>NC_089506.1:44358796-47026896 GCF_036850995.1 Saccopteryx leptura
CTCTCTCTCAGGACTCACAAGCAAAACAGGCTGGTGGGGAAAAACCTCTTCTCCAGAAAAAATAGCAAAACATGGTCACTCCACTGGCAGCAGGTAATCTTTTTTTTACAATCTGCTGTGCTGAGACCTAACATAGACTATACACATGAGGTGTTGCCTAGTGCTTGTGCACCAATCAGGCAAAGTTCAAGAGAGCAAGCCTAACACACTTGTTTGCCCAACACTTACTCAAAACATAGTTATGTACTTTTTTGTATTCAAGTAGATGCTTGAGTAGATATTATTCAGTGAAAAATTATTAAGATTAAGTGAAGTTATCATTCTCATTTCAGAAAAAAATTCTGTAATGTTATGTGTCATTTATGATCACTTGTATACTTTCATCCTTTTTTAACTAACATTAACTTTCAGATTCGGTATATATTACTTTCAAAAAATTCCATAAATTTTAGTTAGGGATAATGCTGATTTAGAAAGATTTTAAGTACATAGTCTTAGCATAATTTTCAAAATTATTGGTCATGTTTTGCTTTCAAATTTAGCATTCTCAGTTTGCATCTGTAATATGTACATAATGTTCATTTGATGGTGCATAGGAATTCAAATATAAACAAGTCTTCTCATTGTAGTTGGATTTTTAAAACATAATTTTGTTGATTAATTACCAAAAAAGTATTTTTGAAAATTATAGTATTTTACATTAGATAATTGAATCCATGATAAAAACTATCTTTGCTGATAATTGCTTCAAATTGCTCTTCTGGTATTTTTGTTACTGATGAGAGAAGAAGACATCTTAACATATAGTGATTAACTATAATAAGATAAAGAATTTACTTTCATCTAAATATATGCCCTTTTAATTTCAATATATAAATAAGGCGGTCTATCCTAGAGTAGCAAATATGAATTCTTTCAAGTTTTGTGATTTTTCTGTATCTTTATGTTCATTCTGGGCGTAACATGATTGGATCTCATGTACGAATCAGCTGAATTTCCTTCATAGCACCCCAAAGTCAAATGATAGATATAATATCACTACAAACAAATTTTTGTAGAAGAAAATTTTGAACCCTGAAGGCAAAGATTTATTTTAAAAATTAAAGTAACAGGTTTATATGAGGGATGAATTTAATGTAGAAGTCATAGGCCAGAAATAATGAAACCTGGATTTTTTCCACTAACCCCTATCTCACATAAACTAATTTGATGATTTCAGGCAAACGTCTCCCTTTCTTTATTCAACTTTCTTTTTATTTAAACTATAATATTACAATAATTCTGTGAGATACATTATGTCTCTGCTTCCATATTTTAATTGAAGACTTTTTTCTTTTAGATTAACCATCTTTTTATGTTTAACAAAAAGGCACTGTGTCAAATTTTTTATCACTTATCTCACAATGCTTATATATTTATAGCAATAAAATATGAGCTAGCACTGAGAAATAATGCTTCATGCATCAAAATGAATTTAAAATGCTATAAAATTTGGATACAGAAATATTAAGGTTTATTTGTTGCTTGATAAAACATTTTACAGTAATTCTAAAACCATGGATTATATACTAGGTCATATGTTTACCAGTTTAAACAGCAAGGATGAGTGACAACACTCTTCTAAGTCTGGCCCCCGCTCAAACTAATACATTTTATATGTCAAATGAATTCAGTGCTTTCAAGGATAGAATGCAATTTATTTTCTGGCTATATATGAGTTTCCAGGTTGAAGAAAAGATTATTAGAAAAAAAATTTCAAAATAATATTTTAATGAGTGAGTATAAGTTAATCAGCCAATGTAGTGTTTGATTTAAACACTGAAGTCTTTTAAAAATGACTTTGAAAAGCATTTCAATGCAATAAATTTTGGTTTGATGTTCTTGGCTCTTATGATTTCTAAAAATGTTTAGCTATATTTTTTCTAGCACACAGATGTTTTCTTTTCAATCTTCACCTAGATTTCACTAATATATTGGGGAATAACTGATACAATGAGTGTTTTAAAAAAGAAAGAAAAAGGTTGTGGTTATTGAAAGTAATAATGTGCTCTTTGCCAGAGTGATAAATTTATGTCTAGACAGCAAGGTAGACCTGTCTATGAGATGAATCCTTGGCCATGGTTTAATCAAAATTGTCAGGTGCTGATTTTATTTTATTTTATTTTTTGTGTGTGTATTTTTCTGAAGCTGGAAACGGGGAGAGACGGTCAGACAGACTCCCGCATGCACCCGACCGGGATCCACCCGGCACGCCCACCAGGGGTGACCCTCTGCCCACCAGGAGGCGATGCTCTGCCCCTCCGGGGCGTTGCTCTGCCGCAACCAGAGCCACTCTAGTGCCTGGGGCAGAGGCCAAGGAGCCATCCCCAGCGCCCGGGCCATCTTTGCTCCAATGGAGCCTTGGCTGTGGGAGGGGAAGAGAGAGACAGAGAGGAAGGAGGGGGGGGGGTGGAGAAGCAAATGGGCGCTTCTCCTATGTGCCCTGGCCGGGAATCAAACCCGGGTCCTCCCGCACGCCAGGCCTACGCTCTACCGCTGAGCCAACTGGCCAGGGCTTCAGGTGCTGATTTTAAAAAAGACCACTAGACTAGTTGATGTTCAGGAAAGCTGATTTTATTTCTATAATACCAAAGAGAGTCAGTACCAGATTCACAAAGTCTTAGAGTTTTAGAATAAGAAAGTAAGAATAGTATTTATGCTCTGTGTTTCAACAGTTTAAATTGGGCCTTTCAATAGTGAGATCTGAGTAGAATGGGGAAAAGTGTGTGGTATCGTAGTATGATATAATATAATATATTGGTGCACAGGTGAGAACCTTGAAACAAGTATGCATAATAAACAGTATATTGACAAGTGTGTTGTTTGCTTAGTTAAGTGGTCTGTTGTCCTACGAAAGCAGTTCTTTGTCCAAAAGAAGAAAATAAAAATTTGGAGAAACAGTTTTAGTAATATGTCCCAAATAATGACAATATTTATTGGTTTACAGAGTTATCTTTCTGAGAAAGAAATTCCTGGAGCAAAGATTAAACTGTCTAGTGAAGCAACTTCTAAATTCTGAGAGTTAAGCTGTGTGAAGACAGGATCTCCTCATTCTCGAAATGGAGCTTGAAATCATTTTTGATGGCTGGAGGGAGAACTGTCTTGTTCTGAAGCCATCATGTGGTAAAATCTGTTTATTGTTCTGTTTTTGCTCTATTGGTGATGGAGTCTAAGGTCAACACACAATGAAATGTGGAAGGAATTCCATGCTGCTTCGCACAAGGCTTGTGCCAATCTGCATAGAAAAGATATAATGTTGGACAGAGACTTGACTTGGAGGGCTGAACACACAAAACATTGTACACATGATGTGTTATAGAATTGCGCACCAGAAGCCTGTATAATTTTATTAACAAATGTCACCACAATAAATTTAATAAAAAGACAAAAAATAAAGTATATGTTCTAAAAATATTAAAAGTGAATCACAGCACTTTGTAACTTTAACATAGACTGGTATAAAATTTGTTTGACATCTCATTTTAAAATTTTATATATAACATTTGTCACAGAAAAATTAAGGCACATGTTAAAATAAATATGGAAAAAATGAACATCATCACAATTCACAAATTTATATCCTAGATTTTATAATGTCTAGATATATGTAAATACATATAAAAATAAATAATTTAAAAACTTATTTACAATTATTAAAAATATTCTGTACACATTATTTTTAAGTCTATGTTTAACCTATATTTTCTTATTAATAGTTTTATAAATTTTACTCTAATACAGATATTTTGCTTTGCATGCTTTCAAAAGAAATTAAGATTTTTAAATTTATCTTTTGTTCATAACTGAAAGTGCATTACTTTTTTAGAAATATTTTACAGATTAAAAAAATCTTACTACACATGACTTAATATTTCTAATATTAGAACTGAAATTTAAGATGTGTTTATAGTGAGAATAAAACACAGTATAGTCATCTTAATAACAGAGATTGTCTTTTCAAACTGTATACCTAGTTTGAGAAAAAATGTAACTTGACAATTGTATATATAAAGCCTATGAAAGAAAAAGGTCAATTGTTCTATTACACATCTAAAGTTTTAATAGTTTTACTTTTTCACAGGTTACATATAAATTTTCAGACAGCAAATACAAATTTTTGACAAATGACTTTATTCCTGTCAGTAAAAGATGTGTCTCTGAGCTGACATCAACACAAAATATATTATTATTCTTATATTCTTACAGGAACAGAAAAACACATCTTTATTAAATGTCAAGTGTTTATCTTATAAGATTTAGCGTTCATGATAATATGGTAGAAATGTGTGTCATAATAATTGATTTAACATCATATATGTTTATCTTTTAGGAAAATAACAGTATAAAATGTGATATCAGAAAGCTTTTTAGCGTTTTGAAAAATCTGTTTACAGAAGTGTTCTTTGTCCACATAGAATAAGAGAAACAAAACAATATATATTCATATTATATAGAATTATTTTGAAATATCATATATATGTATTTCTTTGTCAAAAGAAGTAATGAGGAAATATGACATTTATTTGTAATACATTTTTTTCAAGCCATCTTTTGTTAGACTAGTGAAACACTTTTTAAAAATCTAATCATTTGGTTTTATATTCAAGTTCATATTAAGTAGTCTGTGATTTCATTAATATGCTAATCAATGTCTGTCTTTACTAATTCTACCAAAGTTTTATGTGGACAAATATACACTTTTCAGTCAGATTTTGTTTAAATAATACAGACAGAGCTAAAGTCAAACAATTTTAAATGGGTTTTTTATTTAAAAATAAATGAATCATTTAGAAAAATTAAAATATAAGAAGATCAATACATGTAAATAACTAATATCCAGAGTAAGTCTTGAACTGAAAATTCCAAAAAGACAATGCATAAAATGGAATGCTATTTTTAGTTAGAGTTTCTTATCTTTAATTTTCTGTTGCTCTTTCCTTTTCTTCCTCTTCTTCATCTAATTTACTTTAATCTTACTATTAGGGAGAGACCGGTAGGAATCAAGTGGTAGCAAATATATTCTTGAATGCTCTAGCTCATCTTTAATTTGGAATTGAGACAGGAAAGTTTGAATAGAAAACAAAGATCTCAAGCTCTACAGTCTTTCTTTTTGTCTTGACTTGTTTCCCAAATTTCACCTGCCCTATTTCTGGTAATCCAGACAAACAAAACCAATTTCCACCCAATTCAGCAGTCATACTGACTTAAAAATGGCCAACAAAGCCATGTACTATCTTTATAGTAAATTCACATTAGAGTTTGGAACCCACCCCCAACCCCCCAAGCACCATGACAGTTCCAGGAGGACCATAAAAGAAATTGCTATCTGGAGAGGCAGGACATGGGTGAGCAGTGCCAGCAGTTACCACACCAGTGGTAGGAGTTAAGGATTACAACTATCCACCCTTCCCCCTCTTGCTTACATTTAATAAAAACCTTCCACAGATACCCCATTAGGGTGTATTATTCTCTGAGGTTACCCAGTCTCACTTCTGAAATGTGTACTGTTGCTTTAATAAATTGTGCTTTGCTGAATCTTTCTTACACACTCTTGAATTAGTTCTTGTTCCTTCACAAGAAACAGGACCCTGCTTTTGAGCTGAAATCTCCCTTGCGTTCCCCAGGTGCTGCCTGGAATAAGAACTTTATTCAGATTATAAATAGATATTAAATATCTGTTATAAATTCAAATTATTTTGTAACCTACAATGGACCATCAGCATGGCTTGGATTCATTGGAAACCCACATTATTGCCTTATTACCTTACTTATTAAAATCAAATGATGGATAAAGCATTCAAATTTTATCATTTCTTTTGAAACATATTCCATATAAATATCTCTTAAAATTGACATATGCATTTTCTTTAGAACAAAAAAGCATTTTTGCTACCAGTATTTATTGTATACTATGAAATATTGCAAGAAAGAAATTCTCTGATGTCTGTAAAAGAATATTAAATTTCGTCTAACCTATCAAGAATGAAAAAGGTATTATTCATCCTTTTTTCATATTGTTTTAATACTCAAGTGACTTCTATATGTAAGGAAGGAATAATGACAAAAAACAGGACCAACAATCTCTATAAATCTACTTTTCAATGTTTTTTTTTAGTTATTGTACAACTACAAAAAATATTAATATTTACTGATTTGTGTTTTTCTTTATTCCAATTGCTGGCCCTACCAATTTATTTTTTACTTTGTGCTATGGTAAAAACTTGAAATTCATTAAATAATTTAATCAGCATAAGTATAACATTTGTTGGATTTAAAAAAATTGATAAAAACTGTATATCTGTATTGTTGACAAATATTGAAACCAAAAAATATAATTAAGCAATATGTGAAAAGCCAGGCAACTGAAAAGGGGCAGATCCTGGCTACAACCTCCAACCATCTTGTCCCAAAATTCATGTTCTTTTCTAGTTGGCTTTCTATATGCATCCTGGAGATATAATTGTAAATATGCTTGTGAATGAATTTTCTTTTGCTGCTATAACGAAGAACTTAAAATTCGGAGGCTTAAACCAACAAAATCTTATTCTTTTACAGTTCTGGAGGTTAGAGGTTTAAAATAAATGATCATGGCCACGTTCCTTCTGGATGTGCTATTTGATATTTGTGTCCTTGCCTTTGTGTAGCTTTTAGAAACTATCTGTCTTTCTTAGCTCATGGCTTTCCATCACCCAAAACACTGCTTCTGTTGTCACATCTTCTTTGATTCTATGTCTTTTTTTTTTTTTTTTTTTTTTTTTGCTTTATAAGGACTCCTGTGATTATATTGCACCACTGTATAATCCAGGATAATTTCAAAACTCAAAACTTAATTTAAAAATATCTGCAAATTCTCTTTTGCAATATTTGGCATGTTCACAGGTTCTGAAAATTAGCATTTGGACATTTTGGGGTACTTAAAGCATTATTCTTCTTATCACAGCCTGGAATACTAAATCAACAATCCATAATTTAAGTAAATAAAGGTCTCAACTTTATTCGCTCTAATCAGTTCATTGATTTATTTTATAATATAAAGAGCCAAATTTTTGTTGATATATATTGCAGATTTTTTTTTCTTTTATTTATTTTTAATGGGGTGACATCAGTAAATCAAGATACATATATTCAAAGACAACATGTCCAGGTTATCTTAAAGTTCAATTATGTTGCATACCCATCACCCAAAGTCAGATTGACCTGTCACCCTCTATCTAGTTCTCTCTGTGCCCCTCCCCCTCCCCCTTCCCTCTCCCTCTCCTCCCTCCCCCCCGTAACCACCACACTCTTATCAATGTCTCTTGGTTTCACTTTTATGTCCCATCTATTTATGGAAAAATGCAGTTCCTGGTTTTTTCTGATTTACTTATTTCACTCCGTATAATGTTGTCAAGGTCCCACCATTTTGCTATAAATGATCCGATGTCATCATTTCTTATGGCTGAGTAGTATTCCATGGTGTATATGTGCCACATCTTCTTTATCCAGTCATCTATTGATGGGCTTTTTGGTTGTTTCCATGTCCTGGCCACTGTGAACAATGCTGCAATGAACATGGGGCTGCATGTGTCTTTACAAGTCAATGTTTCTGAGTTTTTGGGGTATATACCCAGTAGAGGGATTGCTGGGTCATAAGGTAGTTCTATTTTCAGTTTTTTGAGAAACCACCATACTTTCCTCCATAATGGTTGTACTACTTTACATTCCCACCAACAGTGGATGAGGGTTCCTTTTTCTCCACAACCTCTCCAACATTTGCTATTAGCTGTCTTGTTAATAATAGCTAATCTAACAGGTGTGAGGTGGTATCTCATTGCAGTTTTGATTTGCATTTCTCTAATAACTAAAGAACATGAGCATCTTTTCATATATCTGTTGGCCATCTGTATTTCTTCCTGGGAGAAGTGTCTGTTCATATCCTCTTCCCATTTTTTTATTGGATTGTTTGTTTGTTTGTCGTTGAGTTTTATGAGTTCTTTGTATATTTTGGATATTAGGCCCTTATCTGAGCAGGTGCTTAAAAATATCATTTCCCAATTAGTTGGCTGTCTGTTTATCTTGTTATCAATTTCTCTTGCTGAACAAAAACTTCTTAGTCTGATGTAGTCCCATTCATTAATTTTTGCTTTCACTTCTCTTGCCTGTGGAGTCAAATTCATAAAATGCTCTTTTTTTTTTTTTTTTTTTTTTTTTAAATAAATTTTTATTAATGGTAATGGGATGACATTAATAAATCAGGGTACATATATTCAAAGAAAACATGTCTAGGTTATTTTGTCATTAAATTATGTTGCATACCCCTCGCCCAGAGTCAGATTGTCCTTCGCCACCCTCTATCTAGTTCTCTGTGCCCCTCCCCCTCCCCCTAACTCTCCCCCTGTCCTCCCTCCCCCCACCCCTGGTAACCACCACACTCTTGTCCATGTCTCTTAGTCTCATTTTTATGTTCCACCAATGTATGGAATCATGTAGTTCTTGTTTTTTTCTGATTTACTTATTTCACTCCTTATAATGTTATCAAGATCCCACCATTTTGCTGTAAATGATCTGATGTCATCGTTTCTTATGGCTGAGTAGTATTCTACAGTGTATATGTGCCACATCTTCTTTATCCAGTCTTCTATTGAAGGGCTTTTTGGTTGTTTCCATGTCTTGGCCACTGTGAACAGTGCTGCAATGAACATGGGGCTACATGTGTCTTCACGTATCAATGTTTCTGAGGTTTTGGGGTATATACCCAGTAGAGGGATTGCTGGGTCATAAGGTAGTTCTATTTGCAGTTTTTTGAGGAACCACCATACTTTCCTCCATAATGGTTGTACTACTTTACAGTCCCACCAACAGTGAATGAGGGTTCCTTTTTCTCCACAGCCTCTCCAACATTTGCTATTACCCGTCTTGTTGATCATAGCTAATCTAACAGGGGTGAGGTGGTATCTCATTGTAGTTTTGATTTGCATTTCCCTAATAACTAATGAAGCTGAGCATTTTTTCATATATCTGTTGGCCATTTGTATCTCTTCCTGGGAGAAGTGTCTATTCATGTCTTCTTCCCATTTTTTTATTGGATTGTTTGTTTGTTTGTTGTTGAGTTTTATGAGTTCTTTGTAAATAAAATGCTCTTTAAAGCCCAGGTCCATGAGTTTGGTACCTATGTCTTCTTCTATGTACTTTATTGTTTCAGGTCTTATGTTTAGATCTTTGATCCATTTTGAGTTAATTTTAGTACAGGGGGACAAACTGTAGTCCAGCTTCATTCTTTTGCATGTGGCTTTCCAGTTTTCCCAGCACCATTTGTTAAAGAGGCTTTCTTTTCTCCATTGTGTGTTGTTGGCCCCTTTGTCAAAAATTATTTGACTATATATATGTGATTTTATTTCTGGGCTTTCTATTCTGTTCCATTGGTCCGAGTGTCTATTTTTATGCCAATACCATGCTGTTTTGATTGTCATGGCCCTATAATAGAGTTTGAAGTCAGGTATTGTAATGCCCCCAGCTTCGTTCTTTTTCTTTAGGATTGCTTTGGCTATTTGGGGCTTTTTATAGTTCCATATAAATCTGATGATTTTTTGCTCAATTTCTTTAAAAAATGTCATTGGAATTTTGATGGGAATTGCATTAAATTTGTATATAGCTTTGGGTAATATGGCCATCTTAATTATATTTATTCTACCTAACCAAGAACAAGGAATATTCTTCCATCTCATAATGTCTTTTTCGATTTCCCTTAACAATGGTTTATAGTTTTCATTGTATAAGTCTTTTACATTCTTTGTTATGTTTATTCCTAGGTATTTTATTTTTTTTGTTGCAATCGTGAAGGGGATTATTCTTTTGAGTTCATTCTCAAATGTTTCATTGTTGGCATATAGAAAGGCTGTTGACTTCTGTATGTTGATTTTGTATCCTGCGACCTTACTGTATTGGCTTATTTTTTCTAGAAGTATTTTTGTGGATTCTTTGGGGTTTTCGATGTATAGGATCATATCATCTGCAAAAAGTGATACCTTTACTTCTTCTTTTCCGATATGGATGCCTTTTATTTCTTTGTCTTGTCTGATTGCTGTGGCAAGAACCTCTAGTACCACATTAAATAAGAGTGGAGAGAGTGGACAACCCTGTCTTGTTCCTGATTTAAGGGGGAAAGCCTTCAGTTTTGTGCCATTTAGTATGATGTTAGCTGATGGTTTATCATATATGGCCTTTATCATGTTGAGATATTTTCCTTCTATACCCATTTTGTTGAGAGTCTTAAACATAAAATTGTGTTGTATTTTATCAAAAGCCTTTTCTGCATCTATTGATAATATCATGTGATTCTTGTTCTTTGTTTTGTTGATATGGTGTATTATGTTGACCGTTTTACGTATGTTGAACCATCCTTGAGATTGTGGGATGAATCCCACTTGATCATGATGTATTATTTTTTTAATATGTTGTTGTATTCGATTTGCTAGTATTTTGTTTAGTATTTTAGCATCTGTATTCATTAGAGATATTGGTCTGTAGTTTTCTTTTTTTGTGCCATCCTTGCCTGGTTTTGGTATAAGGGTTATGTTTGCCTCATAAAATGTGTTTGGAAGTATTGCTTCTTCTTCAATTTTTTGGAAGACTTTCTGTAGAATAGGAACCAAGTCCTCTTTGAAGGTTTGATAAAATTCGCTGGTATAGCCGTCTGGGCCTGGACTTTTATTTTTGGGGAGGTTTTTAATGGTTTTTTCTATTTCTTCTCTACTAATAGGTCTGTTTAGGCTTTCTGCTTCTTCATGACTCAGTCTAGGAAGGTTGTATTGTTCTAGGAATTTATCCATTTCTTCTAGGTTGTTGAATTTAGTGGCATAAAGTTTTTCATAGTATTCTACAATAATTCTTTGTATATCTACGATGTCTGTGGTGATTTCTCCTCTTTCATTTTGGATTTTGTTTATATGAGTTCTTTTTCTTTTTTCCTTGGTAAGTCTTGCCAAGGGTTTGTCAATTTTGTTGATTTTTTCAAAGAACCATCTCCTTGTTCTATTAATTTTTTCAATAGTTTTCCTGTTCTCTATTTCATTTATTTCTGCTCTGATTTTTATTATCTCTTTTCTTCGGCTGGTTTTGGGTTGTCTTTGTTCTTCATTTTCTAGTTCCTTAAGGTGTGAAGTTAAGTGGTTTACTTCGGCTCTCTCTTGTTTGTTCATATATGCCTGAAGTGATATGAACTTCCCTCTTATCACAGCTTTTGCTGCGTCCCATAGATTCTGATATGTCGTATTATCATTTTCATTTGTCTGTATATATCTTTTGATCTCTGCACTAATTTCTTCTTTGACCCATTCATTCTTTAAAAGTATGTTGTTTAGTTTCCACATTTTTGTGGGATTTTTTCCCTCTTTTTTGCTGTTGAATTCTAGTTTCAAGGCTTTATGATCAGAAAATATGCTTGGTACAACTTCAATTTTTCTGAATTTGCTGATGTTGTTTTTGTGGCCCAACATATGGTCAATTCTTGAGAATGATCCATGTACACTGGAGAAAAATGTATACTCAGTCACTTTGGGATGAAATGTCCTGTAGATGTCTATCATATCCAGGTGCTCTAGTGTTTTGTTTAAGGCCACTATGTCTTTGTTGATTCTCTGTTTGGATGACCGATCTAGAGCCGTCAGCGGTGTATTGAGGTCTCCAAGTATGATTGTATTTTTGTCAGTTTTTGTTTTAAGGTCAATAAGTAGCTGTCTTATATATTTTGGTGCTCCTTGGTTTGGTGCATATATATTAAGAATTGTTATGTCTTTTTGATTCAGTGTCCCCTTAGCCATTATGAAATGGCCATTTTTGTCTCTGAGTACTTTTGCTGTCTTGTAGTCAGCATCATCAGATATGAGTATTGCTACGCCTGCTTTTTTGTGGATGTTATTTGCTTGGAGTATTGTTTTCCAGCCTTTCACTTTGAATTTGTTTTTATCCTTGTTACTTAGATGAGTTTCTTGTAGGCAGCATACAGTTGGATTTTCTTTTTTGATCCATTCTGCTACTCTGTGCCTTTTTATTGGTGAGTTTAATCCGTTTACATTTAGTGTAATTATTGACACTTGTGAGTTCCTCATTGCCATTTTATAGATTGCTTTCTGTTAGTTTTGTGCCTTGTTTGATTCTTCTCTTTCATTTTTTTATCTTTTGTTTTTATTTGGTTGTGTTCTATACATCTTTCCTCTGTTGCTATCTTTTTTAAATCATGTGCTTCTGTGGTGGTTTTTTCAATGATGGTTACCATTAAGTACTGAAAAGGGTTCCTACCCTGTTCATTGTAGTGCACTATTTTGTGAGTACTTTTGCGCTCCATCGCCCTTTGCTACTGTTAATCTTCATCCTCTCCCCCCTTTCTTATTGTTGTCACAGTTTAAAGTTGGTTTTGTTATGTTCTTCTTGGAGCTTTTACTTGTGGCTTTGTTATTGTTGTTTTTTTATTCTTTGTATCTGATTGGAGAACCCCCTTTAGTATTTCCTGGAGTGGGGGTTTTCTGGTGATAAATTCTCTCATCTTTTCTATATCTGTGAATGTTTTTATTTCTCCTTCATATTTGAAGGATAACTTTGATGGGTATAGTATTCGTGGCTGAAAGTTCCTCTCTTTCAAGACTTTAAATATTGGGGTCCACTCTCTTCTAGCTTGTAGAGTTTCTGTTGAGAAATCTGATGATAATCTAATGGGCCTTCCTTTATATGTTGTATTCTTCTTTTCCCTGGCTGCCTTGAGAATTTTTTCTTTGCAGTTGGTTTGTGCCAATTTTATTATGATGTGCCTTGAAGTAGGTTTGTTGGGGTTAAGAAAACTTGGAGTTCTGTTTGCTTCTAGAATTTGAGGTTTTAGTTCTTTCCACAGGCTTGGGAAGTTCTCATCTATTATTTGTTTGAGTATGTTCTCCATTCCATTTTCTCTCTCTTCTCCCTCTGATATACCTATTATTCTTATGTTATTCTTTTTGATGGAGTCAGATAATTCCTGTAGGGCTATCTCATTTTTTTTAATTTTTAAATCTCTTTCTTCTTCTCTTTGTTGAGCCTCAAGTTGCTTGTCTTCTATTTCGCTAATCCTCTCTTCTATCTGGCCTGTTCTATTAGCTAAGCTTGTTACCTCATTTTTCAGCTCATGAATTGAGTTTTTCATCTCTGATTGATTTGTTTTTATAGTTTCAATTTCCTTGGAGATATACTCTTTGTGTTCATCGAGTTGTTTTCTGAGCTCCCTAAATTGCCTTTCTGTGTTTTCTTGTATATCTCTGAGTATTTTTAGGATTTCTATTTTAAATTCTCTGTCGTTTAACTCCAAGGTTTCCAATATCTTAAATTTTTTCTCCATAGATTTTTCCTCATCTCTCTGTGTTACCTCTCTTTCTTTTGTATCCATGATAATCGATTTTCTCTTCTTTAATGGCATCTGAGGGTGGTTTTCTTGATAGTATTAATGAGATTTTAAAAGGAATAAAAGGATAAAAAAATAAAAATAAAAATAAAAATAAAAAATTCCGTGTTTTTTTTTTTTTAAAAATTAATCATTAAATAAAGAAAAATAAAATAAGATAAAAATTTGAGGGAAAAAAAAGGAATAATTCCTTCCCCTCCTTTTTTCCTCTCCTCTCCTCTCCCCTCTTTTTTGAGAAAATCTTGTGATGAACTGTGAATTATATTGTACTAGATAGAACAAACAATACCTGTGGCGGAGGGCCTGAATTGGGGAGAAGTAATATAGGGGTAAAGGAAAAAGACAAAAAAGAAAAAAAAGAAAAGAAAAGAAAAAAATATTTATATATAAAAATGGGGGGGAGCAGTATAGACCCACAAAAAGCAAATTAGGAAAAAATTTGTGTCAAGAATAAAATGCTTTGCTTTTAGGTGTTGGCTGACTCAGAGTTATGATGAGAGGAATAAGAGGGAAACAGGAAAAAGGGGTGGAAAATTAAAAAATTACTATTGTATTTAGTGGAACAAGAACTAGATAAAATGGAGAGCCAGGGATGGGAGCACTGCTAATGTGTTAAAAAGGTGAAGTAAAAACCATCCAAAATGTCACAAACTTAAGTTTGAGTCCCAGATAAGATAATTTGTTCGTTATTGAGGTTTGAATGAGAGAAGATGTAAAGGAGAGAGGAAAAGGCTAATAAAGAGGGAGAAAAGAGAGAGAGAGAGAGAGAGAGAGAGAGAGAAACGATGGAACCACTTAAAGAAGAAAAAAGAAAAAGGAGGAGAGAGAAAGAGAGAGAGTTAGGGGTTTTGGATTGCAACCCTCATAGAGAGGAAGGAGAAGGAAAGAAAAGATAATGGGAGATGTAACACTTATGGGTAGTGTAGTTCAAAGAGAGGCGAGAGTAAGACTGAAAGAGAATTAAATGACCAAATTGGAATAAAAAAAAGAAATCAAGTATAAAGAAAAGAGACACAGACGAAGAAATATAATAAAATGGGATAGGTTATAAAGTCTGCAGATTATTCTTGATTTTGAGAGGTTGTCGTCTTGCTTTTTCTTTTCTGTCTTTCTGGTCGGTGACTTTGTACCCCGGGTTCTGCCCCTGTGGCACGCTCTGGAAGAGGTTTGCAGTTGGTAATTCTCTATGGTGATGTCATGTATTGGGCTTCAGTCTCGTTGGCAGTCGAGGCTTATTAGTGTTTATAGGCTCCAACAGTGAGAGGATCTCTCACTGTGAGAGTGTTCCTGGAGCCTCTCTTCTAGTCTTTTCCTTCCACAATTAGAAGCCTGGTAATCCAGCTATGGGGTTGCTGCTGCCTCTGCCTGGATAGTAAGAGTCTCAAAGAGCGGGCAACTCCCCACTCTATTCCCACTCAGCACAGGGCTCTGAGTAAGGCTCAGTCAGTCAGAGCTGCTAGCATAATCAGGCGTGGCTTCCTCCCACTCAAAGACCTCTGGTTCTGCCCCTCTGTGGGATAACTCGAGTGCCCACTCCTGAGGCGTTCGGTGGAATCTCTTGCCCACTCTCCGTGCGTACCCACCAGGATGTCAGACCAGACAGGTCATACTTCGAGTGAAATCCCTACCCACACGGAGAAGATCGAGCTTTGGAATTGGCTTTCGCTCTATCCCCGTGCGGCTTTCCCAGGGGGCTAGGGCTGCCTGAGATTCCGTTCCTGGCCCGCTCACAGACCTCTGACTCTGCTCCTCTGAGGGAAAACACGGGCGCCCACCCCTGAGGAGTTCGGAGGAATCTCCTGCACACTCTCCGTGCGTGGGCGCTGACCAGATTCTGAGTCTCAGATGGGATGTCTTTCACTCTGAGAAAGCCCTCCTCCCACACAGAAAAGTTACTGGGTTGGAATTGGCTTTGGCTCTGTCCCCGTGCGGCTTTCCCAAGGCGCTGGGGCTTCCGCTCCTGGCCCACTCGCAGACCTCTGATTCTGCTCCTCTGAGGGAAAACACGGGCGCCCACCCCTGAGGAGTTTGGAGGACTCTCCTGCACACTCTCCGTGCGTGGGCGCTGACCCGATTCTGAGTCTCAGACGGGACGTCTTTCACTCCGAGAAAGCCCTCCTCCCACACAGAAAAGTTACTGGGTTGGAATTGGCTTTGGCTCTGTCCCCGTGCGGCTTTCCCAAGGCGCTGGGGCTTCCGCTCCTGGCCCGCTTACTGGCCTCTGACTCTGCTCCTCTGAGGGAAAACACGGGCGCCCACCCCTGAGGAGTTCGGAGGAATCTCCTGCACACTCTCCGTGCGTGGGCGCTGACCCGATTCTGAGTCTCAGGTGGGACGTCTTTCACTCTGAGAAAGCCCTCCTCCCACACAGAAAAGTTTCGCCTTTGGAGTTGGCTCCAGCTCCCTCCCCGTGCCCGGTCCCCTCGGGGCGCTGGGGCTCCTAGGAGATGCTGCTTTTTGCCCTCACAGAGGTCTCTGACTCTGCTTCTCTGTGGGTTAGCACGGGCTGCGCCCACCCCTGAAGTGTTCGTGGGAATCTCTTGCCCACTAACCCCGCGCGCGCCAGCCAGGAGATGTGGAAAATGGCTGTCCCACTTGTCTTTCTTTGTCTGGGTTTGGCGCGCGTGTTAGCTTAAATTGTCCAGGTTTTTCCACGGCTTGGATCTCCGTGCCACAGCCTGGTTTGGCTGTTTGTACCGCGGTCTGGACCTATTTACTCCCTATGCCCGCCTTAGTTTCTATATTCTCAGTTCTCAGTGAAAGCCATCCTGTTTGGATTAGAGAGGAAGGCGGAGCATTTCTTACTCCTTATTTCCCCCGGGGTTTGACCATATATTTAGCCAATCTTTCGCTCGATCCTACCTTCGGGTGTGTTGTGAAGCATCTGAAGACTCCAAGGATAGGTTTTTCTGTTTCTGGTTGAAGAACTTGTTGAGTTTATGGGGAGATTTTCGGTATCGCTTCCTACCGCGCCATCACTGTCTATATTGCAGAATTGAGATGAAAAAAATATGGGTATATATTAAATTAATTCATATTTTTCAAAAGTAAATGAAAAATACAAAGATATTTACTGATTTGTCTACTAGTTATAGAACATTATAGAAATTGAAAGTTGAGTCAAAAAAGCACATTACATACTACATTACTTCTAGGGGAAGAAATTGTCATACATGATAATGCTACAAAAAAAGTGATGGGAGAGAGTAGCAAATTTAGATGTGAGAAAAGAACGAGAAACACACTTTATGTATTGTTTGCTACTTTTTTCTTGATTAATATTTGGTTTGCATGAAACCTGTATATTAATGTATTTGCTTTATTTCTCTTTCTAACTGTATCACATTCCAACTTAATCATGGGCATCACATTTATCTTATATGTTTGTTGATTTTACTGTTTAACTGAATTTCAAGTTCTCTACTTTTGGAAACAGAATAAAAATAAGTTTAGTCTCATTTATTTCTGGGTTACTGAGTTCACCTAAAATTAGGTTTATGGATTCTTTACTATCCTATCAAATCTTGCTTGCTTCTCAGAGTTTTTTTTTTTTTTTTTTTTAACAGATTACTTATTTAATCAAGGAAGGTGTCTCCAGGTACTTAATGTAGGATATTACTGGAGATAAATTTAAAGTATGTATTCAAATAATTAAAGTGGAAATATTTGAACCTCACTTTTTTTACATGTAAACAATAAATCAAACACAGATGCAAAAATAAATACATTTTTGGACATGAAATTCTGGATTTTAAAGTTTTCTCACCTATGTAACACTTATGGAATCTATTACTTAATGAGTTATACTCTAAGAAAAAGTAAACCAGCCCTGGCCGGTTGGCTCAGCGGTAGAGCGTCGGGCTAGCGTGCGGAGGACCCGGGTTCGATTCCCGGCCAGGGCACACAGGAGAAGCGCCCATTTGCTTCTCCACCCCTCCGCCGCGCTTTCCTCTCTGTCTCTCTCTTCCCCTCCCACAGCCAAGGCTCCATTGGAGCAAAGATGGCCCGGGCGCTGGGGATGGCTCCTCGGCCTCTGCCCCAGGCGCTAGAGTGGCTCTGGTCGCAATATGGCGACGCCCAGGATGGGCAGAGCATCGCCCCCTGGTGGGCAGAGCGCCGCCCCATGGTGGGCGTGCCGGGTGGATCCCGGTCGGGCGCATGCGGGAGTCTGTCTGACTGTCTCTCCCTGTTTCCAGCTTCAGAAAAATGAAAAAAAAAAAAAAAAAAAAGTAAAAAAAAAAAAAAAAAAAAAAAAAAGTAAACCATAGGTAGATAAGAGATTAAGTAAATATTGATAATACCTACGTTTTGCCCTTTTGCTGCTATAAGAATTGCCACAAATTTAGTAACTTAAAAATACCACAAATGCTTTTCCTTATCATTTTGTAGGTCAGGAGTTCAAAATAAAATTTCAGAGACTAAAAGGCATTTGTGTGGCTGGTGGATTATGGAAGCTCCACAGTAGAAATTGTTCTTTTTTATTTCAGCTTCTAGAGGTTGCAGCATTCCACGGTTCCTGATGTCAATTCTGTCAAGAAATTGTTTTGACTAAAATGGCTTGTTGTTTGAAGAAGTTAATTTTTCAATTTAGCCAATTCTTTTAAAACTATTTGTGTGTATGCTAACAGCTTTTTGTGGAGCTAAGGGATTCCATTTCCAGTCTGAAGTAACTAAGAATTAATGGAAATCTCTTTGATGATATTGCCTTATATTCCATATATTTGGTACTCCAAATAAGAACCAGTAAGCATAGCAACATGTTTTTGAAGCATGATGAAGAATAAATTTAAGAGGTTAAAAGCCGAGGTACAAATAATTATACCTAAAATTGGTTAATTACAACTCAGAGATAAGTAGAAAGTGTCCAATTGCAACTAGAATTGCTCAATTGCCTGAATAATTATCCAATTGCAGCAGTAATTATTGTCTGCTAATTTTTTTCTGTCTAAAATAAATTCATTACTTATATATGTATTTTAAATCTCAAGTACAAATCAACACACTTTTAAAATTTGGTTCAAAGGATTGTTAGTTTCAATCTTGCTGCTTTGTTTAAAACATTTCCAAGTGTACTCTATAAAACTATGAAAAAACAATATTAACAATTAATGGACTCCTATTATACCAGCATAATTAAATTTCTTTACTTATATATTATTTTCAGAGGAAGTTTATACATTAAATTTAGATTAAAAAAGAAAGAAAGAAAAATGTCCTGAAAGTTTATTAAACGTACAGAATACCTTTTCATCTGGTGAACCAGCATTATGAGCCTCTATTAGGCAGTTATTTAAAAAAAAAAAAAAAAAAGCTGTTAATGTATAAATAATTATTGGTGGAATTCAGCTGGTTCATACCAATTCGGCAGAATCGATACTTAATTTTTTTTTGAGTTTGGTGAACCGGTTGTTAAAATGGCACTTGTAAGTCAGGGTTCTCTCTAAGGTGGGCAGCCACCCAGTTTGGAAATCACAAGTTTACATTCCTTACTCTTTTTTAACATTCATCCGCACAACAGCATATTCTAAGTGCCTGTAGTAATTTTCATTCTGTCCATAGGTGAAAAATTTTGACAGAACTATGCTTGTAATATTTATTTATTCATTTCATAAAACTCATTAGACTTTTAATGAAATACTACATTTTAATTCCCTTGCGTTTAATTAAGTAAACAAACATATAAAGAGAAAAAATGCCAAACAACCAGAGGGTGACAAGCTGTCATTGGAAATACCTTAAATAACAGTTTTATTATTTTTTGTCAGGTATTATCTAATACTTATTCATTAATATTTTAAAACTCTTTCTTATAGCTTATAAAGTGTTACCCACTTTGTGGTATAACAGCATTGAATATACAAAGTGCTCATTGAAAATAAAAGAATGAAAACTTATTTTCTCTAGGAAACATTACTTCAAAGCTGCCACTTATTAATTTATTGCTCCAAATAGTTGACAGTGTCAGTTTGGCCATCAAGAACACATTACCTCTATCTACTGTTAGCAGAAAACTATCAACAATATTGATTACAAATATATCCATGCCAAGAAAAAAGTGAACACTGAGTTTGAGATACTAAAAAGCCCCAATGTGTGAGGTTCCAGATTTCCACTATAGTCTTCTAAGTTGCTTTAAAAAATATCTGAAATGGTTAATTCAGCCTAAGTTATTTATCTAAATATTTGTTAACTCTTGTTTGTCAGGAACAAACATTATAAGAAGAAATACATCTTTATCTCCGAACAGCTTAGTCTTAATATAGTTGCTTGTACAGATGTTTTGGAAATGTATATTAAATAGAAAAACTAATAAGTAAAAATTCACATTCAATTTTGATTAATATATATATATACATTTCTTTATTATTGATAATAGAAATAATTTAACCATATTGTATGTAACTGTTCTAATGTATATAAAATGTTTATAATCTTTCACCAATTATCTTAAATAAAGAATCTAAAGATGACAAGAGACATATACTAAATCTAGAGATGGTCATTGCAATGTAATATAAATAGTCTGGTTTGACAAATGTCTAACAATAAAAATAGTTAAAAACTATTAGAACTCTATTTGAGAGAACCTACAGTAACCAAGTTTATTTTTAATATTTTCAGTATTAACATGATGTGACCCTGGCCAGCTGGCTCAGCAGTAGAGCTTCTGCCCAGTGTGTGGAAGTATCAGGTTCAATTCCCAGTCAGGGCACACAGGAGAAGCGACCATCTGCTTCTCCACCCCTCCTTTTCTCTGTCTCTCTCTTTCTTTCTCTTTCTCTCTCTCTCTTGCATTCTTGCAGCCACGGTTCAAAAGGTTTAAGTGATCTGGCCTTGGGCACTGAGGATGGCTCCATGATCTCTCCTCAGTCACTAAAATAGCCCAGTTGCTGAGCAATGAATGGAGCTGCAGCCCCAGATGGGCAGAGCATTGCCCAGTAGGGGGTTTACCACCAAGTGGATCCCAGTTGGGGCACATGAGATTGTCTGTCTGTCTTCCTGCTTCTCAGTTAAATTAAAAATATATATATGATGTTATATAGAAAAAACAAAATGAAAATATCAGTTTATAGTGTTCCAAATGAATGCATATGATTGTTAAAATAACTTGCTAAAATCTTTTATTCATTAGCACAATAGCTATATAACATGATGTAGTTTACAGAAGACATGAAAATGATATATTGTGGACCAAAATAAAAGGATTAAGTTCTTTTAGGAACTTTTATTTCTTTATGGATGAAGATGTTTTATAATTTGTATAAATTTGACACAAAAACTACTTGTTTAAAACTTGAGTTAATTTGTGGTTATTCATTCACTTAGCCAGCATTTATAAACATGCTCTTGGCCAGCTGTATTAGGTATTAAGCTGTATTTATTTTTCAAGGATTTCAATGTCTAGTAAACAAATGAATTTTAATACAAAGTAATGCATGTTTGATAGATTTATATACAAGGTGTAGGAGAACTTATCCCAGTCAATGTGGCCCTAGAGAGGTTTACTTGAAGAGGTAATATAAACAAATAATTTTAAAATATATGTACTTTACTGTGGTTAGTTTTTGCTTCACTAAATTTTTACAATAAATCCTTCTTTGAGGCTCTATTTTGATTTAATTCATTTAAAAATACACTTCTAGTGAAAAATCTATTCCTCTTTTGTACTCTTATCTTATAATATTCATAGTCATGAACCACACACATTTAGATAGTTTCCTCTCCGGTAAAGGTAATGTGATAAGCAATGGGATACAAAATGTTTTATTACTTTATATTTTAACTTGGAAATTACCTTGAGATGCTTAATACTAAACTAACTGATAAGTAGCAATACCATATATAATAGCAATAATATTCAGTAAAAATTAAACAATGGCAGTAATAAAGAGCTACTGGTAACGCATATAGGGGTTTCTTAAGTGAACATGAAAGAATATAGAATTTTTTTAAGCGAGAGGGTGGGAGACAGTAAAGCAGACTCCAACATGCACCCCAACTGGGATCCACCAGGCAAACCCAGTCTGAAACTGATGCTCTGACCATCTGGGGCTGCTGGCAACCAAGCTATTTTTTAGCACCTGCGGTGGAGGTTCCATGGAGCCATGCCCAGTACGTGGGGCAACACATTCAAATCAATGGAGCCATGGCTGTGGGAGAGAAAAAGATAGAGAGGGAGAAAAAAAGTAGAGGGAAGGGTGGAGAATCAGAGGATCTCCTCTCTTCTGTGCCCTGTCCAGGAATCAAACCAAGATTTTCACACACTGGGTCAATGCTCTGCCACTGAGCAAACCATGTAGAGCCAAAAAAAGAACTTATCGCCCTATTGTTCTCTTTCACAAGTTCCAATATCCATCAAGTGCCTGAAGTCAGTGTAGAGATTGTAGAGATTAATAAAATAAGGAGTGGTAAGGGGAGCTGAACCAGCCACATCCTTTTCCCTGAAGCAGAAAAGTGTCTAAAATATGTCCTAGTAGAAAAGGGACTCTATACCAAATATGGAGTCACAGTTATTCATCATTATGATCTAATTGTGATGAAGTCACTCAATATTTGTTGAGCCTCACCAATTTTGTGTGTGTATACACACATACACACACACACAATTATATGGATTTGATACTGGACTTGAAAAATCTGACATAAACAGATAATCTAACTATTATGCAATACACACGGTTAAAAGTAAAACTGTACCATTTAAATATAATAGTAATTAATGGCTGAGTTCTTATGGCTCAATTTTTAAGACTTACAAACTGAATAAACAGAATATTTTGAAACTGATAAAGATAATTATATCATAAGGTACTACCAATTTAAACGATAAAAATTGGCCCTGGCTGCTTAGCTCAGATGGTTAGAGCATCTCTTGAAATGACAAGTTATAGGTTCAAACCCTGGTCAGAGCACACATGGGAAGCAACCAATGAATGCAAAACTAAGTGGAACAACTTCCCCTTACTCTCTTTCTTCTTCTGTCTCTCTAAAAATCAATAAATAATAATAAAAAAAAGCTTTGGCCCGATAACTCAGTTGGTTGGAGTGTCTGTCATTCAAAAGCTCAGAGATTGCTGGTTTGATCCCTGGTCAGGGCACATACAGGAACAGCTTGATGTTCTTGTCTCTCTCCCTACTTCTTTCTAAAATAATAATAATAATAAATAAATAAATAAATAATTAAAAAAATTAAAGTTTAGTCTTCTTCCAACTGCATAAAACTTTCTCATAAGACTATATTTCAAATGAGAATTATCAAGGTTAAAGTTGATTTCATTCATTTTATCTAGTCATTGAGTTCAAGGTCCCCTGATTGGTTAAATTCCATTTATTATTTGATTATCTCATTCTAAAAATCATATCATATCAGTACTGATTCTGAGAATTAATAAAGCAAATATTTTCATTTGATAGATTAAGAATTCATTTTTATTTTTCATTAATTTAATTAATTATTCAACAAATAGTTATTTAGATTTAATAAGTATAGGATTAAACTCTGTAGACAATGGGGTTAAAGCAAAGAATGAAATAGACAGTGTATTCCATCATGAACCTGTGAGAATAATGGGGGAAATTGTGAGGAAGTGAAACTAAAAAGAAAATCAGAATAAAAAGATTGTGCTTAAAAGAAAATACTATTTTAGATCTGGTGGTATAAAGTAATATTGGAACAGAATGTAAGAAGATTTGGAAAACATTATGCTGATACGTAGAGAACAACATTTCAGAAAGAGGTACAAGCAAGTGTCAATCCTGAGGCAGGAGCAAGCATGAACTGTTTAAAAAAGACAAGCAGTCTATGTGTCTGGAGCCAAGTGAATTGGAGAAAGAAGAGAGGTTAAAAATAAGACAAGAGACTGTCAGAATCAGGAGCCAGACCATGTGGAACATTGGATGTCCTGATAAGGGCTGCAGATTTATTCTCAGTGAGGCAGAAAACCAGACAAGAATGGCTAGGGCACGAGTGCTAACCGAGGAGTGGCCTGCTCATTTTCAGGCTTCTTCTGGCTTGTGTGTGGAGAGTAGACTGTGAGGAGAACCTTGAAAGAGCCAGGATAGTTAGAACGTTGGAGGGAGAGGCTAAGTGACTAGACCCAATCTGGCAGTGTTATAGGTATATATTAAGAAGTGGTCAGTCTGCACATTTCTGTAGATAGGGTATTAGATTTTTTCTGATGATTTGGCTACGGGAAGTGAGCAAAAGTTTGGGGTCAAAGAGGAGGCCAAAGACTTGTTTGTTGAATGGAGGTATCACTTATGTGAAGAAAACTGTGGGACAAGCAGGTCTAAGGAGAAAAAATAAGAACACATTCCCAGACTTAGGTTTGTTATGTTTATTTTATGCCCAAGAGCAGTAAGAAGACATGTTATTTTTCTATTTTAACAGCAAGATCCCCTAGATTAATAACAATAGATGTCAGTTTTATTAATAAATGAAGGAATCTGATGCAAAATAATTATAGATTCCATGACTAAACAGAAAGAGCTTTAAAAAGTAGGATAAACTAGAATACACATTCATGTACAATACTGTTTTATTTAATACAGAAGTGTAAATTAGGGTATCTACATGCATTTTTTTGTTTGTTCTTTGAAGCTTAATACAGAGACTTTGAATAATCCACAATTGTACTTTTTCAGAGACCATATAAAACTTAGTTCACATGTAGAAGACACATTAGGAGTCATTGGTGACACAGACATAAAGGAAGATGATAATTATTGCAACTCTACAGGAGACCAAACCTACAATACAAACAACATGACTGGGGAGGCGGACTTTAAAAGGCCTGGGTAACTGCCCATTTCCTGCCACTCAGCTATGGAGTGACTGTTATTCTGAGTCCCCCAATAAGCGCATGTCAAGACAGGACTAATAGGGCACGGGTTGTATTAGGGGCAGTACCTGTGAGAGAGTAAACAGTGAGACAAGTAGAGTACAGACAGAGCCTGAATGAAGGCCAAAGTGAAGGGAGGTTCAACAAAGCCCTCATGAAGTCCTTGAGCCAAGGTCGTCTGTCAAATGTGATCCTTGTCTTTCAGAAATATGTCCCCCTTAGTATCCTTGAATTATTCCATGTTTGGTTGAAAGTTGCCACAGAGAAATTAAGTAAACCATAATTATACCCTTTCATAGACTATGTAAAACTTAGTTCACATGTGGAAGTAACACTGGAGCTCTGGTCTCAACATAAAAGCAGTGAGAGGTTTCAAAGGCCAGCAGCTGGGGCTCTTGGCCAGTGATCTCCAGGTAGAGAAAAAAGCATTATATGATGACACAGTTGTTCTGTGAGGTATGGTCTGGACGTCAGGTGGATGGCCCATTGGAAGGATACTTAGGAAATAAAGATAGCTCTCACCGTCATATAGAAGTCAATTATCAGAAACTAATATTAACAAAATAAGAATTTTAAATAAGTCCTCTATTTTAGTTTGTTCAGGCTGATAATAATAAAATACCTTAAACTGGGTATCATAAACAACAAAAATTTATTTTTCACAGGCTAAGACATACAAGAAAAAGGCCCCAGGAGATTTAGTGTCTGGTGAGACCTGCTTTCTCGTTCAGAGCTATGTTTTTTGCTGTAATCTCACATGGTAGAAGAAAACCAGGGAGTTTTCTAGAGCCTTTTTTGTAAGTACATTAATCCTATTGATAAGGGTTGCCACCCTTATAATCTAATCACTCCTAAGGCCCACCCCTTAATGCCATTCCCCTAGGAATAATGATTTCTACATATGATTTTTTGGGGGGAGGGATACAACATTCAGTCTATAACACTTATTTACATGGATTATTTTTAATGTATTTATGGTACCTAGAAACCTAGACAAATTGGTACAAAAACAGAAAACTATAATCATTTTAGTTCAAAAATAGTAATCTTTTTTATACCGAACCAATATTGTTTTTAAATACCAGATATATTTCTTAAAAATTAATATATTTAACTTTTTATGGGGTAAGTTTGTTATTATTATAAATATTTTACAATGGAAGCAGCGGAGGCACAGAGAAGTTGTGTAACATCTCTAAAGTCACATACCTAGTAAATTGGAAGAATTAGTTTTCCAAACAAGGCATTCTGAACCCAAAGACCAGATTCTTAAACACTATGGTATATTGGTTGTCTTTTGGGTTTTAGAACATTAAGAAATAATTAATAAAAACTATATTTTTTAAAATGTCTTTAAAATGACTACATATATCATTAAGACTGTAGCAAATAAAATAAATTATTTCTCTAATTTCAAATCTTATAGTGTAAACCATACTCAAAATATTCAGCATCATATTTCTTTTGTGTGTGTGCATGTGTGACAGAGACAGAAACAGAGAGAGGGACAGATAAGGACAGACAGACATGAAGGGAGAGAGATAAGAAGCATCAATTCTTCATTGCAGCACCTTAGTTGTTCATTGATTGCTTTCTCATATGGCCTTCACCCAGAGGCTACAGCAGAGAGAGTGGCTCCTTGCTCAAGCCAGTGACCTTGGGTTCCAACTGGTGAGCTGTGCTCAAACCAGATGTGAATGTGCTCAACCTGGCAACGTTGGGGTTTCGAACCTGGTCAGACTCACCATTATATTTCTAAGAATAAAAATCAGATATGCCAGTATATGTAGTTGAGATTAGGTAAAAATAAGCTATTTTGGGGGACTGCCTAACATAGAATTGGTTTTGGCACATTGTTTATGCATAGCTTTGAAAATAGTTCATCAATAACAATACCAAGGCCCTGGCCGGTTGGCTCAGTGCTAGAGCGTCGACCTGGCGTGCAGGGGTCCCGGATTCGATTCTCGGCCAGGGCACATAGGAGAAGCACCCATCTGCTTCTCCACCCCTCCCCCTCTCCTTCCTCTCTGTCTCTCTCTTCCCCTCCTGCAGCCAAGGCTCCATTGGAGCAAAGATGGCCCGGGCGCTGGGGATGGCTCCTTGGCCTCTGCCCCAGATGCTAGAGTGGCTCTGGTCACAACAGAGCGATACCCCAGAGGGGCAGAGCATCGCCCCCTGGTGGGCAGAGCGTTGCCCCCTGGTGGGCGTGCTGAGTGGATCCCGGTCGGGCGCATGCGGGAGTCTGTCTGACTGTCTCTCCCTGTTTCCAGCTTCAGAAAAATACAAAAAAATAAAATAAAAAAAAGTAACAATACCATTCACAGACTGTGGTGAGTGATAATTTTAAGGGTTTCTGAAAATCTGAATCATACCTTGTCAATCTGTTAACAAAGTGACAATAAAAGAACTACACTCAAAGAGCTTCTTATATCCTGGATAATTATTATTCTTTTTATATGGGGCCTGTCAATTAGCACGGATTTTTGCTCTGAAAGCATTATTAAATCTTACGAAATTTGTGAAAGAGTGTAAGTATGGGTCTTGCGAAGTGTAGTGTATAACAGTTTGTTGAGTACCTTCTATTTTAATATAAAAAATTGCCAGAAATAATGCCAAAATAAAACTTTATAAGAAACAGCAACATCTTATCATTGATAATTTTGAGTAGTATGAGAACTTAGACATTTATAAAATCAGCATTTGCATGAATCTGTTCACTTAGTAAAAAATTCTTTCAGATACAGTGTTTGGTGTGGTTTATCAATTGCTATCCATGCATACAATGAATTTAATCCAAATAATTACTGCCTATTATAGAGTCATGAAAATAAACCAAAGTCAGGGCTCAAATTATGTATAAGTGAAGAAGTATGTGTCTTTTTTATTTTTATTAAGTTTATTGGGGTGGCTGCTAATAAAATTATATAAGTTTAACATGTACAATTCTATACCACATCATCTAACTATAGCATTGTATGCTCACCATTCAAAAATCAAATCTACTTCTGTCATCATAAATTTGACCCAGTTAGGAAAGTATTTTGATAAGGAATTCTCAAAGGCAGATTAAGGTGAACAAAATGTTGTGGATGATACATGTACTCTTAAATATGGAGGTATAGCCCCACTAGTCATTTTTTAAAATTAAATTTACCAAGGTGACATTGGCTAATAAAACTATATATATTTCAAATGTTCAATTTTATGACACATCATTTGTGTCATATTGCATCGTGTGTTCACCACCCAGAGTTAATTCTGCGACCGTGTATTTGACCCCTTTTACTCTATATTAATTTTCCACCGCTCCCCTCTTTTAAACGCTATCTTGTTATCTGTGTCTGAGGGTTTCTCTGTTTGTTTGGTTTGCTCATTTGCTACTTTCAGTTTTATATCTCACATATGAGTGAAATCACATGGTTCTTGATTTCAGTCTGACTTATTTAGCATGGAATTCTCAAGATCCATTCATGTTATTGCAAATGGCAGTATTTCATATTTTCTTATGGCTGAGTTGTATTCCATTGCATATATGTACCACTTCTTTTTTATTTAAAGGATCAATGGTCATTTCAGTTGTTTCAATGTCTTGGCCCACAAAATACCCCCAACAGCTAAAGCAATTCTGAGAATAAAGAACAAACCTGGTGCCATTGCACTCCTTGGCTTCAAATTAATCTAAAAGCGGCAGTAATCAAAAAAGACATGGTACTGAGATAAAAACTCACATAGAGCATAGAGCAATGAAATATAACTGAGACCTCAGAAATAAACCCACATATAAATTGGAAAATAATTTCGATAAAGAAGCAAAAACGTACAATGCAGAAAAGAAGCCTCTTTATTAAATAGTGATGGGAAAATTGGAAAGACACCTGCAAGAAGATAAAACTAGACATCTGTTTGTTCCCATATACAAAAATTAACTCAAAATGGATCAAGACCTAAATAAATGTCCTAAAACAATAAATTACATACAAGAAAACAGGCACTAAATTTATGGACCTTAGTCTTAGAGAGTATTTTATGAATTTGACTTATTTTTGTTGTTTTTCAAAGAAAATTGCCTTTTGAGATAATAACAGATTCATCTATAAATATTATATGAATTTACTATATTAAAGTTTTTAAAGTAATTGTTATAGAAGTACTGAAAAAAATATAAAGATATCCAAGCACATAAGTTTAGATGGAGGAAAAGTGGAGTACATTTGAAAAAAAACAAAACAGGGGCTTATATTATAAAGGCATGATCTCACAAAATGGAAGTAAGTAGATTTAATGATCAGTGCCGTTCACACACCTTATTCAATAGTTTTCCCCCCTTATAAACACTCTGTCACAGCCGCCTGATTTGACTAAAAAAATAAAAATAATGGATGATGATTTGAATTTGGGTGATGGGTATATAACATAATCGAATGCCAAAATTATCTGGAGATGTTTTCTCTAAATCTATGTACTCTTGTTGACCAATGTCATCTTGTTAAAATTAATTGTCTAAATAAGACTATAAAAAAACAAATGAATAAATAGTATAACAAGGGCATAATTTTGCTATTTACAGTGTAAACTCTCTTAGAAAATTGGTCCATAAGGAAAGAGACCGTCTCTACCTTATTACTTTGATAGTCTCTGCTCAAAGTCACCAAATGATAATAAATGAATATTTAATAAAAATCTGTTAACTGTCATAAAAGTCAAGTGATTTATGTATGAAACTGGTGGAGGCAAACTTTGAAACTCAGTAGTATGACGTTAGATAGCAATCAAAGTGCTATTGCCTTCGCCTACTAGTAGAAGATCCTGCATCTCTTTATCACTATGATATCCCCAGTTTCTAGATACAGAAGATACTGCAGTTTTGTTGAATGGAGATATACATACTCTTTTCTTGTTTCTATAAGGTGACAAGTATCACAGCACTAGAAATTCTCTTAAAAAGATAATTCTCAGCTTCTGAAAATACTGCACATAAAATAACTGCAAACCATATTAAAAGAGACAAGATAAGGAGAAAAAGAAGGATGCTGCTGATTCTTGGAATGTACTCCATAAATATCTATGCCTAACAGTTTCAAAGAAAATGTGTTATAATTGAATTGTGTTTATCCAGAAAGGTATATTGACGTTCTAACCCAACTCTAGCACCTCAGAATGTGACAATAAAAAATAGGGTATTTATAGAAGTAATCAAGTTAAAGTGTGGTCATTGGGTTGGGTCCTGATCTGAAAAGACTGGTATCCTTAATAAAGTAATAATTTGGACACAAAGTCAAATTGGCACAGAAGAAAGATCATGTCAAGACATAGGGAGAATGCTATCCACAAGTCAAGGGCCTGCTAAGGCTCTCAGAACCCTGGAGAGCAGAACCAAAACATTTCTCCTCACTACCATCTGAAAGTCAGGTCTTTAGAGATGTTGATTTTGGACCTTTAGCATCCAGAACTGTGAATCAATACATTTCTGTTAAGCCACCGAGTTTGTGGTACTTTGTATGATAGCCATGAGAAACCAATATACATATCATTGGGAACATGATAATAATTCTTTCCTCCCTGTTTTGAGATGTTGAATAATGAGTCTTTCATTCAGGCCAAGTAAGTGTCACACAGCTTCAACCAGTATTTGCTGAATTAAACTTCTTAAAAAGAAGGCCAAAATAGTTGGGTTTCTTTTATATCTACTGATATTTTTTAAATGTTTCTTTGGGTGTTTACATATTACCATTTTCTTTACACTAGAGCTTTCAAAAGAACTCACCTTGCATTTTCTCAGTAAAAACAAGTAGTTGGACAGATCATTCAAATGGCGACTTTAGGTGAAAGAAATGAGAAGTTGTTTAGATAGATGTTTCTTCTAAGCGAGTGTTTGAAAAATGAATAATAGGAAATTGACCATGTACTATACTCTTGTAAGGATTCAACTTGTTTGATAAAATTCTTAAGGAAAACAAAGTCATAAATAATATTATGATACCTTCTTTAAAATAAATTGTATGTTTCATTTTAAAATCCAAGAAAGGCTATTAAAAATAAATAAATAAATAAACAAATAAATAAATAAAGCAAAGTGCCTATTTGAAGAATGATCATATTTCCCACTGATACATGTAAACCTATGCCTCATAAACCCTATTTTCTGGCTGTAGTTTTTTAGAAACTAGAGAAAACTTAGAAAAAAACAAGCTGCCATCATAGACAGAAACATACTATGTAATAAAAAGACTGCACATTTCAAAAGCAGTTGCCTTGCAATGGTATTGGTGACATGCTAAGACTTTTTAAGTGGGAACCAAATTAATCTTTATTAATCATTGCCATTATGATTGCATAATATCTAGTTTTGAATGTCTGATATGTGACACTCTCTTTCCTCTTCTGGCAATCAGAAGTGTGAAAATAAACCTTAGGCTTTTAAAGAAACACTGAGTCCAAAAAAAAGTAGCTATAATCATCAGAACCAGAAAGAAAAAAATGTTCTACAGAAGAAAAAATATACACTATGTCAGAGTCACAGATGTGTTCTTTTGTATTAATATATGCACTGTGATATGTCAGGGCTGTGAAAATAGGTAGCAAAACAAGAAGGCAGGTGGCCAAATGCATACAGAGACATTTTAAAAATTTCTTCATTTGCATTTTTTGAGAATCTCTATTTAGAACTTAATTAATACCTTTAAAATTACTTTCTCTAATGATCTGTGTGTAGTCCCAATAGAAATTGCCATTAGGTGCTAATTAGTGAGTAAGGTCAAGTTTCATAATAAATAAGTAAATGCAAACACAAACACTAAGGACTCATGGACCAACCTCCCAACAACTCGTTTCTGCCATTCTTGGTTACTCTGGATCACGTCTGAATGGATTCTCTGCCCACAGGATCCACCCACACACCAATTTTGAGTTCATTTTATGGTGTCAAATCAGACAAACCCCACAGCGTTTAGTTATGCTTCTCTACACTTTAATTCTAATTTCTTATCTCTTCTCAGAATCCCAGACTTTACATTTTGACAACTTAGCACACTTCCAGGCCAGGGCTGGCTTGTCAGGTCTCATTCTGAACTGGCTCCCCATAACAGATTGTTAAAGGGCTCCATGCATATTTCAAACAACATGACATCATCTTTCAGGATTATAGATCTGTTCACGTCTGTATTTTTTTTTCTGATGTCTTTTACTAATTTCCAATTTATAGATCATTTGTCTCTTTTTTCAAAGATTAGGAATTGTATATTTATGTAAATGAGCAACTTAATGTTCTGTTATTTGCCTAAATTCCTTAAGTCAAATATTACATCGAAAAAAATAAAAGTGTCAGTAGCCTGGAGACCAAATGAGGTCACAGTACAGATCTGGGGAGAAGAGCTGAATGAGGAAGTTGTTCCCAAAAGAATGTAAACTATAATAAGTGGTAGATTTTGGTAACAGGGATGTTGGCATATTAATCACACACCAGAATCTGCTGGCTTGGCACTATGTGCATGTCTTTATTGGGTAGTGGAAACAAGACTGGGGTAACAGAACAACTCTGTGATGATGATAATCTCACTGTAATTACAGAATTTTGAGGTAAAAGCAAGGATGCACATTTGTTTTAATGACAATGGCCACGTGTGACAGAGAGTCTGGCTATGGTAGAGTTGTACCTTTAGGGTAAACCTGCATGGATTATCCATGATATGGCATGTGTTCTGTAACAGTTTTATAAAACAAACATTTCTGATATTGGAAACACACCTAGCTCCCAGAATTCTGGCAACTGAACTAAAGGTCTTTAAATCACTATTCAAGTTCCCTTTCCTTCCTCTGCCTTGTATCTCTTCTTCCTTTCACAGAGACACTTCTTCAAACTGTAAATAACTGGGAGTCTCCTATTTCTCTTCTCCAGTTTATCTTCACCTCACTCTTATTGTGCTTTGATCTTTAACAGACCAGCTATATTGTTGCCAACCCAGTTAACAACACGATGTCATTGTTTTGTAGGCTCATACCTTACCCTTTCTATAACATTATGCATATCTTCATGTTTAGGTCCCAGGCCTCTCAACTTTTTACACTATGGAGCTCTGCCTAGAAAATCTGCTCCATCCAAGACTTCCAACTCTGCCTGGTAGATTGCTGATTGACAACTCTGTGTCATAAGGAACCTGTGACATTCCTTTACAGGCAACCACCCACTTAGTCCTTTACATACCTTACATTAATGTCAGTTTCTGTAATGTTGTTTTCCTGCCAGCATGATTATTTGATTAACCTTCGGACTCTACACAACATTATAAAATACAAGTGAGCTCATAATTTTTCTTCACCATGCTTATTACATAATACTTGCTAAATATTTATCAGGAAAACATATCTTCTTTTAACAACCATATAATTCTAATTATATAATGCAGCTATAAAATACTGCAGACAAGTATAAAAATATGGAAAATTGGAATAGGTTAAAAGGGCAAAAATAAAAAAAAAGTAAAATTATCCATTGATCTGCATCTAGACATTACAATACTTTATATTTTCTGTACCATTTTGCCATTCACAGTTATATGTCATATTTTTATACATTTTCTGACTATAATTTGTTTAATGTTTATTTAAAATGTTTCACATATTGCTGAACTTTATTATTTACTATTTTAATGGCTACATATTAATTCATTGAGTTGATATGCTCTAACTTACCACCAATACTCATAACATAATTGGCTATTTAGGTTGTCTTTAAATCTTTAAAATATAAATAGTAATCTAATAAACACTTCTGTACATAAAGCTTTTGTTATTATATTTTCTTAGAATAGACTGATAGAACACAATTAATGAATAGAAGGGTACATGACCTTTTAAATATTTTGTATGCTTATTGCCAAGTTTTGTGTTGTTGTTTTTTTTTTAATTTATTTGTTCTAGCAAGAGAGGTAGGGCAAAGGGGGGGGGGGAGACAAGAACACGAGGCTGTTCCGGTATGTGCCCTGACTAGGAATCAAACCAACAACCTCTGTGCCTCAGGATAACACTCTAACCAACCAACTGATCTGGCCAGGGCCCAAGTTATTTCTAAAATGGCTTACTAATAAAGAAGAAAGCCACTTTCATTTGGTTGTTATACAATTAATTGTCTTTCATTTTATTTTTACTAAATTGTTAAATTCCTAATACTAGATTGTTATTTAATATATGCTTATTTGAATTTACTGATTTTTTTCTTAAAATAGCATAAATTCTTATCGACATGATCTTAAATCTATTTTTGTATTTAATACATATATGTGTATCTATATGTTTAGATATATTAGCCTCTATATTGCTCTAAATTATAGCTATTTATTCAATAAATATTATTATTTAGATATATATTTATATACCCCTATATATATGGATATATTTTTAGATATAGACATAGACATTGACCAATATATAGATAGGGATATAAATATAAATATAGCCTATGTGCCAGGAAACATACTGAGTGCTGAAAATACAGGAGTAGATAAAATAGCTTTCTAGACTTTAATGGAAGTAACCAGTATCAAATAATGTTGCTATATATTATATTACTGTTTTTGTAGAATATCAAAATTTAAGGCATATGGACTAAAGCATTGTAATAAAATCGAGGAGTAATTTTTCAAATTATTTTCTTTCTTACTTAGTGTTTTATATAATTTTATGTAAGTCCATGTTATTCTTCCCTGTGGGTCTAAGCCAGAGACCACATATAGTGTGTTTTCTCTTTGGATACAAACTGAATTGTAATATCTGGGCACAGTTAAAGTAAACTGCAGGGATGCTGTCTCACCTGAAGACTTCAATTTCGTTATTTTTCAGTCCATTATAATTTTTCTGAAATGCACTTTACTTACAGTTCATTACTAGCTTTGTTAAAAGATTCACATTGTTTGAAATGCTAGTCATTCTGTGGGGAAAACTCATTTGCCCATCATGCTTTTCTCAATATTCTCGAAGACCCTAAAAATTTAAATGCAGATTAAGATTTTTCCTTTATTTTAAGGTTCTTTGTACAAATTAAATCAAGTAACTTTAGAGTTATTAGTATGGTTTTTCTATTTTATATTAAATATTTAATGCTCATGTTTTGAATGTGGGATGTTTTCTTTTGTATTTATTGCATTGAAAATATAAGTGTTTTATTGAGATTGTAAGGATACAGAGGATGTTAAAATTATTAGATTTGTGTACTCTACTGTTGTCATTTTATTTTATGTTGTCCTAAGTAAAGGTATAAATCAATTACTTTATATTTTTTCACACTGATTGATCTATTACTCTAGAAGTTTGAACATTGAATTGCATGAGCAGCCTGTTTAGTATCATTGGGTCTCAAAATCAAGTTCAATAGACAAGTCACTGACTCAACTGAATTGAAAAACTGCCTTGTAGCCGAAGTTTAATCACTCCCAAACATGTCAGGATTTTCAGCGTGTTTTCATGAGGAAATAAAAAGCTTCAAAGAATATCAAAGAACCTTTTATGACTGTGTCATACACTTAACAACTCAATTGCGTGCTCTTTGGTTGAGGTGAGAAAAATGTTAATGTTTACAAAAAACCTATCTTTCTAATCACTAGAAAATGAAGACTTAAGGCAGATGATTTGGGTAGTCTTTCAATTTTTAAAGTTCTTTCCCATATCAAAAACATTCTGGTGGCCTGACCTGTGGTGGCGCAGTGGGATAAAGCGTCGACCTGGAACACTGAGGTCGCCGGTTCGAAACCTTGGGCTTGCCTGGTCAAGGCACATATGGGAGTTGATGCTTCTTGCTCCTCCCTCTTCTCTCTCTCTCTCTCTCTCTCTTTCTCTCTCACTCCTCTCTCTCTAAAAATCAATAAATAAAATATTAAAAAAAAAAAAAAAAAAAACATTCTGGTGGTATTAACTGGCTATCGGAACCTAGAAACAAAGTATCACATAAATTTTATAGAAACTTAAATATATAGTAATTTTTTATTTAGTTAATTCACGCTTTACCCTGACTCAGTTAAATTCATCCAAAACTCATATTTTTACATAATTAAAATTTCATGTTATAGTATTACTTCATTTTATGAAAATTAATATATATATATATCTTACACATACATATATGTAATATTTAAATACAACCTGACTAGGTGGTGGCACAGTGGATAGAGCATTGCCATGGGATGCAGAAGACCCAGGATGAAAACCCTGAGAATTCTGGCTTAAGCATAGGATCAGAGACATTATCTCATGGTTGCTGGCCTGAGCCTGAACATCTCTGTCTTGAAGCCCAAGGTCGCTGGCTTGGGCAGGTAGTCACTGGCTCAGCTGGAGGCTCCCAGTCAAGGCACATATGAAGAAGAAACCAATGAACAACTAAGGTGCTGTAGTGAAGAATTGATACTTCTTATCTTTGTCTCATTCTGTGTGTCTCTCTCTCTAATCAAAATAACTAACTAACTAAATAATTACATACAACAAACCTCCATAAAATATGAGGGGCCACACTATATAAGAAATAAAGTAGCTTCAGTTTTTAAACGTTATTCCATGTATCTCTACTTCTTGATGTCAAAATACAGAAGTAGAGATAGAGAATATAATTCAAATAAGACATATATATATATATGATATATAAAGGGCGTCTTGGATTACAACAGTCTCGACATACGACGTTTCAAGTTTATGATGCTTATTCCCATAAAAACTTAAAAATATTGAGATGTGAGCTGTTGGCATCAATCGTACTTATGGACTACATGGGCAAAATAGTTTGTTTGGGGGCAGCAGAATATACAGTAACATGGCATATGCGTGAGGGAGTTGGCATCCCCCAGTACACTTATCAATGTCATTTTGGATTGTTAAAAGCACAAGTATTCTACTTGTGTTGCTTTGCTTGGTGACTTTTTGGACCTTATCATGACTTCCTAAATGAAAAACAAAGCTACTGGCTTCACATGGAGAGGAGCAGTCTGCTGAGGACCTCATTCATCTGGAGAAGCAGATGACTAAATAGAAAGAGATAGAAATCCCAGAACCCAAGAGATTTACTACCAAAGGTTTGGCAGAAGGTTTTTCTATGGCAGAGGATGGGTTGGCACAATTTCAGATTGAGGACCCCGGCAATGACAGATTCAGTAAGGTCTAGAGAGCTGTTATGGATGCCTTGTAATGCTATAGGATCAAACAAGACACAAAACTAACAGAAAGCAATCTATAAAATGGCAATAGGGAACTCACAAGTGTCAATAATTACACTAAATGTAAACAGATTAAACTCACCAATAAAAAGGCACAGAGTAGCAGAATGGATTAAAAAAGAAAATCCAACTGTATGCTGCCTACAGGAAACTCATCTAAGTAACAAGGATAAAAACAAATTCAAAGTGAAAGGCCAGAAAACAATACTCCAAGCAAGTAACTTCCAAAAAAAAAAGCAGGCGTAGCAATACTCATATCTGATAATGCTGACTACAAGACAGCAAAAGTACTCAGAGACAAATATGGCCATTTCATAATGGCTAAGGGGACACTGAATCAAGAAGACATAACAATTCTTAATATATATGCACCAAACCAAGGAGCACCAAAATATATAAGACAGTTACTTATTGACCTTAAAACAAAAACGGACAAAAATACAATCATACTTGGAGACCTCAATATACCGCTGATGGCTCTAGATCGGTCATCCAAACAGAGAATCAACAAAGATATAGTGGCCTTAAACAAACCACTAGAGCACCTGGATATGATAGACATCTACAGAACATTTCATCCCAAAGTGACTGAATATACTTTTTTCTCCAGTGTACATGGATCGTTCTCAAGAATTGACCATATGTTGGGCCACAAAAACAACATCAGCAAATTCAGAAAAATCGAAGTTGTACCAAGCATATTTTCTGATCATAAAGCCTTGAAACTAGAATTCAACTGCAAAAAAGAGGAAAAAAATTCCACAAAAATGTGGAAACTAAACAACATACTTTTAAAAAATGAATGGGTCAAAGAAGAAATAAGTGCAGAGATCAAAAAATATATACAGACTAATGAAAATGACAATACGACATATCAGAATCTCTGGGATGCAGCAAAAGCAGTGATAAGAGGGAAGTTCATATCACTTCAGGCATATATGAACAAACAAGAGAGAGCCCAAGTGAACCACTTAACTTCCCACCTTAAGGAACTAGAAAAAGAAGAACAAAGACAACCCAAAACCAGCCGAAGAAAGGAGATAATAAAAATCAGAGCAGAAATAAATGAAATAGAGAATAGAAAAACTATAGAAAAAATTAATAGAACAAGGAGCTGGTTCTTTGAAAAGATCAACAAAATTGACAAACCTTTGGCAAGACTCACCAAGGAAAAAAGAGAAAGAACTCATATAAACAAAATCCAAAATGGAAGAGGAGAGATCACCACAGACATCATAGATATACAAAGAATTATTGTAGAATACTATGAAAAACTTTATGCCACTAAATTGAACAACCTAGAAGAAATGGATAAATTCCTAGAACAATACAACCTTCCTAGACTGAGTCAAGAAGAAGCAGAAAGCCTAAACAGGCCTATTAGTAGAGAAGAAATAGAAAAAAACATTAAAAACCTCCCCAAAAATAAAAGTCCAGGCCCTGATGGCTATACCAGCGAATTTTATCAAACATTCAAAGAAGACTCGGTTCCTATTCTACTGAAAGTCTTCCAAAAAATTGAAGAAGAAGCAATACTTCCAAACACATTTTATGAGGCCAACATAACCCTCATGCCAAAACCAGGCAAGGAGGGCACAAAAAAAGAAAACTACAGACCAATATCTCTAATGAATACAGATGCTAAAATACTAAACAAAATACTAGCAAATCGAATACAACAACATATTAAAAAAATAATACATCATGATCAAGTGGGATTCATCCCAGAATCTCAAGGATGGTTCAACATACGTAAAATGGTTAACGTAATACACCATATCAACAAAACAAAGAACAAAAACCACATGATCTTATCAATAGACACAGAAAAGGCTTTCGATAAAATACAACACAATTTTATGTTTAAGACTCTCAACAAAATGGGTATAGAAGGAAAATATCTCAACATGATAAGGGCCATATATGATAAACTATCAGCTAACATCATATTAAATGGCACTAAACTGAAGGCTTTCCCCTTTAAATCAGGAACAAGACAGGGTTGTCCACTCTCTCCACTGTTATTTAATGTGGTACTAGAGGTTCTAGCCAGAGCAATCAGACAAGACAAAGAAATAAAAGGCATCCACATCGGAAAAGAAGAAGTAAAGGTATCACTTTTTGCAGATGATATGATCCTATACATCGAAAACCCCAAAGAATCCACAAAAAGACTACTAGAAACAATAAGCCAATACAGTAAGGTCGCAGGATACAAAATTAACATACAGAAGTCAATAGCCTTTCTATATGCCAACAATGAAACAATTGAGAAGGAACTCAAAAGAATAATCCCCTTCACGATTGCAACAAAAAAAAATAAAATACTTAGGAATAAACATAACAAAGAATGTAAAGGACTTATATAATGAAAACTATAAACCATTGTTAAGGGAAATTGAAAAAGATATAATGAGATGGAAGAATATACCTTGTTCTTGGTTAGGAAGAATAAATATAATCAAGATGGCCATATTACCCAAAACAATATACAAATTTAATGCAATTCCCATCAAAATTCCAATGACATTTTTAAAAGAAATAGAGCAAAAAATCATCAGATTTATATGGAACTATAAAAAACCCCGAATAGCCAAAGAAATCCTAAAGAAAAAGAATGAAGCTGGGGGCATTACAATACCTGACTTCAAACTATATTATAGGGCCACGACAATCAAAACAGCATGGTATAGGCAGAAAAATAGACACTCAGACCAATGGAACAGAATAGAAAACCCATAAATAAAACCACATATATATAGTCAAATAATTTTTGATAAAGGGGCCAACAACACACAATGGAGAAAAGAAAGCCTCTTCAATAAGTGGTGCTGGGAAAACTGGAAAGCTACATGCAAAAGAATGGAACTGGACTACAGTCTGTCCCCCTATACTAAAATTAACTCAAAATGGATCAAAGATCTAAACATAAGACCTGAAACAATTAAGTACATAGAAGAAGACATAGGTACTAAACTCATGGACCTGGGTTTTAAAGAGCATTTTATGAATTTGACTCCAAAGGCAAGAGAAGTGAAGGCAAAAATTAATGAATGGGACTACATCAGACTAAGAAGTTTTTGCTCAGCAAGAGAAACTGATATCAAAATAAACAGACAGCCAACTAAATGGGAAATGATATTTTCAAACAACAGCTCAGATAAGGGCCTAATATCCAAAATATACAAAGAACTCATAAAACTCAACAACAAACAAACAAACAATCCAATAAAACAATGAGAAGAGGACATGAACAGACACTTCTCCCAGAAAGAAATACAAATGGCCAACAGATATATGAAAAGATGCTCATCTTCTTTAGTTATTAGAGAAATGCAAATCAAAAGTGCAATGAGATACCACCTCACACCTGTTAGATTAGCTATTATTAACAAGACAGGTAATAGCAAATGTTGGAGAGGCTGTGGAGAAAAAGGAACCCTCATACACTGTTGGTGGGAATGTAAAGTAGTACAACCATTATGGAAGAAAGTATGGTGGTTCCTCAAAAAACTGAAAATATAATTACCTTATGACCCAGCAATCCCTCTACTGGGTATATACCCCCAAAACTCAGAAACATTGATACATAAAGAGACATGCAGCCCCATGTTCATTGCAGCATTGTTCACAGTGGCCAGGACATGGAAACAACCAAAAAGCCCATTAATAGATGACTAGATAAAGAAGATGTGGCACATATACACTATGGAATACTACTCAGCCATAAGAAATGATGACATTGGATCATTTACAGCAAATTGGTGGGATCTTGATAACATGATACGAAGTGAAATAAGTAAATCAGAAAAAACCAGGAACTGCATTATTCCATACGTAGGTGGGACATAAAAGTGAAACTAAGAAACATTGATAAGAGTGTGGTGGTTACGGGGGGGAGAGGGGAAAGGGAGAGGGAAAGGGGGATGGGGACGGGCACAAAGAAAACTAGATAGAAGGTGACAGAGGACAATCTGACTTTGGGTAATGGGTATGCAACATAAGTGAACGACAAGATAACCTGGACTTGTTATCTTTGAATATATGTATCGTGATTTATTGATGTCGCCCCATTAATAATAAAATTATTAAAAAAAATTATGACAGTGATTTTGCTAGTTGAAACAAAAGAATATTCAACACAGGGAAAAATGATCAATCCTGATACTTTCTTAAGGTAATATTTTTAGTACAACATATAAAATACTTTTAGCAGTTTTAATTAACCACATACTTTAAAAATAATTATTAATAACTTTTGAAGGAATCATTAATAACTTTTATGTCTTGCTTACATAACAAAATATAGAGAGAAAAATTTACATAACATTCCAATGATTCAAACTGTTGTTAAGTCAACTTTATGTCGTTCAATTATAATTCTTGGGTAAAGTGCTGTTTTTATTTTTGGTTGTTTTAATTTTAAATGCATCTTCTGATTCACAGTAAAAGGAGGAATTCTAAAGTCAGATTCAAGGGTCTGAGTTAATTTCTGCTGCTTACTGAAGGTTGAACAATCTATTCACCCCTCTAATTATTTGACAATCCCTGAAACAATTTCTGCTTATTAAAATGGGGATAATAATAGTGCCTCCTCCTGGTTTTTGTGAGGTTTAATGCATAATTCTTGGTCCATGTTAAGCCACCAATTACCATTGTTAGCTTTCTTATTATCATCATTAACTTCATCATTAACATCATCATCACCACCAGTACCACCATCATTGTTATTTTCATGATAATCCATTTATTAAGAAAGTGTTAGGTTAATATTAATAAGTGACTAAGAAAAATTTATATTTTGAAAAAGCAAAATGAACTTAAATCATTTATTGAAGAAATCAATGATGATAGAATAAAAAATAATCTGTTGTTTTATCTTTTAAAATTTTTCAAATAAATTTTATTTTTATATGAAAATTTTACTCAAAGCATGCTTATTTTCTTTTTGGTTTTCCTTTAAGCATGCATTAACATTGCCAAGTATCTTATCATTATGAATAAGTGACTCATTTTTTGGAGATTATTACATTATTTTTCTTATTTATATAACTTGAACAAAGACTATGAAGTTTTTCTATTACTTATGGTTGATGCCACATTTTGTTTGATTTGCTTTGCTAATTACTATTTCTTATTTGATTTGCTTTGCTAATTACTATTTCTTATTTTATTTATCACTGCAACACAGTATTAAATTAACACACATGGAATAATGTTTTTTTAAAGATTGGGAAAGTAGCTCTGGTTTGGGGAATAGAACACTGAAGACGTATTTAAACCCCAAATGTGTCTCTTGCACACTGGGGTTTTCAATCGCCAAATTTCTTTAGAGCTTTTATTTCCCAGTTGAAATTGAAATGATAAAACCAATCATTTGTTTTTATTGTAAGAATAAATTGAGCTAAAATATTTTCTTGACTCTTCTCTGGTCTGGAAATCCAAGATAAATTAGTAATTAATATGGATGTTGTTACAATTTAAACTAATAAAAATTGCCTCCTGGTCAATTTAATAGGAGAATATACTTTGTAGCAACTGGAAACTTTCTTTTCTTCCACCATAGAAATAATAACTAATACAGAATAATTATGTAAAATATCTATATCTGCAGCCACTGCTTCCTAGAAGTTAAACTTCTCTATATTTGTGTGTGTATGATGAGACCTGCATTTTTCAAAAATTTCTCATTTTTTTTATGGCTTACATTCTTTAAATACTCCCTGTATTTACTATTAATTGCATTTACAAATCAAACCGAACCTTACAGTTCTTTTTCCTTTAGCCTTTTTTTTCACAGACAGAATGCAACACAGTTAAGATCTAACGTTGTTCTTTGAATTCTTTGGCTATGAGAGCTTCTTTCATCTTCCTTCTCATCTGTAGTGTCTCACCTTCCACCTTTTCAGGCACTATGTAATTATTGTGTCCACGGACTACTTTTCTTTTCGCCATCAGCTTTGACAAGAAGATGGATCCTCTCACTAAAGAGTACATGTCATTGTTCATGAAGCACTTGCCCAACAGGAACTTAAATATTAATTGTGAAAAAAACAGCATGGGGTAAGGGATCTTTGATGAACTAAAATTACTGTTGTGCCATGATGTGAAGGGCCTTTAATTTTACCATCTGGATCTAATTGACATAGAATGAGTAAGATTGTAGTTTGGAGGATCGGTGAACTTTGTGTATGGACCATTAACTAGAAAAAGAACAAGCTAGTTTGGAAAATTGTGAGGATTTCTGAAAACGAGGTGTCTGGATACCTTCAGATTATGTAGCCATTTTTCCATCAATGAGACACATTTCTTGCACTGAACAGTAGCTTGGACTACAACTAAAATTAGAGTCAGGGCATTTGGGCCTAAACAAAGATTTCAGTATTCTCTAGAAATCATGTCCCATGTCACATGATCTGTTAGTGTTTTCCTTGCCTTTTTGTATCCCTAACACTTTCTATTACAACAAAGATTATTTTCCCACACCTTTGACAGGGAATGTAAATATCTCATCCAGGTGATTTAGCAGATATTCATCTCTGCCAAAAACTAAGGGAAAAATAAAATCATGAATGTTTATATTTTTAAGTTGAAATTAATTAATTATGGGTTTATTTACAAAATAAGTCTTCACTTTTTTTAAAAAAAAAAACAAAAGAGAACTGAATTTAATTAAACCAATAAATGTTTTGAAAACAATTAATTAATTAAAACAACTATTAAGAAGAGTTATTAACTTGCTATTATCAAATATCAATCATATTATTAATTTTATTCTTATGTCTAGTTCTTTTTTTCAAATCAGCTTATTTGAACAACCTAAGTCTCTTATATTTAAAATTATGTTTTATGGGTATAATAAAATAATTATTTTTTATTTAAATTTGTTTTATTTTAAAGTCAATGAAAAATAATTGTTATTCTTATGAACATTACTTGCACAGAAGTAACTTTGTAAGTTTAATTCTTTATTTTTATTTATTATTTTTTAAACTCCCTTATACACTCCTCCACCTCCCTTGGCCTTTCCCCCCCAAATTACCACTCATTAAGAAAAATTATTGAGCTTGACCAGGCAGTGGCACAGTTGATAGAGTGCTGGACTGAGATGCAGAGGACCCAGGTTCAAAACCCCAAGGTTGCTGGCTTGAGCGAGGGCTCACCAGTTTGAGCAAGGGGTCTCTGGCTTGAACATGGGATCATAGACATTATCTCATGGTCACTGGCTTGAGCTCAAGGTTGCAGGTTTAAGCAAGGGGTCACTGGCTCAGCTGGAGCCCCCCAATCAAAACACATATGAAAAAGCAATCAATGAACAACTAAGGTGCCGCAATGAAGAATTGATGTTTCTCATCTCTCTCCCTTCCTATCTGTCTGTCTGTCTCTCTCTCTCTCTCTCTCTATGTTGCCAAAAAAAAAAAAAAAAAAAAAAAAGAGAGAGAGATTCTTTACATTAAAAAGTAATGTGTAGGCCCTGGACGGTTGGCTCAGAGGTAGAGCGTCGGCCTGGCGTGCAGGGGACCTGGGTTCGATTCCCGGCCAGGGCACATAGGAGAAGCGCCCTTTTGCTTCTCCACCCCCACCCCCTCCTTCCTCTCTGTCTCTCTCTTTCCCTCCCACAGCCAAGGCTCCATTGGAGCAAAGATGGCCCGGGCGCTGGGGATGGCTCCTTGGCCTCTGCCCCAGGTGCTAGAGTGGCTCTGGTCGCGGCAGAGCGACGCCCCGGAGGGGCAGAGCATTGCCCCCTGGTGGGCAGAGCGTCACCCCTGGTGGGCGTGCCGGGTGGATCCCGGTCGGGCGCATGCGGGAGTCTGTCTGAGTGTCTCTCCCCGTTTCCAGCTTCAGAAAAATACAAAAAAAAAAAAAAAAAAAAAAAAAAAGAAAAGAAAAAGTAATGTGTAATGTTTACATAGCTTTTATGGACCTCAAGACTTTAAATATGAATGGTTTGTGTGGGGAAATAATATATGGGATAAATTTTGTTTAACATTTCACATTAGATTCGTTGGATATTATAATTTTAGTTCTAACATGTACTTTTGAAATCATCTATCTTAAATCACCTCTCTATAAAAGTCAGGGATATGAGACACAGATTATTCTGTAAACTTACCAGTTGGTATCACAGCTGCCTCCAGAGTCTGCTTTCTTGACATCCATCTAACACACTCAGCCCAGTACAAGGAATTAGGCAGATTATAGGTACAAACCCAATGTGTTCCTTAAGCTTGAAGATCAAGATCAAATACATTTATGAACAAAAATAATTATAGACTAACTATATAAAAACACACCTTGGAGCCATTAAGAATCAGCTGATAGTGACATTGTAGATTTAAATAGGGTAAGAAAAAAAGGTTATCCAGTCTAGGAAAACTACATTGGTGTTTTCTATTTTAAATAGCAGCTATGACAACTGGTTTCAATATTTGTTATGAAGCCTCATAATATATAAGTGAGCAGAATTGGGTTTGGCAAGTATCTGGATAGCTAAACAAAGTTTTTACTTCTTATCCACCTCTTTTGGCATCATATGGCATAGCTTATTACACACATTAGTAAAGGATACATTTCTGTGATATAATTTATGAATTCTGTATTTCCATTAAACTCTTAACATGGTGTTGGCATTGATTTTGAGAAGGAAAGTAAGCTTTGGGGGAACTATGTGATACGCTGTTGTCTCTGTTTCTAGTCAAGATAATGATTTACATATGTTGAAAATTGTTATTTCAAAAATCATGGAAAGTTTTTTAAAATATGCACAGTTTGTCTAAGAATTATGCCCAAACTTATTTCCTTTTCATCATTTCAGGATACACAAATAAGACACTTATACAAAGTCACTCCACTTTAGACAGCTAAAGCATCAGACGTTACTGAAATGTTCTCCCTGGATTAGTATGTTCAAAATGAGCATGCCAGTATCCCTTCAGCTCCATCACAAGTAGTTAATTAGAATAATGTATATCTTGGAAAAAAGGTACTATCCTGTCCATGGCATATGCTTCCAACTCCTTGAAAAATCATCCAAGTGAAGGCAATAGATGGAGCATATGAGATAATGAATGCTTTTTCAATCTTATTTTTGCTAGGTAAAAAAAAAAAAAAAAATGCAAGGTATTTTTTCTGAGCTAAATGCTGCTCCCCATGTGTCTGCTGTACACTGCTATTATCCAGTAATAAGATATTTCATACACTGATATCAGGCTTCTATTTCTCTTCATGCCTGCCAAAACATCCTCTTTTAATAACACCCTAAAACAGGTTTTTCCTGTCCTTTCTCTTGTATAAATGTATTCTTGTTCCTGTGTTTTATTAACATCACCAATACTGTCTCCTAGGTAAAAGATTAATTACTTGGCTGTGATTCACAGAAATGGATCAGTAACTAAATTACTTAGGGAATATATCAAAAAACCTGTCATTGTTATATCACTGCAAAAATTCTTTTAAAGAAGAAATAAAGAAATACTCTTCAATCTACTAACATGCCCATATGTCAGGAAGAAAGCATCTCAAACCTGTTTTAGAAGTGGCTAGGTAAGCAAAAGAGCATCAGCAGGCAATAACCAATACCACTTAACGCTGATAAATGGGCCTGACTTTATCATGGTGCCTACTCTTGAGTGAATATCTCTTTGTTGCTCATTAATTAAGTTTGGGTTAGCTGTATTTCTGTGAACCCTCAATAACTAGTGGGTGCTAGGGGAGAATCAAAACCTCGTTTCTAATTAAAGTTGTAACTGTGATTTGTAGTCTTTGAAGTTTTTTCTTTAATACTGTGCCTCAGACCATGTTTTGTTTTCTAAGCTTCTTTCCAGAGATCTCTAACTATCAAATACCATTATACATCAAAGATTTATCAAAGCATAATTGACCATTAATAATGATAATTTTTAACTCAAGATTATGACTAATCCAATTTGGTTCACCTGAGGACCAAATCAAAATCATAGTAGTAATAGTAACTTTAATAATAATAAAACTGGTGAATTGTTGGCATAAACATTAATCAGATCTCTGTAACTTGATTAGTGTCTCTCTCTCTCTCCTCCTCCCTTGCTCTCAATTCCTTCTTCTCTTTTACTATCTCTCTCTTTCCAACTTATTATTCTAGGCTTTAGGCCTCAGTTCAGCTTACTGTCACTTTTTCTCAAACTATTTCATTCTGTAAATTTATCAGCACCATCTATTTTTTTTTAATTAAAGTTGCTCCATTCACTGAGTATAGAGGTTACCAGAAATATAGATCAGAAAAGTGTGAGATCATGGCATCCCAAAAGTGATGAGTTCGAGGGAAAATTTTATTTCTACTCATTGTTTTCTAAGGTTATACAACTATTGTTCTCAAGTGGGTCAAGATATCAGCTAGCCAGAAAGCAGATGAGTCCAATAGTATCTTTAATTACACATAAAGGGAAGACAGAGAGAATTCACTGAGGTATTCAAAACCTAACTTCATCCTAAAATGTCTGGGATTTGTTTTTGAATGCACCAGGGACATTATATCAATGAAATGCATTTAGCCAGGATAGATACCAATACTCTCATCACTAATAACAATTATGGATTTTAGGAAACATTGCACTCATCCTTTCAATTCATTTCCTTTGTAATTGTTCTGAAACTTTCAGTTTGAGTCACTTATTTTTTGTAATAAAAGTTGTTTGATAATAATTTTAATTATTTTTTATAAATGTTAGCCCTTTAAAATAAATTTTTTTTAGATAATTTAGATTTATGTGCACTTATAAGAAATAATGCTGAGGGGTCCCATATATCTTTTACCCATTTTCGCCATGTTAACATTCTGAAAAATTGTAGTACAAAGTCAAACCAGATTACTGACTTTGATATAATCATCCATTATTAAGATTTCCCTTAATTTATGTGTGTGTATCCATGTGCATTTAGCTCTATGCCTTTTTAAACACATGTATAGGATTTTCTGTGTATACCACTTTAGTCAAGATACTGAAACAGTTCCAATACTACAAGGATTCCTCGTGTTACCCATTTATAACCAGACACACTACCTTCCTTTATACTCCTTGTCACTATCTTCCAGAAACCTCTAATTTTCCCTCCACTTGTAAAATTTTTCATATTAAAAATATTATATTGCCTGACCTGTGGTGGTGCAGTGGATAAAGCATTGACCTGGAAATGCTGAGGTCGCCGGTTCGAAACCCTGGGCTTGCCAGGTCAAGGCACATATGGGAGTTGATGCTTCTAGCTCCTCCCCACCTTCTCTCTCTGTCTCTCTCTCCTCTCTCTCTCCCTCTCTGTCTCTCTTTCTCCCTTTCTCTCTCCTCTCTAAAATGAATAAATAAAATTAAAAAAAATTTTTTTAAAGAAAAAAATATTATATAAATGGAATCATACAATATATAACTTTTTGGGATTGGCTTTTGCCATGTATCATTTTTAATAAATGACAAATTAAGTCATATTTTATTATGCCATGCAAAATAAATAATAGCAATAATGTACAACTGGTGAGAACCTAATGCTACATTATAACTGGTTTGAGAGAATTTGTTATATCTTTTTCCTTTTTTGCATTAGTCTCACATATATATTTTATGCCTTATTTTGTTTTAATTATGTTTTTCTAGTCTTTCTTAAAATTAAATTTATTATAGTGGTGTTGGTTAATAAGATCATATAGATTTACAGTGTATAATTCTGATACATGACCTGTGTATTGCACTGTGTACTCACCACTCAATGTCAAATCTTCTTTCATCCTCAAATATTTGATCCCATTATCCTTTCCAACTGCCAACCCGCCTTCCCTCTGGTAACAACCACACTATTATCTGTGTTTATGAGTTTTTGTTTGTTTTTCTTGTTTTTTTATTTGTTGCTTTCAGTTTATATCCCACATATGAATGAAATCATATAGTTCTTAACTTTTTCTGATTAACTTATTTTACTTAGAATTATATTCTTAAGATCCATCTATGTTGATGCAAAAGGCAGTTTTACACATTTTCTTATGGTTGAGTAGTGTTTCACTGTTTATATGTACCACATCTACTTTAAATAATTACTTCCTTTTCCTAATTCAGAATAATTTCCTGGAGATATATCTAAGTCATTGCATGTATCAATAATAAGTAGAAAAAATGTGGTACATTTGGTCTTTACTACAAAGTAAACAAAAACTTTTCATTTTGGTTCATATGTAAAGAATACATTATAATTTAAAACAAAGTCACAAAATAACAAACACAAATATTAAATATGAGCAAACAGTTAATGAAGATATAACACATGCCAAAAAGAATTATAGAGTTTAAACATATTGTTGTTTGAAATTGAGTTTTTTTCACAGTTTACCTACTGATGTTATTTAAATTTGTAAAACCTGTGTTTTTAGGTCAAATAATGTTAACTGTCCCTTAGGTTTATTGAGGGATTACATACTGCTCACAAAAATTAGGGGGTATTTTAAAACTTCACTTGAATATTGTTGTATATAAAGATATATATATAGAAAGCTAGTGCACAATATCTGGTTTATGACAGATATTTAGAGTGTGGTAATTATAAATATTTGACCAGTATGATTTTTAAATGGAAAATATATTAACAAAACAACATTAAAATGTGGGAATACGATAAACTATACATATTTTTCAGATAAGAAACTTTTTTCCATACAGTCCATTAGAGAATTTTTATGGAAATAGCAATAGAAGTAATCTGAATATAGAGATAATGTGCAAACTTTATTTTAATTTAATGTTTAACTCTTTCACCCAAATCCTTTATAATGCCTTTTAACATGCACAAAAATGTGGCCTATATTATAGATTTCTTTTTTTTTTTTTTTTTTTTTTTTTTAAAGATTTTATTTATTCAATTTTCAGAGAGGAGAGAGAGAGAGAGAGAGAGAGAGAGAGAGAGAGAGAGAGAGAGAAAGGGGAGGAGCAGGAAGCATCAACTCCCATATGTGCCTTGACCAGGCAAGCCCAGGGTATCGAACAGGCGACCTCAGCGTTCCAGGTCAATGCTTTATCCCACTACGCCACCACAGGTCAGGCCTATTATAGATTTCAATAATAAAAGTAAGTTGTTACTTTTATGAGCATCAACATTACATTGCTTGTAAGAATGTAACATGATGCAGAGCCTGCTTTAGAAAATAGTATGGCAGTGTCTTAAAAACTTAAACCTAAAGTTTCCTTGTGACGTAATAATTGAATTCTTATTTTTAGTCCCTAAAAAAATTCAAAATACATGACCACACAAAAATTGTACATAAATTTTTTAAAAACATCATTCATAATAGGCAAAAGTAGAAACAACCCCATTAATTGCCCATTAACTGATGAATGGTTGAACAAATATGGTATATACAGACAATGAAATAGCATGCAGCCACAAAAAGGGTTAATCAAGAGTGACTGCTACTAAAATAATGAAAATGTTGTGCAGTGAGATAGTGACTATGTTTATATAACTGTGAATATAATAAAACCACTGAATTATTTACTTTAAAACATAAAACTTATTGTATGGGTTTCACATCTCAAATAAGATTACACAAATGATCATTGTAATACCTTTTAGAATAGTTATTATTAAAAATACAAGAAATAACAATTGTTGGCAAGAATATGGAGAAAAGGGAAATTCTGTGCCCTGTTGGTTAGAATGTATATTGGTGAGACCACTATGGAAAGGAGTATGGAGGTTGCTTATAAAATTAAAGGTAGAATTATCATGTCATCCAGCAATTTCATTTCTGGCTAATCAGGAAAAAAAAGCAAAAATACTAATTCAAAAAGTATATGCAACGCACATATTTATTGCAGCATTATTTGCAATACCCAAGACATGAAAACCACCAGTAACCTTCGCACTCAATTGACTCTCCAACCAGCCAAGCTATCCAGCCAGAGCAAGAAAGTAAATCTTAAAAGATATCATCACATGCAGTCACAAAAGGTAAGATGTGATGAACCTGGGGAATATTATACTAAGTGAATTAAGCCAATCAGAGAAACACAAGTAAAATACAATTTCACTTATATATGGAATCTAATGAACAAAATACACTAACAAAATAGAAACAGACTTATAGATAGAGAACAGACTTATAACTGTCAGAGGGAATGGGTTTTGGGGGTTGGGTTAAAAAAGTAAAGAAGTTAAAGAAATAAAGTCATAGGCACAGACAACAATATAGAGATTACAAGAGGGAAAGAGGAGTGGGAGGAAGTATATGATAGTAGCTATCCATAAAGATTTACATTAATGCCATATTGTTTTAAATATTTCAGTTCTCCAAGATGTTTTAATATGTGGTTGTACATGAAGTACTTATTTATATTTTCAAATTTTATTTCAACCAATCTTAAAACTCATTCAATGTGAAATCACACTTGTGAAGTACAGGGCATTTTGATAGATGTTACAATGGTGAGCAAAAATATTTATATTTAGAGAAAGCTGAAGCCACTGCAGAATGAATTAACTTCTGCTTCCCATGGTCCCTGGCCCCATTACCTTCAGTCAAGGTAGTGCTGCGGTGCTGCTGGGAACATTATGTCCATCCTCCTTTTCCCTGTGTTTTCAAGTGCCCTCATGGTTCGAAACTGAGGCTTACTGGTAAGACTGTCTTTGTCTTGCTGCTAATGTTGGGTGATCATTATATGCCTAGTATTGTACTACTTGAGAACTTTCTCAACAGAATAAAGTTGATCCCTTTGTTTTATATTTTTTGGCATTAATATATACTAAAGGAAAACAGTTGTTTTTAAATTGGCATTGGGTATTTTGTATGAATTGCTGAACTTGATTTTTACATTGGCAGACTTGGCAAGACATAGGATTACAGGAAAGAAATCATGAGCTTTGTGGAGTCTGAAAAGCAAAGAACTCTTCTCTTTCTCCAGCCATTATTTGCCAAAGGAGGGCAATAACAGATGAAGGAAGCTTACATCATTCCCGGTTATTCATTAGTACATAATGAAAGGCAGTTGAGACTGCAGTGATTTGGATATTTGAAATTTACTTACAATGACTTAAGAACATTTATATCTGAATTATAAATCAGTAAGTGCTCATTTAGAAGAGATTTTAATTTAAGCCATATAAAAATAAAGGGAATTAAAGCTAAGCTGAATTATTTCATCTTTTGTAGACAGAAAGAGAGAAAGAGAGAGATACAGAGGGATAGTCAGGGACAGACAGACAGGATGGGAGAGAGATGAGAAGCATCAATTCTTCATTGCGGCACCTTAGTTGTTCATTGATTGCTTTCTCTTATGTCCCTTGACCAGGGCATCTGCAGCCAAGCCAGTGATGCCTTGCTCAAGCCAGCGACCTCGGGCTACAAGCCAGCAACCTTTACGCTGAAGCCATTGACCATGGAGTCATGTCTATGATCCTATGCTAAACTTGGTGACACCACACTCATCCTGGTGAGCCCGCAATCAAGCCAGTGTACTTGGGGTTTCCAACCTGGGTCCTCAGTGTTCCAAGCCGACACTCTATCCACTGCACCAACACCTGGTCAGGCTCATCTTTCATCTTAATAACAATTTTTGGCTTTTACCTGTTTTCTTATATACTCATTCCATGATGTTTTGGATTTATTCTGTTATATTGTATTGATCCCGATACACTTCATAGATTCAAAAATATCATATTTTATCAATCATAAATTATATTCATTTTTACATTTTAATATACTTTGACTTCAAATTTGTTTTACAATTGTCATCAACCAGGCCACAAGTAGGACATGATTTTCACTGTTTTGCATCAATATTGATGGTTTAGTACTTGTTGGAGTGTCCTCACTTTTAACTTAATTGCAAATTTTTGGTACCACATGTAGGGATGTAATTGCCAGTTAAAAGGTATTACAAAAGTATATATAAGGTCTGGGCACATGTGTGCCTCTCTATTTTTATCACTTAATGTATACATACTGACATAGCAAATTAACTAAAACAAAGTTGATTCACGTTAGTCTTATATGTGAAGCGATAGTGTACCCATGGCTACTGATAAAGTTCATTTACACCACTGTAATTTTACAAATTTCAACAAGAAAGAAATGCTACAGAAGCATGTCTATTGCATCCACCATATTCCCTGGACTTAGCACCCTCCTATTATCACTTGTTTTTGTCCTTACAAAATTTTTTGAAGGGCAAAAAATTCAAAAATGAAGAAGATATCAAACAAGCACTGGTTCAATTTTTCAAAAATGGGATATACAAATTGCCCTCACGCTGGCAAGAAATCATTAATAATAATGGCAATTATATTATTTAATAAAGTTTTTGACAGTAAGAAAAATTTGTATTTTGTTTTATTCCAAAAACGGACAGAACTTTCTGGTAGACCTTTATATATCATGAATCAGCATTAAAACAGAAAGATTTTGTGTCCCCAAAAATAATGTTACTCAAATAGTAGAACCAGAATTTGATATCAGTAAAAGGACATATTTGTCATTGGAGGAATGATTAAACATTCCTAATTCTTTGCAAGTAACAGGAATGTGCTTTGTGATATCCAGCAAAGTAAGATATTCAAAAGTTTGAAGATCTACCTAATTTCCATGAGTTTGGATGGCATGTAGCACAAAAAGCAATGTAGCTGATGTTGGAATAAATTAGTCAAATATCTAGAAATAGATAAAAAACAATTTAAAGTAAGGGGGAGCTGACGTGACAGATTTATGCATCAAACAGGACTATTCTTAAGATATCAAACATTGATATGTCAAGAATTTCTTGCTGATGTTGAACAAAAGAACAATAATGTATCCCTCTTTTAAGAGGTGCTACATCACCAATGCTCTTGATGGCACACAGCATGATATTGTGTTAAAAATATATAACATTGATAATTCTGAGTCAAAAAGTGACTCAGAAGACTTAGGCTCTTAGTATAAAATTAACATCTAACAAGTTTATTTTACTTTTTTTTTTTGCTATGCACAAGAATGATGTGATGAAAATTGAAATCTAAGTTTTAAGAGCTCTTTTTCATTAAATATAAAATATTTTGTGATAAGAAAAAATACTTGTTTAAAAACCTATTTTTGTGGTTTATAATTTCAAATAAGTTTTGCTATAAGTGCAAACTTTTGATTTTCAGGCTTAAAGCAAGTGGACCCAGATCTAGTCTTAGGGGGAGAGTCAGGGAAATCTAAGCTAAGAAAGTGACACTTGAGCTGGTAGCAGAAAAATAAATGAGCATTAAATAAATAAGAGGTGAAAAAGCATTCTGGGCAAATAGAACAGAATGTGAAAAGCCTTGAGGAAGGAGAGGTAACACAAGTCTGAAGTACTAAAATTAAACTAAAAAAAACTTGACAATAGAGATTGGGGAAGAAGGAAAAGTTTGTGGACTGGAATATTGTACAGAATGATTCATAGAAGCATGGCTTAAAATAGCAAAATATTGTAAGTCATCCAGAAAATTGTGGTACATTTATAAAATGCATAGTATTCAACAATTAAAATAATTTAGTTACAGCCACCACACTCTATATCTATACCTAAGTTTCTTCATTGGTTAGTGATTATGTGGGTATGCATTTTTAAATGATACATTAAACTGTTCATGTTTTTATGATTTAATGTATGATATATTTTGTATTTAAATATGTCATATATATACACATACAAAATAAATATATTTACACAAAAATTAAAATACATAAGCATATTTATATAAAATAAGGATAAAACTAAGAAATGTCCAAGAACTAAATAAATTAAAAATTTAAATGTCTCTTATTTGCACAAAATGTACATTAAATAAGAGTAATGCCTTACAATGATGTAGGACAAGAAGACTTTTAACATAAGAAAATAATTTCTCCCTCTGTTAACTTATGAACAATATCCTGATAAAGTATCAACCAGAATTTTTTTATATAATTTGATTTAAAATTTTATATGGAAAAGATGAATAAATAAAAATAACACAGAAAATTAAAAAAACAAAGAAAAAGAGAAGTCATTAAAACTAGCAGAAATTAAAGCATATACTAAGAACTTAAAATTCTGATTTTAGTATAAGAATAAAAACCTACAACCATAAAAACATATGAATAAACCATAGATAGACTTAAATAAATCCTGGAATTTAGTATTAGTTAGCATATCAAATGAATTTATTGGAAGTTCAGAGAGTTGGGCAATTCTATAAATAGCACACACACTGTTCTTGGGAAAAATAGTAAACTCTAATCTATACTTGTTACTTTCACCAAAAGCAATTATTAATGGATCAAAATATAAATGTTAAAAAATAAAACCATCAAAGTACTGAGTGTGTGAGAAAATTATAAACATTTGGAGTAAAAAAAGTTCTCCTCTTATGATTCAATTGAGAAGGTATAGAATAAAAATTAATAAATGTAATCACATACAAATTTAAAATTTCTTTATGGGGGAAAATAATCAAAAGCAAATCAAAAGGCAAGTGACAAAATGGAAAAAAACCACTAATTTGGTCTGATATATACTTCAAAAGGCCAATCTCCTAAAATATGATCATCTACTATTAATGTATTAAAATATCAGTCACCAACTAAAATAAATAGTAAATGCTGCAAGCTTACATAAAAAATACAGATAAATGGTAGGCATTGGAAAAGATAATTAGATTTACTCAAAAAAATGTCACAAATTAAAACCACACTGATAGACCAATTTTTCCAGTGGATTAAAAAAAATCTTAAAGTTCAATAACAAAGTATCTTGAAGCAGACATTTGCTTACACTACAGGCTCATGAAAAGCAGTTTGGAAACATCTATAAAGATTAGGATGCATGTGAAAGGTGCAGAATATGCCACCCCAAAAATAAGACTCTAGAATTTTAGGAAATATATATAGTTAGGATACACACACACACACACACACACACACACACACACACACACACACACACACACACATACATTGTATATTTCCGAACTTAGAAGAGAGGAGGCTGTCAGACAGACTCCCACATGCATCTGACCAGAATCTACCCAGCATGCCCACCAGAGGGCAATGCTCTGCTCATCTGGAGCGTTGCTCCATTGTGGCCAGAGCAGGCCATGGAGCCATCCTCAGCGCCTGGGCCAACTTTTGCTCCAATGGAGCTTTGGCTGTGGGAAGAGAAAAGAGACAGAGAGGAGGAAGGAGAGGGGGAGGGGTGGAGAAGCAGTTGGGTGCTTCTCCTTTGAGCCCTGATCTGGAATCAAACCCAGGACTTTCACATGCTGGGCCAATGCTTTACTACTGAGCCAACTGGCCAGGGCCTGTGTTAATTTGGTATATTGATTATTTTAAGCCCTTGCAAAACAGCAAATGCAGAGAGGAGATTTGCCCCTTATCTGCCTAAAGACAGATCCTCCAAAAAGAATTCAAGTGTCACCAATCCCTGTCCCAGGAGTTTCTCAATCAGACAAGATTAACTCTTACTCTTGTCATAAGATAGAAACCAGTGGCCAGTTGACCCCATACTCAGATATACTTTATCACAAAATAGCACACTCTTATCATTTCTTTTAAGGACCCATTCATCTTTTATAAAACTCATTAGGCTTCCTCTAAGAGACCTATACCTCACTCCCCTTTCCTGATTAAGATATTTTTATTTTCTTTATCTTTTGTCTCTCCCTCCATATCGCACTTCTTCAAGCCCTCCTTTCTCCCTCCATCCTTCTTTTACTTGTTAAATTTACTTTCCAAAGGACTATTTAGTTCAGAGGTCCCCAAACTACGACCCGCAGGCCACATGCGGCCCCCTGAGGCCATTTATCCGGCCCCCGCCGCACTTCTGGAAGGGCACCTCTTTCATTGGTGGTCAGTGAGAGAAGCATAGTTCCCATTGGAATATTGGTCAGTTTGTTGATTTAAATTTACTTGTTCTTTATTTTAAATATTGTATTTGTTCCTGTTTTGTTTTTTTACTTTAAAATAAGATATGTGCGGTGTGCATAGGAATTTGTTCATAGTTTTTTTTATAGTCCGGCCCTCCAATGGTCTGAGGGACAGTGAACTGGCCCCCTGTGTAAAAAGTTTGGGGACCGCTGATTTAGTTAGTTGTAAAGCAAAACACATGCAGCACTGCTAAACTTAGTTCTAATTGCATTATTGTATGGGAAATCAACCCTTAGATTTGACATTAGATTATCTGTCATTCGTAGGTATTGTTCTTTCATGATGTGTTATAATTTCTTCTCAATGTCTCTTGATGTTTAAGTGAAAATTTAAGCTAAGCAAAGTTTATGAAAAGTAAAACTTGATACATTTTCAAAGATATAATTTAAAAATTTTAATTACAAACATGTGGTTTAATTTTTGAAAAATGTAACCGGGCCCTTAAAAACAGCCAAATTATTCTTTGAGATAAATAGATACAATATGTAGTTTATTTGCAAAGTGCATTAATGATAAGTATGTTCTGAAATATTCTCATACCTCCTATTCCTACAACTGCATTGTAAAAGAAATACTGTGACTTAAATAAAATTAAACAAACAAAAGAAACCCTTAATGTTTAGTGGTTCTCGAGTATTCAGAACTGAAGTCAGGTTATTTTAAAAATCAGTTTATGTCCAAATCCTATCCTAAAAATTTATAAATTATGTTTCTTTTACTTATCATTATGCCTTACACACACACACACACACACACACACACACACACACACACAAATACAAACACACATGGAGCCAGAAAAAGACAGCAATTTCCATACCATGAACAAAAATGTTAAGATTGTGTTTCAACATTAAGATATCACTGACAATAATTTTAAAAGACATTTTATATATATTCCACTATTCTATTGAAAAATTTAAGACTAAGCCATTAAAATTATCGATTAGTGTTTCCTTTGAAATTAAGCTATCAAGTATTCCTGTTTAATTAATATGTTATTGATTTCCTTCAGAAAGATTTAAAGAAATGTGATGGTACCAAAAAATCAATGAGAAACTAACTTTATTTAGCATATTGTCTCATAATTGGGAGGGCTTTTAAATATTTTTAAAATAATTTCTTAACTATATGAAGTTTATTTTATACAGATACTCTGATTACTAAGTAAATTTTACAATATTGTTGAACATTGCTTATAAAAATATATTTTAGCCTGACCTGTGGTGGCGCAGTGGATAAAGCGTCAACCTGGAAACACTGAGGTTGCCGGTTCAAAACCCTGGGCTTGCCTGGTCAAGGCACATATGGGAGTTGATGCTTCCTGCTCCTCCCTCCTTCTCTCTCTCTCTCTCTCTCTCTCTCTCCTCTCTATAATGAATAAATAAAATCTTTTTTAAAAAAAGTGGAAATTTGATTAGAGTTCCTTAAAAAATATATATATATATTTTTTAAAAAAAAACATGTGTTAAGAAAGACAGGCCACTAAAAGTTATGTGTCTTAAAATTTTTGCATTATTTTATACTTTACTGAAGACAATACTATGTGACCATGCTTTTCCTTGACTGATTCATTTTCATCACATACTTCAAGTCTGTAGAAGAACAATTTCCTACTACAAACACTTCATAGTTCACCCATCCATGCATCCATTTATTTAACTATTCCTTTCACCTTCAAAGCTGTGTTGTATGCCTTCCATGAATTGTTATCTGGGAGACAGAGAAGAAAACTTCACCCTGCATTGCAAATATTTGTGGTCCCTTAGGTGGAGCTGGGAGTATAAGGGTGGTGTGGGGGCTTTGAATTCAGAACAGGAGCTGTTAATTAATCTTTATTCACCTTCACATCCTACATGTCCTCTGTATTTTAGTACATTTTAACTGAGAACCAAAAATGAAAAGTAGATTGCTACTGAGAGAATTGGGAAGAAGTAGTGTCAGACAGAGAGAAAGCTGCTTTACAGACTGAGGTTGGAAAGGGTTTAGAGTTTTGACAATCTGAAAGAATAATAAGGAGAAACTTAACAGTCTAGGGCTGGTCATGTGTGACCTTTGAAGGCATAGGAGGTCCTTAGTCTACATAATGAGAAGGTACCAAAATATTTTAAGTGATAGCGATGAGGAGGGAAGAAAATAGGAGCCATGCTTTTACTGAATTAATCACAGCCAAAAAGTTGCATATTCTAGAAATGTGTCAAGTTTTTAGAATAGTAATGCTGATCCATCTTAGTTACAAAATATGGAGACAATAAAGATGATTTTAATTTGAGAAAACATATTACATACTTTAAGGCAAAATAGAACACAAAACACCTTAAATTATATTTATGCCATGCAACATTTCAAAAAACAACCTTGAAGATACTAGTTTTGATATAATATATAACTTTGTACAAAATGGGTACATTTGAAATATTGGCTAGATGAGTAGATTAATTAAGCAGTGGACATGAGACCATGCCATTATTATATTAAATGAATGTTTAAATGTGTAAAGGTATATGTGGTGTGTGTGTAGATAACAAGGGAACATTCCAAAAACTAAAATGCTGGTCTGTGTGTGCATATATATATATATATATATATATATATATATATATATATATTTTTTAATATTTCTTCTGTAAATGTTATTTTTAATTGTATAGAATACACTCTATTTTTTTTTAAAAAGTTGTGTGTAACAGTATGTTTTATACTCATTTTCTAAGACATATGATATGTCTATAATCAGTATTGGTAATAGCCATAATATATCATTATATTATGTTCCAAATTATTTAATTTTATTAAATTGACTTCTTTCATATTTTTAACATAAATTTATGTTCTGTAATTTTATACATAATTGGGTAAATTTAGAACTTAATTGTGCATACTTTGCTGAAATAACATAAACATTAATACTTATAGACTTGATTACAAAAATTCATGCGTGAGTATTAACTTATTTTCTTAAATTAGATTGAAAACCCAATGTCAAAATGCTAAGCAAAAATGACTTCCTTGATACGTAAGTTTTTAAAAGCCAAGGTTAAATTAAGTTGAAAAATTATGTTGTCTGTGTATGTGTGCAGGAGTGTTTCCCCAGGAATGTGCAGTGTGAAATATTTTTTCTTCATTTAGTTCAATATCACAGTTGATCAAAGTATGTGTTATAATCTCCTCCAAGTAGTGATCTAAGGAATACACTTTGAGAACTTTGTTCTTCTAGTTTTAAGAAATAAGTAACCAATGTGATACAACCGTATCCCCGTTGGACTGCACAGCAGAAAAAATTAGTTCTAGTTCTGACATTTGAAAATGTTTAATCTTATGAGCAAGAACATTTAATTAGCTAGTCTTGAGTTTACTTAACTGTAATAACACCCATATCTTTCTTTCACAGGTAGGCCTTATAAATTAACAATGAAGAATTCTATAAAAATTGCTTTTTTAAAACCTAGAGTTTTAATATTGTGATAATATTTTAACATAATAGAAATTATATTGAATACTTTATGAGTGTAGAGAATCTATATTTCTAATACAGGTTTTAAGAAAAAAAATTAGATATTGAATTTGATAGTCTCTTCTGAAGCACATTTGTTTTCCAACATTCCCTTTCTTGAGGGAAGGGAGGCTGTTGGGAGTTCAATGTGCACTTTTGCAACATTTTTTCCAAGTATTTTGGATAAATAAATGAGTAAACTTAATAGATGGAACAATGTTACCATCATTCAAACTGTAAAGCTAAAAAAGTCAACAATTTATTACAGAGAAAATAAATATAGAAAGATATATTGTTAACGCATTTAAAAGGTTATGCTATTATAATTTATAAGTGGTTAACTGCCAAAGAACAAACTAGACATTGTAGTTACTATTTCTGTTTCTTCAGAAGTTGGAACAGTCACCTAGACATGCACTAAATGAGTGCTACCTTTGCAATATCTAAATCAGGGGAAAAGTGTAGCTATTAACCTCCCCGTTAGTAAAGTAACACCAATAATAAAGTACTCATTTTCTTAAAAAGGAAATAGAATGTCAAACATCTTATTTTTAATACAAGTATTGGCATATTATAAAATAGTCTTGGACTTTAATCCAATCTATTATCATAAATAAAAAAGTTTTTTGACTTATTTTGTTTTCTGACTGTAATAGATCACTTACTTTTCATTCCTTGTCTTCAGTAGTTAAATATTAACTAGACATTTACTGAGACTAATCAGAAACAAAGAAAGAATAATTATTCAAAGATCTACTATCTACTATCAATAACTGCTAGCATTTTGATACATTGACTTTGATCATTTTATCCCTGTGTACTTCTGTTCTCAAATAGCATCACTCTTTTTGTAACATATTGGAATACTACCAATCCAGTCTATCTCCTTGCACCATTAACCCCACTCTAAATACTCCCTCACTCTCCCACTACTGCATAGTTTCAATTTTCTCTTCTGATAACATTTTCTGTTACTTACCTGATAATGCTTTTCACTTTATTTTCTGTGTGCTTGAAATTTCTTTTTATTTTTCAGTAATTGGCCTTTTTATGTTTTTTCTTTCCTTCAAGCAATATTATTCATTTAATTTTGAGGATTGAACAGCAGCATTAAAAAGTAGTCTTAAGGAATCCTCTTCAGTTTCTTTATATAAACTTGACTTCATTACAATTCTTTCCCAGGTACTTGAGCTACTAATACCTCATGGTGCCCTAATTTGGTTGAGACCCCGCAGGTACTCCATCAGTTAAACTCTACACCTACCCACTATTCATGGTGTTGATAACACACCAGATATGGGAATTATATATTTTCACTATGAAGATTATTTTAGTTTTATTTAAAATTGTGGTTATGTAATTTTATTACACTTAATATAATAATTAACTTGCATTTAATTATAATTCTATTTATCTTATTATATCTGGTCTTATTTAAATGTAAATTTATATTTACATGTTAAACATTTAAAAATTTAAATTATTTTATAATAGAAGGCTTAATATATCATATAATCTGTCATCTTTTTCTATATTGTTGTTATTATCCTTAGAATTTTAATTATATTTATTTTTTAAATAAATTTAAGTACATATAAGATCCCTGAATCATTCTAGCTTTTAGAGCAGGGGTCTCAAACTCAACTCAGCATGTGGGCCGCAGAGCAAGATCACAGCCATTCGGCGGGCCGCACTAGGTCTACAAAAGGCAACTGTTACTCAACACTTTTCTCACTGCAGTTGAAAACAAAAAAAAAATCAGTACAACAAGCACAATCGTACATGCAGTTTACTCAGTGTCACAAGACGACCAGAAACTGTAGTTCGCATCACAACTGCTGTTAACTAAGCTAATATCTAGCTAGGATGCTAGAGAAATGAAAAATACAAGTAGGCCCCTAGGCTTACTTAATTTTATCCAAAATATTTTGAACTTCGTGGATTAGTCTGCGGGCCGCACAGAATTGTTCGGCGGGCGGCATGCGGCCCGCGGGCCACGAGTTTGAGACCCCTGTTTTAGAGGGTTAGCAGACAATTCAGTTGTTACTTTAAAATAATCATCACTGAATTTAATCACGTTAGCATTAGCACAGATTTTGATATTTCTTTCATCTATTAACATATTTCAGTTTTCAAGGGACTCCAATGTAAGAAGATAATTGCAGTTTTTAATTGATATTGTTTATGTGATCAGATTATAAAACCAGATGATTTAGTGATTAAATGTTTGTTTGTTAGGTAATCAGAGTAAAGATAAATTTATTTTGAAATTTCAAAATCTAGTGAACAAAGTTATGAGCACACATGTTAAAAAAAAATCAGACATGGATGGAGAGAAAAACAGAACAACTGGAAGTGACTTCAGGGGTGACTTAACTTAGACTAACACTGGGACTGAGTATAAAATTATGTTGGTCAGAGGTCAAAGAAAGTTGGTAGATGGAGGAAAGAGCTAGGGATCAATTAGGAGATCACACGTCATTAAATCTATTTTTTGAGTTTTTCATCTTTACTGAAAAACATATTTGGTTATTATTTCTGACCCTGAGGTTATAGTGTGCCAATTATTTCCATTTGCTCAGTTTATATAATTCATTGTGATTGACTATATAAAAGGAAAATTTTAGATTTTCAACTATGACAAGAAATAAGTTTTTTATTTTATTCCTTCAAATGTTCTAAGAATTATAAAAATTTAAAATTATATTACACTTGAGATAAAATAAACGCAAGTCCATATTTAGTATAAAATTAAGGTGATGTAGCATCCTGATGCAATAATGAAAACACTGCATATTTATATCAATTATTAGCATATCTAAAAATTATTTATCATTTCACTGTGTTTTTTTTTTTTGTTTTCTGCTCTTACACGTTTAACAATAGGAAACGCTTATTCAGTAGGAATCAGGTATCCCTTTTAGTCACTAATACAGATTAATTTATTTCCTTCACTGAAGCCATCTGGGGTTTTTCAGAAATCTGTTATCATTTTAGAGTTCTTTATGCTAAAACAAACAAAGTTCATAGAGCAAATAGTTGAATAGCAAGTTAAATGTTCTCAAAGTATAAAGGTGCTAGACAATTTATGCCTTAGGAAACCCTCTGATTACAACTGATATGAGTTTGAAAAATAACCAGACTTTAATAGACTAATTGTGAAAGATTAGTCCATTTATCTGAGCTTGTTAAACACTGCAGTAGACTGGAACCAATTAAATAAATAACTCTAATTCTATATTATTAACTTCAAAAGTCCCTAGTTCCCATCATTGCAGTGCTATGATAGGTAATTTTTTTTCAAAGTACACTTCTTTTCCCCCACAAAGGGAAGTGTAATTTGGAACATTTTTGAGTGAGTCTACATATATCACACTAAATACGGTCAATGGAATTTGCATGATTAGCCCTGTGTATAAATAGAGTAAAATATCAAATTAAAGTTTTGACTTTGAAGTGCATCTAAAACTGCACTTTGATAAACAGGTATCTCAATGTATTTAAGTCGCTATGTTCATACAAATAAAATCTATTTCCAGACCTTAAAGATTATTGTTTTAAAACTGCATTTGATTTAATTCAAAATATGTTCCTGATCTCATTAGCCCAAAATTCAATATTAATTTAAAAGTTCTAAACAGTGTAGGGAAGAAAAATTCAAAGAAGTCATATTTGGACTCAATACCACTGCTTAGAACAGGTGTCATATAAATGTGATGCTTAATTCTTTATATTCAGTGTTCCCCAAACAAGAATATAAACATCAATATCTTTATTGCAGAATTAAATAGAAATACGGAGGCTAAATTTTCTAATTAAAATTTCTCTGATTTATCTTTGTTAAGCCAAAAAATAGTAGTATTCAATAAATGTAATCTCTTAAATGGTATTTTAAATAAAATGATCACCAAGGAAAAAAATATTTGCTTCTTATCTGAATGGCATGATTAGAAATTATTAACATAAATATTCTTTACAGGTGAGTAAATATAGCAACTGAAATGTTCCCAAGTATTGAATTGAAAGGGGGATATGAACATTTATTGTCTTGATTTTCTTTTCAAAATTTAGTCTCTGTCTCTGTCTCTCTCATCTATATTTCTCACAAACTTACAAACTTGGTCTGCTCAGTTGTATGTTTTTCAAGATCTTGGAATTGATGATAAATATATATTAATTGAAATTCTTCCTTGTCAGGATTTGTTTGCAAATCAAAATTTAAAAGAAAAGTTTTGAGAAGTCGTAGCTAAAATCAGGGGTACTTTCTGAAACTACTTTCCTCACTATTAGTCGGTATGAATTAGTTTCAAAGACCAACTGTAATAATACTGAACCCTGTTCATGCATGTGTCTGAGGCTAATATAAATTCACTGAAATTTGCTTCAAAGATTCTATGCCATTTCATATAGAAAATTTTGTTTTTTAAAAAGTAACTATGTAAAAAGTTTAACTGCTAATTCTTTTTGACCAAGCCTGATGAAATCTTAAAGCACTCAGAGAAATTATCCAGGCCCTGAAGTCTCAGCCCTGTGTACCCAGAGCTCCAAAGGCCTTTCAAATGTCCCCACGCTCCAGGATACAGGCAGAATGATGCTGCCCTAGACATGGACAAAAATGTATTTCTAGTTGGCACCATTTTCATTCTCTCAAGTATTAGCGCCAATAATTATTCAATAATTTTTTTAAAGAACAAGTATGTGAATTTTAATATGTTGACTAAAGGTCTGATATTTTATCTATAAACAAAGTATTTTCTCGAGTTGGCAACCTTGATCTAAACGAAAATTTGAGCAAATGTGTTTGTTATTAAATGGAAGATCATTTCCTTCTTTGGAAGATAAAATGAGCAGAAAAAATAGGATTACAAGAAAAAAATGTAAAGATATCTTTCAAATCTTGGGAAAAGCATTATTTAGAAAGTTCCACCTTTTAAAGAAAAAAGATTACGTTTTAAAATGAGAGCTAATGGGTGGTATAGATAAGACTTCTTAAGACTAAGCCCTTGATGATTTTGGTTAATGTCCTCATGTTTGCTTTGAGAAAAGAACCAGAGACACTAATTCATGACCTATGATTTATCCCTTATCCCCTGTGCCAACCCATTTATCCAAAATTATAGATGGACAGTTTCATCTAATTAACCCTCTGTTCACTTTTTGGACGGGGCCTTCCAGACATGGGAGAAAGGAGTGACATGCCTTATTGACAGTAATTGGTGGCAGAGACTCTCTGGGAACAAGTTCAGATTTCAGTCCACTATGCAAACTGTTTTATTTTAAAGATTTCTTTTTTAAAATATGAGAACAGTTGTTAATAATCAATTACTGTTAATATATTGAACCAGGCGCTGTTAAATAAGCCACTAAGAAAATTTTGTATGAATTCAATATTTCACTGTATAAACCTTTTCTTAAGTTGAATTTAATAGTTTTTTTTCTTTCTGTGACCATAAATCTGTATTTAAAATCCAGTGCTAATTTTGTTACTGAGTACTTTAATCTGTGCTCTATATTTAGTTTCTAATCTACTTTCTTGTAAATAGAACCATTTTTCTCCACTACTCTTCCCTTTATTTAATTTTAAACTGCTAAGTAAAAAACCTAATACATTTTGTTTCAATTTTGTAGTTGTCTTACTGTTTGACACTGAGTTTCAAGGCTAATATTACTCTTTAGTGCACAGTGCCAACATTGTTACAATACTCCTTCCAATTTGTAGACTGTGAACTGTCCATTCTGAACTCTTTATGACACAGAGATGCTGAACTCCATATGGGGCATCTGCAATACCGGGAAGATTCTGATTTCCCTCATTTTATGTGATCCTGCAGCTGCAACTGTGTATGTTGCAGCAAATTAACTTTCATTCTGTGTCCTCAGAAATTTTAATACTATGATGTTTCTTGGAAAAAATGATGAGGGACTTTTAAAAAATACTAACAGAATTTTCTCTTACTGAGAAGTAAGGAAAGTATTGTAATAAATATTTCAACCAGAAGACAAAATTATCTTATTTGTGTGTTTATAAATATAAAATCATGTAAATGAATGTTTATACACTAACATATAGTCATTTAATCCCAATCAACTCTATGTTAAGTATACATGTGTATCTGAGCTATCTAGATTAAAGATTAAAACTAAATTATAATGACTTCTAACATTTATTAGTTAACTTTGGAACAAATAAAATGCTTTTTCACTTGATGCAGTAGTACCCCTGAGATAGATTATTACTAAGGATCTTTTATGATTATTATCCAGGGTGATGTTAAATATATTTTAAACTAAACTTGCTTTTCTTTCCACTAATATATTTACTGATTAATTATTTTTCAATTGCTATTTATCATTCAATTATTTGGAATCTAAATTATAAACTTTATATTCTATATAGGTATTTAACTTACTTTCAGGAGACTGAGAAAACATTTAGTTGCTGAATTTCTTCAAATTCAGCTTTCCATGTATAAAATGTGCATAGCAATTCCCATTAAGGTTTTAATAAGATTTAAATATAATACTACATATAAAAATAAATGTACATCACAAAATGAAAATCATTGTTCAGCTTTGGATATACAGGGGTTGGCAAAAGGAAGTTTATAGTTGTTCATATGGAAAATAACACAATGGTTAATAAATAATAGTACAAGAATAAACTGTGTGTTTTGCATACTCATGTCTGTAAACCTACTTTTGCCCTCCCCTGTATTTGGTTGGGAAACTGGTACATCTACAAAGGGAAATTTAAATGCAAACTTACATATATTTATTTTGTGTACATGTTCTACATTTTCTAATACACCTTACAAGTATGTGCCTGAAATGCACACAATCTTTGACTTAGCCATTCTAATTCTTTATATATAATCTGTCATGAATTACAAGTAAATCATTGTGCACAAGGTCATTTATGGCAACAGTTTAAAAGCAGTAGAAGTTTGAAAGCATCTAAATGGTTCTCAGTTTCTGACTGGTTACATAACTCATAATACATCTATAAAACTGCCTTAGCCTTTAGAAAGAATTAGCCAGCCCTATGGCATTGATGTGGAATGATTTCTATGACAGACTAAGAGGGAAAAAAGGAAAAATAGAGAAAAGAGTTTATAACATACTCATGTTTCTAAAGGGGAAAATAACATAGATTGGGGATCTGTTTGTAGGAATCTTGGTCAAAATGGAGAATGTGCTTGAAGAATAAATAAGAAGTAAGAGTACTGTCTCAGGAGAAAAAAATGTGAAAGCTATTAGTAGCTGTCATTGAGATGAAAGATGAAAAAAAATTCATCGGGGGCCATCAAAAGAGCATGGATGCCAGTTTTAAACATTTAGGGAAAATCTATGAGTATATGTACAGTTTAAGATACCACTTTAGAACTTAGAGGTTTCCATTTTCTACCTTGTTGAGCTTGACAGCATTGGGATGACCTTTACACATTTCATAAAATTCGTATTTAACAGTGAGAATATAAATTTTAGTATGCAAATTTCTACATGACAATCATCATCCTCTTTTATTTTCTTTAAAATTATCCCAAATTATTTCACCAATAATTTTGATAATGATGACAATCCAGATTATAATAATTTCCTTGTTATCTTTCAGCTTTAGAAAATTATCTGCTCAAAAATTATATAATACTTTAATTCTTTCATTATGAATTTTAACTTCTAAAGGTGTCAAATACAGCAATTTAAAGGAAACCTTAATAAGGATAAATTTTCTTGTTGGGGAATTTCCCCACTTTGGATTTATTCATCAATGTTCTTGAAAAAAAGAGGGGAGCGATGAACTAAATTATCAGGTATTTTGAAACTACAGTTTTCCACTGACATGCTAAAATACAAAATACATTTTATAAAAACACTTGCTTGCTCCTAAGAAATTACATTTTTAACAGAACTTTGCCATTACAATTAAATGAGCTTCATCCTTTAAGTTTTTATTTTACAAAATCTGAGTAAAGTTAAAGCAACTCGGTCTGGTTACTCACTTCTCTAGCTTGTTATAGAAAATCTCAAGGAACACTGAAGTAATTGAAAAATAATTCACAATAATTGCGTGATCTAAATTTTCCTTTGGATTAAATAATAAATCAACAATTTTGTGACCTTTGGAAATTTATAAAACTTTTGATGCCTCAGTGTTATCATCTACAAAATATGAACAACAATAATTACTTCTGAGGCTTGTAAGGATAAGTTGAAAATCATTACAATAGTACTTGAGGGGAAAATAACTGTTAGCTAATTTAGTTATTTTTTTAATAAAATTTATATTTAATACTATTTAAAAACCTGCTATTTTTATACTTATCTCAAGAGAAAAGGTTATACATTTTAGCAAGTTAAGTAATGATGAGTAGTGCTTGTTACCTAGTAATTGAACAGTAAGTTTTGCATTTATAACACAATGCTTTTCTTAATTTGAATGGATAGATAGATGAATTAATGGATACATACTATAAGAATAGTACATACTATTGGATACATACTAATGGAATAGTACATACTAATGGATACATATTATAAGAATAGTATTCTTATATATACTATAAGAATGCCTCACTAACAACATAAAATGTAATTACAGTAGTTTTTCATTTTTGCCAATCTTTTCCAAATTTAATATACATTTATCTTAATATTAATGAGAGAATATCTTTGCATGTAGTTAAAGCATATTTATTTATTTTCTGAAAGTTGTTTTTTCATACTCTTTATTAATTTTCTTTTTAATTTTAATTTAATGCTAATGGATTTGTAGAAGCTACTGTCATACAAGAAAAAAATTTTAAATGTAATATGAATTACAAATATCAACCACACTGTCAAAAATTGAATTATTAGTCACAACTTTTCATTTCTCTTTGATAACCTTAACATCAAAACCGTGGTCCTAGAGGTATTATGAAACAATGTACACCTCCACCCTTTGACTTTATCCTTGTCAATATGACCTATTTTGGCCAAGGGTGAGTTCATAGATGTGACAGAAGTGGAGAATTTAAGTTTGCTTAAAGACTGGCTTCAATTCGGGCATTTTGTGATCCACAATTAGAAGGGTTTTTCTCCAGTTAACATTGCTGTTTTTCTTTGTTATCACAATGAACACATGCAAAGACCTGGATCCAAACACAGCCAGCATCCATGCCCAGCTGGTGCTGCAGGCTGGAGCAGGGCTCCCAGCAGTCCACTCTGGATTGGCTCATCCAGACGCAATGAACATGAACATAAATCTATATTGCAGTGAACCTCTTCGATTTGGGGGTAGTTTGTTACAAAGTAATAGCTGACACAAACATTAAATGATCAAATGTCTTTATTATGTTCTCATAAAAATTGCAATTTTTAAAATGTATGCAACATGAATTTATTAATCATTTTCATGCATATTTTCTGAAATCGTGTACTCTTGAGAAAGGCCCAGCCATGGAAAAAGTGAACTGAAATTAGATATTTGTGTTTATTTTATTGCACTAAATGGTATTTTTTTTTCATTTAATTATTCAATACCTTTAGAATTTCTCTTATACAAATTTTGAGTAGGAATAAAAATATACATTTCAACTCAAACATTGCTATGCTAATTATTTAACAAATTGTTTTCTTTACTAACTTTAAATATCTTCTTTAAATATACTGAATACCTCAATGTATTATGATTTATTTCTAAAATTTTTGTGGGCAGTATATATATATTAATAAAAATGTCACCAACATTCTTTATTCATTTCTTTAATATTTATTGAATCTATATTGTTTCATCTAACCTTTTTTCTGAAAAAGCATTTTGTCTAAGACACCAAAATAATATTACTATTTTAAAAAATCTTCAATTATTGTTTTCACTGGAATTAAAAAGTAGAGATTGATTTAGGGATAAATAATATATATTTAGAATATATTGAGTTTCCCAATATATAAAATAATTTTACTTATCATTCTTTTATATTCCTCAAGATGTTTTAAAAAGTATTTTGATATAGTATCTATTTTTAATTATATCAATTTTATGTTATCTCTGATTTTGTCCACATAGAAGATGCATTAATTTCATAATCACACAATTGAATGAGTTATATTTTAGTATGAGATTTATTTTTATCTTTCTTATCATAGTATTCTGAGTGAAATATAACATTTTAAGATAATAATCTTCCATGTTAACTTTCTGGCTTTTAAAAAAATTTTATTGGGATATAATTGGAGAATCAAATGCAGTCCTAAAAAATTATACAAAATGATACTGTGCATCCTTTACCCACTTTCTCCAAATAGTAGCACCTTTCAAAAACAGAACACAATATAATAAGATATTACAATTAGGATATTGACACTGATACAAACTACAGAAGATTTCCATCATGCAAGGATCATAAATGTCTCTTTTATAGCCACATCCACTTGTCTTCCACCTCTACTCTCTCCTTAACCTCACTAAAACATTAATCTTTTCTCCATTTCTGTACTTTTGCTATTTTAAGAATGTTATATAAATAGAACATAAAGCCTTTTGCAATTGGCTTTTTCTCTCAGCATAATTCTCTGGCGACCCGTCAAGGTTGCTGTATATATCCAAAGTCTATACCTTTATATTGTTAAGTAGGATTCTGTGATATTATTATACCACAGTTTGTTTAATCATTCACCCATTGAAGGTCAGCTGAATAGATTCCAGTTTATGATTATTGTGAGTAAAGTTTCTATGAACATTTGTGTACAGGTTTCTGTCTTTATTTCTCTGGGATAAATACCCAGAAGTGCAATTAAAGAGTTATATAGTTCGTGTTTTAAGGAAGTGGATATACACTCGTTTCCAGGGCACTATTATTTTTACACGTCCACCAGCAATATATGGGTGATGTAGTTCCTCTCCATCCTTATCAACATTTGGTGTTGTCACTATTTTTTTTTTAGTGTTAGCTATTCTCATAAGTGTATAATGATAGCTTATCATGGTTTTAGATTATATTTCCTTAACAGCTAATGATGGTGAAATTTTCATGTGCTCTTTTGACATCTGTATATTTTCTTCAGTAAAATGTATCTTAAAGGCTTTTGCCTTTTTTTTTTTTTTGCATTGTTATAATTGGATTGTTTACTTTATAGCTGTTGAGTTTTGAGAGTTCTTTTTATATTCTGGATGCTTTTTCACTGATAGATACATGCTTTGCAAATATTTTCTCTGGCTCTGTTTTTAGTTTGTTTTTAAATCCTGCTGCCAAGTTTAAGAACTTTTGTCTAACCCTATATCACAGAGATTTTTTGCTCTTTCTTATAAAGTTTTAGTTTTATATATAATTCATGATCGAGTTTACGTTAATTTTTGTATAAGATCTGAGATTTATGTCAAAATTGACCTTTTGTTTTCCTATAGATATCCAATTACTCCAGCACTTCTTGATGGAAATGGTATTTTGCCCCCATTGAATTGCTTTCACATATTTGTCAAAAACTGAGTGGGAGGATTACATGAGTAAATTCAAGGGTACCTAATTTGGTTCTGAATCTATGTCTTTTCCTCAGCCAGTACCACAAATTTTTGATACTATACCTGTATAATAACATTAATATTAAGTACAGTGATTTCTTTTACTTTTGTTCTTCTTGATCAAGCTGGGTTTAGGTATTCTAAGTCCTTTTCTTCTTCACAAATTTGAGAAAATACTTGTCAAAATTTTTCTTATTGTTTCTATGTCTGAGAATACCTTGACCCCTTTTTTGTACCTACATGATATGTTCACTGGGTATTTGATATTGGGTTAAGTTTTTTTATTTCAACATCTGAAATATTTTTCCTTCAGTCTTTCTAACCTCTATGGTTTTTGTAGACAGATCCATTGTCATTATAATAATGTTTCTTATAAAGATAAATTGTCATTTTTCTCTGATAGATTTAAAGAGATTCTTTTCTTTGTCTTTAGTTTTCAGAAGACTAATAATGATATATGCTAACATGGGTTTCTTGGGGTTTATTCTGTTTAACTATTGCTAAACCTTAAATCTGAAAATTTATGTCTTTTGAAACATTTAGGAAGTGTTTAAACCATTATTTCCTTGAATATTTTGTTGTTCTTCTTCTCTCCTTCTTCTTTCCTTCTGAGACTCTGGAAAAAAAAAAAGTATGCTAAACCTTTTTTTAATAAACTCACTGGTCCTTGAGACTCTACACATTTTTTTCCTAGTCTATGTATGTACTCTTTTTAGATTAGATAATTTCTACTTTGTCTTTTAGTTCACTGATTCTTTCTTCTGTACCACTCATTCTGATGTTGAACCCACTTGCCCAAATATCTATGTTTTGGTTATTGTATTTTTCATTTCTGAATTTTCATTTTGTTCTTCTCTGCATCTATTTCTTTGATGAAAATTTTTATTTATTTGCTGAGGCTTTTTCTTTTTTTATTTGTTTCAAGTGTGTTTTATTATTTTGCATTAACATTTTTGTGTTATGGTTACTTTAGAATATGTACAATATTTTAACATCTTGTCATCTCTGTTGATATCTATTACATTTTTTATTTAGTTGAAATTATCATGGTTCTTGGTTTGTAAAGTGTTTTCTTTTTTTTCCTTTAAAACACCAATATTTCTATATTATGTCATGAGCCTCTGGATCTTATTTAAACTTTCAGTTTTATGTGACTTTCTCTGACACCGCTCTGATATTGTCTTGTTACTGTTTAGTGAACATACACATTTAATTCCATACTGACCTCTGTTGATACATCCTTTTTAATGCTGGCCGGAGGGACAGTTGTAGATTCCTAGACTGAAAATATTGTAAAGGTGGCCTCATTACTGCTATTTGGTAGTGAATGTCCTGATTCTGTCTGAAGGGAATCTTTACTGGCCAGTCATGATAACAGTCCCATCTCTTTATTTGAGCTACTCTAATATACCATGGTGGGTTTGTTGAGGTACCTTATTACAGCCTTGCAGAAGTGGAACCCTGGCCTCCTCATTCAGCTTTTTTTTGGTGTGGCTGTAGACGAAACCAAGTGTTATCCGTGACATTGGGCTGGAGCAGAGCAGTTACTGTCTAAAGTTGTCTGTCTTGTTAAGCATACTCTTTCTTGTCCTTCAGATAAAAAATGCAAGCTTTAGTTGTAACTTTTTTGTCAGCATACTTTGGGTTTCCAGGTTGACAGCTTCTTCAGCTCCAAGTCTGAGAAATATGAAGCAAAAAGGAAATCCAAAGAGATCATCACCATGTCTGTCCTTGGATGTCAACATGTCTAACTAGTCTGCCTCTTTCTTGCCACCTTTCAGAATTGTCTTATGCTTGTTTTATATAGAACGTCAAAGGCTTTTAGTTTTACTTAACAGGGAAAATAAGAACATCTCCACTTCTTTTAAAAAGATATCTCTAATCAGATTTTTATTTCTTATTTCTCTTCTCATCTAATTGAACTAACCAGTATATCTAAAACAGTGTTTAATAACAATAATAATAGGAGGATACTCTTGTTATAATTCTTAAAGATAATGCTTTCATTGATATAACATTTTGATGTTTTTCATTTATGTGCTTTCATAACATTAATGGAATGTTAACATAGGAATTTTTATTTTATCCATTAAAGAGATAGAATTCATTTTATCTGTTGTGAAAGTATTTATAAATTCTTTTTTAATTATTTTAATAAAAAGTAAATGCATTTTCAACTGTGAATTGAATATAATGAGATCATAAGTTTTTGCTTTCTCTCATAAATAGGGTAAATCAAATATCGTAACACGAAAGCAACTTTACATTATACCTTAACTCCTTCTCAGTCATGATGTATCAATGTCATGTTGAAACTAAATTCTGTTGAGAATTTTACTTGAGAATTTTTTACTGATATTCAAAAGTATAATTTATTTATAATTTTCTTCTTGTTCTCTTTTTAAGCTACATTTTTGTTTCAATGCTCCAAGAAAAGATAAGTAGTATTTTAAATTTTCTTATGTAAATATTATACATTTCTTGTTAATTTTATTCCTAGACAGTTTATTCATTATATTAGATGAATTATATTTTATTTTATGTCTAAAACAGTTGACAGAATATGCTTTGAAATTGTCTAGATATGATACATATCAGGGTGCATTTCTTAACCATTTATCTTATTTCAAATATTTAAATATTAGAGCAACCAGAGGATAATTTGATTCCTTTGTATTTTCCTATGCTATTACCTTTTTTTCTCTATATATATTTTTATTTATTAATTTTGCACATGGTATAATTTTATTTATAAAATCTTTAAAATATACATAAAGCCAAAAGCACCTAAGGATGGTAAGCTATGGATGGTAAAATTATAAATAGCAGGTAAGTTCACAAAATTCAAAAAAATGAGTATCTTTGGCAGAGGAAAAAGACACACTAGTTAGTGGTACATGGGGAGAACCAAGAATATTAGTCTCAAGAATATTTTTTTTTGTCTGGTTATAGGGGGTAAATGTTTACAAATGTTATTTTCTTTGTTTTTTTTTCTTAAGACATATTCTCTAACTAGAGTTATAAGATAGTATTTTTTCAGGGCTTGAATCTTCTGGCTTGGAAATTATAATGACGTTTTCTTTGTGTGCAATGACAGGAGTATTTTAGAAGTGCTGAGTTAGATTTGATTCCCTGATAATGCCACATCCTTAATAAGTTTTTTGTTGTTATTGTTTTGTTTTTGGTTTTTTAAGCAAGCAAGAGAGAGACAGAGGGAAGGACAGACAGGAATAAACATGAAGGGAGAGAGATGAGAAACATCAACCCATAGTTGGGTCACTTCAGTTGTTCATTGATTACTTTCTCATTTGTGCTTTGACCAAGCAATTCCAGCTGAACCAGTGACCCCTTGCCCAAGCCAGTGACCTTGGGCTTTAAGTCAGCAACTTCTGAGCTGAAACCAGTGATCATGGGGTCATGTTTATGATCTCATGCTCAAGCTGACAACCCAGTACTCAAGCTGGAGAACTCGGGGTTTTGAACCTGGTTCTATAGCATTCTGTGTGTATGCTCTTTCCATTGTGCAACTGCCTGATTAGGCCACATAGAAGTTTTAAAAGATTAAACTGTTTCCTTAATTTTAACACACAGTTCAAATTTAAGCTAACCTTCTGTAATTATAGAATGAAAAGTCACCTAGCTCTCTCTCTCTCTCTCTCTCTCTCTCTCTTTATTAAGAGTATCAGGGAGAGATAGAGAGACCAGGAATTGAACTAGCAACCACAGTGCTTCAGGACAACTCTCCAACCAATTGTGCTACCTGGTCAGGTTTTTTTTTTTTTTTTTAATTTATCAATTGCTTTCAGAGAGATATAGAGAGGAAAGGAGAGAGAGAGGAGGAGGAAGAGAAACATTCATTTGTAGTTCCAATCAGTCATGTATTCACCCTTCTTGTGTGTGCCCTAACCAGGGATTGAACCTACAATCTTATTGTTTTGATATGATGTTATTAATTGACTGAGCTAATTGGCCAGGGTTTAATTCTCTTTTTTGATACATAGGGAGAAGGAAAAAAGTACTAAGAAGAACACAACTTTAATTTTTAGTTTTTCAATATGCCCACGATGATTCTGATCGACCATACCAATTCAATATGGGTTCTCTACAGAAAAGCTTTAGGCTACTTCTCTCAGAGTCCCTAATGCAGCTTGTACAATGAAGGCTGTAATAAAAAATCTATCTCTTCCCTACTCCCCAGGCCTTGGAAGCTTCTGCTTTGCTTTTGATATCAAACAGAGCATCATAAATTCCTGGGAATGGCTCCTCTGCTTACTGATTGTGGCTGCTTGGTGCATAGATGACATGATTATAGAAAGGCCGGTCTGGTCAACCTAAAGCATCAATAAATGCTCATTACAGAAGCATCAGTTGGTCATTCATAATCCTTAATGATATTAGGTGTTTTTTATTCAAGTTTTGGAGTCTCTTTCTGAACTTAGAAGCAATTTCTATATAGTTCTTTACTACAGAGAATAGTGAATCAAATGCCACACTTTATGCTTTCATTTTTTGTGGATGCCTCATTGAAATAGTGTAGATTTTGTCAGCATATTTTCCTAAAACTACAACATAACCTCAACAGTCAACAGGGAGCACTGTGGGCTTGGCTGTTTTAAATACCATCCTTCCTTGAACCTGGCTTACAGCACAGGAATACTTAAATTTGAATCATAAAATTTTTACCAATTCATATGTTTAATAGATACTGTAATATGCTGAACAGCTGCTGAATTTATTTATGCCCAGTTTTTAGTGTACTGTGCTCTGCCTGAAGCATGGTGTTTTGTTTTTTTGTTTGAAGAACACCTTAAAATCATTACCAGATCCTGATTTGCTAATCCTGGGCATGCCATTGTACTCTAGTGAGGGACATTTTAAAAAAAAATTTTATTACAGCTTTTATAGAGAGATTTGACTTTAAAGTCTTCATCAGGACTTTGAGCTCCTATATTGTTGTATAACAACCACAGAACATCAGTGGGGTAAAATCACCTCTTGAGTGAAGTTTCCTTCTTTAGAAAAATAAGTATTAATAAAGGCCATACTATATGCTTAGCAGAGTATGGAATTCTCTTCTGCCTATTCAGTAGAATCAAAAACGTCAAATTCTTCTGCATCCCAACTTGCAAACAAAGTTATTTTTTAAACTTTTTATTTCTTTATTGAGAGGAGGGGAGGCGAAGACAGACTCCTATTTGTGTCTCGACCAGGATCCACCCAGAAAGCCCACCAGGGTTTGATTCTCTGCTCATTTGGGGTCACTGTATCATTGCAACTGGAGCCATTTTTTAGTGTCTGAGGTGGAGGCCATGGAACCATCCTCAGTGCTTGGGGCTAACTTTCTCCAATCAAGCCATGGCTGCAGGACGGGAAGAGAAGAGAGAGAGAAGCGAGAAAGGGAAGGTTGGAGAAGCAGGTGGGCACTTCTTCTGTGCGCCCCAGATGGGAATTGAACCCAGGACTTCCATATGCCAGGCCAACACTCTACCATTGAGCCTACTTGCCAAAGCCTCAAAGTTGTTCTTTTAGACCTCCAATCTTTTTCTTTCTTTTTTTTTCCAGAATTCCAAAACTCCTCACAATTTCATGAACAATAACTGCTACATTCGGAGGATCAGTGCCAACAAACACCCATTAGTAACAGTGACCTCCAAAAATGACATATATGTCTGCTTCCACTGCTATGAAAATTTCAATCAATCACATTGTAAATTCTTGTCACTTTATTGTTGGAAAGGATGTGCATCTTGACTTTTCATGTAGAACAGTTTCCAGTAAAGTCAGGTCCAAAATTTTAGGGCATTTTGAGACTTCTTTTCCAGCTGCTCTCTGGTGATGCACTTCCATTAGTTTTTTTTCCAAAAACTCCTGTGGATCATAGTATCCAATTGAATGAACAGCAATAATTGGAAGACCAATAGCCTCTAGGATTTCATACCTGTAAGCATATTGATTTGCTAAGTATCCAGCTGTGAGAAGATCTCCTGCACCATTAAGATTTAAGATATTTTCACATTGGACACAGTCTCCCAGAAGATTCCAAGCATCTGGATAAGATGTCACCCTAAGAGCAATGTAATCAGCAGGTTCTGAGTATATAATGACCCTTTTGGCCCTGCCAGCTGGGTGTTTTTAAGCATAATTCCTCTAATTTTTTTTCCATATCTGTCAATCATAATTTTCCCAGAGCAATTGATTTTTATATCTTGTTCTAGTTTAAGGAAGTCTTCGATTCATGTATAGCATACACTATATCACCCTCTGGAATTCTTCGTGGAGAGAAAGAACTACAAAGTGGCATGTCATCTTAAATATGTTCATATCCTGAAGAAGGTGGATCAAATAAAGATGCTTTGGAAATCCCATTTCTGTCTTCATCAATTATTGAGAAGTTAGGATGCATCTTATTTGGAAAGAAGGACAGTATATCATGATGGCTAACTCAAGAGAATTCAAGACAAATTCTTTCCATTGGGATTGAATTTGCTTTGCAAGGTGAAAGTTTTGCTCTGTTCCTATATAAGAAATTTTTGATGTTCACGGCTTTCAACTCATCCAAAAATTCCTTCTTCATTTTATACTGTGGAGCTAAAACACAAAGTAGCATCTTTGGAAGATTTTATAAACCATCCAGGAATGAAACCTAGGAAGAGCCTGGTGTCCAGTAGCTGCACCCCAGCCCAGAGCCAACACAGGTTACACCCAGTAACAAATGTCAGGTTGATTGCAGAGGAGATTGCACATTGCGTGGGGCAGCTGGGTCTCCTATGACTTGCGCCTCTGATGCAGTCCTACTGCGGGCAAAAGGTTTCCTCCCTATGACCGTCTCAAAGTAACTTGGGCCCAGCTCATTTTCACATTTCTTTCACTGAGAATTTAGGCATCCTTGTTTTGTTAAAGATAAAACTGTAGATTATTCCTGCTGCTACTATTTATTATTATTATTATTATTATTATTATTATTATTATTATTATCCTGCCATCCAATTCATGTCAGATTTTGACTTCCAGAGAGAATCAAGATGCCCTGGGTATTATTATAGCTGGACTGCATTTCTGCAAGGTTATTTGGAGACTCTTTCCCTTAAAATGAGTGTTTAGGATTATATGTATGTCTCAGGGTGACATTATACCTCTGCAGACATATATATCAGCTCTTAACCTATATGTGTGTGTATGTGTGGGATTAGATTGACTCTTTGCACTAAATTTTAATGAATTAATATTTAATAATTCTTTGACATTAAAGAGAACCTTCTTTTCAATCATCTTCCTTAGCTAAAGAATTCATCTAAACTTTCTGCCACAGGAAAGTCCTATTTAAACCTTGGTATATTGACCAGACATAGTAAAAAATAATTATCTATTTCCTTTTAAATTCCATGAGTCAATTTCCATTTTTTAGGTCAAAATAGTAAAGATAGCCTTACAAAAATATCAAGGATTTCTTTAGGCCTATGATACAAGAAATGTTAAGGGGCCTGCTGTAAACAGAACAAAGGGGGAAAAATCTAGCAAAAGGGGAATGTAGATTTAGAGAATAAAATGGCAATAAACGATGACATATTAATAATAACTTTAAATGTAAATGGATTAAGTGGTCCAATCAAAAGACATAGAGTAGCTGCGTGGATAAGAAAACAAGACCCGTACATATGCAGTCTACAAGAGACACACCTTAAAACAAAAGATATACATCAACTGAAAGTAAAGGGATGAAAGAAGAAGCTGGGGTAGCAATACTTATAATGATAAAAGGAGCAATCTAACAAGAAGATATAACCATTATAAATAACTATGCACCTAATATAGGAACTCCTAAATATATAAAGCAGATTTTTGATGGACATGAAGGGCGAGATCAATAGCAATGCTATAATAGTAAGGGATTTTAATACCCCACTAACATCACTGGATAGATCCCCAAGAAAAAAAATTTAATAAGGAAACAGTAGACTTAAAGCACACACTTGATCAACTGGATTTAATAGATATCTTCTGAACCTTTCACCCTAAAGCAGCAGAATATACTTTCTTTTCAAGTGCTCATGGTACATTCTCTAGGATAGACCACATGTTAGGACACAAAACGAGTCTCAATAAATTTAAGAAGATTGAAATCATATCAAGCATCTTCTCAGATCACAATGGCATGAAACTAGAAATCAACTACAATAGAAAAACTAAAGAACACTCAAACACTTGGAAACTAAATAGCATGTTATTGAATAAGAAATAGGTTAACAATGAGATCAAGGAAGGATTCAAAAATTTCCTTGAAACAAATGAAAATGAACATATAACAACTCAAAAGTTATGGGACACAGTAAAAGCCAGTCCTGAGAGGGAAGTTAATAGTACCTCAGTCATACCTTAAGAAGCTGGAAAAAGCTCAAATAAACAATTTAACCCAGCATCTAAAAGAACTAGAAAAAAAACAACAAAAAATAAAACCCAGAGGAAGTAGAAGGAAGGAAATAATAAAGATCAGAGTGGAAATAAATAACATAGAGGTTAAAAAAAAAAGGATCAATGAAACCAAGAGCTGGTTCTTTGAAAAGGTAAATAAGATAGATGAACCTTTAACCAAACTCACCAAATTTTAATTTATCTTAAAAAAAAAAACCCAAAACTTAGCATTGCATTTAAGTGATAACTTTTGTTGGGCTGTCTTTTCTTTTGCTATCTGAAGTTAGTATGGTGATATTATTTTTTAGCATGAGTGGATCTAAGAAGTTTTTTCTAGATTCATAGCTCTTCAATAATTTCTAGATTTACAACTCTTCTGTATTTTTCAACAATTCTACAATATGGTTGCTTGCCCTTTGAAATCTCCTGTAAGTTTCCCCTGCTTATTTTAAACAGGGCTGGTTCTTGATTTGCCCCTATTATTTCTCTTCTGATAAATTTAATTACTTTTTGAGCAGTTTCTCCTGAGTGTGAAGCTTTGTGGTGGGAGGAATTTTGGAGATTTCACAGACTTCGGATAGCTCCTGTTACTTCATCTGAAACCATAAACCCATGATGATTACTCACAATTTAGAGTTCAAAAATACTTACAGTCTTAGTGGATTTTTCTCAAATTGTCCTGCTCATATTTCAGTGCAAGCCTCCTGGTAATTTTGGAGTCTCTAGTTCTCACGTTCATCATGCATCCCTTTTGTCCTGTCAGGGATTTGTGTTCCCTGCCATTATTTCATGACTTCTTGTAGATGTTTTCTCGAGGGTTGGCTTTGCTACCCTAGTATTTCAGGAGTAACTTCAACATGATTCTGTTACTGCCATTATTTTTCATCATTCCTTCACCTGACTTCAAGGTGGGAGCACAAAGCTTAATCTGTAAGGCTTTGACTGACATAAGCAACTTCTTAAAATTGTGGATGCAAGAGCATTAAAAGCATTTCTTTTTTAATTTGATAAATTGAGTAAACATTTATATTTGTATGTCTTATTTTCTGAAACTTTAGATTCTTCATGTCTTTCTATAGAGTTCTATGTACATGCAAACATATACATTAAGAACTCATAACCGAAAATTGATTTTGATTTTCATAAAACATTGTAAATGACAAAGAATACTATCATCAAATTATCTCAAAACTTTTTTTTCCAGTTAATAATACATATAAAATCAATTTGTCTGTCCTCATTTTCAGAGTGAGCCACAGTGCTGAATTTTAGAATGGTGCCTACTTTTATAGACTGACATTGACAAATCACCCCTCTTAGCTACAGTTGGAAAAAGAAAGTGTCTCAGCAAAATAAAAACGTAGATCTGTAATGATTAAATAAGAATGTTTTCACAATTTTAGTGAACTAAATAATTATTTCTTGAATTCTCAAGTTTCTTTATTAAATTTTATATAAAAATAGATTTAAAATATTTGGAAACAATTTTTACATTTCTTAACTGTTTAGTTATAAACTGATAAGTAAACAGCTAATCAAAATTCCTCTGTCAGGGAAATCTTTATGAGTGAAAATATTTCTTTAATTTCAAAGTAAAAATATAATGCTGCATTTTTAACCTAGCTGTACTAGGACATATGTTAAGGCCGAAACCTTGGTAGATTTGTTACCTTGCTGGGGTCTTCACCTGAATGTTTCAATAATACTTATAGGATCTGATCATAGAGATTTATAATTTTGTTTGTTTGTTTGTTTAGAGCTTTATAATTTTGTAAACAAGTTACAACAGAATTGTGGCACTTCCATGCCATTACTATCTGTTTTTAACTTAATTTGATAGTTAATTTAGTTAAATAGAATATAGGATTAATTTTTTTAATCAAACAGCTTTTTTTTAATCAAGCTAAATGCTTGTTTGATTTAACTAATTAATATAATTAAATTAAAAATCCTTAAAATTTTATAAAAAGTAACTTTGGTTCTACTACAGTAATTTGTGGATCAAACAAATTCCAGCATAGTATGGCATGTTTTAAATACACTTATGGTTTCTCTTTACTCATATCTTTTTTACCAAAATATGTGCTAAATCATTTTGTAGAGTAGTCAATACAAGAGTTCTAGCAATAAACTTTTATACTTTTTAACTAAATATTTTCAGAGTTGTTTAAAACATTTTTCCTGGAACTGAAATATATAACTTACATTTTCAAATATGACTTTATTTTTCAAAAACAAAACAGGTGTTTCCAAATCAATTTTCACTTGAAATTACACATTTTTTAAAACAGTAATTACTCAAAGCTTAAGGGATTTGAAGTATCATAGTAAAGGGTAATTTATTTGTGTGTATGCATTGTGGATTATATTTCTCAAGCAGAGTTTAAAAACTATATTAAACAAATTAAATTTTCCCAAGTTGTTTAGATCTAGTTAAATTGGAAAGAAAACTAAAACCACCCCCACCAAAACACCAATAGGAACCACAAAATTAGAACATAGTCCCTCTAGTTATAAAGTATTGAATAAGATAAATGAGGCACTTAACCTACTATGTCCTTGATTTTTTTTCTCCCCTGAAATTTGAATCTGAGCTGGAAAAGTTTGACCTTGAGCTTTTCTGTGGTTGCTTCCAATGCCTGTTACCATCTCACCATAATACTCGGGACTCTACAAATTCTTCCCTATCTCCTTGATTAGGTAAAAGTTAACTCTTCAGACACCACTGCATCTACTAGTTTTATATCTATAAGGTATTTAGCACTTTTTTTCCCTCCCAAATACTTAGATTTCTCTACTTCATTGCACATTAAAAACAATAGTTTGTTAAATTTTTCATCATTAGAAACTTTCATGTTACTGTTTTTTTTTGTTTGGTTGGTTTTTTTTTTGTTTTTTTTTTTTTTGGCAAGAGACAGAAAGGGAGAGAGAGAGGAAGGGAGAAAGAGAAGGACAGACAGATAGGAATGGAGATATGAGAAACATTCATTCTTCATTGTGACACCTTAGTTGTTCATTAATTGCCTTCTCATATATACGTTGGCTGGGGGGGGGGGGAGCTCCAGCCGAGCCAGTGACCTCTTGCTCAAGCTAATAACCTTGGGTTCAAGCCAGTAACCTTGGGCTTCAAGCCAGAAACTTTTAAGCTCAAGCCAGTGACCATGAGATCATGTCTATGATCTTACGCTCAAGCCAGTGACCTGGTGAGCCCACAATCAAGCCAGGGACCTCAGGGTTTCAAACCTAGATTCTCAATGTCTGAAGCCAATGTTTAATCCAGTGTGCCACCGCCTGGTCAAGCATCTAATGAACATCATAATTATCTATTACCTTACAGGATATAAAATGATTACAAAACCTTTTTTCTTTCCAAAATTTAGGGTAAGTTTTGACAAAAAGAAGTAAAGAAATTAAAATTTATTAGAAGTCTAATATTTTCAACGACTGTGCTGTATTTTTACATTTAACTTACTTATTTTTATTTAAACTTTTAAAATATAGTGAAAATAGATTTTACCTTAAAAATAAAGCAGATATTTAGTGTCTCAGTAATATTTTAATATCTCAAAAATAAAATAAGTTTTATTGTGTTATTTTGCTGGTAAAGGAAGAATGAGATAAAAATCATGACTTAATCAACAGGTGTAATATTTGTATGGTAGGCTTGCTCATTCTTTTCACATTGCATCAGGAAGGCTCCTCAGGGATAGCAAAGCCATTCATGTAGACAGCCCCTCTCTCTGAAATAATTACTATTTTTAAAATCTGTGATAAAAATTTAAAAGTAGAGTAAAATTGGGTAATGACATATAGTTGCATAAGTAATATGTGTTTGATATCATTTATCTCATCTTCAAATAGGGGAGTAGGCCAAATAAATTAATATACTATATAAATTAACACTGAGATTAATTGTACTTGTTTTGAAGGTTAGTGGTTATATGAAAATAAAGCATACTTATTATATAATTTTACCAAAAGTTTTATTTTTTCTCAAAATGTAAACAAGAATTCATCTTATGATTTTGTAGTCAATAATACCTTTTAAAAACTCATTTTATTTAGCCTGATTTAGAACTAAGAAAGTGAACAAGAGTTTATTATCAACTTATGACACCTGTCTGCACTGCTATTTCATCTGTAATATGCTAGGAGGAAATAAATATTCCTTATTATTTTTATAGTTTATCATTGTCTGAAAGTTCTAATCAATTGAATAATACAATAGATATGTGAGTTATTCCATTTCAAAAAATAGAAATAAATGTATTATTATTTTCAAATTCTATAGCTATATTACCTTAAGTAGGAAATTAAAAAAAATAAGTAGGAACATAATTAGAAAATGTTCATAAATTAAGAAATTAATAATGTATTTAATAAATCACCATACCATATAATGTTGTTAATCTGCAATAGCTAATAAAATTTATTTTAAAATTATTTTGTACATTATTAGAAACTAGCTAAAGTTATTCATGACTTTATAAAGTAATAACATATGATGAAAATAAAAACCATCATTGAAAACTACACTAAAGTGTGGGAACAATAAATGGAGAGATGTATAATATCCCTAACTATAAATAATGACTATTTCTAATAACAATGATTTTAATAATAATAATTTTTATAAAATTCTAACAAAAATGTTTCTAGCTTATTTTAGTATGTGCATCTGTGTATTTCTACTATCAGGAATACTTGAATTTTAGAACCATTACTCGAAAGACTAACACATTTTTCATATAAAAATAATGGCAAAAAAATTTACTTTCCCATAAATCCATAAACTTTGCCTTTTTGATATTTTTAATTACAATTATTAGTCCAGTTTGTCCAGAAGAAATATGGATGTCAGTTTAGACTCTTTTCACTTCTTGTTCTTTTCTCTGAGTTCAGCTATTTTCAATTCTGCCATTTTAATTTTCCATTATTGCTTAATTTGTCTGTTTATTTTCATTGTTGTTCTTACCATGTCAAATTGTTACCAAGTCCTATGTGAACTGTAATGATTTTTATCAAGCTGTTGCTCATTCCTCTGCATGTTTCACATGCTATGATATAGAAAACGGCAAGATATTGGTCAAAGTGTGTTTAGTTTCAGTTGGCAAAGTAAGTTTTGGCGATATAGTATACTATGGTGACTATAGTCAATAATTTTATATTTCATAATTGCATATTGCTAAGAAGGTAGATCTCAAATGTTCTTACCACACATACATACACAAAAGATACTTACTGAGGTAATAGATATGCTACTTATGTTGATGTGATAATCATTTTATAATGAACATATATATCATAATATGCTATACTCTATATTTCTCAAATATACTTCAATAAGTTGAAAGGGGTGAAAATTGCATACTTATCAATCAGCTCTCCTAATCCTTTTATCTATTAGTTCTTTTTTTAAAACTATTTTGGATTTTATTTATTCCCTTTTAGAGAGAGAGGAGAGAGAGAGACAGACAGACAGAGAGATAGAGAGAGAGAGAGAGAGAGGGAGGAGAGGAGCAGGAAGCATCAACTCCCGTATGTGCTTTGACTGGGCAAGCCCAGGGCTTCAAACTGGTAACCTCAGCTTTCCAGGTTGACGCTTTATCCACTGTCCCATTATTTCTTTTTAAATAACATACATTGCTTTCTATTGCACAACTTACTTTGGTAATTAAACAAATAAGAGTGCTTTGGATTTCATATATACCCAAACTTTGGTAATCAAATCCTATGCTTTGTTATTTCACATCCATATTCCCTGCAGGAAAAAACCATAATAAAAATGTGTATAGGCCTGACCTGTGGTGGTGCAGTGGATAAAGCGTCGACCTGGAACACTGAGGTCACCGGTTCATAACCCTGGGCTTGCCTGGTCAAGGCACATATGGGAGTTGATGCTTCCTGCTCCTCCCCCTTCTCTCTCTCGCTCTCTCTTCCTCTTTCCCCCTCTCTCTCTGAAAAATTAATAAAGTCCTTAAAAAAAGTTATAAAAAAAGAAAAATGTGTATAATGTGCTGTATGCTATTTCACTCTTTAATTACCCTGTAGTTTATATGCTAAAAAATAGAAAATCCCTTTCTTGGCTTCCATGAAAAATGCTCCAGTAAACATAGGGTTACATATATCTCTGCAAATAAATGTTTTCGATCTTTTTGGGTAGCTACCCAAAAGAGAGATTGCCGGGTCACATGGTAACTCTATTCTTAAGTTTTGAGGAGCCATCATACAGTTTATCATAAAGGGGTACCAATTTACATGTATTTTATTATTTTTTTTACTTTTCTAATTATGAGAGGAGGGGAGATAGACAGAATCCCGCATGCGCCTCAACCAGGATCCACCCGGCAACCGCTGTCCAGAGCCAATGTTCTTCCCATTTGTGGCCATGCTCACAACTGAGCTATTTTTAGCACCTGAGGCAGGGGTTCCACAGAGCCATCCTGAGCACCCAGGTAGATGTGCTCTAACCAATAAAGCCATGGCTGCAGGAGGTGAACAGAGAAAGAGAGAAAGAGAAGAAGGGAGAGGGGTGGAGACGCAGATGGTTGCTTCTGCTGTGTGCCCTGACCAGGAATTAAACCCAAGACATCCACACTCTGGGCTGATGCTCTTTCCTGATTGAAAGCCACTGAAGTGGATGCAAAAGGCAACTAGAGCCTGATGCCTTGGCACCTCCGCACCTGCAAAGGGCAGCCTGTCTACACTTAGCCAACTAGCCAGACCCCAGTGTGCATATCTACCAGCAATGACTAAGGATTTCTTTTTCTCCACAACTTCTCCAACATCTGCTAACACTTGTCTTAACAGGTGTGAATGGTGGTATCTCATTGCAGTTTTGATTTGAATTTCCCTAATAGTGAAGTTGAGCATTTTTTCATATATCTGTTGGCATATATATGCCTTCTTGGGAGAAGTGTCTGTTCAGGTCCTTTGCCAATTTGTTAATTGAATTGCATGTGCCCTGACCAGGGATGTGATATGCCACACCCTTTGCATGTTAGGACTATGCTCTAACCAACTGAGATACCCACCTAGGGCCAAGTGCAGCTAACTTTATTATGTATATTGATAGATGATTCGATAAAGAAGAAGTCGTACATACATACAATGGAATACTATTCAGCCATAAGAAAGGATAAAATACTTGTATCTACAGCAACTTGGATGAGTCCTGAGAATATTATGCTAAGTAAGCAAAGTAAGTCAGACAAAGTTAAAAACCATATCATTTCATTCACATGTGAGATATAAAACTAAACGTAACCATTGAACAAACAAGAAAAACAAACAAAAAGTCATATACACAAACAACAGTATGTTGGTTAACAGAGGGAAAGAGGGTGAGGAACCAAGTAAAGGAAAAGGGTTAATATCCGGTGGCAGAATAAGATTTTCTTTGGGTGGTGGGCACACAATGCAATATATGATCATATATCATAGAATTATACAGTTTAAAATGTATAATCTTATTAACTAATTACACCCCAATAAATTTAATTTAAAAAGTTTTATTTTAAAAAGTTTAGCCTGAACCAAAACAGTTCACACACAGTACTATTCTGGATTGGATGCCTGTTATTGGTTCCTGTAGCTTTCATATTTCATAAACAGATTTCTTTCTTTGTCCCTTCTGCTGTATTGCAAACATTAGGAAAATAGGAATTATCTCACTGACTACTTCTCCCATATGTACAGTACATCAAAAAAAAAGTTACTAAAGTAGTTCATAAATTCACAACGGTATAGTTAAAATGCAGAAACAGAAAAATTTATGGGTCAGAAACAATTGAGTTTATGAATAAAATGACTGTTCCAAATTGAGCAAAAATGACAAATTATTAAATAAATATCTCTTGACCAATTGGATAACTAGTGCACAACGATGATGTTAAAAATCTATTTTTACAAGAAATTCTAAGTAAATTAATGGCTTAAGGACAGCCCTATTGAAATATAGGTGACTATTTGTTCTCATAGATGGGCCATACATTTCTTAAGTATATGAACATTTTTTAAATTATTTTTATTTATATATTCATTTTAGAGGAGAGAGAGAGAGAGAGAGAGAGAGAAGGGGGGAGGAGCAGGAAGCTTCAACTCCCATATGTGCCTTGACTGGGCAAGCCCAGGGTTTTGAACCGGCAACCTCAGCATTCCAGGTCAATGCTTTATCCACTGCGCCACCACAGGTCAAACATCTTAAGCCTAATACTAGATGAATCATTAAAAAAAATTATATACTTAATTTAAAAAATAAAACAAAATTTAATACAACAGTAGCATATTAAAATTTTAAGTGAGGGTGACGATTATTCAAAAAATAGATTTGGTACACATAGTAGATAAAAGGTTATATACATCCTGAGAAATAACATTTTTAAAAAGTAAATTAAAAAAAATCTAACATCTTCGCCCTTCTTCCATTAGCAAAATAAGTACTTAAAAGTTGAGAGATAATTCTCCATAGACCTTTTGGAGACACTGTACTATAAATAATGTTCAATTTTATAGAACAATTCACTAATAAGTTGAAATGTTTTTACTACTGTACATTTTAAGGCCCTAGCTGGGTAGCTCAGCTAGGGATTCTGTATGTCTATTAAGCAGTGAACCTAACTGTGTTTGATGACCTTTTAAAAGTTTTGGCAAGTAACTTTAGAAAATAGAGATAGCATCCTCCTGCTGGAACAAAGAAGGATTTGTTTGCTGTTCAATAAAATAAAAATATTGTTTCTTTCTGGGACAAAAATTAAACATGTTTAATGTAATTAAAAAATAAAAAGTTGAGTTTGATGAACAGTTTCTCTTCTGTAAGATAGCCCACTGAATTTGCAAGTGTCACCAAGCTTTATTGTGTTTCTAGGTGGTTACTGCCATTCTTGTGAGTGATAAAATCTTTTGTTTATGATTCAGTAGTCTCTTATCTAATGTCACCACCCATAAAAAAACAACAAACCAATATAGCAGCTTGGAAGTAGAGTAAAATATAAAACTCTTCATAGCTTTTGAGAGTCAAGTACAAAAATATTAAATGTGTATTGCCAATATACATGCAAAAATTTAAGATCAAGTATAAGCAATAACATTTAAATCAAACAGCAAAATAATTTTATTTTTAACTGTTAAAAATGCTAACAATTTCTCATGAAATTTTTAGTTTCTTGGCACTCTCATATACTACAGTGTGTCTGTAAAGTCACGGTGCACTTTTGACCAGTCACAGGAAAGCAACAAAAGATAATAGAAATATGAAATCTGTACCAAATATAAGGAAAACCCTCCCAGTTTCTGTAGAATGATGTGGCAGCATGTGCGCATGCGCAGATGATGACATAACACCGTGTATACAGCGGAGCAGCTCATGGCCATGCCAGTCAAGATGTGAATGGTACAGAGGAAAGTTCAGTGTGTTCTGTGGCTCGCTAAATTCAAATCCGTGACCAAAGTGCAACGTGAATATCAGCACGTTTATAACAAAGTGCCACCACATAGGAATAACATTACTCGGTGGGATAAGTAGTTGAAAGAAACTGGCAGTTTGGTGGAGAAACCCTGTTCTGGTAGGCCATCAGTCAGTGACGAGTCTGTAGAGGCTATATGGGATAGCTACCTAAGGAGCCCTAAACAATCTGTGCATGAGCGCACATTGAACTGCACTGAATAGGTATGAAACTGGGAGAGTTTTTATTTTATTTTGTGCAGATTTCACATTTCTATCGTCTTTTATTGCTTTCCTATGACCGGTAAAAAGTGCACCATGCCTTTACGGACACACTGTACTATAAATAATGTTCAATTTTATAGAACAATTCATTAATAAGTTGAAATGTTTTTACTGTACATTTTAAGGCCCTAGCTGGGTAGCTCACTTGGTTAAAGGATCATCTCAATATGCCAATGTGGTGGGTTTGATCCTCAGTCAGGGCACAAACACAACCATAAAATGAATAAATAAGATGAGCAACAAATCAATGTTTCTCTTTCTCTCTCTCTCTCTCTCACACACATACAAAAATAATAATAGTAACAAAGACTGTAAACCTTAATAAAATAAAACTTTTATATGATTAGTTTTGTTTCTTAGAAACTCCTATGATACATTCACAAGTATATTCTTTGCTACTTTGATAATGATATAAAAACTAGTAACAGTAATGTTTTGGATGAATAAAGTTAACTATCATGAGATGAAATATTCTGTAACAGTGACACTGTGCTTTCAAATATTTTCCTTGTTGACATGATGAATTTTGTCATAACTTAGTTAAGTGGAATAAGCGTGATACAAAAACAAATTTTTAGAATGATTCTATATTTGACACATACTATTCTTTGAAACAGTAAAAAAAACTATAAATATATATTATTATCTATTTTTTTCTCAGAAAAATGAGAAGCAAGGAGGCAGAGAGACAGACTCCCACATGCACCCAACCAGGATCCATTCAGAATGCTCACTAGGGGCCGATGCTCTACCCATCTGGCGTGTTGCTCTGTTGCAACCGGAGCCATTCTAGCACCTGAGGCGGAGGCCATGGAGCTATCCTCAGCGCCCGGGCCAACTTTGCTTCAGTGGAGCCTTGGTTGTGGGAGGGGAAGAGAGAGATAAAGAAAAAAGAGAGGGGGAAGAGTAGAGAAGCATATGGGCACTGCTCCTGTGTCCCCTGACTGGGAATCAAACCCGGGACTTACAAACGTCCAGCAGATACTCTACCACTGAGCAAACCGGCCAGGACCCATACTATTATCTTTTATTAGTGGATATCTTAGGTGGACTGAACAATTTATGAGAAAATAGGGACTGGTAAAGAGTGTTGTTCCAAAACGACAAGGTTGTGGGTTCAATCCCTGGTCAGGGCAAACACGGGAGAAGCTCAGTGTTCTTGTCTCTCTTTACCTGCTTCTCTCAAAAATAAAATAAAATATATATAAAATAAAATATATATAAAATAAAATATTAAGTGAGAAAGTTTATATCATTATTTTTAAGAAATCTGGGAAGACATTCATGAAATTCCTCAGTAAGCTGGAAAGCAGTCTATTTTTTTTACTAAGTAAAACGTATGGATGTATTTATATACAGGGGATGATTATAGTTTTTATTTTACATTGTATTTGATTTTATAAAGATTTAAATGTAATTTATTTTTCTAAAGAAGACATGCTATATAAGGAACATACTCTGATTATTATTTTGTTTCGTTTTTATTGGTGTGTGCAAACCTTTCCTTTGTCAAACACTCTATCTAGTGACTGCTGACCTTTCTGGGTCTATATGTTTGTATCAGAAGCAAGTATTCTACTATGTCATGACCTGACCTGTTCTATAGTTGATTAGTACAGAGGTGATACAAGCTGAGTAGCTTAAATTTGTACCCAAGATTTTGAAACAGTATCTTTCTGACTGGATGTAACTGGAGCCATATAAATACTGTCCCTCTTGGTAACTAAGTTTGTCTTACAAACAGAGAAAACAGATTGCCAATGAACAAGGAGAATACTGGTCATAAAGAGATATATAGGAAGGTAAGCAAACTCAGGCAAGAAGTAAAATGAGAAAACTTTCTATATTCTCATTAATATTTTAATCCTTCATCCTATTCAAATTATGACACACATGGCCCTGGCCGGTTGGCTCAGCGGTAGAGCGTCGGCCTGGCGTGAGGGGGACCCGGGTTCGATTCCCGGCCAGGGCACATAGGAGAAGCGCCCATTTGCTTCTCCACCCCCCCCTCCTTCCTCTCTGTCTCTCTCTTCCCCTCCCGCAGCCAAGGCTCCATTGGAGCAAAGATGCCCGGGCGCTGGGGATGGCTCCTTGGCCTCTGCTCCAGGCGCTAGAGTGGCTCTGGTCGCTGCAAAGCAACGCCCCGGAGGGGCAGAGCATCGCCCCCTGGTGGGCAGAGCTTCGCCCCTGGTGGGCATTCCGGGTGGATCCTGGTCGGGCGCATGCGGGAGTATGTCTGACTGTCTCTCCCCGTTTCCAGCTTCAGAAAAAAAAAGAAAAAAAAATTATGACACACACTCATAACACATTTCTTTTGTTACTGAAATCCACACAGGTTGGATTTTTACTTAAAGATCAAATAATCAAAAGTATTATGTTAATCCTCCAATTTATTTTCTGGAGTCATGGAAAAAAAGAAATTTGGAAAATGGATCCTTTGAATTTTCAAATATTTAAGAGATGTTTTTGTTTGTGTGCTTGTTTTTTAAGGAACTCTCAATTTTCCACTCAAAAAATATATATCTTATACTCAAGAAGTTTCATCTAGGCATCCTTTCTAACAAGTTGAATTCCAAACGAGCAACCAATAACTAGTACCAATTTTTTAAAATGATGGTGCAGAGATAGGAGTGAATATCCAAACCCCAAAATAAGCACATTTGGATATATTTATTTTCAAAACACAGAATCTTCACAACATTATCACATCTCTAAAACAGTAAAAGTTATAATGATGTAGAACATTTAAAAATGTATTTAAGCTTCTTGTTTACATTATTTTACAGTAATATTTTCTGACATAAGTTTTTCGGTTCTGATAGGTCTGACCAAATAACTCATAATCAAGAACAATTCAGCATTTTGTAGACTCCTCTGTACACAATAAAATCAGTAAAAAACACCGTTTAAATTACAGAAGTCGGGGCTTGATAGTCTGTGCTTTTGACTTAGAGTAACAAGGCAAGGCTAACTTTACCATGTAAGACCTAGTGGATATCCTCAAGTAGTGTTGTGAGAGTACTGAAATTAAGAACTAGTTTTTAAATGATAAAAATGACTAAAATCTTAGAATCGTTGTGTTATGATATCACAGACTGGAATTAGGTCAGTTAAAATCATTACATATTGAATCATTTATTTTTTTATCACAACCAGAATTTTTCTTAGCATAGCAGGTCTTGCATGCATTTTTAAATTTTGTTTTTCAAGTAATGAAACATAAACATAATTATTCATAATTATTATGAATAACATTCTACATAGTACAATCTTAACATATTATATTATTAAAGTGATTACTTTTGTTATAAAAATAAATTTAATACACATTGAAGTAATTTCAAAAAACAAAATTACAGTATTCCACTATATGACTCCACTACTACTGTTAACCTCTGTTTCTTCCCTCCAGGTTTGCATTTTCATGTGACAGCTATTAGCTTACATATAAAATGTTGTCAACAGTTAATTTTATATGTGAGTTTGAATGGCAATAGTATAACATATTATCAGTGATAACAAAGAGATAAAGTACTTAATATTGCAGGTAAAATGTAAAAATGCAAGTAAGACTTTTTACTGGTTTTGCAATTAAGTTTATTTTTTACTAGGCATGACTGTATGCAAATATGAGTGAACCAGTAGGCTATTGACCACAGGCAAATTGGCTTCTTTTTATATAGATAGTTTTATTGTAACACTGCCACATATTTTATGTACATATTGTCTATAGAGTTTTGCAGTAAAATGGCAGCATTTAGCATTATGGCAGAGATAGTATGTCCAATAAAGCTGGAAATACTATTTATCCACTTGGGAAAATTATCATTTTGGAATAATCTTTAATGATTTTTGGTAATTTAAGCAAAATCATTCTTCTGAATAGACTAGAATGAATTAATTATTTAATTAGTTAATTTTTTTCATTTAAAAAATTTAAATGAATACAAACAATAACTTAATTTATTCCATGTATTTAGATTTTTTCAAGTTAACATATTTAATATAATTGCAATTTGTTTTATGATTTGACCACTCAAAAGTAAACCACATCTGGAATTTCTTTATGAAATGAAAAAACAAAAGAATATGAATCTGGTTGAGAATAGAGACTCAACTACAAATTGTAAACATTTTCAAGCCCATGTATGTTTTATGATTTGAAAAATGACCTCCGTATAAGAAAATAAAGCCACAAGAAGAGAAACTTATTTAAGAATACATAATTTCCTTATGGTAGGAATTTAAAAAAACTAATGTGTTTAATTGAGTGATTATATGCACCTTTTTTTAAAATAAATTTTTATTAATGTTAATGGGGTGACATTAATAAATCAGGGTACATATATTCAAATAAAACATGTCCAGGTTATCTTGTCATTCAATTATGTTGCATACGCATTGCCCAGAGTCAGGTTGTCCTCCGTCACCCTCTATCTAGTTTTCTTTGTGCCCCTCCCCCTCCCCCTTCCCTCTCCCTCCTTCCCTCCCATGTCCTCCCTCCCTCCACCCCTAGTAACCACCACACTCTTGTCCATGTCTCTTAGTCTCGTTTTTATGTCCCACCAATGTATGGAATCATGTAGTTCTTGTTTTTGTCTGATTTACTTATTTCACTCTGTATAATGTTATCAAGATCCCACTATTTTGCTGTAAATGATCCAATGTCATCATTTCTTATGGCCAAGTAGTATTCCATAGTGTTTATGTGCCACATCTTCTCTATCCAGTCTTCTATTGAAGGGCTTTTTGGTTGTTTCCATGTCTTGGCCACTGTGAACAGTGCTGTAATGAACATGGGGCTACATGTGTCTTTACGAATCAATGTTTCTGAGGTTTTGGGGTATATACCCAGTAGAGGGATTGCTGGGTCATAAGGTAGTGCTATTTTCAGTTTTTTGAGGAACTACCATATTTTCTTCCATAATGGTTGTACTACTTTACAGTCCCACCAACAGTGGATGAGGGTTCCTTTTTCTCCACAGCCTCTCCAACACTTGCTATTATCTGTCTTGTTGATAATAGCTAATCTAACAGGTGTGAGGTGGTATCTCATTGTAGTTTTGATTTGCATTTCTCTAATAACTAAAGAAGATGAGCATCTTTTCATATATCTGTTGGCCATTTGTATTTCTTCCTGGGAGAAGTGTCTGTTCATGTCCTCTTCCCACTTTTTAATTGGATTGTTTGTTGTTGAGTTTTATGAGTTCTTTGTATATTTTGGATATTAGGCCCTTATCTGAGCTGTTGTTTGAAAATAACATTTTCCATTTAGTTGGCTGTCTGTTTATTTTGATGTCAGTTTCTCTTGCTGAGCAAAAACTTTTTAGTCTGATGTAGTCCCATTCATATATCTTTGCCTTCACTTCTCTTGCTTTTGGAGTCAAATTCATAAAGTGTTCTTTAAAACCCAGGTCCATGAGTTTAGTACCTATGTCTTCTTCTATGTACTTTATTGTTTCAGGTCTTATATTTAGGTCTTTGATCCATTTTGAATAAATTTTAGTACAAGGGGACAAGCTGTAGTCAAGTTTCATTCTTTTGCATGTGGCTTTCCATTTTTCCCAGCACCATTTGCACCATTTTAAGTGTGTAGAGCACTAACGGTTTGAATGAAAATGTACAGTTTAAAAAATATATTATTGATATGATAATGTGAAAATAGTAGGGAATACAGTAGTAGAATGTTATTTCAGCTGTTTGGGCCTTTCTTCTTTCACTCACTTATTTTTTATTGCGAGTAGCATAGTTAAACTGAGATCTAACATCTTGACAAATTTTTCAGTGCACAATACATGTTTTTAACTATAGGCACAGTGTTATATAATAGATCTCCAGAATTTATTCATCCTACATAACTGAAGCTCTTTATTCATTGAACAACCCCCCATTTCCCCATGCCCCTAGCCCCTGACAACCCCCATTCTATTCTTTTTGTATGAGTTTGACTACTGTAGATACCTCATAAAAGTGGAAAATGCAGTATTTATCTTTTTGTGACTGGTTTATTTCACTTAGTTATGTTTTCTGGGTTCATTGTACCTTTGCATATGGCAAGATTTTCTTCCTTTTCAAGGCTGAATATTATTTCCATGTATGTGTGCATGTGCGTATGTGACATTTTTTTCCACTCATCAATCAGTGGATATTTGTTTCCAAATCTTGGCTACTGTGCGTAGTGTTTCAATAAATAGAGGGTACAGATATCTTTTTAAAATTCTAATTTTCATTCTTTGGCTGTACCAAAGTGGGATTACAGAATCACATAGTAACTTTGTTTTCACTTTATGAGGAACTTCCTGCTGTTTTCGACAGTGGCTGCATCATTTTAAATCCTGCTAATACTATACAAGTGTTCCAACTTGTATCCAAGTTGCTCCACATCTTCATTGATACTTAAAATTAAAAAAATAATAATTGTTTATCTAAGAGATATGAGGTGAAATTTCTTGCTGTATTGGCCAAGAGTTTGCTTAAAGGCTTTTAATCACTGTAAAAAAAAAATAAAAGACTGGATAAAGAAGATGGGGCACATATACACCATGGTATACTTACTATTCAGCTAGAAGAAATGATGACATCAGATCACTTACAGCAGAATGGTGGAATCTTGATAACATTATGCGGAGTGAAATAAGTGAATCAGAAAAAAACAAGAACTGCAGGATTCCATACACTGGTGGGACATAAAAATGAGGCTAAGAGACATGGACAGGCGTGGGGTGGTTACGGGGGGTGGAGGGAGGGGAGGAGGGAGGGGGAGGGGGAGGGGTACAAAGAAAACTGGATTGAGGGTGACGGAGGACAATCTCTCTTTGGGTGATGGGTATGCAACAGAACTAAATGACAAGATAACCTGGAAATGTTTTCTTTGAATATATGTACCCTGATTTATTGATGTCACCCCATTAAAATAAAAATTTATTTATAAAAAAGAAACTAAAAAAAAAACTAAAAAAAAAAATTTCATTGTGGTGTTCATTTGCATTTTTCTGAGGATTAGTGGTGTTGAATATCTTTTATATCTCTGTTATCCATTTGTATATCTGTGGTGGAAAATATCTATTAAATTATTTTGGCCTTTTTTATTTGGGTTACTTCATTTATTTTTTTTTAATTTATTTTACTATTGAGTAATAGGAGTTATTTACATATTTAGAAAATGAACCCCTTATCAGATATATGGTTTACAAATATTTTCTCTGATCCTATGGGATGTCTTTCACTATGTTAATTATTTCCTATGTTGTTCAGAATTATCTTTTCTGTTTTGTTTTATTTTTAGTTTCAGGTAGTTCCTCTTTCTTATTTTTGATTCTGCTTTTGGTGTCATATCCAAGAAATTGACAAGATCAATATCAAAGCTTTTTTTCATACATTTTGTCTTTCTTATAATTTTATAGTTTCAGTTCTTACATGTAAGTCTTTAATTCATGTTAAGTTGCCTTTATATATGGTGTAAGATAAACATCCAAATTCATTCTTTTGTATGTGAATATAGTTTTACCAAAACTATTTGAGGAAAGAATATCCTTTACTCATTGTGTATTTGTGATACCTTTAAAAATTACTCGATCATATACAAGGTGGGATTTAAAGTTGTGAATATGCAAAATACAATTTATTCTTTTATTATTTATTATTCTGTTATTTTCTATAACAATAACTGTAAACTTATTTTGCTTCACCTTGTATGTGTGGGCTCATTTCTGGGCTCCATATTCTCGTTCATTGGTCTGTATGTCTGTGTTGATGTCTGTATGATAATGTTTTAATTACTATAGCTCTATATTATATTTAAACTTAGAAAGTGTGATATCCACAGCTTAGTTTTTCTTTCGCAGGTTTGTTTTAGGTATTTATGTGTATGAATTTTAGTATTTACTCTTCTATTTCAGTAAAAAAATCCCATTGAGATTTTGATAGTCTTGTATCTACAGATCACTGGATTGTATGAACATTATAACAGTATTATCTTCCAATTCATGAAACAGGATGTCTTTTCATGTATTTGTATATTCAGTTTATTTCATCAATGTTTGGTAGTTTAAGTACACAAATATTTCATTTGCTTTTCTAAGTTTATTCTTAGGTATCTAATTTTTTGATGCAATTATAAACAAATTTTTTTCTTAATTTTCATTTTGGATAGTTTGTTGTATGTTGATTTTAGTATGTTGATTTTATACACTACAACATTATTGAATTAATTGATTAATTCTAACAGTTGGTTAGCCTTTAGAGTTTTCTATATATAAGGTCATGTCATCTACAAATAGTTACTTCTTCCTTTCTCATTTAAATGCCATTTATTTATTATTTTTATTTATTTATTTATTTTTGTGCCTACTTGCACTGGTTACAACTTTCAGTATTATATTAAATAGAAGTGCTGGGAATGGGCATCATGTCTTGTTGCCGAGAGGCAAGACTTTCAATTTTTCACAATTGAGTATGATGCTAGCTATGGGCTTTTCACATATGTTCTTTATTACATTGAAGACAATTCTTACTATAGTGATTTGTTGAGAGTTTTTTTCCCCCCAAAAGGAGTTGAATTTTATCAACTATTATTTAGGATGATCATGTCATTCTTAATTTTTCCATTGATTAGAGGAAGAGAGATAAAGAGAGAGAGAGAAAGGAAGAGAGAGAGAGAGAGAGAGAGAAAAGCATCAACTCATTGTACCATTTACTTGTTACATTTAGTTGTGCATTCATTGATTGCTTCTTGTATATGCTTTGACTGGGGATCCAACCTGTGACCTCAGTGCACTGGGATAATGTTCTTCCACTGAGCCAACCAGCCAGGGCTGATTTTTATATTCATTCTATTAATGTGGTATATATCACATTGATTGATTTATATAAATTGACCATCACTGTGCCCCAATGAAAAAATCCCGTTTGCTCATGGTGTATGATTCTTTCTAATTTTCTGTTGAATTCACTTTTTTTTTACTTTAATGTTAATATTTATAAGTATGTGCAGAGTAGGTATAAAAATAACTTTTTAAGGCACAGTTTTGTTTATAGCATGGATTCTCACTATAAAAAAATGACAGCCACTTGGTCATCTCATCATATGACAAAACTAAAATTGGTAATCTCTTTGTGTTACTGTAAATAGCAATTTCTAGACTATTTTTTTCTGCTTTCTGATATTTAAGGTTCACTTTAGATTAAAGTATATTACAATTTATGTTGTATTGTAAAAGGTAGAAAATCTGACCCTGGCTCAGTAGCTCAGTTGGTTAGAGCATTGTCATGGTACACCAAGGTTCCAGGTTCAATATCCAGTCAGGGCCATTCAGGAAACAACCAATGAATGCAGAAATATGTGGAATAGCAAATCAATGTTTTTTTTATTCTCTCTTTCTGTCTAAAACCAATTAATAAAATTGTTTTAAATGTAAGCAATTTTAGAGATTATATACTTTAATCCATCATTGGTTAGCATAGAGAATTGAGATTCAGCAAGTAAATGGAAGTAAATTGATTATTAAGTTAGTTATTTTCTCAGTTAAAATGTGCTTTTATTTTTTATAAAACATAATATGTTCTTTCTTACATATGAAAACTGGTTATTACTTCAGTACACAGAAAGGTAAATATGAAAATAAAATATCAGAAGTAACCATTAGGGTAATTGTGGCATACATTATTGTTGCTAGACAAGCTCGCATAAAAAGTCATTTTCACTGACATTCTAAGGAATCAATGGAAGAATATTCACAAACAATGCTAGGTGTTATATATAGATCCTCTTTACAACAAGAAAAAATAACCTTAAAGTGTTTGACTTAATAAATATTTTCGGCTGCCCTTTAGTACAGAGCCAAAACTCTAAATAATGAGTAGGGACAGAGAATTAAGTATCTTTCTGCACTTGGAGGATGATTAATTATAATGGCTAAACCCATGAGCATTAAGTTGAATACAAATCTGGTGGCAGAGTTGGGAAATAAGCCAGTACTGTAAATATATCTGTGTGTTTTTTACCCTTTTGACAGAATAATAAAAAGAAAAAAAAACACATAATAACAGTTTATGCTCATTTCACTTAACACAATCTCTAAAATTTGTTTACAAGTTAAGTGAAAAAGTAAATTTCTCACACCTTCTTGATTATAAATACAAGCTTTATACTTATCTCTTATTGATTTCATAATCAACTCTGTGTTGAAGATATATGATGTAGATTTTCTGGAAATATAAATGAAAAAGAAAAGGAAATAACAAAAAGGAAATAACCTGAGCCTATAATTTACATTTGCATCTTTTCACTGTGCTCTTCTATTGTGTGTGAACAGCTTGGAGTAAAAGTCAGTCGAGTCCTGTAAACAAGCAAGCTGCTTTGAGATTGTTTTAATTTACAGAGCAAATACACTGTATTGCTCTGTATCATATGGATTCACAGGGCTGGTGCAAATAAACTCAAAGGGCAAGTGGATAAAAGGTCAAAATATCAATGTTATTAAACACTTTTGCCAATAGACAGTAGAAGTAGAAAAACCATTTTTTACAGCAAGAGTTGGAAAGACTCTTAAGAAGCTCTTTCAAACTTATATTTGTTGTTCCAAGAAATTAGCAATACCTTAATGATAAGAGGAGAACAAAGTTTCCTAGATACTTATTTTGAAATCCTCCCTCTTTAGCTTTGGTATTTAGAAAAAGGAATAATATCAGTTTTAGTATCAGCTTCCCTGAGCACTAATAAATTTCCTCTTTCTTTAGTGTGGATCAATTTGGTCATGACATCATCCTTCAGATCATGCACCTTACATTTAGTAGAAATAAAACACCACATTATTGCTGTGTGCTAGGATTTTCTTTCTCATTAACTCACTGTTATTGTCCATTTTCCTCCTTTCTTTGTATGTGACATGAAAGTAGATACATAACAGTTCTTAAAAAGTTTATACTTATTATTTTGAATAAATTAAATTTAAAAAATTTATATCTTCAGTGTTGTCTTTTTTGATGAAAGGTATCCCATCATAAATTTATACCATCACTGTGATATGTAGCTATAATCATAAAAACCAAAATAACACAAAGTTTCTGCTTCTGTGGTGTGCTTCATCTCTGTATTGTACTACGTTGCGTTCCCAAGACATATTATAAAAGTAAAAACATTAAGTGAATTTTCTTTGTGATATGATAGCCTATCCTGTTTGATATAAAGATCATTGCTTTTATTTGCTTGTCTCTTAAATGACCATGAAGGCTGCTATAGAGTCTACTTCTTATCTCTCTATAATCTCCTTTGAAAACTGCCAGAAACTTCCACCCTTAGTGGTTTCTTATTTGCTTTATTCTCCCTTGTCCCAAATCAATAATTCAGTATTGAACAGATCAATTTATCTTTTAAGTCTTTTTTCCACCAACATTCTATCATTTTACCCATTGTCTATATTTATTTTATAAAGCCTTAATCTACATGCAGAAGTGCCTTAGATATTTTTAAGAGGACACAAAGACATTAGTATGCCAATATGCAGACTTAAAAATCTTATAGATTTAATTTTATTGTGTGGTATTCTATGAAATATATTTAAAATTTATTAATATTCTTTTCTTTTGGTTTCTATTTGAATATCAAAAAGAAAGCTTAGAAATCCTAAATTATAATTAAAAGATACTAGAAAAAAATAAAATTCTCCAGGATATCACTCAGAAAGACAAAGCAGAAAAAGTCTTTTCTGTCTCATTTGGGAACAAGGTAAGATTGTAAGACTGGTGGAAGGAAGGCAAGAGACTTAGATTTGCAGTGTGACACTACAAATTTAAGATTATGTTTTCTACAGCTATAGCCTGGGGAACTTGAAAACATTCAAGAGAAACCCTCTACTAGTATGGTCTACACAAATATTGCAGGAGCAAACCCATAGCAACAAATTAATATAGATTAACTTTTCTAAAGTGGCAATCCTGATTACCCACAGCCACAATGTAGATAATCAGAAGTTTCCCTTTCTGAAATGCTAGGTAAAATGTTCTAGGTCAATAGAAGTTGTGTGTGTTCTGAGTTCTCCAGTAGAACACCAGAGTTAATAAAAAGAAAATAAAATGTATGGATAATTTTGACTCAGCATTGAAAGGTCAAGACCATGGATTTCCACAACAGATGCCATGGTGACAACCCAAAACCCACTGAGACCAGATTAGTGGACTCCAAGGCAACAGAGTTCAGATTCCCCCAGACACTTCATGTCAGAGATAAATGCATGATCAAGAATAAGAGAAGGTCTCCTTGTCATGTCAACAGGCCTTTTCCCACTTTTTATAGTAACACACAGACCACACCTTAAAGAAGTAGAGGGCAGGAAGTCCCTAAAAGCCTGAGCACTGACATGACTTTCTAAGATAGAGTAGAGAAAATAGACAAAGAGTTCTCATCACAAAAAGCAAAACACCAGGAAATTATAAAAACAATAATTTTTCAAGCCACTGGACAACAGAAAAACAAAACAAAACAAAAAATCTGTAATTGCGAAGTAAGATGGTTGGAATGTTAAAATAGACTCTCCAGGTTTACCATCACTGTTACTCATTCACATACTAATACAAACACTGCTGGGAAGGAACTCTGTGGATAGATTTTTAAGGTTACTAATCTGCTGACTTTAAGATAGATCACCCTAAATAACCCAGGGGATCCTAATGTGATCATAGTAGAAGGAAACAGAAGAGTCTGTAAGGCCAATGAAGCAGAAGAAAAGATGAGGAGGCAGAAGAGACAGGGCAGTAAGACTTATCATAGAGATCAGGTAGCTGGATAAAAATGACACCCCACTGTTGACTGTGACATCAGCTACCAGTCAGAAGATATGGGAAGCTAATAACAACCCTTGTCCTATAGCTATACGGCTATGAATTCTGCCAACAACATGAAAAGGCCTGGGGACAGATTGTCCCTTAAAGCCTCTGAAAAGAATACAGTTCTGCTGACACCGCCATTACAGCTCTGAGACAAGGGGCAGAGAACAGCTGAGTCACACTATGTCAGGATCTATAGAACTGTGAGAAAAGAAGTGGGCACTGTTTTAGGTCCCTAAGTTTGTATTAAATTTTTATGGCAGCAATTGAAAACTAATTCACTGAAGGACAGAAAATCTTCCCAGCTTACAGCTTAAAGGAGTGAGCAAGGCATGATTCAGGGAGGGAGAACCCAGGCCCAGCCCAGCTCACTCCATCCCCTGAGTAGACAGAACGATCATCAGGGGAAGCCACGGTGGAGAGCATTCACAGTACACAGCAGAGAGATGCACAGAGACAGAGAACTATGGCGTCCTGCAAAAAGATTTTCCTTAGAGTATTCAACAGAGTTCTGATCAGCACTCGTATATAAAGAAACTTCATAAGGCACGGGAAAGAATTATTAAAAATGATTCTTTGGGGGAATAGTGTCAAGAGCTCACACAGGTCCAGGAATAGTGCCTGTTTCTACCAAAAATTTTTTAAAAACTCATATTCACGGGACATTCACAGAGCACAGAAAAGAGTCCTGCCGCATCACTGGAAACCAATTAGCTCTACACTAAACTAAATACTGTCTTGGTCTCCATCACCAATCTTAAAAGAAAATCTAAAAGTATCAAACCCTTTTCATAATTAAACAGCATCCTGGAACTATGATCAAGAATATTAGAAGAAATTTAAAAATAACTAGTACACGAAGCCTTGTATGTAATCAAACAAATGAGACATGCATGCAAAGAAGCAAGAAAAGATGACCTGAAATGAGGAGTGTTCAGTCAAAGCTGACCCAGAACTGACACCTGCCAGAGTCAGCGGACAAGGACACTAAGACTGCTAGTATTTTTGTATTCTACATACTCAAAAATATAGACATGAATCATAAAAATGAGCCAAACTGAACTTTCAGAGATGAAAATTGCAACGTCTAAAATAGACAGTATACTGCATGAGATTAATGACAGATTAGCCGTTTCAAAAGGTTGGTGAATTTAAAGATACAGCAATATATACTATCTAAAATTAAAAAGAGAGAGATGATAAACTATATGAATGGAGTATCACTGAGGTGTGGAACCAATTTAAAGAAGCACAATATCCATGTAATCAGAGTCCCCAAAGTGGAAAGAAGTCAGAAAAAAAAATTAAAAATCAATAGCTTATTCTTTTAATTTGATAAAAATTATAAACCCACAAATTCAAAAAAAAACTTAATGAACTTATTCTGTAAACATGAGAAATGCTCCACCTATCTGCATAATACAATTACTTAAAATGAAAGATAAGGAGAAAGTGTTCAGAGAAGATAGAGAAAAAAAGAGCCAGGAACAAAATAAGGTTAACAGCAGATATTTTTGTCAAAGAGAAAGTGAAGGAGAAGACAGTGAAATCACCTCCTTAAATTCTTTACTCAATGACTTAAAACTTTAGAGTTCTATATTCAATGAAAAAAAAATCTTTCAAAAAGTGAAGGCAAAATAAAGACTTTCAGACAGATAAAATCCAGGGCCCTTCATCTCCAGCAGATTTGCATTGTAACAAACATGTAAGCAACGTCTTCAGAGAGAACAATGATACCCACTGGAAATCTGGATCCACACAAAGGGTCAAGTAGTGCTGGCAAACGTAAGAAGTTATAAAATTGTTCTTACAGCTTCAATTGCAGAAATATAATTAACTACGTAAACATACTAACAATGTAAAGTAAGCTTTATGATATATGTAAAAGAAATGTACTCTATTACAAAAATAGCACAAAGCTGATTTGAAGCAAATAGAAGGATATTATTTAAGCTTCTTGTCCTATGCATAAAATCTTATACTATTACTTAAAGATAGAGAGTGATGACTTAAATATGCATACCCTAAAACCTAAGGCAACCACTCAAGTAATAAAGCAGAGTTTATAGCTAATAAATCAACAATCAAAATAATGTTAAATAATTTTCAAAATACTCAATTCATTAGAAAGAAAACAAAAGGGAAGAAAAAGAGGAACAAAGAACAAGAGCGATAGTAAATAAATAGCAAGATGGGAAATTTAAAACTAATTATACCAATAGTCATATTAAATGTAAGTGGCTTAAACACACCACATTTGTCAATTGTTTAAAAGGCAAGATCTGACTATATGCTGTCTATAAGTAAATGTACTTTAAATATACAGACTAAAATAGTTTAAAACTAAAAGGGTGGGAATGTTTAGATCAGTCTCTATTTAATCTGTAGACAGAAACTGCCCAGTAAAGAACATTTTAATGTAAATAATTTTATATAGCATAAACTGTATATATAACGTAGAGATAATAAAGAATTTTTAATATAGGGTGATCATAGGAGACAAGTAAAAACAGGGAAAGAGAATTCTAAGTGATGCATTCAGGGAGGGGCACACTGGGAAGGAAGGATCAACCCTTTCTAAAGAAAGTGGGACTGTCTCTCCCTGTTTCCAGCTTCAGAAAAATGAAAGAAAAAAAAAAAGAAAGTGGGGTTGCAGCCATTTTGATGAAAGTTTGCTGGGTTTCCTGGACTAGAGCTACTCCAAATTCACCAGGCAAACAGGGACACAAGTCAAAGGTCACCAAATGCTGATGGGCAGGGGCTCAGAGGGCATCAATGTACTACTTACTGCAAGTGCAAGGAAGACAGAGCCCAAGAGGCCTCTCTCTGCAGAAAGCAGCTTTTGGGTGTGGTAACTCAGGATGTTGTCAGGGTTATGTGGACAACACTGCAGAAACCCTGACATGTGTGTATGTGAGTGGGGGGGGGGGGTTGAGGAAAGAAATCAGAAAGCAAAAATTAGGTTGGGGCTTAGGTCTAAGCTATCTAGTCTCCTGGCTATGTTACTACTGCCTGATTCTACAACTGAAGGAAAGATGTCATCAAGACAGTGTTACTGAAGCAAAGACAAATAGATCTCTAGAACAGAGTAAGCATTTTAGAAATAAACATACAAATACATGGACAATTTATTTTCAACAAAGATGCAAAGACAGTTATGTAGAGTAGGACCAATTTTTAACAAACGGTGCTAGAACAATAAGATATTCACACACAAATAACCTGAACATCAATCTACAAACTTTTTACACAGGGGGCCAGTTCACTGTCCCTCAGACCATTGGAGGGCCACCACATACAGTGCTCTTCTCACTGACCACCAATGAAAGAGGTGCCCCTTCCGGAAGTGCAGCAGGGGGCCGGATAAATGGCCTCAGGGGGCCGCATGTGGTCCATGGGCCATAGTTTGGGGATGCCTAATCTACACTTTTGGTCACATGCAAAAGTTTACTCAAAATGGATCATGGATGTAAATGTAAAACCTAAAACTATACAATTTAGATAAGAAAACCTAGAGGAATATCTTTGACTAAGCAAAGCTATTTCTAGATTTGACAGCAAAAAACAATATAAAGAACAAATCAGTATATATTCTTTATCACAATAAAGGAAAGGCTGCTTTTTGAATAATATTGCTAAGAAAATGACAAGAAAAACTGCAGACTGAAAGAAAATATTTACATATTATATATCTGGTAAAAGACTTGGGCCCATAAAGTACTCTCAAAGCTCAGTAATAAGAAAAAAATATTTAGTTTAAAAAAGAAAGGCATCGCCCTGGCCGATTGGCTCAGTGGTAGAGCATCGGCCTGGCGTGCAGAAGTCCCGGGTTCGATTACCGGCCAGGGCACACAGGAGAAGCGCCCATCTGCTTCTCCACCCCTTCCCCTCTCCTTCCTCTTTGTCTCTCTCTTCCCCTCCCGCAGCTGAGGCTCCATTGGAGCAAAGATGGCCCGGGAGCTAGGGATGGCTCCTTGGCCTCTGCCCCAGGCACTAAAGTGGCTCTAGTCCCGGTAGAGCGACGCCCTGGAAGGGCAGAGCATCGCCCCCTGGTGGGCGTGCTGGGTGGATCCCCGTCGGGCGCATGCGGGAGTCTGTCTGACTGTCTCTCCCCGTTTCTAGCTTCAGAAAAATACAAAAAAAAAAAAAGAAAGGTATCAAAATCATTGCTGTACTTCATAAACAATAATATACAAAATAATATATAAGTGTATAAAAAGATGTTAAATATTATCAGTCATTATGGACATGCAAATTAAAATATGATACCACTACACATCTATTAAAATAGCTAAAATTAAAAATACCAACTATTGATGAGGATGCAGATGACCTGGAACTCTCATACACAACTTCTGCCTGTGAAATGGTACAAACATTTAAGAAAGTTTCATCATCTTTCAAAAATCTAATCATGCCCTGGCTGGTTTGCTCAGTGGTAGAGTGTCAGCCCAGTGTGTGGATGTCCTAGGTTTGATTCCCAGTCAGGGCACACAGGAGAATTACCCATCTGCTTCCCCACCTTTCCCCCCTCTCACTTCTTTTTCTCTCTCTCTATTCCTCTCCTGCAGTCATGGCTCAATTGAAGCAAGTTGGCCCCAGCGCTGAGGATGACTCCATGGTCTCCACCTCAGATGCTAAGAAAATACTCCAGATGGGTTTGACGGATGGATCCTGGTCGGGTTGTATGTGGGAGGCTGTCTCTGCCTCCCATTCTCTCACTGAATTAAAAAAAAAACACAAGCAAACAAACAAACCAAAAAACCAAAAAACAAAAACACATAACCATGCATTGTTCTAGCCATTTTATTCCTAAATTCTACTCTCTAGGTCCCTAAGATAAATGAAGACATACAGGCCTTTTTGAGGCAGAAGAAACTAAGATAATCTTAATGGGTGAGTTTAGTTCTAAAACTTTCCCCATCTGTGCTCACCCCACCTCATGTCTTCTGGTAGAGGCAGAAGTCAAGAATAAAATAACACAAAAAATAATATTTTTCTTTAAGTCTGAGTTTTAGGTATAAATTTTCAACCTCATTATTATTATAACTGCTATAGTGCTGAACAATATTTCTTATAATATTCAATGACCTTTAGAAAAATCCTTGTGCACTTTCCAGGAGCTCAGTTCAATAAGCAGTTTGATCCTGCCCTCTGCTTGAGGGAATATTATATATATTAGGCAAACATCTCCACTAAAATAAAACACAGTGTACTGAGTTTAAACTTCATTCATATCTTTGAAATCTTGATAATGCAAATATCTACATTCCAGAATGTGAATGCATTGTAATTTTGCTGAGTATTCCTTTAAGAGAAAGCCGGTAGCAAGCTATAAATTGGGATGCTTAACCTTTCATACAGTTTATAGTAGCAATTTGGGGGAAAAAAATATAACATTTTTAAAAAGCCATAACCAAAAACACCTTTGGAGAAAAAGAAAACTAACCCTGCCAACTGGTTAATCGGGTAAGGCCACGGTTGGTGCTAAGAAGCTGAGTTAAACATGCCACTTAAAAGAGTCCTAACTGAAGTACAAATACCCGACTTCCATAAGGAAATCAAGTGTACAAATAAGAAAAAATACATTTATTGTTAAATGTAAAATCAAAATGACTTGCAAAAGATCCCACATTTCACCACATGGTTTATAAAATAAAATAAAGAAATTAACAACAATATTCCTGAAAGACACTGATCAGTGTGCTTCCTTGCACTCCTGATTTACTGCATTCTCCCTTTAACCTCAAAGCCTTGCCAGTAATGTAGTCACTATGAGGTTTCTATTAATACAGTGGGTTTTGTCACTAATGTCTGGGGAAGTGACTCACACCATCACATTGCCTTCCAATAACAGTGTTCAATACATGCTTTTTGAAGGAATTAATAATAATAACACTGGGGAACAGTTGTGTTTTTTTTTTTCATTTTCTGTTGCATGAGGTTTTAGAACTGTTTCTATATATTTCTGCATCTCTGATTCCAAATCTGAAATTCGTTTTTTGGCATGCTCTAGTTTTTATGCAATTTTAATTTCTTTTTGTTACAGTTAATGGCCTGCATTGTTTTTTAAATTGGAGTTAAAGGGCAACGACTCTTGGATTGAACATAACCACTAAGCAATTAATGTTTTAAAAACATCACTTTTATATAATTGTAGTTGTTTTTAAATGTACAAAATTATTATCTGATAAAAAACACCCTCCTTTTTTGTTTTAATATTGAATATGGCTTCTTCGAGTAGGCGTAAATGTAAGAATAATCCTGACACCTTCTGTTATATATGTGGCTGTTACACACTTCAACATGAAAGGCTCAATACTTCATCATTTGTGACATGTGCACATATTGCCTATTTTCAGCGGTTCCAATTGGTTATTCAACTCATCTGCGAGAAGATTATAATGACATGAAAATTGTCCTCGACTTTCTGAAGTATGAAGAGCATAACTGGATCATTTGTGTGGATCTTAAAATGGTAAATTTCCTGCTAGGATAACAGAGAGGTTTCACAAAGTATCCTTGTTTTCTGTGTTTGTAGGACAGCCGAGCTCAGGAGAAACACTGGACACAGAAAGAGTAGCCAAAACATGAAGCTCTGGAAGTAGGGATGCAAAAGATTGTGAATGAACCTGTAGTTAATCGATACAGAATCATTTTTCCCCCACTTCACATCAAACTTGGCTTAATGAAGCAGTTTGTTCAGGCTTTGACTAGAGAAAATAAAAACTTTTAACATACTATTTATGCTTTTCCTGTCTTGTCTTTCAAGAAGATAAAAGCAGGTGTATTCGATGGACCTCAAATTCGAACCCTCATAGGTGACGAAAGAATTTGCCAGGAAGATGAATAAGAAGGAGAAAGCAGCATGGCAGTCTTTTGTAGCAGTTACAAAGAACTTCCTTGGCAAAATAAAAGCAGAAAACTATGAACTTCTGGTTCAAGGGATGCTGTTGGCTTTCTGCGACATTGGATGTAACATGAGCGTTAAGATTCACTTCCTGAACAGTCACCTTGATATGTTTCCTGAAAATCTTGGAACTTTTAGTAATGAGCAGACTACTGCTGGAGCATCAAATGAGATTGTCCTCAACAAGTACACAAACGCAAGAGCTACAAACGCAAATTTTTGCCTGAATAGAATTTAAATAAGTTTTGCGCAAATTTTATGATTAAGTGTTTTAATACGTTCTATTTTGAAATTTTAGACAAATTCTGATGCAATCATATCTTTTAGTGTATTAGTGTATTTACTGCATTATATATTATATTTTCACAAAGATGATGCCCAAGAAGACATTCTACTTCATTATGTTAAACTAAATGTTAAAAAATTTTACAAGATGAAAACTAAAAATCTTGAATTGCAAAAAAACTAAAACTTACAGAGAAAAACTAATGTCAGATTTGAGATCAGCACACTCGAATTAGGTAAAAACAAGTGTTTTTGTGGATGCAACAAAAATTTTGTTGCCCAGCGTAATTAATAATAATAATAATAACAACAACAACAACAACAACTAAAACACTTGCACTGTTTTATTGAGCACTTACTGAAATGTTTAAAGTACTTTTCAGATAGACTTTTATTTATTTATTTTGTTTTAATCATTGTTATTTGACTTTTTCAATAAATACAAGAGAATGGTTGTGAAACCACTGGCTATATGGTTCCCTAGAAGCAGAGTTTTCATGATGCATGTGGTTGAAGGGAAGCCTCAGGAAAGATCCATAATGATTAAGGGAAGCAGTTTAGGGAAAGGAAAACAGCTACTCAAAAATGGGGTCATCAGATAGAATCCAGCGTGTAGCCAGATTCTAGCAGAAGCTCCCCAGAGCTGTCATGTGATACAGGGACTTGGATTTTTAGGGTCTAGAGGGAATGTGCAGACCCCTCTCATAATAAGGAGGCTTCCACCATGCTGAGGGCAAACCTCTCAAAGAGAACAAAGGGGAGCAGAGAGCTAAAGCCCCAGCAGCAGGAGGAGGAAGGGCAGACCACTGAACCCTCAGCTTCTGCTCCAGGTGTGATAACTTATTTAATTCTGGAAACATCCCTGCCAGGTCCATACTCTTTCTGTGTCTGTTTTGGTTTGTTTTGTTTTTAATAGAAAACTGATGCACAGAGAGGTTACTTAATGGGTTAATATTACATAGCAAGGAAGCAGCAGTACACGTGCTTGGAAGGAAAAAAGGAAGAGCGGTAGGGATGGGGGAGCTAGGAAGGGGAGAGGGAGGGTGAAAGTAAATAAATATGTGAAGTTCTACTTTTCAGATGTTTCTACAGAATCACATGCCTTGGGAAATTCAAATAAATTGCTGCCAATAATATTGCAGTTATTTTCCTGATTCTCACTTCATGGAGGAATTGAGATAGGGAGACATAGCACTGGCAACACTAGTCAAGAAACACATATTTTCAAAATCCAATTTTCACTTCAAAATTGCAATAAAAACACAACCAGGAAACTCCTCACTCCTTTTCCCAAAATATTTACCTGGCTATTGAACTTTTTTTCTTATGTTTTGTCATATATACAGGGACTTTACATTACAAATACAAGCCTTTTTTCCTACAAGATGATCATCTAGGTGACTAATATGCCAAGACTAAGGCAATTAATGTGATCTTTCTGCCACTTGGTTTCAATTTTTTTTTATTGAAATATATGAACTCACGTATTTTAGATATAAAATATAGTATTTTTATTTATTTATTTTATTATTTTTTTAATAATTTTATTTTTTTAATGGGGCGACATCAATAAATCAGGATACATATATTCAAAGATAACATGTTCAGGTTATCTTGTCATTCAATTTTGTTGCATACCCATCACCCAAAGTCAGATTGCCCTCTGTCACCTTCTATCTAGTTTTCTTTGTGCCCCTCCCCTCCCCCTTTCCCTCTCTCTCTCTTCCCTCCCCCCATAACCACCACACTCTTATCAATGTCTCTTAGTCTCACTTTTATGTCCCACCTACGTATGGAATAACGCAGTTCCTGTTTTTTTCTGATTTACTTATTTCACTTCATATAATGTTATCAAGATCCCACCATTTTGCTGTAAATGATCCGATGTCATCATTTCTTATGGCTGAGTAGTATTCCATAGTGTATATGTGCCACATCTTCTTTATCCAGTCATCTATTGACGGGCTTTTTGGTTGTTTCCATGTCTTGGCCACTGTGAACAATGCTGCAATAAACATGGGGCTGCATATGTCTTTGCGTATCAATGTTTCTGAGTTTTTGGAGTATATACCCAGTAGAGGGATTGCTGGGTCATAAGGTAGTTCTATTTTCAGTTTTTTGAGGAACCACCATACTTTCTTCCATAATGGTTGTACTACTTTACATTCCCACCAACAGTGTATGAGGGTTCCTTTTTCTCCACAGCCTCTCCAACATTTGCTGTTACCTGTCTTGTTAATAATAGCTAATCTAACAGGTGTGAGGTGGTATCTCACTGCAGTTTTGATTTGCATTTCTCTAATAACTAAAGAAGATGAGCATCTTTTCATATATCTGTTGGCCATTTGTATTTCTTCCTGGGAGAAGTGTTTGTTCATGTCCTCTTCCCATTATTTATTGGATTGTTTGTTTGTTTATTGTTGAGTTTTATGAGTTCTTTGTAAAATATAGTATTTTTAAAAGACATTTTAAATAAAAATGCTATAATAATGATAAAGTATACTTATGAATATTTTCAACATGACGTTCATTTTTGGTAACCATCATTGGAAAGTCCATTTACACAAGGGCAGAATCTTTAGTTTTTTATTCATAATATATTTCTGCCCATTAATTTCTCTCTATGCTTGTTTCCATTGCCTCAGCTACACACCAGCCACCTTTTACTTAGAATTGAAACAAGCTACCTGACATGCTTCTGGCAATATCAACTTATTTCCCTTTTCTCCTTTTTTTTTCTATTTATATGATTATCCTACCAGAATCTATTAAAATGTGACATAATTTAAATGACTATGAAAACCTAATTAAATAAGTCTAACTAAAGCCTTGTTTCTTTAACAAGCATGCTTTATACTTACCTTTTCTCTTTATCTGTCTCTTTTTCTATTTAAACAATAGATGACCTAAATCCCTATGTAATTTTGATCCTACACATAAAACTGATCTTTCTCTTAAGTTCTCCTGTATAGGTTTCTAAATTATGTATTCTATACCTTAATACTTACCTGAACATTGTTAAGTCATCATTGTTTGTATGCCTTGCTGCATCTTTAATAACATTAGTTTTATCTAGGTATTTTTGTCTTTTGCACTATTTCAATAGTCAAAGTGTTCATAAGATAAAACCTATAGCATCATATTATACAGTTCTATCTTTTATACTATAGTTTTAAAAAAGTTAATATGATTTTAAAAACAGTGATAATATTGTGGCATTGAAATGTTAATTTGAACTCCATCTATGAGGCATTCTTTTTCATGTGCATGTGTACATTTTTTTTATCTTTATTTGCTTCACTTTTTTCTCAGATGTCCCAAAGAAGCTACTGTTTCTCCCAATTTCTGCCGCATGCAACTTATATAGTCTTCACAGACAATTCTGCAAAGCCTTGACAAGAGCAGACAGAAAGGAGGCAAAGGAAAGGAGGAGCAATTTTCTACATCAATGATATTACTACACAAGCAACAAAATTTTGTAACAAGGTGTATAGCACACATTATCTGTGCTTCTGGAAACATCACTGTCATTCTAGGTCTATGGTGAGTCTTGCCAGGCACTTTGAAATTATACTTGCAAATACAATTCCTAGTTTTTGTGATATGATCTAATCATCTCTCTTAACACACAAGTATCTCTCTTATCATATAACATCTGGGAAGACAAATTGAATTCATGTAGCAAATTCTAAGCAATTATACATATAGATACATATAGATATTTCTCTCATCTTCCACATGCTTACTTCACTGCTTATATGAAACAATTGCTGTCTAGTGAATGGTTTTACCAAAAAGCAAAGAAACCACACTCTTAATGGCATAAGGAAGCAACACTTGATCTAACAATATAACAGCTTATAATAAAGAGAGTAGAAAAAGAAAGGCAGATATAAAAAATTATAAATATCAAATCTATTTTGAGACAAAGAGGGAGTACCATAATTTAGTAAGCACGATTAGTTTTGTTTTGTTTTTTTTGTAAATCTTTATTAATGTTAATGGGGTGACATCAATAGTTTTTAAATCAAATAAGTGATAGCCACAATCACTTAGAAGGCAACATCCGGTAGAAAAGAAAAGGCTCTTAAATGTCTTGGGGACTTTTTTTCTCTAGTGTGTCAAGTGCAGTGCTCTATATAGGAAAGGGACAATATTAAAAGCTTAAAAATTTTAAATCAAATCATCTAATTTTTATCATCAGACTATAATAACAATCAGTGGATAAAGCAAAGTCATTTTTCAGATGTTATAATTTGTATGTCTTTCTTAAGCACATCTATTTTGAGTATTAATAATCATATGACCTCATGTATTTTTTTATTAATGGATAGCCTATGAAAAATAAAATAATAAGATGTAAAGATATTCAGTAGCTAAAAATATTTATGTTGTCACATTTTAAGGTCATACATATCTGAGAAAACTAACACACACACACACACACAAGAAATGCTTACCTTTAAATTCTCCTACATAGATTAGTACAGTTTTAGCATCTATATATAAAATAAAAACAAATTAAATGACCTCAGTGTAATGTAAACATGTTCTTCCTGTTATACCAATGAACATTCAAGTCAAATTTACTGGATATTTACCTGGGAGTAGATAATTTTTCTTTTGTTAAACAACATACAGAGAAAATACAATTATTTATTTCCTTAAGTGGATATTTCTCAGATTTTTGATAGATGGATTTATTTAGTAATTTAAATGAATTTCCTTGATATTTGCATTCTTAAAATTCTTTGATAAAATTGTTTCATTCTTAGCATTGTTAATTAACAATACTCACTTTTATTGTTTATTAATACATATTTACTTCACACCTGAGTAAATATTCTTCTCTTATAAATCCACTGGTTAAATTATCCTGTGCCATTTATCACTAAAGGCATGGGCATGTTTGCACTCTAAAGTTTCTTCTCTAGTAGAAGTAATTTAGTCTTTGAGTTTCCAGGTTAACTAACTATTATATAAATGACCCAATAGTTTCATCTCAGAGGGTCATTGTTCTTAAAAGTCGCAGTCATTAGAAGTGATTACAGCTTAACTACCTATCTTGGACTTGTTTTTAAATCATGAAGAATTAGAAAGCAAAATAGAAATTCTCACTTTTATCAGGGGTTAGATTACCATGGGGTCAACAACTTCAAGGTGAAGGTGTCAGTGACTGGGCACAATTTTGTACTCAGTTTTGAGCAGACCCAAAATTGCTTAGAAAAAAAAAAACAAACGTATCCCCAACATTTCCATAAATGCAACTACAAAAGAAGAAAAATACTAAAAAATTTGGGGTAGTTTTGTTGTTGTTTTACTGTTAATGATCATACTTGCAGACCTCAAATCATAAAAATAAAATCAAATTCAGTCAAAAAGAAGTTCCAGATTTCTATATATGAAGAGAGGACATAATATTTAAAGGAATCAGTTTTCTTTTTTACATCTAGAGCTAGAACAAGACTAGTAAAAGGGCAATAAGACAGTTCAGATAACATGGTGGGATAAAGGGTTAAATTGTTTTAAATGAAACAGTCTTATTAACAACTTCCATTTTGTATGATACATTGAGCTTCCCCTAACTGCATTTCTTATAAGTGCTGTTGAATGGACAATAAATAAATGAATAAATGAACTACAATTCAAAAGGGCAGAAATAATGTGATCATTAAGCATCATTTCTTCTTTTTTAAAACAGATGTACTAGTGTGTTTCTTTTAACTTATTTATTGATTTTTCAGAGAGAGAGGATGGAAAAGAGAAAGCCAGTAACATTGACCTGTTCCTGTATGTGTCCTGACCAGGAATAGAACCAGCAATCTTTGCATGTCAGGACAATGTTCCAACCAGCTGAGCCATCCAGTCAGGACATGAACTGTTTTTATAAGGTGTGTGTGTGTATCTTAGCCACAGTAGATGGATGCCACAAGAATGTGCTTTTATATGCTCATGTACAATTATAAAAGCAAAATTAGTACAGACTCATTAAACAGGCAAGAAAGTTTATTCAAGACTATTGAAATAAGAGAGAGTGAATGAACTTATCTCCAAGGAAACAAAAAATAGGAGAGTTTTAAGCCCTGAGGTAAACTAGTGGAAAAGTACTGAAGGACGTTTGTTAGGAACATTGGTCAATATGATGAGGGCTTCTCTGTTTGTTGATTGGAGATTATGAAAATTAGGCTACTACACTCCCACAGAGAGTGGGTACAATCCTTCTGATGATCACATTTCAAAGGAATTCCTTCCAGATCCTTGAGATAAAAATCCCTTGGCTGTAAAAGATTTACATCTTAAAGGGACAGAGAAAGAATTTACAATTGCAAGTTTTCTCAAGAAACTGCTCTAAGAAAAAGGAGGCTAAGAGCCTATATCTATCTATATCTATTTATATATATATATAAGAAATCTATCTAAATGCTAGTCAAACAGAGGAGACATTAAGGTCTCTTGGTCAATAACAATCCATGTTTATATTTTTTTAAACCTGTATATTCATATATTATCTTTATGTAAAAATGATATTGACATGGTCTAGACCAATTAAAATTAGATATGGTCTTATGCCTGAAGGGCTTAAAATATATTAGCAAATAATATAGTATTTTAAAACAAAATTATAGAGTATATTTTTTTATTTTTATCAATTTTTAATTTATTGTGTTTATATGGATTCAAGTGTCCCTCTGAATATACCCCTGTGTCCCTTTTTATACCCCCTTTTCCCCACCCCCCTAACTCCCTCCCCCTTCCCTCTAGGATTTTCTGTTATCTATGTCTCTGTGTTATGTATATATAGTTTCACTAATCCCTTTACCTTTTCTGATCCCATCCCCTCATCCCCCTTCCCTCTAACCACTGTCCCTCTGCTATCCCTCTGGTCCCTGTGACCCCACCTCTGCCTCTACTCTGTCCCTCAGTTCACTTTGTTCATTAGATACCACATATATGTGAGATCATATAATATTTTTCTTTCTCTGCCTGTCTTATTTCACTTAGCATAATATTCTCCAAGTCTATCCATGCTGTCACAAAAAATAAGATTTCCTTCTTTTTCACAGCTGTGTAGTGTTCCATTGTGTATATGTACCACAGCTTTTTAATCTATTCATCCACTGATGGACACTTGGGCTCTATAAGCTATAATTATCCAATGCACAATCCAGATACCGGATTGTAACTACAGCATATTTCTAGACCAGGTCAGTGAAATATCAAGTGAAAGGAAACTATGTGCTAGTTGCTTATTTCCAAAAAAATAAGTTCATTTACATTTGAGGATTAAATAATTCATTTTTTAGCAATTGAAAATGTCATTTGAAACAAGTAATTAAATTTCATCAAGCAGATAAAAGGAAGAGTTGTAAAAACAGCCTCCATATCAAAATTTTAAATGATTGCTGATACTTTTATTTAACTTGGGATTTGTAAGCAGTGAATTTCAGATTGAGGAAAATTTCTGTGGTCCTGTAATAGGCAGTAAAGATACCATGTTGGGAACCCCTGTATTGCCCTGGATCAGACCTTTATTTCTCTCTTCTGGACTATTGAGTATACTTCTTTTTTCATCCCCTTTCCTGCTGATTAAAAAAAAAATCATTTTATAATTGCCATAAAGATCCCAGATTTATCTTTTCCTTTCTGAAATGTCGAAATGCTAATCTACCCTATTTTCTTCTTAATTACTCTTTAATATCTCCCCTCCAAAGCCTGTGTTACTTTCCAAACACCAAGCTCTATAGTGAGCCCAAGGGATGCCTCTTTTTCAACCACTCTATTCCAACTCAACTACATTGCTTTTTTGCCCAAATCATCTTACCCAAACTTTAGTATAATGAGTTTTAGACTCCACTATACTAGAGAATAAGATACTTAATTTAAATGCAGACCCAGGGCTGCACACCAAAGATTTAATTTCAGCATGTCTGCACTGGATCCAGAAGTCTGTATATGTAACAGCACCATAAAGATTCTGTGTGAGGAAGCTGTATAATACTTTCTTCGGATTTTGTTACTAAATTCTGTGTGTATTGGTAGGTGACAAGACAGAGATAGAAGTTATATATTTTTGAATTAACTTATTTCTTTTTGATATTGACACTATGAATATACTTTAGATAATTAAAATAAGAGCAATTCATAAAATTTTAAAAATTCAATTTCTGCAAAACTTCCTTGATATAGAACCTATTCCTAACATCTTTTTTAGTTCTTCCTCACTAATGTTAATCTCACAAACATCAATTTTTGCTCTCATCACATTGCATTGTGATTATATGTTTTAAAAGATGAATACATTAAGAAGTCTGTTGACAATAGGAGCATCAAGTATTCATCCTGTAGTTTCATGATTTAGCACTGTGTTTGACACAGTATAATTTACTAATAAATGCTAAAGTATTTATTTTAGATATATAGTTGACCCTTGAACAATGCAGGTATTAGGGGTAACAACCCCTTGCCTCCACAATTGAAAATCCACATTTTACTTTTGTCCTACACACAAAACTACGCATGGAGAATTGGTTCCAGGAACACCACTGATATCAAAATCTGTGGATGCTCAAATCCCTTATATAAAATAGCATAGAACAACGGCACAGGTCAATGCATAGAGTCGGCCCTCCACACCTACAGATTGACTGTTTTTAATCATGGTTAAATACCGGATGTAAAGCTCAGAGATAGGGAGAGCAGACTATGTATTTATTGAAAAAAAATCCTTAAGCACACAGTTTAAATCTATGTTTTTTAAGGGTCAACTATACAAACATACTCTCTCAGGGCTACAGACCAAAGTGGGAAGATTGTAAATCTTAATTCTTTTAGTATGCCATAGCTTAGACTAATAACATGAAGGCAGGAATTCTGATATGCTTTGTTTACACTGTAATATGCCCAGTGCCTTAGACAGTGACTAGCATATAGTAGGTTCATTGTAAATTTTTGTTGAGTGGTTAATGAATGAGAGAATGACTAAGAATCCATGTCTAAAACACGGATATATTGCATTAGACTCATCCAATATGTCTAATGGCCATTGTATTTATCTATTGACTTATTTATGTATTAAGATAATATTTATATTTTTCTCTTTAAAAAGTCCAAGTAATATTAAAGGAAAAAGGAGACATTTAGAAAAAAAGGATGTTGTAGAATGAAAACAGTTGGCATAATACATATTGATACATACCTCCAAATTCTGTCATTAAAAGAATCCCTGCAAGGACTGCCATCTTACTGACAACAATGATCACATAATTTTAAAACCAGTTTGTGAGCTTGGTATAATATAAAACCACAACTCTGCCATTGTTTAAGAAATAATAATTTGAATTGAAAGGCATTTATCTAGTAAAAATGAAACACTTTGATGGATATTCTTGTGTGCCTAGATTAGACTTAATTTCCTAATCAACAAACTTACCAATATCTTAGAAATGATTGACTCAAGTGCTACTTTTAAGATATATTTATATACGTGAGAACAAATTTAGAAATAGTTTCTTTATAATATGCTAAATTCTTTCATCAACAAAGCAAAAATATTATCTAGATCTTTATCTAGAGATTTAGGTTTATATCCTTGCCTTTCCTGTATTTTTACCTCCTCATTCCTGAGTATTCTGCCCAAGCATTTCCCAATACTATTCTAAAGATTACCCATAAAAAATTTTACCTTTTGCATGCAAAATGATAAAAAAAATACCATTATTATCTGTTTCCATATCTATATATCAGAACTTAATAAAATGTTGACAATTCTAATAGGGCTCTAATTGGACCAGAAAATATATTGTTTTATGAAAATTGAATGTCTATGCCCATTTATTATGATTCATTTTGAACTTATCACCCAAGAGACACTGATATTGATAATTATCAATCCATCCTACCATGAACTTGTCATTCTCTCAACAGCATTCTGTATCCTCAACCCTTAGTCTCTACTGTGCTGCAGTGTCTCGGAGCTTTGCTAGGTTATGGCCTACTTTATCTGATCAAACCAGATGGAGGTTGTAAAGCCAGAAGCCACGGCCAGGGCCACTATCACAGCAGCCTGGCTCACACAGGTTCGCATTGGTTTCGGCAGTCGGTAAAGAAACAATGGAGCCACAAACTGGTGGGCCATAGTCTTTAATTCTAGCTTGCACTCGGCGGGCAAGTAAAAACATACACTGAGCTCCAAAACCCACTCAGTACAACTTCTCAAGTAAGCATCTGTGTTAGATTGAGCTTACTAATAAGGTTGGGTGAATGTGAAGGTAGTAAATGTTCTGTAGACATCTTTTATTCCACTTGTCTTGGCTACTATGACTTGCATGAAAGACCCTCTAGGGAGTAGAAAATTCAATCAACACCACTTACATGATAGTTTTAAGCACTTTCCTGTTTTTTGAGGAAAGGTTCTAGGCTTTATTTATTTATACCTATGTGTAGGCAATAATTAGAAGAGAGGCTGTCATACATTCAGTCTTTGAATATATTTCAATAATTAACTAATAGAGTTGCATATAAGATTAACATGTTATAAACAATGCAAATTAATCAGGTACTGGAAATTTTACATGTTATGACATGTTTAGTAAGCATGATAGTGTTTTATTTCCTCTGAAATTACATCATGTAGAAAGCAATGGAGTCCATCTTTGCATAGATCTAGGATTGGTCAGTAGTTTTGTCAATAATGAGTAAAAAAAATCTGGTTCATTTAGTAATGTATACTTTTGTATGCAGTAATTTTCATGGGATGAAGGCATGTATGCCAGGGAACAAAATGAATAAGATGAGACTCAGGCATATTTTTAAAAGAACTGTCCAGGTGTTGTCAATGTATAACTGTTTTAAAGAGGAAGGATTGTGGTGATAAAAAAGTTGGATCTGAATAAAAAAAATAAAACATAATTTTAATCTTGCCTCTGCTATCAATTTTTTGTGTAACTTGGTCCACTATAATTTATCAAGATTTAAGTTTCCTCATTTATTAACTATAAAGTTAAGAGTTGTAATTTTAGATGCATAAATGTTTAAATACTAGATTAAATAATCTTTAAAATCTCTTTCTGCTCAAATATTTAAAGATTTTATGAGTAAGAAGTTACCAAAATGAAAGAAAAGATATATTCAGTCCATCTTCAAGGAGGAGCCCTTTTCTATTAATACATTTTCTTGAAGTAAAACTAAACATACAAGTCTTACTTGTGGGGCATTGTGTGCTGTGGTGTCAAAAGTCAACTTTGAGACTTATGATTATGTATTTTGACTACATATTTCCAGTAATCATGAGTTGATTTAGATGACTTGAGGAATGCATAAAGATCAGCTTTTCTGAAAGTTTTCCTGATTTACTGATATCCTTTGGCCACTATCAGGGTCATATGAATACAAAAATGACAGAAAACATGGCAGAAAACAAGTAAATGTAATAATCACCTTAGATCAGGGGTCTCAAACTCAACTCAGCATGTGGGCCGCAGAGCAAGATCACAGCCATTCGGCGGGCCGCACTAGGTCTACAAAAGGCAACTGTTACGCAACACTTTTCTCACTGCAGTTGAAAACAAAAAAAAAATCAGTACAACAAGCACAATCGTACATGCAGTTTACTCAGCGTCACAAAACGACCAGAAACTGTAGTTCGCATCACAACTGCTGTTAACTAAGCTAATATCTAGCTAGGATGCTAGAGAAATGAAAAATACAAGTAGGCCCCTAGGATTACTTAATTTTATCCAAAATATTTTGAACTTTGTGGATTAGTCTGCGGGCCGCACAAAATTGTTCGGCGGGCCACGAGTTTGAGACTCCTGCTTTAGATGGTAATGATCAAACCGCAAATCTCAGAGTTTTATAAATAGTAGCCTTCATCTCACTCTCACACCACAGCTAAGCTGTAGGGTGATCATGGGTGTCCTGCAGGCTATGGTTCTATTCCGTGAGTCTTCTCTTTCATTAACCCAGGTTGAAAGATCAGACTGCATAATGGGCATTAACTTATATGATAGAGGACAAAAGAAAAACCAACAAACCACATTCAAGTCTTTGCACAGTTATGATATTTGTCACATTCTACCGGTTAAAACACATTATAGGGCCTTGACTGACAATAGACATTGTGCGGGAGCATTGGAGGTAGCTGGACAATGAAAGGATGCACAGAACTATAACAGCAGAGGGAGTGCAATGTGGTAAACAATAACCCTGGAGCTGATAACCAGGATTTTACTGTGAAACTGATTAGTGTCCTTAGACATTGTTTTTCATAGACAATCTCCCCACTTCTTTATCTTGGATATCCACTTCCTGCAACTTTTCTTATATAGAGAGAAAGAGTCAAAGAAAGATGGAAGGACTGACAGGGACAAACAGGAAAGAAAAGAGATGAGAAGCATCAACTCATAGTTGCGGCATCTTAGTTATTCATTGATTGCTTTCTCATATGTGCCTTGATGGGTGGGGGGGGGGGGCAGGGACTCTAGCCAAACCAGTAAGCCCTTGCTCAAGCCTGCAACCTGGGCTCAAACCAGTGACTTTAGACTTAAAACCAGCGACCATGGGGTCCTGTCTATGACCCCGCACTCAAGACAGCCATCTTGAAGTTTCAAACATGGGTCCTCAGCATCCTAGGCTGAAGCTGCATCTACTGTACCACCACTTGGTCAAGCTTCCTGTAACTCTTGACTCCAAAGGAATGCTAGCAGTGGTTCCAGTAAGAAAGAGAAGAAAGGAAGACTTAGCAAAAACACATATTTATCATTGTTCATGTATTTTAGAGGCAAAATGGAATTTGGGATCATTTATTTCAACCTTTTTATCTGTAAGAAGAGGAAATAAAAACTGGGATGTAAAGCACAAGCAAAAGTTTGTTACAGATAGTGTTTCAAGTTTTGTACCAAGTTTTTGGATTCCCTTGTTTTTTGACTAAAAAACAACCCCACTCCTTGCCAGTCCCAGAACACAGAACGTGACCAGAAATTCTTGCTTTCCACGTTTCTAAATAATAGTAATATTTCCTAGAGAATGATACATACTTCGCTCTCTGAGACATGTTTGTTTATGCTGTTATTGGAAGTACGCAACTTGGAAAACTAAATCATCACCTGCTCAAATATCACCATTTCACTTGAACAACTGAAAATGAGTTGAGTTCTGTAGAACCCTTCAGGGGCCTCAGATAAATTTCACTGAATTGTAATTCAATATTTTTATTTCAATCCGCGCAACTATATGTATTGATGAGATTGAGCACTCTCATCAGCACAATGAACTATGATGTCTCTTTTCTGAATTAAATTTAAATTGAATTTGAAAATACTTTCTGGCACATAAAAAGAAAGACCAGGGAAACTGCCTCATTTCTCTCCACCTTAAAAACTGAAGGGAATAGATTGCTGAGTGTTTTGTCATCAGAAATTCATATCTATAAATTTTAACTGGAAAATGTAAAAAAAAAGTAAAGCCATTTAGAATATATAATATTAGGAAACGGGGGAAGAGAGAATAGTCAGAACATTCCATGTATTGTCAGTGATAAACTGACCATATTCAGATTTAAGAAGCATTAAAAAAAGCATTCTTCGTTCTCTTTCCAAATGTGCTATGAAATGAATATAATGATCATAAAATGATAAATACATATACATTTTACCCTTAAATTTTTTTGAGGTAGCTTGCCTGTCAAAAGTAGATTGTACCTTCAAAATTTCCAGATTACAGGTGTTACACATGATATAATTAAGTTAAATAACTATCTTTCTTCCATGATGACAAAGGTGGGACAATTTATGTAACTACTATTCATCTTGTAAAGAGTTTATAAAGCCCTTACCCATGATTGGTTTCACACAGTGATTAATAGACACTTTCTACTTCAGACTTTAATTAAAAGCAATAACAGCAGTCAACTGTAGGGCATGAATGTGTTGGTGACAAAAAAGAAATTGCCATTAGAGAGATAGAAGATCAAGCACTGAACAAATTTAGTGTGAAGTCTTGTAAGTAGATCCATATGCCTGTGCTTAAAGCCTCCCTAAGACAGTCACAGTCAGGGAGGGATTGCACAGATAGAGTTAAATAGCAAATAAGAGTAGAACTCTCCATTTTAGACCCAATCTGCTGTAATTTAAGAGAAACCCACACCATATTTACATAAGTGTCAAAGTTTGTGGAGACAAAAATTTAGACAACTTTTGAATGAACAAACTCTACCCTGTAAGTTCTATTATAAAATACAAATTACTAAATTAATTCCATTGCATCTGAAGAGCAATTTAATATAAATCATTGAACAGATGTCGTGGACTATTGTGATTCATAGAGAAAATCTAAGCAAATGGTTATTGATTTCTGTAGTATTATACTAATTATTCACTTACTGTTTTACAATAAATATTTACCTGTACTTTAAGCCATATGACATATAACAAGTTGGCAAGTAGAAGTGAAATAGTATTAGCAACACACAGGAAGATGTGAGTGATGTGATTTTTGCTTTCTACCTACATTTCTACAGCAATTGCTAAGCATTTGACTGACAGCAGCAGTTGTTGAGGAATTCCTTAACACCTGATGCACACATTTGAATATTTACAGAGACACAAGTACATCCTTACATTTCCAAGTTTCTAAGGCATATTCTCTACTGGCATACCTGGATCAAAACCAAATAAGGAGTTCAGAAAGCATCTGAGCTCAGTTTATCTTTCAAAGGAAAGTCTATTTCTCAGGCCCCTGGGGAGAGCCCTGCAGTGTTCTGGCATGATGTAAGGCCCTGACTTTGCAGGGCTCAGGGTTTTGGCCCAGAAGGCAGACAGATACCAACTTAGCAATTTAAGAGGGCAGTGTTACAAAGATTTAAAAAATGAAATCTAGTGTGACAGGAAAAACATTAACATATGAGTTTCATAGCCTCTCCCCTTTCATTCCCCATTAAAGATAATTCTGTTTTTGCCAGTTTTATTCAGGGTCTTATGTGCAGACTGGCAAAACTAGGGAGAGGGTGTTGGAAGGGTGAAAATTAAAGCAGCCAAACTCCAATTGATTGATTTTGCCGGAAAAGACAGAGAATTATTTTTGCAAAGGAAAGATACAGAAAGTGGAACTGGGGATAAACGAAAAAGCAACACTACTGTGCTTCAGAGTGGCTGTGGGTTTGGGGGAGTTGAAATAGATTGCATAACTTTGCAGAAAGAGTAGACTGTGGGAGGATCAAAGAGGAGATAGAACTTTCAAAAAATTATATTAAGTTTTTTTTATGTGTCTGTGATCTTCTGACAGACAACAGAAAATATTTAAGGAGGCATTAAACATCTCTTTTGGATATAAGCTAGGGTTTTTCTTTAATACCATATTATATAAATTCATCCAAAATAAGCAATCATTTATACAGATTTTGCAAATATAATATTATGTGCAAAGTCCCTCTCTTTTTCAAATACGTATATCTAATTAGCTGGTTCCTCTTAAAACTACAACAAGCCTATTACTTTGAGTCACTCAAACCATGAGACAAGTTTAAATTATATTTTTGTGTGGCTTTTAAGATGTTGAAACATATTAATATTAGATATTCTTTAGTAGATTACCTTTGCTGCTAAAATGAGAACAATATCTTCTTCCTACTGTTGTAATACTATAAATCAGAATTAAGAACGTCTAAACACACCTCATCTGTGTGTATGCTGACATTTTTCTACTAGAAAGGATGTTATTCTATATTGTAGCTTCTACAACTCTTATTTTGGTTGTAACATACTATGGCCTGTTTGTTCTAAAACATAGAAAAATTATTATTTTCATTATATTCAGTTTACTTATAATATGATACAATAGTACAAAACTTGCTGATTTATTATTAGTCCACAAGTCTATTAAAATCTCAATATGAGCAATCATTTTTTGGGGGGGATTTACAATGCATTTCTTCCTTCTTTCCATTTGATCAATAGAGACTTCCTATTTCCATGTAAAAACAGTAGGAGATAAGTGGTAAGAAATTGACAAGAATCCTAGACCTAAAAATGTATTTATTTTACTTTATTTTATTCTAATTTAGAAATTAAATTTAATAGGGTGACATTAGTCAATATAAGAACATGGATTTCAGGTGAACATCTCAATGGTATTTGAACCGTAGATTGCATTGTGTGCCCATCATGCAAAGCCAACTCATTTTCTATCACCATATATTTGTTCCCCCTTACTCCCCTCTACCCCTTCCCCCTGGATTGCACGTAAATTCAAACTTATATACATATTATTTCCACTAAGCCACAATCTATTCACAGACTAATCTAAACTCTTTTCTTTGCTATAGGATCTTTGTATTACTTACATAAATTTTGAGTATGCTTGACAGTCAGAGACCTGAGTTGAGTCTCAGTTTTTCTTTCTGGTAAATAAATATTCCTGTACAATCAATCGAAAAAAATATCAGTTTATTTCATCTATAAGTTGGAGATAAAACTGGTAAGTGTCATGTGTATTTTGTAGTTTTTAATGTAGTTAATAATGTGCATGGAAAGCTCTTAGACCTCAGCATGGGAACTAGCACATAGCAAGCTCCAATAAAATGAAATAGTTATTTTCATAACAAAGTGACTGTTTGAATTATTTTCCAGAGCCTCATAAAATGAAGTGTATTATTTCAATATTGACACTTCTAGTGACATAAGCCATCATCAATATTAACAATTTTAGAATGCTCACTGTATGTGGACACTAAAAGCCTCACACTAGACCAAGATTAAAATGTCTTGGTTTTCCCAAAGATTTACATATTCTGCTCTACAGAAAATCAGTCATTGTAAACACTTCTATGAATGTTGGGACTTAGGCAAGAAACATATCTCTTTCTCTCTCTGCCATACAAACTAATTTTGAAAAGACATTTATTTTTTTTTTAGTGAGAATATATTTTAAGTTCTCACTGTAAGCTTCTCTTTGAGGTGTTGGGATCAAATGTAGTGGCTCTTTTAACCAGGAAAATATTAATTAATCTCAGATTTAACCATCACTACTATTATTGCTCTCAGCTCTTATGCTTTCATAAGATAAACACATTTTCTCTTTTTTAGAATAGTGTCGATGCTTCCTTGTTCCATTAGGTGAGATGAAAAGGAGAGAGAGAGAGAATGGGGACAGGGAGTGCCCTTCCCTGTGGAGATGTGGCTCTGGAAAGTTCCTTCTCCTGAAACAAAAAATTATTTTTATGGAGAAGACTGAGCATATTTCTCTTTGGTTACTTTGCACCTTGAATGCTAGATTCAAAAAGAGATATTTTTTGGCTTTCTACCACAAAAAAACTAGTGGGATTCCTAGATGTTGTCAAAACTATGGAAGAATAGGAACCCCTCATAGAGTTTTTTTATTCTCAGGACGGTCTATACTTAGCCTCTAGGAATATCTCAAATTCTAATCTAAATTCTCTACCAGTTGTCACTCCATGGGCAATGTCTCCTTCAGCTAATAAAACCTCAGCTGTGACTCTGGATTTGACCATCTAGTCAGAGTTCAGGGCAGTGGCTAGCCCTCCAAACTCATCTCTCTTGTAGCACAAGAAAAATTAAATTTTAGTTTGTTCATTTTTCTCCTTTGATATGAACTGTTTACACATTGGAGCTCTTTGCAAACTCTTCCAAGTTTTCTTCCAAGCTCTTTACATAACGGAGCTAAAATTGGAAATATCCTCAACAAAGTAAAATTTAAGGGTTTTTTTTATCTTTCTTTTTGGCATTTTTATTTGAAATTTAAAGAATGACACAATTTCATGTGGTTAACTTTCATTTGTTTCGTTGCAATCTTAGATGTTTGAATTTCATCCAAACCTACACTTATCATCATTTTTTAGGACTAATGTGTGGAATTTAAATATAAAAATAAACAGTAAAATATTATTTATAAATTTAGAAAATCAAATTATAAATTATGTCTTAAATAATGAATTTACTATTTATATATTTCTGGTTCCTTTAGCCCTGAAATAGAAAATCTTAAATAATTTAGTTCAATATTATTAGAAAAAAAATGCATTTCATGAAATGTCAATCAAATATTAAATTACTAAGCTTTCTAATAACAATCCCAAAAAATAATACATTTATAGAAAATAAAAAGTTGTTTGCATTTAATATTAATACATAATATAATATAAATAAATGATAAGATAAATAAAAACTGGATTGTTTTTAAATTTTCTAACAAAGGTGAGTACTAAGCGCTCAATGTTTCTCTCTTTTTCTTTCTCCCATCCTTTCTCTCACTTGCTCTCTGAAGATATAAAAGAATCAAAGTATTTTTTATAAAGCCACTATTAACTGGAAGCCATTTCTTTATTATTTACATACGAAATATGTAATCAGAGATAAGAAATAAAATAAAGCTAAACAAACACCCTGACCAGGCACTGGCGCACTGGGTAAAACATCGGACCGGAACACAGAGGACCCAGGTTCGAAACCCTGAGGTCGTCAGCTTGAGCAAGGGTTTATCCAGCTTGAGTGCTGGGTCACTGGCTTGAGCGTGGGGTTATAGACATGACCCCATGTTTGCTGGCTTGAGCAAGGGGTCACACGTTCTGCTGTAGCTCCCCAGTCAAGGCACATATAAGAAAGCAATCATTGAATAACTAAGGTGCCACAATGACGAACTGATGCTTCTCATCTCTCTTCCTTCCTGTCTGTCTGTCCCTAGTTGTCCCTCTCTCTGATTCTCTCTGTCTCCATCAAAAGAAAGCTAAACAAACAATGATACATGAATATCATATTTAAAAAATTGTTTTCATATAAGTATTAATTTTACCCCAAAATGTCTAATGACAATGTTAGGGAAAATAGAGGATATTTTTTTAAAGCTAAAGAAGGCTCAAATTATTGCATCTCCTTTTTCTTACAAAGGTCTTACATGCTCAATAAATATTGTACAAGAAACTTCCATAAGGCCCTGTCCACTTATTAAAAATGTTTTTAAAAAATGCAGAAGTATATCATCATCATCATCACTCTCTTCCTGGACTTTGGGTCCTTTTATTACATTGGGAACTTCCTCACTTTGAACACTTGGGGGTTGCCGAGCCCAATCCCTACTAGAAAAGGTGCTAGGAGGTGACCTGGGCTCAGCCGAGAAGGCACCTCTACTTAGGATTTTGATCTAGAGTGGCAAAAAAACAAACAAAAACAACAACAACAACAACAAAAAAAAAAACAAGCTGCCAGAGACATGAAAACAGAAGTGGGGACACAATTAGTGGAAGTAATGTTTGAGATTCAGTGGGAGGTATAGATGGCAGTGGCAATTGTGGTTAAACTCTGACACAGATTTGAATGGAGAAACAGCAGTTTTCTAATTGAATTAATGTTTGAGTTTGACTTTGGTTGTGTTTCTATTTGGAATTCATCTATCTGCTCCTACTTGTTTGTGAACTTGCTACTCCAGCTACTCTTGTGATATAAGGCTGTCCAATTATTATTTTCTTAAATAAGCCTGAACTACATTTTATTGCTCACAACTAAAAATCCTGGCTAATACTGAGACCATGACTAATAACATTGCTTTAAAACATCGAGAGTTTTAAAATAGAATTAGTGGCCACATCCATTGTTGTATCAAATGAGTGAGTATTCTTTAATAATTAGCATTAATAAAATTTTGGTGTAGCAAAGAGAATTCAGATTTTTATTAGGGATAAGAAAAATAGAAGGATATACACTGCTGCATTTTCTTTTCTTGTTTTTTTTTTTTTAATTTCCTTTTTTTGTTTTTTTTGTTTTTGAAACCTCTCTGATGAAACAATTCAAAATGGAAAATGAGATAGCATTAAAAGATGAGACTCCCAGGTCAGACAGCATCCAAACAATTACTAGGGAAGAACAAAGAACACGGACATATAACATGCTTGCCAATGAGACAGTTAGACCAAAACTGGAAGAATGTTTATTGCCTGATGTGCACAGAGGTGAAAAGAAAGGATAATGCTGCACAACACATATAATCAGACATGGAAGATAAAAAAACATCAATCAAGGTAAATTGGAAACTATAGAGCAAGAAATGAAATGTCTAAACATTATAATGTTTGGTGTTAGTATAATAAAATGTACTAAACTGGGACATTTCCAGTCAAGCAACTACAACATGTTCTACTCTGAAAATGACAAACTCAGAAAAAAACAGTGGCTTTAAAACTGAGGCAATATGCAGAACAGGCAATGTAGGGGTATAATACTAGATTGGACTAAATGACTTTAATCAGACTGCTAGGAAAACCTACTAAAACAACAATTATTCAATTCTGTTTCCAAATACAGGGTCTGAAAAAGATTAATTGAAAACTTTTATGCAAGCATCCAAGAAGAAATTGACCAAAGAACCACACAAGACATGCTTATAGGTGATTAGAAAGCAAAAGTAGGAAATAAAGCAGAATTAAATGTCCTTAGAAAATTTGAAGTATCAGAAGTGAAGCAGCACATTGGCTTGTGGATTGCTGCAAAAGTAACAATTTGTCTATTATCAGCACATGTCTCAAACAACCACAGACAACTGTATACTTGGACATCACCAGAGAGCCAACATAATAATCAAGTAGACTATGTAACTGGAACTAGGACATGGAGAAGCTGTCTTCTCTCTGCTTAAATAAGACCAGGAGCAGATTGTGGTACTGACCATGAACTATTTTATCAAACATAAGAGTAAAGCTGGAGAAAAGCATCAAAGGAATCATAATGAAGAAATACAAATAACATAAATAACATACTCAGTAGATTTAAGGTCCACATATAAATCAGATTTATATTGTTAAACTCAATTGACTGAATACCAGAACAACTGTGGATTGAAACTAAAAAATAATAAAAAATGAATGCAAAAAGACATTACAAGAAGTAAAAATGAAAGAATAAAATCAAGTTGTTGACAAAAGAAACACTAAAATTTGTTAAAGACAAGTGAAAAACAAAAGTAAAAGTTATCCAAAGCAGAATTTGAATCCTAAATGACAATTTTCAACACCTATCACATGGAGATAAAAAGAACGGTTATAATTGCCTGTGTAAAGAGATAAAATAGAATAACAAAACTGAAAAAAACAATAGATCCTTCCCAGAAAATTCAAGAAATAAAAGGGAAATTCAAACCTGGGCTAGGAATGTTGAACGATCTGACCAAGAGAAAGTAAAGGGGAGGTGAAAAGAGTATACTGAAAATCTATACAAAAGAGACAAAGGATGAAAGACACCTCTGAACAAGATTCCTGTGTGGAAGAACTTTTAATTCTAGAAAGTGATATGAAAGCTGACATGAAACTATTGGGAAGAAATAAGTCACTGGGGGTAGATGGGATACTAACAGAATGTCAAGCCATGGAAACTGAATCTGTCAAAATTTGAACAAGAATATGTCAACACATATGGAAAGAAATCAATAGCCTAAGTCTAGAAATGTTCAATATACATCCCAGTTTTTAAGAAAGAAGATGCCAGGAAGTGCAGTAACTGAAGAGCCATTCTTTTATTTCCCACACACATAAAATGATGCTCAAGGTGATTCAACAAAAGCTCTACCTCATATGGATCAAGAAGTGTCCATGTTGAAGCTGGTTCAGAAAAGAAAGACACTTGAAATATTATTTTGAGCATTAATTGGATATAAGAGTGATCCAAAAGATGTCAGAAGAAAGCTAGTCTATGCTTTAGATACCATAGTAAAACTTTTAACTGTGTGGATCAAGAAAAACAACTGGTTGCTTGAAGAAAATAGTATGGTCCTGGAATCTCTGGTCCTGGTTTTAATCTTATTGTGAACAAGAAGCCATTGTCAGGCTTCCTGTAATTTTAAAGACAAAGGAAAGGCAAAAGTCTATCAGGACAGACTCTTGACAGACAGAATAGTTTCTTATAAGCAAAGGGTAAGACAAGGGTGTATTTTATCTCCCTGTTAATTTAATCTGTCCACAGAACACAATACATGAAAAACTCAGCTAGAGTCAGAAAGAGTAACACTTGGTGGAAGAAATATCATTAACAAATTATGCAAATGACACACATCATCTTACTGGGAGTAAGTAACAATGATTTGAAACAACTTCTGATAAAAGTGGAAAACAAAAATGCCAAAGCAGGGCTGCATATGAACATCAAAAATGTAAAAATCATAACTATAAAAGAAATACACAACCTTATCATAGGCGATGAAGATAGATAATGAAGTCAGAAATTGCTAAAGATTTTGCTTATCTTGGTTTACTCATCAAATTAAATGGCCACTGCATCTAAGAAATCAAAAACAGGCACAGACTTGAAAGGGCAGCAATTGAAGAATTAGGAAAAATTTCATTAACATTCTCTTATTCTCAATTGCTTTGCACAAATACTTTAGCTAGACAGGGAAGAAGGCTGATAGGAAACAAAATTCTCAGAGGGAACTCCCGGGCCGGCCCGGGTGCACCACGGCTGGAGGGTGAAAATGAATCGCGGCCCCTCATGCACACTCCCGGGCTCAGCTGCCACCGCTGCCAGGGTGGACGAGGAGAGGAGGAACCCGGCCGACCTAGCCAGTGCAGAAGGGTGACACTAATCAACAAGAGTACATAGATTTGGGAGAAGACAAGATGGTGCTGGAGTAGGCGGACGTACCAACATCCACCTCCCAGAACCAAAGTGAATTACAAACTAATTTTAAGAACTATCATCTGGAAAAACCAACTTTGGACTAAACTAAGAGGACTCTTCAACCAAGGAACACTGAAGAAGCCACACCAAGACTGGTAGGAAAAGCAGAAACGTGGAGAGGGCTGCCCAGCTCCCCGGAGCGAATGGCAGCCAGGAGAGACTCATGTGGTGGGAACTGAGTTTAGTAGAGAGGGAGGGTCCTGAGCCCCAGGAACAGAGCCCCAGCCTGCAGCCCCACAGCCTAGAAGAGGCGTATGGACAGTATTTAGCTAGATACAAGTCAGGATACTGTTTGTGAGAAAGAGACTGATTTCTGAGACCCAGGATTCTTCTTAAAGGGACCGCTCAGAACACCTCTCTCACAAACACTCACCCAGGGCTCTGAGGAATGGGGAGAGAGGAGAGGACTGGAGTAGCAGGAAGAGAGTGTAATCTAGGAGGCACAGGAAGAAATATTTTGGGAGACAGTCACCCTAACCCCTGGGACGAGTCACTCCCCAAATCAGAAGTGAATATTTCCCCTAGAAATAGCAATACCAGCAAAGGGAAGCAGGACACCAGCCAAAAAAGCTTTCCTGCGGCACTCAGAGCAGAGTCGCTTAGATGGAGGGTGCTTTCGGGGCTACAGTAGTGAGTGTTAGGGGCTGAGCTGCAGCACCCTCACCCCACATGGCTGAGGGCTCACGGGAGGGTGGGCAGCGGTGGGATGTGGAACTGCGGTTCTGTCGGCAAGGGCGGAAGCCGGCTGACCACCAGTGGGCCCAGGTGGGAGCTCAGTTTTGCCCGGCTGGAGAGGAGGAGGCATGCAAAAGCAGTCAAGCCTAGCAGCTGGACACCTGTAATCCAGCCTGAGGGAGAAGGGCGGGAACCCCAGAAGGAGTGGAGACCAGCCCTTGAGCAAGGGGGCAGGAGCACAGCCTTGCCCCACCTGTGGAACCGAGGTTTGTGGCTTGACTTGATTGCCAGGCTTTTGTGTCTGACTGGAGGTGGAGCCAAAAACCAAGAACAGGCAGAGTCCCATTACTGAGCGTGGGCATGTGTCCTGCCTGGCCTGTGGAGCCAAGGCTTGTAGCCATCCCACGAGCAGGCTCCTCCTGCAAGGGCAGGGCGAAAGCCCAGAAACAGGCGGAGACTCGCAGCTGAGCAAAGGTGCTCGCCACTGCCCTCAGGGCTGAGCATAATGCCACCCACAAGGGCGGGGCAAAGGCCAAGGCCACCAAGGCTTGTATACCCGAGCACATGATCACAGCCACTACCATGAAGGAGAGGCAGAAACCATAGCAACAGCCACAGTGGGCAGGAACCGGCAATGCCCATACCAAAATGCCCTAGGCAGAAACAGCAGAGGGGGTGGCGGGCCTGCAGACAGACCATACCTAAGAACAGAGGCCACACCCAGTGGACTCCAGTGGCCAAAACCTTCCTTTACACAGAGAAAATGAAAAGGCAAACAAATGCAACACAAATGAATCAAGAGAAATCCCTAGAAAAGAACCTGAATGAATCAGATATAACCAAATTACCAGATGCAGAGTTTAAAATAACGACTATTAGGAGGCTCAAAGATATTAGAACAACAATAGATGGTCATTACAAACACCTAAATAAAGAGATAGCAAATATAAAAAAGGATATTGAAATAATAAAAAAGAATCAGTCAGAAATGAAAAATACAATATCAGAAATAAAGACCACAATGGAAGGAATTAAAATCAGGATGGATGAAGCTGAGAATCGAATGAGTGAGTTAGAGGACATGATAAGTAAAGGCACGGAAGCAGAGCAGAAAAAAGAAAAGTGACTCAAAAGGTTGGAGGAAATTCTAAGAGAGCTCTGTGACAACATGAAGAGAAATAACATCCACATCATAGGGGTTCCTGAAGAAGAAGAGAAAGAACAAGGGATAGAGACTTTGTTCAAGCATTTCATAGCTGAAAAGTTCCCTCAATTAAAGCAGGAAAACATTTCACATGTTCAAGAAGCACAGAGAACTCCATTAAAGAGAAACCCAAAGAAATCAACACCAAGACACATCATAATTAAAATACTAAAGCTAAGTGATAAAGAGAAAAATATTAAAAGCTGCTAGAGAAAAAAAGACTATCACCTACAAAGGAGCCCCCATAAGGATGACTTCCGACTTCTCAACAGAAACACTTGAGGCCAGAAGAGAATGGCAAGAAATATTCAAAGTAATGCAGAACAAGAGCCTACAACCAAGACTATTCTATCCAGCAAGGCTACCATTTAAAATTAAAGGAGAAATAAAAATCTTTCCAGACAAAAAAAAAAAAAAAATTCACTACAACCAAACCAATGCTGCAAGAAATGCTAAGGGACCTGTTGTAAACAGATCAAAGGAGAAAAAGAATATTGCAAAAGAGGAATACAGGCCCTGGCCGGCTGGCTCAGTGGTAGAGCATCGGCCTGGCATGCGGAAGTCCCGGGTTCGATTCCCGGCCAGGGCACACAGGAGGAGCACCCATCTGCTTCTCCACCCCTCCCCCTCTCCTTCCTCTCTATCTCTCTCTTCCCCTCCCGCAGCCGAGGCTCCATTGGAGCAAAGATGGCCTGAGAGCTGGGGATGGTTCCTTGGCCTCTGCCCCAGGCGCTAGAGTGGCTCTGGTCGCAACAGAGTGACACCCCGGAGGGGCAGAGCGTCACCCCCTGCTGGGCGTGCTGGGTGGATCCCGGTCGGGCGCATGCGGGAGTCTGTCTGACTGTCTCTCCCCGTTTCTAGCTTCAGAAAAATACAAAAAAAAAAAAAAAAAGAGGAATACACTTTTAAAGAAGAAAATGGCAATAAACAATTACATATCAATAGTAACCTTAAAAGTAAAGGGATTAAATGATCCGATCAAAAGACATAGGGTAGCTGTGTGGATAAGAAAACGGGACCCATACATATGCTGTCTACAAGAGACAACACCTTAAAACAAAATATCCATATAGACTGAAGATAAAAGGATGGAAAAAAATATTTCACGCAAATGGAAATGAAAAAAAAGCTGGGGTAGCAATACTTATATCAGACAAAATGGACTTTAAAACAAAGACTATACTTAGAGATAAAGAAGGTCACTACATAATGATAAAGGGAGCAATCCAACAGGAAGATATAACCGTTATAAATATCTACACACCTAATATAGGAGCACCTAAATATATAAAGCAGACTTTGATGGATTTAAAGGGCGAGATCAACAGCAATACTATAAGAGTAGTGGATTTCAATGCCCCACTAACATCACTAGATAGATCCTCAAGAAAGAAAATTAACAAAGAAACAGCAGACTTAAAGGACATACTAGGTCAACTCGATTTAACAGATATCTGAAGAACTTTTCACCCTAAAACAGCAGAATATACATTCTTTTCAAGTGCTCATGGTACATTCTCTAGAATAGACCACATGTTAGGGCACAAAAGCAGTCTCAACAAATTTAAGAAGATTGAAATCATATCGAGCACTTTCTCTGATCACAATGGCATGAAACTAGAAATCAACCACAACAGAAAAACTACAAAATACTCAAACACTTGGAAACTAAATAGCATGTTATTAAATAACGAATGGGTAAACAATGATATCAAAGAAGAAATTTAAAAATTCCTAGAATCAAATGATAATGAGCATACATCAACTCAAAATTTATGGGACACAGCAAAAGCACTTCTGAGAGGAAAGTTCATAGCATTACAGGCATACCTCAAGAAGCTAGAAAAAGCTCAAATAAACAACTTGACCCTACATCTAAAAGAACTAGAAAAAGAACAGGAAGTAAAGCCCAGAGCTAGTAGAAGGAAGGAAATAATAAAGATCAGAGCAGAAATAAATGACATAGAGGCTAAAGAAACAATACAGAGAATCAATGAAACCAGGAGCTAGTTCTTTGAAATTAAACAAGATTAATGAACCTTTAACCAGACTCACCAAGAAAAAGAGAGAGAGGACTCAAATAAATAAAATTAGAAACAAGAGTGGAGAAATAACAACTGACACAACAGAAATACAAAATATTGTAAGAAAATACTATGAAGAACTGTACGCCAAAAAAATAGACAACCTAGATGAAATGGACAAATTCCTTGAATCATATAATCTTCCAAAAATCAATCTGGAAGAATCAGAAAACCTAAACAGACCAATTACAACAAATGATATTGAAACAGCTATCAAAAAACTCCCAAAAAAGAAAAGTCCTGGGCCTGATGGCTTCACAAGTGAATTCTACCAAATATTCAAAGAAGAACTAACTCCTATCCTTCTCAAGCTATTTCAAAAAATTCAAGAGGAAGGAAGACTTCCAAACTCCTTTTATGAGGTGAGCATAATTCTGATTCCAAAACCAGGCAAAGACAACACACACAAAAAAATTATAGGCCAATATCCCTGATGAACTTAGATGCAAAAATCCTCAATAAAATATTAGCAAACCGGATCCAGCAATATATGGAAAAAATCATACACCATGATCAAGTAGGATTTATTCTTGGGAGGCAAGGCTGGTACAATATTCGCAAATCAATCAATGTGATTCATCACATAAACAAAAGAAAGGAGAAAAACCACATGATAATTTCAATAGATGCAGAAAAAGCATTTGATAAAGTCCAGCACCCATTCATGATCAAAACTCTCAGCAAGGTGGGAATACAGGGAACATACCTAAACATGATAAAGGCCATCTATGACAAACCCACAGCCAACATCATACTCAATGGGCAAAAATTAAAAGCAATCCCCTTAAAATCAGGAACAAGGCAGGGGTGCCCCCTTTTACCACTCTTATTCAATATAGTTCTGGAAGTGCTAGCCACAGCAATCAGACAAGAAAAAGAAATAAAAGGTATCCAAATTGGTAAAGAAGTAAAACTATCATTATTTGCAGATGATATGATATTGTATATAGAAATTCCTAAAGTCACAGTCAAAAAACTACTAGACCTGATAAATGAATTCAGCAAGGTGGCAGGATATAAAATTAATACTCAGAAATCAGAGGCATTTTTATATACTAACAATGAACTGTCAGAAAGAGAAATTAAGGAATCAATCTCCTTTACCATTGCAACCAAAAAAATAAAGTACCTAGGAATAAATTTAACCAGGGAGATTAAAGACTTGTACTCAGAAAATTATAAAACATTGATAAAAAAAATTAGGGAAGATACAAACAAGTGGAAGCATGTACAGTGCTCATGGTTAGGAAGAATAAACATCATTAAAATGTCTATATTACCCAAAGCAATTTATAAATTCAATGCAATACCAATGAAAATACCAATGACTTAGTTCAAAGGTATAGAACACATATTCCATAAATTTATATGGAACCAAAAGAGAACACAAATAGCCTCAGCAATCTTGAAAAGGAAGAATAAAGTGGGAGGTATTACACTTCCAGATATCAAGTTATACTACAAGGCCATTGTACTCAAAACAGCCTGGTACTGGCATAAGAACAGGCATATAGATCAATGAAACAGAACTGAGAACCCAGAAATAAAACCACACTTTTATGGACAAATGATATTTGACAAAGGAGATAAGAGCATACATTGGAGTAAAGACAGCTTTTTCAACACATGGTGTTGGGAAAATTGGACAGCTACCTGCAAAAAAAATGAAACTAGATCATCAACTTACACCATTCACAAAAATAAACTCAAAATGAATAAAAGACTTAAATGTAAGTCATAAAACCATAAGCATCTTAGAAGAAAACATAGGCAGTAAGCTTTCTGGCATCTCTCGCAGTAATATATTTGCTGATTTGTCTCCATAGGCAAGTGAAATAAAAGACAGGATAAACAAATGGGACTATATCAAACTAAAAAGCTTCTGCACAGCTAACGACAATAAGAACAGAATAAAAAGACAAACTACACAATGGGAGAATATATTTGACAATGCATCTGATAAGCAGTTAATAACCGATATTTATAAAGAACTTGTAAAACTGAATACCAGGAAGACAAACAATCCAATCAAGAAATGGGCAAAAGAAATGAATAGACACTTCTCCAAAGAGGACATACAGATGGCCAATAGGCATATGAAAAAATGCTCAACATCATTATCATTAGAGAAATGCAATTTAAAACCACAATGGGATATCATCTCACACCAGTCAGAATGGCGCTCATCAACAAAACAACACAGAATAAGTGCTGGCGAGGATGTGGAAAAAAGGGAACCCTCCTGCACTGCTGGTGGGAATGCAGACTGGTGCAGCCACTGTGGAAAATAGTATGGAGATTCCCCCCAAAATTAAAAATCGAACTGCCTTTTGACCCAGCTATACCACTGTTAGGAATATACCCCAAGAATACCATAGCACTGTTTGAAAAGAAGAAATGCAGCCCCATGTTTATGGCAGCATTGTTCACAATAGCAAAGATCTGGAAACAGCCCAAGTGTCTGTCAGTGGACAAGTGGATTAAAAAGCTTTGGTACATACATACTATGGAATACTACTCAGCCATAAGAAATGATGACATCGGATCATTTACAACAACATGGATAGACCTTGATAAATTATACTGAGAGAAATAAGTAAATCAGAAAAAACTAAGAACTATATGATTCTATACCTAGGTGGGACATAAAAATGAGATTCAGAGACATGGACAAGAGTGTGGGGGTTACAGCGTGGGGGGGAGAAGAGGAAGGGGGTTGGGGAAGGGGAGGGGCACGAAGAAAATCAGTTTAGAAGGTGACAGAAGACAATTGGACTTTGGGCGATGGGAATACAGCATAATCAAATGTCAAAATAACCTAGAGATATTTTCTCTGAACATATGTACCCTGATTTACTAATGTCACCCCATTAAAATTAATCAAAAAAAGAAACAAAAGTCATTCATTTGAAATATGGTGTTAGAGGAAAGCTTTCCAAACACACTAATCTACCAGAAAGATGAACAAGCAGATATTATAGCAAATTAAGCTTGAAACACCCTGAAGGTCAAAATGACAAAATGGAAATTGTTCTACTTTAGACACATCATGAGAAGTTCTTTGGAAAAAAAAACAATACTACTGGGAAAATAGAAGACAGAAAGAAACGAGGAGGACCAAATATGAGATGGTTTGGCTCTATAAAAGAACTGTAGGCTTGAGTCTACAAGAGGTGAGCAGGACTGCTGAGGACAGAACATGGTTAATAACACTCATTAATAAATTCACGAAGAGTCAGAGCCAACTCAATGGCATATAGAAATAATCAAGGGGCTCTTCAGAACAAAGAGTGTAAATTCTAAAATTTAACATGATGTTACATTGCAATTACACCTTTCTCCAAATTTCCTCTAACTTACGTACATAAACCTTCAGAGAGCAACAATATTGGACCATTCTGTATAGGTTGACACAATGAGAAAAGGCAGATGGGATTTTTAAAGAGAATCAATAATTCTGCACCAGATCAAACCCAATAGTGACCAAAATTATGTAATATTTCTCAATATTTTCAAAAATTTTTGTAAGAGTGAAGCCAGGGTTTCCACAATATTTAAAAGAGCTTAAGGCCTGACCAGGGGTAGAGCAATAGATAGAGTGTCAGACTGAGATGTCCAGGACCCAGGTTCAAAACCCCAAGGTTACCGGCTTGAGCACAGATTCACCAGTTTGAGCACGGGGTAGCTGGCTTGAGCATGGGATCATAGATATGAACAAGTTGTTTCTCTAGTCACCAGCTTGGCTGCAGCTAATATGTAAAATACTCATTGCGCCATTATATAAATTATATAAAAACAGTCCATTTGCTTTAATTCATTCTTTATTACTTCTGTTTTTCTAGAGGATCTGACACAAATCCAGGAAGAATAACCCAGAGAAATTGTGTCCTCCTCACCCCTATTTGAGAGAGATATTGAAATTAAGGACAATAAAACCAACTGAATATCAGATCTAAGAAATGAACATTTAGTCTTACAAAATATAATAAATGTCTGGTTTTTCTAAATGTTGTTCTTCAATTTCTATATGAGTATTTTCTTTCCTACATGACTGGAGGGTCTAGGTGCAATTTTCAAAAAATTGAAAGAGAAGCATCTAATTTCTCTTGAAAAATCATAAAATTCATTATGCAGGAGTTACTTAGTCTAAGACTTGGAGATTATTTGTTGATGTACCAAGCAGTAATGGGGAGGAATACCCCGCTTTTACTATTTCCACAATACCAATGAATCTTTTGTGCATACTTGGTACTACAATATAGAGTTGATTAAAAAAAAGTGTCTCAGGGCTCTCCTCCAGGTCCACTAATTTAATGGAGCAAATAAACTTTTGCACATATAATGACACAACTACTGGTGTAGTTACTAAATTCCTTAAGTGTTGTAATAGTCAAGTTCAGGTTGTTATAAGATAATATAATAAAAAAATTATATTAAGATCATGAGGAAAAATTCTGTTGAAGAAGAGGTCTTAAATATAAGATATAGTTAAATGAAGGGTTATTGGAAGAATGTTCTACAGCAAGTAAATGTGAAGTCCCTCAACATTAAATATGGAGTCATCCTAGGAAATAAGAAAGCTCATGTGAAAACATGGTTAGAAAGCCACCATTCACAAGCCAACAAGAGGTGTCAGAAGGAAGCAGCCCTGCTAGCAATTTAATCTCAGACTTCTGGTCTCCAAAATTGTAAATGAAAGTGTCATTTAAGGCTCACAGGCCATGTTATTTTATTTATATAAGGCCTAGAAAAGTAATACAAATACCAAAGTGCTTTGCCAAAGGTTCAAAAGGAAAAAAAGTCTACCCTGAATGAGATCACATTAATTTTAAAATTAAAACTGGTGATACACGTGAATATATAATTTATAGAAAAATTATGATGATCAGTGGGAAATGTTCTAGAACTAACAAACATAGAAGGCAGAGATTTTGGGTTGAAGTTAAAATAGTTTCAGAATTGATCAGGGTTGGAGTCAGTGTAACGGTAACAGCAGAGGAGGAGGAAATGAATTCAAAATTATTCAGAAACTGGAATTAAACAGACTTGATGACACTTGTTTGTTTATTTATTTGTTTGTTTACTGGGCAACATCTTGGCATTTTCACGTAGATGAAGATAAATTTCCTTAACTGAGATTGGAAGAAGATAGTTGTCCGGCTTATTTCAGCATTAGTCCTCTGATAGAAGTATCAAGGGACAATAAAATGGAAACCATCCAGTAAAGACTTGTAATATTCACTAAGGATTTGTCAATTGTCCTTGTGATTTGAGGGTTAAAAGATTTGTTATTTATATAGAAGTCTGGCTACTCATCTATATTTAGCAAGCTATTTCAAGAAAATATTTGCATATTATTTCTTTATTATGCCAGGGATATGTTTTCCAGAAATGGTGTCATTATCATTGTTAGAGTCTGATTAAAGATATTCTTTGTAGAATAGTTCAGTAAAATAGTCAAACTCAACAAATGTGTTACATGCTATGATGGATACATACACACATATAGCATTAAATGAAGCTTTTGCTTTAGAAATAAAAACAAAACAAAACAAATTAACCACCATGATACAGAAAGTGCAGTGTGTCTGTAAAGTCATGGTGCACTTTTGACCGGTCACAGGAAAGCAACAAAAGATGACAGAAATGTGAAATCTGCACCAAATAAAAGGAAAACTCTCCCAGTTTTATACCTATGCAGTGCAGTTCGATGTGGGCTCACGCACAGATTTTTTAGGGCTCCTTGGGTAGCTATCCCGTATAGCTTCTACAGACTCATCACTGACTGATGGCCTACCAGAATGGAGTTTCTCCACCAAACTGCCGGTTTCCTTCAACTGCTTATCCTACCAAGTAATGTTATTCCTATGTGGTGGCGCTTCGTTATAAACGTGCGGATATTCACGTTGTACTTTGGTCAAGGATTTGAATTTAGCGAGCCACAGAACACACTGAACTTTACTCTGTACCGTCCACATCTCGAATGGCATGACCGTGGGTTGCTGCACTGTATACACAATGTTACATCATCATCTGTGCATGTGCACATGCTGCCACATCATCCTACAGCAGGGGTCCCCAAACATTTTACACAGAGGGAAAGTTCACTGTCCCTCAGACTGTTGGAGGGCCAGACTATAAAAAACAAAACAAAACTATGAACAAATCCCTGTGCACACTGCACATATCTTATTTTAAAGTAGAAAAACAAAACAGGAACAAATACAATGTTTAAAATAAAGAACAAGTAAATTTTAATCAACAAACTGGCCAGTATTTCAATGGGAACTATGGGCCTGCTTTTGGCTAATGAGATGGTCAATGTCTGGTTCCATATTTGTCACTGCTAGCCATAACAAGTGATATGATGCGCTTCCGGAGCCGTGACGCATGCGTCCCGCGTCACCGGAAGTAGTACTAAATGTGAGCGATGCTGTGCCTTGCAGCGCCGCCACATACAGTACTCCAGGACCACCAATGAAAAAGGTGCCCCTTCTGGAAGTGTGGTGGGGGCCAGATAAATGGCCTCAGGGGGTTGCATGCGGCCCGCAGGCCGTAGTTTGGGGACCCCTGACCTACAGAAACTGGGAGGGTATTCCTTTTATTTGGTGCAGATTTTATATTTCTATCATCTTCTGTTGCTTTCCTGGGACTTGTCAAAAGTGCACCATGACTTTATGGACACATTGTAATAGGAAAGACCAGACAGATATGCATTGCCAGGAAGGTCAAAGGAGCAGCGATCATAAAGAACTAATGTGAACAAAAGAAACCTCAAGAATTAGGCTATATTTCACATGAATTTGAACATGGATAATACTTGGCTAGTCATAGAAAATGGAGTATCTAGAAAGCAGGGAGAAATATCCCAGGTAATCATAGTAGAAATTTAATGCCAAGAGGCAATAGGAGATATGGTTTGAAAGAGATTGTGAAAAATTTAGTTATAAGAGATCTTTCTCAAGAGAAATTATACATAGTAAGTAGTTGAAGAATGACTGAGATTGTACAGCTTTGCTTCTCACTCCAGTTTAATGGTTTTACGAAGAACACACATACCTCCTTCTGTCTCATTTGTTCTCCTGAGAAACAGGAATTATATTATGTAGTCCCTATAAATAGTTGGAAATGTAGCTAATTATCCATAGATCAATAGTTATATTTGCTTGAAGTAGTACTATATGGTCCAGTGATTGAAACCTCCATTAAAATATTTGTTTTAAACTGACATTTACACAAATATAATATTATGTAGCCAAACACAGAGAAATACACTGAAAAACCTTTATGTTTGATCAATATCTAGGAAGTCAATTCAGTTGGCATCTTGCTAACTGACCATAGAGTTGAAATTGTATCTAAAATTGGGATTTAGAAACATAAGTTATTCACAGGTTTCATGACAGCCAGGACTGTATTGAGTAAAGTGACTAGAAGAAATCTGGACTTCAGTAACATTAGGGCAGTACATCTACCTGGAAATACATCATTGAGCTATATGGAAATCTGAGACACTTTCAAGGACATATAGTTCTGCTTCTGAAAAAAACAATTTGTTTATTTCTTTAATAAATTTAATCATTAAAATAAATAAGTAAATATTAAATATTTCAAGTTTATCTGTGTAAAGTATTCTGCTTACAAAACTCTGAAACTTGATTCAAAGTGCTGTCTTAAAACAAAGATTAATGACAATGTTATTCAAAGTGAACCAGTGAAGTCAAAACTTCTTCTGGAAACAGATGGTTGTAGACTACTAGTTCAAATTTAAGTTGACATGTCTCCTGCTCTTGACACTGGAAGCAAACATAATGTTATTGTGGTTCTTTTCTTACTTTAATATCTGGTAGGTATTAAAGGCTTATATATTTTAATTTACAAAAATAAGCTTATCAAAGTGGCAATGCTGCATGTTATGTCCATTGGAAGGCCATAAGATGAAGAGAGAGCTTGGGAATGTAATGATAGATGATAGGTAGATGGATAGATAGGTAGATAGATAGAAAGATAGATAGATAATTGGAAAGATATTTGTGGCCAGGTGAAACTTATAGGCAAGTCCTGGTGACCTTTACCCTGTAACACCTGCAGTGTTGTCAATAAGCAGATCACAGCCTAGATCAGCTAAGGGAGAGCTTACTTGCAGATCCAAGATATAAGATAAATGTTTATTACCTAATGGCATTCAGATTTGTGATGGTGTTACACATCATTATTGTGGCAATAACTTAATACATGAGTCAATGAAGAAAAAAAAATTAGTAAATCTGAAATGAGATCTGAATTCACAAAAATGTTTAAATTAGACCATGCAATCAGTAAAATAATCAAAAAAAGAAGAAACTTAGAATAGCATGTATAAAATATGAATTACCTGAAATAATAAAATTACATTAAACAAAATTTTAAATGAGTTTGTTGACAAATATGCATGTCAAGAAACCAGACATCTTTAAAACAAATAAATGGTTTACCTGTGTGGCAATAAACAGCACCAACAAACCTGCCTGGGCTCCCACATTTATACTGCTATTAAAACCTATATCTTCACTAATGAACACAAAACAACCATTTAAGTTTGTCCAGAAATAAGCAAAAATGATGTTAGATTTGGTAGGTAGAGTGTGGAATGATATTGAGTAGTCCATCTTATCTAGGCTGAATTCTATAAATAAGCAGGAAAGTGTCAAAACCGTAAGAGTGGGAGAATCTTTCCCAAAGACTGTAAAGCTGTTTCTTTTAAGCATATAACAGTATCTTCCTCATAGCCTGAACCTGCTTGGTGAGCTGAACCACCCAGTATCTTGACATATCTTACTGTGTAAGTTCAAAAATTTGGTGATACAGCCCAAATTTTAAAAACTGCAATGCAGGCTAAACAAAGTGAATCCTGGCCTATTTGGCAGGATTACAATTTTTATCTAAAAACTGTGTTACCTTTCAGTCAAGAAATTTATTATCAGCTTTAATCTCAAGAATTTAATGTCCTTCTCCTATTTTGTATATTCTATTTGGAGAATCATTCATTATTACTATTATTATTTTATCCACACAATGATATTTACTGAATTCCTACCAGCAGACACAGAACCAGTAAATGAGTAACTATAAAAGTAAAAAGAACAAAACAAAACAAAACAAAAAAAAATCCATGGTCCCTGCTCTAAAAAATAAAGTTGAAATCAGTGAATAAAGGAGAAATAGACAGAATACAATTTAATACTACAAAGTAACCAGATAAAACTTCAAGGTAGAAGGAAGGAAAGACTATCACATGATTCAGATCTATGGGACCTTGTCACAGAGAAAGCATAATTTTATATGACCCTTGAATAAAGAGCTTGATGTGATTTAGCTGCATGAAGAGCTGAAAGACCTTCTATGCTGATATAATACAAGGTCCAAAATTGTGAAGATGGGAGTATAAGGCATGTAGAGGGAAATGTGCTTAAGCAGATTTGGCTTGAATAAATGTTGCTTCTTTAAAAGATGTGGCCAATAGCCTGACCAGATGGTGGTGCAGTGGATAGAGTGTCAGACTGGGATATGGAGGACCCAGGTTTGAAACCCTGAGGTTGCCAGCTTGAGCAAGGGGTTACTCGCTCTGCTGTAGCCTCTCGGTCAAGGCACATATGAGAAAGCAATAAATGAACAACTAAGATGGCACAACAAAGAATTGATGCTTCTCATCTCTCTCCCTTCTTATCTATCTGTTCCTCTCTCTGTCTCTCTCTGTCTCTGTCACACACACACACACACACACACACACACACATACACAATTCTAGCATGAAACTATCTTCTAATATCTGTAGTCAATAAAGCAGAAAGCACACCTAAAACAATATAAAGATCGAGCTTTTAGGTTCAGAGTGCTAAATCTTTACGAGTCCAAAATAGAAGGACCTACGAACCCTCAGTTAGGTTACATGAAAGAAGCTGACTACCTCAGGTTTGCAAGGTTGATATTCTGAAAATTCTTCAGTAATCATAACAGAGTCCAGTCAGATGGTAATTATGCCTCACTTTCAAGTGGGCCAAATTTTAAGGTACTTTGTTATACATTAAAGGTGTTTGTGGGAGTAACTTGAGGCTGGGCGCTCATCTGAGCTCAGGGCCATGATGGCCTTTATCCATCTTATTTCCCTCTTCCTTTCTCCTTACTCCTGTGAAGGGTTTCCTAAAAGAGATTCCTGAGAGAATCATTTCTCCATAAGTTGTCAATACATGGCCTGTTTCTAGGGAAATTGACCCATGAGAAGATCTGGAGCTAAACTTAAACTCAGGGCCATTTAAGGCTAAACCTCTGTTCCTAACTCTTTAAGACATTCTGGTAACATGTGCAGGGGTGGACAGGCCTTCAACAACTCACCTAACTCCATTGGATGTTCAGGATAACACCTTACTAAATCTTGCTGTGGACCAGCATGACTCATAACTGTCCAGGTCCTGAGTGAGAACGGTGCAGAATGAAGAAATAGACTCAGATAATAGAAGTATGGGATCAGGAGGTCTCTGCAAGCTGATGGCAAGCCAGAGCAAAGTAAATACCCCTGGTTTGCTTTATTATATAGTGCAGAGCCATATGCAAAATAAGTAAGTCTCTGATACAAAGTCACATCTCTGGAGCATAAACAGGAATCCTCCCAAGGTACAAGCAGGAATTCTCTTAAGGCAGTGGTAGTCAACCTGGTCCCTACTGCCCACTAGTGGGCGTTCCAGCTTTCATGGTGGGTGGTAGCGGAGCAACCAAAGTATAAATAAAAAGATAGATTTAACTATAGTAACTTGTTTTATAAAGATTTATTCTGCCAAACTTAGTGAAAATCCAACATACAGTACTTGGTAAGTAATTATTATTATATGCTTTAACTTGCTTAACTCTGTTTTATAAATTTGATAAAGTTACTTCCCTACTTTATAAGTTAAGTTACTTCCCTACTTTATAAATCACCATTACTGTGGAACTGGTGTGCGGTTAGAAAATTTTACTACTAACAGAGATACAAAAGTGGGCAGTAGGTATAAAAAGGTTGACTACCTCTGTCTTAAAGCATAAACAGGAATCTCCCCACCACGCATAACTGAAATCAACCAACAGCAGAACAAACAAAGGGTGAGAGGAAGGACAGGTAAATTATCTCTAGCAACTTAATCAAGCAAGTGAGATTGGGGGATAGAATGAGTGGAAACATTCAGTTTCAAAGCCAACATGGAGGTGTGGGGAAGAGCTTTGCCTTTGGCTTAACCCTTGAACTGCAAGGATCTTTGTCAGCTTGCAGTCTTTCACAAAATCTCTACATTAATATCACAACAAAACTTAAAGAGTCCCAAAGGCTAGTACCAAACTACAGTGCTTCCTGGGCTACAGAACAGCTCTGGGTCAGGGAAATTATTGACAAACATATTGAGTCAGGAATTGGACACTTTTCTCCTCCGCCCCCACCCCCAAAGTCTATTGATCTTTATTTATGACACAGTGAGATTGAGGCATTTGTCTGATACTCAAGTGGAATATGCAATAGGCACTTAGAAAGCAGAAGAAAGTTTCTAATAAAGTAAGTAATTTCTGATTAATTCCTCTCTGACCAGTATATATGGAGCTATCCAGACGCTAATAAAATGCACTACCTTAAGGACTATAGATAGTACAACACAAAATTCACCAAATTTAGAGAGCTAAGGAGCTTACATGGAAAGAGCATGGGTGACAGGTGACACTTTGAGAAAGCCGGTTAAAGGATAACAGATAAAACCCCAAAAGAACCCCAGTGCCCTTTGTTGTTTGTGAATGTTTTATCTTTAGAGGAATAAAAGGGAAACTAAGAACACTACTTTGAAGTTAATTACTCTGTATTATATTTTATTACAAGTTTGAAATTATAGTCATTTCAAACTTCAAAGTACAGTTTTGATTATGCCTACCTTTATAGTACAGTGCTTCCTTCATTCTTAAACATTTTGTGTAAGTTTATTTAATGCAAATTTGTCATCTTTAGATAGTCTTCTGACTTAAAAGCTTAAGCCTTATGTCTTATAATAAGAAAATTTTGCTGCCTGATGCTGGCAAAATGGATGGTAGTCAGTGATTACCCCCCAGTCTTAGAGAAAAATATGTCTTGCACATTCTTTCAGAACTAGCTCATTTTTATGGTAATTGGCCAAGTTTTCACATAAGGTCTATTACTATTTGTCAAATATTTAAAAACTTCCTTAAATTTTACTGCTGGATTCATGCAAGGATGCACTTAAAAATTTAATCATTAAAATAATCTAAATAAAAAAATTATGCTCCATACTTCTCATCACAGTGATCCATGTATCTCCAGGAAAATAATAAAAAGTTTAAACCTGGTGGACACACGCTCAGATCCTGAATAACAGGGATCCCGGACTCTCTGGAAAATAATGTGTTCCCCAAATATAAACTGCACTCCAATATTTACTTTACTGCCTTGTGAGAGGATTCATTCACTGTTTACACGACCCTTGGGAACACTTGGAAAGCCAAATAAAACCATTAATTTTTCTTTGAGTTTTGTCAGAATATTAAAGATAAGCGACACAGGAGAATAGAGGCATGAAAATAAAACATCTAAGATGAAGGCTCCAATATTATATCTCACTGAGGAATTCTCAGTGCTAAGAGTTATGTGAACAGGGACCGCGGGCCATTCCTATCCCTTTCAGGCGCTGGGAGGGGAAGACAGGCAGGATGGAGTCTCCGCTGCGATAAGCAGGTGGGATTGCCTCCCTGCAGTGACTGCCCTGCCTTCTCAAGGGGCTTTGGTGCTGACCTCACTTCCAACTTGTCTTCAGTAGCATGGGAAGTAGGAAGTCTGGGCTGCAAAGAATGGTGAGAAGCAACAGTGTATACGTTCAGGTCTAGGAACTGAACATTGCCAAGAGGTTTAAACACAGCAGTGGGGGGGGGGGGGGATTCAAACAAACAAACAAAAATTCTGAACAGTTAGCTCCATTTTATTCTGCTTGAGAAAGAAGACACAAATCACAAACACATCAGAGTTGAGAAGCACCTGATAAAAGGATTTATTCTGAAAAGAAATAAAGTGTCCAAAAGTCTGTTTGGGAAAATCATTTTACTAATGATTTTTATGGAGATGTACAGATGATTTTCTGTGTCTGCTTAAAAATAGCACTTTGCCTCAACACCTCTCACCAGAGGCGCTGTAAGAAGAAGGAACATCCATCACCTACGCTGCGCTCTTGTCTGTTTTCAAACCCTCTCTCCTGCCTCCTAGGAGGGGACGAGACAGAGAGAGGTCAGCCGGAACATAGGCGCTTGTCTATTCGTCTGCCTGGGCATGCTGTGCAGCCACAGCAAGGGGATGTAAAATTTCCGCCCAAATCTTCTCACATTTTCTTCCTTTCACAAATTGGACATTAAATAACACTACTTTCCACATTTAGTAGCTAAGTATAGATTACTGTATACTTTCAGTTGTGAATTTAGTTCTTCATCTCTCCAAAGTTCCAAATGATTATTTTATCTCCTGCTCCTCTCTGGAGCTGTGTCACACCACTTCGAACGGACTCTCAAAGTTTCGCAAGTAAACATAAGATCAGCTACATCTGTTTCGGGACAATTGATGCTACAGCTATGCAGGTGTGAGGGAGAGAAGCTGATAGCACCAGAGACCATTAACTTTCTTTTCCAAAATCACCTTTCTCATTAGATTTGAAAAATGTGTTTGAGAACAGCAGCTTATGGCAGTTGACTAGATAAAACTTCAGAAGGATAGTACACAAAAAGAAAGGTGAGACAAATTGCGATGATAAGGTGTGTCAGCAGAGGGCTGATGTTGCAAGAATACAGTGTCTCTGTATCTGCAGTCATTCATTAAGCAAGGCTATGTCAGTGCTGTTGGCATAGAGAAATGAGGACTCCAATATACCCAGAAGCAACTGAACAATATTATTGTTTCTTTTGGACTTCTGCATCCTTCCCTCAGACTACTCATTGGCACTGATATGTTCATTTGAAAGAACACATATGCCAGAAAAGATAATTCTAAAATAATCATTTTAATACTTCAATGAATGATATATAATAAAAAAATACTCATTCTATATTATAATACTGATGTTTCTGCCTCAGGAAAGAAATCTAATTATTAACCCTAAATAGTCATAAAAGATTAAAGGTGTCCTATTAGCTTAGATATAGTATACAGGGGGAAAAAAAAGAAAGACATTTAAAATGAAAATAATTCAGTAATTTTAACCTATTACAAAAATATATCAGAACATGGGCCAATCTTTTGCAATAGTTTCTCATTTTACCTAGTTAACAATGACAGGTTGATAAGGGAAACATCTACATAACCCACAAAAAGGGTTGGAAATAAGGCAGATCCATAAGTGGCATTTCAATTATTAAGTCATACCTGGAGAATGTTTAGAACCTCTGTTCTTGAACTTTTGTCTTGGAAAGGGAACTACTTTCAGACTATATATAAGTAATAGGAATCTTATGTAAGCAAATTCTCTTTTGGGAAGGTTAGAACTATCAAATATGATTATAGACAAATCAGAAAAGAACTTCCATACCCCTCTTCCAACACCACCATCTTCCGGTTGTATACTAACATATTTTGACTTCCCATGGGTCACTGCTCCTACCTCAGGCCAAGCTCTCTTATTTTTCCAGTGGCCCCACACTTTAAAATACATACTTTAAAAAGTTGCTCCTTTAAACAAACTTTCTCATGTATCTATTGGATCATTGTATGAGTTCAAACAAATGATATCCTTCACCATCATAACACACAAATTTAAAAAAACAAAAACAAAAAATCCTGATCCCATATCTCTGTCAAGCTCATGTTTCATTTCTTTGCTCTCTTAGAAAGATGCCGTAACCTGCTAGAAAATGACACGTGAAGACAAGCTTAAGGGCCAGTGCTTTCATTGGACGTGTCATCTCAGGCCAGAGAGGGGAGGAAAAAACAAATGAGACCAAAAAGGAAAAAAATATGTAAAATTATGTATTATCAAACAGCTTCATAAAAAGACATCATTGATAGTCAGGTTAAATAAAATATCTCCTGCAGGACAAAAAAGAAATACTATGTCTGTGAACCATCATTAAAAGAAGGATGGGAGAGGAATTTACTTATGGTTTCCCTTACAACTTCTTTTTCTCCTTGACCAAAATTGTTGTCAAGAGTGTTAATTCTACTGTACTTTTGTTTTATGTCACTTGAACTTTTGGAAAATCACTGGGAAATCAAATATCCTCAGTCCTTTCACTGTGGAACTGAATTCAATATCTGAATTTTGAAGTAATGACCAGAGTCAGAATCACTGTGTATCTATCTCTTCATGGTCAGGGTTGCAGCATCAACGTGGCTGCTTCTGTATCATGGGTCAAAACAATCTTTCTTACATAGGGTGTTTAAATTGGTAGAAGACCTTTAGGCTTTGATCCCTGGTAAATGAGCCAGGACTACTGGGGGGGTTCAGCTGGTTCGCACTGGTTTGGCAGAACCATCACCTAGTTTTTTGTTGAGTTCAGCAAACCAGTTGTTAAAATGGCACTTGTAATCAGGATTCTCTTTGAGGTGGGCACCTAAGCAGCCTCCCAATGTGGAAATCACAAATTTACATTTCTTACTCTTTTTTAACATTCATCTGTATAACAGCGCATTATAAGCACCTGTAGTAATGTTCATTTCGTCTATAAATGAAAAAAATTAATGGAACTATGATTGCGATATTTGTTTCTCCATTCTATAAAGCTCATTATACCTTTGATGAAATACTATATTTTAATTCCCTCAGCATTTGTTACTTCACTAAACAAACATATAATATAAGAGAAAAAGTGCCTTCCTGGACTGTTAGCTCAGCAGTAGAGCATTCGCCCAGTGTGTAGAAGTCCCAGTTCAATTCCCAGTCAGAGCACATGGAAGAAGTGACCATCTGCTTCTCCCCTTCCCTCTTCTCCTCTCTCTCTCTCCCTCTCTCTCTCTGTCTTCTCCTCCCACAGCCATGGCTCAAATGGTTCAAGCAAGTTGACCCCAGGTGCTGAAGATGACACCATGGCCTCACCTTAGATACTAAAATAGCTCAGTTGTCAAGCAAAGGCACAGCGGCCCCAGGTAGGTAGAGTATGCTTGGTAGGGGCCTTGCTGGGTAGAGCCCAGTTGGGGCACATACGGGAGTCTATCTCTCGGCCTCCCTTGCTTCTCACTTAATTAAAAAAAATGTGCCAAACAACAAGTGTGTGACAACTTGTATTATTTTTTGTCCGGTATTACTTAATATTTTTATGAATATTTTAAAACTCTTTCTTATAATCTAGTTTTGTGTTCCTCTTTTATTGTTCTTATTTAAGTATTAAATTCATGAAATAATAAACTACCTTTCCATATATATTTTTTTATACTTAAAATGGTCATTTGGGCAAACACCAGTTGTTAAGTTATTTGAATCCCACCACTGGCCAGGACATGACCATAGTGATGGTGGCAGCTATAAATTATCTCAGACCAAGATATCAAAATCCAAAGAAACAGATAAGGCAAAGTCAATCAGAAGGTGTGCATAAAACGTCTGATAGAAAAAAAAAATTGTTCTTAATTAATTTTGTCACTCCTATTTTAACTCAACAATATTCAAAAGTCCACAACTCCAGGGGTTCATTATTGCTCCACATCTTTATCCTCTTAACAGTGTGTCACCAAAAAGATTGCTCCATAATCTTTGAGTCACTTTTTTTCTTCTTAAAGTCAGTGCTCACCTCTTTTTATTTATTTTTATATTTTTATGTCTAGACTGTTTTTTTGTTTCTCTTGTGGTTATTACTCCTTTTCTGAGGTTTTTAAATATACAAATACCAATACTCAATCCTTGGGATCTCTTCTTCTGCTCCCCGTTCTTTGAATGATATCATTTATATTACACTAAACACCATTTATATGCTGATGATGCCACATTAATTTCTCTGATTCCAACCACATCCCTGCACTCACTTCTCATATAGCAACCTAGTGATCCAACACTTTTTTCTTTGCTTCCTTCAGATCTCAAGACAAATAAATAAATAAATAAATAAATAAATAAATAAATAAATTCATGAATAAGGACTCTTGAATAACTAAAAGAGGAAAGTCTGAATGTTCATAATAATTAGAAAGATAAAAATTAAAATTCTATATAACAGCTTATAACCTTTATAATGACAGATTATTTTAAAGCAAGCAAACTGACTAGCATATAAAATAATGGTAGTGGTATAAAAAAAGGCAATTCTATGATATTCTTTAGTTAACACTTGGGAGAACAATTAGATGATACCTGGTAAACTGGAAAATACACATACTCTTTGGCATTCCAAATTAACTGTCACCTGCCTGCTATAGAGAAATTATCCTATAGGAAGGATCTATTTAGTGACTACCTATACCCTGTGCCTAAAACTTGTGTGTATTTTCTTTTAAAAAGTTGTATTTAAGCATAATATATATACCAAAAACTGCACATATTTATTGAATAATTTATACAATTTAATGAATCGGAAAACCATCTCTAAAGTCAAAGTAATAAACATATCTATTCACTCCAAAAATGTCCTCCTCTGTTTTTATAGTAAAAACACTGAACATAAAATCTATGTTCTTAAAATTTTAAGTACACAATGCAGTACTATTAAATATAAAATAAAAAATTAAAAATCTCTACAGCAGATCTCTAAAACTTATACTTCTTGTGTCTGTTCTTAAATTGACAAGCAGACTCATTAGAGAATCAGTTGTTATAGTAAAATACAAAAACAGTCTAATTTTATAATAGTGGAATGGATAAATTTTGATATGTTTTTACAATTAAATATAAAACAACTTGGCTAAAAATTAAGAATGTAAGTGAAGAAAGCAAAGTGAAGGATACATACATTTCATGAAGTACTATGAATGGTCATATACATCTATAGCAAAATAATAATAAGCAGGCCTGGAAAAGTTGCACCATATTTAACATAATGTGACTTCCAAAATGAAGGAGAGAAATATGTCCAGGTAGACAAGAAATAGAACTGAAATGCTCTTCTTAACATTTTATTTCAGTGAAAAGATACCTTGAAGAAACAACAAAGAAAGCAGATTGCCTTAAAAATCACTTTAAAATTTATATAAGTAGATAGAAACTAACATTTATGTTACTAAATGGTTAACTAAATGACATGTTCTGAATCAGAGCATAGATGCCATAGCAAAATGCCTAGATCTGAATTTTAGCTCTGCCACTTACCAAATTCATTGCTTTGAATAAGTTTGTTACTCTTTCTAAGATTAAATCTGTTTGTCTATAAGATAAAAATAGTAATAGCATCTACCTCAGCATTGCTGATAACTGAATTGCATGATTTATTTATAAAGTGTTTTATGTAGTGCCTGGCATTAATTGTTTAATAAATGTGAATTATTATCATTAGGCTATGAATTTATTCAGTCTATCTCCAGAGCCTCGCTATGCTAGTTGAAGGAGAAATCAGACTAAAAAACATTATAATTAAGATGCAACTTTTAATTTTTCCATCTGAAAAATATACCTACTGTCATTAGTAGGAGGAGCTGTGTTCTAGTTTTTATTAATTAGCACAGGTCCTAAGGATAGGTCAAGCTTGGTGAGCCATTTTCCATCAACTGATATTAATAGCATATCCATAAATCTAAGCTAATTAAAATTAAAATAGGATATTTATTCAGCATTTCTTGCAAAATCAAAATATGAAGTTAAAATATGATTGCAAAACTATCAATAGAATTATATTATTGTGTAGTCTAAATTATACTGGAAATAAGATGAATTATCAAACTGAAAATAAAAGCATCAATTGTCTGTTAATATCAGCAGGAGGATTAAATATTTACCAGTGGATGGAATTGCAGCCAAAGGCTCTATAAATATGTAATATAAAATTTGCTGAATTTGTGTCTGTTTCCAAAATTTATACTTAATTTTTTTTTCTCTGCACGTTTAAATATACAGCAGAATTGAAGGTTAGGAAAGAGATAGGAAGGAGATCTGCAGGAATCATTTAACTGGGAAGACTGTTCTGTGCCTGGCCTAGTTAACAGATTTCCGCTGAGGTGGCACTGCTCGGAGTGCTGCCCTTGAGAACACATGCTTTTTTTATTTATACCCCAGGTTTTTCTCATTTCAACTTTTACATGGTTTGACTCTATAATTCCTTAGGGGCCACCTGGCCTCCTTTTTAGACTAAATGCTTGGGTGGCTACTGAAGTCAACTCGGAGCCACTGGGTTCAGAGACACCCTCCCTCAGGCTATATAGAATGGGTGTCGGGCTCACAGAGCAATAAAATGCAGCCCCTCAAGGGTGCAGGTTTCTTATTCTCTATTCACTACTATAGTTTGATTGAGTGAAGATGTTTTAACCTTTTGCCATGTTTCCTTTTTGAAAAACAACAACAACAACAACAACAACAGAGAATTGTACAGGTTCCAACAGGGATTTAAATTGTCTCAGACACAACAAAATTTCAGACACAACTCATTGTGATTTGACAGTGAAGTCCATTAAAGTTGGTTTTCTCATCTTTGTATGGATTTCTAGATCAAAAAGAATTAAAAAGAGAATAAAAGCTATTTGAATGCCAGGCTTATTTATATACATATATACTTACCTCTGTGAAATATCTTATAAAGATTTTTGAAGTTATTCCCTAAATTGTAACTTTTATATAAACATATTTGAGTAAGTAAAAATAAATTTTGCACGAAGTAATTTAATTTGGAGCATTTTAGTTTTGACATCACTTTAAGACATTTAAATAAAGTGATACATGGAACAGAAAGACGGAACTGCCTTCATCTTCAAATGTGTAAAGAATGTTTAGTGCGTACTTCAAAAAAAGAACCCTCGGAAGGTAACCTGAAAATTCCAGTAAATTACTTTGTGATTCTGCCATAGAGAAGCATTGAAATGAAGAAAGACCAGAGCACCATTATTAGAAATCACAGTTGATGAATAGAAAAGTGAATTGTTCCATTTTTTATTGACTAGTAATCTTGTATGGTATAAGGCTAGATAGGAATAGGTATAAAATTATATAAGGACATAAAAAGACCAATTTTGATTAAAATCTGTTTTTGAAATAAAACTTGAGAAAAGGGATACTCTTTTTTAATCTCTCATCTTTTAGAACTTTCTTAAGTTTATAATTTTGTATTTAGCTCTTTTATTGTTGCCTTTAGGTTGCAAATTGGTTTACAGAAAATGAAAGAGTTAATTTAAAATATTTATTATAGGCCTTGGCCGGTGGCTCAGTGGATAGAGAATCATATAAATGCCATGGGTTCAATTCCCACTCAGGGCATACAAAAGAAGTGACTGTCTGCTTCTTTTTCCTCCCTTTTCCCCTTCTTTCCCTCTTCCCCTCCTGCAGCCAGTACCTGGATTGGTTGAAGTGTTGGTCCTCGGCACTGAAGATTGCTCAGTTGGTTGGAGTGTCAGCCTCCGGTGCTAAAAGTAGTTTGATTGACTTGAGCACCAGCCCAAGACAGAGGTTACCAGGTGGATTTCAGTCAGGGTGCATGTGGGAATCTGTCTCACTATCTCCCCTTCTCTCACTTAAAAAAAAAATATATATATATATATATTGGTATACTAAATTCAATATGGTGATCTGAAGTTATATTTTTATATTTTAAAAAATTATTTTGACCCTGGCCAGTTAGCCAGTTTGCTCAGTGGTAGAGCATATACCTGGTGTGTGGATGATGTACCTAGTTTGATTTCCAGTCAGGGCACACAAGAGAGGTGAACCTCTGCCTCTCCTGCCTCCCCTGCCTTCTCTCTCTTTCTCTCTCTTCTCCTCCCATAGCCATGACTCAATTGATTCTACCGCATTGGCCCTGGGCACTGAAGAAAACTTCATTGAGCCTCTGCCTTAGGTGCTAAAACTTGCGCAGTTGCCAGCAGCCCCAGATAGGCAGAACATTAGCTGTAGACAAGGGTTGCCAAGTGGATCCCAGTTGGGGCACATGTGGGAGTTTGTCTCTTTATCTTCCCTCCTCTCACTTAAAAAAAAAGTTAGTGTGGTGTAATTTAGAATTACAGCTGAGCATATTATTATTGATTATATAAATAGAGCATTTATACTATCTATAAATTTATAGTATTTTCTAATTATTTCAATCAATCATCCTCTGTCTGACCAGGTCGTGGCACAGTGGATATAAGGTCTGACTGGGATGTGGAGGACCCAGGTTCAGAACCTGAGGTCACAGGCTTGAGTGCTGGGTTGCTGGCTTGAGCCTGGTATCATAGACATGACCCCATGGTCACTGGCTTGAGCCCAAAGGTCTCTGGCTTGAAGCTGAAGATCACTAGTTTGAGCAAGGGGTCACTCGCTCTGCTATAGCCACAGATCAAGACACATATGAGAAAGCAATCAATGAACAACTAAGGTGCCGCAATACATCTCTCTCCCTTCCTGTCTTTCTGTCCCTATTTGACCCTCTCTCTCTGTCTCTGTCACAAAAAGAAAAAAAAATCATCCCATAAATATTTATTGTGCATCTTCTATGTACTACAGTTTGTCCTAGGCACTGGAGATGCAGTAGTGAGAAGTCAGACAAAAGCTCAGCCCTCAAACATTTCATAGAGAAGCAGAGACAAAATAAAGGTGTGCATGTGCATATACAAAGATTTCATATATTAAACAGTGATAATTACTAACAATAAATAAACCAGGGAAGGGGGAAGCATGGACTGTTAGGGTCCTAGAGAGAGTGACTAAGACTAGCGTCCTTAGTGAGATGAATTTTAAATAAAACCTAAAGAAAGCATGGGCACTCCCCAAGTTGACATGTGTAGAGTCTGTAAATAAATTCTGGAGATTCTCACATCAGAGGCTCATCAAAGAGCCAGTGTGCATGGCAACTGATAAGAATAGTAGAGAAGATAGGACATTGGAGCAGTAAAGAGGTCCTCAATCATGCAAACTTTATAATTACAAGATTTTTTATTTTACTGTGAATTAGCTGAGAAAAAATTAAAATCATTTGAGCAGATAAATGGAATTTTAGTTGAATTCTTTGAGCTGTTTTTCTGAGAAGACTTCAAGGGGCAGTGGGAGAAGCAAGGAACTCGGGTTATGAAGGTATTAAAGCATTTGGGTGAGAGATGACAGTGAGCTGAGAAGGTGATAAGTGCTTGAATTCTATACATTTAAAGCTGCCAGGATGTATTGACAAATAGGAATGAGAAACTTGGGATGATAAAATGAAGAAGTTTGTGTGGACCTAAGGTTTGGGACCTGAACACCTTCAGAAATGTGGGACCAGACTGACCAGACAGTGGTGCAATGGATAGAGCATTGGCATGGGATGCAGTGGACCCAGGTTTAAAACCCTGAGGTTACTGGCTTGAGTGTGGGCTCATCCAGCGTGAGTGCGGGAACATCTAGCTTGAGCATGGGGTTGCTGGCTTGAGCATGAAATCATAGACATGACCCCAAAGTTGCTGGCTTGAGCCCAGAGCTCTTGGCTTGAGCAAGGGGTCCCTCACTCTATTGTAGTCCCCCTCCATCAAGGCACATGTAAGAAAGCAATCAATGAACATCCAAGGTGCTACAGTGAAGAATTGATGCTTCCCATCTCTGTCTTCTTTATGTCTGCTGTTCCTATTGTCCTATTGTCTCTCTCTCTCTGTCTCTCTTATAAAAAAAAAAAGAAATGTGAGTTCATATAATTAAGAAAAAGAGAACACTAAGAAGAGGAGACCTATGATACTCAGACTTTCTTTTAGACATACTAGGAAATGGATATGCCAGTCAGAATTATAGAGCAAAGAGATGGATTGAAAATATCATTTGAGGTTCATCAACTTAGAGTTGATGAACCTCATATCCATGTATGAGACTGAATGAAGTAAGAACCGATAGGCAGGAGAAGACTTTCAAGAACAAGATATCTGGAGGAAAAGGTGAGGGCAAAGATGAAAATTAAAAAAATATTAGCGAGAGAGAGAGACAGACAGACAGACAGGAAGGGAGAGACGAGAAGCATCAACTCATCACTGTGGCACTTTAATTGTTCATTAATTGCTTTTTTACATGTGCCTTGACAGTGGAGGGGGGAGTCCAGCTAAGCCAGTGACCCCTTGCTCAAGCCAGTGAGTTTGGGCTTCAAACCAGTGACCCCTGGGCTCCAGCCCGCTACCATGGGGTCATGTCTATAATCCCATGCTCAAGCTGATGAAACCACTCTCAACCCAGATGAGCTCACATTCAAGCTGGAGACCTCTGCATTTCAAACCTGGGTCCTCAACATCTCAACCTGACACTCTTATCCACTGTGCCACCATTTCATCAGGCAACAAAAATGGAATTTTAAGTTGAGTAAAATAATAGCATGAGTGTATGCCAACAAAAAAGGTGACTTAGGGCATACAAAGTGCTGATACAGGACAGTTAGAGAAGTGCCTGAGTAGTTTTTGGTGGAGACGGGGAGCAAGTGGTATCTAATAATAAATAGAAGGCAAAGGCCTTAGTACAGGCATTGCATTTTACTCATCAATGTCATCTTAAGAGAAAGGCTTACCTAACCACGTTAATTTTTTTCAGATGCCAATTAATTGTCTATGCACTCCTTCTTCCCTTACATTACTGTATTTCTCTATGTATAATAGTTAACATAGGTTAAACTGCAGTAAAAACAAGTCACTCAGTATATAATGACTCAAGCATAATAAGTTTATTTCATTTTCACAGGTTGGTCCAAAATGTTCCTGGTCATTGGGTAGCTGTTGTTTTCATGGGGACTCATAATTAGAGTATCATCTCATTTGCAGTTCACCTTATTTTAAATCCTTGTCTTGTACACAGGGAGTAGTTGAAGTGAGGAGAGGGGAGCGAGAGCCACTTCATAAGCCTTGAGAAGAAGTGACCACACATAATTTATATTCACCTTCCATTGGAGGGAAATAATCACTGAAAAGAAATCACATCTCAGGTACATTTTAAAAAAAAAGAACAGATTTTGGTGGAAGCTTGCTCAACACCCCTGACATAGTATAAATGTATATGTTTATTTTCACTCTGTTATGACTAGAAAGTAAGCTCTATGAACGACTTTTGTTTGTTATATTCCTACTGCCTTGGGGAAGGTCAGACATGTACTGGCCACTCAGTAAGTATTTTCTAAATGAATGAATTTGAAGCACATACACTTTTTGCCCTAAAAATAGTTCCCCCAGAACCAAAAAAGAAAGCAATGTCAACATTCAGGATAAAGTTCTATCTGCCTATTTGTACTAGGTTTTCCTAAATAAATTTCAATTTCATAGTATATTTTCCAGTTTCCCACACCAGAAGACAACAATAGACTCTAAAAATAAATGTTTTGACTGTTATAACAGATAAATACAATGTAAATGACTTCTTTTGATATAATTCAATACTTTGAAGTATTTTTTTGCCTTTTGATATTTTTTATAACCATTACTAAATTTATACATGAACACGCACACACATATATGACATCTAGTTGAGAATAAAATTATGTCAACATTTTTACCCAGGAGAAATGAATCAAGTTTTATTATTATGACCTGTTAATCTTTTCAGCTTGGTTTAATTGATTTGACTATTCCTTAGCACTGCTAATGTAGGAAGACTAAAACAAGAATTACCATACTCAAGTTTCTTGCAAAATTCATCACACTTAGTTAACAATTTGGATGCTTTCAAGTTAATAAGTAGAAATGACCTGAATCACAGTACTTTACAATATTATATTAATTCTGGGAAATTTTTGTATTTGTTTTAAAATATTTCTGTATGTAATGAATTGTTTTTCATTGAATTACATGATTTCTATATATACTATCACTTGCTTACTCAGATTTTCAAAAGTTTGGACCTTAAATGATTGAGAACTAATTATAACAGTCTGTTTTGAGATATTAATATTGAATGACTCCCAGAAGAAGCCCCAGCTGGTATGAAATGACAGTGGCAATGCCCTTACAGTCATGGGATTTGTGCAGCATATACCAGCTGTGCTCCTGGGCCACTCTGGCTACCTCTCTATTTCTGAATACAATTTATGTTGTTAACACTTTGAATAAGAATAGTGTCAAAGTCTTGACTACTTCTCTGGTAAGTACCCAGGCAAACAATGTACTGCTGTGCTATTTTTAAAGTTGTTACTTTCTACCTGGTCTTTAGGGTAAAGATCTGTCTGTAGCAGTTATCTCGAAAGCCAAAAAGTGATCATAGCTTAATCCTAAAATTTTCTTAGGCAAAAAGGCTGATCCTGAGTTTGAATTTGGTCAGTGATTCTATTGGATTTTCAGGTTAGCCTAGAGCTAAACCGAACCTCTTTGAAAGTCTAAGTCAATCTTCCCAAGTAGTGAAGTTTGTTCTCAGTATGAGGCAAGGAAGTTTGATTAAGAAAGGCTTTTATTTTCTCAGAATGACAACACATTCCTTGTGAAATCATTTTGCATAATCTACTCTAAAATTGTCCTTGCTGTTCTGAACTTTAAACTATCAAAATTATTCAACACAGAAAACCCAATCAAAAACTATTGTCATATTACTGCTAATTTTCTGAGTAGTTAACAAGTTCTTCTAAACTATTTTTCCCACCTTCATCTTTATACTTTTTTTTTATAACTTTTTTGGTGTATACAAATATTAACTTGGGGAAAATCAGGAAATGAAACAAACAAATAATAAAAAAACAAACAAACAACAATAACATCAAAAACAAACAATTAGTTTTGTCACAGGAGAAAACCTGAGTCCTTGGGGCTTCTTCCTTGGTTCTTGCCTTCCTCACAAGAAAACAATTAGGCAAAAGACAGGGTGCAGTGTTCAAGCAAACTAAGCAGTTTATTAGGCAAAACAATACACTTGGCTCAAAGCACAAGCAGGCAAACTCGACTAGTCTTGAGGGCAGGTCCCCTCTTTCCTGAGAAGGAAGAAACAAAAAGAATACAAGGGAAGAGATCCAGCAGGGGTAACCGAGTCAGCCAGTAATAAATTCACTATATTTCATAGTTATAATCCAAAGCATGGATAGCAGGATCTGTATGTAACTATGGCCAGTGATCTAGAAACACCTTTCCCCTTGCTGACCCCACTGAAATTTTCCCTCCCCTCTCCTTGAGTCCTGGAAAACCTTAAACAAAGAAATCACATGCTCATAGCTTAGATACTATAAAGGAATATAACCTGTAAGAAAGTCAAATTCAGGGAGCCCGTGTTTTGGAGCTACAAGCCCATGTGCTCCACCGGCTTAAATAAATCCTACTTCCTTCATCAAATTGTCAGGGCGTTTTTGTCCTCCTTTGATTCCTGCAATAGTCTGAGTGCCCACCTGTTGGGATCTTAAGAGTTATATACTCATAACTTCAAGGCTTTAGTTCCCTGTTATCATGACTAATGTATAGAATTTCAAGGCTTCCCTTCCCTGATATTGTGACTAACACAGGATTTCAATGCCATTTGAACATCTGGTAATTTTGTTTTGGAAGCTCTTAAGATTGCTGACTCCCTACTTCACTGGGTTAGATAAATCCATTTTTCCCTTCCCCTTTTTCTGCCTTGATAGTTGTCTATTCTACAGAACAGTTTGAACTATATACATATTGATGCTATTTAATGTCCCTTAATACTATTACATCTTAATTAAATGCTTATAATGCAACATAATGCAAATTATGCAATCCATAATTTATATTTGAATTTTCACAAAAATACCTCCAAGGGGTTCTCAAGTTATGACAGTCTCAACATATGACACTGAATTTATGATGCTCACTCCCATAAAAACTTTTAAAAATTGAGACATGAGTCTCAATTAATAACGGCTTACACCATTAGCATCACACTTATGCACTACTTGGGCAAACTAGTTTGGTTGTAAATGTTGGAAGAATATGCAGTAATGTAGTATACTAGTATGCTTAACTGCACCATTTTGGACTGTTAAGAGTGCAAGTGTTCTGTTTGTGTTGCTTTGTTTGGCAACTTTTTGGCCCTTATCATGGCCATTATCAAGTCAGAGTCTTCAGATGGTAATGCTTCGAAGAAGAAAAAGCCATCATGATGGATGTCATAAAGCTACTGGCATCACATGGAGCAGAGTTGTCTGCTGAGGACCTCATTCAGCTGGAGAAGCAGCTGATTGAAGAGGAAGAGATAGAAACTACAGAACCTGAGAGATTTATTACCAATGGTTTAGCTGAAGGTTTTTCTGTGGTAGAGGATGGGTTGGCAAAATTTCAGGCTGAGCACCCAGCAATGACAGATTCAGTAAAGTCCACAGAGCTGTATGGATACGTTGCAATGCTATAGGCAGATTTTGGAAGAAAAGAAGTCACCAACCTTCCAGACTAGCCTGAAACAATTCTTTAAGAAGGTAGAGAGGCCTGCAGCAGATCCTGCTTCTTGAGATGAAACACCTGTAATACAGGTAGAATCATCTCCAGCATCTCCTGAATGTTCCCTAGGCAATCCTGATTCTCTTGACCCAGTATCTCCAGCACCTTCTCCTGCCTCTCCAGCTTCCTCCTCCCAATAGGTTACTCTCTCCCACCTTGAAATGCCCCTTCCAGTGTGCAAGCCAACCACAGGAATAAAGGTAAGGATTTTTTTTTTACTCTCATTTTTTTTTGTTACTACAGTATAGTGTGCAGGACAGCATATTTATGCCCTTTCTCTTTTCTATGGCTTAGTTGTGCTTTTACATTCTAGATTATAAATTTACAACTGTATTAAGATAGACAAGTGACTTAGGCTAGGGTGTGTTTTGACTTACACCAAAGTTCAGGTTATGTCACTGTCGTAGGAATGGAACTGTCTTGTTGTAGGTGGGGTGCAGAGCACATTTCTAGCAGCTGTGGCTGATGCAATGCTGTGAGAATACTCCAGCTCCTGGAACCCTCCTGGGCACACCCAGGAAGGGAGCTCGCACTCTATAAGAAAATGACTTAGCGCCAACCAGGCAGCTCCCTGATATTTTTAGCCATTGGCTATGAAGGACACGCTGTAACACCCTATAGGCTGAACCTGTGTCTATAAGCTAGCTTACTTCCTGAATAAAGCAGATCTGCATCACTGAACCTGGTCCCCAGAGTCAGGTCTTTGCGTCTCCGTTGTCCTCACCCCCGGCAGGACTTGTCCACAACTGGCGCCTGAACAGGGACCCAGCTGGCAATCAAAGGAAGGGTGAGTGACTCTCTGCAATGGGAAACCTTCTCCCTCACTCTCAAGCTCCACAGGCTCAAGCCCTGCATGCTCTATTGCAGAGTAGGCGAGTTAAAGTTAGTGAAAAGAATCTTTGTACCTACTGAGAAATTCTCTCAGGTTTCAACCCTTGGCTCTGGGATGCGCCTCTTTGGGACCCTGATACTTGGGCCAGAGCTTTGCTGTGTGTCTATTTGGCTGAAGTACATGAAGGACAAACCTTCCCTCTCGGCCTCATTCCTGCCCAGGCATGCGATACATGCCTGCCTGACCGGTGCTCCTGCTGAGGATCCTATGAAGCTTCCTAAGGTCCTACAGGCTACTTCTCTTTCAGAGGAACCCCTACAGGCTAGCCCTCTCTCTGGGGAGCCCCTGCCTTCCTATTCGCCTCCTTCACTGAGGAGGAAAGTAGTTTAGTCTCCGAGTTTGATGGAATCACGGCTGAGCGCGCAGAAACAAAACCAACCAAATTGCTAACTGTGCCATCAGCTCTGCTGCTAGAAAAAGCAGAGGTCGCTATTTCCACATTCCCTGCTAGGGCACAATGCCCCACTCCAGTCTCTCAGATGCCATTTTCTACCCCAGCTTTAACTCCAACACGTGTTCTTGCTGCAGACCCATGGGCCAGCCTACACGCCTCCATGTGCCTTTTTTTTCTGTCTGTCCATCTTATCTATTTATTTATCTGTATCTCTTGCTCTCTCTCTCTCCTTTGCTTCTCTCTCTGAAATGACACTGGAAGGACCCAGCCACGGCACAGTGGCAGGGATCACACCCTCTTCTAACACAAGGGAGAGGTTATGCTTGTGTTTTTCAGCCAATTTAAATCCCAGAAATCCCCCAACCTGCTTGACAGGGTTCCTTGGGCACCCACTAAATGGTTCAGTCTTCACTCATCCAAAGCCACAGCCCTGGCCTTCTCCACACTGACTACACCTGAGGGGAAGAGGTCCTCAGTGCTTCAGAAGAAGATCTCACAGCCAGCATGTGTGCCCCATCACCTGGGGGTGTGTGGAGGCTTTGGCGGAGTGGGCCCAGAGAATTGCCCCTGATGGGTCCCCAGGCCCTGGAGCTCTGTTCTTGCTTGTGTGTGCTATAGTGACTGCTGAATCCCAAATGTGGACCAACTCTTACATCTGGGCTGCTTTTTCCCCACCCTGCCATTATCCTGCCCTTACAGACAACAACAGCAAGCTGTCATTCATGAAGTCCAATTGTCCCTAATTAAAAGAGAAAGGGGAAGTGTGGGTGGAGTGCAGAGCGCATTCCTAGCAGCTGTGGATGATGCAATGCTATGAGAATACTCCAGCTCCCGGAGCCCTCCTGGGCACACCCAAGAAGGGAGCTCACCTGCTATAAGGAAGTGACTTAGCGCCAACCAGGCAGCTCCCTGATCTTTTTAGTTATTGGCTTTGAAGAACATGCTATAACACCCTATCAGCTGAACCTGTGTCTATAAGCTAGCTTACTTCCTGAAAAGAGTGAATATGCATATCTGAACCTGGTCCCTGGAGTCAGGTCTTTGCATCTCCATTGTCCTCACCCCCAGCAAGACTTGTCCACATTTTGTAACCTAAGTAACCCCTGTATAAGGTATGATATAATATTATCTATAAAGTGCTATTATGGAAAATTTAGTGTAAAGAAAATTCAAATTCAGAGAGATTAGGTAACAGTAACTGCTTCACAGGTGAAACATAAGAGATTCAGAATATAAACTCAGGCCCCATGTTTCCAGACTTACCACATATACATTGGATTTCTTCTAATTAAAATGTCTTATATTTACCACTCATTGATCATACCTTTAACTTGAATGCAATTCCTACCTGATTTTTATATCTTGACTCCCTACTTAGCTTTTAAAGTCCAATTAAAATAAATACACTGATAATTTTTGTGACTAAGACAGGTTAATTTTATGAATTTATTTAAAAAAATTACTAATGTTTTACCAGCATATAGGATATCTATGTTCTTCCTTCCTTAGTTTTACTCAGCCTCCACATATCTTGTTAAGGCCATTTGACTAGGCCTCACCAATGGAAAATAGTGGGATGTGGAGCTACCATTTTCAGGCCTGATCCCAGTAATTCCTTCCCCAGGCATTTTCTACTTTCTCCTCCTTCATCTCTTGACTGGAAACACAGACTTTAGTGAAGGCCATCAAAATTCTAGCAAGTGATACTAACAGCCTGGGTTCGCAATTAACCATGTCCTGACTGTGAACATCTACATTGGATATTTCATAAGTTTATAATACACATCTACTGTCTTAAGCACCTAAGACTTATTTGCTATATAACAATTATAGTCTCTGCTTGATGCACCGTTTAACCTGTATTAAACCTTTTTATTTTATAATGCATTTTAACAAACAATATATTTTAATGTAATAGTCACATGACACGGGTATTATTAGTTGCTGAATTAGGGGCTGAATTGTGTCCCCTAAATATTTATATGTTCAATTCCTAATCCCCATTATGTCAGAATATGAGTATATTTGGAGAAAGGCCTTTTAAAGGATAATTAAGTTAAATGAGGTCCTTGGAGAGGATTCAAATCCAATATAACTGGTGTCTTCAGAAGAAAATATTTGGACATAGACACAGAGAAAAGACCACTTGAACATACAGTGACCACGTGGCCATCTTCAAAAAAGAAAAATCTTAGAATATGACCCTACTGATACCTTAATCTTGTACTTCAAGCCTCCAAAATTGTGAAAAAAATTTCTGTTGTTTAAGCCACCTAGTGGTATTTTATTATGCCAGCTTTAGAAAACCAATACAATTGCTCTCTGGACAAATAAATGAAGTTTAGAAAAAAATAATTTAGTAAATAAGAAAATAATAATAAGTAGTAGAATCAGTGGTTAAGTTTATTTCTTGACATGCAAAGTGGAAAACCCATTATATTCTTTCTTACCTTTACTGTGAAGGTTCTAACATACTAATATATTTGAGTTCTTATCATGCTTATTATTCATGCCATAAATTAAGAATGCTTATATCACCACAGTTATTTATTTTTATATTATTTTCTTACTATATTTTAAACTCATTGTAGAGAAATACTACATCTCTAATCTTTATATCCCATATAGAATCAGGAACCATGCCTTAAGGTTATAAATTTTTCAATAAACATAGCTCTATTTTAAAATATATTTAAATGTTATGAGATAAAACCTTATTTTGAGAGACTCAAAAACCAATTTTAATATTTATTCATACAATAATAACTATATATGGGCCTTATGTTTTGACTGCCTACAAAGATGCTTTAATTTAGTTTGATTGTAAAAAAAATTGTTTAGTATATATTTTTTAATTTTATATATGCTATTTTTATATAAGTTTTTTCATCAAAGATTTTCCAGCAGATTTTAAGGTGCATGTATAGACTGTCTCTATTATGTTTTGCAATTCACATGTAATCATATAAAAATACTTCATATCTTTTTTAAACCTCCCAATAATTGACATTATTTCTGATATTAGCATAGCTACATATGCAAACACAATCTTTATATTTTATCTTCTTCTTCTTTGTGTGAAATCTGAAAAGCTCTGTTCAAATATTTATTATACTTACCTTTATTCATTTGTGCATCTTATTTCCCTGATAATATCCGCTATAAAGGTCTTAGTCATAATTCCTTAAAATTATGATTGTCATGGCAACCCCCAGCAGCCATGTACCAGTCAGTACCACTGATATTTTTCTTTAAAATATGCAGGGTTAAAACATCAAAATAAGGGTATAATATAACATTATACCTAAACAAATTAATAAAAAAATAATAATTTTGTAAAGTCTAACATTCCTGTTTGACACTTTTGAAACATAGCTTGCAAGACATAAAAAAATATTAAATGAAAATATGTACATGCTACAATAAATTAGATTTCCAAATCATCATTTTAAGTAAAGGCTTTTAACTGCTTCACTCTGGAAATAATCAGAAACCTGGCTGATAAATATGAGGCAAATGACAAATTAATATGCTTTGGCCCTCAGCAACATTGGAGACAAATGTCAGTACAATGATTTGGACTCTGCTCAGAGTTGTCTGTCTGGAGAACGGCTGCACAAGTGGCAGAAAATCTGCAATTTAGAAGGATGAAGCTGCCCTCTATGTGAAAAGCCTGGGTGCTGCACCGCACAATAAAAGGTGAAAGATGACAAGATTTAAAAGACAAACAAATTTTATTGATCTGCCGACTCCACTGAAACATAAATATTAAAACAAAAAAAGAAAGAACTATAGGACTGAGATCCCATCAAGACTTCTAAAAATAACAACTGTTTTTCTCAGGAAGTGTATTATTTCTAAAAGTTGTTTGATTTCATTTCTATTACTTTAAATTTGTTATTTATAAGCTTTAAAACTTTTGATAAGAGCACATTAATAGAATCAGAAAATGCAGAAAAATTTTAAGTAATTAAAAATATCTAAACAGTCCTGTTAGATTATACAATTGCACAATAATAAATTATTTTAATTCAGAATATTTTCATAAACCAATGTATTCATGAGTTTTCTAAGATCCACCTTAAGGTTCAAGAAAACAGTTAAATTATGAAAAACTGTGTAACTTTAAGGGTCTCAAAATATAGGCAAGTCTCAAGTTGCTCATAATAAGTGTAATTCTTTATGTTTTTTATTATTTGTATTTTTATTTTCTGTCCTATGTTTAGCTATGCAAGAAATTATTACTAGAACTTTATATGAAAGGCACTATATTGTATTAATTATTGACTGTAAAGTTGTAAATGCATTTTAGTCCCATAACCATCCATTTATAGTTGTATTATCTTAGGCAAGAATGGAGACATTAATAGTATTAAATAATAGACTTCATCTAAAGATTAAATAAAATATACAACTCAAACATTTATCTCAATAAGAGGCCCATAATAAGTGATTAATAATATTATATATTTTTATTATTAGGATTTCTATAGTATAATTTTCTTTTTCTGATTTGAAGAACATCATAACAGTACTCTTTTCTGCTACTATGGTATTGCTTGCCCTCCACCCAGCATGTCAGAGCAGTAGCGGTCTGTGTATTGTGCCACAACTATTAAATTGTGTTTGACCCCTACCATATTCAATTCTGATTCTCACCTAGTATTGGATCACTATTACATTTGGCTTCAGGTCTGCCTTCTCCCTTTCCACTTAAAAATTGGTGTGGGATTTTGGGAATTGAATTTGTTCAGACTTGGAAAAAGCCTAAAGCTAGTAATATCCTACAAGTGCATTGCTATGTGTAAATACTATTACAACAAATATTAAAAAACTCCCCATATAACAAAAATTTCCAAATTCTTGCCAGTGGCATTTTTGGTATGAGCTGTGGTCAATACAGCTAACATCCAAAGCATGGAAATATCTTGGGGAATTTTGGGAAGTATTTGGTTATTATAAGAATGTGGCCTATAGCTCATTACAAAATTGAATGACCATCCAAATACATATTTAAATAAAGTATGTATTTCCTATGGCTTTAGGCGACCCCTGTGTTTAGGTCATTAGACCCCCACCGGGGTCGCGACCCACAGGTTGAGAACCGCTGGATTAGAGGGAAGTTGAGAAGGCTTAACATTTTCTTGCTCAGAGAAGATTCATTAGTGCTAATACATGTCCTGGTGAACATTTCATAAGAGCATAAAAAGAGAGAAAACTCTTCAGTGAGATACAGCAAAAGAAAGTAGTAATTAGCATGCAGGAGTTGTCCACCTGATTCTGCCATATAAAATCTGGCAAAGCATTTAATTTCTATGACTCCAGACCTTAATGTATATATAATTCAGATATTGTATTATTTCTCCTAGTTTTTTTACCACCTCTCAATTCTAAGGCTGTAATGTTTCTTGATAAATCAAAGCTTATGTTTAATTAGCTCATCACATAGCTAAGGTAGCCTCAGATCAGAGACAGTAGACAGGAAATCCCAATAGCTTCTGTGGTAGATATCCATATTTGAACTACAGTGAAGGTAGCTAGATTCAACTCAAGATATATCAATATCATCTGTGAGAGGAGCTCAAACAAATCATGTGATCTTTCTCTTTCAATGTAAGGAGTTCATGATGCCTCCCACTATCTTAATATTGTGCATTGAGAGTGACGCATCACAAGCTTAATGAAAGACACATTATAATGGATGAATAGTAACATTTTTGTAAATAAGATTATAACTAGTATATAAATCCAGAGAAGCTAGAAACATCATGTAGGTTTAATGTCACTTTCTTTTTATTTACTGAGTAATTTAAGTATCAGGGAGAACATGAGCATTTAAAGAAATAAAAAAGTGAGTGAAACTAAGATTTTTACCAACCAATTGACATCTGTCTATTATGTTAGGGGTGAAATATGTAATGTAAATAGAAAATAATCTGACATTTAACAAGGACCATCTTCCCTATGCCATATATATCACATTTTGCTTAATATTTTTTTATAAATGTAAAATTTGAGGCATAAAGGGGTTGTCCAAAGTCAAACACTGGTGCACTGTGCAACAAGAATTTGATTCCATGTAAATAAGTCAGTGAAGTTTGTGCTCTTTTCACTATGAATTACAAGGCTAAAAGTCATTACATTGGAATGTTCTAAATTTATTTCAATAATTAAGTTATTTAATGCTAAAATTTTTTTGGAATTCTTTAGATTTTTTTAAATTAAATCATGACCTACATACATATGCCTGTTCACACGCATGCACATGCACACACAAAATCAAATTGTTTTCAGTATGGTAGTAATTTCTCAGATGAAGTCTTATTCCATAATATTAAATGATTTTTTTATTGTCCTCTGAAAGAATTAATATTAAGAGCATGTCATTTCTGTGGAATTTGTCTGAATAATACTTTATTCCAGGGTGGAAAAGGAAGAGTTTAAACATTAGGTACAAAAATAGAAAAGAAGATCATAAGAGGAAAAGCCAAGTACTGTATTCCTCAATCAGCAAGCCTAGATCAATATACCTTGATTCTTCATACTTGAAAACACAGCCTTGAAATGGATTTGAATTTGAATACGTTAATACATTGCATTTTGAACTTCACATTCATCATTGTATGTTAAACAACACTCAGGTGTTTTCAACAAGCTAATAAACGTTATTGGTATTTTACTGAGATTGTTCTCGGTAGTCTTATAGATATGTGTGAGTCTGACTTTCACCATGTACATTATTTATAAAATAGAATAACCTTATAGAGGGTAGGGGAAAATGACATTTAAAAGACAAAACAAAAAGCTATTTAAAAAGTAGTGAGCCTGACCAGGCGGTGGCGCAGTGGATAGAGCATCGGACTGGGTCGCGGAGGACCCAGGTTCAAGACCCCGAGGTTGCCAGCTTGAATGTGGGCACATCTGGTTTGAGCAAGGCTCACCAGCTTGAGCCCAAGGTCGCTGGCTTGAGAGAGGGGTCACTCAGTCTGCTGTAGCCCCTCGGTCAAGGCACATATGAGAAATCAGTCAATGAACAACTAAGAAACCACAACAAAGAATTAATGTTTCTCATCTCTCTCCCTTTCTGTCTGTCTGTCCCTATCTGTCCCTCTCTCTGACTCTCTCTGTCTCTGCCACAAAGAAGTAATGATTAAACACAGTTTTATCTGACAGTGAGAAAGAATAAATGGATAATAAGATGAGAAAGCAGTGCTTTCTTTCTTATGCTCAGTCTCTATTTTAAATAAGTGTCATTATTTTAAATAAAAGAAAGCATTTTATGGAATATTTTGGAAACATACACAGACGTCAAATTAAGTAATAGTCTTAAGAAGATAAACAAAAGTTTCAAATAGAAAGCCAAATAGAGCAAAACTACCCATAATAAGCCATGGCAATCCTAAGAAAAACTTTATGTTAAAATCCATTCAGCAAATGCATCCAAGAAGGATAGACAATTTCTTAGTAATTTAGAAATTTGGAGAGCATAGCAGTAAAATTAAAAAGAAAAAAAAAATACCAAACTGCATCTTTGTAAAAGATAGGTGGGTATTTAAATAGTGGACAAAACCATTTAACAATTATTTATTTTTTTCTTGCTGTTGTAAATGAGTGTGCTATTTCATATTTCATTTTATTATAGCTAAAAACAATTGATGGTTTATATGATAGTCTTTTTAAGTATTTAATTACTTTATTAACAAAATATATACAAGAATTTTATCACTCTCTGATGAAACTTCAAATAATTTTATGTAGAGGGCCTTGAGATGTATCAATTATGTGAAACATGTTAAAATAAAAAATATTTTTAAAATACACATTACAAACCAGTACTTTATACAAGAATTCTCTATAATGTTTGTTAATCAATGTGAGAAGTCATTGTTTCAACTGACTACAAGTCATGTACAGGTTTTGCTATTTTGTAGATTGTTTGTTTGTTTGTTTTTTGCTTTGTTGGAGACTTTTCCCCGGTCCTGATTTTTCTTTGATTTCCTGGATTATTTAGAGTATCTTCTAGATTTGTTCCATCACCTCTCCACAGAATTCTGATACCTATGTTCATTGCTTCTAGAACCTGAATGTATTCTCTCCTTTTCTCTTGATTTTGATCTCTTTTCTTTTAAAATTGTCACTGTCCTTGTTTTGATGCCTATGTTCATTTTCAGAGAAAGATTTCTTCTGTCTCCTCTCTTCTTTTTGGAATCACCACACTTATTTTCCAAATCTAGGTGCATTTCTTGGTCACTCATGACTCTACTGTAACTATTTTGTTCAGAAAGAACACCTCTGCCTGAAGTATATTTTCTTCCGAGATCTTTCCAGTTGTCATTCCTTGCATTTTTATCTGAGTTTTCCTGACATTTTTTCTCATTCAGTTCTTGTTTCTTGGTGACTTTAATCTTCTTTCTTCTTGTTTCTTGGCATTTGTTTGTTGTTTCCTGATCAGTTTACCCACTTTTTCTTTTTTTTTTTTTACTTCAGGTGTTTTCTTGTTTTTTCTTTCTTATAGCTTTAGGTGAAGCAGAGCTCTAACTGTTGGTGAGTGAAGACTTGCTCTGTTCCATGGAAGATTCAGAACTATTGTCACTGCTGTCCCAACCAGAAGCTGAATCGTCAACTTCAACAGCTCAGTACATGGAAGAGGAAAAATAGAAGAGGATTTATCTGGCTCAACTTCTGGTTTCTGTACAACAAAGACTTTTGGTATATCTTTGAGATGCTCACACAATTCATCATTAAACTTCCCATGGAAGTAAAAAAGTTGATAGTAAGTAGAGTGTTCCTGGGATTATCTCAGAATAATAACCCTTCAAAGAATGGTTATAAGGTTTCATTCTTTAATCTTTATTAAGTTTAGAAAAACCAATGTATTCACATAGTTCTTGGAAAAATATTGAAAAAAAATTACTGGAAGACATAGTGGTTTCTCACTCAGTTTTAAGTGCTCAAGAACACTTCATGAAAGTGAATCAGTGTATAGAAGATGAGCAAACATCTTAGCAATATTTCTCTCAATTTGTTTCCTAATAATCTATAGTATCATTTTGTTCTTTAAATATATTTTCAAAGAATTCCATCTTTTTTGAGCACAAAAAATTGCGTAGCTAATAAGCCAATTTTTTTCTCATATGTCTCTCATTGAGCCCAGCAATCAAATACATGTTGCAGAGTTCTTTTGTTTGGCTTTTTAGGAAACTCTATTTTTAACAGTTTGTGAGCACATTCTTCAATATTTAAAATTGAATAAATAGCAAGATAAATTGTGATAGAAAGTGAAACTAAATAAGTTTTCATCTTGTAATGAAGTCACCTTCTGTGCTTCCTCTACTTCTTCGTCCTCTTCTTCCTCCTTCTGTCCACTTCTTTCTGAATATTCGTCTGTGTTTAAGTCACTATCTCCTTCACCAAGAATTTCCTTCTTATTAACTGTGTACTTTTCTTTATTTCCTACAAAATTAGGATCCATCCTGAAAACATTAAGAACATATTCTGGATTATAGTCATCTTCTAGAGGAGCATATAAATGAACTATAGTTTTCCCTTCTGTCATGGCCCAAAGAATATTTTATCTGTTTCACACTTCTTATTTTCTGTGGCCAGGTGATCTTATCAGTCAGACTCCTTAAGCTGGTCCAAAAAACAAGTACCAAATAGAATGAATTCTTTGACAGTTTATTTTTTCTGTCTGCACGATCACCTGAAACTCCACTGCACCACAATTACATCTATGTGCCATGTTAGTGTGAAACAAACAAATTTTTGTTTCAATTTCTGTTTTTTAGAATTTGGTCATTGATATTCTTGTATATGGGAGAATCAATTATTTTAAAATCTATGCCTCTATGATACTATTAATACTGCATAATATTTATATGTTTTCTTCTTTTCTGTTATTTTATGCATTAAAATAGTTCTGGTAAAACAAAGATTAGCAGTAGTAGTGGCAGTAGTAGACATACTTGTTTTTATCTGTAAAATATTATTGGAATGCCACATAAAATAATCTATTTAGTGTTTGTTTCTGTTAATGAAATTGTATGTAGTAATGTCAGTTTTATTCTATTGTTCAGAGGATTATCTTGAAAAGGTAATAAATTTAAACTCTACTTTCAATAAAGTCAACAAATATTTATAAAGTGTTTACCAAATATCAAGCATGGTAAAAGAGCTTTTCTTGAATGTAATGAATTACAGTAATAGATTGTTTAATGTATAATGTTCTACATTGTTGCAATAAAATGTATTAAATTATATTATACCTTAAAACACTACTTATGGAAGTATTTAATATTTGACATGTATATGTATAAGTATGATATAATAATACTTGTTCTTGTATTTTGTAATACAGTGTGTCCATAAATCATGGTGCACTTTTGACAGGTCACAGGAAAGCAACAAAAGATGATAGAAATGTGAAATCTGCAATAAGGAAAACCCTCCCAGTTTCTGTAGGATGATGTGGCAGCATGTGTGCATGCACAGATGATGATGTAACACAGTGTATACAGTGGAGCAGCCCCCAGCAATGCCAGTTGAGATATGGATGGTAAAGTTCAGTATGTCTGTGGCTCGCTAAATTCGAATCTGTGACCAAAGTGCAACGTGAATATAGGCGCATTTATAACGAAGCGCCACCACATAGGAATAACATTACTTGGTGGGATAAGCACTTAAAGGAAACCAGCAGTTTGGTGGAGAAACCCCATTCTGGTAGGTATCAGTCAGTGATGAGTCTGTAGAGACTATACGGGATAGCTACCTAAGGAGCCCTAAAAAACCTGTGCGTGAGCCCACATCAAAGTGCACTAAATAGATATGAAACTGGGAGGGTTTTCCTTTTATTTGGTGCAGATTTCACATTTCTATCGTATTTTGTTGCTTTCCTGTGACCAGTCAAAAGTGCACCATGACTTTACGGACACACTGTAGATTTGTATTAGTTTTTATTTGATAAATTAAATTGAATAGCTTCACATATATTCTTATGTTTTGAGAAAAGGTGAAGTATAAAAATTATATTGAGATATCTAACTTTTTAATACAGTTTCTTGTAAATTAACTTAATGAGCAAATTCTCTGACATTATTAAAATTCAATTTTTTACTTTCTCTTTTGTAATTAGTTCCATATGTGTCCTTTGTTTATACTAACTCAAGAAGATATATTTTTTTTAATCTGAATATATTATAGTTTTAGGTTTTAATTTTATATCAGTTATTCACCAAATATGTATGGGGATATTTCTTAACTCTCTATTTTGGTTCATTGATCAGTTATGTAACTTCTTGGCAAAGTGATAAATTTTGGTACACAATTTTAAAATTTGATTTAATTTGTGTTGAATATGTAGATTAATTTTGAGAGAATTGACATCTTAAGAAAAATAAGTATTCTCATCCATGAGTATGTTATGCTTTCCTATTAAATTAGGTTTTACTTAATTTTTCTCAGGGATATTTTATGTTTTTAGAATACAGATCTTACAAATTATTTGTTAAGTTTACATTAGAGTGTTCTACAGTTTAATTTTAATATAGTTCATCATCAGCATAATAACATAATCACATTTTGCATATGAAATTTGTATCCTGTCTCATTTCTGAAATAATTTTATTTCTAATTTTTTTCATTTTCTGTAAATTTTTTGGTATTCTTACATATATTTATTTATATCCCATGTTAATTAGCAAAATTATTCTTCTTGCCTTCAAATCTTTAATTATTTTTATTCTTCTTAGTGCCTTATGGTAATGAATAGAAGTAGCAGTACACATTCAATCTAAAGGGTTAAGAGGACATGTCCTGGACATATTCTCCTAGGGAGAAGAGTTCAATATTTCAGCAATTTGAATGATGCTAACTTTAGGTTTAGTGTTTTATTTTTGATGACTTTTTTCAGTTTGAAGAAATTTTCTGTCATTTCTTACCATTCTTAGTTTTCTGAGAAATTTTTTTCAGAACAGATATTGAATGTTGTCAATATTTTTCTGCATCTATTCAAATATACATATATACATTTTGAACAATGTAAATTGTTATTCAAATATGATTCAGCATTTTAAAATTTCAAGCTATTGCAAATAATCATTGTATTTGGGCAAAGAATCACTACAGTGCTGTTTATACAGGACAGAAGGGGGACGGTTTTAGAGTTGGGACATAAAGGTGCCTGTTTTGAATTTCTAATTCTTTTGAATAATTGGACCAGTAAAGTCAGTAACAATCTTTTTTTTATTTTTTTTATTTTTATTTATTTTATTTCTTTTTGTATTTTTCCGAAGCTGGAAACAGGGAGGCAGTCAGACAGACTCCCGCATGCGCCCGACCGGGATCCACCCGGCATGCCCACCAGGGGGCAATGCTCTGCCCATCTGGGGCATTGCTCTGCTGCAACCAGACCCATTCTAGTGCCTGAGGCAGAGGCCACAGAGCCATCCTCAGCGCCCGGGCCAACTTTGCTCCAATGGAGCCTTGGCTGCGGGAGGGGAGGAGAGAGACAGAAAGGAAGGAGAGGGGGACGAGTAGAGAAGCAGATTGGCGCTTCTCCTGTGTGCCCTGGCCAGGAATCAAACCCGGAACTCCTGAACGCCAGGCCAACGCTCTACCACTGAGCCAATTGGCCAGGGCAGTAACAATCCTTTAATGTCAACTACAGTCAGCCCTAGGATCTCTAAGTCCTTTGAAATTTCTTACTTTCATAAGTTTCCCAAGGCTAAAAGTTAACACCTGCTTGAAACTTTGTCAATGATTATGTCTATTTATATATGGTTTATGTAAGTTACTAGACAGACTGACTGAAAGATAGATAAATAAATTAAAGTTTCAGAAACAGATACTTGTATCACCCCACCCCAAAATAACATATTTAATTTTAATAACAGATAAATGAGTACATTTTTAGAATTATATGTTAACAACAGAGAACTGCTTTTAATTTTGGACTGAATATTAACCTGTTTTGGTTTGAGGAAATTGTGTGTGGGTGGGTCTGTGTCTTTATATAGCATCAATTTCCTCTACCATCACCACCAATGTAAACTAGTTGTTTCTCTTTTCCAACAATGACAAATGGTATTTTTCCACAAAAGTTTTATATACATTCATATATATGTAAGCACATCTGTGTGTATATATGAATGTGTATATGTGTGTGTATGAATTTTCTAGCCAGCCAAGAACAGATTGTTATGAGAAAATCACTTGTGTTCTCCAATTTTAACTCTACTTTAAATTTGCTTCATTAACCTACTAAACTTGGTTACACCTTTCTATCTACCAATGAGAAATGTTATTATTTTTGAAGTCATAACTGATACATACAAAAAATGAAAATAAAGATATGCATATAAAAGTCTGTAAATATGAGTCTACTGAAATGAAACTTTAATAGCAATAAGAAAAGAATATATATATATATAATGATATATATATTTATATATATATATATATAATGATGACACTCATGACTCATGAAAAGAAAGTCTGAGTTTATAATTTTAGAAAATGCTGCCTTTTTTTAAAGTGATCTTTTCTCCAATTTCATCTAACACTATCAGTGTACACCCAGATATTAGGTCTTTATGGTTCTGAGTACACTGGCTCAGTTTCCAGATGCTAGCACCTTGTTGACTTTGTCTGAGGGTTTTCTCTTGTTTCTAAGTCTCAAATAGCAAAAAACTAATGTGTCTCAAAAGCAGCCTTTAAGAAAACTATTGGTAACTGATACGTGCATTATTTAGTTGCCTTGTTCCTCCAATGAAACACTTTTGGAAGGCAAGTTTACTCTACCATCCAAGAGCTCTCCAATGAGATAAAGCTCCTGTTATTGTCAATCAAAATGTCCTCGATAGAAAACTTTTTAAACTGCCTTTTTCCCACCATCTCATTTTTCCAGTTCCCTACTATGCGTCTTGGAATTTGCCTTAAAAATAAACTACTTGCATTGGAATTTAAGTCTCAGATTCTACTTTAGAAGCAATTTATCTGAGAAGGTTGATGCCATTAAAAGCCACAGAAAGTCAGTCCTCAGAATGAAATTCAAGAGTTAGGCCACTTGCCCAAAGATGTCAATAAGTATCCTTTTTGCTGATATTAAGAGGAGTTTGTGATGCTAGACCTGGAGACTGCACTTACCCATCAAAAGCAAGGTTAGCATTACTCTCAAATTAACAACAAGGCCAGAATGGTAAAGGACTCTAGGCACAACTGTGGTGTAAGGACAACTAGAAGCAAGGTAAATAGATAAACAGAATGTTGCTTGATTTATGTAGCCAAAAATAATAAAGGCCAGATGGGCTGATTGCTAACGTCACCTACTACAATGGAAACAACATTGAAGGAATGATTGTTCAAGCAGTTTCCAGGCCTGTGATAATTCTCAGACTCAGGGCCCGTCAATGGAAGGAAAGGGACAGCTTTCTTAAGCCTTGCCACAACATGCAAATATGCATCATAGTAATTCTTCCACTGTTTCTTGCAGCTCTTTACCAGAGAAAGTAGACTACAGAGAAGAGACTATCTAGAATGCTGGATCAGAGGTGACCTTGACAGTATAATCGTGACTCTGGTGAGCATGATGACCATGGAAATTAGGTAATAAATGGAGTTGTAGCCATATCTACATTAGGTTGTCCCATTGAGTCTCCAGAGTTCAACTTATAAAATGTAATCTTGAGCCCAGATTGATGATGATAATGAATATGCTTAGTGTCTGGGAAGTCACTACTCATATTAGGTTCTCTACCTGTGAAATGAGAGTCATAAAGACAGGGAAGGTTAAATTGAAGCCTCTGAAACTGGACTCCTCCCAGTTCCATCCGTGGCCAAGACAGTAAAATCAGAATCAACACTGAAGCCTAGATGCAGCCATAGAGAAAAACAACCCTTTAGAGACTTACAGGACTCAGAGGTGGTGATCCCCATCACATCTTTGTTTAATTTATTGGTCTGGCCCTCGTGCGGATGAATCGATGCCAGTGAGCAACTGTAAATTGAACGAAGTGGTAGCCCAAGAAGCCAGTACCAGCAGGATGTGCTCTCTTTACTTGGCTTGATTAATACATGTTGAGAAATTTAGTATATAGCTATTGACATTGAAAGTATATTCTTTCTGATCTCTGTCAGGAGGAAGAATCAGGAGTAGTATCCATTCACTTGGAATACATAGCATTGCACATTCACATTTTCAGCTTCACAAAGAATAAGTTCAAGGGACCTGGACCAGCCGAAGTCCTGGATGTAGTTGGGGATCCTGGAGGGGTGCAGCTGGGGACAGAGATGATGAATATCAACCATAGTAATAGAGACTGTAGCTTATGCCACTAATTGTTCTGTTATAAAGATTTAAAAACCTTAAAACAAAGTCATTTTTGGCTTCTTTTCCATTCCTGTCTCTGTTTCCAACATTACTACTGTGGTTTCCTGGGATACCTCTGAGATCAATTATTTAATTTTTAAATCCTTGTCTCTAGGTCTGCTTTTGATAGAACCCAAACAAAAATGTTAAGGAATAGTAAAGAATAGTAAGACATTGAGGGTTAGGAGTGAGGGGGAGGGAATGTACCCTGTGAATCTTAAAACCTAACGTTGAGAAAAATCATTAACAATGTGTTCCCATTACTGCTTTCCGCCCTGGTGTGGCAATTATTACCTTCTATTATAGTTGCCTGTTTTCCAGCTTGAATTCCTGGTTATATCAAGCCCTTAGAATACTAAATAAGCTTTCTATAAATATTGATTAATTAATTAAATAATCAAAAATTTCTGAAAATAATTTGTAAAGCTATAGAGTTTCAAAAATATAAATGATAAAAAATGGGATAAAAGATAGAAAGAAGACCTCCTCAGGCTTATAAAACTAATTAGTGGAATTATTGATATGTCTATATGGCTCCTCTGTTTTGTAAAATTATGTGTATACTATTACCGCATAACCTCCTTTCATTTCTCATATGCTTAGATTACCTAGTTATGTTATTGATGGAATTATTGAAATCAATCTACTTATTTTCTAAGACCTTAAAATATTTCTAAAACAGAGTTTAATAGTAAGCAATAAAACATTATAAAATGGCTATACTTGTAACATAATTCTAGAAAAAAATTTTAATTACTCCTACTTGGAAACAAGTTACCATCAAAACCCAGTGATTATCTTGCTCTGTAACCTCACTGTGGTCTTGACATTGGTCAACTTCAACCTCCTAAGGTTTCCAAGAGAACTAAATGAGATCTGTGGATGCTGTATTACAGACACAGCTATGTTCAATCTTTTTTCTCCTTTTCTTAATGATACTAAATGTTTGTGATAAGTTCAAAACATCTTAGTTTGAATACTAAATCATAGTTCCCAATTTCTAAGAGAGAATTTATTTAAACCATAACACAAATAGTACTAAAGTCTTGGTTTAAATATAAATTGACTTGGTAGGGAGATACCTATGTTTTGACCTAACAATATCTATAAGGCAATTCTCTGGCAAGCTAATATGTAGAAATGAACTCACTCTCTTATTTATATTGTAAAATGGTATCTTTTTTTTTTTTTTAGAGTCTTCTCACTCATCCCATGTTATCTTAAAACCATTACCCTTCACATCTCATATGTTAGTCCTGTGCTTTGGCATAAGGCCATAAAAATGTAAAAAAGGAATACATTTAATGATGAGTATCCTGATGGCCATGTTTCATTCTGTGTAACCATAGAGAACTGAATACCACAGAAAAATATCTGTTGCTGCTGTTATTTCAATTGAAAAAGCACAATTTTAACATGCATCTATTAAAAAACCACTTTGGTTCTGGGACACTGAGTATTAGAAATATGACGAGCATATTGGAGTAAGTTCAGAACTGAACATCAGGAGTAATTAAGGAAACGGAGAGATTGATTTAGGAGAAAAGATTAAAAGAGCTCAGTCTGTTTAGCTTGGCTAACAGACAACTAAGTAGGGAATATGGTAATTGTTTACAAGTACTTACAGGATGTAAATATCAAGGCTTGAGCAGAAATGTTCAGGCTGAGATCAGAAAGCCTGAGTCACTCTAAGTTAATAAAGTGAAAATTTAGACTGACTGCCATCCAAAATGTGGTGATAGTTAAGGCTGTTAGCAAGAATTGTCTCTAATGGAAAATGAAAAACAAACTCTTTGAGATATGTAAATGTGGGGTAGCCCTTGTGAATGTGGGGCTGCTGCACATTTATCAGCAGCAATATTAGAGAAGTATTGAAGTTGGATCATTGTGTACATAGACATGGCTCTCTGGGCTCTTCCCACGAACCACAGAACTTTAGAAAGATATTTTCTAAAGATAAAATTCTACCACATTAAAAAAAATACATGTAGAGAGACATTCTTATTAAAAAAAAAACACTTTCTCCCTAATTGAAAATGTATTACTTTTCTTTTTTTTTTATTTTTATTTTTTTTAAGATTTTATTTATTCATTATAGAGAGGGAAGAGAGAGAGAGAGAGAGAGAGAGAGAGAGAAGGGGGGAGGAGCAGGAAGCATCAACTCCCATATATGCCTTGACCAGGCAAGCCCAGGGCTTCGAACCGGCAACCTCAGTGCTTCCAGGTTGACGCTTTATCCACTGCGCCACCACAGGTCAGGCTGTATTACTTTTCAAAACAGAGAATAAGAGTATAGTTATGCATATAAATTTATAGAAATTTAAAGTAAATAAAGTTGTTTTATAACGCACAAAAGCATTTCTTTAGGAAAACAGTGCATAGATAAAAAAATCATTTCAATTTTATATGAAATAAATTATAATTTAGATCCTGAGTTGTTACATTATCATAAAAAATACTGATCTTTTAAGTAGTCATGATGTTTATGGTAAACATGATATACTTATCAAAATATAGAATTATACACATTTTTTTCCTGTAGATGAACTTATGAATTAAATAGCATAATGCAAAGGAGTATATTTAGTGCTAAAATAAAACCATAAATACATCAGGCACATGCCAGCATTATATTAGAATAGAAAGGACTAAGAACTAGCAGAATTTGTAAATGCAAATGAATACCTGTAGAAATTCATTTTTCTCAAAAGCTAGAATATTTAACTAATTTAGATGTATTAAAAAAGATATTTAACATGTTCATAATTTAACCAGGCCATCTGATCTCACTTCTTACATGTCCCTGGGCACCTTTTCCAACAATTTTACATGAAAATCATCTCTCTACAATTAAGGATATATTTCTAAAGTATCATCATTACTCTCTCCCAGTTAAATGCCATAATGTCTAATCGAAACCTGATTTATATTAGATTAAGTGTCTAACATCATGATTTTCAAAGATTCTGGAATCCTTCTGGCTTAATTTGTCTTTGTGAATGGAAAACAAAATATGTCATTTTTTTCTTTAAATAATGAAGATTAGCAAATTTTAACAAGTTTGTTTTAAAAGTAAAATTAGATTACTACCTAATTTCTATCAGTTATTCCCAAGGATCTAACAAATTTGAATAAAAAATGAAAACACGCAGTCTTAGAACAGAGCTAAAATCTAAGTATTGAACAAAGTTTAATATTATTACTTTGAAAGCAAATATTCTAAGACTGTTCACTGGTGTGTTTGCTTTCTTCTTTCATTTTTTTTTTCTTCATTTTTCCGAAGCTGGAAATGGGGAGGCAGTCAGACAGACTCCCGCATGCGCCCGACCGGGATCCACCCGGCATGCCCACCAGGAGGCGATGCTCTGCCCCTCTGGGGCATCGCTCTGTTGCATCTAGAGCCATTCTAGCACCTGAGGCAGAGGCCACAGAGCCATCCTCAGCCCTCGGGCCATCTTTGCTCCAATGGAGCCTCCGCTGCAGGAGGGGGAGAGAGAGACAGAGAGGAAGGAGAGGGGGAGGGGTGGAGAAGCAGATGGGTGCTTCTCCTGGGTGCCCTGGCTGGGAATCGAACCCGGGACTCCCGCATGCCAGGCTGACACTCTACCACTGAGCCAACCGGCCAGGGCCACATTTTTTTTTATTAAGTGAAAGTAGGGGAAGCAGAGACAGACTCTTGCATATACCTTGACTGGGATTCACCTGGCAAGCCCCCTACCAGGTGATGCTCTGCTCATCTGGGCCACTGCTCCATTGTTCAGCAACAGAGCTATTTTAGCAATTGAGGCAAAACCATGGAGCCATCCTTAGTGCCTGGGTCAACTTTGCTTGAACCATTCAAGCTATGACTGTGAGAGGGAAAGAGAGAGAGAGACAGAGACAGAGATGGGGGTCGGGATGAAGAAGCAGATAATTGCTTTTCCTGTGTGCCTTGACTGTGAATTAAACCCAGGACTTCTACTTACCAGGCCAATGTTATAACACTAAAGCCAACTGGCCTGGGCCTGTAAACTGATTTAGACCATTGTTGGGCTATGATGAAAGAGGCAGGATTGTCTAAAAATCACTCTGGGTTGCCTGAACCTTAAGTAACAGAACTAAGGATTTCCTTCTTTTCCTGGAATGAGGAACAGTACCCAAAGTAAACTTTGTATAGTATAGTTGCTCTAATCCTTTGCCAGGGGGCTGTTTCCCTGAGCTCTATGTTTCTGAGGTGTTGGTAGCCTGCTTTCTGAGATAATTCATTTAAGCAGTGGCCATACAAACACAGGCTATTAAGTGGCCAGTATTCTTTTTAAATTCTGAATGGCAGGTTGCTCCCATGCTCATCTTATAAATTTGGATAACAATGGAGGCAACATAACCAACAATGTGTCGTGGTCTGGGTATTCCTCTTCACGAATAAAATGAGAGATAGGTGTAAGGGACTTATGCCTTCTCCTCTTTTGCTGACCTTGGTCATGTAAGTTTTTCTAATAAAGCTTGTTTCTTAAGCGATACTATCGGACATTGAAGAATTTGTTGCAAATATTTTGCTGATGACCCTAAGAAGGCATCTGAAATGATAAAAATGAAGATCTCAAAGGTATATGTGTCTGGGTTATGATTGGGAAGGCCCATTGGAAAGCTCTGCTAAAAGAGCATTCCATAAATTGGACTGTGAACTTAATACACATATCTCTGTTATATTCCCTTTCAGGTTAGAGTTACAACTGTTATTTCTCAAACCAGAAAATGATTCCTAGAATGTACTTTACACGTGCAGTTAGTCCAACTATCTACAAGGCTAGAACTGAATTGCATAGCTAAATCTACTAAAACAAGAGTCTGGGAAATATGTCTTTGATGTATTATCCTCTAATGTGACAAGAAGTAAGTGATAAAGATGTAGACATGACTGTTTTGTAGCCAGTCATCACTATTCACTTCTAGTATTAATATTTTAACAGGGTTTCTGGAGAAAACAGAGATAAACTCACATGTTTACTATAACATGTTTAACCTGGGTCATCAGTCTAGATACACTTCCTGAGATACCTCATCACTGCCTTTTATAGCTGGGCCATGAGGATACCAAATGTCATTTTAGTAGAAGTTGAAGTTATGTATCTTCACATAAAATGACATCTCTCTGCCAAGCAATATTTTGAAAAAGTTCACTAAGAGGTAGCCTAATCTCCATTGTTGTGAGTGTTGTAGAATACATTCAGTCTCTTCTCCATGTTGGCTTAACATCAGTGATGCCATTGATGTTAATGACCCAAAGCAAAATGGTCCCTTCAACATCCATTAGTGACTATCTCTTTGGCATCTATATATTAGATTCCCTGGATTAGTGAGAATCCTGAAAATCCCATGTTTAGGACCCATCCTCACCTGGTGCACCATAAAGTCATTCTGTCTGAGCCCTTTCTGTTTACCAAGTGTTCTGTCACTTTGTTAAGAGTGGGTTTTTGGTGCACAGGGACACACTGAACCTTGATATTTTTTAGGGTCATATAAATTTTTTTTTCTATCAACTCCGACTTTACTTTGAATGCTTTGATTTTTAAAGCTAGAAAATATTACTTGCTCCTTCTATTTATTCAAATTAAGGTGTCACAGGTGTTCATAGGATCACTCTACTGCATTTCTTTATACTACCATGGTTGTGTCATCTTATTCTGGAGTGGCTTCTCCTGGGTGACCCATGGCCAATCACCAGCACTGATCTCTCCCTTTCTCTTTTCTTCAGCATTATTAATGTATAACTGACAAATATAAATTGTATATATTTAAAATGATGTTTTGATATACATATACATTATGAAATATTTACCACAGCTGGTGGTCTTTTCTGTGTGTATAAGAAAAATTAAGATCTACCCTCTTAGAAAATTTCAAGTATATAATACATTATTGTTAACTGTCCTTACTATGCTATAAATTGGATATTCAGAACTTATTTATTTTGAATAACTAAAACTGTATCACCTTTGATCACCATTTCCTCATTTCCCAATTGCCCCCATTTCAGCCGCTGGTAACCACCATTGAATTTTCTGCTAACATTGATTATTCAATGCCTTAGACCAAGCAGGTTCAGTGTGTGCTTTGGAATATTATTGGAATTGTCTGATTATTTAGCTATGAGAAGTTAGAACTATGATTGCTAAAGAAAACTATTAAACACATAAAAATTATGTACCATTTTAGTTCAATAATACAGAAAACATGAGAACAAACAGAGAAAAGTAAAATGCAAATTAAAAAATGAAAGTGAATAAATGTATGTCTTTTACCTTATTCCATAAGATCAAACCAACACTAAGTCATTGAGGAAGAGAGCTGTGAAAAGGACATTGGAATTGGAACTAGAGGTCTTTGGTCATCTTTATACCACCACCATGTGTAATATTGGACAAGTTATGTCAACTTTCTGAGCTTCTTATTTTACTGAGTTTTCTGAGATTGGAGCTAATTCACTCCAAAGAGATTTATAAACCATATTTTATATATCTGTAAGGTATTATAACACACTTCTGACTTATTACAACCTGCCAAGATGGCATTGTATCTTCCTGTCGTACTTTCCCTCAAGAGTTAAAGAAAAATCATTTATCTTCTTTTACCAAGTTCCAAGAAAAAAATATTATAACAGATAGAAAAAGTAAAGGAAAAAATGTTAAAAATAACAGTTGTATATCTGTAGGGGGAAAAGCCAAAATACAAGAAAGACAAAACACTTTGCATTATTGCTTCTGTTGTTTGAGGGTGAGAATAAGGTAAAAGATTTTTAAAATGTTGGCCGAGGTCTCCTCAGAGTCTGGCCAGCCAGACTCTCACATCTGGTTAAGCTCAATGATTCTCTTGGCTGTGGTGCACTGACAAGTTTTCAAAACTACCAAACAGAAATGAATCTGTTTTAGTTAAGTCTGGGTAATAGCATGTGGATTATCCCTTTGCTGACTGTATTTTGTTGACATAAACAGTGTCATAGTTTATACTAGCTCAGTGGCAGCTAACAAGGGTGAAAAAAAAACTTTTAAGTTTATTAATTACTTCCTTTCTCAAAGAAAGTAGGAAATATCAAGTGCACTAAGCCAGAATTTTTCTAGTTCAGATAACATCACCATATTAGTTAAAGGGAAAATGAGAATTCAAGAGCATAAACTATGTTATGTTCTGTGTGGAAGGAAGTTATTAATATGATGATATAATGTAGACATTCAGATTTATAAAATATGATATATGAATCAAGTTTTAGTAATTTCTTTAATATTAACTGAATATTCTCCTATACAAAGTAAATATATCACTTCTTCTAGTAATTAAAATATAGGGCTTCCATCATGTGGGATTCTAATTCCACATGGGTGGTCTTGCCAAGTCTGTGAGAATATACCTTCAGAAAAAAAGGCTAACAGGGAAAATAGTTTTTATTCCACATGAGAAAACTAATAGCAGCAGCAGAGAACAATTATTCACTGCCAAAAACAAATAACAACTAAGCATAAACTGAATAAGGCATTGTCATCATATATATAGACAGGACAATCTATTCTGGAAAGAAAATGATATTTGGTGGTAGTGGCTTTTGCTATCCAGCATTAATTTGCTCATTTTCCTTTTAAGATCCCTGCATATTTCTAAACATTGATATTTTGAGCAAGGTATATTGGGGAGAAGTTGGCCCCATCGATAGCTCAAATCCTAATTAAAATTGAGTCAGTCAGCAAGGTTGATCCTTTCAGCCAGGATAATTTGTTTGTGGAGCAGAATGCAGTTACAGTCAATGAAGTACGCTAGGTCCTAGGATATTTATTGGTGACTGAAAGTTAATCTTACTCTTTTTTTCTATAGTAGCTTCTTAAAGAGACACTAAGTGTTAGAATGGACACTATGACATGACAACCTGAGATCAGGGATATTTACCTCCATACTGCTACTTTGAGAAAAATGACTTGAAGATAAGATTGAACAAGAGACAGGCAAAAAAATAAAAATAATAAAAATAAAGGGGTGGAGGGAAAGAAATTGAAATCAAATTATAAAATGGCAAGTTTTGAAACAAAATACATTTAAAACTAATCTTCTCTTTAAACTATTCAAATAAAAGAAAAAGTAAATTCATTTTTAAACGTTTTTTATTCTTTCATTTGTTTCTTTTTTCTGGCCAGTATTATAAAAATATCTATGTTGTCACATAGGGATACAATGTTGTCACATAGGGATAAAATGTTCAGTTGATCATGTTTATGAAAATTGGGTTCTACTGCCAGTTCTATCATTAACTTGCTGTGATGTTGCTAAATTATTTAACCTTGGTTATCATAATTTTCTTTTCTGCCTCTTCCTTTGATTTCTCTTCCATCTTTTTTCTTCACTTTCTTTAGTAACCATTTTTGATGCAAGTAGAAAAGATTAAGGACTGGCATTTCAAATATAAAACAGAAAATACTTTCTGATTTTAGATGACTTACAAAAGAGTAGAAATGACATCCAATAAACAATTTAATAAAGCAATGTTATCAGTACTGTAAAGTCTTCAGGCTTAAAAGTGCTATGGGGCCTTAGACAAATCATTAAACTATTCTTTCTGTAGAAGTCAGAGAATCTCTAGTGGACAGTGATAATTAAAATTGTTCCACTTTCTTTCTTCTTCTTGTAACAAATATGTCTTTCTTATAGGACATCTGTCATTTCATTTAGTTCTGTGGAATTGATAATGTCACCTCTTTCCCAACTCATGGTGGGCACATAATCTAGGTCAGACAATTTTAACTCCAATTTATTTAAAATTTTATTTAAGAATGTATTTATCATCCAAACCTAACTTGGAAGATTTAATAATAGTGTAAGAAAAAAATAACAAGATTTTGTTTTTCATATAATTTTTTAAGAAAACAATTTGGTAAAGTGTTACCAAACAGGGAAAACTATATTGAAGACCAAATGAAAGGAAAAGAGAAACAACACACAGATGAAAAGATAAACTCCTAATAATGCCACATTAATGCTTTGATAAAACTGTGACTTAAATTGTCTAAAAATAAATGGTTGCATAATCCAATTTGGCACCTCTGTAAGTAGTGGTTTTTTCCAGTAAGCCATATAATAATTTTAAAAATAAAGATAGATTTAAAATACAATATTTCAAATAAGTCTTAAACTATAAATGAGATTTCCTCCTTGTTCTGACAATATAATAAAAGATATAAATTCAGATTGTTGTGTCTCTAAAAAAAAGGACGAAGAAAAAGAAATTCATAGTACCAGAAGAGCAAAAGAATCCTAGATTGAAAAACAGAGTTGTTAGTGTGTGAGTTGATATTGTGGTTGCCTCAGTTGCATGAGTATGTGTGCCTGCATGTGTGTGTACATGTGTATATATGTGTGTGTGTATGGTTAGGGATGTGGGTAAGTCTACACAATCTAAAGACTTGGTTTTTAGTAGCAATAAATAGACAGAATTTAAGACCTTGAAAGAACATGAGATGATGAGTTGAAGGAATCTTCAAATAAACATTAGCACTCAAAGATTACACCTTTCCAGAAATAAGACAGATAAAATTCTTATAAGGAAAGAAACAAGGATCAATCATTATTGATTAAAGGCCAGGTGGGAAAAATGTCTTCTATAATAATTTTAAATTTGGGTTCCTGAAATCTTTTTTGTTTGGTGTTCAAAGTTATACTACCTGAAAGGTTCCAGAACTCTTAAATAAGAAATGCAAGCTAGTTGACCTTGGCTGGTTGACTCAGTGGTAGTACGTCTCTTGGTATGTGAATGTCCCAGGTTCAATTCCTGCTCAGGGCACACTTGAGAAGTTCCTATCTGCTTCTCTACCCCTCCTCCTCTCAATTCTCTCTCTCTCTCTTTCTTTCTCTCTCTCTCTCTCTTCCCCTCCTACAGTTATGACTCAATTTAATTAAGTTGGCCCCAGGAGATGAGGATGGCTCTATGGCCTCAGCCTCAAAGGTGAAGAGGAGCTGCGTTACTGAGCAACAGAGAGATGCCCCAGATGAGCAGAGCATTGCCACTTAATGGGCTTTCCAGGTGGATCCAGGTTGGGATGCATGCAAGAGTCTGTCTCTCTGCATCCCTTCCTCTCACTGAATAAAAAAAAATGCAAGCTATAAATTATCAAAACCACTCTCAAGGAAGACATATTTAATTCAGGTCACAGAGAGTATATAAAGACATGATGTAGAGAAAACCACCCCCAAAAATCCACTATTAGAAAAATTCAACAGATACAATAAACATAAGGATGAAAATTAAAGTTTTTCAGATAATAGTATGAAAAAATTTATAAAATAAGTATGTTAAAATTATAATTAAAATTTTAAAAAGAATCAAATATATAAGAATATGTGTTATAAAAATAAGCATCTATAAAAAACTGACAGAATTCTTAGAAATAAACAATTAGAGGCAAATTAGAAAATTCAAAATGTCACATTAAGAATGTCATGTAAAGATCTAAGAATAGCAGAGACCATTGTAAAAAGGAAAAAAAAAACTAAGTTAAAAAGTTACTCAGCATTATATGTGATTAGTGTACTGCAAACTAAAAAAATAAGATACTACTACACACTTATTTCAATGACCAATATTCAAAATACTGACAATACCAAATGCTGACAAGAATATGGAGCAACAGTAACTCAATCCTTGCTGATGGGAATGCAGTATGGAACTTTGGAAAATGGTTTGGTGATTTCATACAAAACTAAATATAATCTTGTTATATTATTAAGCAATCTCTCTTCAATTGAGTGGGAACGTTTCAGAAAAATGCCTGCACATGGACGTTTATGGCACTTTATTCTTCATTGCTCACCTTGAAAGCAATCAGAGTGTTCTTTTGGTGCATCCAAACAATTAAAATCTTTTTCAGCTTTAAAAAGAAATGTATTACCAACCTATCAAAAGACATGAAGGAAACTTAAATATATATTACTGAGTAAAGGAGCCAATATAAAAAGGCTGTGTGCTATATGATTCTAGTTATATGAAATTCTGAAAAATAAAGAATTCTGTATGATACTACCATGCTGGATACATGTGAGTAATCATTTGACAAAACCCACAGAATACACAACACAATGAGTGAACTGTAGTGTAAGCTATGGACTTTTGGTGATTATGTGTCAGTCCATGTAGGCTCACTGATTGTAACAAATGTACCATTCTAAAGCAAGATGTTGATAGGGAGGTAATGCATGTGTAAAGCACTAGAATGTATCAAAAATCTTTGTGCCTTAAAGTCAATTTTGACGCTCACTTAAAATTGCTTTAAAAATAGTGTTTTCTTTTAAAAAGTAGAGGAGAAAGAGAAGAAAAAGGAGGAGATGAGGAAGAGTTATTCTCAGCTGTCAGGGCCATAATAAAATATAAAAAAAAATAACATTTTATAGTATTAGCACAAAAAATACTAGATGAATGAATCAAAGTAGAGAATCAAGAAACAGAAAAGAATGTATATTAGTATACATTTTAACTCTGTAAATCTTTCCCTAATATTAAATACAAATGTATTTTGAGTAAAATATTTGAATAACAAATCCGTAATATTTAGAAGAAAAGTTAACACAGTATCTTTATGATTTCAAATTTGAAGGATTTTCTTAATCAAGGCTCAAACATACATAAACAATATGAAAAGAAAAACTGCTCACACTGATTTTAATTTACAAGCCAAAAAAATTAAATGCCAAATTCATATCTGAAAATAATGTAAGCTCACTGGGAGGCCATTATGATCAATAAATAACAAATCCATATTTCTATCACAATCAGATTAACTTTTTTCATAACTGATATCACTAAAGTATGGTAGGATGTAAGAATATAAATGAATTCAACTACATTAGAAAACAGTTTTGCAGATTTAAGCAGACTAAAAATTTCCTCTAAGTGTCTACCCTAGGGAATCTACATTTGTCAACAAAGAGAGATTTTTGTTTTATAACTCTATATTTCTACATTTCTCTATAATTACAAAAAATGTAGAAATCCTTAACTAACTTTAATAGATTTGAGGTGAAGGAATTCTGTTTTATTTGTGCAGTAAAATATTGCAAAGGTATTAAACAAAAAAGTCAGTGTGAATCTACATGCATAAGATATAAAAACAACAATGTGGAGTGAAACAATAAAATTATAAATTAGTACATGTATTAATCTATATCTTATGATAATAAAAATAAAAGATATAATATGTATACTTTATAAATGATAATTATCAATTTAGGTTTTCATCTGTGATGCTGACAGAGATAAGAGATAATGGGGCTTTAGTGTATTCCATAATGTTTCATTTCTCTAAAAAACAGAGAAACTGAAAACATATATAGCACAATGTTAACATCTGTTTAATCTTGGGGGTTGGAGTACAGGCATCTGTTATTTTCTGTATCTTTCCATATGTTTAAAGTGGTTTGTAATTAAAATAAAACACGGATGAGTAGGAATTAGTCTAGTAGAAAAAGTGAAAATGCATTACAGGCAAAAGGAGACAAAGGAATTAGAAAGCTCTAAAGAAAAACAAGATGGCTTCAGAGAACTACAAAAAATTTGCCTTGGCTTAGGTCTAAAATGCCAGTAATGAATTAGAGGATAGGGAGGAATAAAGTGGATCGGAGTTTGATAATAAAACATTCTAGGATATAATTCTATCAAATATGAACTTTATTTTATGAGTCAGTGTGGTAGGCAGAATAATTATCTCCTAAAGTTGTCCACGTCCCAATCAAATCATGAATCAATATAAATGATATGTAAATGCATATTAAGTTAAAGAAACCAATATGAAAAAGCTATATACCATATTATTTCAATTATATCAATTTCTGTAAAAGACAAAATTATGGAAATCATTAAAAGAATATGTGATTATGAGAGATTACATAGCAAAAAAGATTTTGCAGACATTATTAATATAAGGTGACGAAAAATGATTTGACTTTGGGTGATGGGTATACAACATAATCAACAGTTCAAATGCTATAGAAATGTTTACCTGAAACCTATGTGCTTTTATTAATGGCACCCTGTTAATTTTATAAATAAAATTTAATAATAATAATAAAAAGGATCCTGAAAAAAAATTTCTTGGGTTATCTGGTTCAGGACAATGTAATCACAAGGGTCCGTATAAAAGGAAGCATGAGAATCGGGTCAGGGAATGAAATGTGATGTTGGAAGTAGAGGTCAGAGTGATGCAGGATAACGAGCAAAGGAATATGGGCAGCCTCTAGAAGCTGGATGAGCAAAAGAATGCATTCTTCCCTAGAGCTTACTGAAAGCAGCTCTGCCAACCTATTTTAAACATTTTCAGTGATGCTGATATACTATCTTCACTTGTTCCACAGAGGAGCAAGTAGAGGATCCTGAAGTGTGCATGTGTGTCGGCATGGGTGTTGGGGTAAAGCTACTGCAATTGCAATGTTGCTGTTTGTATCTGTGACAGAGTGATAATATTTACTGTCTTAACTAGATTAAAGAGAAATCAGAGAATAATATTTGCAGAATTTATCCTTGTGTGTAGGAGAAATACCGCATGAGTCCATTTATATGAGTAAAAAGTCCTAAAGCACATATAAACAGAGAGCAGAATGCTGGTGGTCAGAAGCTTAAGGGTAGCCCTAGAGGAGTAGCTCAGTTGGTTGGAGTGTTGTCCTGATATGCCAGGTTGGGGGTTGCATCCTTGGTCAGGGCACATACAAGAATAAGACAATGAATGCATAAATAAGTGGAATAACAAATCGATGTTTCTATCTCTCTCTTCTCCCCTTCCTCTCTCTAAAATCAATAAATAAAATTTCTTTAAAAAGAGAGATGCTCAAGAGTGGGGAGAATGCAAAGTTGTTCAAGGGGCATAAACTTTCAGTTATGCATGATGATTGAGTTGGAGAGATCTGTTTTATACATTGCGTTTACACATAACAATATTATATTATATTGCACACTTCAACATTGATTTAGTGGGTACTACTCATGTTAAGTGTTCATACCACAGTAATAGAAAAATATATAGATGATAAATAGATAGATAGATGATAGATAGATAGATAGATAGATAGATAGATAGATAGATAGATAGATAATAGGTAGATAAAAGCAATGAAAGGAGAAAACAAATTAGTAAACAAACCAGAATTAAATCTCAAACCCTTTTGTTGGGTATAAAAAGAATATGTACAAAATGTATCAGAAAAATATGTGACAGTTATGTTGAGTTATTAAAGGATTATAAGTGAAAAGTAAATACAAATAAATAAATTTGCACATGTTGTAGTGTGTATTAATTTATATTGAATTTATCAGATATACAAATTTTTATATTTTTCTATAAAGAGTTAAAATTTATAAAAGTTCAAGTTATAAAAGAAAATTTATATTATTGCTCCACTTTTACTCCAGGCAAATGTCAGGCCACACCCTAATGCAGGGGTCGAGTACCATGGCTCTCAAGCCAGATGTGGCTCTTTTGATGGCTGTATCTGACTAGCAGACAAATCTTTAATAAAAAAAAATAATGTTAAAAATATAAAACATTCTCATGTATTACAATCCATTCATTTCCTACCGCTCATGTTCATGGTTGTGGGTGGCTGGAGCCAATCACAGCTGTCCTCCAGGACAACACCAAATTTTTATTGGATAATGTGTAATGTACATGGGTCATTGTGAGGTCAGGAAGTACACTTCCCTCCTTTTAATCAAATAGTCAGTTAGCTAATTGCAGAAACCCTTTTGACGAAGAAGATGGCTAAAAGCAAAAAAGATGAGGAGTATTGTACCTTTTAGCAGGAATGGACAGAGGAATTCGCATTTGTGGAGAGAGCAGGTTCTGCAGTGTGTTTAATATGCAATGATATAAATACATCGATGAAACGGTCAAATATAAAGCGGTACTTCGACACATGCCATACTACATTTGCATCAAAATATCCAGCAGGGGACAGCAGGAAGAAAGCATGTCAAGAGCTACTGTGCAGAGTGCAAGCTAGTCAGCAGCAATTCCATGTTTGGACCCAACAAGGTGAATGGAATTTGGCTAGTTTTGCTGGTGCTTTAGCAATTGTGAGAAATGGAAAGCCATTCACAGATGGGGAGTATTCATGCCTGATGTAGCCAATGAACTTTTTGACAACTTTTCGGATAAAGACAAGATAATCAAATGAATAAAAGACATGCCTCTGATTGCAAGAGCTGTTCACGAGATCGTATCATCATGATGGCAAATCAAATTGAGGCAACACAAGTGAAGGACATAAACGCAGCACCATTCTTTTCTCTCGCTTTGGATGAGCCAACAGATGTAAGCCATTTATTCCAGTTAAGCATGATTGTAAAGTATGCTGTCAGTGACATACTATGTGAGGAAAGTCTTGCTGTTTTGCCTAGGAAAGAGACAAGAAGAGGGGAGGAGTTATTCAAGTCTTTCACTGAGTTTGCTAAAGAAAAAAATCTACCGATGGATAAACTTATTTCAGTGTGTACTGATAGTGCTCTGTGCATGGTGGGGAAAAATAGAGGATTCATAGCGCTTCTTTGTGAACATGAAAAGAGACCCATCCTAAGTTTTCACTGCATCCTACATCAGGAGGCGCTTTGTGCTCAGATGTGTGGCAAGCAGATGGGTGAGGTGATGTCGCTGGTCATTCAGGTGGTCAACTTTATTGTTGCCTGAGCTTTAAATGATCACTAGTTTTAAACATTGCTGGGTGAAGTTGGCAATAATTATCCTGGTCTGCTTCTGCACAGCAATGTGCATTTATTGTCAAGAGGGAAGGTGCTCAACCATATCACGGCTTGTCTGAGCGAAATCCGGACTTTTCTTGAAATAAAAAACGTTGAGCATCCTGAGGTAGCTAACACTGAGTGGCTCCTGAAGTTCTATTATCTCGTGGACATCACTCAACATCTGAACCAGCTCAATGTGAAAATGCAAGGCATTGGGAATACAGTCTTATCCCTTCAACAAGCAGTGTTTGCATTTGAAAACAAGCTGGAACTCTTCATAGCAGACATTGAAACAGGTCGTTGACTACACTTTGAAAAACTGGGAGAGTTTAAAGATGCATGCACAGCAAGTGACCCTGCTCAACATGTTGATCTCCAGCAGCTAGCAGACTTCACATCTAACCTCCTGCAGTCATTTAAAGTGAGCTTTGGAGAATTTCATGAGCGCACTCATCTTTTTAAGTTCATCACCCATCCACACAAGTGTGCAGTGGATGGACAGCATGGACCTGAGTTATATCCACAGCGTCTCCATCAGAGATTTTGAGCTACAAGCTGCTGATCTGAAGGCTTCAGACTTGCAGATGAATAAGTACGAGTCACTGAATGGATATTTGGAAAGACTTTCATGACAGCAAGCAGAGTTGGCGGGCAAACACAAGTGGGGAGAAATGAAAAAACTTCTACCCGCAGACCAGCTGATTGTCAAAACTTGGAACACGCTTCCCGTCACATACCACACACTGCAGCATGTGAGTATTGCTGTACTGACAATGTTTGGCTCTACGTATGCATGTGAGCAGTCTTTCTCACATCTAAAAAACACTAAGACCAACTTATGATCATGTTTAACAGATGGAAGTTACAATGTCTGCATGAAGCTTAACCTCACCACATATCAACCAGACTCTAAAGCCATCAGCAAAACCCTGTAGCACCGGAAGTCGCATAATGGTAAGAAGTACTTTATTCATCATTGGTTAGCAACAGCAGAACAACGTTATTGAAAAGAACTCAGAGACTTCTTGTACTTTAAAAGTGTTGGTCTTACATAAAATGCACACATTTACTTGTATTTAGTATTAAACATATTGTATGGCTCTCATGGAATTACATTTTAAAATATGTGTCGTTCATGGCTCTCTCAGCCAAAAAGGTTCCTGACCCCTGCTCTAATGTATCACAGAATCCCTAAACCTAGAATCTTCTGAAACATGGATGGTATTTGGGTAATTGTATTTTAATTGTTAAAATTTTAATTATTTATTCTTTAAAATATCATAAAACCCTAAACATTAATAAAGCATTATTAATACTAGTTTTGATCTAATTATTCTTTTCAAAGTTATATGAATATCTGCCACAAAGCCAACAAAATAAAAGTAAGTTTTAAAAGATAGAATGGTAATAGTTGAAAAACAACAAAAAATGCATATTTTTATTTCATTTTGTATTTCAGCTACTATATATTTTTTTCTTTTTCAAGTGAGAGGAAGGGAGATAAAGAGACAGACTCCTGCATGCACTCTGATCAGGATCCACCTAGCAATGCCTATCTGGGGCTGATGCTCTCCCATCTGTGGTCATACTCACTATCAAGCTATTTTTAGCACCTGAGGCAGAGGCTCCAGGAGCCATCCTTAGAACCTAAACCAATGCACTAAAACAAATTGAGCCATGGCCTCAGAAAGGGAAGAGAGAGAGAAAGAGAGAATAAAAGGGGAGGGGGATGGATAGACAAGTAAATGGCCACTTCTCCTGTGTGCCCTGACTGGGAATTGAACCTGGGCCATCCACACACAGGGCTGACACTCTACCACTGAGCAAACCAGAGAGGACCTACTTTATCTTCCTAATGTGAAAAGTTTCCAAATTGAGTATAAATTCCACCAGTTTGAAAACATCTTGATTAAATGTATGTCCAATTTGAACCTAAATTTTTTGTAAATGAAGGAAATATATACATACTGCTCTTGTGTGTAATTTGACAAAGTTTTCAGACTTCCAACAAACAAAATAAAAGAATATCAAATATATACCAATCAAGATTTAACTGTTATAAATAGTTAAATAAAAACTCAATCACTAGATTTGTAATTAAAATATGGTTTAGAAATTAGAGTTAAGTGATTCGTATTTGAGTAATTCATTTAATGTCTAACATAAATGAGGTTTAAATCCTTGTTGTTTTAAGGATTAAATAACATTTTGATGTTTCAATCAGGGTGAAATGGTTTATAATTTTAACAACTATAATCTACCAGGATGAGAAACTAAAACATGAATATTATTAAAGAAAATTAAAAGTTGGTTTGCAAAGAATATTTGAAAGACTACAGAGTGCAGAATTCATATTGTACATCCACAACTACATATTTGACAGTTTAAAAATCATTCTTGTTTTCAAGCTGGGCAAGATTTCTTGCAAGGAAAATAATGCCAGTATCCATAAGACTACCTTAACCTGAGACAATGTGGTAGAATTTAAAGGTCAGGTCTGAGAGACAAGAACTTTTAAAATCTGTTTTCTGGTGTTGAGTGCTCAGCTTAATTGATATTCATATAAACTGGTTCCCTTAAGCCGAGTTTCTCTAACTAAGGTTCATTCCCTTGAGATTTTAAGTTTTCTTTGAATGTATAAGTTACAACTTTTCACCATAAAATAGTGTTCTAATATAAACTAGATTCAGAGAGATTTAATGAACAGTAATTTATAAATTCCATGTAAGTTTCATTATCATTTACTCAAAAGCCCCAAATTGGACATAACACAAATTAGACATTCATATAAATATTGAGATTTTTTTCCTTGTTTTATCCCATTATTTCATATTCATTACCTGAAAATATAGAACAATACAATAAAATTAGTAAAAAAAAAAAAAAAAAGAAAATATTTAAATATATTTCTTTGACACCAGGAAAATAAAAGGTTTATGTTTTTTTATATTTTCAGAGACACCTTCAAAAATTTTATTTAAAAAAAAATGAACTCATATTGTGAAATAATTATAGATAAACAGATAATCTGGAAATATGGCACAGAGAACTCTCAAATACCTTCACCTAGTCTTACCTAAGGTTATCATCTAAAATAATCATAGTGCATTTGTCCAACTAAAAAATTAATTTTGGTGCAATACTATTGTATAGTACTATTAATAGTACTACTAAATAGCACTACTAACTAAATAGTACTACATAGTGCATTTGTCCAACTAAAAAAATAATTTTGGTACAATACTATTGTAGTAAATAGAATAGTACTATTAATAGTACTATTAATAGTACTACTAAATAGTACTACTAACTAAAAAACAAATGATGTTTTTTGTTTGTTTGAGGATCCAATATAGACTACTACGTTGCTTTTAGAATAATATTTTAAAACTATAAAAATTCTTAAACTTCTAATTTTGACACATTTCTCAGAATGCACATATATAGCCAAGGGCAGTTCTGATTTGTGCTGCTTACTCCTATCTTCCTGCTCCAAAATTCAAGCATTCAAGACTGAAATACATTGTTTTATAGGCCATTGTATCATTGATGTAAAGCTATTTGTAAAATTTAAACACAACAGATGTTCCTTACATCTGCATAAAATGCCAGCATTTAAAAAAAATTATGAAGTGCGCATTTGGCATTTTAAAGACTGTCTTTCTTTAAATATTTGTTCTGCACTACAAGTGCTTTGAAATAAACACTCTTCCCTGACACCATAAAATACAGATCTGTCCCTTTATTGTCCCATGTTTTCCGTGGCCTTCTTCACCTGACCTCATATTCCATACTGTTTTTATTTTTACATGTTTTCTGTTTACCATATTAAAATTCATCTGGGGTATTTTTTTAATGGCTCCACTCTGCTTATCAAATAAGCTATATTATATAAAGAAGTAGTAAGGTAAAAGATCAGAGTACTCCTAATGCAAAAGTTTCACTTCATCCTTCTCTGATCACATCTTCTGCCACTTCTCAAAGACACCAATACTAGTTCTGGGAACCAAGAACTCATTATGGTTCCCTGCTTAGCCCTCCATATGCAGTAAGGCCAAAAGAACAAATCCCACATGCCCAGCACAGAAGACAATATCATGTAGATGCCTCAATCAATTGTAAAACAAACAAGTATTAGTAAAAATAGTTGACAGTTATATACTGTTCTAAATACTTCAGATATATTTGTTAGTGTACATTAGCAAATGAGAAAACAGAGGCTGACAAGAGTTAAGTAAGTAACACTCAGTCTTCAAGTTCTCTTAAACAACTTCCCATGGCAGTGTTACTTATGCTTTGACCACAGGGCAGTGATCCTTATTGGCTCTACAATTTATCAGACCCAGAGGTTGGCATATATTTGACAGGAGACTAGCCTAGTTTGTACCTGTGATCTCAGTGATGATCCTTTTCATCTGGCACTGCATGCTGTGCTCTTGATAAAAGACAATGATAACTTTGTGTCCTGTCCCCAGTTGGGGCAGGACATCACAGTTTATTTATTCATTGACCTACTGAAGCATATCTTGATTGTGTCTAAGTTTATGCAATTATGAATAAACTTTCTAAAAACATGTGTGCACGTCTTTTTGTAGACATACATTTTTAATCCCTTTAGGTAAATACCAAGGTGTGTGATTGCTGGAGTTTATGTAAGATTCTGTTTTCTTTTGTCAGTCAGTAAATGAGTGGATAAAAGAGCTGTGGTACATTTACTCAGTGGAATACTACTCAGCTAAAAATAGAGAAATCTTGGGTTTTGAAAACAGCACTGATGGATCTGGAGAGCATTATGCTAAGTGAAATAAGCCAGTCAAACCCCTTGGGGTTTCAAATCTGAATCTTCAATGTTCTGGGTCAATGTTGTTGTATCCACTGTGCCCCTGCCTGGTCAGGCTGGATTAGTTTTTTTGATAAAGTATTCAAAAGGACTCTATTAATGTCATAAAAAAATTGAGCACTGATTTTGCATTTTGAAAAGTCTCACCCAACAATTGTTATCAACTAGATTCAACTGACAAAGGTAGAAAATAGCGGGTGTTAGAAACTATGTAAAACTATCTTTAGAACGCATGTCGATTGCATGGGGTTCGAAGGATCTAGCTTAGTTCCACAGGAGCATACAGTAAGAAATTGTGTGACCTCATTGATCTGGAAGGGCTTCTCATTATATCTGTCTTCCATCATTTCAAACCAGCCTTCAGCTTTGTGTAGCAACCACAGGGAGTTCCTACACAACTATCTTGTTGACACCTTCTTAGACACTATGAAAGCCTTAATTATGATATTAAAATTTACCTCAGTTTTATTTTTCACTACTATAGAAAATGTTAATAATTAGAATTCTGGATCTAGAACTAAAAAGTCCATTATAAGAGATATTATTTTCTTCCTCACTGAAGGGTAATGTGTCCACAGCAAGGTTTGGCTTTGGGCCATGGGCTCTGTTCATCAGTGAACAGAGAGTGCTCTTTGGGAGCCAACACGTCACATTTGGTGCATTTGAACAGAAGGGCTGGCTTCAGCTTTCTGCTCAACAAGGTTTCCAGACACTCTCAGAAGTATCCTGTTGAAAAGGTCATGAGGTAGGACTGCAACTTTTAAAACAATTGTCAGGCTAAATTAATTATATTTCTGGAAATGATAGAAGAAAAATATCAAGAATGTATTAGATCTGGGGAAGTAATTTACTTTTGAATTACTGTTGGGAATTCTTAGGTGATACTAGAGCACTGAAAAGAAAAATACTATTACTGATAACTAACTCTTAACGAGGACCTACTGAAGAGTAGCTGTGACCTAACACAAAATTCAGGGCTGCAAAGAATGCAGGAGATATATATGTCATGATTCCTACTTCAAAAGATTTATAACCATTGAGGAAATGAATTATGTTGCATATTATTCTAGTAGGCAAGCTAGAGCTAGGATAGTGATCTAGGCTAAAGTCATACATTTTAGAGTCATTGCTTTTTCTGTATATTAAGAAGAAACCGGGAAGATGGCAGCGGAGTAGGCGGACGCACAGACGCCCAGCTCTCAACACCAAACTGGAATACAAATCAATTTAGGAAAAATCAGCATAAAAAACAAACACTGAACTGCAAGAACAGCTCTCAAAAACCAAGGAGCAAAGAGGAAGCCACAATAATCCTGGTAAGGAGTGCCTGAATCTCCTCTGCTTACAGGAACGGAAGGGGGGGGTGAGGCTGAGAGCCCAGAGAGGATTTCACAGAGGAAAAAGAGCAGAAACTACTGCTCACAGCCACTTACCTGGCGACCAGGGAGCAAGGTGGGTTGAAAAGACCAGCTTATCTCCCAAGTGGAAAGGACAAGGAGAGGGACAGACTGTGAGGAGCTAAGGTATGTAAGAAACGAAATAAAAAAGCTGACTCATTCATGCTGGAGGCGGCCATAGCTGGGGGAGGGACTGAACCTTTCACAAAACAGAGCTGAAGTGCTTCCGGATCAGAGATCTCCGAACATCTATCCAGCTCCAATCAGCGCAACAAGACACAGCTGAAAACAAGAAGTGGGGAGGAGGGGCAGTAACTCAGGTCTCCATGGAGATCTGAGATACACCTCCCCCTACTGAAGCTGAGAAAAAACCCTGCCCCCAGTGAGATTAGTTGGTGGAAGAGACTTTCAGCATCTCAGGTTACACCCACAGCATTCCTGGTTACAGTTTCAAGGAAGCCCCCTGCTGAGATCAGTTAACAAGACTATCACCTGTTAAGAAAACAAACAAATCAAGACTTCAAAGCTGCCCAAATCCGAAAGTGGATTACAAATAATAGCTGATACCAACCCAAGAAGACCTAGAAATAACACAACTGAAAACTTGAGGCAGACAACACCAAGCCTAGACTCAACCAACTCTACAAATAAAACACCATTATGAGAAGACAAAGGAGTGCAACCCAAATGAAACCACAAGAGACACCTTTGAGAGATGAGCTCAGTGATATGGAAATAATCAAACTTCCAGATGCGGAGTTCAAAATAATGATTGTAAGGATGGTTAGGGATCTTAGAACAACAATGGAGGGGCAGTTTGAAAAGCTAAATAAATAAATAGCAAGTATAAAAAAGGATATTGAAATATTAAAAAAGAATCAGTCAGAGATGACAAATACAATATCAGAAATGAAGACCACAATGGAAGGAATTAAAAACAGGATGGATACAGCTGAGGATCGAATCAGTGAGTTGGAGGACAACTGGAATGAAGGCATGAAAGCAGAGAAGAAAAGAGAAAAGAGACTCAAAAAGTCAGAGGAAACACTTAGAGAGCTCTGTGACAACATGAAGAGAAATAATATCCGCATCATAGGGGTTCCTGAAGAAGAAGAAAAAGAACAAGGGATAGAGACTTTCTTCAATCATATCATAACTGAAAACTTCCCTAAATTAATGCAAGAGAAACTCTCACAAGTCCAAGAAGCACAGAGGACTCCATTAAAGAGAAACCCAAAGAAACCTACACCAAGACACATCATAATTAAAATACCAAAGCTAAGCAATAAAGAGAAAATATTAAAAGCTGCAAGAGAAAAAAAAAGTTATCACCTACAAAGGAGCCCCCATAAGGATGACGTCCGACTTCTCAACAGAAACACTTGAGGCCAGAAGGGAATGGCAAGAAATATTCAAAGTAATGCAGAACAAGAACCTACAACCAAGACTACTTTATCCAGCAAGGCTATCGTTTAAAATTGAAGGAGAAATAAAAAGCTTCCCAGACAAAAAACAACTCAAGGAATTCATTACAACCAAACCAACACTGCAAGAAATGTTAAGGGGCCTGTTGTAAACAGATCAAAGTTGGAAAAGAATATTGCAAAAAAAGGAATACACCTTTAAAGAAGAAAATGGCAATAAATAACTACATATCAATAATAACCCTAAATGTAAATGGATTAAATGATCCAATCAAAAGACATAGGGTAGCTGCGTGGATAAGAAAACAGGACCCATACATATGTTGTCTACAAGAGACACACCTTAGAACAAAAGACACACATAGATTGAAGGTAAAAGGATGGAAAAAAACATTTCATGCAAACGGAAATGAAAAAAAAGCTGGGGTAGCAATACTTATATCAGACAAAATGCACTTTAAAACAAAGGATATAGTAAGAGATAAAGAAGGCCACTACATAATGATAAAGGGAGTAATCCAACAGGAAGATATAACTATTATAAATATCTATGCACCTAATATAGGAGCACCCAAATATATAAAGCAGACTTTGATGGATTTAAAAGGTGAGATAAACAGCAATACTATAATAGTAGGGGATTTCAATACCCCACTAACATCACTAGATAGATCCTCAAGAAAGAAAATTAACAAAGAAACAGCAGACTTATTGGAAACACTAGATCAACTCGATTTAATAGATATCTTCAGATCCTTTCACCCTAAAGCAGCAGAATATACATTCTTTTCAAGTGCTCATGGTACATTCTCTAGGATAGACCACATGTTAGGGCACAAAAGTGCTCTCAACAAATTTAAGAAGACTAAAATCATATCAAGCACTTTCTCTGATCACAACGGCATGAAACTAGAAATGAATCACAGCAGAAAAGCTAAAAAATTCTCAAACACATGGAAACTAAATAGCAGGGTGTTAAATAATGAATGGATTAAGAATGAGATCAAAGAAGAAATAAAAAAATTCCTAGAAACGAATGACAATGAGCATACAACAACTCAAAATTTATGGGACACAGCGAAAGCAGTGCTGAGAGGGAAGTTCATAGCACTACAGGCACACTTTCAGAAGCTAGAAAAAGCTCAAATAAACTACTTAACCCTGCATCTAAAAGAATTAGATAAAGAACAGCAAGTAAAGCCCAAATGTAGTAGAAGGAAGGAAATAATAAAGCTCAGTGCAGAAATATATGACATAGAGGCTAAAGAAACAATACAGAGGATCAATGAAACTAGGAGCTGGTTCTTTGAAAAGGTAAACAAGATTGATGAACCTTTAAGTAGACTCACCAAGAAAAAGAGAGAGAGGACTCAAATAAATAAAATTAGAAATGAGAGAGGAGAAATAACAACTGACACAACAGAAATACAAAATATTGTAAGAAAATACTATGAAGAACTGTATGTCAAAAAACTAGACAACCTAGATGAAATGGACAAATTCCTTGAAACATACAATCTTCCAAAAATCAATCTGGAAGAATCAGAAAACCTAAACAGACCGATTACACCAAATGAGATCGAAACAGTTATCAAAAAACTCCCAACAAAGAAAAGTCCGGGGCCCGATGGCTTCACAGGTGAATTCTACCAAATATTCAAAGAAGAACTAACTCCTATCCTTCTCAAACTATTTCAAAAAATTCAAGAGGAAGGAAGACTTCCAAGCTCCTTTTATGAGGCAAGCATAATTCTGATTCCAAAACCAGGCAAAGACAACACAAAGAAAGAAAATTATAGGCCAATATCTCTGATGAATATAGATGCTAAAATCCTCAACAAAATATTAGCAAACCGGATCCAACAATATATGGAAAAAATCATACACCATGATCAAGTGGGATTTATTCTGGGGAGGCAAGGATGGTACAATATTCATAAATCAATCAATGTGATTCATCACATAAACAAAAAGAAGGAGAAAAACCATATGATAATTTCAATAGATGCAGAAAAAGCATTTGATAAAATCCAGCACCCATTCATGATCAAAACTCTCAGTAAAGTGGGAATACAAGGAACATATCTCAACATGATAAAAGTCATCTATGAGAAACCCACAGCCAACATCATACTCAATGGGCAAAAATTAAAAGCAATACCCTTAAGATCAGGAACAAGGCAGGGGTTCCCCCTTTCACCACTCTTATTTAACATAGTCCTGGAAGTCCTAGCCACAGCAATCAGACAAGAAGAAGAAATAAAAGGCATTCAAGTTGGAAAAGAAGAAGTAAAACTATCATTATTTGCAGATGATATGATATTGTATATAGAAAACCCTAAAGTCTCAGTCAAAAAACTACTGGACCTGATAAATAAATTCAGCAAAGTGGCAGGATATAAAATCAATACTCAGAAATCAGAAGCATTTTTATACACCAACAATGAACAGTCAGAAAGAGAAATTAAGGAAACAATCCCCTTCACAATTACAACCAAAAAAATAAAGTACTTAGGAGTAAACTTAACCAAGGAGACTAAAGACTTGTACTCGGAAAATTACAAAGCATTGATAAAAGAAATCAAGGAAGATACAAACAAGTGGAAGCATATACCATGCTCATGGGTAGGAAGAATAAACATCATTAAAATGTCTATATTACCCAAAGCAATCTATAAATTCAATGCAATACCAATTAAAATACCAATGACATACTTCAAAGATATAGAACACATATTCCAAAAATTTATATGGAACCAAAAGAGGACACGAATAGCCTCAGCAATCTTAAAAAAGAAGAATAAAGTGGGAGGTATCACACTTCCTGATATCAAGTTATACTACAAGGCCATTGTACTCAAAACAGCCTGGTACTGGCATAAGAACAGGCACATAGATCAATGGAACAGAACAGAGAACCCAGAAATAAACCCACAGTTCTATGGACAACTGATATTTGACAAAGGAGGTAAGGAAATACAATGGAGTAAAGACAGCCTCTTTAACAAATGGTGTTGGGAAAATTGGACAGCTACCTGCAAAAAAATGAAACTAGATCACCAGCTTACACCACTCACAAAAATAAACTCAAAATGGATAAAAGACTTAAATGTAGGCCGTGAAACCATAAGCATCTTAGAAGAAAACATAGGCAGTAAGCTCTCGGACATCTCTCAGAGCAATATATTTGCTGATTTATCTCCACGGGGAAGTGAAATAAAAGACAGGATAAACAAATGGGACTATATCAAACTAAAAAGCTTTTGCACAGCTAAAGACAACAAGAACAGAATAAAAAGACAAACTACACAATGGGAGAACATATTTGACAATACGTCTGATAAGGGGTTAATAACCAAAATTTATAAAGAACTTGTAAAACTCAACACCAGGAAGACAAACAACCCAATCCAAAAATGGGCAAAAGAGATGAATAGACAATTCTCCAAAGAGGACATACAGATGGCCAATAAGCATATGCAAAAATGCTCAACATCACTAATCATTAGAGAAATACAAATTAAAACCACAATGAGATATCACCTCACACCAGTCAGAATGGCGCTTATCAACAAAACAACACAGAATAAGTGCTGGCGAGGATGTGAAGAAAAGGGAACCCTCCTGCACTGCTGGTGGGAATGCAGACTGGTGCAGCCACTGTGGAAAACTGTATGGAGATTCCTCAAAAATCTGAAAATCGAACTGCCTTTTGACCCAGCTACCCCACTTTTAGGAATATACCCCAAGGACACCATAGAACGGCTCGAAAAGGAGAAATGCACCCGCATGTTTGTGGCAGCATTGTTCACATTAGCGAAGATCTGGAAACAGCCCAAGTGTCCGTCAGAGGGCGAGTGGATTAAAAAGCTTTGGTACATATATACTATGGAATACTACTCAGCCATAAGAAATGATGACATCGGATCATTTACAATAACATAGATGAACCTTGACAACATTATACGGAGTGAAATAAGTAAATCAGAAAAAAAAACTAAGATGAATCCATACATAGAAGGGACATAAAAATGAGACTCAGAGACATGAACAAGAATGTGATGGCAACAGGGGCGGGAGGTTGGGGGAGGGGGGAGGGGGTGAAGAAGGAGAGAGGGGTTAGGGGAGGGGAGGGGCACAAAGAAAACCAGATAGAAGGTGACAGAAGACAATTTAACTTTGGGGGAGTGGTATACAGCACAATCAAATGTCAAAATAATCTAGAGATATTTTCTCTCAACATATGTACCCTGATTTATCAATGTCACTGCATTAAATTTAATAAAAAAAAAAAAAAAAGAAGACACCACAGGTGAGGAAAAAGTCACTCCCAATACTTGTGCAAGATCTAGGTTTTTATCCTACTCTCAAGCTAACAAGTTTGTCTGTCACAGTTTCAAAGATGCTGACAGAAGGCACAGGGCATCTGGATATGGCGGAGGAGCAGCAACCAGAGCCAATGTTTATTTCTGTGAGCTTGCCATCCTATTCAGATCCCATGAGATGCTACAAATAGTACTTATGGATGTTTGCCACACAATAGGTTGCACTGCAGAAGAACACTGAGCTTGAGAATTTACTACCTTTATATAAAAAAAAAAAAGTCAGTTTGCCCTTTGTGTTAGTGGTTTCACTTCATCCCTCAGAGTCACTCATTAAAAGAAGAACCCAAATATACTACTCACAAAAATTAGGGGATATTTTAAAATAAATATGAAGCAATAAAAACAGAAACATTTGATTTTTTTTAATTAAACAAGAACATCAGAAAAGGAAACAAGTCAAAGAAAGTTGTTCAATTATACAAATGAGATGCAAAACCAACATTTATTTCATTGGTGAAAATGCACTATACAAATGGCTGAAAGTACTGGAGCATCTCTGCATGTTCCCTGATCCCCTAATTTTTCTGAGCAGTGTAAATTGCCCAGAGAAAGAATGATCACAGTTTTATACTCTTCACATACCTAGTAAGAATTCATTAGGCAATTCATGGCAGATGAATCAGGTCTCCCAAAAGTACATAAGGAGAAGTTATAGAGGGAAGGATAGATGGTGGGAGTGCCCTTCAGGAAACAAAAATGGTTAAAAATGTTTGGAAGAAACTATAAAAGTGTAATAAGAAGAACAGAAGAAAAGTCAGAATAGTATAATGAGAGATGAGGATAAAAGAAATATTCAGGAAGGAGCAGTGACATATGAGTCAGATATGTCAATAATCTTCCGTTATTAATATATGACACACAATTGTTTGGAGCACTGCTTTGTAAATGTTTTGGTTTCAGTATTCCTTTATACAGTACTATTTATAAAGCTTTGAGAATCTGAGGTCTTTTGTTTGTGTGGGTTTTGGCCATTGATGAACTACATAAGCCATTGATGATTACTATATTAAAAATTGAGTGTGAAAAATTTTAATATTTATTAATTAAATTTTTAAAATAGCAATTAATTGTTATGAAAAAGACTATGTTTTCAATAATTAAAATGAATGAGAACAGTGTTTTATATCTTTGCAATTCCATTTAATGTCTGTCATTATAAAAGTTGCTTTGATTCTTATACCTTCCTTTGTATACTTTGCATTGACATAAAGTATATGGATAAAATCTAGCCTCACAGAAATATATAGTAGAAAAAAAGAGGGGATGGTATAAATATTTTTTGAGATAATTGAGAATATTTATTTTTAATATGCCAAATACTATTTCAAGATATAACAGATGGTAATTTTTAAATATAAGTTAAAATTGAAAATCAGAAAACACATTGTATTTTTTTTGCCTTGTTAACATTCAAATCTATTGTTATATCTTGCATTTTGAATGCACAGATCATTTGGAAAGTTGTGTTTAATTGAGTCATGCTAAATGTTCAAATGTTAACACATTTTATTATAAAATATGAAGTATCACATAAATTAATTTCACCAGTCTCTTCAGAAAGTTATCTAAGTACTAAGTAGTGTCAGTCTCACAATGGTGAATTCAAGTTTCTTAAATTTCGAATGTTCATTTAATAGATCAAGTTTTATCATTAGCAACAAATAATATCAGAAGAGTTTCTAAAAGTGGTAGTTTCAATTTCTTAGTTCACTATCAAGAAAATATTTAATAAATGCTCAGCTCTGAATAAACATACATTTCTCTCAGTCTTTCTTTCAAGTAGAAGTGGTACTTCATGAAAAAGAAAAACAGCTAGTTTGGCTTGCAACTCAAACAATTTTTTGAGCCAGGGAGCAGTCACATACCCTGTTAAGCAACAATAATCACTTTAGAAGCACTTCTTCTCTATCACTCTTTAAATTAAAACAGCATTACCAGAGAATGAAGATTTAATAAAAGAAATAATTTGTATGTTTCACCTAGGATGTTCTTAAATCATATTTGTTCTGTTTTGTTTCCTTTACAAGTTCCTGGCTGTGAAGAATACAATAGCTACTAGACGTGTGGTTGTACTCCCTTACTCAGGCTAAGGAACCAGCAGTTTTACCCAAATTCCTTTTGCAATGTTAGTGCATATGTCAACCCCATAAGAAAGACAAATAATATCTTAGTGCATTATGAAAATAGCTTTAGAATTACAATGAATGTATCTAGGCATTCACAGAATTCTGAAAACTATAATTTAAAAACTGATATTTTAGATAATAAAGTCAAGCCTGAGGCCTCTGTTTCCTTCAAATACTAATCTAGCTTCTGTTTATTTGTTCCTTCCTTTTGTATTTATTTCAATGTCTCTATTGTCTCCTCTCTCTTTGTTTCTGTTTATATATTTGTGTATGTGTGCCTGGGGGGGGAGTCTACAAGTTACTATTCAGAGTCTAATTGAATATTGAAAAACTACCTCATTATCCTCTTGTAAGATAGTTTTAATTTTTTTTCTTTTCACTAGTTATGGTTTGCTTAATCTTAGTAGAGTAGGTTTTGTTATTATTAAAATTTTTTTAAAGCAGTTTTAAGTTCACAGCAAAATTAAAGTGAAAGTACCTAGATTCCCCCCACACGTGGAACACACATTCTCAACATCTGTTACCAGATGGTACATTTATACAATGAATAAATGAACCAACATTGAGACAACATTGTCACCCAAAGCCCAAAGCTGATATTATTGCTCTATTTTGAAGCTTCAAGAAGTTATAACACCCTTTATTCATCTGTCTCTGTATCTAACCTTGTTGGCAGTGGTTTGTTCTGTCCTACCCTCTTATATGGAATCAAGAAAAGTCACTGACTTTTTAGTCTGTTCAGCTTTTTTACTTGTTGTTAGAATAGAATGTGTCTTTTGATTTCCTTATAGGTAAAACTAGAATACAGAAGTTTTAACAAGTATTTTTAAGCATATTGTCTCTGCTTTAAAAAAAAATTCTAAAAGCCTCTCAGTTTTTAGTTAGATTAAAAATAAATATATAAAAGAAAGAAAGTAAAACAGTTTCCAAGTATGTATGTGCAACTCTATCTAACCATGTTTAAAAATCTATTTTTAAAATAGTTATAAAAATTTTATTCAGGCACATCATTTAATCTTATATGTATCAATATATTAGAAAGGGGTAGAAAGATTAATCAACAAGGCCAGGATACTTCATCATTTTCTACTATGAGGACTTGACAATTGACTTTTTTTTCTAGTATAGACCCATACAATTGTGTAGTAATACATTATATCTGTTAGTTAGACTTAAACATAACATTTTTACATAGTTAGGGATGGTTATAACATACAGTAACACAACAAATAAAAGTTATATCAAATTAAAACATAAAAACATGAGATAAGTCAAAATACAAACCTTACTAAATACTTCTGGGCTTCTTTAAAATTTAGCATAACCTGAATATTTGTCAAAAGTAGAGATCATTCCATTATATCATAAACAATTAAAAATATAATATATATCAGGAATATTATATGTCTCCCAAAATTAGATTAATATATTTTTATAATTACTTACTCATATAAATATCATTTGCATACATGTTAGGAAACTAATTCATTAACAAACACAATTTAAAGTATAACAATCGATCTAGTTTATGGTCTTAGTGAAAATTTAGCAGGACAGTATTTAAAGCAATTTCCAATGGAATTATTTTCTCTTTCTTAGTTCCATGCCATACTGTGTTTCCTTCACCATAAAAAAATAATAAAGTTATTTCCTTGATAAGGGAAAACTCAAAGAACAAAATATAAACAGGTAGTCAAAAAATTGACTTAGACTTCCAAAAATAGCTTTTAAAATCCAAAACAAGGTCACATTTTGAATATACTTTTGATTTGAATATTTTAAGTACTCAAAGAATAAACATTTACAACACAGAAATGTAAAAAATGAATATGAGAGTAGAAAGACATCTGACATTTTCCCAACCAGAGAGATAAAGGTCCCAATATGTCCACTGGGAGAAAAAATCCAGAGTAGTTACTAGTTTTTAGAGGCTTAAAACACCTGAGAAGAAACCTTATTTTCTATCCAGAGGAAAAGAGTTAGAACACATATAATTTTAAGAAAAATCTGAAAGTAGAGCAGAAGTCTTCTATATTCTTCAGTTTTAGCCCATGAATGTTCAAACCTCCACATTAAGAGAAGTTCCACATTAAGTATGGTGCCAAAAGTAAAACAGATACAGTCTATGGGCTTGAAGGCAGCTTAAAAAATTCCACATGACATTGACAATCCTACCATCAAGAGGTAAGATTTGTGTTTCTTCTTGAATCTGGGAGGCTTACAGATGGTAAAACTGACATTATGTGATTCCAATGGTTAGTAATAAAAGGTAAACAACTTCTGTTTATTTGTTCTGGATTCCCCACCTCCTTCAGAACCCAGTATTTTATACTATGAGGAAGCCCAAGTAGCTAAGATAAGCTACATGTAGGTGTTGGGTCCTCAGGTCCAACTGAGGCTGCAACCAACAGCCTGAATCAATATTAAGACATGAAAATAAAAGAGAAACCTTCAGATGATTCAAGTCCCCAGACACCATGTATTCTAGATGAAGATCAAAATAGCTCAGAGTAGAAACAAGCTGTTCTCATTGGGCTTTTTCTAATCACTTCTCCTTTGAATCCAAGAATATAATAAAAATAGCTATTTTATAGCACTAAACTTGGAGTGGTTTGTCATTAAGAATACATAAGTAGAACAGAGGAGTGGGAAAAAAAGGAAGAGTAGGAATGAGAAGTTCCCATGGAAGAGAAATATCTGTTCTAAAGAGAAGTAAGCAAGTATCTAAATAACTGGATACCATAATCTAGAAGCTATGGCAGTGTTCTTATGTATCAGAGCCAGATTCATAACAGATGCCCCAATACCTAGCTAACTGAACTAGATCTTAATAAGTACTGTCAGGGACAAAAGATAGCAATAGAACAGATACTTTGTCCTGAATGTTATGACAATACCATGGTTTCCTAGAAACTTAGAAAAACTATAGAAGAATGGGGAAAAAAAAACAAAGTGGAGAGATTCATGAATTGACTAATTTTTATCATAAAATATCCACATTTAAATCACTTATTTGAATTGCAGTGATTAAATTTATGCCATTTATGAATTATTTTAGTCAGATAAATAAAGTTTTGTTTTAGCTACCTTAAATTTTAACTTTATATAATGTCTGAAGTACTAAATAAATGTTGTTTTAGACCTTCTTGTAGCTCTAAAATGGTTATTATTCTGAGCAAGTAATATATATTATCACATACCCCTCTACAATTTTTGAATTTTAACTGGAAAATAGTTTAAGTTGGAAAATTGGAATCAAACCTTGATCTCTTCAAGAGCCAGTTTTAACAGAAATTAAGTTCTTTCTGCTTCCACATTTTGTACTTTAATTATAATAAAATAAAATAAAAAATAAAATTTACCACCCTAACTGATTTTAAATATACAATTCATTAGTTTCTGCCTCCACTTTCATATATTTATTCTGTACTTTATATCTCTCTAAACATCTAATATAAACTTTCAATGAGAGGTCTAAGGAAAATAACATTAATTATTGTATATAAAAGACAGGTTCTAAGTTTCTGCTAGTGATAATTGACCAGTATCCATCTAACTAGACTCCTCTACTGAATATGATGTGAAATTTATGGTAAAGTTTGTAAAATAAACGGCTTCACTGAGATACATCTGTGGCCTAAATCAAAATAAATTGTCGTAAATGGGAGGTGACTCCATGGCCATGTTTCCTGAGAACCTCAATATAGCTGATATAATCAAATAATAAAATATTATCAGATAAACTATTTTGACTAAAATGTATAAATCATCAACATTTTATAATAAAAATCTCGATTCCATTTGAAGCCAAATTTTAATTATTTCACATTCACTTAATCCATTATATACCCACAAAATTTGTATGTTTACTTTTTAAATAAAAAATAGAAATTCCAGTTAATTGCTTGCAATTTTAGGCAAAGTTCTGATGATCCTTTCCCCACTGTCACATAATTACAAAAGCTGTACATTCATGTTCTCTTCTAATTTCTCTCTCTCACTCAGCTCCCAACCTTGATTCTTCCACCCATGCGTCACCTCTTATTACTTTCTGGGATTTTGAGCTTCAATTTTATAGCACCACTGTTTCTGAAATTGGATGGTGCTACCAGTGAAAAAAAACTGATTTAAGACATTGTAGTGCATAAAACTATTAGTTGTGCAGAAACCTAAAGGACCTGGACATTTGAAGAAAGCATACAAATTGTGAGTAAATGTATTATAGAATTTATTACATAGGAACGTTACTATGGAGGTTAAGTTAAGATGTTTCTCATAAAAACAAAAGACACTAAAGTAGTTAGTAGCTTTTGTGATAAAATATTAATGACTGCTTGGGTTCAGTTCTCAGACAGAAAAAGAAGAGTAAAAAAGTTCATATTTCAGTTTTTTATCTGAATTTGAGAGGAGAGTTTGGGCAAACTAAGATCACTAATTACACTTTAGATTTAGGTCTATTATGTTTGAAAGGAAAGAGAAACATACATAAAACATTTTTAATACTTCATTTCAATAATTTTTGAATCATGGATCTTTTGGCAATGTAGTGAAAATCATAAGTCATTGATGTTTTTAAATTTATAAAAATATACATATGGTTACAAAGGAAAACAAATATAGTTAACTGATTAAAATATAGGTAATATATTAATAACCTTCATAATTTCAAAGTAGTGACTAGTATACAAAGTATTTTTTTGATATCTTTAATAACTTGAATGTAATTTGAAAGTTTCTGATTTCTATTGCTGACAAAGTAACCTAAAATTGCTTGTACTATTGTGGTTTAATGCCTAAAGTTAACATCAAAAGAGATGCTACATTTCAGTTAAAGACAGCAAGAATAAAGATGCATGTTTGTTTTTTTTTAATTTAAGTTCATGAACCCTCAAAAGTCTATCCACAAATCCCTTAGGGTTCATGGGAGCCCAGTTTAGGAACCCTAGAGTTAAGATTGAACTATAGCTTTACTCCACCATGAAATGAGTCGCTTTATGCTTCTTACTCATGTCATGTCAGGAATAGCTGTTTATCATAAAATTCTAGCTCAAGTAGAACAAAACAAACAAACAAACAAAATACGCAGTACTCAGCAGTAATAAGCCCACAAACATACCCTGGACTAGTAGTCTCAAGAGCTAGAAGGCTTGTATGCATTAGACTTCAAAAAGGATTTTGGAAAATATCATTTTAAGTTTAGGTGCTTTCATATTTGATTATAGATGAGACAACTGAAGAAAATTTATAGACCTATCAGGTTAGCCAAGAAATATCTGTGTTTAATCATATATTCTTCCTCTACTCATCCTATAAGTGAAAAATATTTTGGTAATTTTCTATGTAAGTTTAACTATGCCATTTACATAGAAAAGGTCAAGTTAATTAAATGTTCAGTGGCTCAATTTTCTTTTGTGTAAAATAAATGGGATTGAGTTCATTGTTCCTTTAGGTAGACTGCAGTAGAAAGAGAATGCATTTAGAAGTTAAATATTAGTTACAATGCCTGTTGGAAAGCTATTAAATAAAATATGATTTAAGTTGGGACCTAGTTTATTACAACAGTATCTCTTTATCTGCTGTTTTGCATTCTGCAGTTACAGTTACCTGCAATTAATGTGGTCCAAATATATTAAATAGAAAATTCCAGAAATAAACAATTCATAAGTTTTAAATTACAGGCCATTCTCAAAAGCATGATGCAATCCCTCGTCATACAAGACATGAATATTTCCTTTGTCCGGGATATCAAGGATGTAAATGCTACTGCCCATTAGTCACTTAGTACGCACTTAAGCTATCAGATCTACTGTTGATGTGTCAGAGTGCTTGTGTTCAAGTAACCATCATTTTATTTAAAAATGGTCCTAAATACATTCATATAACTTTATTACAGTATATTATTATAATTGTTCTATTTTATTACTAGTTATTGTTAATATTTTACTGTGCTCAATTTCTAAATTAAACTTCATCATAGGTATGTATATTTAGAAAAAACATTATATAATGGAAATTTTACATGTCCCTCAAAATTAGATTAATATATTTTACAATGACATGTATAGGGTGGAACAAACCTAAGTTTAATGTTGTTCATATAAAAATAATACAATAATTAATAAATAATTTTTCTCCACTCTGTGTATGTAAGATTCAGTACTTTCCATAGTTTCAGGCATATACTGGGAGTCTTGAAATATATCTCCCATAGATAAATGAGGGGGACTAATGTGTAGAGTTGTTATAAAGATCAAATAAGATAACATAATATCTCCATAAGGCACTTGGTAAGCACTAAATAATGTGACTTTGTGTCCTGACTTTAATATACTAAACTAGAAATATCTACTCAATGTGTGTGAAATTTCAATTGCTGTTTTCAAATAAATGCTGGTTATGAACATTGCGCTACAAAATACATGTATATTTTAGAAAAGTAAAACTACCAACATTTCTCTAAATTGTTTATATCAGAAACATGGGTGTAGAATAACAAGGGTTTGGAAAAAAGATGAGTAGAAGATTCAGGAAAGGATCAGATCATGAAAGACTTTTTATATGACATGTTTAAACACATGGATAATAAAAACTTTAATATGCGAGGCAGAAAACCAAGAATGTACTGCACTACTGCAATAACATGTTTAGGTTCTAGTTTGAGGAACTGTTTTCAAATATGTTTATAGGTCAGGAAAAGATAGAAAATGGTTAGTTGTGTTCTGCGTGCTAGGCTCCTTGTTGTAAGTGCTAGCCCACTGGGCAAGGAAGTCTACTCTCACTGCCTCTCATCCCCACCCCCAGTTCTACTGGTGGTAGCCCTTATCTCAGCACTCCTGCAAGCCATCTGAGGCTCCTTCCAGAACACAGCATTGAGTCATCGTTTTTTATATATATATATAAAATAGTTTGATAATGGTGAATTTTTAAAATAATAGAGTGAAGTACATCATATTCAGCTTTTTGAAATAAGCTCCCACTAATTAAGGCTATTATTTGAAAACATTCACAGTGGAATCCTAAATGGAAGAATTGCTCCAAATTCCAACTTATTTCTGTGGTAAGGCAATAGGGATAAAAAGTGGTGACATGATAGAGACATTCCAGGCTAACTGTTAAATTTAGGGTGCTTAGATATGAAAAGACATATTTGCAGGAATATAAGGTGGATGATAACTTGCCATTGCTATTATATTTTTATCTATGTGTGGTAGAATGATGGTCCTCCCAAGGCATACAAGCACTATTCCCTAGAATCTGTGAACATGTTACCTTACATGGCAAAGGGAGTTTCTTTTTCTTTTTTAAAAATTTTATTTAGAAAATTAAATTTAATAGAGTACCATTAATCCATAAGAGTACATAGGTTTCTGGTAAATATTTCTATAACATTTTAACTCTTGATTGTTTGTGTGCCCATCACCCAAAGTCAAATCATTTTCCGGTTACTATATATTTATATAGTAAATTGTTCTTTCCTCTAGTAACTATTTCACTTTTATCTATGTCCATAAGTCTCAGTTTTATATCCCACCTATGCATGAAATCATATAGTTCTTAGCTTCCTCTTATTTGCTTATTTCACTCAGTATAATCTTCTCAAGGTCCATCCATGTTGCCATAAATGACAATATGTCATCATTTCTTATAGGTGAGTAGTATGTCATTGTATATGCATACCAAATAAGCAGGGCTTTTCAAATATGGTTACATTAGAGGTAGTTATTTAGATAGAAAGGTTATCTTAGATTATCAAAGAGGGTCAAATGTAATCATAAGGGTCCTTATAAGAGGGAGGCCAAAAATGACACTCATAAAAGGACATGTAATAAAAGAAGCAGAGGTATGAGCTTGGATGTAAGAGAGAGAGAGGGAGGGAGAGAAAAAGGGAATAAGAAAGAGAGAAAAGTTTGGAGTTGTTGTGCTATTGCATTTGTTGATGGAGGAGAATCAGAAGCAAGATATCCAGGTGGTCTATAGAAGCTTAGAAAGAAAGAAAACACATTCTTTCTGGAGCCTCCAGAAGAAACAGGATTCTGGAGACACTTTGATTTTAAGTTTTCTCCCTAAAAACAATAAAAGAATGACTGGTGTTGATTAAGTCTACTAAAGTTCTCATAATTTTTTATGGTAGCAATAGGAAACTAAAACACCATGTGTCTATGTACATACAATTTTTACTCATTTTCTCCCTTTGCTTAAAACATATAAACCAGTTTGAACCAAACCAAAATACATATTGAATTGCCATATGTGAAGTACAGTTTCAACACTGAACTCCAATCCTTCATCTTCAGTAAGAGTCAAGCGAAGATGGTTAATGACTTATATTCTTTCCAAGACTTAATTAATGATTTATATTAAAATGTTATAAAACATCAGAAGTATCTTTAAAATCATGAAAAAACTCATATTTCAAACTTTTCCCACATGATGATGATGCTTTGTTTTTCATAAAATGTACCATTCATCACAAATTTATTGGAATATCAATAATTTCTTAATGATAGATATCTAATCCTTTCTGATTAATATTATACCTAGATTTTAAAATATCACAAGAAAAATAGAATTTAAAAAGAGACAGTTTGTCAAATGACATGATACTTTATATAGAGAATCTTAAATATTCCACCAAATATTAATATAACTGATAGATGAATTCACTAAAATAGCTGAATAAATACAATAAATATGCAGAAATCAGTTGCATTTTCATGTACCAATAATTAACCATCAGAATGAGAAACTAAGAAAACAATGCTATTTACAATTGCACAGAAACCTACCAAAGAATAAATTTAACCAAAGATGTAAAAGACCTGTGTTCAGAAAATTATAATACACTGAAGAAAGAAATTAAAGAAGATATAAATAAGTACAAGAGTAAACTGTGTTTATGGATAGGAAGGAAGAACATCATTAAAATGGCCATTCTACACAGGGCCCTGGCCTGTTGGCTCAGTGGTAGAGCTTTGGTCTGGCGTGCAGGAGTCCTGGGTTCAATTCTTGGCCAGGGCACACAGGAGAAGCAACCATCTGCTTCTCCACCCCTCCCCCTCTCCTTCTTCTCTGTCTCTCTCTTCCCCTCCTGCAGCCAAGGCTCCATTGGAACAAAGTTGGCCCGGGCACTAAGAATGGCTTCATGGCCCCTGTGTCAGGTGCTAGAATGGCTCCAATTACAGTGGAGCAATGCCCCAGAGGGGCCAAGCATCGCCACTGATGGGCATGCTGGCTGGATCCTGGTCAGGCACATGCAGAGTCTGTCTGTCTGCCCCCCCTAATTCTCACTTTGAAAAAATACAAAATAAAAAAATAAAATGGTCATGCTACACAAAGCAATCTAAAGATTCAAAGCAGTTCTTACCAAGATATCAATGACATAGAACAACATTCCAAAAATGTGTATGGAATCACAAAAGATTCCAAATAGCCACAGCAGTTCTGAGAAAGAAGAACAAATTTGGAGAAATTATGCTACCTGATATCAACCTATCCTATAAGGCCATAGTAATCAAAACAACATAGTACTGGCATAAAAACAGACATAAAAATCAATTAAACAAAATAGAGAGTCCATAAGTAAGGCCACACCTTTATGGCCAATTAATATTTGACAAAAGAAGCAGGACATAGAATGAGGTAAAGAAAGTCTATTCAATAAATGGTCTTGAAAAAATTGAACAGATATATGAAAAAAATAAAACTAGACCACCTTCTTACACCATCACAAGAATAAAGTCAAAATTAGTTAAAGACTTAAATATAAAACTAAAAGTCATAAAAATCCTAGAAAAACATATAGGCCAAAATCTCAGATATTTCCTGTAGCAATATTTTTTTCTTAAACATCTCAGACAAGGGAATCAAAAGAAATATAAACAAATGAAATGACATCAAACTAAAATGTTTTTACACAGCAAAGAAAACCATCAACAAAATGAAACAAAAACCCACTGAATGGGTGAACATATTTGCCAATAATACAGTTGATAAGGGGTTAATATTCAGGATCCATGAAGAACTTATATTGATCAACAGCAAAAAAAGAAACAAATCAATTAAAGAATGCACAAAGACCTGAGTAGATATTTCTCCAAAGGGAATGTACAGATGTCTAATAAACAGATGAAAGGATGCTCAGCATCAATAATCATCAAAAAATGCAAATTAAAACAACAATGAGATATCACTTCATACTCTTCAGAATGGCTATCATCAACAAATCAACAAACAGCAGGTGTTGGTGAGGATGTGTAGTGAAAAGAACCCTCAGGCATTCTTGATAGGAATGCATATTGGTGCAGCCACTGTGGAAATCAGTGTGTAGTTTCCTGAAGACAAATTAAAATAAAACTGCCTTCTGACCCAGAAATTCTACTTCTGGAAATATATCTGAAGAAACCCAAAACATATTGAAAAAATATATATGTATCTTTATGTTTGTTGCAGTGTTATTTACAATAACCAAGACCTGGAAGCAACACAAGTGCCCATCAGTAGAAGTGCAGATAAAAAAATCCGTTTTACTTTTACACAATGGAATACTACATGACCATATAAAAGAAGGAAATCTTACCATTTGTGACAGTAAATATGGACCTTGAAAGTGTTGTGCTACGTGAAATAAACTAGTCAGAGAAAAACAAATAGCATAAAATTTTACTTATATGTGGAATATAATGAACAAAATAACCAAAATAGAAACAGTCTTGTAGTAGTTACAGAGGACAGACTGACAACTGTCATAAGGGAGGCGTGTTGGGGGTGGAATGAAAAAAGTGAAGGATTAAGAAAAGAAAACAATTCACAGACACAGACAACAGTTCAGTGATTACCAGAGGGAAATGGGGATTGGTTATGTAGAATAGGGTAAGAGAGACAATAAATGGTGACAGAAGACTTGAATTTGGGTGGTAAGCACATCATACAACATATAGGTTATGTATTATGGAATTGTACACTTGAAACCTATATAATTTTATTAACCAATGTCATTCCAATAAATTCAATAGAAACTAAAATAGATAAATAAAAATATATAATTTGGCAATATACATGAATGAGTGTGTGTGTGTGTGTGTGTGTGTGTGTGTAAAAAGACTGGCATCATACTAAGTCGAGTCCCTTAATTATAGTACTTTTTATTTTATTTAGAAAATTAAACTTAACAAGGTGACATTGATCCATAAGAATACATAGGTTTCAAGTAAACATTTTTATAGCATTTAAACTGTTGACTACAATGTATACTCATCATCCAACGTCAAATCATTTTCTATCACTTTATATCTGTCCCTCTTTACATCCCCCCCCACCTTCTCCCAAACATCTCCTGTTCCACATCCCCTCCACCCTGGTAATCACTTGACTTTAATCTATGTCAATGAGTCTCAGTTTTACATCTCACCTATGTATAAAATCATACAATTCTTAACATTTTCTGATTTACTTATTTCACTCAGTATAATGTTCTTAAGGTCTATCCATCCATGTTAATGTAAATGGCACTATGTCATCATTTCTTATGGCTGAGTAGTGTTCCATTGTATATATGTACCACTTCTTTATTGAACCTCCTATTGAGGGACACTGGTTGTCCCCATGTCTTGGCTACTGTGAATAATGCAGCAATAAACATGGGGGTGCATCTGTTTTATATACCAATATCTTCTAGTTTGGGAGGTAGTTACCCAGTAGAGAGATTACTGGGTCATATGGTAGTTCTATTCTTAATTTTTTCAGGAACTGCCATACTTTCTTTCACAATGTTTGTACTAATTTTCATCCCCATCAGCAGTAAATGAGCATTTATTTTTCTCCAAAACCTCTTCCAATACTTGTTATTACCTGTCTTGTTGATAATAGCCAGTCTAACAGGTGATACTATAATGAAGTGGTATCTCATTGTAGTTTTGATTTGCATTTCTTGAATAGCTAGTGAAGATGAGCATCTTTTCACATAGCTGTTGGACATTTGTATGTCCTATTGGTAGAAATTTCTGTTCAAGTCTTCTTCCCATTTTTTAATTGGATTGTTTGACTACACTAATTTTTTTGTCACAGAGACAGAGAGAGGTACAGATAGGGACAGACAGACAAGAAGGGAGAGAGATGAGAAGCATCAATTTTTTGTTGCGGCACCTTAGTTTCTCATTTGCTTGCTTTCTCATATGTGCCTTGACCAGGGGGCTACAGCAACCAAGTGACCCCTTGCTCAAGCCAGCGACCCTGGGCTTAAGCTTGGGAGCTTTGCTCAAACCAGATGAGCCTGCATTCAAGCTGGCAACTTTGGGGTCCTCCGCGTCCCAGTCCGACACCCTATCCATTTTGCCACACCCTGGTCAGGCCTATAGTACTTTTTAATTCTGGGATCATGAAACCTACCTCATTTGTACCTCACTTTTCTGAAAATTAGAGACACTACTACTACTACTTTATAAGTTTAGTGGAAATAATCATTAAAGAAAATATAATTAACCTGCTAAGAACAGGATTTGGCATTTAGTTAATACTCTGAAACATTAGCTATTACTATTATTGTTATCATCACCACTATTATCCCCACTAAACCAAATATCCAAGAAACCTAAAAACTCTTCCATTATGCCATTGATTGTTGAAACACTGCATTGTCCATTAGTATCAAACCACCTGCTGTTTTCTCACTGATGGCCTGAATGACTTCCCTAACTGGACATTAACAATTGTGTTGATTACATATTGTCATACACAGTTCACCATTGCAAATTGTTCTTCTTTCATTTCAGTGGTTTACTTTCAACAATGTAAGCTCATTAAAATTATTTTTCCTGAAAAGAGAGTTGTTTGAATACTTTTAGCATTTACTTTTTCATTGCTTAATTAGGATTGCTTTCGGCTTCTTTATTGGATAGTCAGAATTTTAAACCAACAAGTGGATGAGCCATTTAAATCTGATTACATGAAATAACTTATATATTCAATTTAAAAAGAAATTCACTTATCTGAACTAAGAATTAATCAAGTCATAAGTGTTGAATAGATATTTCTCTTCTTAGACAGAAAACCTCAGTATTATGCTAACTTTGTGATATCTGAATTATGTTGATAAATGGTAATGAGGGCACTAGAACCAGTTGCTAAAATAATGATATGGACTGCTATTTAATAAGCCACTTCTAGTTTGAGTTCTAGTTAAGAAATGGCAATTGACAGCTTCTTGAACTACCGTTGTTCTGAATTTTTTCAGTTTTGACATAGAACCTCTCTGATATCACCTGGTAATTATAATGTATGCTGCAAATATATAATTTGATAGATAAATTAGTAACTATATATAATCCACTCAAGAATTTGTTTTTTGAGCCTTTGAACTCAACTTCAGACTACTATAATTTCTCATTTTCTTTGGATTCATAGCATTAATTAAGTACATCTTATTTGAATATTAATTATTTTTTCATCTAAGACATTTTTAAAGTTACTTTTTCAAAATTTACATCTTGTCTCCCAACTAGAGTATACAGTTAAAAAGGCTCATTCATTTTTAAAAGTACTCTGCTCATATTAGGTATCAGTTCCCCAGACATTTACTTTTATCTATTGCTTTAATGTGTTATTGAGTCTATGTTAACACACTTAATTTTAATATCTTTTAACATATTAGTTCTGCACAGATCAGACTACAACTAATTGGTTCCATCAGAGGCAGAAGAGAGACAAGATACATTATGATGAAACTAATATCTCTTCTTCAATAATTGTAGCCTGAAGCTTTGGTTTTACTGACAACCAGATATTAGCATCATTTTCACATAGGTACAGAATATTTGGTTGGCTCAATTTCTTCATTAATTTAATAACCATTTATAAAATCTCAAAAGTTGGGCACTATTTCAATTATTGGCGATATAAATAACTATTATGTATGTCATACATTATAAAGGAAAAAATGGAATGATGATTTTAACATGGGCACACTTCTTTTTAGTGGCTTATTGCTGCATTAGCAAAGTCAGTCTAAGAAGGGCATTAAGAAATGATCCAATTTGTTTTTCTACCTTTGACAAGCCTTATAAAGTTTTTACTCTAAATCTCTGCATCTTATGAGATGAAAAATAAAGAAAGAGCATTTTATATTTATTATACTATTTAGATTCAGGAGCTACCTACACACCTGGCAAAGAACTTTCAGAGGCAGGGGAAGGACTGAGGAGGGGAAGAGTCACTCCTTGGCATGGTGTGACTGTGAGGAAGAGAAAACTCGTGGGGGAATGGATGTCATGCTTTTAGGTGCCACCTTTCTTTTCTAATTATTCATGGTACCAGAGGGTTAAATTGCAATGCTCAACTGTGCCCTTTCATAATACTGTAAAGTTTTATTTAAATGAGAACTCTGTATATTTTCTGGATAACAAAGTTTTCCATGGGAATGTTAAAAATGTGATATTAGAACCACGTGTAGTTTTAGTAAATTATTAACGGAGTCAGAAACACTTTTTACTTTAAAATACAAGTTACATGAAGTGATTCTGATTAATCTTGAGTACTTTTTACATAAAAATTGATGCACTTCTTAGCATATGACCACATTTTATCCAATCATCTCCTACCACAACCTGCTTTGGTATATTTTCTGATACTCTTTATTTATTTTGTCCATGTCCCAATCATTAGCTTTGGAAAGACTGATATCAATACACACTACAGAAGATTCTTGATTTATAACATCTACTAATGTTCAAAGTTCAAGAAAAATGCCCATATTTATAATTTAGTTACATAATGTTAGCAAAACCTCTTACTACTAGTTACTGTACTGACCTATGCAACATAATAATATAGGAGCATATATTCTCCTTCAATAAGTTTCCTCTAGCGTTCTACACACTGATAGTTTCCTTAACTGATATGTAAGCTATCAGCATGTCTCACTAAGTTTTGTCTCCCCATTTGAAATTTGATTTGTGATGAAGCTCTAAGAGAGATTTTATAATTTGTTTGAGTTTGGGGTCTGAAGAAAATAATTGCCAATTTGGGATAATCTAATCAAGTCCCCCATAGCATTTTAAATACATTATTTCAAAAAGATAAAACAAGGAATATTATTACTGTGCAACACTACATACAATTTCTCCTTTAATCAAAAGAAAATTGTTTTTAAATAGGCAGATATAGAGAAAGATACAGATAATTCATTTTAACTTCCCCTTAAACCTAGTTGATTTTATTGATTTGTGAAAAAATACAAAAGTTTTGTCAAATATACACAAATAATACTAAGTCCTTTTCAGTAAAAAAAATGGCATTTTCCCATTTTCCCTTTATCCTTGCTTAAACGGAAGCTGAACAACAAATTCTAAGGCATAAATTCTATTATCGCATTAATTCAATTTTTATTAAACTATGGTGTTAAGCATGTGTTATGTTAATCATTCATTACTATAGGAAACTTGCTCTATATATCAGATATAGGATTTGTTCAAAATAGAACAGATATTACTTGAGAGAAAATATGCAACATATTACCTACCAGGATTAGCGTTAAATTCTTTAAAGATACTAACCCCTAATGTTGTAACTATAAATCTCAGGCTAACAACAAATTTTTCTATAAAAAATTGTACATAATTTATAGCATAATAATAATAATTTAAAATAATTAAATTTTTTTCTGCTTATATAAAACTCATTTAGAAATATAACTCAAGATGCTCTCTTTAAAACTTGCATTTTTGTATAACTATTCTTTTTAGAGAGTTTACTAACTCTAATTAAAGCAGTATATTTTATAAACTGCCTTTTATGTCTCAAAAATGTCTTTTCTGTACAAACTAAAAAAGCTACTTCCTCTTCTAATGAATAAGCTAAAGTCTGGAGGACAACAGTTACTAGGTCAAAAAAAGCTTAAAGCAGCAGAATACTTCAATTAATAAAACAAGATAAATATTTGAGAAACTTTAAAAGTTCATTACTCATAAAGATTTAGATAACCATCATATGTTATATAATGACTTCATTTTTCTAACCATCTTCTAAAATTCCCTTTAAATTGAATGTATATTTTACATGTAGATATATTTTATTTGACATATCCTCCCAATGAAACAATTACTTTGATGAATTTAATGGTCTTCTTCCTAACTGATAGAGCTGTGCAATGTTCGCCATTTTGCTATTAAAATATTCTAATTAAATCAGTCACCCCTGGTTCCATCTGTTACATCCTGATCTCACACAGAGAAGCTGCTGGATTCTCTCCAGGGCAGCGAATGTACTTAGTTCCTTTTATGGCTCATTGGATGTCACATGCGGGAGGACCTTGTTCTTGGTTTGAAATTATAACTGAGATTCTGGATATACAGTAAACCACAGTGAATGTTACAGAGATTAAATCAATCCTTTTATCATAAAACTCTGAGAATGCTTACAGACTAAAACAAGTGTGGAGCATGTCACTGTCTAGCTATCTACTCTTTATGATGGTCTAAGAGAGAAGCATGAGTAGAATCCCTAAATATTCTCCCCAGTTCTTAGTATTAGGAAATCATTTTAAGAACTACGTCTGCTCTGGCTGGTTGGCTCAGCGGCAGAGCATCTGCTCGACAAGTGGAAGTCCCAGGTCGGGGCACACAGAAGAAATAACCATCTGCTTTTCTACCCCTCTCCCTTCTCATTCTCTCTCTCTCTCCTCTCTTTCTTTCTTCTACTCCTGCAGCCACAGCTCAAACAGTTTGAACAAGTTGGCCCTGGGCAGTTAGGATGGCTCTGTGGCCTCACCTTAGGCCTTAAAATAGCTTTGTTGCTGAGCAACAGAGTAGCAGCCTCAGATAGGCAGTACATTGCCCAGTAGGGGGCTTTCTGAGTCGATCCCAGTCGGGGTGCAGGTGGGAGTCTGTCTCTGCTTCCCCACTTCTCACTTAATAATAATAATTTTTTAAAAAGAACCTACGTTTGTAAGAACATCATAAACTGCTGAGTTCAATATCCAAGACTGGACCTGAACAGGACACCAGAAGTCAGTGATGAACTAGATTCATAAGTGCAAAAGATTTATGTTCTCTCCAGACTCATGGCACCTTCTATTAGTGTTTTCCAACATATTCATTGATTTTTAAATTTTAATTTATTGGAAATTAGCAATGCTTTGACATTAGGATAATTCATAAAACTGCATTTATATAATCTCATTAAAAGATAAAAGTAACCATGGTCTTAATACTCTAATTAGGAGAATTTGGCTGACAAAGTATAAGTTTTCACAGCTGATAGATGAGAAAACTGCATTTTATCCACATTTGCCACTACTACTTTTAGCTCTGGTTGATTCGTAGAATGCAGATGTCTTTTACAAATCTGTATGTATATATTATTTTAATACCATGTTTTAATAATTAACTGGTTAATTCTACCTGATAATGTTGTTCTATAAAATGCAGAGCTACATACTATTCATTGTGAGGGTGTATTATAATAGGGTAAGCTATTTTGTTAATATCTCAAATCCCTTTGGAAAACAAAAAAGCCACAATTTTGAACAAATAAACACATTATTTATTCAAACAAGTAGACATATAACATATCTACATGTATATACAGAAATAGATATGCACTTCCTATTCTCCTTATTTTATTCCTTCTTTTTAATATTTTAAATATTAAATTTTTAAAATTTTATTTTCATCAAAGTTATTTATAAAGATTCAACTAGTTCTACCAGATTTAAAAATAAAACTCAGTTCCTTTAAGAGAAAACAAGTTAGCTTTTTTGTCTGATTCATTGAGTATTTATCTTTTTATACAAAATATGGGTTTATTAGTATCTATTTCCTTCAGCTATGGCTCTTTTCTACTTGTGCCCTTTTTTCTCTTCTTGCCTCCTCCCAAATGCATGTACCTATATCATCTACATCTTCTCCTAACAAGGTAATACCCCTTGTTGGGTCTAATCAATACTTGGTGTTAGTGTTTGTATTGCTCCAAATACTAGGTAAAGCTCATTTCCAGTTCACAAATTCTATTCTTTTTTTCAAACCCTTTAACCCCTCAGACTACAATTTCAAGTCTTCTCTCTCATTAAACCTGTAACATCTTCTCCCCAATTTTTACTCACAAGAGACCTTGCTTTCTCTTTCCCTAAGAAAATTGATAGAAGTAAAAAAGAAAAATTGTATATGGCCTGAGATACAACCCATCTACGCACCCTATCCACCATGCCTTCACCCCGTCTCCTGTAAAGACATATGAGCTATCTGTGCTCCTAACGACTACATGCAAAAAAAAATCTAAAGGCAAATTTAGGAAATTAGGACACTACTAGAGGAAACCATGAGTGAACAGGACAAAATATTACACTGAGAAGGACATCTACATTCCTGTTACAAAACACTGAAATACCAGTGAAGAATTCTATCTAAGTAAAGATTTTATATTAAAAATCTTACATATGTCTGACTGGTATTTAATGAATTATGTAGTCTGTTAAAATATGTTTTGATATTGTAAGACATATATATGCATGTGCACATAAACATATATATACATACACACACACATACACACACACACACACATATATGTATATATGTAAATGGATGGTAGTGGCCCAGTAGAGGACCTAGAGGTTTTGTTGCCTGTTCTTTACCATATGCATCATTGTACTGAGAAAGCAAAATAATTACATTTTGTATAGCTATACCACACTTCTCTGTAGCACATACACAATGCTAAATAAATCAGACATTTAAATGATTTTAAAAAATGTTTTGTTCAGTAGAATCTGTAAACTCAAACCATGAATATGTACTTTAGTAATCATTTATAATTACTAAAAGGAAAAGATAAATGACACTTGTTCTAAATATTTATTATTAAAACTATAATTTGGAAATAAATCCCCATTATTTCCTTACAAGATTCTACCAGAACACAGCATTGTTTTTCTAACATGAAATTACAAGGTCTCCTTGTTGAAACTTATCCAGTTAAGCATTCATTTAATAATAATTACTTTTAACAAATTTCCAAGATTTGTGCTAAGGGTTGTGCAAGAAACAAATATGGTATAGATTTTATACTCAACTAGCTTATTATTTGATTAATGTCTATATCTATCATATATAACCGATATGAACAAAACAAGGAACATCTAACTGGAAAAATGTATGTTCCTCAAAGTAAAAAGAAAAGTAAAAGAATAATAATAATAATAATAACTGTTATTCTGGAAAATGAAAAAAGAAAAGACTTTCTATGGAGCTGAAACTTGATTCAAACATCAAGGAATGAATGAGGCTTAGAGGTAGAGAAATGGGCCAGAAATGAAAATAATGTTTCTATTTCAGGCTAGGAGAATAACTTCATAACATCTCATTCAAGAACATAGTAGGTATTTAGAAGTGTATTGTTGAGTAAAAGAATGTTGAAATGAAATGTGGTTTTGAAAGAGCTCTAAGACATATCTGAGGGCAACAAATATTATGTGTTGCTAACCAGTGAGTAGAGGCTCCTTCTCCAAGCAAGCTTTCAAATAAGATTATCAGTCTTGGTCAATTCCTTCTTTGCAAACACAAGATAGATCCTGGAGGAGAGGACCCTACTAAGTTGTGCCCAGATACCAGACCAATTGAGATTATGAGATACTATAGATGTGTTATTTCATGCTACAAATTTTGTGCTATTTGTTCCAAAGCAATAAATAACTAATTAAGGCATAGATTTGTGAGCTGGTAAATAATGAATGGTAGTATTTGTGTTCAGCAGAGGAAAATATTTTACAAGCAAAACTGAACTTGTGTGCAGGCTTAATAGAGAACAATAAAAAAAATGCCGAGGAAAGTCATACATTTAGAACTTTATGGAATTACTTAGAACCAAAATGTTAAATCTCTAACTGTACTAAAATCCATGGAAATTGAAATATTGCTATTCTTCCTGCTGTTACTGCAACTCATATATTGATACTTTTTGCAGTTCTAGACATACTTCTAAGTGCCTTATGTGTATTGCCTCAGTTAAAATTTATAACTGCCTTAAAAGTTTCTCTAATGTCCCATTTTATGGGTAATAAATAATAAAAAGGCAAAATTAGTGGGTGTAGGTCCAGCAATGTGTTCGGTGATCCTGAAATCCATGTTCTTAGAAATAACAATTTAGGATTCAGAGAATATGTACAGAGACATTCCACCATGAGAGTAGTGAAGGTGGGCTCCAGAGGTTAATGGTAACAAAAAATGCTCACTACTAGTGCAGTCAAAATATTTGGCAGTATAACTGAATCTGATTCTAAAAACACAGAGATGGCCGTGGCCAGTTAGCTCACTCAGTTAAGAGTGTCGTCCCCAAACAACAAGATTTCAGGTTAGATCTCTAGTCAGGACATACATGGGAAGCAACCAAAACATAAACAAGTGAATGAAACAACAAATCATCTCTTCCTTCTCTCTTCTTTTTCCCTTTCTCTCTTTGTCTCTCAAAAAAACAAAAACAAAAACAAACAAACAAACAATAAAAATTAAACCCTGACCGTACACTCAGTTGATTAGAATGTCACCCCAGAGCGTGGAGGTTGCCGATCTGATTTCCCTTTTCCTGCTCAGGGCACATACAGAAGCAACAAGATGTTTCTGTCTTTCTCTGTCTCCCTGCTCCTTGAAAAATAAAAGAAGAAAGAGATATTTTAGTGATAGTGATGTGCTCATAAAAGAGAAGTTTGGTTACTACTTCATTGTATAACAATAACAAAATTATTTTTAATATTTAAGAATTTCTTTTTTTGATTGAAATTTATCTATAAAGACATGCAGACAATGCCCAGAATAAAATTTATATTACTTATAACTAAAAAGTAAAATAATATATTTGTCACAAATTTGTGTTTTGTACCAGAATAGATTTCCAACTGGTTTTATGGCAAAAGCTAAGAGGGACAGGGAATAAATTAATAGCATCATGGTTGCATGATTGCAACATAACTTTTATCCTTATAATGAGTGTACCACAATAATAATCAAGTTTCAGACATCATGGGACACATACCTTTAGTGAACCAAATAAGTAGCTATTTTCATCATATTGCTGGCAGAGGATACGATAAATCTGGAATCTGTTGCAGACTTGGAAAAATTTTGTTTATTGGACTTCATTATTCATTTCCCTATTAATTTCAAAATCACAATTGAGAAGCTACTGTTTACAATACACATTTTTAGAACAAGTGTATGTGCAGGATCAGATCACGCAGAATCAAATCAGCCCTGTATTGTGGGTTTGTTTGCACATGAAATTACTGGGGGGTAAAGGGAGAGTTCCAAGAGTCTCGGATGGCTCAATGTCCTAGTTAGGGGAAGATAGTGATGGCATACGTAAAATAAGCAAAAAGAAGATGGAGGTGGTTGCATAAAACTGAAAGCCCATTGAGAACATATCCACATTTAGAGGTAAAAAAATTAGCAAATATACCACTAAGAAAACAGATAATAGTCACATTTGATTCTTTTAAACCAGGGGTCCCCAAACTACGTCCTGTAAGCTGCATGTGGCCCCCTGAGGCCATTTATCCGGCCCCCGCCACACTTCCAGAAGGGGCACCTCTTTCATTGGTGGTCAGTGAGAGGAGCATAGTTCCCACTGAAATACTGGTCAGTTTTTTTTATTTAAATTTACTTGTTCTTTATTTTAAGTATTGTATTTGTTCCCATTTTGTTTCTTTACTTAAAATAAGATGTGTGGAGTCTGCATAGGGATTTGTTCATAGTTTTTTTTTTTATAGTCCAGCCCTCCAACAATCTGAGGAACAGTGAACTGGCCCCCTGTGTAAAAAGTTTGGGGACCTCTGTTTTAAACCTTAAGTATAGAGCAGGGGTAGTTAACCTTTTCATACCTACTGCCCACTTTTGTATCTCTGTTAGTAGTAAAATTTTCTAACCGCTCACCAGTTCCACAGTAATGGTGATTTATAAAGCAGGGAAGTAACTTTACTTTATCAAATTTATAAAGCAGAGTTACAGCAAGTTAAAGCATATAATAAATAATTACTTACCAAGTACTTTATGTCAGATTTTCGCTAAGTTTCGCAGAATAAATCTTTATAAAACAACTTACTACCACCCACCATGAAAGCTGGAATGCCCACTAGTGGGCGGTAGGGATTAGGTTGACTACCACTGGTCTAGAGAGAAGGGGGAAAATATCCCTAAAAATTTATATTTATAAATTACCTTTCATGAGATTTTGCGACATAACTTCATGACATTTGTTCATTTCAAAAGTCCTCGATAAAAGTTTTTAATTTATAGTGGTCTCAGATCAATATTATCCTCAGGCATTTTCAGAAGTAAATGCAATTCTTTTGTAAAATTAAATAAACAAACAAATACCAACCTTTGGCCTCAAACACAGTTAAAATGAAAAGACTCTGAACTCCTAGGAAAAGATGACAAAATGCCCAGGACAGCATGATATCACAAGTGGCAGGAGACACACCCAGCAGAAAGCAGGATCAGATCGATGGACATTTGGAAATTATCAGTCATAGAATATAAAATAAACATGTTTAATGTATTTTAAAGAAAAAAATTATAAAAATATAAGAAAAAAATTATAAAAATATAATCAATATTTAAAAATAATCCAACAGATAATAAAAAATAATAAAAAGGTTATTTAGAAGTAAAAAATTTAATTGAAAAATTAAAACTCATTTGATTAGTCATAGATCCAGAGACATCCTCAAAACTTTAAAATATAGTTCAGAGCCTGACTAGGTGGTGGCGCAGTGGATAGAGCATCGGACTGGGATGCAAAGGACCCAGGTTTGCCAGCTTGAGTGTGGGCTCATCTAGTCTGATCAAGGCTCACCAGCTTGAGCCCAAGGTCTCTGGCTTGAGCAAGGAGTCACTCGGCCTTCTGTAGCTCCCAGTCAAGGCACATATGAGAAAGCAATGAACAACTAAGGTGCCGCAACAAAGAATTGATATTTCTCATCTCTCTCCCTTCCTGTCTGTCTGTCCCTATCTGTCCTTCTTTCTGACTCTCTCTGTCTCTGCCACAAAAGAAATGAAAATAAATTAAATTAAATATAGCTCAGAGAGAAAAAGATATAAAACTTTAAAAAATTCTGAAAATCATATTAAAAATAGAAACATTCTAATATATTTAATTAATTTTCAACAAAAATAGAAAAAGGAACATTTTTTAAAAAGCACAATTCAAAAAAATAATGTCTGAAAGTTTTATAGCTTAAAGTCAGCAAACTGAAGATCCAGGAAATATGAAAAATGCAAGTAAGAATAAATTCACATGTAAACATTTTATGTTGGAACAAAAGAATCTCAAAGACGAAGAAATTAAAAACTTTCAGAAAGAAAAGACAGATGACCTACAAAAAATATTTTTTTTCTTTTTATTTATTCATTTTAGAGAGGAGAGAGAAAGAGACAGAGAGAGACAGAGAGGAGAGAGAGAGACAGGGGGGAGGAGCTGGAAGCATCAACTCCCATATGTGCCTTGACCAGGCAAGCCAAGGGTTTCGAACCGGCGACCTCAGCATTTCCAGGTCGACGCTTTATCCACTGCGCCACCACAGGTCAGGCTACAAAAAATAATTATGATAGATAACTAAATAATAGCATCAGCAAAAGCCAGAAAGTAGTAAATAATAACTTGAATGTTCTAGGAGAAAATAGCTATCAAGTTAATATTTAAAATTCCAGTCAGGAATTAAACCTAACAAAATTTAACATCTAAAAGTGTTTGTCACCAACACACTTTAAAAGGAGAGTATGAAAGACATTTCAGGAACAAGGAAAATGATTTCAGAATGTAGACTTGATACAGAAAACACTGGCTATTTTTTTTTTTATTTAACTATATGAATGTGCATAAATGACCATTAGTTCTTTATAATAATAATACATGATGTCTAGTTTGAGAAGTTGTCATAATGCAAAGGAGAATGGGTTAGAGAGGGAAAATCAAGGATACGTGGTTTATTTCTCATTAAACGAGAGGTTTTCACAAATTATAGAAATAGAAATGAGGGGTGTGCAAGGAAGTGTAGGTATTAGAGAGACAAGAATTCATCAAAGAATGTCTTTGGAAATTAGAGTCCTAGGGAAGAAGAAGCCATTCCAGAGGGCTGACTCAACCGTAAGGAAATATAAATGCATGCAATATAAACAACCAAGTCAAAGTGCCTTTACAGTTGAGTTGGAAGTCCATATGGTCTTTAACATGTTACAAAAATGCACAGAGGTTAACAAGTGAAGAAAACTCTCTACCCACTCATGAGAAATAAAAGTTCTTACATCCTGGTGCTGCCAGGGCTGCTCTTTTCTCTCTTCTCATTAGCATATCATTCTTACTCTTTCATTTGCCCTGATCTCATTAAAGGTAAAAAAAAAAAAAAAAAAAAAGAATAAAAAACTGTAAGCCTCATGCCACAATGCAAGGTTTTATGTTGGAATGTGTTTATTTAAAGAAGTCAGGGGGAGAAGAGTACTATTACTCAGCTTAATTTCACTTTGAAAGGAACACTCAAGCATCAGATGCTAATGTGTTCAGTTTCCTAAACAACTCCCCTTTGAACAGTAAAAGCATTTCTTTGTCAAAGCCTTCTTATTTTTTTTTCTTTCTCTATCAAAGGAATAGAAAAAAAAATGGTGACTTTCTTTTGATTTTCATTTCATACTAAGTCAATTAGTTATAAAAGCTTTTTAGAGATAATTTTTATTTTCCAAGATATGTTCAAATATGAAACTGTCGTGTAATTAATTTATCTTCTAAAAAGATGAGTCTACAATGTAATAGGGCAGAAAAACAAGAATAACAGAGTTTTTTGGTTATCCTATTTACACCTACTTGAATTTTTATCCAAACTTTTACATTTAGTCGTGTACCTAGTAGCATTTAGGCATAAAAACTGTAGAACAGTCATTTGTACTTCTTTAATTCCTCATCGGTTTTTAAATCTCACCTTGAGATACAAGTGCTATAACTTACTTTGTGACTCTGACCCTTGTGGGTCTATTAGTCATGCCCTTATGATAAGAGCTCTTAATTCTTACATAACAAGACAGAATTCTCTGTTAGATAACACTTTCCATTCTTAAAAAACATCTTACACTGGTTTTGCTGCCCTTTACCCCTACCTGCACTAGAGGAAATAATCTTACTTTTACCTTTAACTATATCATTTTCTAAATCTTAACACTTTTTGCCTCTTAACTGTGTATATCTCCCATGATATGGTTGTTGGTCATCTGCTTCTCTCCAATATCTCTCTTCTCCATGTTCTTATATTAAAACTTATCTTCTCTGTTTGATGTCCAAGATGCATTGTGGGTGTTAGGTCCCCTGAGAGAAATTGCATGAGGCCAAGAGAGGTAAAACAATGGACTTTATTAGCACATGAGCTGAGGCCAAAAAAGGTGTCAGCCCCAACAGGAGGGACTCTGGGGCTTTATAGGGTTGGAAACTTCTTGCTGATGTATGTGTTTCTAGGGAAATGGTAAAAACTTCATCTGCTCTTTGGAATTCAGTTGGTTACTCAGTTCCAGAAACACTGTAAAGCCAGCAGGCAGGGCCAGGGTCACTATCACAGCAGCCTTCTGGCCTATGCAGGTTCACATTGGATTCGGACAGTCGGCAAAGAAACAGCGGAGCCAAAAACAGATGGGCTGTCATCTCCAATTCTAGCTTGCACCCGGCGGGCAAGTAAAAATACACACTGGGCTCCAAAACCCAGTCACATTCAGTGCTCACAAAGCCACCGACCCATCCGAGTTTCCTAGAATCAAAGGTTTCTAGCTCACCAGACTCATTCACCTCTGTTCCCCATCTCCTTCCTTATCCCAAATACAAACTCTACACAAACTGGCATCTCACTCAGCACTCCACCATCTTGGCTGCTTCTCCTGGCCTCCTCCACGTGGCCTTTCTCTGCTCTCCTCTGCTCTCTCTTCTAATGATAATCTCAGGAGCCAAACGCGCAAGCTCTCGTTTTGCCCCCATTTTATAGTGTAGAAATCCAAACCCTTAATCCAATATACATAATAGGGAGGTCTCTAATACAAAGACACCTCTGAGGCATGATTGGATTGTACCGCCCCACATCAAAAAGGGTAGGAAAGGCCCAATCCCAAAACCAAGCCCCAGGCTACAAGGATTCTGCCTGCCTTTAGCCCACCCCAACACACATTAATATCACCTGGGCGATGGCCTCCTCGTGTTATCTTTAACAAATTGAGCATAATACATTTTATCTGCCCAACAAACACCAAGAGGGGTTTAAAGCTGTTGGATTTCTCAATCATGTCCGTTCCTCTTAGGTTTGACTGTGATTATTGTGATCTGCAAAGTCCTAATGAAAATGGGAGTTAGGAGGGGCAAAATGGAGCTGCTTTTGTTCTACCTAACGATAGGGATCTCTGAAATTTCTGAAAAGATAAATTTGACACGCAAATTAGTTCGAAGGTTAAGCAGTTAGTCAGGACAGTTTCTTTAAACATCTGAAATAAGAGTTACATTATAATCTATCAAGCTTGAACCTCTGATTATGATATTAAACAACTGTATCTAATGTTTTATTTTATTTTATTTAATTTTTTTCATCTTTCTGAAGCTGGAAACAGGGAGAGACAGTCAGACAGACTCCCGCATGCGCCCGACCAGGATCCACCCGGCACGCCCACCTTGGGGCGATGCTCTGCCCACCAGGGGGCGATGCTCTGCCCATCCTGGGCGTCGCCATGTTGCGACCAGAGCCACTCCAGCGCCTGAGGCAGAGGCCACAGAGCCATCCCCAGCGCCCGGGCCATCTTTGCTCCAATGGAGCCTTGGCTGCGGGAGGGGAAGAGAGAGAGGAAAGCGCGGTGGAGGGGTGGAGAAGCAAATGGGCGCTTCTCCTGTGTGCCCTGGCCGGGAATCGAACCCCGGTCCTCCGCACGCTAGGCCGACGCTCTACTGCTGAGCCAACCGGCCAGGGCCCATAGGGTATATTTCTTAAAAAATAGGATAGCTGGGTCAAATGACAGTTCCATTTTTAATTTTTTGAGGAATCTCCATACTGTTTTCCACAGTGGCTACACCAGTCTGCATTCCCAGCAGCAATGCAAGAGGGTTTCCTTTTCTCCATATCCTGGCCAGCACTTATTCTGTGTTGTTTTGTTGATGAGCGCCATTCTGACTGGTGTGAGGTGATATCTCATTGAGGTATTCATTTGCATTTCTCTAAGGATTAGTGATGTTGAGCATTTTTTCATATGCCTATTGGCCATCTGTATGTCCTCTTTGGAGAAGTGTCTATTCATTTCTTTTGCCCATTTTTTGATTGGATTGTTTGTCTTCCTGGTGTTGAGTTTTACAAGTTCTTTATAAATTTTGGTTATTAAACCCTTATCAGATGTATTGTCAAATATGTTCTCCCATTGTGTAATTTGTCTTTTTATTCTGTTCTTAATGACTTTAGCTGTGCAAAAGCTTTTTTTGTGCAAAAGCTCTTTAGTTTGATATAGTCCCATCTGTTTATCTTGTCTTTTATTTCACTTGCCTATGGAGATAAATGGGCAAATATATTGCTGTGAAAGACGTTGGAAAGCTTACTGCCTATGTTTTCGTCTAAGATGCTTATAAGGTTTCATGGCTTACATTTAAGTCTTTTATCCATTTTGAGTTTATTTTTGTGAATGGTATAAGTTGGTGTTCTAGTTTCAGGTTTTTGCAGGTAGCTGTCCAATTTTTCCAACATCATTTGTTAAAGAGGCTGACTTTACTCCATTGTATGCTCTTACCTCGTTTGTCAAATATAAGTTGTCCATACAGGTGTGAGTTTATTTCTGGGTTCTCTGTTCTGTTCCATTGATCTATATGCCTATTCTTATGAGAATACCAGGCTGTTTTGAGTACAATGGCCTTGTAGCATAACTTGATATCAGGAAGTGTGAGACCTCCAGCTTTATTCTTCCTTTTTAAGATTGCTGAAGCTATTTGTGTTCTTTTTTGGTTCCATATAAATTTTTGAAATATGTGTTCTATATCTTTGAAGTATGTCAATGGTATTTTAATTGGTATTGTATTAAATTTATAAATTGCTTTGGATAATATAGACATTTTAATTATGTTTATTCTTCCTAACCATGAGCACAGTATATGCTTGTTTGTATCTCCCTTGATTTCTTTTATCAATGTTTTATAATTTTCTGAGTACAAGTGTTTAATCTCCTTGGTAAAATTTACTCCGAGGTACTTTATTTTTTGTTTGCTATTGCAAACAAAAATATTGAAGGGGATTGTTTCCTTAATTTCTCTTCCTGACAGTTCATTGTTGGTGTATAAAAATTCCTCTTATTTCTAAGTATTAATTTTATATCCTGCCACCTTGCTGAATTCATTTATCAGGACCAATAGTTTTTTGACTGAGACTTGAGGGTTTTCTATATACAATTTTATATCATCTACAAATAATGATAGTTTTACTTCTTCTTTTCCAATTTGGATGCCTTTTATTTCTTCTTCTTGTCTGATTGCTGTGGCGAGGACTTCCAGAACTATGTTAAACAAGAGTGGTAAAAGGGGGCACCCCTGCCTTTTTCCTGATCTTAAGGGGATTGCTTTTAATTTTTGCCCATTGAGTATGATGTTGGCTGTTGGTTTGTCATAGATGGCCTTTATCATGTTGAGGTATGTTCCCTGTATTCCCACTTTGCTGAGAGTTTTGATCATGAATGGGTGCTGGACTTTATCAAATGCTTTTTCTGCATCTATTGCTATTATCATATGGTTTTTCTTTTTTCTTTTGTTTATGTGATGAATCACATTGATTGATTTGCAAATATTGTACCAGCCTTACGTCCCCAGAATAAATCTCACTTGATCATGGTGTATGGTTTTTTTATATATTGCTGTATCCAGTTTGCTAATATTTTGTTGAGGATTTTAGCATTTAAATTCATTAGGGATATTGGCCTACAATGTTCTTTCTTTGTGTTGTCTTTGCCTCATTTTGAAATCAGAATTATGCTTACCTCACAAAAGGAGCTTGAAAGTGTTCCTTCCTCTTGAATTTTTTGTAATAGCTTGATAAGGATAGGAGTTAGTTCTTCTTTGAATATTTGGTAAAATTCACTTGTGAAGCCATCATGCCCTGGATTTTTCTTTGTTGGGAGTTTTTTGATAACTGTTTCAATCTCATTTGTTGTAATCAGTCTGTTTAGGTTTTCTGATTCTTTCAGATTGATTTTTGGAAGATTGTATGTTTCAGGAAATTTTTTCATTTCATCTAGGTTGTCTTGTTTTTTGGCATACAGTTCTTCATAGTATTTTCTTACAATATTTTGTATTTCTGTTGTGTCAGTTGTTATTTCTCCACTCTCGTTTCTAATTTTATTTATTTGAGTCCTCTCTCTCTCTCTTTTTTTTTTTTATTTTTTTGGTGAGTATAGTTAAAGGGTTATAAATCTTGTTTACCCTTTCAAAGAACCAGCTCCTGGTTTCATTGATCCTCTGTATTGTTTCTTTAGCCTCTATGTCATTTATTTCCACTCTGATTTTTATTATTTCCTTCCTTCTACTATCCCCAGGCTTTACTTGCTGTTCTATTCCTAGTTCTTTTAGATGCAAGGTCAAGTTGTTTATTTGAGCTTTTTCTAGCTTATTAAAGTATGCCTGTAATGCTATGAACTTCCCTCTCAGTACTGCTTTTGCTGTGTGTCCCATAAATTTTGAATTGTTGTCTGCTCATTATTATTCGTTTCTAGGATTTTTTTTTATTTCTTCTTTGATCTCATTGTTAACCCATCCATTATTTAATAACATGCTCTTTAGTTTCCAAGTATTTGAGTATTTTTTATTTATTTTATTTATTTATTTATTTTTATTTTTTTATTATTTATTCATTTTAGAGAGAAAGACACAGAGAGAGAGAGAGGAGAGAGGTAAGGTGGGGAGGAGCAGGAAGCATCAACTCCCATATGTGCCTTGACCAGGCAAGCCTATGGTTTCAACCCAGCAACCTCAGCATTTCCAGGTTGACACTTTATCCACTGCACCACCACAGGTCAGGCTATTTTTTAGTTTTTCTGTTGTGGTGAATTTCTAGTTTCATGCTGTTGTGATTAGAGAAAATGCATAATATGATTTCAGTCTTCTTAAATTTGTTAAGACCGTTTTTGTGACCTAACATGTGGTCTATCCTAGAGAATGTACCATGAGCACTTGAAAAGAATGTATATTTTGCTGCTTTTGGGTAAATGGTTCTGAAGATATCTATTAAATCGAGTTGATCTAGTGTGTCCTTTAAGTCTACTGTTTCCTTTTTTAATTTTCTTTCTTGAGAATCTATCTAATCATGTTAGTGGGGTATTGAAATCCCCTACTACTTTAGTATTACTGTTGATCTCGCCTTTTATATCCATCAAAGTCTGTTTTATATTATTAGGTGCGTAGATATTTATAATTGTTATATCTTCCTGTTGGATTGCTCCCTTTATCATTATGTAGTGTCTTTCTTTATCTCTTACTATAGCCATTGTTTTAAAGTCCATTCTGTCTGATATAAGTGTTGCTACCCCAGCTTTTTTTTCATTTCCATATGCATGAAATTTTTTTTCCATCCTTTTACCTTCAGTCTATGTGCATCTTTTGTTTTAAGGTGTGTCTCTTCAAGACAGCATATATATGGGTCCTGTTTTCTTATCTACGCTGCTATCCTATGGCTTTTGATTGAATCATTTAATCCATTTACATTTAAGGTTATTATTGATATGTAGTTTTTTATTGCCATTTTATTCTTTATAGCTGTATTCCTCTTTTGCTATATTCTTTTTCTCCTTTGATCTGTTTACAACAGGCCCCTTAGCATTTCTTGGAGCATTGGTTTGGTTGTAGTGAATTCCCTGAGTTTTTTTTTTTTTTGTCTGGGAAGCTTTTTTCTCTCTTTCAATTTTAAACAATAGCCTTGCTGGATAAAGTATCTTGATTGTAGATTCTTGTTTTGCATTACTTTGAATATTTCTTGCCATTCCCTCCTGGACTCAAGTGTTTCTGTTGAGAAGTAGAATGCCATCCTCATGGAGGCTCCTTTGTAGGTGATAGCCTTTTTTTTTTCTCTAACAACTTTTAATATAAATATTTTCTCTTTATCACTTAGCTTTGGTATTTTAATTATCATGTGTCTTGGTGTAGGTTTCTTTGAGTTTCTCTTTAATGGAGTTCCCTGTGCTTCTTGAACATGTGAGACTTTTTCCTGCCTCAATTTTGGGAAGTTTTCAGCTATGATTTGCTTGAACAAGTTTCAATCCCTTGTTCTTTCTCTTCTTCTTCAGGAACCCCTATTTTGCAGATGTTATTTTTCTTTTTGTTGTCACAGAGCTCTCTTAGAGTTTCCTCAGACTTTTTGAGTCTCTTTTCTTTTTTCTGCTCTGCTTTCTTGCCTTCATTTATCTTGTTCTCTAACTCGCTGATTCAACCCTCAGCTTCATCCATCCTGCTTTTAATTCCTTCCACTGTGGACTTCAATTCTGATATTGTATTTGTCATTTCTGACTGATTCTTTTTTATTATTTTAATTTCCTTTTTTATATTTGCTATCTCTTCATTTAGGTGTTCATAATGACCATCTGTTGTTGTGCTAAGCTCTTTGAACATTCTAACAATCATTATTTTAAACTCTGCATCTGGTAGTTTGGTTATATCTGACTCATTCAGGTCCTTCTCTGGGGATTTCTCTTGATTCATTTGGGTTGCATTTCTCTGCTTGCCCATTTTGTCTCTGTATAAGAAGGGTTTAGCCACTGGAGTCCAATGGGTGTTGCCTCTGTGTTCCCTAGGTATGGTCTGTCTGAAGCTTGCCACCCCCTCTGCCGCTGCCTAGGGTGTTCAGGAATGGGAGTTGCTGGCACCAGTGTGCTGTGTCTGTTGCTCCAGTTTTGACCTCTCCTCCATGGGAGGGGTTGTATTCATGTGTCTAGCTCTAAAAGCCTCAGCTGGTCTAGGTCTTCACCCCACCATCATGGGTGGGGTTGCACACTGCGCATGGGCCACAAGCTTCAGCACCAAGGTCAAGGTTGAGCACCTTTGCTCAGCTGCGGGTGTCTGCCTGTTCCCGGGCTTCTGCCCCACGGTCAGTGCCGGCTTACCTGTCAGGCAGCAAGTCTTGGTTCTACCGGCTGTGTGGGGCTGTGGGCGCACCCTCAGTTTCCAATCTCTGCCTTTTCCTGGGTTTTGGCCCCACCCCCGCTGGCAGAGCCAGCTAGCACATAGGGCCACAAGCTTAGGCTCCGCAGGTTGGCGGGGCTGCATGCCTGCGTGCCCTTGCTCAGTGACAGGTCTCCGTTCCCAAACTCTTGCCTTTCCCGTGCAGGTGGGGTTGAAGGCAGGATTGTAGGTGGGCCTGCAGCTGGACCAGACTGCCTTTGTGCATCCCCTCTACCACTGCCTGGCTAGACTGAGATCACGCCCAGACTCAGGCATGGCTGGCCCGGCTTCCATCCCCATGACAGAACCATGCTTCCACGTCCCCTCACTACCGACCCTACAGCAATCCTTCAGCAGTGTGGGTTGGGGTGCTGCAGGTTAGACCCTAACACTCCATACTGTACTTCTGAAAGCTCCCTCATTCTAGTGGCTATGCTCTGAGTGACGCAAGAAAGCTTGTTTGGCTGGTATCCTGCTTCCCTTTGCTGTTATTGCTGGTTCCAGGGGAAATATTTACTTCAGATTTGGGAAGTGACTCAGCCAGGGGGTAGGGTGGCTGTCCATCAAAGTGTTTCTCCCTGTGCCTCCTACATTACACTCTCTTCCCACTGCTCCAGTCTTCTCTTCTCTTCCCATCCCCTGGAGCCCCAGGTGGGTGGTTGTGAAAGATGTTTTCTGTGCAGTTCCTTTAAGAAGAATCCTGAGTCTGAGAAAACTATCTCTTTCTCAGAAACATTATCCTGACTTGTTTCACAGCTAAATACTGTCCATTTGTCTCTTGTAGGCTCTAGGGCTGCAGGCTGGGTCTTTGTTCCTGGGGCCCAGGTCCCTCCCCTCTCCGCTAAACTCTCTTCCCACAATGCGAGTCTCTCCTGGCTGCCATTCACTTTGGGGACCTGGGCAGCCCTCTCCACGTTTTTGCTTTTCCTACCAGTCTCAGTGTGGCTTCTTCAGTGTTCCTTGGTTGAAGAGTCCGCTTTGTTTAGTTCAAAGTTGGTTTTTCCAGATGATGATTTTTAAAATTAAGTTGTAATCCACAGTGGTTCTGAGAGTTGGAAGTTGGTATGTCCGCCTACTCCATTGCCATCTTGCCGCTCCTCTGATTACAGTTCTTTAGTTCTGATGTGCCCTGGTCGCTTTATCTTCTGGAGTAGATAATTTTATCTCTCTGGACTCTGAAACACAAAATCTAAGAATCTGACCTTAGATTTTTATAAGGCCTTAAATTAAATGACCATATTTATATTTATCTGCGTAAGTGCTACTATGTCAACACAGGAATCACATTGTAGGCTAAACCAAACCTTCAGATGAGAAAACAGCAGCCATCTAGCCCCACTCAGCACCCAGGACCAGATCTTATTTATTTTTAAAGCATTTAGAAGGCTGATTTTCTTCTAAAAACCAACCTATTTCATTTTGAAGTTTTATCACACTTTATAAAGAAAATGGTTGATTACCAGAAGTGGTGACAATTTTCTTTGTTCTCATCTTTCATATCTTTATAAAATTTATGTTGTATAGTTACAGATAAAACAGTAAATATAAAAATCCATTCCCTTCTTGTCAAACTAACTTGTCACAAAAATATTTGAATGCTCTGACAAGATTTGGAGAAAGAAAATGAGATTTAATCATGTCACCCTGGATGCCTTTGAAGTTCTTCTAAAACTTGTAAGGACGTGGGTGAGAGCTCCAGTGTCAGTAGCTACTCATTCTCTAATTCAATGTAGGTTGTTCTTAAACAGAAATATCTATCTTTGTTTTGTGGAAAGACAGTATTTGGAAACAAGTAGAACCTCAGTATTATAAATAGGATGCTAATATTGTGTTTGAGTTGGTGCCTGGTGGTCAGAGGCAGATTAAGGTCAGTTGAAGCACCAGGCACAGAAAAAATATTGGACACCTTACATTAAAAAAAAGTGTAAAGTTGAGGTTTTATGGGGCCCTTCAGAAGCTAAGGCCCAGGGCATGTGCCCGCCATTAAATCCTCCTATGCTGGTGGTGACATTTGTGTTTACCTACAGAGTATACATTCATCACTATTGTAATTCAGGCTCAAATTTTCATTAGTGCGTCTCCTACCTCGTACAGTCATGTGTTTGGAAGGAATTTCACTCACTCTAAGGGTAGGCCCAGTGTTAGTTTAATCTAACCTAATAATCCTGTGTCCCTTGACATAGTCATTGATTCAAGACTGGGCCTGAATTTTTATACCTTTGAGTTACTAGATCAACTAAACTTGAGGACTCCTTCATCTCTAGACTCTCAGTTACATAAACAAATGTATTTCCTTATTGTATAAGCAACAGTGACATTCACTGTTATTTGTAACATTGCTACTTATTGCTTTATATATTTTTGAAGCTACATCACCAGGTGAATGGAAGTTCAGAAATTTTATCTTTTTAATAAATTTTGTTTTATGATAAGGTAATGAACTTCTTTATTTGAAATACTGTTTGATGTCTATTTTGCTTGATTATAATTCAAGTAAACCACCTCTCTCTTTAAAAAAAAATATAACAGCCTGACCAGGCAGTGACACAGTGGATAGAGCATCGTATTGGGACATGGAGGACCCAAATTTGGAAACCCAAGGTTGCTGGATTGAGCGTGGGCTCATTTGGTTTGAGCAAGTCTCACCAGCTTGAGCCCAACGTCGCTGGCTTGTGCAATGGGTCACTCGGTCTGCTATAGTCCCTTGGTGAAGGCACATATGAGAAAGCAATCAATGACTAACTAAGTTGCCGCAATGAAGAATTGATATTTTTCATATCTCCCCCTTCCTATCTGTCTGTTCCTATCTATTCCTCTCTGTCTCTCTCTGTCTCTGTCACACACACACACACAAAATTAACATGGTAGATAATCCAATGGAAAAAAATATTCCAAATAAAAATAAATGACAAAAGTGTTTTTCATTAATTTGCTTTTGTTTAAAAATGTATTTTCACATAGGAAAGAAAGAGCTGAGGAAAGAAGAAAGAAGGAAGAGTGATGGGAGGGAAAATGGAAAGAATGAGAACAGAAAGAGGAAACATAATTTTAAAACACTTATCTCTGAAATAGTAAAACAAAACATATTAAAACCAAAGTAACAGAATCTTATTTTTAAATTACATAAATTACAAATAAGAAACACAAATGAATGAATGAATAAATGAATGAGTGAATGAATCAATAACTAAATGAAAAAATAGCATGCTTTTCTTCTTTTTGATTAATTTTTATTTCTTATTTTGCTGATGGCTACACTACAGATAACAGAAAAAGGGCCATCACATTTTCTACTATTTGTGAGACTTTTATAGCTTGCATATATAAGTGCCACCTAAACATTTTTATTGCAGTCAGATTTTTTAATGTGGTAGAAATGATGATTATTTTTCAGCAGCATTTTTACTTTTTCACACTTTCAAGGCATTTTACAAATAAGCAATTTATTGTAAAATGTCTCAGAGATGGGAAAAATCAGTTTTTATTTAGTTATTTATTTTTACTAGCTATACCTGTTTTTTGGAGCTATAATTAAAATAGTATATCTTGATCATACTGTGCAATATATTTTCTTTTAACATAGCAGAGTTTTCCTTTGGGATTTTATGAGAACTAATTTACAATGAACTTAGAAACATTCCATCTTGGAGTCAAAAACATTCATATATATAGCTAAGAATTTTCACAAGTAAGGTCATGACCTTGCTGCTATAAAATTAACCAGTTAATTAACATCATGTTAGCACCTCCAGTTTTACATCTTAAGTAGTGCCCTCCTGTTGAGCAACAGAAACTCCTGGAATGCTATAAAGGTGTTTAAAAGATTCTCAGTTGTTCTCTGACCTCATGTCACCCATTTGACTCCACAGAGAATCTTGCTTTCTGCCTACACATTTGAAAATTATAAGTTATTTTGTCAATCTCTCCATCTTCTTAGTCAACTTTGCCACTGATTGTTGTCTTCCTTGGTTTATTTACTACAGCCTCTTGAAGACTTCTTTGCTCCCCTCTCCTGCCAAGTTTGTTAAGTGAATTCTTGCCTTTACTATCCTGGGTTTCTACTTTTTTAGAAAAATAAGTTAAATACTTACCATTTTATAGTTTCAGAAACTGAGGGACAGTCATACATGTGACCTCATACCAAAGTCCTTGGTCTATAAAATTAAGCAACTAAACAACCTCAAATAATCATTTATTAATTCACTTAATTAGTCATAAATTTGTGTATTTAAGAAATAAGAACTGGGCTCATTCTATGGACCTAGAATTCAACTAGATGATGTTTATGCCCCTTTTATATTGAAAAATATTTTTAGAGCATTCTAATTTCAGCGACATATACTCAATGACCTATTTGGCATGCAATACTGTGTCAAATCAATTGCATTACCATAACCATCATTTAGAGCCAATGCCATAAAGACTGGTTGTTACCAAAAGAGTTTATATTTTAGCATTTCAGATAGTGTTGTTTTTTTAAATCATGTACACCTTTCACTTTAAAAATGAAAAATTGGTAATCTTACATCCAAATAAATTAACAGTAATTTTGACTTATTAAAAGTATTTATAAAAAGAAGTATCTAGCAGTTTTTATCCAATACCCTCATGCATTCTCTATTAATATCTATTTTCAAGTGCCTCTAGGAAATTTTACATGACTAGTATAACTATGTTGCTTCTTGAGTATTTAGGAGAAAAACTATTGCTAGAAAAGAAAGTACTATTTTTTGGAATTAAGAAACAAAGAGAATAAAGAAAAAAAGAAAAAGTGTATCAATTTTTAATATTGAAGATTATGTAGAAATTAAATCATTTTAACATCACATTTCATGTTATAATTTTATAAGTGTCTTTTTAATTTTATAAAAAATAATTATTTTTGTGATCAACAGTTATGTGTCAGAAGCTGGTTCTTGTATGAATCTATTCACCTAGTGTAAGGAAAATCCGGAAGACTAAGCCAATCAATTAGAAATTGCAAAGTGGACATTTTCTACATCACAAACACTACTCTAAGGTTCTACTTTTACTGATGAAAACTAGAAATCACTCAAAGGTGTTGGAAGAGAAGAGTGGTTGGAATTCATTGATTTAGTAAAATGAAGTACTTCAAGTAATCAAACAAATGTAGTGTTTTACACTTGCATTTGCTTGCCATTTGTATATAAAGTTTACATGGAAACTTTAAACTGTATGTGTCCAGTTTCAATGTTTATATTGCCTTTAATAAATTTCATGTCTTTAAACAGAAATTTCCATATCATTAATCTACATTCTTAAAAAGTCCATTGTTTAAATTTACATAAATAAGCACACCATCAAACAAATACTCCAAAAATCTTATAAAATTCCATTATAACAGAAAATGTGTTTAAAAATGATTAGATTTATAATATATATTGAATGACTGATGATCATTGAATATAGAATATAAAAATAATAAAATGAAATAATAGGTAACTCTTAAAAATATAGATATCAAGTATATTAAAGGCAAAGCTTCTCTAGTTAAAATTAAGTTGCCCCCCCCCCATACAATCGGGGGATGACATTTTTGAGACACTTCTATAGAGCCATGAAAGTTTAGGGAAGAATTTTACAGAAAAGAAAACTCAAGTAAAAAATAATAATAATATTTTTCAGAAGAACAGAATTTAGAAGTATGAAGTACTTGAAATTGGGTCTTATGACTACAATATCAGGGCTTTTGTTCATTTTTATTATCATTTAATATTAAATAATGTTGCATATTTAAGTATATTTTTAATTATCACATGGTCAAGCAGGACTCTGGAAAAGCCAATAAAAAGTATAAGAACAGTACATGAATATCTCATCTCTGAGAACTTGGTAGATATTATTTGTTATAATCATGCAAAAGAAAAAGTAAACCTACCACACTTAGTTTCCTTAATAATATTTGTTTATAATGCAGAAAGATGTTTCCCTTGTAGCATAAAGTGTTAGTGATAATTCTAAATATGTAATACCAACAGTCATTGTCACTGTCATGACCAATAACAACAAAATAAACACCTCTATGTTTAAAGTGTGAGGGAAACTTCTCTAAAAACAAAAATAAAATGTTAAAATGTCTGTGCAATCAACTGAGAAAAACATAATAATATTTTATATATATTTCTATAAACATCTTAAAGTTTTGTTAGCTTCATTTTACAAAATTTGGTATGAAACAACTAAATAAATAGTAGGATTCTGTAAAGGCTCCCATTTAGGATGAATGTTGAAATTATAAATACTGAACACGAGTGATTATCAGCAGAATGCACATAGATACCCTACTTTAATATGTCAAAAATGCAAAAATAGCACTTTATTAATAGATAATAATTATATCTGATATTTTGTCATGAGAAAACTGCTTGGCTGCAAATGATCTTCAAACATTTGACTATAAGATGCTATTTTTTTAATGTGTGAAATTTTCCATAAAAACCTCAGTTAAAAATATCTCAGAAGTGTAATTTTCTTAATATTTTTTAATGGAAGATCTTAGAGAGATTCATTTATATGGTAATCTATTTTAATAGACATAAAGCAATCACAGAAGTTCCAAGAAGTAGATTTTACCCTAATTTTCATATGTGCTGTAAACAATTGAGTTATAAGAATAAAAAGTTTTATCAAAAATAATTTAATGGAAGGCCCTGGCCGGTTGGCTCAGTGGTAGAGCGTCGGCCTGGCATGCAGAGGTCCCGGGTTCTATTCCCGGCCAGGGCACACAGGAGAAGCACCCATCTGCTTCTCCATCCCTCCCCCTCTCCTTCCTCTCTGTCTCTCTCTTCCCCTCCCGCAGCCGAGGCTCCATTGGAGCAAAGATGGCCCGGGCGCTGGGGATGGCTCCTTGGCCTCTGCCCCAGGCACTAGAGTGGCTCTGGTCGCAACAGAGCGACACCCCGGAGGGGCAGAGCATCGCCTCCTGGTGGGCAGAGCGTCGCCCCCTGGTGGGCGTGCCAGGTGGATCCCAGTCGGGCGCATGCGGGAGTCTGTCTGACTGTCTCTCCCTATTTCCAACTTCAGAAAAATACAAAAATAATAATAATAATAATAATAATTTAATGGAATCTCTGTCCATCATCATTTTCCCCCTTATACTCTCCACACCCCCTGGCAATTGCTACACTGTTGTCTTTGTCTGTGAATTTTTTTCTTTCTTTTTTTTTGGTCTTTTTTGCTCAATCCTTCCATCACCCTTACCCCGTACCCCACAGCTTTCAGCTTTCTGTTTATTTATGAATTTTTCTCTATTTTGCCTGATAGATCATTTTGTTCATTAGATTCCACATATGAGTGAAATCATATGATACTTGTCTTTCTCTGACTGCCTTGAGTTGGGGGGATAAACACATAACATGGTATACAGAGATGTGTTTATAGAATTGAGCACCTGAAGCATGTTTAATTTTGTTCACCAGTGTTACCCCAATAAATTCAATTAAAGTAAGTAAAAATAAAAATTAATTTAGTGTAGACTAACTCTATGAATGTACAACAAAACTAACACTACCAGTTTAACTTATTTTTTAATTTAGATATTAAACTGGCAAAATATCAAGTTCTCATGAATTCTACCAGGAGCCTCTGCTCTTCCTCTTCCCGAAAGCAGGTATAGGTGACCTCTCAAAATGGTTTGCTACTCACTTGACCCAGGAAACCCCACAAAGTCATGCAAATCAACAGGCTCAAACCTTCGAGAGCACTTTAAGAACACATGTGAAACTGCCCAGACGATCAAGAATATGCATATTTGAAAAGCCACCGAGTACCTGAAGGATGTCACTTTACAGAAGCAGTGTGTGCCATTCCATTGTTACAATGGTGAAGTTGGTAGGTGTGCCCAGGCCAAACAGTGGGGCTGGACACAGGGTTGGTGGTCCAAAAAGAGTGCTGAATTTTTGCTCCACATGCTTAAAAATGCACAGAGTACTGCTGAACTTAAAGGGTTAGACGTAGATTCTCTAGTCATTGAGCACATGCAGGAGAACAAAGGTCCCAAGATGCGAAGAATTTACAGAGCTCATAGGCGGATTAACCCTTACATGATCTCTCCCTGCCACATTGAGATGATCCTTACTGAAAAGGAACAGATTGTTTCTAAACCAGAAGAGAAAGTTGCACAGAAGAAAATGATATCTCAGAAGAAACTGAAGAAAAAAAACTTATGACCTGGGAGTAAATTTAACATAAAATAAATAGTAATAAAACTAAAAGCCAAGGATAATTGCAGTGTAGCCTAGATGGGATAAATTTGTGGGTTCTATTCATGTGACTAGATGAACCAAAGGATTCAGTGTGTGTCTCTCTCCCTTCTTCTGTCTAACAAAAACAATTAAAAAAATATAAAAGCAAAAAAAAGGGAAATTAAATTTAATGGTGTGACATTGATCAATAAGAGTACACAGGTTTCAAGAGGACATCCCCATAGTAGTTGAACTGTTGCTTGCATTGTGTGCTTATCACCCAAAGTCAAATCACTTTCTGTATAGTATATTTGTTTCTCTTTATGCTCTTTCCCTTTGCCTCCATCCCCCTAGCAACTGCTTCACTTCTCTGTCCATTAGCCTCAGTTTTATATCTCACTTATGTGTGAAATCATATATTTCTTAGCTTTTTTCTGATTTACTTATTTCACTTAGTATAATGTTCTTAAGATCCATCTCTATTGTCATAAATAACAATATATCATCATTTCTTATGGCTGAGTAAGATTTCATTGTATATATGTACCATGTTTTCTTTATCTAATCCTATACTGAGAGACACTTTGGTTGTTTCTATGTCTTGGCCACTGTGAATAATGCTGTAATGAACATTAGAGTACATGTATCTTTGCATATCAATGTTTTTTGAGTTTTCTGGGTATACCCAGTAAAGAAATTACTGGGTCATATGGTAATTCTTTTCTTAATTTTTTGAGTACCACTATTTAATCTTTTATAATGGCTGTCCCGGATTACAGTCCTACCAACAATGAATGAAGTTTCCTTTTTTTTCACAGCCTCTGCAACCCTTGTTATTAACTGTCTTGTTGATAATAAAACATGTCAGTTGAACTGATTTTAAAAATATAGAGAGAATCATTCAAGTAAGTGCTAAGTGCAAAAATAGTTTATAGTTAACCTTTAATAGTTTTGTTTCATTGATTTTTTTCCTTCTCTTAGTTTTTTTATGCCCTCCAATTTTCTTTTAAATATGCCATACTTCTAAAGGGTATTGGCAAAGGATGTAGCAAAAAATTAACTCAGTTATATCCTGATTGCAGTGGGATGATATGCTACTCATTTATTCATTTAATCATTTATTCATTCAAAAAATGTTTGTTAAATGTCTGCTACTGCCAAGCAATGTTTCCTCCTAAAAGTCTTTTCCTTTTATGCACGTTATGATCTGGTGATGAAGCTGGAAATAACAGAAATAAATTAAATGATAGCATGTTAAATAATGACATGTGCCAGAATGGAAAAAAAAACTGTATGATGCTAGTGAGACTGGAAATGCCTGGGGGAGGAATAGCCAGGGAAAGCCTTTCAGAGAAGGAGGATTATGAGTAAAGATGGGAGAATCTGTGGCAGGGGTGAAGGCTTGCCTGACGTTCAAGAAACAGCCCAGAAACCTATGGGACTGTCCTAACAGAACAGAAAATTGAACGTGTTAGAATAGTATTGTGAAACCAGGTTGTGTACAGTCTTAAAGGGCGTAGTAGGGATTTAAGGTTTTACTATGAGTAAGATCAAAGCCATTGGAGGATTTTGAGCAGAGGAATGATATTTGACTCCAGTATTAGCAAGAAAATATTATCTCCTTCTGCCTGCTGTATTAAAGGAACGCTATAGGAAACAAGGCCAGAAGCAAGTTTACTGTTTATATATCTGTATCATCTATATCTACATTTATATATAGTATATATACCTAAAAATATATATTATATAAAAATTACCCAGTCAACTACCATTTAGGTTAATTAAAAATAGACAACATAGCCTGACCAGGCGGTGACACAGTAGATAGAGCGTCGGACTGGGATACGGAGGACCCAGGTTCGAGACCCCAAGGTTGCCAGCTTGAGAGTGGGCTCATCTGGTTTGAGCAAAGCTCACCAGCTTGGACCCAAGGTTGCTGGCTTGAGCAAGGGCTTACATGGTCTGCTGTAGCCCCACAATCAAGGCACATATGAGAAAGCAATCAATGAATAACTAAGGTGTCACAACAAAATACTGATGATTGATGCTTCTCATCTTTCTCTGTTTCTGTCTGTCTGTCCCTATCTATTCCTCTCTCTGGCTTTCTCTCTGTCTCTGTTAAAAAAAAAAAAAAAGAATAGACAACATAGCTGAAATTGCCTGTAAAGATTGCTTGCCTTACCATAATTCATTCTTCTTCATCCCAGAGATGGTCACTATCATAAATCTAATGTTTATGATTCTATGGTTACTGTATATTTCACCATTTTTATTTTATTTTTTAAATTTTTATTGATTTTTAGATTTATTTTAGAGAGAGAGAGACATTCTTTTGTTGTTCCACTTATTTATGCATTTATTGACTGATTCTTGTATATGCCCTAATCAAGAAATGAACCCACAACCTTGGTGTGTCATGTCAGTGCTCTAACCAACTGAACTACATGAGCTGGCCTTCAACATTTTTAAAACAGATCTAAGAAGTTTAATATTTCTCTTTTTTATTGGTTTTTAGTGTGTCAGGAAAACAGAAATCCTTTAAGTATTTCAATCAGTGATGTAAATGCAACAAATTGCCCACAAAATGTCAGAAAGGTTGGAAATACATATTAAATTGATCATTATATGAATCTTAATGAGTTTGCAACTGTACTGATAATAAATTATACTTTGTTATGATATATATTCTATATGATTTACAAAAGGAGAAAGGGTATTACATGGTTTTGTTCTTTACTATAGTTTGGTGATATTAAAAATAATTTGTAATAGTGCCATTAAGCATTGTCCACCCAACCACCCAGTGTCCTAGCATATCAGATTCCTCTACTATCAGTAGGTTATTAAGTTGAGTAGAGCAATTTGGAATTCAGAGAAACAATAATTTAAAAATTCTAAAAAGTAATTCTTTAAAAATTAGCTCGATCCTTAGTTGGAGGAAAAGCTGACTACTATACTGGAAAAAAACTGACTACTATACATCTTGGAGAGTCCATTCTAGTAGCTGATACACTCCCTTGTTTAGCTTGCTTAAATGGGCAAATCTGGGAATCTCAAGAATAAATCATATTTGCAAGTTGTGTATAAGAAGGAAATAACTAAACCATAATTTTTAGTCACATAACAAAATAAACATTTCTTGAATGCTTCACATATCCAAGAATTATGGCTAAACCTATGCTTTGATTCTTTAAATCCTCACAACCTGAAGGTGAGGAAACTGAGCCTTAGAAAAATAATATGACATACATATTAATCCACTTCTAACTAAGTCTAACTGTTTGGCTATTTAACTCCAAAGTATGTGCTCTTAATCTTGATGTTGTAATGTCTGCAGACATAGGACTACCAAAAAAAAAGTGATATACATTTCTAAAAAGAAAAAATTGTGCCTTGAGCTCAGGTCTACCACCTGCCAGAAGAAATTATTTAATGTCTATGTTTTAATCTCTTTATTTGTAAAAGAGAAAAGATATCTACTTAGTAAGGATGTTGTAAGTCTAATGGCTCAGCCATGCATAGCATGCTGTCTCGTACATGTTTCTTTACTTTCTTTAATAGAAAATCGCAATCAGCCTCATTCCCTGTATCATTTAATGTTTTCTTCAAAAGTCTGCACTCTTCTTCTTTTTGGTTTTCTTTTCATAAGTTTTTTTTTTTTCTTTTTTTTTTTTTTAGCTAAACTTTCTTTTTCCTTTATACAAAATATCTTTTGTTCTTTTTCACATCTTTAACTCTCTGAACCATTATCTTCTCATACATCTCAACTTCTGTAATTGCAGTATATATTTTTTTCTCTATTGTATTTTCCCCTTGGGACAGTAGCTCCTTCAAATAGCGTCTCTATTTATTTGTAGTGCTTGAACACAATCATTCCACAAAGGAGACATCAAACTACTTCACCTTAAAATCCTGAATATATTACAATATTTATTTTTCTCTTCTTGCTATTTTTTACCCAAATTATTACTATATTTATATCATATTCAATGGTATAGAATATCAGAGATTTAGAATGCTATAAGAAAGCTTGTTATGACTGTTCAGATACAGAAAACTGTGACCTAAGTAGATCATAAAGATGGAGCCTATGTAAAAAGATCCTTTTAAGCTTAATTAAAACTCACTATAATGAAACCAGAGGAAATCCTGTCTTATTATTTAATGTCTGTTCATATTAATTCTTTTGTTTTGTAAAAATATTATACCTGATGAATCAAACTTTTTTTAGAGAACATGTTGCAATTATGTTAATCCTTTGTTTTCATGGTGATACATAACAAACAGGTCATAAAAATAGAGATACATATTTTAGTGGTTTAAAAATTTTAAATAAAATTTATATTGTAAGTTCAAATAATTTCTCTAATATTCTAATTTTATGTCAATTAAAAATTTTAAAGAATAATTTTTTATTTGTTGTCTGACTGAAATTATTTTCTCTGAACCAACAAGACTTCCAGAAAAATCTCAATTAAGCAAAGCTGATTTCAGTTTTATAAATATTTAAGAACCAAAACCTTTCATTCCAAACCATGGAAAATGACTCTATACTAATACTGTCTGACAGTGACCTAATTAGAGTAATTTACATACTAATGAGACTGAAGGAGATAAGCAATAGCATGCTTGTAATAAATAATTAATTTGTATTTCAAAATAAGCTATGGCCATTAAACAACACCTCAAATGACACATTGAATTAAAAGAGTTGTTCAAGTTACTTCTTAACAATAAACTCCTGTTACAGCTTTTCAATTTTGTTTAAACTTCAAACTGATGAACTATCTAATGAATCCATTTATATTCACAAGGTGACTTCTCATTAAGTGCTTAATTCTCAAATTCATCTTCAAAATAATCTCTTTGCCAAAAAATTCAGAATGATTTATGTATTATTATTTAAAATATTTTCTTCTTACGTAGCAATGAGCATCTGAATTGTACAATGTACTTTTCAATAATCTTACATCATCCCCTAGGATCATAATTCCCAAGTTTTAGTTGTTGAAATGAAAGCACTTAGAGGTAAAGAGATTTGGGCACAAAAAAAGCGAATTAAAATAAAGCCAGGCTCCTAGGGCAGCTGTCTACAACTCTTCGTTTGCCCCTTAAATGAAGTAAGACTTTACGAAACCTTAAATAAACTGACCAGGATAACTAATAAACTTGCTCAGCGTGTTCAGTATACTGTCTCTTATTGATCATTGAAAGTATAAAAATATCTAGACTCATTCACCAACAACTGCAACTGGAATTGGGTGATGGTAATTTATAGTATGCCTACCTCCTCTCACCCATTAATCTCTTTTTTTATGTAAGTTTCAAACTGGAACTGCAGTTTATTTTCATAAACATAATTCGCTCTACAGTATAGCTGTTCTGTTATCAATTATTCTATGCCTGCCAGTCTGAAAATAAAAGCACTGATGATGTAATTGTGGGGAAATTGCAAAAATAATACAGGCCTTTATCCAAGAGAAAGTTCAAATTTTCAAGTAAAAAAAAATGTCCTCATTGACCCCAGAGGGCACATCCAAGACAGACAGTCACTCCTTATTTATGCAGCCTCTGACAAGAAGATTGAGAACAAGCATTGCTGGAATTTCAGGTAAGTAGGGAAGAACGAACAGGTCAGCATAAATGAGGAGGGTGGGAAAGAAAGTGGGCCACATGTTGCAAACACTAGGTTTATTGTCAGTCACACAATCCTGACAATTTCACATCCTTCCTCCTTTATAATATAAAAATAATTTACTTTAGTTAGAAATTTGCTGTTTATATATTCTAAATCCAGCGGAAGCATCAAACCTAAAGCCTGAGAAAACCATAGGAGATTTTATATGATGTTATATTCTCATTTTAACCTAAAACAAATTAGAGATTTTATCTTATTTTTTATTACATATATTATATATAATAATATAATATATAATAATATATAATATAATATAATAAAAATATAATACATTATATATATAAATTTTTTATTTTATATATATCACTTAAGCCTAAAAAAAGCTTAGGTGGCATTCTTAAAGTCACAGATAATAAGCAGCATATTGCAAAGTAATTTAGCTTATACATAATAAGATGCTAAATACCTGTGGGTTTGTGTGTGTGTGTGTGTGTGTGTGTGTGTGTGTGTGTGTGTGTGACAGAGACAGAGAGAAGGACAGATAGAGACAGACAGACAGGAAGCAGATAGATGAGAAGCATCAATTCTTTGTTGCAGCATCTTAGTTGTTCATTGATTGTTTTCTCATATGTGCCTTGACAGGGAGTGGGAGGACAGCAGAGCGAATGATACAGTACTTGCTGAAACCAGCTACCTTGGGCTCAAGCCAGTGACCATGGGGTCATGTCTATGATCCCAGGTTCCAGCCAGTGCCCCCTTGCTCAGGCTGGTAAGTGTGTGCTCAAGCCTGCGACTTCATGATTTTGAACCTGGGTCCTCTGTGGCCAAGTCCCAACCTCTATCCATTGTGCCACCTCCTGGTCAAACTAAATACCTATGTTTTTCTTCTCTTAAATTTACCTAACAAATGCTAGAATAAGTAACTTCTCCTATTTATGTTTACTTGAAGAATTATATTTTTTAAGTTTAGTATATGAATCACAGTCTGTTTACTTTTACCTATCTTGCAAGAAAGGCCCCCTGGAGGCCATGTTTTCTCAGATCATGATTTTGAAATTCAAAAATAACCCTTTATCAGAGTTGATACATTCTAATTATTATTTTTTACTTATTTGGGTGGTATGGCTAATAAAATTATATAGGTTTCAGGAGCAAAATTCTATAGAACATTATCTGTATCTCATATTGTGTATTCTAACCCAAGTCATGTTTCCTTCCATTACCAGGTATCTCCCTTATACCTTATTCCACCTAGCAATGCCCAACTGTTTACCGTGTTCCTGCATTAGCAGATTACTGTCCACACAGACTTTGTAGATAAAACTGAATTTAAAACAAGAAAACCAAAACAAAATCATTTTACCAATTTGTCAAAGACTTGTTTACTATATAATATTTCAACATCTACAATTATAATCCCCTACTTATTTCTAATAATAAGTTAATACCCCACTTATTTCTAAACCCCAAAATAATGTAAGTTTGACTTTCTGGCACAGATAGAACTGAACCTATAGTACTCTGAAGTCATTAATCGCTCCCCCAAACTGACTTCAGCATTTTTAAAGCTCCTAGGTTCAGGTTTTGGAATCCCAAGTTATTTTATGCCTTGTTTAGAATTTATACACTCTGTTTCATTGACATACACACATGTGCGTGCGCACACACACACACACACACACACAACACACTCAGCTAGCCTTGCTAAACATTACTTCAAAGAATAGAATTGTCAAGTTGAAAGTGTGTGTTAAATCATCTAAAGAAATATCGTCTGATCATTAAGCCTCTTTTGGATGCTCAAGTTTCTGAGTTTCTGCCTTTGGACACTGCAAAGCCCTGTTTTAAAAATCACCTTGGTGTATGTGATAACAACTAACAACATATCACTGAAATGACATCTCCTTAAAGAAAAAAAGTCATACTTTCTGTACACTTCAGATAAAAATAGCAGAAGCCTCAAGCACTGTTCCACATTTTATGATCTCATGGAGAAGCAGAAGAAATTTTAAGTAGAAACAACAGAACCCATTGAGTGTTCATTTAATTGTACAGAATGTCAGAGCTTCCCTGAGTTATCCCCTTCAGTCCAAATGAGATCTGCATAGTGGACACATATATGCATTTTACTATGGCATTCATGAGGCTGAGTAGCTATTGTCCATAATGAAGCAAGTACTGTTGGCCAAGACTACCTGTATCCTTTGAACACTTTTTGAAACCTGGACTATTTAAACTGAAATGATTCTTGAAGAAAGAGAAAAGGAGATACAATGATGGAAGTTCTTTGTTCTTAAAAATGTAAAAAACAGGGTAGACCTTATCAGTGATAGCTTCAAATCCCCAAACAAATTAAACTATTCATGCCAACTGCTGCCTTCTCTTTCAAGCTCCTCTTGAAGCCCAGAGTAACTTAAGAATGCTCTGTTTCCTACCACCCTCATAGTTGTTTTTTTATATATATGTTCTGGTTATTTCCTTCCTCGATTTTATTGTAATTATATCTCTTTTTTTATTTGTCAACTCTTCTAGACTTAGTTGTTAAAATGGAGCTTTCTTATTTTTTTGTTATTTTTTATTCTCCACTAATTACTAGTTGTATTACATTAGAAGCTTTTTAATTTTTCTAAGCCTCTATTTTCTTATATTACTGGTGGTCTCATGAGACTTTACTGATAGAAACTAGCCCATCAGGCCCTCAGCAGGTCTTCCACATCTGTCTGCAGCTTATTTCTAGTTTGAAGTTTTATGCTGTCATAGCCCAACCCCCCAAAAAACAGGACGTCAAGTGGTTTTTTGGGATTACTTTTTTTCTCCTCCCAAACAGTCTTTGCCAATCAGCTAATAAAGAGTTAGCAAGTCAAGCATTTGACTGGACACAATGCAGTTAGCTATGAGTTTACTATATTTATTATATACTAGTAACAAGTATGTTGAAAAACCTTTTTCCACAAGTCATTCAAGTTAGAGAAAGTTTTCAACAGCCCTGGGATAATAATCATCACCAATATACCTTCTAGGGTTGTCTTGATCATGTGACCTTCCTAGTCCTATCATCATCCAATCGTTTAGGCTAATAGATCTTAGGAAGCCCTACTGAGGTCACACCCAGACCAGAATGCTTTGTGACTGGCAAACAGCAAGAAAAAAAAATTAAGTTGTTAGCCCCAAGGTAGAAATTCAGTCACACTGTCTTCTGGAATTACTCCCCTCACATTGGGCTTCATGAGTTTCAGTTAACTAAATAAGCTTAGAAATTATCTCTTTAGGTAAATAAACTTGCCTATAAGAGAAGCATCTGTCGAGTATATATCCTGCAATGGATTACTGATTATTGGTGAATTCCATCAAATGTATAGCCAATTCAGATCATCAAAACCTCAAAGATGATCAATTTCAATGCTGTGAGTATGATCATAAAGGAAAAAAGACATTTACAAATACATAGCTGGCACTGTAATTGGGACCGTTAGTGTCAGGACACATCACATCAGAAAAATCAGGAAATAAATCAGAAGAGAGGAAGATTTTAATTCCAGTTAACTCACAATGGACTAGCCTTGTTAGATAGTTTTTTAAACAAGGTCCACACTTAAAATGTGGACAACTCAACTCTTTCCTAAAACTTCAGGAGGTTGGGCCCTGGCTTGTTGGCTCAGTGGTAGAGCGTTGGCCTGGCATGCAGAAGTCCTGGGTTCGATTCCCGGCCAGGGCACACAGGAGAAGCGCCCATCTGCTTCTCCACCCCTCCCCCTCTCCTTCCTCTCCATCTCTCTCTTCCCCTCCCACAACCGAGGCTCCATTGGAGCAAAGATGGCCCGGGCACTGGGGATGGCTCCTTGGCCTCTGTCCCAGGCGCTGGAGTGGCTCTGGTCGCAGCAGAGCATCGCCCCCTGGTGGGCGTGCCGGGTGGATCCCGGTTGGGTGCATGCGGGAGTCTGTCTGACTGTCTCTCCCCGTTTCCAGCTTCAGAAAAATACAAAAAAAAAACTTCAGGAGATTGGTAAAGTCTATCTCTTAATTAAAAATTATCATAGATTAAAAAGACAGCTTATGGAAAAATAAAATAAAAAGACCATAGGCTATTTGGGTAATAAGTGTACCATAGTAAGAATGAATAAATACAGTTATTCACTTCCAAGGGAATCTTATTTTCTACTTCCTAGACTCAAATGACTGATATTGAAAAGTCTAAATTAGAAAATGTTGGTTAAATAAGTTTGCAAATACGATGTATATGTTGCTCGATTATAGTTTACAGTAAGTGTGGGGGACAGGCTGTAAGCAGGCAAGGTCCTTATAGCCTAAGGCTTAGTTTTGAGACTAAGCTTTTCTCACGCTAAGTGACTTTGTATCAGAGACTTCCTTGTTTGTATATTGGATTAAAGGTTTTGATTTCTACACTATAAAATGGGGCAAAGGAGCCCAAGCTGGAGGAGAGCAGAGAAATGCCACGTGGAGGAGGCCAGGAGAAGCAGCGAAGATAGAGGAATGCTGAAGGAGAAGCCAGTTTGTGCAGAGAGAAGGAGATGGGGAACAGAAGTGAATAAGGCTGGTGAGGTAGACACCTTTGATTCTAGGAAACTGGGATAAGTCAGTGGCTTTGGGAGCCCTGAATGGAAAGGGAAGTATTTTCCCACTGTGTGTATTTCTTGCCCGCAGGGTGCAAGCTAGGATTAAAGGTAATGGCCCACCAGTTCTTTGACTCTGCCGTTTCATTACAGTCTGTCTGAATCAAATGCGAACCTGCATGGGCCAGGCGGTGATGGTGGCCACGGCTACTGGCTTTACAGAAACCTAAATGCAGATTCTCATAACAGATTACTCTGGATTCATTCATTATTAAATGTATTACATTATAAGTTTCTTTATTTTTCTAAGCCTCTGTTTCCTTATGAGAATTAAAAATAGGTATTATATTAGTAGTGGCCTCATGAGACTTTTGTGATAAATAAACCAGAATGTAGGTAAATTGCTTTACATAATGCCAGATCAATAAATGTTCTGAACAAACCTATTAGTTCATATTCAGCCACAAATATAGGCCCAGTCACTACCTTGTGAAGGTCAGTTGGTTCCATACTCATCTGTCTTCATAAGATTCATTCTTTCTATTGAACTTTCATCTGGCTATCTTTGGTAATCATTCTCACTATACCTCCCCCTCCACCTTTCACACACATACACAGTTAATACACAATGTGGTCAATGTTAATCTTAGTCATACATATACATATACATATACATATAATTAATACATAATGAGAACAGTAAGATGATCAATAATTTTCATTATTTACAGTCAGTGTTACAAAAATTTATAAAACAGAAGTAACCTCTTTCAGTGACCATGTTTACATATTTAACATTATTTTTTCAGCTGTACTCTCTATGGATCCTGCTTTGAGAAGTTCCTCTGTGCTGAGTTTATGACATTAGCTTATAAATTTAAAAAGTAATGCTGATCTCTTTCTGTATTGTTTTTTTTTTCATTGTTACAGTTCTTGAAATCATGAATGTTCCTCACACCTGCAGTATCATCTAGCTTTCTTAAAATCATCCCACAGTGCTGAATGCTGAAGGAACTTGTTTTTCACAATTGAGAAAGGATTAAAGTGAGCCAACAATGAAATTGTTAAAAATTATTTTGGTCTGATTTTGTATCTGATGTTTTATTTAAAACTAAAAAGGAGTAAAAGAGAGAAGCCTAGAGTAAAATATCATACAAATATGAATTGACTTATTACTAGCATTTGGTATTGATTGTCACAAATATAGAAACTATTAATATAGATGCAAATAGAGATAAAAGAATACTCTATTAGTATGCTAATATGAAAATGCTATATTTATATGGGTGACCTCATGAGTGTCACTGTTTTGCTGTTCATACCAACATTCTCCTCCACTTCAGTATGTGAAGACACTGTGACTTGTTTTAAGCCAGTAGAATATGGCAAAAGTGAAAAACTTTAGTAATTACATAACTAAGGTAAAGTTAATCTTTCCACTGTATTTTTGCAATTATCTGTGTCCAGCTTTGTGGTGGCTGTGAGTTTCAGTGGGAATGGATACAGGAGTTGATTCAATGCTCTTTGAGGGAGAATCTACTTTTTGTCAGCTAGAAGTGTTGAGAAAGCAATAGCAAAGTACCTGATCCCAAGTGTCAAAGAGACACATGCAATTACAAGGTGTGTGACGGAAAGAAAAGGTTTAGTAGTCTACCCAAGGGAAAGTAAGTAGCTAGTCCAGTGAGTGTTGGTTAGGAGAAATAAAATAAAAGACTGCCATCAGTTCAGTCATATGTCACTGGGAGTGGCCTGTCTTCTCAGAATCCAACCCTTCAGATTTGGTGTGACACACTGACCCTCTGTTTGAGACAGTTCACACCCTTTATTGCATATTTAGCAGTTTATATTGATAAACCAACTGAGCTCTGGATGGTTGGCTCAGTGGTAAAGAGTCTACCCTGTGTGTGGATGTGCCAGTTTAATTCCTGGTCAGGGCACAAAGGAGAAGCACCCATCGGCTTCTTCACCTCTCTCCCTCTTGCTTCTCTCTCTCTCTCTCTCTCCCTCTCTCTCTCTCCCTCTCCTGCAGCGATGGCTCAATTGGAGTGAGTTGGTCCCATGAGCTGAGGGTGGCCCTGTGGCCTCTGCCTCAGGTGCTATAAAAAAAGCTCAGTTGTTGAGCAATGAAGCAACCTCCTAGATGGGCAGAGTATCACCCCCTAGTGGGCCTGCCATGTAGGAGTCTATCTATCTTCTTTGCTCTCCTTGAACAAATAGGTAAATTCATAAATACATACATACATAAAAATTTTAAAAATAAGACAAACCAAATGTAAGCTAATTATATAAATGTAAGACCATGATGTCATCAAATAAGTAATGTAAATAGAATATATAAGTTAAGAATTAATGTAAGCCCTGGTCAGATAGCTGGGTTGGTTGGAGTGTCATTCTAAAGGGCAGAGGTTGCAGTTTGACTATTGATCAGGGCACATACAGTGATGCCTTAATGCTGCTGTCTGCCTGCCTCTCTAAAAAGAAAGTAAATAAAAATAAATAATAAAAAGAATTAATGGTGTCCTTTGAAATGACTCAAGGGTAACTGGTATCTAGCTAATTTTTAGAATACCACTATTTTCAGAATTTGAATGTATTTCTGTTACTGAAAAAGTCCTTGGTAGTATTTTATTTTTGAAATTTTTATACTCTATACCAGGGATCCCCAAACTTTTTACACAGGGGGCCAGTTCACTGTCCCTCAGACCTTTGGAGGGCCGGACTATAAAAAAAACACTATGAACAAATCCCTATGCACACTGCACATATCTTATTTTAAAGTAAAAAAACAAAACGGGAACAAATACAATATTTAAAATAAAGAACAAGTAAATTTAAATCAACAAACTGACCAGTATTTCAATGGAAACTGTGGGCCTGCTTTTGGCTAATGAGATGGTCAATGTCCAGTTCCATATTTGTCACTGCTAGATGTAACAAGTGATATAATGTGCTTCCGGAGCCATGACGCGTGTGTTCCACGTCACTGGAAGTAGTACTGTACGTGAGCGACACCGCGCTTTGCGGCACTCCACATACAGTGCTCCAGGAGCACAGGATGCATCCTCTCACTGACCACCAATGAAAGAGGTGCCCCTTCCGGAAATGCGGCGGGCGCCGGATAAATGGCCTCAGGGGGCCGCATGCTCTATACCAAATATAAGAAAGCAAAATAAAGATGTCACACTTTTTATTCAGAAATTGAGACTTTAGTCTCCTAAAAAAGCACCTAATAAAGAAAAGAAGATTGCCATTGGTATTCTAAAATAATTTACATAGCTTGGTTTAATAAACTACTTTGGGGTTGATGAGTTTCTTTTTGATAGTTTTGAAAGATAAAATATAAACCAATATAATAATAATTATGAGATGATATATAACAACAAATATAAATATTACTGAGGACTGTGTGTGTGCTTTACTAGAAGACACATTACTTATAGTAATAACATTTAACATTTTTATGGGCAAAATAATAAGTGCCCTGGCCTGTTGGTTCAGTGGACAAAGCCTTGGCCTAGCACAGGGAGGTCGCAAGTTTTATCTCCTGTCAGGGCATGTACTAGAAGCAATCAATGAGTGTAAAACTAGAGTGAAACAACGAGTTGATGCTCTCTCTGTCTCTATCCATTCTCTCTCTCTCTCTCTCTCTCTCTTAAATCTATGGGGAAAAAAATAATATGTAATCGCATATGATTCAAAAAATACCTGCCAATCAATTTGAAAAACATTTGTTGAAGACAGGCTTTTATTCACAACACTCTAGAATATATTATTTTAAATGACTCAAAACATAAATTACACTAAAAATAAAATTTAATTTCATGAAAGATAACAAGTAACGATTAAAAACTATAAATAAATTATGCAAATTCAGTAAAAGCTGGCTTTTTGAAATTGGTAGAAGAATTGAGAGCAGAGTTGAAAATAGGTAGAATTTGCCATAGGTGATTGCAGAGATAGAAGCTCAGATAAAATTGAGGGTTTTAAATAAATATAGGGAGTACATACCCAAGAACAATGGAGGGATATAGGGAAATTTTTGGAAGTAAAGTGATAGTAGATTATGGACAATACTGTAATGTAGATAAGAAAAACTTTCATCTGATGAGTAAAAAATAATAAAGTTTGAGTTTATTTCAATTGCAGCAGGGCTCTAACGAAGCTAGTAATTCTAAATAAATGGGTAATAGCGGCTTAGTCTTATGTCACGGAGAGTAGCCTCTCTTCCTCAGCATCCAACTGTCCAGATCTGACCTGGCAAAGAGACCCTCAGCTTCAGACATCTCTTGCTGTCTTTTGCATACTGAATATCTTGTATTGATGAAACAAATATAAAGTATTTATATAAATCACAGGTCATGATGTTATTGAAGGCCCTAATTCACTAATCTTCAAAAATATATCAGAAAAGTGAATTAATTTTTAAAATAAATTTTACGTGGGAAACCTAAAGGAACTGCAGTCAAAGCGCACTAGAGTTCAGGTATAATAAACTGTATTATAGAAATATGGGCCAAACAGTGGCAATTAACTGCTCTAAATAAAGGTTCACAAATTATGTGTATCCATTCCGAAAACAAGAAAATTACTATGCTAACCTTTGTCCATGATAAATTTTCTTGTTCATACACTATCCCATTCCTGTATAAAATCTAGCTCAATCAAAACAAGATAATCACTTATTATTTTACTAGAACATGAAATAAACATTATATTTACCTAAAATTAAAATAAAAACAGAAATGCTATTTTATTTTGTGAAAACCTATGAATCACTGTAACTCTTTTTATCTTTAATAATGTTACCTCTTATTAAACATAAGTAGATAAAAATATTAAACTACATTTATAATCACCAAATAATAAACACATAAATCTAAAAGTTAAATAATATGGCAGACTATTATATATGTATGTTAATATTACCTTTCAGTAATAATATTCTGAAGGAACATTTATGATATTTATAGAAACAATTAGGCTAAAGTTAATTTACAATATTATAATTATAATTTTGTGCATTAAAATTTTAATTTTGGCCCTGGCCGGTTGGCTCAGCGGTGGAGCGTCGGCCTGGCGTGCGGGGGGACCCGGGTTCGATTCCCGGCCAGGGCACATAGGAGAAGCGCCCATTTGCTTCTCCATCCCCCCCCCCTCCCGGTCGGGCGCATGCGGGAGTCTGTCTGACTGTCTCTCCCCATTTCTAGTTGCAGAAAAATACCAAAAAAAAAAAAAAAAAAATTAATTTTTAAATTTATTTTTTTCTTATTTTAACTTCCTTATATTAAATGCAATAACTTGGTAGAAATAGAAGAATTTCAAAAGACTCAAATTTAAATTCTGTCCAAAGTAAAGATTATCTAATCTGGCAATCAAAGGAACAATTTTTGGTAATTGTGAATGTAAATTTTCTTTTGTATATAATAATTTCATAATGCAAAGAAAGGTGGATGGGTTGACTATTTCTAACTATTGAATATTTAGTCCTTATATTATTCATATTGGTGAAATATAATAAATGGAATTGATTTTGAAACTCTTTTTCTTCTGATAATTTTTTAAATTAAAGTTGTTCGTTTCAAACTGGCATAATTTACCTTTCCTCAGTAACAAATGTCTAAGCAATATATATTTTATTCTCTCACATGATTACAGTTGTTTCAGTCCTACATCATTTGTACTAAAGAATACTCAGTAAAGGCTAATTTATTTTTCTGAACAAAGAAATGGTCATCTAAAGCATTCCATTAAATCAATGGCCTTAAAAACGGAATTTATGCTGATAATATAATAATGCCTCCCCACTTAAGGTCAATGACAAAGGAAATATACTTTTCATGCGTATTGACTGTATTTGTTTTACAAGAAAACTAAAAAGAAGATAAATATACTTTGAATTCCTATGAAAAGAGCAATTTTTCTGGCTAAATATTGTAAAAAGTATATTTTAGTTGTGTGTGTGTGTGTGTGTGTGTGTGTGTGTGTGTGTTTTAGTTCTGGTAATATAAAGTTTGGGAGAAATCTTTCTTTTAATTAAGTTTAAAATATTTTAATTTAATTTGTTCGAATTATAAGAAGAAAATTTTATGTAGCTGTTCTTTTACCATCTCACTTATTGATGGACCACTTCATTGGCATTTTCATTGGGAATAAAAATAATATGCAGGATAATTCTTATTGGAGTTATCTCCAAACTATATTTGTGAGAAAGGGTACACTAAGTACATAGACAAGACTGAAGTTTGTAATAGTCTAAGGCACTCATTCTGCCATGAAGTTCTCTCTGAAAACTTATGCATAAAACTGTTTAAAAGTCATGCCATAGTCTAGACATGTGATTTTTTTGCCACCAAAACAATGTAGCCAACTACATTTCCATCACTATAAAAAGTCTCTCTGGGAACAGATAAGCATTTGGCTTATCTGCTCTCTATATCAAGAGATGAAAGATTTCAATAATATACTCTATTTTGGAAATTTAAATGTCAAACGTGATGCATGCAATGGAGAGAGTGAACTATTTGAACACATAGTTCTGTCATGAAGATCTAATTCACTGTAGCTACTAGGGGAAATGCCAAAACAAATTGAAAATACTGTTTATTTGCTATAATTGTATGATTGAATTGAGTGGCTGGACTTAAACCTGACAGTAGTCACAGTGGAAATAAGCGAACAAAAAGCAAGAATATTATACTAAACAATTTCTTTAATAAACAGAGGCTAACAGACAATTGGAATATTAAAATATTATAGTTTATGATCATCTGTATGTCTGTCTATATATGAATAAAGACTCATAATCAATATACATTTCTCATTTAATATGCTTTTTGACAGTGATTTTCAAACAGTCTCAAGTTGAAGCTCCTGTACATTTTCATTAAAGTCTTGGAGAGAGGATAAAGTAATTTCAAAAATGACAACTTTCAATGTATATACAGAATTTCTATAAAATCAAAACATTGGTAATTGAGTGGGTTAAAATCTCATTTATTTGCATTAATAAAATATGTACCTCAAAACATAACAGTCTCAGTTGAATAATGTCTTGAATTTTCCACTGTTTTTAGAAGGAATGAGTAACGACAGTAAAAAGGCTTAGGTTCATCAAAGAAAAGCAAATTTAATGTACTGCAGTCCTTTATTTAGAAGGATCCTATGATGTGAGTTGACAGTTGTTTTGTTTAGACAAGTGTCATAGTTTTATTTCATTGACCACAGCTTCTACAGTCAAATACGGCAATCATTCAATCAGCATCTAACTTGAACATCCAACATCAACAGGAAAACAATGATTTCAAATTAAAGTACCGCGTTATTCAAAATAAAATAATTACATTTTTATTCAATAATGACAACCTTTTACATAATTTGACCCATATGGAACTATATCATCAATAGCTTGTTGAGGTAAAATCTAATTCCAGATTCTCATTCCAGAATTTTTAGAAAAATAATACATTTAAAAGTAAACCAGAGATGTGTTGTTAATTAACTATTGTAATAATGGCTAAATATGCTATGTTCAGATTTAACTTTAATTTAAATAACTCTCTATTGACTATTCATTGATTTTGAATAAATAAATTCCACTTCTTAAGAAAGAATAAAAATTAAAATCAGATATTTTTTTTATCTCTAATAAGGGTGATACTAATTGTCCTTAAAGTGTTCTAACACCCAGTAAGCATCAAAAGTAAATAGACTGAAAAGGGCAAAGTAACACTTACATTCCAAGTAAAATGACTTTAGAATTTCTATGTAAAATTAGTAATTATTTTATTGTATTGTTAATTTCTTTGTAAGTAGAAATAACATACTAGAAAATACAGATTTGAGAAAAATGAACAAATAATATAAGTTTTTAAAAATATTTTCTTCAGTGATTAAAAATAAATATTCATTTTTAGATTAGTTTAAACAATGCAGGCACATTATGTTTTAATAAGTAATTTCGGAGATTTTGCTTTATAGAGTAAATTATTCTTTATACTAGAAATGTTCTGAGGCTTTGGCCACATTCAGAATATTAAAAGCTACCATCTTCTCCACATAGCTTATGTTCATTAACAAAGGTTTAAATAGATGACAACCTTCTTATTGTGTATCTCAAGACATAAAATTGATCCACCAAACTGAGACAATTGATCAAATCATTTCAGTCAAAAAATAATTTAGCTGAATTATCTAATATAGCATCAAATATTTCATTTAGTTATATTATTTACACACATTATTTAATTCACTTTTATAAACAATAAATTTTTTGTGATTAGTGATTAAACAAGTTATATGTAGGGCCCTATAATCTCTAACCAACTCTACCACAAAGCATAACCATTAACTCAGAAATAATAAATTCTACATGAAATCTTTGAAGATTGGACAAACAACTGGTAGTAAAGAAAGGAAGAGGACTCAATAAAATAAAATAAAATTTAAAATTAAAAGGTCTGACCTGTGGTGGCGCAGTGGATAAAGCGTCGACCTGGAAATGCTGAGGTTGCCAGTTCGAAACCCTGGGCTTGCCAGGTCAAGTCACATATGGGAGTCGTTGCTTCCAGCTCCTTCCCCCCCTTCTCTCTCTCTCTCTGTCTCTCTCTTCTCTCTCTCTCTCTGTCTGTCTCTCTCTTTCCTCTCTAAAATGAATAAAATAAAATAAAATTAAAAGAAAGGAAGAGGACTCAATTACAGTGCCTTCTGCCTATATTCAAAAATAATTTTGTTTACTCTGTTGTGCAAAGAATATTCAATACAAGAAGTGTTAAATATTGACTAAATCTATAGTTAATATAAAATTTGTTATACAAAGCTATGACAGACAGTTTGATGTAAATTAAAGCTATTATTCTACCATTTAGTTAGTAAAAAAAATGCATTTATTTGAAGGGGCATTAGTTCCAAACTATTTATTTTAAAACCATCATACATTAAGAAAAAATCAACTGATTATACAATACATACATTATTTGTCTACCAGATGTCAAACTCAAGTACAGAAAAAAAAAAGCCTATACTATATAATAATATTGACAATATCAATATTATACATATTATAGCCCTTCTTAATGCATAGTGAGCACTGTATTTAACATATAGGAACATTTAATAGAAGCAACTCAAAATAGTTTGCAATCAACAAGATGAGATGTATGTACCTGACTAGTGAAGTAAATAATGAAGAAGAAAATGAAAACTGTTTGGTGTCATTGACCCTCAGCTGCTTAACTGAAAGCTTGGATTTAGAAAATAGTGATTTCTAGGTTTTTCAAATATTATATGGTCTTGTGATTCATGTTATATAACTGCCTGTGAGTATCCACTTTGAGCTCACATAAAAGTCAGGACTGTTATGAAGGCCCAGCTGATAGTGTAACAAGAAGTACTGTAATTGGCAAGCTTGAGGACATCGCTGGTGGCATCCATGCTAAAGGTGCATTCTATAGCAGAAACCAGAAATTTGCCTTTCTCTGAAATAGATATTATGGTTATACATTTAGAATTGAGTCAGAGAACCCTGGTCAGGTAACTCAGTTGGTTAGAACAACGTTTTAATATGCCGAAGTTGAGAGTTTGATTCCCGGTCAAGATACATAAAAGAATTAACCAATAAATGTATAAATAATAAAACAACATATTGATCTCTCTCTCTCTCTCTCTCTCTGTGTCTCTAATATAAATATAAATATATATATATATTTGAGTGGTAAAGGGAAAAATGAAGGAAATAATAGCAGAAAAGATGATATATATAAAGACAATAGCTTCTATACCCATGTAGATCAACAATAAAATACAGTCTTCCTCAAAGTCATGAGAAGAGGGCTAAGTAACATGTTTACGTGGTTTTGTGTTTTGTAAAATTTGAAAAATTAAAATATTTTAATTATTAATTATAAAACTCACTGTTTCTTTCTTCCATGATTTTTCCTCCACTACAAAACACCTTATTTTAGTTGACCATTAAAAAACTAATAATAGGCTCTGACCTGTTGGATTAGTGATAGATTGTTGTTGGCATGTGGCTATCCTGGGTTGGATTCCAGTCAGGGCATACAGGAGGCGTAACCAATTGCTTCTCTACACCTCTCCCTCCCCTTTCTGACTCTCTCTCTCTCTCTTTCTTTTCACCTCTCTTAGCCATGGCTCAGGTTGGTACAGTGCATCACCAGGATGCTGAGGATGGCTCCATGGAGTCTATGCCTCAAGCACTAAAAATAGCTCCATTGCGAGCATGGCCCTAGATGGCCAGAGAATCGGCTCTAGATAGGGGGTGCTGGGTAAATCCCAGTTGGGATGCATGCAGGAGTCTATCTCTGTTCCTTTGAAAAAGAAGAAAAAAATATATAAAAAAATTGAAAGAAGAAGAAGAAAAAATTATGGGCCCTGATGTGCTGGCTCAGTGGTAGAGTGTCAGACCAGAATGTGAACTCCTGTGTTCAATTCCCATTCAGGGCACACAGAAAAAACAACCATCTGCTTCTGTACCCCCCCTTCCCCCCCTCCATCTCTTTCTCTCTCTATTCCCCTACTGCAGCCATAGCTCAATTGGTTAGATCCTCCATGGCTTTCACCTCAGGTGCTAAAATATTAGCTTGGTTGCTGAGTAATGGAGCAACGCCCCAGATGGACAGAGCATCACACCATAGAGGGCTTGCTGGGTGGATCCCAGTGGCAGTACATGCAGGAGTCTGTCTTTCTGCCTCCCTTCCTCTTACTTAGTTAAATAAATAAATAAATAAATAAATAAATAAATAAATAAATAAATAAATAAATAAAAGCAAGGTAATGGTGTTCATTTAAATATTTAACTGAGGGTTGTTGGTTTGAAAATGTTTGAATTTGGTAATTTGTGTTTATTTTATGTTTTGTCATCACTTTGATGGTAAGTTTTTGTGGGCCAACCCATGTTACAAAAAAATAAATAAATAAGATTTTCAGGAAAAAAACTAAAAACAAAATACTAACAAAAAACAGAAAACTACTGTTGGTGCTACCTGTTCAGTCTCGATAGATTTATTTATTTTTTATTAAGTGAGAGGCAGGGAGGCAGAGACAAACTGCAGCATGCAACCTCTGCACCGGGACCCACTGGGCAAGCCGCCTACCTGAGTGGTTCTCTGCCCATCTGGGGCCGCTGCTCCATTGCTTGGCAACTGAACTATTTTAGCACTTGAAGTGAGCCCATGGCGCCATCCTCAGTGCCTGGCGTCAATTTGCTTTAACCATTCAAGCAATGGCTGCAAGAGGGGATGAGGAGAGTGGAGAAGTAGACAGTCACTTCTCCCGTGTGCCCTGACTGGGAATCAAACCCAGGACTTCCACACACTGGGCTGAAGTTCTACCACAGAGCCAACAGTCTCAACATTATAATGGAGGACCAGAGGTCATTGTGTCATGAATAGGTATGTACATCAAAACCTCACATTAGTATTAACATGTGAGTATAGCAGCTGTAAAAACCATGAAATAAATAAGAACCATTCTTCCAATCACTAGAAATGTAATATTCTGAGCAAAATATTGAGTTGTAATTGACATTTACTCAAAATAGAAATCAACTCCCCCTGCTAGGAATACATAAAAATGTATGTATATTTGCATGTGTATATGTATATGTATCTGTATCTGTACATATCATATATGATAATAAAAGGACCACAAATTTTATTTTGTTTTTGTTAGAAATTGCTCAGAATGAAATCAATGAGAATACCTGTGTTTACAAGGCACAATCTCATAGCTGTACTGCAAAGCTCATGACTGCCTGTATATGCAGTTGAATGTTTTATGCATGCCAACCTACCAAATAATAACTTAGCATTCTGTTTTGATGAAACCTGGCAGTTCTCAACAAAACAGCTAACAAAGTTATTACCAACTCAGCACATGGAGTAAACAAGCAAGTACTATAGTAACAGAGCATCTGCACATATTAATTAATAAAGTAGTCCCTTCTTAACAATGTTTTTGCTTTTTGCAGTTTCTGTTACTTGGGGTTAATTTTGGTCTGAAAATATTAAACAGAGAAAGAATTCATATTTTAAATTGTGAATCATTCTGAGTAGTGTGATGAATTTCCACATTGTCGTGCTCTACCCTGACTCAGACATGTCCATTTTGTCCACACTGGGTATGCTATCTGTCTGTTGTCAAAAAAACTTTCAATTACCCCTACTTCTGTTGCTCAGAAAGGAACCATTTCAGTGCCTGAGGCAAGGTCATGGAGCCATCCTCAGTGCCTGGGGCCAAACTGCCCCAAGCATTCCAGCCATGGCTGTGGGAGGGGATGGGAGAGAAAGAAAGAAAAAGAGAAGCGGGAGGGGTACAGGAGCATATATGGTTGCTTCCCCTGTGTGCCCTTACCGGGAATTGAACCTGGGACTTCCACACGTCAGACCAATGCTCTACCGATAAGCTAGCCAGCCAAGGCCAATGTTTTACATTCTTGAGGCCACAACATGGAGAAGCATCAGAAACATAGTGGGAATTGAGCCCAACGAAGCTGAGCTCTCACTGAATATAGAAATGCACCATTTCTGGCAACCAAACCACACCTTATAGTAATAAAAATGGCACCACAGTGAGGAAAATAGCCTGATCCAGATGAATACTGTAAATGGTACTTTAAAAATATGTAAATAGTATTGAGATGTGTTGTTCCATTGTGGCAGGTGTTTGAAAGGATATTTCAAAAGTTTTATTTTACTTTAATCATAGAAGAATCAGAGCTATTGTTTTTCTTACAATTTCGAGGCTCAAGAGGCTTTCAATATATTTCTGGATCTGCATAGTGCTCATATAGTATTCCTTCTAATGAAATTTTATCCAACTTGGTACAGATAATAAAGTACAGTAGTTGCATGTACACTCTGTCACTTTTTCACAGGTTTGGTGTTGGTCAAATAAGTGTGTAAATATGATATATATGTTTGCTCACTTATAGTTTGCATTGGGTGTGGGGCACAGGCTGTAAGCAGGCAGGGTTGTTATAGCCTAAAGCTTAATTTTAAGACTAAGCTTTTCCCCACACCCTTGACTGTTGCATGATAGGGGGTGGTGCACTCTCATGAGGAATCCTATTATACCTCAGATAAGTAACTTTGTATCAGAGACTTCCTTGTTTGTATATTGGATTAAAGGTTTTGATTTCTACACTATAAAATGGGGCAGACGGGGGAGCTTACTCTTTCTCAGTTCCTGAGATTAGCATTAGAGGGGACAGCAGAGAAAGGCCATGTGGAGGAAAGGAGAAGCAGCCAAGATGGCAGAGTACTGAAAGAGAAGCCAGTTTGTGCAGAGTTTGTGTAGAGAGAAGGAGATGGGGAACAGAGGTGAATAAGGCTAGTGAGCTAGAAACTTTTGATTCTAGGGAACTCGGATAAGTCCGTGGCTTTGAATGCCCTGAATGGAAAGGTATGTGTTTTCCCACTGTGTGTGTTTCTTGCCTGCAGGGTGCAAGCTAGGATTAAAGCTAATGGCCCATCAGTTCTTGGCTCTGTTGTTTCATTACCGTCTGTCTGAATCCAATGTAAGCCTGCATGGGCCAGGCGGCTGTGATGGTGGTCGTGGCTACTGGCTTTACATTTGGCATTGCTGCCTGGAAGAATCCTTCGACTGGGAGTGAAGCAGAACCCCCACTTGATTCCCTGTGAAATTTGGCTGCATTGAGAAGAGCAGTCTGCCATTGAACATTTTTATAATTTAAAATTGCGTTAGCCGAGTTCTTTTTATGCTCCTGATGCTGGGCCCTATACTTATTTGTTGTTACACTTGTGGAAGTTCCTAATTTATCAGACTTCCAAAGAACAGTCCAGGCTTTATTAATCAGTACTAATTTGTTAGTGATAGATTTTGTGACTTCTAATTTTTTTATACTGACTTTGATTGATTTTGATTTTTAGTTTTCTTTTCGTCCTTATTTTTCTTGTCCAGCTTTCTGAACTGAAAAGTTTCATTTATTTTAAAACTTTTATATTTACAGTAAATGAATTAAAAATACAACTTCATTTTGAGTGCCGTATTTTATATATTTACATATTTAGCATGGTCATTTGATTCAAATTATTTTAAAAGTTTTAATTTGTTTCTTCTCTGTTTCTTTAATCGTAGAAAAATGTTTTCTCCAGTTTTTGTTTGTTACTTTGAATTGTATTGAACTGTGGTCAATAACTAGTTTTAATAACATGAAATGTGAGAAATTGGCAGAAATTTCCCTTGCTGGTCTTATGTTATTTTTGTAACAGTTCACTGAATTTATTCACTTTTAAAAATATGTGTGTGCATATTTATCAATGAGATCAAGATTAACTGTATTACTTAACTCTTTTTTTTTTTTGAATGGCATGCCAAGCAGAGGGCGATGCTCTGCCCATCTGGGCTGGTGCTCTATTACAAGTGGAGCCATTCTAGTGCCCGAGGTGGAGGCCATGGAGCCATTTTCAGCGCCCAGACCAACTTTGCTCCAGTGGAGCCTTGGTTGCGGGAGGGGAAGTGAGAGATAGAGAGAAAGAAAGGGGTGAAGAGTGAAGAAGCAGATGAGTGCTTCTCCTGTTTGTCCTGGCCAGGAATCAAACCTGAGACTTCCACACACCAGGCCGACGCTCTACTGCAGAGCCAACCAGGAGTGCCTCACTTAATTCTTTTTGAAAATTATTTATTTTCTGCCTGATGAACTTTCAGTTTCTTAGGAGAGTATATTAAAATTTTCTAAATGCTTTTAGGCAATTATCAATTCTCCTGGTAGTTTTCAGCTTTGCCTTAAATACCTGAGAGTTGTTAATTATTGGGAAATAAATTACATTATTTTTCTTTCAAAAAATGTAACCACTGTTTTCTTTTGTAATGCTTTTGACTCAAATAGCATTTGGTCTCAAAATAACATTGATACATAGTGTTTTAATTAATATTTTAGTTATATTTATATATTGACATTTATTTTCAATTGTTTTCTTTCATAGATTTTTAGCTTATTTTTAGGCAGAATGTTTTTTTTAATTTATCATGATGTGATTATTAAGTATTATAATTGTAATTTTAATCTTACCACCTTACTTTGCTTTTTTCCTTGTCTTTTTAAAAATAAATATCTATTTCAACAACTTAAAAATTAAAGTGTATTTCTTCATTATGCAAAAATCCATAAGTATTTCTGCTTATCAATGGGTTTTCCTGTCTCCAAAAGCCGGGGCTCATCTCTCCTCTTGATCCATATACCCAAGGTCATTTGTAGTCCTCTGCATCCAGAACAGAGAAGAAGAAGGTGAGTGGAGAAGGAACACCCATTTATTTATAGTTTGGCCAGGTGTTAAACCACATCAATTCTGCCGCAGTCCTTTGGGAAATTGTTTTATTTGCTCTGTGGCCATGGACACCTGGTAAGCTGGAAAATGTAATTCCTAAATAGAAAACTGCTTCCCTAGTGACTCCTTCACACTCTAATAATAAAATCTGAATTTGGTAGGTTTTCAGCAATCTCTGCCACACCATGTTTTCTTTTAGGAAACTAATGCTAATTGTTAGATCAAATCTTTTATATGTGTTCTATGTATGTCAGATAAATTTTCACAGGTGTCTATTCAATTTAAATATTTTAATATATTTTACTATTGTACCAGTTTTGCAATATTTTATTATTTATAAATTTATAATATATTTGATTTGTAATAGAACCTCATTATTGTGCTTTTTCAAATAACTTTAGTTATTCTATTTTAAAAATCATCTTTTAAGAGCCAAACCAGGCAGTGGTCCAATGGACAGAGCATAGGACTGGGGTGCAGAGACCCAGGTTCAAAACCCCGAGGTCACCAGCTTGAGCCCAAGGTTGCTGGCATGAACAAGGGGTCACTCAGTCTGCTGTAGCCCCCTGGTCAAGGCACATATGAGAATGCAATCAATGAGGAACTAAGGTGCCACAATGAGGAATTGATGCTTCTCATCTCTCTCCATTCTGGTCTTTTTGTCCCTATCTGTCCCTTTCTCAATGTCTCTGTCACAATAAATAAATAAATAAATAAATAAATAAATAAATAAATAAAATGAATCGTCCTTTAAGAAAGTTTAGCACACAATAAAAAGAAAAAAATAAAGAATATTGACTTCATTTTTTCTCTTGATCTCCTCATTCTTTTCTTTTTAAAGAAGTTATTGATACATAGAGAAAGAAAGAAAGAAACAAAGAGACGGGAGAGAGAGGGAGAAAAAAAATCAACTTGTTCTTCCACTTATTTATGCACTCACTTGTTGATTCTTGTATGTGTGTTGACTGGGGAATGAACCCACAAGCTTGCCGTATCCACATGATGCTCTAACCAACTGAGGTACCCAGCCAGTGCTTTTTTTTATTCTTTACAGCAAACTTAAAACAATTTTTATTTTCTAAGTGACCAGTATTTTTTACATCATTTGAATCAGGCTTTTGTTTTTCTGAGATCACATAAAAAAGGATTTTGTATGTGTGTGTGTGTGTGTGACAGAGATAGAGAGAGGGACAGATAGAGGCAGAGAGGAAGGGAAAGGGATGAGAAGCATCAACTTTTCCTTGCGGCAATTAGTTGTTCATTGATTGCTTTCACATACATGCCTTGACTGGAGGGTGGGGGGGAGCTACAGCAAACCGAGTGACCTCTTGCTCAAGCCAGTGACCTTGGGCCCTGATGAGCTTTGCTCAAACCAGATGAGCCCGCACTCAAGCTGGTGACCTCGATGTTTTGAACCTGGGTCCTCCGCGTCCTAATCTGATGCTTTATCCACTGCGTTACCACCTGGTCAGGTAAAATAAAATTCTTATTAAGATTAACAATGAAATTTCTCTTACTAAGTGCAATGCGAAGCCCATAATTTTCATCTTTTGACATGGGTGGCTATTCATTCTCCCTGGAAAATTTTTTTTATTTCCTTGATAGGAAACCTCACTTTTCTTGTTTTTATTCTAACTCTCTGTCCACTCTTTAACTCAACTTTGTACTTTTTTCTCTGATTTTTGTCTTTTAGTGACTCAAGGTTGAATGCTGGCCTCTTTTTACCTTAAATTTCATGTCGTGTTTCTTCAGTCAGTGTCACATGACTTTATCAATTACAGGATTGCAGTTTTAGAAATAATGTTTTGCATAGAAATAAATCATCTGTAAATTTACTATTTGTGTATTCCATTAAAACCTACATGTAATATTTCTGTTTGTTTTGTTAATACTATGGCCAGAGTTTCCAGAAAATTGTCATGGGATGATATAGAATTTCTCCATCACTTTTTTTACAACTATAAATTTCAATAAAATCTTTTCTTTTTTGATAAAAAGAGTTTATATTAATTATAAATAAATTTTAAAATATGATAATATGTCAAGAATGAAGAAAGAAAGTCACTTATGAGGATCCTATAAAATTCTTTCAGAAACTTATTGCCGCAAACTACTATCGCAAGTCACTATTTCCCTTTATACATAAAAGGGATGGTTAACAGTGATTCGCACTATCTCCACTTTTGCACTTTATATTTATGCCATGTCTTATAATTTGAATGAAAGCTATACTATCACATGTAAATTGCTGTCTCAAGAGAGTTCAGTTACTTCTTTCTTACCCACCACATCTTTGTGTCTTTTCTTCTGGAAATTCTTTAATATTTCATGCTATTTAATCACTGAAATTTATTGTTGCCTATCACCATCTTCTTTGCATGATTTTATTCTCATTCTGATCCATTCTTTTCAGCTCACTCTATTTCTGTTTGTTTTTCTCACTAAATGTAAACATTATCCAACACAGTATCTTCATTTCTAGTTTTACTTAGTTTCATTGTTTCAGTGAACACCTCTAATTTATGCTTGCCAAATGTTTCATGGAAAATTCTGACATTTTTTTAAAGGGTTGGGACATAGATATAAATGCATCATTCCTCAAAACCAGCAATCCTTTTGATACTCAAATTCTGTCCTTGGCACTTCCATTTCACCCTTAATTTAGGTTAAAAATATCGGTGATATATCTGTCTGAGCCTTCCGTTTCCTTTTATCCTCATCTAAATAGATGAGCCAAGCTAGTCTACATTACCTTTAAATTTTACATTGAATCACTTTTAATCTCCCAATATATTATTACTACTACCATAAACTCATTATTTCTCATACATTTTATCTCCATAACCTAAAATTCATTATATAAACGACCACTAATGGAATCCTAAAGCTCTTCCTACTACCCCACTCTTAAAAGTTCTACAGCTTACTAAAATAAACCTTACTTCTTTAATCTGTTATTAAAAAGTATAAACCTAAGGTCCCAAATGCAAAATCTTTACCAGGGTAAGAGAGCTCGTGCAAAAGTTCAAATGTGCCAGATGTGAGGGTTCATGCTCCGTGTAAATAAAGCCGCTGCTGCTCGGTTTTAGCATGACGTTGCCATAGGAAAATGTGGTTCATGCATTTAAGATCTTCAATTTACCAAGAGAATACAAAAATCCAAGTTTGGGGAAAATCATAAATTTTCTGATTTGAAATTTTTGGTCTTTACTTTTTTAAACTATGTATGGGTCAAAATATAAAGTGTATGATGGCCAGATCTTGTCCATGGTTGATATGATAGTCCATAGTGAATTTCTGCTTAACTCTTCTTGCTCCAAACTTTAACCCCAGTTATCTTAAATAACATAGATTTCACAGAGATTGTCTCACTGGATGTGTAATTTGTACTATTCATTTTTAATTTATGCACATAAAATTCAGACACATATTTTGCCAACTATAACTTCCTCTAACCATCTCTACTATGTGTAAAAGAACTGCTTGAAATGAATGTTGCTCTCTCATCTTATCTCTACCTCTTATGAACCAGCTTTCTTTTATTTATTTCTACATAATCCAAAATAAAAATTATTAGGCATAAGAGAAAAGTTTGTGTTAAATACTTCCACTCACTAAAATATCTATAAATTTTCTGACTCTGATTCTCAATAGAGGTGGCACTCTTCCTAGGTATCATTGTGGAAATTAGCAGAGATAATTTTTTTGTTGTAATAGCATTGTTGGCTGAGATTTGCTATTGTTTACTGGGTGTAGTCAAGAGATACTAGATATTCTGTAATACACATGACAGTTCTGCCCATATAATTGCCCTGTGCCCCTCCATATCTTTTAAATGTTCTATTAGATATTTATGTTGACTAAAATCTTGTTTAAATCAGCTGAGCCGAGGACCTGACATTATTTCAGAGAGAAACCAGAGATGTGTTTGCATAATTTTAATAAACACTTTGTTTTTCAGAAATGTAATACTATACAAATTAAAATATTTTACTTTGTTTTATTGGTATCTTTCAGTAGTACAGTCACCACCTTTGAAAATCACATTATTAGTGCAAAGCTGTTTGTAGTATTTGAGTTGCCTTTAAAAACTGCCATATTTACCTTGATTTTACATATATTTGTAAGCATCTAATTACTTTTTTATGTTCTAGTGCAGTTATACTTGATCATATTCATGTCAAAATATATGTTATTGTATTTAAAATTACTTGCCTTATTCTTTCCTTTATATCAAAGCATCATTGGTTTTGTTTTGAAATTACCTAAAAGTGTAAGTTATATATAATTTTTATATACAATTTTTGTTATTAAAAAAAAGTAGCTGAGACCAGTAAGGTTGACAAACACACTTCTATACTTGTATAGTGCATAAATCCTGAGTGAGCTTTGGTTCCCTCAGGATAAGTTTGTGATGGCAGAGCCACTCAAGGATGGTGAAAAGATTAGATATGCAATTTAAAATAAAGTACCATTCCTGGTCAATTTTATCATGTTTAATGATGTGAGAAATGAAGAAAAGGAGAGGTTTTTAGTTCTCCTGCACCTTTGTACCCTGTCAAATGAGACTGTTAAAATTCTGTCAGATGCCTCCCATGGAACCCATCTTATTCTTGCCTTAGCAATTAATTATTTCAAGTTTTTATAACTGATGGTTTACTTGTCACCACTAAATGGCATGATCTTGATCATAGTGACTCTCTTACTCATTTTTTAGCATGTCCATGCCCTAGCACATGCTGAATATCTGTGATACACAGAACATTTTAACTACAAGCAACACAAATTCTAACATAAAAAAATTATAGTTATGAATTTTATGGGTATTGATGAGGCAAATATAGTCTAAAGGTAGAGCTAAGTAAGTAACAGAGTCTCAGAGCTACTAGAAACCAGCATAACAGCAAGTACACTCAGTGTCTGTCTTATAGGTTTCAGTACTAGTTTGGGTCATGATTTTTGTCTTGGCAAAATCAGTTATGACTGTTGCAAAAGAAAAGTAACACTGTTAGAGTCTCTAGAGAAATTACTTGAAGCTGGAAAGTCATTCCAATTTGTATCTACTGTAAGGACTCAATATTTGTTTAGCAGAAGAATAAATAAAACAATGTAGTCAAAAATATTTTCTATGAGCCAATATTTCCCAATATTTTTCTCCTCTAGTTCAAGAAAATAAAATTTGCAATACTAACATTGAACTAAATCATTTCATTTATGCATTGTATTGGAGTCAGCATTAAAATGCATCTACTTTGACTGAAAAATGAAAAGAAAATATTTTGAATACATAATAGGAATGTATTTCAGAACTCGAAACTTTTATTCTAAATTGATAAATGAAAATATTCACGATAGACTACACATTACTTTCCTCTAAATATCAGTTTGCATTGCCACATTGTTATAATAGAAACTTTTCAAAAGTTCTAATAGGGAATGAGTTGGTTCACAATCTGTTTAGACTATCCTTAGAAGAAATAACAACTTATTTTTCTTTAACAAGTTTTCAAAACCTGATATATCATAGTAATGTAATTCACACTAATAGGATAATTATATCAGTTTGCATATCTTATTTATCAGGTTAAATGTTATTCTTATTGTGTCATATGGTACTGTGACTTAACATTGTTGAAATATTTGTGATTAAGCAAAAGGTCCCGATTGCCTTAAATATATAGATTTACATTAAAATGAAAAAGTACAAATTATGATAGCTTAATTTTGAAGTTAATTTAAATATACAGTCTATTTAAACTTTTTGCCTCATTTTATAAAACACAGAATAAAATATTCCACAAAATAAAAGGTCATTGAGCAAAATTATTTTTTTTTTTTTTTTTTTTTTTTTTTTTTTTTATTATATAATTTTATTTTTTTAATGGGGTGACATCAATAAATCAGGATACATATATTCAAAGATAACAAGTCCAGGTTATCTTGTCGTTCAATTATGTTGCATACCCACCACCCAAAGTCAGATTGTCCTCTGTCACCTTCTATCTTGTTTTCTTTGTGCCCCTCCCCACCCCCTATCCCTCTCCCATTCCCCCCTCCCCCCCGTAACCACCACACTTTTATAAATGTCTCTTAGTTTCACTATTATGTCCCACCTACGTATGGAATAATACAGTTCCTGTTTTTTTCTGATTTACTTATTTCGCTTCGTATCATGTTATCAAGATCCCACCATTTTGCTGTAAATGTTCCGATGTCATCATTTCTTATGGCTGAGTAGTATTCCATAGTGTATATGTGCCACATCTTCTTTATCCAGTCATCTATTGATGGGCTTTTTGGTTGTTTCCATGTCCTGGCCACTGTGAACAATGCTGCAATAAACATGGGGCTGCATGTGTCTTTACGTATCAATGTTTCTGAGTTTTTGGGATATATACCCAGTAGAGGGATTGCTGGGTCATAAGGTAGTTCTATTTTCAGTTTTTTGAGGAACCACCATACTTTCTTCCATAATGGTTGTACTACTTTACATTCCCACCAACAGTGTATGAGGGTTCCTTTTTCTCCACAGCCTCTCCAACATTTGCTGTTACCTGACTTGCTAATAACAGCTAATCGAACAGGTGTGAGGTGGTATCTCATTGCCGTTTTGATTTGCATTTCTCTAATAGCTAAAGAAGATGAGCATCTTTTCATATATCTGTTGGCCATTTGTATTTCTTCCTGGGAGAAGTGTCTATTCATATCCTCTTCCCATTTTTTTATTGGATTGTTTGTTTGTTTGTTGTTGAGTTTTATGAGTTCTTTGTATATTTTGGATATTAGGCCCTTATCTGAGCTGTCGTTTGAAAAAATCATTTCCCATTTAGTTGGCTTTCTGTTTATTTTGTTATCAGTTTCTCTTGCTGAGCAAAAACTTCTTAGTCTGATGTAGTCCCATTCATTAATTTTTGCCTTCACTTCTCTTGCCTGTGGAGTCAAATTCATAAAATGCTCTTTAAAACCCAGGTCCCTGAGTTGAGTACCTATGTCTTCTTCTATGTACTTAATTGTTTCAGGTCTTATGTTTAGATCTTTGATCCATTTTGAGTTAATTTTTGTACAGGGGGAGAGACTGTAGTCCAGTTTCATTCTTTTGCATGTGGCTTTCCAGTTTTCCCAGCACCATTTATTGAAGAGGCTTTCTTTTCTCCATTGTGTGTTGTTGGCCCCTTTATCAAAAATTATTTGACTATATATATGTGGTTTTATTTCTGGACTTTCTATTCTGTTCCATTGGTCTGAGTGTCTATTTTTCTGCCAATACCATGCTGTTTTGATGAGCAAAATTATTTATAACCATTGTCAAAGTAAATTTTGTCAAGAATTCAGAAGAAGCTGAGACTTTAACTTATTAGAAAGCTAACAGTTTAGCTTGCCACATTTTCATGAATGTTGCAGAAGACATAAGGCCCTTGAGTCATAGCCAAAGCACGGCTTATTACTCATAGTGATCACTGTAGCCAAGAATCATCACTTCTGCTCCACTTTGCTGAACTTCAATTTTCATGATATGACGTATACAGGCACAGTCAGTTATGAGAAAGTAGAAGAACTCTAAGCTTAGGGAACCCAGATATTTTGTTACAAGCAGTAAGTTTGCCTGGTTGTTGCTGAAAAGAAGATACCTTCTCTATCTTCCAGGACTGTAGACTATATAAACATCCTGGAAAGCTAATCTATTCCAGGGTAGTCAGTGACTCTACTCATAACATTGCAGAATTTTAAGGTAGAGAGTTGTTTTATACCATGCTACTGGAACTTTCTCTAAAACTTTCTCAGATGTCCCAAGCAAATGTGTTAGTCTGTCTGAGACCAGAAAATTCACATGATGTAATTTTGACATAATAGATCCTTTTTCTTCTATCACGAATGACGTAATGTTGTGTAATCCTTAACAAAAAGGCTAACTGAGAGTCAACTACTATTGTTAAAAAAATATAGTATAGCCTGACCATGTGGTGGCGCAGTGGATAGAGCGTCGGACTGGGATGCGGAAGGACCCAGGTTCAAGACCCCGAGGTCGCCAGCTTGAGCGCAGGCTCATCTGGCTTGAGCAAAGAGCTCACCAGCTTAGACCCAAGGTCGCTGGCTCCAGCAGGGGGTTACTCGGTCTGCTGAAGGCCCGCGGTCAAGGCACATGTGAGAAAGCAATCAATGAACAACTAAGAAGTCGCAACGCGCAACGAGAAACTGATGATTGATGCTTCTCACCTCTCTCCGTTCCTGTCTGTCTGTCTGTCCCTGTATATCTCTGCCTCTGTAAAAATAAAATAAAAATAAAAAAAATATATAGTATATTTTACAGACTATTGAGAATCTGTGGCTGCTTACCAAAATTAGAGCATCCTGGTAGGAAGAGTTAACATATCAATTTATCATAGTTTATGTTTTTACTGATCTATTTCCAAAATCAAAAGTGTGCTTCTTTTTTAAATCACTTCAGTTAATTTTAGAATTACTTCCTCTCTTGCTGTAGTGAGATTTAATTCTGCGTTATTTCCAAAAATGTTCTTTCAACTTACCTTTATGCATGTTTCCTCTCTTGACCTGAATCCTTTCAGTAGTTTAAGCATTTTTCTCACAATATCCATTGGAGACTATTAGTTTGTATTATAAAGCTTTACATACGATGTCACCTAACTAATAATGTCCAAACTCAGGTATGTATTGATTTATTTAGCTTTAAAAATTAATTTGAAAATATTTATTTTGGAAACAAGTGCTTGATGGTCTTCAGTGATGTTTCTTCTTTAGGCTTTAAAAATAGGGTTTTGAAAGAGGTATACTAGATTTATCTTCTGTCTAATGTGATGACCATTAAACATATAGTTGAGAATTTGAAATGTGGCTAGTATAAATGAAAAACTATATTTTTAATTTTATTTAACTTTAAATAATGAAAATTTAAATTTAAATACTAATGATCAATTTGACTATTTGAAAACTTTTGATTAATGTTTGGAATAACTGAGATATAGAAATCTAATTTTCCAACTGTAAATGTAATGGAAGCTAAATACCGATCAAGTATTCATCATGAAAACAGCATCCCAAATGAAATGTGCCGTAAGAATGACATTCAGAACAGACTCTGAAAGAAGATATTTTAAAGTTACCTAACAGGTTTGCAATATATTAGACAGAGCTAGAAACATTTAGTTGTGTATGTTCTTCAAACAGCTGGTAAATATTTCCATATCTTCTAACAAGATTTGTGTTCAATTACAAGAAATTAGTTAAGTATGTTAAATAATTTTGTTAAAGTAATTATAAATATATTTCAGTTTTATTAAATATTTCTTTACATACCTTGTAAATTATTTCACTAATAAGTGATGCAAAATATAAGTGATTTAAACAAATTCAATTTGATTAATCTGTGTTTTACCTGATTGAGATTATTGTTAAGCCTCACAGTGCTAACCTTTTTTTTTTTTTTTTTTTGTAATATTGAAAAGTCTACCAAATCCACTGTTAGGTACCCTAGCCAGAAATATGTTTAAACTTCTGGAATAAGAGCAGGAAATGGGGAGCATAATTAAATTGTAAACTCAATAGGGAGGGCATGTAAAAAAACCCATGCCCTCCCTGTTTTCTAAAAACCAATTGCAGGCTTCACACCCATGTGAACATCTAGAAGAGCCTAATCTAAAGACATGGAAAGTTCCTAAATGAATCCATTGCTGCCAGAATGATTACCTTGCAATTCTTAAGAAGGTTAGAAGGGCCACTCGGCTGTTGGGTTTTTTTTTTTCCCCAGTTACCATAATGACATAGATTTTGATACTTCTTACCTGCTTAAAAAGTATGTCAATATGTTATTTTAATATAAAAATAAGTGATATTCAAATCACAGAGGTTTAATAATATGCAAATTATGACAAGAAAGAGACGTTTACTTCTACTCAAATCAGATACTCCGGTTATGAATGCTCCTTTCCCACTGAGGTTGGAGCCTCAACTTCATTTTCTATTATGTACATACCATAAGGAAAAAATAGTAAAATGAGGCAAGGAGTCTTAAAAACCTATTATATTAAGAGTGCAGCATGAAAAAGAACACTTGGCATTTTGAAAGAAGAATTTCATTCACAGCAAAAAATATGTAACAATCTGAACACGACATTTCAGGAAATTATTGTTGATTTAACACTGAGCTTTCGAGCATAATATTCTTCACCTTTATTTATTACAAAGATGGCCAGAAAAGCATTATCTAATTTTACTGCAATATAGTCACTATATCTCAGCCAGCAATAAAATAAAACTAACCTAAATATTGCAGCACTATTGTTTTTAAAATCTTTTTCAGTCTTTGTAGTTTTTACTTTGACAAAGTTGATATAACAATAGCTTTTCAATTCAAGAACACTTAGTGATTACTTAAAATGTGTTGGATTCTGGGTAAACTCATTTGGTGGTAAACAGATCAATACATAATTAGATCTCAATGTATAATTAAGGGGACAGTTTGCTCAACAAAATCTGGGAAATTGGAATTTGCACAGGTGATGATATCAGAACAGAAATTTGAAAAACATACAAATGAAAGTTCACCAAGAAGATGATAGAATGTGAAAAGGCAATCAGGATTATGTGTGTCATGACATATATGTATATATAAATCATGACATTTTCAAAGACTCCATGTAATTCATTTTGAATTGCTTTTGTGTTTTGGCAAAATGTGATGTCATAAAGGAAGGCAGGAGATAGATCATAAAAACTCTTCTAGGGCAGAGTAAGAAATTTAATCATTATTTTGCAGGTAATAGATCCACTGAGGGTGTTTACAATAATAAAATAATTTTAAGATCAATTTGGACAATAAATGAAGACTGGCAAATGGAATGGTGACATCAAAAAGAAAATATTAGGTAAATATGAATGCTCTTTAGTACAAAAGGATGTGATGACCAAGGGGATATAAAAAATAAAGATAACCCTCAAGTGATTGACAAGAGTGGTCACATGAATCTTAGTGGCAATTCTCTGAGAAAATAAATATTGGATATTAAGTGTAGTTTTCTGATTAGAGTGTTTGTGTAATATATTTATGAGTAATCTTTTAAACATTCACTTCATCTGTTCAAACACTTCTGTTGTGTATATTCTACATACCAAGGTTTATTTACATAGATAGATGATTATTTTCAGTGATTATGAGATATCTCAATAAAAGTGAGTAAAATATACTCTGACTTCCAGACTGGACAGAAATATGAAAATACCTATTTTTATTCTACCATGTATAAATGTATAAATATAGTATCATTCATAAATCATGTATAAATATGCTACTATATATAAATCATGAGGCTAAGATGTATATATCCTTAGAGAAAAAGTACCAATTATGGCAAATACATCTTAATTTAAAATTTTTGTTGGTAAAGAATAATCAATACATATTGGGAAGAAGGGTCAGGAAGTTAATGGCAAACAATAAAGTGAGACATATTTAGCTAAAATCTTACATTCTATTTCAAAAAAATATTAATATCGCTTTAATAAAAGCAAGTAAAACAAATGCAATAAATTTTAAACTTCAAATTCAGGCAGATTTTATGAAGTAGAGATAACAGTCACTCAGTATTTGATTTCTCCAGTGAAACTGTGTATAAATGTTGTTTAGACTGAGCTTCACATTGAGGCTTGAGATTCATTTGAATAATAATGTTAAGTGGGGAACATAAATTCCATTGTGAAATTAGTCTAATATTTACTTATCAAAAACTGGATGCTTATATTAATATAACAGTATAACACTAAAAAAAAAACCTTGTGTAAATAATACTCATATCACCTGAAAGTAAGAAGAGATGCATTTCCTCACACTTTAAATATTCTTAGGATTTTAATTTTTTATCATAAACAACAAAAAAGAAAAAGTATGGAACAAATCTGAATAGTAATTACATGTGGCATAGGCCTAAAAATTTAGGTATGAGGTAGAGATACCCAAAAGGAATTAAAAATAAGAGCTGTGGGCTGCCATGAGCTGGGTGTTTGGTATATTGTGCTGAGTTTCACCAAAATGAAAGTTCTTCCATTTCTCAATGTAGTTATCAGCTAGCTGTGGTAAGTGCTGTGCAATGCTCCATGGGCATATTCACTGGCAAAGCCTAAGACTAGTTTTGTATGCTGCATAGAATACTTTAATCAATAGAGATTAGTGAGCCTAGTAATATTTTTATTTTTTGGCAAACATAAGTTATTTTTTAAAAGTTTGAATAAAGCAAATTACTGATTACAGACCAAGATCATTCACCCTTCTAATGTTTAAACCCATGCATATTGTAATATGAAATTAATGTATCATTTCGGATTCATTTAATCTAATCTTATCACAATAATAACAGTACTATTGCTATTTTGGGCACCGAATTACTCTTAAGTTTTTTTTTATTTTTTTAATCAAAAAATAACATTTTAACTAGGTGTAAAAACATGGATTTTGTTTTTGATTTCACACGGGTACCATACCACACACTTCTCTATAAGTATGGAGCATAATCTTGCCTATCAATGCCAGCATTCTTCTCATAGTCTTATGTTCACAAATTGTATAATGGCCATGTACATTACAAAACCATTATATTATAAAAATTTAGCTGTTTAAATTGCAAATATTTACCCTAACTTTTCTATAGATAATTTACTGTTTGAGATGTTAAGCTGTTTGGACATCCATAAAATATTTCTGTGATTTGTGGTATATTTAGTAAAATGAGTCACTCCAAGATACACAATTACTTTGGAAAATGGCATACCTTAGTTCATGGCAGGCAATACTGTATATACAAGCAGGCTTAGGAAGTGAATCTATTCAAAAAAGTTTGTGAATTAAATGCCAAAAATTGCTGTTTATTTCTCTTCACAATGATAGGTAACAGAACAGGAACAGATAAAAATGTTATTATTAAGTATATTAATTTTGGGTAAAATATAAAAGAGTAATTTTGAGATGATCTCAAATAATGCTATTGTCAGTGTATATAGATTAAAATATCTTGGTAGAATTTATATAGGTAAAGGAAAGATCATTGCAAATAGTGAAAACAGTTCTTAATGCATTTACAGTGGTACCTTGAGATATCAGCAGACCAACATACAAATTTGTTTTTAAGATACAAGCTGCAACTCTGTCTGTATTTTTGTTCGAGATCCGAGTGAAATTCCAAGATACGAGTCATGATTTGGAAGCTGCCGCTAATTGGCGCATTGGCACACAGGTCCAGTATCAGCAGCACAACACCAGTATATCATTCGTTCTCATGTGTTACCCGCAGAATCAAGTTGAATCTCGTGCGCTGTACTCGTTCTTGCATCATTTCTGCATTTTTTACTAACTTTTTTGTGTGTGTTATTATGGGGCCGAAGAAAGTGAGTGTAAAGGCCAGTGGTGAGAAGAAGAAGAGAATGATGTTGATAAAAGTAAAGCAAGAAATAATATCAATAGAAAAACATGAGTGTGGTGTACAAGTGATTGAACTGGCAAGGCTGGACAACTGCAATACATCAACAATTTGTACAATCTTTAAATAAAAGGATGCCATCAAAAGTGCAAATCCAGTGAAAGGAACTACAGTTCTGTCCCAATTAAGGACAAATATCCATGAGGAAATGGAGAAGCTTGTGCTGGTGTGGGTGAAAGAGAAAGAGCTGAGAGAAGATACAGTGACGGAGACTGTAATATGCAAAAAGGCACGTATTATTTACAGCGACTTGAAGAAGAAAGAATCATCAACCTCAAAAGAGGCAGCAGAAGGTATGTTTAAGGCAAGTCATGGCTGGTTTGAAAATTTCAAGAAGAGACCTGGCATCCACTCGGCGGTGAGGCATGGTGAAGCTGCGAGTGCTGATGTTAAGGCAGCTGAGGAGTACATCGTACATCATATGTTTTGCTGCCCTTATCGCAAAGGAAGGCTACATCCCTCAACAAGTGTTCAACTGTGATGAAAAAGGATTGTTTTGGGGAAAAAAATGCCCCTGAGGACTTTCATCACCACAGAGGAGAAGAAGCTGCCAGGCCATAAACCCATGAAGGACCGTCTGACACTTGCATTGTGTGCAAATGCTAGCGGTGACTGTAAATTAAAGCCACTGCTAGTGTATCATTCCGAAAATCCTTGAGCCTTTAAGACTCACAAGATTCTTAAAGAAAAGCTGCAGGTTATGTGGTGCACCAATGCTAGGGCATGGGTTACATTGCAGTTTTTTATTGAACAGGTAAATCTTGTCTTTGGTCCTGCAGTGAAGAAATATCTTCAAGAAAATAAACTCCTGATGAAAGCATTATTAATCCTTGAAAATGCTCCAGCCCACCCACCTGGTCTTGAAGATGACATTCTCGATGAGTTCAAATTCGTGAAAGTCCTCTACCTCCCACCCAACACGACTTCAATTTTGCAACCTATGGATCAGCAGGTCATTTCCAACTTTAAAGAGCTTTACACTAAGCATTTGTTCTGTCGCTGCTTTGAGGTGACAGAATACAAATCTAACCCTTCAAGAGTTTTGGAAAGATCACTACAACATCGTGATATGTTTACACATTATTGACTTGGCATGGCAAGAGGTTACAAGAAGAACCTTGAACTCAGCATGGAAAAAGTTATGGCCTGATGTTGTTGTAGACAGGGACTTCGAAGGATTTAAACCAAAGACTAAGACTGAGGTAGAAGTGTTGGAGGAGATTGTGCCCCTCGGAAAGTCAATGAGTCTGGAGGTAGATGAGGGTGATGTAAATGAGTTCATCAAGGAACATGAGGAGGAACTCTCAACTGAGGAGTTGAAGGAGCTACACATGATTCAACATACGGAGCTTCTGCAAGAGATCAGTAGTGAGGAGGAGGTAGAGTCAAAGGAAGTGATTTCTACAAGTAAAATAAAGACATGCTGGCAATGAGGGAGAGGCTTTCAAGTTTCATTGAAAAGAAACACCCAGAAAAAGTTTCAGCTGGTTGTGCTTCAACACTTTTTAATGACACTTGTTTGTCACATTTCCATAACATTTTAAAAGGCAGGAAAAAGCAAATCTTTTTGGATAGATTTTTATTCCAAAGTCCTGCAAGTGAAAGTGCTGACAGTGAAGCCAAAAGGGTAATAAACAGGTGATGATTAAATGAAAAATACGTAATGTTAAGTTTAGGTTAAGTTTAAAGTTAAGAAAGTGCATTTTTTTATAACTAAGTTTTTGAGGTTTTATTTTAAGTAAAGATAGTGCAGTTTTAGTTTTGTTTAAAGTAAAGAAAATGCAGTTTTAGTTTACATTTAGTGTTAAGAAAGTGCAGTTTTAGTTTACGTGTCTACAGTGCCTGCATCCCTCCCTCCCTCCTCCTCCACCATTCACCTCCGTTAGCTGCACTCATCTGTCTCCAAGGTAAGAATACAGTACTAAATAACACTTTTTCTTTTATTTCATATATTTTGTTATGCATTGGTAAAGTATACATGTGTGTTTCTTAATTAAAAACATGTCTTTTTTATAATTTAGGATGGTTTGGCGGTGTTTCACAGAGCTGGAATGGATTAAATCTATTTCAGTTATTTTAAATGGGAGAAATTTGTTTGATGTACAAGTTGACTGACTTACGAGCTCAGTTACAGAATGAATTAAACTTGTATCTCAAGGCACCACTGTATTTATTATCCGTGAATTCATTTATTCATTCAACACTGGGGACTCAACAAACATTTACTGGTTATGTACAATGTGTTTGTCAGTGTACTTGAAAACCAAAATACCAACTGCATTCTGGTGGATGGGACACATCAATAAGCAATAAATTAAAACAGATTGTGATATAATTTATGATAAATATATTCACTTTTAAGAAAACAAATATTTAGAACTTAATAGGTGAAAATTCTTCATAAAATATAACATTTTTATCAAAGCTTGTGAAACAGGAATACATTACAGATGAAGATGTGTAGAAAGGTAAATCCACAAAGGAATTAATACCTGCACAGGTATTGAATGTGACTCATACTGGCAGAGTAAGCATGCTTGCAAGCTCTTTGATGAATTCATCAATGTCTAAGCCCAAAAAACAAATTTCCCTAGCTCTATTCCTGTTTTCTCAAATGGTTGATGATCTAAATTTAGAGAGAATATGTAGAATCTTATGTGTATAAATGCACGCAAGAATGGACAGAGAGATGATAAATAGATGGACAAATAGATAGACACACATACATAGATGTATCTATGTGTTTATGAGAGTATACCCATTTTATACCTATGTATGGTTTGTGTAGTAGATATATATTTTTTTAGTTTGTTAAATGTTCTGAATGATTATTTCTTTTGTTTGTTATTTTTTGATCCAGGCTCATTCAAGATTTCCTCAGTGCCTCAGAATTCCTATATTCTTTCTTTAGATATGTTAATATAGTTAATCCTTTGAGTTAAATCCTGCTGGCCCTGGAGGCTTGCAGTCTCTTTAAATTGAATTTTCTTTTGTACAGTTGATTTTATAGTATAATCTATGGGGCAATTTTATTTCCCTATTTTACTGGTGCTTGGGGTATTCCTCACGTCTAACTTTTGTGCCAATTAGAGCATGGTGATATAAAAATGCATTGTGTGTTTGAGGAAAGGTGAGTAGCTTCCTAGAATTACAAACAATAAGTACCAGGGGGGAAAAAGATGATTGGAATGGTTAATCAAGGACTTATTCAAAAGACTAAGATCTTTTGTCATGAACATTGGGCACTGGTAGATTTTGTACTTGGACATGACAGGACTCTCCTGTAAGGCACAAAATAGAACAGTCATACTTAATTATTTTGTCAATGCTCAAATCCTGCAAATCCAAGGTTGCCTTGCATTTAGCTTTACAAAAGTTTATTTTTTGTCATGATATTCTTTTGCAGATAAAGCTAAAAGTCATTGCTTATGGTATATTATTACAATACTTTTTATAACTCTAATATTAATGTATGTTTTTCTCACTTAGTTTTTCTGTTTGTTTAACATCAAAGACTTTGGACTTTTCACAATGAAATGAAGTAAAATGTACCTGCCATAGAGAAAGTATTTGGTGGAATAGAGATAACTTGATCAGGTAGATAGAATTGACTTCATGTAAATTTTCAACATGTAGTTTAGACTACGATTCAATTAATAGTAATTTTCATTAAATAAGTACTTTAAAGTTATGACTGAGAAGTCATAAAATATAGCATTAATGCTGGTCAAATAAGTTTTTAAATATGATATATGTTTGCTCGTTTATATTATAGTTTGCATTGGGTGTGGGGGACAGGCTGTAAGAAGGCAGGGTTGTTATAGCCTATAGCTTAGTTTTAAGACTAAGCCTTTCCCACACCCTTGACTGATTGCATGATGTGGGGTGGTGCATTCTCATGAGAAACCCCATTATGCCTCAAATAAGTGACTTTGTATCAGAGACTTCCTTGTTTGTATATTGGATTAAAGATTTTGATTTCTACACTATAAAGTGGGGCAGACCAGGAGCTTGCTCTCTCAGTTCCTGAGATTAGCATTAGAGAGGAGAGCAGAGAAAGGCCACATGGAGGAGGCCAGGAGAAGCAGCCAAGATGTTGGAGTGCTGAGGGAGAAGGCAGTTTGTGCAGAGTTTGTGTAGAGAGAAGGAGATGGAAAACAAAGGTGAATAAGTCTGGTAAATTTAGAAACCTTTGATTCTAGGAAAACTCAGATAAGTCAGTAACTTTGTGAGCACTGAATGAGTGGGTTTTGGAGCTCAGTGTGTGTTTTTACTTGCCTGCCGGCTGCAAGCTAGGATTAAAGCTAATTGCCCACCAGTTCTTGGCTCTGTTGTTTCATTACCAACTGTCCTAATCCAATACAAAACTGCATGGCCAGGCGAGATGTTGGCCATGGCTACTGGCTTTACAACTAACAACCTAATATGTCTTTCCAAGATGTCCATTTTGTAGTTTTATAGAACGCAAAACATGTATGTTAGTGTTTTGAGTCAGAATTCAGATTTTTTTATATATTAAGAACAAGTATTTAAAGTGGCTTATAACTTTAAAAACAAAATATTTACATTTAAAAAGAGCAGTTTTAGTAGATTAGAATTGAATCAATAAATTTATTGCCATTTCTAGTAGATGGGAGAAAAATTCAGGGACTCAATCACTGAAGGAAAAATATCATACTTTATTGATATAATCAACCTGATGAAAAACATTAAAAAATTACAAACATCTGGTATATTTTACATTAAAATATATTTGATGAATAAATGTAGAGTACACAAATTTATTATCTTAAAAAATAAAGTGCTTGAGGCTGCAGCATGTATTACCTGCCATTAGTATTCAACGCATCACATTAATGCAAGAACTAAAGGAAAAACCTGAAGAGACATACAGAATATTAGTGTGAAGGGAGAAAAAAGATACTTCTCCAAGTGCAGTTAAAGTCAGGAAAGTACTTCAATAAAAATATGATTGTGACTTTTGTATTTATTATTTTTCAACAACTTTAACGGATGCTTTATGTTTTTATAGAAAAAGGTGATTTCAGTAACTGCTAGAATAACAGATTCAGTCTGGGAACTTTAAAACGAAGCTGTTCTTTCTGCTTCTCACACAGGGACTTATAATAAAGCTTCTTAGGAATTACTTCATTGACGATTTAGTTCATGATGTGCAAGGAAGTAGAGAAATCAGCTCACTCTCCCGTAACTGTATTGACTCTTTAGTTTCTCCAGCAGCAAAAACATCTTGTTCTTGTGTAGAACAAACAGATTTATAGCTCGAAATAACACCAACAACAGACATGTTGAGAACAAAAGTGTCAATTTTATATAGTTTCTTTTCTCCATAAAACTGCACTTAGAGTCCATCTGATACAATTTACTTTTCAGTGCTATAAAGAAAAATGCAAGATTCAGTAGTGTGTCATTGAGACCTAGCGATCACAGAATAAAAATAAAACCTGTGTCAAAACTACATTGTTTGAAACTTATTTTCCCTGTGTTGTAGTTAGTCCCAGATTTTATTTTGTTATTTCAAAACAGAAAGAAAAGGAGAGGAAGAAAAAGAAGAATCATTGTTTTGATAAAAAATGGAAGGTATACTCTTTTCTCTTGATAACATCATTGATTCACCTACTTCATCTATTGCTTTTTTATTTAAAAAATGTAGATGTTTTAAGTATTAAATAATTTTAACATTCAGTGATGATGAATATAGACTATGTTACACACTTTTCTTAGGAGACACTTTATTATATATTTGTAACAAAAAATAATTGCTTTATATTTTTCAATAGTGTAAAGCCAGTAGCCGCGGCCACCATCACAGCCTCCTGACTCATGCAAGTTCGCATTTGATTCGAACAGACGATAATGAAACAACGGAGCCAAGAACTGGTGGGCCATTAGCTTTAATCCTAGCTTGCACCCTGCAGGCAAGAAATACACACAGTGGCCTGACCTGTGGTGGCGCAATGGATAAAGTGTCGACCTGAAAATGCTGAGGTCACCGGTTCGAAACCCTGGGATTGCCTGGTCAAGGCACATATGAGAGTTGGTGCTTCCAGCTCCTCCCCCTTCTCTCTCTCTGTCTCTCTCTCTCCCTCTCTCCTCTCTAAAAATGAATAAATAAAATAAAAATTAAAAAAAAAATAAATACACACAGTGGGAAAACACTTCCCTTCCCATTCAGGGCTCCCAAAGCCACTGACTTATCCCAGTTTCCTAGAATCAAAGGTTTCTAGCTCACCAGCCTTATACACCTCTGTTCCCCATTTCCTTTTCTCTGCACAAACTGGCTTCTCCCTCAGCACTCCACCTTCTTGGCTGCTTCACCTGGCCTCCTCCACATGGCCTTTCTCTGCCCCATTCTATAGTGTAGAAATCAAAACCTTTAATCCAATATACAAACAAGGAAGTCTGTGATACAAAGTCACTTATCTGAGGCATGATGGGATTCCTCATGAGAGTGTACCACCCCACATCATGCAACAGTCAAGCGTGTGGGGAAAAGCTTAGTCTTAAAACTAAGCCTTAGGCTATAACAATCCTGCCTGCTTACAGCCTGTGCCCCACACCCAATGCAAACTATAAGCAAGCAAACATATACATCATATTTACGAACTTATTTGACCAACAAATAGCCTTTAAAAATCTTTACGCTATGACCTGATTATTCATTTTTTCAAATGTATTCTAATTAACTAGAAGTGCAGATTAGTATTTATTAAATAAGCTTCATAAAACAATTAAATATAAAGGTGAAAACATTTAAATATCTATCCTTAAGAGGTTCATAAATTAAATTGTGATTAATCCATACAATTCCTAGAATTTATTTATTATTTTATTGTCTGAACTGGTAGCTATTATTGTAAATCTGCCTATGTTTATTTTGCTGATTTCCACTATAATTGTAAATAAAACCTGTCAATACCTATTACAAATGGTTATTTAAACTCCATATGGTTACTGCTTCTTTTTCTTCTCCATTATTATAATTGCTAAAATTTCTACTTTTTTAAGTATTAACAGTTCTTCTAAAATAAGAAAATTTCAACAATTTTATTAAGCAACTGCTTGATTACTTAAAATATAAACTGCTTTGCCTAACTAGGCAATGGCACAGTGGATAGAATGTCAATGTGGAACTCAGAGGACCCAGATTCAAAACTCCAGGTCACGGCTTGAGCACAGGTTCCTCTGGCTTAAGCAAAGGGTGGCTGGCTTGAGCGTGGGATTATAGACATGACCCCAAGGTCACTGGCTTGAGTCCAAGGTTGCTGGCTTGAGCCCAAGGTTGCTGGCTCAGCTATAGCCCCCTGCTCAAGGTACATATGAGAAAGCAATCAATGAACAACTAAGGTCTGTCATTTCTCTCTTTTAGTAAAAAAATAAGATAAAATAAGTTGACTGTAATTACTCACTTTATAGTCATAAAGACTGTTACTGGCCCTGGCCAGTTGGCTCAGTGTGAGAACATTGGCCCATCGTGTGGAAATCCTGGGTTTGATTCCAGGTCCAGGCAACACAGGAGAAGCAACCATCTGCTTCTCCACTCTTCCCCCTTCTCTCTCTGTCTCACTTTCTCTTCCTCTCTATGCCCTCCTCCCACAGCCATGGCTCATTTGAACAAGTTGGCCCTGGGTGCTGAGAATGGCACCATGGCCTCACCACATGTGCTAAATTAGCTTGGTGGCCAAGCAATGGAGCAATGGCCCCAAATGGACAGAGCACCTTCCCTTGTGGGCTTGCAGGATGGATCCTGGTCAGAGCACATGTGGTAGTTTGTCTCTTTGCCTCCTGCCTCTCACTTTATAATAATGATAATAATAATAATAATAATAATACTGTCATAAAAATGATATGTGTGTGTGTATATAGTATGGAGTTATTCAGTTATTTATTTGATCTCTACCTATAATCTTGAAAATGCTGAATAAAAGTGTAAGGTTGGTGGATAGAGGGATAGTCATGTGGGGAACTCAGACCCGCCCACTTTGTCTAGGACCACCCACAATCAAGCCCGCCAAAGGAAGCTTCCCAGGAACCATTTGGAAAGAAGCAATCGTCTGCCAGCCAGTGAAATTTCACCACGTCATAGTAGCTCCACTTCCCTAGAGGGACCCTTTAAATATCTCACATGCAGTTTAATCTGTGCAACTTCCCTAGCCTCCATCTTTTCTTTCCTCGGGGCCAGGGAACCTTGCCGGGCGGGGTGTGCACTCTGTACTCAATAAAGCCGTTTATTATTCCACACTTTGCTGCTCTGGCCTGTTCCTTCCTTCTCGGAGGGGAAAAATACCTTACAAAAAGTTTTAGAGGTTTTTTATATATATGACTTTGGGTCAAATAAGTTTGCAAATATGATATATGTTTCCTTGCTTTTGGAGTGGGAGACAGGCTATAAACTGGCAAAGTTATTATAGTTTAAGGCTTAGTTTTAAAACTAAGCTTTTCCCCACACCCTTGACTGTTGCCTCATAGAGGGTGGTGCAATCTCATGAGGAATCCCATTATGCCTCAGATAAGTGACTTTCTATCGAAGACTTCCTTGTTTGTATATTGGATTAAAGGTTTGGATTTCTACACTATAAAATGAGGCAGACTGGGAGTTTGCTCTTTCTTGGTTCCTGACATTAGCATTAGAAGAGTGATTACATTCTATGAGGAGCCCATGCTGTAAGAGAACAGATAAAGGCCACATTCAAGAGAGGAAAGGCAGCCAAGATGGTGGAGTGCTGAAGGAGAAGCCAGTTTGTGCAGAGAGAAGGAGATGAAGAACAGAGGTGAGTAAGGCTAGTGAGCTAGAAACGTTTGATTCCAGGAAACTCAGATAAGTCAGTAGCTTTCTGAGCACCAAATAAGTGGTTTTTGGAGCCCAGTGTGTGTTTTTACTTGCCTGCCAGATGCAACCTAGGATTAAAGGTAATAGCCCACCAGTTCTTGGCTCCATTGTTTTGTTACTGTCTCTCCGAATCTAATGCAAACCTGCATGGGCCAGGCGGCTGTGATGGTGGCCTTGGCTACTGGATTTACAATGACCAACTGCATTTTTAAAAATGTTGTGACAGTAGACTTTACTACCATCATCTTAGGAGTGCAGATCTCTTTCTGACTTGTCAATACCAATCTTGAGCCCCTATCTAGCCTGTCTTAATATAATCAAGATAATCTTATCATTTTCCAATTTTTCTTATACCTTTACCTATAAAGATTTTTTCACAATATTAAGCACTGATAGGTATTTTATTTTAAAGTTTCAGTAGTATTAAAATTTCTGTCATTTCAATAAATATACTAAAATTATTTTTATTGCATTATATCAGATTTTTCTTGCATGTTAATTTTATATAAAAACTATTATTCTGTATGATATGCATTAGAAAGTTAAATATGTTACTTCCAAATGATTAACAGTTGCCATGTCATTTTTTTATTAAATAATCTTCCTCTATTGATTTATTTGTCTCTCTAGAATAATATTTTAATTTTTATTATAATTTTTATAACTCTGACCTCTGCTAAATGTATAATATACCTTAGTGGTTTCAATCTCACAAGACCAAAAATGTGTTTTGTAATATTTTCTTTACAATCCAATGTAAATATTGGTCAAATAAGTTTGTAAAATGTGATTTTTATGTTTGCTCGCTTACAGTTTGCACTGTGGGCTGAGCAGCACCAGGTAGGTATATGTGACCTGTGAAATTGCAAATTACCTTCCTGCTTGGGAAGGGCCATTGTTTTGCTAATGTTTGCAGATAGAAGCCATGTTTGTAGAATGAGAGCAGAGGGAATGCAGGGAGCCAAGGAAGAAGCCATGTTGGCAGGGAAAGAGAAGGTGTGCAGATGGGAAACCAGAAGTGAGGGGCTTTTTTGAGCTCTGCTGAGACTGGTAGGGCCTTTGATTCTAAGATAAACCAGAGAATATTCACCTGGTTGTGGAACTGGAGAATGTGTTAGTGGCTTTGGGAGCCCTGAGTGAAAGGAAAGTGTTTTCCCTGCCTGTTTGCTAGTCGGCTGTTGTGAGACTTTAATAAAGGAATGACCCACCATTTTTTGTCTCCACTGATTTTTAATGTCTGTCTAAATCCAATGAGAACCTGCATGTGAATGGTCGTGATTGCTGCGACTACTGGCCATACAGTGAAATTCATATTTACATAACTTACTTTACACATATTTTTAATCAATAAAATATCAGTATAATGTAAATGGAAAAAGAGTGATGCATGTTAAAATTCTCTTTACATATATTTGATATATATAATAGATAGATATAAACATATATATATATTTGTGTATAAATATACATTTATAAATAAATATATTGCCTGACCTGTGGTGGTGCAGTGGATGAAGCGTCGACCTGGAAATGCTGAGGTCGCCGGTTCGAAACCCTGGGCTTGCCTGGTCAAGGCACATATGGGAGTTGATGCTTCCAGCTCCTCCCCCCTGACTCTCTCTCCTCTCTCTCTCTCTCTCTCTCTGTCTCTCTCTCTCGTCTCTAAAATGAATAAATAAAATAAAAATCTTTAAAAATAAAAAATAAATATATTCACATATATAAATATGTATATTTTATATGAATTTATGAATTTTGTTTTTTTCCAAATTCCCATACACACGCACACACACACACACACACACACACACACATACATGCACTTATAACTCTCAGGGAAAACTATTATAATGAAGTTGTTAAAATCTCACACTTGTAGTAAAGAACATGAGTATGAGAAAAGAAATAAAACAATACCGTCAACATTTTCCTTAATATGGCATATGTATGTACACACACATACACACAGGGCTGATTCTCATTATTCATTGTAGCTCTGTAAGGTTGCCGTGAACACAGAATATTAAGCTATTGCTTCTGTGGGAAATACAGGGTTTGTTCTTGTGACTTTCTGAGCACAACATTTTATTCAACTAAGAAACTGTGTTTTATAATTTATTTCCAACATCTTTGTAAAATAAGCCACTCTCTTCTGCTTTGAAAACCTGATCTTGGCCCTGGCCGGTTGGCTCAGTGGTAGAGCGTCGGCCTAGCGTGTGGAGGACCCGGGTTCGATTCCCGGCCAGGGCACACAGGAGAAGCGCCCATTTGCTTCTCCACCCCTCTGCCGTGCTTTCCTCTCTGTCTCTCTCTTCCCCTCCCGCAGCTAAGGCTCCATTGGAGCAAAGATGGCCCGGGCACTGGGGATGGCTCTGTGGCCTCTGCCTCAGGCGCTAGAGTGGCTCTGGTCGCAACATGGCAACCCTCCGGAGGGGCAGAGCATCGCCCCCTGGTGGGCAGAGCATCGCCCCTGGTGGGCGTGCCGGGTGGATCCCGGTCGGGCGCATGCGGGAGTCTGTCTGACTGTCTCTCCCTGTTTCCAGCTTCAGAAAAATGAAAAAAAAAAAAAAAAAAAAAAAAGAAAACCTGATCTTATACATCTCCTTTCCTATATAACATTTAGCAGGGATTGAAATTTTTTTTCACAGCCTCCTAATCGGCAGACACTGCCTCACCTTCAAGTTTAACATTTTTCATGCTGTATCACTGTTGGGCAGATAAAATATATTATGCTCACTTTGTAAACAATGGCACTGCCCACGAGGAAGCCTGCTGCCCAGGTGATAATATTAATTGCCCTTCTTGCTTGGGATGGGCGTGATTATGTTAATATATGTTGAAGGAGGGCTTTCATGCCAAAAGGTTTAAAAGGAAGAGAGATCACATTGTTCCAGGGAAGAGTGATTATGTTCTAGGACAGTGGTAGTCAACCTGGTCCGTACTGCCCACAAATGGGCATTTCAACTTTCATGGTGGGTGGTAGCGGAGCAACCAAAGTATAAATAAAAAGATATATTTAACTATAGTAAGTTGTTTTATAAAGATTTATTCTGCCAAACTTAGTGAAAATCTGACATAAAGTACTTGGTAAGCAATTATTATTATATGCTTTAACTTGCTGTAACTCTGCTTTATAAATTTTATAAAGTAAAGTTACTTCCCTATTTTATAAATCACCATTACTGTGGAACTGGTTAGAAAATTTGACTACTAACAGAGATACAAAAGTGAGTGGTAGGTATAAAAATGTTGACTACTCCTGTTCTAGGAGGAGCCCATGCTGTAGGAGAGCAGAGAAAGGCCACGTGGAGGAGAGGAGGGGCAGCCAAGATGGCAGAATGCTAAAAGAGAAGCCAGTTTGTGCAGAGAGAAAGAGATGAGGAACAGAGGTGAATAAAGCTAGTGAGCTAGAAACCTTTGATTCTAGGAAACTCAGATAAGTCAGAGGCTTTGTGAGCACTGAATGAGTGGGTTTTGGAGCCCAGTGTGTGTTTTTACTTGCCCGCCGGGTGCAAGCTAGGATTAAAAGTAATGGCCCACCAATTTTTGGCTCTGTTGTTTCATTACTGGCTGTCTGAATCTAATGCGAATCTGCACAGGCCAGGTGGCTGTGATGGTGGCCGTGGCTACTGGCTATACAATCACCTTATGAAATGAGGAAGTCAGCTAGCATTAACTGACAACAGAGTTTAACATTTTTCTAACTCAGGGTAATGCATGAGTTTCTTTGGCTTACAGTCTCACAACACTGCTGACCACTAGTTTTTTGTTTGTTTGTTTTTCAGTTATCACCTCAGGAATTCATAAATTTAGCTACTTTTTCCAAAGTTTCTATGGCTTTATAACTCACTATGATGGGACTTCAGTGTAAGGTCTATGGGCAATGGGGGAAGGTCATGTGAGGAATCACACCCGGGAACTTTAGCTGGAACCGTCCACACCCATGCGCACCAAAAGAAACTTCCCAGGAGTCATTTGGAAAAGAGAGACTGTCTGCCAGCCAGTAAGATTTTGCCATGCCATATCAACTCGCCTCCACCCTAGATGACCCTTCAAATATCTCCCATGTGGTTTCACCCATGCGACTTCTCTGGCCTCTGTCCCCCGGGGCCAAAGAACATTGTCCGGGAAGCACTGTACTAAATAAAGCTTTTATTATTCCACATTTTGTGGCTATGCCCTTCCTTCTTCCTTGGTGGGGAATAATACCTTACATTTGGTGCCAAAACCCAGGAGGAGTTGAAGCCTGGTGGGGCCTCTCCTCTCCCCTTCCCTTCTGAGGAAGAACTAAGATCTCCAACTTTCCACCCACTTCGGCATATGGTGCGGTAAGTCCCCTGCCTCCAGCTTCCCTTCAGTTCTTTTCGCCAAGACTTCCTGTCCACAATCGCAGCTGCGTTAGGGACCTCTTTCCATTCTGAGTGCGTGTGTGCCCATGAAGATGTCCCAGTCACTCCCACTTTACCTACCCGTCCAGTGACCCGAGATTGAGTTAGGGATGCTAATTCTCATCTCTGATCACTCCAAGAAGTGAAGGCAGCCATGGGAGGCACAGAAATCTAAACCTGACTAAAAAACACTCCTTATCCGAAATCTCTCCCTCCCCAAAAAAGAAGAAACTGTTCTTCTTCTCCACTGTGGCCAGGCCACAGAACCCACTGGATAATCAAACCAGGTGGCCTCCTGAAGGGACTTTCAGTTTTAACATCTTCACCAATTTAACCATTGCCAAAAGAACTGGGAATTGGTTGGAGATCCCTTAAATTCAAGGCTTCTAGAATTTGCGCTCTTGTCCTAATCTCTGTGCCGTCTGTTCTACCACACAGGCCCTTTTTGGCCAGAGAAACCTCACCTAAACCTGACCTTTCCTCCTTCGCCTGACCCCCAACTCTCTCCCCCTCCTTCCTGACCCCTGGGGTTCCCCTCTCTTGGGACCCCTCTCTGGTCCCTCTGTGGACCTCTTTCACTTGAGTCTCTTCCCTCCAGGAGCCTGCTGCCCTCCCTTTGCAGGATCCTGTTTCTCATTCACCTGCAAATACACGTCTCTGTTTCTCCTCCCCTGCTGGCTAGGGGATCCTCCCTTTTCCACTGTGTTCTTAAAGCCCTCCTCCACCAGGCATTGGCCCTCATGCAGGTGTGCAGAGATCCTGACCCCACGACCCAACCCTGATCTTCTTGCAGGAAGTCCTGGCCCTGTCCTGCCTCTGGCTCTGGCATTTCTGGCATTTCCCCAGGAGCCCCCCTATTCTTTTTTTTTAGCCCCCTTATTCTTACTCTCCCCTAAGCTCCTATCTGGGACCTGTGAACATGGCATTTAAAGTTTTTAATGATCATGACTGGTAGAAAAAGGCCGAGGCTACTCGCCAGGCCCGCATGCAGTAGAGGTAACTCTTCAAACCCAGGTTCTTGTGGCAGCCCTGAGGCTGGCAGAGCAACAGGGACAAGGTACAGAAGGTGCCCGACCCAAGTCCGGGCTGCAAAGAGGAATTCACCAGGAGCTTGCTTTAAATATGGCAAGGAGGGTCCCTGGTCCAGGCAGTGCCCACTAAGCCCCGCCCTAACTGCAAACAGCCCAATCACTGGCAGAGCGACTGCCCCTGTGGCCAACAGACTTTTCCTCAGTGCCTCTACGTGGAGGACATGCCATGCAAATGGTAGGCCAAGCCAGCCAGCTGGGCCCACTGCTCGAACTCCTCGGCCTCATGGACAACTGATGCGAGCTGGACTTGAAGACGCCCATCACCCACGCCAAACCCAGGGACCGCATCTGCTAAGTTTCTTGAGTCACAGTCAAACAGATGTCCCTCACGACTCCCCTCAAAGCCACCACCAACCTCACCTCCCCACGGCGCCCCTAACCATCAGGAAGTAGCAAGATGAACAGTGGCACTCCTATCTAACATAAAAGGTCAGAATGTAAGGTCGGTGGACAATGAGGGAAGGTTACATGAGAAACCAGACCCGGGAACTTCGGCTAGAACTTCCCACACCCATGAGCGCCAAAAGAAACTTCCCAGGAGTCCTTTGGAAAAGAGAGACTGTCTGCCAGCCAGTGAGATTTCACCACATCATATCAACTTGCCTCCACCCTAGACGACCCTTTAAATATCCCCCATGCAGTTTCATTCATGCGACTTCTCTGGTCTGTGTTCCCCGGGACCAGAGAACATTGTCCAGGAAGCACTGTACTAAATAAAGCTTTTATTATTCCACATTTCCTGGCTATGCCCTTCCTTCTTCCTCGGTGGGGAAAATTACTTTACATTCAGAACTTATTAAAGCATCCTCTAGTACAGATTGGCAAATTATTTCTTCATTTTTCTGTATGTGCCACATTGTTGTTTCATTAACATAGCCAATAACATTAGAACTGTTGTCCTCCAACCCGCTGGGAACTACCAGTGTTGCTTGGAAGAAAACTGCTCAAGACACAAACTGAAGTCAAGAGGAAGAGGAAGAGACTGTCATGAGAGACAAGACCTCCCGAATCTTCTCTCTCAGCTTTTATTGATAAGAAGCAGAACAAAGGTAACAGGATTATAAGGATGGGAGATCAGGAGATAAAGGGAAAGAATGACTAATGTGCTTCTTGTTGACATGAAGAAAGGCTAATTTCAGTACTTTTTTTCTAATTAAGCACAAAGGAAAAGGTAATCTAGAACTCTCTAGTCTAATTTCTTAAAAGCTCATTCACGTGCATTCCTTTGTGTTTGCACAAAGGTCACTCACTCACAGATCTTCTTAGTGTTTGCGTCCAAGAGACATTCATTCAGGGCTTTAACTAAAATTCCCCCATTCAAGTCATAGAAGATTCATGGTTAGATAGGCAATTGCCTACATAGAACCCCTTGTCTAATTGAGCTTATTCAACTCCTGTATGTTCTCCATAAGGTACAAGCCAGCCTTCTTGTGCTTCAGAATATTGAAAGCCCTGGCCTGATAGCTTGGGTGGTTGGTGCAATGTACAAGAATGTAGAGGTTACAGGTTTACTTCCCCAGTCAGAGAACATACCTGAGCAGCTCAAAGTTCCTATCTCTCTCTCTCCATACCTCTCTCTCTCTATCAAGAAAAAAAAAAAGCTGCGTAGAAACTGCCATAAAACTCATTGACTTTAACAGTTAGCATTTTTAGTGCACCAAGACTTAATATTCTGCACTTGGCTAAAAGGTTTCTTGGTGGTGTTGAAGTTACTAACTGTACTTTGTGTCATTTGATCAAGGATGGACAAGTATAACTGAGGTCACTTGACTTCATATTTCTTACATCTATTGACCATGGCAAGTCAAGGTGAGAAGGGTTGCAGTGTAACATGGTGAAGGGCATATGTTGGGCGGATAAGTTAATTTATGCTCACTCTGTTAAAGATGGTTATTGCTTTCACATGGTAGTGCTCTCAAGTGATATAGCTAATTGCCCTTCTTGCTTGGAAAGGGGATTGGTTATGCTAATGTGTGTTGGGGGAAGAACTTTCATGCTGAAAGATTTTCAAAGGAGGAGCTAGGAGGCCATTTCAGAGTAGACCACTTTGTTCCAGGGGAGACAGAGTGACCACCACATTCTTGTAGAGAGGAAGAGCCCTAGGTGTAGCAAGGCAGGGAGACCGTGTGGAAAATGGTGGAATGGTGAAGGAGAAGCCAGTTTGTGCAGGAGAAGGAGATGGAAAACAGAGGTGAATAAGACTGGTGAGGTGGAAGCCTTTGATTCTAGAAAAACTCAGATGAGTCAGTGGCTTTGAGAGCCCTGAGTGGAAAGGGAAGTGCGAGTCTAGAATAAAGGAAAATGAACTACCAGTTTTGGGCTCCACAGTTTTTTTACTGTCTGTCCGAATTAAACCCGAACCTGCACAGGCCAGGCGGTTTTGATGGTGGCTGCAGCTACTGGCTATACAGCATATATACATATATATAAGAGTTTCGAGGAGGAGAAGTTTATTAATTTAAAGTAAATAAATTAATGCACTATCTGTTTATAATAACTGAGTTTGTAGATTGCTATGTATTCAGAAAAAAATGTAACTTTTAAAGTATTTCAGAAATTATTTTGTTCTTTAGATTCCACATATAAGTGAAATAATATAGTATTCCTCTTTCTCTGACTGACTTACTTTACTTTAACATGATAACCTGAAGGTCCACCCATACAGTTTTAAATGGTAATATTTTAGTATTTTTTTAGTGGCTGAGTAATATTCCATTATATATATGTACAAAATATTTTTATTCCTTTATCTATTGAGGAGCACTTGAGTCACCTCCACAGCTTGGCTATTGAAAATGATAGAGGTGCATATATTCTTACAAATTAATGTTTTGGTTTTCTTTAGATATATACTCAAAATGGAGGTAAAGGGATTAAGAAGTACAGATTGGTAGTTACAAAATAGACATGGGAATGTAAAGTACAGCATAGGGAATATCAATAATGTTGCGATAGTATGTATGGTGCCAAGTAGTTACTGAAAATATCAGAAGGAATATTTTGTAAAGTATATGATTGTCTAACCACTCTGTTGTTTACTTGAAACAAATACAAGATAACATTAAATGTAAACTATAATGTTTAAAATGTAGAATATTAAAAAAAAGATAAGAAAGCAAATTTTGTCTTTATCTTAAAACAACTAAAGTAGTTTTATTGGTCCTGAGCAACTTAATGTGAGAACTAGTATTTAACTCAGCTATTCTGTTAGAGGTAAAACTCCCAATGTAAAATTTTTGTCTGAATATTTTTATTATTCTCCTGAAGACATAAGATAGAAACAATAAATGATTAAAAATTAAATATTTAGAAGTCACCTGGAATAAGCAATAGAGCATGAATGTTGTGGCAAATATTTTTTACACAGACCCGACTAACAACCAAGATAACTTTAGCCTGGAGGAAGGGAGCTGGAGCATTTAGTATCATCTGACAAGTGACATGTAATATGATCTCTGACTTGGGATTTTTGAGAGTTTGGGTCATCATGGAATATCATGACAAATGACCTCTGAAAGTACTAGGGATAAAAAAACTTCTGGTTGCCTGAATTAAAAGCTTTCTAGCCCTGACCGGTTGGCTCAGTGGTAGAGCGTCGGCCTGGCGTGCAGAAGTCCTGGGTTCGATTCCCAGCCAGGGCACACAGGAGACGCGCCCATCTGCTTCTCCACCCCTCCCCCTCTCCTTCCTCTCTGTCTCTCTATTCCCCTCCTGCTGCTGAGGCTCCACTGGAGCAAAGATGGCCCGGGCGCTGGGGATGGCTCCTTGGCCTCTGCCCCAGGCGCTAGAGTGGCTCTGGTCACGGCAGAGCCATGCCCCGGAGGGGCAGAGCATCGCCCCCTGGTGGGGTGTGCCAGGTGGATCCCGGTGGGGCGCATGCGGGAGTCTGTCTGACTGTCTCTCCCCATTTCCGGCTTCAGAAAAATACAGGAAAAAAAAAAAAAGCTTTCTACTGGACTTTAAACTTTGGAGGCCTTTAGATGTTCTAGGCTTAGTTGGTTCTAGTGGATGCATCTGAAGAGGGGTTCTAAGTAATATGCCCTATGTAACTCAAAAGGTAAGAGTTGAAGGTGACATTTAAACACAGATTAAATATAAGTGCAGTCTATTAATAACAACACTGTATGGAATACCAATATGTTTCACACATCTGATTTTTGACATTTTGCAGGCTTTTATTAAGTTTTGTTCCTAATGTGACCATTTCAATCACTCTTCAAATAAACATCTTCTTGCATATCATATTGCAATACTTGAGGTCATTGATGTAAATCTCAGATATAAATAATATTGAGACTTTTTTTTTTTTTTTTTTTTTTTTTTTTTTTTTTTTTTTTTTCATTTTTCTGAAGCTGGAAACAGGGAGAGACAGTCAGACAGACAATATTGAGACTTTTTAAAAATTTAATCAAATTGAATTTTCAAGGAGTCTATATCCTCATTTTTATTTCTACAAACAGAAGCCTTGGGTTTGAGAACCATAAATAGTTTATAAGTTTTGCTAATTGAGTAAGCACAAAATAATCATTTATATCTGCTCACTTTAATGTTGTCTGTTTTGTACATGTCCATTTACTTATTTTCTTTCCTTGTTAGTGGAATCTCTGTTATAGTCATAGTATGTATAGGAAACTTTTCAATAAATATTACAAAACATCCTCTCTCTATATTAGGGCAATTCTGATGTAGTTGGGTTTGTCCATTCAACTACTGCTAAAAAGAAAATTTGGAAAATAATATTTTTACAAAAAGAATAATATAATGTTGGTTGGGGGCATTCTAATAATATGTTATTGGAAACTAAATTGAAGGAAGAAATCAAAAGACTTTAGAAAGAATCTTAACAAAAGCCAAAAAATAAGATAAAAGTTTAAAAGAAATGATTTTAGGTAAGGGAGCACATAATTAAAAAGTTGATATAACTGAAAAACAGTTTAGTAGAGGAAAAATAATTTTTTTTTTTTTGTATTTTTCTGAAGCTGGAAACGGAGAGACAGTCAGACAGACTCCCGCATGCGCCCGACCGGGATCCACCCGGCACGCCCACCAGGGGCAACGCTCTGCCCACCAGGGGGCGATGCTCTGACCCTCCGGGGCATGGCTCTGCCGTGACCAGAGCCACTCTAGCGCCTGGGGCAGAGGCCAAGGAGCCATCCCCAGCGCCCGGGCCATCTTTGCTCCAATGGAGCCTTGGCTGCAGGAGGGGAAGAGAAAGACAGAGAGGAAGGGGGGGGGGGGGTGGAGAAGCAGATGGGCGCTTCTCCTATGTGCCCTGGCCGGGAATTGAACCTGGAACTTCTGTACGCCAGGCCGATGCTCTACCGCTGAGCCAACCGGCCAGGACCGAGGAAAAATATTTTAAGTAAATATAATTGATAAAGTAGAACTTTTTTTTTTACTCCACATAGAATTTAAGTTTTAAAGATATCTTTTCTGGGAATAAGTAAGTGAGTATGCAAATCATGTATAAATAGTTTAAGTGTATATGTAAAACTTAAGTTAGCCTTAGCCTGCTCAATCTTCTGAAATGCGTATACCTCATGAAATATTCAACATAAAAATTATGTGCAGAAATGAGGTAATTGTTATGATAATTGTTAAATGAAAGTATTTCTATTTGATATAAGTAGACAATATTTTGCAATATATGAAAGATGTTTTTTGGTGGATAAAGAAAGGATTGTTTTAGATATTTGATGGTACACATTTGATGTTTATGGTGTTCGTAGAGGATTTAAAATAACATTTTGTTAATAGTTAACAAGTCTCAGAAAATCCATCAGCATTGAATATGATCAAGCTTGCTGTAATATATGATAAGATCTTTATGTGCAGGTTGGTAACATTTCATTACTTTTTTTTTTTTTTTTTTACTATCTCAACTCACAGGGAACAAAGCCCATTAGGTATGTTCATTGAACCAACCAAATGGAATCAATCAAAAGACTCAAATAGCATCTGCAAACATCAGAGAATACAAACAGAGAGAGTACAAGAAAATGCATCTCAAGGGCTTTGTTTGTATAGGTCTGGCCTCTCTAAGATCTAGTCATGCTCAGTGCACTAGCTGGAGAGGCTATGCTTGATGCACTGCCTAATGGCTTGGCTCTTCAAACCCGACACGCTCCATTACAGTGAGTATGTTATGCTGCCTGTATACAGATTACGAGACAGAATTGAAGCAACAGTCACATTCCCAACCCAAACAAACTTAAAAATTAATGCTGTGAAGGGGAGAATTGTATTGTGAATCTCCAGGAACTATTATCTGTGCAGAATTGAAGAAATATCAAAAGAGCCATGAAGAAGTGTAGAAAAGAAAAAGAAAAAAGCCCCTTTGGAATTGAGAGCTTTAATGGAGAGAGGTACACATTCTATCCAAAAGTACACTCACAGCAAGGTATGGGAGTCACAGGTGTTTTAACATGCGCCCTTAATCACTTATTCAATCCCTTGCAAATTGTTGACCTTTATATAATTGAAGGCAATTCTCTAGTCAAGGTGAAGAATAAATAGTTGTGTACAACAGAGCCCCTGATTTCAACGAGTTTGGAAGCTTGTAGGGGAAACAAGATTCATGCTTAGATAAATAATTCAAGGTGAAAATTGTTAGGTAGGAATTTTTTAGAATAGAGAAAGTGAGTAATTTAATGGGGGGGGAATAAAAAATAAATCTCAAAATATTCTCTCTGCTAACATGATAATGTCTTGTTTTACAATACGTAATTTGGCATTTTCCCAAAAAACAAAAAAGCTAAAATTATATATGCACCTTATATTATGGAGTAATTAAAAGTAATGAAAAGTCCTGGAAATGTAAAGATCTCTAATAATTACATGCATACATTTAACCAGCATTTTTGATTACACAGTAGAGATGTGTAAGTGCATAGACAGATTGGTCCTGTACCTAACATTGTCTAAGTTTTCAGTAAAAGAATGGTCACCAGATGAGAAATGGATGGTGTTAAGCAATGTTATTTTGCCAAAGTGGGAATTTTTACCTGGTTTTCAGAACCTTGCACTGGTTTTCAAATTTAATTTAACTTTTCAATTCCATGGTTCACAAATGTCTAAGTATTCAATCATGTGATGCTTCTTTAATCCAAATGATTTATGCAAAATCTTAGTGTTACACGATTCAAGTGGAAACATTTCTGTTTGGTAATACATGAACAAATCTGAAGATACAAATATATTTAATGAAATTCAAAAATGTGTACTTATTTTTAAGGATCTAGTTGAGGCATGGGACAAGTTTATTTGAATGTATTATCTTAAACTCAAATTTGTTTACTTTTTAGTTTTTAAAAAAGTCTGATGGGTCCTATTACAGAATGAGATATGGAAAATCTTTAATTCAAATGCATATATGTTATACATGAATAATTATGTAAGTTTAAATGCATGTATACTTATTAAGTCTCCTTTCTTCTTTGACAATATTAACCCTTTTTAACAACATTGAAAAGCTTAGTATTGTGCTTAGCATAGTGGTATTTATTAATACTTATGAGAAGTATTACTTATTTATTTTTTATTAAGTGAGAGGCGGGGAGGCAGAGAGACAGACTCCCACATGTGCCTTGACCAAGATCCACCTGGAAAGCTCCCTACCAGACCATGCTCCGCTCATCTGGGGTTGCTGCTTTGTTACTTGGCAATTGAGCTATTTCAGTACTTTAGGCCAGGCCATGGAGTCATCCTCAGTACCCAGGACCAACTTGCTCTAACCATTCAAGCCATGGCTGCAGGAGGAGAAGAGAAAGAGATAGAAAGAGAGAAGGGAGAAGGGTGGCGAAGCAGATAATCACTTCTCCTGTGTGTCCTGACTGGGAATCAAACCCTGGACTTCCACACGCCTGGCAGACACTCTACTTCTAAGCCAACTGGCCAGAGCCCTATTTTATATGACATCTTTTCTTTATAATTTATGCTTTCATGGTCATTTTTTAAAAATTTATTTATTTTTATTTATTCATTTATTTTATTTTATTTTTTACAGAGACAGAGAGTGAGTCAGAGAGAGGGATAGACAGGAACAGACAGACAGGAATGGAGAGAGATGAGAAGCATCAATCATTAGTTTTTCCTTGTGCGTTGCAACACCTTAGTTGTTCATTGATTGCTTTCTCATATGTGCCTTGACCGCGGGCCTTCAGCAGTCCGAGTAACCCCTTGCTCGAGCCAGCGACCTTGGGTTCAAGCTGGTGGGCATTTGCTCAAATTAGATGAGCCTGTGCTCAAGCTGGCAACCTTGGGGTCTCGAACCTGGGTCCTCTGCATCCCAGTCCGATTCTCTATCCACTGCGCCACCACCTGGTCAGGCTAAAAATTTATTTAGCAAATTAAATTTAACAGAGTGACATTGATCAATAAGGTACATTGGTTTCAGGTAAATGTTTTTATAGCACTTGAACTGTTGATTATATTGTATACTCATTTCTCAAAGTCAAATTATTTTCTGTCATCGTATGTTTGTCCCTCCTTACTCCCTTCCCTCACCCTCTTACCCCCATCCTCCTCCCTCTGGTAAACAGTTCACTTTTTTCTATGCCCATGAGTCTCTATTTTATGTCTCACTTATGTGTGAAATCATATAGTTTTTAGATTTTTCCGATTTACTTATTTCACTTAGCATAATGTTCTCCATTTTCTTGGAACATTTTAAGGACAATTATTAACCGTATTAACCTTTGGCATCTTGAGTCATAAACTAACTTCAGTGTGTTCCCCATGGAAAGTCTGATTTAGAATACTTCTTCATTTTAATGGGACTTCCAAAAAAAGTCAATTGTCTATGGCCTGTCAAGTATTTAAATTAATTAACTTGCTAGGTGAAGTTATTTTCTAAAGTCAAGGTGTCCTGGAGGAGGAAATGAGGTAGAAAATAATAATGCTTAACTCTTGCATAAAAGTTGTCACAGTGACATTAAACCATCTCTTAGAGCAATGTTTCTAAGATTTGGTTTTAGAGAATAAGTAAAATAGTGCTATTTACTGTTCTTTCCATGGGAACAAAGGTGGTAGATGAGTTTTTATGGTCAAGGGAAAGAAATACAAGAAGAGAGAGAAAAATAACTACACTATTATATTTAAGTTTACCAGGATGAGTCTTTTTATGAAAGATTTTTTTTTAATTTGATAATGCTAGCACTGGAAAAGCTAGTTGCAATCTTGTCGCATTTAGTAAGACCATTAATTTTATATTTCTCATTTACTAATTGACTTACCCTATATAGTTCATTAAGCACTATAATTTTTTTTAATATTGATGGGATTTTATTAGTTAAAATTCTTGGACTATGTTGACCTCTCCCTAAGTGTTTTCTTACCTACTACTGAAGTGAAGTAGTTATTCAGATAAACATCAAAATGCTAAATTATCATCTCTTTTTTAGAAACCTTTTCTCTAACTTCTCTGTATATCATATGTACCATACCTCAATTCCTATTAAATCAACTTCAAACTTTCTCTAAACGCAGTCTGCTAAAAGCACTCAAGGAAGAATCAACTTGTAAAATGGATGGAACTATTCATTACTTTCCAGTGTAAGTACGAATAGTAATGAGAGAATGCACTAAATTAGGGATGGAGAGTCAATATGCACACAGCTAACTGCTCATCTTCCCATTAGCAAAAGGATTTATATGTTTTTTTTTTTGTGTGTGTGTGGGGGGGTTACCAGTATTTCTTTTCCAAAGATAATGAACTATGTGTACCCAGCCAGACTTAACATATGTCCAAGTAAGGCAATCTGAGAAAATTAGCATGACACATTTTATAAGAATATTTACATATTGTGCTGAGGTAAGTACACAAACCAAAAGGCAAAATATTTAGTTTTACAATAATTTGTTAAAGAGGCAATAAGGGAAGTTCAAGGTTAAGTAAAGAAAAATAACTTGAATTTCCCAGTGAAATTTCTATAACATTTGCAGATTATTTCAAAGAATGTCACAATTTTTAGAAATATTTTAAATAAGCTTAATATTCATTCACTACTTAATACTTTAAAAAGTTATTGTTCACATAAATAACTGAGGAAGAACACATTTTGAATTTAAATAAAAAAATTAAAATGAGTAAATATGTTATAATCATTGGCATAAAAGACACAGGTTCTAAAATATTTTAGATGTAATTTGTTTATAAAGAACTATATAGTGTATTTGCATTAAAATATTTAAATATGATTATTTTTAGATGCATATGTTTTACATACTCTCTAGATGAACAACAAAAAATCTATTTTAGCCCCTCAGTTACTATTATCCACATGTTTTTTATATATGAGGGGCTGTTATTCACGGCCTTTAGTAACTCAAAATTGAAAGCTTTCTCTCTTTTAGTTCTCAATGTCATAGTGAATGAAGGGAAATTTCTTTTTTGGACCACAATTTTCTCCGACTTTATAACCCTATGGCTATGAAGTTTTAAAGTATAAATATTATTTCTTTAATATCTAATGTATATATATGGTGTTTCATTCACTGTTCAAAGTAAAAATAATCAATTTAAGATAGATCCAGTTACAAGGTATAAGGGAACAAATTTTGAATTAAAATTATTGAGAAATATGCAGTCCAAAAAAACCTCCCACAAAAGTCTAATTTCCACCTTTTATTCCCTGATAACAGGAAATAAATCTTAAATCTTCCATGTGAAGATATCCTACTTATATAAGGAAGATAAAAGTCATCCTATCACCAGTGTTAGAAAATTCAAGGCTAAAAAAGCTATGTAATCAAACTTTGTTACTGTTCCATTAGTTTGTTACCCAAAACACAAACTATTTGTTTTGTTTAATATTCACAAATAATTATATGTCTAAAAATGATATATAAATAGCCAGCTTTGAAGATTTGGGAGTCTGAGATCTATGAGAAGTCTAAACATATATAATTAGGTTTGATTTTCTTCTGTCTAATGTGCACTTAGCTTTTAGACCAGGCAAAAAAGCCTAGAAGGGTAAAAGTAAAATCCTCTTGCTCCTCAAAAGAAACCAGTTTTAACAAGACTGATTAAGATGTTCTGAAATGAGTTTATATAATTATAAAAATTAGCCTTTCATTGTGTATATGTTTTTTGGTTGTTGTGTGGTTTTTGTTTGTTTTTTTATAGACATCTTTAAAAGAGATCATAAAATGTAACCTTTAGGGAAGTACTAAAGTTCAGGAAGAATTAGATTATTTGTAATTTCAAGTATTCAGAATTATTTTTCCATGTGGATTAGGTTTGTTTAAATACAATTTCCTAGTTCTTTCCAATAATTTTTATTTGTGGGAGTATGTAAATGTCTCACCTAGATACATTTTTTTTTTGAGAGAGAGAGACAAAGAGAGAGAGGAAGGGAGGTGGGAGAGGAGAGAGATGAGAAGCATTAACTTATAGTTGATTCATTTTAGTTGTTTTTAATAATTGCTTCTCATATGTGTCTTAATCGGGGTCTCAAGCTGAGTCAGTGACCCTTGCTCAAGCAAAGACGTTGGCCTGGCACGCCTGCACTCAAACCAGCACACACACAAGCTAGCAAACCTGAGCTCAAGCCCATAACCTAGCTGGCTACCTCAAGGTTTCAAACTGGGGTCCTCATTGTCCCAGGCCGACATTCAATCCACTGCACCACTGCCAGTCAAGTTAGAACACTTCTTTAGCAGAAAAAATATAAATATATATATATATATATATATATGCATGAGATTAAAACATAATCTATTACTTTATTAATTAAAACTAAAAGCTATGAAGATTAACTTTTCTTAAAATGATTTGGCATAATATTTAGAATATTTACTCTTAATCTGCACAAGCTAAATTTACCATTTCTAACACTGTTTTCAAGATAAATATTCAACCCTGCTCTTTATATTTGTTCACTAAACCAAATGTCCCTAGATGGTGTTTCCTTCATGTACATTACTTATAGAGAAATGTCATACCCTAAAGCTGGATAAGATATACATCTCATTTCTATTCAGTGCTTTCTTTACTATTTAATAACCCAGGACATATGGTACCATTATAACACTGCACTTATCACTTATTTATATGGAAGACTTGGAATTCTTCAACTTATGCATCAATGATTTCTGTAGTTCCATAAGAAGAACTGTATTGGCAATTAGGCTTTTGAGTTGGCAGCTGGATCTATGCATATATAAATATATAGTGTAGATATATGAAAGAAAGAAAGAAAGAAAGAAAGAAAGAAAGAAAGAAAGAAAGAAAGAAAGAAAGAAAGAAAGAAAGAAAGAAAGAAAGGAAGGAAGGAAGGAAGGAAGGAAGGAAGAAAGAAAGAGAAAGAAAGAGAAAACAGAGAGAGAGAGAATGAATGAATGAATGAATGAATGTTTTTGGATTTAACCCGAGGAGGAAAACTGTATTTGCAAAGAGAACAAAAATAATCTAAAGATGATCCTAAAAAATGCCTGATCTAATTCACTGTAAAATTTCTCAAATAGGTTTAGATTTCAATCTCAATGACAATTGTCTCCTTGATTTACTGTATTTTGAAATGTCAGATCAAATTTCCCAGGAGGCATTTGTTTGATTACTATGAGTAAAAATGTTTTTCTTTGTGTGCCAAGTTGTCAACTATCTTGACTTTGCTATATTTGCTTAATTCCAAGTATCTAAACCTACAGTTTAATTTCCACATGTTATGTTAACTGTTAACTGAAATATTTATTTTTGATAAGTTCCTTGCCTAAAGGATGATTCCCACTACTCAATTTGACAGAAATAAAGCTTTGTTTTCTAAAACAAAAAAGATCTGGTATATATTTTTGCCTTGGGTTAAGTTCCAACCTGATACAAAGCATTACTTGAGCATTGCTGGTTTTGCATAAAGGTATAAATTATAACAAATTTTTAAAAAGTAAAATGCCATTCTTTAAAAATTATCATTTTTTTGCCACAGTGGTCAGAATAAAATAACTCAAATGTGAAAGAAAAAATTTTAACATTGGTGAAATACATAACACTTTTAAATTTGAAAATGCCAGATTCACATTCTCAAATTCAGTGTTACTATCTGTATGACCTCAATCACATTACTTGACTCCAGCTCATCAATCTGTAAAACAGTTTGAACAAACCCTTTCCTAAAGGGTTGTGAAAATCAAGTGAAATAACAGAGCACAATGCTTGTCAAGAGAGAATAAATGATGACCATGAAAATTATTTTTATTATTTGTGATTAACACATTTTGAAAAAAAATTAAAATACAAATACAATATGGGAGAGGATTACATATTAATAATCATAAGTGCAGTAAATATTATCCATTTAGCATTTTTCTATCTCATAGCAAAGACTCTGGTGTGCATGCTGGACTGATAATTTTAGATAGTATGCATTCATGGGTCAGTGAAAGTAGGAAAGACTAAAAGGCCATATGAGTTATTTAACAGTGGGTACTTATCAAAAGATCCATTAAGTCTATCTAGAGAATAAAAGGGAGACTGGAGTGATAGGTTTCAAAAAATTTACCTAAATGGTAATGCAGTTTAGTGAAGGTAAGCCAATTCAGACATACTACTCATATATTTCATTAAAAAGGATTACTACCAATGTAAAACTGTGATGTTGTAGAAAAAAAGAATCTCTATAATTATTATAAGGTTAAATAAATAAATAAATAAATAAAGGCAACAGATATCCCAGAAAAACATAATTCTTACAGAAAGAAAACACGTCTTATAAAAACATGAGTATTAACCCACTAAATACTATTTTGATTACTTAAGGCCAAATTAGATGTAAATTCAGTAATGGTATTTGGGTACTTTAAATATTGTTCTAAGGGATAATACATATTTTAGAAAATACAGTAGTATTTTATATCTATATGGTTTCTTTAATTATTCCTGTGCTTAAAAAAAACTATGTACCTATAAGATAAATTACATGAATGCTTTGCCATAATATATTCCACTTCAGATTAATGCTATCTATCAAATGGAGAAAAATCATAATTACTAACTGTATGAAAGCTCAGAAGACACTGGAAATAATGGAAGAATTGCTTTTCCTTCTTAGGACTGTGAAATATTTTTTACTAAGTCAACATCAAATTTGTACCTCAAATGACACTAAAACAACTTACCTTGTAAAATTATAAGCTTTGTATCAGGGCAGGATTGATGTGTTCAATTTAAGATGTTTTTCAAGGTTGAACCACAACTTTTATAAAACGCCTTCAGCCCTTCTCTCTACCAGACTGTGAGATGAAGCCATACTCCTTAGCTGAGAACTGAGTAGCAAACCCAGTTTGGTTCTAATCTATTTTTTAACTGTTTATTTCTATTTTTTTACAGCAATGTTCTAGAATATATTAATTAATTTATTAATTTCCTCCTTAAAATTAAATATATCTTCCCTTCTTTAAACTTCTTTCCACTTTTCCTGAAAAGTTTAACTTTTCTATAATATCATCTTTGCCTTCTCTCCCACACTTCCTATTCTCTCTGTTCTTTGTTTCAGGCATCATTCATTTGTTTTTTGAGAAAATGTTTTATTTAGAAACTATAGAAAATATCATAATATAACTTGCATATTACTCATCCCAAAGCATTTAATATACCACAGAAGCCCTCTGCTTCTCTGTCCCTAGTTATATTTTCTACTCTCTGTCTCTCTTACCTGCCCAGAGATCATTACTAATCTGAATTTATTTCAGAGCATAAAATATCCAGCTCTGTGTTTGCTCTGGAAGAGCAGACACTGGAATACACAGCCCAAACCTTGTTATGAACAACTGGTTGCAGCTGCTCGGATTTTGGAAGGTAGAATGCCTTCAGTTATGAGCCCTTCATAGCATTACTGTATTGCATGTAGACACCTTCATTAAGCCACAAGATTATGGAGAGTATAAAGGTCTGGTCATTTCCACTTGATGGGGAATAACTTTAAAGGATCATTCTACCTCCAGAGCTTCTTATGGGGATGGCTGGGTTGGTTGGTGAACTTGCCTCACATATTAACTTTTCCTTGTCCTAATTTTATCATGTTGGCAATTAAGGCCTTGTATTACAATGTTGAATAAAAGTACCAGTGTGTGGCATTATGTGTTTCAGTTTTTATTAATTAACTCAAGTATTATAATTGTAAGTTTTGCCCTGGCCGGTTGGCTCAGCGGTAGAGCGTCGGACTGGTGTGCAGGGGACCTGGATTCGATTCCCGGCCAGGGCACATAGGAGAAGCGCCCATTTGCTTCTCTACCCCCTCCCCTCCTTCCTCTCTGTCTCTCTCTTCCCCTCCCGCAGCCAAGGCTCCATTGGAGCAAAGATGGCCCCGGGCGCTGGGGATGGCTCCTTAGCCTCTGCCCCAGGCACTAGAGTGGCTCTGGTCGCGGCAGAGCGACGCCCCGGAGGGGCAGAGCATCGCCCCCTGGTGGGCAGAGCGTGCCCCTGGTGGGCGTGCCGGGTGGATCCCAGTCGGGCGCATGCGGGAGTCTGACTGTCTCTCCTGGCTTCCAGCTTCAGAAAAATACAAATATATATATATATATATATATATATATATATATATATATATATATATATATACACACACACACACACACACACAAATATATATATATATATAATAATAATTGTAAGTTTTATTGGAAGGTTCTAGACCTGTGCCGTGTAACAGCCACATGTTGTTACTTACCACTTGAAATGAGGTACATGAGAAAGTGCACCAGAACTGAAAACTATGAAAAATTGCAAGATATCTCATTATTGATTTGTTTTTCTTATTTTAAAAATACATTACAATAATAGTATTTGTATTGGGTTGAAGAAAATATATTACTATATTAGTTTCATCTCTTTCATTTTATGTTTTGTTTTTGTTTATAATATAGCTACTAGAGCTCTGGCTAGATGGCTTGGTTGGTTAGAGCAAAGTCCGGATACCTAAAGATTGCCAGTTCAATCTCTGATCAGGATACAGACAGAAACATATCGGAGCTTCCGTCTATTCCTCTGCCTTCTTCTCCTCTAAAGTTGATAAATATATTAAAAATAAAATAAAGCTACTAGGAAGCTTAATATTAAAGATTATTTGGGGCTGAATTTCTTTTTATTTAAATGGGTGTGGAAGTCTCATCAAAAGCTGTTTTCTGCATCTCTAAGATTATGTTTTAGTTTCTCGCATTAATCAGTTAAAGTAGTGAGTTACATTGATAGATTTTATTTTTTATTTTTATTTTATTTTTTATTTATTCATTTTAGAGAGGAGAGGGAGAGACAGAGAGAGATAGAGAGAGAGAGAGAGAGGAGAGACAGAGAGAGAGAAGGGGGAAGAGCTGGAAGCATCAACTCCCATATGTGCCTTGACCAGGCAAGCCCAGGGTTTCGAACCTGCGACCTCAGCATTTCCAGGTCGATGCTTTATCCACTGCACCACCACAGGTCAGGCCATTGATAGATTTTTTTAAAGGATCAGCCATCTTTGCTCTTGAATGATTCAACCCAACCTAATCATATTTGGTTTTACAAATAAAATGCATAAGTAGTTTATTAATATTTTACTTAGGGTTAATAAACATTTTAATTGATGATATTGGTGTATAGTGTTTCTTTCTTATACTGTCCTTGTCAGATGTTGATATGAAGATAACACTAACTCCATAAAATGAGAATTGAATCTAATTAAATTCATGAGTAGGTTTTTCTGCTCAAGATTTAACGTTTTAGCTAATCTGGTCCTAAAATCATTAATATTTTTCAATTTTATTTGTATCAATTTTGGTAATCCCAATTCTTTATTATTTATTTTCTGCTACATTCTTTGAGTTAATCTCATGTCCTTTTGAGAATTTTTAATTTAAAACAGCTCATTTCATCTTCTATGTGCATTTTTGCTAAAAATTTTTCTCAATATTTTACTAATACCAATTAAGTAAATTTATCATTTGTTTTGTTCAATTGTGTTTTCTTATATATTTTATCAGATATTTTTGACACATTATGCTGTTTATTTTCAATCCTACCATATGAGATATCTGTAGTTAACATTTTATAACTTGTAATAATAATGTTACGATTACAGAATGTGGTAAATATTACTATTTTATGCCTAAACAATTCAATATTCACAAATGTTCCCTGATCTTTAGGTTGTTATGTCAATATCTTAGTCAAGCTTTCATTTTTACTCCCAGAATTTGTCATTTTTGTATTTATTATTTTCTCATTAGTCAGTGTTTGCCTACAGTGACTCATATTTTTATTAGTAACATGTTTTGATTCTAATGGTTATTTATTAATTTATTTTATTCATGTTCATTTTTTATATACAGTATTGTAAAAATCTACTATGTTAATTTCTAAGTAGTAATTCTGATTCTATTTTTAGGGTTTTTTCTCATTATGGATATTTTCCCCTTATGTATTTACTGAGGGCCTACTGGTAGAGAGATATCTGTATTAGTTTATGTCATGTGTCCCATGCATTACATATTTTTATGTTAATTGCTCTGCTTGAAATTTCCTATGCTACTCAGTTGCTAAAAATTCCAATTCCAAACTCTTGCCTGAGGTAATATTTTTGGAGAGGACTATTTTATTCATATCATCTTTTTGTGCCTGGAGAAAAACAGACATTTCCTGCTTTCTCCCTGTCAAATTGGCAGATTTTTTAAAAGAAAATTAGTTCATTATTTTGCACTATTATATCCACTGACAGTTCAATTTCCTTCCTTTGTGGGCTAAATAACTTTTCTAGTTCTCATCTTAAAAACTTTTGAATCTTCAAACATCTTGAGAATAACAAAGCAAAGAAAGCCACTTTATCACTCTTTTTATGACCTCCTTTTTATTTTTTGACCTTTGGGGATTTTTCCTTATTTTTGTGTCCGTTCAAATAATCCTCTAAAGCATTGTTTAATATATTCAGCATTTTTTAAGTGTTTTAATAGAGTGTATAGTCTGTCTTTTGCAGAAACCCTACTTTGCTGATTATCATTTTATCTACTGTATGTGTTCTTGTTTAAGAGCCAGAGCCATAACACCTGTATTTTCTAAAGGTTTCCAATATGGCTCCCATGATGCTTAATTTTAGGTGTTAACTCGGCTAAGCCAAGATAAACAGATTATTTGTTCAAACCTATCTAGATGTGACTGTGAAACTATTTTCAGGTAGGATTAACAATTAAATCAGTAGAAGACTCTGGGTAAACAGATTATCTTCCATAACGTGGGTTTACCTCATCCAGTTATTTGAAGCCCTTTTGGAAAACACTGATGACTCCTGAGAGAGAGGGAATTGTACCAGCAGACTGCCTTTGGGCTCAGACAGAAACCCCCACTCTTCCCTAGGTCTCAGCATGGTAGCCCACCTCAGATCTTGGACTTGCCAGCCTCCACGATCATCTTCTTCAGAGAATACAGCTCTACCTTAGCTTAAGCTTTTTTCTCTTGAATTCGTCAAATCATAGAATGAATGTGGAAGATACCTTGCCCTTCATAATTCTGCTCTTTAAACATTTTTATGGTTCATGTCATAAAATTCAGAGCTTATGGTCCAACCAAATGTTCAGCCCAGTTGTCTTAATTCTGCCTCCCCAATTATGAAGCAACGTTCCTATATTTTTCAATCACTTTCATTTCTCACTTTTGCTGAGATGTTCCATTTTCATTGGCATGTGTTCTCAACTATATATTGCTTATTAAATTTTTTGAAAGACATAAGTTGCTAAGTAGTGGGGAACTAAACTAAACTCAATTATATCTGCTATGCTTAATATCAGATATATATAATTACCCATGTATAAAAATACAGTAAGAAATCAAATCTAATTTAGTTAAATCTCTATTAAATACTAAAAAGCCACATCATGGCATTGGTATTCCTTATATAAATATAAAAAGAATAACAGTATAACATTCTGTTTTCAAATATGTCAGTAAATTATTGGGCTATTTCATAGCACTTTCCACCATTTATTTTACTTCTTTTTTTAAAAACAACCTTATGACCCTAGCTGGTTGGCTCAGGGGTAGAGCGTCGTCCAGCATGTGGAAGTCCCAGGTTTTATTCCTGGTCAGGGCATACAAGAGAAGTGCTCAATCTGCTTCTCCACCCTTTCCCCTCTCCTTCCTCTCTCTCTCTTCACCTTCTATAGCCAAAGCTCAATTGAAGCAAAGTTGGCCCTGGCGCTGAGGATAGCTCCATGGCCTTTGCCTCAGACCCTAAAATGGCTCCAGTTGCAACTGAGCAACACCCCAGATGGACAGAGCATCACCTCCTAGTGGGCTTCCTGGGTGTATCCCCATTGGGTGCAAGCAGGAATCTGTCTCTCTGTCTCCCTGCTTCTCACTTCAGAAAAATACAAAAAAAAAATCTTATTTATACTTAAGGGCAATTGCATTCACATCTCTGAGATTAATTATTAATACAAATGCTCATATAAGGTGTACTATTAGTATCTTTAATTTATTATGATAACGATAATAACTAAATATTATTTTAATTTAGTTTTTAGGTGTAACTTTCTTTTCCATGAAAAAATATTTGTCTTATAAACCACAAAAAGTAAACTTTTCTTTTTCCACTGTTTTTGGATGTGTATAGTTTGACAGTTGTTTTCACTTAAACTATCTGAAGGATGTGGAAGCAATATTAGAAAAACAAAGTTTTGGGTTAATAATTCAAATTTAAGCTTGCAATGTATAACTTAAATTTTCACCAGTGATTCTTATGCACTAAATGTTATTTTTAAAGCTTGTGTATAGATTGCCACTAACAAGCTACAATGTTTAACTTTTTTTTCTAGTTCATACTTGGGAGTTAACGATTTCAAATTAGATTCATCATGATTTTAAAGTAATTAAAAATCATATTCATTTCCAGTTAGTGACCCCTTGTTGTCTCATCTTTCAATTTTCTTCTTTTTTAAAAATTTATTATTTTTTTTTAGATAGAGAGGAATATCAAACTGTCCCTGCATGTGCCCTGACCAGGGATAGAACCGCCAATCTGAGCTTTGGGAGAATGTTTCAACCAACCAAGCTCCCTGGCCAGGTTGATGCTGGTTTCTTAAATAAAATGGTAAGTGCTAGAACACTTGGATTAAGTATCTTTTATAAAATCTAACCATTGTTTAGTTAAACCAAGTTCTTTGTCTGGAAAAGTTTAGATTGTTTAAGTAATTGAAGAAGCACAGAGTTTAACATAGAAAGATCCCTAAACAAACTAGCTGTATCTTTAAAATTTACAGAGAAAGGCCCTGGCTGGTTGGCTCAGCGGTAGAGCATCGGCCTGGCGTGCCGGGGACCCGGGTTCGATTCCCGGCCAGGGCACATAGGAGAAGCGCCCATTTGCTTCTCCACCCTCCCCCTCCTTCCTCTCTGTCTCTCTCTTCCCCTCCCGCAGCTGGGGCTCCATTGGAGCGGGGATGGCCTGGGCGCTGGGGATGGCTCCTTGACCTCTGCCCCAGGCGCTGGAGTGGCTCTGGTCGCGGCAGAGCGACACCCCGGAGGGGCAGAGCATCGTCCCCTGGTGGGCAGAGCGTCGCCCCTGGTGGGCGTGCCGAGTGGATCCCGGTCGGGCGCATGTGGGAGTCTGTCTGACTGTCTCTCCCCGTTTCCAGCTTCAGAAAAATACAAAAAAAAAAAAATTTACAGAGAAAAACTCACAGGTCTTAATTATTTGAAAAAGCTTTGAATACCCAGGAAATAACTTGTTTTTCCAACCATGTAGTATGTGTGTGTGTGTGTGTGTGTGTGTGTGTTTGCTTAACAAAGGATTCTATTTTCTGTTCTAAGTGTGACCCAATACATACTGACCCCTTCATATATTTGCCCAAAGATTAAAAAAATAATAATAAAAACACCCTGATTCTATTGCTTTTTGCATTCTTGAAACACTTCAATGCTAAAACTCACAGCAGTTCTCAGCAGTGAAATGCTGAGGCAGAATAGCGTTTCTCTTTCTATATGATTTTGTATTTTTTATGAATCTTCCAAATATATCAACATTTTACAGTACAACCAAAAGAAGCAGAAAAGTATGTTATACAGCAGAGCCTTGCATATTTAATGTCTTTTTATTGTAACAATGATTTTTTTGAATGAATCCCAGTAGAGGACACTGCCTCTTTGGAGGTTTATGTTCTCCCCATGCTGCATGGATTTTTTTCCAGGGATTCCGAATCCTTATATGCCAAAGATGTGCACATGATGTGAGTTGGTGTGTCTACAATGTCCCAGTCTGACTGAATGAGGGTGTATGAGTGTGTCCTGTGATGGAAGAGGTCTTGTACAGTGTTGGTTCCCACCTTGTGCCTCCACCTGCTGGGATAGACTCCAACTACAGTAACTCTTAACTGGAATAAGTGGGCTGGAAATTAACAGGGTGACATTGATCAATCAGAGTACACGGGTTTCAGGTAAACATTTCTATAACATTCAAGCTGTTATATTTTATACACATTACCCAAAATCAAATCATTTTTAGTCACCTTCTATTTGTCCCTTTTGACATCCTTCCCCAACAACTTTTAGAAACACCCATTTATTATCTCACAGTGTGATTGTTACCAGGGCTATATTCTTATCTGGCGTTTAGGTTCTCTTCCAAACTATTCACGTTGTTGGCAGAATTCAGCTTCTTATGAATGTAAACTAAGGCAAGCATTCTTTGAATAGCTAGTTCAGATGAGCATTTTTTCATAAATCTATTAGCCATCTGTATGTCTTCTTGGGGAAGTGTCTGTTCAGGTCTTCTCCCATTTATTTTTGTTTGTTTACTTTTTTTTTTTAATTTGTATTTCTTAGACCTTAGCCAGTTATGTGGGGATATTGTTTTTTGTTTGTTTGTTTGTTTTTATTAATTTTAATGGGGTGACATTGATAAATCATGGTACATATGTTCAGAGAAAACATCTCCAGATTATTTTGACATTTGATTATATTGCATACCCCTCACCCAAAGTCAAATTGTCTTCCGTCACCTTCTATCTGATTTTCTTTGTGCCCCTCCCCTCATCTCTTTTCTCCCCCCACCCCCTCCATCTCCTTCCTCCCCCCCCCCATAACCATCACACTCTTGTCCATTGACTTGCTTGTTTTTTTGTGGCTGAGCTTTGTAAGTTTTTTAATATATGTTATATATTAACCTTTATTTGGGCTGTTGTTTGCAAATATTATCTCTTATTTAGTTGGCTACCTTTTTTATTGTTGTTGTTGTCAGTTTATTTTGTTTTGCAGAAGCTTTTTAATTTGATATAATCCCATTCATTTATTTTTGCCTTTACTTCCTTTGCTTTTGGGGTCAAATTCATAAATTGTTCTCTATGGCCAAGGTATCTATGTTTTCTTCTCAGTAACTTATTGTTTCAAATTTTATAGTTAGGTCTCTGATCCATTTTAAATCAACTTTTTTGTAAGGGGACAAACTGCAATCAAGTTCCATTCTTTTGCATGTGGCTTTCCAATTTTCCCAGCACCATTTATTGCAGAGGCTTTCTTTTCTCCATTGTGTGTTTTTGGCTCCTTTGTCAAAGTTGATTTGTCCATATACATGTGATTTTATTTCTGGGCTCTTGATTCTGTTCCATTGATTTGTGTGTCCATTTTTCTGTCAGCACCATGCTGTTTTAATTATTGTGGCTGTGTAGTATACTTTAAATTCAGGTATTCATAATACCTTCAGCTGCGTTTTTGTTTTTGTTTTCCTCAGGATTACTTTGATTTATTGGGATTTTTTATGGTTCCATACAAACCTGGTGATTTTTGTTCCATTTCTCTAGAAAATGACATTAAAATTCTGATGGGAATCACATTTAATTTGTATATTGCTTTGGGTAATATGGTCATTTTTTAACTATGTTGATCTTTCCTATCTATGAACATAAAATATTTTTTTCATTTCACTGTATCTTTTTTCAATTTCTTTTTATGCTTTATAGTTTTCAGTATATAGATCCTTTACACTCTTTGTTACATTTTTTCCAAAGTTTTTTATTTTTTGTTGTTGTTGCAACTGTAAAAAAGATTTTTTTTTATTTTGAAAAATTATTATTTTCCAAAATTTAATTGTTGGTGGGTGTATATGAAAGCAATACACTTATGTATGTTGATTTTGTATCCTGCAACCTTATTATATTGGTTTATTGTTTTTAACAGTCTTTCTGTGGAGTCTTTGGGGTTTTCTATATTATAGGATTGTGTCATCTGCAAAAAGGGAAATCTTTACTTCTGTTTTGATATGGATGCCTTTTTTTCTTTCTCTTATCTGATCACTCTGGCTAAAATTTCCAGCACAATGTTGAAGAAGAATAAAGAGAGTGGGCAGCCTTATCTTGTTTCTGATTTTAGAGGAAAAGCTTTCTGCTTTTCATCATTTAGTATGATATTAACTGATAATTTGTCATATATGGCCTTTATTATGTTGAGGTACTTTTCTTCTATATCCATTTTATTGAGTGTTTTAAACATAAAGGAATGTTGTATTTTATCAGATGCAGAGCGCTTTTGCTTCTCAGGGGAGAGAGTGGCCCCAGAGAGTCAGCTGTAGGGGTTCTGCCACTCCCACTCTTCATATGACAAGGGGAGGGAGAGGGGTCTGGGAGGCTGGAGGACCTGCACTTTGTCTCTCTGACACTGCACAGAGTGTAGGCCATGGGTTGCTGGCCAAGCATGCTTGAGTGCTGTGGCCAAGCACAGATTCACTGAGCACTACATGGGTCAAAATCCATGGACTAAACGATATAGCAAGGGCTGTAGGGTGAGCACATGCCAAGCACCAGCTGATGGCAAGCTGAGCAACCTGGACAGTCCACTGGAACTCAGGTAGTGACCCTGTGCTCGGTTGTGCCCACTTTAGCTCAGCACCTTCCCCTGTGCTCCTGAATTTTTCTGCCTCTCCTGGCTCAAAATAAAACTCAAATTAAATGATCTTCTCTCCTCACTCCAGCAAGGAAGAAGAAAAACTGGTCCTTTTGTTTCTCTCCTTTCCAGAGCCTACTGCATAAGTGTTTTTTCTTCCCTCCCCCTTTTCAACTCATCCCACCTTCAGTCCATTAGGTGCATGGATCTTTCAGGCTTGGCTGCAAGCCCAGTTGGGGTTCATTCATTGCATTATAGTTGTTCAATTTGTCAAAATTTTAAGGAGAGAGATCAGGAGTATCTCTCATGTTACCATTTTTCTGACGTCACCGAGAGAGTGGTTTTATTTTTCTCAAATGTATGTGTTGCTCACATGTTTTCAATGTTTAATATTAGAGGTGCTCTGGATCTTTACTTAGAAGTTTGGTGATGTTTTTGTGACCAGAAATATACCATAGGACCTTGTTCTTTGTATCAATTAACCTAGGGGAAAGTTTACTTCATTGTACATTGTTTAGCTCAAAAGTCCTAGTTTCTAAGAACCTATTGACAATGTTCAGCAAGGACTTACTTAATTTAAGAAAAAAAGAGAACAATGGGGAAGTCTGTTTTTTCCTGCAGTTACTTTAATAACCTGATTAGCTTAGGAATTTGTCAAGTTTTTATTGACTGAAAACAGTCCAGAGTATTACTGCCTTCTTTTTCTTGAAGATATTTGGTGAATACTGTGTTTCCAAGAAGATTCATTTGAACGTTGAGAAGAAATTTATTTTCTGACTTAGACTCCCTATAGTCAACCGAGAGCTCAAATTTTATGAACAATAGGAATTCAGTGGCCATTTGTTGACAGAAGATTCTCACATTATTCTGAATACTGAGAAGAGCCTTAGACTCTATCTGAGACTTCCCACACTAATGTTCCACTTGTATATGCCATCTGAGTTAACCACCACAAGGAAGCCCTGTTTTCATCTTTCTACCAGGAACTGAGACCTGACCTATCCAATCAAAACTGTACAATTTGGGTACTTCATTTATATATAAATTATCTAATTATGAACCTGGAAAGAAATTTATTTACAAAAGGTGGTCTCACTTTTGTCTTGCGGTAACATAAGACAAAAGTAATTTAGGTTTTTACCTAAATCTGTGTCTCTGGGGCTGCAGCCCCTTTTGTTAAAATAAATGCTTATTATTCTTTATTATATTCTAAAATTAATTTTAGTTTATAGTACTAGTTTTATTTTGAAATATTTTGGAGGTAACATGTCATGTTTATCAAATCAAGCTTGCTTACTTATATCATTTTGCCATGGGACCTCACTATAAGTGTTCATTACATGTTAAAATTAATGTATACCTCTTTAAATTTATGCAAAATAATATGAGTTTAGGGCAGAAAGGGACCACAATAAATTATTTCATTCAGCCGCTAAAATTTACATGAGAAAACTGAGGTCAAGACAGCTGAGTTAGGTTTGAGTGAGTGAGGTTGTTTAGAGACTCAAGGCCAACCAGTAGTAAAGCAGGAATAGCATAGGGCAGGCCTTCAAGAAATAACCATTGAATGAATAAAATGTAATGCCCCTGATTTAGAGTCCACTGATCTTATATATTGTTTTATTTTTGATATTTTATTTTCCTCCCATGGAAATAATTTTCAATTCAACTTTCTTTATTAGGACATGATTATAAGAATTATTCAATTAAAAGTTATAACTTACTTATAGTTATAAGTTAAGTTTCTGATATATACTATTTATAACTATTGCTTTTTAATATTTTAATATTTAATAGCTTATGGTATATGTTATTGATTTTGATAATCTATATGACCATTCATTTTTGAAGTATGTTATTGATTTTGATAATCTATATGACCATTCATTTTTGAAGTATGTTATTGATTTTGATAATCTATATGACCATTCATTTTTGAAGTCCTTTCTTAAAATTCCATAGTTTTTACCACCTTTCCAATATGGAAGGAAAATAAACATTTATATTCCTTTTTGAAATTATATATAAGTTATACATGTACTACAAATGCTACTACATCTAAAGGGCATTTTAAAAAAAGAAAAGAAGTCATCTTGAAAGAGAAAATACTTATATTTAAATATAGCATACAATGTTACTGTTTGAGGAGTTACTTCCTCAAACAAATATTGATTCCTTATATCTCATCATTTTTAATTCTTATTTTAAAGGCTCTCCACCTACTAAAATTTAAATGAAATACAGATTCATTAGTATTATTCTCATTATTATTACTAAACTTAATATTAAGATTACTTATAATGCCATTATCATATATTGAGCTTTTACTGTAAACAGGCACTGGTCCAAGTGCTTACATATAATTACTACTTAAACATCACAGACATGCTATAAAGTATTGTTTTATATGTGTACTCTCTAGATGAAGAAACTTGAGGCCCAGAGAGGTTAAGTAGTATTGCCAAATGTCACACAGCTACTAAGAAGATGACTTAGAGTTTCAACCTGGTAGTTGGGCTCTGTTGTCAGTGTATTAGTTAGATTAGCAAAATAGAATCATCATGAATGATAAAGAATAAAGAAAACATTATAATAATTTGCCCTTATGCTAGTGAGATAGCTGCTTAAACAGTCTATAAAAGGTCATTGCTTTTACAACCAGTATTAGATTTGAAGGCAACAGAACCAGGATCATGAAAGCATAATAAGAAAGACATGGAGGAGAGCAAAGGAAAACTTGAATTCACTGAACAAACTGGAGTCCATATCTGTCTCTTCTGCCTTCAGCCCTGAAGATATGGGTGACTAGCAGAACAAGCTGGTGTTCTGCACATGAAGCTGCAGACACAGGATTATTCCAAAATTTGGAACATTTAAGATAGATGTTAGTCAAGACACTCAGAGAAACAGAACTGTTAGGATACATAGGTATGTATAGGAAGAGATTTTTAAGAACTGACTCATTTGATTCTAGAGGTTGAGAAGTCACATAATTTTCTGTCTGCAAGCTGAAGACCCAGGAAAGTCAGTACTGTGATTCAGTTGGAGTCCAAAGGCCTGAGGACCAGGGGAGCCAGTGATGCAAGTCTCAGTCCAAGTTCAAAGACTCAAGAATCCAGGGAACCACTGTGGATTCTGAAACTTGGAAAACCAGACGCAACAATGTCTGAAGGCAGGAGAAAGCGGACTTCACAGGTCAATCAAAGACAACCATTTTTCCTTCCTCTGCCTCTTTGTTCTATTCAAATCTTCAGGGGATTCAACAATGCACACCAACGTTGGTCAGGGTGATATTTACTTAGACTAACTCAAATGCTGATTTCCAGAAAAACCCTTACTATACTCTTAGAAATAACGCTTTACGAGTTCTCTGATATATCAATTTGGTTTATAAAATTTACCATTATAAAGGAGTTGAGCTGAAAACCAGCATTGGTTTGGGCCTGGCTGCTGTCTAATGCAACCAGTCTCTAGAGGGAGCATGGTGGTGAGCTACAAAGGTGACAGAGCCTGATGAATGCAGAGAAATAAAGTCTAGGCTTTATCACAGGGAAGGGCATTTTGGGAAATGTAGTTCCAAATCACATAAGTGGACAAAGCACAACATTACTATGTCCACTGTACTATATTTCTTATAACCAAGCAAGACCTTAAAATATCAGTAAGTAGGTATAACTGCTTGTGAATGGAAATATCAAATTATTTTATGAGAACAGTTCATTTTTAACAGGTTTTGATCGAGAAGCTATATTATTTGTGCAAGAAAATGAACAAAATAAAAACAAATTGTATGCTAGAATCAAGACAATTTACTAAAAAACTAGAAAAATTTTAAATAGAAATATTGTGTTTTGTTGATTCCATAATATTTCTGAGGCTGATTCCATTAAGAGAAAAATATTTTCAAATTCTGTTAGTAATAATTTGAAATCATCTATTATTTGTACAGAACTGGACACTAATCAGTTTCTAAAATGAAATGTAAAGTCTTTCGTTTTAGCCAATGTGGCAGATAAATACCCAGCAAGAGCTCTGGTAGAACACATCAGAAATGTTGATAAAGCATTACAAAATTATTTTTCATTGCAAAAATGACCTGGTAAAAAATTGTGGAACACTGAAATCAAATGTTTTCCCATGAATGGGACATTTCTTGTTTGTTCAATGTTTTTGTAGGGCCAGAGGCTTCCACTGTCGTGGCCATGCAGGTTCTCATTGAATTCGGTAAGATGGAAAAGAAACAGTGGAGCCAAAAAATGGTGGGCCATTTCTTTATCAAGTCTCACACCGACTGAAGAGCAAACACACAGGGAAAACAATTTCCTTTCACTCATTCAGAGCTCCCAAAGCCCTGACACATTCTCCAGTTCTACAACCAGGAGAATCTTTTTCGGTTTCTCTTAGAATCAAAGGCCTCACCAATCTCAGTGGAGCTTGCAAAGCCCTTGACCTCTGGTTCCCCATCTGCACACTTTCTATTTCCCTGCCAACATGGCTTCTCTTCAGCCCTCTGCATTCCCTCCGTTCTCACTCTGCAAACATGCTTCCTTCTGCCTCTTCTCCTTCTTGACTCTCCTTTCAAAACTTTCAGGAGCAAAAACTTCTCCTCCAGCAAACATTAGCAAAACAATGGCCATTCCCAAGTAGGAAGGTAATTTGCAATATCACAGACCACATATACCTGGCTCTGCCCAGCCCTCAATGCAAACTATAAGCAAACAAACATGAAAGTCATATTTTACAAACTTATTTGGCAAACGGTTGTATTCCTAATGCCTGGGAAATTCTTGGCAAAACTATTCACTGACAGAAAAATTCAATAAATGAATGAGTGCATGAATGAATGAACAAATAAATGAAAGTAATAGGTTTCAAGGTTTTACAAACAAATACTTAAACTAACTGGATTTCTCAAAATTGTACATGCCAATTTCCCTCAGTTGCATTATGAAGTGGCTGTACAGGGGAACACAGAGGTACTCAATAAATTAACTGTGCTAAGCTATAGTTTTTAAAATGAGCTTAAAGATGGCTATGTTAAAGATGATACTTTGTCATTATTTTATTACCTTGAAGTTCCATCTGCTTTAAACAATTTCTATGTAATAGTATTTATGCTTTTTAGATATTCCATAAGTTATAGCTGTTGAAAACAATAACAATCTTTCTCTTTTTGTATCACGACTGAAATTTGACATAATTCCTTTTCTTTTACTTAATGAGCTGACTGCATCTGGACACCACATTTGAAACTTTTATTTACCTAACTGTAGAACCCAAAGATATTGACTTTGGCCTATATAATAGTTAAGTCCCTAGTTCCTATAGAGTTTACTTACTTACCTTCATGATATCCACCCTTGGAGAAAAGTGATCAATAGGGCACTGCTGCCAGTGATCCTCAGACTTGAACTCCTGCCATTTCCCCCAAAGGACACATATATCTGGAATTCATTTCCTCTGCATTACAACAAAGCTAAGATCTTTAGCCTTTGGGGAATAACTCAATATTAATTTGTTTAGTTAAGCTTTTACCTAACTGATGAGGTGGAAAAGAGTAATTGAACTGGTAGCAAGTTTTAATAAATATTCATGTAGCTCTACTTCTGAACACATTCATAAATTTCCATCACAGTTCCATTATAGTAGTTAAATTCAACAATGATGACTACTTATTTTTTAAATACACCATGAATGTATTTCTCTTCTTATAAAGTTTTATTTTTTAAATATCCTATATAGATTAATAAGGTAGAACTAGGTTATTAAGCTTTTTATTATTACATTCACTTGAATATATCATGATATATGGTTATCCACTTACCTCACTAAAAACCTGATGGGACAAGACAATTTTATAAAATAACAGTAATACCATCCCCAAATATAGTTTTTATTATAATAAATTTAAAAATATAATAGAAACCAAAGTTTTATTTATTTCAGTATAAAGAAAGTAAATATGTGGCCAAATATAATTAGATACAAAAATTCTTTATTAGGTGTATAAGAATATCAGTTTAATTATTATTTATCTATTAAATGAATGAAATGAAAAAAAACAGGATAAGGTAAATGTATAGATTTACAGAATCAAATGTGTTTGAGTGGGTGACTGAAATATTTAATTTTGTAACTGTTGTGAAAAATTCTTTTTGTGTTTCCATTTAAAAAATGTTATGTAAATATATTTTTCATAATAAATAAAAATAAACAATTTAAGGTAAATTTTATGTGTTTTGAACATTTGGATTTAGTACTCCAATAAACTTTTTTCTTTATCTGATGCAGTAGTGTTTTGTGAATAACAGTATCATGAAATACTGCTGTTTATTATTGCACAAATATCTAAAGAACTGTGCTGCTTTTCTGGTTAAATCCAGAAAAAGAGCTTGGAATTCTTAAAGAAATTATGTTGTTTATGATGCCTACATGCTTTGTTAATTCCATGGAATTTCATTCAATTTATTGAATAATCATTTTCCAATTATGTTTTTCCTTGATTTTATTATTAAAAGAAAATAATAAGGATATAATTATTTGATGATATGAATATCAAAAGAACTATCTTGCAATAAAGTCTCATTAAACCCAGTTGAAGTTAATCTAATAATTTCTTACTCAGCTGTAAAACAAACAAACAAAAAACCTTCGACATACATATGATGGCTTCACAGTGTAATTTTCATTTGCCAACTCTTGACAGAAAAATGATGCCTAGAATTTAAAAAATCTCACATGAAGTTCACATGCACCTAATAAAAAAATGACAGAGAACTGAGCAAGCCTTAGTGGTATACATGACTAAATAATATTTACTTAAACTGGAACATTTATGTGTCACTTTTTCCTAAAACTGAATAACTCATAACACAATGGCCACTGTCAAGTTCTCACAGGACCCCGAGTCTGCCGTTTAGATGCCGTCTGCGAGGCAGCTGAAAGTGGCTGAGCCTTTCTTTGTTATGCCTATATGATGTTATGCCTTGGTTAATAACTGAGAATTTAGTTAAAAAGAAAGATGAATCCCTCTGATGTCATTCTCTTTATTGTGTCTGAAGATCTGTGCCCCACCACCCACCAGGCTTCCCCTGACTGACCTGTGTTTACCTTCTGTCGGTGCCACTTCCCACTGGGTTATTGATGTGGTTCTCTGCCCAGGAAGCCAGGGCTCTCAATACACTTTGTTAAGCTGACACCATGGGCACACACAATCTTTTGTTGTACTGTAGGCAAAGAAGAATGTTTGTGGATGGGATACTGAATATCTCAGTTATGCGCTTTTTTTAGAGAATCCGGTAGAGGCAGACAGACATCTTATTACATATTCTTCTTATTCAGATGATACCTGAAGCTCATTCAGTTCCCAGGGAAGGCAAAGGTCAATTCTTCTCTGTGATCTAGAGCCCTTTTTGCATAATATCAAACTGGAAACTTTAGATGGCTCTCAAGGTGGAAAAAACAAAAACAAAAACCTGCATTGATGAAATGAAACAACAATAAATGAAAAAATGTATCATTAATTATTAGTGTTTTTTGTCTTATGTAATGAAAAATACTGCTCTTAGTTTTGTTTAGATTTAACTAGGATTCATCCAATCGTCCTTTTCCATGTTTCATGAAAAAGTATTAAGTATCATACTGGAAATTGATTACATATGGAGAAAAATTTAGGTAACATTATTGATAATATGAAAATGCCATTTGCCATTTTTACTATTTTATAGCTCCCACAAACAGAGATTTAAGGAAAACATAAGAATATCTTCAAAATGGAAGTTCCCAATTATTTATTTCACTTCTATGTAAAAAGTCTTTACCATAAGTTAATATTTGACTAAATATATTAATTTATACATTGAAAGGCACATATGAACACAAAATGAAAAATACTAATAAATCTTGGAGTTACACAAAATATAGTGTGATTAACACAATTTTGTAAACATCTGAAAATGAGACTAAGATTTCTGATCAAATACTGATGTGTCCTATACTCCTTTACTGTTTAAATTTCTTATGTGTAAAATAATAATTACATTCAACTATGTAAATTCTAATGCTGTGTTCTGCTCTGAAAAATGAAACAACAATATTTGTAATATATTAGAAAATAGAAGTTAAAATTATGTATTGTCAACAAACAACAAGTGTTGGCAAGGATATTGAGAAAAGGGAACAGTCATGCCCTGTTGATGGGAATGCAGATTGCTGCCCCACTTTGAAAAGCAGTATAACATTGCCTCAGAAATTAAAAATGGAGGTGCTTTATGACCCACAATTACACGGTTGGGAATATAGCTAAAGAAACCCCAACACTAAATGAAATATATATATATTTCATTGCAGTGTTACTTACAATAGCCAACATTTGGAAGTACCCCAAGTGTCCATCCGTAGATAAGTGGATAAAAAGTTGTCATACATTTACACAATGGAATACTATTCATTCGTAAAATAGCAATCTTACCCTTTGTGAAGCATGGATAGACCTGGACAGTATTATGCTAAGTGAAATAAGCCAGTCAGAGAAAGTGCCATATAATTTCACTCATATGTCAAATCTATTAAAATAAACTAACAAACAAAACACAAACAGATTCATAGATAGAGAACAGACTTACAGCTGTCAGAAAGGAAAAGGGGTGGAAGGCTAGGTGAAAAAGATGAAAGGTTTACGCAAACTAAAAAAAAACATCATAGAGCAAGACAAGAGCATGGTATTACCCAAGGGAAAGGGACACTGGTAGCGTTAGAAATGGGTATGGGAATAAAATGGTGATGGAAAGAGACTTGACATGGGGTGGTGAACACACAGTAGTACCATATACAGTTGTAGTGTTATAGAATTGTACATCTAAAACCTATATAATTTTATTAACCTATATCATTCTAGTAAATTCAATTAAAAATACATAAAATAAAATGTCACAATAACACAAAGTTAAAATTATTATTAAAAACTTGGGGACCCTGGCCGGTTGGCTCAGCGGTAGAGCGTTGGCCTAGCGTGTGGAGGACCCGGGTTCGATTCCCAGCCAGGGCACACAGGAGAAGCACCCATTTGCTTCTCCACCCCTCCGCCGCGCTTTCCTCTCTGTCTCTCTCTTCCCCTCCCGCAGCCAAGGCTCCATTGGAGCAAAGATGGCCCGGGCGCTGGGGATGGCTCTGTGGCTTCTGCCCCAGGCGCTAGAGTGGCTCTGGTCGCAACATGGCGACGCTCAGGATGGGCAGAGCATCGCCCCCTGGTGGGCAGAGCGTCGCCCCATGGTGGGTGTGCCGGGTGGATCCTGGTCGGGCGCATGCGGGAGTCTGTCTGACTGTCTCTCCCTGTTTCCAGCTTCAAAAAAATGAAAAACAAACAAACAAAAAAAAAACTTGGGGATGGTTAATCAAATCTTTTATTATTGCTCCTATGTTTTTTGAAATGATATTATAGATAAACAATCAATCTACTTATTTGTGGTCATGAGGTAATGTGTTTAAGGAAGCAGGGGCTATCTGATATGCACATTTTGCTTTTGAACTTTATTAACAATGCTTTAAAAATACTTTAAGTAGAGTGTATTAGTTGTGAAATTCATGTTTTCATACCAGTTCTATAGATACAAAGTTGATAGCTGAATTGCTCCTCCTTTACACACTACTGAGTAGTTGTGTTAGACACATTTCTGACATGGGATTGTGAAACATTTGATCACTGCCATAATTCCCTTTTTATTAATTTTACTTTTTGATTTTAGAGCTAGAGAAAGGGAGTGACAGAAACAGAGAAAGGGATACAGAAACACTAATCTGTTCCCTTATGTGCCCTAACTGGAAATCGAACCTGCAAACTTTGCATCAGTTCCTTTATTTCAGTCTGAGTTTGGGAATACATAGTTAAATTTGACATTGACTCAGGGTGAGTGTGTAACTTCTGTACAATATGAAATAAATAACTTGTTCAAGAAGCTTTTTAAGTGTTTACAAGCTCATAAAAGGAAACTAATGCTTATCCATTCAGTTCTTTATGGTTCAGTGAGGATATTTATTCAATGGGAGGAGGACTGAGGTAAGATTCCATATAGTACAGTGTCCTTAAAAAACAAAATATTAGGTTTTTACTAAAGGCTATTACATTCAATTATGGTTCATTGTAACCCTCAGAACTGGATTACAGATACATTCCGGAAATATGTCCTATTTCTATAAGGGACAAAATCCAACAAAAACAGAATTTTTGTAGGAAAAATATTGATTACTAGAAAAAATAACTTAATAAGGACATTTTCTTCTTTAAAAATATATCCATATCAAAATGAGTTTTTTCATTTATCTTCCAAGGGAGAAGAACAAGCACTGATAAAAGTGTAATTAAAATAAATGACCCAGTGTACGTTGCTAACTATGTAGAATTAATAAATATTTGGAATCAGTTATAAAATGTGAAACTAAATTACATATTTGCATGTGAAAATTATGGATGATAGAAAATATTAAATTTATCTCATTTAGCTTAATATGATTTTCATGATATACATATTAAATTTAAATTTTTTGTTTTAACATTATTTTTGTTAATTTGGTACCTAGCTTTAGTTTTTCTTTATATATGTATATTTTATATTTATAAACATTATGTATATATATTTTAAATTATTGCATGATTAAATTTAATCTTTATAATTTTATTTCACTGGCTTTACTGAAAATGTATTTTACAATTCAGAGTTTTCACTATTCTGGAGAATATAAATTTTTATCATATCATTTTGAATAAAATGTTTCACTAGTTTGTTAATAATTCAAGGAATTTTAAAGTAGAATTTTCTCAGAAAACAGAAGCCAGAAAAAGAGTTTTGACAAGAAAACTTCAAGTAATATTTGAAATTTTCCATAGTAAATCCACAGGAGAATAGAATAAATTGCTTCTAGTTCAATTATCTATCTAAATTATTAAATTAAAATAATATTTTTTATTGAGTTTAGACAAATCCTTTGCTTTTCCAAATTATTCTCTTCTGATGTGTTGGCCTTCCTTTGCCTTAGATAGGAATGAAAATAATTTTGTCATCCTAGTGAATATTTAAGAGTTATTAGTGGTACTGCCTTAAACTGTTAAATTCTATGTTACCACTAGTAATATATACTGATACTATTATGTTAAAAATCACTATTAAGGCCAAATGTGCTATTTGTAGCATACTCAAAACTGCTTTATCAGTATAATAATTTGTGTTTAATTGTGATTAATAATTGAAATTGGAAATATTTCAATTTTTGCTTGTTCTATAAATTATATGTTTTTACAGATTAGAATGAACAAAAATACCCTCTACATAATAATGATTTCGCTTATTCTAAAGAAATGTTTTCTTTTTTTAATCAAAAATAGGTTTTAAGAAAAATAAAATATAGGTTTTCAGAACAATTAATAGATTCTAATAAATATAACTTCAAATTTTATTGCACAAAAATGTTTGTTTAACTAAGTACATATTTGCAATCACAAACAATGAAAATTTATGAACATCCAGGTCAAAACCTCATGATCCATCTCTTCATCATAATACATATATTGAACTTTTTATAGAAATATTTAAATAAACAGAGTTTTTTTTATAGCATTGATATATATTTCCTGAAACATAGGATCTGTCTCTATCAAGAGAATTAAATAGAAAACTTTAGAATAATAAGCAAAGTGATTTCTGGGTCAGTTTTTGGAAAAAAAATTAAAGTAGAGGTCTATCCTGCTGTTTTAAAAAGTACAAACTTTTTCTGCAAGTGGGATGATACAGGATGTCGTTTCAGTGAACCTTAAATTCATACAGCCATGCCCTATTATCAGTGTTTATGTTATTACATTTCAACCTCAATGAATTCCTTTCTATGTAGAACCAAAGAGAAATTCAAATATACCACTACGTACCAAAAAAAGATATTTTAAATGTGACCATTATGGAAGATATGACTAATCCAGAGCATTTCCATTTGAAAGAGAAATGACTAATAATTGATTGGCCTGACTCCAAAGTCACAGCGGGGTTCAAAAAGCTGGTAAGTGGCCTCATAAAAATAGAAGCTGTATCAACCAATTGAATTTAATTATATATGAAGGTGATGATGGAGCTAAACTGCCTGTAATTGGAGTCCAATTACTCAGCTGGTCTTCCATAAAATTAATTCATCTGAAAGTTTGCCATTGTCCTGTGTTCCAGGCCTGCTGCTGGTTTAATTAGTTAACACTGAGGAATCTGGAAACAGTAGATTATTTTGTCTTTATTGCCAAGTATTAGTTAACAAAAACTGTATATAAAAATTAACATTTACTTCTAGCATAAATAAAAAAAGGGCAGAATGAAGACATTTTTTTTTTCGTTTCTCCCTAAAAAGACACTGAAATAGAAGAGAAAATCTTCCTCTATGGAGACTTGAATTTATAAACTATTGAATATGTTGCTATTACACATATTATTCTATAGAAAATGATTTTATAAATAAATATACCACTTAGGACTTTCATGGTTTACACAATCAAAAAATTAAGTTTAACATCAATAGAAAAAAGATTATGGGTAGAGAACATTCTTGAATAAATTTTTTCAGAGCTTCAAATGACTTTTAGAATATTTGGTAGTGTTTTATTATAATTTTAAAATTATATTGGCTGACTCCTGAGGTTGATAAAGTAATCTAGATTTTTTGCAATTATCTAAATTATATATTGTTAATCACTGAGCAATTGAAACTATTGGAAAAAATGATCTAATGGCTTAAATACTATGCTTACTTACTATATCTTTTAATATACAAAATAAAATACATTGCCAATTAGCCTGAAAATGCTGATACCATTTTAAGTCTGTCATCTATTGATACCATGTAGATAGATATAGCTCATTTATATGTAATTGACTTCATCATATTATAATTTAATATAGAAAGAATTAAAATTCAAAACATAATATTTTTATTTCATGTTCAATAATTCAAAATAAAACATAAGTGGAAATATTTAATAATAAAAATGTTATTGCATTTATCTGCAAGAAAGAATTCTTGTGATAAGACCAAAAGTATAATAATCTCTTTAAAAGATATAATATAGTAAACATTGCAGTCCTCTTCAGTTATATCATTTTAATGTAAGAAAATAAAAAACTGGATTGCATGGAACTTTAAAAACAGTTTTATATATCTTCTCTCTAAGAATAAAGAAGTCTTTAAAGCAAGATAAGGTTGTGATTAATTATAGCATTATCAATTTTAATATACAATTTTAAGTGTTGAAACAGACATGAATACCTTTTGTATAGCCTTATTCAGTAGATGTGTCTCTTAAGATTTGTAACATTTACAATAAATAATTGTCTTACTCCATAGTGCCATTAATGTAAGAATTGTGGTTACATTTTTCTATATTTCTTCCAAAAATAACAGTGCAAAACCAATTACCTTTTAAAACCCTTGTATTCCATCCAAAATGTCAAGATAAGCTGAAGTTTTACAAGAAAACTGAAGTCGATTCTTTTAAAAAGAAATGTGCCTTTGTTCAAAAGAAGCATGATGCAAAATGATCCTGAAAATATTGTTTCCCTTTGCAAGATTTCACTAAAGCTTTAAAAAGGAAATGCTTTATTTAACCTATGAGTAATTATAAGTTAAGTTAACTGGGATTTACCAACTTGATAGAATGTTGGCAATTTTGTTGTGTAATTACATTGTTTTGTTTTATTTTATGCTATTTTAACTTACATCTGTATATTTTAAGAGAATCCAAATTTGTCAAATACTATTAACATAGATAACATATCTACGTAAGCACATGTATAATTTTTTGTCTTTGTTTTGGAAAAAATGTAGCATAAAATGTCTTTTTAAAACAATTTATCAAATATGCTTCCAAACAAGGTCTAGCAGAGATGCTTTTATTTCAGTTTTATAATAGAGCTATTTGCCAAAATATGTATTTTTTAATGTATCCGTAGATAAGAAAAGGCTGGAAAGAGTCTCAAGTTTTTCTTTATGTGTACTGTTCTTAAGCAGCTTTGCACAACATGTGGTTGCTTAGTATTTCTGAGGGAGAAAAAGCAATATTGAAGTGCTCCCCATTGAGCGCAGAGGCAGGACGGCAGCTCGGAAATGCCACCGAACACCGCTGGGAGGACATGTGAGTGCTAATGCAGGCTCTTTTGTTCGGGCTCTGAGTGCTCTCTATTAAAAGAAGTAAACACACTCGATGCAAAAAGTGGAAATTTTCTCACTTTACACAAATAACACATTTAAGAGGAAATAACCCATAATGAGAAAGACCTGTCACCGGTGTCCTACTTTCTCGGTAGCTTTTCTCAAGGAAATAGCTTGTTATGATTGCAGTAGTGCTGAGTTAAAATAAACAGTTAACATTTTAATCTTTTCTAATTTACTGGTTCAAATAAATTACAAAAAAAGATAAAGGAGAGGCTTCCCCTTGACTTTAAGGGACTTGTTACCTGTGTTTCAAAGGTTATCTAAGTAATTGTCAGATTGACACCTCATTTGATATTGTCAAACTTTAAATAAGAATTACCTTTTCTTTTTGCTATATTACAAATACGTTAGACTCTTTTACCACTAGGCACAAACACTGACTCAGGCAGGTGTACACACACACACACACACACACACACACACACACACACACACACACCAGGAGTTTGCCACTAAAAAAGTAAAATTTGTCTTAGAGGAGAGCTATGGCTCAGAGAAGGACTGATATTCATATACTTTTCCTAAGTCCTATAGGATCCTACACTTACTAGAAAAATGGACAAAGATTCCTAAGGATGTCATAAATGCATGAATAAAAGTACCTTTCTGCTGAAGGTAAGAATTTTTCAATATTTATAAACATTAGAAAAAAAAGAACCTACTCTCCCATCTATATTGAATTTTCAGTCTGTCTCCTTCTGGCTAGGCAGAGGCTATCAGAAAACACAGCCTTAATAAAGAAATGCAAGTGGCAGCAGCAGAAAATCAACTAAATTCTGTTGGAGATCCAAAAATCACTGGAGATTCTGAGTCATTTTATTTACTTTTTTGTCATAAAGAGAAATATCCTGTTGTGTGGGGTTTTTTTGTTTGTTTGTTTGTTTTAATACTTAGTCTTAAGTTATACAGAAAGAAGAAAAAAATGTCAATTTGTTCTGACAGGCCTCTGCTTCTGAACAGTAGGATTCTTTTTTACATCAAATCCAAACTAGCATAAGACTTGTATATCCTGGAGTACCAGATATGCAGAAACTTGACGTGTAAAGCCAGAACTGGAAACAGAACTGCTGGACTGGCAATAACCAGCTGCTGAGCTTCTGAAATGAATAGTCAAGGTTCTGCAGAAGCATGCCTGCAAACTGTTTTGTTTTTCTCTCCGTGGGCACAGGGTCTTGGCACAGAAGTCTCTCTACTTACATCCCAGGGACATCACCTTCTTAGTTCACTTTGAAAATGTCTATGGATATTTTATTTGTAATGAAGATACATAAACCGAATCTACAAAAGATATGTTTGGAATGAAAGCTTATTAAATAAAAATATAAATAAGAAAAATTTGTGAAAAAATATGTCTTTTTTCTACTATGTTTCTGACATTTGAAGGCATTTTTAAATTTTATTCAGTCAGAAGTACAGACCCAGTAAACATTTTTTATTATTTTTAGTTAAGTTGTCATTTGAACTAAGGTAACTAACAAAAAATAGTCTTAACTAATTAGCTAAATATCTGAAAAATAAATATTATCATCAGGTGAGAATTAAAGATAGTTCCAAAAACCATTCATTTACTCATAGATTCATTTCTTTATTCAACAACATTTTGAGCACCCATGATTAAAGATGAGCTAGTATATTCAACATGTTGTTGTTCAATTAGAGAGTATTATGAATTGGTTATATATCTCATTTGTCGATGTTTAAATTCATTCGTATCTCATAAATGTTGAGTGATCACCTATCATATGGGTACAGTTTAATATCTTATATTAGTCAACAATCCAAAAGAAACATTCCTGGCTTGTTAGACTTTATAATCTAGTGTTATTTAGAGAATGGTAACTATAGTATAAATACAATACTAAATAAGTGCATTATGTTCTCTTTTAGAGGGTAATAATTGCTCAAAAAAAATCAAGGCAGAGTGAGGTGGGATGGGGAGCTGCACATATAAACAGGCCTTTCACAAACTAGAAAATAAAATGCCAATTTCTGCATTGTGTGACCAGAAATACACATGCTGTCTCTACCCCTCATCCTGATCTTTATAAAGATAGAGAAATGATGAAAAGTCACAAGAAACTAGCAGTGAAATAAAATCCAGAAATAAATGCCAGTCACTACGAGGCCTAATTGATTGAATTGAAATATAAATTTAGGAATCCATACCCTTTTGTTATGGATACCAGAGGAAATTTGTGAGACTTGTGGACAATGTGAAAATTGTTCTTCTCTCTGAGGATCACCCGTATGTTATGCGTGCGCGCGCGCACACACACACACACACACACACACACACACACTCGCAGGATGCAGGAGAATCTGGGATAACTGGAGTGACTCAGTGCACCAGGAAATGTTGTCCCTATAAGCAAAGGTCTGGAAAGAGGTTGAAGCTAGATGGCCAGGGAATAACTTCCTGACAGTTATAGCCCTGTTAATTCAAAATTTTAAGCTTAATTTCATTGATAACATAAACAGGTACCAGTTATTGCAACATACAATATTGTTCATGTCTCTAAATGTGATTCTATTTTAAAAATAATAATATTTAATGCTGGTGGAACTGCATTGAGAAAGCAAATACTTCATTTTGTGATGGTAAGTAAATTATTGAATATACTTTAAAAACAGTAGACAAGAGTTTGTAACAACAATTTACATTCTCATGCCTATGTTAAGATTCCATAGAAAGAATCAGACACATTACTGTGTAAGGATTCTTACAACAGCTTAGTCCAGAGAGTTAAAAATAGGAACAACTTTGAATGTGCAGTAATAGGAAAATGTTTAAATTAATTACAGTCCTTCAGACCTGAGCTATAAACAATAATATTTAGCTACTCAAAAATAATTATAATGCCATAAATAAAAAATAATGAAATGGAGAGAAAAATTGAAACTCAAAGAGACTGCTTGGGACAATGAATGCATGATGCAGTGTGCAGATGAGGTTTGCTGAGGTGTACATTTGAAGCCTGTATGATTTTGTGAACCAGTGGCACCCCAATAAAGTCAATAAAAAAGAAAAAAGAATGCAATGGAATTTTCACTATAAACTCAAACTATATTAAAATTAATAAAAATAAATAACCCTAAAGTTAATCAATAACTTGGTTTTTTTATTTGAAGAAAGGATTTGTTTCTATATTTTTTCTCTACTTTGTAAATTTTCATAATAGTTATTACTTTTATAGCTAAAATAAAATGAAGTGTGTTGTTCAAAAAGGCCATCAGAATAAAATTTAGTAAAGAACAATATTCCTCACTTTATAAATAACTGCTAAGACAATTATCAATTAAAAATTGAAACCCTATAGATATATTACTGGAAACTGACAAAATCTCTGCATTTTTATTTAATTTTGTATTTTATGTAGTTCTCTGACATCTTAACTATTGTTTCCCAGTGACTCAAGCAGAGATGGACATGTAATAGATATTGAGTACATAATATTTATTAAATACTTTTTATTTATTTATTTATTTATTTTTTCTGAAGTTGGAAATGGGGAGGCAGTCAGACAGACTCCCGCATGTGCCCGACCGGGATCCACCCGACACGCCCACCAGGGGGCGATGCTCTGCCCATATGGGGTGTTGCTCTGTTGTGACAGGAGCCATTCTAGTGCCTGAGGCAGAGGCCATGGAGCCATCCTCAGACCCGGGCCAACTTTGCTCCAATGGAGCCTTGGCTGCGGGAGGGAAAGAGAGAGACAGAGAGGAAGGAGAGGGGGAGGGGTGGAGAAGCAGATGGGCGCTTCTCTTGTGTGCCCTGGCTGGGAATTGAACCTGGGATTTCCGCATGCCAGGCTGATGCTCTACCACTGAGCCAACCAGCCAGGGCTATTGAATATTCTTGATAATAATATCTGAATAGAAAATAACTAGTGTCTAAAGCCACATAAGATATTCATTGAAAAGTGAATGAGCCAATCAACAAGTTTGCAATTTGAGGCTAAGATCTGTAAAGTTATTTTTTCATTAGTACCTAGACAGCATGAGGAAATGAGTAAAGTAAGGTGAGGTGGACAAGAACAGAAAAACTGAAAGTCACAAAGACTCAGACCAGAGTTCATTAAGAGCTCTCTGCCCAACACCTTCCAGATTGAGCTTCCCACACATAGTTGCCTCCGTCCCAGCTCAACTACTGAAAAGATCCCTACTAGCAATACCAGTATTGACACTAAAATTGCAGAAGGAGATAGCATTTTTGCCAGTGATGTTGGCATAGATGCCATGAAAAACAAAAAGAAAGACTGTGTTTCTCAATATCCATGTAACAGAATAAGCTATGTCTTTAAAGTAAATCCACCATCCATGTTTTTTGTAAACAATTTGAGTGTGCTTTCTTTCTTGTATCTTAAAATTTTTTTCTGAAATTCTAGGTTTTCTGTGAATGGTTCATATTTTTTATTCATTCATAATTCTATGCAAATGGAAGCCAGAAAATTATCCAGAAATCTAGAAATCCAGAAATGTCTAGAAATTTAAGACAAAAGAAGATCTGGAAACAGCCCAAGTGTTCATCAGTGGACGAGTGGATTAAAAAGCTGTGGTACATATACACAATGGAATACTATGCAGCTTTGAAAAAAGAAGGAAATCTTACCATTTGTGACAACATGGATGGACCTGGAGATAATTATGTTAAGTGAAATAAGCCAGGCAGAGAAAGAAAAATATCACATGATCTCAGATATATGTGGAATCTAATGAACAAAGTGAACTGAGGAATGGAATAGAGGCAGAGGCGAGGTCACAGGGAGCAGAGGTACAACTGTCAGAGAGAACAGGGATGAGGGGATGGAATCATAGAAGGTAAAGGGATTAGTGAAACTGTATATGCATAACATATAGATATAGATAACAGAACAACAAATCATAGAGGGAAGGGAGGAGGGAGTTAGGAGGAGGGGAGTAAAGAGGGTACAAAAAGGGACACAGGGTTGGGGTAAGGGAGTTATATTCAGTGGGACACTTGAATCCATGTAAACACAACAAATTAAAAAATTTAAAAAAATTTTAAAAAGACAAAACAAGGGAAATAATAGAAGAAAAGATAATCACAGTCTTGTGTTTCTGTCACTTTGCCTATCTGCCCTGTTAAATCTATAGTGTGTGGGCATAAAATGTGTACAATCTACAGAGAGTTTATATATTCTTATTGGAGTAGCAGGAAGTTTTCTCTTTCTCTACCCATGACCTTTAGGGAAAAAAAAAGAAGCTCTTTGGAGTAAATTGAGGCTAAATGTGAATCTGTTTAGAGACAAGATGGTATTGGTCATAATTTTTCTCACATTGTATATGATTGCCTATCATTTGTATTCCTTAAAATTACATATAATGGAAAACCTTTCAGTTATACAGTCCTCTGTAGGGTGCTCAGAGGAAAATGCAGACAAGACAGATGATGAGTGCACAGATAATCAAATAGCAGGAAGCTGTTTCTTGTCTTTTTCCTCATACAAAGGAATAATTTGAGAACTGTATAAAACTACCAATTTTCACTATCCACACATTCACTTGAAAACTTGGATTTTGCAATATGGTAATTGAAACTTTACTTCAAAGTATAATATTTTCATCAGCAAAATAATTAAACAGTGAGGGCAATTCTGTACACTCATTGGCTTTAGAGAATGCAGTAAATAATCTCCTAAATATTTATCTCAATTAATTGTTTGAGATGGAGTGATATTTCTAATACAAATGGGATCAAGATATCAATTTTAAAGCAAGTTATCTATCCCTGAATTATCAATATTTCCATCTGTATTGCATCTATACTCTGTTATGTGTATTACTTATACACATATACACAGAGTACTCTATCTCTCTGAATAATCCTCCTTTCTTCTTTTACTTCCTCCATTGGTGGAAGAGAGAATGACTCTCCATTCCCGCTATTCATATTCTCTATTCTGAATTTGGATTCATATACCCATTTTCTTTTCGTAATTACTAGGAATTCTCTATATCAGGTTAGAGAGAAAAATTCATAACAGCTTACACAGTTTTCTGCACATTCTTCTTCATAATGTGATTCCTCACAGAGCTTTGTCTGAAATGTCATAATAAATACACTTTTTCAGAGTGAATATGCAGGTCCAGGACAACCTTAACAAAACTTCAGTATCTCTTTAATATTGTACAGTAATGTTAAAAGTAATGTAATATTAAAATAATGTAATATTAAAAATCAGTAACCCCCAACTCCTGAGATGTTGCCAGATTTTCAAGTGTCTTTAGAATTCTCAAAACAGCTTAAATAGCATGAGGCCTTGATCTGAAGTTTAGAATATATCAAATCCATTGACAAATCCATGGTGCTATTCAGTATTTAGCTACTCAGTTGAACAGAAGACCTATTTCCCAGTTACCATGGATAAGAGAGAAGGAAGGGAGAGGGCAATTGCTGGCAGACACATAGATAAAACCTGCCCAGGAATAATTAATTCTGTCTGGATTAACTGTCCCAGGGAAGTTGTAAGGAGTAATTTGCATGCTGTTGCATGTAATTGCATGTTGGATGTTGTAGTCAAAAACAAACAACTTTTGATTCTACATAATAAGCAATCCTGTTTTCTCTTAAAAATAAAAAATCTGGGCATTTCTTTGAAAGAATCACAGTATTGTGTAGTGTTTATGTAGAAAGAGAAAATCAAGAGGACAAAAAGGCCAAGGAACTAAACAATGAGTTGTTCAAGGTAAGAATCTGGGTGTAATCACTGAGTATTTCACTCACTTGTCTGTCATATTTAATGGAGTCTAACAACAGAGGCGGATTAAGGTCAGTTGAGGCCCCAGGCACAGAAAAAAAATATTGGGCCCCTTAAAAAAAAGAGACAGGGAAAATAAAGTACATATTAACCATATTTTTAAATAAATAAAAATATTATGTATTATTAATGTTAAAATTGCACATATGAAACCAAACTTGTTGTCATTAGAAAAAAGTGTAAAGTTGGGATTTTGCAGGGCCCTTCAGAAGTCGGGGCCCAGGGTGTGTACACAGTGCGCCCGCCATCAAATCTGCCTCTAACAACCTATCAGACCCCAGTTGTGGGCAGGAGCAAGGCAGGTGGACAGCATGCTGAGTTTCCTTATTTATTTAAATGCATCAAATATGCAGTCTGTCACTGATTTAAGTGTCATTATGCAGCTCATGACTGTATCTAAATAAAATACCCCTTTCTTTCCAGTGTTCACAAAAGATTTCTCCTCTCCAAGGCCAGTTTTTATGTTAATTTCTTGGTTTAGGGTCATAGAATGTATTAAGTGGAATAAATGAGTATGGCTAAAACACCTCTGGAGTTTTAGTTGTTTGCACTTTACTCTGTTATTGTTTTGATTTTCTTCTAATCATGACCCTGGTTCAGAAAGTGATATCTTGATAACTTCCTTATGCTGATGGGCAGAACATTTCTAAATACATAACTTCTTGTAAATTTCAGACTTTGAAAAAGGACCTACCTGACCAGGTGGTGGTACAGTGGATAGAGCATCAGTCTGGAACGCAGATGACCCAGGTTTAAAACCCCAAGGTTGCCAGCTTGAGTGTGGGCTCATCTGGCTTGAGCTCAGGTTGCTGGCTTGAGCAAGGGGTCATTGGTTCTGCTATAGCCCCTGTCCCTGTCAAGGAACATATAAGAAAGTAGTCAATGAACAACTAAAGTGCCATAATAAAGAATTGATGCTTCTCATCTCTCTCTTCCTGTTTGTCCCACCTCTCTCTCTCTCTCTCTCACTAAAAATAAATAAATAAATAAATAAATAAATAAATAAATAAATAAATAAAATCTTATTTTCAGGTTTCTATCATGAGGCTTTTCATGCCATCAACCCAGTTCATGATGCACATGGCCAATAATGGCATAATTCTTACATTAAAAGTATGACTTTTTGTATGTGGTAACTGTTTCCCTCATCTCAGTGATGTAACATGTTTCATTAACATTATTTATTATTCAGTTATGTTTCTATATTACATTAAGTTGCTATTTTTTAACTGAGGAGGTTTACTACCAAAGTTTCTGTCAAATAATTCCACCATATCTATATCAGAAACAAACCAAATTGATTATTTGTAAAAGAAAGAGTTAATACAGTTCATCCTTAGCATTGATAGAGCCGAAGAGTTGAAAATCAAGGTCCTACATTAAAAACTGAAGAGCATAGAAAATGTAGCACCTATATTCCTAAACAGACTTCAGCATTAAATAAATGTGAAATCATTTAGATCCAAATATGTTGCACTAGGTTCATGATAGCCAGACACTTCACTTAGAAGGATCATTCATTTTTTTTCATTTATCTGTTTAATAATCTTAAACAGTGACTATGTGTGAAATATTTAGCTGACTTTTGGTGGTTAGTTTTATCCAGACATTTTAAATATCATTAGTAAAATAAATATAAAAACAAATAAAATGATTAGATCTATGATGCATGGGTGAAGAAAATATTAGAGATTGTGAGTTGGAAGTAAGTCTGAAGTTCAAAACAATTCACATTTAATAGAAAACTAAAAATTTTAATAAGGTCTTGCAGGATGAGAAAGTTAGGTCTCCTTCTGCACAATAACAATAGCATATAAAATCAGGAGAGACACCTTCTTAGATCTTGCAAGATTCTAAGTGACAGGCTCTGAAAATAACTACTCACGTAGCTGAAATTGTCTCAGTACTATGGTCATGTGGAAAGGATGATTAGAAAATCATCAGAATTTGTAACAATACAATCCTGACATTTGGAAGGAGGAATCATTTCCTAATATAAACTAAAACCTTTAAGAATCACATTAAATTTAATTAGTTAATGTGTTTTTTACTTTCCTGCATTTGAAAATCAGTACTCATTTGTCAATGTTCCGCTGTGCTAATTGGAAAATATTATTTTCCCTTTGTTCCATTAATTAGACAGAAACCTTCTCAGTGTCATGGTTGTTTCCTCCTTTAGATGGTGGCTACACTATTGACCAATCTGAAGGAAAAGATGCAATTATGAATATTGGTTTTTTTGTTCAGCATCTGTTCAGATTCATATAAATGGTTGATTCTGCTTGCACTGTATGTCGGCATAGCCTGATATTGTTGTTGAGTACATTTAAAAATTCTTTTTCTAGGTACTCATAAAAATAGATAAATTCAAATATCCCTTATTAAACCAGAATGTTCAAAAAGCATTCTGTGACAAGCTTATATTAACAAGCTTCTAGTTGTAATATTTAATAGTATAAATGTTATTATAGTTGTACAAACATTAAAGATTCAACTATAATTAGCTCAATATTCTGGATTTGCAATATTTCTTAATTTTATATCACTGCCTGTACAGTTTTATTTTCAATTTTATATTTTACTTTAAAAATGAAATAGAAGCCCTGGCCAGTTGGCTCAGCGGTAGAGCATCGTACCCGTGTGTGGAGGTCCTGGGTTCAATTCCCAGCCAGAGAATACTGGAGAAGCACCCATCTGCTTCTCCACCCTTTCCCCCTTCCTTCTCCCTGTCTCTCTCTTCCTCTCCTGCAGCCAAGGCTCCATTGGAGCAAAGTTGGCCTGAGCGCTGAGGACGGCTCCATGGCCTCCGCCTCAGGTGCTAGAATGGCTCCTGCAGCAACAGAGCAATGGCCCAGATGGGCAGAGCATCACCCTCTGGTGGGCATGCCGGGTGGATCCCAGTTGGGCACATGCGGGAGTCTGTCTGACTGCCTCCCGGCTTCTAAGTTTGGAAAAATACAAAAATGAATAAATAATAAATAAAAATGAAATAGATGTAGGGAAAGAAAGGGAAAATATGTGCAATATGTCAGATTTGTAAATTCAGAAAACAATGAAATTGTAAATTTACGAAGTCTCTTTTACCATGAATTTATACATTTTCTGATCAGTATCAATATGATTTTATTTCTATGCAGCATTATATAAGAGTAAGGAGACTCAAAATACCTTGCAGTATACATTCAACAGCCTTGTAAAGGTTTAGCTGGGGAGACAGGAACTCAGAGGTTCCAGCTCCATGATCAATCTGCACTCACACCCAGATCTTTTTACTGAATTCCATCTAGTGTCTTGGGCACTTTTCTGAAAATTGAGGCAAGCCAAGACTTTTTCAGGAGATCCCCTGTAGCGTCTTTTCCCTCCAAGTATAAAGCAGTGCCCATTGACATTGGGCATAAAGCAAGGGGATGGAGGGAGATTTCTTTGAGGATTTCACTGACAGAGCTCTGTAAAGATCAGGAGTAGTGGGAAAGGGTAACCAGAGATTTCTCAAGGCACAGAGAGCCAGGGGCAGAACTGGGAAGAAAAGAGAACTTCTCAGTGATGCTAAAAACTGGCAACCTCATTTTACAACAGGCAAAGTCTCAACTGGTTAGGAAAACTGGTAGCTGACCTGTACATCTCAATGATATCTCCGGAGTGTTGCTGTGAGTTAGATTTCAAGAAATGCTGAAAAGAATGCCCTAATTTTGCTTTGAAAATGTTTGGAGCTGTTAGTGAACTGATTCTAAATATGCTGCAACGAACTTCTGAATTAACTTATCCAAAGAATAGATTCACTCAGCTGCACATGCTAGGATATCAGTAAGAGTCATATAACCTTTCTGGTGTAAATATTATGTACTTCATACTTCCTGTACTTTTACTGTTCTCTTACCCAAAGTGTTTGGCATACATTTACTTGGTGACCCAGTGATTTCGCTGCTATATATTTATCAAATAAAAATAAAAATGTGTGTCCCAGAATAAAATGTTGTACAAGAAAATTTATAGTCATCTAGTGCCAATTAGCTCTAGACTGTAAAGAACCCAAATGTTGATCAACTTAGAAATGGATAATCAATTCATCCTGTATTTTATACAATGAAATACCATTAAGCAATAAAAAATACCTACTAATACAACTAAAACCTTGGACGATCTCATAAGAATTGTATTGAGCAGAAAAAGCTAGATAGATATAGTATTTCTTTATGATGTTCCAGAACAAGTAAAATTTACCTTGCCTGATAAAAATCAGAGCATGTGGTCGGTGGTGGAAAATTAATAAGGAAATGACTCAGGCAACTTTTCTGGTTGATGGAAATGTTATGAACCTTTAATACGGTGGCATGGATATATATAATTATCAAAATTCATTGATCATTATGATTTTGATATGTAGAAATGATACCTTAATATGAAATATATAATTTAAAAGAATTTTATAAATGTGTAAATTAGCCATCAGAAATTTACACATTACTAATGAACACATAATTGGATATTTATATTTAGTTCTAACCCCCCCCCCTGAAAAAGAGAAAAATACTCATGTTGTATAGTATAGTGCTTTAATTTTTTAGAGTAAATACAGTTTTTATGAATAATGGTTTCCATTTGGCCTCATCACATAATATTTCATATTCAAGCTATGATTATTTTAAATGTCTTATAGAAAATAAAGCACAGCTGTAGATAGCATATCAATAAGAAAAAACATTGAAAAAAACAAAAATATTTCAGTTTCTTTACACTTTTACAACTATAGAGTAAAATTTAAGAAACAAAAGGTAATCATAAATCTAAAGATAGTTTATTTATGCAGTATAATGTTATATACTGGGTAGAATTGTTTTATGTTACTAACTTTTTATTCTATCTTACCCCATAAATTAATTGGCTTGAGAGGCAGCAGAATAATAACAATAAATAAATTTACCACATTAGCTAATACAAATATAGCTACCATGTTCAAAACTTCAGCAAAGTAAAACATTTGTCATTCTGTTGTACAACTACCAAATGTTTTTTATCTGCTGAATCCATTCCTCACCCCTTGTTTTCATCTCTATTAAAAGTGCTTAGTGAAAATTCACTAGATGTTTTCTTCTCTTTAAATTCCAGGATTATCTCTTTAGACATGCCTATTTCATTGGGCTCTGAATTACCCTACATTCTACAATTATTTCACACATCAAATCACACCACATACACACTCAAAAACCCTGGCTGACACTGTTGCCATGCATTTGCATTATTCAGAGCAGATACACTTAGCTCAGTGCTATCTCCAAAAAGGACAGACTAATCAATGTTTTACAGAAGAAATAATAGCCATAGTTCCAAAGAGCAAATAAGACCAGAGACCAACAGTAGGTGTATGCTTAAATCTAGCAAAATAATAGCCATTTCCTAATTTCATCTCAATTTTTGCTTGCCCTCAGTGATTAAAAAACATAAAAACAACAACAACCAATAATTGTGACCTCTATATACTGTGATTGTTTCAACCAAATTGTACAGTTTAAAACAATATTGGTAGGAATCCAGGAATAGCTGGAAGGAAGTTCAAACGCAGGTCAGCTTGCAGCCTAACCGAGCTAAGATTTCTAGATCTTTAACTTTAATTAGAAGATCATTAAAAATCAATGCTCTGTGATGTGAAATGGCAGCTCTGAGTCTGCACACAAACATTGTGCAGAAACTTGGACAGGGTGTTGCCTCACAGATATGATGTATTCTGAAAGCCCCGACAAAGGCTGGCAAAAACGAAACCTGAAGAGCCCAAACCTCTCAGCCCCCCTCCCTCTAAGCCTTCGATGAGCTAAGTGGGTAGTAAAATGCCATTGTAGTGACCTCAATATCACCCATAAAATTTATATGGTTTGTAAAGAAGTACTTTATAGAACTCTTCTGATAAGCCCTGGGGAGAGAGTTATTAGGAGAGCACCCAAGAAAGAGAGGAAGGCAGAATAAGGTATGCTGGTGATTCAGGTATGTCAAGAAACGGATGAAAGAAATCATTTGTCCTGCTGCTTTATTTTGTGTACCCTCTCTGATCACTTTGTTTATGTTTGTTTCTCAACTTGTGAGCATTTTTATAATATTACAATGCACTAAAGCTAACGTTAAAAAACAATCATTTCACCTGACCCTGATTGCATATTAATTAAGCTATGTGTGTTTGAATGATGTTTATTATAGGTCTATTATCATCTACCTTCATTTGCAAAAACATCATAAGTGAAAAAAAGGGACTCTAAACATAAATCATAGTTTCTTGTGTTTTATACTTGCAAAATGAAGGGCCCTGGAAATTCAAACAATAATCTGAAATGTATGTTAAAGGTGAAGGGAAAATATACAGTTCACTTATACTCTTATTATTCAACAAAATGACAGATTTCTTTCAGAGATTTCTGTTATCAAAGAGAAGAAGACAAAGCAAAGGCACTATGGTGTATGTAGTATCATTGCTTAACACTAAATATGCTTGTTACACCAAGAGAGAAGAGATTTCCCTGGGTGTACATTCTTAAAGAAATTTGTCACTCTATTTCTTTAAATTAGCTATGCATTAATTAGTAGAGAATAGTAGTTTACAAAATATTTAAGAGTTGTTTACATAAAAGAAAATTATTAATTATATTACTCTAACCCCTCGTTATGTCAATCTTTTATAATTAAAATTTAATGTATTAGGACCCTTTCTACAGGCTTGCACTAGTATTTCATAAACAGGCAGGTTTTCTCAGTATATGTTATAAACACATGACTACACCAAGATAAAAGCATGACAGCGTTCCTCAGATTTCTTATCATTCTTTTTTTTTTTCAGCGTTAACCATTTTAGATATATTCAAATTTTACAATATTCTATGTTATAGACATACAAAGCTCCAAGTTCTGTAAATAGAAGGTATGCAAATATCAAGTTTGAATATAGCTTGGTCTCCAGTTTTTCTTATCACCTCTTTTTCACATTTTCAATTCACAAAGTGATTATTTTGTTATAATAATAATTAATTACTGTAGCCTACAAATATTTTATAAAATATATTTTTAATAATCAGGAGAAAATAATTACAATTCAGAAGCTTCAGCCAATTTTGAAAATAATAAATTTACTTTTGATATATCTAAACTTTATTTGAAAAATAATCTTGAAGGACACACTAGGAAGGGAGGGATATACCAGTCTTCATTTGTTTATATGAATCAATATAATCATATACATGCTCACTGTAGTTTTATCTATAGTTTTGCTATGCTTAAAACATTTATGGTAGTAAAAAATGAACACATAAATTGTATGTAGATGCTTACCTATAATGCCTACATTAAAAATCTTGCTTCTAATACTCTAAATGATAAGGTATTCAAAGTGTCTTTCTCTGAAGAAAAATGACGTATATTTGGAATTTACATAAAATATACTATTAACAGATTAAAATATTTCTAGTTAGACTTTCCTCGAGCACTGCTAAACTCTTGTTCTCTACAGCCAGTCACAATAGCTGAATGTTTTTATAATGAAACTGATGTAAATAAATGGTGCATGTATATATTTATGTAAATTTCTTAGTTGGCAGTTCTACATCTGGAAAAAACTAAAGAATGAGCCTCACTGATCCAGAACCTCTACCTGAAGGGTCCAATGACCGACACTTGAAATCCCAAGGGCTGTTATGGGCAGGCAGTCTTGCCAACACCCGGTAGACTCTAGATATAACATCTCACAGTGGTGAGAACGTGATAGGGATTATTGTGTGGTAAGGCCACCTAGTGGGTTTCCAGGAAGGTGGGACTAGTGCCATATGATTAATTTTAAGAGAAAAAATGTATTTTCTTTGAGAACCAGGGAGCCAATGGCAGAGGAGTGAGGTAATAAACTGGTGATTTCTCTGAAAATTTTTTAAAGGATGTCTCTCCACAGATGCTTTCTCCTTGCTGTTTGGAAAGTTTGGGTAAAGCAGGGGTCCCCAAACATTTTACACAGGGGGCCAGTTCACTGTCCCTCAGACCACTGGAGGGCCGGACTATAAAAAAAACTATGAACAAATCCCTATGCACACTGCACATATCTTATTTTAAAGTAAAAAAACAAAACGGGAACAAATACAATATTTAAAATAAAGAACAAGTAAATTTATTATTTTTTTTTCAACTTTTTTAATAATTTTATTTTTTTAATGGGGTGACATCAATAAATCAGGATACATATATTCAAAGATAACATGTCCAGGTTATCTTGTCGTTCAATTATGTTGCATACCCATCACCCAAAGTCAAATTGTCCTCTGTCACCTTCTATCTAGTTTTCTTTGTGCCTCTCCCCCTCCCCCTTTCCCTCTCCCTCTCCCCCCTCCCCCCGTAACCACCACACTCTTATCAATGTCTCTTAGTTTCACTTTTATGTCCCACCTACATATGGAATAATGCAGTTCCTGGTTTTTTTCTGATTTACTTATTTCACTTCGTATAATGTTATCAAGATCCCACCATTTTGCTGTAAATGATCCGATGTCATCATTTCTTATGGCTGAGTAGTATTCCATAGTGTATATGTGCCACATCTTCTTTATCCAGTCATCTATTGACGGGCTTTTTGGTTGTTTCCATGTCCTGGCCACTGTGAACAATGCTGCAATGAACATGGGGCTGCATGTGTCTTTACGTATCAATGTTTCTGAGTTTTTGGGGTATATACCCAGTAGAGGGATTGCTGGGTCATAAGGCAGTTTTTTGAGGAACCACCATACTTTCTTCCACAATGGTTGTACTACTTTACATTCCCACCAACACTGTATGAGGGTTCCTTTTTCTCCACAGCCTCTCCAACATTTGCTATTACCTGTCTTAGAACAAGTAAATTTAAATCAACAAACTGACCAGTATTTCAATGGGAACTATGCTCCTCTCACTGACCACCAATGAAAGAGGTGCCCCTTCCAGAAGTGCGGTGGGGGCCGGATAAATGGCCTCAGGGGGCCGCATGTGGCCCGCGGGCCGTAGTTTGGGGACCCCTGCTGTAAAGCATATGAGTAGTGCTCGCTTCAGCAGCACATATACTAAAGCATATGAGTAAAAATCTTTCCTTCTTGCATTCAATGGTAAAATGTGATTAACCCATATAGTTTTGTGGGAAGGTATTGCAGAAAAAAAGGAAGAAGAAATAAAGGATCTCTGTCTCTTTCTCTTCTCATAACTCCTCTCTTCTTTCTCTCTCTCCACCCTATCTCTGCTAGTGCCTCTGGCCAGGAAGGAACAACCTATCAAAGACCTGTGTCCAGGACCTTTAATGTCCCCACAAGATAGGCAGAGATGCCCATGGGGACTGGGCAGTTGTCAAACACAGCATAGAAACTAACTAGCAGGACAACTCATGAGCTGATATAAAACAACTCCATATGAAGCAGGAAGTGTTTCTCAAAAGAAGGGAAACAGCAACAATTGGAATATAAGGGTGAAACGTGGTACCCCTAATAACACTGTTATTTTAAAAACGTAAATATTTCTTGCTTAATTTCAAAGATATTATTTTTTTGTCTTATGAAAGTATCTTGAATCTAATAATTTAAACTGATACTTTCACCCTTGCTCTAATTACATATTTGAAATTTAGATTTTTTTAAATGAGAACTGCTTTTATCATGCCTTTAGAAAAAAAAAAAACAACACACGAGTCCATAAACTTTTCAGAGATGAATGAATTGGCTTTATCTCAAGCCAGCACACACGGCCCTCTGTGCACTGGGGGACTGGTGACACAGCTGACAATCAAAGCTATAACACCTGCTGGAGCCTGGATCTTCGGAAGATGGGCTGGGGAGATGGCTTTTAACTTCCTGGATTCCCAGCGGACACCAAGAAAATAATTTGCTCTATTAGATCATGGCTTGTCTTGGAAATCATCCAGTTAGGGAAATACTTTAATTTCTGCTAACGTTCTGAAGAGACCACCAGTGAAAGGGTGTACTGTGCACACGAACCATTCAGGAATTAAAGAATGATCGCAAATAAACACAATAGTTTGAACTGCAATGCATGTGAAATATTCTAAAGGAAGTGTTCTCAGAAGTATAACCATACCCCTCAAACTAAAACGAAATGCTCGTATCCATCAAGAATTAGGAAGCTACCCAGTGGTAACAGCATTGTTTTAAAAAAGGGTTGTATAATATATTTATCTAGGAAAGGAAAACTTTATGCCTCATTTTCACTGTCCTTTTGTTCATATTGATTTTTATCATAATTTAGAAACATTCCCGAACAGAAAAGCAGAATAAACCTCCCTTTCTTATTACACCAGAGACCTTTTAAGCAGCAGAGGATTTTGATTTAGATTCAAGCATTAAAATTAAATCACACATCCTAAGGAAAAATGATCTGTAATAATAAAAGCCACACACATGGGATATGAAAGTGCTATTGAATAATGAAGCAAGCTACAGTTGCAGTGTGTGGGGCCAGTGTGATTAAATCAAGAGTGCTTTTGAAAACAAATTTCTTCACTGTCATCTATCGATTGCTGGCATATTAACAAACAAATTACTGGAAGAGATGAATATCATAAATTAGAAAGGAATTATTTCTCCTCAATTAAAGTAGCTTCATTTACGGATGCCCTGTTGAGGCTGCTAGGACAGTGCCTGTAGGTACAATTGAAGGCAAGGCCCGGTGGATTCATCAGCAATAACAGATTTTAATGGCTGCCATTCTGTAACTGTTACTTGCTGACACTAGCCACCAGGTAGTGAGAATGTGTGGTTCTCGTATTGGCATTTTGCTCATTACCTGGGATCCTTGGCTCACATCTGTTAACACCACCCAAGGCAGTGACCTAGGTCAAAATGTTCCTTCATTAATTCTGAGCTACTTTGAAAGCTCTGAGTTTGAACTTCTTTTCCTTTCCCTTCTTTTAAACCAACATCTTTAACTTGTTTGATCCATTTTAAGATTTTCTGATTAAAATGTTTGTTAGTGATAATTTAATCAGGCTACAGAGTTTTATGACATTTTTTAAAAAGATATTTTCTTTTTACTATTGGGTGATAAAGATCATTATAGCACATACTTTTTTTTTTTATTAGCAGATTAAACAGATGAGGATTGGAATCCAGTGAACTCATGTAAAGGGTTTCTACTCATCTCTTTGTGTGTGTGACAAAGAGTTGTTTTTAGGTCACTAATGTTTTGAGAAAATGCTGTTATAGTTTCATTCTTCTTGATTTCCATCACTCAAGAATGTTTTTTTCAGTTAGTCCTCATAAGCCACACACTTTCTTATTCGATAATGGGCAGAAAAAGCGCTAGTCCAGCTATTATCAAATCTCTTTGTGACCCATGCTAAGTGATTCTGCACTACTTTTACTTCAATCTTTGACTGTTAAGAAATTTAAATTATGTAACCCATAACATATTAATGATAATTATTGTGAGAAATGTTAAAGGAGAAGTAAATATTTTTATTTATATTCATAGAAAATATAAAAGAAAAAAAATTAAGAAAGTTTTCACAGTTATAACAATGAAAAAAATCCCCAAAAATTCCTAAAAGAAAATAAGAAATCTTTGCCTTGTAAGTCTGGGTTGGAAATAATATGTAAACATGTGCAAAATGACTTTGTAACTAAGAGGTTTTTTATAAGTGAGAAGAATACATGCTCTTATGGTTACTGAAGAGCAGTGGAGTTCAGTACTCATTAAACTTGTCAAAAGTTTTCACAGATCAATTGGGCCTTGAAACTTTAAATAAATAGATGCAGGTGTCTTCTAAGATTGCATTTAAATAATGGTTTCTTCCTCAAAGTGTAAAATAAAAGACTAATGTTAAAATACCATAAAATATTATTTGTTGGCTCACACCTGCTATTCTTAGGTGACACTAATACACAAGTGAAAGACGTGCCTTCTGGTCTTCCGCAGAGTGTTTAAATCAGATCAACTGCACAAAGTCGGAACTTATTTATGTCCTCTTTGCTTTGTAAATGTATATCCACTCTTTTAAGAGAATACATTGTTAAATTAAGTAAGCTGTTTCTATATCATTTTTAAGACTTTTTAAGGAAAATTAAGACAAATAATTATAAAGAGAAAAAATGCATAAAAGCTTATTTGTTGGAAAATCCATGAGGCCATGGATAAACTTATTTCATGTATATTCTATGTCTATAAAAATGTCATAATTTAAGATATAAAATATTTTTACTCTGGTGTTATAATCAAGTACAATTCTTAAATTCTTAGACTTTAAATTGATTCTTCAGGTAACAGCTGTGAAAAGAAGCCCAGTATTTTTTTAAAAATTACATATAACATGTGTGAGTGTGTGTGTGTGTGGGGGGGGTGTATCTGTACATTAAACTGAGCTCTTTGTTTAAGATACATGAGGTTCAAGAGGCTGCCTTGGAACTCTGTCTGTGGTCTTCTGTTTCCACCTTGTTAGGCTGTAGCACAATTTAAAGATTACTGAAATAACTGTAAAAGAAACATGAGATTTCTGATCTTTGGCTTTAAGTAATAAAATAAAGCTAAAATTGAAGAAGTATAATGTCTATGTCACCACTGAAAAATTTTACTTTTAAAAGTACTTGTCAAAAGTTAACTATTTTTCTACATTTATTAGAAGTAATATTATCCACTTTTTGGAAGCAATAAACTTTCTAGTGTTCTGTGTAAGTTATTCTGGATAAAGTTTAAGTGATATGTAAAAAAAAGAAGTCTGATTGATTTATTTAGCCTGAATCATTCTCACTGTATAAAAGAAAATATCAAATTATTTATTAGCACAAGTTTTAAAACTAATTTACCTTAAATAACACCAGCACGTTTTCATAATTTTAAATATTTTTATTATCAACATGATATGTAACTTTAGTTCACAAGGAATTTCCATTAAAAAAATGAACCTTACTAAACACATAAACCATGAAACTATTGTCAACAGTGCCACAATTCTCTAAACCATAATGTCCAATAAAAATACTCTGGGAGTAGATAAAGTCTGTGACTATACTATAATGTGGAGATAACATGCTGCACTGACATTTATTAATCATAGTAAAATGCCCATTAAAATTAAATTGCATGTGTGTTAAGTAGAAGTGTTCAAGATATCATAAGACAAATCATGGTATAATGTTTAGCCCAGCTTGAGTTGTAACCTGAGATCTGAGGTTACATTTAGTTCTTTTCTCCGGAGTTCATTGTTCTTTCTGTGACTGGGTATTGCGTGTGCGGCTTCACACTGGCCTGTCTGTGGCCCCCTTTTATGACTGAAAATGGTTTATCATAATCAATGTTAACAATGAATAACTGCCAACAAAAATGACCATATTTTATTTGATCTTGTTCAATTTGGAGAAAACAAAATAAAACCAACAGAAAAAAATATTACTTTAGTTGTTAGTTTCTTGAGACCAAGACACAAGTGGGGAGATACGCCTTCTAAAAGGGATAGCAATGGTAGTCAGGAGAGAGTTGGTAATGCCATTCAGGTGATCTGAAGTGACAGGACCCCAAAGGGCAGGTGGGTGTGCTTGCAATGCATTGACTTGGGTCGTGGTTTTTGAAAAATCAGGTACTCACATTTTTATCACAAAAAGCCTTGTAAAGAAGCTAAGGAGTGACAGTACTTTGTTTTTATTTTTGTATTGTTTTTCCTTTCATTTTCTCAAGAGTTTATGTGACCAACATTTAATGGGCTCCATTACACCCTACCACAATTTCCTTATCTCTGGGTTGTGCTTCATTTGTGTCTATACTCCATGTTTTCAGAACTATAATCCAAAATTTGTATTTAGTTTGTAAATGCATAGACAAAGCCTCTGTGTTAACGCGCGCACGCAAACACACACACACACACACACACACACACACACAAATACTGAATTTATTACAAATTTGAATTTCATTTTGTGAAAGGTACTTAAGGGGGAAATTGGCATTTATCTAGAATAATCAATTTCTGTATTATAATTTTTACAATGGTAATATCCTTGTCACATTAAAATCTAAATTAAGCATACGTCAAGATACCATTCAATATCCTTTAGGGGATACTTGCCAATATTATTTAGACTTTTAAAATAAAAATAGTTGTCTTAAGTAATAAGTTCCTACTAAAGTTTATTGTCCAAACTAAATATAAACATATTAATTAAACAAATAACTGTTATTATTTGAATAATGACTAGTGGCTGAAAAAGTTGATTCAATACATTGCTTAGAAGTTAGTCATGGCCAAATATGAACACCATTTACTCTCTTCTCTATTTCAGTTATGAAATCAAGTTAGAAAAGTGCCAAGATATGAGCTCTCTATGAAATAATTCTGTATGCTAAAAAATCAAAATTTGAATTGCTTTAAATGTAAATAACTGAAATAAAGTTTAACTTAAATTTACTAATTTTATTTCTTCAGTAAAACAATTGTTTGCAGTAGACAACTGTGTTAATTCTCTCTCTCTTCACTCTCTCTCTCTCTCTCACACACACACATACACACACAAGAAATTCTGTTTCTTTTGTTTCTCCTGTTCTTCACATCTAAACAATATATAGGTGTTTCCGGGTCAGTCTCCAAAATAGTTCCTGCAGTTGGCAGCCTGTTGCCATGTCACCGCAAGCAACCCAGTATTTGTGACTGTCATTTTCACTCATTTTAATAGCACCATAACTGTTCTACTTTTGTCTGTCCCAGAATGCATTCTCCGTGCAGATGCTAGAAGGCACATTTGTGTGTAAAATATATTAGTATTTTTGTTTGTTTGTTTTAATTCCTAGGGTCATTTTCCAGTACCTTAGCATAAAGTCAGAATTTCAAGTTAAGGAAATTGGCGACTTACTTTCTCTCCTCATCTGATACTACCATCCACCTCGCCCTAGGATTCTCTCCCAGAACTACCTGTCTTCAAGGATCCATGTCTCTCATCCCTCCCATTCCAGCACAGATTTTTTTCTCTCCATGGTCCTTGCCTGGTCATTCCTCAACTTCTACCTAGTCAATCTAACCCAAGGTCAAATGATCTCTGCGTAGAAAAATGCTCTGACAACACTGTCAAGGGAGTCCTGGCCCTGGCCGATTGGCTCAGTGGTAGAGTGTTGGCAAGTGGGTGGAAGGCCTAGTCAGGGCACACAGGAGAAGCAACCATCTGCTTCTCTGCCCTTCCCCCTGCTCTATCTCTATCTCTTTCTTCCCCTCCCACAGCCATGACTCCAATGGTTTGAGCAGAGTTGGCCCCAGGCACTGAGAATGGCTCCACGGTTTTGCCTCAGGTGCTAAAATTGCTTAGTAGCCAAGTGATGGAGCAGCAGCCCAGATAGGCCAGCACCAACTGGTAGGGGCTTGCCCGCTGGATCCACTTAGGGTACATGCTAGAGTCTGTCTCTCCTACCCCACCTTTCACTTAGTAAAAAAAAGGAAGTCCTCCTGCTCCACTCTGTCCTGTTACTTATCACTTTGTTTTATTTACTGCAGTTTTGGAGTGGAAATTTATTATATTTTGTTTTATTTCATTCAGTTATTTTTTTCTCTCTTCATTAAAGAGCTTTGACAACAAGATTTCCTTGTCTTTTTATTGTTATATTCCATCATCACTCAAAGTACGGAGAGGACTCACGATAAGAATTTATTGAATTAAGACATTATTGATGCTAACTACCTTCTTTATCAAGCCTAACATGTCATTTCTTCAGTTGAGGTTCAAAGTTTAATTAAAAACTTAAAGTGATGTGTTTTTTATTTCAATCTTGCTTTCACTTTCCTTTTTCAATTACAGTTCTTTTTTGTTTTTTGTATTTTTCTGAAGTTGGAAATGGGGAGGCAGTCAGACAGACTCCTGCATGCGCCTGACCGGGATCCACCCGCATGCCCACCAGGGGGCGATGCTCTGCCCATCTGGGGTGTTGCTCTGCCTCAATCAGAGCCATTCTAGCTCCTGAGGCAGAGGCCACAGAGTCATCCTCAGCACCCAGGCAAACTTTGCTCCAATGGAGGGGAAGAGAGAGACAGAGAGGAAGGAGAGGGGGAGGAGTGGAGAAGCAGATGGGCGCTTCTCCTGAGTGCCCTGGCCAGAATCGAACCCAGGACTCCCGCACGCCAGGCCAACGCTCTGCCACTGAGCAAATCAGCCAGGGCATTACAGTTTTAATCTAAGATAAACAGCTAAATATATTCTTTGACATCTTGATTGCAATCATATGTTTTACAAAGTACCTAAAAAAATTGATGTTAAGTTAATAAAATGAACCTTAAAAACATTTTTACTATATTTAGATATTAATTGAGATAAAAAGATATAACAAATCTTTTTTTATAATATTTAAATTTTGTTATATAACTAAAATATTACTTGCAGAATCTCATATGTAAAATAAAAATAGCAATTGAAATAAAATCATTACTAGAAAATTACGTACATATAATAAATTTATATAATACAACCCTTACATTTATTTTTATTTTGTTGCACTTCAATAGAAAATATCGTTCCTCATTTAAAATAAATAGATCAGTTACTTTAATTATTCAAAAGTGAATAATTTTTTTGTTATTTTTCATATATCTGCTGTTGTCAGGAAAAAAAAGTGATGTCAAGTAAAATAGAATTCTTGGGTTGACAGAGAAGAAGAAAAGATTAAAATTATTTTGACACATGCTCTGGCCGGTTGGCTCAGCGGTAGAGCATTGGCCCCGGGTATGGAAGTCCTGAGTTCGATTTCCGGTCAGGGCACACAAAAGAAGCACCCATCTACTTCTCCACACTTTCCCCTCTCCTCTCTCTCTCTCTCTCTCTCTCTTATCCTCCTTCAGTCAAGGCTCCATTGGAGCAAAGTTGGCCCTGACACTGAAGATGGCTCTGTTGCTTCTGCTTCAGGCGCTAGAATGGCTCATACTGCAACATAGCAATACCCCAGAAGGGCCGAGCATTGCCCCCTGGTGGGCATGCCGAGTGGATCCCGGTCTGGCGCATACAGGAGTCTGTCTGCCTGTCTGCCTCCCCAGTTCTAGCATTGGAAAAATACAAAAAAAAATTATATTTTAACACTATAGATTAAAAATTACAGTGTTAAGATATAGATTCATGATGTTTCCCCCAAGCATAGAACTCCTGTTACAAAAGAAATAGCAACAATGTTGTCATTTCTTTTAAATTTTAGTTCAATTAGAATCATGCTGAGCAAAAAATGAGGTGTGAAGAGAAGAGATATTTGTTGAGTGCTTATGATGTGACTTTAGATTCTTCAGTTCATTTATTCCTCCCATGACCTCTTTTACTCTACACCACATTTTTTTATTTGCAGATAAGATATAAATTAAGAGTGATTAAGAGATACAACCAAGCTTAGATCTCTAGTAAATGAAAGATAGTGATTTGAATTCAGATGTATCTGTTTCTAAACTTATTGCCATAGAAACACTGGAGTTTCTCTACCCCCCTTCATAGTTACTACCACGCCCGTCCAGGTGTGGAATAAATTAGGGGTTTCTTCATGCCCTGGAGCTCTGCAAGCCATGGCAATAATGAAAATCAAGTGATCAAAAATGAGCTTAGTTCTAAAAATTTCTACAGAAAAGCAGAATTAAAAAATCATAAATTTAAGTAAAATTGAAATAAAAAAGGAATAAGCGGACATTGCTGGACTTAGTTGTAACAAATCTGAGTTGTGCTCAATGCAGCTAAAGAAACTTCCTCTCTCCTCCTCCAATTCTTGTTTATTCCTCCTTTTCTCTCTTTCTTATAATTAATTCAATTTTTTTTTTAAATTTCAAATTTTTCCATACTTGCTGTAGAAAATGAAACAAAACTTTCCATTACACCTTTGTATCTGTGCAACTATACACACTCACATACATATAATTTACATGCATGAAATCATATGCATGCTATCTCAAAATGTATTTTATTCTAGTCAGTAATACATAGTGTAGTCCCATTACAATGCATATAAATGTATGTTGTTTTTCTAAGTAATGGTAACAAGCTTTTTGCTTGGGTGTAACATACAGTATATTACTACTAAACTATGGAATTTTAAGTGGTTTCTAAATATTTTGAAAAATTTTAAGACAATATAATTTTTAACCTTGCATTAGAATCTTGATGCATCTTTTCCAATTATCTCTTTGCAAAATGAGAGTAAAATTTCTGGGGTAAAGTATAGGCTCACTTAAATTTGAGGCACATTGCTAAATACTTGATCAGAAGCTAATATGAAAAGAAATTTCCATATTCTACACCATAGGACATATTGTGATATATTTATACACACACACTCACACATATATATATATATATATATATATATATATTCACACACATATACAAACATAGTACATATGCTAAAATTACAAATGTTGTTAAATTAACAATATTAAATTAACATTGCTTGCCATTTTTATTATCCTGGTTTTCTGAAATAATGCAAGTATTCATTCTCTATATGTTGTAATATCTTACTCATAGAAAATATGTGATTACTAAAGGTTTGAAATAATTCATCTTTAATTCTACTGAAATTCCTATTAAATAAAGTAACTCTCAGAGAACTTCTTCTATTTATCTCAAAGTTACAAGTGCATTCATTTTTTATTGCTTTTTGAGTCATGTAAGTTGGCATATTTCCCTTTACCTTTCACTTAATTTATTCATTTACTCATTTATTATTGGACAGTATTTTCTGTTTTCCAGTACCAGACACAGATCTATATTTTCAATGAAGCAGAGTCAAAGATCCCCGAATTTAGAGTTCATAGTCAAGCAAAATGAGAGAGAGAATAAATATTAAATACACAAATTGCCTAGTATGTTAGAAATTGATACATACTGAACAGAAAACAAAAGTAGAGCAGCTTAAGGAATATCTGGAGTGTTGTTTAATGGGGGAGTTGGAGAAGCAGTTTACCATGTTAAATAGGGTCCTCTAGTTTGTCTCATTGAAAAAGTAAGATTTATATAAGGAAAAAGCTTAATGGAAGTGGGAAAGTTAAAAAAAAAAGTTAATGAATCTCATTTTCCAGCAAAGGGAATGTTTGGAGCAAAATCATGTGGAGGAGTGTTTAATGTGTTCTAGAATTAGCAAGCATTACATACTATTGAGTATAAAGTTGTACAAATTATATAATTGTTTGCATAGAAGATCCTTTTTAGTTTTCTGTGTTCTAATTCTGGCTCCACCACTTAGAGTCTTGTTGATCTTCTGTAAAACACTTTACTTATCTATGCTGCAGTAATCACATTTAGAACATGAAGACTTAAATCTGCTGACCTTAGTGTGTTGATGAGAACAGTGAATAAATAATTACAAGCAATGCATTTAAAGCAATGCCTAGCACAATGTAAGAACTAAAAGTTGGTTAGCTATCATCCCACTAGTAATATCATTTCTTAGCCAAGAAGAATTAGTTCTGTTAATATCAAGTTGAGATTTTTGTTATTTTGGCCAATTCTTTGCCTCAATATTTATTCTAGGTTGGTTGATGTCAAAGATGTGCATTTTTTTCAGCCTCTCAGATGTCTAAGGTGGTAAAAAGATTCCTAGAACCTATGAACTTATTATGTCTTCTGTAGTGAATGTTAAAACTTCTGCCCAGTGTCAATCTGTCAGGTTGAGAATATCCTGATCTCTGGTATGTACTGCTGGTTTCATCTGAGATAAACTTTTAGTACAGTGGTCCCTCGTCTAATGTGGGGGTTAGGTTCCAGAACACTCCCTCAATAGGCAAAAATCCGGGAAGTAGTGACCTTATATTTATTTTATTATTTATATATATTTTAAAGCTTTATAAGCCTCACACTCTTATACACCTTTTCATTTTTTAGGCTAGAAAATGCTTATTTTACTGCAATAATAATTGAAATAATAAATATATAAAAATACCTTTATACCGCAAAATCCTCCAATATAGCGAAAAATTCGTGATACAAAATTAGATATATAAAATTTAAAAATCAGCGATACAGTGAGACTGTGAAAAGTAAACCACAATATGGCAAGAAACAATTGTATTTACTCAACTATAAAGGTTTGTTCTTTAGAAGTTTTCTTTGTTTGTACTCTGACTTGTCTGTTTTAATACCCAGTTTTCCCCTTTTCAAAAACACACATTGTTTCTTTATTCATTTTATATCATTTCCACTTCTGCTTCTAATTCATTTCCATTATGCCACCTTAAATGGTTAATAGAATTTCAACTGGAACCATTTCTCATTTTGAATTTTCAGTGATTTTCTATTTATGGTAGAGTAAATTGTTTGAGAATGGGAAGGTGAATATTCGACATTTCTGTGACTCACCGTTTTTGGTCTTAACCCCCACATTTATGACTATCAATGAAAGGTTTTTATTTATGATTTTTTTTGCTTCTCTTAGTTCCTTTCATATTCTTAATGCTATATAACACAATGCTCTCTTAAAAGGGGATTAACATGTGAATTTCTTAAGTGTTCTTTTGATTTGCTCAAAATTATTGTTGAGCCTGACCAGTGGTAGTGCAGTGGATAAAACTTCAACCTAGAATGCTGAGGTCACAGATTCAAAACCCTGAGGTCACCAGCCTGAGTGTGGAGTCACTGACTTGATTGTGGGATCATTGGCACGATCCCTTGGTCTCTGGTTTGAGCAAGTGGTCACTGGCTCAGTGTAAGTGCTCCCATCAAGGCATGTATGAGAAAAAAAATCAATGAACAACTAAAGTGATGCAGTTATAAATTGATGTTTCTCATCTCTTTCCCTTACTCTCTCTCTTTCACTAAAAGAAAATAAAAATAAATAATAAATAATAAATAAAAAGATACTATTGATGTTAGCTGTATGAGCTTGGGGTTCTTTCCAAATTCAGTATTTATTACATAATCTGTATTATCTCTCTTTTGTGCATTTTAGACAAGGAATAAGAATTCTGAAAGCAAAAGGGCAGAAATGTTCAACATTAGAAACCCAGAAATAATTCATCCATGTTAAAAAAAGAGTCAAACAAACTTAACTTTTAGTTCTTTAAAACTAACTTTGTATTTATTATATTCCATATTATGTATGTCTCAAAAATCAAGTTTTGTTGTTTCTCAGTTGATTCTTCTCATGTTTTATACAGTAATTAACTTAAATCTTATTTTTATATGCAAATATAAGATTGTAAATTATAAGAACTTGCTTTAATATTGCTCTCAAATCATTGGTTAATATTCCAAGATTCTTGCAGGATAAAATATCTATTCTTTGTGCTGGTAACTACTATTTGTGTGGCTTTCTGTCTTTTATATTATGAGTCATACAGGCTCATAGCTGCAATTTTGAACAAAATTTTGCTCTATCTTTAGTACATGGCTAGACAACGATAAGCAGATGTTGTAGAGAAAAATATACAGGTGTACTGTTTCTTTAGTGAGAAACTGGATAATCTACTATGTGACGTTCCATTAGCTGGTTTGTGGTATGCTGGTCTTTATTGGGAGAGGCAGGTAATGGGAAGTGGTTTAGTCAATAATAATACATTGGTAACTCTCTTGGCTTATCAAATAGTTCAGGTTGACCATCTGTCATCCAATAGGCAGAAGCACTGTCTGAGCACTCTGGAGCCTTGGGTCCAATTTGTTTGGCTGATTGGCCTAGTGAGAAGTTACTTAATTTATGTGGTTCTTAAGTTTCACAACCATAACATAAGAAATTTAAGTTTCCCCAAGACTTCTTTTATAGAATACCCTGATTCTCTTACTTTAAATGTCAGTAAACCTTAATTTGTGAGGAGTCTCATCTGAATTAACCAAAATGTCTGTTCAGTTTCCTTCAACTTCATGTCTAATTTGGTGTTCAGGCAAGCAAAAAAACTATTCACATTGGTATGATCTGAGATCAACCTACAGTGTTATTTGTCTAAAAGCACCACACTTCTCAGCCTTCCATTATAAGCTTTCACAACTAAATTTACCCTCTATAGGCAGCTAGTGGTTTAGAGACTTTATATTCAGAAGTGGTTATGGTGTCATGTATCTAACAGATTACATGGTACATAGAGTAGGTGCTTTATAAATATTGAAAGAATAAATTGTGTGGAAATGTTAATGTCTATAACACCAGACTCCACTACTTTAGGTTATCACAACTTACTTTTCAAACAGAAATATAGGTTGTCATCTGATTAATATTGAATATTAAACACAATACAAAAACTTTTATTTTTTTAAATCAGTTATTTTTAGAAAATTTACAGTCTGTAACATAAATTACAAAAGAAGCTGTTTGGATTTTCCAATTCCTCATATAATTAAAAATAAAATGAATGCAAATTCTGCAAAAATTACTGAATGTTTTATAGGCTTATTCTATTATTATGCCACTGTTTTCGGCAACCATTTAGTGTGCTGTTTTTTGTGGGGGTTTTTTGTTTTGTTTTTTGTTTTTTGGAGTTTATTTATTTATTTTTTTGTATTTTTCTTAAGTTGGAAACAGGGAGTCTCCCGCATGCGCCCAACTGGGATCCACCGGGCACGCCCACCAGGGGGCGATGCTCTGCCCATCTGGGGCATTGCTCTGCTGCAATCAGAGCCATTCTAGTGCCTGAGGCAGAGGCTACAGAGCCATCCTCAATGCCCGGGCAAACCCTGCTCCAATGGAGCCTTGGCTGTGGGAAGGGAAGAGAGAGACAGAGAGGAAGGAGAGGGGGAGGGGTGGAGAAGCAGATGGGTGCTTCTCCTGTGTGCCCTGTCCGGGAATCGAACCCAGGACTCCTGCACGCCAGGCCGACGCTCTACCACTGAGCTAACTGGCCAGGGCCTAGTGTGCTGTTTTATACATAAAATATTTCTTCTAAAATGGGAGATAAATGATTTTTTCAGTTGTCAATATTTAAAGATAAATTTTTAGTTTCCTTTAACTTTTTTTTTCTAAATATTTCTGTCTACCTCCTAAACCTCTGTCTATAACTAAACTACTTTTTCAAAAGTTAAAAAAAAATAAAACCTAATATTATCTGGAACATTTAGTATAACATAGTTTATCAAGTAGTGTTTAAACTATTTTTCAATATTTATTTTTTGAATTAACACATCTTACTTTTATCAACCAGCCCATAAATAATTAAGGTTGACCCTTTGCAGGAGTTTAATGCCTTTTTCTGAATATGGTTGAGAATGATTTATCCGTTAGCAATGACACTTGCCTTCTACTAGCAGAGACTTGACTTCCCTGCCTTAAACACGTAATTAATGTTTATTCTTACAAGTAAAAGAGCTCTAGAGGTGGCAGTCCAGAGTTGGAATAAGGTAACCAGATAACCAGGTAACCTGGTTCCATCAGGTAACCAGGGAAGCATGCTCTTCCGTTTATCACTTTTTCACTTTCATTGCTATCTTCCCTGTTCAAGGTTCTCATAATCCAATACAGCTACAGCAGCTCTAAAACAATCATGTCTAGGCTCTAGGCATGTATTAATATGCAAAAGGATAAGAATCCTTTCCGGGCTAATGAGCAAAAGTTTTATAATTCCTACTTCAAATAACAAACCTTTATGCACATTTCCTAGTCTTACCAAGTTGTTCAGTTCCACACACACGTACAGCAGGTTACAGCTCAATCTCATCCTCCTAAAGAAATGAAAGGCCTCGCTCTAAACGTTAGACTTCCCTCTTATTCTTGTTATGTATGTATCCCATGAATGCCAACGGATTTAAACCTCAAGTGAGTATTCTTATTATGAATTCACCTTTGTTTTTGGAATGTGGAAATTTCCCTTTCATGGACTGATACATGGCTATGTGTTGAAGTTCACTGACTTTGTCATATTTCCTCAATATTTATTGTATATTTTTTATGTTTGCATATTAGTTTTGTCGATCTTATATAATGAAGTTGCCAATATCAATCATTTTGAAATATGAACAGATTTCATTGCAATGAATTTCAATTATGCTGCTAGAGCCAGTTCTAGATCATACTCAACTTTGATCTTTTTCCATTGGACAGTTTGTTCAAAAAAAAATAACAAAAATGAAAACCATATCTTACCTCTGTGTCCACTACAACTATCCACTACATTTACTTTGCCGTGTGGAGGTTGCAGAGATTTAAAAAAAAAAAAAAAAAAAAGGTGGCCAATAAGGCAGGTCATGGTCCTGGTGAATTAGAGTAAGTCTGAGTGGGGTAGGAGAAATGGGGCCAAGTTCATTCTTACAGCTGATGTATCTTCCACAGGGCTGATAAAAACCTCACTCTTTTTTTTTTTTTACAAAAGTGATCCCAGAGGGGACAGTTTTATTAAATTGCTCAACTGTTTTTGTACATTGATTTTGACAAATATTCCATTATAATTGCATTACCAGCAACCTCTTTTCTGTAATTGTCCTAATTCTGAGCACATTTGTACCAAACAGCATGAGACAAATGTTTTCAGAGTAAACTGTTTCTTGCAAACCCTTTCTTTAATTAAAAATCTAAGTAAATTTAGCCATTCTATGATAGCATCATTGTTGTCACAATGAATATATCGTCCAAATTCAGGTGGAAAACAATTTATTTTTCATACTTAAACATTAAAGGGCAGCTTCGTGTTGTTTAATATAGTTGGTCTTTGCTGAGTTTTTTATTGTTTTCTCTTACACTGACCATACCCTCATGCACATTCTTCAGAACTCTTTCCTGTGCCACTGCATGCCTTGATTTATGACTATGTCTTATGTCTGCTGTTAAACCTTTCAGCATTCATTTGCCATATATGGCCCCTCTGATTCTTTGCTTTGGAATTTGACACTTCTTTTTCTGGTGAACTGACTTCTTGCCCTGAGGTCTTGCCTGACGTGCAACTTCAAAGTTATTTCAGGGTTGATGGTCTCTTGAAATATTGTACATAGTCTTTATTTTTGTTTATCTATCAAAAATCTTGTAAAACTTATTCATAGCACTTATTCTTTTTCTGTTGTATGCTTTTCTATTTAAAAATAAAGAGTATTACATTTTCATTTTTTCTTTTTTTTTGTGACAGAGACAAAGAGAGACAGAGAGTGGGACAGATAGGGACAGAGAGACAGGAAGGGAGAAAGATGAGAAGCATCAGCTGTCCATTGCAGCACCTTAGTTGATCATTGATTGCTTTTTCATATGTGCTTTGACCAAGAGGCTACAGCAGACCGAGTGACCCCTTGCTTAATTAAGCCAGCGACCTTGGGTTAAAGCTGGTGAGCCTTGCTCAAACTCAAACCTCTATCCACTGTGCCACCGCCTGGTTAGGTAAATTTTCATTTTTTCAATATTACTTAAAAAATATGTTTTCCATAATTTGCATTTAAAATAATAAATTCCTTTTTGCTTATTATTTATATAGCCAACTTTATGTCAATAAGAATGCAATATGCGTATCTAATCCATACATTATAATGTGTAGTGAAATGGCATACTAGGTTATCATATCTAATATATTTAATCACAGGAAAATATTTTACTTCCCATATATTACATGATCCACAAATTCATCCTCAATATTTTTCAGTATCAGTGCTTTGTTTAAACAATGACTAATGTAGAAAGATTAGAAAGATTTAATTTTGGTATTGTTCAAATTGAATAAATATTGTATTATATTTGACAAAGCACTTAACTGCTCTTATACTAGTTTTATTTGTGTATAACGTAAATAATAATATCTTATCTTGCTGAGTTTGAAAGATTGTTTAGGTAAATAATAAAATTATAGTAATAATAACAATAATGTAGCTGTTTAAAAATCTTAAAGCATTTTATGTCTAAAGTAGCTAGAAAGGCAGAGGGCTAGTTCCCCCACTCCCCCAGTTAGAGTTCTCTAGAAGTTAGTTATTATTACTAACTGACTTATTAAGTAATTTTTATAATTAATTAGATATTTGCTTTTCTGTAACCAATGTTCTAGAAGGTAAAATTAGACAATAAACAAAAACATAAATAAAGTTGATACATCTTGATGGTAACAGTGCTAAAAGGTACACCAAATCATATGAAAGGGAGTAAATCATTGAGTGAATTTGGAGTTTGATAGGGTGAAATTACTTTAAACAAAATTCTGATGGAAAGCTGCTCTAAGAAGATAAAATTCAAGATGAGGTCTTTAGAATAAGAAATAGGTAGCCAATACACCAGTGCGAGTTAAAAGCACTAGTACATACAGCATTAAAGAATGAGATGGGTGGATGGATTTTGAAAAACAAAAAAAAGAATGACTTGGCCATATTTGTTAATAGATTAAATATGAAAGCTAAAAAAAATTGAGCTTGAGTCAAATATTGTTAGTTTATGAAATTAATGAATAATATCTCTTAATGAGATTAGAAAGAAAGGGAGAAGAACAAATATAAAACAAGAACTCTGTTTTGAACATGTTACTTTTGACATGTTTACGGAATACCCAAGCAGAGATGTCAAAAAGATAAATGTTAGAAATATAAATTTGGTAATCATCAATGCATGGATATATTTGAAACTCAGAAAAGAATGAGTTTATTTAGAGTTTGTAGATAGAAAACATGGTTTAGAGAAAGAGAGAGAGGATTAATTATATGAAAGATAAAGACTGATATTCAGGGTTTGAAAACAAAGTGTGAATAATACTCAAATAAGCTATGAATATTATTATGCTTATACTTGTTCTATGAGCTGCAGTGAGGATGTGGGTAACAGTTCTAACATCTTTACAAAGTCTCTTTAGTCCAATATCCTCTACATGTGCTTTCATTAGCCGCAAACTGGGATTTAATCAGATCAGATTATATTAGATCTGGAAATGACCTTAAAAATTATTATTTCCATATGCACAATTTTATATATGAGATATATGAGACCACTGAAAGTTTATTGATTTATACAATTGTACATCTGGGTAATGGCATTCAGGAAGGTGAGCTTTTAATTTTGCATACAAAAATTAGGACTTCTTGAATTCAATGCTTTTTCAATCACCAAGTTTTCCCAAGAGTAAAGTAGATACTAAAATACACCCACCTTATTATTGGGTGCACATGGTACAAGAAATAAACTTGAGAGGCCATAACTAGGGAACACAGAGGCAACACCCATTAGACTCCAGCGGCCAAACCTTTCTTATACACAGACAAAATGGTCAGGCAGAGAAATTCACCCCAAGTGAATCAAGAGAAATCCCCAAAGAAGGACATGAATAAGTCAGATATAACCAAATTACCAGATGCAGAGTTTAAAATAATGATTTTTAGGATGTTCAAAGAGCTTAAAACAATAATAGATGGTCATTATAAACACCTAAATAAAGAGATAGCAAATATAAAAGGAAATTGAAATAATAAAAAAGAACCAGTCAGAAATGACAAATATAATATCAGAATGGAAGACCTCAATGGAAGGAATTAAAAGCAGGATGGATGAAGCTGAGGATAGAATCAGTGCTTAGAGGACAAGATAAATGAAGGCAAGGAAGCAGAGCAGAAAAAAGAAAAGAGACTCAAAAAGTTTGAGGAAACTCTAAGAGAGCTCTGTGACAACATAAAGAGAAATAATATCTACATCATAGGGGTTCCTGAAAGAACAAGGAATAGAGGCTTTGTTCAATCAAATCATATCCGAAAAATTCCCAAAATTGAGGCAGGAAATAGTCTCACATGTTCAAGAAGCACAGAGAACTCCATTAAAGAGAACTCCAAAGAAATCTACACCAAGACACATCATAATTAAAATACCAAAGCCAAGTGATAAAGAGAAAATATTAAAAGCTGCTAGAGAAAAAAAAGGCTATCACCTACAAAGGAGCCTCCATAAGGATGACATCCAACTTCTCAACAGAAACAGTTGAAGCCAGAAGGGAATGGCAAGAAATATACAAAGTAATGCAGAACAAGAGCCTACAACCAAGATCACTTTATCCAGAAGGCTATTGTTTAAAATTGAAGGAGAAATAAAAAGCTTCCCAGACCAAAAAAAAAAACTCAAGAAATTCACTACAACCAAACCAATGCTGCAAGAAATGCTAAGGGGCCTGTTATAAACAGGTCAAAGGGGAAAATATATAGCAAAAGAGAAATACAGCTTTAAAGAATAAAATGGCAATAAACAACTACATATCAATAATAACCTTAAATGTAAATGGATTAAATGATCCAATCAAAAGACATAGGGTCCTGGCCGGTTGGCTCAGTGGTAGAGTGTCGGCCTGGCATGTGGAAGTCCCGGGTTCGATTCCCGACCAGAGTACACAGGAGAGGCTCCCATCTGCTTCTCCACCCCTCCCCCTCTCCTTCCTCTCTGTCTCTCTCTTCCTCTCCCGCAGCCGAGGCCCATTGGAGCAAAGATGGCCCGGGCGCTGGGAATGGCTCCTTGTCCTCTGTCCCAGGCACTAAAGTGGCTCTGGTCACAACAGAGCGACGCCCCGGATGGGCAGAGCATCGCCCCCTGGTGGGCGTGCCAGGTGGATCCCGGTCGGGCTCATGAGGGAGTCTGTCTGAATGCCTCCCCGTTTCCAGCTTTGGAAAAATTCACACACACACACACAAAAAAAGACATAGGGTAGCTGTGTGGATAAGAAAACAGGACCCATACATAAGCTGTCTACAAGAGACACACCTTAAAACAAAAGATGCACATAGACTAAAGGTAAAAGGATGGAAAAAAATATTTTATGCAATGGAAACTAAAAAAAAAAGCTGGGGTAGCAATACTAATATCAGACAAAATTGACTTTAAAACAAAGGCTATAGTAAGAGATAAAGAAGGACACTACATAATAATAAAGGGCACAATCCAACAGGAAGATATAACTGTTATAAATATCTACGCACCTAATATAGAAGCACCTAAATTTATAAAGCAGACTTTGATGGATATAAAGGGCGAGATCAACAGCAATATTATAATAGTATGGGATTTCAATACCCTACTAACATCACTAGATAGATCCTCAAGAAAGAAAACAAAGAAACAGCTGATTTAAAGGACACACTAAGTCAACTTGATTTAATAGATATCTTCAGAACTTTTCACCCTAAAGCAGCAGAATATACACTCTTTTCAAGTGCTCATGGTACAGTCTCTAGAATAGACCACATGTTAGGGCACTAAAGCGGCCTCAACAAATTTAAGAAGATTGAAATCATATCAAACATTTTCTCTGATCACAATGCCATGAAACTAGAAATCAACCACAACAGAAAAACTGAAAAATACTTAAACACATGGAAATTAAATTGCATATTATTAAATAATAAATGGTTTAACAATGAGATCAAAGAAGAAATAAAAAAATTTTTAGAAACAAATGATAATGAGCATCTATCAACTCAAAATTTATGGGACACAGCAAAAGCAGTTCTGAGAGGGAAGTTCATAGCATTTCAGGCATACCTTAAGAAGCTAGAAAAAGCTCAAAAAAATAACTTAACCCTGCATCTAAAAAAAACTAAAAAAAGAACAGGAAGTAAAGCCCAAGGATAGTAAAAGGAAACAAATAATAAATATAAGAGTAGAAATAAATGACATAGAGGCTAAAGAAACAATACAGAGAGTCACTGAAACCAGGTGCTGGTTCTTTGAAAATGTAAACAAGATCAATGAATTTTTAACCAAACTCAGCAAGAAAAAAAAGAGAGATGACTCAAATAAATAAAATTAGAAATGAGAGTAGAGAAATAACAACTAACATAACAGAAATACAAAATATTGTAAGAAAATATTATGAAGAACTGTATGCCAAAAAAATAGACAACCTAGACGAAATGGAAAAATTCCTTAAAACATACAATCTTCCAAAAATCAATCTTGAAGAAACAGAAAACCTAAACAGACTGATTACAACAAATGAGATCAAAACAGGTATCAAAAAACTCCCAACAAAGAAAAGTTCTGAGCCTGATGGCTTCACAAGTGAATTCTACCAAATATTCAAAGAAGAACTAACTCCTATCCTTCTAAAGCTATTTCAAAAAATACAAACGGAAAGATGACTTCCAGGCTCCTTTTATGAGATGAGCATAATTCTGATTCCAAAACCAGGCAAAGACAACACAAAGAAAGAATATGATAGGCCAGTATCCCTGATGAATATAGATGCTAAAGTCCTCAACAAAATATTAGCAAACTAGATCCAGCAATATATGAAAAAAATCCTACACCATGATCAAGTGAGATTTATTCTGGGGAGGCAAGGCTGGAACAATATTTGCAAATCAATCAATGTGATTCATCACATAAACAAAAGGAAAAAGAAAAACCACATGATAATTTCAATAGATGCAGAATAAGCATTTCATAAAATCCAGCACCAATTCATGATCACAACTCTCAGCAAAGTGGAAATACAGGGAACATACCTCAACGTGATAAAGGTCATCTATGACAAACCCACAGCCAACATCATATTCAATGGGCAAAAATTGAAAGCAATGCCCTTAAGATCTGGAACAAGTCAGGGTGACCTCCTTTCACTACTCTTATTGAACATAGTTCTGGAAGTACTAGCCACAGCAATCACACAAGAAGAAGAAATAAAAGGCATCCAAATTGGAAAAGAAGAAGTAAAAATATCATTATTTTCAGATGATATGATATTGTATATAGAAAACCCTAAAGTCTCAGTCAAAAAACTACTGGACCTGATAAATGAATTCAGCAAGGTGGCAGGATATGAAATTAATATTCAGAAATTTGAGTAATTTTTATACACCAACAATAAACTGTCAGAAAGAGAAATTAAGAAAACAATCCCCTTCACTATTGCAACCAAAAGAATTAAGATCCTTGGAGTAAATTTAACCAAGAAGATTAAAGACTTGTATTCAAAAAATTATAAAACATTGATAAAAAAAAAATCAAAGGAGATACAAACATGTGAAAGCATATACCGTGCTTATGGTTAGGAAGAATAAACATCATTAAAATGTCTATATTATCCAAAGCAATTTATAAATTCAATGCAAATACCAATTAAAATACCAATGACATACTTCAAAGATATAGAAAACATATGCCAAAAATTTATATGGAACCAAAAAAGAACACAAATAGCCTCAGCAATCTTCAAAAGGAAGAATAAAGTGGGAGGTATCACACTTCCTGATATCAAGTTATACTACAAGGCCATTGTACTCAAAACAGCCTGGTACTGGCATAAGAACAGGCATATAGATCAATGGAACAGAACAGAGAACCCAGAAATAAACCCAAACCTTTATGGACAACTGATATTTGACAAAGGAGGTAAGAGCATACAATGGAGTAAAGACAACCTCTTCAACAAATGGTGTTGGGATAATTGGACAGCTACCTGTAAAAAAAATGAAACTAGACCACCAACTTACACCATTCACAAAAATAAACTCAAAATGGATAAAAGACTTAAATATAAGTAATTAAACCATAAGCATCTTAGAAGAAAACATAGGCAGTATACTCTCTTGACATCTTTTGTAACAATGTATTTGCTGATTTATCTCCATGGGCTAGTGAAATAAAAGACAGGATAAACAAATGGGACTATATCAAACTAAAAAGCTTTTGCACAGCTAAAGACAATAAGAAGAGAATAAAAAGACAAACTACACAATGGGAGAACATATTTGACAATAAATCTGACAAGGGATTAATAATCAAAATTTATAAAGAATTTGTAATACTCAACACCAGGAATACAAACAATCTAATCAAAAAATGGGCAAAAGAAATGAATAAACACTTCTCCAAAGAGGACATACAGATGGCCAATAGGCATATAAAAAAATGCTCAACATCACTAATCATTAGAGAAATGCAAATTAAAACCATGATGAGATATCACCTCACACCAGTCAGAATGGTGCTCACCAACAAAACAACACAGAATAAGTGCTGGTGAGGATGTGGAGAAAAGGGAACTCTCCTCCACTACTGGTTAAATGCAGACTGGTGCAACCACTGTGGAAAACAGTATGGAGATTCCTTAAAAAAATTAAAAATTGAACTGCCTTTTGACCCAGCTATCCCACTTTTCTGAATATACTCCAAGGACACCATAGCACTGTTTCAAAAGGAGAAATGCACCCACATGTTTATGGCTGCATTGTTCACAATAGTGAAGACCTAGAAACAGCTCAAGGGTTTGTCAGTGGATGAGTCGATTAAAAAGCTTTGGTACATACACTCTATGGAATACTACTCAACCATAGAAATGATGACATCGGATCATTTACAACAACATGGATGGACCTTGATAAAATTATACTGAGTGAAATAAGTAAATCAGAAAAAACCAAGGACTATATGATTCCATACATAGATTGGACATAAATATGAGACTCAGAGACATAGACAAGAGTGTAGTGGTTACAGGGTGCGGGGGCAGAAGGACAGGGAGGGTGTGAGGGGAGGAGAGGGGCACAAAGAGAATCAGATAGAAGGTGATGGAAGACAATTTGACTTTAAGTGATAGGTTTGGAACATAATCAAATGTCAAAATACACCCTGGCTGGTTGGCTTAGTGGTAGAGCGTCGGCCTGGCGTGTAGGAGTCCTGGGTTTGATTCCCGGCCAGGGCACATAGGAGAAGCACCCATCTGCTTCTCCACCCCTCCCACTCTCCTTCTTCTCTGTCTCTCTCTTTCCCTCTTGCAGCCAAGGCTCCATTGGAGCAGAGTTGGCCTGGGCGCTGAGGATGGCTCCATGGCCTCCACTTCTGGTGCTAGAATTCTTCTAGTTGCAACAGAGCAATGCCTCAGATGGGAAGAGCATCGCCCCCTGGTGGGCACGCCAGTTGGATCCCGGTTGGGCGCATGCAGAAGTCTGACTGCCTCCCCATTTCTAACTTCAGAAAATACAAAAAAACAAAAACAAAAACAAAAAAAAAACAGAAAAAAAAATTTAAAAAAATATCAAAATAACCTGGAGATGTTTTCTCTGAACATATGTACCCTGATTTATCAATGTCACTCCAATAAAATTAATAATAATAAAAATAAATAAGTAAATAATTTTAAAGAATAAATAAACTTGAAAAAATAATAAAATATATTATCAAAAATAAATTATGGTCTGGCTTGACCAAGCAATAGTTTAGTGGACAGAGCATCAAACTGGGACACAGAGGGCTCAGATTTGAGCCTCAGGTTGCCGGGTTAAGCATGGGCTCACCAGCTTGAGTGCCGAGTCACTGGCTTGAGCGTGGGATCATAGACATGACCCGATAATTGCTGGCTTGAGCACAAGGTTGCTGACTTGAGGAAGAGGGCACTTTCTTTGCTGGAGTACCCTGGTCAAGGCACATATGAGAAAGCAATCAATGAAGAACTAAGGTGCTGTAATGAAGAATTGATGCTTTTCATCTCTTCCTTTCTGTCTGTCTGTTCTGATCTATCAATCTCTCTGTCTCTATCTAAATAAATGAATAAATAAATAAATAAATAAATATCTGAACTTTTCCTTTGTGAAGATAAAATCAAATATTGAAATACATTACAATCTTGAAAATAGGTTGTTATAACATTATTAAAACTTTTCAAGTTAAATGGTATTTTTCATATTATTTTATAATACAAATTTGCTTCACTCCTTTCAAGAAAATTTGAAGCATCTCAGTTTTAAAAACTAAAGTGATGTATACAGATATGGATTAAATGTATTTGCACTATTGTGAAATATAGTTAATGTTATTTTCTATTGACTTATATTTTATGTAATGGCAGTGTCTATAAATGTAATTTTAAAGTTCCCAAATTCAGTATGTACACATATAAATTTAAAGAGTCTCATTAGTGAAAATTGCCTTTGAAGTTGCAAATCAGACCCATTTGTTTTCGTATAGAATCTTTCCAACAGAGAATCTCAAAACATATTTAATTGTGACATGATTTATATAAAGAAAAAAAGTGCTATGAAAAGTCTTTATTTTTTGCCTGACCAGGCAGTGGTGCAGTGGATAGAATATCGGACTGGGATACAGAGGACCCAGGTTCGAGACCCCGAGGTTGCCAGCTTGAGTGTGGGCTCATCTGGTTTGAGGAAAAGCCCAACAGCTTGAACCCAAGGTCGCTGGCTCCAGCAAGGGGTTACTTAGTCTGCTGAAGGCCCACGGTCAAGGCACATATGAGAAAGCAATCAATGAACAGCTAATGTGTTGCAACGCGCAATGAAAAACTAATGATTGATACTTCTCATCTCTCTCCATTCCTGTCTATCCCTCTCTCTGACTCACTCTCTGTCTCTGTAAAAAATAAATAAATAAAAATTTAAAAAACCTTTATTTTTTGATTCATTCTACAAAGATAAATGGATAGAGAATATCAGCTTCACAAATTACTAACATGATAAATATATATATTAAATGTATTTAACCAGGTACTCTGAGCTATAATACTTAGTGATCATTTCTCTTCTCACTTATTTTTTTTTCATAACTCTTGTACATCTAATGATCCTGTTCATGGGCTATTTAAACTATCTGTGTGTGTTCTGTCATATTAAATAATAATCAAGATAATTTGCCTAGTTTTTTGTTGTAAGTCAATTTTCTTGTGAATTTTATGACAGTAATGAAACTCAGACTATGGATAGACTTTTCACAGTTAACTCATACATTTATTTCATTGATATAATTTCTTATTTAAATTAAAAAAATGTTTATTGATTGATTTTAGAGGAAGAAAAATGAGGAGACAGAGAGAGACACAAACATTTATCTGTTTCTGTTTATACACTGACTGGAGACAGAAACCAACACCTTGGTGTATCTGACAATGCTCTAACCAACTGAGCTATTCAACCAGGACTCACCATATAATTATGTATATATATTTTCTTTTATAGTCTCTGTTGGGATATAAAGTGTATTTTTAAAGCATCAAATTATCATTTTTAAAACAGCAAAGGAAAATTATTAAATTAAAATTATTTATATAAGTTTTATAATAATGAGATTATAAACATAAAAGTCACTATTCCAAAGAAAATGTTTATAAAGAGGCAAGATTTCAAATTATGAACCTCACATAAATAAAAGACATTTAATAAATAAATAAAATTAATGAAATTATAATATGAATGTTAAGTAAGATGTTTTCTTTTTTTTTTTTTCTTTTAGGAAACATTCTGCAAGAAAAACCACAAAAGAACCCAAAACTAATAAACCTACTCAGCAAAACTTTAATATTTGTAATTGAGTTGGAATAGAGAAAGAAAAAGTTTTATATATATATATATATATAAATAAAAGGAAAACTCTCCTAGTTTTATATCTATTCAGTGCAGTTCTATGTGGGCTCACACACAGATTTTTTTCTTAGGTAGCTATCCCGTATAGCCTCTACAGACTCATCACTGACTGATGGCCTACCAGAACGGGGTTTCTCCACCAAACTGCTGGTTTCCTTCAACTGCTTATCCCACTGAGTAATGTTATTCCTATGTGGTGGCGCTTCGTTATAAATGCGCCGATATTCATGTTACACTTTGGTCATGGATTTGAATTTAGCGAGCCACAGAACACACTGAACTTTCCTCTGTACCATCCATATCTCTACTGGCATGGCTGTGGGCTGCTCCGCTGTATACACGATGTTACATCATCATCTGCACATGCGCACATGCTGCCACATCATCCTACAGAAACTGGGAGGATTTTCCTTTTATTTGGTGCAGATTTCATATTTCTATCATCTTTTGTTGCTTTCCTGTGACAGGTCAAAAATGAACCATGACTTTACGGACACACTGTATATATATATTTTATTATTATTATTTTTTCCCTGAAGTGAGAAGTGGAGGAAGGCAAACAGACAGATTCTCACATGTGCCCAACAGGGATCCACCAAGCGTGCCCACCATGGGGCGGTGCTCGGCCCATCTGGGGCGTTGCTCCACTGCAACTGCAGCCATTCTAGCGCCTAAGGTGGAGGCCATCCTCAGCTTCAGTGCCAACTTTTTGCTCCAATGGAGCCTTGGCTGAGGGAGCGTAAGAGAGAGACAGAGAGAAAGGAGAGGGAGAGGGTACAGAAGCAGATGGGCGCTTCTCCTGTTTTCCCTGGCTGGGAATCAAACCTGGGACTTCCACATGCCGGCCAACGCTTTACTGCTGAGCCACTGGCCAGGGCCTCTTAATATTTTTAACTACTTAAAAGAGAAAGGGTGGTAAAGTGTATTGATGGAGAGATTTGCATTTGTTTAAAATAATAAAAACCTTTAATTATGAAGGTGCAATAATATATATTCAATTTAATTACATATTAAAATATATTATTTTAATTATTTGCATTTGTATTATAAATTATATACATTATATAATATATATTAATTATATATATAATTTCTTGCTAAAGAGAGAACAAAATTAAATCATTATTTTCAAAATAAGAGGTTTAAAATGTAAGATTGCATGTCTTTGTGAACAGTAGTCAACAAGTAGGTGGTTCTGACTAGTAGATAGAGGACATACTCAATCCTGTTTTTTTAATCTCTTTATCATGAAAGCTTTCAAAAACTACAAAGTAAACATAATAGTCTAATTACCCAATGATATTTGGACTACTGTTAACAATATGCTATTCCTGTTTCATTATACCATTACCTACAATTCACACACCAACATTCAATTTTTACTTTTGTTTTACATATGTGTGTTTATAAAGACACAGAAAATTTCTATTACCCAGGTCATTTTTTATTTGCTATTATGCCATCAAAATATCTTAGAGAACATGTCTGAGTCTTTTATTCATTTGTATTTATTGAATTATTTACTTTCTTTGCATTAATATGAGGTAAACTCTTTCACTTTATGAATTCCCAGAAAAAAAATATTCTTTACCAGATATTTTGTTTGCAATATTTCTCCTAGTATATGGAGTCTTTTGATATCCTTACCAACATCTTATGAAGAGCAGAAATTCTAAATTTTAATGAAGTTCAACTCATCAATATATATTTTATATGTAGATGAATATTATTACCTTTAAAATTTTCTCTCATATCATCTTTCAAAAAACTTATTTTAAAAAATATTCTGTTACAGTTGATTTATTGTTAATAAATTAATATATACATTGCTAAAAATTAAAAATATGAACTACTAAAAAAGAAAAAGAAAAAGTGAACTACTAGAGAATGTCTATTTAAATCTTAAAATGTATTATTAATAAAAGAGAAATTAGTATCCTTTTTATTTTTTATTACCAGTCAACACACATTTATGATTTGCAGAGTATTATTTTGAAATTATTTTTATTTTCTCAAATAAATCTTTATGTTAAAAAATATATTGCTGTAGTTGAAGCTCAAGGCTTAAGAAAAGTAATTTTGTTAAATTAGAAAAAATAACTTGGAGTATGACATTAGATAACAATAGCTCTAGCTGTAATAAATTGCCCGTGCCTAACACTTTTAACCTTTAAAAATGGTAATATCATATGATTCCACCTAACACTTCACATACCTTGAGAAATGCATGGTCATTGTATTTTTTTTTTCTTTTAGAAGCTCGCTGCATCTTCTCAAAGATCCTTTAGTCATTTTTCAAGGAAACAAACATTTTTTTTTCAGCATTGCCCTTGTTTTAAAAACATGTATTACAGCACTCCAGGATAATCACAAAAGTGAATGCCAGATTTTTCTCAGATGTTCACTACATAAAGGAAGGAAGTGCTAATTAGTGACACTGCACAATCTGAACAATTGCTACTGACAAAGTTCTTCATGGTCTATATTTCAATGTTCTGACTAGTTTCCTTCATTTGAAATTAAATCAGTTCCATCCAAAGGCACTAAAAGTAATGAAAATTCATATCAATTAATATAAAAATAGTCTGCTTAGGTATTGATTACATTTTATCACCACCTAGTCCTTTAGGGCCAGGTATGCCATATATATTTTATTAAAATAGCATACTACTACACAAACCAGGTTTTTATTATTTTCATAGTGGTACTTGGAAACATAACATTAACTCAATGGGGAGAGAATGATGTTTAAAATAACATCTTTCTTCCCTCTTCACTACCCTGGCCCAGACTCGAACACTGCATCTATCAGGTCATTGTAAGTCATAGTATATTAAGTTAATTGTGTCAAGTACAGTATAGTATGCAGAACAATGCATGTGATATGTTTTTAATAAATGATTTGTGGAGTGATAAAAATAAGAGATTAAAGAAAAAACAAAAACAAATTATTGAAAAGATGTTTGAAATTTTCTATTTACTTTGCATATAAGAAACATTCACAGATGAATGAAGAGTTTACAATATAGGTAAAACACTTAATTCCCCATTAATTATGTTTTATTGATTTTAACTTATTGTGTTTACATAGATTCTAGTGTCATCCCAAATGTATCCCCCTCCCCCTGTATTCCTCTCAACGTCTCCCTTTGCCCCATTCCCCATAGCGCCCTCCCCCCTTCCCTTCAGGTTTATCCCATCCTATCATCCCCCTTCCCTCTGCCCTCCCTTCCTCTGGTCCCTTTGGTCCCTCCTCTGTCTCAATTCTGTTCCTCAGTTCACATTATTCATTGGATTCCTCAAATGAGTGAGGTCATATGCCCATTAATTACTTTTTTATAATTCTAAATTATGATATTTTTCTTAGGTATATATATATTTTTTTATTTATTCATTTTAGAAAGGAGAGGGAGAGACAGAGAGAGAGAGAAAGAGAGAGAGAGAGAGAGAGGAGAGACAGAGAGAGAGAAGGGGGGAGGAGCTGGAAGCATCAACTCCCATATGTGCCTTGACCAGGCAAACCCAGGGTTTCGAACCGGCGACCTCAGCATTTCCAGGTCAACGCTTTATCCACTGCGCCACCACAGGTCAGGCCTTTTCTTAGGTATATTTTTGAAGCAACTACAAAGATCTACCAATTAATTGAGAAATCTACTTTTTTCATAATTGCCTTTAAAAATCATTATTTAAACATAAAGATAAAAAATATGAGTATTAAAAATAATTATCTTCATCATCAAAAACAGTTCATAAAGTTCTGTCCATCACAAGGCTATATGCTGTATACTAAAAATTAAAGAAATATTGTTTCCTGAGAATTAATAGTTTAAAATAAAAACACTGACACTAAATAAAAATAATTTTAGTTAAATTGTTCTACAAAATAGGACAAAAATAAAATAAAAAGACATACAGTTGAGCTTTAGATTAATATTTTTTCTTAAAAATGTAGATTTTGTTCCTGTTGACTCCAATGTGAAAGCACATGCAATTCACAAGTACAATATAATTATAAGCTTCAGCTTGAAAAACAATGTTAACCTTTATAATTATAAAGAAAACAATTTTTTGTGGTTAAAGAAGCCTTGATCTTATGTAAGGCACATTCTATGGAAATATTTCTCCTAAGTCCGTAGGAGATGTGCTCTTATAGGATTAGAACCATTATGGCCAAGCAAAACTTTTTAGATGAGCCGTGCTGCTGCCTTCTTTGTTTCCATTTCTGTATTGTGACCTATTCTTTGGTGTTTTAAGACAATCACCAAAATATCAAAGGATTTATTAAATCTTTTCATATTTCAACCAAAACATTTTACCAGAGAAGAGAAAAGGGAATGGTACTAACTTTAACTTAAACTTTGGGAGAAAACTTATGACATACTCTCACAAAGCATAAATATTTTCCTAACAGGTGACTAATGAAGCTTTCACTTCCTTTGTAAACACAGGAGAAATCTAAATACCAAAATGTGTGGCAGCATCAAAATCAATACAATATAAATATATAAATATGATATAATATATACAGTGTATCCATAAAGTCATAGTGCACTTTTGACTGGTCACAGGAAAGCAACAAAAGATGATAGAAATATGAAATCTACACCAAATAAAAGGAAAACCCTCCCAATTTCTGTAGGATGATGTGGCAGCATGTGCACATGTGCAGATGATGATGTAACACCGTGTATACAGAGGAGCAGCCCACGGCCATGCCAGTAGAGATGTGGATGGTACAGAGGAAAGTTCAGTGTGTTCTGTGGCTCACTAAATTCAAATCCATGACCAAAGTGCAACGTGAATATCGGCGCGTTTATAACGAAGCACCATCACATAGGAATAGCATTACTCGGTGGGATAAGCAGTTGAAGGAAACCGGCAGTTTGGTGGAGAAACTCTGTTCTGGTAGGCCATCAGTCAGTGACGAGTCTGTAGAGGCTATACAGGATAGCTACCTAAGGAGCCCTAAAAATCTGTGTGTAAGCCTACATCGAACTTCACTGAATAGGTATGAAACTGGGAGAGTTTTCCTTTTATTTGGTGCAGATTTCACATTTCTATAGTCTTTTGTTGCTTTCCTGTGACCAGTCAAAAGTGCACCATGACTTTACGGACACACTGTATATAAATATATATTATAATGTATAGAAACATTTGATAAGAAAGTGAAGTCATTGCACTTTTTGAATTATTTTGAACCAGTTATATAGCCCGAGACAAAACAATATCAAATGTCAAAAATAACATTTTTTAAATAAAATAAAAAGGAACCTTACATGATAATGCACTGTAGCTATGAGTGTTTCCAAATGATGTTTCCAGGAGAAAATTACATAGGAACTCCACTATCCAGATATGGAGTCCAGGAATAGGCTAACATAAGCTTGGTAAGTTTCTTTACATTTTCTCTACTTCAGTTTTTATCTGGTTGTTTTTTTCTTGGTTAAAGAATATTCTGTTTTAAGCATCCTTCATTAGAATTTTGCTTAAAATAGAGGGTATGCACATAAACACTTGTTCTGGGTATCTGCAACCTAGAAAAAACTGAAGGGCTCCCTAATCTCTATTATTATAAGTATATAGCTCAATTTTCTTTTTTCAAAATGTTGGAATGTTCATAAACTTTTTTTCAGTAGTATAACATTAATTAATTAATATTATCTTACTATAAGAAAATACATTTGAAATGTTAGGAGAACGTTAAAAATATTTCTTACCATTTAAAAATACTAGCAGCTGCCTGGCCAAGTGGTGGTGCAGTGGATAGAATGTTGGACTAGGATGCAGAAGGCCCAGTTTCAAAACCCCGAGTTCACCAGTTTGAGCGCAGGTTCACCAGCTTGAGTGCAGGGTGGCTGGCTTGAGAGTGGGATCATAGACATGACCCCATGGTCACTGGTTGAGCCCAAAGGTTGCTGGCTTGAAGCCAAGTTCGCTGGCTTGAGCCCAAGGTCTCTGACTTGAGCAAGGGGTTACTCACTCTGCTGTAGCCCCTTGTTCAAGGCACATATGAGACAGCAATCAATGAACAACTAAGGTGCTGCAATGAAGATTTGGTGCTTCTCATCTTTCTCTCTTCCTGTCAGCTGTTTACCCCATCTGTTCTCTCTTTGTCTCTCTTTCTCAGTCACTGAAAGAAAAGAAAGAAAAAGAAAGAGAAAGAAAGAGAAAAAAGAAAAAGAGAAAGAGGAAGGAAGAAAGGAAGGAAGGAAGGAAAGAAGGAAGGAAGGAAGGAAGGAAGGAAGGAAGGAAGGAAGGAAGGAAGGAAGGAGGGAGGGAGGGAGGGAGGGCAGAAAGAAAGAAAGTAAAAAGAGAAAGAAAGAAAGAAAGAAAGAAAGAAAGAAAGAAAGAAAGAAAGAAAGAAAGAAAGAGAAAGAAAGAAAGAAAGAAAGAGAAAGAAAGAAAGAAAGAAAGAAAGAAAGAAAGAAAGAAAGAAAGAAAGAAAGAAAGAAAGAAAGAAAGAAAGAAAGAGAGAAAGAAAGGGAGGGAGGGAGGGAGGGAGGGAGGGAGGAAGGGGATACTAACAGCATATTAGCATAACTACTTTGGACTATATATAAAAAATTTCTCTCATACTCAGAGGTTGTTCTTCAACTTCATACTTTTTTTTTTGTGTGAGAGGAGGCAGGAGAGAGAGAGATACAAGAACATCAAGGTGATCTATTCCTGTATTGTGCACTCACCCGGGAATCAAATCAGACACACTTGTGCTTTGGAATGATGCTCAACCAACAGAGCTATCTGTCCAGTCCTTCATTTTTACTGATTTTTAGAGAGACAGAGAGAAGAAAGAGAGGGGAGGGATGAAGGAAGCATTCATTTGTTGTTCTATTTAATCCTACATTCTTTATTGCTTCATGTGTATGCCCTGACTAGGGATCGAATCTACAGTCTTGTTTCAGGACAATGCTCTTAACCAGCAGAGCCTTCAACTTCAGTCTTAATGAGGGCATAACATTCATATAAATGCTTCATGATTTATTAAATTTCTTATTATTATATGTGCAATATATAGTTGTCATTATAAATTAAAATTCATGCACTTGTTATTTATAAATCTTTGCCTAATTATGAAATATGTCACTTAATGTTGTAACAGAAATGTTAGAAGTTACAAAAAGATACTTATTTTAACTTTTGAAATGAGAATATAAATATATAGATTATTTTCACAAAAGTACTAAACGATACTGAACTGACATTGTTAATAACTTCTAAGTTAACAATGCCCTAGATATACATTTTTCTACTTTTGTATTTAGAGAAAATTACATAGCAGGGGGCAATACAGCAGAATATAGTAGACTAAATACACGGACACTATAGCCAGTTCGCCTGTGTTCGAAAGACTACTGTGTCACATATTAGATGCACAAGCCTGAGCGAGATATTCAGCCTATTTACTGCTTCCCTCTCATAACATGCGGCTATGGTCATAACTATTATGGTAGAAAAGCAAATATGCTATTACTTAAGCTGTTATAATCTTTCCACATTAGCCTGAATCTGCTGGTCTGCATGGCTACATTTCTGACAATGTCTTAATTGTTAAAAGTATGTGTTTTTGGCCCTGGCCGGTTGTCTCAGCGGTAGAGCGTTGGCCTGGCATGTGGGGGACCCGGGTTCAATTCCCGGCCAGGGCACATAGGAGAAGCGCCCATTTGCTTCTCCACCCCCCCTCCTTCCTCTCTGTCTCTCTCTTCCCCTCCCGCAGCCAAGGCTCCATTGGAGCAAGGATGGCCCGGGCGCTGGGGATGGCTCCTTGGCCTCTGCCCCAGGCGTTAGAGTGGCTCTGGTCGCAGCAGAGCGACGCCCCAGAGGGGCAGAGCATCGCCCCCTGGTGGGCAGAGCGTCGCCCCTGGTGGGCGTGCCGGGTGGATCCCGGTCGGGCGCATGTGGGAGTCTGTCTGACTGTCTCTCCCTGTTTCCAAAAAAAGAAGAAAAAAAAAAGTATGTGTTTTTTACCTAATTCAGATTGTTGCGTGTGTGTACTGCCATGAAGATGTGGTTTAAGTGGACTTTACTGAAAATCCACTCCTGAGAAAATGGCTTGGGTTAAAAGAAGTCAGGGTACTGCATTCTTGGCATAGGCAGAAAGATCTGTAAGAACACAAGACCTCGTGGAGTAGCGTCTCTCCAAAAGCACAATTTCTGAAGTATAACACCAGCTAATTAATAATACTACAACACATGTTGATGGCATTATGTATTAATTCAATTTACATATATCTGTTAAGTGCCTACTCTGTATTAGGTACTGTGTTGAATAAACAAAAGAGCTATGATTCCAGTTATAGCTCAGTTGAGACAAAATTTTTTAAAAATACATCAGGTAATAGATAAATACATGATTTCTGATTTTCACAAGGGTTGTGGATTAAACAAAGAGAGAGAACTTGGAATGAGAAATAAGAAGAACAGCTGATTTAGTTTCAAAAATCAAGGAAGGTCTCTCTGAGAGAGCAACAGGTAAGGAGCTACATGAATAACCCATGATTGTGCCATGTCTGTGAAGTGTTCTCTTTTAGAACATATGATGAAGTGCACAGTACTTTTATTTTCATTAAAAGTTCTTTCAACTCATTTATTTTATCATCAGAATGTATTACAAAGTGAAGGTTCAAATATCCTACCTGGATTTGAGAGGCACAATTGAAAATTCTGAGACTAGAAATCCTATTTCTTCCGAATTACAATGTATTCCAGATACACTTTCCCTTATTGAGATCTGTGTTTATAAAATGTTCTATAAATTTTAAGAAACAAACCAAAAGAGAATCACACATTAGGAAGAAGATACAAATTTTTGCTAGGTGAAAGAAAAATGATGTGTGTTCCTTTGACCAAAGAGTAACCTCTTAAGAATTAAATTTGCAATAGACACAGAGGGATAATGTGTTCAACATCTTAGAATTTCATTATGACTTAAAAGTATGCATGTTCCTCTGATATTTTAAAGATCACTTGTCGTTGCATTCTGCTAGTTTGTTATCTGATAGATTTAAATAGCCATAAAGAAACACCTCTGGTTCAAAAGGATGATTCTTTAATTTTGGATCCCCCTTTACTTTCTGTCACAGTGGCAAAGCATGACAACTGAGTTCAAAGGAAGATACCATTTGAATTTTTATGCAACTGGTAAATTGTTCACCTCTGTGGCATAGATTGGCATTTAAAAGTATTTACATGATTTGGGAGGAGAAACAGTGGAACATATGTGCAAATGTGTAAGATACAGAGAGTAGATGAGGAGAGTGGAGAAAGAGAACAATGAGTGATGAAATGGCTTTCAATGGTGCATCATGGTAGACTGCTTTTCAGAGCTCTGTAGTGAGAATGGTTGTAGTAGGGCTCCCCAGGGATATGAGTCACACAATTGTTGAGACTAAGAAGTTCCATGAACTGCTGTCTGCAAGATGGAGATCAGGGAAGCCAGTGGTGCAATTCTGTCTCAGTCCAAAAGCCTGAGAACCAGGAAAGTCAATGGTTTATATCCTAGTCTGAAATCAGAGAAGATAAAATGAGACAGCCCAACTTATGCAGGCAGGCAGGAAGCAAAAAGAGACAAAATTTATTTCCTTTGTCTTTTAGTCTTTCAGCTTTCTGTGAATTGATTAGATGATACACACTCACATTGCAGATGAAAATCTACTGAGTTCACTGACTCAAATGCTGATCTAAACTAAGAACACCTTCACAAGCACACCCAAATATAATAATGTTTCATCTAGGCTCCTCACAGCCAATCAAATTGACTCATAAAATAAACCACAGTGTGTTAGGATCAGAAAAAATAAAACTGTTTTAATAAAATAAATTAAAAAACAAGAATATAACCTTTATGCCTTGGCCAGTTGGTTCAGTGGAAGAGCATCAGCCTGGCATGTGTATGTTCCAAGTTTGATTCCCTGTCAGGGAACACACATGACATGTTTATTTGTTTCTCTATCCCTCCCCCTTTTGCTTCTCTCTCTCTCTCTCTCTCTCTCTCTCTCTCTCTCTCTCTCTCTTTCTCTCCCCCCTTACCCCTGCAGCCATGGCTTGAATGGAGTGAGTTGGCCCTAGGTGCTGAGGATGGCTCCATGGCCTCTGCCTCAGGCACTAAGAAGAGCTTAATTGCTGAGCAACAGAGCAATGCCCTAGATAGGCAGAGCATCGCCCCCAATGGGCTTGCTAGCTGGATCCTATCTGGGAGCATGTCGAAGTCTGTCACTCTGCCTCCCCTCCTCTCACTGAATAAATAAATAAATAAATAAATAAATAAATAAATAAATAAGAAATAAGAATATTACCTTTTATAATCAGTTACACTTAGAATCATAGGGACAAATAAAAAGCAAATTTAGATTGAGGTCAATGCTTTCTACCTCCAACTCAGACACATTGCTATTGTGTTTTATGAACTTCAGTACTCTGAGAGGTCATATAAATTTCTAGCAGAGGCAGAGTAAAGTACCTTGATAAAAAAGTCAGAGCAGATGAAACAGTGTTGAAAATTTTTGAAAATACTGGAACTATCAGAGATTTTATGAGACAATCAAAAGTTATTGCTGTTGAGTGCCTATGGTTATATTGTAAAAGGTGGGACATAAAAGTCCTACTAATTAATACATCAATGACTATGCAAGGGTTATTCTCCCACTTATTTTCCCACATCTTGGTGGTAGAACTTTAAAAGAACAAGCACATTCCCAAGTTCTTAGTTTGGGTCACTGTGACACCAAAAGACACCATCACACTCATCAATTAATAAGGAACAAGGAGTGATACTTAAGTTAATGATGAATCATCAACAAAAACCAGTTAGGCAATTTACAGTAATTTTTACTTGTCGACAGTTTGTTTGACTTTTTACAGTGCAGTCATAGTTTAAAAACAAAAGATCCCCAGTTAAGTAATCTCATTATGTACTTTTTTAATGCCCACATCACTAAATTTTTCCTTTTTATATAATTATGAAGAGATGGTTCTGATACTGTATTAATAACTTAAAATGGTAAGATTTATTCTTTTTTATTTTTTATTCAGAGAGAGAAGGTGGGACAGAAAGACAGACTTCCACATGTGCCCAGATAGAATCTACCCAGCAAGCCCACGAGGGGGCAATGCTCTGCCCATTTCGGGCATTTCTCTGTTGCTCAGCAACTGAGCTCTTCTTAGTGCCTGAGGCAGAGGCCATGGAGCCATCCTCAGTGCTCAGGGCCAACTCGCTCCATTCAAGCCATGGTTGTAGGAGGGGAGAGAGGGAGAGAGAGGTATAGAAGTTAGAGAAAGAGGGGTTGAGAAGCAGATGGGCATTTCTCCTGTGTGCCTTGAATGGGAATCAAACCCTAGACATCCATGGGATTTATTCTTTATACTTATTTTTATTATTATATTATGAAAGCCACAGGTTTAGAAATCACCAATTATTTAAACAATACATTTAACTTATTTCTCATTTCCTAAATAGTTGGTGTAAGGCTGGGGACCTTGGCCAGGCAAATTCACATTAAATTCGGGCAGACTGTAAAGGAACTATGGAGCCAGAAAATGGTGAGCTAAACCAATTTATTGGAAGCTTGCAAAGAGAGGTAAGCCAAAAGAAGAAAAAGGAAAAAAACAAAAAAAGGAAAACCTGCTGTTCACAGTGGAGGTCAAGGGATCGGGAAACAAACTGCACTTCTCAGTGGCGGGGTGCGCTCTGATCTCATCACTCCTGAAGGGAAACACTTACATCCTGACAATAATGCTGTCATGTGCTCATGCACTAATTACACAAAGGACTTGCAGCTGGTAAACCTGCAAGCAAGCTTGACACAGCTGTTTTTCCCACAGTTGAGTCAACTTATTTTATCGCCTTTTATTAAAAAGACTGACTGGCCCTGGCCGGTTGGCTCAACGGTAGAGCGTCGGCCTGGCGTGCGGGGGACCCGGGATCGATTCCCGGCCAGGGCACATAGGAGAAGCGCCCATTTGCTTCTCCACCCCCCCCTCCTTCCTCTCTGTCTCTCTCTTCCCCTCCCGCAGCCAAGGCTCCATTGGAGCAAAGTTGGCCCAGGCGCTGGGGATGGCTCCTTGGCCTCTGCCCCAGGCGCTAGAGTGGCTCTGGTCACGGCAAGGCGATGCCCTGGAGGGGCAGAGCATCGCCCCCTGGTGGGCAGAGCGTCGCCCCTGGTGGGTGTGCCGGGTGGATCCCGGTCGGGCGCATGCGGGAGTCTGTCTGACTGTTTCTCCCCATTTCCAGCTTCGGAAAATTACAAAAAAAAAAAAAAAAAGAATGACTTACTCTTTGTCACATGTTCAGAAATAAAATGCCCACCACTTACTGGTACAATATGCTAAAAACAAAATAAAAAAAAACTTCTTACAAAACACACAGAAGTTGTGAAATTGTGTATTTTTCAAAGTGTCCATCACATTACTTGTCATCACACATTTACCTTCAGAACTTTGCCACGGCTCCATCAAGTGGTAGAACATCTTCTCTCCTTGAATCTGAAGGGTCTTCCTGCCTGCTATAACAAACGGAATGAGAAAGTAGTGATGCTGTGTGACTAATATCAGACCATATAATGGGATAGAACTTTTTTCTGAATCTCTTTTCTTTACTGTACAATTCAGCACATTTGCAGAAACCCACATTTAGCTGATGTCCTTGTGAAAAGCCAGCCCAAGCTTGCCAGCCATGTGAGAAATGGAGCATCTCAGGTATGGATCCTCCAGCCTTCATGGGAGTAGTCCCACTGATGCTCCACCAAGCCCCACCAACATTAGAAATTCATAAATAATGTAGTTGGCAGTGGTTTTTAATACCATAAATTATTAAGTGGTTTATATCAAAACAATAAACAACCAGAATATTAAATTTTAAAAGATTTTTTCCTCCCATTTAATCCTCAATCACGAACAAATTAGTTAATTTGGGACTCAAGGTTTTTTTTGGCTTTGTTTTTCTTTTTCGGTTTTGTTTTTGTTTTTTTCTGGTTGGTTTGTTTTTGTGGCATTTTGGGTCCTCCCAACCCAAGGTCTCCATTGTATTTGGTCTTTGCTCCACTTAATACAACGTATTTTTACTTATTATTTTTATTTTTTCTTCTTGATTATTCCTTTTTTTGTCCTTTTTTCTGGTTCCCTCTTGTCCCTCTCATTATATCTCTTGGTTGACCGTCACCCGCAGGCAGATCAACTTATGCTTGTCTAAGATTTTCTTTTTTTTTTTTTATTTATTTATTTATTTATTTTTTTTTTGCCCCCTTGAACTCTACACCGCAAACCAGGCCCTCCATTATAGGCACGATATTTCCCTGAGGAGGGGAGAGGAGGGAAGGAGAACAAAGAAAAAAAAAGGGGGAAATAATAAATTATTACTGCTTTTTTTTTGTGGGGTGTTTTACCCTTTGTTTTTTGGGTTTTTTTTTTGTTTTTGTTTTTGTTTTTTTTGTTTTTTTGTTTTTTACTTTTTACTCTTTATTAATTCTAATTAGTGCTATCAACAAGACCACCCTCAGATGCCAATAAGAAAGAGGAAATCGAATATTATGGATACAAAAGAAAGAGAGGTAACACAAATAGATGTGGAAAAATCTATGGAGAAAAGACTTAACATATTGGAAGCCTTGGAGCTAAATGACAGAGAATTTAAAATAGAAATCTTAAAAATACTCAGAGATATACAAGAAAACACGGAAAGGCAATATAGGGAGATCAGAAAACAACTCAATGAACACAAAGAATATATTACCAAGGAAATTGAAACTATAAAAACAAATCAAACAGAAATGAAAAACTCAATTCACGAGCTGAAAAACGAGGTAACAAGCTTAGCTAGCACAACAACCCAGATTGAAGATAGGATTAGTGAAATAGAAGACAAACAACTTGAGGCACAACAGAGAGAAGAAGAAAGAGACTCAAAAATAATAAAAAACGAGAAAGCCCTACAGGAATTATCTGACTCCATCAGAAAGAATAACATAAGAATAATAGGTATATCAGAGGGAGAAGAGAAAGAAAATGGAATGGAGAATATACTCAAACAAATAATAGACGAGAACTTCCCAAGCCTGTGGAAAGAACTAAAGCCTCAAATTCAAGAAGCAAACAGAACACCGAGTTTTCTTAACCCCAACAAACCCACTCCAAGGCACATCATAATAAAGATGACACAAACCAATGACAAAGAAAAAATTCTCAAGGCAGCCAGGGAAAAGAAGAGTACAACATATAAAGGAAGGCCTATTAGATTATCATCAGATTTCTCAGCAGAAACTCTACAAGCTAGAAGAGAGTGGACCCCAATATTTAAAGCCCTGAAAGAGAGGAACTTTCAGCCAAGAATACTATACCCATCAAAGCTATCCTTCAAGTATGAAGGAGATATAAAAACATTCACAAATACAGAAAAGATGAGAGAATTTATCACCAGAAAGCCCCCACTCCAGGAAATACTAAAGGGGGTTTTCCAACCAGATTCAAAGAACAAAAGAAAACAACACCACAAGTAACAGCTCCACCAAGAACACAATAAAACCAAACTTAAACTGTGACAACAAAGGAAAAAAAAGGGGGGAGAGAATGGAGATTAACAGTAGCAAAGGACGATGAAGTGCAGAAATACTTATAAGATAGGGTACTACAATGAATATGGTAGGTACCCTTTTCATTACTTAATGGTAACCACCCTAGAAAAAACCACCACAAAAACACATGACTTAAAAAAGGTAGCAACAGAGGAAAGAAGTATGGAACACAAACAAACAGAAACAAATGATAGAAAAACAAAAGAGAAGAATCAAACTAGATACAAAACTAACAGAAAGCAATTTATAAAATGGCAGTAGGGAACCCACAAGTGTCAATAATTACACTAAATGTAAATGGATTAAACTTACCAATAAAAAGACACAGAGTAGCAGAATGGATTAAAAAAGAAAATCCAACTATATGCTGCCTACAAGAAACACATCTAAGCAACAAGGATAAAAACAAATTCAAAGTGAAAGGCTGGAAAACAATACTCCAAGCAAACAACACCCAAAAAAAAGCAGGTGTAGCAATACTCATATCTGATAATGCTGACTACAAGACAGAAAAAGTACTCAGAGACAAAAATGGTCACTTCATAATGATTAAGGGGACACTGAATCAAGAAGACATAACAATCCTTAATATATATGCACCAAACCAAGGAGCACCAAAATATATAAGACAGCTACTTATTGACCTTAAAACAAAAACTAACAAAAATACAATCATACTTGGAGACCTCAATACTCCGCTGACGGCTCTAGATCGGTCATCCAAACAGAGAATCAATAAAGATATAGTGGCCTTGAATGAAATACTAGAACACCTGGATATGATAGACATCTACAGGACACTTCATCCCAAAGCGACAGAGTATACATTTTTCTCTAGTGTACATGGAACATTCTCAAGAATTGACCATATGTTGGGCCACAAAGACAATATCAGCAAATTTAGAAAAATTGAAATTGTACCAAGCATATTTTCTGATCATAAAGCCTTGAAACTAGAATTCAACTGTAAAAAAGAGGGGGAAAAACCCACAAAAATGTGGAAACTAAACAACATACTTCTAAAAAATGAATGGGTCAAAGAAGAAATAAGCGCAGAGATCAAAAGATACATACAGACAAATGAAAATGAAAATACGACATATCAGAATCTCTGGGATGCAGCAAAAGCAGTAATAAGAGGAAAGTTCATATCACTTCAGGCCTATATGAACAAACAAGAGAGAGCCGAAATAAACCACTTAACTTCACACCTTAAGGAACTAGAAAAAGAAGAACAAAGACAACCCAAAACCAGCCGAAGAAAGGAGATAATAAAAATCAGAGCAGAAATAAATGAAATAGAGAACAGAAAAACTATAGAAAAAATCAATAAAACAAGGAGCTGGTTCTTTGAAAAGATCAACAAAATTGACAAACCCTTAGCAAGACTCACCAAGGAAAAAAGGCACAGGACTCAAATAAATAAAATCCAAAATGAAAGAGGAGAGATCACCACAGACATCATAGATATACAAAGAATTATTGTAGAATACTATGAAAAATTATATGCCACCAAATACAACAATCTAGAAGAAATGGATAAATTCCTAGAACAATACAACCTTCCTAGACTGAGTCATGAAGAAGCAGAAAGCCTAAACAGACCAATCAGCAGGGAGGAAATAGAAAAAACTATTAAAAACCTCCCCAAAAATAAAAGTCCAGGCCCAGACGGTTATACTAGTGAATTCTATCAAACATTCAAAGAAGACTTGGTTCCTATTCTACTCAAAGTCTTCCAAAAAATTGAAGAAGAAGCAATACTTCCAAACACATTTTATGAGGCCAACATAACCCTCATACCAAAACCTGGCAAGGATGGCACAAAGAAAGAAAACTACAGACCAATATCTCTAATGAATACAGATGCTAAAATTCTAAACAAAATACTGGCAAACCGAATACAACAACATATTAAAAAAATAATACATCATGATCAAGTGGGATTCATCCCAGAATCTCAAGGATGGTTCAACATACGCAAAACGGTTAACGTAATACACCATATCAACAAAACAAAGAACAAAAACCACATGATCTTATCAATAGATGCAGAAAAGGCTTTTGATAAAATACAACACAATTTTATGTTTAAGACTCTCGGCAAAATGGGTATAGAAGGAAAATATCTCAACATGATAAAGGCCATATATGATAAACCATCAGCCAACATCATTTTAAACGGCAAAAAACTGAGGACTTTCTACCTTAAATCAGGAACAAGACAGGGTTGTCCACTCTCTCCACTCTTATTTAACGTGGTGCTAGAAGTTCTGGCCAGAGCAATCAGACAAGACAAAGAAATAAAAGGCATCCATATTGGAAAAGAAGAAGTAAAGGTATCACTTTTTGCTGATGATATGATCCTATACATCGAAAACCCGAAGGACTCCACAAAAAGATTATTAGAAACAATAAACCAATACAGTAAGGTCGCAGGATACAAAATTAACATACAGAAGTCCATAGCCTTTCTCTATGCCAACAATGAAATATTAGAAAACGAACTCAAAAAAATAATCCCCTTCACGATTGCAACAAAAAAAATAAAATACCTAGGAATAAACATAACAAAGAATGTAAAGGACCTATATAATGAAAATTACAAAGCATTGTTAAGGGAAATCGAAAAAGATACAATGAGATGGAAAAATATTCCTTGTTCTTGGATAGGAAGAATAAATATAATCAAAATGGCCATATTACCCAAAGCAATATACAAATTTAATGCAATTCCCATCAAAATCCCTATGAGATTTTTTAAAGAAATGGAACAAAAAATCATCAGATTTATATGGAACTATAAAAAACCCCGAATAGCCAAAACAATCCTAAGGAAAAAGAATGAAGCTGGGGGCATTACAATACCTGACTTTAAACTATATTATAGGGCCACAATAATCAAAACAGCATGGTATTGGCAGAAAAATAGACACTCAGACCAATGGAACAGAATAGAAAGTCCAGAAATAAAACCACATATATATGGTCAAATAATCTTTGATAAAGGGGCCAACAACACACAATGGAGAAAAGAAAGCCTCTTCAACAAATGGTGTTGGGAAAACTGGAAAGCCACATGCAAAAGAATGAAACTCGACTACAGCCTGTCCCCGTGTACTAAAATTAATTCAAAATGGATCAAAGACCTAAATATAAGACCTGAAACAATAAAGTACATAGAAGAAGACATAGGTACTAAACTCATGGACCTGGGTTTTAAAGAACATTTTATGAACTTGACTCCAATGGCAAGAGAAGTGAAGGCAAAGATAAATGAATGGGACTACATCAGAATAAAAAGTTTTTGCTCAGCAAGAGAAACTGATATAAAAATAAACAGACAGCCAACTAAATGGGAAATGATATTTTCAAACAACAGCTCAGATAAGGGCCTAATTTCCAAAATTTACAAAGAACTCATAAAACTCAACAACAAACAAACAAACAATCCAATAAAAAAATGGGAAGAAGACATGAATAGACACTTCTCCCAGGAAGAGATACAAATGGCCAACAGATATATGAAAAAATGCTCAGCTTCATTAGTTATTAGGGAAATGCAAATCAAAACTACAATGAGATACCACCTCACCCCTGTTAGATTAGCTATGATCAACAAGACGGGTAATAGCAAATGTTGGAGAGGCTGTGGAGAAAAAGGAACCCTCATTCACTGTTGGTGGGACTGTAAAGTAGTACAACCATTATGGAGGAAAGTATGGTGGTTCCTCAAAAAACTGCAAATAGAACTACCTTATGACCCAGCAATCCCTCTACTGGGTATATACCCCAAAACCTCAGAAACATTGATACGTGAAGACACATGTAGCCCCATGTTCATTGCAGCACTGTTCACAGTGGCCAAGACATGGAAACAACCAAAAAGCCCTTCAATAGAAGACTGGATAAAGAAGATGTGGCACATATACACTATGGAATACTACTCAGCCATAAGAAACGATGACATCAGATCATTTACAGCAAAATGGTGGGATCTTGATAACATTATAAGGAGTGAAATAAGTAAATCAGAAAAAAACAAGAACTACATGATTCCATACATTGGTGGAACATAAAAATGAGACTAAGAGACATGGACAAGAGTGTGGTGGTTACCAGGGGTGGGGGGAGGGGGGACAGGGGGAGGGTTGGGGGGAGGGGGAGGGGCACAGAGAACTAGATGGAGGGTGGCGAAGGACAATCTGACTTTGGGCGAGGGGTATGCAACATAGTTTAATGACAAGATAACCTGGACATGTTTTCTTTGAATATATGTACCCTGATTTATTAATGTCATCCCATTACCATTAATAAAAATTTATTTAAAAAAAAAAAAAATTTTAAAAGATTTTGTAAATAAATATTAACAAAATTAATAAATAAGGCCAAAAGGGCAGGCAGATTTTTCAACTGCTATAGTCGATCATTGTGTAACAGGTCTTCAAAAGGATTAATTTTCTAGATGATGAAATTTTGTTTGATTTTTTTATGAACACGATTCAGAAACAGGCTTTGTCAGTTACATGTCAGTACACACACACACACACACACACACACACACACATTTCCAGCAAAGATGGAAATGATTTTTGTCTTATAGAGAGAATAACCACAAAAGTTATGGTTGTATTGCCTTATAGGGCACTAACCAGTTATCAAATCTTACCAAACTCATTTTTGTATCTCTTTAACTGTTTGAACACAGATACTCAGTCTCATAAAGTGTTTTTGAACCAGATTTATTATTCTATTTATTACCATGCCAATGAGTTAAGAACATCTTTGATACGTGTTTATATTATATTAGAGTGATAATTGTCTTTAAAAAATAACCTCATTTGAATAACCTCATTATGACATGAGTAAACTAAATATTGCTTAAATTGAGGGGAGCTGGCAATGTCAGTGAGAATGGCAAAGTCAAGACCTCCAAATATTTTATTTACTATAACAGCAAAAAGGAAACTGAAAAAGTGGTCACAATCAAATTTTAGAATTACGGTATACATAGTAATAAAATGCCTTCAGTAATCTGGGAAGTGTTTACTCAAGTAATACATTTAAATTTCAGTAATAACAGTGAGCCTTGTGGCATTTTTATTTATGCTGTTTTCACCTTCCTTCTCCAGGTTTGCAGTAATCTTGAAAACCAGCAGCAGCAATGATGGTGAAAGCCACTGGAGAAGCCAGAACGATGTTGGGGCTCCTTTAGAGTACTGTTCCACGAAAAGTGTTATTATTTGACCTGAGGGGATCCCCTTTAGAATCCACTTGCAAGAATGTTATATTTGTCCTGACTCGGAGCCCATTCAGTACAAAAGCCTATTCTCTACGGACATTGGCAAATGTTTATTTTGAGGTACCTAAAGATATAGATAAGAAGAAAGAAAAAGGGGTCCCCAAACTTTTTACAAAGGAGGCCAGTTCACTGTCCCTCAGACCGTTGGAGGGCCACCACATACCGTGCTCCTCTCACTGACTACCAATGAAAGAGGTGCCCCTTCCAGAAGTGCGACGGGGGGGGGGGGGGATAAATGGCCTCAGGAGGCCACATGCGGCCCACAGGCCGTAGTTTGGGGATGCCTGCTAGGATGGCAAAAAAGCTGAAAAGAAAAAACTGAAGAATAAGATGTCCATAAAAGCTTTGAAAACCTCTAACTTATTAGTGGGAATCTAGAAGACCTAAAGCATGCATAAAGTTTAAAACATGTCGGAAAGGACCCGAGAATTAGATAATCTTGTACTTCTGGTGGACCTTGAGGTTCAACGGAAGCAAGACCTGAAGAAGTGGTGTCAACTGTCTGGTTGTGTGTTGAAGTCACACTTGTGATGCACAAAGAGCATTTTGACAAAATGGAGAAATTAACAATCCCTAGATTGTAAAGAAATATGTGACCAATAATTGAGCACTACATTAACCAGTAAGAAACTTCAGTGGCCATAAATGACAAAAAATGAAAACTTTAAGGTTATTTCAAAAAGGTCACTAAAACAAAGACCATTATGACTGACAACAAATCCTGGGAAGAAGAAGAATTTGATTTCCAGAGTTATGACATTATATTATTTAACATGTCCAATTTGCAACAACAACAAAAAAATTATGAGCAGGCAAATAAAGAAGAAAGTATGCTTATACATAGAAATAGAAGTATTAATAGAAACTCTTTCTGGACAGTCCAAACATTTAATGTACTGACAAAGACTTTTAATCAGCTATTTTAACTATGTCAAAGAACTAAGAGAAATCACTTGTAAAAGAATAAAGGAAACAAAAGGATTTCACATCAAATAGAGAATGTCAATATAAAATATATTAAAAAGGATCAGATAAAATTTCTGGAATTGAAATGTACTATGATTAAAAGAGAAAATACAGCCCTGGCCGGTTGGCTCAGTGGTAGAGCGTCGTCCTGGCGTGCAGAAGTCCCAGGTTCGATTCCCGGCCAGGGCACACAGGAGAAGCGCCCATCTGCTTCTCCACCCCTCCCCCTCTCCTTCCTCTCTGTCTCTCTCTTCCCCTCCTGCAGCCGAGGCTCTATTGGAGCAAAGATGGCCCGGGCGCTGGGGATGGCTCCTCGGACTCTGCCCCAGGCGCTCGAGTGGCTCTGGTCGCAACAGAGCGACACCCCGGAGGGGCAGAGCATCGCCCCCTGGTGGGCAGAGCGTTGCCCCTGGTGGGCGTGCCGGGTGGATCCTGGTCGGGCGCATGCGGGAGTCTGTCTGACTGTCCCCGTTTCCAGCTTCAAAAAAAAAAAAAAAAAAAAAGAGAAAATACAGTAGAGGGCTCAACAGCAGAACTTAATCTACAAACCTGAAGGTGGGTTAATTTAGGTTAGTTAATTTGAGAAGATAAAATTTAAAGAATGAAATAAGCAGATCTTCAGAGAACAATGGGCAGCATCAAGTGCTCTATAAAATAAAATATTTTTCTGCCCATTTGCTGTTATAATGGTAATCTAATAAAAGTAGCAATAAAATATTTGAAAAAATAATGGTCAAGAGCTTCCCAAATTTGAAGAAAAATAGTAATCTACACATCAAAAAAAACTCAACAAACTAGAAGCAGAATGAATTCAAAGAGATACACACCTGGACACATCATAATCGTACTGTCAAAAGGCAAAGACAAAAAAAAATCTTGAAAGCAGCTAAAGTTGCTCATCAGATACAACAGACTCTTAATAAGATTAATAGTTGATGACTCATCAGAAACTATAAAGGCCAGAAGGTAATGGGATTATATATTCAAACTAATAAAAATACACTTAAAAATTTATTATACTACAAAATTAACCTTCAGAAAATAAGACATGAATAATAACATCCCCAAATATAACAGGGAAATATAACAAATACTAATGAAAATCTTTCTGGCTTAAAGAAGTAGACACCACACAGTAACTCAAATACACAAAAATAAAAACATAACTTATTATAATTACATAGGTAAATATAAAATATTATATGAATGTGCATTTTGTTCATGATCTTTTCTTCATTTTAAAGACAGTAGCATAAAGTAATAATTATAAATTTGTGTCTATGGGCACATAATATTTAATATGTAACTTGTATGATAATAACAAATGAGAGGTGAGGGCACAGACTTAAACAGAAAAAAGGTTTTATATACTACTGAAATTAATATGTGTCTTATAATATCCATGACAATCACAGAAAAACAATTTAAAAATACATATGGTAAAAAAATGAAATTATTATTTCCCACTAGAAAATGTCTATTTAACACAAGAAAATACAACAATGGGGCAATAAACAAACAAAAGACTTAATAGCAAACTAGCAAAAGAAAAAAATCTGTTTTATCAAGAACTGTAGCCTGACCAGGTGGTGGTGCAGCCGATAGAGCATCGGACTGAGACACAGAGGACCCAGGTTCGAAACCCTGAGGTCGCCAGCTTGAGTGTGGGCTCATCTGGTTTGAGCAGGGCTCACCAGCTTGAGCCCAAGGTCACTGGCTTGAGAAGAGGGTCACTCAGTATGCTGTAGCCCCCCCACCCCCGCATCAAGGCACATAGAAGAAAGCAATCAATGAACAACTAAGGTGCAGCAACGAAGAATTGATGCTTCTCATCTCTCTCCCTTCTTGTCTGTCTGTCCCTATCTGTCCCTCTCTGTCTCTGTCAGCAAAAAAGAAAAAAGAACTGTAAATGTAAATAAACTAGAACTCTAACCACTCTCAAATCCTCACAAAACATTAAGAGCGTAGACACAATATTTGGTTGAGCATTTTGATAGTCTCAATCTAGTTTGAAATTTTACTGCCTAATTACATTTGGGTACTATACCTTTTTAGGCAATTTGTATGTTAACTCTAAAAACATGGCACAAAACTTGTTATGTAGTATAACAGATGAATAATTGATTAGTGTATAATTGATACTATGGTCTTTTCCTCTTTTGGTTTTATAACGTTTATGATAAATCTCTGTACATCAACTATAGCAAGGAAAAAAAGAATGAGGAGGAAACAGAGAAGGGAAAGAAAATTGAATATATGCAACAGAGAGCAAAGCTCTAAAAATGTTCTCATTTTTCCATAAGGTAAATCTCTTCTTGGTAAACTTAGATGCTTAATGTTGATAGCAATTGACACTCTGTTGCAGGCAGGACACATTTAAAGTTACAAACTATAGAGATCATCCCTGGAAGTAGTCTTTACATTTGAAGTTAAAATTTCAATATATATTTTAATAAGATGGACTTCAAGAGAGCATTGAACATTATTAACAGAATTTCTAATGAAGGTGTTATGAATGGCATATCAGATATAAAAAAGCTTTCTTCAGCTACTCTTGGTAAATATTGGTATTCAAACCTCAGCTTGGTGGATGTGAGGGCGATCTGGCTGCAACATCTGTCACCCCATTGATTGCAAGAGTTGATTCAGCTGATCTGGCTGGCTAGACGGGTGTCCCCTTCCTCCCTCACCGCTCCATGTGCGTCTCTCCCCAAGCTGGGCGCTCAGTCGAAGAGGACGACCTTCCCCGATAGAGGAGAGGACCGTTCTTCCGTCAAGGGTATACGAGTAGCTGCGCTCCCCTGCTAGAACCTCCAAACAAGTCTCAAACCTCAGCTTGGCAAGGAACATCTGAGGGATATAATTAAACATGTAGATTTCAAAGGTTTCCAAGTAGAGATACTATTTTATGAAACTTGATCGAGTTATGGTATTAAGATGGGTCCTGATTGTCTGCATTTTTCAAACAAGGATTGAAAGTATTTCTAAACCAAGTGATGAACAAATTGCATTTTGAGAAATATGGTCATGTTAACTGCCTTTGTTTGCTGTTCATTCTGATCATATAAACATTGTATTCAGGTTGATTATAAATCTAAGAAAAGTTGAAACTGTTCTTGATCTGAAAGTTTAAAAATATCAAACTGATTGTTTGAAAGGATATTTGTTTACACTATGAAAATAATAATAGTAAATTTATTAAAGGGTTCACTTTGGTGTAAATAATTACAGGGAATAAATTAATCATACATTTTTCAAGTTAATATACATATGACAAGTCTAACAGAGTGTCATGCACCAGTCCCCAATGCCAGAGGACCGCAACTACATGGAAGATAACAAAGATCATCACTATGCCAACCATGAACAATAGAAGTCCAAACACTTCTACCTATTGCCCCTTGGTATTAGAGTCACCAAAGAAAATGCAAAGTAGTTATACACTGGAAAGAACAATGCTTTTGTCACTTAGAGAAAAAAACAAAGAAAGATCAGCTTCAGTAGTGGGCACTGTTTCCCCATTGCCAAAGGTCTTTCTCAATGGTTCATACGGGACAGTTGTTCTACGTGAACTCCCTTTGAGCTTCAGTAAAATATGTTATGCACATGCTTTAAGTAGAGACAAAAGAGTACTCATTGATTCTGAAACAAGATATACCTACACAAAGTGATACGCCCACAAGTAGTATGGGCTCTTTATCTCTTGTTAAGGAAGTGTTCCAGGCCCAAGACTTATTCATAAGTAACTGAATGAGAGTTGTCAAGATTTCATGTATGAGTGAGATTGCCTTTTCCAACATTTTAGACAAAAATATATGTATTTTGTAAATATATATTTTAGTATATACAAAGAATATTATATATAAAGTTAGATTTAATAATAAACATATATTACAATGCAGATAATTTTAAGTGAAAGTATTGGTAAAAACTTTTGCTGGGTGAGACTGGAGAAATACTTCTGAGTGTTTCCATAGCTTCTCTTTTTCCATCACTAAGCTCCTCACTGATCTCCTCTACATCCCATGACCTTCACTGTTGTTCATAGCCTTTTCAGGCAGCTTGGACAAACAGACCAGCATACTCCATTAAAGCATGAATTTTAAATGTAAAAATGCAGGAGGAGGGAAAAAACCAATGGTGTATGCTATATACCAAGCGCCACCATATTGAGTTCTTTTCAAAACTTATTTTATTATTTAATTAAGATCACTTTACTTAATTTTTGTCATCCCATGTGTTGTTGTTGTTTGGAGTTGGTTCTGTTTGGTATTTGTTTTTGTTGACACAAAGAATTTTTTAGCACTTTTTGGTGTAGTGGAAGGGCTTTATTCTAGTGTGTGTTCTGCAACATTCCCGCCATAAAGTTCTGCTGGTAGATAGATGTGGCAGCAACACATGCACTGTATGTAGGGCATGGAAAGCTTCAAAAGCATTGTTGAAAAGAACTTTAATGCAGGGTACCCACTGAAATAAGAACCTTCTGCCCTTTCCTATTGCTTAAAAAATCGTCTCAAAACAACTTCGTCTTGCAATGCTGCAACAACACATCTATAAAAACAATGTTACCCTGCCCTTATTAGTAAATAAAAATTTGAACAATATTTGTATAGTCCATACATTTACAAATATATTTCTACCAATTAAATTATTAATTATCAGTAAATATTATTTTTTTATTATTATGTAAGGGTATAAGAAAAAAGCCTAATCATTTCTTCCTGGGCCCTAATCAATTTCCTTGAATATATATCCCTGGTTTTGAAAAAATTCTTCATTGATCAATGGATGTTATAGTGGATATGTCATCTGTGAGTAAAAATTTCTCTATTTCTTTTAATTGACTAATAAATATTTTGTTTCCTTATAATATTAATATATTCATAATCAACACTGAAATTTCAATGATCTTGAAACATTCCTCTGAATTAACAAATAACGGATTTAGTCTATAATTAAAGTTATTGTTATTAGCTTATAAAAGTAACATATGGTACAGAAAATTATTTTACATTTTTCAATGCTATTCTATATTTCCACCCTGGACAGCTCTTAATTATACAGAAAACGCTACCAGATGCATTATTTTCATGGTTTCAGCCATCCTTAATACCATCCAAATTTAGTTTTAAGATATATAGAAAAAAATCATATGTTAAAAAAAAAGAATTCTTTAAGATTCTTTCTGCAAGCCAATGATATTCTTCTGGCTAAAGCAATTCTAACATTTCACTAATAATGCCATCAAATTAGATTTGCCTTTCTTTGGCTATTTATTTATTGTTTATGCCTTCTTTTTAATCACTGTTCTAGAATACAAGCACTTTTAATAATTCATAGACACATGCATATTATCCTCAAAAATTGGAGCCTATTTTTTTCTCTATTTGAGCTTTGGAAAATTACTGTAGAAATTGAGGCAATTTCTTAGATTCATAGAGTGGATAATATATTATATTTATTTCAGTAGCACTGGCTTTCAACTGCTATAATTTTAATCCCATCTAAAAGTAACAATCAAAACCGATGTAAACTGAAAAGGAAAATAAATAGTTTAAATCCTCAGTTGTGGCATACAACTTTTGCAATTCAACTTCATTGAATTTGTCATCCAATCTTTTCTAAAATGCTCCATGGGAAATTTCCAAAGGCCCATTATTTGCAATCACTGTATGATCAAAAGTTGGGAAAGGGGACCTTTGTATGTTCAATGAGGAAATAAGATTTAAGAAAATAACCTGTGATCAATGGTTTATTGGACCTCAAACTTTCGTTTCTCTTATGGTCTTTCATGATGTTAAAATTTCAGATATTTATTTGCCTAACAGTCACTAAATTATAGGAAATAAGTAAGAAAGAGTGTTTTGAATAATTTAAATATTTTCCAAAGGTACAAATTTTAGAGTTTATTAAAAAGAAAATAGGTGTTCTGATTTTAAGTATTGCATAAAAACAATCTTGCTCAAAGGTTGTTTAGCGTTGCTAATAGTTTAGTAGTTTCATACAAAGTGGAGATATCACTAGAAATTGTATTCTTATATGTGTGACCAGCAATATATATTTGCTCTAAAAAGAAGGAAAAATACAGATTAGCAAAGGAAGATTTATAATTGGCTGTAATCCCACAACAGGTGATTTTAGGCATATTTTCTATAATAACTTCTATCTATCTGTCTATCTATCTATCTATCTATCTATCATCTATCTATCTATCTATCTATCTATCATCTATCTCTATATATATCCATCATCTATCTCATCTGTCTTACTATATGAGAATAAAACTAGACTGGCACAGATTGTAATACTAGAATTCTGGAGAAGAAATACCTTACATCGGATGGACTGGCATCTATGAAATACTTCTGACTGTCTCAGGTGGACTTGAAGTTTTCCTAGGCCTACCTCAACACCTCAACAATACATGCATCACCCTCCAAGTTAGACCTAAATAATAAACAGAGATTTGTGTTTCACAATCTACAGTTCTATCAAAACCACTATTAAACAATATACCTGAGTTTTCTGCAATCACATGTCCTTCCTACCTTAACAGAGAGAGATCTTTAGATTTTTAAATGGAAAATAATTATGCTGTTGAATGTGCTTAAAGAAAAATAATCATGACATGTTTTATGTAAGAATCACAACTGCACTTTTATTTATTATTTTTAGTAATGTTAAGAAATATCAATGTTTATTTCTTCACATGTCCAATGTAACTGGTTTTATCTACTATTATGGAGAAAAATTTTTCAGATTTACAATTAAAAAAATAATAAAATAAATATGGCTTTTTTTTTTTTTTTTTACCAACTTATTCATTCAAAACCTAGATGAAAACCCTTTCTCCGCACAGTGCTTTACTTAAGAATACCACAGGGACAATGTTGGAGCTCTTAAACATAGCAATTAGTTTTACATACACACAAAATGCAAGAAAGACAAGTAATATCAAATACCAAATGGATTATAACGTAGGTCTTTTATTTATGTCTTGCTTCTCAGAATTCTCAATGATCTTGTGATTTTTTTTGTTCTGACATATTTTATTCATATTTTACTCATATTATGAATGAGAGCGTGGAGATGGGGAAGTCTATGAAAGAAAGGAGGCAGTGGTGAAAAAACTTCTATAAATTCAGAAGGAAAGTAGAATGTAAGATTTTCAGATGCTTGCTCATTTTGCCCAGTGTGTTGTGTTGTGTGTGTGTGTGTGTGTGTGTGTGTGTGTAAGGTAAGACCTCTGAATATACAGACTTTTCTATCCTAAATATTAGCTTATTCTGACCAGACCATATTTATGAGGTACTGAATTTCAAAGACACAAACACATCTAAAAGTGTTTCTATCTCAAGTTAATTCAATTACTGCAAAAATGGTGTTATACTGCATTTTGTTCATCCATAATAAATGCAAACGGGGTCAGTTCTAGTCACCAATTGCAAACCTTTTTTTAAAATTTAGTATATGACAGGGATTCATTTTTTCCCCCAGAAATGTGATGCTAAATAGTGACCACTTAAAATCTAATAAGATACTGAATGGAAATGATTAATAAATCAAATTCATTAACATTGCAAATGCCTTTGGATTTTGCAGGTTGCCACCATAATACTGATTTTATTTGACTCCATGGTACCATTATGCTAGCTGCTGCTCTAAATTTAGCTTATTGAATGCCAGATGAAATGTCATCTATTGCAAGTCCATTATAAGCACATCAACTCTTGCATTTGCAATTTGCAAGTTTAGACAGTTATTCTTTGAAAAGGTTCTTAATAGGCTTTAGCATTTGATAAATCGTGAACTATTTCACCTAGGACAAGACTCCCACTCAAAACTGGTGCATTTCTTATTCTAATTTAGAGAGTATAACAAATTTAAATAAAATAGTACCAGTATATCCTTATTATATATTTATAGGTATCCCAAGGAGAGAATCCATTTAGTCAAATGAAACATAAAAACAACTCTAATAATAACAATAATGGTAGTAGATTTCTTTATGAAACACTTAGGTTAAATTGAAGACTGGCATACATAATAATATTAAACCTCATTACAACTCTTCATGTAGGTATTATTGGTCTTTTTGCAATTGAAGGGATAGAATTTCAAAGACATTAATCATTTTTGCAAGAGACACAGTATTAATCAAAGTAGATTCAAATTTGGAGTCATAAAGTAATTAGTCTCAAAGCCATTCTGCTGCTTATTTATCCTAATAGAAATATGTAGTTATTATTTTCTACTCTCCTTATTTTAGTTTTCATCTGCTCTGGTCTATAATTTAGACTGTAAAAATAGAATTTGTTTGAAGTATGATTGCCAACATTGCAGCAACTGCTGCTTAGATGTGTTAAATACCTTAGACATCAATCATGTGATAACTTCCCATGGTAGGGCAGCTACTACTTTCAGGAAAATGCTTTCTTATACTAAGGAAGAGTGAAAGAAAGTAAAAAGGGACCAGGCCAGTTGGTTCTGTGGTAGAGTGTCAGCCCAGAGTGTGGACATACCGGGTTCGATTCTTGGTCAGGGCACACAGAAAAAGCTACCATCTGCTTCTCCACCCTCCTCTTTTCTTTCTCTCTTTCTCTCTCTCTCTCTCTCTCTCTCTCTCTCTCTCTCTCTCTCTTCCCTTCCCATAGCCATGGCTTGATTGGTTCAAGCATATGGATCATGGTGCTAAGGATGGCTCCATGGAGCCTCTGTCTCAGGAGCCAAAAATAGCTCGGTTGTGAGAATGGTCCCAGATGAGCAGAGCATCAACACCAGACCAGGGTTGCCAGGCGAATCTCAATCTGGGCACATGTAGAAGTGTGTCATTCTATCTCCCCTTCTCTCACTTGGAAAATAAGGAAAAAATAAAGGAAGCAAAGAAACACAGATTTGGACCTACTGTTTTGTTCTTAGCTACACTCCGTTGAGGTAGTTCACCAGGGAAAATTGGTTTATTTATGCTATCCATAGCCAAAATAATGAAGTGTGTTCAATCACCTACTACTTTAACATAGGTTTATAATCAACACAATCTCCACTTTCTGATGCATTAACTCTCAAAACCATACAACCAGTTATAATTAAATTGCAGTGTTAGTATTTAGCTTCTAAGTCCTTTGCACTTTGAGACCAAGTATTCCCTTACATACAAATATCTGAAATGCATACTCAAAGGTTTCTTTCTTCATTTTTTAACAAAATAAATTTAAGTGATTTGACAGTCAGTCTATGCCCTCAGGCAGTATATTTTCTAATCCATCTCTTGCATAGTAAGTCCTTTTTTTCCCCTTTTGTATGGCCTAAGAGAAAGCATGTCCAAGCATATTTAAGAAGAGGGAACTGTCCTCCAACTACAGGCACCACAAAGAGTGAACTTTCTCAGAATTCTTCCTGGTCTTCCTTGTGAGTGCTTGATATAAAATCTTTGAGAGGGTCCAAACCCCCTAGGTCGGCAATGCTCAAGAACTTCATCCTCTCCCACTACCCCACAATTGGCTTTTGCTATGCATTATTAACTTCTGGTTAAATTTTACCAGCTTTTGTGGTGTTCAGGAATGTCTCCCCCAGATAAGCAAATGCTCAGACCCTGTTGCTTCCTGCATGAGCTTGTCTCTTTATATTAGAGGATATTTGATTGCCCTGAGATATTAGTAATTGATAGTTTTAAGGACTGTTGCTAACTTAAAATTTGTCCTCCTTTTTTTTTTTTTTTTTTTTTTGTTCTTGCTGTTATTTGAAAGTTAAGAAGCAATACTTTCCTGCTGTTCACCTATCCAACCTTTTAGTCTGTGGCTGGCACAAGTACATTATTGTAATATAATGTTTTAGTTACAATAACAGTCTTATAATGATGGTAGCACAGAGAAAGTTCTCATGCTTCATTCTCAAGCAGTAAGAGAAAACTCTCTAGAACTTTATTTTAAAAGGAAATAATTTGGATTCTAGGAGAAGGAGAATTTCCAGGGAAATAATAGAATGTTGGAGGAAGTGTGCACCTGAAAAGAGTAGTTTGTGATCAAGGGAATCATAAATAGTTTAGATCATAAATAGCTTAAAATATGAAAGAAAGAATGCCAAGAAGTAATGCTCTGAAAGGATGCAGTCCCAAATACCAGGTGTCATTTTAAGAGTCTTAGACTGTGTTCTCTTGATTATGAGAAGTTGTGCAAAGATTATTTAGGCAAGTATTCTGGTGAGATTTATAATTTACATAAATCTTGCATATTTGGGCAAGTGGTAGATTAGGGAGACTTTTCAATAAAAGCAGGATGACCATTCACTACTTCATAAGAGTAGCATAAAAATAAGATGATACAGAGTATGCTAAGTTACAATAAATGAGCATAGAAAATAGGTCCAATTTGTTAAATCTTGAGATACAATATAAAATTCAGACATTGACTGGACGATAACATGCTTTTGGGAAGAGGAGTTGGTTTGTTCATTAAGAGGATGTGTTTGGGTTTTGATATATGAACCTTGAGGTATATATGGAATATTAGATGGCTAAGTTCAGCAGGAAATTGGGTTCATGATTCAGAAGCACACAGGAGGTTCTTGGACTTGAAAAAAGTTTTCAGTCTTCAGCACAAATGGAGGGAGTGGCTTGGAGCATGTAAACAGTTGGGAAGATCTAGGGATAGTGGATTAGGTGGGAAGAGAGGAAGACTGAGGACACCACCTTGTAAATTTGAGAAAGAGCTAAGGGGGAGGTACTCAGGAATTAGCCTAGGAGAAAGTTATCAAGTCTTAAATAAACATTGCCAGAATGCTTTTACAATCAGGTTTACAAAAAGATGACAGGTGCCTCTAGCAAGGAGAAGGAAGGAAGGAAGGAAGGAAGGAAGGAAGGAAGGAAGGAAGGAAGGAAGGAAGGAAGGAAGGAAGGAAGGAAGGAAGGAAGGAAGGAAAGGAAAGGAAGAAGGGGCCCTGGCCAGTTGGCTCAGTGGCAGAGCATCGGCCTGGAGTGCAGGAGTCCCGGGTTCAATTCCCGGCCAGGGCACACAGGAGAAGTGCCTATCTGCTTCCCCACCCCTCCCCCTCTCCTTCTTCTCTGTCTCCCTCTTACCCTCCTGCAGCCAAGGTTCCATTGGAGCAGGGTTGGCCTGGGTGCTGAGGATGGCTCCATGACCTCTGCCTCAGGCACTGGAATGGCTCTGGTTGCAACAGAGCAGCGCCCCAGATGGGCAGAGCATCGCCCCTGGTGGGCATGCTGGGTGGATCCCGGTCAGGTGCATGCGGGAGTCTGTCTGACTGCCTCCCCATTTCCAACTTCAGAAAAATACAAAAAAAAAAAAGAAAGGAAGGAAGGAAGAAGGGGAGGGAAGGGAGGGAGGGAGGTGAAAGGAAAGGGAAAAAGCTATTGCATATACAATAATAATTAGGAGGCCATATAAGGAAAGGCAGTTTTAGTAGAGTACTGTGGACAGAAGTCAAATTTCCAAGTATAGAAGATATGCAGAAAGTATATTAAAGATATACCCCCCAAAAAAGCGAGCAAGTAGGGATAAATGACATTTATAAGAAACTTTGAATAAGATGATTAGATTAGAAGAGAAATCATACTGCTCTAAGAGATTATTGCAAATGATAATCTAATCAAGAATCCAAGTCAGAAGTATCAAAGACTAAAATTTTGTCTGTATTCATGTGCATAAACATTCCAATTTATTTGGGAGTCCTGGATTAATCTAAAAAGCCAGATGATGTCTCTACCCTCTATTTTTCTCTTCCCACAAATTTCTCTCTTTATCATTCACTTTTCTTCTCTCTTGCTCCCTCCTTTGTTTCTCTGTCCTTCTTCCTGCCTTCTCTTTCTCTTTCATTGTTTTCATTATTGTTTTACCTTTTTCTTATTACATATATAAAAATAGATATAAATTTAAAAGTAAATTCAAAAAATATGAGAAAAAACAAGGCAAAGAAGCACTAATTTAAAAGGGTTATTTAATAAAAAAAAAACAAAAGAATTGCTTTTTAGCCTTCTGGCTAAGATAAAATATAATGGAAATAAAAGTCAATTGTAAAACAGGGAACTAAGGAACTGGGAAAGTGCTCTTTGAGCCCAGGTGCTATCAGTCATGTATAATGTTGCCTTCTTTTGGGAACACATGGATTTGATGAAACATCACTATCTTTTTTCTGAAGGTCGGTAGTGCAAGGCTCTAATATTCCATCCTCAAGCAACATATACTATTACAAGAAAAAGAAGAAACAGAAACAAGTAACACTCTGTAAAAATCCTATGATATCTGTCTTTATCTAGAAGATTTATGTGTTTAGTATCATGAGGTTTCTATTAAAAAATAGTAAAAGAAGAATACACACCCCTCGAAGATTCAATTTAAGGAAATCTGTAAGCATGCTTTTTTAAAAAAAAATAATAATACTTGCCATTTCTTACGCAAGAGATATTATGAACAAATCAGAACCCTTGTGCTTCCTTGAAATAGTTTGGCTGTGGAACTTGCCCAGAAACACACCTCTGTCTGTGTCTGTCCTTGTCATTGAGTGAGTCTAGAACACTGGTCGTCAACCTGATCCCTACCGCCCACTTGTGGGCGTTCCAGCTTTCATGGTGGGTGGTAGCGGAACAACCAAAGATTTAACTATAGCAAGTTGTTTTATAAAGGTTTATTCTGCAAAACTTAGCAAAAATCCAACATAAAGTACTTGGTAAGTAATTATTATTATATGCTTTAACTTGCTGTAACTCTACTTTATAAATTTTATAAAGTGAGGTTACTTTCCTACTTTATAAATCACCATTACTATGGAACTGGTGGGCGGTTAGAAAATTTTGCTACTAACAGAGATACAAAAGTGGGCGGTAGGTATAAAAAGGTTGACTACCCCGGTCTAGAAGGTAGCTGGGACATAATGTCTGCCTATTAACTAGCCAGAAACATTAAGAATTAGGTAAGTCGATTCTCAGTCCATTTTAGACATCACCTTCGTCCCGTTGTGTACCAGTTATGCACAGATCCCTCCCAGCCATTACACAGTGCTGTGCTCCCATTGATCCAGGTACTATTTGAACCTTACAGAGGCGGGCAGAGATGAAATATTTTTTCAGGAGATATTATTTTATTATTTTGGTGCTTTAGCCAATATGTGCTTATTTCTACTTCAATGTTCACTCATTTATTGATTGATTGATTTGTGTGTGTGTGTGTGTGTGTCTCAGAAACAGAGAGAGACAGAGAGAGGGACAGATAAGGACAGACAGACAGACACGAAGGAAGAGAGATGATAAGCATCGATTCTTTGTTGCGGCACCTTATTTGTTCATTGATTGCTTTCTCATATATGTCTTGACTGGGGAGCTACAGCAGACCAAGTGACCCCTTCCTTGCTCAAGCCAGCGACCTTAGGCTCAAGCTGGTGAGCCTTGCTCAAACTAGATGAGTCCATGCTCAAGCTGGCAACCTCGGGGTTTTGAACATGGGTCCTCTGTGTCCCAGTCCGACACTCTATCCACTGCAGCACTGCCTGGTCAGGCTATTGATAAATTTTTGCATAGACATATTGTAGCAGTGGACCAAGGAATGCCATAAAGTATTAACAAATAAAAAATGTGTAAAAAAAGGGTAGGTGTATCTTTGGTTCACAGTTGTGTTTGGATGACATTAGTTTCCACTTATAAAAATGATCAGTGTGTTTTATTTATTTTATGCCATATCTAAGAATTTTATGTAATATATGTATACAATTCAATACAGGTATCAGAATATATAATCATTAGATTCACTTGGGAGATTGATTTCATGACATGCCACAAGTTCATAAATGTATTACAATTAGTTTTATATACTTTAATACTCTATAGATAAAGAGATATATAAAATAAAATTTTAAGATTTGGGGAGCCCTGTCTGGTGGTTCAACGGTAGAGCATCAGCCTGGTGTATGGACCTCCCAGGTTTGATTCTTGGTTAGGGCACACAAAAGAAGTGACCATCTGCTTCTCTACCCGTTCTCTTCCTCTTCTCCTTCCACAGCCAGTGGCTTGATTGCTGAGCCCCAGTTGTTGAGGATATCTCAGTTGATTCAAGCATCAGCCCCAGACAGGGGTTGCCAGGGGTTCCTGGTTGAGAACATGCAGGAGTCTGTCTTCTCTCTTCTCTCCTCTCACTTAAAAAAAAGAAAGAAAGAAAAACGTCTGAAATGCACTTATTAATAAATTTTATGACATTGAAACAGTATATTTAACAGAATATTACACATTTATTATTGGATTTCATGACATTAAGACACTATGGCCTGACCAGGTGGTGGCACAGTGAATAGAGCGTCGGACTGGGATGTCAAGGGTCATCCCAGTCAGGTTCGAGACCACGAGGTCGCCAGCTTGAGTGTGGGCTCATCTGGTTTGAGCAAAAGCTCACCAGCTTGGACCCAAGGTCGCTGGCTCGAGTGAGGGGTTATTCGATCTACTGAAGGCCCATGGTCAAGGCACATATGAGAAAGCAATCAATGAACAACTAAGGTGTCTCAATGCGCAACAAAAAAATAATGATTGATGCTTCTCATCTCTCCGTTCCTGTCTGTCTGTCCCTGTCTATCCCTCTCTCTGACTCTCTCTTTGTCTCTGTAAAAAAAAAAAAAAAAAAAAGACACTATGTAAAACAAAATATAAAATGCTTATAATGAAAACCTATATAAAGAATTCTCTCTGTTAAACTTTTTAACTCAGTTAAACACAACCACAGGTATTTATTTTTCATTTTGAAAACTCAACAACCTAATTTTCTGTCTCTAAACTTCTCTGGAATGTCAGTTCTCATGGGACCTCTCCAGGGACTTATTTTCAATAATGCCTGAACTTTGTTGTTCTGTGACTGGCTTAAGTTATCTAAAAGTTATTTTATTAATCTCACTGTTTGCTATATCCTGGGAGTTTTTATTTTATTTATTTTTTATCTTAGCTTCAAAAAGTGACATTTTGTATTTTATAAGAAATAGAAGAAAAAAATTTTATCCATTTGTAACATTGTACAATACCCACTCTCATTACTAATGAAAATTTCTTTCACTTTTTCCAAAATTGCATTATAAAGCACCACATCAAGAGATACAAGGAACAAATGTGTAAGTAGCCCTGAAACATAATCCCAAATAAGTACTCTCATGTATACACATGGAAATAGTTTTTTCTCTGAAGAGTGATGCAGAACCCAATGGTATTTTTTCAAAATAAGCTATATTTAACTTAAATTTTAAATCCTTCATATGTTTCATAATAAGTTGTCTATTTAAGGGGAAAAATGACAAGAAAATAACAACTAGGTAAAAAGTAGAGGAAGGTTTTTCATTTCTTATTGTTGTTTAGTTTTGTTAGTGTAATGAATTAACACATAGTTCTGTTTCTCTTTGACAATAAAATATAATGTTTATTGTAATAAATCATATATAGATAGATAAAAATAATATAATGACTAAAATATAAAGTAATCTATATAGTAATATACGATGGATTTCTTTTTATTACCTTAAAATAAATATTCATCATTTAGCCTGACCTATGGTGGCACAGTGGATAAAGCCTCAACCTACAACGCTGAGGTCGCTGGTTCAAAACCTTACACTTGCCCAGTCAAGGCACATATAGGGGTTGATGCTTCATGCTCCTCTCCCCTTTTTCTCTCTCATTCTCTCTCCTCTCTAAAATGAATAAATAAGAAAAATTAAAATTTTCATCATTTAAAAAGTATTGGTTTTTAAAGGATCAATTTAGTAGACTATATGGTGACTCCTTGCTTCAAGGTGTCAAATATTTATCTTATAATAATTTTTTCTATTTACCTAAATGATATCTCACTTTTATGAACTACCAATTTAGCTAAACATTAGGGGCTTAAATCATACCCACCTCTCGAATTTGCCCAACCCTTTCCTAAGGCCATCTCTAATTGCACGGAAGAATATCGGTTTATTTTTAATCTACCTATAAAATGAGGGAAGAGGAGACAAATAGTGTAAAGAGAGAGAGAGAGAGGAGAGAGATCTAGATTAGCTTCTGAGTCTGTTCAGTGGATATAATAAAATACAGAAGAGCTATATCATATATGAATTGGGGAAAAAACAGAGATAATACTACATTGATTTTAGACCTTGTTATGTAGAAAGATAACTGAAGTTTCTTGATCAATATTGGAAATCCTTTTTACATTCTTCAGTGCTATTGACCCATTAAATGCACCACGGAGTGTCAAAACAATGAAAATATTTTCAGTGTATAGCCATCATTTTTACTGACACATTTAGGCAACTCTGTGTTATTGATAATTCAAGATCAATATTAGACATAATTCTTACTCTCCATGACATTCTTTTTACATTATGAATGTGCCAGGTAACCTCTGTGAAGGCCATGAAAATGAGTCACATATATTTTCTTTGTATTTTTAATCCCTTTTTGGTGTGTTCTTCTTAGAGAACCTAAACACAGGTGATACCAAGAGTGAGAAAGTAGGAAGTAAAATGTGATTGGGTGGCTGCCACACTCATTACTTGGTTACATAAGCAAGGAGGACAATGTGCTGAAGAACATGTGAGTAGAGATAGTCCCTGGCACAGATGGCAGTCTTATTAATAAATATTTATCATCTCCTCATAGACCCTACTCTCAAATATTAGAGCTTTAACATGAATTTGGAAGGGACACAGTCAGTTCATAATACTATCTAAACAGAAATAATGAGAAACAGTTTCATTATGAAGTACTTAAAGGCTCATATGAAAACTAGAAGTCCTCTTTGGAAGATTACTAAGAGGTTTTAATCTCCTATAGTGAGACAAGAGACAAAGCTAAAGAGAAAACTCAGATCATCAGAGTATCAGATCTCAGAGATATTTAAGTATTCAGTCAAAACCAGTCTGTTAGGCTAAGTTTAGGACCCTGCTTAGAAAAATCTGAGAACTTTAAACATGGAGTCGGACATGGGGATGAGCATCCTAGTGGACTTTGGTTTTGCAGACCCCTTGAGGTGTCATTGCTTGCAGAAGGGGCCCACTCTCTTTAAAAGAGATAATCCTTTCCTTGTAATGAAGAGAACAAACAAGGGAACAAAATCCCACCCCCAGGAACTTCAGGGCTAATAAGTATGGTTTAAATAGAGTATAATCTGGCTAGAGACCTTCTGGGACTGGTAAAAAAGAAATAAGATTATACAACAAAGGAGCTACAAGAATTAAGAGACTGTACTGGTAGGATTTCAGGAAGTATTCTTGGATTTATATTTTGAGTGTGCTTGATTAAGAGAGCTGAAATTAAAGACTAAATAAGCAAGAATTCTTTGATATGTGATAATTTCTTAGGACACAGGGTTTTACACTTCTGAAAAGTACCCTAAGGATAAAGCAAACACACTGGTAGTATGACTGTTCGAAGCTTGGGGGCAGTGGAGGGCAAAGCTCAGTGAAGAAAACAAGTCTGAGTTGATGTAGCAGTTAGTAAAGAAAGGTATAAAGAAGCTGAGGGATGTGGGCATACTAGAAGAGATATAATATATGTTATGCCAGAGGACATACTCAAGTATTACATTCTTAGAAACACTCAGAGAATATACCATTCACAAAGGCCATCAGGAACATTTTGATAAAAGGATACCCATCTTTAGAGGATGTTTTTCTTTGAAAGCAAGGGTTAATGTTACCATGCTTCTTTTAAATAATAAATGATCAGGATCATTGTTAAGGTGTGTTGGAAAAATTCTTATACATTAAGATTTTGCAAAAATTTAAAATATATATAGAAATTGGGTTGATAAGAGTTATTTATGTATTTATTTATTTTTAGTAAGGATATAAAAATGCCAAAAAAATTTAGATTCCACTACTTAGAGTAGAATTTTTCATCACTGTCATTACATGAAGGGAAAGATATTTCAATATAAAAAGTTAGAAAAAAGCTCAATTAAAGCATTGTCCCAAAGCACAGAGGTTGCTGGTTCGACCCCCAGTCAGGGTACATACAGGTACAGACTTATGTTCCTCTCTTTCCCTCCCTCTCTCTCTCTCTCTCTCTCTCTCTCTCCCTCCCTCCCTCCCCTTCCTCTCTTGCTAAAATAAATAAATAAAATTTTAAAAAAAGAATACTTTAAAAAATCATTAAAAATCCTGACAGGTGGTGACGCAATTGATAAAGCATCCATCAAGAATGCTGGATGCCCTAATATGATATCCCAAGGTCATCAGCTTGAATATGGGTTTGCCAGCTTGAGCACAGGCTCACCAGCTTGAGTGTGGAATGACCAGCTTGAGCGTGGGATCGTCGGCTTGAGTGTGGGATCATAAAAATGATTCCACAGTCTCTGGCTTGAAACCCAAGGTCACTGGATTGAACCTAAGGTATCTGGCTTGAAACCCAAGGTCACTGGATTGAACCTAAGGTCTCTGGCTTGAGCAAAAGGGTCACTCACCCAGCATGCAGTCCTCTCCCCACCCATCAAGGCACATATGAGAAGTAATCAATAAAAACTAAAGTGACGCAACTATGAGTTGATGCTTTTTATCTTCTCCCTCTTTCTCCCCTACCTGTCTTTTTCTAAAAAAAAAAAAAAAAAAAAGTAAAGTAAATATTTTTTTAAAAATTAGAAAAAATAATCTCTACCCTTAAAGTTCTTAATAAATCATTTGACCTTTGGAAAATTTTTACTGAATTCACCTTTTTGTTGTTGTTGTTGTTAGTTTTTTTCTCACTTGGACATGGACCAAGTCTCATTATGGAAAGACAATGGTTTGTTGATCAGCAGTTAGAAATAGCTGAATTAGATTGGGTTCCAAAACAAACCATATGTACCAAGGATAGTGAGCAGGTAGCTCAGTGCCAAATGCTTAGATGTGGTTGAGAAGATTCAAACTGGAAGGTCTGAGAGGCAATAATAATGTATTTGCTCCCTATTAAAGACTTTCTTACATCTGCTTGGAAAAAGCTGCCTCTCAGCCCTTGCTTGAAGCTGGTAAAGCAAAATTTCACTGGACACAGTGACTGGAAATTCAAATTGGATTAGCTGGCAACAGATCAAAACGAAGACAAGTTGCATAGTCGTTAGATCTTGACGACATAATCTGTTTGACTTTTCCTCATGTGTAAATCAAGGGTTTCTTTTTTATTGCTAATCAGTATAATATGCTAAAGGAGTAGCACTGCATTATTTATAGAGGAGTAGACTGTTACTCATCAACATCAATTAAGTATGGATTGCTCATGAAAAGGGGGGAGACAGTCAGATAGTGATAGGGTCGTATAGGGGGAAATTAGCCTGGTACAGGACTCATCTGTCAGAATTTCCTGTGGGCAAAGATTTCTAAAGAATTCTCTGGCTATATTTTTGTTCTCTCCATTGCTTTGTAACATTACATTCTTCTGGGATTCTTAATTTTTGTATATGATTCCTGTATTTTTATGTGTTTTAGAAACTTCAGTTCTGTAGATGTGTTCGAAATTTATTTTTTATTTCATTAATCTTAGCTTTATATCTGATTCTCCTCCATTAATTTGTTCTCTTGGTTTTTTCAACATCTGTGGTTTTCAGTAATTATAGTAGCAAATGTGCATAGAGTTTATGTGTACTGTACACATATAATGTGTAGAATTTCATTTCTACCTGTGAGTACCACAGAACCTTTTTGGTGGCAGAGCCAAAACTGAAGTTCAAAAACCAAAATGTGAGGGTAAGATTAGAAAAAAGTTTTGACTCCATGCTGATGAGTTCAAATTTTGTCCAAAAATGAGCCAACAAGGTAGTGTTATGTTAAAATTAATTTAAAACAGTCACCTTGGTGACAAGGTGGGTAATAACTTAAAATGAATTAAGTCATGAGTGAATTTAGGAAAATAGTAGTCTTTTAAGTGAGAGATTCTGAGAGGCTGAGATAGGAAAATTTCTCTGGGGTTAAAAACGAAATAGTACTAAAAAATATTTTTATATGGAATAGATTTTGTATGGAAAGTAATGTAAATAGTTGGGGGAGAATAATGGTTAAACTTAATGACAACTAGGGTTTCCATCATGGAGGTAGCCAGACAGAAAATATGATGAAAAAAAGTACATAAAACAACGTTAGAAAGAAAATATCATGTTTTGGACAGATAGGATGTCTGTGGGATATACAGGCTATTTTAAGAATACTTTCTAATGAACATCTCGCCATCATATTTCCCAGAAAAAACATTGGTAATCTTTCCATTGTTGTCAGAGTAAAGTCCAGCTGTTTAATATGCCTTACCAGAGCTTCTTAAACATGGTTCTCCATCCTTATCTCTCTGTAAACACTGACTGGCTACCTTCATGAATTTCCTCTAGCTATACAAAAATGCTGTGTTTCTGCAAACATACCTATTATTATTTATTTTATATGGCCTTTGCACTGTTGCTTTTTCTGAAAAGAAAGTACTCACTTCAGATAGGGTGTATCCTAATATATCAAGACTTACTTCAATATACTTTGTCATTGAAATTTTTTTTTCCCATGATCACTTCCAAGGTCAAATTCACAAATTACTACTACATGCTCTGAATGTATTCTGCAAATACGTTTTTTTCCCCTCATAACAGACTTCATTAAATCCAATGTTTATATACTGTTTTCCTTCACTACAAGACAAACACTATATTGTATTTGATTTTTTAGTTTAATAGCCAATGTAGCTAGGGCGGATTGAAGTTTGTTGAATGAATAAATAAATGATTAGTTGAACCATCATTGCCCATTAAGCAGTTATAATTATAAATCAGGTGTCCCAAAGATAGGTTGTTCAGTTAGAGAGATATCTGAGTAGCACTCAGATAGCTAGAAGAACATTTCAAGAGGAAAGGGTTTTGTTAAGCGTTTTAGATGTTAAGGAGAAATCTCAAGGCTGAAAACTAAGAGGAGGCTGAATTTGTAATTAAAGAAATAATAACAGAAATCATTGTTGGGAGATGATAACTGACATAAGCATAACATGAGGCAGTTCTGTAATGAGAATAAAAAATTATAATATTCATCTATCTACTATTGTCTATATATCTATGTGTATATGTATCTATATACCTATCTGTCTATTTTTCTATCAAGTTAATTTTGTGCTCCTTGCTTTTTTTATGAGGTGATTATAAAATGCACACACTACCAAAGCCATTTATAATAAACAAAACTAACGACTGAGAATAAATGTGCTTTTACAGTTAAAGTTCTAACAGAAAAAATAACCTAGTAGGCGACCTGGACCTTTGTGATGTCACACTAGACAGACAAGTTCTTGAAGTAAAAATAAATAAATAAATATATATATATATATATATATATATATATATATATACACACACACACACACACACACACACACACACACGCACATATATATGTACATATGTATATATACACACAAATATATGTTTAAATATATGTGTTCAATTTAATTATGTTTTATTTATAAATGATATTACTATATCATTTTTCTTAAATTTTGCATCATACTTTTCCATAAATCATACCAGAAGTAATTGAGTATGGATTTATGTTGCTATGCATGGAAAGACAAAAAAATTAAGATATTTTAGTCAAATATCCAATAAAAAATTTGCAAAGTACTAAATTAGTTCATTTATTTATGGTTTAAATTTTGAATGGAGCAATCTATGTAATAAGGTTAACTTTGTATTTAATGATATTTCTTTACTTAAAACCAAAACTAACATATATCTATATGCAGTCTAATGTAAAATGAATTTCTAAATAAAATAACTACATTTTACAAGTTTATGCAAGCTAATTATAAAATTATTGATGTTAAATTTAATATTATACATTAAGTAATTAACCTATTAATTGTATTTATCTTAAAATTTTATATTGATTATAAGAGAATACCTTTAATTCTATGACTAAATGATGATTCACCAAATTCTAAATTCTCTTTCCTTATGATTAATTCCATTTATAATAACTATGATGTAGCACACAACAGTTGAATGTTTTAAAAAATAGTTTGGATGACCTGCTGCCCACTGAAGCAAAAAAGCTTAAAGAATTTACACAGCAGGTTAGATCATAATGGTGATGTTGAACTTTTCAACTGAGAATAATTAGGTTTTACAACCAGTGTTTACTGAACTAGTGTGTAATTTACTGTAACACAAGAGTAGTTTAGCTACATTTGGCTTTACTTAGCAGCAGTTGTTCACTTTGTGTCCTATTAAAATTGATATCATCTCTGAAACTTTGCTCACATCTGCATTGACAATATTTTGCCACAATGTAAGAATCAGAAATGATCAGTGACCAAAAAAAAAAAAAAAAAAAAAAAAAGGTTACTGTCACTTTCTCCCAAACAGGAATTGACTGTTAAATCATTTTCGATTCAGTGTCATTATATGTAAATGTCAAAGTGCTTGTGTAGCTGTTTCTGTAAGAAACCAATTTCAAAATAATCATAGAAACATGTGTGGTTGCTTCATACCTTCTAGTTTAATATGTCATACAATGTCATACAATATGAAGGAAAAAAACAACAACACAACTTCTTTAGCCTGATTTCGATTTTATCACATGATGCAAGTAAAAGCAAATATTAGATCAAATAACATTTTTTTATATTAGAACATGTTAGATAACAGTTCAGACTATAAAGTCTGATGATATGATATACTTTTCCATAATTAGGTTTAAGTATTTTATATGCTGCGATATTTACTGCAGCAAACAGTGTACCATCTGCTTTCATTCTGAATATGTTTTCATAGGTGTAAAGGCAGCCTGCTACCTCATGTCAACATCTGTTAGAAGGCACCATGCAGCATGATGTGACACAGTTTGACAGATGCAACCCAACTCAACATGGCAGCCATGAAGCTAATGCAGACAAGGGAATGTAGCACTTGAATTTTCACTTCTTAATAAAGAAATAATGGAGAAATATTCAGGTGTTTTATTTTCATTTTCTCTATCAACCCAACTTTTGGAAAGAAACAAAATGTTTTTAATTGTTTTTTTCTCAAAAATTTGGAAAGCAGAATCTATTTGGTTAAGAAGAACAAGAAATATATTATATTTATGCTATCATTTCTTCCCAAAAATATTTCACAACCAAAATAAAATGATTTAAATAAAATGGAAATAAAATTACATGGTTTTATATTCTGAATATATTTTAAGTAAACATGTTGACCCTCTGAACTTACCTAAAATACCACACCCTCAATTGTTAGATATACTTTGTGTTCATAGTTTTGCTATTTCTTGATGTACAAAACTCTGTAGGGCTTCATTTTGTGTTCATGTGCTTTTTTTCCCTTCCAAATACGTTGTTATCTTATTTAAGAGATTTATTATGTCTTATAGCCATCAATGAGAGAGAAATAAAAAATCTACAGTGACTAAGATAGAAAACTTAAGATATTTATAAAGGTACTTTTAACCTCATGATAATAAACGTCAGTTCTTATAAATCTTTACAAGATAAAATAAAACAAAAATTTCAAAATAAATAAAAGCTCAAATTCGTTATGCAGTATGGTATTTTTAAGAATATGTAAAATTTACATTGCTCCAACAAAAATTTATGAAAATTTATAAACATAATATTATAATAAGAGCATTTATATGTTTTTGGCTTTAAAAGTCACAAAGAAATATCTTACGTTGTTGTTTCAATGACACAATAAGCAATGGAACATTGCATTTTTATTTTTAGGAAGACACATACAAATAAATAAACATTTTTGCTTAGTATAAAGCAAAAAGAAAAATATCTCATTTGGCCATCAAAATACCTAAATTTTGTACCCATGCCCTTTTGATTATATGATTTCTACAATAGAAGGCTAGTAGATTCTTGGTCATCTATTGATTTCTTAATCTTTATTACATCTCTGTACAAGAAGTATTTATTTATAAATTCTTTAATTTCTAAGTGAATGCTATAAACACTTGTGTTGATACTATATGAAAATATTAAAGCATTTTCACATATACAAATGAAAATCTCTCTCTTTCTCTCCAAAGGTACAAATACACTTGAATAAGATATTTGTCAAGAAGCAAAGGTTAAATAAGATTTTACTATAATCAATATAACATCCTAGAACTTGTTGTGAGGACTTTCCTAGAATTTGACTCCTTATATGGGTTCAGTTAACACTAAAATAAGTATTTTTGTTATTAATATATACATATACCGATACTGCACACATTTGAGCATGTTTTTGCAGCATGGTCAGCAATGTGTTTTGTGTCATAAATATAAATAAAGTACATGTTCTACTGATGAAGAAATATCCACCTACTCATTGATCACTATTGAAAATGGATAGAGCTAAGTGGAATATGCACAACTTTTCAGTCTTCCAAAATTAAAATTTTAATCTCACTGAAGTACTACTTGTGATATTATCTCCTTTCTAGTGAGCCAAGGAAGCTGAGTTAAAAGTTTTATTTCTCCTTTTCTTTTGTTGTTAATGTTTTGTCTTTTACAGAATCAACTATTTTCCCCTGGATTTCTGCAGTGTCTAGACTAACTGCATTATGATGTTAGGGAATGTGTTAAAGCAGCTTCTCTCATTTCTGCCAGTCTCAAATGCTTAATCTTCCTATTAGAAGATGAGGTTAAGCACCATTTTCATCTTGCCTCTCTCTTGTTCAAAAAAAAAAAAGTGTTCATATTTTGTATTTTATTTCCATCTATACTCTTAAAATAAAGTTTCAAGATCTCTGTTGACTAATGCTCAAGTAATATTTACATTTTCTTTCTGTTGTAAAAATTTTGTGCTCTTGGTCTTAGAACAGTCTACATGCTAGTCTTACAAAGTTAAACCACATTCATGCTAACCTTGAGTCTTTATCATATATCATATTATGTATATGTTTTTAGAATTCAGGTCATTTATTCTTATTTTAATTAAGGGATTTGCCAATGATTTTATTCAGTTAGCAAAGGACAACTAGGCATTTCGGACTCTCCATTAACTAAAGATCACTCATACTCTTTATCTATAACTACATGCACTTACTCCATCAAGAAATGTATTAACATTTAGAATGTTTTTGGCCCTGGTCAGTTGGCTCAGTGATAGAGCATTGTTCAGTGTGTAGAAGTATTGGGTTTGATTCTTGGTTAGGACACATAGAAGAAGCGACTATGTGCTTCTCCACCCCTTCCTCTCCTCTTTCTCTCTCTCTATTTCTCTCTCTTCTCTTCCCACAGCCATAGTTTGATTGATTCAAACACATTGGCCCCAGGCATTGAGGATGATTCCATGGCATCTCAGTCTTTAAAAAACTCACTTGCAAACACAGCCCTAATGGGCAAAGCATCTGCCTAAGACTGGGGTTGCAGGGTAGATCCTGGTCAGGGTACATGCTAGAATCTCTCTATCTCCCCTACTCTCTATAAAAATAATTTCTCTACTTTTTAAATTTGGTTCTTAGCTACTAAGAAACATCCTTTTATACCTTGTTTATTTTTGAAAGAAAATGTTATGGTTTACAATATGGGTCTATGTCTACATATTAATAAGTAAGTTTGTGTTGTCAGTAACCTAAATAAGCTCAGCAAAACATCATTCTCTGTTATTTCATCAATAAAATAAAGATAATTAAGCCTAACTTGTTTTTATATTCAAATAAAACACTATTTATGAAAAAAAGCACAGTAGTGAAATATAGTAGACTCAAAAATTTAACAATTATTAAATAAAAAAAAATTTATTTTTAAATGACATTAAGACCTACATTAATACTAAATAAAGAAAACTAAAAAATAGAAATGAAATAAAAACTAAACTGTAATTAATACTTCATCAAATACTATAATTTATGAAAAAAACTATTTCATCCCTTTCTGTATTCCCCTTCCTCTTGCCAATCTCTTCTTAATTTTTTTCCTTCTCTTTTTCCCCTTTCTTCTTCATTTTCTTTTTAGTTTACAAATACTTCTAGACTTTAGATATTTGTATTCAAGATGTTAATTTGTATAACTGATACTGGTACAGCGGGCCTCCCGGTTATGACACAGTTCTGTTACTATGACAGTGATGTAGCCGAAATTTTGGTGGAAGTCGAAACACACCCTAGCCTAAGTCACTTACCTATTCTAACAGAATTGTAAAAGCATAATCTAAAACATAAAAACAAAACTAAGCCACAGAAAAAGGAAAAGGGGATAAATATACTGCACTGTATACTGTAGTGTAGTAACAGAAAAAATGACAAAAAATGAGTGTAAAAAAATTCCTTTACCTTTATCCTTGTGGTTGGCTTGCACACTGGAAGGGGCATTGCAAGGTGGGAGAGAGTGATCTATTTGGAGGTGGAGGCTGGAGAGGCAGGGAAACCTGCAGAAAGTGTGCTGGAGATACTGGGTCAGGAGAATCAGGATTGTCTAAGGAATATGCAGGAGATGCTGGAGATGATTCTACCTGCACTAGAGGTGTTTCATCTTTAGAAGCAGCTGATGTAAAGGGTACAGGATCTGTTGCAGGCCTCTCTACCTTCTTAAAGAATTGTTCCAGGCTAATCTGGAAGGTTGATGACTTCTTCTCTTCCAAAATCTGCCTATAGCATTACAAGGCATCCATAACAGCTCTGTAGACCTTACTGGATCTGTCATCACTGGGTGCTCAGCTTGAAAATTTTCCCAACTCATTCTCTATCATAGAAAAACCTTCTGCCAAACTCTTGGTAGTAAATCTCTTAGGTTCTAGGGTTTCTATCTCTTCCTCTTTAATCAGCTGATTCTCCAGCTGAATGAGGTCCTTAGCAGACTGCTCCTCTCCGTGTGATTCCAGCAGCTCTGTGACATCCTCAGCCTCCACACCCCACCTATTTGGAAATTTGCTTGCTGCTTTCTCATCCCCATTAGCACCTTCATCATGCACTGTAAGGTTATGCAAGTTGGCAGGAGCTTTGAAATGTGTGAACCAACCCCTACTAGCCACAAGTTCTTTACCTCCTTCCCCTTTTTTATTTTTTATTGCCTCAACCATTTAGCCTTCCCCTAAATCAACATTAGACTAACTGGTGTGTGCCACTGATGTTGGTCTTCCAGCCACAAAACTAACAATATTTCCATTTCAACCATCATGTCACTTTGCTGTTTAGTAATCACGGTCGATTTCATAAGAGCTGATTCCTTTACATGCTCTAGGATATAAGGATACAGTCTTTATCCTTGATAACTGTTGCTACGGTAGAGTGGCTAAGGTCTAGCATGTGGCCAATGTTTGTCACTGATTCTCCTTTTTCTGATCTCATTACAATGTCTAGTTTCACTTACATTGTGATGGCTTTCATCTGCTTTGAAGCACTACCATTTGAAGATTCTGACTTTCATTTAGGAGACATGAGAAGTGCCAAAAAGTACCAAACAAAACAACACAAATGGAACACTTGTGCTTTTAACAGTCCAAAATGGCACAGGTAAGCATACTGGGGGATTCTAGCTCCCTCACTCAAGCACCATATTACTACGTATTCTTCTGCCTCGTGCAACCAAACTAGTTTGCCCAGGAAGTCTGTAAGTACTATGCTAATGGTGTAAACTAAAACACTCATATCTCAACTTTCTTAAGTGTTTATGCAAGTGAGTATAGCAAACTTGAAACGTTGTATGTCAAGACTCTCTTAACTTGAAGACCCCCTGTATTTACATTTTTATAATCTCAAAGTATTTTCCCCTTGCTATATACCTCTGGTTGAGGAGAGGTTAAAATATTTGATCATCTCTTATAAACCACGAACCATGATCTGTATACATCAGCCTAGGTTACACGTCCCAGTAATAATCATGTTTTATAGCTCCCATTTTATAATAAGAAATAGGCCCTGGCCGGTTGGCTCAGCGGTAGAGCGTCGGCCTGGCATGCGGGGGACCCAGGTCCGGCCAGGGCACATAGGAGAAGCGCCCATTTGCTTCTCCACACCCCCCTCCTTCCTCTCTGTCTCTCTCTTCCCCTCCCACAGCCAAGGCTCCATTGGAGCAAAGATGGCCCGAGCGCTGGGGATGGCTCCTTGGCCTCTGCCCCAGGCGCTAGAGTGGCTCTGGTCGAGGCAGAGCGACTCCCCGGAGGGGCAGAGCATCGCCCCCTGGTGGGCAGAGCGTCGCCCCTGGTGGGCGTGCCGGGTGGATCCCGGTCGGGCACATGCGGGAGTCTGTCTGACTGTTTCTCCCTGTTTCCAGCTTCAGAAAAATACAAATAAATAAATAAATAAATAAATAAATAAATGGGGCTGAGTGTCCTGAGTTTGGGACCAAACTCTATCAATCCCCAAAGCCAATATATTTTTTCTTTCAGTACTTTTAATAAATTTTCCAAAGAGATTAGCTCAAGTAGCCACAAATTTTTTAAAATATACACTTTAAAGTTTAAAAAGAAAATTAAAATTTTATCTATATCATGTGTAATAAAGATTTTTACCACTAGCCATAACCAGTTAGCTAATTTTTTTAGAGAGTAATCCTGATATAACAGGAATGTGGGTTTGAACCTCAGTCAGGGCACATACAGAAAATCAACCAATAAATGCACAGATGGGTAGGAAATCAATTTGATCTCTCGCTCTTTCTCTTTCTTCATTTTTCTGTCAAATCAATAAAAATAAATAAAACATTAAAATATTTTCTTTCAGAAAAACAATGAGAAAAAATAATAACTTTCTTTAAATTTTGAGGCGATAAAGTATAAAACTCAGGAGCTATGTATATTAATGTCAAAAATATAAAAGTCTATCTAAGTATTTGTTTCTGTTCTATCTTGCTACATACAAATGTTTTTCTAGCTCTGGCCAGATAGCTTGGTTGGTTAGAGCATCATCCCAAAAGAAAGAGTTTGCTGGTTCAATCCTAGTCAGGACACATACAGGAACAGATGTTCTTTTCTCTCTCCAGCTCTCTCTCTTCCTCTTTTTAAAATTATTTACAAAATATAAACATTAAAAATAACTAGTCCCGGCTGGTTGGCTCAATACTAGAGCATCAACCAAGCATGTGGAAATCCCAGGTTCGATTCTGAGTCAGGGCACACAGAAAGTGACTATTTGCTTTGTCACCCCTCTTTTCCCCCTCCCTGTCTTTCTATTCCCCTCCTATAGCCATGGTTCAATTGATTCAAGAATGTCTACCCCGAACTCTGAGGATGGCTCCATGGCATCTCAGGTGCTAAAAATAGCTTCATTGGCCTGACCTGTGGTGGCGCAGGGGATAAAGCATCGATCTGGAAATGCTGAGGTCGCCGGTTCAAAACCCTGGGCTTGCCTGGTCAAAGCACATATCAGAGTTGATGCTTCCAGCTCCTCTCTCCTCTCTCTCTCTATCTTTCTCTCTCTCTCTCTCTCTCTCTCTCTCTCTCCTTATCTCTCTCCTCTCAAAAATGAATAAATAAAATAAAAAATAATTTAAAAAAAAATAGCTTCATTGCCAGCAACCCCAGATGGGTGTAGCATTGGACCAGACAGTGACTGCGAGGTGGATCCCAGTCAGGGCGCATGCAGGAGTTTGTCTTTCTATTTTTACTCTTCTCACTTTAAAAAAACATGTTCTTAAATGCAGTGTGTAATAACATATAAATGTTATGTCTATAGTTGTAATGGTTTGCAATAACAATTTAGTATTAAAACTATATTACTCTCAAATAGCCAGTATGACAAACTTAATTGTTAAGGTCAGAGAGTGGGCCATTTTTACTTGTTTAGGAATATGTCTAAAATTTTAGCAAAGAAACAAAAAACTATTTTCAAACAATTGCATTACAAGCTTAATCCTACAAAGTTTTTTTAAAAAATAACTTTTTAATATTCGTACACCAGAGTATACAGAATTATGTACTTTTTCATATACTCATAAAATAATACAAATTCCTATGCTTGCATTCTCCATCAACTAGTTTGTAATCTTTCTGAGAACAAATATTTATTTATTTTTAAGTATAATAATTTCTAATTATCAAAGTAAATTAAAGATATTAATGACTAATTTAAAAATTTTTAATACAGAAAATTAGTAATGAAAACTCAAGCTATGTATTATGTAATATACCTTTACATAATTCATCCCTTGACAAATATCTCATTGATGTTACTGAATTTCTAGGATGGAAAACCATCAATGGATGGGAATGCTAGACAGTTCATTCTTTTGAGCAGAAAAATTAAATGGCTGTAGGAATGAAGTCCTTCCCCCAAGTACTGCATTACACTTGTTCTAGAAACATATTTTCCCCCAATTTATTAGCTCTGAAATCAAGATACGTCTAGAAATTGATGGTATCCTTCACTCTCTGCTGGTAAATTTTAGCCATTTGAGAAATGACTGCAATTCCCTCTATTTTTGTGCAAAGCAAAAACAGAGTGCGCTATTTATTGTACCTAAGAATGGAGGAAAATCCACGAGTAAGTCATATGTGCAATTGCTATACAGGCAAAATTACTGCTTATCACCTATAAACAATGTAAGGGGGGGAAGATATCTTGCCAATAATGTATTAAATAAATTTCAAAGTTTCCAAAGACTAGTGTGATTATTATATATTCTGTGTAAATTACTCCTAAGCATACATTAAAGTTTATGATTTTTTTTTCTTCTTTCTGAGTGGTACATAAAACAATGGTACATTTAGTAATCAAAAGCCTCTTCTATTTAAATGAAAACATTATCTTCTTTACAGCAGAACCTACAATTCCATTATTTAGATTATTAAGCCTTTTGTTTAAATACACCTTAAAGAGATAACAATTTAAATTTTATTAGAAACTACTTCACTAGATTGATATAGTGGCATCTAAGAACAAGGTTCTGCAGGCAGTAGGCAGTACATACAACGAATTCTTGGAACATGAAGAGAAAAAGGCAAAATACTAGCAATAACTATTACAGAGGTAACTGAAAAAAAAAGTCCTAGAATTTTGACTGGTGCCTGATGTATCAGCAAAATGCAATAGGACATTTATGACACAAGCAAGTGAATTTATGTCAATTAATTACTTATAATTAATTAATTAATTAATCTTTGCCATTTGTCCACAGTATTGAAGATGAGAAAAATGAAGTAAAATAATTATCTGAAAAAAAAGATTATGTTTTTAAAGCAAAAGTAAATACATTCTATGTATTTCACGATAAATTAAGGAGATGTAAACATTTTCTTTATCCAGGTGCTTCTGAAACATTCTAAGTTGATGGTTTCATTCATGTATTTTTCTCATCAGGTCCTGCCAGCATGTAAATTATCCTACAAGATTTAAGTAATTTAAGAGTCTTAGTGAATCTTCCAGGAAACTATGATACTGTTTAATAAATTATCCCAATCAGAGTAGTAACATGATTAACACTCCCATATTGTACTGTTGTTTTTTTTCTTTCCAGAAAATATGAATGAATGCAGAACACAGAAACAGAAACATAATTGGATTGGCTTGCCCATTAATGATTTCATTAAGGTCAAACAGTTCTGTTTCTTTCATCTTTTTGTTTGTTTGTTTTTTTGTTTTATTTTTATTTTTTGGTTTTTTTGTTTTGTTTTGTTTTGTTTTAATTTTTCTGAAGCTGGAAACGGGGAGAGACAGTCAGACAGACTCCTTCATGTGCCCGACCGGGATCCACCCGGCACGCCCACCAGGGGTGACGCTCTGCCCACCAGGGGGCGATGCTCTGCCCCTCCGGGGTGTCGCTCTGTTGTGACCAGAGCCACTCTAGCGCCTGGGGCAGAGGCCAAGGAGCCATCCCCAGTGCCCAGGCCATCCTTGCTCCAATGGAGCCTTGCTGTGGGAGGGGAAGAGAGAGAGAGAGAGAGGAAGAAGAGGGGGAGGGGTGGAGAAGGAGATGGGCGCTTCTCCTGTGTGTCCTGGCCGGGAATCGAACCCGGGACCCCTGCACGCCAGGCCGACGCTCTACCACTGAGCCAACCGTCCAGGGCTATTTTTTGTTTTTTTAGGTGAGAGGAGGAAAGCTAGTAAAAAAGACTCACACATGCAGCCTCACTGGGATCGACCTGGCAACCCTGTCTGGGGTCAATGTTTGAGTATTCAACTATTTTTAGTGCCTGGGGCTGATGTGTTCAGACCAACCTAGCTAACCTCAGCACCCAGGTTACCCTTGAACCAACTGAGCCACTGGCTGTGGGAGGGGAGCAGAAAGGAGGGGAGAGAAAGAGGGAAAGAGAAGCAGTGGTGGCTTCTCTTATGTGCCCTACTGGGAATTGAACCCAAGATGTCCATATACCAGGCCAATGTCCAATTCACTGAGCCACTGGTCAGGGTCTTCTTTCATTCATCTTAAACCTTCACTTGAGGAGATGATTTTAGAAGTCATAATCTGCTTATTATGCAAAGTTATGCTTACTAGAAAATAGGTCTCAGTATTCCTAGTCATGTGGGGATAACAATGGGTATAACCACCACATTTTTTGTCTGTTTCCTCTCTCTGTAGCTTAGACTTTTGATTCCCTTTACTAAAGACAACATACCAGATTAAGACACATTCAAAGATAAGATATTATTACTCCTTGTGGGAATTGTTTATTTTAGGGTTGGGGCTATATATATTTATATGTGAGTAGCTGGCATCCCTTATAAAAAATAATAATAAAGAAAGAAAAAACTTTTAATTTTTAAACCCAGCACACAGAGACTTGTTGATAGCTACTTCATATCTTCATTTATATTATTTTTTGCAGAATTTTATTTAATCAGGTGAACAGTTAGTGTTCCCGTGGCCCCTCTTACCGCCCACACATACTTGCTGACATAACAACACTGACAAGGAAATAAATGCTGAAAGAACTGCTGGCTGGGAGTGAACTTTGCATGCCCTTAACCACTTAGCTAGACTTAAGTAACAAAGCACTGAGAAGCAAACCCACCAGTGAGGTTTTGTAAGCGAAAGAGAAACAATGCAGCAATGCTTATTTTAACTAGTTATTTATAGAAGCATAACACATCCAAACTAAAGATTAACTTTTTTCCCCCTGAAGGACAACATTTTAACCCTGATACTTTGCTTAGAATTCTGGATTCTTTAGTTTGGCAAAGCACTACTGTTGGGTGTGTGTTTTTCCTATCTGCCTGCACTGTGAAGAGATTCACTTCATTTGCAGATAAATATGCTATGTTCTAATTGTTGGTTTTATAACCCATTGCCCTGAGCTTGACCTTTTCCTATGGAAAGAATTGGACATGTGGCTGGCTTCTGAGATAAATCCTTAAAAACTAACCTAATGCATAATGAACACGTGGATGCTTGCTAATTCATGGAAGTATCAACCCCCTTTCCTTTGTGTCAATATTGTTTCCATGGGAAAATTCCTTAAGTGTCTAAGTGGAGAGGGCAGAAACACATCTGGTTATAAGGAAACAGAAGCAGCTTTCTCCTCTTCTACTACTCTTGTGACTTTGAGGGAGAGAAACACTTTTAGCAAGATGATCAGTAGTATGGCTCCTGTAGAGGAGCCATACTGCAGGAACCATACTGGTACTCCAGTAACTCTAAAGATATGGCTATACCAATGTTGAAGATCAGTACTGGCCCTGGCCGGTTGGCTCAGTGGTAGAGCGTCGGCCTGGCGTGCAAAAGTCCCGGGTTTGATTCTCGGCCAGGGCACACAGGAGAAGCGCCCATCTGCTTCTCCACCCCTCCCCCTCTCCTTCCTCTCTGTCTCTATCTTCCCCTCCCGCAGCCAAGGCTCCATTGGAGCAAAGATGGCCCGGGTGCTGGGGATGGCTCCTTGGCCTCTGCCCCAGGCTCTAGAGTGGCTCTGGTCGCAACGGAGCGACGCCCCGGAGGGGCAGAGCATCGCCCCCTGGTGGGCAGAGCGTCGCCCCCTGGTGGGCGTGCCAGGTGGATCCCGGTCGGGCGCATGCAGGAGTCTGTCTGACTGTCTCTCCCGGTTTCCAGCTTCAGAAAAATCAAAAAAAAAAAAAAAAAAAAATATATATATATATATATATATATATATATATATATATATATATCAGTACTAATTTTTTTTCTAGGACGTTGCTCAAGGATCACAGACTTTCATCAGACCCACTTTAGAAAAAAGATTTGGTTGGGTACCTAATCACCATTGTCCTTGTCACATGGGCCCTATGTCTCCTCAGTTCTTTTCCTTTATTACCACCATGTGTAGCTTCTGCCTAGAGTCTCTAGCTTTTAATTTCTGCCTCTCTTTTAAATGAGTCCTCCTTCTTTAGACAAATTATGAGCCATATTAATGATGTTAACGATGGTAGGATTGGTTAGGAATAAACAATTTTCCTTGTAACACAATATTAATTTGGCTAAATGAGAAACTAAATATGAGATTTCAGAATTCAACAGAATATTGAATGTATCCAGACTAAATATTCCTGACTTCCTCAAGTTCATATGAGGAGATCACAACCACCGAAGAGATGGTATGATGAGGTGAGGTCTCTGGGGTGTGAAAAGGTCATGATGACAGAGCCTTCATGAATCTATTTGTGTTCTTATATTAAAAAAACAAAACAAAACAAAACAAAACAAAAAACTTTTGGAGAGCTTTCTCATCCTTCCACCATGTAAGGACACAGTTACAATGTGTCCATTTATGAACCAGGAAGTAGGTCCTCACAGGATGCACAATCTGCTGGCACTTTTATTTTGAACTTTCCACCTCCAAAACTGTGAGAGAATTTTTTTGTTTGTTTGTTTATAAGCCACTCAGTCTATGGTATTTTTGTTATAGAAACTCAAATAAACTAAGAGAGATCCAGAAACTTCTCATTATTTTAATAACCTTGGAGGGGTTAGCAATTCTCTAAGGAATATTCAGAAAAAAGCCTCTGTTTGAGAAAGAGAGTGGAGGTTCAGAAGGAAGGAGACTCAAGGTTTAGGGTAAAAAGCACTAAAAAATAAGCCATTTTCTTCCTCTTATTTATAAGCAGATCAAGGGAGATCACAACTAAACCGATTTAAAATGAAAAGCAAGGGTACAGAAGGTCGAAGGTCCACGTCTCCAGGGGGTAGCTAATAGAAGGGAAAGAGAACATATACAGGATAAAAATTCAAAGCCATAACTGTGAAGCAGAAATGAATTTATTTAGTCACTACTTAACATGTGACATATGTGAAGGCAATGCTCATCTGTAAGGCAAGGGGAGAGTTAGAGATTGTGTAAGTCACACAGCAAGGATCTGTGGAGAATTGCTGAGTAATTTTCACTAAAAATCAATTGTGCAAAGAACATATGCACTAAGCTACCGGTGTTATTGAGAATATGAAGCCTTATGTTAACAAAATTAAACCAAAAAAAAAAAATCAAGACAAATTTAGTGCTAGAAGAATGGTTTACTTTATCTAACTTTGCTAAACTCCACAAGTCAGAAAAAGAGAATGAAATGAATCTGTCTTTAATTGACAATATTCTTAATTCTTTGTAATACTATAAACATGAAATCCATTCAGATTTATTACTTCATCCTTTAAAATTCTACAGTAAAAAACTGGTCAACTATTAGATGCACATGATTCAAAGAAGTGATGATCCATTTAGATTTTCCAGACTCCTAAAATTTACTTCTAATCATAGCAACCATCTTCTAATTGCATTTTTCTGCACATATGCATGAATTTCTACTATTTTTTGATTGGCTGATTTATCCTTGCTTATTTATATTTATGTTTTATATACTGTGAAATTGTCTTCCCTCTGTAGCTAGTCATATAATTCTCAGGAAAGAGTAGAAAAAGTTATTTATTTGAATCTTTTGTCTCATGCTTAGCACCAGACCATCCACATTTACAAAAATATACCAGTTGAAAGCAACCTGCTCTAAACCAACAGAGTTGCTTACATACTGCAAGCTAATTATACTTCTTGGTTGTTTTAACATCAATATGCCAATTATAATAACAGAAGTAGTTACAATGATAATGACTTATGTATTACAGTGATTTTTTGAAGAGTTTTAAACATAGCATTCTAATTGCCAACACACATGCACAGAGAAATAAAACTTGATATGACATCTCTCTCTCTCTCTCTCTCTCTCTCTCTCTCTCTCTCTTTATATTAAATGAGAGGCAGGGAGGCAGAGAGACAGACTTCTGCATGTGCCCCCATCGGGATCCACCTGGCAAGCCCCCTTCCAGGAGATGCTCTGCCCCTCTAGGGCTGCTGCTTCACTGTTCAGCAACCGAGCTACTTTAGCACACCTGAGGTGAGGCCAGGGAGCCATCCTCAGTGCCCAGGCCTTTGAGCCGTGGTTGCAAGAGGGGAAGAGAGAGAGAGAGAGAGAGAGAGAGAGAGAGAGAGAGAGAGAGACAAGAAGGAAGATGGAAAAGCAGATGGGTACTTCTCCTCTGTGCCCTGACTAGGAATCCATCCCAGGCCTTCCACATGCCAGGCCAACACTCTACAGCAGAGCCAACCTGCCAGGGTGATAGGACCTAACTCTAAAGAAGATTTTGCAAGATGCTGTGACCAATTAGTGGACTATCTACGATTCATGCCCATTATTCCAGACTTGTTACCGAGTGCCCTTTGCCCTCTGATTTTTACCTTTCTGAAAGGAGCAGCTAAATTTTAATCACCGTCAGTGAGGATAAGAAATACACAATGTTTGTTTTAAAATATTTCATTTATTAATATCAAAAGCAATTGTATGCATACATTCTAATATATCACTAATAGTGATGATAAAAATATGGATTGGAAAGAAAGGATTAATTTGTAACTTCAAAGTTAATATTTTGCTGACAGAAATTTTATTTTATTTTAACTTTTTTAGAGACAAGTTATGTATTTTCAAATTTCAAAAAATTCACAGGCTAAAATGGAATATAAATTTTAGCAAATATTTCTTTTTTGTGTGATAGAGACAGAGAGAGACAGAGAGAGGGACAGACAGACAGGAAGGGAGAGAGATGAGAAGCATCAGATCTTCCTTGCGGCATCTTAGTTATTCATTGATTGCTTTCTCATATGTGCCCTGACTGGGGGTCTAAAGCAGACTGAGTGACCCCTTGCTCAAGCCAGTGACCTTGGGCTCAAGCTGGTGAGCCTTGCTCAAACCAGATGAGCCCACACTCAAGTTGACAACCTTGAGGCCTCGAACCTGGGTCCTCTGCGTCCCAGTCTGATGCTCTATCCACTGCACCACCACCTGGTCAGGTGTAAATATTTCTTAAAATAATAAGTTTCCTCAAGATTTTTTTGGTCTAAATATATATATATATACACATATATGTATGTATGTATGTATGTGTGTATATATATATATATATATATATATATATATATATATATAATAAGTGAATGTAGAAAATTGTGACCAAAAAAACCTAATGAAAAACTTTCTGATTAAAATACCTATAAATATGACTTAAAGAAGTTACTAGATCAAATCATGTAAAAAAGGTAAGTTTTAATTAGGCAAAATCACTAATAACATATGCTTATGAATTCTTACAAATTATGAAATATGTGTTTATAAAACCTATTAAAAGCTTTTAAGAAAATTTGACTTCTGCTTTTTTTTCCTTTCTTTCTTTTTTTGTTATATTTTTCTGAAGTGAGAAGCAGGGAGGCAGAGAGACAGACTACCTCATGAGCCTGACTGGGATCCACTCAGCAAGCCCACTAGGGGCAATGCTCTGCCCATCTTAGGCATTGTTCTGTTGCAATGGAGACATTCTAGCCCCTGAGGCAGAGGCCATGGAGCCATCCTCAGCACCCAGGCCAACTTTGTTTCAATGGTGCCTTGGCTACAGAAGGAGAAGGGAGAGATAGAGAGGAAGGACAGGGGAAAGGGTGGAGAAGCAGATGGGCGCTTCTCCTGTGTGCCCTTGCCGGGAATTGAACCAGGGACTTCACATACAGGCATGAAGCTCTACCAGTGAGCCAACCAGCCAGGGCTATTCCTGTTTTTATAAACTATTAGTTTATATGAATTAGTTTACTTTTGAAGATGAAGGCCTAAACTTTCAAGACAACATTCTAGCTTCAAATGTAAAGAAAAACTCTTTTTCATCAAACCCATAAGGTAGGAAGACCAAATTAATGGCATTAAAATGTTTTTGTAAAGTTTTAAAATAATTTCAAAATTGCAACAAAGCTTCCATTTCTTAGAGGAAAGTACTGATATAAAGTGTGCATGCTAAATGGAAAAGGAAGTCTATATAATTGAATATAAAGTATAAGTACATAATTGAAAAACAACAAAACAGCTCCCTGGCATCAAATTTCAGCTTTACCATTCGTTACTAGATAAGATTTTCCACTTGGCTGAATTAAACTCTACAATGTCATTAAAGCACATATTTCTTCAAGGCACAGGTGCCCTGACATAAAACGGAATGTTGAAGAGCAAGCAGTGAAGGGGCAGGGGGTGGCAGTGCCCATTGTTGAGCCTGTGTTCGAGGGACATTACAGCTCTTGGATCACCAATATCCTCTATATAGTTTTGCCAGACAGGATTCTCAAGTATAACCTCAAATTCATCTGAATCTGTTTAGATTACTCAAACATGTCATCTAGAAATAGAACATTTATCCAAAACTGGAAATATCTGATGCCTGAGGTGGTGTTTGTTTTTGCCTATAACTTTTAAACACTGATACTCATCTCACCTCCTTGAAACTCGGAAGAATTTTGCTAGCACAAATTCCCAGCCCAGTTTGGAAGGAGATTATTCTTTTGTCTCTGTTCAAGATTTTTCACTGGAGCTGATTTCTCACTTGGCTGCATCCAGAGGTTACAATGCCTGCCCGTTAAAGTCACACTGTTCATACCAGTACTCTGGGACCAGAGTGGCGTCCGAGTCTTTGGTGTGACGGGTGCCTGCTCCCTTGACAGTTGGGGAATCACGAGAGGACAGGCTCTTGGTTCTTCTATCAACACCCAATACCTTTTTAATTTTAACAACTTGCCCCACAACAACGGGACCCAAGAATAAATACAAAGAGATAGTGAAGGAGAGGAGTTATTTACTTGTCCAAGGAAAAGCTTGAAAAGAAATTCAGGTTACTTTTATTTATTTACTTATTTATTTATTTATTTCCATCCTTATCTTTTTATGAAAGTTTAAATTCATTATCTCTCAAAGATCTGATCTATTCCATGTCTATAGTTTTATTTGTTGTATCGGTACTAATATCTGTATCTATATCTATAGTTATATTTCCCTCTTTATATTTATAAATGCACAATAGAGAAAATAAGTAGAGAAAAAGCTATTTCCAAAGTTTAAAATTGATCATAATCTTGAAGCCAGTCTAAAAAGACTAATCTAGTAGCTTTAAATTAAAACAAAATAAGCATCAACTTGATAAGAGTAAAAAAGTGAAAAATAGCCCATCAGAAAAATAAATGAATAACCAATAAAGTTTAAATTAACATAAATAGAAAATATCATGAACATTAAAGGTCATTCTTTGAAAAAGTATACTAGTTTACTAAAGAATTATCAAACATAAAGATATCCTGGTATAAAATAAAACCATATGTTTCATCACGTGAGGCGGTGCTTCAGTGCTGTCCTTCCAGCACTGAGGAAAGCGATTAGGGCGAGTGGGTACTTTTTTTCCTGTGTTTTTTTTCTTTAATATAACAACTTGTGAAAAAATTATCTCTGCAGATTTAATGTACCATATAAATAAGCCACAGGAATAAAATTAATATATACTAAGACTAATAGAAATCATTTCAAAAATTTATAAATACTGGCAATAATAATTAAGAAACATTTAGATTCAAAGATTTCCCTTCTACCTACCAAAAAAATGCATATCACATAAAATTTATTTTTTGTGTATATATATATTTAGATATCCATATATAGTGAGGATTTTTATAAAACTGTATAAATGAACTTAAAAGTATTTTTAAAATGCATCTTATCTTTAAGTAAAATATAAATGTAAGTAACATAATATTACTTTGGACTACTTAGCAATAGCATGATAAATGGTTTTGGAAATATTAATAGGAGAGAATTTGTCAAGTTTTTTAAAAATAATAATAATGAGAAGACTTGCAGTACCAAATATTAAAATACACATTAAAGAGCTCTATGATTTAAATGTGTATTCCTGAATTTGAGAGAAAAAAAAAAGATTTTAATGGTACAGAATCAGCATATAGAGTTAACATCAGTGTATAAATATTAGTATATAAATAAAATTAAAGAGATACATTATTTAATAAATAGTTCTATGGTGGCTTTTATTAAAAAATAAAATAAAATTATTTCTTCTATCCTAACATATATTCAAACATATTACATATAGATAACATGAGGTAATGTTCAAAACAAAAATTATAAAATAAATACAAATTGATATTTCCATGTTTAAAGGGAAGATTTTTTAAGCATTTATACAGAAACGTAAATTATGATAAAATGTGACCTTTAATCATAAACATTTTGAATTATATGTGTACAAAAAATAAACTTTTTAAACTTACTAAAGTATAAAATAATAAGTGATTATATAAAAACTATATAAATTTTAATATCAATTAAAAACAAATATCTTTATATATGTTTGTATTTATACATGTATGTATTTATACAAGTTAATCTTAAAAATTGCAATTTAAAACTGAAAATGTATTGTTTATAATTTAAAATTTTTATTTTAAAAATTTGTATTAGATGCTATAAAACAGACATTTTTAAAAGTTATCATGGATCTACTTTTTATAAAAAAAGAAAAATAAGCAACATAAGGTTATTTTTAAAATAAGGATAAAAGAAATAACCAAAATACCTAAAAGTTTGATTGATTAATTAAATTTTACTGTATCTGGAACACAAAGCTAACAAAATTCTTATTCCCAAAGATTACTTTCTGACATGATAATTACTTAATATTGTGTGGAAGCATAAAACAGAGCCATACTAATAAATAGCAAAATTGCATTTTTGTATTAGCCCATAATCATAGAACTCTGTCTGTGGATTGAGTGAGAACAATGTAACTGGAAAGATGTAGTGTACCAATAAAAAACAAAACAAAACAAAACATAAGATTTTCTAAATATTGTGACATAAAGTTATGTTTCCAGTTTTTACATATATAATGTTGGAATTTTCTAAAATTATCTTGTTGTTTTATAATTAACAAGCATAAGTTATTTTTACACATATATTTATATATAGATTTAAAGCTTGATAACATTTTTCTTTTATAATTACTAAATAATGATCATGCAAATCAATTAAAATCATTAATTTTTATCAAGTAATGGGCTAATTATATTATCTTAAATGTTCACTTTATTATGTTATTTTTCTCAAAACCAATGGTTTCTTTTAATAGCAAATTCCATTCATAAATTAAGATAAAGTTTGAAAAATGCAGTGCTCTCTGAGACCCTTACTCACAATTAGATAATCTTAATTTGTTTTATCTGATTTTCTTTCCCATTGTCTGTTTTGAGAAATCAGAAAGAAAAAAAAAAGATTTATCCTCTAAATGAATAAGAAATAAATTTCTGGACACTGGATTTGGACAAAATCACATTTAGAATAACTCTTATTTTTATCTTATTAGATCAAACAGTGGAAATTATATGACATACAGTTATAACTCCTTAAAGTGAAATCTTTTACACATCCAACAGAAATCTATACATATGCAAATAAAAATTTTGATACTTTTTGTATAAGATATATGAGATTTTTCAAAATTATAGGTGGTTTATATTCTACAAACTATAGATTTTCAGTGCTTCTTGATTCGATTATGCATCTCTCATGGTCCTAATTATTTGTTATTTTCAATCTTCTCTTTTAAGAAATAAGGAATCTGAGGAAGTCTGAATGGAGCATACTTTTCTCCTTGCTCACTTTATTTTGAAATATCCCTGATTAATAAGATTTATGGATGGGGGTTGTTCAGCAGGGCTTGGGGGCTGTTTTATTTTACTGTAGTCATTCTAGCTTTCCGTTGTCTCTGTTCTTCCTCATGAATTGAACTTTTTACCTCCAAGAGTCCATATGCTCATCTGACTACAGCAAATGCCAAATGCTGCATAATTTTATCTCTACCTCAAAAATAGCAACAATTATTTTCATTTCAAATTTTAAGGCCAGTGAAAATGTTCAGGAAAGAAAAGAAGCACTGCATGCTGAGGTGAACACATACGGTAAGTCTCAATAATTTAAACACGAACAGAAAAAGTGGTGAGAAGTTGCTTCAAACTTTAAATGCAACTTTTTCTTTTTCTGTATTTTTATACATTTTATGTTTTCAAAAAAATATATATCCTCTGGCCTTTTATAAATCTAAGACCTAATAGACTTATCATTTTGCTAAAGGGCAACATCTTCGCAAAGGATGTCTAAAGATATCAATGAACATGAACTCAAGGTACTGCCTTTATTGTGCAGCTTTTATAGTACAATATTTCTAAAGTAAATCCACTGAGTACAATATTAAATTCATAGTTTGTTCTGTTCTTCATTTGCTCACATTTTTGTCCAATGTTAAGTACCCACCTTTAAAGAAAAAGAATGAAAATATTTACTGTTCTGTGTTAGACTCTTCAGTGGGAGAAACATGATACATGTTGGCATTGACTTGCTAGATTGATAATAAAAATCTGACCTGTCATTTTAGAACCAAATATTTGTAAATATTATGCTTCTGGGATTATTCCCGTGACTGCACAGAGCAAATCCAGAGCAAAGAGAACTCAAACCTGGAAGCAAGCTTGTGGTGGACGTCATTCTGCTGCCTTATCAGCAAAGCAACAATTTTACCAGCATTCTTTTCCTTTGTCTGTTTCCAATGCTTTTTAAGTAAAGGGTGACTTTGAATTTGCTGATTTGCAGCATTTCCTAGCATATGGTGCTTTTTAAAAGCTATTTAAAAAAATTTTTATGGTAACGGGGGCGGGGAAGAACTTCCCCATCTCTATAGATGTGTACTTATACAAATAAAATTCCCTTAGAAAATGTACAGTATGCTTAATCCTAAATTAAAGTAGTTGCCGAAATGCTATTACTTAACCCCGAGGCATATGTGATGTCTAAAGAAACAAATTCAGCGTTTAATTAACTCTGAAATGCTCCTGTAAATGGAGCTGATATGTGTGTGTAAAGTTCAAGGCTGGATGCATTTAGAGACGAGAACTGCTCCGAGGGCTTGCTGCTTTACAGCAGCCAGCTTGCCCTATCTGAGGCAGACAGATTCTTCACATGGCTACATGTTCTAAATTAGGGAGTGCGGAGGTTCACCTAGAGTGCACAGATTAAAATTTTCAATAGACCAAAAAATGTCTCGAAGGCATGAATGGGCCTGTCACTTTGCCTCTGCCTCTCTAGCAAATGATGGGTTCACTTTATCCCCATCATACAACCCGTGTGATCGGCCTGGATCTGTCCGTTATTCTTGCTCCTCAGTCATGCTGAAACAGAGGTTGTGGTTAAACAAATCTGCTTATATGGAGCAAAGCACTGTGAAACAGAGCTGATTAGGGCCTGACACTTCGAATTAGACTGGGCCATAAAATGGATGATGACTCTATTGTTTCAGGGACCTGGTTCTGGCTTTGCTGTTTTTTTGTTTTTTCTAAGGACATCAGTCACTTTGCTTTATTTTAATTTAGGAACGAAAACTTTTGCTAGAGTGAATTAATTTTTGCTACAACTGTATGTATTTTATTTCTAAACATGAATAAGTATCTGATTTTTTTCTTGTACCTTAAATCCCAGGTTCCTCCAAATAGACTGTAGATTAACAAATCAGTTAACAAACAAAGCAGTTGACTATTTCAAGAATGGTGTTTTAAATATTATTTTGTGAGAAATAGACAAATAACATATAAAGTAAGTAATAAAATATGTGTAAAATATTCTAACATGGTTTTTCTCAAAACTACCTCTGCATATATAATGAAGACCATTCTTTAGAATCTAGCATAATAATTCTATGTAATTTGAAAATTTAAAAAGAACTACTAGTAATATTTTAAGATGATGGTGGTTGTTGTGTTAGAATGGTTATATTTTGTGGATACATTCATAAGTGTATATGCATTTACCTACCAAAATAAATTCAAGACATCAGTAATTTACTTCATTGCTAAGAAAATATTCTCTAAAAGAGGTTGACTTCTAAAAACATCATTATAACCACTTATGCAAATACATTATATTTTTTTCTCCCAATGTTAAAGAATTATGTTCTCATAATTTTATTTTGTAGTCCTGAAGCTGATACCATTTCCTTCATCAAATAAGCTTGGGATAGCAAGGGAGAAAATAATTTAAAGAGTATCAGTTAGGAAATCTGAAATAATACAATTTTAAGTCACCAATTTAAATGTGAGATTTTTTTCACTTTTCAGTCCAACACAGTGAACTTTAGATCATAGAAGGAAGGAAGTTGGAGACCCTGCCTGGTTGGCTCAGTGGTAGAGCGTCGGCCAGGTATGTGGATGCCTCGGGTTTGGTTCCTAATCAGGGCACACAAGAGAAGTGACCATCTGCTTCTCCACCCCTCTCCCTCTAGCTTTTCTCTCTCTCTCTCTCTCTCTCTCTCTCTCTCTCTCTCTCTCTCACTCTCCCCCTCCCTCTCCTCCTGTAGCCATGGCTTGATTAGAGTGAGTTGGTCCCCAGTGCTGAGGATGGCTCCATGGCCTCCGCCTCGGGCACTAAGAAGAGCTCATTTACTGAGCAATAGAGCATCACCCCCTAGTGGGTTTGTTTGGTGGATTTGCCTCCCCTTCTCTCACTGAATTTAAAGAAAGAAGAAGAAGGAAAAGGAGAAGGAGAAAGAGAAAGAGAAGGAGGAAGAAAAGGAGGAGGAGGAGGAGAATGGGAGGATGATGATGATTAGGCAGAGGAGGAGGAAGAAGAAGAAGAAGGAAGAGGAGGAAGAGGAAAGAGGAGAAGACAAAAGATGGATTTGATATGTAAAACCAAGTTTTAGAAATAAATGACAAAGTGGAGTTTACTGGGCCTGATCCTCTTCATCAAAATAGCTGTGTTAATCTTATGTTTTTGTGTGGCCACCCAGGGCTGGTCTGTGGTGCACCCACCAAGAGGACCCATCTTCAATTCTGTCTGCCACCTTCCTTGTATAGGTGTTAAGAGTGTCTGAACTTAATCATTTTGCAGATATCTGAGGGATTTGATCATGCCAAACAGCATGTAACTTATAAAAGAAATTATTCTTAAAACTCTTATTTTTTTTCCATGGCATATTTTACAGCTTTGTAAGTTCAGTTTTGTCAGGGACTGTTTGTCATTGTTTCAGATTTCTAAAATTTGATAAAAAATTGAACAAAATATGTGTTTTATTGTTAACATGTAGATATTCTTACAACTGATAACCTCATTGTGGACTAGGCTGGTGGTCGTTGAAAATGTAAATGTGATAGAATAACTTGACCTCAAAAACCAGATGGGCCTTTTTATTACATATATGTCACAGATGACATGTGAGTGTGGAGTGGTTTGGGGGTTTCCTCTGAAATATAATATCTGACATTACTAAAATAACTGATTGTTTTTTCTTAACACCTTTAGACATGCTAACAGCACTCAAGACCACCCACAATTGTTATATGGTGCAAAAAGATGGAAAGGAACAAGTTCTCATAACGTGTTATAATTCCATTATTTTGTGTTTGTAATAGAAACTATGGGCTGAAACCTATGGGGACTTTTCAGAGAGTTGGGCTTCAATAATCTGTTTCCTGAGTTGGGAGTTCAGAAGATTCTAGGGCTCAGGGTTTCCAACTGATTGCGTGATTCATTCCTGTGATGACTGCATCAGCTTGACTTGCCTTAATTCCTCTATCATAAGAGGCAAAGGGTTTTGTTTTTTTTTTTTTTTTTGGAACCTTGCATTTGTATTTAAACTTGTTTCTTTTTTGATACATTTAAATATGGTTCCACACATGATCATACATATGCATGTCTACTCACACAAATGTATCTCAGCACTGAAAATTCATTTAGTGATAACGTAACAGTAGACGACAATTATGAAACATAGCTACTATTGTCAAGTCTATTTTGGTAAACTGAGATTATATAAAAGTATGATTTTGAATAGAATCTTAAAATAATTTCTCCTTAATATGTGAATAAAATGGGTGTCTTTCCCCAACATACTCCAATTAAAATACATGGGATGAAGTATTACATGGAGAAAATCCTCTTGACTTGGGTACACAGTGCTGAGGAAACTTGACAGTCTGTGTTCTGTTTGCTTACATTGCATTTAGGAATATATATATAAAATATAAAGAAGCAAATAAGAGATGACTTCAGCTATTAATAAGTGCCAAGAATAAGATAGATCAACTAATATAGTTGAACGTTTTAAGAGGTGGATATGAGAAGAATATTTAGGGATGATAGCAGGGTAAGACATTTCTGAAGAACTGGGCTTTGACTTTAGAATTATGTATGATTTCAGGGGAAGAGGATTCCAAGTCAAAGCAACAGCACTCATTGAATACAGTAATAAGAAAAATCTTAGTGGTCTTGTAAAACCAGAATAAAGCCGTTCAGGCTGGAGTGTAGTGAAAAGGGGAAGACTGGTCACAGGGATCTCAGAGAAGTGAGCAGTCATCAAACTATACAGGGTTGTTCAGGCAGTAACGTAAAGCTGGGATTTCATTTAAGAACTACAGAAAATAGCTGGGGGATGTTCACTAAAGGAGTGATTCATGTTTCAGAAAAAAATAACTCTGGTTGTTCTATAGAACATGAAGAAGAAAAGTGTGGAGGAAAGAACCAGTTAACAAGTTGTGGACGTACTCCAGTTAAGAGATGATAGTGGCAGGAACTCATGTTTTGGCCAGGGAAGGGGAAAAGCACAGTTGGATTCCAGGCATTTTAAAAGTAGTAGTGACAGGACTAGGTGATAGAGTGAATGTGGGTGTGAGCAAAAGAGGAAAAATAGGCCCTGGCCGGTTGGCTCAGCGGTAGAGCGTCGGCCTAGCGTGCGGAGGACCCAGGTTCGATTCCCGGCCAGGGCACACAGGAGAAGCGCCCATTTGCTTCTCCACCCCTCCGCCGCGCTTTCCTCTCTGTCTCTCTCTTCCCCTCCCGCAGCCAAGGCTCCATTGGAGCAAAGATGGCCCGGGCGCTGGGGATGGCTCCTCGGCCTCTGCCCCAGGCGCTAGAGTGGCTCTGGTCGCAATATGGCGACGCCCAGGATGGGCAGAGCATCGCCCCCTGGTGGGCAGAGCGCCGCCCCATGGTGGGCGTGCCGGGTGGATCCCGGTCGGGCACATGCGGGAGTCTGTCTGACTGTCTCTCCCTGTTTCCAGCTTCAGAAAAATAAAAAAAAAAAAAAAAAAAAAAAAAAAAAAGAGGAAAAATAACTCTTAGGTTTTCTCTTAAGTGGTTGGTTGAATGGTCATAACATTTACTGAAAGAGAGAATGCTTGACCGGGGTGGGAAGAAATAGGTGCAAAGTAAACTATTACCTCTGTTTTGTCTAAACTTAGTATATATCTTAGTGAAGACAGCAAGCAGGAAATTCAATATGAGAATTTGATGGTCATGGAATAATGCTCTGATATTGGTGTACACTCGAAAGTTAGTGTATGGATGTGTATGGATGCTATTTGCAGTCATGGGACAAGTAAGGAAAGAATGCTGATGTAGAGAAGAAGGGTTAAAAGGAACCCTGAGTTATTTCTCTAGTCAGGGAACAGATACGGTAGAAAAAATACCAACAATGTAAATGTAAGTACATTACCAGTGATTAAATGGCATGTCAAAACTGAGACACACACACACACACACATACACACACACAAACTTATGAAAAAGAAAGTACCAAATGTTACCAAGATATAATGTAGCATAAAGACAGAAAATTGACTTTAATGTCTGACAAAATTTATAGTCTCTGGAATAGTCATATAGAGAGTGTGACCAGAGTAGCTGAGGAAGAACTTGGGAGATGAAAAAATAAGACCAGTATAATGGGAAACTTCTTAAGAAATTTAGCTATGAAGGAAGAAAAATCACAGTACAAAGCAGGAAGGAGGATTATCAAAGACATAGGTACTAAGGTTGACTTTTGAACAGTGGCTGTTCTTCCATCTCCATAGGTAGGACATTGAGGAAATGGGTCCAGATTACTTAAATTGGTGATTAAAACACGAAGTATTTCTTGACTGGTTTCAAATATTTAATTCTATATCGAGAGTCAGGTTGGGAAGAAGTTGTTGAAGATTTGAGGAGAATGAATGAGATAGTCTTCCTTGAAAACAGATAGTGTAATTTATTAGAGAAGTATAGTTGCATTATTTGATAATCTTGAGAATCTACTTGAGATCAGTGATCTTTAATTTGAAGTGAGTTCATTCAATGAGTTTGTGGAATTTTTCTCCAGTAACAGTCAACTTCTTGAGTGTGTACAGTCTCTGCAGATGAAGCAGTAATATTTCAACAAGTAAGTATGAAAAAAAGAGTAGTTAATAATGTTTTCAAGAGCATGTTTACAGTGCTAAATTTAAAAAGGAAGTTGGGAAAACAAGAGTGTCAAAGACACAGTAAAAATGAGGTAGCATCGATGCATTCATTGGAGTTATGGGCAGTAAGCAACCTTTAAAATTAGAGACTAATTAATAAAAAAAAACATTTAAAATAAAGATTAAAGGAGACACAGAATTGGTCATAGAGAAATATGCAGTAGGGTGACTAGGGTGAATTTGAGAAAAAGATAGTACAAAGGAAGTCCAGGAACTGATAAGCCAATAATAAGTTTGGTTTTTTCATCTTTATGAACGTGGCAAGTGCCAAGACTGATACAAAAACTGTGAGGAAAAAGGAAGGAACACAGTGTACCTCATGCTAAAAAGTTAATAATATGAGAATGAGGACCTGGAAGGTCATTATGTAATCCCCACTATCAGGAGTAACGGCGAGAGTGATTTCATAGAATGTACTTTAATGTCATTGTAGCTTGTGAAATTAGTGGTATTCAAACATAAATTCAGAAGAAATGTCATATATATATATATATATATATATATATATATATATATAATCTAATAAAAACATCAATTTGAGCTAAATAAAATAAGCCAAAGAAGAAAAAATATCATATGATTTACCATATATGTAAAATCTAATGAACAAAATTAATAAATAAAATAGAAACAGACTCACAAATACAGAAAACAAACGGACAGCTGTTAGAGAGAAGTTGTTTTGGGAGGCTGGGTGAAAAAGGTGAAGGAATTAAATGAGAAAAAAAGCCCTCATAGACTCAGATGGCAGGATATGATTGTCAGAAGAAAAGGGGGATGGGGAGGTAAAAGAATGTAAGGGGAGGATAAATGGTGAGGGAAGAAGGCTTGACGTGGGGTGCTAAACACACAGTTCAATGTACAAATGATGTATTATTGAATTTTACTTCTTAAATCTATTAAATTTTATTAACCAATGTCACACATTAAATTCAATAAAAATTAATTAAATAAATAAAAATATATGAATTTGTTATGGGTTAGCCATAGTTGTTTAATGATTGTTTTTAGGTCATAAAGTGAATTAATTGTGCTGTGATTTTACTTTGGTACTATTTTATTGCTGAAAATTTGGATAAAGTAATTGAAATGAAAACATGTTGGTTCTTAGATGGTTCTATAATATGTAAAGTTAGGAAACAAAAGTTGGCAGCATATTTATTAAACCTATGTGATTCATTTTTAATGTAGGCATCCAGATTAAGGACTATTACTTGTAACTATATTTTAATTCTAGATGTTATTATTAGAATATGTAAGGTGTTAGGTCGTTGTGAATTTGGGTGATTTTCTTTGTGAGAGGAAAATTTCCAGTATAAGATTAGAAACTGTGATCATATTATTTTAAAATGAATGGGGCTTTAGATTGGATCTATATCCAAGAAATTATTAATAAATGAAAATTTGGAGTAATAAATCTATTTATGTAACATAATTTCACTATTTAAAGACTCATTTGTCTATCTACCCATGTACCCAATTTTGTTTTCTTTTGTCCTCTGTAATCAGTTGAGAGAGAAAGAAAACATAACAAATATGGTGTTTCTTTGTTGATTAGTACTTGACAAGGGTTAGTTCAAGTAAATGTTAATGCTGGAAGGAGAGCATGGTACTTTCTTTAACAAGAAAGAATACAAGAAGAACATTGGAGTTAATAGCTTAGGAAAATGTCAGATGTTTCATATATAACGAAATAAGCTAGGTTAATGACAATAATAACTTACATACATCAAGCAATTACTATGTAGACAGAATTATGTTAAACCATTTACCTGTATTATATCATTTAATTTTCATATCAACTGAGAATATAAGAATCTATCAGTTTGCTTATCCTTAGACAATGCTAGTGTTGGTGATAAGAAATTTGCTTGCAACTGAAGTTTGAAACCTGAATATCAACCTAGGTTCACTTAATTCAATAATTAGTATGTTTTACTGGCCTATTGGATACTTAATAATAATAATAAAATAAGCAATAAAAAGCTTCATGAGCTTGAAAACCTGGAAAACCACATTTTGTATAACAGATAGCTTTTCTAAAGACCATATTAGTGTAATTACATTCAAGAAGGAAACATTAAATTAAGAGTACATGGTTAAGGAAGGAAAATAGTTCATATGTGTGTGTCCTTTTATAGCACACTGGTGAAATCAATGAAGAATAGCTGGCTTAAAATACTAAGGTTTGAAATGTAAAACATGACAAGAAGAACTCTTCAATGGAACAGGTGCCTGATAGAAAAAAGGACCCACAAATTATAGTGCAAGTGTGTGCCCGTGTCTATTTTTATGCAAGATGGATGATAAGCCCATTTTTTATAGAAAAGTAGCATGTTATCCACAGTTCTTAAGTCTACTTTTTTTGTTAGGTTACTGGAACAAACATTTGAACAGGAGGAAAACTACATTCAACGCTAAAACTTAATTACACTACATTTTACACCAAGATAAAAATTTAGCATAAAAATATTGTTCATATTATGTCAGACTAATTTCTGAAAGAATGCAATGATTAACATAACTTTTCCCTTTGAATCAGAGAAACTAAGAAAATATAAGAAGTTGTGATATACATTAGATATTGTATCTAACTATAGTTCACCACTGTAGGTGAATGGACTATATCTTCAAGTGGGAATAAATAACATCAAAATTGAATGTCAAAAGAAAAGTTTGAATAAAATGTATAATGGGTTGAAATACCACAAATTAAAAAAGATCTTAAATACAACATCGATGACAATTTTTACAGTGTTAGTCCCCATACTAACTTCATGTATAAATCTTCTCTATCATGTTTTTTATTTTGGTTTCCAGTATGTTTGATTTAATATTTCCCTGCTTGTCTAATTTCAGGATGGATTAAATGCACCTAATAATTATTTATACACCTAGTGCTACAGTGATAATGATAAATTTTATTCTGGGCTCTATGGCTTTTTCAAATTGAATTCAAACAATTGGTTTTAAACTTTAAAATATATATTGGCTAAAACTGATTATTCTGGATTATATAAGTATTAAAGACTTTTTTTAATTTAAATATTTTCACCAAACTTGATCTGGAAAATCACATATGTAATCAGCACCTTAGCAAAAACGAGCCTTTATTATATGTTCATTTAATAGAGGGAAATTTATTAGGGGAAATGTAGTTGACTTTTACTGAGCACCTGCTATGTTAAAACTAGATACCCCAATAGAAACTCTCTTAAACTTTCATTGACTTTAGTGACTTTCACAAAATTCTTTGGAGGAGTATTTACTCCAGATCTAGGGTAGAAAAAATTATATTTCAACCTAAGAGTATCATAAATATCTTGGTTATACTATTGTGTGTTCTCATGATCTTAGAAGCATCTGCCTATAAGCAAAGATGTTGTTGTGAATGATCTTTAATGACCAGTTAATTTATGGATAGACCATAACATCAGAGATAAAATCAAAATCCAAAAGAAGAGCAAGCTGTAGCAAGCTAAAGTGAGTGACACACTCAAACAGGGAGTGAGTCAGGCTGAAAGTTCAAACGAACAAAGGGAGGGGCAAGGAAGGGCATTTAAGTTACAGAACAACTGCCCAGTCAAAAGGCGCCGATATTTATGTGTGGTATCCCATGTCCTCTCATGAACCCTATCAAGTATTAATAGCACATTTTACAGGAAAGTTCCTTGAAGCTGAGAGCATTTATATAGGTCATCCAAGGTTCCCATAATAGTAAATAGTGAAACCAGAGTCCCAAATCTAAACAAACTCACTCAACAATCCATGGTTTGTCAACTAAATTTTTCCTACACAAAGTGATCTGTGACACAGGAAAAGCAGTGTCTTCACCTGGGAGATTGCTGGAAAACTGCCATAGCTGTGGAAGCAGAATTTGAATTTTAAAGAACTCTCTAGGTGAATCGTAACCACATTAAAGTTTGAGAAGCACTAAACTAAAATCCTTCTCACGGGACAATACTGGAGGATAAGTGGAACCAGCGACAGGGACTCTGGAGGTGAAATGAGCCAGAGGGGATCAAAATCAATGAGACTTAACTTCACAAATGCAGAACTCCTGCTGGGGACCTGTTAGGGGAAAGGGGTGGGGCTGCTACCTCAAGCAGAGGCAAAGGATTGTGACCCACTCATAGATAGACTCTTACCAATTTAAAAATCATATATATATGATTTTTAAATATTTATATATTTAAAAATTTTATATATATATATATAAAGGTGCGAACTGAAAATAACTTTATTAATTTGCTGTTTCCAATCCCCCGTTTTACACTTCGGGTGCAGACTTACACATGAGTAGTAAGGCAAAACCAGAATCTAGTCTTCTATTCCCTAACCCCTAACTTGGAGCCTCAAAAAAGAAGTGTTAGTCCCCAAAAATGAAATTTTAATCCTGGATTTTACAGGATTATTCTTATTTCAAATATTTTGTAATTATTTGACAAAATAGCATGTTAAAAATAGTAGTTTAAATTATGACACAGATGACATGGACATATCATACCATGTATCAATGAAATAAAATACCTGGATGTATAAAAATGCTTAAGTGTTGAAAAAGCTGATTTGCTAGACATTTAGATAACTTTAGGAACAATGCTCTAATATCTAGCATCATAATGGTATATAATACAACATTAAGACAAAGCAAGAATCAATTGTATTTTTTTAGTTTATGGGAGTTGTTAAATTAATGTTCAATGTTGAAGGGTGGTGTGTCACAATTTTTTTTCATACTTATTAACAGTCTTCAATTTAAACACTTTCAAATTATTGTTAAACTTTAAAGTAATTCATTAATTTAATGTTTATTGAGTGCTTAATATATATTCAGGGCATTATTGAAATAATTATGATTGAAAATCCTTCTGGTTTGGTACAGAAAGCCAAGGAGTATGGATAAGAAGTAAACGTAAGTGTGTCCAGCTGTATTTTAAAGCATAGAGGATTCAATGAACAAAGAAAATAAATTGCCAATTCAATTTGTGATGAGTGAAATCTTTCAAAACGGTAGGAAGTGGCCCTGGCCGGTTGGCTCAGTGGTAGAGCGTCGGCCTGGTGCGCAGAAATCCCAGGTTCGATTCCCGGCCAGGGCACACAGGAGAGGTGCCCATCTGCTTCTCCACCCCTCCCCCTCTCCTTGCTCTCTGTCTCTCTCTTCCCCTCCCGCGGTGCTGGGGATGGCTCCATGGCCTCTGCCTCAGGCGCTAGACTGGCTCTGGTGGCAGCTGAGCGATGCCCCAGATGGGCGGAGCGTCGCCCCCTGGTGGGCGGGCCGGGTGGATCCTGGTCAGACACATGCGGGAGTCTGTCTGGCTGCCTCCCTGTTTCCAGCTTCAGAAAAAGACAAAAAAAAAAAAAAAAAAAGGTGGGAAACTTCAGATAGGTAATGCAAATAATTACCATATGAAGATGTTGGTTTTAAAAAGTTCTAGGAGCCCTGGCCGGTTGGCTCAGCGGTAGAGCGTCAGCCTAGCGTGCAGAGGACCCGAGTTCGATTCCCGGCCAGGGCACACAGGAGAAGCACCCATTTGCTTCTCCACCCCTCCGCCGCGCCTTCCTCTCTGTCTCTCTCTTCCCCTCCCGCAGCCAAGGCTCCATTGGAGCAAAGATGGCCCGGGCGCTGGGGATGGCTCTGTGGCCTCTGCCCCAGGCGCTAGAGTGGCTCTGGTCGCAACATGGCCACGCCCAGGATGGGCAGAGCATCGCCCCCTGGTGGGCAGAGCGTCGCCCCATGGTGGGCATGCCGGGTGGATCCTGGTCAGGCGCATGCGGGAGTCTGTCTGACTGTCTCTTCCTGTTTCCAGCTTCAGAAAAATGCAAAAAATAAATAAATAAATAAATAAATAAATAAAAATAAAATAAAAAGTTCTAGGAGAATAAACCACAATAAGCAAAGGGGTCAGGAAGGAAAAGGCACGAACATATAGACAAAAAAATACATATAGTTCAGATGAGTACTATGTGAGATGTGAAATGGATTTTCTTGAGAAATAAGCCTGTGTGTGTGGATAAAGACATGTCTGACAAACTGGAGGCTGAAGCCAGTTGTTTAGACGATGGAATCAGTGTGGGAGAGAATAAAATGATCATTGTGGTAAGTTAGAAAGATCAGTTTGTTTTTTGTGTTTTGTGGATAGATAAGAGCAAAAGAACCAATGAAAAGAGACAGTCTCAATGAGAGTTAGGATTCTGAAAGCAAGAGATAATTTAATGTATTTTTGCATCAGTAAATCACCTGAGATTAGTTTACAATATGTTTAGGTAATGGAGCTGAAAAAAGAAATTAAAAACAGGCATCAATGTTTCTTCTTGGGGGAAAAAAAAAGATTTAGAAAAAAACTTTAGTAAGATCCCTGAATGAAAAGTAAGACCCCGAGGTCATGGATCAAAGAAAAGGAAATAATTGTTCTACTTTAGAAATGGTGAGGAAAATCTGGTGAGAAGGTCCAAGGAAGAGAGAGGGAGCCAGGAAAATTGATTAAAGGTGCAGAAATAGTGAAGAACACTAGACAGCAAGCTGGCCAAAATTCAAAAATATTTTTAGAAAGGAACATAGTTTCTAAGGTTGATGTTATTGCTAAGCCTGTTTCACATGCAAAGGCTAATGTGAAAGTTATACATCAAGTATCTCCATGTAAAGAATAAAAGGAGCTGAGTTTAATATCTGGGTCAAAGTGATAGGTAAGTAGGGAGATTACAAAATGGATAGCAAACAGTAGAAACTATCATCAGGAATTAAATGGGAACTTGAGCCAATCAGAGAGATCAAATCTCTTTTAAGTGAGAGAATCAGCAAAAATAAGAAATTAGACATGCATGGCACACAGGAAGAGTGAAATTCAAAATATCAAAGGCAATATTCAAAAAGACTCGTGTTATTACTATGTGAACCCCAGTATATGTTCAGATATCTACTTTCCATTATCTGGATCTCAGATATTTTACTGAGCCATCTAGGCTAGGGTTTACAAGTTAAGGGGCTCTTTATAGGGCATAATGGCCATTATAAAGACCAAAAATCAAAATAAAAATTAAGAAAGGAAATTTTCAGCCTGACATATTGTGCACAATGGATAGAGCATCGACCTGGAGTGCTGAGGTAACAGGTTCAAACCCCTGGCTTGCCCAATCAAGGCAAACAAGAAGCAACTACGAGTTGCTGCTCCCAACTCCTCTCCTCACCTTTCTCTCTCTCTCTCCAATGTCTAAAATTAAGAACTAAAATCTTTAATAATAATAATAATAATAACAAAAGAAAATTTTCATCAGACTTTTGACCATTCAGAAATATCCATCATTGAGTTTGTGACAATTCTTCCATGTGTCTCTTGCAGGACCATGGCATTATATCACACATGTGCTTTCACCACAGATATTAGTTTTAATGTTTTTATTTGTCATGCTCTGTTTTGTTTTGTGTTTACTTACCTTTTATCCCCTCATCCTTTCTTACCCCCCAGGCTCAACTGATGATAACAACTAGGTTGATTTGTTTCTAAGAAGTTTTTTATTGGAGTCAAAAAAAAAAAAAAAAAAAAAAGCTTTGACCTGAAAAAAGTCTTTTTTACATAGATATAATAAAAATAGAATAAAAACCATGCAGAGCAGACAAATATCATTTAATTGTGTTTAATAATAATATACTTCAGTGCATTAGCATGGCAGCATATTGGAGTGGTTCTGAGAGCTGGTTACAGAGATAAACTGTTTGCATTTGTATCCTGATTATTCCATCTTCTTCCCCTCTCCCTCCAGATGTGTGATACTGGGCAGTTACTTAACCACTCTGTGTTCTAGTTTTATTATAAAATATAGGCAAAAATAAAACCTTACAGAATAATTGGTAATTAAATTGGTTAATACACATAAAGTAATTAGAAGTGTGCTTGGCACATAATAGGTACTCACTGCAAATAATTCATTTTATTTATTGCTACTATTGTAATTATCAGTGTTATTAAAGATTTCATTTCTGGCTTTATAACCATGTGTGACTCTTACTTGACCTTATGCCATGTTTATATAGCCCTGAGGTGTCCATACATCTCTTTTATGATGTATTTTATTCATTCAAGTGAGAGGGTGAGGAGGACGTGTTACTTTTGTCCACTAAAGTTATGCTGGAATAATTGTGGCCACAAAAGATGATATCTTAGGGTTAGATTTTCATTTCATAAAAAAGCACCTGTCTCAGTTATAGGTATTTTGCAAAATGTCTCCCTTGACCCTGGCTCCTCTTTCTAGTTTACCCAAAAGGGCAATATTGAGGAGCACCTGCAGGCTTTATGAGGGCTGCAGTCCCGCTTCTCGCCACCCCTGCCCCAACAGTGTGGATGACAAGAAGTCTTACTTACAGAGAGTTCCTGGAAAAATTATTATAACATCAATGAAAACAACAAAGAAGCTCAGAAAAGATTTAGCAGCAGGACAGCCACATGAGGCATTGATCGATAAGCCCACAAATGCAGTGTTCAAGTTGTCTTCACTTACAAGTCATCTGCTGGTTTCTAATTAGAGCATGGCAGACATGATTTATCCTTTTCAAATATTATCAGTATTTCTTCAAGAGCTTTCACCTTTAGGATTACTGGAACTCACAATAAGCACGCTGCATTTCATTTCATTTCACTCTTATAATTGCAATTATTGTCATTCAATATATATTTTTAAATCTTACCTGATTTTAGTAAAGGTCCAGTATATGCTGTAAAGGGTCACAGGTTCTGCTTGTGGGATGATTACCTCTATAGTTTTTTGAAATTATATAGCCTGAATATCTGATTACTTTTCACATGTAAGTCATTATTTCCATGGATATTTGGGACGATATTTGAAGTTAACAGTTATGATTTGATGGTAAATATTATTTATTTTCACTGCTTACAATCAAAAGGTAATTAATATGTAATTCAATTTTGGTTATTTAAAATTTTATTTACTATATCAATACTAAAACCTAACCAAATCAAGAAAAGTGATGTTAAATTGAGTAGCTTATTGAAGAGCTTTTTTATTCTCTTTGAAACATGTTAGATTTAGTGATTATCTTCCTTGAGTCTTATAAACTTATAGAGTAAATAAATCAGTGGGGTTTAACCATTTGTTTCAGTGGCAAAAGCTGTACCTTTTGAAAGAAGCTGATCGGCAAATTTACCTATTTATATTAAAACTTTAATACATTTTAGGAAGTTAGAATTACAAATTACAAATATACTCAATTTTGAAAAAAGAAATTGCATGATAAAATTTGGAAATATTGAAAAGATATAAATATTAAAAAATATATTTATTTTGTTAAATCTTAGTGAAAAATGCAGACTGGTTTGGCATTCTCAACAGAGGTTAATTCAATTAAAAAAAAAGATTTTATTTGATTTCAAATTACTAAGTATTTTAATTACTAAGCAAATCTTTTTTTACATATATTGAAGAAACATCTAGAGTTATTAATAATAATATTTTTAAAAAGTATTAAAGGCTATCATACTCTTGGAAAAATCACTTTATCACTTAGTTTATTAAAACTATAAATGCTTTACTATCATTTGGAGCTTAATAATTTCATCAGTATTAAACATTTTTGGTGTTACTACCATTTATAACAATAAACTAACATGAGAAATGAAATTGTAAATGCATATTCATTAAATTTGCTTAATGGCTAAAAATATTTTAAAAATAGTATTTGAAAATGGGTTAATATTATTTAATTAAGTTGCCCCTCTGGTGTCAATTATGTATGTGTTCCAGTTAGAGAGGAAGCAGTGATTACAAGAAGTAGGAAAATATTCCCCAGCCAACATGAATACAATATTTAATAGCAATATTTAATATACAGTCAGGAAATACAATTGCTGCTAGCCCTTGGAAGCTAACCCAGAGACCTCTGGGTGCTGAGCTAGAAAAAATGAAGTCTAATTTTTACTTCATCGTATAAACAAAATGTCATCCGCACATCAAATTCCACCCACAGTGAACTCCTGGCATGGTTAATAATTATAATCTTCACATTTAATCATGGGAACTCAGTGACAGGCAAACAAAGGTTAGCTAAACTGACAGTTCAAATGGTTTCAACCCAGAACTCCACAAGTTTTATTTGTAAATGTGCATGTACAAGTCTAACAGCACTCTTCCAAAACGCAGTGGAATGTGCACAAAGCATACTGACACAAAAGAGCTAACCATTTGCTTAATCCTTTATGTGGTAAGAATTACATGGAAGTTTGTTAGGTTCTTTCAAAATGTCAGCTTTCCTTGTTGAATTAAGTTGTGGGTTCATAAATCTGAAGCAAAGATCTAAATATAAAGTGGATTCTTTTAACTAAAACTGTTCTTATGTTCTCTTTTTTTTAATTGTTTGAAGTCATTATCTAAATGATCTTATTTTAACATGTTTCACTCCTTTACAAAATATGTAACCAAAGTACCTGTAACCTAATAAAATAAGTAAAAGAACTTGGAAAATGTTCTATAACAGCATGTACCCAGAAGTCGAGAAATAATTTAATGTTTTTAAATTTTCACACAAATTCAACATAAAAATAAAATTAATGTAATATATTTTAGTTGGTTAATCAGAATAATTCAATGAATAGATATTTGAGAATTGATGAATACTATAAACCAAATAATAAAAACTAAAGTGCACAAAGATTGAATTTACATTTAATAAAAATTTTACAAAATTTGTGTTCTAGTACATAGTGTACACCATTATATACAAATGAAAGTTCTGTCATTATAACTTTTTAAAATTTTTCAGTGTTATGTTTTCCTGTAAATAAGATACTTTTAATATGTATTAAAAACTACTTAAATATTTCATTTAGCATTCATTAGCTATTATTAACAAAATATGCAATGTGTTGATTCTCTGTAGAAAATATTAAATAATTTTATAAAAATCAATATGCAATTATATAATTTAATAAATAATTTTATTAAATATATTTTAATAAAATATAATATATTTTAATAAATCATTTATGGCATTTAACTAATTTTTGTCCTACAATAGTATTCTTTAGTTACTTTACAATATTATTTTTTAAAACAATTAATTTGTTGACCTTATTTGTGTGTGTTTTTGTTTAACTTTAAGGCTTGATTAATTTTGTTCTTGTTTTTTTAAGGAAGAACCACTTCAATAAATCTAAAATTTTAAAAAGTTTCAAGGATCTTATGATTTTATAATTTTACATGTGAGAAAATGACAAATACTAAATCTATTCTCAAAATGACCACCAAAAAAGAGAGAGAAGGAGAAAAAAAAATCAAAGGACATATGCAGGTATAGCTTAGGGTTATATAGGGTCTGCTGCTTATACAATTTAGAGTTCCAATTTAAGAAAAATAATGCAAACTAATGAATTAAAAATAAAAACATGTTAAAAAGGAGATCTAATGTACAGCATGGTGGACAATAGCAACATTATATTGTATTTTTGAAATTTGTTAAGAAGATAGATTTAAAATTATATCTGCACACACGCATGCACACACAGTAACTGTGAAGTGATGGATAGGTTATTTAGCATGATTGTGGTAATCATTTGAGAAACTCTTATAATAATTTTTACAGACATAAAAAAATGTCAGCCTTTCTTTTAGTTTGTCTAAGCAAAATTGGCATTATTGATATATTTTTTTTAAAATTCTTTTTAGATTTACAATTGCAAAATTTTTATCTAATTTGGGGGAATTTTGGTCAGGTTTTTTCATATCAGAACTGTTTCAAACAATTTAATTTTTGTTTTTGTTTTTGTGATGGAGGCATAAAGAGAAACAGAGAGAGGTATAGATAGGGACAGACAGGAAGGGAGAGAATTAAGAAGCATTAATTCTTTTTTGCTGTACCTTAGTTGTTCATTGACTGCTTACTTATATGTGCCTTGAACTGGGGGCTAGAGCAGAGAGAGTGACCCCTTGCTCAAGCTGGCGATTTTGAACTTCAAGCCAGCGACCTTTGAGCTCAAGCCAGTGACCATGGGGTTATGTCTGTGATTCCAGAGTCAAGCCAGTGACCTTGTGCTCAAGCTGTTGAGCCCACGCTCAAGTCAGATGAGCCCAAGCTCAAACTGGTGACCTTGGAGTTTTGAACCTGGGTCCTCCATGTCCCAGTCTGAAGCTCTATCCACTGCACCACCACATGTTCGAGCTCAATTTCACTTTTATAATGCTACAACAAGTTGGACTTTGAAAACATAAAAATGCCGATTAATTTCATTTTGTAAGATGCTCAGCAAAATAAATAAATAAAGCATGAGATAAAATAATAAATGATTTTGTACTGTCCTTATTAAGAATATCCCTGACAGGAAAGAACTTCCAATTGACAAAGTATCCATGAGAATTATTATTACAGTATATGTATAAGATTTTGAAATTTTTTTAATCAGATGAGATTCTGGTTTCATTCATTGTTGACTGCCTTGTCCCTCCACAACCCACATACTTTGAAGGTGTATGGTGTAGAACATTTTCACAGCGTAATATGACTACAGACTCTGTACCTTAGAGTGGAGAGACTGAATGTGATAGAATAGAGGAAAGAAGGATTACTCTTGGAAACCATTTCCACCCTAGGTCAGCTATATACTGAAGTGATATGAAGCATAAAACTATATCCACTGAACATATTATTATTCAACTTCTTCTTAAAGAGACTCATAATGGCCTACAGCACTCCTAGCTTTTCCTCTAGTTTAGGGAAAAGGTCATGAGGGGAATATCTAAATGAAAAGAAAGACTGACCTTAATAGAATATATCTTGCTTTTGAATATTTTACAAGCATATGACCGCGTGAACACATTGCGTATCCACGGTCTTAAAAAGGCCCATATAAGTGAGGAAGGTTCCTAAAGCTTAAGTTCCTTTAGGTTTATAAAAAATTCCTCTGTGAGTTTGTTACAGACAATACAATTTGCATTCAGTAAACATGTTTGAGGCTTTTGATAGCAAAGATTTATTTTTTATGGTTTACATTAAAAATGTAAATATGGTACAATATTTTATATAGCTACAAAATATATTGTTTTCATAAAATTTCTTATTCTCTTCCCTCTCCTCATGAACATATGCTCAGGTCATGGACATACGTACCCATACTTAAAATTTTAGAAGCAATAAATAGCTGTAATGGAGATCCAATATGTCTCCAATAAATTTCTCCTTTTGTGACATCAAGAAATGATCGAAAAATACAGACTTTAACATTAGAATCAATGTAAATCTTTCAAAAAAATAAGAAAGAAATCTTTCAGGCTTTATCATCTACACCAAGAAAAATTACACCAAGTAAAATTAAATAAATTCAACTAACAATTCCCAACAACTGATACACAAATAACCTTATGTTATTTCCTAAAGTCAAGAATAAATTTAAAAGCAGTAATTGGGATAAAAAAACAATTAGTAAAATTTACATTTTATTTATGAAAATTCAAATAATTTTAACAAAGAAATCTTCCAGAATTTTTCCTTTTATTGTCATTTGCGTCACCCCTGGTGGGCGTGCCGGGTGGATCCCGGTCGGGCGCATGCGGGAGTCTGACTGTCTCTCCCCGTTTCCAGCTTCAGAAAATTACAAAAAAAAAAAAAAAAAGATAATGTATATTTGAAATATATGCAAAAACAATTTTCCATTCTAAATATTTAGATTATCAAATACATCATATGTGATCAAGAGCCTATTTATGAATTTTAATGAATAATTTTGGAAAATGCCATTTGTAACTTCAAATATTTAAAATAAAAGTATACAATCAAAGAAATTTTCAAGTTTTTTAATGTAAAAATAAAGAAAAATAAAAACTGTAAAAATGTTTAGTGACAATTTCACATATAGATAAAGATGAAGAGAGACTGAAAAGCTATAGATATTTTAAATCTATTTCTAAGGTTATTAACACATTGCTTGAGCTGCCAAGATTTTATTAAACAGGAAAAAATGAGAAAAAGAATACTTTTTTAAAAAGTCTGAGGTGATAAAGTGATAGCAACAATAGAAATTAAAAATATTGTTTATTTTCACACCATCCATTCTAGTTTATAGGCATTTCTATGAACGCAACAAACATTCTGAGAATGAATGGGTGACCTATGTAACATTCTCAACTATAGTATATAGCCATAGAAGCAGGGTACAGTGACTTATAATCCTGAAACATCTCCTGTCTATCTAATGGGGAAGGATGACATTGAAGAATAGACTGATTGACTTTCTAGAATAGGTGGGAGCTAAAGATCTTTGAAACATATTGAGACAAAAGAAACAAATCAGAACAAGGAAGTTTGAGTTCCACAATCAATGTGTGTTTATGTAGGTGTATCTAGCAGGGAGGAAAATACATTATTATGTCTTAGTGAAAGTAATTTAAAACCACAATTTAACTACTATGAAATATGAACCTTAAATGAGGTTCTTAGGGCAAGTTAGTTATTGCATTTAAAAAACCGTTTCATATAGTCATACCACATGTAGGTCATATACAAATTAAATAAGAGGATCTGTGTGGCAATACTTTTAAATTATTAAGTGTCATATACATAGCAGATATGTAAGCCCTACAGAGAAGATGAGATGGTGAGTGGAAATGTTTGATTTGCTCCCTTCTCAGGCAGTCTGCCTCTCACAGAGCGATGCCTCAGTTCACTGGTTATGTTATCTTGATGATATACATTTTCACTTCCCATGCTGATTTAAAACCTAACCCCATATAAGAGATTCAATGTCATGCAGATTTCATTGGGAGGCTGGAAGTGAAGTATGAGATAGAAAAGACACCCCAAGGGCTATAGGGAGAGTGTTTCTTTTTTTATATATATATATATTTTTGTTTTTTCCCCCTAAAGGGCTGTGATTCTCTGTTGAATAAGTCTTTTCTCAGGATATTGTCCAGGTAAAATCAGTGCTCACAGAACAATAGTACAATACTCTATGAAACCCTAGTAAATAAGCATCAGTTAGCCACAGCTCTACTGAGATCAAATGTAGAACGGTGGCTTTGTTTTCAAAAATGTGGTGCATGCAATACCTTTTCTCTTACAGTCTGTGCACTTCTCATCAGAATTTCCATCCTGCTGCACTCCTGAACACAGAGAAGGCGAATGTTTGTTTCACTGATTCTCCTTGAATGCACAGAAGGGCATCAAAGGATAGGGAAAGGCCATAATTATCTGTGTAGAGCCAGAGTATCATTATTTTTGCCAAGTTACTTGCTATCATACAGAATGGCTTTTCTTGTCAATCTTAATTTGACTTCAACATTCACTTGTATAGCATGGTTGCAGATGTAACATTATTTGTCATAGCTTATTACACGTGAGTTGTACATCAAAACACCTTAGAGAGCTATGTCATATGACTATAGTAAAGAAAAGGTAAATAAAAACTAAAAAAATAATTAAGAAATAAAGATTTGATACGAGTTTACTGAATAAAGCAGGTTAGCAAGGGAAGATTTCTCCAAAAGAAAGTTTCTTGCTTCTCTGCCTTATCACTTCATCAGTATTTACAGCTAGCAAGCCATTAAAAGATGCTGTATTATATATATATAACTTATAAAATCATCTTTTCATGGTGTCCTAGGCAGGCAAAACCGTGATTGATCTTTTGCTATAGTTGCCATTAAATTGCTGAAAATCATTAATTATTTTATAATACTCCACTGACCTGTGTTCTATATGCAAACAAAGAGAGGTCCAAATGCCATTTAAGAAAGAACTAAAGTAGAAATTACAAAATGGCAATATTAATTACTGCTTTACTTAAAAATATGTCTTTATTTAAAACAAAATTCTTAAATCATTGGATTATGGTATGGTAAACATTAGAAGAATACTTAACTATCAACATTGTTCAAAATACTTAACATTGAAAATCTCTATTACTTGGGTTTAGAACCAGTGAAATAATATTTGAAAATCATTGAATCATTTATATACCAGTCCTTGAATAAAAGTCTAAGCAGTAAGTGTTGATATTGGTTCTGAATCCAGTTCTGATAAGGTTTGTGCTGGGTGTCACATAAAAAGCATATTACTGGACACACACTTGGAGAAGCAGCTAATGCAATAAAGTTTATTTGGAGTTGAAATAGGAAGTTAATCACAGGTACCCAATATCTTATCTCCCTCTTTCTCACCAAGGAAAAAATCTAGTACAGTATTCAATAACTTAGTATAACAATCAAAATCTAGATATTCTATGCCATGGTTTAGTCTATATCAAAGCTCAGTCCACCCCAGGCACTGCTCAAAGCCTGTACTGAAGAGTTCATCTAGCCTGACCAGGCAGTGGTGCAGTGAATAGAGCTTCAGACTGGGATGCGGAGGACCCAGGGTTGAAACCCCAGAGCTTGTTGGCTTGAGTGCAGGTTCACCTGGCTCAAGTGTGGACTCACACGGCTTGAGTGTCGGCTCACCAGCTTGAGCACAGGGTTGCTGGCTTGAAGCCCAAGGTCTCCAGCTTGAGCCCAAGGTTCTGGCTTGAGAAAGGGGTCACTCACTCTGCTGTACCCCCCTACCCATCGTCAAGGCACATGTGAGAAAGCAGTCAATGAACAACTAAAATGCCACAATGAAGAATTGAAGCTTTTCATCTCTCTCTTCGTATTTGTCTGTCTATATCTGTCCTTCTTTCTGTCTCTCTCTTTGTCTCTGTCACAAAAAGAAAAAAAAGAGAGATCATCTGGCTGCCAGCCTATGCAGCATGTATGCTCATTAAGGGATAAGCGCTTCCCAAACAGGAAGGCAAAAGAGTATAAAGGGTAGGATTTCTGTTAAGCCTGTGTTTATATTTTTAGGCTGTGAAGGACTAGTTTTATTTTAAGCCAAATAATCGGTTTCTTTGTTATTTTATGGGCTCGCATTGATTCCTCCCACTAACCAATTAGATTCTTCTTATAGGCTAGAATGACAAACCTCTGTGGTCACTATTCTAGCCTCCACTGTGTATGGCCAGTAGCTGTGGCCATCACAGCAGGCACATGCAGGTGCAAGTTCCCATTAGATTCAAACAGACAGTAAAGAAACTGTGGAGCCAAAAACTGGTGGGCCATTCCTTTATTCTAGCCTCGCACCGGCAGGCGAGTCAAAACACACAGGGCTCCAAAACCCACTCATTCAGCGCTCACAAAGCTACTAACACATCCAGGTTTTCCTAGAATCAGAGGCCCCCACCAGCCTAAGTCACTTCTGATTCCCCATCTGCCAACATGGCTTCTTACTCTCTCCACAAACTGGCTTCTCTCTCCTTCCCCTCCATCTTAGCTTCCTTTTTTTCTTCTTCTTCACAAATTTTTTGGTGTTAAAATCCCTCCTCCAGCAACATTAGCACAACAGTGGCCCTTCCCAAGCAGGAAGAGAATTAGCAGTTTCACTGGGCAGTGGCCATTTTTAACAATAAAGGTGAGCAACATAAAAATCACATTTTATAAACTCATTTGCCCAACACACTGCACATGAGTAAAATGCAAGCATAGAAAAACACTTATCCTCCAACAACAGACTGGCAGTGCCTTGGAAAAACTCCTCCCAAGTCTGAGCCCAGTGGGCTCAGGTGTGAAGAACTCTGAGGACACAATGGATTCCCCGAGTATGCTATTGGGTGTTTGAATACTTTTAGTCTTCTAGCAATTTAAGTTAAATGAAATGTTGAGCTTCTTACTGAAGAAAGCCTTCTAAGTTTATTAAACTTGAATATTTTGACTGCATCTCTCAACTACCCTTTTCTCCCTTAATAACTAGCTAACTGTTTAAGCTAATGTTACTACTAGGCCAGTTTTATTTATGTATATATTTTTAAAAGTTTATTTTATTGCTTTTAGAGAGAGAAGAAAGGAGAAGGAGACAGAAACAGGAATATCAATCTGTTCTTGAATGTTTCCTGACTGGGACTCGAACAGGCAACCTCTGTGCTTTGGGGCAATGCTCCAACTATCTGAGTTATCCAGCCAGGGCAACTAAGCCCATTTTAGAGAAGACAAAACTTCAGGAAAAAAAATATCTTGCAAATTTCTCAATGTTAAAGGTGCTGTAGGTTCTGGGTTGACTAATTCCAGAGTTTGCACTAAATCACAATCAAAATGGTGTCTTTTCACCAGCAGGATAACAATGGAAATGGATGGATCCCATTGAATCCTAACTCTTCCTTCAAAATTTCCACTGTTTTTCAGCATATCCATTTCAAACTTAGAAACCTAAAAAAGCACAGCATGCTTACTAACACATTCCTCAGTTTTTTAGATATAAACATCTAAAAGAATCTAATACATATTCATTTTTAACAAAGCCCAAAATATTTGTGTTACTTTGCTAAGGTCCCTTACATAAATTGTTATTTTACATCACTGCTATGTCTGTAATATAAGGTAGACATATGGTACAATTTACCGTCCAACGAGAACTGAGTACTGCGCATGTTGAAGTAGCAAATACATTATTAGACTCCGATTTCCGAAAATGATATACCAGTGGTTTTCAACTATTTTACAGCTGGGGACTGGTGAAACAGGTTTTTTTAGGGACTGTTAATGCAGAAATCTCCTTGAGTATGAGCAAATTCAAATAAGGTCATTGGGTCTATAATCTTTATACAATATCAGGGCAGTTAACTCTTTCGCTAACCAGCAAAAAATTTCTAGCAGATCAGTCTGCAGACCAATGGTTGAAAAAGAGACTACATTTCTTTGGAGTGAATTTTATTTTTCTTTTGGTCAAACATGTAACAGCTAAGCAAGAAGAAAGCAAAGTGCCTTATTTCCATTCAATTTTTTTTTTGAAATTATGACAGTGTCTTCTTGTACTTTGTGTAAAAGTAAACTGTATTTTTATTATTAGTTAACTCAAATTTCAAGCATCCTATTATTTTAATGGTTAAAATTGACTTGACTATTAGAAGAATATCATTTGTTTTTCTGTATTTTAATGATTTTTACATAGATTATCTTTCTACGAAATAGTAATTCTTCCAATGTAAATATTTTTAACACTTTTTGAAGAACAAAGCTAGAAAAAAAGGGCTAATATGTAGATCAGAAAAATACTGTACTTCCCCATGTATAAGACAAATCCTTTTTTGAAAACTTTGGGGTCTAAAAACTGGGTGCATTGTAAACCGTGGTTGTAGATATTTTTATATGCATTTTCTGCTTTTTCGCACTTTTTTTTGCACTCATTGTTGAAGACCATGATTCGTCATCAGATACAGATGAGGAATCATGTTCAGATTCCAGCGAAGCATCTCTGTCTGAAAGTAATACTGAGGTGTTTGGTTTTTTTTATTGTATTGTATTGGTTAGACAGAATTTCAATTTTTCAATGACTGATGGCATTCATGTTGATCTCCTGATAAACTAGTTGTCAGCCTTCTCCACTTCAAAATTATAATTTTCCTCTTTATAATTAATAAGAACTTAAGGGGAAATACTTTAAACTAAGTAAATATCTTCTTTTTCATGAAACTTTTAATTACCTGATTTATTTCCATCCAATGGACTCAGGTTTTATATTTCATTTAATGGGTTATGATATATCATTAAAATATTTAATTTTGATGGTTAAATTCTCTTTCAAGATAGACTGTCCATTTGACTTATCACTGTCATTTGTTGAGTACTTTCTTGCTTTGTGGAATAATAATATATTTTAGATTTATCTAGTTTTTTTTTTCCTGCTTTAGCTCTGAAAAAGAAGCCCTGGTTTCTTTTATTGGAATCTTTCACTAAGATTTTTATAATTTTCTTTCTCCTTTGACTTCCTCTTGGAAGGTCATATAGAGTCAGGTTGGTCACAGTAATCCATTCTGAAACAATATTATCGGTCTATGGTTTCTCTTTATCACTAAAGGTTTTGTCTGAGAGTCTTGTGCATTCTGTAGACCTCTTTCCTCAGGCACCTCCAGTCATTGTCTCACCAAACTGCAGAAAAACTCCAGTCTGCTTTTCAAAAGTTTTCCTCTAGGGCAGTTAGTCTGGCACCCATAGTGCAGGGGCAGGGTCACTTGCTCCATTACATCCCACCCCCCACCCTGCAGTATTTATAAATATCATTAGGAAAAAACAGCTAAGTGTTTGAAGCCCATACTCTGCCAAAGCTATGCTATTTTCCTCTCTTTACCTCAAATTTCTTCCTATGTTTGTGACATCTGATGTTGTCACTTTTCTTCTCTCACAGTGAATCAGCCTGGGTGACATTTCTTCCCAGTCACTAAAACGAACATCACTTGTCCAGGTCCTTACTTCCTTTGTTGCTTCCACTTGTCCTTGTATCATTCTACACCCTTCACAGGACAATTTATTCCTTTTTTATTCCATTTTTTCCCAATTGTTTTGATCTGCTGTCAGCTACTTTTCTATTTGGAATCAGAAGACACATGAGTTCAAATTAACATTTCTTTGTTTCTTTTCTTTTCTTAGTTTTACACAGGTGAGTTTTTCCTGGATCAAAAATATACGTGTTTATTTGATACCTACCATCTACTCACACAGGTCTCTGGTGTCTTTTTGTTTTTGTTTTTAGGAAGAAATAGGAGTCAGGAATTATTTCTGATTACCTGAAAATTTCCAAAATAACCCAAAATTTATAGGTAAATTAGTTTTGGTTGTTTCTCCTTAACAAAGAAGAAATAAAAACTATATTAATTGTTTTATTATTTTATCATTTATATTGTTATTTGAAATGCAGAGGATGTTTTTATTCCCTTCTATGGTAGGCCCTCTGTATACTAACAAAAATGGGTTTTCTATTTGATGCCTCATTGGTTCTGAAGAATGGCTTTCTAAAGCAAAACACAATTTCAACAGATTTCTGCTATTGGTTGATCTAGTTCTTCTCAAGCACGTAGAAGAGTGGTCTGTATTTGCACATAACCCTAGGACTGTGTTTGACTGAGTCTTTTGACCTATGCTCTGGGCCCTCTCTCACTGATACTTCCTTATGATCTTTGAACTCCTCACATGCTCATCTTCCAGAGAATTTCTATATGGAGGCCTTAATTTTCTCCTAGTTTTTTAAAAATAAAAGAACTGCTTCATTTTGGTTTTAGGTCTCTCTGTTACTTTTTGGTTATTTTTTGGACCATAAAGGGGGAACACCAGCTTTACACATTTTCGAATAGAGAATTAGCAAGTACCACACTACTTTATTAATCTCTATATTTTATAGGGTGAAATGTACTGTATGAAGGAAGTGGCTATGTAAAGTATTTTCCTAAATCCTCAAGCTCTTTTATAAAAAAGAAATACCTGGCTGCCCATATGTTATATTTTAATTTGAATACTTAAGGTAGTACCTTATTTGCATAACAGTCAAAGATTATATTATGTGGGACAAAATCAGAAATATAGCAAAAGAGATGGGGCAATAATTCTCATGAATGGAAATTAAAATACACACACATATGGATAAACACAGTAGAGATGCTATAACAATCTGACGATAACCAGTATGTTTCTAAAATTCAATTTTCTAACATAAAACTTAGAGGATTTTTAGGTTTACTAAAACAAAACACTTAGTTGAAATCCCTTTTGTATTTGACAAATACAAAGTTTCAAGGTAGAGGTGGACTGACTTAAGTTAATGTATTGAAACCAGTAGGCGGCATCAGGTTCCATAGGCTCAGTCTTACAATACTGCTCATTCCCAGCCCTCCACCTCAGACACCAGTCCCGAGCCCAGGTTATTACTCAACGGCTCTAAGTTTTCATATATCTGGGAAGGCTTTCCCATCACCCCTTTCTTAGGCTCAATTAATTTGCTAGGGCAGCTCACAGAACTAAGAGAAACATTTTTACTAACTAGATTACTGTTTTATTACAAAAACATAAAACTAAGGAACCGCAGTGGAAGAGATGCACAGTGCAATGTATGTGGGAGGGAGGACAGGGATTTCATGCCCTCTTTCAGCACTCTGCTCTCCCTGAACTTCCCTGAGTTCAGCACCCAGAAGCTCAAATCCTGTCTTTTGGGACTTCTATGGAGGTTTCATCACATAGGCATGAATGATTAACTCATTGGACATTAGTGACTGATTTAATTTCTAGCCTCTCTGTCTTCCCTGGAGGTCAGGGGTTGGGACTGCAAGTTCCAATCCTCTAATAACATGGTTGCCTGTACTGGCAGCCAACCCCCAACCTCAAGGTTTCCAAAAGATATCTTTATTGTTCCCAGTACTTCAGGAATTCCAAGGGTTTTGGGAGCTCTGTGCCAGAAGCCAGGAGGAAGACTGAATATATATTTCTTATTATAAATCGCAATATCATCCAAGGTAATGAAAAAAACCCAATTTATTCTAGTCTCAAAATCATTCGAATTCAGGAGCACTAACAACTAAAAAGATGGAGAAATTTCACAATATTTTCTTTAGATCACTATTCTGTTAGTCTAATCATTTTTTTAATTTTTTAATACATTAATGTGGGTGAGGCATAAAAATAAAAGATACTGTGTTACATTCAGGAATGCTTAAAATCTCAAATAAATAAATGAAAATTAAAAAAATTATATTCTGCATTTGTATCCCATCTCAGAATGCTCAATATCTGCTTAATGACCTTGTTTGTAGTATCTTTACAACTTCTGGCCAGCTCTTGTAAAGGAACTTTCAAAAATTAACAATAGTTAAAAAGCAGGAGGAGATAATTAGCCTCATTAATGAGGTTTCTTACCAGATTCCACAACAGTCGCTTGCACAGCAGGAGAGCCAGGGTATTTTAATGTCAGATGTATTTACCCTTGACATTCCTTAATTACTTTCCTTTGCTTTCCTTGACTCACCTTAACTGCCAGCTATGCTATGCTCCTTAAATTGAGCACCAATTGTAGGTAGTTCAAATGACAACAACCCATTGTAGGGTTTGATATAACACTGATCTTGAAAAGGTTAAGCTTTTTTTTAAAAGAAATTAAATCACAAACTGGATATTAAATCTCAACACAGGTTTATTTTTAACACTGTGAGTAAAATTTTTAAATGTTAAATGAGAAGACTGTCATTTACATATTCAATTTTAAAAAGTCGGTTTGGTCACTGACCAGTTGGTTCAGTGGTAGAGCATCAGCCTGGTATGTGGATGTCCCTCCTCGGTTTGATTCCCAGTCAGGACACAAAAGAGAAGTGACCATCTGCTTCTAAACTCCTGCGTCTCCCCCTTCTCTTTCTCTCTCTTTCTCTTCCCTTCCTGCAGCCATGATTCAATTGGTTAAAGCACATCAGCCCCCTGAGCACTGAGGATAGCTCCATGAAGCCTCTGCCTCAGGCACTAAAAATAGCTTAGTTGTGAGCATGGCCCCAGATGGGCAGAGCATCAACCCCAGACAGAGGTTGTCAGTGGATCCTGGTCAGGGCGCATGCGGGAATCTGTTTCTCTTTCCCCCTTCTTCTCACTTGGAAAAGAAGAAAAGAAAAATAAAAGTCAATTTTATGGAGTCTACTATAAGCAATAATATTCACAAGACGATACATGAAAGAGGGTGCTTGAAATAAAAATAAGTTACAAAATGTTAATGATTTCAAATTGTTAAGTTGATTTAATTTATTATTTAATAAAATTTATAAAACACTTTTAGCCCTGGCTGACTGGCTCAGTGGACTGAACGTCAGCCTTGAGTATGGATGTACTGGGTTCATTTCCTGGTCAGAACAAACAGGAGAAGCTACTATCTGCTTCTCTTTTCCTCCTTCTTCCCTTTCTCTCCCTCTTCTCCTCACTCAGCCAGTGGTTTGATTGGTCTGAGTGTCGCCCTCAGGCGCTGAGGATAGCTCGGTTCATCTAACCATACCTTGGCCTCAGACTGGAGTTGCCAGGTGCACCCCAGTCAGGGCACATGGGCGAGTCTGTCTCACTATCTCTCCTCCTCTTAATTAATTAATTAATTAATTAAACACCTCCATATAGTTAGAAATAAATTAGTTGATAATCATAATTACTGATGGATTAAGATAAAATTAGTAATTTGCCTAAAGGCTATGTCCTGGATTAATTCTCATAAAACTGACACATTATTTTAAGGCAAGTACATGTATTTTGAAGGTGAAATAAATTTCCTGTCTCATCTTTTCTTTCATAAATGAGAAAATGTTAATATTATTTAACAATAAAACAGTAATAATAAAGTAATCAGATGGTTTGATAGAAATTTTATATGATAGAGGATTTTTTTTGGCTTATTTGTTTTTATCTTGGAAATTTCTAATGTTTGTTAATATAAAATAAAAATAGGATAATGGAGTAGGTTCCTATAGAAAAATAAAATTAAGTAAAATGTTAATAGCACTTTAAATAACAGGAATTGTTATTGACATATATAGTTGTAAAGCAAGTTAATATGACCTTTAAGTGGTCCAAAGAGGTGACAAAGAATAATAGAGTGGAGGAGTAAGAGGCAAGTGCAGCTATATTCAACCCCAATATCACCTGTCAGTTTCATCATCCTTGTTTAATGCAATTCAACCCGGACATGCAATCTTACGTACACTATTTACAATCTCTAAGGAATTATTTACAGTTTTGTAAGGCATATGAATGCTTTAAATTTCCTTTTTAAAATTTTTTTGAATTTTTTTAGTGAGAGAAGGGGAGATAGTGAGAGACAAACTCCCACATACACCCCGACCGGGATCTGCTCAATAAGCCCAGACTGGAGTCAGTATTCAAACCAGTCGAGCCACTGCCTGCAGCAGGGGAAGAGGGAGAGAATTTGGAGATAGATGTGGAGAGCAGCAGATGGTCACTTACTCTGTGTGTCCTGACAGGGAATCAAAGCTGGGACATTCATACTCTGGGCTGATGCTCTATCTACTGAGCAAACAGGCCAGGGCCTTAAATTTTTTTCTTACTACTAAGAAAAGCTTGATATACTTGTTATCAATATTAGCACAATGCCTTCTAAGAATGAAATTAATAAATAATGTTGAAATTAATGAGAATGTTTGTCCTTTAGATTGTGACTGCAGGTGATCAAACTGTTCGTATTGACTTGACCTTAGATCACTGGTACGTATTTGAAACACATTCCTGCAGACCACTGCTGGCACGGATTACTGTGGAATTGTAACTTTTTCATGTAAAATGTATTGGAGTACACAGGATGATGATATTGAGTGTCATTGTGAGAAACACAGTAAATAAATAAAATGAGGTCACTATAGTCAAGATGCTGAATGAGTATTAAAATGAAGTAGGTTGAAACATGAGGAAACAATTCCATTTCTACATTAACTATGCTGGGAACTTAAACCTTTGAGATTTCTAGTTCTGCATCAATGCCTGGATATACCCCAGACCTCATAAACCCATGATTGTCTATTGAGGGACTCAAACATTCAGACTACCTGATATTCATCACCCAGAACACAAGATGTGTCTAGATTCCTAGTGCCCATCCTTCAAACCACCTGGCATCCATCATACAACCACCTGACATCTGGCTGATACCTCTCCTGGACCAATCTGAGGGCTAAGAATGCATAGCTGATTTTTTTTCAAGAGTGTACTTTTTACTATAAAAACTCTTAACTTTTATTTTTTCTTCAGAACACATCTAGGCTTTTGCCTTGTTATGTTTCCAGATTGTAAACCCTAATACTCTTAAACACATTTTAATATTTATTTCTAACCAAAGGCTCCAGATTCTTAAGTTTGTTCAACAATTGTCTATTAATTTTATGACACTAACTAACTGAGCTCCTCAAATTGCATTAATCTTAAAGTTTGCCTATAATACGTCAAATCCTTCGGGTAGAAATTAAGGTTCAAAAGGAAAATTATTAATTTGGCATCTGAGTTTCTTCCCACTATCGATTTTGAAGTTTTTGATTCTTGCAGCTTATAATATAGTGTTTATCTTTATCTTGACTTTCAATTCTTTGGTAATATTTACTCAGATACCAAAATGTCCCTAAATATATAGAATAATATATTAAAATAAAAAGAACATAAATTTGTACTCATAAGAAACTGAATGGTATCTTGATTTTAGCAAGTTATTGATTTTTACATCATAATTATATTTATAAGCTAAAGTTTCTACATTTTGAGCATAATATCTGTACTCCAGAATGATAATTAAAATATCGAAACCTTACATGGCCCTGGTAGAGCTTTTGTCAGTAGATAGAGTGTTAATTTTATTATGTAGTGTATAATTAATTTATATTCTCACAACCCCATGAACTCATCAGCAAGTGAGTAGACTCTATTTTTCCTGGCCCCACTCCTACATAGACAACATCCTCTTCAATCAAATTGAGAATATGAAAGGTATATTTATTTTTCTCTGATTCTAGAACAAATAGTATTTATAGTTTTTTATTTTATTATAGTTATTAATTTACTTTAATTTAATTTTTTTATTTTTTATTCTCTAGATTGATCCTTTTTTGTATTTCAGCACTTCCTCCCAAATTACCTCCTCCTGCCCTCTGTTTTCTTTCTTTGGCCATTGGACAAAGCCCCCTGCTGTACAGATTTCCTCCTCTTTCCAAAATCCTTTATGTAAGATTTTAGTGTGGGACCCTTGTCCCCTAAATGCACTCACTTTAACATTAAGTTTCTCTTAGTTAAGCCAGCCAACCTAGATCTATCTTCACCTCTGTTACTTAGTGGTTCTAACTCAGTTTACACAGACATCTTTGAATGACGATCTTCTCGTAAATTGGGAATTTATGAGATATACTCTGTATCTTTTATTTCCATGTACTTATTACCCTATAACTCCTGGTGTTATACATTAATACCCAAAGACAATGCCTCTCCTTCCCTCTTTTTCTTTTCCTTTCTTCTTTTCACTCTTTCCTCCTCCCCTTCTCCTTCTCCTTCTCCTTCTCCTTCTCCTTCTCCTTCTCCTTCTCCTTCTCCTTCTCCTTCTCCTCCTTCTTCTCCTTCTCCTTCTCCTTCTCCTTCTCCTTCTCCTTCTCCTTCTTCTTCTTCTTCTTCTTCTCCTTCACACTTTGCCATTTTCTTTCAATTCTGAAAATAGAGTGTTTAGAAACTTGATTAACCTCATCATTTTAGCCAGATTTTCTGCAATTGAAAACAGATTTATAAATCTTCTGAAACTCTATAATCTTTGTATGAAGCAGTAAGTGTGGTATAGATCAGTAGTCTGCAACCCCTGTAACCGTGGACCAGTACCGGTTCATGGGCCATTTGGTACCTGTCTGCAGAGAAAGAATAAATAACTTACATTATTTTCATTTTATTTATATTTAAGTCTGAACGATGTTTTATTATTAAAAAAAATGACCAGATTCCCTCTGTTATATCCGTCTGAGACTCACTCTTGATGCTTGTCTCTGTCACGTGATACATTTATCCATTCCACCTTAAAGGCCAGTCTGTGAAAATGTTTTCTGACATTAAACTGGTCCGTGGCCCAAAAATGGTTGGGAACCACTGGTTTAGATCATATCTGAACATAAGAAAATTGTTAAAGATTTTTAGATGTCTATAACTGATTAATTCCCAGTAGGCCCCCATTTACAGTGTCAGATGCTATTGTAGAAAATTATTTTTTAATAGAAAGCTATCTTTAAACTTTTTAAATGAGACAGAATAATTTTAAGCATTATAACTTCTTCAAACAAAATTGAATAATTAATATCATCTTCATAATGAAGCAGGTGACAAAACAAGATTATTCTGTAGGAATATTTTTTCCCTTTGTTTTATAACAATAAAAAAAACTTGTCATGAACCATGGTTACAGTAGTCACAGAAAAGGGACAGATTAAATGATTGGTATTCATGATCACATTCCCTTATATTTGGCTTGGCTCAGAGTCTTGATTCAGAAAACTTAGAAGCAAAGATTCATATGATATTTACTTGAATAATTATTTCAAAGATTTATTTTTAGTGTATTACTGTATAGCATTCAAGGAAATATAACTTTTCTCTCTTCTGCTCACTCTCTCTCCACCATGAAATTTGTTGATTATAAGAATAATTTTAGTCTTTAAGGCATGCAAGTAACTATGATTATCAATACCATTCATTAAGCAATATTTATTTCACACTGAGTTATTAGAAATAAAAAGGCGCTTAAATAAAAACAGCCCTTGTGCTATAGGGATGTACAATGTCAGCCAATGACACAAATCCACATTAAGAATACAAACATAAATTAAAAATTCCAAGACTAATATATGTGCATTTTAAATTTGAGAATGACATGAAAAAGAAAATAATTTTTTGGAAGTTCGAAAAGTATGTAAGATGTTGAGTGCTGCTAGAGTGAAATATGACTGGGAACCCTACCCTGGTGGCAGCATTTGCACTGAGGATTCATGAAACATCTCCAGGGTTGAAACTTTCCAGCATTTCTCAGAATAAATGAAATGTTGTACATCATTAGGGCCAAAATACATTGCATTTTCCTGGCAGCAATGCCAGCAAAGAGAAGATGTCAGGTAATTGATATTAGTTGATAACAAAATAGAAAATTTGAAGTAGTAGTATATAAACTTTGAAGTTAGATGTCCTGGGTTTACATCCTGGCACTTGGCTACTTAAGGTTTAAAGAAATCTGTTCATCTCTATCTCTGTTCATCTAAATTTCAGTAACTATCATGTTCAAAGCTAGACCTTGTCATTTTCAATACTTTAATTTTTAACTATCTCTCCCAGATAGAATATATATCTCTAATGAGTCAACATATATATTTTGTTTAATGACACATAGCTCCTAGTCAATAGATGTACTTTAATAAAATGAAATAAATAAATGACCAAATAAAATCTGTTATGTATTGCTATAATGAGTACCATGCAAAAAGTTTGTTGTAAGGACTAAATAAAAGGTTAAATGTACATTGGTTAACTATGTGGATGGCACAAAGTAAGCCCTCAATCAATGTTACTCTATTATAATTATTTTATATCAGCTTAGATTGTTTTAATGTTTAGAAAGAGTTGAAAGATACTAATCACATAGTTTTTTAAACTTTATGGCAATTAGAAGTATTTTGGAGTCTTGGTCAGATAGCTCAGTTGGTTAGAGCATTGTCCCAAAACACAGAGGTTGCCATTTCAATCTCTGCTCAAGACACATACAGGAACAGATTAATGATGTTTCTCTCTCTCTCTCTTTCTCCTTCTCTTCCTCTCTTGTTAAAATCAATGAATAGAAAATTTTGAAAAATAGTAGTTTGGGGTAAGTATATACATGAAAAATATCATTTTAATTCTAATTAGTAAAGGTGCCAATATAGAACTGATATTTATGTTTTATTTAGCATAGCAGTGATTTTAGAGTTTATCAGAAACAATTTTTTAAAAAGGTGACATATGGATGGTCTCCCTCCCTGGAACACATACACACTTTTCTCATGCCCCTCCTTACCCCTTCTTCCTCCTCTTCTTCTTACATAGGCGTGCATCCTCTAAACTTTAAGGGTCCTCCCCTGAGACTTGCAACCAGAGGAGCAATGGACAGCAGCAGCTGCTCCCGGGCTAGTACCCTGACCTTGTCTTCAGGGTCCACTTGTTCCTGATCACCCAGTGTTGTCTCATTTCTTTCCCTACAAGGTGTCTGGAGAGCCAAGGCAGCCCTGCCTAAGCTCTCTCTTGTTCTTTCTTCTGTTTTAGACCCTTCCTTGTTTCACTGTCCCCAGCTTTAAGAAACATACTCTCAAAATCACCTGGACTCGTCTTGTGAAATTTTTCCTGCATGAAGTTAAGAACCCACACAAAATTTTAAAAAAATAATAAAAAATGAAAAAAGGGACATATGTATGTATTTTTAAACATGTTTATGAATTTTTTGAGTGAGACATTGGTTAATAAAATTAAGTAGATTTTAAATGTACAACTCTATAATACATTATCTGTATATTGTATTTTGTGTTTACCACCCAAAGTCAAATCTCTTTTCATGAGCACATATCTGGCTCCCTTTATCCTTTGTTACCAACCCCCACCCCACTTTCCCTCTGGTAACCACCATACTGTTGTCTGTGTCTATGAGTTTTTATTCATCTGTTTGTAACGCTTGTTCATTGGTTGCTTTCAATTTTATATCCCACATATGAGTGAAATCATATGGTCCTTGATTTTTTTCCTCTAACTTATTTCACTTAGCATGATATTTTTCAGGTCCATCTATGCTGTTGCAGATGGCAGGATTTAAAAAAATATATATATAAAAATCAAAATCAAGAGAGAATGGCACTATCAATGTCTACATTGTTGAATAATTGTGTTTTATGTGTGCTTCTGTTTTTTCTTGCCATGATCAATTTTTTTAATTGCCTTTGACATTATTAGTATTCCTTAGAGGAATAATTTGAGGTTACATACTGCTTGTATTATTTTCTTATTATTTTTTTAAACATAGCAAATACAATAGCCTGCAGACAATGCTTTCCAAATGTGCTAGAACTCTAACAATATTTTTTAAATCTACTTTTCTCTATTTCATGTCTATATCAGAGACAGCTACCTGGATTAATACAAATGACTTTCTACTGCATTCAACACAACTGTAAAATATTTTTACAATATTCAGAGTACTCTTTATGAAATCAAACCCTATTTTGTCCCTTCCTTGCTTAAAAGCTCTTTTCTGCAGAACCAAATTCAACTTCCTTCTCCTAATAAGCAAAATCCTCAATGAGTTGCTTTTGTGTTTGTTTCTGTCTTCCCACAAGTCTTTCCTGTATCTTCCTCATTATCACAAGGGCTTTAGCCATGTTGACTACTTAAAATCTCCTAGTGTTCCATCCACATTCACTTCTTTATCATTGTACAGGTATCTCCCAACTTGTACAATTTAAATACGTAATTGCTTTTGCACCCCAGAGATTCTGCTCAATGACCTTGTTGTCTCTTACCCTTCAAAACAGGCTTAGTTCCAAAGGGAATCTTGTTTTTATATGATTAGATTTGTAGACTCTCCTGTGTTCTCATAGCATGGGACTTTGGCAGTTACAGAATCTCTAATTTCTGCAATTCTTTATTTATTTATTTATTTATTTATTTATTTATTTAGTATTTTTTTTTCTGAAGCTGGAAATGGGGAGAGACAGTCAGACAGACTCCCGCATGCGCCCGACCAGGATCCATCCGGCACGCCCACCAGGGGCGATGCTCTGCCCATCAGGGGGCGATGCTCTGCCCCTCCGGGGCGTCACTCTGCCGTGACCAGAGCCACTCTAGCGCCTGGGGCAGAGGCCAAGGAGCCATCCCCAGTGCCCAGGCCATCTTTGCTCCAGTGGAGCCTTGGCTGTGGGAGGGGAAGAGAGAGACAGAGAGGAAGGAGGGGGTGAGGGTGGAGAAGCAAATGGGCGCTTCTCCTATGTGCCCTGGCCTGGAATCGAACCCGGGTCCCCCGCACGCCAGGCCGATGCTCTACCGCTGAGCCAACTGGCCAGGGCCGTAATTTCTGCAATTCTTAACTGGATTGTTTGATTATCTCCTTCTACTGGCTATAAAAATCTTTGAAGCAGGAGTGATGTCATGCTATACTCTAAACTAGATGGCACTTAATTCAGGAAAAATAGTCAATTAGGGTTTGCTGATTGCATAATAAGACAAGAATTGTGCTCGACCAGGTGGTGGCGCAGTGGATAGAGCATTGGCCTAGGATGTCAAGGACCTGAGTTCGAGACCCCGAAGTCATCAGTTTGAGCACGGGCTTATCTGGTTTGAGCAAAGCTCACCAGCTTAGACCCAAGGTCTCTGGCTTGAGCAAGGGGTTACTCAGTCTGCTGAAGGCCGACAGTCAAGGCACATATGAAAAAGCAATCAATGAACAACTAAGGTGCTGCAACAAAAAACTGATAATTGATGCTTCTCATCTCTCTCCATTCCTGTCTGTCTGTCCCTATCAACCCCTCTCTGACTCTCTCTCTGTCTCTAGAAAAAAAAATTAATTAAAAAAAAACAAGAATGTTGGTGAAATTTAGCTTCAGGACTAACAGGCATGTTGGAAGTCAAGAGTTTTCTTTTCTTTTCTTTTCTTTCTTTTTTTTTTGTATTTTTCTGAAGTTAAAAATGGGGAGGCAGTCAGACAGACTCTTCCATGCACCCGACTGGGATCCACCCAGCATGCCCACCAGAGGGCGATGCTCTGCCCATCTGGGGCATTGCTCTGTCACAACCAGAGCCATTCTAGTGCCTGAGGCAGACAGAGGCCATGGAGCCATCCTCAGTGCCCAGGCCAACTTTGCTCCAATGGAGCCTTGGCTGCGGGAGGGGAAGAGAAAGACAGAGAAGAAGGAGAGGGGGAGGGGTGGAGAAGCAGATGGGTGCTTCTCCTGTGTGCCCTGGCCAGGAATCGACCTGGGACTCCTGCACGCCAGGCCGACGCTCTACCACTGAGCCAACCAGCCAGGGCTGGAAGTCAAGAGTTTTCAATGACCTGCAGCACATTCAGTTCTTGTCTAGAAAAATCCTATCATCAAAATCTATCTGGAATCCTAATGTCAGATAGTTCTAGCCATGCTTCTAACCTTGAATTTGGAGTAAAATTTAAAACTTTTATTTCTTTTTTTTTCTTTTATTAATTTATTCTTTAACATTGATACAAACATTAGAGCTAATATTCTTACCAAATATTTACATTGTGTTTTTAGTTTTTACTCTTAGTTTTATCAGAGAACATCCCTCTTATTCATTGACTAGTTAAGTCAATGAATCTCTCCTCAGAATATAGCTTTTATCATTTACTCTTTTTGTTAAATCTGTTCATAGTCTCCTATTATCTGTATTTCCAAGAAGAATTGATAGTGTTTTTGTTTTCAAATTATTTCAATGCAAAATTTTAAATTTATCATTATCCTGCAAATTCTATTCTTTGATATTCATTTTACTTTACAATTTTACTCTTAAAACATATTTGCCTTGATTTCTATGAGGCCCCAAGTCCTTTTTATACCTTACTTAACTGCATCATGAATTCTACTTGAATTACTGCCAATACCTAAACTATATTGAGTAGACAACATTATTATTATACTTGGCTTATAGATTTTGAATCGACTCTGCTACAGTGACTCTCATTGACTTCTCTTCCTAACATTATAGCCTGGTCTGATATACCCTTGCTTCAATAACTCTTACAACCATATGAAGAGCACTTTAATTTGTTCTTCCATTGCACATATGTAAGTAGATCAAATGCACAAATATAGGCAAACATTTATATTCTATGCTTATATAACTAAAATTTGAGCAATTCTAGAAAACATGGGCTAGGGGCCATATAAAGAGTAGTGTTATTTTTTGTCTAAAAATATGAAGTGGATAGTAAAAAAAATTAACAGTTTTAGTCTCTTAGCTAATCATCTTCCTTGTACAAGTAGTGAATCTTTCTTTCTTTCCTTCCTTCCTTCCTTCCTTCCTTCCTTCCTTCCTTCCTTCCTTCCTTCCTTCCTTCCTTCCTTCCTTCCTTCCTTCTTCTTTTAGGTTTATCAGTTTATTATACAAAGTACAATGATGGAAACAGTGGACAGGATGAGGTCTGGGCGTTGGAGACCTGACACTCTCTGTGCCTCTTGGCTTAGGAATTTATACGTGCCTTACTCATGCAGGCATTATCAGTTGTTGTTTACTCCATCTCCAGCCCAGGTGCTCTCTCTGGAGAATGAGGGTGAGACTGAAAACTTTGACTTCTGATCACAGTAGTGATTCTTTCCTGAGAAGAATGAGAACAACATGTATTTGTATCTGCCACAATCTCTAAGGCAGAAAGTACAAGATAAAAAAACAGTGGGGGTGAGAAGCTGTCAGAGTATAACTATGCATTCAGGTTGCCCTAGCAATGACCAGAGCAAAATGTGGGACAACAGTACAAAACAGAATATTAAGAGGGTGCTGACTCAAGAAGCAAAATTTTTAAATCTCATTATCTGGTAGCAGACATTTGTTACCTTATTGCCCACTGTATGTTCCTCATTAGTCTCACAACAACTCTCTCTCTCTCTCTCTCTCTCTCTCTCTCTCTATATATATATATATATATATATATATATACACACACACACACATATACACATATGTGTATATATATGTATATATGTTTAATTTTATTAAGAGGAGCCACCTTCCTGATTCTCAGTCCTTGTGGTTAGTAGTCATTCAATCTCAATTTTTAAAGTGGTTGTGATATAAATCAATTAGTCAATCTCAATCTCCCACCCAAGACATTGGTCCAGGGATGTGCAACTCATTTTATTTAACACAAAGGGATCCAGACCTAGAGCTTTAATTTACACTCTTAGAAAACAACATCTCTTTTTTTTCTATTAGACTTGAGGATGAGAATTAAATCCTGGGAGTCCAGGAATCTGCTATAGGGATATTACCTTTTCAGGGATGGTGCTTACATAGAAGTGAATAGAGATGAGATGGGGAAATGCCAGTTTCTGGTTATACACTGAATCCTTGGATCAAGTCACTTCAGATATTCTCTTGAATCTGGTTTCACACGAAACAAAAAAATTCTTTTTTTTTTAATGCACGTTTGAGTTGAGTTTGTTATCACTTGAAATAAAATCTTTATGATTAATTCAATTTATCCAGTTTATAAATAAGAAAATTCAGATGCTGAGAGGTAACATAGCTTCTCTAACGTCAGATCATGTGGGGCAAAGTGAAAGACCGAGACTCAACTTATACTTGAATTTAGATATCCCGGTTGTCCTCCATTTGATTAAATATTTCTACTATTTATCTAATCAATGATTATATTGAAACACTTCTTAACTAGTTTGTTTCCTTTCAGTTTAGCCAATTTTCCATCAATTTAATTGTTCCAGCATTTTCATACTAGAATTTTCTGTCTAAAATATACATAGAACTATATATATTTTTTATTTAACAAACTATTGTGTTTTCCCTCCTAGATAACTTCTAACTGGGTAGATAATATATAAACTCAATTATTCAGTAATACCAAACATGCCATGCTCTATTGTTTTCCCATTTCCAGGAAGACTTTTCCCCCAGACTAGATCTCTGTTCCCATTTCTTTCCCAGAGTAAAGGTCACCTCACCTTGCTAGACTCATACTGCTCAAAATGACACGTGATGCTGGAGTTTTTGCTTATATGTATCTTCATTCCATTGAACTGTGATCCCTTAGTGGGGATCTTTTCTCCCAATATTACTAAAAGGATAGTGCTTACTACATAATGTGCATGCAAAAGTTTTTGAATACATTAATCATTTTAATAATTGCCACTTATGTTGAAAGACTTCAAAGACTGAAAAACAAAGTTTTGAAGTTTGGCAACGTGAGTTAAAACAAAGGGGTACGAATACAAACAAATCAATCATCCTATCAAATAGGTAATATCTATGTTTTGATAGAAATAAAAAATCACTGATAAAATAATCTTGTCCCTCCAAATGAACAGATGAAAATATCAAACCTCATTTTATTTAATAATTTACAGAAAACAGAAGGTAAAAACCATGAACTATAATGATGATAAATAAAATCAGAAAATTTTATGCTAACTAGACTTATTATGGTTATCATTTCATAATATACATATTCAAATATTACATCATTATGGTGTATACATGAAACTAACATAATGTTAAATTTCAGTTACACTTCATTTAAAAAATCCACTAAAGTGATAATTCAATGTCATTTATAGAATTTGTCTTTTTAAAGTGTTTTTAGCCTTATTGAAAATAACTGTACATACTAACAATTATAAAGTTAATTCTAATAAAATGAATAATAAAATTTATGTTGGAGTTCAGACATAGTATTTATTCAAGCATTAGAATACTAAAAGTTCTTGCCATAATTTGGTAAAATTTTTCTACTTATAAAATAATTGAAGCATTTTATTGATAACTTTATTATGAACTTTGCAGATGACAATAATGCCTTCCATTCCAGTTGTACTCAGTGTAAATAAAGGAAACTTCAAATAAAAAAAAATTAGGCATGAGGAATTTTATGGCATAAATTTCTCAGTGTAATTTACAACAGATAAGAACAAGGAGGCAGCAACAGATTTAAAGAAATTTGCAACATATCAACCAATTATAATATATGGCTTTTTCAATCCTGAATCAAAAAAACTGCAGAACAAAATCATTAATGGAGCAAGTGGGTAATATAAACACTGCCCATGTACTGAATAATTATAAAGAATATTTTTTAAATAACGATAATAATTAAGTGGTTTGTTTTTGTTAAAAGCTTCTGAATGTGGATATTGATATAATTATAAATAGAACATAATAATATTTGGATTTGTTTTAAATTTATATGAGTTCCAGGGGACTGGGTAAGAATATAGATAAAATAATATTAAAGTTTTAAATTTTTGATGCAGTGATGAGAATATTTGGATTGTTAAATTGCACTCTATTTTTATTTATGTTTGAGATTTTTTTAATATTAAAATGTTTTATGGCCCTGGTTGATTGGCTCAATGGTAGAGCACTGGCCTAGAGTGTGGATATCCTAGGATCAATTCCCAGTCAGGACACAGAGGAGAAGCAACCATCTGCTTCTTGACCTTTCCCCCTCTCCTTTCTCTCTCTCTTTCTTTTCCCTTCCTGCAGCCATGGCTCAGTGGGAGCAAGTTGGCCCTGGGCACTAAGGATGGCTCCATTGCTTCAACTCAGGTGTGAAAAACTGCTCAATTGCCCAGCAACAGAGCAACAGCCCCAGATGGACAGAGCATCACCTGGTCTTGCCACATGGATCCTCCTCAAGGCACATGCGGGACTCTGTCTCTCTTCCTCCCCGCTTTTCATTTAATAATAAAAAAAAATTTTTTAAAAAGGTTTTACTACATACTTATCATATAGCACTCCAGTGTGTTTCATATACACCTGGATATAGAGAAGTTAGCAACCTATTAAAAATGAATTCAGCTTTTCTGCCCTCCATAAATGTATGAATAACACTTTCACATGCAGTGACATATTGATAAACACAGTGAAATTTGAACAGATTACTTCAGCATGATCATATTAAAAAGAACAAACAATTTTAATAGATTCCATGGATTTCTTTTTCACACCCTTGATCCCATCAAAACAAAGCAAATACACTTGTTATTTCCATAACAGCCAGTTTCTTAGCAGCTGTTTCTTAGAAATTATTAGGCCTGCATTTTGGCATCCAATTATGCATTGGTACACTTCTGATTCAAAAAAGAGCTGAATTTTGGTGCTTGTTGGGCATGTAGGCATGGGTATCAAATCAACACTGAAAAGTAATGCAAAAAATTTTTTTGCAAACACGCTTTGTGTGGAGAGTGTTTATCCTCATTCTTTAATCAAAACCAGATAGTTCTTCAAATAATTGCCATATTCTACAATGGCTCTAAAATTAATTTTATTCCATCCATCATCAAATGAAGGAGCTGGCTTGTCTCTATAAGATTGATATCAGGTAGATTACTAAGTTATAGCTATTGCTTTATTTGTTTAGAAGTAATTTAACTCCATTTCCCTTTAGAGAGGACTTCTGAAGTAAAACTAAAAAAAATTAAAATACAATAAAAGCTAAAACACTATACTACTTAACATTTATGAATCAACATCCTGGATGCTTGTCCCATGTCTTTAAAAATGATTTTTAAATTAAACAAAAACAGTATGGCCTTAGATCACAGGATCTAAATTCCTTTGAGATTTTACCTAATGTACATTCCACTTTTGGAATTTAAGGAAAATTAGAGAACTTTAGTCTAGATAAAGTGTTTCAATTCAGGCATTTCAAAGAAACTGAATAAACTATTGAACATCTGCTCAATGTAATCACATTGGAAAATACAACATCTTGAAATGAAGCTCTAAAAAAATGAAATAGCTATTTCCCCAATGCCAAGCACCCAGTATAATTTATATTATTTTTGAATGACTTCCATTGGTAAGTAATTTTCCAAAAACTTTTGAAACAAACCAAATCTTTATCACATTAAAACTTTAAACAATGAATGGATGCATAAATTAACAGATACTCAACCTGTGGCTGAACCAGTCTTTGAGTTATTTTTGTTACCTTTTTCTTGGATGAAAGTGACTCCATCTGCAAGTATTCTATATTTGTTTCATTTATCCTTGAAGGCTTATGTGGTCACTTGGTGCTCTGAAACACATACAGTGCACCATTTTTTTTTCTACCAAGTCTTAATCTAGATCATATAAGGAAAGTCTATTCATACATGTGCCCTTTTCTATACCTAGACAGTACTTAGTTGCCTGGTCTGATCTGAAGAACCACTGGCAATAGGAGAGCTGATGACAGGGAGATACCATCATCCAGCTGTTAATAGCTGCAAGCTTTTGAAACTAGTTGAGCTGATTGGTACTAAATTACTGATGTTTGATCTGCTGGGGTGGTGATATTTTCCTTTTTAACAGCCTGATTGAAAGCTTTATTTCACAAAGAAAGCACATTCAGTTGTCCTATGGGAGGTACTTTATGGATTCACAAAGGAAAGAGATGGTGAGAAACATGCAATCATTTTTTGAGGGTTTAATTCCACCATTAAAAAATAACTACCAATTTATATATGACAGCATTAGTAAGATGTTTCCAATAGTGTACAAATATATATTTTGCCATCAAAGTATTGAATACAAAGTTAAGGTTGGACCTTCCAGATTTTCATATATGTATATAAAAGTATAATTAAATAGATAAGGATATATAACACATGATAATAACCAGTATTAGTGCAAATGTTAAGATCAATATTCAGCTATGAGTTTCCAGGGAAGAGAGAACCAATAAACTTTGAGTGTTACATTTCTATCAAAGTAATTCAATATTAAAGATTATTGCCTCTTAGTCTAGTGCAAATAAACCTTTGATTTACGTAAAGTATTACATAATAATTCCATGTTTTCCAAGTATTTTTTTCTCCATCAAGGTTTATCGTTCCTTGAAAAACTGCCTATAAAAAAATAGTGTGCCCAAATCAGACTGTATAGTCTTCTCAGCCTCTAGCAGTGGTCTCACTTGTAAATGATACACATTATTGAAAGAATAATCCAAGACTGTGATAGTTACTCATTATAAACTAACATTTATATTAGTTGTATTATAAATCTAACAACATTATATATTATTTATAAATTCTAGGCATAAAAAGGAAAAGGAATATACAATCAGTACACTGACAAATTAGACTGCTAGCTTACAATTATTTTTAAGGTAAAAAATGCAAATTAGGCAATTTTTTATAGAATGGCTATTAGTAGACAAAAACTTGTTCTGATAACTGTACATCATTTAGCGTAGACTTAGTAATACCACAAAACCAAACAACTCTTAAGTTTCAGTAATACATTAGAGCTAATGTTATTTTCACAGTATATTCTATGTTCTTCAATATGAGCCATGATTCTTCTCTGTGTATTCTTCATGCCAAAACCCAGTTGGGAGCAGCATTCCTACCTGTAATATCATTGGTCTCATAGCAGACGGCAAAGAGAAATGGGTGAAAATAATGGTGATTATAACACTTTTCCTCACAACTAATACATATCACTTCTACTTATAGTTCATTATCAAAGCAAGACTGTGGCTAAGTTTATATCAGTGTGGAAGAGATGCTTTATTACTTCTGTGAAAATTAAAAACAGTATTGCTTGTGGTCAAAATAAGGTGTCCCAGACTAAATGAAAATAACACTCAAATAAAGCCATACTGCAAGCATGTTTGGAGCAAGACAAACTACCCCAGAATCCCAGGACAATTGAACAAAACTATCTTTCAACCAACATGGATGATTGTTGCTCTTTACCCATGAAAATCCTAGCCCATTTTAGTGCTCCTTCTTCTTAACTAAAGTGTTTAAGATTCACAATTTCTCTAATTCCTCTGCATATATAAAATATCCAATTCAGAATCAGCCACAGCTTCTTGAATTCTTCCATAATCATTTAACACAAGCCTAAATTCTTTAAAATGATTTTCCCACCATTACTTTTTGAAATATTGCCACAATTCCTCTATGATGCATTGATCTTTCCTGTACAAGTTAATTAGCCTAACTTTCAGACCACAGGTATATCCCCAGTGATCTCTGGTTAGTGAATTTCTCTCTTTTTTTTTTTTTTTTTTTTTTGTATTTTTTTGAAGCTGGAAACGGGTAGAGACAGTCATACAGACTCCCACATGCGCCTGACCAGGATCCACCCGGAACGCCCACCAGGGTCGACGCTCAGCCTACCAGGGGGCGATGCTCTGCCCCTCTGGGGCGTTGCTCTCTCGCGACCAGAGCCACTCTAGCGCCTAGGGCGGAGGCCAAGGAGCCATCCCCAGCGCCCGAGCCATCTTTGCTCCAATGGAGCCTTGGCTGCGGGAGGGGAAGAGAGAGACAGAGAGGAAGGAAGGGTGGGGGTGGAAAAGCAAATGGGCGCTTCTCCTATGTGCCCTGGCCGGGAATTGAACCTGGGTTCCCCGCACGCCAGGCCGACGCTCTACCACTGAGCAAACCGGCCAGGGCCTGGTTAGTGAATTTCAACACTAGGTAGAAAGAGAGGCTATTTTCAACAATAATGCCAGTGACTTTGCTTATGATTACCTACTTCTAAATTATATCCCCAGTTGTAACATCACACCAGAACAGTGACACATGTTCTCCCAATCTATGCAATTTACACATCATAATGGTTACTAATTGAACACTTCTTTGAAATTTTATCTAACCAGATATTGACTTTAAAACTATCATCATGTTTACAAACATTTATCTAAATTATTCCTTCATATTGTTTTTTTATAAATGTCCAGTTTTATGAGTAAATTAGTTTTCTTTCTCTCTAAACCAAGTATAGAAAAGAAAATGTCCATCACGTGGATTCTGTAACAGTAGACATAAATGATTTAAAAATAATCTATACAAATTAAATTACTGAGCACTAATAATAAGAAAATACCTCATGGAAATTTAAGGTGATATCAATCAATTGTTTAGAAGTAAAAATTTGCCTAAGAAGCTGGATGAAGAGTTATTTATCTAATTTTTCAATAAAGATATAAAGTCATAAATTTCCATTGTGAGTGTATAACAGGTTAATATCTGAAATAAGATGTTTGTCTCTGCTAACGGTATTTTCTTCCTTGTCAACCAAAAATAACTCTCAAAACAAAACAAAAAACCAAGTCTTTGTGTTTTGTTTTGTTTTATTGCATTATAATATTGCTTTCATATTTTAGTATAATATAAACTATTACCAAAACAAAGGTGTAGGTGGAAGAACAGTGAATAGATGTTTTGCAATAAGAGGTAAATGCTCATGGGAAGATGAGACAAGATACAATTTCACATATTTAAGAAATTTATATGTGTCCTGGCCCCAGTTTTTTCAATGGTAGAGCATCAGCCCAGAGTGTTGAAGTCCTGGTTCAATTTCCATCAGAGAACACAGGAGAAGTGACCATCTGCTTCTCTACCCTTCCCTTTTTCTCTTCTTTCCCTCTCTACTTCTCTCTTCCTCTTCTGCAATGATGGCTCAGTTGGAGCAAGTAGGCTCTGAGTGCTGAGGATGGCTCCATAGCCTTGCCTCAAGTACTAAAATAGCTTGGTTGTTGAGCAATGGAATAAACACCCAGATGATCAGATCATTGCCCCCTAGTGGATCCTGGTCTGTGCACATGTGGGAGTCTGTCTCTCTGCCTTCCCACTTCTCACTTAAGAAAAATAAAAAAATAAAATAATTGTCTGAAATGAAGTGTTAATTCTGGCTAAAGCAGAAACCCAAATTCATCTACATTTATCAATATTTAGATATTGAAGTTTACAAATGAAACTAAAGAAAAGAAACAAGAGAAAACCATGAGTATGGTTTTAGAAGCTGAGGGAGAAGAATCTGTCGTTTTTTTTGAAGAAAACTAAAATGAAGAGAAGTTGAACCCTGATAACATTAGTCCAGTTTTAATATAATGTGGTAAAATAAAAAAAATAACCAGAATATTTATTTGAATTGATGTTAGTGAGAGAATATTGGTTCCAATATCTTTGTGAAACAAAGAGACAGTATTAGTGCAGTAATATTAAATAAAGTACAAGTGTGGCTGGACTTTGGGAATAACCAGTATCAAGAATACTTTCTGCATTTATTTCTTGTTTTTTCTTATACATAAGTGTTATTCTCTCAAATGTGATTTCTCTAAGTTTCATAGAATGGCAGCCAGGGGAGGTTACCAAAACTTTTCCAGGTTACCACCAACAGATTAAATATCTCACTAAATTAAAATCTGTTTGCAAAATCACAGGCAACTTTGTTCTAAATGCATATCATGCCATAACCCTGTACTTTGACTCAAGTCCTTCCCCTAAAGTGATAAATTTTTCCCAGTGAGGGTGGGGGTGTTAGATAGCATTAACCACCTCCCCTATGTCCCAGTTATGGTCTTGATCATGAGACAACAGAGGCTGGGTGTGGTACTTTCCCTTGAGTTTGGTATCAGCCATATGTTGTGACTTAGGGAATGGATCTCAGTGGCCCTGGGACTAGCAGAACCTTGAAATATGCTTACTTTGTCAAGAATGCTCTTTGCTACCTCTGACATCAGAACTGGAGGAATTTCTTCCAGGTATTTGTTATCCTTTTATTCTAAGCCACAGAATTAACAAATGTGGAGCAAACCTGAGCCCACAGACAGCAGAAGCCAAGACAAACCAGACCTACAGCTTGAAGCAGATCTTTCCATTTGCCGCTCATCACAAAGCAGAAACATGCAGACAAACTGTGAACTGTGGACACAGTAAACAAATGGTTGTTGATTAAAACTTTTGAATTTGAGGGTCATTTGTCACATCGTTTTATGTGAGGCAACAGCCAAGTGAGATAGGTGGGGTACTGTTTCCTCATTCTCCTCCAGAACCTCATGTTTTCAGCTAAGAAAATGTAATTTCACTAATATGAGAAAGGAATGCTATTGGGACAAAAGATAGGTGGTGGAAAATCAAATGACAGGTGCCCACCACTGCCAAGGAATAAGTAGGGTTGTCAAGATGATAGAGTAAGTATAAAAAATAAATCTGAGTGTGAAAACAACAAACATTTAGGTGGTCACTGGAGATTGCTGTGAAGTTGAAATTTGTTTTTATTTTAATTCAATGGATTTTTGGTTTGTTTTTAAGATGGAAAAACTTATAAAGATATAAAACTGATAGAATGAATAAAAAATGATTTGACTTTGGGTGATAGGCACATAATACAATGAACAGTTCAAGATGATAAGAGATGTCTACCTGAAACGTAAGTGTTCTTATGGACCAATATCAGCCCATCAAATTTAATTTCTAAAGAGAAAAAACCCTGATAGAATGGAGTGAACAAGAAAGCAGGATTCCTTGAAAATATCAAAGGCAGAGAGTGTTTCTAGGAAAGTAAAAAATGATGTATTCTGAAATGAAATGGGGAGCTACATAGAACAGAGCAAAGATATTTACTAAGAAGGAAACTTTGATTGGAGAACATAATTCTTAACTGTTCATGATGAGAACTTGAGTTACTACAGGTTCATTTTATTATATCAAGTTATTTTTATAATGTTGATGCTAAGTGCACCGCTAGAGCTTAGGAAATATATGTAAGGTTACAGACATGAAGAGAGAAAAGAAGGATTGAAATAACAGTTGTATATTTTAAAGGTTATAGACAAACAGAAATGATAAAGGCTCATACCACCACACTGAGAATAATTTACAACAAAGCCATTTACAGAGTACAGGAGGAGTTTCCAAATATACGTGTAACGCAAACATGGAGAATGATGGTTTCATGTCATTTTTAGTTGTTATCCTACTGTCAAAATACAAGGCAGAAAGCTCCCAATATGGGAATTATAATACATTGGGAAACAAAATTTTTGTTGCATCCACAAAAACACTTTTACTTTCCTAATTGGAGTGTACTGATTTCACAGCTAACATTAGTTTTTCTCTATAAGCTACAGTTTTTTTGCAATTCAAGATTTTAGATTTTCATCTTATTGTAAAATTTTCAACATTTAGTTTAACATAAAGAAGAATGTCTTCTTGGGCATCATCCTTGTAAAAATATAATAATTTATATAATGCAGTAAATACACTAATACACTAAAAGATATGATTGCATCAGAATTGGTCTACAATTTTGAAATAGAACATATTAAAACACTCATTTTAATCATAAAATTTGCGCAAAACTTATTTAAATTCTATTCAGGCAAAAATTTGTGTTTGTAGCTCTTGCGTTTGTGTACTTGTTGAGGACAATCTCATTCGATGCTTCAGCAGTAGTCTGCTCATCACTAACAGCTCCAAGATTTTCAGGAAACTTATCAAGGTGACTGTTCAGTAGTGAATCTTAACGCTCATGTTACATCCAATGTCGTGGAAAGCCAACAGCATCCTCTGAACCAGAAGTTTATAGTTTTCTGCTTTTGTGTTGCCAAGGAAGTTCTTTGTAACTGCCCCAAAAGACTGCCCATGCTGCTTTCTCCTCCTTATTCATCTTCCTGGCAAATTTTTCTTTACGTATGAGGGTTCAAATTTGGGGTCCATCGGATACACCTGCTTTTATCTTTTTGAAAGACAAGACAGGAAAAGCAGAAATAATATGTTGAAAGCATTCACTTTCTCTATTCAAAGCCTAAACAAACTGCTCATTAAGCCAAGTTTGATGTGAAGTGGAGAAAAAATGATCCTGTCTCAATTATCTATGGGTTCATTCACAATATTTTGCATCCCTATTTCCAGAGTTTTACATTTTGGCCACTTCTTCTATGTCCAGTGTTTCTCCCAAGTCCTGTTGTCCCAGAAACACAAAAAGTAAGGATACTTGGTGAAACCTCTCTGTTGTCCTAGCAGGAAATTTACCATTTTAAGGTCCACACAAATGATTCAGTTATGATCCTCATACTTCAGAAAGTCGAGGACAATTTTTATGTCATTATAATCTTCTCGCAGATGAGTTGAATAACCAATTGGAACCACTGCATAAACATTACCGTTATGTAGGAGAACACATTTCAGACTTTGTTTAGAGCTGTCAATAAATAGCTACCATTCTGTTGGACTGTAAGTGGTAACACCTAGCTGGCTGAGAAGACTAATGATATCATGACAATAAACAAAGTGTTTATCTTTGGGAAAAAAATCCACAACAATTTGTTCACGCTTCCTGAACTGGGATACTTTAGCTGACTGGTGAAGTACATTCTTTTCTTGAAGCTTGGAAGCTAATAACTCAGCTGCTTTATTTGATAGGCCCAAATATTTTACTAAGTCATTCAATTAAGGTGGCTAAACTGCTGAGGGGTTAATGACTGCTTGGCATCAGAAGAAGACCCTTCAGATTCTACAACCATTTCCTCATGCATCTTATCAAAATACACTTGATCACTATGTTCACTTTCTTCGTCCTTAGAAGAAATAAGACCATTGAAAACTGGAACCGGGAGTGTCTCAGAGTATGGGATAGGTCGTACTGCTGAAGAAATATTAGGATATGCGATCATATGCTGTTTTTTTCTTGCTGATGCTCTTTGTATGGATCAGACAAAAATAACAGTGACTGCTGTGGTCCTTAGGCTCACGCCAAACCATGGGAATACCAAAAGGCATTCCTTTGCGTTTTCCTTTTGTCCAGTCACTAAGCATTTCCTCACATTATGCCACATAATATGAGGAGCCCAATTCTTGTCTTGTTCGCCAAGGGAAACTTGAAAATAGACAATATATGCACGTGTCACAAACGATGAAATATTGCGCCTTTGATGTTGAAGTAACAGCCACATATATAACGGAAAGTGTCATGACTTTTCTTACATTTACGCCTACTCGAAAAACCATGATTCAATCTTAAAACAAAATAAGAGGATGTTTTTATCAGATAATAATTTTTTACATTTAAAAACAACTACAATTATATAAAAAAGATGTTTGTAAAACATTAATTGCCTTGTGGTTATGTTCAATCCAAGAGTTTTTGCTTTTTAACTCCAATTTAAAAACCAATGCACACAATTAACTATAACAAAAAGAAATTAAAATTGCATAAAAAACTAGTGCATCCACCAAAAAACGAATTTTAGATTTGGAATCAGCGATGCAAAAATATATAGAAAAAGTTCTAAAACCTCATGCAACAGAAAATGAAAATAAATTGTTCCTCAGTGATTCAGCCCTTCTATCACAAACAAACAAATTAAAATAACAAACAAACAAGGGAAAACAGAAAATGAATAATACCAGCTGCTTTCCTTTGCTGTTCTTTGTGGCAGCCATGGTGATGTTAATTCAGCCTCACCAGCACCTCTATTCCTAGTGGCAGACTCACAGTAATAGACTAAAAAAATCGCACAGTACAGTAGAGAGGAAACAAACATCCAGGAAGTGTAAAATAATCACTATGACCAAACAAAGCAGAAAATCAGATGCATCATTTCTTAGAACAATTGTAAACTGCTTAAACTTTCTTTTGATGCTCAGATTAATTAAAAATGTTAAACCCAAATAAATACTGCTTTGAAAAGGCACATCTAAAATGAAACTTGACATGAAACTTTTAAACAAAGATGGACAATGATGTGGTCAAAGAACACGAAAAAGTGCACATGTGGCAAAATTAATTGCAGACAAAGAAAGATTTAAGAGAAAGTCTTTGACCAAGACAAATAGGGTTAGTTCAAATTGACAAAATGTCTAATCCATAATGAGTAATCACTTATGCATGTTTATGTAATAAATAGGATGACTAAAAACATACAAACCAGAACCCTGTTAGAATAATAATGATTAAACTAAGAGAAACATACTTGTTCTGTGACTTTGACAAGTTTTTTCCTGGTTCCATTGCTCATATTGACCCCAAGATAAATAAATAGATGAGTTGAATAATAAAATTAATGTAAAATAAAATACATGTTGAAAGACTGTCTAAGTACTAAATCAAAGAAAGAAATCAAAAGAAAATATTGATTATGTTGATAAAATAAAAATATTTTAAAGTATAATAAAAAAGTGTTATTAAATAGAAAGAAAATATTTGGCAAATATATAACTAAAACATGTTTTAAACAAATAAACAAAATATCTAGGTCTCCTATTAAAATAAAAAATAAATACAACACAAATCCTCATTTTCCATCAATAAAATTAGTAAATTTAAATGTCTGGTGAAACTAGTATTCAAATTGATATATATTATGTAAATGATTTATATTATGCAATATGTGGCAATTAAACTTTGCCCTGCCATGCTATAATGCATGAGTCCATCATAACCTCAGTAAGGTACAATATTAGACTACAGTATTTTCAACTTTTACACATTTTGGGACTGCTGAAAATAGGAGAATTATTTTGGGGACTGCTAAAACAGAAATCATCCTGAGCATAAGCAAATTTGGGTAAGATCATTGGGTCTATAATCTTCATATAACAGCAGGGTGTCAGGGAGCTTAACTCTTTTGGGGACCAGTACAAAATTTCTAGTGAACCAGTTCATGGACTGGCTTTTGAAAAACACTATACTAGCAAGCTTTAAAACTCATCTTTTAATAGAAAAATTATGTTACATCTTTGGAAATGTCAACACTACACAGAAATAAAGAACTATTAATTGAGCATGAAAAGCAAAGACTCATGACGCACATAGACCAAACAGAGTTTAACATTACAAAGAAAACAAGAACTTTCTAATAGTAGTTGGTGAGATTATTCTCCTATATATTTTTAAATGTTTTCTCAAATGTTACAAAATATTATTTCTCTAGCATATACTGTATTTTGTAATAAACATAACAATGTATGAAGGACAATTAAACTCAACTTCTTTACCTCTCTATTAAAAAGTCTTTTGTTCTACAATGGACAGTCCATTATCTTCTTTACTAAAGTATGTATGGCCTAAAGATTATTTTAACTAGCTTCTTCTGTCCTCTATATGTGATATTTATGTTTCTTTACAATGCTCCTTCATCTGCTCTACCATCCCTGAATATTCTGGATCTAGGATAAGAGTATGAGAGTTGGCAGTGTCTTCAGATTTAACCAGGTTGTCACAAAAGGTAGGATTTCCTTCTTTTCTTATGGCCACATATTATCATGACAAGTGAAATAAGCAGTTAGAGAAAGATAAGTACCATATGATTTCACTCATATGTACAATCTAATGAACAAAATGAACTAACAAGCAAAATAGAAACAGACTCAAAGGACAGACTGATAACTGTAAGGGTGAGGGTTGATATTAGGTGAGGGAGGGAGGGATAGGTTGAAAAAGAACACAAAAAAAGAGAAAAAACTGGTGGGCATGGGCAAGAGTGTGGTGATTGTAGGGGGGCAAGTTGAGGAGGGTATGAAAGGATAAATGGTAATGGACAAAGATTGACTGGGTGTGGGGATGAACACAAAATATAGTATACAAAGATGGATTGTAGAATTGGGCACTTGGGAAGTATATAATTATGTTAACTAGTGTCACCACAGTAAAATTCAATAAAAAATGTTGTAGTGTCTTCAAGAATTCTAGGTTAAATTTGTTGTGCTTTATTACTCATTTCCAAGTCTGTTACTGCTGCTTTTTTATTTCAGGGATGTGTATACAAATATATTTATATGACTAAGTCAGAAGTGGTAGTCCTGGTAGTAATAATTATGTTTTATGAGCAACTAGTTTGGGTCAAATAAGCAGTTAAGCTGATAAATGGTGCAATAAATAAAAATGACTCTAATTAATGTGAATTGTTTGCAGTGCCTATTAAAAGAAAAACAGTATATTATTAAAGAATTGCCCATAGCTAAATGCTACCAATGCAGCAAACTATATAAATCAGAAAATTCTATTTGATGTTTTGCAAATATGATGACTTGACTATTGAATAATATCAATGAGAAAGTAACATATCAAGTTAGCCTGGATAAGACACCATTATATAAGGGGTCTTGCTTATCTGTTTTAATTTTCTTTGCCTTCAAATCAAAACAAGCCAGGCATGACTATAATTCAGTGTACAAATCAACCCATAAAATTATTTAAAGTGCTTCTGAATATAACATGACTATTATTTGAGCAAGATTGAATACATATTTTATAATCAATCTACTGTTCTAAATGTACTTATAATGAGTTTATTATATTTAGTTCAAATATATATACTAATCTACTGAAGTATCTAATCATAAATTTCTAAAAATATTCTCTTCATGTTCAGATCATTTTATTATTTTTATCCTTTCTGGAATCATCTTTAATTTGACATATTTTTAGTTTGTCAAGATTTTTCACATTTAGGGGTACACCACAACTCTTTTTTAATCTGAACTAAATTCTTTTGCCATTGCAAATACTCTCAGTTTCCATTTAGATTCTTGTTCAAAATATGTTTTAAATGGACTGACTTGAAGAATTACATTAAGAACAGCATTTTGGCGGGGTTAAAAATGATTCATTATGTGGAATTCCAATTGAATTCCAATTATTAAAAATTATTTTGTACTTATTTTTTATTTAAATTGAATTTACTGAGGTGACATTGGTTAATAAATTTACATAGGTTTCAAGTGTACTGCTCCATAATGCATCAATATACATTGCACTGTGTGTTTATCACCCCAAGTCAAGTAATTTTCCATCACCATTTTTCCCCCTTTACACTCTTCTGCTTTGCCCCACCCTCCTTTACCTCCTGTAATTACCACACTGTTGTCTATGTCTATGAGTTTTCTTACTTTGCTTAATTCTTCACCTACAATAATAGCATTTTATCAATATTTTTAACCAATGAATTTTGTGAACTGTGTGACTTGTTACTACTTTGTGAATTGCTATTCTTTAACTTGAATTGTCTGACAAATTATATATTTGTTATTATATTAAAATTTGATCATCTAGAACTTTTTGTTTGAGGTACTCTGCCTTAATTTTCTGTCCAGTTGATATATTTATTTATTTATTTATTTTATTCATTAAATAAAGAAATATTTTGAAACATCCTTTCTATGTTATATTGCATGTATGGTGTTAAAAATATTAATAATGTACCCAAGACAAGACTTGTAGAAAAGCCACAGATTTGAGTCAAATGCTTCATTTTGAGATTAATGTGTGATATTACTCTCTTGAAAGTTCTTGTTTTTAGACCTTCCAATATTTATACTTAGGTTGGTGTGTTCTTTATTAGAGAGTTGCTTTGTGCCACCAAGTGCCATCACATCTTAATCCACATTTCATTGACAGGTTTTTTCCCCCTCTCAGTCATTGACATCTTAATGCTGTAGCCAACTTTCAGCATTTTTAATTATCACTTTCTATATGAATATTTGTGAACATTTTCAACATTTTACTTTGTTTGCATGAAGACATTCTAAAGCAAACATTTAGGCAACTCAATGATTATGGTCTGTTAGCAAATGTAATTATTGACATCCAGGCCAATAAATGAAAAGCCGTTTATCAGTACCTTATATATAACAAAAGCACAGCTCAGAACTGGAGTTGAAATGTATGATAATTTTAGCAAAGAAGTTGTATGAAAACAAACTAGCTTGACCTTTGGTGGTGCAGGGAATAAAGTGTCATAAGTCTGAGGTCACAAGTTCCAAACCCAGGGCTTGCCAGGTCAAGGTACATACAAGAAACAACTGCTCTTGAGTTGATCCTTCTTTTTCCTTCTACCTCACCTGTTTCTTTTTCTCTCTCTCTTCTCTCTACAATCAATAAATTTAAAAATATATCTTAAAAAAATTATAGTTGCAGTGTAAAATGTATGGATAGCCATGTATATACAACATGTATTTGTGTGTCTCTGCCTGTGTGCAGAAATGTATAGATCTTTGTAGATGTAACTATCTGGATTAGTGCCTCTCATCAAGGTGGTAATACTGAGGCCCGAAAATGATTACACAATTTACGAAGGCCACAGAGATGGTTAAGAACAGAATTAGAATGCAATGTCATTATTTCCAATGTCACACAATGTCTCTCACACTCTAGTAAGAGTCGCTAATCAACATATATATTCAGGGTAGAAATAGCTCTGTCACCATCTCATATCACACATATGCATATTTTATTGTCCAGAACACCAGTTTGCTGCATTGCATTTTCACACATTTATTTCCAAGTTTTGAGAGTAAACTTGGTACCTATGGCATTTACAAATAAAATACCTGTAACAAATGCTTATAAGGTCTAAATAAGCAAATTATGAACTATAGTGCTAGACATAAACATTGAAAAACTTTTTGAGTAAATTGTCAAATATAGTTTTGTTGAATTAGAAATGAGGTTGGTACCATGTAGACAGATAGATGATGCATACATAGATGGATGAATGGATGGATGGATAAGTAGGCAAATAGATAGAAGATGATAGATGATAGATAGATAGATAGATAGATAGATAGATAGATAGATAGATAGATAGATAGATGATAGATAGACCATTTTTCTTGCCTTTGTAATTATTATATTACTGGGTAGGGCAAAAGTAGGTTTCCAGTTGTGAGTATGTGAAACTCAAAGTTAAGTTATTATTTATCAATTATGTATTATTTTCCATACAAGCAACTGTAAATCTACTTTTGCCCCATCTTGTGTTTTCTTAAAATTATCATGAATATTTTAAATTTAAAGGTATATCTTCCACAATATTTGATTCCTACATTTTCACTACAAAATTAAATATTTTTCTTCATCTTTAATAATAAAAATTTGAGGTGGAATTTATATAACATAATCAACATTGGATTTGATGTAAACCTTCTTTCTAGAGTCAAAATTTCATGCTTTGCAACAGGACAATAGTCAGATATTCCTAAGGTTTGAGATTAAAATATATTTTAATATTAATTAACATAAATGTAGATATCTGGATCTTATGATATATAAAAATTTCCAGTACCAAAAGAGGGAAGTTTGTCTAGTATATATATATTAAAATATTTGAGCCACTGAATTTCTGGATTTCCAAATACAATACTAAAATCTACATTAAAAAATATTAATTACCTTAGTAGAACCACCAAAAAGTAACACAGTAACTCCTTTTTGTTATGATTAGAAGTTGTTTTTAAATTGAATTAGTTTTTGAATTAACCCAATTACACGTCATTATTCAACTGTGATATTAAATTTAGAAATATAATGATGTGAAAATGCATTCACGAGGATACAACAGTGAAAACAGAGCATTTGAAATGTTCATAGGTTCATATTTAGAAAGTATTAATAACATATATTAAATTATTTAGGACTGTTTCTCATTAAGTATCATTTTAAAAGAAAAATTATTTTTCATTGTATTATATGTGATTAATAAAGTTAAGCAAAGCAATATTCAGCATATTATGGCAAAAGATGGTTAAAGAACAGTTAAAATCTTTTGGCAAAATATAATAAAAAATAAAAAATAAATCATATTTTCAAATGAGAAAAATATGAAGAAAGATAACTTTCTATATATTAAATTATTAAAAAATATTAATATATTTTAAGTTCTATAAACATATTTCCATATTGATTGAACTGAATGTCATGCATCTTAATGTAATAAAGCTAGTGGAGCATATTTTACCACCATGATATAACTCACATATTTTGGACTACAAATATATATTATATATAAAAATCATTTTATACTTTAATCAATTTTTAATGATTATAGATATAATGAAAAAACTTTTAAATTCGCTTTATAGACTCAGAATAAAATATTTTTATGATAAAAGCTTAAGCCTTAAGGGCTCATTCCAATGCAGTTTTATCAGGAAATAACATTTTATTATAAAGTTGATAAAATTAAAAACAAATATTACTTAGAATGTAATATGAGCTGAATGTTAGCATATTCTGGCTACTTAATAAATGTCAATTTAAGAAAAATTACTTTGCAATTTATTATTTGGCAATGCAGTGACTTTATTCCTTATTGCTTTCTTAGCTAATATTTTTACTTCTCTATACAAGTAATACTAAAAAAATGATCAAATATGCATTATTCTTATAGATGTGAAGGAAACCATTCACCACATTGCTCTCTCTTTTTTTTAAGATTATAATGAAGGTCTCTAAGTATTGTTTTTTTGTTCCTGGAATAAGGTACCTTTATAGAAGAATGTTTTTCTCTTTTGATTAAACTAAGGAAACTAATTCCTTAGAAGAATCATTAAGCCTCAGCTATAAAATAAATAAATTTGTTAAAAGAATGATCTAACAAGTCTGATAACAAAATGGTTTTAATCTATTTGGAGATTTTACATACTCTTTGCTAAGTCACACCTAAATCAGTTTAAATAATGAATTCTACACTAAGTTCGAACAAAAGAAAAGATTAAGAATAAAAAACTATTTCCATTACACTTGGTCAAAATTTTATATTAAAACCGCAATTATAAAAATGGAATAAAGTGCTTAACATAGTAAGCAGTCATTAATAAAAGCTTAACATATTATGCTACTTTAATTTCATATTTCTAATGTTTCTGAATTTTTTCCTCTGTCCTGGCTGACTAGCTCAGGTGGTTAAAGTGTCATCCCAACGTACAGATGTTGCCAGTTTGATCCCCAGTCAAGGCACACACACAAATGTATCGATATTTCTGTCTTTTTTCCTCTCTCTTCTGCTCTCTCTAAAGTCAAAAAATGAATTAAAAAATATTTTTCTCTCCATGCCCCATGACAAGACCACATTTTTCTACTTTAAATACTATTGTCATATTGCGTTTTATTTTTTAAATGATAAACATTTTATCATATAAATATTTACATAATTTCAGAGAAAACTATATATGAGAGCTGTCTCAAGGTTTGCTAATTCCACTGTACACAGTCAATAATAAGTATTATTTATTGGATACTTACTCTATGCCTTTTTGGGGACTAAGTGTTTTACATTTTTTTTCTCATTTATCGTCATCAAGTCTTTTGAGATATTTATTATTACCTCTACTTTACAGGTAGAAAATTCAAGGTTCAGAGGGAATCTGCCCAAGTTTACTCAGATCCTAAATGATGAGCATCCAGGTCTGTCTGACTTAGATAATATACTCTAAGTCATTACCTGTACTTTTTAAAAACAATGGATCTTTCAGATAGTTCTTAGATTTTTTGAACCAAGGGTGAAAATAAATGACACAATTCTTTGATCTTAACTCAATAAGAAATATCAGTAGTTGATAGACTCACTGATTTTCAGAAACCATCTTATCAAGTAGTTATTTTCTATTCTGTTACAGAGGCATGTAACATTACTTCAGTTTTTGCAACATTTTAAAAATAGACTACCAATAAAAAAAAAGAAAATTTATTTTTAATGTATGTTTAGTTAGATTCATTAAATAGACTTTTATTTTTCTTAATTTTTTTTTTTTAGGAAAATGCCTATTTTATCATATGTAATACTCTGAGTTTTAATAATATCAAAGTATCTTATAGAAAAATTCTCAACTATTTAATATACTTTAAAAAAAAACTAAATGGGGCCCTGGCTGGTTGGCTCAGTGGTAGAGCATCGGCCTGGCGTGCAGAGGTCCTGGGTTAGATTCCCGGCCAGGACACACAGGAGAGGCGCCCATCTGCCTCTCCACCCCTCCCTCCCTCCTTCCTCCCTGTCTCTCTCTTCCCCTCCCGCAGCGAGGCTCCATTGGAGCAAGGATGGCCCGGGCGCTGGGGATGGCTCCTTGGCCTCTGCCCCAGGCGCTAGAGTGGCTCTGGTCGCAGCAAAGCGACGCCCTGGAGGGGCAGAGCGTCGCCCCCTGGTGGGCGTGCTGGGTGGATCCCGGTCGGGCGCATGCGGGAGTCTGACTGTCTCTTCCCGTTTCCAGCTTTAAAAAAATACAAAAAAAAAAAAAAAAAAGAAGAAGAAAAGAAAAAAAACTAAATGGAAAGAAAAGTTCCATAATAAGTCTTATGTAAGACTGTAACAAATTTATCTTTTATGAACATTAAAATAAATTAAATGTACAATATAATACTATGTCTCTACTTCTCATGGCTCCCAAGTGCTTATCACCAATTTAAAAATTATTTATTTAGAAGTTTTTGAAGTCTTTATTCAGGAGTATTTGATTTGTTTTATCTTAAAGATGGAAGGCAATAGGGTCTCATTTTTCTCTATATAATAGAAGAGTATTATTACATAATTATGGAATTGTTCTATACGTGGGCTTTATTATACTCTTTAAATACATTAATTTTGATTGAAATAAATATATGAATACATGAGTGACTACCACTCAAAAAGAGAGTATAAAAAAGCATGGGTTTTGTTAAATTTGTATGTAAGGATAATAACATTTTCATTACCTTTACACTGTCTCTCCAGAGCCAGCTTTTGCTGCCTCTGACTGCATCCTCAAAGGAAACTCCAAGTGAAGACTACTAAGTAGAACCCAGTCAACTCACAGAAACAAAAGAGAAAATAATACATTTATTCTTTTCGATCCACAGACACATAAAAGAAAGCCATATTTTGTCTTTTGTTTTAAGCCACTAAATTTTATTAGTTGTGTTATGCAACAGTAAAAACAAAGAAACTGTAAGAACTTATTAATGAATTATGATATATAGAATATGTTAGAATCTCTGTTATAAGACACTTTCAGACATAAACAGTGCTGTGAGGGGTGTTCCCAATATCTCCCCTTGATATTTCAACAAATTCAGAAACTAAAGACAGAGAAAAAATCTCAGGAGCACCTGAAATATACACACACCAGACAAAGGTATGATTAGGCACAAAGGTGGCTGAATATATAATCCACTCTGAAGGAAATAAGACAGAGAATGGAGTATTTTGCTTTCCTCACTGGTCCAAATAAGGGTCACTTTTGTCTGGAATCAGTGAAGCAGTGGGTCTAGGGCAGAGGGAAGAAGTTGAGTTGGGGTGGATGATCAAGCAGAGGAAGAAACACGCTGGCTCTGCCTGAGATTGCAGACACAGGCAAGCACGGGTTGCAGGCTCTGACAAAGGTTACTGGTGCGGGATGCCTGCGGGAAACAGCACCTGTGCTGACAGTTTTGTGGGCTCCCGGGTCTGCGATCATGAGCAGTGTGAGAGTGGCTCCACCTAGCACCTCTGGTATAGGCTCACACGCTCGCAGGATGTAGAGCTTAGCCCAAGATTATCAGCAGTGGACATCTGCGTGGGTTATTGCCAGCACAGGAAGAGCACAAGAGCCAGGATCCTTAGGTCTGGACCTGTTCAGGCCGGGTGCCTCTACCGGGCTGATACAGGTTTCAAAGCACATTCCTGCATTCCCAACTCTGACTGAGCTCAGGCGCTACGCGCCTGAGCAGGAGCAGACTTCCATGTGCACTGCTGAAGTCCTGGGGGCGGGGTGAGCATGTGGCTTGCTGAAGGCTACCAAAAAGTGCACAAGGGAGAAGTTTGTGGAGATTTGACCCACTGAGCACTAGACATGCCTGGGAGACCTTAGAAAGGCATTTGATCTGCAATCAGCTCCCAGCTCTGCCTGCTCTTGCTGGCGGCTCTGGTTGGTACAGCCTTACCCAGAACTGTGCTTTGATCAGTACTGGAGGAAGAATCTGGATGGTCTTAGAGCCTCTTACTCTGCAAGCAGTGGTTGGGATGAACGTCACAGCTGAGTCTCCAGGAGCTAACTCAGGTGGGAGAGATGTGGGGAGAGGCACCTGGAAAACTAACTGAGACTCCCATTGTCCAAGCCTCTAAACCCTAACAAGCCTCGCCAACCAACAAGACTGAGGCCCAGCCCATGTCACTGCCATAGTAACAAAACAGCAAACCTCTGCTCAAAAGCCCCACAGGGGCAAAACCTGTAGTACCACCTGCCAAAAAAAAAAAAAAAAAAAAAAAAAAGAAGCAGCTACCTCTCAAAACCAGAAAAAAATTTTATTTTTTAAAACATTATTTTCATTTTGATTATTTTATCTTCTTTCCTTTTTATTCTTTCCTTTTTCTTTTAAACATCATTATTCACAGTTGTTACATTTTTCATTTTTGTTTTTTTATAAGGGTTTTATTTCAAAAACCTTTATTTGATTTTTTTCTTTTACTTTTTCTCATTCAATTGTCATTTATTAACAAATTATTTTATTTTTGATTCACATTTTTTGTGACATTTTGCATGTTTTAAACTTCATTTCTTATCTCCTTTGTCATTTTTCCTTAGTTTCTGCTCCCTGTTCTCTGTAGTTTATGTTACACTTATCATTATAGAATTTTAATTTTTTCACTTATCTTTTCAACTTTTATTTTAGTTTTTAATTATCTCTTCTTAGTGTTATTAACAATACCACTCTCAAATGCCATTAAGGAAAAAAATCAAATATCATGGATACAAAAGGCAGAGATGTAGCTCATATAGATGATAAAACAATCTCTAGAAAAATATTTCAATTGCTTGGAAATCTCAGAGTTAAAAGACAGAGAATTAAAAATTGAAGTCCTAAAAATACTCAGGGAAATACAAGAAAGCACAGAAAGGCAATTTAGAGAGTTCAGATACAATTTAATGAACACAAAGAATACTTCACCAAGAAAATTGAAACTATAAAAAGGAACCAAAGAGAGATGAAAAACTCAATACATGAACTGAAAAATGAGGTAACAAGCTTAGATAATAGAACAGACCAGAGAGAGAAAAGAGTTAGTGACATAGAAGACAGGCAACTAGAAATACTACAGAGAAAAAGGAGGAGAGTTTGAAACTCACAAATTTAAAAAAATAAGGAGGTCTACAGGAATTGTCTGACTCCATCAGAAAGAGCAACATAAGAATAATGGGTATATCAGAAGGAGAAGAAACAGAAAATGGAATGGAGAACATATTCAAACAAATAATCAGTGAGAACTTCCTAAGCCTGTGGAAAGAATTAGAGACTCGAATCCAAAAAGCAAATAGAACACCAAGTTACCTTAACTCAAACAGACCTACTCCAAGAAATTATCTAAATCGATGACAAAGTAAATATCCTTCAGGCAGATAGGGAAAAGAAGAATATAACATATAAAAGAAGGCCCATTAAGCTATCATCATATTTCTCAGAAAACTCTACAAGCCAGAACTCTACAGTGGACCTCAATATTAAAAGTACTGAAAGAGAGGAACTTCCAGCCAAGAATATTCTATCCATCAAAGCTATTTTTCAAGTACAAAGGGGAAATAAAAAAACATTCACAGATATAGAAAAGATGAGGAAATTTATCAACAGAAAACGCTCATTTCAGGAAATACTAAAGGGGGTTATCCAACCAGATACAAGAAACAAAAAAAACACACACCAAATTTACAAGTAAAAGACCAATAAGATCACAATAACAACAAGTTTAATCTGTGACAACAAAAACAAAAAAGGGGAGAGGACAAAGATTAACAGTAACCAAGAAGGATGGAGTGCAGAAGCGCTCATGAGATAATGTACTACAGTGAATATGATATATATTCTTTTTATTACCTAATGGTAACCATGCCTGAAAAAAATAGTATTGAAACACATGGCTTAAAAAAAGAAGAAACATAGGAAAGAAGTATGAAATACAACCAAAAACAAATGACAGGAAAACCAAAAGAGAAGAACCAAACAAGATACAGAGCTATCAGAAAGCAATATATGAAATGGCAATAGAAAACGCTCAAGAGTCAATGATTACATTAAATGTAAATGGATTGAACTCACCAATAAAAAGACACAGGGTGAATCAAAAAAAATCCAATTGTATGCTGCCTTTACAAAACACATCTAAGTTATACAAGGGTAAAAACAAATTCAAAGTGAAAGGTTGCAGAACAATTCTCCAAGAAAATAAGATCTAAAGAAAAGCAGGTGTAGCCATATTCATATCTAACAATGCTGGCTACAAGAATGCAAAGATAACACTGGGGAACAATTTTTTTTTTTAATTTTCTGTTACATGTGGTTTTAGAACTTTTTCTATATATTTCTGCATTGCGGATTCCAAATCTGAAATTATTTTTTGGTGCATGCTCTAGTTTTTATGCAATTTTAATTTTTTTGTTACAGTTAATGGCATGCACGGGTTTTTAAATTGGAGTTAAAGGATAACAACTCTTGGATTGAACATAACCACAAGGCAATTAATGTTTTACAAACATCACTTTTACATAATTGTAGTTGTTTTTAAATGTAAAAAAATATTATCTGATAAAACACCCTCTTATTTTGTTTTAAGATTGAATCATGGCTTCTTATAGTAGGCGTAAATGTAAGAATAGTCCTGACACCTTTTGTTATATATGTGGCTGTTACACACTTCAACATCAAAGGTGCAATATTTCATCATTTGTGACATGTGCATATATTGCTGATTTTCAAGTTCCCCTTGGCGATCAAGACAAGAATTGGGCTCCTCATATTGTGTGGCATAATGTGAGGAAATGCTTCATGACTGGAAAAAAGGAGACGCAAAGAAATACTTTTTGGTATTCTCACGGTTTGGCATGAACTAAGGACCACAGCAGTGACTGTTATTTCTGTGTGATCCATACAAAGAGCATCAGCAAGAAAAAATGGCATATGATCGCATATCTTAATATTTCTTCAGCAATATGACCTATCCCACACTCTGAGACACTCCCTGTTCCAGTTTTCAATGGTTTTATTTCTTCTAAGGATGAAGAAAGTGAACATGGTGATCAAGTGTATTTTGATAAGATGCATGAGGAAATGGTTGTAGAATCTAAAGGGTCTTCTTCTGATGCCAGGCAGTCATTAACCCCTCAGCAGTTTAGCCAACCCGAATTGAATGACTTAGTAAGAGATTTGGGCCTATCAAATAAAGCAGCTGAGTTATTAGCCTCCAAGCTTCAAGAAAAAAAATGTACTTCACCAGTCAGCTAAAATATCCCATTTCAGGAAGCGTGAACAAATTTTGTGAATTTTTTCCCCAAGATAAACACTTTGTTTACTGTCATGATATCAGTAGTCTTCTCAGCCAGCTAGGTGTTACCACTTACAGTCCAACAGAATCGCGGGTATTTCTTGACAGCTCTAAACAGAGTCTGAAATGTGTTCTCCTACATAACGGTAATGTTTATGCAGCGGTTCTAATTGGTTATTTAGCTCATCTGTGAGAAGATTATAATGACATTAGAATTGTCCTTGACTTTTGAAGTATAAGGAGCAACACTGGATCATTTGTGTGGATCTTAAAATCATAAATTTCCTGCTAGGACAACAGAGAGGTTTCCAAAGTATCCTTGCTTTCTGTGCTTCTGGGATAGCTGAGTTTGGGAGCAACACTGGACACAGAAGGAGTGGCCGAAATGTAAAGCTCTGGAAATAAGAATGCAAAATATTGTGAATGAACCTGTAGTTAATCAAGACAGGATCATTTTTTCCCCACTTCACATCAAACTTGGCTTAATGAAGCAGTTTGTTCAGGCTTTAAATAGAGAAACTGAATGCTTTCAATATATTATTTCTGCTTTTCCTGACTTGTCCTTTGAGAAGAAAAAAGCAGGTGTATTGGATGGACCTCAAATTTGAACCCTCAACATGATGAAGAATTAGCCAGGAAGATAAATAAGGAAGAAGAAGCAGCATGGCAGTCTTTTGTGGCAGTTACAAAGAACTTCCTTGGCAACAAAAAAGCAGAAAACTAGGAACTTCTGGTTCAAAGGATGCTGTTGGCTTTCCACGACATTGGATGTAACATGAGCATTAAGATTCACTTCCTGAACAGTCACCTTGATAAGTTTCTGAAAATCTAGGAGCTGTTAGTGATGAGCAGACTACTGGTGGAGCATTGAACGAGATTGTCCTCAACAAGTACACAAACGCAAGAGCTACAATCACAAATTTTTGCCTGAATAGAATTTAAATGTTTAAATTTTATGATTAAAATAGGTGTTTTAATATGTTCTATTTTGAAATTGTAGACAAATTCTTATACAATCATATCTTTTAGTGTATTAGTGTATTTATTGCATTATATAAATTATTATATTTTCACAAAGATGATGCCCAAAACGGCATTCTACTTCATTATGTTAAACTAAATTTTGAAAATTGTACAATGAGATGAAAACATAAAATCTTGAATTGCAAAAAAACTGTAGCTTACGGAGAAATATTTATACTAATGTCAGATTTATGATCAACACACTCCAGTTAGGTAAGAACAAGTGTTTTTGTGAATGCAACAAAAATTTTGTTCTCCAGTGTAATCAGAGAAAAAGATGGTCATTTCATAATGAAAAGGGGGACATTTAATCAAGAAGACATAACACTTCTTAATATATGTTAACCAAACCAAAGAGACCAAAGTATATAAAACATCTACTGACTGATCTAAAAATAAAAACCGACAAAGAATACAATCATACTTAGTAACCTCAATACACTGCTAACGGCTCTAGGTCATTCATCCAAACAGAAAATCAATAAAGAAATACTGGCCTTAACAAAACACTAGAATAATTGGATATGATAATCATCTATAGGACATTTCATCACAAAATGCCAGTGTATACATTTTTCTCCAGTTTACATGGAACATTCTCAAGAAATGACCATATGTTGGCCCACAAAAATAATATCAACAAATTCAGAAAGATTGAAATTATACCAAACCTATTCTCTGAACATAGAGCTTTGAAACTAGAGTTCAACTTCAAAAAAAATTTAAGCCAACCCACAAAAAGTAGAAATTAAACAACATACTTCTAAAAAATGAATGGATCAAAGAGGAAATACAAGCAGAGTTCAAAGGATATATACTGCCAAACAAAAATGATAATATGACATATAAGAATCTCTAGGATGCAGCAAAAGCAATAATAAGAAGGAAGTTCATATCACTATAGATTTATATGAACAAACAAGAGAAAGCCCAAGGAAACAACTTAACATCACATCTTAAAGAACTTAAAAAAAAAAAAAAAAAAGCAAAGGCAACCCAAAAGCAGCAGAAGAAAAGAAATAATAAAAATTAGAGCAGAAATAAATGAAATAGAGAACAGAGGAACTATAGAAAAAATTAATACAACAAAGAGCTGGTTCTTTGAAAAGATCAACAAAATTGACAAATCCTTGGCAAGACTCACTAAGGAAAAAAGAGGAAGGACTCATATAAACAAAATCCAAAATGAAAGAGGATAAATCACCACAGACATCATAAATACACAAAGAATTATCATAGAATATTATGAATAACTATATCCAACCAAATTTAACAATCTAGAAGAAATAAATAAATTCCTAGAACAATTCCGTCTTCCTAGACTGAGTCACAAAGAAGTAGATAGCCTAAGCACAGAGGAAATAGAAACAACTATCAATAACCTCCCAAAAAATAAAAGTGCAGGGTCAGATGGCTATTCCAGTGAATTCTATCAAACATTCAAAGAAGACTTGGTTTCTATTCTACTAAAAGTCTTCCAAAAAAATGAAGAAGCAATAGTTCCAAACACATTTTATGAGGCCAACAATACCCTCATACCTTAATCTGGCAAGGACAACACAAAGAAACAAAACAACAGACCAATATCTTTAATGAATACAGATGCTATAATACTCAACAAAATACTAGCAAATTGAATACAACACATTAAAAAAATAATTTATCATGATCAAGTGGGATTTATCCCGAAATCACAAGGATGATTCAACATACATAAAACAGTTAACGTAATACACCATATTAAAAAAACAAAGAACTAAACCCACATAATCCTATTAATAGATGCAGAAAAGGTATTCAATAAAATACCTCCTTTTATGTTTAAAACATTCAACAGAACAGATATAGAAAAAATATATCTCAACATAATAAAAGTCATTCATGACAAACCATCAGATAACATCATATTAAATGGCAAAAAACTGAAGACTTTTCCTCCAATATCAGGAGCAAGATAAGGCTGCCCGCTCTCTCCACTCTTATTCAACATAGTGCTGAAAGTTTTAGCCAAAACAATCGAACAAGAGAAAGAAATAAAAGTTATCCATATTGGGAAAGAAGAAGTAAAGGTTTCACTTTTTGCAGATGATACAATCCTATACATCAAAAACCCCAAAGACTCCACAAAAAAACTATTAGAAACAATATACCAATACAGTAAGGTCACAGAATATAAAATTAATATACAGAAGTCTATTGCCTTCCTAATAGAAACTACAGAAAATGAACTAAAAAAAAAATCCCTTTTATGGTTGCAACAACAACAACAAAATACCTAGGAATAAACATAATAAAGAATGTAAATGGCCTATATAATGAAAACTACAAAGCATTGCTAAAGGAAATCGAAAAAGATACAATGAAATGGAAAAATAGTCCTTGTTCTTAGATAGGAAGAATAAATATAGTCAGAATGACCATATTACCCAAAGCAATGTAAAATTTTAATGCAATGTCCATCAAAATTCCAATGTCAGTTTTTAAAAAATTGTCAGGTTTATATGGAACTATAAAAGACCCTGAGTAGCCAAAGTAATCTTAAGGTGAAAGAACAAAGCTGGGGACATTACAATACCTGACTACAAATTATATTATAGAGCCACATAATCAAAATAGCATGGTATTCGCAGAAAAATAGACACTCAGATCAATGGAACAGAATAGAAAGCACAGAAACAAAACCACATATATATGGTCAAATCATCTTTGATAAAGAAGCCAAAAACACACAATGGAGAAAAGAAAGCTTCTTCAATAAATGGTGCTGAATAAATTGGAGAGCCACATGCAAAAGAATGAAACTCAAGTACACTTTGTCCCCTTGTACCAAAATTAATTCAAAATGGATAAAAGACCTAAATATAAGACATGGAACAATAAGTTATGTAGAAGAAGACATAGGTACTAAACTCATGGACCTTGGCCATAAAGAACATTGTATGAATTTGACTCCAAAGGCAAGAGAAATGAAGGCAAAGATAAATGAATGGGACCACATCAGACTAAGAAGCGTTCACACAGCAAAAGAAACTGATAACAAAACAAACAGCCAAGTAAATGGGAAATAATATTTTTAAACAACAGCTCAGATAAGGGCCTAATATCCATAATATACAAGGAATTCACAAAACTCAACAATAAACAAGCAAAGAATCCAATAAAAGAATGGGAAGAAGATATGAACAGATACCTCTCCCAGAGAGAAATACAAATGGCCAAATGATATATGAAAAGATGCTCACCTTCACTAGCTATTAGAGAAATGCAAATCAAAGTTAAAATGAGATACTACCTCACACCTGTTAGATCGGCTATTTTCAAAAAGACAAGTAACAAGTGTTAGAGAAGTTGTGGAGAAAAAGGAACCCTCATTCACTGTTGGTGAGAATGTAAAGTACTACAATCATTATGCAAGAAAGTATGGTGGTTCCTCAAAAAATTAAGAATAGAACTACCATAAGACCCAGCAATCCCTCTACTGGGTATATACCCCCAAACTCAAAATCATTGGTACATAAAGACACATGCAGCTCATGTTCATTGCAGCTTTGTTCTTAGAGGCCAAGACATGGAAACAACCAAAAAGCCCTTCAGTAGAAGATTGGATAAAGAAGATGTGGTACATATATACTATGGAATACTACTCAGCCATAAGAAATGATGACATCAGATAATTTACAACAACATGGATGGACCTTGATAACATTATACTGAGTGAAATAAGTAAATCAGAGAAAAACCAAGAACTGTATGATTCTATACATGGGTTGGACACAAAATTGAGACTCATGGACATGGACAAGACTGCAGTGGTTACCAAAGAGAGGAGAAGGGAGGAAAGGTAAAAGATAGAGGGAGGGGAGGTGCATAAAGAAAACCAAATAAAAGGTGACAGAGGACAATTTGTCTTTGGGAGATGGGTATTCAACATGATCAAATGTGAAAATGATCTGTAGATGTTTTATCTGAATCTATGTACTCTAAATGGTCAATGTTACCTTGTTACAATTAATTGTCTAAATAAAAATTTAAAAAAAAACTTTCAGAAATGAACATTCAGTATTTATGCGTATTAAATGGGTATTGGTAACTTTCAAGGTCTGGTAATGATGAATAAAAAGACATGAGTAAAAATATTGGAAATTAAATTGAATATAATGTGTATAATAAAATTCACAGTAACTAGGTCATATTAGTTTGTCAGGCTGGATTGAGTTCTTTATACTGATAATTGAAATAACCAAGAATCCTGAAATCCAGGATAAATACCCTTAAAAAAGGAAGACAAGATTACTTTGAGCCTGACCAGATGGTGGCGCAGTGGATAGAGCATTGGACTGGGATGCGGAGGACCCAGGTTCAAGACCCTGAGGTCGCCAGCTTGAGCGCGGGCTGATCTGGTTTGAGCAAAGCTCACCAGCTTGGACCCGAGGTCGCTGGCTCGAGCAAGGGGTTACTCAGTCTGCTTAAAGCCCGTGGTCAAGGCACATATGGGAAGGCAATCAATGAACAACTAAGGTATTGCAACGAATAGCTGATGATTGATGCTTTCCATCTCTCTTTGTTCCTGTCTGTCTGTCCCTATCTATCCCTTTCTCTGACTCTCTCTCTGTCTCTGTAAAAAAAAAAAAAAATTACTTTGAGGCACTCTGTTAATATTCTTTTTCTTTTCTGTTAATATTCTTATGATTTTGGTATTGGTAACATGAAAATTTATCTAATTACATACATAATCATTAGTTTTTATGTATGTATATATACTTTAATAAAAGATATCTTAAAATTAAAATAAAGTGAAATAGACACACAAAAAAATAAAAGTTATTTGGTAAGGGCTAAGTTAATGACTTAAGTATAATTTCTGATAGCCAGATAGATATACAGACAAAATTTAGACCACATATCCCTTGTCACATATATTATATTATCTCCATAATATTTTTCTCAATCAGCTTCCTATTAAGATGTCATTTCAAGATTTTCTCTCTAACAGGGCTCTAGAATACTGGTAATTCATATTGTTGTGTAAAGGAAATGACTTGCTCTAGAATTCAGAGAAAGATAGTAATGGACTCAAGGAACATTTCCTATGGAAACCTAGAAGTATTACTGATCTTAAAATCTCCATAAAGAATCTCAGTTCCTAGAATAATCCACTTAATAATGCAAACTAGGAATAACAAAACTGTAGCTTAGGGATAAATAGCATTTTTAAAAATAAAAATATTTAAAAATGCAAACTGTTATCTAAGTCTTTTAGCACTTAGAATACTTTTCTTTATTTTCATTCAAAAACTTGAAATACTTTTGAAATATAATCATTTATTAAATTATTAATTTAAAAACATAGCTATAATATCTCATTTCCAGTTTCTGTTGGGCATTATGAAGCAATGTCCATTCTTAAGTGAAAGATTTTTGGCTTCCATCAGAAGGTTCTGAAGAACTGGGGATTGAAAGAAGTAAGGTTATTTTTTATAAAATTGGGTGGAGGAGCTCATAATATCTGACTGCGAAGAAACTATAAAAATGCTCTAGCTGAGGTAATTTAAAAAGGAAAATAATAAAAACATAAAATTGATCTATCTAAAATTCACTATTAGATTTACATAAAGAAGAAAATCAGAAACTTTGATTCTTTATAGCCCTAGGAAATAATTATAGCACTCAATTATAGCTTTAAAAGTTTTCATTTTTCAATTTTACCTCTCCTTTAAAATGATGTAATCTAAAGGAGCACAAGCATTTTCTCTGTCTTGTTCACATTGTTTCCACAATCAATACCAAATACAAAAAAATATATTTGTTGGTGAAAGAAGGAAGAGAGGAATGAACGGAAGAAGGAGAGAAAAATATGAGAGAAATTTCTGACAAAAAGATTACTAAGACAAGTAATTGCTTTTATTGATATGTATTTTTTCCTTAAATTTTATTAAAATAATGGATAATATGTAAGACATCATACAGCTTTATACGCATGCTGAATTGATTTAACAAAATGAAATATAAAATACTTAACCAAGAGAAAGTTATAATGGCCTAGTTATATATAGCTTAGAACACGTGATAGAAAATAAGCTTTATATCATTCCTGGAGCAGCTTACTCATTTTGCAAATACATTATCTACACCTACAATATAACTGAAAAACCAAAACGTAGTATGTGCTTAGGATATAAATAAATATAGTTTCTTCCTTGCAGAGTTATAAACTGATTTTTATGGCTATGTAAGATGAACAGAAGACAATGGAGATAGTTGCTAGGATGATGAGTATTAACTTGATAAATACAGCAAACCAAAGGCTATTCTTAAAAGAAAAGCAATGATCTTGCTGCTTATCTCTCCCTATCTACACAAAACTATTACCATCAATCTAATTCATTGTCAGTACAGCTGCAAATACATCTTAGCCAGATACATTTTAACTAAGTCTGGCAAATAACATTCTTCCTTTGTGTTATATTTTAGTTTTCCCAAGAGTGAGATTGCTTCTAAAATCTCTACATTGTTATTTTTTTCCTTGAGTGTTTTGATTATATGACAACTCATATATATGCCACAATTTTCAATGGTCTAATTCTTTTCAGCATTTTGGGTAAGGGCGCAGACCGCTGTAAACAGGGTTGTAATAGCTCCTAGGCATAAGACTATGGTTTACACCAGTTCGTTATATTCTATTATAGGGTAAAATCAAATCAGTGTCTTTAACACACACACGCACACACATATATGTATATGTATGTGTATATATATATTAATAGAGTATATATATTAATGTGCATATATAATAATATATAAATATATGTATATTTACAATCTCTATTTCTGTATGAGACTTTTCACTCAGATCAATTTACCTTCTAAGAAGACTTCAGCAAATAAAATTCCACTGGTGCTTTTGGCCTATTAAATCAAAAGTCACGAATTCTGATGTCTTTCTGATGGTTAGCTTCAATGTACCTCTACCGTTGACAATAATATGTGTTTCACTAAGTCAGTCATTCCAGTGTAAAGTTATTTTATTTTGAGAATGACCTTCAAAAACATTGTTAAAGTCTATTAATATGGTATGACATTTCAGCCAATGGAAAACTCTGATGCCATTAATTTTTAGAAATAAAAATATAATTTTCAGCCTGACCTGTTGTGGCACAGTGGATAAAGCGTCGAGCTGGAAACGCTGAGGTCGCCGGTTCGAAACCCTGGGCTTGCCTGGTCAGGCACATATGAGAGTTGATGCTTCCTGCTCCTCCCCCTTCTCTCTCTCTCTCTCTCCTCTCTAAAATAAATAAATAAAATATTAAAATATATATATTTATATAATTTCTATAAATTATATTCAAACAAATATTATGGTATGTGTATTGTGGTATTGTTTGATTTAAGATTTGCATTATTTTGCTTCAGGTTTTTACATTAATTTTCAGATGAAGACTTTTATTTGAGGCTAAATAAATGCTGTCTTAATAGGAAATGTAAATAATATTACTGGTATTTTAAAGATTAAGCTCAGTTTTATTTTATTATTCTAGTTGTTTTACAATCTAGCCATCTAAGTAACTATAAAATACTATATTAATGGTAATTGAAACATTTTCTTATTCCATATTTCCATTGCACCATGATGAGAAAATATTATACAATTTTGATTTAGGTTTCATGGATTCTTGATTGAATAATTTTGGTTGTTAAGTGAAAATATCTCTATGGCTGGTCAAAACAACACCCGATTTTTAACATTCTTTAGGAAACTCCCTTATTTAAATTGCTCTCATTTGGTATATTAATTGCAGGATATATCTTTTTACTTTAGTCTTTTTAAACATCAAAGAAAAAAGCTGAGTGTTTAAATATATTAAAATTGCTCATTAGATATTTTCTTAACTGGTAAAAAAAAAAGAAGTATTTGGTTAAGAAGTTAGAAAAGATTGTACAAAGTAATTTTTTTGAATGATAGAATAAATACCAAATAGCTGGCAGCAGCCATAAGATTATTAAGAGACCGAAATAATTATCCTGAATAAATGTAAAATAACAAAAAGAAATTGTGTAATCTTAACTTTGATATTACTACTCCCAAGTTTATGTTTTCTCTCACAATTTCTAAGAAGCCAAAAAAACCACAAACCAAAAAATTTCAGCATGTGGTTTAAAAAAAAGTGAAATTATCACTGAGAAGACATGAAGAGACAAAGAACCAACAGGAATCCTGTTTGAATTTCCAAAGACATTCATTGCTTCAGAAGCCCTGTTCAGCTGCTTGTGAAGGCATTATACTATCAAGAATCAGGGACTGCTGACTATTTGAAGTCAATGGAGCAGTCAGAAAATTAGAGAAGTTTTCCATTTGGCTTAAATGAGTAATCATCTCATTTCTGTTGAAGTACTTCTTGACATCTAGAACCATTTCATATAGTGCTTCCAGAAAAAAAAAATTAAATCCTCAACCCAGAACACTAGCTGTGTACTAGCATTCATTTGGAGGTGATTTCATGCAGTGGGCATCATTAGTTCTTTAACAGAAAAGAAAGTAAAAAATGTTAATCTATGTAATATGTTTGTTTTTTTCTTATATTTTTATTTATTGATTGAGTTTTAGAAAAAGAGAGAAAGAGAGAGAATCAAGGTGGAAACATCAACTCATAGTAGGTGCTTCCTGTATGTACTTTGACCAGGCAAGCTCAGGAATTCGAACTGTTTGACCTCAGCATTGCAGGTCGACACTTTATCTACTGTGCCACCAAAGGTCAGGTTGTTTGTTTCCTTCTAAATCTCTTTTGCTTTCTTTCTTTTTTTTTTACTCACTGGTGCTTGCATTTTATTTGAGATGGAAAAAAGTATCCTTCCTGTAAAACCCCAAAGATAATTTTATACAGTGGTGCCTTGAGATACGAGCAGACCAACATATGTGTGTGTGTTTTTTTAAGATACGAGCTACGACTCTGTTTATATTTTTGTTCGAGATCTGAGTGAAATTCCAATATACAAGTCGTGATTCAGGAAGCTGCCGCTAGTTGGCGCATTGGCAAACAGGTCCAGTATCGGCAGCACAACACCAGCATCTCATTCGTTCTCATGTGTTACCCGCAGAATCAAGTCGAATCTCATGTGCTTTACTCATTCTTGCATCATTTTTGCTTTTTTTACTAACTTTTTTTGGTGTGCTATCATGGGGCCAAAGAAAGTGAGTGTAAAGAACAGTGGTGAGAAGAAGAGAATGATGTCGATAGAAGTAAGGCAAGAAATAATAGGAAAACATGAGCGTGGTATACAAGTGATTGAATTGGCAAGGTTGTACAACTTAAATACATCTACAATTTGTACCATCCTTAAACAAAAGGATACCATCAAAAGCACAAATCCAGTGAAATGAACTACAATTCTGTCTCAGTTAAGGACAAATATCCATGAAGAAATGGAGAAGCTTCACTGTGGGGATGAAAGAGAAAGAGCTGGCAGGAGATACAGTGACAGAGACTGTATGCATATGCAAAAAGGCACATGTTATTAACAGAGACTTGAAAAAGAAAGAACCATTAACTACAAAAGAGGCAGCAGAAGATACATTTAAGGCAAAGAATGGCTGGTTTGAAAATTTCAAGAAGAGATCTGGCATCCACTCGGTGGTGAGGCATGGTGAAGCTGCGAGTGCTGATGTTAAGGCAGCTGAGGGGTACATCACAAGTTTTGCTGCACTTATCACAAAGGAAGGTTACATCCCTAAACAAGTTTTCAACTGTGACGAAACAAGATTGTTTTGGAAAAAAATGCCCCTGAGGACTTTCATCTCCACAGAGGAGAAGAAGCTACCAGGCTATAAACCCATGGACTGTCTGACCCTTGCATTGTGTGCAAATGCTAGCAGTGACTGTAAAGTAAAGCCACTGCTAGTGTATAATTCCGAAAATCCTCGAGCCTGTAAGACTCACAAGATTCTTAAAGAAAAACTACAGGTTATGTGGCACGTCAATGCTAGGGCATGGGTTACGTGGCAGTTTTTTATTGAATGGGTAAATCTCGTCTTTAGTCCTGCAGTGAAGAAATATCTTCAAGAAAATAAACTCCTGATGAAAGCATTACTAATCCTTGAAAATGCTCCAGCCCACTCACCTGGTCTTGAAGATGACATTCTTGATGAGTTCAAATTCATGAAAGTCCTCTACCTCCCACCCAACACGACTTCGATCTTGCAACCTATGGATCAGCACGTCATTTCCAACTTTTAAAAGCTTTACACAAAGCACTTGTTCCGCTGCTGCTTTGAGGTGACTGAGAGTACAAATCTAACTCTTTAAGAGTTTTGGACAGATCACTACAACATCGTGATATGTTTATGCATTATTGACTTGGCATGGCAAGAGGTTACAAGAATAACCTTGAACTCAGCATGGAAAAAGTTATGGCCTGATTTTGTTGCAGATAGGGACTTCGAAGGATTCGAACCAGAGACCGAGACTGAGGTAAAAGCATTGGAGGAGATTGTGTCCCTCAGAAAGTCAATGGGTCTGCTGGTAGATGAGGGTGATGTAAATGAGTTCATCAAGGAACATGAGGAGGAACTCTCAACTGAGGAGCTGAAGGAGCTACACATGATTTAACATACGGAGCTTCTGCAAGAGATTAGTAGTGAGGAGGAGGTAGAGTCGGAGGAAGTGATTTCTACAAGTGAAATTAAAGACATGCTGGCAATGTGGGAGAAGCTTTCAAGTTTCATTGGAAAGAAACATCCAGAAAAAGTTTCAACTGGTCGTGCTTCAGCATATTTTAATGACACTTGTTTGTCACATTTCCATAACATTTTAAAAGGCAGAAAAAAGCAAATCTTTTTGGATAGATTTTTATTCAAAAGTCCTGCAAGTGAAAGTGCTGAAAGTGCAGCCAAAAGGGTAATAAACAGGTGATGATTAAATGAAAAATACGTAATGTTAGGCTTAGGTTAAGTTTAAAGTTAAGAAAGTGCATTTTTTTACAATTAAGTTTTTGTGGTTTCACTTTAAGTAGAGAAAGTGCAGTTTTAGTTTTGTTTAAAGTAAAGAAAATGCAGTTTTAGTTTACATTAGGTGTTAAGAAAGTGCAGTTTGAGTTTATGTGTCTACAGTGCCTGCATCCCTTCCTCCCTCCTCTGCCATTCGCCTCTGTTAGTCGCACTTGTCTGTCTCCAAGGTAAGAATACAGTACTAAATAACACTTTTTTCTTTTATTTCATATATTTTGTTATTCATTGGTAAAGTATACATGTGTGTTTCTTAATTAAAAACATGTCTTTTTTTTAATTTAGGATGGTTTGGGGACTGAAATGGATTAAATCTATTTCAATTATTTTAAATGAGAGAAATTTATTTGATATACAAGTTGACTGACTAATGAGCTCAGTTACAGAATGAATTAAATTCGTACCTCAAGGTACAACTGTATTCTCTTTGCCTTTTGGATAGAATGGAGATGATGAAATCCATGCATATTAATTAAAATTGTGAAAATGCTTTAGTTGCCTTGCCTTGCAAAAATTCTATATCAGCTTCTATTATCTTGTCTAAAAAAATTGGAGAACACAATTTCTGCATTCCTGTAACACTTATGACCACTATTCCTAGTTGGCAAAAATAAAAATTCATGTCAACTGTTGTCTGTACATTAATGAATTAACAATATGATTATGAACATGAGCTTACTTAGTATATCCTATATTTTAAACTATTATATTTAAAATTGTTATTGGTGATTAATTTATTATTTACCCTCAAGCCATGAAATATATTCAGGTTAATTTACCAGTTGATTAGTTTTCACAATATCATATATAATCAGTATTGAGCATCTAAAAATATAGTTCTTTCTCTACAATTTCATATGTTATACTTTGTTGAGTTTTTTTAGAGAGTTAAATTGGTCCACCAGGCAGAGTTTATACTATATAAATTCTACCACTAGTAATAAGAGAACATATGTTGGTGGCTTTTGGTATTGAGTAGTTATACATAGTAAAGCTGATAAAAAAAATGTAAAACCTCACATAAACCAAGTAGTTTTATATATATATGTGTGTGTGTGTGTGTGTGTGTGTATGTGTATAACTACTGCCAGTATTATATATATATATATATATATATATATATATATATATATGCTGGCAAAATTCAAAAAAATATAATTAAATATATATAATTAATATATAATTAAATGTCTTGTGAGTCTTTGAAATGTGAAAGATGTAATGCTGATATATTTCATACAAACACAGAGAAAATAAATAGCATGGTTATGGTGATATAAATTATGGTTTCTGATAATTGAAAAATAATCTTTATAAAAGTGAGTATGATATGTCAGTAGGCAAATAATTTTTGACATGATCTCTGTACGTGTAAGGCATCAGTGATAAAGCTCAAGACATTATCATGATAGTCAAGATGCAAATAAATTAATGCCAGGGAAAAATATTCCCAGATTTAATGGAGAAAAATCTCAAGTTTTGATACATGTATATTTTTTGGAATTATTATTATATGAGTCTAGTAAATTGCAATGCAAATACAAAGGCATTGTATACACTGCATGCTTTATTCCTTCTGCATAATCTATTTTTGCATATAACAGAAAAAGAAATAGTAGTCAAATTTCTCTAGTATTCATATTGAATGAATTGGAAGAAGAGCCACAACTTAGTCAACTAAATGGCCAAAGTTATACAGTAAGTCCACTGGGGAAGGTAGAACAGTGGGACCTTTTACATCCTCTTTAATTAAAAATAGGTTAAAATAAATTTAAAATGTTATTTTGCCATCTTGAAAAATTGCCAGTTTTTTTTCTTCTTTTCCAAGTGAGAGGAAGGGAGACAGAGAGACAGACTCTTGCATGCACCTCAACTGGGATCCACCCTAGGAGTTCTGTCTAGGACTGATGATGCTTTGCCAATCTGGGACCATCATCACAACCAAGCTATTTTTAGCTCCTGAGAAGGAGGCTCCATATAACGATCCTCAGTACCCCCAGGCCAATGTGCTCAAACTAATTGAGCCATGGCTGCAGAAAAAAAAAGAGAGGAGGTGGGGAAGAGAGAGAGAGAAGAAGTGAGAGGGGGAAGGATGGAGAAGCAGGTGGTCACTTTTCCTATGTGTCCTGGCCATAGAATCAAACCTGTGACATCTACATGCCAGGCTGACATTCTACCATTAGCCAGGGCCATAAATTGACAGTATTTAGCATTTGGTATTTTAATATTTGTTAGATATTACTTTGTGATTATTGAGTTTCCTTTTCCATTGCAAGAATATAGAGGTTATATCTCATAATGGTGAGTTTTTCTACTTTTAATAATCTAATCTTGTTTTTTAAAATAATTGGTTATTGGTTTTGGTGACTTGTGTCTGGTTTTTTTTTATGTAGTTAGTTGTATCCATTCCAGGATCTTTTAAGATTGCATATTTTTCGTCAATGTTCCTAATTTTCATGATAATGGGCATAGTTGTTAGTGGCTTTTGTTTGAACATTCATTGATTTAATTGTCACTACAGGAACCACTTGAGACTGAATTGAATATCTCTTTGGATCCAGGAGATATTTTACTACTACTTTTTTTATAGTATTCTTTTTTCATTTGTTTGTTCAATTGGCTAGAACTAATATAAATGCATCATATATCTGATGTCTTATATTTATTATCCTTATCTAGTTTTCTCAACATTTTTCATATTTTTACTAGGTTTTATGAAGATTCATTTAATTCATCTTCTAAACATTTTAGTCATTTTTTTAAGTTTTAAGAAGTCTTTTTCATTTTCTGATTACTCCATTTTTATAGAACATGTTTTGCTAAGTAAGCCCCTTTCACTTCCTATTAGATGCCATTTCTTCATAACACTTCAGAAAAACAAATTAGAGTTATTTGTTCTTGTTGCACTTTTTTTGTGTGTGTGTGATGGAGACAGAAAGGGACAGTTAGGGACAAACAGACAGGAAGGGAGAGAGATGAGAAGCATCAGTTCTTTGTTGTAGCACTTTAGCTGTTCATTTATTGCTTTATCATATGTTGCTTGACCCCTTGCTCAAACCAGTGACCTTGGGCTCAAGCTGGTAAAACTTGCTCAAACCAGATGAGCCCGCATTCAAACTGGCGAGCTCAGGGTTTTGAACCTAGGTCCTCCGTGTTCCAGTCCAACACTCTATTCACTGCGCGGTCAGGTTCTTGTTGCTCTTAAAAGTTCATCTACTTTCTGAATTTTCTTAGTGTATTTCTGGGATGAGTTATTTTTTACTTTTTATTTTGAAATCATATTAAATGAAATCAGCCATATTAAAAAATTACAATATTAAAGAAGAAATCTCAGTTATTCTTCATTCAGACTAATCATTTTGGCACATTTGTTTTTTTAGTTTCTCAATATTTATTCTTCTTTTATTTTTAAATAAAATTTTTATTTTAGACTAGTTTTGCAATTACAAAAAAGTGTGAAAATTGTACAGAGCGTTGCCATATAACCTATATCAAGTTTTCTTTGTTATTAACACCTTTCATTGTAGTGTTATATCGTTCATAACTAATTAGCAAAAATAATGAGGTCTTATTAAGTAAAGTCCATACTTGATTCGGTATTCCTTAGTTTTTATACCTACATTGTTTGGTCCATTTCAGGATTCCATTCAGGATGGGACATTATGTTTAGGTTGCTTTTGTCTGTGATACTTGCTCTGACTTTCCTTATTTTTGAGTACATTCTTTCAAACTTTAGTTATTGTCATGTCTAATAACTTTAATTAGACATTTATATTTTAAAATAGAAATGTAATGCTGCATCAGAAGTAATCTCTCTTATATGAAGGCTGATATTTCCCCTCCTCACACTCTTACTGCACCTTTCACTGAGAAGACTGGCTAATGATTGGTAATACAAATTGTGAAAGGAGGTTGTTGTCTAAAGGGCATCGGTAAGGTAGAGTTACTAATTAAGGTAGTACAATCACAAATCTGCACTTCAGTCTGGATTTTTAAATGTCAGAGTAGTTGGATTTCTTCTATATAAAGACACCACCACCTGAAGTCTCCATGGACATTTCTTTCAATACATTTAGGAAGAAGATGTTAAATTTTGTCTTTCAGAATAAGGATAAATGAGATCTTATCTAAACTTAGCCTGCATAAATATCAGAGAATGGCAAGAATAAGGAGGTATAAAAAATTGTTATTGTGTTTTCATAGACAAATCTTAACTAACTAGCCAACTCTTTGGGTCTGTCTGCTATTAGCCATAACTACTGACTTTAAAATAAGACACTTTTAAACAAGTTCTTTTCTGCATATTTTGTATTACCTCACTTCATATTCAGTCTGCTTCTCTCTTTATGAAATTTGTTGAACTATCTTATTCTTTGCTTGTCTTCTCTCAGTCTCTGATACATGGATTTATTATTTTTAAAAATGTCTTTCTTTCAAAACTGATGGGGCTTGGAAATGAGAAATACAATATTATTCCCTCAGTCTTTCAATTATAGCAAAGATATTGTAACTGTTTATAATCTTTGACAATTTAGCAAAAAATATATATGTTGGATGCATTTATCTGATTACTATTAAGGTTGATCATTTTTCTTATTATTCATCTGATTCGTTTTTTCTGGAGTTACCTCCTAATATTTCTTTTTGTAATTGCACATCTGTGAACTTTTTTATATTTCTACTATTTTTCATCCAATTTATACTTGTGTTATTTAGCAAATACATTTTTATAACTTATATATAAGTATTTATGAAAATTTGTTATTTATACATATTTCTAAGTAATAAGCATCATTGCTTTATAAAAAAAACTTTTTCTCACTTAACACTGTTTGATATTTCGTGCTTTGTCCATAACCACATTATAATTTTTGGTTTGCTACTAGTAAAATAGCTTTTAAAAACTGGGTTTCCTCATTTATAAAATGAAGATAGAGTACCCATCAGATAAGATTGCTTTTGAATGATTTAAGTATATGGCAAAGTATTAGTACTTAATAAAAATTGCCTAAATAAATATGGCCAAGAATGTATGAGTAGTAGTAACAGCTTGTTTGTATGTTCTTTTCAATTTGTTTATTTTAAACTTTCTGAGTTATTTTATCAATTCAATTTTATCTTTGGCAATGTATCCCAAAGAATTTGTTGTTGAGAGATCACAAGAATTTTTATCACAAAATTATTTTCAATTTTGAGCTATTGGGAACAAGACAAATATCAATAATAAGGCACTGATTATATATGTTTATATAAGGACTACTCTATGAAGCAATGAAATTTTAGATATTTACTGACATTGAGAAAAGTTGACAATGCATTTTTAAGAAAAGCCTGGCTAAATATCTGTAAGAAATAATTTGTTTTGTGTTTTTTTAAACTTTTTCCATTAACTTGAGAGAGAGAGAGGAGAGGGGGAGAAAAAAATAGAACAAGTTGATAATTTAATACTATTTGAATGATTTTAAAATATAAGTACTATAATTAAATTCATGTGATTTAGTTCAATATCCATTTATTTTACAGATAAAACACAAACTTATGGAGCTTTCAGTAGTCCTCACTGGATTGCAAAATAGCATGAATAAATAAACTGAACTCTAAATATGATGACATATTAAGATAGATATAAGATATATAAAATAATTTTTCTAAAATACATATAAAAATAATTAATCTTTTCTATAAAATTATTTTTTTAACAAATTTGTTAACTCACAAATAAATAGAAATATGAACAAAAATGTGTTTTAAGAAGCAATTCCCTATTTTCCTTCATTTTAGTTTTGTAAATTGCTAAATAATCCACTTTCTTCTTATACTGAATATTTTGGCAAATTGATTGGCTCCAGACTGTACCTATACACATAATTTATGAGTAAAGAAAATAGATTACATAATCAAACCTTACAAACTAAATGAGTTCTTACATTTAAAATATCAATTAGAAAGTCAAAGACAATGATTTTCTTTAAGTATTCTGTTAATGAGTCTTGGCATTGAAAAATGTTACACTTACCCCATTTGATGTATCTTCCTCCATGTAATTTTAAATTTATTTGTGAAACTGTTAATAATTGAATCATGTCATTTCCTTACTTGAGCATCCTTTTTCATATCTACGATAGCTCCTCATTTCTTCACAGAAAATCTTAAACACCTCAACATTATACTCAATGCTCTTTTACAATCTGCTTTTATTCTCTTCCAGCCTCATCTCCTAACATTGTGCTTGTTAACTGACTTATTGTTTAGAGCTGGTGTTTAAAAATTTGCTACCTTTACATCTCCATTTCTGACTATGCTTGTCTTTCTATCAGTATATAATCTAAGCACAACATAAGTAACGTATTTTCTTGAACTCATCGCTGTTCCCTCATAAGTAAATAATGATCTTGTCTCTTCCATAACACTAGCTATATACATTTCTTTTCTTACCCACACAATTATATATAAGGTCTACCGGAAAGTTCTGTCCGTTTTTGGAATAAACAAAATACAAATTTTTCTTACTGTTAATAAACTTTATTAAATAATATAATTGCCATTATTATTAATGATTTTTTGCCAGTGTGAGGGCAATTGGTATATCCCATTTTTGAAAAATGTTTTATCTTTTGATGCGAAAAATTGAACCAGTGCTTGTTTGATATCTTCTTCATTTTTGAATTTTTTACCTTCAAAAAATTTTGTAAGGACAAAAACAAGTGGTAGTCGGAGGGTGCTAAGTCCAGGGAATATGGTGGATGCAACAGACATGCTTCTGTAGCATTTCTTCCTTGTTGAAATTCGTAAAAATTACAGTGGCCTAAATGAACTTTATCAGTAGCCATGGGTACACTATGGCTTCACACATAAGACTAATGTAAATCAACTTTGTTTTAGTTAATTTGCTACGTCAGTATACATTAAGTGATAAAAATAGAGAGGCACACATGCGCCAAATAAACATGTGCTTACGTGTCGAAACTTGTGATAGAAACGGACAGAACTTTCTGGTAGACCTTATATATTAAAGTATGTGTACATATGTTTATGTTTTATCATGTTGGCATCCCTGGAAACTTAGAAGTGCTTTCTATATTGCATACATGCTCAGCAAATAATTAAGAGGGAATCAAATCATTAAAGGAAAGAAAACACTGGACTTATTCAGGAGACCAGAGGTCTAATTGTAGATTTTCTACTAATAAGGTTGTTTCATTATGATACTACTAAGACTGTGATATAGAATGAGACAAAAATCATGTGTTCAACTTGAAATAGGCTCTATCACTTATGAATTTATTGCTTTAGCTATATTATTTAACCTTGCTTATATCTAGATTTTTACTTGAAAAATGAGAAGATGTAAGGATATTCTGAGATTCATTGTGCAGATTAACAATGAAATGACCTACATGAAGTAATTAGAAAAAAGGTAAAAACACAAAAAATATTAGTTCACATATTTTTACCCTCATACTTTAAAAATGTTCTTTTATCTTCTTTATGACTCAGTTTATTCATTTTAAAGAATTTAAAAATGATTTTTAAATTTCTACTTATCATTAATATTCTGATAAAATAATGACTCATGGTGTTTAGTAGAATTAGTCTTACCTGTGAAACTCATAGATCTGGAACTGTACTTTATGATATACAAACATAAATTAATAATATTTCATGTATGTCATAACTTTGCAACTGTTGATTTGCTTAAGGTGTCTAAATTCTATTATCATCTGCTTTTATTTTAAGTGAATTTGGAGCAAAAGTTTCTTTTCTGATTAATTTACAAAGTTGTTATGGGATCACCAGACAATACATATGTAAATTATAGTGAGGTATTGAATAATTATGAAGCATTTTCATATCTTACATTTATGGTTTGCATATTGCTTTATTTAGTTACTTACAAAGTATAATAAATGACTATATATATATTTACAACATATCCATTTACAGTTGAAGAACTTGAGGCTTAGAATACAGTTAGCTTGCCTATGGTATTTGGCCAAAATTCTGAATTAAAGCCATGTTATCTTACTCCTGATTCAATCTCCTTTACCTATACTAAAATGTTTTCATAAATAATTTTTGCATGAATATTACTATAAGGATATAAGGAAGAAAACAATATAACTATGTAGTCTTCCAGTCTATGAATAAATTAGTTACAACTGTAATACCAAGAGGAATTTATTAATCGTGACACTATCAGATAAATTATTAATAATAAAATTATATAAAGATGGATTTACATGACAGTTTTTTGTGTTTTTTTTGTATTTTTCTGAAGTTGGAAACGGGGAGGCAGACAGACTCCCTCATGCGCCCAACCGGGATCCACCCGGCATGCCCACCAGGGGGCGATGTTCTGCCCATTTGGGGCATTGCTCTGTTGCAACCAGAGCCATTGTAGCACCTGAGGCAGAGACCATAGAACTATCCTCAGCGCCCGGGCCAACTTTGCTCCAATGGAGCCTTGGCTGCGAGAGGGGAAGAGAGAGACAGAGAGGAAGGAGAGGGGAAGGGGTGGAGAAGCAGATGGGCGCTTTTCCTGTGTGCCCTGGCCGGGAATCAAATCCGGAACTCCTGCATGCCAGGCCGACGTTCTACCACTGAGCCAACTGGCCAGGGCACATGACAGTTTTTTATGTATGATTCTTATCATTGCTACCAAAAATTTATATTACATAGATGTCTGCTAAGACAACATAGGTTAAGAGACACATGGGAGAAAAAAAATCCTACAATAAATCTTCTTTCCCAGAATAAATAATAGTTTCATTTAAAATAAATTCTATTATATGCCTTCCAAGAAATTACAAAGTGGAACTAAATGTCACATTGGCTTTTTAAGAACATATGCTTAAAGTATATTATTGTTGTTTACAATTGAAAAAAAAATAATTTTTTTGGTAATGTCCAGGTGGTTTGATTTTTAGTATAACCTTAAAATAACCACTTTATCATTTATTATTCACCTACGAATGAACAAAATATCTATTCTATTTTAATTATTTTGATAATAATCACAAAATGTTATTGAGTATTTGGAAAGAGAGCACTTTAAAAATTCTGTTAACACCCTGACCTATGGTGGCACATCGACCTGGCAAATTGACCATTTCAAAACCTTGTGCTTGCCTGGTCAAGGCACATATGGGAGTTGATGCTTCTTGCTTCCCTCCTTCTCTCTCTCTCTCTCTCTTCTCTTAAAAAATGAATAAATAAAGAATAAAATTCAAAGGTTTAAAAGCAAAACCTATTAACAAATTACTCATGTATTTAAACATATTTAAGTTACTCGATCAGTTAGGTAATAGTAATGTTACAGGCCTTCTTTTTATTTTTGCCAATTTCACTTAACATTCTTTAATGTGTACCCATTTCTAAGTAAGAAAAATATTAAGAACTGTACCTTTCTATTAAACCTTGAAGTTAATAAGTTAACTCTTTTTTAAATTTCAAAGATTCCAAAGGTATTTTAAGAAGTAAATATTTCACTAGTACATGTCTAGTGTTTTATTTCATTTATTTGACAAATGTTTAATGAGTACCTATCATGTAACAGATATAGTTTTTAAGACTTTCCACTCTTATATCAAGGATGTTTAAAGATAATACATGCTCAATTGGAATATGTCATAAACATTTACCTATCACCGCAAAATAGTTTTTAATATCACTTGCGCTATGTTATTTTTCTAGAAGTATCTTTTTCTTTTCTCCATAGAAAAGATAATAGATCTTATTTAAACTTTTAACCTTATCTGTTGTAAAAATTTGAAGATAAACAATATTGCATGAACAAATGAAGCCAAATACGTCATCATTATTGATTTTATTCTTAAAATATGCAAAGACTTTGTATATTCCATTGATTTATTGCCAGCCTATGTTTTATTCCAAAAACTACAATTGATTTTTTAGGTCTTTGGCTTGTTTAGGGTCAGAGTACTAAAATAAATATTCCAGAAAGAGAAAGAGATGTACCTGCAAAGAAAAGAATGTTTATGAATGTCAACATCTTTCAGGTCAATAATAAAATAATACTTTGCCATTCTGAAAGTCATAAGAGGATTCCAAAACTGGAAATTATGTTATAAAAATAATAATAATTCATTAAGAGACACTTCCTTTCACTTCATAAACTATATGCTTACTATTTTATTTTAAATATTTTTTATGATTGCATGTGCTTGTTTATTTATATTTGACTGAGTCTAGAGTAACAAGTGTCAGAATTACTCTAAGAATTTTCCATGTGTTTGCCAAGTCAATATTCTCTAACATATTACTTTCCAAGAAGAAGATATAAGAGAAAAAGATCTTTCTTTTCTGAGACAGTATAGACAGTAAACATGGGATATGAATGTGAATGAGAGTAAGGTTAGTGCTAGACATAATTTCTTACATCTAAACCCTTTCTTCTATGCTCAATACTCAACTTAGAATCATGGACTTCCAGAGTTTTGTAAAAAATCACTAATTTTTCTAGGTCTGAAGCTGACCCAGAAAGCAATAACATAATCACAGGCCTTATTCTTAGTCATATTCCATGAATTTCTAAATTTGGGGGATACTGTTGTGTAAAGGACTCAATAAAGTGGGAAATTAGTGGCAAATTGACATTTCCTCAAAAATGATTGGATAACTTACTTTGTACACCAATAGTTTGATAATTTATACTTTATGCTAGCAGGAGAAAACTCAAGGAATAAAAGTAATTGTAATATGTATTTTATATAAGAGGGAAATGTAATCTATACCATACAGTAGTATTCAAATTAATTTTTTAGTCTGGAAGTTAAAGGATATTGTTTATTCAACATGCATTCACTAAATTGTGACACTTTTACTTCTTATAAGATTTATATAGGTAGAATTTTATCTTGTGGACAGAAAATCTCAGGGTACATAGCTCTTTTGCTATGAAGACCTAAGAAATTTATATCATTACAATGCATTCTGAAGAAAGTAATGAGCCATTAAGAGATCCAATTTATGTAATGTATAAAGTGGCTGTACAGAACAATATTCACACAAACATGAATATGAGTTTATGATAAGTTACATAAGCCTTTATTGCAGAACCCATTACAAGAATAAGCCTAGACATCAATTCTATTAGTAAATTTATCCTTTGTAATATCATGGTTAATAAAATAACAAAAATGCACCACACAATCAAAACCAAGTTGATTATTTTAATGTTAAGTATGTGTGTCCATATTTCTCATGGGCAATCATTCTAAGTGATAGTGAAGATAATGACTTTTACAGATATCTTTAGGAAAAATAAGCAACATAATTTCAACATCATGAAACTGTCACTTGATCACTTGAAAACTAAAAGAGAAAATGATCTTTTGAGTATAGTTTGTTGTTTTTAAATTAAATTAGTTTAGTGGAATTTTTAATATCTTAGAACAATAATGTTTGAACATAGAGTTGTTAATATAGGATAATCCATATATTTGAATATAATAAAAAGAGGACTTTCAGAATTATGTATGCTGAACAAAAGCATGTAGATAAAATTTATGAGAAATTTATAGATTAATAAAAAAAAGAGAGGATCCCTGACCAAAAATGCTTGACTGGTTAGAGCATCATCCTGAAACACAGACATTGACAGTTCAATCCCTAGTTTGGACACACAAAAAAAAAGATCAATGTTTTTTTCTCTCTCTCTCTCTCTTTTTCTCTGTCTCTTCTTTTCTCTCTTGCTAAAATCAATCAATAAAAACATTGTTAAAAAGTAAATCTCAAAAAAAAAGAGAGAAGAGAGGAAAAGGAATTAACAATGTGGAGGCACTTACTTGAACTACAAAAATGTAATTAGCCAAAGTATATTACATATACGTATAAAAAAAGGATATCTCTGGAATCTTCATGTTAATAAGAAATATGCTCTGACAATGTATGAAATAGATAATAGTCAGGTACCTTTGAAAAACAATACAGAGATTTACTTTATTTTAATGCACTTCATTTTTTATGTTGCTGTTTTTACTTCTAGCAAAAAAGGTTTGCATTACCAAATGCCTAAGACCTAATGAACAAGCTCCAGGCAGGTATCTAGATATAGATGAGCACTCCTGGGACATAAGTTGAGAATACAGCCAAATTTTAGTTGATTAAAAAGTTGTTAATGTGTTTGTTTCATAATTATAGACAAGACACATTTTAGTTCTTTTACAGACAAATAAAAACTCTTAGACAAAATATACTCTACGGAAATCAATGAAAACAGAAATATATCAATATTAATTTTAACTTTTCATTATGATATAATTGCAGAATTTGCATAATACAACTTCATCTAAATATACAAAAGGATATAGTACTCTATATTTAACATGAGAAAATACATCTAGATGATCTCTAATGTCATGGAGCTACTGCATTCTATAGTTACTGTTTTAAGTTGTAGCAAACAGGATCATACATTGAAGATACTGTGTTTTAAAGCAAACTGCTTTTCTTTATTCTCAAAATGGCGTCATCCTTTTCTTCTCTGAATTTACTTAACCTTGTCATTTAATTAATTTGTTGAAATAAGAAAGAGTGAAAGCATAAAAACATATTGAGTGTTAAATCTGAGATATTTTTAGATAACAATGTTGTTCAGCAAATGCCAATAATGGATTAAACTTGAGCAGACAAATAAGATTTGTAACAGAGGACACTTTTCTAAACATGAGCCAGACAGAACAAGTTAGACATCACCTATGACATCTTCAAGTTGGCAATTTCCCTCAAATAGTAAGCACGTTAGTGTTGGATGAAAAGATGAGAAAATGGTGAGGTATTTGAAGTACTATAAGTGATAAATTAGAGACCCATGTTTAAGGAAACAATTCTATTACTTCTCTTTATTATTTCTGGATGGTGATAACATTTCTATGAGTTAGCCAGAAAAGTCAGCTCTTTAATGTATAAACATTATTATGTGAAAATAATATCATCTAAGTGGCATCTGTTAATGATATAAACAATATACTAATAATAAAATGAAAAGAAGTTCTCACTCTTCCACTTCAGACAAAAATTGACTTCAATCAGGTATAGCAGGTTTGAGTAAATAAAAAAAATCACTGAGGTTTTTGTTGTCAAAGAATAAAAATTTTGATTTTCTTTGTCATTGTTGTTTTTTATTTTACAAAAGTGAGAGCTCAGTATGGACAGATAATACACTTGATCTTTTGTTTTCTACTTCTCTGAAGAGAGAGAAGTGTGTTATTTTCCAACCTGTATTCATCAAATAGGCAATTTGAGAGTGGAAGGAACAAAGGCATAAAGACACATGGAAGACTCAGAGAGAGGCTTTCTCTGCTTTTTCTCTGTCTTGTCTTTCTGTAATCTATGGCCAGAGTAAAACTAATGAGGCAACTTCCCACCCTGGGTGCAGAAAAAGCTTTAAATCAGCAAGGAAGCATTGATCACAATGACTGGTATAGAAACAGAACTCTATATTTTTCCATTCATCCTTTTATTGATTCATTCAAAACCTCTATAATGCTTTGGAGGACAACATCTTTTGGTTAAGTTTCAAAAAGTCATATAATAAAGTTTGAATAATAATCTTCTTAAAAATTTCTCTTGAGATACCTTTAAAGATTAATGATTGCCAGATACAAGGGTATATAAAATCACTAAAGATTATTATAAACTTGATGATGAAATAAGTTATCTTCCAAGTCCATAATCCTATGTGAACATTATGTTATTTTATCAAAGTGGAGAGAAGATAAAACAATTTTAATGGAAAACATTTTTAAAATATAAAATGCAATGCAAATGTTTATATTATTTCTTCTGTAATCATTTTTTTTTCTGTATTTTTCTGAAGTTGGAAACAGGAAGGCAGTCAGACAGACTCCCGCATGCGCCCAACCAGGATCCACCCAGCATGCCCACCAGGGGGCGATGCTCTGCCCATCTGGGGCATTGCTCTGTTACAACCAGAGCCATTCTATCGCCTGAGGCAGAGGCCATAGAGCCATCCTCAGTGCCCGGGCCAACTTTGCTCCAATGGAACCTTGGGTGTGGGAGGGGAAGAGAGAGACAGAGAGGAAGGAGAGGGGGAGGGGTGGAGAAGCAGATGGACGCTTCTCCTGTGTGCCTTCCTGGGAATCGAACCTGGGACTCCTGCACGCCAGGCTGATGCTCTACCACTGAGCCAACTGGCCAGGGTCTGTAATCATTCTTTAATAGAGTCATAAAAAGGATATCACTGAGAAACAAGTGAAATACCAAACAAAGAACATAGTACCTGTGATGTCCTTCTGCTCAGTTTCCAGGTGGGTAACTAGTTTGAAGAGTTTTTTTTTTTTTAATACAGTATCAAGACTGCATTTTTGTACAGAATATTATTATTCTAAAATTATATTCAGACTATGTCAATCTCTGGAAAATTTACAGTGATGGATGACTCACAAGCTATTAGTATTTTCCATGGCATTATATTTAACCTAAATTGAGTAAGAAGGCTTTTGGAAACTTTATTAACTATTGGAAATAGTGGAATGTTGATAGCACTCCACAATTTTATGGCTTAAAAACTGAGTATGTAACTGTCAGTTTCAGCAAGACTCCTCCCAGAGTGTAGAGAATTCAGCTGTAGCCCGAGCATTCAGTTGCAGTGTTTCATTCTCTCGTGCTTGGTGGCCAGGAGTGCAGAGAGACCAACTATGGTGGAGAAGTTATTTCCAACCCAGTATCTGAAAGGTGAAAGAGGTATAACTACATTTTTGGAATCTGTATACACAAAAATGTTAACAACTAAATAGAATCTTAACTCTTAGTTTGGTATCAGGGACAAATAACAAAACTGTTTGCTAATTAATTTTCCCTGGAGGATGTAGTATTTAGCTGAGTACTAAATAGATGTTGCACTCAATTATTTAAATACTCTTGCATCAATAGTTTGGCTATATTCAATGTAATAAATTTTAAAATTGAACATAATTTAAAACCTAACTTTTTACCTCTTTATATTATGTAAATTGGATAGGAGAAGGTCTTAGGTAAAAAACAAAAAACAAACAAACAAACAAAAAACAAATGTGGTCAAACCAAGAGTCTTTAATATATACTTTTTTAAAATGAAAATCCTTAGCGGCTTTCTCCAAAAAAACTATATCATATCTTTTTCTCACTTTCTGATTAGTAGATGGAACCAGCCCACCCCATCCATGCAGGAAACTTAGTTATCAAAGGTCACTTAGTGTGTTCAGAAGTTATTTAGAGCTGCCATTATAAGAGACCATAGGCTGAAGCAACAGAAATGTATTTCCTCACAGTTCTGGAGGCTGTGTCCCCATAAACTGTCACTTTCCAAGAGGAAAGTACCAGCAGGCTTGGTTTCTTTGAGGCCACTCTCCTTGGCTTACAGATGGCCACCTTCCTGCTGTGTCCTCACATGGTCTTTGCTCTGTGTGTGCACATCCCTGATGTCACCTTATGTGTTCTAACTTCTTCTTTTAAGGTCACCATGCAGGTTGGATTAGGACCGACTCTGACAGCCTTATTTTAACTTAAAATTACCTTTGAAAGTTCCTACTTCCAAATATAATCACAGTCTGAGATAGGAGAAGTTAAGACTTCAATGTATAAATTTATGGGGACACAATTCAGTCCATTATAGTTTCTGTTAAAGAATGGCCACTTCGGTGAAAGAAATAAGTCAGAGGCTGTCAAAAGGCTTTTGGTGTTGTCTCTGATTTATTTCTGTGTTTATTTATCTGAATTAACACATTTTTGCTCATGCCAAGATTTAATATCAATCCATCTAAGAAATAACTCTTCTTGGAAAATGAGGTTAAGAAATTGTGAAACAGTATCACCTTGAAAAAATAAAAATTGTAATGTCCTTATTCACTCAACCAAATGGCAACATCTCACGGTCTGACATAACAAGTTTTATTTTAAACAGAAATATACAGACACAACCAAATATATACTAAAAACTTTGAAAAAAAGTCATCATCATACTCTCTATCGTCACATATAGATCCAATGAAAACCCTCAAATGCCCCTGAAGATAAGCATATTCATTTTGTGATTCTACTTGTGAAAAGGACTGTCCATCTTGAGAAATGCAGTCACTTTCTGTAAATCTGGCAACATCCCTGATAAATTATGCAATTACATATGGTTTGAAAATAACTCCTATTACTTTCCTTATTTTTCCAAACTGAGGCCTATTTGGAGAGTGATAAATAACAGACATTATGAACAAATTAATTGGTTCCTGTTTTTGTACATATACTAGTTTTAGTTGGTCTCTTTTTTTCTATTAGTTCATCAGACACCATAAATTAATATGTTATTCATTTATTTCTAAAAATATATCATAATTTTTTAAAAAAACAAATGAACCCATTGCCTTGTCAAGAAGACAGAAACAGTCATTTCCGGAAAATGTGTTTAAATAAATAGATCTTTTTATTATAAATACATAATGAATGTTAACCCTCAAATGCCATTATGTCTTTAGATTAAGAAGTATGTTTTCATAATTAAATGAAGAAGAAAAGTTTGTTTAGTCTTATCCAGAAAGTTCTCATGACACATTTATTATTAAGTATATGCTAAAGAAAGTGTGTGCATCGTTCTGTGTTGTGGACTGCACAGATGGCTGACCCGGTCATGAATCTGATTACCAAGATCAGGTTCTATCTGAAGTAACTGGAGTCACCATGAAACGCTATGATTATATGAGTCTTTGTGATCAGGAACACAGTCTTTGATAATTCTTTTCAGTAATTCCAGTTTTTTTCTTGAATTGACGCTAACCTAATCAACAATGTCTTAATTTTTAATATTCCTGCCATGTATCTACTAACAGCTTTTGCTGAGATATTAATTAGATAAGCAATATTTAGTGGCACTTGTAAAAGTCTCTCTTTTGTAACCCTTTTACTTATTTTGATTTGTTTATGATATTATTTACTTCATCATCTTTTCCTTTTAAAAAATTAAAAACAGAGTATAGATTTAAGAAAAGAATGATGAATATAATCTGTTCTCTACCTGTAAAAGGTCAAATTGTTTCATCACCCCACAACCCAAAAATCTTGGTTAATTCTGAGAACTCTAGCATTACTTAAAATAAGAATTTTCTTTCTCACTCAAAATAAATGTCTTAAAACCAACTCTACCCAGTGACAATTTGACTACATTGCTTTAAAACCACAAAACTCTGTAAGTCAGAGAACCACAAGCCAGATTTCCTCTGGGAGGCACAAGATAACTATCTCAGAATGTTCCAATAAAAGGGCTAGAAAAATGTAGCATCAACTATTCTTTTGAGCAAATAAATATAATGGGATGGATTACTGTCTTTCACATTATATAAAGTAACATTTTCCTACCACATATCATTTCTGTATTTGTATTAAATTACATACATAAACCAGTACATGTCATAATCGTGCATCTCCATGAATGCTCACAAAGTGAACTCAGCTGTATAAACTGTTCTTGGTATATAAAGAACAACAGTCTGTGCAATGATCATATTCCTTTTGTGTCCTATTCCAGTCACTATTCTTTGTCCTGACATTTACCAGCAGAGAGAGGTTTTGCATTTTTTTTAATGTAAATCAATAATACATACACTACATGGGGTTTTTTGTTTGTTTGTTTTTTGAGTCCGTTTTCATTCATATGGGCATGGATGGTTGTAGATTGTGCGTTTGAGTTATCCTCAAGAATTTCAAGATACGAATACATTATTATACTGATGGTGGGCATTTGAGCAGATTCCAGTTTGTTGCCATCACAAATATTGCCATTACAAACATACTGGTATGTTTCTTTGGTGCACATATGTATGTATTGTTATGGATTTATATCTAGAAGTAGAGTTGCCAGGATATGAGATATGCTTTAGAAGATATCACCAGGTTTTTCCAAAGTGGTTCAAAAAGGTTGTCACCAATTAATATTTCCACTAGCAATGCCAGAACTTTTAAGTTTTCCACAGTCTTGATGACAATGTTGTATAATTATTTTATATTTTTCTTTTTTGTTTATTGTTTTTTCCTGTCTCAAGCCTTACTGTGGACCATGGTAGTATAGCATTGTGATTCTAATTTACTTTTTCTTAATGAATAACAATCTATTTTAACTAATACCTTCCCAATACCCTCTTTTGCAAGTCTCTGAGCAGTTCTATGAGTCTGATTCTTTTAGATTTCTCGTACAAGTCATAGCATGTAGAATTTGTCTTTCTAAATATAACTTCCCACACTTAGCATAGTATTCTCCAGATCCACCCACATTGTCACCAATGGAAGGATTTTCTTCCCCTTAAAGGCTGAATATTATTCCAGTGTCTGAATATACCACAATCTGACAGACAGGTTTATGACATTATTGTGGTGATAGTCTCACTAATGTGTATTTATCTCCAAACTCAAGTTGTATACATTAAATTTTCCTTTATGTTAAGTTTTGAGTGTCTAATGAAGTCTGCCAACTTTGCAAGTGGAAGATGCTTTGCATTTTTGTCTTTTAAGGTTTACCTTTCATATTATACCTTTATGGTTTCTACAAACAAATTTTGCATGTGATTGCATTACATCTGATGGACTCAGTACCATTTATATGAAAAACTTTATTATCTCTATTTTACTGTATCTTAGATTAAACCTAGGTGGAATATTTATAAATATTATATATGAATAGGTTGGACCTAGTCTCTTTATTCTATAGATCATTTTATTCTACTCATGTTACAAAATTATGGTGTCTTAATAATTACAGTTATATGTTTTTTAATATCAAAAGTTTACATACTATAACTTTGTTTTTTTTTAAGATTTCTATGATTATTCTTGACTTTTTGCATTTGCATATAAAATTTAGATTAAATATAGTACATTGTTTTAAAAAGAGATTTTTATTTTGCTTTATTTGATGCCACTTATACAGCTACTTAACAATGTTACTTCTATAATATACATAAAGTCTTATGTCATTTAACATAGACACATTCTGAGAAATGCGTCAATGGACAGTTTCATTATTGTGTGAACATCATGACTTATACTTTACACAATCTTAGTTGGGATAGCCTACTACTATAATTGTATGTGTTATACTGTTATATGATTGGCAATGCAGTATCGTGATGATACTGGTATAATAAAATATTCGGATGGCTCCATTATAACCTTATAAGACCATCATGTTATATGTGGTCCACTGTCACCTAAACACCATAATGTGCTGCATAATTGTATTAGTAACATCTTCAGACTGGAAATAATCCTAATGTCTGTAATCAGGTGAATAAAAGAAATAGAATGCAACACCACTCAGCACTAAGAAGATAACTGTTGGCCCTGGCCGGTTAGCTCAGTCAGTTAAGAGTATCCTCCCAAAACAACAGTTGCAGGTTTGATCCCCTTTCAGGGCACATGCAGAACCAAAAAATGCTCAACTAAGTGGAACAACAAATGCTTACCTTCTCCCTACCCTCTCCCTTCCTTCCTTTCTCTGTCTTTCTAGAAAAATCAATAAAAATTAAGTTGGCTGGAGAGCCCAGTGGGTTGGAGTGTCATCCAGGCATGCAGAGTGGCCTGTTCGATACCCCAGTCAGGGCATATATCGGAGCATCTACACATTTCTGTCTCTCTCTCTCTCTCTCTCTCACTGATTGTCTTAAAAAAAAAAAAAGATCAACTGTTGTTACACATAAATGGACAAATCTCAAAATAGTGAGGCTGAGTGAAAGAAGCCCAAAATAAGAGTGCATACTGAATGATTTTATTTATATAAAAGCCTAGAAAGTACAAAATACCCTACAGTGAAAGAACGCAGATCAGTGTGGTTGCCTGAGGATGCCTGGGTGGCAGGATGATTGCAAGAAAGAGAATTACCCTGGGACATGAGTGAGCTATTGGAGTGATGGATATGCTCATCAAAACCAATGGAGATATGTATTTGCAGATTTCTGTGATATCCTATTAATGTGGGTAATATGCTCATAGCAATTTAGCAATGTACTTATTAGGGGGCACATACTAATTAGTCCTTTTTATAGCCAGACATATGGTATGGCTAATGTTGATCCTACCCTGTCAGTGTTAATTGATTATGATTTGGATGAGAATGTCTCTTTGATTCCTTTCATTTGAAACAAATGTAAAAATTCACATTGTATAAAGTGCCCTAAAAAATAAACACTTGAGGATTATTTTGTCTAATATTACTAGGCAAATGAAGTTAATTATTTTAGATCATTTTTGATAATTATTTTAAAAATTAGTTTTATAACCCCATCAGTCATAAAGTAAAATCATAAATTTGTTATTTTTTGTATTTTTAATACATCAGTGACATTATATAGCTAGATATTGTTGCATGATACTTTATAATAAAATAATCAACTCAAAACGATAGACTTAAATTTTCTTTAATTAATACATTTGAAAATTAAATTACTTGCTTTCCAATATTAAATGTAATTTGGCTGAAACAAACTGTAATTTACCTTAAAAAAAGATATCTTGGCACAGAAAAATTTCTTCTTGTTGATAAACTAAAATAGTTTCTATTTCTTTTCAAAAAATAAAAGAATGCAAATTTATTATTTATATTATTACTAGCATATATTTTTATATCATAGGAGAATAAAATGCAAGGAAAAAATAAATTTATTTTTAAAGTAATATTTATAAAATATTGTATTTAACACTGCTTAACATTGAAGTTGATATTTTTCTGACTTCAAAAGAGATAATTATTCACTGTGTGTTGATATTTCCTATTATGCTACAATGTTATTTATTCCCTTTTCTATTATCTTTTTTTTCATATGCCCCTCCTCAACCCCACACAACTGCCAACTCCTCTCTCACAAGTAAAAATTATAGGAAAGTATACTGGGAATGCAGGAAAAGTAGTTGGATAATTTCATTGTACCTTTTAATTAAATATTGAAAATCATGTTTACTTAACCCCTTACAGCAAAAACAAAACCAAAAAGCAAGAAGACAAGTATAAAAACAAAATGCAACTTATTTTTCAAACAGAAAAGAATCTTAATTGGACTTAAAAAGACTTTAATTTGAAAACAACAGCACTTTGTGCAGTCTTTCTCCTCTACAACCTTTCCAGACAATTCTTTCTTTACAGAGCCTGGCTCTTTTTTAGATGCTTCTTCTGGTATTTTTCCTAATAACATACTTAGTAGCAATTTCTTTTTTTAAAAAGAAATCAACTTAGTTTGTTTGTTTGTTTATTTGTTTGTTTGTTTTAGAAAGAGAAGAAGGTGAAGAAATAAAGAGAGAAAGAGAAACATTTATTTGTCATTCCACTTGTTTACCCAATTCATTGGTTGATTCTTATATGTGTCCCAACCAGGGATCTAACAGCAACTTTTGCATATGGGAATTGATGATCTAACCCACTGAGCTATCCATCCAGGCTTCTTAGTAGCAATATCTTTATTCAATAATTATTGTCAAGAACTTTTAACTACTTGAACTAACATGTGAGTGCTCAGTCCCTTCCACATCCACCACACCATGCCTGGAACAATACACTTAAAGAAATCAAGCCCAAGCAGGAGGTGGAACAGTGGGGTAGAGCGTCAGACTGAAACACAGAGGGCCCAGGTTCGGAACCACAAAGTCACCGGCCTGAATGTGGGATCACAGTTTGAGCATGGTGTCGCTGGCTTTAGTGTGGGATCAATGACATGACCGCATGGTCGCTGGTTTGAGCCCAAGGTGTCTGGCTTGAGCAAGGGGTCACTCGCTCTGCTGTAGCCCCCTGGTCAAGGCACATATGAGAAAGCAATCAATGAACAACTAAGGTGCCGCATTGAAGAATTGATATGTCTCATCTCATTCCCTTCCTGTCTGTGTATCCTTTTCTGTCCCTTTCTCTGACTCTCTCTGTCTCTACAAACAAAAATTCAAAAATTTTGTATAAAAAGCATATTTTTAAGTTTATGACTACTTGAATATTTGAATATTTTAACTTGACAGTAATGTAATGTATTATAGTTATAATTATTTTTTCATGTTTTTACACATTTAGTAATTTATTCACGTGTTCACATTTGATTAGTATTATGTGTCTGATTTTATTTTTTTCCCTCAAATTCTAAATGACACTAACTGATCTGTCAAACTTCTAGCTATTTCTCATAAATAATTAAACATTTTAGAAAATGTATAACATCAGTATATTTAAATTACAATTTTCTTTGCCTTTTAACTTACTGTGTCAGAGAACTTACTAAAGCATATGAGATCTAGGTCTTTCTCTTTTTAAATTATGTATTATTTATGTTGCTTTTATAAGAAGTAGCATTACAATAAACATCTTATTACATTCTTAATTATTTATATTATGATCTCTATAAGATAGATATTGCAAGTGAGAGAACTAGGTCAGAGAATATGCATAGTTAAAAATTAATTAAACTGATTATATTTGAGAATCAACCATATGCTAGCTTGTCCTAGTCACTATTTGAAGTAATACAAGAACACAACAGAAAATATTGTAGACTTTTATTTTACAATGAGCCTATATCATGGACATTTTCATGGTTTCCTTCAAAATAGACAAAATAAACAATCTCACCAATAGTTGATGATATTGTTAAATTCTCTGTATGATGGCCAAAATTTCTGGGAATCTCATTTTTTTTTGTGGAAATTTTGTAAATCTGATGGGAAAAAAAGAATCAACATTGCTATTGTATATTAATTTCTTTCAATCATTAGTAAAATTTGATATAGTTTTATATATTTATAAGCCATTTATATTTCTTCTAAATATTTTGTTCAGTATAATACTAATATTTAATATTAGTCTCACTGATTTTTAACAGCTAAATTATGGTTTTATGTTTAAATTAAATAGTTTTAATTAGACTATCACCTAATAAATGTTTTCAGATAGTTTACGTGAGCCTTTTTTTTTTACCTTTTCATTTTTTTCTTTATGGTTATTATTTCTTTGAGGATATTTTGTTTCAGTAGATTTTAGTCTTAGAGTTATTATTTTTTAAATAGTTATACACATAAATAGACATAGAAAATGACATTATTTTTCCAACGAAACTGAAACTCTTATAATTACTTTTTACTGTTTTATAATAGAAATGTATGAATATATTTTATCACTTAAATGTGTCATAAAACTCTACAGAAGGTAGTTCATATTGCTTGATGCAATCAGAAAAAAGTTATCGAAAGAATTTATGTAAAGGGCTTCTAATGATTCTAAATATTACCATACTTCAGTATTTATTATTCTTCTCAAATTTAAAACTCTTCTTGGTGGCATAGCATACCAGTTCTTATTTTCTCAAGCAATATAAGAGTTTTTAAAGGTCAGCAATGAGGCTTTGATCAATATTGCGGTTCTTTGTTGTTATTATAATGCTGAGAGGCTAACATGTTAGTTAAAATTTTTTTAAAAAAGACTTTTTTAACAATATGACAGATAAATACGCCTTGAGCACTAACAAGGCATAGCTAATTACTGATACAGTTGCAGAAAAGGGATTCTGACAGTCATGATATATGAGCAAATTTATCTTACAAGTGACAAGTCAAATAAAGGTTATTGGGAGTCTTGGACACTGACAGCTCAGTGGGTGGGTTACAGAAAGTGTCTGCTCATTCATTTTCTTTTGCTGAAAAGGAAATAGTCGACCATCATGTCAAACTACTGATTCTTTTATGTATAATCATACCATTCCATTAAAAGTATCAATATTTCTTTCTAAAAACGTTTTCAAAAAGTTTGAAAAATACAACTCTTACTGAGTTATTCTCTGAAGTCCCAGCTTAAATTCTTCACATCTGCAAGATTTATTGAGTAACATGTCGTTTGTCTAAATTACATACATTTATGTCATGCTTTAGTCACGCCCTTCCCCTATAGATGCAAGTATGTAATTTAACATATATAAGGCGTAATAAGTCTTACAATATTTGGTCATTGCAAGATTTTCTTAGTATATTTCAAATCCAGAAAATTATAAGTCATATAAAGAAAATTGAAAGTTACTTCACTATAAGTAAATGACTATATGTTTATGTGTGTGTTTCAATATGACACTATTGCCAGAAAACCTGTATTCAGAGTTTGTATTTTTAGACTGCTGGTTTATATTTTCAATTCTATAAAAATAAAACAAAATCTTAGGTAGACATCAAAAGTTTTCTGAATCTTTCCATTTCCACAGTGTTACTAACATTTACTAACCATTAGTCATTAATAAGTACTCATTTTTCTTAAAATTGATTAATAAAAAATACCATAACTAACACTAGTAGGTTACTATTTGAATATTATTATAAAACCAAAGCCATGTATAAACTATAACAGAAAACAGGCACAGTGATAGTAAAGTGTGTCAATTTTGTTCCAATCTTCATCATATAAATTGCTAAACAATTGCTCCACCTCTTTTTTTGTAAACAAGGAGGAATGATTTGATAAACTACACTTTGTATGCCCACCATGTGCTACACGTGCTACGTCTGTGTCTAGTCTGAATTTCAGTGTTCATAATATACTTTGAAATTATGCAAGAATAAATAGGACTACAGACAGATATATTTTACAAAGTAAAGAAAATTGCCCAATTTAAAACAAGGTAGACAAAACATTTATCAAAGCTAAAAGAGGAGATTATGGAATTGGTGGTGGCGACCGAGAGGAGTTAATATGCTGACATGGATAATGGTGGGGGCAATGGTGACAGTGACGGAGGTTCCTGGAAGAAAGGAAGCTACAACAATCCATGAATAATGAATAGAGGATTGACTGGTTGAGAATAGACAACTGAGAGTGTCTTCAGACAGAGAGATCAAGTCTACCATGTCTAAGTTCCTCTTGGAAAGAGTGTCCTAGGAGGTGTTCTAACTGTCTTCCACTACCATCTTTCCCTCTTGCATGTCTTAAGTTCAGGAAGAATGAGCTATTTCAGAACATATTTAATCCTATAATCTGTACATACAACCATACTAACCATTAGCATATATCATTTATGTTAGCTATTTACTTTCATTTTTTTACTAAATAGCTCCTTGTTTATAGAAGGAAATCACCCACTAGTAATTTTTTCCTCAGTATTTGAATAGTGTCTGCTCCATAGTAATTATACAATAAATGTGTCTTCAAGATTAGGTATCTTTATATCTATTTATTTTATGTCTGAACACCTAAGGTGGTTAGCTTTATGCATCAATTTGACTGGGCTAAAGATAGCTAGAGAGTTGATAAAACATTTTTGGGGTGTGTTTGCAAGGGTGATTATGGACAAGATTGGCATTTAAATCAGCAAACTTAGTAAAGAAGATTCCCTTCACAAATGTGTGTCAGCATCATCCATTAATTGAGGACCTGAATACAACAAAATACAGAGAATGAATGAATTTGTTTTCTCTGCTTTAGTGCAGAAATCTATTTTCTTTTGCCCTCAGACACTGGTGCTCCTGATTATTAAGCCTTTGGATTCAAATCAGAATTCACACTGTCAGCCTCCCAATTCTCAGATCTTCAGACTCAGACTGAATTACACCATGGGCTTTTTTGGCTCTTCACTTAAACCAGGCAGATTGTGGGACCTCAGCCTCCATAAGTATAAGCATGAGCCAATTTTATATATAAAATATATATATTCCATTGGTTCTGTTTCCCTGGAAAATTCTAACACAATATTTTTGTGTGTGTGTGTGTAACAGAGACAGAGTCAGAGAGAGGGACAGACAGACAGGAAGGGAGAGAGATGAAAAGCATCAGTTCTTTAATTCTTTGTTTCAGCACCTTAGTTGTTCATTCATTGCTTTCTCATATGTGCCTTGACTGGGGGGGCTACAGCAGAGCGAGTGACCCCTAACTGGAGCCAGCAACCTTGGGCTCAAGTTGGTGAGCCTTACTCAAGCCAGAGAAGCCCACACTCAAGCTGGCAACCTCGGGGTATCAAACCTGGGTCCTCCATGTCCCAGTCCGATGCTCTATCTACTGTGCCACCACTTGGTCAAGCCCCAACTATTATTTCAGGTATTTTACAAATATAGATAGAGATTATAATGATTAAATTAAAAGTTGTTTAATGGAAAGAATGAAATATAAAAATTTGTAAAATAAGATTAAATTGAAACAAAATAAACAAATAGAACTTCAAATATATGTATTTTCTTTATGTAAATCCTACTTTCATTTCTGATAAATCCAAATTAATCTTTCCTATAAAATCAGTCATATAATTGTTGTATATTTATTTAAATATTTGCTTATTTTCCAGGTGTTATAAATGTGTCATGACAACATTTTAGGCAGATTTTAGTTTTAGTTCAGCTATCACAAAGCAGTGACATGGAAGGCCCAGAAAAGGTTGCTAGATCTCAGCAAAAACAGCTTGCCCTCTGGCCTTACAGAACGAGAATTAAGATGAAAAATAAAATGAATATGATTGAAGAGTCCTGGAGGTTATTGGAGAAAATAAAGAAGAAAACGAAAAGGAAAGAAGAGAGAAGACATAAATAAATAGGAAAAGTAAAGAAAACAGTAGAATAAAATATTTATAATTATAATTTTGGTTTTCTAGTATAGTTGTTTGTAAATATTATCTCTGAAAAATTAATACATATATTTTTTGTTCTATGGCCATAGTCTTTTTAGTTTTATAGAAAGTCTTGTTTACCTGTTGATATGGATGCATTTTTTAAAAAAAAATTCTGAGTAACTATTTCCTCTGAATATTTTCACCAAAATCCAATTCCCTAAAAGAATTTTTTAGGGAGATGAGGTCATTCTGTGCAAAATTATAGAAATCTGCCTAGAAGACATATGGTAGATTTAACACAGATATTTATAATGTTCCCTCCTCAACTAAGTTAAAATTAAACAAAAATAATAAAACTTATATAATCATATCAGCAAAAAATTAAGGAAGACTTCAGAAGAGAAATTTTCAAAATTTCAGTAAGAAGGAGGGTTAATTAATGAGGCTGATCTTAATATGCTCCTAGGGCTTCCAGCAAGGTGTCAGAACTCCAAAGAGCCTCTGCTTAACAGACAAGATATAAGTGAAGGACTGAGAACAGAACATTTAGTATTGCAAATCTGACCACAGTCACATTCATTAAGCAGCAGTAATATAACTAGGTTATCATACCCAATGCAAAAAGGGAGGTCTGTTTTCCAAAGAAACTAAATAAAATGTCAGTGAAAATGAGAGTACCTAGTTGAATACTCCACAATAAAGCTTCTCTGTTCTTGTGTATGAGTGGTCTCCCTCATGATCTAAAGCAAATTTGAATAGTTGGTGAGCTTTGTGTACATTCACAGAGTTACTAGTTTACAATATTCTGTTGTTACATTTAAAATATTTACAGAGAAACACAGTTGGGCATAGTTTTAAGAAAAGATTGAAACAAAAGAAAATATAATTTACCCCCAAAATTAGAGATAAAGTTAGGAAAAAATAACTGAAATTAAATAAAAATATTCAAATAGTTTTTTTCATGAAAAAAAAAAACTTTGTATGATAACATTCATAAAAATAAAATGGTATAAAAAGAGGAAACAAAGAAAAACTCTTGAAAACAAAGATAAAACTATAAAGTTAAAATTTCAATAATAATTTTGAAATATAAATTTTATTGACAGTCTAAGTTGCTCAATTAACAGGATTCATAAAATATGAGATAAGAAGATAAATGACAAATCATAAAACCAAGAAATTTATGAACTAATTAATATGAGTTCCAAAAAAAAAACCAAACAACCTAATAAAGGAAAATAAGTTATCAATAATTTATTTATAATGAGAGATTTTCTGGATTTAAAATGACTTGATATTTTTAAATTACATAAATGTTACAGAATAAGATTATGAATAATATCATATTTAGATACATTATTTCAAAGTATGATAATACCTAGGGAAGAAAAAAAAATTAAGAGCTTTCAGAGTATTCTTAGTTGTATAACATTTCCCCAAAATCTATGTTCAAATACTAGCTCCCAATAATTATTTAAAAATAGGGACTTTGCAGATATAATCAAGTTAAGATGAAGTCATACAACATTAGTGTAAGCCTTAAAAGAATGACTTTTAAGAAGAAGGGATTTTGGACACAAATACAAACAGGACATAAGAATGCCATGTGAAAGGAGGGGCAATGTTTGGAGTGACCCAGCACAAGCCAAGAAACAAGAAAGATGAATTACAAAGCGGTAGAGCGTCGGCCTAGCGTGCGGAGGACCCGGGTTCGATTCCGGCCAGGGCACACAGGAGAAGCGCCCATTTGCTTCTCCACCCCTCCGCCGCGCTTTCCTCTCTGTCTCTCTCTTCCCCTCCCGCAGCCAAAGCTCCATTGGAGCAAAGATGGCCCGGGCGCTGGGGATGGCTCTGTGGCCTCTGCCCCAGGCGCTAGAGTGGCTCTGGTCGCAACATGGCGATGCCCAGGATGGGCAGAGCATCGCCCCCTGGTGGGCAGAGCATCGCCCCTGATGGGCGTGCCGGGTGGATCCCGGTCGGGCGCATGCGGGAGTCTGTCTGACTGTCTCTCCCTGTTTCCAGCTTCAGAAAAAAATGAAAAAAAAAAAAAAAAAAAAAAAAAAGATGAATTACAACACCAGAAGCTGGAAAGAGGCAACAGTGCTTCCCTAGAACCTGCACAGGGAGCATGACCCTACCAACACCTTGATCTTAGACTTCTGGTTTCCAGAGCTATGAGAGAATAAATTTATCTTCTTTTAAGCAACCTAGTTCATGGTATTATGTTATGATAGCTCTAGGAAACTAATAGCCAAGATGTCAAGAGGTAGGAATCCAGATAATCTAGAAAGGACAGAATAAAATTGGAATTAGAGCTTTAGTCAGCAATGCTAAGTGCTGTGATGCAATGCACAAATGTCTTCAAAAATCTGAGCACAATGCTTTTCTACCTAGAATTCTTCACTGAGACAATTTTGTACCATTTCTTACTTGAGGATGCACTTCAGACAAATAACTACAACATGAAATGGGAAGATATAATGTCTAGAAAATAATGTACCATATTTAGAAAACAAATGATGAGAAATCTCAGGAGAACCACTGTGCACAGGCTTAGAAAGATGGAGACTGTCAGAATGACAGTAACTTGGGAAAAAATAGATTTGTTAGTATGTTTGAAATGGTTAAGAAAAGTTGAAATTGATACTTCAGTAATGAAAAGAACAAAGCAAATGAAAAATAATACCTCTCAGACAAAAAACAACAACAAAAAATAGGTGTAATTATAATATACTACTTAGACAGATATTTATTAAATAAAATTCAGATGGTGTTATATAAATGTGTATATTTGTGTATATATAGTTATAGTGTTATAGTTATATATAGTGTATATATATCTGCTCTTATTTTTTAATTATAAATAAGGGGAGAGAAAACACAATATAATTAAGTAAATAATTTTTTATCTATCAATTCAAAATTTTGTATGTTAATGTATAGCAATAAATCAAACATTTTGTGTAGTTTGCAAAACAAGACTAACAAAAAAGAATACTGTGTAAGTGTGTGTGTGTGTGTGTGTGTGTAACTGTGTGCATATACTTGGTAGGGGAGTTTCTCAAATTAGTTGTCACAGAAGCAAAGTAAGGGAAAATTTGAACTAATTGGACATGCACTGACAATATTCAACAGCTTTTGATATTATAAAACATTTCCTATGGTTCAATCTTGTCATTTTCTACCTGATTTGAATTATTCAGATCCAAATCTAGGTTTCTAATCAGAAAAGGTCATGATATTGCCTTCAAGTTTATAAAAAATGGTTAATGCCGGGAATTTAAAGGTATTTCTTTTTCATGGTAACCTCTGGATTCCAGTTGGTCTGATTATCATGTATTATCAGCCAACTGTGTTGTACTTAGATTGTCTTTCATAGAATAAAAAAGATCTTCCCTATATAATTACGTCAAGTCTGGGTGCTCAGTGACTCTAAGAATATTTAAAGTATTCTGTTCAAATAAGAAAAAGAAAGTCTGCCCCTCGGGGTCTGTTACTATCCTATTTGAAATCTGAGTGGGCAAGTCAAGGGGTTGGGTAGAAATAGAAACATACAAATAAACATGAGATGACTTAAAAAAATTTTTCTTGTTTTATTAAGTCTCCAGGTGATGGCTTATATGCTGCAAAGTTCGATATAATGTTAGATAATAGCAAGCAAATGGAAGAATTGAGTAAATAGATAAAGACACCACACTTTTATTAGTTCCTGGCATTCAAGAACTTAGGGAGTTTTTGTGTACCCTTTTGAGGGCATATATACCTGCTAAAAAATAAACTCAGTTGGCAGAAGCCTGGGATGGTTTCGCATATGGTCATCTGTCAGCAGCAGCGGTTACTATGTCTTATCAAGAGATAGATGAATGAATTAATCTACACTGATGACAGAACAGAGACCATCAAACCCAACATTCAATAACAAGGGCCAGACAAAAAGAGAACACTAGCCTGACCAGGTGGTGGCACAGTGGATAGAGCATCGACCTGAGACACTGAAGACCCAGATTCAAAACTCTGAGATCTCGGGCTTGTACACTGGTTCATCAGCATGAGCGTGGGGTCTCCAGCGTGAACACAGGCATAGACATGACTCCATGGTCACTGGCTTGAACCCAAAGGTCACATTGGCTTAAGCAAGGGGTCACTGGCTCAGCTGGAGCACCCCTACCCCAGTCAAGGCATGTATGAGAAAGCAATGAACAACTAAAGTACCAGAACTATGAGCTGATGTTTCTCATCTCTCTTTCCCTTCTTATCTGTCTGTCCCTGTCTGTCCCTCTCTCTCTAAACAAACAAACAAACAAATTAAAAAGACACTAGTACTACCTATCTTTACCTTGTTGTAGGAAATATGATTTGATTTTCACTACTTCACTTTGAATTTGAGAAAATGTACAAACTTATTTGCACTTAGAATGAACTGAAATGTAACCAAAGGAGATTTTTTAAACAAGATAAAAATTAAGGAATAACTCAAAAGTTCTATTCCACTAAGTAGCCTGGGAAGATATTACAAAGATTAAATGACTTCTATAAAATTAAAAAAAAAATAAGTTGACTTTGTATATCAGATCAGTGTGATTAAATTTGTGACATTGATACATTATAATTTGTATAAACTGATGGTTTTAAATGAATGACTTTTCGTTTAAGTTAACAATACTTAAAAGGTTACAAAGAAAGATAAAGAAAGAAAAGTCTCGATTTTTTTTCTCTCCCCTTTGTTGTTATCTGTAGTTTATAATTCAAGCAAGAGAATTGACTCAAATTAAGATTTAATCATAAAAATATATACAAAGTTATTTTTTGTATGTGGTCAAAAGTTTAACTGGTCACAAGTAGATGAATTGACTTTTGGAATCCATACTAACTAAATTAACCTATTATCTAAGGATATCAACTTAAATCTTCCAAAATGGGAACCTCAGTTTCTATGTGGTACATACAAATTTAAATAAATAATACTAGCCAAATCTATGAGGAACATTTCTCCATTTTGATCATTCCAAGCACTTCTTAAATCTAGTGCTTATTTCACTTTATTGTAGTAACCTCTCTAGACAAATTTGATGTTCTTTTCTAAATGAAGTAAGACAATTCCTCATTGAAAAAAATAGAGAAAAGTACAAATGGGAAAACTTACTAAAATTGCTTGTATTGCATCAGTGAGTCTTGGAGTCTGCTGTGTGATATAATAAATTATACTAGAAACAAAGGCTTAATTTACATTTAAAATTGCCAGCATAACCTAAGTAAATGCAATGATTGCCTTATCCATTATGGTAACATAACTAAAATAAACTATCATGCCAAAATAATTTATTTAAATATTAACAACCTCCCTATGCATAACAATAACCGCCCTTAACCTGTTTGTTGGGAAATGGGCCTGTAGGAAGTCAAAACTAAGTGAAAAGGAGGCCAAAACTTAGATAAGTACTTATCGCTGTAGTAATTCTTTCCCTATTAGGAACACAACGACCAACCTGACATGCTTATAATACAGCTGCTACAATGCAGTGTACTGACAACCAGGGCAATTTTCTCCTATGACAGTTAAGGAGCTAATCTGCCATAAAATTCATTCCTACATTTTATTATCCATTAGATGATAGAGATAGAGTTTAACCTAAGATTATTGTTTGAGTTAAGATTTGTAAAAAGAGAAGAGAATGTGCAAACATCTCCAATCACTATTAGAACCATATTGATATAATTATATGAGGTACAAACAGTGCCATGTATGAATTCATTAGAGGTTTGGTATTTTTTAACTTGTGATTACTATAGCAATGATTATACAATGCAGGAAATAGATCTCAATAACATACTGTCTTTGAGAAAGAAACCATAAAGAGAACTTATAAAAATGTTTCAAATAACAATGCAAAAGAAGAAATAAAGCTGAAAACAGTTGAAAATAGTATTTTCAAAGGTGCACTAAGAATGACCCTTCTATTTATTAAAAATTGAAATGAGTCAACTGGCATTTAACTTGAAACTATTTTATATGTGCTGTCTTTATTTCATTATCAAGAATCATTTGAACATATTTTAATATTCATCACTAATATTTTACTTAAAACTCAGCTGATTAAAAACTATAAGTAAGTACCTTTCCTAAAATCAAAGTTTGGTCGAACACATAAGAGCTAGAAAAGGCCATGCTTTCTATTTGTATTGATTGGTTCCAAAGTTACAAAACACCAACAAACAAAAAGATGACTAATAAATGTATAATCCTGTATGGATTATTTTCATTTTTTCTCTCACTGTGAGATTTAAAAAATATATTTAACACTGATATCAAATTCCTTAGTTCTGTAAACGGTATTCAAAAAATAAAATAAGAAAAGTATAATTCTTATATTTAATTGTGTGAGATAGTGTTATAATAGCAATTACCAATATATTTTATTAAACCAGAAATCAATTTATAATACAAATATTTTATATTCTACTTTAAACCTATCATAAATACTCTGACTTGAAACCAAGTCCTGATTACATAGTCAGTAAATATCCAGAGACCAACTATATATCAAAACTATTTTAAGTACATTTTGATATGTATTTCCTTCTTTCATATCTGATTCTTTTTTAAAAAAACCCACAACATATTATGGAAGCTGATTGACTCTAGATTTATCTCTTAGCTTATGAAATAAATGTTATTTATTCATAGACTCATAATATGAATACCATACAGTCGTCCCTCATCATATCGTGGTTTACTTTTCACAGTCTCACTGTATTGTGAATTTTTAAATGGTATATATTTCATTTTCTATTGCAGATATTTTGCTATACAGCAGGATTTTTTCAGTATATAGGTATTTTTATATATTTATTATTTTAATTATATTTGCAGTACAAAACAAGTGTGGGAGAGGTTAATAACAGAATGGGAAAGGTGTATAAGAGTGTGATGAGGGTTTATAAAGCCTTAAAATATATATAAATAATAAAATAAATATAAGGTCGCTACCTTACAGATTTTCACCTATTGCAATGAGTTCTGGAACCTCACCCCTGCCATAGACGAGGGACCACGGTATATGGTTTCCTAATAAAAAATAAAAAAAAAACCCAAAACCCTCAATTATGAGCCACTTAAAATAAAAATTTCACTCTTCTAATTGAATAAATATATTTTTATTTTTTGGCCAAATCATATCTCACCTAAGACAATTAAACATTTTATTTTTCTTTTCCACTTAATAATTTTTGTAACCCTGATTTAGTCAATCAATGTTTCTACCAGAATGGGATTATTTGAAGTTGTTTTTTTATCTGTAAGATCTTATATAGTCCTATTTTGCTGCTGCTTTGTTTAATATATAGTGTTTCCTTTATTTCTCCTACCTCAATGCCCCACTCATATTTCAGGCTGGGACCTACTCCTAATTTAGAGCTCTCTATCTCCCTTTTGCCAACTTCTATTATGAATTTACCTTTGCCACCCAGCTTAGTATATTCTAAGGTTCTCTTTACCACGCCACAGTTGCAGAGCTCCAGGGAAAAGCACCCTGGTCTCATCTCTCCAAGCAGAGGAGAACAGAAGCTCCATCTCCACACATGCTGCAGATGGCTTTTCCAGTCTACCTGAATCATTACCAGCTAGAAGTAGCAGTAATTGGTACTTGGACATGAGCTGCAAAGTATAAAATTGTGACAACAATTCCAGTGCCATGCGGACTTTTTCTGGATGTGGACTTTTCCTGGACTCCTGCTCCCTGTGACAGCTCCTAACAGACTGAACTGAGGTTGGGTTGCATTTGCAGGGATTTGGAATGGTGTTGGGGCCAACTTGGACTTGGTGAGCATGTTAAGGACACTACTCTTTTATGGATTCTTGTTGTATTGGCCAAGAGTTTCCTTAAAGGCTTTAATCACTGTAAAAAAAAATGGAGGACTGGATGGAGAAGATGTGGCACATGTACACTCTGGTGTACTATTCAGCCATAAGAAATGGTGACATCGGATCATTTGCAGCAAAATGGTGAGATCTTGATGGCATTTTACAGAGTAAGATGAGTGAATCGGAAGGGACCAAGGACTGCATGGTTCCACACATTGATGGGACATAAAAACGAAACTAAGAGACATGGACAGGAGTGTGGTGGTTAGGGGGGGGCGCGGGGGGGGGGGAGGGAAGGAGGGAGAGGGGAAGGGGAGGGGGAGGGGCACAAAGAAAACTAGATAAAAGGTGACGGAGGATGATCTGACTTTGGGTGATGGATATGCAACATAATTGAATGACAAGATAACCTGGACATGTTTTCTTTGAATATATGTACCTTGATTTATTGATGTCATCCTATTAAAATTAATAAAAATTTAATAATAAAAAAGATCACATATAAGCTTCATATATAGAGAGAACAGATGAAATCTTTCTACTTTTTCTTATTGTCTTTTTAAAAAGTGGTCAATTCTACAGTTCATGGAATAAATTTCAATTTGCATCAGCAGTAAAAGAGGTCAAAGTCTGGCAGCTATATAAATCCAGTGAGGTAAATTAGGTTATAAAAAGTACAGGCTGAAGTGTTCTTTTTTCTGTGTGCTTTACTACCAAATGATTCTATTTCTACATTGCCTATTCTGCTACCAATTTTTTTTAGAGATAAGAAGCCATAAGTAATTTTGAAGAAATAACAAATAGAAAAAGTGAACTACTACTTATAAAAGTTATGGATATACCCTGGCCGGTTGGCTCAGTGGTAGAGCGTCGGCCTGGCGTGCAGAAGTCCCGGGTTCGATTCCCGGCCAGGGCACACAGGAGAAGCGCCCATCTGCTTCTCCACCCCTCTCCCTCTCCTTCTTCTCTGTCTCTCTCTTCCCCTCCTGCAGCCGAGGCTCCATTGGAGCAAAGTTTGCCCCGGCGCTGGGGATGGCTCCTTGGTTTCTGCCCCAGGCGCTAGAGTGGCTCTGGTCGCGACAGAGCGGCACCCCAGAGGGGCAGAGCATCACCCCCTGGTGGGCAGAGCGTCGCCCCCTGGTGGGCGTGCTGGGTGGATCCCCGTCGAGCGCATGCGGGAGTCTGTCTGTCTCTCCCCGTTTCCAGCTTCAGAGAAATACAAAAAAAAAAAAAAAGTTATGGATATAGAACATAAGCTATGGCAATATGATTGTGTACAACACCACAAAAATCTTTATTGACATTAATATACATTTCTTAGAGAATAAAGCTGACAGAATCCAAATATTTGTTCTTCCATTTTTGGCTCCAATTTCTATACTCTGCAGAGCTCAGAGGTTCTTGAATGAGTGTGGAAGTAAATATTTGAATACTAAATGGTTGTTAATGATACAACAGTGTTTATCTCAATCTCATGCCATAATGTCTATAAAATTATAGAATTTTACAGAAGAAGCATTTATTATTCAGAGAAAATGAGTGACGGATTATTTGTGGTAAACAATGGAGTCTAATGTCTAATAATCTATAACTGAACAAGAATTTTGAGTAAAAATCCCTTTATTTCTTAAATAAATAATACTTGTATTATATTGTATTTTTTCTTCAGTCTAATGTTACTTTCCCTTTATTTAATTTTTTTTATTTTCAATACTAATGTGGCCATTTGTTGCTCATGGAACATTCTTTGCTTTCATATCTCAGTTTTGTAAAGGTAACTGCTTTGATGTGATGGGGTTAATTCTGGTAAATTGGTGATAAATGAAAAAGATGTGTATTATTTCTAATCTAAAACAGAGAAGAACAAGAAAAGTTCTTGCCCTACCATGATGATCACAGATGTCACATAACAGGGTAGAGAAAAATGAAAGCAGTTTATATCACTGAGTTACTTTATGAAAGAAGGCTGCCCTGGGGATCACTAACTTCTTCCAGATTTTGCATGAGCCAAAAATAAATATGTTAAGCTTCTGTGGGTTGTTGATTAAATTAATATTGCAGCACAGCTTCTGCTGTACTGGCTAAATTAATACTGCAGCACAGCTTGTGCTGTACTGACTAACTCACTCCACAAAGTCTTCCCTCTGGCTTTCTCTCCTCCCTTGAGTTGCTCTCCTACTTTCTGCTTCCTTTCGCCATTAAACTTCAAGGTAAAGAGTTCTGTTTTTAGCGTCACCCAATCCTCTTTATTTTTCAATTTTCTGTTTTCTATATAGTAATTTTATTGAAAAAAAATTTTTTATTAAAACATTATCTCTGCCTGACCAGGCGGCAGTGCAATGGATAGAGCATTGGACTGGGATGCAGAGGACCCAGGTTTGAAACTCCAAGGTCACTGGCTTGAGTACAGGCTCATCCAGCTTGAGCACCTGCTCACCACCTTAAGTGTGGGGTTGCTGGCTTGAGTGTGGGATCATAGACATGACCCCATAGTCGCTGGCTTGAGCCAAAAGGTCACTGGCTTGAAAGCCAAGGTCGCTGGCTTGAGCCTAACGTTGCTGGCTTGATCAAGGGGTCACTCGCTGTGCTTTAACCCCCCTCCTCCTGGTCAAGGCACATATGAGAAAGCAATAAATGAACAACTAAGGAAAAACAATGAAAAAATTGATGCTTCTCATCTCTCTTCTTTCCTGTCTGTCTGTCCCTATCTGTCCCTCTCTCTGACTCTCTCTCTGTCTCTGTAAAAAAAAAAAAGTCTCATAATTATGAAATTCATTTTGCCCTCTGTACCTTGCAAGACCAGTTGACATAATTAAGCACTTTCTCTAAACAATATTCCTCCTTCAATTACTAGAAGATGGTAATATTTTTACTGGTTCCCTTAGTCTCTGAAACTGCTCCTTCCCTGTCCTTTTAACATAGAAATGCAGGATTTTCTACAAAAACCAGATGTCAGCTTTCTTTTCTCTCTTTCTTTATAAAGATAATGCATTTTCTTAATTTTACATACAGTTGTTTTTTTTTGTTTGTTTGTTTGTTTTTTTGTATTTTTCTGAAGCTGGAAACGGGGAGAGACAGTCAGACAGACTCCCGCATGCGCCCGACCGGGATCCACCTGGCACGCCCACCAGGGGCGACGCTCTGCCCACCAGGGGGCGATGCTCTGCCCCTCCGGGGGGTCGCTCTGTCATGACCAGAGCCACTCTAGCGCCTGGGGCAGAGGCCAAGGAGCCATCCCCAGCGCCAGGGCCATCCTTGCTCCAATGGAGCCTTGGCTGTGGGAGGGGAAGAGAGAGACAGAGAGGAAGGAGGGGGTGGGGGTGGAGAAGCAAATGGGCGCTTCCCCTTTGTGCCCTGGCCGGGAATCGAACCCGGGTCCCCCGCATGCCAGGCCAACGCTCTACCGCTGAGCCAATCGGCCAGGGCCTACATACAGTTTTAATTTTTTTTATTTTAATATTTACATAGAATGTAAATTGTAAAAAACTCCACTAAAATATTTGGTCATTATGTCAAACTCAAATGTATAACCCAGGCCTCATGATTATCTCCACCATTTTTCTTACCAGCCTGCAGGTTCTACCATCCCATCTGTTTTGAAGAAACTAACATCTATCCATTATCTAGACCTCAAAACTAGAACTAGTTAAATCAACTTCTCTTCTTTTGAGCTTCATACACTATCAGTGGTCTACATTTCATCAGTTCTACTTTCCTATTGTCTCTCCAGAGCAATTTTTGGTTATTCCAATCCTAGTCAGCTAAGGAATGGAGCTCCATTTAGACCTGGAGTCAATTTGAATCAAAATAGGCAGGCAGATCAGATTCAAGAGCTGGCACATTTTAAAACTAATAGTGATGTTTTGCCATAAGTTAAAAATATAATGTATCTAAAACTTCACTTACTCATGAGAAAATGTGGTCTTTATCCATTGTATTGGGCTTGTGCAAACTGTTTATACTGTATAGAGTTTATGCTTCTATTTGCTGGATATAAATGTAGTTTTGCACATGACCATATTACAAGGCTTCAAACCTCTTCCCAGCTCTTATAATCCTCTCTCTATAATGGAGGAAGAGGTGGCTTGATTCTATTCTTTATATTGCCAATTATAAGCATTTTAATCCAAATAATTGGATTATATTGTTTAATTCAATGAATTTAAAATTTACTGCCCTGATATGATTTTTTTCTTTTATGCCACTCTTTTCTAAACTTAATCCTCTCACATAGACCATAATTTCTTATTTTACCCAATCCCAACTTAACAACAATATATTTTTATGGCCATAGACCTCCTGTGATCCACACCACACTTTAGATCCAAAATATAATATCTAAGTTTCTAAAATAATGCCTAAAGAGCTTTTCAATCTGGCTCAATCCTGAATTCTAAATTTTACAAATTATATATGCATTCTTTGCTTCGGTTTTTATATGTTAGAAGGGAGACTAGATGTTACCATTTATTTTAAAAACTAGGAAACTATTGAGGAAAATGGGATAAATTATAGGGATAGCAAACATAAATCAAATTCATCCCTGGTACATCAGGATGTATGATTAACCTGATACATCATTTTTATCTGGCCCTATAATTTTCTACTTGTGAACAATGAATTTTTCCTCCCTTTAGAATGATTCTCATTGAAATACTATTTATATTTTAAATACAGTACAGCCATAAATGTAATGTTTCTTATATTCTTTCACTCTCTATTAACTGCATTAGTTAAGTCATTTTAGGTTGTAAATGGCAACGACTAAACCCAAATTAAACTACTGGGAAGACTCCGGGTGAACCAAGACTCAAGCATGAATGGATTGGATTGTGAACTCCACCTCACTGAGCTTTGACCATATTGACTTTACAGCAAGAAGAGGAGGACATGGTTTCAGGAAGTAACAGCTTATGTTGTCAAAAATTGAAATTCAGGAGAAAAAAAGAGATGAGCCTTATCCCGACATTTGTAGAAAACAACAAGGAAGTAATTTTACTAATTTTGCTTAGGCCTTCCATACGTTTCTGGGCAGATTATGGTGGCTTGATGGTGTGTGTCCTATTTCCACCCTTCCATCCAAGAGGACAGAGGACCACAATAATTGGCTTCCACCATAAACACAATCAAAGAAGGCTTTCATCAGAATACAGGAATTGATATTAGACAAAGGAAAAGAGTCACTGGAGCAAATATTTAGTAGTAAAAAATAGATTTTGTATTTGGCTCTATGTGTTTGAATCTTCACTCTATGACTTGCCAGCTACCTCTCAAAGCTTTGTTTCCTTATTAGTAAAATCCATATTTTTGGAGACTTGAGATAATTTCTCTGAACAACTCAGAAATTGAGGCACATTTCTTATTATTGATATCAATATCACCACTCCCTCTTTTCCTTTTGATAAGGCTTGGATCATATTGTGCTTTTTTAAAATGAAAATAGATTTATAATTATTTTATCTCTTTAATAACACTACAAAATTCTCTCCATCTTGATCCACATCTTTTTTATCTTCTTATTCCTATAACAACCTGCATGAGAATCTGCTCAAGTTAAGTATATTTATAACATATCCCTCCACATGTGATGCAAGACTTTTGATTGTATTTTGCCTTTTCATAGACTTTGCATCACACTATTCATCTTTTCCCTGAAAACTGGCCAGCTCTCCAAAATCAAAAGTTCTTGCCTCATCCTCTTTATCTCTCAAAAAGTTTGAGCAATGTTTTACATACTTTAGATATATAATAAACTTTTGAATATACTTATATAAAAATATGATGGATTTATCATCGTAGAAGAGTCAATGATCATTGTGACCTCCCTTTTATAGAATCTTTGTCAGGATATATATTATCTAAGTTTACAGAGAATGTATTTCTTCCGATCCCGTGATGTCTGCCTGATAGTTCTGTATCATCTCTAGATGACTTTAAAGTACTTTTAAGAATAAATAAAGACAGTATTATGTTAAGGTCATTACAAATAGAAAATCATCTAAATTTTTAAAACATTAACCAGTAAGTGTTCATATATTTCAATTCAAAAAACAATTATTCTAATTTCCAAAATTCTACAGCCTCTTGCTTTCCATTCCCACCATCATAAAACTGCTAACACTTTTATAATTTTGATTTGTTTAAAGGAAAAAAAAAAGAGGGTGAAGAGTTCATGCTGTCATTTTTATATGCCACAAATAAAATAACTGCTTCTTTTTCGGCCCATGCAGAAGTATGAAAAGCTTTTCAGGTTCCTGACAGAACTGTCATTGTTTACTATTAGCACTGTCATAGCTGTGCGCCTTGTCATTCCATACAGCAGGGCATTGGCTGGCACCCTGCCTGGTACTAATTTGCAGGAGGAAAGCCTCTTGTCTTACTTCCCAAGATAATTCCTGGGGAAAGTGTGCTCCCTAGTGTTAAGAGTGGCTCAATGGCTGGAGAGTTACCGCTGACCAAAAGAGAAAATGTGGAAGTTCATTTCTCATCCTTCTCTAAGTGTACCTTGTGTCGTTATCAGGATGTCCATTCGTCTAAGCAGTTTTGATACAGATTTGACACTCTGGTACAAACAAAGATACAGAAACAACTGTCACATGCTTGCCAGAAATCACATGAATGTAAGAGTGTTTGGTAATTTTCAAGGAAGTTGACATCTTCATAGACAACATTAATAATTATTCCACTTATGACCCAAAGTGAAAGTCTTTATTTTTTCCTTCCTTACTTCCTTAAAAAGTATATCCATAGTGGAAGTAAAAGATTCTCTTTCTGGTTTATTTTTATATAAAGTCAATATTTTTTTGAGTTTCATTGTAAGTTGTAAATAATTTATTTTGCTTATATGAAAATAAACTAGGTAATGAATGATAAAAAATTAGTCACTAAGAGATAAAAGTGCTGCTTTTCTAATTAACAGTTTAATTAAAAAATTTTTAATTGAAAGATCTATTTTGCTCCAATAATTGCAGAATTTAGTCCCCAGAGGTAAATTTTTATTTTACTTTTCTTTAGCAAAAACAAAACAAAACAAAAAAAACCCAAAAAATGCTTCAATGTTTTGGATTGTTTTGAATGTTATTTTTTAAATAAATATGCTGAGCTATTTTTTCTTACGTGCACGTACATATAAACATTTTACTTGCAGAGTAGCTTGATGGTGGAGTTTCAGTTTAACATTCAAAAATTTACTTCTATATTTCAATATTGTTTCTGGTGTTGTAAGTAAAAGACTATAAAAAAACAAAACTTAAAATAATCTTAATTAAAAGGCTAAGAATATTATTTTTATTTGTTGGTAGTGAATTCTTAAGTATTTTAATGATTTGATAGTCATTCTCTTTTAAAAAGTCACTGTAACATACATTACTCCTTTCAAAGATTAATTAGAAAATAAATTTCTCCCAGAATATATACTACAACTTAATTTAGGGAATTTAAAACTAAATGTGAATTCAAATACTGATGGTGGACATTAAAAATATCATTGCTGTTATAAAATGAAGAGAAAGATCATTTGTTCTAAGTTAATTTTTTTCTAGGAATATGATAATAATAAATGCTGTTATTTAAAAAAAAAACTGAGAATAGTAAATAGCATCCAGCTTAGTCTAATACTTTTGTGAATCAGGTGCTGGTTTTCCAGAAGTAGGAACAAACTTGTAATAATAAAATTCTACTCAGTTTCTGTGTCTAATACTACTTTGAGCAAGGACCTTGGAAAAAGACACAATGAAATTAATTCACGTGGATTTATTTTATTTTATTTTTTTACGATTTGTACAATCTAGCAAGTAAACAAAAATTACTAATATTTGTTTGTTGAATTTTAGAATGGGCCACTAAAAGAGTGCTTACAGTTTCTATCTTTAACTTCTAAAGTTATTTATATAGTTCTCATAATAGCTCTCCCATCTTAGAAATTTGCAATACCTTCTCAAGATTTGTTAAATAAATGTTACATTACATAAAAGCCTAAGTCTATCTTAGATGAAAATAACCTAATATTATTTTGATATCAATAAAATTATAATGTTTTAGAATGAAAGTGAAGCAACATTTGCATGTAGACGTTTGTTACACATTTATCTATTTATAAGTAGTTACTGAGTCTGATTATTTCACCCATAGCTCTCAGTTCTAAGAATCTTTCATTTGTGGGTTAAAGCTTAAAATAAAAGAAATTTATAGCAAATACTATAATTAGTGAATAAAATGTTTGTTTATTTTTAAAAAGTCAAAAAATACAACTTGCATCCAGTGTCTGGCCCTCGTGTCCCCCTACCGCCCAAAAACCCATGTTACATCAGTGAGTTGAAAATGGATCTTGAGAATGCTTAAAAGTCACATATATTAGCCCTGGCCGGTTGGCTCAGTGGTAGAGCGTCGGCCTGGCTTGCAGGAGTCCCGGGTTCGATTCCCGGCCAGGGCACACAGGAGAAGCGCCCATCTGCTTCTCCACCCCCCCCCTCCTTCCTCTCTGTCTCTCTCTTCCCCTCCTGCAGTCGAGGCTCCATTGGAGCAAAGATGGCCCAGGCGCTGGGGATGGCTCCTTGGCCTCTGCCCCAGGCGCTAGAGTGGCTCTGGTAGCAACAGAAAGACGCCCGGAGGGGCAGAGCGCCGCCCCCTGGTGGGCAGAGCGTCGCCCCCTGGTGGGCGTGCCGGGTGGATCCCGGTCGGGCGCATGCGGAGTCTGTCTCTCCCCGTTTCCAGCTTCAGAAAAATACAAAAAAAAAAAAAAAAAAGTCACATATATTTAATTTTTTTTAAATGTGTATTTCTTTGATCACATATCTAGACTGAATTTTTTGTTACTTTCTTTCCATCAATGAATATTGTAGTTTTGGGGTTTAATTATATGGCAACCTGGTTTCTCAATTCGAAGGAAACCACAGGAGTTAGACAGATGTAGATTAAACATTACCTTTATTACCAAAATTGTCTACCCTGGAGAAAATAAATTTTCAAATACCAGCCTAAGAAGTAGCTATTTCTTGCAAAAGTTACATGACAGAAAAACAGAGGGATTGAGGATTTCTCAGTCAAACAGCTCAGCCTACTCTTTAAAACTCACCAATGAGATATATGCAATCTTCTCCATGAGAATAATTAAATGAAGAGCTGCAGCCTGATCAGGCTGAGGCCAGTGGATCGAACATCGAAGTGGAACACAGAGGACCCAGGTTTGAAACCCTGAGGTTGTCAGCTTAAAACATACTTATCTGACTTGAGTGTGGGCTCACCAGCTTGAGTGTGGGGTCAGTAGCTTGAGTGTGGGATCATAGACATGACCCCATGGTCACTGGCTTGAGCCCAAAGGTCACTGGCTTGAAGCCCAAGGTCACTGGCTTGAGTCCAAGGTTGCTGGCTTGAACAAGTAGTCACTCACTCTGCTGTAGCACCTGGGTCAAGGCACATATGAGAAAACAATCAATGAGCAACTAAGGAGCAGCAATGAAAAAATTGATGCTTCTCATCTCTCTCTCTTCCTGTCTTTCCCTATCTGAACCACTCTCTGTCTCTATCACCTAAGAGAGAGAGAGAGAGAGAGAGAGAGAGAGAAACCAGGAATATTGCTCTTATTGAGCTCACTCTTCATAATAAAAAAAAATTTTAATTAAAAAGAATAAGAAGCACAATCCTCTTTCTGAGCCTCAACAACAAAATATCACAATCAAAGCTAAGACTGAAATCACTGGGATTTTGTTAAACCTCTACACCTTTTATTTAAATATGACCAGAAATATTTTGCCAAAACACTTTTTTAGTGTAAAAATTTCCACAAATATTCTTAAAAACTATTTTAAATTTATAACAAACAAAACCAGAGAGGACTTACACTTTCTAAATACATTGTTCTAAAACAGAGAGCTACTATGAGTTGGATGGTGTTCCTAAATTCTAGGAAAATTTCAAATGGCATAATGTGAGAGTTAAATAAAATTGTTTCTTTGTATTTTGTTTTCAACTTCATTATTTTTTATAAGTGCAGTGCTTGATATTTAGGCTAAATTTTTTCTCAAGAAATAATAAAACTAAAAGTTTTACTTTTATTAAATATCTATAATCTTTTTTCCTATCCAATATTTTGAATACCTTACCTTACAATTTTGCTATAGATATTAAATCATATTAAAATTTATGTTATTATATAATGATTTAATCTACATGTCTATATCATATCCATATGACACCATGGAACATTTTTGTCAAGAGTGAAGGTGAAACTGTTTAAATACTCCTGTTTGGGAAAGCTAGCTTTTGAAATTAAGTAATAGTCAGTGTTTACTGATATGGATCAATTGGCCCCAGCTGTATGGAAAAGACAGAGTGTGGATTATAAACGATGCTGAAGGTGTCACTTTCCAAATTTGAGATGATTCAAAACTAGGAAGGACAAGCAATATAACAGACGATGACAAGGTTGAGATTTGGGTTGTCTCAAAAGACTGGAATGCTGGATGAATACCAAGAAAAGAAAATTTGATAAGGCTGAATTTCATGTTATGCCTTGGGTTTCAAAAAAGAGAATAAAAATGCAAAGTAGTGGATAGTGCAGACAGTAGTTCATGGTTACAAGATCTGACTTGGACATAACTCAATAATCCCCAACAGTACCAAGAGGCTGCTAAAAAATAACATATGTTGTGTTATCATAAATTGAATATATAAAACAGTAAAATGTATAGGCCTCTTTTTGGTATTCTAAGTGTAAATATCTGAAATTCTGGGCTTGAAATGTGAACATGAGTTTGATGAGTAAAGATACCATTTCATAGAAAAACAATCTAAAGTATTAGATTGTTAACTGAGAAGAAATATTATTTTTAAATAATATAACATGATGACTAATTTCTAATATATAAGGGTTACCAGGGTATAGGGCAAGAGGCATCGGCCGTGGCCATGCAGATTCAGGTTCTCATTGGATTTGAGCACACAGTAATGGAACTGTGGAGCCAGAAAATGGTGGGCTATTATGTTTATTAAAGTCTTATAATGAAAAAATAAATTAATAAAATAAATAAATAAAGTTTCATAATGGTAGATGAGTAAACAGGCAGGGAAAACTCCTCCCTTTTCTCTCTCTGGACTCTCCTGGACACATAGACCCCAGACCAGCCTCAGCACTCCCCCACCTAACAGCTTGGGAAGAAATCTCAGGGTTCCAACGCCCCTCCGCAATCTCTCTCTCTCTCTCTCTCTCTCTCTCTCTCTCTTTCTCTCTAGTAAAACAGGCTGGAGTAAAAGAAACCCTTCTTCAACAAACAATAGCAAATAATGGCCCCTCCCACGCAGAGGGCAATGTTCAATTTTCAATCTGCCACTCAGGGCAAGCACCCGTAGTCTTCCATTGACTATACACTCTGCCCCAATACAAGAAAATAAACCTAAAAAAATAACATTTGTTTACCCAACACCAGAGAAAGCATAAAGAAATGCCTTTGTGTTGTTAACAGAGTGCTTCAAATAACAGGATTAAATATTAGTAATTAAATTAGATAGCATATTTCTACATTTACTGTGCAGTTAATATATAATTAGCAATTGTTGAAAGAGTTAATGACTAAAGAATCTTGTCATACTTCAATTTATAAAATAATGAATCAGGCTTTCTAATAAAATAATGTTTTCATTCACAGAGGATGCCCCAGTAGAGTCCAAGCTCTATGTCAATCAGGCGTCCCCAATTCCACTTTCCTGTGCAGTGGTAAACTCCTGTTTAACAGCTGAGCTGGAGGCCTCTCCAGACTACTCTTGAGGCAGCTATGAGGATTCTACTTATCGATACTGAGACCAATTGCCACAGGAGGAAAGGCATGACCTACACACAAACTTATTGCAAGAATCACACAGGCAGTTCATTACTCACAAATCCTTTTGGCATGCCTGGGTAGAGCTTAAGGAGGCCCCATCAGCGTGCTCCTCTCAGTTGTCCTTGATCAGAGCCGCATGGAGACAGTCCACATTCAATGTGGGAGTCTGGGTGACTATGGCAGCAGGGGGGGCCTCTTAGCTTTAGTACCGTTTCTAGCCTATGCCTTCTAACAGGTGTCAATCTACAGGATTATCACATCCAACCACCTTTTTGGGAGTTCCTAGCAGGGAGCTCTTTTTATGTTAATTTACCGAAATGTCTCATCAATCCACTTTTAAGGTGTTCCTAGGGAAGCTTCTTGTTTACATTAACCTACAGAGTTATCTCATTAAGCCACTTTTTATCTATATATTATATAATTTCACACAAACACTAACTGGGCCCTCCACGAAAATCATAGTCTGCCTATCACATCTGTACACACTAGAGTAGTTCCTACTCAGACAGCATAGCATTATTCACTTGTCTTAATGGCTTTTAATATTATATCCTAACTTATTTCTATATATCTTCCATATTTTTCTATATTTCTATAGACTTAATTACTATAACATTATATAATATAATAATAGAAGGGCTTCAGGTATAAGCTTTATTAATGTTTCAAATTGATTTGGTCAATAGATTATTTCAATATCCTTTATTTCCTCCGATTCCTTATTCACTTCTATAGTACTTTAATTTTCACTGAAAAGTAGCTCATAAAAGTTCATGTTTGTTTCCATTTTTGAAATGTATTAGGAGGCATGCTTAAAATGGAGAAAAAATGTAACTTTACAATAAATATTTTTAGTAATGAGTAATTTTAAAACAGCTAAGACCAATTAATTAAAAATCTAATACACTCTATTATAAAATATTCACAGTCAAGAAAAAGGGATGTGCCAACATAAGAAACATCTAAACCTGTAAGAATTCTTAAGAGTTTATTTAAGCCAAACTGTTGACAATTGCCAGGAAGCAAAATCTCGAAGGATTGAAGAAATGCTCTGGGAAATGGCAGTTTTACCACTTAGTCTCTCCATCAGAATCAAAGGGGACAAAGTAAGGGGGTGACAGAAATCCACTGGAGATAGATTAGGGAGGTGGGAGAAAGCCAAACTGGGAAATCTTTGGGATGAGATTAAAAGTAAAATTTAAAACGTATTCCTTTTACATAGGCTGGTAAAAGATAGTTAACAGCTGCAATTAACTTGACAATAATAGCAATAAGGAGATTTATGGTTTCCTCTTCGGTGGGGTCCCTGTGTGTGGAGGAGGCAAGAAAAGATTACTCTTACATTTCAAAGGTATGTTATCAGGCAACTTATTGTAGATGCAAAAAAAAAAAAGAGAGAGAGAGAGAGAGAGAGAGCAGATAGGCTGGACCAAGATAAACATTGACTTTTGTTAAACAAAAACTGCCCAGAACCTAACTACCCACCATGAACTGCTTTTAGTTAGAAAGTGTTAATTTCAGACCATCCATGTGGTTACTTTTAGGGCTCTGTGTTTGCAAGGCCACCATGCAGGCCTCCCCTGAGCTCCTCAGGTTCAGCATGTGGCCCCTTTTTGTCTATGGATGTTTCCAAATCATTTACTTATCACATTTATGCCTTCACAATGGGATGATATATTTCATGTAGAAGTTTTCTTATTTTTGTGTACGTGATTGCTTGGGTGATACCATAAAAATTTTTTACCAGTGTGGTAGATCATCATCTCATAAGCACTGTTTACCAAAGCCTCATTCCATTAAAATTTGTCTACTCTTTTTTTTTTTCCTAATGTTCTATTAGTACAAAGTTTATTGGGCCAAATAATTGTTTTTTTTATTGAGAGAATGACTTTCCATTTTTGGCAAAAATACACACAGACATAAGCAAGTGAGTAAAAAGTTAAAGATAGAAAGATAAAGTATGTTTATAAATCTGAGATAAAATCCTTTAAGGTTTTTTTTTATTGTTAATCGTCAACTATGCATAATGGATTAGACTATCTCTGCAGTGGTCCTAATTGGCCATTAAGATGGCCAATTTGAGTGTGCTAAATTTGATGATATTTTGGACCCCCTGAAACTGCCTTAGGTGAAAAGGGCTTAGATATGCATAATTTATAAATTGATTATCATACTATCCAGATAAACTTATATGGCCTAGAGGCTATTTGGGTGTTACCATATTAAGTGTACCTCATTTAAATGCATAAACTTTCACTTTCTAGGTGTATGATTTGCTATTCTGCATGAAATATTTTAAAATAAATAGCAATAGGAAATAAAAGGAGTAAAGAAGGCAATTACTATGGAACAATCAATATTATACTGAACTTCCATGTCAAAGTAATTTTGATTAAGTTTTCATATTGGAAAGACAAATACCTTCTCTAAGTGATTAAACTATATTGCTACCCTTGCTAAGATAAAATAATTACAGGGATAACATTTAATTTGGTGACTTTTTCTTATATAAAAATAATAAAAACACAGAAAACAGACTGTATTTATGCTGTTAAATAGACATAAAATTAAAACTAAAATTTTGCTTTGAGGAAAAATTCACTAATTAAACTACCTCAATTCAAATGGGCAAGAGAGAATAATTAGATTATCTTTTCCCAAGTTCTTTTTGAGCCAGTGATTTCACAAATATTTTGTTGGGTTTTCCTTAATGTAAAAAAATGTGAACTATCTGAGAAATATAAATAGTTGCCATGTTTTATGCTTTGCACACTGAACTATGAGACTGACATCACAACTATTTGCTAAAATACAAGAAAGCAGCATAATAGTGTAACTCCATTCACATGTTTGTTCTTGAACAGCCTAAAACTGCCTGAAAACTCTATAATAGAGAAGAAAATGTGGCTCTATAAAATCAAAATTTGCAATTTTTTTTATGGCACAAGAAGTCATAAATGCTACCATGAATGGCTAACAAAATAGTATCAGCTGACCTTGAGATGTCTTGTTACTCTCATTTTTACTTTTAACTTGTTTCTTTGGGATCTCATCATTCTGTTTATGAAATTGACATAATAAACTGTCTAGGGCAAAGTCCATTAATATTGATAAAGCAAAAAATGTGGTTTTATGGTCTTGGTAGAAGATTCTTTTTTAAAGAAAAAAAACCATATATTTATATAAGAATTTCATCAATAATTTAATTACCTATATTATTAGTTACATTAGGGAGCTTATTTGTGGTTGTCACCTAAAGATAAGTTATCTACCTTCCTTTTTTCTTAAGAGAACCTTAGCCCTGTTCAAAAGGACAATATGTATTGTCAATATGACACACCTCCTCCCAGATTTGCTTAAGGCTCAAAATAACTATGTGACCCAGTTCTGGCCAAGGGGATGTAAACAGAATTTAATAAGTTAAGGTCACTGTAAGTTATTGCTCTTTGAGATAAACTGACTCTGTTGGCATATTTCTTTTGTTGTTTTGTCCTTTTTCTTTTTTACTGCCTGTTAAACTGGTGGAAACCTGGAGATAAAGTGGCCATAAGGAACCACATAGACAAATTAGGCATAAATAGCCATAGAGAAGATGTCAGAGCTATAAATACGAAATATTCTGGTTGTGTGGTCATTTCTCTGTGAGCAGTCTTTGTGTTCCTCCACACCTGATAAGATGGAAGGAGTCTGTCTGTCTAAGCCATGATCCCCAAAGGTTTCAGTTTTCTAGGTAATAAAAACTGGGTTATTTTGATCATTTTTTTCAGGTATATATACTTACATAACATAAGCTTTGGGGATGGTAATTTGTTTAGAGATGACAGTAAGAATGCTCAAAGGAAGGAATTTAAAAGGTACATAAATAATAGTTCCATTTCAGAAATAATAATAAAGTTATTATTTAGAGATATTTATGATACATGGAGAATATTTCTGTTATTTCCCAGAACTGTTAAAATATATGAAACTTATTAAAGAACCAATCAAATATTATGATAAATCTCAAATTAGAAAGTTCTATTGGGTGTCTATTTATATTTTTATTATACAAATGAATTTAATTAGTTTTGGAAATGAATATAATATATAGTACTACAAATAATATTTCAAGCAATAGAGTAGAAGGACTATGTACTAACAACAATCATAGAATCAGCTTTATTTAAAATTAATTTATTTAGTAACAAACTTATTTATTCATTTTACTCATAAAGTTTCCATTTACAAGTATTGTACACTTATTGCCTTTGATATTCTAGGCTGTAGGGATATATAGTAGAAAACCATATAGGCAACATATATGCGTTCATTGAAATTGTATGCCAAGGGAGAAAATAACTAATAAATAAGTAAATATTTATTTTAGCAAGAAGATAAATGCTCTGGTGACATGTGAATAAAGAGTACCAACAGAAACTTGTGAAAAACAACAAATTCCTATTTCAGACCTTAAAATTTGAGCATTAATTTGTCATTACAACCAAAGAAAATATTATCTACTATATGGTGAGCACTATGAGACACCAACAATTTAGAAAAATGAACAAAAACAACCTCTGCTCCAGAATAGCAGTGATTAAAAAAAATGATAAAATTACTTAGAACAAAGACTATCTTGTATTAAACAAAGCACCTTGATGGGCCATTTTGATTGTCTTTAATTAAAAGAGTATGTGATAAAGAAACTTAATTTCCCATGCAGAATGAAATAAAAAGAATTCAGATTTCATTGGAGATCCAGAGACATTGGTTAAAGTAGATGAGACTGGCAGAATAAGGAACACAGACTCAGCATGTGCAGCGGTACCTGGCCCCTGGTAATTGAGAAGTGAGTGGTACTGGGTGATGGATGTCCCGCATGTCAATTTAAAAGATTTACTGATGTGCATAAGCAGCCAGTTTCACTTTTCTCTAGCATAGCCCTCCTCTAACATAAGTGGCCATCCCAATTGCTTCTTGAAATACAGATTTGGGGGTGCCACCCACCAGAGTGTCTGATCCAGATCTGAGGTAGAGTCTGAGAACTTGTGTTTTTAACATGCCCCTTAGTAATTGATGCTGCTGATCTGCGGAGTACACTGATTTAGAATAACTCGAGACCTTCCCACAGTTTGACATCTTTCTTGACTCTCCCTGTGAATTTATATCACTTTCTTAGTATGTTAAATTTTCCAGACCATCTATATTACACAGTTGCTTAATACATTTATTTAGCATTCTTTAGTCATTTATTTATTTAGTTATATATATTTAAATTCATTTATATATTTCATTTATTTATAAATTTTATATATATATGTATATATACATATATATGTATACATTTTTTCTTTCTAGTACGGTGGTCATTTATCTGCATACTAGATATAGGAATAAAAATATGTATGAATACATATATATTATAGGTATAGTGTAGGAAACACTTTCATTACAGCTTTGCTTCTCCTATTGCACTTATTTACAGAACAAAATGCATTAGATTATTAGCTAAAAAAAATATTTAGCCTACGAAATAAATAAATGGATGCTATGATGAAATATACTGAAAATTGAAATTAGGCTCTCTAATTTGAGAAAGCCTTTCTTAATCACCCTCTATTGACCTTAATGTGAAATCATTTCCTCTGAAATCTAGTTTTAATTTTTATGTTCATTTTAATGTCACGATTTTTCATCCAATTCAGACCATTTGGGGGATTTGTTTTCTGTTTTGTTCTGCTTTGCTTTAACCAAGACAATAAAGAAAGAACAATAGAGAGCTGAGAGAATGCCTGCGTGCCCTCTGCCCCTTCTTGGCTCATCAGCATTATTTGGGAACTACCTGCTCTCACATTTGCTCCTGACTTTTAAGCTCTGTCATTCACTTAGTAATAATAATAATGATTATGGTAAGCAGTGTTTACAGAACGCTTGCTATTGTACTGTGTAATTGAATCTGAATCACAAATTGAGATAAACGGTATTTTTACTTCAGGTGCAAGAACTAAGAGTGATATTCAAGTTTACAGAGCTTTTCCTTTACCATGTGATTAGCATTGTGACTTCTGCATAATGGAAAACTGATAAATATTTTTGGGTTAAAAATAAATAAGACATATGAATGTCCAAAATTAATTTTTTAAGTGTAAAAACTAGTAGAGGAGGTGGTTGTGGAAACCAATAAACTTGTAATCAGTAACTAAAGGTGATATGGATGTTGGCTAAGAGATGTAATGACATAAAGATTTTATATTTTTTTATAATTTGAAGACATTTATTGATTAAGACTTTAGGGAAACTTGGTATTTACATGGATAAAAAGGAGGAGGCAATGTGATTCTCATTAATGTTGTTTTAATAAGTCCCTTTATCTTATAATGATAATTATAAGATAACATAATCCTGTGCTTCTCTGAGGTATTTGTTTTATCATTGTAGACTTACAAATATTTAACATTAAAATTAAATATATTCTCACACAATTTATTTCAGAATTAATTTTATTTTAAAAATGCTAGCATTGGCAAGTTGCTCATTAAATTTGTGTATTTTTTTATTCTAAGTATTTAGAATTTTATCTAGACATATAAATTTTTTCTTTTTACATGAATCCATCAATTCATGTAAAGCTTAAATACTAATATCTAATATCTATGCATGTTTATGATGATGAAAATGTTCTATAGTTTTGAGGCTATATAGATATTATTATGCAGAAGAAGAAAAGCCCAATACTCTAATAAAACATAAATACCAAATAAATAATAAATAAATAAAACAGTATAGAGACACCATAAAATTAAATCATGGCAAGAAAAACAATGTTTAAAAAGTGTCCTTTTTTGTAAAACTTTAAAATGCCAAAAATATAGATATCAATTATACAAATCTTTTTTTTTAAATATTTTATTTATTGATTTTTTTAGAGAGAGGAGTGAGAGAGAGAGACAGAGAGAGAGAGAAGGGGGAGGAGCAGGAAGCATCAACTCCCATATGTGCCTTGACCAGGCAAGCCCAGGGTTTCGAACCGGCGACCTCAGTGTTCCAGGTCGACGCTTTATCCCACTGCGCCACCACAGGTCAGGCCAATTATACAAATCTTAACAGAATCTCAGGATTGGAGGTTCCCCAAATAACATATCTTCTAACTTTTAGTGTAAGTCTTCTGTACACTATAATTAACATTTCCAGACTGGAGGCTTCACTGCCATTCATTTTAGAAATATAATTATTGTTACCACTGAATTGAATGGCAAAGTCAGATGTACGTGTGAATAAAATGAATGCAGTGTTGTATTGTCCAGCTGTACCAGACATTATTCATTGGTGCTTGGCACCTATTCCTCGTTTTCTCTTGCTAAAGAGGCGCTGATTGCAAGATACCTACCTTTGGACCTTCACTTTACTCCTGGCTCATTGAATGAAGAGCATTTGAGATCTAAGGGTAATTATAACACCTTTAGAGATGATTAGTTCAAGGCATATATCTTAATGCGTACCAATGAGAACAATTTTTTGTGACCTTTTGGAAAAGTTTGTGGTTGCCTTACTATTAACACTTGCCTCACTCCTATGAGATAGAAGATTGAGATATGTGACCTAATATTGCTGTTGACATCAGCTACCAGATGAAAAAATCAGACATGGACAAGAGGGTCTAGAGAACCGAGGGAATCCTGCTATCTCCTACAGCAAGTTACAGAAAAGTACATTTTGGTTTCTTTAAGCCAATATAAAAATATAGTCTTGTTTGTTCTTAAAGTAAAATTGTATAAAATACAAAATAAATTACATGTCTCAAGGCTGATTCTATCTATATAAAGCCATAGTCAAATTCCCAATGATACATGAACTGACAAAATTCTTCTGACATTTTTCATGTTCTGTAAATTTGTTCTTTTTATTAATAATTAAGCACACAATTTATTGGCTCAAGTTCATTGAGCACCCAATTGAGATGAAAGATTCTTCGAGTTAGCATGTTCATAATGTCAAACTTAGATTTGTTTATATTATGCTCATGAAACTCACAACTGAAATAGCATTTGTCCTTTTTTGTTTATTATTATTATTATTATTAATTTTAATGCAGAGACATTGATAAATCAGGGTACATATGGTCAGAGAAAACATCTCCATATTATTTTGACATTTGATTATGTTGCATACCCCTCACCCAAAGTCAAATTGTCTTCAGTCACCTTCTATCTGGTTTTCTTTGTGCCCCTCCCCTCCCCCCACCACCTCTCTCTCCTTCCTCACCCCCTTCCCACCCCCCCCCACACCCCCACCCTGTTACCATCACATTTTTGTCCATGTCTCTGAGTCTTATTTTTATGTCCCATCGATGTATGGATTCATATAGTTCTTAGTTTTTTCTGATTTACTTATTTCACTCCGTATAATGTTATCAAGGTCCATCCATGTTGTTGTAAATTATCTGATGTCATCATTTCTTATGACTGAGTAGTATTCCATAGTATATATGTACCAAAGCTTTTCAATCCACTCGTCCACTGATGGACATTTGGGCGTTTCCAGATCTTCGCTATTGTGAATACTGCTGCCATAAACATGGGGGTGCATTTCTCCTTTTGGAACAGTTCTATGGTGTTCTTGGGGTATATTCCTAAAAGTGGGATAGTTGGGTCAAAAGGCAGTTCAATTTTTAATCTTTTGAGGAATCTCCATATTGTTTTCCACAGTGGCTGCATCAGTCTGCATTCGCAGCAGCAGTGCAGGAGGGTTCCCTTTTCTCCACATCCTCGCCAGCACTTATTCTGTGTTGTTTTGTTGAATGCCATTCTGACTGGTGTAATTTAAAGAACACATACATTGGAAAAATATTTTGAAAATGAACAAACATGTTAAATAACTAAAAAGAGAATACTGCAAAATTGAACTTTGGGCTGTATTATTCATTTGGTGTACAGAGTTAAATGAGTTTGTGGGCATCAGTATATACATTTGCTATACTATGAATGCATCAAAGGCTAAGAAGATTATCTGCTTTCCCTGCTAGTATAACCTGTGTCTCTGCTTTCGCCTATAACCTAGAAGGCACTCAAAATATATTTGGCTAATGAATAAATGATTTTCCAAAGTCTTGACTGAAAAATTAAATGTTTTTCATCAAGACTAATAGATTCTTTATTTTAATAGAGAGGAACTGAATAGTGTGAAAGTTTAGTTAGGCTGCTGTATTTGAGGGTTATACAATTTTGCCATGAGAAATAAAGACATTCATAAAATAAAATATCCATCAACTTGTTCAATTCCCAAATATTTATTTAAACCTTTCAACTCTTTGGATTAAAAACATTTTACTAGATGAATTTGACAGAGCATAATGTAATCAAGAACCTCTGCTTTTTCTCAATCCTGTTGCCCTTCCATCCTTTCTATGGCATTGTTCATTTTCCTCTGCTCACTGACACCTCTGATAGGTTGCATAGATTGTACAATGTCTTCCACGAAGTTAAAATTCCTCTGCTCCCTGTAAAGCATTAAAAGTCCATATCATGCACTTCAGTCTTGACTAGTGTAAAGTTATTTATTTATATTTAAAAATTATTACTCTTATTCTTTTCAGGCCTGCTGAGAAGTGGTAACCCATAGGGGAAAAGCAGCCCATGGGTAGCTTCTTTTTTTCTTACTTGCCTCCTCCTCCAATCAAAAACTTATATTCCTGACCCCCTCCATGTGACACACAAGGGCAGAGGAGATTAGAAGTTTGGAACAAAATTTGACAAGACAGCACAATGGTGCTTCTGCCTCAATGCCTTCTGGGAATTATGGGGATATGCTGATAACTCTTAATTTCATGGGGTGTTTGGGTGGGTTACTCTGATGTCTACAACTGGGAACTTTTGGATTGGCATCAATACACTGGCTTAAGCTGTATGATGCATCTAGATGCCTCCTTCCAAGTAAAAGAACACAATAACTAAATGACAAACCTCACAGTCAATCTACCATCAAATGCCTCTTTAACTTTATTCAGTATTAGATAATTGATCACATAGTGCTGTGGTCTTCAGCTCTTAGTTTTATTTCACCATTTTGTAATATCCCCCATTTTCCTTGAGCTACTTTTCTTCTTAAAGTATATTTTACCCTAATATTAATATCACTATACTAGATTTATTTTATTCTCCCGGATTAATATTTTTATTCTTTTTATTTGAACACTTTTATAGTTTATACAGTGTGTCTGTAAAGTCATGGTGCACTTTTGACCAGTCACAGGAAAACAACAAAAGATGATGGAAATGTGAAATCTACACCAAATAAAAGGAAAACCTTCCCAGTTTCTGTAGGATGATGTGGCAGCATGTGCGCATGAGCAGATGATGTTGTAACACCGTGTATACCGCGGAGCAGCCTATGTCCATGCCAGTCGAGATGTGGACGGTACAGAGGAAAGTTCAGTGTGTTCTGTGGCTCGCTAAATTTGAATCCGTGACCAAAATGCAACGTGAATATCAGCACATTTATAACAGAGTGCCACCACATAGGAATAACATTACTCAGGATAAGCAGTTGAAGGAAACCGGCAGTTTGGTGGAGAAACCCCGTTCTGGTAGACCATCAGTCAGTGATGAGTCTGTAGAGGCTATACAGGATAGCTACCTAAGGAGCCCTAAAAAATCTGTGCGTGAGCCCACATCGAACTGCACTGAATAGGTATGAAACTGGGAGAGTTTTCCTTTTATTTGGTGCATATTTCACATTTCTATTGTCTTTTGTTGCTTTCCTATGACCGGTCAAAAGTGCACCGTGACTTTATGGACACACTGTATTTATTTGGTTCCTCTGTAAACCATCTAGATTTTAATCTCTTTAGATCTTATAGAGTGTTTCAACCATTATAATGATTGAATGATTTGGGTTGGTTTATTATATTATATATTATTTTACCTTTTTTATGTACCATCTTTGATTTATTTGCTTATTTTTGTCTTTTTTGTTTCCTATTTAATTAACCATTTTTAAATTTATTCCTTTTATTGCCACTATTACATGAATGATTCTATAATTGTTCTTTCAATAGTTACCCCTAAATTTGTTATGTGCATATTGATTTAATAAAATTCAAGTAACATTTGTATTTAAGGAAGCAGTTAAATCTCCAGTCACTTTCTACTCTTTTGTAATACATAATTTCCCTTCTTCATATTATCTGATGCAATATTAGATATTTTTGTTTATCACTTATTTCATGCCACTAGAGTAAAATTCCAGAAACTTTTTCTGTCACTGTTATTGCATATTTCAATGCCTTAGCTTTGTTTGGTACATTTTAGACATCCAATAAGTTTTTAATGAATACTTAAGAAATACTGTTTGCCTTTATAAAGTAACATTATCTTATAGAATAGAGCAGTACTAACAAATAAACTTTCTTCTTTCTTCTCATTTCCAAAAATAAAATAAAAATATTGGTTCATGTGGTTTGGTGACAGTTTCTATTATCATTGAGAAAAAATCAAGAGAAGAAAAAATGTTACAATTATAATTTAATTATTTTCATTTCTTTCTTTCCTTCCTTCCTTCTTTCCTTCCTTCCATCTTTCATTTCCTTTTTTTCTTTCTTTCTTTTTTTTCTTTATTTTCTTTTTTCTTTCTTCCTATCTTTCTTTTTCTTAAAATAACCAGATATACTCTGTATAACAATCAGTAGAAACTGAAACTCTGCCATGTTCTCTGGAACAAATTAATTTTAGGATCTTTTAAGTATTTCATTTAACAAACATTGACTTGATACATGACCTATCGCATAAGTCTATGATCTTTTTGACTCAGAGATGAGTAACACTCTTATCTGATTTTGAGATATGCATATTCTAGTAGGAATGATGGACATGTAAACATTGATTATAATAGTTCCCAATTCTTTGTCCTTTAATACTATGGGTTTTGCAGATAATTCACTGTGAGCTCAGAAGGGTTTTTGAGGTTACCTTACAAAACTATTTTAGCATAACTCTATGTTTTTTATATAACCTTTAGAGCATTGAATAAATGGAATGTTGGTGTCCCCAAAAATTCTTATGTTAAACCTAACTTCTAACTGATAGTACTTGGAAACTTGTTCTTCAGAGAGTGATTAGGTCATAACGGTGGAGTTCTCATGAATAGGATTAATGCCTTAATAAAAGAGCACCCAAGGAATTCCAACAAGTGAAATAACAGTGAGAAGACACCTATGAATCAGAAAGATAGTCCTCACCAGACACAAGATCCGTCGGTGCCTATGTCTTGGACTTCCAGTCTCCAGACTGTAAGAAATAAATTTCTGTTGCTTATAAGCTAAGCAGTTTGTGGTAATTTTGTTATAACAGCCAGAACACACTAAAACAACCACCTTTAATATATATCATATGTAATCTTATAATCAAAGTAGAGCATTCATTCATCTAACTTCAGGGCTTTGGAACATTCTGCTATTTGGTTGAAAAACTCTTCCTTAAATATTTACAACCTTATTTACCTTGTTTATCTTGACTTCTTCTTTCTTATCACTTGGTCATAGAGACTTTCTATAATCAGTTTTTTAATGGTATATCTGTCTCTCCTCATCCATGCCCCTGCTTTATTCTCTAATATCCATATAATTAACTGAAATGATGTCTCATACTCAGTTGCTTATTTATCAGTAAATTGTCAGTCACCCCAGTGAAATAAATCTCATGACAGCAGAGTCATTGTTTCTCTTGGTTAATCTTGTACTTTTACGTACCTGGCATAACTAGTAGATATCCACTATGTATGTTAAATTAATGAATAAGAAATCCTAAATTTATATTAATTTTCATAAAAGAAAAGTTTTCCCATGTGTATATAAGCTGGATGCATTGGGAAGCTATTAGAAAAATAAGCTCCCCCAAAGTAAATATTTACTCTTTACTGCATTTTATTAAACACTCTGGAGTTAAGCAAACTAGAAAGTGGAAATGGTGCCGTAGGCCAAATCACATAGTATATTAGACCTGAGGGATTATGGCCAGAGAGTGCTCTTGTCCGTTCATTTCAAAACACAATCCCCAGACTTTGTTCTGTACACTTGGGACCTTTTTAAAGTTCAGAAATGTTTTAAAGTTTCAGTATGTTTTGAAGGTGGTTTTGAGGTTTCCTTTTTCCGTATATTCAACACACTTTTTATATTCTATCTGGACCCATAACTTAAATTATTTGAATACCACCAGTGTATTGAACTGAAAGAAGTTTGGCTAATTTTGACAGATTGCCATTAAACTGGGCAGACATAAGGAAAATTAGGCACTGCACTTTTCCTCCTTATGTTGGGTGGTTCATTAAAACCCTGCCCCTCAATATGCCTAGTAACACTTCCAATCATAAAATTAGTAAATTTTATAATAATAACATTCCCCAGACCTTCTAAATTTATTGTTGATTATTATAAATAATTATTATTTTAAATATTAAACATTTAATTGTATTTGCTTCCAAAGGTTACAAAAATAAAACAAATCAATGAGAAAAACTATTAGACAATATAGTATATTCAAGTATGAACATTTAACCAGTAGAAGAAGAAATTCAACAAGGTAAGAAACATAATGTTTAATCAGATTGTGGGCCAAAGTCATGTAAATTATTATAATATCCAACTTTATTGAAAGGACATTGTGTGTTGTGTGTCAGATATGGTTTTAAAACTTAGCATGAACTAACTAATTATTGCCATTGCAATAATTTTATTGCAATAACATTATTGTCATTGTAATCTTCATTTTATCAATGAGGATCTCATTTGTCATAAGTAGTGAAGTTTGTATATAAAATCAGAATATTCGGGTCTCAGAAAACACAGTCTTATCCATTCTGCAATCCTTCCCTGCTTAGCTCTATCAACCTGCTCAGCTCTATTGACTTCTGTCTGCTTGCATAAATACCCTTATTAAACTAATCATTTATTTATCATAAAATTGACCAAGTAAACTTTTGCATTTATCTCTTAGAAATGAAAACTAATATTCACCCAAAATCTTGTGCTTATAAACTTTGTTTATAATGTCAAACATTGAGAAGTACCAAAATTTCTTTTAATCAACGAGTGACAAATCAAACTGTGGTATATCCATCCACAGCATGAAATATATCAATAAAAATAAATCAACTTTTGATACACACAATAACTTAGATGGCTCCTTCAAGGACATTAAGTTGAGTGTGAAAAGTTAATTCAAAGGGTATATATGAATCATACTGCATGGCTGTATTTATATAACATTCTCATTTGACAAAATTATAGAGGTGGAGAGTATATTAGTGTTGCTAGAGATTGAGGTTGTAAATATTTAAGGAAGAGTTTTTCAACCAAATAGCAGAATGTTCCAAAGCCCTGAAGTTAGATGAATGAATGCTCTACTTTGATTATAAGATTACATATGATATATTAAAGGTGGTTGTTTTAGTGTGTTCTGGCTGTTATAACAAAATTACCACAAACTGCTTAGCTTATAAGCAACAGAAATTTATTTCTTACAGTCTGGAGACTGGATGTCCAAGACATAGGCACCGATGGATCTTGTGTCTGGTGAAGACTATCTTTCTGATTCATAGATAGGTAGATAGGTGTCTTCTCACTGTTACTTCACTTGTTGGAATTCCTTGGGTGCTCTTTTATTAAGGCATTAATCCTATGCATGAGAACTCCACTGTTATGACCTAATCACTCTCTGAAGAACAAGTTTCCAAATACTATCAGTTAGAAGTTAGGTTTAACATAATTATGCAGGAGTAGAACTTTCCATAATGAAATCACTATTATATCTGATATATTGTCTGTGACAATGTATTTAACACAAACAATAGAAAGACTTTTAGATGATGATTTTCACCCAGGTGGTTTCAAAGGTATCTTTTTTAATAATGTACTTCTCTTCATAGAGTGAAAGTCTGTTGAATTCCAGTATTTTTTAATTTATGAAAAGACATTAAAATATAAGCTTAGGGTTTATTTTCCTTTTATTAATTGACTTGTTTTTTGGGGTTTTTTTGTGGGTTTTTTTTTTAGACAGAGGGGAAAAGACAGAGAGAAAGAGAGAGAGAAACATTGATTTGTTATATTTATTGCAGTCATTGATTTATTCTTGTATGTGCCCTTACTGAGGGGGCGATTAACCTTCAACTTTGGTGTATTGGATGATGATCTAACCAACTGATCTAACCCTAGGACCTAGGGTTTCTTCTCTTAATGACATTAACTAAAAAGCAAGATACTGGTCAGGATTTATATTTATAACTAAAGTGTGTTACTGTAATTTGAATTAAAATTTTTCTGACTCAAAATATGTGTATAAGTTTGCAAACATAAACATTTAAGCAAATATCAAGGTACCACATTATGTTCAGTATAAGTTTCTTAGTTGTGAACCATAAAATGATCCAAAAACCCCTAGAATTAGACACAGAAATGAATTTTCCCCTTCGCTTTTTGGTGAGAATGAGTTGTCTCTATTTATTCTGATTTCCAAGTGATTATTATCAGAATTATAAATGAGGTAAAATTGCATTCATAATAAAACAGAACAAGTTTCTGAAAGCTCATGGTAATCTGGGCAATTTTGAGATGAAAGATTTTACTATGGCAATTTCATGAAGCTTTATTTTTCTCCCTGTCATTATTTTTCCATGCTCTTTCATTTCACTGAAACACATTCACTTATCGAACCAAAAACTAATCTGAAAACATTACTGTTAGAGGATTTTCCTGTGAATAAAATTGTCAGTTTAGCTAATGATTCAGAAAGAAAAAGCCTTTTTAAGGGCTTTTTAAAAAATATTTTGTTAACCTTTAACAATTGAGATAATTGTTCCTGTAAGCAATTAATAGGAAAGAACTGTGTGTTACAGAGCCAGGTAACAGGCATACTGTGATGCTGCATGTATTTGACAAGAATAAACCCTGCTGCCTGACCTGTGGTGGCACAGTGGATAAAGCGTCGACCTGGAACACTGAGGTCGCTGGTTCGAAGCCCTGGGCTTGCCCAGTCAAGGAACAAACAGGAATTGATGCTTCCTGCTCCTTCCGCCTTCTCTCTCTCTCTCTCTCTCTCTCTCTCTCTCTCTGTGTGTGTGTGTGTGTGTCTCTCTCTTTTCTCTTTAAAAATGAATAAATAAAATCTAAAATAAAATTGAAAAGAGTGAATTAAAAAAAAAGAAAAAGAATAAACCCTGCTTATTTGGGTGGTACTCTTTGGAAAGGCTTTTTCAAAGATACAATAATCTCTGTTTTAACTTCACAACTTTCTTTTCTAGCAATGTTTATCCACACTCTTGACATTAGAAATACCTTAGAAGAAGTGGCCCCAGAACCAACATAGAGGGCAGTATAATGCAGACTGATATCAAATTCTACTACAAAGCCATTATAATCAAAACACATGGTACTAGCATAAAAACTGAGACATAGAGTAATGGAACAGAGAACCAAGAAAGAAACCCACACCTATATGATCAATTACTATTTGACAAACAAGGCAAGAACATACAATGGGGTAAAGACAATCTATTCAATAAATGGTGCTGGGAAAATTAAACAAATATATGCAAAAAATGAAATTACACCATAAACATAAACTCAAAATAGATTAAAGACTTAAATATAAGACTTAAAACTATAAAACTCCTAGAAGAAAGTATAGACAATAAAATCCCTGACAATTTTTTTAGGGATACTTTTTCTGATATATCCTCAGGCAAGAGAAACAATAAACAAATGTGACTACATTACACTACTTTTTTTTTCCCCAGCAAAGGATACCATCAACAAAATGAAAAACAACCTAATTAGTAATTAAAATATTTACCAATGATAAATCTGTTAAGGAGTTACTATCTAACTTTATAAAGAACTCACACTACTCAACACCAAAAGATCCAATTTAAAAATAGGTAAACGACCTGAATAGGTACTTCTCCAAAGAGGACATTCAGATGGTCAATAGACATATAAAAAGATGCTCAACATCACCAATCATCAGAGAAATGAAAATTAAAACCACAATGAGATCTCACCTCACACCTATCAGAATGACTGTCATTAATAAATCAATAAACAATGAATGCTGGCAGGAATGTGAAGTAAAGGGAACCTTCATGCACTGCTAGTGGAATTGCCAATTGGTGCAGCCACTGTGGAAAACAGTATAAAGTGTCCTATGAAATTAAAAATGTAACTACCTTATGACCCAACAATTCCACTTCTGCATATATGTCTGAAAAGTCCTAAAACATTAAGTTAAAAGAATATATGCACCCCTATGTTCATTGCAGCGTTATTTACAATAGTCAAGATATGGAAACAACATAAATCTACATCAATAGTTGTCTAGAGCCCTGGCCGGTTGGCTCAGTGGTAGAGCGTCGGCCTGTCGTGTGGGGAACCCAGGTTCGATTTCCAGCCAGGGCACATAAGAGAAGCGCCCATTTGCTTCTCCACCCCCCCCCTTCCTCTCTGTCTCTCTCTTCCCCTCCCGCAGCCAAGGCTCCATTGGAGCAAAGATGGCCCGGGCGCTGGGGATGGCTCCTTGGCCTCTGCCCCAGGTGCTAGAGTCGCGGCAGAGTGACGACCCGGAGGGCCAGAGCATCGCCCCCTGGTGGGCAGAGCATCGCCCCTGGTGGGCGTGCCGGGTGGATCCCGGTCGGGCGCATGCGGGAGTCTGTCTGACTGTCTCTCCCCATTTCCAGCTTCAGAAAAATACAAAAAAAAATAGTTGTGTAGATAAAAATGTGGTGGTACACACACACACATACATATACATACATATATATATATATATATATATATATATATATATATATATATATATATATATATAATGGGATATTACTTGGTATAAATAAAAGAATGAAATTTTGTCATTTGTAACAGCATAGATAAACTTGCAGGGTATTATGCTGAATGAAAGAAGTCAGACAAAGAGTGGCAAGTAACAAAGAATTGAAAGAGACTTATAGACACAGAGAGTGGACTGGCAGTTGGCAGAGGGGAGAGCCGCTGGGGAACTAGGTAAAAAGAGGTGAAGGGGATTAGGAAGTACAAATTGGTAGGTACAAAATAGTCTTAGGAATGTAAAGTAGAGAATAAAATATAGTCAATATCTGCAGAAAATATATCAGAATGGTTCAGAAAAGCAATAGAAACTGTAATAAGTTAGCTTGCTATGAAAAAATCAACTGGGCAAGAATAGGCACACAATTTCAGAAACCACAAAATCGCTTGACAGCCTCTAGGAAACATGAGAACATTACTGATTAATAAAATAACTCTAATCCACTACTCGCCATGGCTCTCCTTAGAAATATTAGTGATGGAACTTTACAGGTACAAGAGGTTCACCTTGCTAGTGGCTTTTGAATCCAAACACTGATGGCAAAAGAATTAAATAGCACAATGAAAGAATAATTTAAAGATTTAGAATAAAGTTGCCCAGTAATACATTAAGTAAATGTTACTATAAAATCAAGCCGCTGCACAATAACTATTAAAATATATATTCTTTTTAAAAATATATATTCTTAGTCGATATTGATATTCTATAAAATATCCTGGTTCATATGTACATGTGATTGCTGTAACAAACCTTTTATTAGAAAATGTCAATCATTTTTTCCTGTATTAAGAAATTTGTAACATAACTTTTCTTAAGCATTGTCTTAATTTGATAAGAAGAAAGGAGCCATTAACTGTGTTAAATATTAGAAAATATTAGTTTTTATAAATTATCTGACACACACTGTTAGTTGCCCTTAATATATACCATATTTTTTTTCTCCATAAGACGCACTTTTTTCCTCTAAAGTGGAGGGGAAAATGCCCATGCATCTTATGGAGCAAATTTTCATTTTTTTTTAGCTGCTGTGGGTTCCCAGACAACTAGAAGAGTATTTGAACATTAAAGTCCCTTCTCATTTGTTAATAACACTGCTAATGGTTGTTAATACTGCTTGTTGAGTTTACATTGTTGAAATATTATTGTGGTATATTTTATTAAATATTTTAACACCATTTGGTTCAGAATATTTTTTTTATTATTTTAATTCTTTTTTTCTTTTCTTCTCAGACCAAGGAAGAAAAAGAAAATAAAAGGATAAACCCACCACACTGAGTAAATTACTAAAGCTTTTCTACTTTTTAACAGGGTCTTCCATCTGGCAGATTTATGGTCATATCCTCTTCAAAATAGACAAGATGCTTACCATATTTTAAAGATTCTAGGTTACCACAGAAAGAAAAATTTTACACAGTCACTGAACATCAAGGTTAAAAAACTGTCCTGCATGAAAAATATACTTAAAAATCATATGAATAAAAGAAAAATTAGTGTGTTTACGGAAAAATTAAAATCCTCATCACGTGCCACCTCAACGTGGACATTCCTTCTTCCTAGAGTCACTTAAGTTGTATGGCGTTCTTGCGTCCACCCATTTCCCTCATTACACTGTTCCTACCCAGCAGTATTCATTAAGGCAAACAAATCCTTTTCTGAAGAGATCTTAAAGAAATCGTGGACAAAGAGCAAACTTTTAGCATTAAAAGAGGTTAACATATACATAGCCTTTATAATGTACATTAAGCATATTTTTCTTGGACTAGTGACAAGAAAAGATGAACATGCTTGCTAACAATGTCAAAAAGTTTAAAATGTTTTTATTTTTTATTTTCCTCCTTAAAATCCTAGGTGCGTCCTATGGTCAAGTACATCATAATGAAGTAAATAATATGGTAAAAGAAAAATTAACTCTTTGATCCAGAAGGGCAAAGGCTTGAACACAAAATTGAAATTTTCCTTTATAGTAAAAATATGTGCCCTGGCAAGTTGGTTCAGTGGATATAGAGCCCTGGCCTGGCATCTGTCCACCCTAGATTTGATTCCCAGTCAGGACACACAAAAGAAGAGACCATCAGCCTGCCCTGTGGCGGCAAAGTGGATAAAACATAGACCTGGAATGCTGAGGACGCCGGGTGAAAACCCCAGGATTGCCTGATCAAGACACATATGGTCATTGATGCTTTCCTCTCTTCCTCACTTTTCTCTCAGTCTCTCTCTCTGTCTCTCTCTCTCTGTCTCCTCTCTCTAAAATGAGTAAATAAAAAAAAGATGCACAGAAAAAAATGATTTAAAAGAAAAAAGAAGAGACCATCCATTTTTCTTCCCATCCCTCTCCCCACCCCACCCCCATTTTCTCCTCCCACAGCAAGTGGCTCGATTGGTCCAAGTGTCAGTCCTGGACATTTAGGATACTCAGTTGACTTGAGTATCAGCCTCAGGTGGGGTTGCCAGGTAATCCTGGTCAAAGAGCATGAAGGAGTCTATCTTACCATCTCTCCTCTTCTCACTTAAAAAAATACGTGCAACTTTCCATATAAAAAGACAAGAATTTATTGAACTTGTTTACCTATATTTAAATTAACATGTTTTTTACTGAATTAAATATAACAATATGCCTAAATAATCTCAGCTGTTTACATAATTTGGAACTCTTTGACCCAGATAATTTTTGAGAAATATGTTTTTTGCATCTAATGAAAGCTGACCTTTTAAAGGAGACAACACCTAGAATGCATAACTGTGTTTGGTTTCTTGTTGAGCCTTCCCTTTGAAGTGTCCTTCACTGTTATAGCCCTTAGGCATTGAAAACAAAACAATGTGTCTTGACTAGTTAATATCTAGAGGACAATCTCAGAGTCATTGCAAGGAAGCAAAGGCAAGAATAGTTCTAGTAGTGGGGGAAAATAATGCAAAGATGACAAATCTTTTTAAAAATATTAAAAATTGATTTCATAATAAAGTTAAGTTTTGTCTTCTAGAAAACATAAATACTATTAGGCAAAAATGACTAGCTGAACAACAATATTCATGTTTTCCTTTCATAAGACACAACTAGTTGTTCATGGAAAATGACTATTCAGCTAGGAGCTTCACTGATAAACCATCTTATTTGTCTTGAGACCATCTGATTAGTTCTTTCCAATGAAATGAGAACTGAAATAATATGGGTCAATTCTAGGCCATGGTGTTTAGAAGTCAGTGTACTTTCTGTAATCTTCTGTCTGGTGGCTGAATGTCAATGTCCACAGTGACTTTGGAATCCACTTTTTGGAGATGGCAGGTATTCCAGTGACCTGAGTCCCAGTAACTTCCTTACCTCTTAACTCTCCTGATATAACCCAACAGAATCTGAAACATGCACACTGGTGAAGTACATACACATTCATATGCTAATGTTTTTCTAATACAACATACCAAAATTTATACCAGGGGTCAGGAACCTATGGCTCGCAAGCCAGATGTGGCTCTTTTGATGACTGCATCTGGCTCGCAGACAAATCTTTAATTAAAAAAAATAACAAAAATATAAAATATTTTTATGTATTACAATCCATTCATTTCCTACCGCTCATGTTCATGGTTGCAGGTGGCTGGAGCCAATCACAGCTGTCCTCCGGGACAACACCAAATTTTTATTAAATAATGCATAATGTACATGGGTCATTGTGAGATCGGGAAGTAAACTTCCCTCCTTTTAATCAAGTAGTCAGCTAGCTAATTACAGAAACCCTTTTGAAGAAGAAGATGGCTAAAAGAAAAAAAGATGAGGAGTATCGTACTTTTCAGCAGGAATGGACAGAGGAATTCGCCTTTGTGGAGAGAGCAGGTTCTGCAGTGTGTCTGATATGCAATGATAAAACTACATCGATGAAACGGTCAAATATAAAGCAGCACTTCAACAAACGCCATACTACATTTGCATTGAAATATCCAGCGGGGGACAGCAGGAAGAAAGCATGTCAAGAGCTAATGTGCAGAGTGCAAGCTAGTCAGCAGCAACTCCATGTTTGGACCCAACAAGGTGACTGGAATTCAGCTAGCTTTGCTGGTGCTTTAGCAATTGTGAGAAACGGAAAGCCATTCACAGATGGGAAGTATGCTAAAACATTCATGCTTGATGTTGCCAATGAACTTTTTGACGACTTTTCAGATAAAGACAAAATAATCAAATGAATAAAAGACATGCCTCTGTCGGCAAGAACTGTTCACGATTGTACCATCATGATGGCAAATCAAATTGAGGCAACACAAATGAAGGACATAAGGGCAGCACCATTCTTTTCTCTCGCTTTGGATGAGTCAACAGATGTAAGCCATTTATCCCAGTTCAGCGTGATTGCAAGGTATGCTGTCGGTGACACACTACATGAGGGAAGTCTTGCTGTTTTGCCTATGAAAGAGATGACAAGAGGGGAGGATTTATTCATCTTTCACTGAGTTCGCTAAAGAAAAAAAATCTACGGATGGATAAACTTATTTCAGTGTGTGCTGATGGTGCTCCGTGCATGGTGAGGAAAAACAGGATTCTTAGCGCTTCTTTGTGATCATGAAAAGAGACCCATCCTAAGTTTTCCACTGCATCCTACATCAGGAGGCGCTTTGTGCTCAGATGTGTGGCGAACATCTTGGTGAAGTGATGTTGCTGGTCATTCATTCGGGTGTTCCACTTTATTGTTTCTGGAGCTTTAAATGATTGCCAGTTTAAAACACTGCTGGAGGAAGTTGGGAATAATTATCCTGGTCTTCTTCTTCACAGCAATGTTCATTGATTGTCAAGAGGGAAGGTGCTCAGCCATTACACGGCTTGTGTGAGCAAAATCCGTACTTTTCTTGAAATGAAAAACGTCGAGCATCCTGAGTTAGCTAACACTGAGTGGCTCCTGAAGTTCTACTATCTCATGGACATGACTGAACATCTGAACCAGCTCAATGTGAAAATGCAAGGCATTGGGAATACAGTCTTATCCCTTCAACAAGTGTTGTTTGCATGTGAAAACAAGCTGGAACACTTTGGGAAACTGGGAGAGTTTAGAGATGCATGCACAGCAAGTGACCCTGCTTAATATTTTTTATCTCCAGCAGCTAGCGGGCTTCACATCTAATCTCCTGCAGTCATTCAAAGCATACTTTGGAGAATTTTTTGAGCGCACTCGTCTTTTTAAGTTTATCACCCATCCACACGAGTGTGCAGTGGATAGTGCTGACCTGAGTTACATCCCTGGTGTCTCCATCAGAGATTTTGAGCTACAAGCTGCTGACCTACAGGCCTCAAACATGTGGGTGAATAAGTTCAAGTCACTGAATGAAGATTTGGAAAGACTTGCACGACAGCAAGCAGAGTTGGCGGGCAAACACAAGTGAGGAGAAATGAAAAAACTTCAACCCACGGAACAGCTGATTGTCAAAACTTGGAACGCGCTTCCCGTCACATACCACACACTGCAGCATGTGAATATTGCTGTACTGACAATGTTTGGCTCTACGTATGCATGTGAGCAGTCTTTCTCACATCTAAAGAATGTTAAGACCAACCTACGATCACGTTTAACGGGTGAAAGTCTGAACGCCTGCATGAAGCTTAAGCTCACCACGTATCAACCAGACTACAAAGCCATTAGCAAAACCATGTAGCACCAGAAATCACATTAATGGTAAGAAGTACTTTATTTATCATTGGTTATCAACAGCAGAACAACGTTATTAAAAAGAATTCAGAGACTTATTGTACTTTAAAAGTGTTGATCTTACATAAAATGCACACATTTACTTGTATTTAGTGTTAAACATATTGTATGGCTCTCACAGAATTACATTTTAAAATATGTGGCATTCATGGCTCTATCAGCCAAAAAGGTTCCCAATCCCTGATTTATACGTTAGCTTTAATAACCTATTGAAAAGACTAATTTACTATTTATTTTTATGTTATGGGAATAGAATAAAATATTTTTAGTATTTTATTATTCATATTCTGAATACCTATACAGAATACAGTTTTTTAAAATTAATCAGGACCTGACTTGTGGTGGTATAGTGGGTAAAGTGTCAACCTGGAATGCTGAGGTTGCTGATTCAAAACCCCAGGCTTATATGGGAGTCAAGGCACATATGGGAGTTGATGGTTCCTGCTCTTCTTCCCTGCTTTTCTCTCTCTCTCTCTCTCTCTCTCTCTCTCTCTCTTCTATCTAAAATGAAATCTTTAAAAAAGAGAACATTTTATTAAAATTGTATATAAACTTTACAATAGTGTATTCTTCCCATACTTTTACAGTTAGAAAATATACTTGTAATATTATAACTACCAATCAGATATATATGTTTAAGTTTAGATTTCTCAGAAGTATATCTTGAGACAAGTATTTTAGTCTACGTAGTTTATTTAGAAAGTGACCCCAAAAAACAACAGTTAAGAGAGAAGATAGGAAGAGAAAAGAGTTAATAAAATCTAAAGTTCAGCCCCACTGGAAAACGAGGTGAGAACATAGAGAATATAGGTCACCATTATTGCACCAGAGAGCAAGGAATCCAATGAAGTTATCCAAAAATTCTCCATCATGCCTGAGTTACGGCATGGGCCAAGTGTGCCCCGTGGTCTAATAAAAACAGCCACAGAAAGAGTTACAGATTCATGGTAAATATCCTTAAGTGGGTTGAAGTGCAAGCTAAGAGAATATGGATGATGTGTTCTGAACATTTGCTATGCTATATATTTCCATCTGATTTGGTGGCAAAGAGAAATAGAAAGACTAAAGAATTAAATTTTATTTTATTTATTAATATAATACATCATTAATCATTACATATGATTTTTAAGGAAATAAAATGCTTTGTAGAACAGAGGTCTTCCACTTACAATTCCCCTATCCAGAAGTAACAAGTACATTTTTTTTTTTTTTGGTGTAATTTGTTGATGTCACTCTTGCTGATTTTAAAATTGGTTGTTTGGAAATAAACTGGATTTAGATTTTCACTTCCAGTTATAATGGAGTTAAAGAAATTGAAACAACTACAAATCCAAACAAAATGTACTCAAATTCTTCAGACACTGGACTTCAGGCATTAAAGGACAGTGGTCTCTGAGAAATGGGACACAAATGAGGTAAGTACCACAGTTAATCTAGCGTACACCCTTGAGAGACTCCAGACCAGGGCACAGAGAAAAACTAGCCCAGGAGCAGACTGCCTGAGTTGAGATGGAGCTGAGTCAGATACCGAGGAAGTTGGGTTCGCAGGACAGAGTCCAGAGAGGAGAGGGATGCCCAGAGAGAACTGTGGAGATACTCAGAAAGTCCCTTTGTGTATCAAACTGAGGATTTGGAGGAAAAAGGGAAAGAACCTTCCAAAATGAGTAGGAGGGAAGGTGTCTGTCATTCCCAAAGAGCACAGAATAGAGTTTGATTCATTCATACTGGAAAAATTTATGATTGCTGAGGCACTAGAGGACACAGAGTGGTCTTGCCTCAACAGTGGGAACTACTTTGAAAGAACATTACTTTCATCCTTCTTTAATAATTCCAAAAGCAAGAACCAGATAAAAACTGTTTATAAGTAAAACAGTTTGGCAGTTATTAAATAGTAATATATACACCTATCATTACATCAACTTCACTCCTGTTTAAGTAGGAAGGGGAATATAGGCACATGTTCATATAAAGGCATATATCAGCATATTTATAAAAACTTTATTTATAATATCTCAAAACTATAAATCACCCTAATGCCCATCATCAAAATAAGTAAAAAAATTGTTATATACCTGAAACTTATATAATATTGTATGTCAACTGTAATTGAAAATTTTAAAAATAATTTAAATAAAATAATATGATTAGCGCCTGACCAGGCGATGGCACAGTGGATAGAGCATTGGACTGGGAAGCAGAGGACCCAGGTTTGAAACCACAAGGTCTCCAGCTTGAGACCGGGCACATGTGGTTTGAGCAAGGCTTACCAGCTTGAGCAAGTGGTCACTCAGTCTGCTGTGGCCCCACAGTCAAGGCACATATAAGAAAGCAATCAATGAACAACTATGGAGCTGCAATGAAGAATTGATGCTTCTCATCTCTCTCTCTTCCTGTCTGTGTGTCCCTGTCTGTCCCTCTCTCTGTCTCCCTCTGTCTTTGTCGCACAAAAAATGTGGTTAGCATAAAAATTGTTGTACATTTATACAATAAAATGCCACCTATATATTATAATAATCTACTGATATATACTACAACATAGACGAATCTCAAAATAATTATGCCAGTGAAAGATGCTAAACAAGAAAGAGTAAATAGTGTGTCATGACATGTATATGAAATTCTAGGAAATACAAATTAGTGTATAGTGATGGAAGGCAGATCAGTGTTTGCCTGGAGATACAAGATGGGGTACAAAAGGATGGGACAGAGTATTTACAAGTATCATAACTAATATTTAAGGGGATTGGTATGCTCATAGTTTTTTTATAGTGATTTTTTTTTACTAATGACTATTTATTCCAAAACATCAAATCTTATACTTTCAATATGTGCAATTTTATGCAGATCAATTATACTTAAATATATCTGTTTAAAAGAAAAAAAAGTTTGAAATTTGTGCTCAAAATCAGTGTTCTCATTCAGTAAATTTTAAAAAATCTTTATTTACCAATAGAAAAATAATGAATTTTACAAAAAATCTTCTCTATTAAGCCAAACATCTAAAAAGAGTTATTTGGCTGCTAATTTTATGTTAATATCTATACACATACATTATATACAGTCATATTAGGAACTCATTAATATATATTTGTCTGTATACATGCATGAGTGACAGCATCATTTTTTTGTCCTTTACAGTGTGACTTGATCAACTAACTCTCAAAACCTTTTTGGTAAACATCATTTGGCAGAATGTGGTTAATCTAAACATCTTTGAAACATTTACTGAATGTGCATGTTGTGAATGTGGAATTTCTGGAAACTGAATCTCGAGCCTCTTAGAGCAGGGGAGGGACAGATGGCCAGTTATTACATAAGGCAGTAGTTAAAGACTTTGCCTCTCAGCGACCCTCTTAAAGCTAAGAGTAAGCATCTGGTGGGTATGCATGAGGTACTAAGTGGACTACAAAGTCTGGGAGAGAAGCCACTTGGCTGCTCTGAGCTATCAAGGCTTTCTTAGAGAAAGCACCATATGGATCTATATTGGGATAAGGATAGCTCAAATGGAAACTGAAGAAACAAGCTAAAGTAAATTAAAAACAGAAGTTAAGTAGTTTTGTGAGGAACTAAAATCAGAGGCCTAAACTTGAGTTCATAGTTTTTTCCATTTATTGCACAATGTGTATTTCATGACATTTTTCTGCCAAATGCAGTGCCATTTAAGGACTGACATAGTGTGATTTATATATTCCTACACATAGTGCTATTTTATGACTATTTTGGGTGTCAGAGTTCATTTGTATATTTAGTATGCTACATACATGGGTCATTTGAGATCAACCATTTTATTTATAAACTTTTCTTGATAGAAAACAAGTGTCACCATTTTTGTGAAGAACATGTTTAGCAATCAAAATAACATGCTTCAAATTGGTAAATCTTCAGCAAATATATATCCTTCTTGGGTTGAATCAAATGCCTTATTAGGTTAATGGGAAACAACATTTGCCATTCTTTAAATATCTTCTAAGTAAAGTTGCACTGAGCACCTGCTATATATGGAATTCTGTGTTATGCAATGAAGATACATTTTCATATCTACAAGAGTGTTTTATCTCTAGGATCTGAGTCACTTAGGATAAACTGACATGTAAAGAAATTTATATAACTTGATGTTCAGTTCTATAATGCCAAAATGTACTGATGTTGGAGAAGCAAATATGGATACTTAACAGAGCCTCAGGAGATTGGTGGAGGTCAGAGGAGGGCTTCCTGGAATGGAAGGGCATCTCAGCTGATTGTAGATAGTCAAGTCAAGCATGTAAAGGAAAAAAAAATGCAAGTAGACCATACCAGCATTTGCAGGGACACAGAAGCTTAATTAAAGAGACCAGAAAATTCTTGGAGAAGTAACTGAGAATGAGTTTGGTGAGGCAAGTAGATACTATATCATAACAAAAACATTCATGTTCTGCTCTGCTGATCTTGAATGTGGTAAAGGACTTCAGTTGTTTTTAATCAAGGGAAAGATAGAAACAGAATGGAAATTTTAGAAGCATGGAGGAGACAGGATCTCAAAAGATTAGGATGTGAATGTTAATAGGGGTATTAGTGTAGTTGTCCTTCGGGTCATGGTGTCCTCTCTAGAGAAACAAGTGATCCCTTTGCACTATCTTCTTGGGGGCAAGTAAAGCTCAGTAACACAGAAAAAGAAGTGACAGTGAGAATGCCAAGGACATTGAGGCCTCTGGGTATAGTGTTTCCAGTGCCAGATATTAGGACAGTACCTTTCCCCACAAATGCTGATACACAGCTTGGCAGGCAAAAGCTGACTCACCACAAGGCCTAACCTAATTACCAGACTCTGTCATTAGTGGATGTGAATATATAAATCTCTTTTCAAACTGAATCTTTATGTATATATTCTGAAGTGACTACATTAATCACAGAACACTGCTACCTCCTAAGCATGATTTATATTTAGATAAAATAATTGTAAGTTCATATTTTGATTTAAGTGCCGGCTACATATTATAGTAGGCTATTTCTCCCCACCCTGCCTATCAAGTTTCTACATAAGTAACAGACAGAGACCCTGAGAGCAACTTAGTTCTCATAGATGTCAGTGCAGACTCCCCCTTGCCCTAGACTCTCACGCTGCAGGTGTCCCTCTACCACTCTCTGTTGGGATCCTCAGCCAGCTGAAGCCAATCTTCTTATTTTAATCCTCATTCTTTAAGAGGTAACCTTCAAGCTCTTCTTCCCAGGGTACATTTCCTTGTCTGGCCATCTCACTTGCTAGGAGCTAGTCCTCTTTAGGAAGACTTCTTTAGAAATAAGTATCATGGGCATGCGAGGGCCACTGAGAGAAGACTGAATTCTGTCCTCAATAGTCAGAGCACTTCCATCACCCTGTAACTCAATCTAGAGCCTCACTGCAAGGGAAATACATAACACGCAAGCCAAACATGCACCTTGAAATTGTCTAGTAATACATTTAAAAAGTAAAAAGAAACAGAATTAATTCTAGTGACATGCTTAATTTGACCTAATATATCTAAAATATTATTATTTCAATACATAAGCAATTCAATATTGTTAATGAGATATTTTACCTTCAATTTTTTTGTACTGTCTTTGAAATTCAGTGTGCACCTTACAAATGCACCCTTATTGATTTGGAATCTCATCCAAGAATCTAATACCCACATCTACAGGGAAAAGAAAGTAGGAAGACATTTTCTTTACAGTTCACCCAAGTTTGCTTCCCGTGCTCTTTGCCCCTCCCAGTGCCCTCTGTCATGCTGTCAAGACCCTGCTCCCACCAGCCCCTCTGGGCTTCTGCTCTCGAGAGACAGGGGACAGATTCCACAGGGACAGATTCCACTATGCCATCAATGTCTATTGTGGTCCCTCTCCTGCATAGTTGCGTTTTTAGGGCTTGGGGCATGTGAAGTTCTTAGGCATTATATTGACTATCAGTAGGTGAAGCAGATATTTTGAGTGAAGCAGATATTTTGAAAATTCTCCGAAATCCTACCACTTTTAATATATTTACTCTAAATTCAGGTGATTATTGTTTGTGAAGGACAAGTGAGACATCTGAGGAAACCAATAGTTTTCTTGGAGTTTGCAGAGTGCTTACAGCCTCTCAATGTGGAAATGGTGTGTGGAAGATATATTTGAATCTCCTCAACATTCATATTTTCTCAACTCACCTTTCCTTTACCTCTGAGGTTAGCTTTGCTCTGCCAGTATTGGTTCTTTAATCTTTGTTATTGCTATTCAGAACAGGGCTGCAGCATGGGGCTTGCCAGTGGAAATTGAACTTGAAATCTACTTGCTTAATGCTTGCTAGCTTGAGGCACTTTAAAATTTTCTCTCAGCTCACCATGGGAGCAAATGCAAGCCACACTGTCAGCTGAGAAGAATTTATTAGGCAGAGTTCAAACCTTCAGTAAACAACGCACAGCAGCTTTCCCTCACTCATGACATCCAGAGGCAGATTTCTGAAGTAATGCACTTGGGCTTCTGGGGAGAAACAGAAGCATCAGATCCCACTTCCCGTGGTTTCCCCTGTGTAAGAAAATTTAACTGTTTGGCTAGTTAGAAAGGAATGCACTGTGCCATAGTGGAGGGAACCCCGCTGCCTCAGCCTGTGGTCTTTGGAGATGGGACAGACTTAGGTCCAGCATAATTCACCTCCATTAATGGAATTATTAAGAGCACATTATCACTTCCATTCAATATTTGGAGGACCTTTGTAACTCAACAATATGACAATATGTCTATCCAATTATAGGTGCTTATAGGTTAATTTGAAAGAAGCATAGCACCCAAAAAGGAAAGAACATATTCTTTACTGAATAAAAGTCTGCTAGATTGTGGAAATATAAACAAGCATACTGAGCAACAGAAACTGTCTAGAACTAAACATCAAGCGAAGTGCTTTTAGTATTAGTTTCAGATTATATTCCAAATAAGATGGACATAACTACTATAAACCTGATTGTGGAAAAAAAATGTATCAAGGAAAACTGGACGAATATCTAATGGTCAATAGGTATATAGACATTCCCTCTGTCAGCCCCAGACTTATCACAAACTTTTTAAAAAGTGAAAATTCTAATAGAAAACTACAAAAATATCTTTATCATTTACACATACAAAATACCTTCATCATATGCACAAATATCAATGTTGATATATTTAAATGAGGCTTGGTTGAATATGGAATAAAAATAGAACCTATGCCGGTAGTTTATAAAAGATTTGCTTTTCTAAGCTGGATATTAGAAATGGGTTGTCATGAATCCTTTGTATGAGAATTTCTATAGGTTTACATACATTGTTCATGGAGGCAGTGGGTAGAATTTTTGTACTTTCTTTACCCTAAGAAACATGTAATTACTATGTCTCATTTTTAAGTGATAAAACAGTGTCTGAGTAGGAGGATCCAGAGGTCTGGGATGTGGAGGAATTTAATTTAGGGCTGCATTGCCCTACCCTCTCCCATCACACAAATTGTAGTCTGTAGTAACACAACAGCACTGCTATCACAGGAGATCAAGCACTAAGGCAGTGTGCCACAGGAATTCGGAAAGACAGATCAAAGCATGGGAACGGGTGAGGTTAGTATTTCACAAACTATTGCGCACACTGAGAGCATTTACAAAGTGATCTTCCTGAATGAGGGCATACAGATTCTTATGATGATAGTTTTGGGGGTTTGCTTCTCCACTCTCTAGTTTTTGCCTTGGGTAAGTCACTTTACCAATAAAAACTTCCAAATTTCCTCACCTTTAAAGTGGTCTCAACAATAACTTCCATAGTCTGAATATTTCCCATGGCTTTAGCATCATGTTTGATATTTATGTACCCTATCTTTTCTTTTTTTATGAACCTCTTAAAGCTGAGACTATTGTACCCACTTTAGAAAAGAAATATATCAAGTTCATAAAGGTCAAATGATTGATCCAGGTCCACTGTGCTCTTCAGTGGCAGAGTCAGAATTCAACTATATGTACTTTAATATTTTTATGTTATATTAGCTTATTATACACAAAATAGTATTACTTCAGATTAATCAAGCTTCGTTTCGAGTATTAAATAGTTACATATGGCTAGTATAGTAACTACTGCACTGGATGTATTATTTTCTTATCATTCTTCAAAAGACTTAACCTCTATTAATGTTAGTAGTGTTGGTTATTCACACATTCCAATATTGTATAAGAAATACAAATTTTGAAGGCTCTTAGCCCAAATCAAACTTCAAAGATTACCCAAATCCTCTAGAATAAATCAGTATCTTTCTATTGCTTCCTCATTGCATTTCTGTCCTGTGTTACCACAGTTAGGCTGCCTTTTTTTGCATTATAGCTATTTTTGTTTTCATCAGTGTCTTCTACTAGACTATAAGCTTGTGGGAATCTCAGAATGGTGTCACTGATCTATGCATACCCATTTAGTTCTTAGTACAATTCCTTATATATAGTGGGTGATAAGTAACTGTCCAAAGAAATGAAATCAAATTGTCAGATAAGATAAAACAGTAACACATATTTGAAAAATGATCAAATTTTAGTATATGTTATTTGTTTGATGTTATAGCGCTTAGATTTAGATGATATTTCAAGATTAATATCTATGCTGATGCCAAGCATTTTCTGATATATTTACCTTCTTGGACACAATAAAATTTGAGGTTGCAAATAAAAATGTCTGAGAATTCTACGGTTAGCACCCAAATTTGCATTGGAAGATCCATTATTTATGTTCCTTATAAGTGCATGTATATTTATTTTGGTAACCTATTCATAACTTAATCATCTGAAATGGCAGTTTGAGATGGCTGCATTATGCTAGGTAATAGAAATCACACCGATGGAAAGTAATTTCAGACAGATCAAGCAATCCACGTATTAAGAAGTGAATGTACAAGAAGCAACAAACCAATAAATAGCTATAGTTCCTTCTCACACAGAGGAATGCCATAATTTTTATGGCCATTGACTATAAAAAATATGAATATTCACATGCAATCTTGATTAAGAAATCAAATGAGAAGTATAATTTTCAAATAAATAAGAAACACTGAATCAAGTTAACACAATGGAATTTTGATGTCAGCTATATTTTAAATTTATCCTTTTAGGTAAATCTCACAGCCTAATCCCTATAAGCATGCATTGAAGATGTACTTTTGCATATTATTGTTCCTTTAACACTAAGATTTTCTAACTTAAAAGAGAGAAATATAGACTGTTTTTGCATTTATCTATAATTGTGCAATTGACATCAACACAATAAAAAAAAAACAGATTTGAACACATTATTGTACAGAAATTGCTTTAATCTGCCCAGACATATAATATTCAACATAAAAATACTATATGGTTGAGAAAATATAAAATAGCATTAATAGAACATGAAGTACTTATTCCTTTCACTACGTATGGCTGTTGTTATAACTATGTTTGGTTTCTTGTTTTTGTGTGATATATGTGCAATTTCTCTTTAGCAATGAAAGGATGGGAGCCCAATAGTAATCAAAGTATTATTTGGCCATTACAGTTAGAATTTAGCAACAGTACTCAATATTTTCAAATATTATTTTTATATGATAGTATTTTTTATAGTAGATTTGATGGGAATATTTTTAAATGTGGGGCCCACATATGTCTCTAATAACATTTTTAAGTAGTTAGATTATTTGTTTTATTTTAATTTTTAGTGTTGTTAAATTAGTTTTATGTCTTTTTTTTTTTTTGTATTTTTCTGAAGCTGGAAACGGGGAGAGACAGTCAGACTCCCGCATGCGCCCGACCGGGATCCACCCGCCTCTGCCCACCAGGGGGCGATGCTCTGCCCCTCTGGGGCGTCGCTCTGTTGCGACCAGAGCCACTGTAGCACCTGGGGCAGAGTCCAAAGAGCCATCCCCAGTGCCCGGGCCATCCTTGCTCCAATGGAGCCTCGCTGCGGGAGGGGAAGAGAGAGACAGAGAGGAAGGAGAGGGGGAGGGGTGGAGAAGCAGATGGGTGCTTCTCCTGTGTGTCCTGGCCGGGAATCGAACCTGGGACCCCTTGCACGCCAGGCTGACGCTCTACCACTGAGCCAACCAGCCAGGGCCTTTACGTCTTTTAATTGCTCTTTGTTATCATGTAAGAAATTCATATTTTGTATATTTACACACTAGAATATTTTAATAATTTTTAATTTTTATTTTTTTCTTAATTTTCTTAATTCCCTTATTTATTTCTTTAAAACTGGTACATAGAGTGTTTAAAAATTCAAAATAATTTACAATAAGGAAAGGAGAGTCTCTATTCCCTCTTATTCCAGCTTGTACCAGAAAACAGAAGTAATTACTTTGAAATTTTTTCTAATATTTTGTCAGGCACTTTACCCCGTATGACATTAACATTTGTGTACAGCTAGTTCTTGAGTTTTCAGGTTTTGTCATTACTTACTGATTTTAAATTATGAAAAATGAGGACTTGGCTCTGTCACCTATTTCCATCCAGGATGAATAACAAACACACTTTCTCTTCTCCCTGATCTAAACCAATTATCTTCATTTTGGCTGGACAATATTCAATGTGTACATAATTATGACTAGGTGAGACTGGTGGTATTTGACAATTTCATGTTTCTTGTGTCACCTTAATTTTCCTGGAGTCAATAACAGTCTAATATTTTTATTTCTTTAACTTATATATACTTCTCATTAACCAAACTCCTAGCACTATAACAGAGTATCAAATTTCTTTGAATAATTTTAGATACATGGACACTTTTTTCTCTGCCTAAAGTCCTCCACCAAGTAGATTTCATATCCTGATTCTTGGTTCACTCCTTTTTTTTTTTTTTTTAATTTTTTTGGATGAAGGCCCTCTCTAGAATAAAGGTAACAATTTGAGATAGTCCATATTAAAAATTGTCTTTACTTTAAGTTCATGTTTAATTAAATATAGAATTAATGTTGTAAAATCCTTTTCTTCAGTAAGACCTTTTGTTTTTAAGGTGTTACTTGACTCCTCTCTAGTTTTCCAGGTTTGCTTTTGAGAAATTGTACTACTATGTTAATCCTTTTTCTGGAAGACTTCAGGAATAATCTTTGTTCCCAGTAAACTATAATTTGGAACCATGTGCCCTGTTATAGATCTATTTTCATTAATTGACTGGGAACTAAGTGACCTTAACAGTCAGACAATAAATGTTTTTCAATTTGGAGAAATTTCCTAGACTTATTACTTTGATAATTTCTTCACTTCAATTTTCTCTGTTCTTTTTGTGAAACTCCAAGTTGAATTTTTAATCTGATGGAACAATTCTTTAAAACTTTAGTGATTTTTCTTTTATCATCTCTTTTGTCTTTGGAATACATATTCCGTATTTCTTTCTCAAACTTCTGATTATTTTCCTTTAAAAAGAAAAACTTGCTATTATTATTTTATTTTTATTTTCAAAATGCCCCCCTGGCAGCTTTATTAAAAACATTCTTGATTTACTTATCTATCTAAGAATACTTTTCCATCATTTTTCTGTTTCTTCTGAGTACGTGAATGAGTATGTGTATGTGTATGTGTATACTGAGGAAAGTTCATGATTAGTTTTGGAAACTGTACTTAGTCAACAATAGTCTCAGTAGAAGAACTACAAAGTTCTCGTAATAATTTTACTTTGTTGAGCAGAAAATTGAAAATGGGGTTTGGATGAAGAATCTCCTTACTTCATATTATTATATAATATGGTAATATGAGAAGTATTATACTACACAATTGTCGTATATGAGTAGGCTAATTTTTTTCAGTCGAGCCTTATAAATATTGTAGCTAACAAAACTAAATCTGGAGGAGTGGCAAGATGGCGATGGAATAGGTGGACGTACCAACTTCCACCTCCCAGAACCAAAGTGCACTACAACTTAATTTTAAAAATCATCATCTGGAAAAACCAACTTTGGACTAAACTAAGAGGATTCTTTAACCATAACCAAGGAAGACTGAAGAAGCCACACTGAGACTGGTAGGAAAAGTGGAAACGCAGAGAGGGCTGCCCAGCTCCTTGGAGCAAACGGCAACCCAGAGGGACTTGTGTGGCGGGAAGTGAGTTCAGTGGAGGGGGGGGTCCTGGATCCCAGGACCAAAGCCCCAGCCTGCAGCCCCAGATCCTAGAAGAGGTGAATGGGCAGTATTTAGCTGCAAAACCAGCCAGGATACTGTTTGTGAGAAAGAGAAAGATTTCTCAGACCCAGGATTCTTCTTAAAGGAACCGCACAGAAAACCTCTTTCACAACCACCTGGGACTCTGGAGGAAGGGGAGAGAGGAAAAGAAAGGAGTAGCAGGAAGAGAGTGTAATCTAGGAGGCACAGGGAGAAACACTTGGAGGGGCAGCCACCCTAACTCCTGGGCTGAATCACTCCCCAAATCTGAAGCGAATATTTCCCCTGGAAACAGCAATATCAGCAAAGGGAAGCAGGACACCAGCCAAACAAGCTATCCCACGGCATTCAGAGCAGAGTTGCTTAGGAGGGAGTGTTGGGCAGATAAAATATATTATGCTCATTTTGTAAAGATGGTGCTGCCCATGTGGAAGGCCGTGGCCCAGGTGATATTAACATGTGTTGGGGGCAGGCTGTGGGCAGGCAGGATCCTTGTAGCCTGGGCCTTGGTTTTAGGACTAAAGCTTTCCTACCCTTTTTGATGTAGGGTTGGTGCACTCTCATGAAGAATCCCATCATGCCTCAGATAAGTGACTTTGTATTAGAGACTTCCCTATCTGTATATTGGATTAAAGGTTTGGATTTCTACACTATAAAGTGAGGCAGACCAGGAGCTTGCTCTCTCTTGCTAATCTCTGAGATTAGCATTAGAGCAGAGAGCAGGTTGGAGAGCAGAGTAAGGCCACATGGAGGAGAGGAGAGGCAGCCAAGATGGTGGAGTGCTGAAACAGAAGCAAGTTAGTGCCGAGTTTGTGTAGAGAGAAGGAGATGGGGAACAAAGGAGAATTAGGCTAGAGAGCTAGAAATCTTGGATTCTAGGAAACTCGGATAAGTCAGTAGCTTTGTGAGCACTGAATGAGTGGGTTTTGGAGCCCAGTGTGTGTTTTTTACTTGCTTGCTGGGTGCAAGTTAGGATTAAAGGTAATGGCTCACCAGTTCTTGGCTCTGTTGTTTCATCACCATCTCTCTGAATCTAGTGCAAACCTGTATGGGCCAGGCAGCTGTGATGGTGGCCTTGGATACTGGCCATACAGGGAGCTATCAGAAATACAGTATTGAATGCTAGGGTCTGAGCTGCATTTCCCCACCCACACTGCTGAGGGCTGGCCAGAGGGCAGGCGGCAGCAGGACACAAAAGTGCGTTCCCATCCACAAAGGGGGAAGCTCTGCAGGACATGACTGAGGCCCGGTGTTAGCTCTGTCCTGCCCGGTGAGAGTGGAAGGGATGCACGAAAGCAGTCCAACCCTGCTGTGGGCTGGGTGAGCAAGAGCGATCCTGCCTGCAATCCCACCCACAGGGGCAAGACGAAAGGTGGGCAAAAGCCGGAGAACCAGCGGAGAGCCACGGCTGAGCATGGGCGCACAGCCCTGCCCAGGAGCTGGGGCTTACCACCCGGTGTGGAAGTGCAGCCCCACCATCAGGGCAGGGCAAAAGCCAGGGAATAGGCGGAGACCCACGGCTGAGCGAGGGTGTGCAGCCCCACCCTGGAGATGGTCTTGTGGCCATCAGGAGCACAGCCCTGCCTGCAGGAGTCAGACAAAAGCCAGAATGGGTGGAGACACGTGGCAGAGCATAGGTGTGCAGCCCCTCCCTGATGCCAAGGCTTGCAGCCCCATCGCAGAGCCCAGCCCCACCCCAGGAGGCAGGGCAAAGGTCAAGGCCGGCCAGGTCTTATAGCCTGGGCACATGAACACAGCCCCACTGAAAAAGCAGAAAAAGCATTTGATAAAATCCAGCACCCATTTATGATCAAAACTCTCAGCAAAGTGGGAATATAAGGAACATACCTCAACATGATAAAGGTCATCTATGACAAACCACAGCCAACATCATACTCAATGGGCAAAAATTAAAAGCAATCCCCTTGAGATCAGGAACAAGGCAGAGGTATCCCCTTTCACCACTCTTATTCAACATAGTACTGGAAGTCCTAGCCACAGCAATAAGACAAGAAGATGAAATAAAAGGCATCCCAATTGGAAAAGAAGAGTAAAACTATCATTATTTGTAGATGATATGATACTGTATATAGAAAACCCTAAAGTCTCAGTCAAAAAACTATTGGACCTGATAAATAAATTCAGCAAGGTGGCAGGATATAAAATAAATACACAGAAATCAGAGGCATTTTTATATACCAACAATGAACTGTTAGAAAGAGAAATTAAGAAAACCATCCCCTTCACTGTTGCAACCAAAAAGATTAAGTACCTAGGAGTAAATTTAACCAAGAAAATTAAAGACTTGTACTCAGAAAATTACAAAACATTGATAAAAGAAATCAAGGAAGATACAAACAAGTGGAAGCATATACCGTGCTCTAGGTTAGAAAGAATAAACATCATCAAAATGTATATACTACCCAAAGCAATTTATAAATTCAATGCAATACCAATTAATATACCAATAACATAATTCAAAGATATAGAACACATATTCCAAAAATTTATATGAAACCAGAAAAGAACACGAATAGCCTCAGCAATCTTGAAAAAGATGAATAAAGTGAAAGGTATCACACTTCCTGATACCAAGTTATACTACAAGGCCATTGTACTCAAAACAGCTTGGTACTGGCATAAGAACAAGCATATAGATCAATGGAACAGAACAGAGAACCCAGATATAAATCCACAGCTTTATAGACAATTGATATTTGACAAAGGAGGTAAGAGTATACAATGGAGTAAAGACAGCCACTTTAACAAATGGTGTTGGGAAAATTGGACAGCAACCTGCAAAAAATGAAACTAGACCACCAACTTACAACAATCACAGAAATAAACTTAAAATGGATAAAAGACTTAAATGTAAGTCCTGAAACCATAAGCATCTTAGAAGAAGACAGAGGCAGTAAGCTCTCTGACATCTCTTGTAACAATATATTTGCTGATTTATCTCCATGGGCAAGGGAAATAAAAGACAGGATAAACAAATGAGACTATATCAAACTAAAAAGCTTTTGTAGAGTAAAGGCAATATGAACAGAATAAAAAGATCACACAATGGAAGAACATATTTGACAGTAAGTCTGATAAGGGGTTAATAACCAAAATTTATAAAGAACTTGTAAATCTCAACACCAGAAAGACAAACAATCCAATCAAAAAATGGGCAAAAGAAATGAATAGACACTTCTCCAAAGAGGACATACAGATGGCCAATAGACAGATGAAAAAATGTTCAACATCACTAATCATTAGAGAAATGCAATTTAAAACCACAATGAGATACCACCTCAAACCAGTCAGAATGGTGCTCATTAACAAAACAACAAACAATAGGTGCTGGCGAGGATGTGGAGAAAGGGGAACCCTCCTGCACTGCTAGTAGGAATGCAGACTGGTGCAGCCACTGTGAAAAACAGTATGGAGATTCCTCAAAAAATTAAAAATAGAACTGTCTTTGACCCAGCCATTTCACTTTTAGGAATATATCCCAAGAACACTATAGCACTGATTCAATAAAAGAAATGCACCCCCATGTTTATGGCAGCATTGTTCACAATAGTGAAGATCTGGAAACAGCCCAAGTGTCTGTCGTTGGATGAGTGGATTAAAAAGCAGTGGTACATATACACAATGGAATACTATGGGGCCATGAAAAAGAAGAAAATATTACCTTTTGCAACAACATGGATGAACCTGGAAACTATTATGTTAAGTGAAATAAGCCAGGCAAAGAAAGAAAAATATCATATGACTCACTCATTTGAGGAATTCAAGGAACAATGTGAACTGAGAAACAGAATTAAACTTGAAGGGAAGGGGGGAGGGAACTGTTGGGAGGGGAAAGAGATATATATGTTCAGGGGAATACGGGGGAGGGGGGATGCAATTGGGGGCAACACTAGAATCTATGTAAACACAATAAATTTTAAAAAAATAAAAATAAAAAAATAAAATAAAACAAAACTATATCTGGAATTCTGAAAGTTATTTTTAGTTATCTTATTTTGTGAAATGTTTATGATTTACTTTTAGTTTTTATACCACTATAGAATTATTTTATATTAATTTATTTCCTAAACAAGAAAAGTAGAACTGAGGCATACACTATTTTGGCTCACATACATCCTGCCTTGAAAATGACTGAAGATTAAAACACAATAATTTCTCTGAATGTTTCAACAATAATATTATAATACATTAAGTCTTTTGTTTACATTTAGTTCTTTGAAAAATATAGAACATGTTGGTAGTTTACTTGTGTGTATTTTTATAAATATATTCATTTTTCATTATCATTCTGAAGAATAAAAATTTCTATATCAGTATTAGTAGAGAGATAAAAATTCCATGTTATATTTATAAAAGTACTAAAATTAATATTTCTAATTCGATCTTATTTTTTTCTAAGATATATTTTTCACTGTAATCAAAGAATCAAACTTTCTTATAAGAGGCCAACCACTGAAAGAGGTATAAAGATGTCTTCAGTGATGCTTCTCTACTTGAAAATGGAAAGGAAAAGTGAAAATACTACCTATGTTCACAATGACTACAGAGATGGAAGTTCCAACTGTCCTTCATTATACTTAAGATAAGGTTTTCTTGAGAGCCCAGCATATAGTAGGTTTTGTCAAATGATCCAAATGATCTTGAAAACTGCACATATCTGAGTAGAATTAAATACTCTCTTGTGTTATTTAGGTATAGTGGATTAGTAGTAATATTTAAATGTTCTTGTAATATTACCAATTGTTAATCTGACTAGTTTATCAAGTACTGAATTAGATGTTTAAAATCTTTAACTCTGAAAATTGATTTATCTATTATTACTTGCAATTATTTTATTTTGTACTTTATTTTGAGTATGTATTATTATGAACATACTAATTATATATTCCTTTTGAGTTGACCTTTATTATTATTTTATATTTCCTTTATCTCTAATAATGTTTTTGCCTTACATTACATTTGTTCTAATATTAGTAGAAATATATCACATTATTTTTGTTTGTATGCTATATTTTTTATCATTATAATTTTATATGGTCTGCATTTTTATAATAAACAACATTCTCTTGTCAGCAAAATGATGTTTTTTGTTTTGTCTTGTTGTACTCTAGTCTTACTGTTCATTAGTACATTAGTCCATTTACATGAAATTGAAAGACTATATATATTCTTATTTAAATATACTATCTATTATTTATTGTCATCTTATAATTTTCTTGGAATTGTCTTTTCTATGTCTTTTTCTGTTTTGCTTTTTTTAGTATAAATGACTAGTGGATATTTTATCAAACGCCTCATATGTACCACTTTAAATCTTGACCTCACATCTCACTCCATGTACTGTTGAACCATCCAACTCTGCTTCATTCAGGTACAACCTGATAACACCTTACTTCAAATGTGTGTTTCATTCTTCTTTTTCCTGCCTTGGAGGTCAGAGATCATGCAGAAGCAAACTGGAAATAGAGATTGGCTAAATGACATAAGGCTACATTTGTTCAATGGCAGACAATATTTCCACCAATTTTATCTCATGGATAACAGTGATAGTTGTTTTATCAAGCAAGCAACACAGACTAGAAAAGTAGATGCTGTGGATAGGGAAAAAATTACATTAAATTGTACAATGAAAAAAACTGATATAAATTATACTAAAAGAAACTAGTAAATTATGGGCAACATTAATAAGAATCTTATGTCTAAAATGAGAAAAGTAAAGAAAGATTTTACTGTATTTTCAATTAATCAATAAACCTCTTGACTTTTATTTTGTCTTGTGTTCCATATTTTAAGAATTTGAATGAATGTGTCTAGATGTAGGCACATAATACTATATGGTTTTACTGATGTCATTGGGAAAACGAAGAAATTTGAGATACCTAACTAAACAAACAACAAGACCATAAAATGTTAGTTTAAGGGCAATATCACTTCAAATAACTTAATAGAATTTTTTAAACAAAGTATATAAAGTGAAAAGGAATGAGTTAGTACAACATAAAAAGAAAAAGTAAAGTCTTTAAGAGGAGGGAATACAAATGACTCTTTCCTAAACCATTAAGAGTTAATTTGCTTTGACCACTACTTTATGTTTACTTATTATTGCAGACTAACAAAATATATAAATGTTTAAATATTTAATTTTTAAATTAAATATTAAGATATGTATAGTGTTTTTCCCCATTCTTAATTCTATTCTCAGTTCCTAGAATTGCACTGGTTTAGAGAAAACTAAATAAATACATGTTAATTGATAAAATAAATAAATATATGTATACTAATCTACCACAAATTTTGCATTAGATTGATTTTGAACTAAGCTTCAAAATTTAATATTTCCCAATACTGAGGAGATAAGGATGTATAATATTCTGACTATTGTGTATTGAATAAAATAGAAATCAAAATAATTTTAAAAATAGTAAAGCATGTAAAAATGAGGAAAATATAAGTTAAAATGATTCATAAGAGTTCATAACTGAAAAGCAAAAAATTCAGAGACCAATTCTGTTTTGATTTTTTAAACATTTACTTTATACATTTTCTCCATACATTGTAATTTTTATGTATTAGATAAATAGGTAAATATTTAGATTTGAAACAAAATGTAAAAATGTTTTTGAAGAAACTAACTTTACACATTCATCTAATTGATAAATTCATCTGTATATAATGAATTTATTGGAATGTCCATGTAGGTTTCAAAATTGATTAATTTGATATTACCAGTAAATCATTAAATATTATTGATTATATTAGACTCTAGGAAAAAAGCAATAGAAGGAACATAAAAGTATGTAACAACAAAGCATAAATAACCAAGACGTATTACAAAAATAACACAGGAATTGTCAAAGATAAAATGCATCTCTACGAGAACTCAGTAATCTTTCTTTATCATCAAGACTCTCACTAAAGGCTGGCATCTCAAGCTGACTTGATAAAACCTAACACAATCAAAACTCCATGTGGAAAAGCTCTGAAATCTTTCTTTGAGCCCTGAGAACTTTCACTTTGCACAGCATCTGTCTCTGTCATTTTGGGAGAAAACAATGCGATGAGAAATAGTACAAGTTTCTTCAAAACGACTTTATAGGGAGATCAAACTCTTAACTGAACTTTAAAAATTTGATAAACACAGTGACTAAGAAATAAAAGTACTTGACATTTACATTTATCATCTTCACTTAAAAATTGTGTTTAATTTCAGTGAATATAAAATTATTTCCTTTTTCTTAGTTTAAAGAAACTAAACATATTTTGAATAAGCAATAAGCCTTCTATAATTAGAGTTCAAAGACCACTCTTTAAATAGCAAAATAAATGAAATTTGAAGTTCCCAATTCTACATTTATCAGACTAAAAGAAACATCTGTGATTATTTTTGAGGATAGTTTAAGTCAACACCAAGTGAAAGAAATATCAGCAAACACCTGCCCATCACAAGAGAATAGTTTTCCTTTACAAATCATACTTAATTTTGATTGAAGAAGAATTAGTATCATCATTAACTGCTTTTATGTTAGTCATTTTCCTGTCTATCAAAGGAAGAAAAACTTCTGTGTCGACAACTGAAACTAACAAATAGGTAAGGCCTCTGACCTTGCCAAGCACTGACATCTCTGTCTCCCATTTGTCATTTGATCTGAGGTTGTAGGCAAGCAGATGTCTCCTTTAGCCTAAGGCATCGTCAGAGTTACTAGGGCAGCTGTTGCTATGACATTTGATGAAGGTATAGAAAGTGATAATGTGATTTGTAGGCTCATCCACAGTAAGTGCTTGAGAGTGTAAGACGGGAATGATGCGTTCTCTGCTGATTTAGTTAAATGTAATTTCTTGTATCAAACATATTTTTTCTTTAAAGTGCCTCTAAGATAATCTACAAAAAGATGATCTGTGCTGGCAAAGTGCTTCTATTTAACATCTGAACTCTAAATGTTATTTCCATGAGAAATAAGATAAAACGTTCAACAGCCTTGTTTCTTTAAAGGCAAATGTGCCAATTATCACCCATGTCTTTTCACAATAAATGTATCTATAAACAGGAGACAGTTTATTGTACTATGTTAGCAGAATGATTTTAATATGCAGTAGTAAACGTAGAACAGTCCGTAACATTTTGGTTCTGGGGGTGTGAGATCTAGTTTCACATACTGTGTGACTTTCCATTTTACAGGTATAAGCAGCAAACTTACCTAGTCAGCTTTTCCAGTCGGTACATAATTGTGTTTTAAGAGAAGTGCTAAGTGCTCTGCCCCTTTATAATAAGATTTTTTAAAAACATACTTTACATTAAAAAAAAATTTTTACATCAGCATTAGGAAATACAGATTGATTGCAAATGTAACAGAAATTTCTTAGAATAATGGTAAAATATACTTTTGTTTCTAGAAACAATAATTCATTATTTAGTTTATTCACATGAGAATTGAAATCAATCCTAGCTAAGCTCAGAGAACATGGCCATGATAACGGGTCAAAATTATATTACTATGGTTCTATTTAGCATAGTTCTCTAAAATCTATAGAAATGGATAAAATTTGGCCGTTGAAACTTAGCCAAAATGATCTCTTATACTTTGATATCGGAAGTCCCATAATCCTTTTAAATCTTAGTTTCTTGATGTATGAAACTACTAATGACTATCTTGAAAGATTACTGCCATCATTGACGTTAATATTCATGAATCATCTAATAGCATGCCTCCTCTGTAGTACATGCAATCACATTATGCATATGATAAATGAACTTTCCCATTCTTTTTATACTAAGGTTTCCTAATCCAAAATAGAAAAGTATATGCATGTGTACCTGTGCATGTAGTCAAACACATAATGAACAGATGGAAAGCATTACTATAGTCAATGAACCAGCTTCTATTCTCAGGGAAAAATCTATTTCTAGGTTAAAGAAGGCAGATTCTAGATCTTCTTTTTAGAGTAAATTAGTAGCAATATGTTTTAAAATCTGTTGTGATATTTTTCTTTTATTTCTGTGTGTAGTATCTCCCATGGTGCTTTGCAAAAATGGGCACATAGTGTTATTTCATTTTGCAGTAAATAGTAGTTTCTTGCTATTTCTAGAATAAATCTAAAGTAAAATTTTCTAAGACACATTTTTTAAAGGGGTTAATTGGATGGCAGCTCAACTGCCAATCACTAGTACACTTGGACAGCATAATCTTCCATAAAGCAATTTTATTATTTTAATGAGGTTTATTTTACCCAAATTATATGTATATTATTTTCATTTTTATGATATAATCATTGAAAATATGTATTTGTCTTTTCTGTAAGTTAATTTTTGTACAACTATGAGTTTGTTTTAAATAACTTCACAAACCAGCCATTGGTTTTTAAATAATTTCTTCTTTTAAATAATTATTTACATAATTTCTTTAACTATCCAATCTTATATGACCCAGTGCCTGATAAATTCTTGTTGAAGGTCACTCTAAAGATTGTAGAACCCCCCCCATAAATTATCTGAATTGATCCAATTAAAATATAACTATTGATCCTATACTGGTTTCAGAGACTATTTCTTTTGTGATTGAGGGTGGAATGAGTAACCACAAATTGTTTTTTGACACAGAAAACTATTTTAAAAAATTATTTTTAGTAAAAAAAGTTTATGAGCAAAAACAAATAAAACTAAGACATTTTTAAATAGAAGCACTTGACACTCTTTAAAACTTACTGCATTAAATTTGTTAAGACATGTTTATATTTTGTTTTAAGTAAGAGGAAGGCTTTATTTATGGACATGTCAGTGATTATAAACTTAAATAATTAAAGTTTATACAAACAGCATGATCACTTTTTTAAGTTCCAATGAGACTTTACAGGGAGCACAGAAATGCGCAATTATATACACAGATTTTACTGAATCTCCAGCCAAGAACCTTAAGAATGCAATCACATGAAGTTAAACACTCATTGCATTAACAATGTTTTTAGAACCTTAGGAAGCAGTAATCAGGAAGTGAAAAGAAGATTAACACAGAAAAGTTTGGCTGAAAAACAGTATTGTTATTTTAGAGGTAAAAAATGTTTAAAAGACTGTGCTGATTTCTACTGAGAAAATCCCAGGGATTGTATGCTTGGCATTGATTTCATGTCTGTTATGATAGCACACATCTGATTCTCACCAACACTTGCTGTATTAAGTGAGGTAGACATTACATGACTCTTTATGTAATTAATGAGCATAGAGAAAATGATGATAAACAAGAGGGTGAGAAATTTATTGGATAAGCCTCAGAAAAATTATTATGAAATCAATAGAAATAATCCTCTAAATAATTTCTTATTGTTGATAAGTAATATAAAAACCTACAAAAATGACACAACAAAAACCTTAACAGATGGTGTCATCTTAATCAACCAAATTAAGGGATCATACATTTAAAAATAAAATAGTAGGTTATTTGACATGCACTGTAATTACATTGGATATATTGCTTTCAATAAACATTAAAGGACAAATTAACATTAGTCGTGCCAGCTACATTTCTAAATCTGCTCTTCAAGCTTATAATTAAAATCCTAAATTATTACTGCCACAAATTAACAGTTTTATTGAAATGCATACATTGTAATCGCCAGCATTTAGTTGTTTTTATTTTTAATGGATTGTCTAATGCAAATTTAAACAATATTAACCTCTGTAAATAGTAAATACTAAGAGCCTTTTCAGTGTTGCAAGAGGAGACACTATGAGGCAGACTTCTCTGTTTTAAGTCTTTTCTCTAACAAGAAGAAAAGCTTGGCTCACAAAGATGAACAGTGCAATTCTTAATTGAATAATTTTATCTGCCTCACCTAAAACAGTGATTGGCTTAGAATACAGTTGTCTGGAATGTTTTATCTTACAAAAAGGAAAGGAAACTCCACCATCTCCTTTGAATGGCAGATGCTGTGATGTTACTGGATGAGTATGAGTCCTTTAGTCAGAACATGAATCTAAAGCCTGCCAGGCTGTTAGGTTCTGAGACTCTCATATCTCATTGAACATGCATTAATCTTATTTAATTCTCACAACTTTGCAAATAATTTTCTTATTATACCAGCTTATGGGGGAAAGTTAAGATATTTATTATACATTTGGAATTTTGTCATATTCTACATGAAGTTCTTAGTATTGACGCAAATTGATGTTTTGTGCCATTTGTCTTTAGTCATCTGCCTTATACTATATGTTTCATCCTTAAATCAATGGTTTTGGATTAAACAATTAAAGAAATACTGCCAACAAAAAATATAATTGCAGATAATAAGGTATGATCCAATCAGATAGATCATATTAAGTTTAGCATAATAAAGTTCTCGCTTAATTATTATATAATTGCCTGACCAGGCAGTGGCGCAGTGGATAGAGTGTTGGACTGGGATGTGGAGGACCCAGGTTCGAGACATTGAGGTCGCCAGGTTGAGTGCGGGCTCATCTGGTTTGAGCAAAAGCTCACCAGCTTGGACTCAAGTTCGCCTGCTTGAGCAAGGGTGTGGACAAGTCCTGCCAGGGGTGAGGGCCACAGAGATGCAAAGACCCAACTCCGAGTACAAGGTTCAGTGACGCAGATTCACTTTATTCAGGAAGCAAGTTAGCTTATATACACAGGTTCAGCCTATAGGGTGTTACAGTGTGTTCTTCATAGCCAATGGCTGAAGAACTTAGTGTGGTTGGCACTAAGTCACTTCCTTATAGCGGGCGAGCTCCCTTCCTGGGTTTGCCGAGGAGGGTTCTGGGAGCTGGAGTATTCTCACAGCATTGCAGCAACCACAGCTGCTAAGAATGTGCTCTGTGCTCCACCCATACAAGGGGCTACTCAGTCTGCTATAGCTCCCGGTCAAGGCACATATGAGAAAGCAATCAATGAACAACTAAGGTGTCACAACAAAAAACTGAGGATTGATGCTTCTTGGGCTGTTTCCAGATCTTTGCTATTGTGAACAATGCTGCTATAAACATGGGGGTGCATTTCTCTTTCTGGAACCGTTCTACGGTGTTCTTGGGGTATATTCCTAAAAGTGGGATGGCTGGGTCAAAAGGCAGTTCAATTTTCAATTTTTTGAGGAATCTCCATACTGTTTTCCACCGTGGCTGCACCAGTCTGCATTCCCACCAGCAGTGTAGGAGGGTTCCCTTTTCTCCACATCCTCGCCAGCACTTATTCTGTGTTGTTTTGTTGATGAGCGCCATTCTGGCTGGTGTGAGGTGATATCTAATTGTGGTTTTAATTTGCATTTCTCTAATGATTAGTGATGTTGAGCATTTTTTCATCTGCCTATTGGCCATCTGTATGTCCTCTTTGGAGAAGTGCCTATTCATTTCTTTTGCCCATTTTTTGATTGGATTATTTTTCTTTCTGGTGTTGAGATTTACAAGTTCTTTATAAATTTTGGTTATTAACCCCTTATCAGACGTACTGACAAATATGTTCTCCCATTGTGTAGTTTGTCTTTTTATTCTGTTCATATTGTCCTTGGCTGTGCAAAAGCTTTTTAATTGGATATAGTCCCATTTGTTTATCCTGTCTTTTATTTCCCTTGCCCTTGGAGATAAATCAGAAAATATATTTCTCTGAGAGATGTCAGAGAGCTTACTGCCTATGTTTTCTTCTAAGATGCTTATGGTTTCACACCTTACATTTAAGTCTTTTATCCATTTTGAGTTTATTTTTGTGAATGGTGTAAGTTGGTGGTCTAGTTTCATTTTTTTGCAGGTAGCTGTCCAATTTTCCCAACACCATTTGTTGAAGAGGCTGTCTTTACTCCATTTTATACTCTTGCCTCCTATGTCAAATATCAACTGACCATAAAGGTATGAGTTTATTCTGGGTTTTCTGTTCTGTTCCATTGATCTATGTGCCTGCTCTTATGCCAGTACCAGGATGTTTTAAGTACAATGGCCTTGTAGTATAGCTTGATATCAGGAAGTGTGATACCTCCCCCGTTATTCTTCTATTTTAAGATTGCAGAGGCTATTCGTGTTCTCTTTTGGTTCCACATAAAGTTTTGGAATATGTGTTCTATATCTTTAAAGTATGTCATTGGTATTTTAATTTGTATTGCATTGAATTTATAGATTGCTTTGGATAATATAGACATTTTAATGATGTTTATTCTTCCTAACCATGAGCATGGTATATGCTTCCACTTGTTTGTATCTTCCTTGATTTCTTTTATCAATACTTTGTAATTTTCTGAATACAAGTCTTTAGTCTCATTGGTTAAATGTACTCCTAAGTACTTTATTTTTTTGGTTGTAATAGTGAAGGGGATTGGTGTTTTTTTTTTTTAATTTCTCTTTCTAACTGTTCATTGTTGGTGTATAAAAATGCCTCTGATTTCTGAGTATTAATTTTATATCCTGCAACCTTGCTGAATTCGTTTATCAGGTCCAGTAATTTTTTGACTGAGACTTTAGGATTTTCTATATACAATATCATATCATCTGCAAATAATGATAGCTTTACTTCTTCTTTTCCAACTTGAATGCCTTTTATTTCTTCTTCTTGTCTGATTGCTGTGGCTAGGACTTCCAGGAGTATGTTGAATAAGATTGTGAAAAGGGGCACCCCTGCCTTGTTCCTGATCTTAAGGGGATTTCTTTTCATTTTTGCCCATTGAGTATGATGTTGGCTGTGGGTTTGTCATAGATGGCTTTTATCATGTTGAGGTATGTTCCCTGTATTCCCACTTTGTTGAGAGTTTTGATCATGAATGGGTATTGGATTTTATCAAATGCTTTTTCTGCATCTATTGAAATTATCATGTGGTTTTTCTCCTTCCTTTTGTTTATGTGATGAATAGCATTGATAGATTTGCGAATATTGTACCAGCCTTGCCTCCCAAGAATAAATCCCACTTGATCATGGTGTATGATTTTTTCCATATATTGTTGGATCCGGTTTGCTAATATTTTGTTGAGGATTTTAGCATCTATATTCATCAGGGATATTGGCCTATAATTTTCTTTCTTTGTGTTGTCTTTGCCTGGTTTCGGAATCAGAATTATGCTCACCCCATAAAAGGAGCTTGGACGTCTTTCTTCCTCTTGAATTTTTTGAAATAACTTAAGAAGGATAGGAGTTAGTTCTTCTTTGAATATTTGGTAGAATTCACTTGTGAAGCCATCTTTCCCAGGACTTTTCTTTGTTGGGAGTTTTTTGATAACTTTTTTTATCTCATTTGGTGTAATCAGTCTGTTTAGGTTTTCTGATTCTTCCAGATTGATTTTTGGAAGATTGTATGTTTCAAGGAATTTGTCCATTTCATCTAGGTTGTCTAGTTTTTTGGCATACAGTTCTTCATAGTATTTTATTACAATCCTTTGTATTTCTGTTGTGTCTGTTGTTATTTCTCCACTCTCGTTTCTAATTTTATTTACTTTAGTTCTCTCTCTTTTTTTCTTGGTGAGTCTAGTTAAAGGTTCATCAGTCTTGTTTACCTTTTTAAAAAACGAGCTCCTAGTTTCATTGATCCTCTGTATTGTTTCTTTAGTCTCTATATCATTTATTTCTGCTCTGATCTTTATTATTTCCTTCCTTCTACTACATTTGGGCTTTACTTGCTGTTCTTTTTCTAGTTCTTTTAGATGCAGGGTTAAGTTGTTTATTTGAGCTTTTTCTAGCTTCTTAAAGTGTGCCTGTAGTGCTATGAACTTCCCTCTCAGTACTGCTTTTGCTGTGTCCCATAAATTTTGAGTTGTTGTATGCTCATTGTCATTCATTTCTATAATTTTTTTTATTTCTTTGATCTCATTCTTAATCCATTCATTATTTAAAAACCTGCTATTTAGTTTCCATGTGTTTTAGAATTTTTGAGTTTTTCTGTTGTGGTTGATTTCTAGTTTCATGCCATTGTGATCAGAGAAAGTGCTTGATATGATTTCAATCTTCTTAAATTTGTTGAGACCACTTTTGTGCCTTAACATGTGGTCTATCCTAGAGGATGTACCATGAGCACTTGAAAAGAATGTATATTCTGATGCTTTAGGGTGAAAGGTTCTGAAGATATTTATTAAATCGAGCTGATCTAGTATATCCTTTAAGTCTGCTGTTTCTTTGTTAATTTTCTTTCTTGAGGATCTATCTAGTGATGTTAGTGGGGTATTGAAATCCCCTACTATTATAGTATTGCTGTTGATCTCACTCTTTATATCCATCAAAGTCTGCTTTATATATTTAGGTACTCCTGTATTAGGTGGATATTTATAATAGTTATATCTTCCTGTTGGGTTGCTCCCTTTATCATTATGTAGTGGCCTTTTTTATCTCTTACTATATTCTTTGTTTTAAAGTGCATTTTGTCTGATATAAGTATTGCTACCCCAGCTTTTTTTTTCATTTCCATTTGCATGAAATGTTTTTTTCCATCCTTTTACCTTCAACCTATGTGCATCTTTTGTTTTAAGGTGTGTCTCTTGTAGACAGCATATAAACGGGTCCTGTTTTCTTATCCATGCAGCTCCCCTATGTCTTTTGATTTGATCATTTAATCCAATTACATTTAAGTTTATTATTGATATGTAGTTCTTTATTGCCATTTTATTCTTTAAAGCTGTATTCCTCTTTTGCTATATTCTTTTCCCACTTTGATCTGTTTACACTATGCCCCTTAACATTTCCTGCAGCATTGGTTTGGTTGTAATGAATTCCTTGAGGTTTTTTTTGTTTGGGAAACTTTTTATTCCTCCTTCAATTTTAAATGATTGCCTTGCTGGATAAAGTAGTCTTGGTTGTAGGTTCTTGTTCTGCATTACTTTGAATATTTCTTGCCATTCCCTTCTAGCTTCAAGTGTTTCTGTTGAGAAGTCTGATGTCATTCTTATGGGGGCTCCTTTGTAGGTGATAGCCTTTTTTTCTCTCGCAGCTTTTAATATTTTCTCTTTATCACTTAGCTTTGGTATTTTAATTATGATGTGTCCTGGTGTAGGTTTCTTTGGGTTTCTTTTTAGTGGAGTGCTCTGTGCTTCTTGAATTTGTGAGAGTTTCTCCTGCATTAATTGAGGGAAGTTTTCAGCTATAATATGATTGAACAAAACCTTTATCCCTTGTTCTTTCTCTTCTTCTTCAGGAACCCCTATGATGCGGATGTTCATGTTGTCACAGAGCTCTCTAAGAATTTCCTCAGACTTTTTGGGTCTCTTTTCTTTTTCCTTCTCTGCTTTCATGCCTTCATTCCAGTTGTCCTCCAACTCGCTGATTTGATCCTAAGCTGTAATCATCCTGTTTTTAATTCCTTCCATTGTGGTCTTCATTTCTGATATTGTATTTGTCATCTCTGTCTGATTCTTTTTTAATATTTCAATATCCTTTTTTATAATTGCTATTTCTTCATGTAGGTGTTTGTGATGACCATCCATTGTTGTTCTAAAATCCCTAAGCATCCTTACAATCATTATTTTAAACTCTGCATCCGGAAGTTTGATTATTTCCATATCACTCAGTTCATCTCCTGAAGGTTTCTCTTGTGGCTTCATTTGGATTGCACTTCTTTGTCTTCTCATTGTGTCTGTGTGTTTGAGTGTTTTCTTTGTAAAGCTGATTGAGACTAGGCTTGGTGTTTCTGCCTCCAGTTTTCACTTGTGTTGTTTCTTGCTTTGGCATCAGCTATTATTTGTAATCCACTTTCAGATTTGGGCCACTTTGAAGTCTTGATTTGTTTGTTTTCTTAACAGATGATTGTCTTGTTTGCTGTTCTCAGCAGGGGGCTTATTTGAAACTGTATCCAAAAATGTGGTAGGTGTGACCTAAGGCTCTGAATTCCTCTTCTGCCAGTTAATCTCTCTGGGGGCAGGTTGCTTTCTCAGCTTCAGTAAGGGGAGGTGTATCTCAGATCTCCATGGAGACCTGAGTTACTGCCCCTCCTCCCCTCTTCTTGTTTTTAGCTGTGTCTTGTTGTGCTGATTGGAGCTGGAGAGATGTCTGTATCTCTGTGACCTGGAAGTACTTTTGTATTTTGCTTTGTGGAAGGATCAGCCCCTCCCCCAGTTATGGCCGCCTCCAGCACTGAATGAGTCAGCTTTTCCTGTCATCACCTGTATTCCTCTCCCCCTCACCATCTGTCTCCCTCTCTCTCTCCTTTCTTTTTGGAAGACAAGTGGGCCTTTTCAACACACCTCATTCCCTGTTCACCAGGCAAGTGGCTGTGAGCAGTATTTACTGCTCTTTTCTTTGGAGTGAGAGCCTAGCCTCACCCCCCCTCGATTCTGTAAGCAGAGGAGATTCAGGCACTCCCTACCAGGTTTGTTGTGGCTTCTTCTTTGCTCCTTGGTTTTTGAAAGCTGTTCTTGTAGTCCAGATTTGGTTTTTCACACTGATTGATTATAAATTAGTTTATAATCCAGTTCGGTGGTGTGAGCTGGGAGTCTGTGCATCTGCCTACTCCACTGCCATCTTCAGGTTCTGTTACTCTTTACATTTTTATTGAATGCATTGGTGTTAATAAAATTATAAGTGTTTTAGGTGCACAACTCTATAATACAACATCTTTATGTTGCATTGTGTTCATTACCCCATCTCAATATCCCTCCATCACCATCTGTCTTCCTTTGACCCTCTTCCACTTTCCCCTCCCACTCCCCCCCTTCATTCCTCCTGGAATTGCCACAATGTTGTCTGTGACTATAGTTTTTTTCCTATGCTAATCCCTTCACCCAACTCCCCATCAACTCCCATCTACTTTGATAGCTGTCTGTCTGTTCTCCATATCTATGAGTCTGTTTCTATTTTGTTGGTTAGTTTATTTTGTTCATTAGATTCCACATGTAAAGTAAAATCAAATGCCCTTCTCTGAACTGGCTTATTTCATTTAACATAATAATCTCCAGGTCTATTCATGTTGTTGCAAAAGGTAAGATTTCTCTCTTTTTTATGTACAAATAGTATTGCATTGTATAAATTTACCACACTTTTTAATCTACATATCTATTGATGGACACTTGGGTTACTTCCAATCATGGTTGTTGTAAAAAATGCTGCAGTGCATATAAGTGTGCATATATTCTTTTGAATTGGTGTTTTAGGTTTTTTGGGATGTATTCCTAGAAGTGAAAGGTCCATGCTGCTTTCCACAGTGGCTGCACCAATCTGTATTTCTACCAGCAGGGCATGAGAGTTCCCTTTCCACCACTTACTTGCCAACACTTGTTGTTGATTTATTGATGATAGTCATTCTGACAGGTGGGGAATGATATCTCATTGTGGTTAATTTGCATTTTTTTAATGATTAGTGACATTGAGCATCTTTTCATAAGTCTACTGGCCATCTGTATGTTTTCTTAAGAGAAATGCCTATTCAGGTCCTTTGCCTATTTCTTATTTAGATTGTTTGGTGTGTGTGTGTGTGTGTTTTGCTGTTAAGTTTTATAAGTTCCTTGTAGATTTTGCATAAATCTTTAATTTAAATGACTACTGGAAATAGCTTAATAAATAAAAATTATTATGGCACCAGACACACACACAGTTTTATCAGTTTTATTAAATGTTCTTTAAATAGAATATTTTATTCAAAGAAGGTTGCAGTTCCAATGTACCTTTATATTTTTTAACTGATTTGAGAGAAAGAGAGAGAGCAGAGGATAGAGAGAAAAGAACAAAAATGTGAAAGAAGAGAGAGAGAAGCATCAAGTCATTTTTACTTAGTTTTACATTTAGTTGTGTACTCATTGATCGCTTATCCTACGTGTTTGTGTGTGGGGGTGGGGGTGAAACTGTGACTTTTGGTGTTCTTGAGCAATGCTTTGTCCACTGAGCAATTGGCCAGATTAATTAAATTAAATGTGTTGGAGTTACATTGGTTAATACATTATATAAGTTTCACTTGTGAAATTTTATAATATATAATCTGTATATTGCATTTTGTGCTCCTCACCCAAAGTCTAATCTCTTTTGGTTATCTTATGTTTGGCCACCTTATCCTCTTCATCTTCACCCTAAAACCCTCCTCTCTGGTAACCACCATACTGTTGTCTGTGTATATGAATTTGTTTACTTTATTTGTTCATTTGCTGTTCTCTGTTTTTTATCTCACATATTACTGAAATCATATGGTTCTGGTCCTTTTCCATGTGACTTATTGTATTTAGCCTGATACTCTTAACATTCATCCATTTTGTTACAATCTTCAATACAACTTTAATTATAATAATCTCAGAATAAATTTAGCAGTTGTGGTTCAGGGCTTTTTAAAAAAGTTTTATTTTATACTTGGAACCAATAAAAAAATATACTTATTTGGGGGGCCACATAGAATGCCTAAGGCCAAATTTGTAATTTTGTTCTCAAGTATAATTGCTAAATTATATTTAGAAATAATATTATAAGATACAAAAAAAACCCTTGTCAAACTTTTTCTGAACCTTCTTAAGTATCTACTGTCTGCATTAACAGTAGCATCATTCTTATTAAACTTAAGACATCCTTATTTTCTCAGTAATTATCCCATACTTTTGAAAATAAAAGGATGGCGATAATGATAATAATGATGCTTTTCTTGCTTATTATGAAAGATTGGGATGAGTATAAAATGTGAAAAATGAAAGTGTCTTTTAAATTAAAATTACTCTATAAATGTAATATGTTATTTATTAGAAATTGGAGTTGTTCTCTTGTTTTTCTTTTCTTATCCTTGTTTGAAACCCCCAAAGTGACTTAAACTGCATAATAAATATGTATGTTGGCCATTTTACATCCAAGAAAGCTGAAGCATGGTATACCATTTTCTCTGCCACTGTTTTTTGTATCAACTTTTAACTAATGGATTAATCTTCTAAAATAAGCCTTCTGCTGACCATCACTTCCATAGGGTTTTAAAGTAGTGTGTTAAGTTTCCAGTACAATTTCTATATCTTCAAATTTTTCTGATCTGTCCATATTTCCACATTTTAGAGACCTCTCTTTGCCTAAATTATGCACTAAAGAAAATATGAATCATCCACTAGAAACCCTTTAAGAAAAAATTTTGTACTTCTGCATCTTACAGACTCTCTTTGACTTGATATGCCTTTGGATATTATTTTAGGGAAGACTTTAATAAATCTGGCTATTACTTATTGACTGTTAATTGCTATTAAAAAACCAAATGAGGTCTAATACAACCATATACTGCATCTCAATACAGTGTATTTTTTTAATTTGTTCTTTGAATTTACTTTGGTCACTCACTCCTCCCAACCCACACTCAAAAAGAAGGCTCATTGTTCTTCTCAAGAACATCTATCCTTATTTCTATTGGTCATTAATTTAGACTATATAATCAATTCAAAGTTTATATATAGAGTAAGGGAAAAGTAGAGTTATATTTGTGAGTACTAGAAACATCTCATTTTTGTATTATTACTTATTAATATTGTATTGTTATTTTTCATATGAACAACTGTAAATCTACTTTTGCTCCACCCTGTATGAATCATTGGTCCCATTAGTTTTATATTTTTGCAGAAAATTTTTAGTTCAGTCCTATAGTCATCTTAGGTTGTCAGGGATTGACAGATCATCATGGCTATTCCTTACTCCCATTCAGGAACACTAACACACACGGACTATACAAAAGTAAGATAAAGTATAGTTTAACTGTGAAAATTCATTTATAATTATGGAGATTAAAAATACATATTCTACAGCCTGACCAGGCAGTGGTGCAGTGGGTAGAGCATCGGACTGGGATGCTGAGGACCCAGGTTCGAGACCCTGAGGTTGCCAACTTGAGCGTGGGCTCATCTGGTTTGAGCATAAGCTCACCAGGTTGGACTCAAGGTCGCTGGCTCAAGCAAGGGGTTACTCAGTCTGCTGAAGGCCCATGGTCAAGGCACATATGAGAAAGCAATCAATGAATAACTAAGGTGTCACAACGAAAAACTGATGATTGATGCTTCTCATCTCTCTGTTCCTGTCTGTCTGTCCCTATCCATCCCTCTCTTTGACTCTCTCTCTGTCTCTGTAAAAAAAAAAAAAATGAAAAACAAATACATATTCTACATTTATAAGGTTATGCTCAAATTCTGAGTCTATTATTGGCAGTGTGATAATATCTTGCTCTTTTCATGCCATTCAAAATTTATATTTCTTTTCTCTTTTCTCTTTTTAGTGAGAGGCAGGGAAAGAGGAGCAGAGACACAAGAAGAGTATGTGCCCTGACTGAGGATTGAACCAGTAAACTTCTTCAATTTGGGACACAATTTATATTTTTAAACATGGTAGTCACCCTTTGGGCTCCTTACTTGCCACTTGCATCTTATAACACTTAACACAACATCTTAGACTGGGAAAATGGTTTGCGTTTTTCTTGTACTTTGAGATTTAAAATGGCATTCTAGTGTATTTTGTTTCCAGACCAGATATTTTCAAATAAGGCAAAGAATTTTTATTGCTAATTAAAAACAAAGCATTAAACAACTGTCAAAGTGACATTCAGGAAGGTGATAGCTGAAATGAAGCCAGACACAATACTGGCATTGCTAAAAAAAATTGTTGAAAGTTACAACAGCAATGGATCATAAATGACAAAAAGATTACAATAGAATTTGTTGATTAATAGACTTTATTGATCATGTAAAGAAGCCATGAAACAAAGATCAAAATTAGATACTTAATTTAAACATATTATTATTTATATGGTGTTGATTTCAATAATTTAAATATTCACTCACAAAATAAAAGATCTATCTCACAATACTATTCTAAATATATTCTTCAGAATTGATTTTTTTTTTTGTATTTTTGTATTTTTCTGAAGCTGGAAATGGGAAGGCAGTCAGACAGACTCCCGCATGAGCCCGACCGGGATCCACCCGGCATGCTCACCAGGCGGCGATGTTCTGCCCATCTGGGGCACTGCTCTGACGTGACCAGAGCCATTCTAGTGCCTAAGGCAGAGGCCATGGAGCCATCCCCAATGCCGGGGCAAACTTTGCTCCAATGGAGCCTCGGCTGCAGAAGGGGAAGAGAGAGACAAAGAGGAAGGAGAAGGGGAGGGGTGGAGAAGCAGATGGGTACTTCTCCTGTGTGCCCTGGCTGGGAATCGAACCTGGGACTTCCAGAATTGAATTTTTAAGCTATCATCTTCATAATGAACTCTAGTTCTGTCTGTACCTTCATTATGGAGATTTATTTAAGAATAAATGGGGGTGTGTGAGTTTAGACAGGGTATTTGAAAGGAGTAGTAAATTCTGATAGCCATAAGTCAAATAAGCAAACAAATAACAATAAGAAGGGAAAGAGAAAATTTAAAAGAGGCCTTAAATATCTTATTTATATAAACAGTTGTTACTTATTTTTTGTGCTGGAATATTAACATTGCCTAAAAATATAAATGTGAAAATGTTAGACATTTATTATAAAGAAAGTACAGAAACTCAGAGTGTGATGGTTGATTTTATAGATCAATATAACTGGGTAAAGGGATGCTCACATAGCTGATAATGCAATAATACTGTTTCTGTGAGGGGTTTTGGGGAAGAGATTTGCATTTGAGTCATTAGACTAAGCTAAGATCTTCCTTACCAATGTGGGTGTGCATCATCCAACCCATTGAGAGACTAAATAAAACAAAAAAGCAGAGGAGTGGAGAGTTTGATCTCTGAGCTGGTGCATTCATCTTCTCTTGCCTTCAGATATAAGCATTCCAGGTTCTCAAGCCAAGGAACTTGGACTAAATTACACAAGTGGCTTTCTGGTTTCCCAGCTTGCAGATGGCAGATTATAGGACTTCATGACCTCTATAATCAAGTGTGCCAATTTTCTAATAAATCTCTCTCACTCCCTCCATATATATATATGTTTCTTAGGAGAACTCCAGCTAATATACAAGGGTGTTGTGACGATCAATAAAATTTGTATAACCATTAATTTATTTTTGGATAAAAGTATAAATTGTAAGAGTATTTTATGCCTGGAACTCAAGAATGAGCTATATTATTTTTAAAGTTTTATGTTTTTCATTCTCTTATCATTAAAAATTCTAACTGGAAATATAATTTTATGTCTTCTTTAAATCATGTATTCATTTTTTATTTACATTAAGCCGACAAAAATTATATTCTATTTGGTGCACATGCTAGACTTCAAAAAGATAATATCCTTAAAACATGAAGTGATAAAGCATAAAATCTTGCCATTATGTTTTCTAAATGTACAGAGGTACATTAGGTATATACTATTCCTAACTTCAGCATTATATTATTACATTTTCTTCACCAAATGTGACAGCAGTTTCAGAAATTTGATATTTTTAAGGAATACTTGAATTTCTCAATGCTCATTCACTGAAATATTATTGCACATATTTCTTTCATGACCATCTAAATGAAACATTATACCCATTTTATCTTCGAGGATATTTCATTGTTCCTGTTTGCAATGATATAAGATATATGAGTTCTTAGCTTGAGTTCTTAGTAGTCTAATATTTTGAATTCTTTCTTATTAATTTTTATTGGAGAGATTTCATTATATTATAAAAGAGAGAGCCAACATATTTTTTAAGTAGGGGAAATCTCAAAACCAGTCAGCAAAATGTAAAAACTCTGATAATTTTATCTTTAAAAAAATGTCTTATGATCTTTTAAAAGAAACATTTATTATTTCAAAGCTTAAACTTTGATAAAATAGTGTCTAAAATTATGGGGTTTTGTTCCATTTGGCCTTGTGTCAACAGTGTGTAATAATAACAGAATAGACAAAAAGAAAACATCTTACAACAGGGGTCCCCAAACTTTTTACACAGGGGGCCAGTTCACTGTCCCTCAGACCATTGGAGGGCCGGACTATAAAAAAAACTATGAACAAATCCCTATGCACACTGCACATATCTTATTTTAAAGTAAAAAAAACAAAACGAGAACAAATATAACATTTAAAATAAAGAACAAGTAAATTTAAATCAACAAACTGACCAGTATTTCAATGGGAACTATGCTCCTCTCACTGACCACCAATGAAAGAGGTGCCCCTTCCGGAAGTGCGGTGGGGGCCGGATAAATGGCCTCAGGGGGCCGCATGTGGCCCGCAGGCCGTAGTTTGGGGACCCCTGTCTTACAAGAATTGAATGAATCATAGACAATAAAGATGAGATTATAATTTATATTTACTTGTGACAATAACAACTTAAATGAAAGCTTTTAGATTTCTTATGACATTAAAAGCCAGTCCAGTTCCCTAAAAAATCACTTTATATTTTTATATTAGTATTTTCAATTTTTAATGTACTTTTTAATGATTGGAAAGGTATTTACATGGTAGCAAAAATATAAATTGAAAATATTTAAAGAAAGTACTAGGGAATAAGTAGAGGTGGGCAGAGAGGAGGAACAGGGGACAGAGAGAGACTTGGCTTGGGGTGATAAGCACATGGCACAGTGTGCAGATGATGGTTTACTGAGTTTTACACTTGAAATGCATATGGTTTTACAAACCTATGTCACCCCTCATAAATCAATTAAATAATTATTCTAAATATTTCTACTCCTTTTGAAATCAAACATTTGACTAACAGTTTTACCTTGATGGGCATCTATATACTTGAGAGACAATGTTACCTCATGAAACTCATGACGTTTTCATATGAAATAGTATGCTTTCAGTTGAGGATAGTAACAATCCTCACTATAAATAATTTAAGTAAAAATAATTTATTACCTCACATAACTGTACAACTATCCATTTATTGGCTTTCATCTCCAAATTCACTCTTTCAGACTCACATTTAGATGGATTTCCTTTAGGCCTGTCTCTGCCTCACTTAGGAATGCTAATAAACATTCTCAGTAGAGGGAGCAGGTGGGACATCACAGGAGAAGAGGCTTCTCCTATTAGTTCTGGTGGCTGCACTGACTGCAACTGCATGGGTAGGAGTTAATAAGATGATGCTCTGCCCCAGTACAGCTTCGAATGCCTAGAGTACAACAAGTTACAGCCCCAGACTAGCACAGTACTCACTTTCCCACATCCTAATGACATGAACGCAAGGTGCCCCAGACCTCCTGTAAGCTCTAGACCTCTCCCTATACTTCAACCATACTCCTTTGCTTGCATGTCCCTTCCTACAAGTCTGTCTCCTAAAGTCCACCCAATGCTGCAGCCATCCTGAAGTGAACACTTCCCACTGCAGACATCCTGCCTCATCCTCTGACGCCCCTAACCCTCTGCACAATGGTTCACCTAGACCAGTGGTAGTCATCCTAGTCCCTACTTCCCACTAGTGGGCATTCCAGCTTTCATGGTGGGCGGTAGCAGAGCAAACAAAGTATAAATAAAAAGATAGATTTAACTATAGTAAGTTATTTTATAAAGATTTATTCTGCCAAACTTAGCGAAAATTCGACATAAAGTACTTGGTAAGTAATTATTATTATATGCTTTAACTTGCTGTAACTCTGCTTTATAAATTTTATAAAGTAAAGTTACTTCTCTACTTTATAAATCACCATTACTGTGGAACCAGTGGGTGGTTAGAAAATTTTACTACTAACAGAGATACAAAAGTGGGCGGTAGGTATTAAAAGGTTGACTACCCCTGACCTAGACTCTGGCCATGGCTCATCCATGTCCCAAAGGTTGCTTCCTACTCAGCCAGCATCTACAGAGCAATGCTGCTCTAGGACCACCAGCAGAATCTCTGCCATTCATTGTTCTGCAACTCCAACTTCTCCAATGAGGTCAGAGCACAGCCTTAGCAGGGAGGGTTCCTGCAAGGATTGTCCATCCTTCAGCACACTTTATTAGTCCATGGTACCTTATATCTTATTATTACTTAATATATTAGATTATGATAATGATTTCTATTAAACCTCTACTGTTTAAATCACTATGTGGGGTCCTGACTCAGACTGATAAAATTACATAAAAAGATATTATGAAATAAAGATTCAAGTCAAGTTTGTTAATTCAATGACTTCAATGCTTCAGAGAACAGCTGACTGAATGCAAAGAGACCATGAAATGAGGAGTGTAAGTAAAAAACTATTACTACTAACTATGGCCTCAAGACCAGCTACAGAAATGAAGACAATGAAGTTGAACATATATTCTTTCATGCATATACATATCTATCAATAATTTCCTCTCTATACTATCTCAACAAAGTAATCACTCAAGAATGATGAGTCACTCAGCCTGACCAGGCGGTGGTGCAGGTGGATAGAATGTCAAACTGGGACGCAGAGGACCCAGGTTCAAAACCCCGAGGTAGCTGGCTTGAGTGCAGACTCATCTAGCTTCAGCAAGGCTCACCAGTTTGAGCTCAAGGTCGCTGGCTTGAGCAAGGGGTCACTCGGTCTGTGGTTGCCCCTCAGTCAAGGCACGTATGAGAAAGCAATCAATGAACAACTAAGGTGCTGCAACAAAGAATTGATGTTTCTCATTTCTCTCCCTTCCTGTCTGTCTGTTCCTATCTGTCCCTCGCTCTGTCTCTGTCACACACACACACACACACACACACACACACACACACACACAAACAACAACAATGATGAGTCACTCAGAAAAGGACCAAGTGATGTATAAGGATTTGATTCTTTATTATGGATCTCCTTATTTTAGGGTGAGGTTGACTATAAATTTGCTTGTATGGAGAATAGGTTTATCATTCCTCATGATAATGTTGTTGTTATTGTGCTATGGATAGTTCACTCTGGGTAGGAGAGTGTGGTAGATTACATAGCAGTATCGCACATTTCCACAATGCCAGATTGCATACCTCTGTCAATGTGACTCTACCATCTGGGCTGGCTCAGTGACTTACTGTGACTTGACATAAAGTAGTTGATGTGTTTCTGCTACTTCTGAAACTAGACCTGTAGCCTCCATCTTCACTCACTGGATGGCAGTTATGAAAGGAAGGAAGCTGGTCTGAGTGGCTGGTGAATGTGAGGTCACATGAAGGAGAACCCAGCTGTCCTCAGTGAACCGCAACAGCAAGTACCAATTGCCAACATACAGTGAGGCCATGAAGTACCTTCCAGCTAGATGTAGCTTGTTTAGGGAGTACAGGTGAAACCAAGAGGACCCATTTTACCAAACCACAGAAACCTGAAAATGATAAATCATTAACTTAATACATTGAGTTTTGGGTTGACCTGTGTGCAGCAAAAGCTAACTGAAACGGGGTGTGTGGTGTGTGTGTGTGGCAACGAAAAAGTGTCAGCTCTGTCAGGTTCTCTGCTGCTGATTTAGCATCCTTGTCAGCCCTTTGTATAGTCTCTGCTGCATGAAACTCTGGGAATGTGTATTTCCCCAGGTCTCCATCCCTCTACAGTAGCAGTTAAATTCTGGAAATAAAGGCACTTGCTTGAGATTTGGAAAAAGAGGTGAGAGAGGCCATTAAGTTACAGCTCTGGCTATGAGCACCTTTCTCTGCAGATAGAACCTTGATTATGCCACATCTTGTGGGAGAGCTCCAAGAAATATCCTGCATTTTTGTTGTTGGAAGATAAGTTAATGAATGACAGCTTTCCTGTAATGCAGGTACTGTTCAATTTCTGAATTCAAAGAGCAGATTTCTGAATGTTTGTTTCCCAGTAATTTTAACAATTATATGTCTATATTTCCCTGTATTAATAAAACCCCTCTTAACTGGAATAATGAACGTGACTTTTCTTTTCATGACTAAACTCTGACAAAGGTATGAAAGGATAGGACAAAATATGAAAATATATGATGATTATTTTTCTTGAGGTGAAAGTGCTTTTTACACTGGTTATAAAATATATAAATATATATATATACATATGTATAAATTTTATTTTACCAAAATGAAATCATTCTATAAAATTTTGTATTTAATTTTATTCTTGCTTTAGTAAAACAACAGCTGCCTGAAAAAATTCATATACATAATAAGATCCCATGTATAAGACGCACCTTAATTTGGGGGCTTGAAATTTGAAAAAAAATGTATTTATAGTTATTGAACTCAAGTTTTATTCATCATAAAATTCATACAAATCCTCGTCTGCACTAAAAAGTGGGAAATGCAAGCAAAAAAATCAACAACCACTGTATAAGATGCATCCACTTTTTAGATCCCAGATTTTTGGGAAAAAAGGTGTGTCTTATACATGAGAAAATATGGTATCCATATCATTCATTTAAATGGCTAGGGAGCAATCCCTGTATTTTATTGAATTATTTTCCTATGAATGAGTATTTAAATTATTTTCTATTGCTTGTAACTATAATAATGACAACAAATTTTTTTAGACTTATATTGTGCCCCACATTTTAGATATTTCTCAGTATGTGTGTGTTTGTATGTGTGTGTGTATGTGTGTGTGTAAACTCCTTTAATTTTTATAAAAACCCTTTAAGTTACATATTATTTTTATCCCAATTTTAAAGTTAAAGTGAATGCAGAGAAACAGATAACCATTTTTCTTACAATCATAATGGTGGTTAGAGAAGGTGCAAGGCCAAAGCAGGCAGGGTTTTAATTGTACTTTCTTAATTACCACAGTTCTTTCTCTCTGTCTCTCCTTCCTTACTCTTTCTCTGTATATATATCTCTATATCTATATCTATATCTATATCTATATATATATATATACATGTCATAGATATAATCAAATTATATATTATTATTCAGGACACATGTTTAAAAGTTGAATTGCTGGATCATAGCTATATGCAATTAAAACATTCGTAAATGTTATTTATTTATATTGCAAAAATATAGCAGTTTACAATTCTATCAGTATTATATAAAATATTGTTTTGTCAATATTATAATTATATTTTATCAACTCTTTCAATAAGAAAGAAATAATATCTCATTGCTTTAATTTGCATTCATTCCCCTGATTAGTCATAAAGTGTAATATATTTTTACAAGTTTATTAACAATTTCTAATTTTTTTATGGTTTGCCTACTCACCTTCTTTCTAAAAATAGATTTATTTTTATTAAATTTTTTCTAAGGGCTCTTTGCAAATAATAACTATTGATTGTTATAATTACTACAACTAATTTTCTCAGGCTACTTTGAAATTTCTTAATATCACACTTAAAAATACTAATATTTTCAGTTGACCATTTATTATTATTATTATTTTATTGATTTTAATTTATTGTGTTCACGTAGATTCTAGTATCACCCATAATGCATCCCCCCTTCCCCTGTATTCTCCACATCTCCCTTGCCTCCCTTCCCACAGTGCCCTCCCTCCTTCCCTTCAGGTTTATCCCATCCTATCATCTCACTTCCTTCTGTTCTCCCTGCCTCTTGTCCCTTTGATCCCTCCTCTGTCTCAATTCCCTTCCTCAGTTCACATTGTTCATTGGATTTCTCAAATGAGTGAGGTCATATGATATTTTTCTTTCTCTGCCAGGCTTATTTCACTTAACATAATAATTTCCAGGTTCATCCATGTTGTCTCAAAAGGTAAGATTTCCTTCTTTTTCATGGCCCCATAGTATTCCATTGTGTAAATGTACCATAGCTTTTTAATCCATTTGTCCACTGATAGACACTTGGGGTGTTTCCAGATCTTCGCTATTGTGAACAATGCTGCCATAAACATGGGGGTGCATTTTTTCTTTTGAATCAGTGATACAGTGTTCTTGGGATATATTTCCAAAAGTTGGATGGCTGGGTCAAAAGGAAGTTCTGTTTTTAATATTTTGAGGAATCTCTATACTGTTTTCCACAGTGACTGCACCAGTCTGCATTCCCACCAGCAGTGCAGAAGGGTTCCCTTTTCTCCACATCCTTGCCAGCACTTATTATATGTTGTTATATTAATGAATGCCATTCTGACTGGTATGAGGTGGTATCTCATTGTGGTTTTAATTTGCATTTCTCTAATGATTAGTGATGTTGAGCATTTTTTCACCTGCCTATTGGCCATTGGAGATGTGTCTATTCATTTCTTGTGCCCATTTTTTGATTGGATTGTTTATCTTTCTGGTGTTGAGTATTACAAGTTCTTTATAAATTTTGGTTACTAACCCCTTATCAGATGTATTGTTAATATGTTCTCCCATTGTGTGGTCTGTCTTTTTATTCTGTTCATATTGTCTTTACTGCAAAAAAGCTTTTTAGTTTGATATAGTCTCATTTGTTTATCCTGTCTTTTATTTCACTTGCCTGTGGAGATAAATCAGCAAATATATTGCTGAAATAGATGTCGGAGAGCTTACTGCCTATGTTTTCTTCTAAGATGCTTATGTTTCATGACTTACATTTAAGTCTTTTATCCATTTTGAGTTTTTTTTGTGAATGGTGTAAATTGGTGTTCTAGTTTCATTTTTTTGCAGGTTGCTGTCCAATTTTCTCAACACCATTTGTTAAAGAGGCTGTATTTACTCCATTATATGCTCTTACCTCCTTTGTCAAATATCAATTGTCCATAAAGGTGTGGGTTTATTTCTGGGTTCTCTTTTCTGTTCCATTAATATGCCTGTTCTTATGCCAGTACTAAGCTTTTTTTAGTATAATGGCCTTATAGTATAACTTGATATCAGAAAGTGTGATACCTCCCATTTTATTCTTTTTTTTTTTCAGTACTGCTTTTGCTGTGTCCCATAAATTTTGAGTTGTTATATGCTCATTATCATTTGTTTATAGCTCATTATCATTTGTTTATAGCAATATTTTTATTTCTTCTTGATATCATTGTTAACCCATTCCTTATTTAATTACATGCTATTTAGTTTCCAAGTGTTTGAGTATTTTTCAGTTTTTCTGTTGTGGCTGATTCATAGTTTCATGCCATTGTAATCAGAGAATATGCTTGATATGATTTCAACTTTTTAAATTTGTTGTCTGTACCCTAACATGTGGTCTATCTTAGAGAATGTACCATGAGCACTTGAAAAGAATGTATACTCTGCTGCTTTAGGGTGAAATGTTCTGAAGATTTTTATTAAATCCAGATGATCTAATGTGTCCTTTAAGTCTGATGTTTCTTTGTTAATTTTCCTTCTTGAGGATCTATCTAGTGATATTAGTGGGGTATTGAAATCCCCTACTATTATAGTATTGCTGTTGATCTAACTCTTTATATCTATCAAAGTCTGCTTTATATATTTAGGTGCTCTTATATTAGATGCATAGATATTTATAATGGTCATATCTTCCTGTTGAATTGTTCCCTTTATCATTATGTAGTGACCCTCCATATCTCTTTTAAAGTCTATTTTGTCAGATATAAATATTGCTACCCCAGCTTTATTTTCATTTCCATTTGCATGAAATATTTTTTCCAACCTTTCACTTTCAGTCTATGTGTATCTTTTGTTTTGAGGTGTGTCTCTTGTAGACAGCATATATATGTGTCCTGTTTTCTTCTCCACGCAGCTACCCTATGTCTTTTGATTGGATCATTTAATCTATTTATATTTAAGGTTATTATTAATATGTAGTTGTATATTGCCATTTTATCATTTAAAGCTACATTCCTCTTTTCTTCCTTTGTTCTGTTTACAACAGGCCCCTTAACATTTCTTACAGCATTGGTTTGGTTGTAATGAATTCCTTGAGTATTTTTTGTCTGAGAAGCTTTTTATTTCTCCTTTAATTAGAATTGATAGCCTTGCTGGAAAAAGAAGTCTTGGTTATAGGCTTTTGTTCTGCATTACTTTGAATATTTTTTTTTTTATTTATTTATTTATTCAGTTTTAGAGAGGACAGAGAGAGGGAGAGAGAGAGAGAGAGAGAGAAGGGGGGAAGGAGCTGGAAGCATCAACTCCCATATGTGCCTTGACCAGGCAAGCCCAGGGTTTCGAACCGGCGACCTCAGCATTTCCAGGTCGACGTTTTATCCACTGCGCCACCACAGGTCAGGCCTTTGAATATTTTTTGCCATTCCTTTCTGGCCTCAAATGTTTCTGTTGAGAAGTCAGATATCATCCTTACAGAGCTGCTTTTTAGGCGATTAACTTTTTTCTCTTGCAGCTTTTAATATTTTTTCTTTATCTCTTAGCTTTGTTATTTTAATTATGATGTGTTTTGGTGTAGATTTCCTTAGGTTTCTGTTTAATGGAATTCTCTGTGCTTCTTGATCTTGTGTGGTATTTTCCTGCATCAATTTAGGAAAGTTTTCAGCTATAATTTCTTCAAACAAGCTCTCAATCTCTTGTTCTTTCTCTTCTTCTTCAGGAACCTCTATGATGCTGATGTTGTTTCTCTTTAAGTTGTTACAGAGTTCTCTTAGAGTTTCCTCAAACTTTTTGAGCCTCTTTCTTTTTGCTGCTCTGCCTCTGTGTTTTTTTTTATCTTGTCTTCTAAATCGCTGATTCAATCCTCTGCTTCATCCAGCCTGCTTTTAATTGCTTCTAGTGTAATATTCATTTCTGATATTGTGTTTGTCATTTCTGAATGGTTCTTCTTTATTATTTCAATGTCCTTTTTGATGCTTGTTATCTCTTTATTTATGTCCTCATTGTATCCAACCATTGTTGCTCTAAGATCTTTGAGCATTCTAATAGTCATTATTTTAAACTCTGCATCCGGTAGTTTGGTTATTTCCATCTTACTCAGTTCTTTTTCTGGAGGTTTCTTTCATTGATTCATTTGGATTGCACTTCTCTGTCTTCCCATTTTGTCTGTGTATACACTCCTCATTTGGGTGTGTTGTTTGTGAAGCTAGCTAAGTCTAGGGTTGGTATTGTCTGCCTTCTATTTGCAGTTGTGTTATTTCTAGGTCTTATTGGGTCAGCCTCAACTGTTGTTTGTAATCTGCTATGGGCTACTTATCTGCTATCACTGTTCTTTTTGCTGTTTGTGTCGGAGTTTTCTGTGTCTTAGCTGGGTCAGGTGTGAGGAGCCCTTCATTAAGCTTCCACTCTAGCAACAGTTGTTAGGTCCTGAACTGGTGTTTTTGGTGTCTGGCCACTGAATATGCTTGCCCTGGACCACCCTTTAGGGACTTGGTGCAGATTAGTGGGGATCACTGCCTATGACTGGCTCTTATCAACCTTTTGGGAGCTACAGGCAATCCAGATCTTGTGGCTGCCTCTGCTGGGCCCAGTTGCCATTGTAAATATCAGCTGCACTCCTAAGCTTTCTTTTATCTACTCTTGGCCTGGGGGAATATTCTTTAAAAGTTCAAGTTCCCCTGAGATCTGCTTTCTATTGTGTCTTATTGCTGACTATTAGCTGGGCTCAGTACTATAATTCTGTGATTAGGTACGGTATTGGATGTGGCCTACTCCTTAGCCTCAGGTGTCCTTCTATCCAGACTTTTCATTTATTTATTTTATTTTATTTTGTTTTTTTTTCTTCTTTTTCAGCACTCAGCAAGGTGTAGTCACAGGGGTCCAGCGGGTGTGGCTCCCGTTGTGTGGTCTGTCCAGTTGGTGACTTCAGCTGTTGCTGCCTGCAACATTTGGGCTCAGGTGTTGCTGGCGCCAGCCAGCCTCCAGGGCAGCTGCTGCCCCAGGCGGGCTCTCGCATGCCCGTGTGGGCTCGTTTGCACTGCTTCCATGGCCGCTCCAGGCTCCGCTGCCACTGAGGGCTATCCTGTGCTGCAGGAAATTTTGCTCAAGGGCTTGGACCTCCACAGCATCTGCCGCGGCTTTCACCCTGGTGGATGGGCTCATGTATGCCTGCTGGGATCACTTCTGGGACTGCTTTGGCCTCTGCTGCTGCAGAGGACTGGTCCGTGTCAGCTCAGACCTCCTCAGCAGCCGCTGTGGAGGGACTCGCACACGCTCGCTGGGACCACCCCCTAGGTTGCCTGGCTTCCTTTGCTGCTGAGGGCACACCCCACACCATGGGCAGGTTTGCGCTGGCCTGGACCCCCAAAGCGGACTTCTATCCTTGCTGGCCAGCTCCTGCGCACCCGTGCGGACCCCCTCCGCTGTTGCTCGGGTGGCCCCCACCAAGGGCAGGCCCAAGCAGCAAGCAGGACTGTGTGAGCCCAGACTTCTGTAGCCAGAGGGGCGATTCCCGTCTACACGGACTGCCTGCTCACACTAGCTCAGACCGTCCTGGTCTCTGCAGTGATGCCCTGGTTTCTGTAGCGGGTACCCTGCAGCCTCTAGCCCTCCTGCTCCTGGTGTGCACTCAGCAGTGTGGGGGTGGTGTAAGTTAGACCTCTGCACTTCCTATTTGTGCCCCTAATGTGCTGCCTGCCTCTAAGCGCCTTTGTTCTAACTGAAGCAAGTGAGCTTCCGGTGGACGGGCTAATTTCTTCCCTTTGCTGGTGAAGCTATTCCTAGAAATATGTTCACTTTAGATTTTGGGAGTGACTCAGCCCAGGGGATAGGGGTTCCATCCCTCAAACTGTCATCCCCTGTGCTCCTGAGACCACTCTCTCCCCTAGCAACTCCAGTCCTCCCAGCACTCTCCACTCCTGGAGCTCCAGGAAAGTGGCTGTGAGCGAAGCTCTCCGTGTAGTCTCTTTAATATGGAGCCTGGGTCCGAGAGTTATACCTCCTTCTGTCAAACAGTGTTTAGGCTCTTTTCTAAGCCAATTATAGTCTATAAGCCCCTTCCAGGCTTCAGGGCTCTAGGCTGGAATTCCAGTTTGGGGACTGAGGACCCACAAATCGCTGGACAATCCATCCCATCCCGAGAGTCTTTCCTGGCCACTGCTTGCTCCCAGGAGCAGGGCAGCCCTTTCCATGTCTCTGCCTTTCCTACCTGTCTCAGTGTGGCTTCTTTGATGGTCTTTAGCTGTAGACTCCTCTCAGTTTAGTCCAAAGTTGGTATTTCAAGATGACTGTTCTCAGAATTAAGTTGTAATCCACTTTGGTTCTGGGAAGTGGGAGTTGGAGCCTTTCGCCTGCTCTGTGGCCATCTTGTTTCTCCAGACCTGGTCCATTGTTTATTATTTAATATCCCTGAAGCTTCAAGAGTTTGTTTTCACTGTTTCTGAGTTTCGTCTCACCCACACATCTTACTAAAATGAGTGCCTTACTTTAAGTTTCAGATAAAATCCTGTCATCTCTCTACAATCTGATTTATAGAAATTCTTAAATTTTTATTCTTCTAAATAACTTAAATATTATTTTTAAGCATTTATTCTGCAGCCATTATATGCTATTTGACATATGGTACTAGATAACATGTATTTCCAACATTATTGAACCATTTAGTTTAATTAGGCATCATTTAATTCTTCGGAACAGAGACAAGTACAACTGTATTAAGCAAAATTAAGACCTGTTATGTGAAAACGAGTATGCAAAGGTACCCAATATAATGAAATATAGCAAGCCTTCTAGCCATTGCTGCAATGAAGGTGTTGTTATGCTACAGAGCTCCCTGTGAGAGACCATGCTAAATTTAGATTGCATGAGAAATCACATTCTTGCTTAGATGTTTCAACTGCTCTCTTTCCTCTTATTTTTTTCTAAGAGCCCATTCTCAATTTCTCATTTACATAAGAATTCCTTTCTCAGGCTCTCATTGTTAGATATACACCCTAAGAGAGAAAGCAATAATAATGAAAACTATGGAGAGATTTTTTGTTTGTTTCTTATTACAATTTGACTAAGGGAATAAAAGAAAACGATTTTACTTGCCTGTGTTTTGAAACATGAAGTCAACACTTTATTTTAAGCCTGAAAAGATGGTGTCACAGTGGACTAAGTGTTAACCTGAGATGTTGAGGTTCCAGGTTCAAAATTTCTGGGGACTGGCTTGAGCGCAGGCTCATTAGCTTGAGCGCAGAGTCATTGGCTTGAGTTTGGGGTTGTCAACATGATCCCATGAACACTGACTTGAGCCCAAGGTCACTGAATTAAAGCCCAGGGTTGCCTGCTTGAGCCCCAAATAGTTGGTTTGAGTCAGCGATCATTGGCTTGGCTGAAACCCCTAAGTCAACGCACAAATGAAAAGTAATCAATGAACTACTAAAGTGCTGCAACTATTAGTTAATTCTCCTCATCTCTCTCTCCCTTCCTTGTCTCTCTCTCTCTCTCTCTCTCTCTGTCTCTCATTCTCTCAAAAAAAAGTATTTTGATTTTATTAGATAATCCCCTAACTACAGACAGGCAAACATAAACTCATATACTTGATATTAAACTTTTCTCTCAATTCTAAGAAAGCACATACCAGCAAAATCATATTACATATATAATTAAATAAATAACATTTCAACAACATGTATTTAAAATAAAAAGTCAGATGGATGTATATTTGTATATACATGTGATGAAAAGCTAATATTTATATAAAATATCCTATTTTCTTGAGACTAAGTAATTTTACAAAATATATTAATGTGAATTTATTACTCAGTCAATTTAATCTTATAAAAAATTTTATGACAGACATATTTTCAAATAGAACATAGATCTGATTGATTTGCTAATAAGAAATGAGAGTTTAAGGTTCAAACCAGAGAATTTATACAATATGCTTATTTTCTTAACATTAGACTTTCTTCAATAAACACAAGATTTTATAAAACCAATAAAATTTATTTGAACAAATAATAATAGTGTAAAAAATTAATAAATATCAAGGCTAACTCAGTTACTCATTTAAAAAAAATTACCATGCATAAATTTTTTAACTGAATCGACTATATCGAACAGCTAATTTTGGCAACAAATGGATGTAAATACAGTGTTGAACAAAATGAAAAATATTGTTAAGGATGAAAGAGAATAATAAATAACTTAATTAAGGTCCTTGAGAACCAAAAGATAAGATGATTTCTCAGTCTGTAGCATAAAGCACAATTTAATACCAAGTTGCTCCTGTGCCTTAGGGCCTTGAGATGAGACATTCCCTATAATACAACAGCACATGGGCTTTGTTTTCCAATTAAAAGTCAGTAAAGAAAATGTGATGTTTGTTCATTAAAATAAATGTATGGCCATATATCTGGTTGAGACTCTATCTTTATCTTATCTATGTAATTTACTAATTTATCCTTAACTGGTTTTTAATGCATTTTTGTCTTCATTTGTTTTCAACTCCCAGAAAAGTTGATTACGTGAACCTCTTATCTGAAAAGCACTGCTGTCTGAATTAGGCCATGTTCTCTACATGCATCTTATACATTAAGATCTTCCCATCCTTATCTGAAACCCTCATTATCAAATTTAAGTCTGTGACCTTCTTTCCAATTTGCTAATTGAGGTTTAAAGATATCAGAATTCATATTCTTTGATTTATAAGAATAGGAGAAGAAAGTTCCCTGTGTAACTAGTCTAAATGTAACCGTTACTCTTCTGCATAAGTGATTTGATCATGTACCATTGTTCTTTTGTTTGAAATTTGGGAGCGAGAATCACACACATGAGTTTGAAGTCAATGATTGCAAATCCTAATGTTATTTTAAAATCTGAGATATAGTTTTAGAAGTCCTAAAGCTTCATCTCTAGAGCCTTGCCTCAACTGGCTGAAAGGTGGACTGAAATGAAACAGCATCAAAATTGTTTTTCAAAAACTGCTTTGAAAATCTCCTCCAGGTTATTTTTTATAAGTAGCTGGAATTAGGTAAAAATAATGTGATCTATATTTGTCTCTCTAATTTATTGTTTTTTAAATATCAACTCTAGGTCCTGGCCAGTTTGCTAATGGGATTGAGCATTGACTTCGTGAGTGGACGTCCCAGGTTCAGCCCCAGTCAGAGCAACAAGAGAAACAACCATCTGCTTCTCTTTCCCACCATCTTCCCTTTATCTCTCTCTTCCTCTCCTGCAGCCAGCGGCTTGATTGGTTCCAGCGTAGGTTCATGGTACAGAGGACAGATAGCTGTTTCAAGCATTGGCCCCAGATGGGGGTTGCCAGATAGATCCTGGTCAGTGTGCATGCAGGAGTCTGTCTCACTATCTCCCTTCTTCTCACTTAAAAAAAAAATCAACTCTAGACATCTCTATTAAAAATAAAATCATCTACCCAATTTTTATTGTAGTTTTCTGTCTTCCTTTCTTTCAGAAATTACTTAGATTCAACTCTTAAAGGAAAATGTTAAGATGAATTAAGAAGGAAGGTGAAAGATGATGAGGATGATAGCCCCCATTCATTGTGCATTTATTTTGTGCCAGTCACTTTATTAAATCTTCCTACATCATAACGTTTAATCTTCATAAGAAACCACAAAGTAGGGATTATTATAATCCTTTATTTGCATATAGAGAAATTAAAAGATGATGAGAATTGAACTCCTTCCTTAAAATCACATATTCAACCCAGGAGTTGGGATAAAATATAAACATCCTGGTTTTGTCATTCATGTTCTTATAACAGCATGTGGATTATAAATTTAGCCAATGAGAGGTAGAATATTGCTTAGGCAAGTATGGAGACAAAGAATATATATATTTGATGACATAGATCTAAGGTTTTCATTCTCTGTCTTCAATCATATTCACCCTACTTTACAGATTGTTTCTCGCCTTGGAACACTGGCAATTAGGACATGATAAGTATGCTGACTGGACTTAAAAGTTCATGTGCTTTGTGCATTTATTTCACCAAGAGCCTTACATGAGATGTTCCATCCAATTGTTACCAAAGGTTTAGAAATTAGGACTATTGGCATTTCCATTTGAAATGAAGAATGAAATTGTTAGAGTAGTCAGCTCCCTGGCCAAAGTCAGACAGAGGGTCTGAAAGTTATCCACTGGGCCATGCTGCCCTTGAAGCTAATTAGGAAAATCTAGGTACAAGAAATACAAGATTTGTGATTTATGAAGAGAAAATTCAGATTTATGAAGAGAAAATGTCACCATATATTCATACCTGATACAGAGACCCCTGCTGAGGAGAAAACAGAGTAACATGGGTAATGGGCAACTTTGTTGGGAAAGCCATTGTTTACAGAGGAAAAATGTCACGAAACTAGGAGATTTGTATTAACAAGAACTCCACTGCATGTGACAAAAACTAAACTTAAGCAAAGGGCTGAACAAAAGGTAAATAAATATGGTAAAATGATGCAAGGGTCACCAGTGTCAAGTGACAAACGGATATAGGATTTCTAAATGCCACCAAACCCCTGTTTGGTCTCTGTGTCAGTCTCTAATCCGATACAATGAGTGGTGTTTGGTGAACCTGGGTTTTTGCAGCAGCAGCCAGCATTTCCCTGTGAAATATCTACCTCGTCACAGCAACTATCAGTGATTAACAGTGCAATTTCTGAAATGCTGCAATTTCCAGATTCTCTTCATGACAGTTCCAAACTGGTGTCCTCCCCTGCCCTTTACGTCTTCCAACAGTCTTACAAACACATAGTTCTCAGGCTTAAGTGCAGTTACTCTTAAGTACAGGGGTTTTTATTTTCCTGATAGAATGCCAACAGGTACAGAACCTTCATAAAATAAACTTTAAAAGTTTTAGTAAATGTCTATTGGTACTGTTCTACAAATCACATTTTACTCTAAATGTCAGCCTGTCAAAAGCTGTGGAGCACGGTTTTCCGCCTTGATCCATTTCCAATTTCCCCACTTCAAACTATGCATTTTCCCCCCAAACTCAATAGGACCCTCTTCCCATTCACTTCCATTGAAGCTTTTGCTCAAATTAAACTTTTTATAGTTATGTAATTAAGAGAGTAACTCTTTATAAATTATGTTCTTAGAAGGCAGAACTTGTATCTTATTTTTTATCTCAGCAATAATGCTTCTCAGTAAGATCTTCATGGATTTTTTTTTCCTTTGGCAGTTAATTACCTTGGATTAAAATGATGATTTTTTAAAAATAGGAAGATAATAAAATATAGTTTTATTTATTCATTCACAAACTATGAAAAGCACTAAATATTATTTTAAATAAAATTTATGAAACAAGCCATTTCAGTAATTTTCTTTTTGTAAAAAAAAAGGTTGTTAGTATCAGAAAATGAATTCATTGATGTAGTCATCTTTTATTTCTGCAGGATAGAATTTCAGAAATATGGCATTATTGGGTAGTAGATAGATTATTAAATTATGGACATTTAAAATTTAAATGTATACCTAAATAACTTTTAAAAACAATGATTTTTCATTTTAAATAATTATTGTCCTAACCAGTAGTCCCTTAATCATTTGCATAATCCTCTGTGAATTAGATATTTACATTTTTAACAAATTTTGAGTTGATTTATTTACCTTTTTAAAAAATATTTTGTTGAGACACTGAGCATTTAGAACGTTAACCAATTTCACCTTTCCATAAATGTTAAAAATATAGGGTAAAAATCTTTTATTTGTCCTTTTGCTTTTCTCACCATTAATATTTTAACTTTGGGCCTGACCTGTGGTGGTGCAGTGGATAAAGCATCGACCTGGAAATGCTGAGGTCGCCGGTTCGAAACCCTGGGCTTGCCTGGTCAAGGCACATATGGGAGTTGATACTTACAGCTCCTCCCCCCTGTCTCTCTCTCCTCTCTCCCTCTCTGTCTCTCTCTTCCCTCTCTCTCTCCTCTCTAAAATGAATAAATAAAAAAATATTTTAACTTGTTAAAATATATTTGAAAATATAGTTTTAATCGTTTCTGCAGTTTTGCTTATTAGAAAAATTTTTTCAGTTTATATATTATAAAGATATTTTCTACTTTCTAATATTTTAATATAATTTTAAATGTTATCAGATTAAGCTTAATAAAGTAATGTGGGTCCTTTTCACTAATTTGCAATGTTATTTTTCTAATAAATATATAAATAGACATTTAAACTTCAAGGCATTCTAATGTGATAAACTAACATATTGAAAGAATCATAAATGTCATAATATTTTCTATAGATTTAATATTATCCAATTTTAAATATTTTGAGTTGTAGTAGCTTTATAATTTAATAACTATTACTTTGTTACTGTTCATAAAAATTATCTCTACCATTAGAATTATCCTAATGTTCTTATTTTTATTATCTGCAAGAAGGAACTGGGGAGGTGGGTGAAGAATCAAATCCAGGTAGATTCACTCCTTTGTGTCTCCAATTTTCCTTACCCTTTAAACAATTTCCCCATAACTACAGAATATCACAAAAATTTTAAGACTTTGTTCATTCACCAAAAACTTTAAATTATTTATAAGGTGACATTTTTAGATTTGGGGTTCAAACTTGGGGCATGCAATTTGGAGATAAGAGCTAACATCACTCTGGTAACCAGGAAACAGACTGGGAGGATATTGTTGGGATCAAGTCTGAAAAGGTAGGGGCCTTAAATAGGACAAGGGTAGGGAGAGGTTGAGTGAATGTATAGCTTCCCAAGTCCTTCCTCTGTGTTTTGTCCAATGGATCCAACCTTAAGATGATAGCAGTGTTAAGTAGTGCATGAGAGGTCCATTCTATGTAGGAGGCAGTAAGTATTATTGGTTCCTTTCCTTGTAACCATCTCTGACTTTACGTTTATTTAAGTTCTATAAAAGCCAGTTTATTCTCATTTCTTCATGGAGCCATGGTTCTTACCAGCTCCATTATGACCTGACTCAGCTGGTTTATGAGGCTTTTTAAAAATTCTGGGTTGTAGTGATATTAAGACTATTTGCAGTATATTTCCCTCTTCATTAGTAGTTGTCCCTTATTGTGAATGTTGATATTGTTAACATGTGTTTAATTTCATGTATAATCTCTTCTATAGACATAAGGTAAAAAACTAGAATGCATGATGATAATTAAGTGAACTCTAAAGTCTGTAATTATCATAAGGTAAGAGGTAATAGCAGCTTGAGCCATTATACTAATTATGTTTGTTAAAATACAGCAAAGTTACTGTAAATAAATGCTTACAAATGTTCTTTTATGTAACATAGGAGCTAACAACCAACACTTTTACAATGACTTAATAAAGCAATACGTAGTTAAGGAACTACATGTATGACTGAAAGTCTAATGTTTTCAATTCAAACTATAAAAATGTATTTTGGGAATAAGAAAAAAGAAAGCTTAAATTCTTCTTATTGCCATGAAAAAAGAAATCAGGTACAATTGCTTCAAAATCAGGATCTCAACTTTATAATAGCTTTTAAGTAGGATATAGTTAATATCTTGTCACAGTATTTCAGTCTTCCTATTGCTGGAAATCTTTGCATTTATGACAGACAAATTTTTAAGTTGAGAATATGAGATTTTTATGATATAATTTTTAAAAATGGTAGACTTGGATTATTCTTTAAGACAAATAATTCGTTGTCCTGGCTGGCTGGCTCAGTGATAGAGCATCCTCCCAGTGTGTGGAAGTGCCAGGTTCAATTCCCAGCTAGGACACACAGAAGAAGTGCCCATCAGCTTCTCCACCCTTCCCCCTTTCCTTTCTCTCTATCTCTCTCTCCTGTTCCTCAGCCAAGGCTCCATTGGAGCAAAGTTGGCCCTGGCACTGAGGATGGTTCTATGGCCGCTGCCACAGGCTCTAGAATGGCTCCGGTTGCAATGAAGTGATGCCCCACATGGGCACTGCATTGCCCCCTGGTGGGTTTTCTGGGTGGATCCTGGTTGGGCACATGCTGGAGTCTGTCTCTCTACCTCCCTGATTCTCACTTCAGAAAAAAAAAAAGACAAATAATTTGTTAATTTGTACTAAACAAAGGTTTTTGGATTTTTATTTGTTTGCTAAGTATTGCTCTACTTTTCCTTTTATATTTATTAGGGTGATTTTTTTTTTTTTTTGCTTTAGTCACTGCTAAAGATGCAAAAATTGTTTTGAAGCAATCCACTGCAGTCTCCCTTAAGGCAGGATTATTAGAGCCCCTTTTTTCTGAGCCTGCCATCAGGCTAAAACTCAGCCTCACCTGATCCTGGCACGTACTTGTGAGTATATTTGAAGACAAGTATTCACATAATTAAAAGTTGCTTTCACAAAATATACATGGTGTAAGTGAATGAAGGTAAAAAAACATTTTTAATACCTAAAAATATGAAAAAATGATTTTCTTAAATATCTAATTTAAAATTTGCACACTTTTCTTATGATTCTAATTCTTTGTGTCTTCTTATTTCTTTTTTGGCTACTCAAGTGATAGAGTATTTAACCCTAGCACTTTTTATTAATAGCAACATAAAAACATAATAATATGACTAAGATTGAAATAGATTTGATTATTATCTCAAAATTTTCAGAAACAAAAAGTTATTTAGAAGATGAATCCTAACATTCTAGATGCTTTTTAAATTGTACAGAATTTATATTTTCTTAAAACTCAGAAATAATTTTTTACTTTTATTTTTTTGAAAGGCGTTTCTAGTTAGGTCTAAGAAACAAGTTTAATCAATTTAGTCATGTTTCATAAATTTTCAACTGAATAAACCTGTCAAACATTTTTTATAAAATATATATCACTCCTGACCAGGTGGTGGCATAGTGGATAGAGAGTCGGGCTGGGACGCGGAGGACCCAGGTTCAAGATCCCGAGGTTGCCAGCTTGAGCGCGGCTCATCTGGTTTGAACAAGGCTCACCAGCTTGAGCCCAAGGTTGCTGGCTCCAGCAAGGGGTTACTTGGTCTGCTGTAGCCCCCTGGTCAAGGCACATAGGGAAATCAATCAATGAACAACTAAGGAACGGCCATGAAGAATTGATGTTTCTCATCTCTCTCCCTTTCTGTCTCTCTCCCTGTCTCTGTCACCAAAATAAAAAAAAATACATATATATCACAACATAGAAATATATATATATCACAACATATATATATCACATATATATCACAATTATACTTACAATAATGTATAACTATTATTAAACTTGGAACCAATATTTTCAGTACTTCTATATAAAACTTAGAAATATATTTGTATAAAACTAAATCACTCAGAGATTAAAAAATCAGTAATTTTCCATAATGAGTTTTAAACATGTTTGATTTCTCTGTTGTCCATGTCTTTTATTAATTATGAAATGTCTTCTACATTATATTTCAAACTGAAATAGAGATCATATCTTAAATAGAGGATCTTTGTATAATAATGAATGTGGTCTTTTTAGTTAGAACAATATGGGTTCAGATTCACCCTTAGCATTTGTTAGTTCTTTGAATTGGATAATTAAAATATTTTAAGCATCAATTTTAAAATCAGTTTAGAACTATCTGTGTTTCAGGATCATTTCAAAAAATAAGTAAAATAATCTATAAAATATATGACATTTCTGAATTGCTCAGTAAACAAAATTATTACTAAGCATTACTATTTTCTCTTTAAATGAAATGACAGACATTACAGTATCTTACTCTTTTAATTACACATGTGAAATATGCTAAAATATAAAACATTTGATCAAATCAAACTATCAGCATCAAAGCCAGATATTATGACATCCACTGAGCTCTATGTTTTAAATGAACATTTGATTCTCTATCCTGCACTTAGGCTGTTCAGGAAAAAATAACTTTATCTTTTAGATTTAAGGTATAAGATATCTAAGATAATGATTGAATAGATGGCTCTGTGTTCACACATTTGATTGACATCCAAAGTCTTACTATTAAATTTGGTAAGGCCAAGTTTTCTACAGCCTCCTTACAATTAAGTGTGGTGAGGTCAGAGACAGTGGTGGAAGAAACATTTTTATAATCTTAACAAATAAAAATAGCCCCTACTACTACAAATATATTAGTGATTTAAAATATACCAGAATCACGAGGAATGATTTTCTTATTATATAAAAATCTATTAAGATACAAGTGACAAGTGCATACCCTGAGATCATATAGAATCTGCTTTCAGGTCATTTGAGTTTTGCAAATTAAATAAACATATACTTTTTTCTTGTATAAAAGTGAAATATTTGTTCTTACTCTTTAAAATTCTTAGAATAACTTTCCTCTCACTATCAGGTGCCCTTTAAACATATAGCATTTTTGTATCAAATAAAATAAGCAATTGCCACTTATTGAAACAGAAATGGTATAGATACCAATATTAATAAAACTCACACTGTATTTTGAGCTGTCCTTTTCCTGCCAAGTAGCAAATATTTTAACAAGTAGAGATATGGGTCTATGCCTCCATGTTAGTAGCACCTCGTGGAAATATAAAGAGAGAGGGTTATTTAGAGTTCAAATGCAGGCAAGTTCTCTCCCCCCACTGGATTAAAAGCAAACGTAAAAGAGAAGGTCTTTTATATTTTGAAAAAAATAAATTCAGTACATGTGAAATAGGAACTAAAAATATTATGTGTGTAATAATTATTTGAAAGATTGAGTATAACATTTCAGGGAATATGAAAGCTCTAATAAATTCAGTCAAATTGGTTCAAATATAATTATGTCAATTATACTTCACAGAAGCATGAGCTCCAGCTCCATGGTCAGTGGCTTTATTGTTTGTAATATGTCAATCTAAGCTTTGTCTCTGCTATACAAGTGAAAATTCTCTTCAGAATCTCATAATGTATAAAGCATATTCACGCTCAAGATACATTCTTAGAACTGTAATTTAATGGGCTTAAATCACCTCAGAACAGGGTTGATTAATAAGTAATGTGTTTTGATTTTACATTATATTTGGTGATTTTAGAAAATAATACTTCTGATTCAGCATGAAGTTATGTTTTTGTCACATTCCCATGAATTGAGCCACCAGGCATATCTGCCATTAGGGCATTTTGAAACCGGCCTTAAGGAACACAAGCAAATAAAAAGTAGTAAGTTCAGTGAAAATGGTTTCTTTAGCATTAATTTTATCTTTGGTCTTTAAAAAAGCATATTAATAATTATGGCAAATGGAATCCATTTATTTATACTACTAATATTTAATGCTGAAGTAATGGTCTTATTTTTCAGCTCTCTAAACAATTTATCTACCTAAATTATATACCAGGGGAAAATTGCTAAAGGAATAATGTACTCAAGTTATGAAGTGAGATGATAAAGATGTATTTTAATGTTACCGGAAGCATCATTAGCCAACCTAGAAATGTTTTTCATATGTCCTCTTGTTGCTGTCTTCTCTTAAGAGGATTTAATATGAAGTGATGTATTAAAGATTGAAAGACAATTTTAGCTGTAATAATATTTTAGGAACTACATTTTAAACTTAGAATCAACAATTAGGCTCAATTTATACACATGTCACATGCCCAATGTTGTATTAAGTAAACAGAAAAAAAAAATATATATATATATATACTTATGTCTAAGATTTTTCAATTGTGTAATCTTAGTTTCTTAAAATAATTTGAGATTCTCTAAATATTATTTACCTCTTAACTGAACTAGTACATACATACTTACTAATCAAAATGGTCATACATAGCACATATTTTATAAAGATTAGCTTCCTTTTAATTTCCAGAGGAAAAAAATAAATAAGTGTTTTTCTATGGTTTTCTAAACAGCCAGAAAACAGAAGTGCCATATAAATCAGAATCTCAGTATCTCACACAACTCTATTGTTCTTTATTAGAAATGGCTCGTTTCATGTTGTGTAAATGAAGGTGAGTTTTACACTATAAGGGTTTGGGCTATAAACCATTTTCAGGTTATTAGGTTATGGTGTTCTATGTTCTTTATTGTATTAGGAAATTGATAGATCTTCCCATAGAGAAAGTCTTCTTCTAATGCAGGGTTGCATGTAATGAGAAAGTTGGGCAGTGGTCAGAACACTTGAATTTACTTCCTACGTGTAGTTTGTGTGTCCTAACCTGTACCCAGCACATCACAGGCAGTGGAGGGGCTGCTGGTTGAGAACTATATTGGTGAAGTTTAAGAATTATTTGAGTTCAGGAAACGTTAATGTTCTCTTCTCTTCTCTGCTATCATTTATTTCTGACCTCCTTAAAATATAAAGAAAAGAAAAGAAAAAAGTTATAAAAAGAAAGGGGAAAAAAAGAAATAAAACTGGACACGATTTTAAGCTTGTCCCTGAACCTTCTTCCCAAATCTATTGTAGTATGGGTCTTGATGAACTTTGTGTCATTCTACACTGTTTTTGTTGCTTAATTTTTTTTCTTTTAGTGAGAGGAGGGGAGGCAGAGAGACTCCAGCATGCCTACACACCTGGATCTATCCAGCAAGCCCAGATGGGGGCGAAGCTTTGCCCATCTGGAGCTGTTGCTTCATTGCTCAACAATCAAGCCATTTCGTAGCATTTGAGTCAAAACCAGGAGCCAAGCAAGCCATGGCTACAGGAGTGGAAGAAAAAGAAAGACAGAGAAGGAAGAGGGGGAGGAATGGAGAAGCAGATGGTCGCTTCTCCTGTGACCTAACCAGGAATTGAGTCTGGGAAATCCACACACTGGGCCGACACTCTACCACTGAGCCAACTGGCCAGAGCCCATTCTATACTGCTTTTAAGAAATAAATGTAAATTCACTAGGAAAAATGGTAGCAACTGATTTTCACCATTAGCATGTGAATTTATATGTAATTGCCTAACTTTATTTCTTAATATCATTTAGTTTAAGAGTATCTATCAAGTCTGCCACCTAGAAAACGTTGAGTAAAAGTAAACAAGTTTCTAGCGAAACTCAAAACCAGATTGTGATTTAAAACGCTACACAGACATACAACATCTCATTATTTACAGAACCCAGACTTTGGGAACAGAAGGCTCAGAGCAGCATGCTGAAAGCTTGGAGAGAGCCCCACACTGTGCACCTTGACCTTCTGAACCAAAGCTGACGGCCAGTCAACTGTAAGCCTTCAGTTGTGCTCCAGTCTAAAAGCTGACATGTCAGCATTAGCTGCAGTGACAGGCTGCTCTAACTTGGCTGTCATCTGGCCCATTTTCTATACAAACCATCAACATAATTCACTCTAAAGGGCTTTCTGAGAGGGTCTAATGCTTTTTTTTTTCTTCCCTTGTACAGTGCAGAATTTAGGACAGCTTATTTTAACTTGATGACCTGCACTATGATCTAATAAGGGACAGCTGTGGCAGCTAAGTCCCCAGGCTATTTATTGTCAATTAGAATGAATCCTAAATAAACTCCTTTCATTCTAAACTTGACCCATTCTTGAACAGTAGACAAAAATGACACTTAGAAAAGGAATTGTAGGGAAGCAGATGAAAGAGACAACTGTATGTGAAAACTATGAAAGGGAAGACTCTTCAAACAAAATTAGAAGGATGAGCAGTGATAATGACATTTTGATGTCAAATAATTGCTATTTAAATGTTGGTATTGTGAAAGACACCCATGGTTGTAACGGGAACACAAAGGAATATTGTGCTGTCAAATAAACTGTACCATGTTATTAGAATTAAGCTAAAAGTAAATGCATTTTATGTGAAGAAAATGTCTTTATTCAAATATAGAAGTTAAAATGGCCTAGAGCAGTGGATTACAAACTGCTTTCTGTTATCCATAACAGGTAAACATTTTTCAGCAAGACGTAAGACACTAGTATATAAATCGATATATACATATATCATATATATATATAAATGATATATATGTATCAGTTAAACAAATGTGTCCTGACATAATAGTAATTTTCCAATGTGTAATGCACTCTTAGTTTATATTCTGTTCTATTCTCTTCATTAAAAAATAATGCTAATCACAACTCACAAAATTGTTTTTACCACCATACAAAGGCCAAGGCCCACAGTTAGAAATACACTATTCTAGAAAGAAAATAGAAAAAGGAAATTTTAAAAGAAAACTTTATACATTATGGAAACCGATAATCAGAGGAGATCTAACAGCCCAGTGAGGAGGCAAATACATTGCTGGCCCATGTAAAAGTAATTTATTATAGCATTGTTCACTGCTTCCCAGAGTATAAGGGGCATGGTAGAAAAAATAAAGAAGTAAGTATCATAGTTTGTGACTGTTATACTTAAGCATAGCTGAGCACTATTTTCTAAGTTCTTTAGTACATAAAATATGCAACAATAATTTTAGTGCCCTTGGCAACCATTGTATAAATAAATGCTATATAAAATCAAGATGCAAAGAAACTTAGAACTTGAGTAGATAAAGCCAAATGATTCTCCCTGACTTAGGGTAATGTAAGACTTTACAGGGGCTCAATTTGCCAGAATTATACTGAGATTGCATGAGAATTTTGAAACTGATTGTAAGGGCAGAACTGACAAGTAGATTTATTTAAAGAAATCAGCTCCTTGTCAGTCTGTAACCGCCTGTTGTTTGTACCTTTATTTGTCTCTCAGGTAGACCCAAAGAATAAGCTGATGGTGGTTTGCTGCCCTTAGGGCCTTCTGCCTACAGATAAGATACCATTAAAGATCACCTCCCTGGACTGCTGCAGAGAAATCCATTCTTGGCCTGCTTGGGCTCAGGGCCTAGAATTTATCTGTAGTTCTCTCAGCTCAAATGATCTCCAGCGCCTTTATTAAGGGCTAGATCTTAAACTCTGAATCTCGTCTTTCTTCACATGCATGCCAGCTACTATATCAGTTCTTTTGCCTTTTTTTACATTAGTAAAATAAAAACTGTCAAGAAATTAAAAACTGGATCATGCCTAAACATGAAGCCTAAATATATTTAAAAATTCTAATCATAATCATTCTGATTTGGCCAAACTATAGACCCCCATCAAAAAGATGTCTTCAGTGCTTCAATCATATGTCAAAATGGACATGTCTTGAGAGAAGACAATATATTTTATAATGTTCCTCTTTACATTAAAAATTAAACTTATGTTTTTCAAAGCTACAAGAGGTATTCCATTTGTACCTGTGAAGTGTAGCAAAGAAAGGCTTGTAACATAAATAATTTTTGGCAAACTTACTTTCTTTAAAGCAAAGAGATTTTTAGCAGAACTTACTTTTTTCTTAGAGTAAGTTACTCCCTATTGGCCTTGAGGCTGGTTTCCCAGACTGTGTCCTTGGACTAGTTTTGCGAGGTAGCAGGTATTCTCAGAATGTTTCTCCCTAAACTAATCCTATAGATCAGTGGTAGTAAATCTGGTCCCTACCGCCCACTAGTGGGTGTTCCAGCTTTCATGGTGGGCGGTAGCAGAGCAATCGAAGTATAAATAGATAGATTTAACTATAGTAAGTTGTTTTATAAAGATTTATTCTGCCAAACTTAGCAAAAATCTGATATGAAGTACTTGGTAAGTAATTATTATTATATGCTTTAACTTGCTGTAACTCTGCTTTATAAATTTTATAAAGTAAAGTTACTTCCCTACTTTATAAATCACCACTACTGTGGAACCAGTGGGCAGTTAGAAAATTTTACTACTAACAGAAATACAAAAGTGGGTGGTAGGTATAAAAAGGTTGACTAACCCTGGTATAGATAAACATTGCAAGAAAGTTTGTTTCACTGCTTTGTTTTACTGTTATGCTTTCTCCCCTCCCCATTCCTCAATCAGTATGTAATTCTCCCTGTAAAACCTAACTCCAAACTGTATTCACTGCTCCATTGATTTGAATAACTTAGGTTTCCATGCGGTCCATGTAGCCAGCTAATTAAAGACTCCTAATTTCTTAATTTGGCTAATTGATTGGTTGTATGGCAAGACATCTGTTATCTTGCTGTTCCAATACAACACCTGTAATGTGTCTTTTACATGCAATCAAAAGGTAACAGAAAAAAGAAGAGGAGGTGAAAAAAAACTCAGTTTTCAAATAACATACTGATTGCAATGATGCTTAGAATGGTGAAAGGATTATACACATCCTCAGCCATAAATGACATTAATAATTGAAATTCACAATACTGTGACTGCCATATTAGCTCATTAAGATTGCACAACCACCTTGAGACCCCCTGAACAGTCACCTCTTTCTTACTTTACCCTTAACTATCCAAGAAGGGGAAAAGATGAACACAATGTAGTAAATTGTTATCTAATCTTACATATTCCTTTCGGCTATTTGCATTTCTTTCCATGCAAATAGCTGCTTATCTTGGGAACTTAATCTTAACAATAAGTACTTTTGTCTTTCATAGTTCCTCAGATTTGAACCAAAGTAAATTATAAAGACTAACAAACAATTCATGCAACTGTTATCCATATTTTTATCATGTCATTAGTGATAAAAATAAAAAATTAATGCTCTAATATATTAAAGAGAACAATGAATCAAGCTAGACTTTTTAAACAATAAGTAGAAAGACACCAAAACTTTGCTGGTCATTCTTATTTTAGAAAACAAAACAAAAAGAATAAAAATACACACACACACACACATTCACACACACACACACACACAACTATTTGTGGTAAAAGAAGAAGCCAAAACCTCATTTCAAACTATGATTTACCCTCTGAATGCCTATTTTGTTTTCTTCTTTAAAATAAATAAATAAAAATAAGGTAAAGCCTCACCAGGTGGTGGCACAGTGTACAGATGGGACTGGGATGCAGAGGACCCAGGTTTGAGATCCCAAGGTCACCAGCTTGAGCATGGAATCATAGCCATGACTCCATGGTCATTGGCTTGAGCCCAAGGTTGCTGGCTTGAGCAAGGGTTCACTCAGTCTGCTGTAGCCCCCCCATCAAGGCACACATGAGAAAGCAATCAATTAACAATGTCTATCTGTCCCTCTCTCTGTCTTTGTCACAAAAAAATAAATAAGGTAAAAATCGCCATTACTTTTAGTGTCAATAATAAAAACTTTTTATATTAAAACTTAGATTTACCTCTATTCAACTATAGGTGAATGGTTTAGAATTATATTTCCTTAATAGAATCTTATGGAGCCATTAAATTCAATGCTTAAGAAACATCTATAACATTTTAAAATACTTATTATATAAAGTTAAGTGGAAACTAAACTAAAAATAATGTGGTCTCAACACCATGAAGCAATGCATATAAGGATAGAAATATATCACACTGTCTAAAATGAACCCTCTGTGTAGTAATATAATGGACAATTTAACTTGCTTAACAATATTAAAGCTATTTTACTTCCCAGTGTATTGCAATATATACATTTTGTCATTCATATGTAAGATGAGTTCATAATCAAAGTAATACACATTTAAATTTTAAGTCCCTAATACCTTTGCATGCAAAACATGTATACAATGCTATTTCTCCAGAGAATATTAGACCAATATATGTTGCAATGTTCCTGATTATCAAACAAGTGTGACTTAAACAGCACTGCTATACCATCTGATGGATGGAATATTAAGGCTGATGACTCCAAGTGTGGGTGGATACACAGGGATAAAGAAGCTCATCTATATTGATAGTACAATCAAGAATAATTCGCTGAAATCATTTGGAAAGATATTTGACAATATTTGAGAAAGTTGAAGATACAAAAGTACCAGTTTTAGATATAGATTCTTTTTTATTTAAGTGAGAGGAGAGGAGATAGAGAGACAGACTCCCACATGTGCCCCCACCAAGATCCACCTGGCCAACCCTAACCGAGCTATCCTTAGCACCCAGGCCAATGCTTGAACCAATCAAACCACTGGCTGTGGGAAGAGACAAGGGAGAGAAGAAGCAGAGAAGAAGGGGGAGAAACAGAAGGCCACTTCTCCTGAGTGCCCTGACGGGGAATCAAAGCCAGGATACCCATATGCTGGCTGATTCTCTACCCACTGAGCCAACTGGCCAGGGCCAAGGTAGATATTCTTTAATACTTTTTTATTGCTTTTAGAGAGACAGAGAAAAGAAGGGGGAGAGAGAGAGAAGCATTCATTTGTTGTTCCACTTAGTTGTGCACTCATTGGTTATTTCCTGTATGTACCCTGACCAGAGATCAAACTCACAACCTAAACACACTCTAACTGTCAGAGCTTACTGGCAGGGTACATGTATCAATATATATTCTTTTATTTATTTATTTTTTTTGTATTTTTCTGAAGCTGGAAATGGGGAGAGACAGTCAGACAGACTCCTGCATGCTCCTGACTGGGATCCACCCAGCACGCCCACCAGGGGCAACACTCTGCCCACCAGGGGGTGATGCTCTGCCCCTCCAGGGTGTCACTCTGTTGTGACCAGAGCCACTCCAGCGCCTGGGGCAGAGGCCAAGGAGCCATCCCCAGCAACCGGGCCATCTTTGCTCCAATGGAGCCTTGGCTGCAAGAGGGGAAGAGAGAGACAGAGAGGAAGGAGGGGGCGGGGGTGGAGAAGCAAATGGGTGCTTCTCCTATGTGCCCTGGCCGGGAATCGAACCCAGGATCTCTGCATGCCAGGCCGACGCTCTACCACTGAGCCAACTGGCCAGGGCCTATATATTCTTGAAAAGCAATTCCACATATGAAGAATAAGAAGTATATAATTGTGTACTTTGCAGTATTATTCACAATATTGAAAACTTAAAAATTCTATATTGTATCTCATGAGAAAAGTTAATAAAAAATGTATAATAAATTTATGCAAAGAAAAGCAATTAAAACTAATGAATTTAATTTTATATCCCAATGAATAACTCTTTAAAACAATATTAATTGCAAAAACAAGTTGCAAAAAGAGACATATCATAATAGCATTTATACAAAAATTTTAAAATTATTTTATTTTTTATAGATACCAATAACCAATACAGGCATAAATGAAAATCAGCTGAAAGATAGAGGCTACATCTAGGACAGGAAGCAGTAGATTGAAAGAGAATGAACAGCAAAATATTAATTGCATTAAAAGCTGAGAATATTGCCTCACAGATTATGCCATTATTTTATCTAAACTAAAACTGTGCAAGTATCTGTTATACTATTCTCTCTGCTTTTGTTTACATTTGTGATATCTAATAAAAACAAATTCATACTGTAAAAGTATAAAAGCACATTATAGAGGGTTAGGTAATGCATCAGAAGAATCTACTCACAGTAAGTACAATGAATCAGAAAGCATTTTTACTTACATTGTAAATTCAACCAAAACATCTCCTCCTGTTTCTTTCTGTTTTCTGTATGAGAAATGTAATTGGTACAGGTGCAGACAGCAACAGGCTTTCCAGACCAACCAAAATTGCGTCTAACAGTGCACTGGAAAGCTTACCTTTGACACTCCAAAATGTGCCTCTCCTAAAAGGCTTTCTTTACCGGGACTCTCTTGCCGTGCTCTGCGAACTTCCACAACAGGATTGAAGATAAATCAATCTCCTTTACAGAGAAAATCTCAAGCTAAGGTGATGATGAGGAAAGAAAAAAAAGTCATTTGATGAGACAATCGTTTTCTAAATTACTTTAAATTTTAAAACAAAATAGCACTCCACAGACAGCCCAGTAAATGCATTATTCTGAGTACTGGAGTAATTAAACATCAATTTTGACATAAGAATTTTATTTTAAATTCAGAAGCCCATTATGAAAACTGTTTTTGATGGTAGCTTTTTTCAAAATATTGCATTATAAAGGTCTAGAGGGTAATTATTTTCCAACTCCAATATGTAATTAATTTCTCAAAGGAAAAGCTACCACTTTATTTTTGTTACATAAACAAAATATTTGTTATCAGTATATTTGCTTATGTTTACACTGACTTGTTCCAGGTAAGTATTATTCTCAAAACTATTTGCAAAAGGGAAATAAGTTTTATAAAGTAGAGACTTGAAACTTACAGAAGTTGAACTCTTTGCCCGAAGACCCTATAGTCAGTAAGTGACACACTATGAATTAGGGTTTAACATGGCTTAACAGGATGCTCATAGTCCATGACTTAAACTCGGTTAAGCATAGCTGGTGCCACAAGGCCAGACCCAGGGATGGCTCGTTCACATTCGCCTTGTCTGTACTCTGCTCACAGAGAGACCAAAGGAAACTGATGACTCTTGGTAGATTGTAGTTGGTTGAACCACCTCATTCTAATCTCTGTGAGCCCTACAAATAGTTTAAAAAACAAAACAAAACAAAAAAACACTGATGCTGTCAGTCATGATGAATCTGTTAAGACTGTATTTCTTCTTCTCATTTTGTTATATTAAATATTACAATTTAAAACACATTCAGACATAGCTATGGAATTGCTATTCAATAGGTAGATGATAGATATATAGATAGATGATAGATAGATAGATAGATAGATAGATAGATAGATAGATAGATAGATAGATGATAGATAGATGGATGATAAGGTAGATAGATGATAGATTTGTTATTCTTTATGCATTTCCTTTCTAGATCAATACAAACTATTGATTTTGTTTTCCAGATTCAAGTCCATAATTACTTTTTCCATTTGTTATTTTTCAAAATAACACCACCATTATTTTTCAAAATGTATGTCAACTAATTATATAAACAGCTCCTGATATTGGGAAAGTGGGATCACAAAAGGGGAATTATAAAAAAAGTATTTTCTTTTTTTATTTAGAAAATTAAATTTAAAAGAACAGCACTGATCAGTAGGAGTAGTTAGGTTTTAGGTGAACATTTCTATAGCATTTGAACTGTTGATTGTGTTTTGTGCCCATCACCCAAACTCAAATTATTTTCTGTCACCAAGAAAAGTATTATCTTTATATGACTAACTTTGAAATAAGAATTTGAGCTCACATTGCTAGCTTTGGCATGACATATTCTGAATAGCTTGTATTTTGAGATTATTAGTGTATTGTATACCAAAATAGTTTGCTAAAAGTTGTTATTTCTGTCTGTCTTTTAAAAATCATATTCAAAAAGAGGCAGATGGTAGAATTTTTCTTACACTGTATCTACTCTCAAGTTTTCCTCCACTGCTTAAAACCTAGAATCTAAGTACTATTTCTAGCCACACTCCAGGAAATGGAATGCTGACCATTGATTAAATTCTGCCCCAGAATTTGTAAATTAAAGTTTTCTGGAAAAATATCCCCTTCCAAATGGTAAGTGCAGTGGAGAGAAAGACTTCAGGTTTTTCCATGCCCCTCAGTCAGGCACTCAGGGATGACCCTTGGAGATCTGGGAAGAAACAAAGGCAAGCCCAGGAAGACAGCAGGAGTCTGGCCATGGAATGACATTCTTAACTAGCTGCATCTTCCTTGGTCTGCTTTCTTTAGATTTTCTGGTTCAAAGAGAAAAAAATCCCATATATTTTAAGCCTATTGCTAGTCAGAGATCTTATTGCTGCTAGTAGAATTCAGTCCTAATTGATATACACAAATAACCCTTCTCCAATTTGTGAGTAAGTATTAGTATTCCCAGTGTATACTCTTCTGACATTTTTTATATAATGAATATAAGCTATAATTGTTTAGGTTACATCTGTTCATATCTTTATTATATGCACTAATGCGTGTATTTTTTTTCAGGAGATGAAATGCTAGCGTGAGCAAATTAACTTCTCTTGTTTTGAACAGATAGGTGGGTCAGAAACTTGATGAGGGGATAAAATTGTCTTGAAGCAGACCTTCATGATAGCACTCATTCCGAGTCTTTTGTCCATATCATTAACTTTAACATCATGTCGATAATAGAAAGATATACGGTGCTGTTTTAAAAGCGGCTTTTCAAAGATATTGGCTCTATTCCTATTCATTCATTGCAGCCATAGCCAATTGTTGATAATGTTGGCCACAATTTTTTTCAACTCCATGCCCCACAAGGCCATAATTTCAATACAGTAAAAAAAAAGTATGCTGTACTAAGAAAAGCAGAATTAATGTAGCTCTCCATCCATTTCTTCTAGACATCCATTCTCTCTAGTTTTTGTTGTTATTTTTTGTTTCTTTGCCATAACCTTTCTTATGCTATAAATATCACCCACTTCATGGAGTAAATGGTTTTATACTTTAAAAACACATTGATAAAATTTCATGTAACAATCACCTTAGCTGTGTTGAGTAACAAGCGTTTTCTATAAAACAGTAGTGATATTGTATTTCAAACACACTGACTACCTCTGGCACATACAGTGCTCTTAATGTGTTTTTGTTCTTTGTGATGTCAATAGATGCCATGGATTAAACTGCAGTCCTCTATCATCATGCTGAAAGTGCTTATGCTCCTTCTCACTTCCAGTTTACTTTGTTTTGCGAAAGGTAGGAAGACAGATCAGACTCAGCAAACAAAGCATCATTTCTTATTGACTCAATAAGATTAAGTTATTTGTCTTGCTGTTTTCAATGAAAAGCCACGTATAAGAAAAAAAATAAAGTGATTGCCAACTGCTGTTTGATCTTCTTCGACTTTTATTATTATTACTTTTGGGGGGTTGGAGGGGGAAGTTGCAGAATAGTATCAAAAGGTAAGTAATAAAACCTATACTTTTTTTTTTCTAGAAATAATTATATTGCAAATAGAAAGAATTGTGTTACCACTGACAAGTAGCTACCTAGAAACATCACTCTGGCATACATGTCTGATATTGCTGAGACTCAAATATATACAAATTGAGCTACTTACATTACAAATATGCAATTACAAAATAATGTACTTCATTTTTCTCAATAAAAACAAAGTTTATCCATTTGTTGAATATATTTATTTTTCTTCTTAATGGAAATTTCCACACTTTTCTATTACGATTCATTTAGATAACCTGCAGTTAAACTTTGATCCATAGTTATGTAAAATTTAATGTGATATATTAAATACTAAAATATTTATCAAATCAATATTTTAAAGCTTTTAACTTTATATAAAATATGAAAGGCTTCATATGCAAATAATTAATGTGTTTATGAACTGACCATAATGTCACCAAAAAGGAATATTTCTGAAAATACACAAAATAATGTTTGATAAAGAATAAATCATGAAAGCTTTAATATAGACTATAACCTATTTATATTTTATAATATTTTACTTATATATCCAGAAAACTTATATTATAGGTCACAAATAATGCCTGAAAGAAAACTTTATTCTTAATAACTTTACAGTTTGCTATTTAGAATCTTTTACAATTATTGCTATAACACCGGGGAACAAAATTTTTGTTGCATACACAAAAACACTTGTTCTTACCTAATTCAAATGTGGTGATATCAAATCTGACATCAGTTTTTCTCTATAAGCTACAGTTTTTTTGCAATTCAAAATTTTAGGTTTTCATCTTATTGTAAAATTATTAACATTTAGTTTAACATAATGAAGTAGAATGTCTTCTTGGACATCATCTTTGTGAAAATATGATAATTTATATAATGCAGTAAATATACCAATATACTAAAAGATATGATTGCAACAGAATTTGTCTACAATTTCAAAATAGAAGAGATTAAAACACTTATTTTAATCATAAAATTTGCACAAAACTTATTTAAATTCTATTCAGGCAAAAATTTGTGATTATAGCACTTACATTTGTGTACTTGTTGAGGACAATCTCATTCGATGCTCTAGCAGTAGTCTGCTCATCACTGACAGCTCCAAGATTTTTTGGGAAACTTATTAAGGTGACTGTTCAGGAAGTGAATCTTAATGCTCATGTTACATATAATGGCAGGAAAAGGCAATAGCATCCTTTGAAACAGAAGTTCATAGTTTTCTGATTTTTTGTTGCCAAGAAAGTTTTTTGTAACAGCCACAAAAGACTCCCATGCTGCTTTCTCCTCCTTATTCATCTTCCTGGCAAATTCTTTGTCACGTATGAGGGTTTGAATTTGAGGTCCATTGAATACACCTGCTTTTATCTTCTCAATAGACAAGGCAGGAAAAGCAGAAATAATATGTTGAAAGCATTCACTTTCTCTAGTCAAAGCCTGAACAAACTGCTTAATTAAGCCAAGTTTGATGTGAAGTGGGGGAAAATGATCCTGTCTCAATTAACTACAGGTTCATTCGCAATATTTTGCATCCCTACTTCCAGAGCTTCATGTTTCAGCCACTCCTTCTGTGTCCAGTGTTTCTCCTTAGCTCGGCTATCCCACAAACACAGAAAGCAAGGATACTTTATGAAACCTCTCTGTTGTCCTAGCAGGGAATTTACCATTTTAAGATCCACAAAAATGAAACAGTTATGCTCCTCATACTTCAAAAAGTCAAGGACAATTTTTATGTCATTCTTACTAAGTCATTTAATTCGGGTTGGCTAAACTTCTGAGGGGTTAATGACTGCTTGGCATCAGAAGAAGACCCTTCAGATTCTACAACCCATGCATCTTATCAAAATACACTTGACCACCATGTTCACTTTCTTCATCCTTAGAAGAAATAAAACCATTGAAAACTGGAATGGGGCATGTCTCAGAGTGTGGGATAGGTCCTATTGCTAAAGAAATATTAGGATATGCGATCATATGCCATTTTTTTCTTGCCGATGCCCTTTGTATGGATCAGACAGCGATAACAGTCACTGCTGTGGTCCTTAGGTTCATGCCAAACCATGGGAATACCAAAAGACATTCCTTTGTGTTTTCCTTTTGTTCAGTCACAAAGCATTTCCTCACAATTATAACACACAATATGAGAAGCCCAATTCTTGTCTTGATCACCAAGAGGAACTTGAAAATCGGCAATATATGCACATGCCACAAATGATGAAATATTGCGTCTTTGACATTGAAGTGTGTAACAGCCACATATATAAAAGAAGGTGTCAGGAGTGTTCTTACATTTACACCTACTCGAAAAAGCTATGATTCAATCTTAAAACAAAATAAGAGTGTATTTTTATCAGATAATTTTTTTACATTTAAAAACAACTACACATTAAAAGTGATGTTTGTAAAACATTAATTGCCTTGTGGTTATGTTCAATCCAAGAGTCGTTGCCCTTTAACTCCAATTTAAAAACCAATGCATGCCATTAACTGTAGCAAAAAGAAATTAAAATTGCATAAAAACTAGAGCATATAACCAGAAAACAGATTTCAGATTTGGAATCAGCAATGTAGACATTTGTAAAACAGTTCTAAAACCTCATGCAATGTTAATAAAAAAAAATGTGTGATATAATATTTTAATTTACCCATCCCATTTTCCATGAAATTTAATTTCTGGATTTCTCCATTTTTTTGTTTATTTGTCTTTTAAATATTTTTAAGTCTATTTATTCATTTTAGAGAGAGAGGCAGAGAGAAGGGTGAAGGAGCAGAAACTATCAACTTCAATGTGTGCCTTGACTGAACAAGCCTAGGGTTTCAAACTGGCACAGAATGTTCTAGGTAGACCCTTTATACACTGCACCACCACAGGTCAGTCCATTTTCAATTTGACTCTAAATGCTGAGAATTCTAATCAGCAATCTAACTATTACTCACAAATTCATAATGTGAACCACAGCCACCTCATATTGGGCCACTTCATGGGCGACCTGCCTTTCCCATAAAATTTATATAAAATGTCCACACTTAAGACTCTCTCTAGACACTTACTGATTCAATAAACTAATTTAGATTTCTATAAATTGAATTTCTGTATGATGATTATTATAAATTTCCCAATATAGGAGTTTGGGCTGGATGTTATTATTTCTTTTTCTTATTGATGGCAACACTGCAATGACTCAAACCTCCTGAGTTCTTGTTAAACATAACCTTATCTAAATGGAATCAATGTAGAAATCAGGTCCTATGTTAGTAAATGGCAAAGGATACAGTCAAGTGAAAAATCAGCACGTCATTAAAAACAACAGGTATTAGACAGGTTTGCTTTCTGATGGATTGTACAAGAGAAAGATAATAGAGAAATGAATGTCTTCAAAAGCAAATAGGATGAATTTGATATGTCATGCTGCTTCTTGCCAGATCAAATATACAATTCAATCAACAGTATTTCTCAAATTAGTAAAGATTAAAGAGATGGACAAGCACATGGCAAGAAACCTAACAGCCCTCACAACAGTCCTTTTAGTAGACTTTTAGACTTTGACATTGATATCTGCCAGGGTGACTTTGGGAAATTATTGGTCTCCATTTGTCTATTTTTACCAATGCACATTATTGCATGTTGATGAACATGTTCTATTTCTTAATAAGATATTAGGAATTAACTGTAACTCATAAAGTCAAAAAACACCTATAAAATTGCCATATATATCGACATTAAACTATCATCTTCTCATTTAGAATACAGCCTTAGGAGGCATAGTAGTAAGGTTTGTAATTAATAAAAATAATTTAAAAATTCAGGGGAAATAAAACTGAACATAAAATATAAACCTCAAGTGCCTGACCAGTCAGTGGCACAGTGGATGATAGAGTGTTGAAGTGGGACACGGAAGACCGAGGTTCTAAACCCCGAGGTCTCTGGCTTGAGCGCAGACTCACCAGCTTGAACAAGGGATCGCTGGCTTGAGCGTAGGATTATAGATATGACCTCATGGTAGCTGGCTTGAACCCAAATGTCGCTGGCTTGAGCAAGGAGTCACTCACTCTGCTGTAGCCCTCAAGTTAAGATACATAGGAGAAAGCAATCACTGAACAACAAAGAACTGATGCTTCTCATCTCTCTCCCTTCCTGTCTGTCCCTATATATCATATATATATGATTCTTTTTTAAATTTGAATATCTGTTCACACTCTTTATGAAGCCTAACCTCTTAGTGGCTTTATTTTTATTTTCTCTGGAGAACTAACACTTGTTTGTGAATAAGTCTGACAGTGTTTATCAGAACAAGGTGTCTCAGACTCACCGATATCCCTGTTTGAGAACAAATTTTATAGTCATCTTTCTTATAACCAATAAAATGGATTTATAGTTGAAATATAAAGGGCACTCAAGTTAAAGTAAAAAAATGAAACCTATTCAATGGATATTGGATGGGAACCAATTTGTGCAAATTACAAAATTTACATGGAATAAAACTACCCCAAAACATGAAATCCTTAGTAATAATCATGTTTTCCTCTGTCACCTAACCTTTCATCTGCATTGCATTTAGGGATAATTACAGCACAATTATTCACCTGCATCAAATTTGAGGCTCCCACTTAATGTTTACCACAAGACTTCAACAAAGAATATTCAACTCATGATTGATGGTGTAGTAATTATCAAACTCCTCAGTCTTGTTCAAAATAAATAAATGCCCAAACAAACAAGCATAAAAAAATAGAGACAGTTCCTGTTAACTACAGGCAAATGGTAAAGTTTTAGAACAAACCATATACTTTAATTAACAAATGATAATTTTAAGAAGTGGCTTTAAATATCTTAAAATCCATCAGAGTTTCTATCTTTATTCTACAAATCCAATGTCCATGAAATGATTAAACTGAAAAGAAATAAATCAACCAAGAATATAACTAACAAAATACTATAGAACTACCTAACCAAATCTCTGTAGTAATAGATATAAAACTCTCCAAAAAATGCAAATTTAATATGTTCCTAATAAGTCAGCAATTTATTTCTTGCAGAACAAAAATAGGTTGGGATGAAAAAACTTTAATAACAATTGATAACATATTCTTAATCAATTATATTTTTTCTCTAATAAGATAATTTCACATATTTGTATTTGTTGTGCCTATAAAATTAATTTTAGCTTATAAGAAAGAACTTGAAAGAAAAAATAGCATCACATATATGACATATGTAAAATTCTTGAAGTTTTAATTTGATGTAAAAATTTATTTTTATAAAATAATACTAAATAACACTATGTTGTGTTGTGTACATGTTTGAATTTTTAATAAAGAAGACACATACAAATGATGGTGTATAAAAACATAAATAAAGGTTTTTATATTCCTGGTTAATTTTGAGCCAACCTTTTTTCTCTTATCAGGATCTCATAAATCTCACTAAAGAAAATTTAGTTACATCATTATATTGCTAATTTTTATATGGTTTTTTAAACTTAGGAAAAAGAATAACAAAATAATATTGATTTAATTTAAGCTAGGTCAATTTTTTTTAATATTATTAAATGAGAGGTGGGGGGAGGCAGACAGACAGATTCCAGCATGCGCCCCGACTGGGCAAGCCCTCTACTGGGCAATGCTCTGCCCGTCTAGAACTGCTGCTCTGTTGTTTGGCAACCGAGCTATTTTAGCACTTGAGGCAAGGCCATGAAGCCAACGCGCTTGAACCATTTGAACCATGGCTACAGGAAGGAAAGGAAAAAAGAGAGAGAGAGAGAAAAAAGGGGGAGGGTAGACAAGCAAATGGTTGCCTCTCCTGTGTGTCATGACCAGGAATCAAACCTGAATTTCCACATAGCAGGCCAACACTCTACCACTGAGCCAACCAGCCAGGGCCAAGCTAGGTCAGTTTTTTATAACCTTGTTGCTCAACCAAGTTGTTCATAACTTCTAGATGAATTGATTGTGGAACAAATACACATTTGTCCTTATGACTTGATGTATAAATAAGATAATAAAATTAACTTATTTTTTTGGTGGATAATTATATCTGCTGTTTGTTTCTCCTATTTATGAACTCTATTATCTGTACTACTATTACTATATACAAATTTTTCGATATAAATTTTAAGAAATTTCAAATTTCTCAAGGAATATGTTAATATAGACCTGAAACAGGCTATCAGTAATAGATACAAAACTAAGGCTATAAATAGTAGATGAAGAGATAAGGAAGAAAATATAAAATATATTGAAGAATTGACATGATAAAACATGATGATGGGTGCTTGAAGGCACAAAAAAATTGAAATAGAGAATATGAGAGGAAATAGAAGCTTATATCTTTGTTGAGCAATTGGTGATGATTAAATTAACTGAGAGGTAGGCTACAGGAAGAGAAATAGGTTTAAAGAAAAGAAAATAAATTTGGTTTTAGATTAAAAATAAGGGGCACAGCTTGGAGTAGAATTCTGTACTTTTGAAACTACTATGTGTTTGGTGACTTCCATTTATTCTGTGTCAAATCCTTAGCTCAGTCCCCACATTTACGATGATTTTCTATCAAGATAGATTACTCATTCATTCATATCAAAGAACAGTGGTAACAGAAGTACATATATGTGTAAAAGAAAAAACAAGTATGACAATAGAAACACTATTCAATAATGATTTGGGCATCTTTATTTTCTCAGTAATGGTTAAATAATTTATATTAAGAAAACTAAAATACATATTAAATATTTAGAGCTAAAATAAAGTCTTTTTTTCACATTGGTCAAATTTAGCCTAATAAAGATGCTACATAAATACTTCCAATGTTGAAGAAGAGACCCATGTGTGCTGTAAGAATAACAATTTGTAAAACGTGTGCTATAGCAAACAAATACACTATATGAAGAAAATGTCTTTCAGTAACTGCTCTCTTTCTGAAAACAGTCTTTATCTCTCCAACTAGATGCCTCCTCCTTCTAAAGCTCAAATGACCATTACCTTTGGATTTGAGTTCTTTTTTCTGATGGGATGGCTAATTTGTCTGGACTTCTTGCATCAAAGGGGCTGAACTCTGAATTATTGATAAGGCCTGACTTTTGATCCTCCATTCCTCTTCTGATCTAAGATGTTTCTAGTCCTTCCTCTACCAACCCTCAAGGTTAAGCACTTGGTGCTTCTTGTAGCTCATCCACTTAGTATGTTAGTACTCCTAGGGGTAGTTTTTAAGGGTCAGGGAGATAATAAATATGAAAAACTTTACACCTACCAAATAATATATAGATACACATTACATAAGTTAAAATGCTATTTTTACTATTTTATAGTGAATACAAGATAAAAGATAAATTTTAAGAAATTATTCAATCAACTAAAATAAGGGCCCTGGCCGATTGGCTCAGCCTGGAATGTAGATGTCCTGGGTTTGATTCCCAGTCAGGGAATAGATGAGAAGCAATCATCTGCTTCTCCAACCATCCTTCTCTCTCTTTTCCTCTCTCTATCTCTTTCTTCCCTTTCCACAGCTATGGCTTGGTTTGAACAAGTTGGCCCTGGGTGCTGAGGATGGCTCCATGGCCTCACCTCAGGTGCTAAAATATCTCGGTTGCTGAGCAATGGAGCAACAGCCCCAGATGGGCAGAGCATTGCCACATAGGGAGTTTGTAGGGTGGATCCTGGTTGGGACCCATGTGGGAGTTTGTCTCTCTGCCTCCCCACTTCTCACTTAAGAAAAAAATTTAAAAATAAATATAAAATAAATAAATTTTAGTAATGTTGGTATATTTTGTATTATTTTATATTTTACTTTTTCAATGGCTAATCATAATCTCAACCTATCAGATTTAACTTCATTAAGTTCAGCTATAAGTTAAAAAAAAACCTATATATTCTTACACATAGTACTATTATCTCTAATTGGTTTATAACTAAAATTTTCTGTAATTTATTTTGATAGTTTATTGGGGTTGGTTCAATAACTATTTAATATTGTATCCTTTGTCTCAATATACTAAAAGTATGCATTAAAGCATCTAAAATCCATAGAGAAGGAATGCCTGACAGCTTTCTTCCGCTATTTCCCCTTCACTTAGGTCCTATTTGTCCCCAACTATGGGTTCACATCTAGCTAAATGCTCACCTTGATCTGGTTCATAAATCAAAGTCATTGTAGAAATTGGTTCCAGGATCTGCTTGAATATTTTTACTTGTCATTTCAACATTTCCAAGAATCCATTAGATACTTTTTAAAAAATAAACTGAATAAAAATACAATGGTGAACAAAGTATGGTAATGTTCTCAACGATTCATTGTTTTATGGAAATAAAAGACAGGTTAAAGGACCCTAATAAGATAAAATAAATATTCGCGGGATGAAACAGTGTGTTACACTCTCAGGTGAAACATACGGTAAGTTCATAATTAAAGAAAAATTCAGAAGAAACAAAGTCATAAAATGATTCTGAAGAGATGTGTAGGGCAGCAGGTATTGTATTTTAAGATTTCCACTTGGCTTACCTACATAGACCTCTAAGAGACCACTCTCCTTTCTCTCAATGTTGATCTTTTGAACTCTGCTGCTGTACATCTGGTCTTAGTGCAGACTCCTGAATCTTTACTGGCTTCTGGTTAGAGACCTTATACTTAACTAGACTGTCTGAATCTATCAGCCCAACAAGGCCTCTCTTAGCTTCCCTTCCTCAGACAGGTAGGGATTCACCTAGGAGAGGGAGTAGTTTCATCCTTTCAATAGCAAATTTGTAGTATTCAAAATTTTATGCCTTTGATCCTTACCAAACAGTTATGAAGGTCCTGAATTGCAGAACATTTTTACATATTCTCAATTACACTGTTCTCTAAACTTTTTTTAATGTTTATATACTTTTTCTTCTTTAACATTTTTTTACTCTCTTTGCAGAAATTGCCCTTCATCAAAGCCTAATTAAAATATTTTCTCTGCCATAAGACTTATCAAATATGCTTACCCTTCATGGCACTTTTCCGGTAAATCTTTAGAGCAGTTTATAATTTGTTGTTGACTGGCTTATTACCACATAAGCTTCTGCCCTTCCTGTATAGTACAGTACTATTGAAGTATGAATTAGTCCTTATATTTATGTACATACTTGAATAAATATAACTATTTCTTGTGTCCATTCTGCCTTTTGCTTATTATTATTATTATTATTATTTCTTTTTTGTATTTTTCTGAAGTGAGAAGCAGGGAGGCAGAGAGACAGACTCCCGCATAGGCCCAACCGGGATCCATCCGGCATGCCTACCAGGAGGCAATGCTTTGCCCATCTGGGGCTTTACTCTGTTGCAACTGGAGCCATTCCAGCACCTGAGGTAGAGGCCATGGAGCCATCCTCAGCGCCAGGGCCAACTTTGTTCCAATGGAGCCTTGGCTGCAAGAGGGGAAGAGAGAGAGAGAGAGAGAGAGAGAGAGAAGAAGGGGAAGGGTGTAGAAGGGATGGCCTTGGCTAGGAATCGAACCTGGACTTCCACACGCAGGCTGACACTCTACTGCTGAGCCAACTGACCAGGGCTCACTTTTGTTTATTGATCAAATATAAATTGTGATGTATATATGTGTTGTGTGTGTGTGTGTGTGTGCTGGCTATCTTTTTGACAGTAAAATAAGCTGAATTACATTTTTACTTCTTATAAAAATTGACATAGGTTTTGTTTGTTTGTTTAGTAAGTTAATTGGGAAAAATATAAAAATACATTGCTTTACCCCCTTTTAATTAAAAAATAATAAATTACTAGAAATCAGATTTCAAAGGGAAGAATCAAAAACTTCATAATAAGTCTTCACATTTGACATAATCTCAGAAAATCATAAAGCCCTGTGTTTTCCCATATCCCAGTGCTTCTTGTTCAAATGTCATTTTAATTCTCAAATCAATTCCATGTGTTAATACAGTGGAATGAAGAGGTCACATTGCTCAGTCCTTGAGGAGCTATGGTCATGTCTCTATTGCTTGAAATTCCAGACTAAAGTCTGATGTGTCCCAGAATGCTTAAAGAAGAAAAAAAATCTGATGCAGCTGTGTTTGTGATATTAAAAAAAAAAAAAAAAGGTCTTGTCATCAGTAGTTTATGTTTAAAACATTTTAGAAAACTTACACATCCCCAGGCTTCAAGTCCCTCAAGGAAATGAAAGCCAAAGGCTGGAAGAGCAGCTGACTGGAGGAGGAAGTGCTTAGGGCACTTGCCTTCCTCGGTTAGGATAAAAAAAATCTAACATGAAGCACTTTATCCAAGATTGACTATGTGGAATAGGGGGTTAGTGGATGTATATTTCACGGGAAGGTTTTTTTCTTTCCAGAATAATGTGTATGGAAAACCATCTCCAAATTAACTTGTGCTCTAACATCTGGCCCTGGGTAGATCCTGATGTTCTTGGTACCCACAATGCCTACAATTATGCTTGCACTATTTGAAGACCATATGATGTATTTTAGAGACTGCCAGCTGTCCCCCAAGACTTATTCTTGCCTTCCTTCTAAACACCTGGGTACTCAGCCAGTTATATTTTCTTGTACTATTAGATGTGATAATGTCTCTATGTTCTCACCAGTGGAATATAAATAGTGATAACTAGGTTAATCTCAAAAGCTATACATTGAAGAGGGCAGACCCATGTGCAAGCCCAGTTTCCTAAAGTACTTTTAAGAATAGAGCCCCACCCACCCTGAATTGTGGCCATATAAAGAAATTACCTTTGATTTTGTATGAACTACTGAATTTTGGGGCTTGCTTATTACGGGTGTTCAGACTAATCCTATTAACACATCATAATTTGTATCATGTGAGCCCACTATCTTTGACACAACTGAATTGACTAGAGATCAGCACAAGACATGTTTGAAATAAGCAGCCGAGGGAAAATTCATGCTCCTAATCACACATGGTTGGCAGTACAGAATACAGATTATTTTAAAACTTAGAAATACTTATGTATAGACATCATTGAATTTTTTAAGATGTTTTAAGTTTAAGACTGAAAGCTGGGACATGGGATATAGTATCTACAAACTCTACAGGTTATTGATGTCATTTTAACTTTCTATTTAGAGAGAGAGATTGCGAAAGAAAGATTTAGAGTTACATGTAAGAACTGACAACATTTTTTGGGCAGTGGAGTGTAAGAAAAATGAAATAAGAAGATAAATCAAAACCAATATTCTGCAAGAAGGATTCTATTTATCTAAATATGTTTGTTTAACATTAGTAATTATGATATATTTAATTTTAAATATTTTACAGGCTTAATGTATTTTTAAATATAAAATAATAAAACAGAGAGAATTTATCTAACACAAGATATCCCATTAGAAAGGCCAAATAGCAACCTAACACAGTAAGAAGCAGTTTCGAACAGGTAGGAAGGTTCTTTCTTTGGAAGAAAACTTTAAAGATTTTCTAAAATGACTGTCTTTCAAATAAGATACAGCTCTTTGCTTCACCTCATTCCTTTGAGAAAACCAATTTATAATATCAAGTTCCCATTCCATCTACAATAATTTTGATCTGCTATTCTCAATTTACTCCAAGTTTAATTAATTTTAAGACCTCCTGTATAGATCCTGGCCGGTGGCTCAGCAAAGAAAGCATTGGTCCCATGAATGGACATCCCAGGTTTGATTCCCTGTGAGGGCACAGAAGAGACATGACTATCTGCTTTTTCCCCTGACCTCTCCTCTTTCTCTCCCTCTTCCCTTCCCTCAGTCAGTGACTCAATTGAGTCTAGCCTGGCCCTGGGCACTGAGGATAGCTTCCATGGGGTGCATCAGCCTCAGGCACTGAAAAAAGAGTTTGGTAGTCGAGTATTGGCCCCAGGCGGGGTTGCGGGGAGGATGCCAGTCAGGGCTCATGAGTGAGTCTGTCTCACCAACTCCCATCCTCTTACCTAAAAAAAAATGATCTCATGTGTAAATGGTTTATGCAATACCCTATTAATATGGTCATAAAAAGTATTATGTGTAACCTGAATGTTCCTAGTCTGTGGCCTTAGGAAATTTCACAAGTAACTATCATTCATTTCAATCAGGAGAAGCTCAAAGAAACACACATTATCTGACCTATAACCAAGAGGACAAAAAACAATTTTTAGAAAATCTCCTTGCTCCTTGAAGGTGGTTATCTTTTTATTAGACCTAAGATATTTATGGGCTAGGGCAAAGAATTTGAACGTTCTTAAAACTTAGGGGGCTTATGACATATCAAGAACACATACTTTCATTTTTGGTAATAATGTTAGACCAAAGTCACATGGAAATTTTATTACACAATTAGTAATAAGAACATATACCTGAACTTTGTTTTATAAAGAAGAACCAGGTAATGAAGCCCTGGCTGACTAACTCAGTGGTAGAGCGTCGGCCCAGCATATGAAAGTCCTGGGTTTGATTCCTGGCCAGAGCACACAGGAGAAGTGCCCATTTGCTTCCCCACCCTTCCCCCTCTACTTTCTCTCTGTCTTTCTCTTCCCCTCCAGCAGCTAAGGCTCCACTGGAGCAAAATTGGCCTGGGTGCTGATGATGGCTCAATGGCCTCCACCTCAGGCGCTGGAATGGCTCTGGTTGCAATGGAGCAACTCCCCACATGGGCAGAACAACACCCCCTGGTTGGCATACCAGGTGGATCCTGGTCCAGCACATGCAGGAGTCTGTCTGTCTGTCTCCTAGCTTCTCAGTTTAGAAAAATACAAAAAAAAAAAAAAAGAGAAAAGTACCAGGTAATGTAAAATCTCTTTGAGGTCACCAATCCCAATACTAATGTCACTGATATACTAATGATGATGATAATAAAACTAGTAATAAAACAGAGGACTCAATATTTTTCACACAATATTTTAAGCATTTCATAATAGCCTATTTCAATTTCATTCAAAATGACAATATAATATGGATATTACTATTATCACATTTAACAGATGAGAAAAATGAGGCAAAAAGGGTGTGACTTTAACAAAGAGTGATTTCAGAGCCCTGCAAGAATCTGGATTGGGAATGGATAGCCACCACCCTACAGCCATGGGGAGGAAATGCCAAAATAGAGAACAGCAACTAGGAGACTGAGAAAAGGAGATAGAAAAAAGACCAGCAGGTGTATTTTCAAGGAGCATTGAGATCACACATTTGGAACAGCAACAAGAATATGTTTTCTATTTTCCATAGCAGGTCCTGGAACTTAAAAATAGAAAGAGAAGAAGAAGTGATCTTGGTTGAGTCAATTTTATAAGCTACACAGTAAATACTCTCAAACTTAACTTTCTATATATTATAGATTAAAGTTTGCTGATGAACACATAGATTAGTATCATAGTTAGTCAAGGTTATTAACAAATAGTTTTTTAAATGTCAATTTCATAATTAAATTATTTCACAGAGTGTAACTACAAAATATTTTTTTCCAATTTCTGCTTTTGACAATCTCAGAATGCGAGTTAGACAAAGCATGAACACTCTGATATCGACATGCAGACTTCAGTGTGATATTCTTAGGAAGTCTACATCTAATATCACTTAACTCCCAATTCATGCCAACACCATCTTTTAAAGAGATTAAATTTGACAATGATATGCTACCCATCTAATTAGAACATATACATTTCTCTAATAATGTAGAAAATTGAATCATTTTTCCACTTCATTTTGCACATGTAGACTTGTCTTTGTGGCCAAATAATTATATACCAATTAAAGCATTTTCTGTTGTGGAATATCTGTTCTCTGCTTGAATAATATTTAATGAGCAAAGTGGTTCACTAAGTGAATTCAAAATAGAAGAGTAAATTATGCAAATTAAAAAAACTAATATCTAAATTTTATTAAAATAATTTACTTATCTTTTACCACCAATTAATATGGTGAAGGTCATTTTTACTTAATTTGTAATAATCCCTACTAATATACTTATTGAACAGTCACAGTATAAGTCTAATGAGCTATATAAAAGCATGGAAATATGAAAAAACATGGTGTTGTAGGCGAAGACCACATTTTACCTAACTAGGTACAGTGCCAGGAACATGTTTAGGAGAAAGATTATGAGTTGAACTTTGGCCTTTGGATATGTCTATAGCTATCAAATAAATATTTACATATGTATACTTGAAGATCTTTAGATTTGTGTTAGAAATATAGTTTGAGAGTCATTAGTAATTGAAAATATGACACCAATAACTCAAGGAAAAATATATTAATTAAGAACTAAAAGAAGGGTACAAGGGTTCAAATTATGATGACAGATGATTTGACTTTGAGGGGGAGCACTCAATGCAATACACAGATGATGCGTCATAGAATTGTAAACTTAAAACCTATGGTATATAATCTTATTAACTAGTGTCATCCCAATCAATTTAATGAAAAAATAATTCTTGCATATATAATGTACATTATAATAACTATAATTAATAATACTGTATTCCATACTTGAATGTTTCTAAGAGAGTAGTTCTTAAAAGTTCTCATCATAAGAAAAATATTTTTGTAACTATGTATTATGATGAAGGTTAACTAGTCTTATGGTGCTAATCATTTCTAAATGTATACAAATATCGAATCTGCTCCACACCAGAAACTAATACAAGGTAATATGTCAATGATACCTTAATAAAAACTTTTTAAAATGCACATGAAATAGAATATATAAAGATAAGAATATATAAAGTAATTCAGAAAAACAAAAGAACTGCTGTAGAATTCAATATTCAATGGTAAGAACTAAAGAGAATAATAAACAAAAATACTAAGAAAGAGTAGCCAGCAAGACTGTAAGTATGAGATGAATTCCGTACACATAATGAGGCTGGTTATCTAGAAGAAGGTGAGGAAAGGCTTGGCCTCAATATAATTTTTCTTGAAAGATTTTAAACTTTTCTGTATTGGAAGCTTAAAAATACACATAAACTCACAGGTACATACACAGAGATGCATACACACAGTTATCTCAGTTATCAACAAAACGTGTGCGTACATGTGCCTTCTCCAAATCATAAACCTCTACTAGGAGACCCTGAAAGTGATACATGAAAAGGCAGTGAAAGTAGCCAATTAAATTCTATTGAAAGCCCATGCAAGATAATGACCCAATATAACTAGTTTGGTATTTTATTTAGCTCATATATAAGTATGATCATGAAATAAAGTGAAGAACAAGATTTGTTTGGTGTGATGCAAGGTAATTCATGTATAATGCCAATACTAAATGGCAAAATAATCATTACAGTTAATATCTACTGTGTACTTATATTTGATTGAAACTATATTTACAGGCTGTTATATAGTAAATTTCTAATTTTAATGTTTTATACACTTCATGAGAAATTTCTGATTTAAATGTTTTAACTACTTTATGAGGTAGAGACTAATGTAATTCTTTATAATATAATGGTTTTAAAAAATAAATTGGTGCTTATGGAACTGGAATAACTTTTTCAAGATAACATTGCTAATAAGTAGTAGAGATGTAATGCAGATCCAGATGTATTGGGCTTCATTATCACGCTCTTAAATATATATGTGATCACCTGTGCTTGAGGCTCAATAAGAATAAAAAGGGTTGGCCCTGGCCGGTTGGCTCAGTGGTAGAGCGTCGGCCTGGTGTGCGGAAGTCCCGGCCAGGGCACACAGGAGAGGTGCCCATCTGTTTCTCCACCCCTCCCCCTCTCCTTCCTCTCTGTCTCTCTCTTCCCCTCCCGCAGCCGAGGCTCCATTGGAGCAAAGATGACCCGGGCGCTGGGGATGGCTCCTTGGCCTCTGCCCCAGGCACTAGAGTGGCTCTGGTCCCGACAGAGCGACGCCCCAGATGGGCAGAGCATCGCCCCCTGGTGGGCGTGCCGGGTGGATCCCGGTCAGGCGCATGCGGGAGTCTGTCTGACTGCCTCCCCATTTCCAGCTTCAGAAAAAAAAAAAAAAAAAAGAATAAAAAGGGAATATGATGATGTCTTTCCTGTGCAGAAATGGAACCATAAAATAACCTTAGCAGTGGGTTTACTTGACTCCAGTCAACTGAGATGAGTGTTCTCAACTCTCAAAGGAGACTGAGTGTGTGAGGTAGTTAAAGGCTTCATCTGAAGCAGTCATACTCCCATTAGGACCTCCATGTTCTCAGTAGTGTTTATTGATTTTAACAGAAAAAAAATGAATAGAAGTCATTATTTATTTGAGGGTGACTTAGTACTTTTGATCATTTTTATATTATCCAGGTGTATATTATTTGAGAATATACATGCTGCTATGTATGTACTATAACATGAGCATGATTTTTCTCTGTATCATTGTCGCTATTGTTTCATTCGTGTCGCATCAGTTTCTATAAGCCAAAAACACAACAAACCATGTAAAAAGTGTTTCTTGTGTGGTAATAGTAATAATACTTAAAATTCTAATGTGTAATAACTAATTTGTTTGAGCTCCATGATCAAGAAACATGAGAAAGCAATCAATGAAAAACTAAGGTGCATCAACTAGGTTGATGTTTCTCATCTTCTCCTTTCCTGTAAGTCTGTCCCTGTCTGTCACTCTCAAAAAAAAAAAAAAGATAACTTTGATGTTTATATATCAATATGTATTATTTTCTTCATTAGCTTTTGACCTATTAATGTATTTTGGGAAAATAAGGTTCGTCACTTTATATACACTCTTGTAATCTATATCTGGTACCAGTGAGGACCTGTGAGCATATTGTTTTGACTCAGAAAAATAATAAAAATATCAACCATAAAATTAGTGCAATTTTATTGTTTCCTTCATTATACAGGGGTGGGCAACAGTAGATTAATTACATGTCAGCCATCACTGCCTAGAAGATAAGTCATGAGTAAGAATATTAAAAAATAACAATAATAATAAGACAAATAATATGAATAAATAATATAATAATTAATAAATAAATACAAGAATAAACTGTTTTGTGTATTCACAATGGCAATCCCACTTTAGCCAACCCCTGTATTTTTTTTTCTTCCTATATTCACTGTCTTTATCTTTCTTTTTCTCCTTTTTACTTAAGATACATAAAATTTATTTTATCTATGCTAATGTGATGCTTTCTTATTTAAATCATAAAAATGTCTAAAAATAATTTGTTATATAGAAAATAACATCAGTTACATGTGGCATTATGCCTAATAACTCAACCAGCCAAGGCATATTCTCACTTTACATCTTTGGCAAATTGGTTTCCATGCTGGTAAATGGAAAAATGATTGATCTGCTGCTGCCTAACTATCTACAGCCATTTTTTGTCCTAAGGGTGACAGGATGTCTCAATAGCAAATTTTCATTGCTACTAAAATAATGCAGGAACTAGAAGCAAAAGATTCTCTGAAGAGAATGATTTTACTAGATAAGAAATCATATAAAATTGCTATGGAAAGAAGAATTAAAATAACAGATGATTCTTAACATGCAAATGCATTTTCCATGCAAAATATGTCTAGGGAAGGCCAAGTAGCAGCTGGACCTACACAGTATCAGAAAAGACACTTAAATCTGGAGGGTGAATGAAAAAAATGTTTTTTTCTGTACTTATCAAATAATGACAGACTTGAAATCTCAGACATGCACAAGTGTAGAAATGATATCTGAAAGAGCACAAAAATTGAGAACACGAAGTCATAGTGCAGAGCAAAAGACTGATTTGATGAGGTCTTCACTTTACAAAGAGTGGATGAATGGTGACACAGTAATGACAATAATATCTCTCTCGGAAGCACCTCATCCTGAGATCTGAGAGCCTGCAGGCATTGCTAGGAGCCAATTTATACAGGCATTTTTCCCCTTAAGATAAATGTAGAATTTTTGGAGTAGACCTTTCCATAGAAATATGCGTTTGAAAGAATTTTTAAAAGCTGTTGAGGAAATCACCACAAGAAGAAAAGGAGTTTTTATTTCCTGGGTATTTTTTTCTCAAGTATATATTTTTAAATTATTCTATTTTAACAAAATTAAAAACATAGTGGAATTAGCACCATCAAATTATACGTTGGCAGAATTTACAGGTATTATTCTTACCAAGCAATGATTAAGAGAGCTGCTCTAAGAATTTTATGTTGCAAATGAGATACTGGGAATACTAGGCAATGTAGCAATTAAATTCTATTTATGGACTCCATTTGTATCATTTCCAAAACCAAGTATTCCAACAGACTGTTTAAATCTATTTTTTTAAAGAAACTTGACTTTTGAGTATTGTAGTTAATCGAACTTTTTGTGATTGCACAAATACACAAAATAAACACTTCCTTATTTATTTGTTTTTTTGTTTGTTTGTTTATTTATTTATTTTAGCAAGAAAGATAGAGACAGAGAGAAAGGGATAGAGAGAGGGACAGAAAGGGACAGACAGGCAGAAAGGGAGGGAGATGAGAAGCAGCAATTCCTTGTTGTGGCACCTTAGTTGTCCATTAATTGTTTTTTCATATGTGCCTTCACAAGGGGTTGGGGGGCTTGAGGGCAGGAAGGGGGCTATAGCAGAGCAAATGACCCCTTGCTCAAGCCAACAACCTTGGTCTCTAGCCAGCGACCATGGGTCATGTCTATGATCCCACACTCAAGCCAGCGACCCTGCGCCCAAGCTGGTGAGCCTGCTCCCAAGCTGGCAATCTCAGGGCTTCGAACCTGAGTCCTCCGCATCCCAGTCCTATGCTCTATCTACTACGCTATCACCTGGTCAGGCAAACATGTCCTTATTAATATTGTAAATTATGAACATGTACTGTTATCTAAATTTACTTGAACATTATAAAATATATGCAAAAACATAAATTAAAAAGTTAAATCCAATTTTAAACTGTTTTCCACAATTATTTCTGTTTTCTTGAAACCTGAGTTATGTGCATCCCAATTTGAAGGCATTATCCATTCATTTGCTGTGTTTACAAAGGAGAAAATCAAAGATGAGCTAGAAGATGCTGTAAATAATGTGAGCATTTGCTGAATAATATTTGTAAAAATAATTATCTCTATTAATCAAGGTGGGTTGGTGCTTGGATTTCCCATCACATAACCATTGCCATTCATCAGATCAAAATACCACTTCATTCTCTAATAACCTCACTGCCCAATTAGATAAGTTCAGTTGGACAAATGAGGAAGAAGTGCAGGGAAAACATTCTTACCTCATCAGAGTGCCAGACTGATTTTTCTTCTCTGTACTGGTGGCTTGGAGTGTTCTCTTGAATGCCAAAAACATTTTCCTACCATTATCTCTGCCTCCACTCCTTAGATCTGCTTCCAGTAGCTCCTCTCTTTAAAACAGCCAAACAGCTCAGCATTACAAAAATGCTGACCATTTTTTATACTTCCCAATTCATCTCCTCTATTAATGTACACCCACAACCCTGAATTTCCTGAAAATCAAACTTTATTTCTATTTATATTTACCTAGCTTATATAGATTTCTCAGCTGTAAACATATAAATTACCCATGTTTTATTCTCATTTCAGTTGTTATAATTTAATCTTTTTTCATTAAGAAACTACATATTGTTTATTTACTTATGTATTTTATTATTTTCACTTTTCAATGTAACAATTCTAATTTTTCAGGCAACCTCAATGCCTGAAACCAGCTATCGCATGCAGGATCATAAAGTATTTGGAGTTGAGCACCACTATTACAGACCTAAGTGAGTTTAAGACCAGAAACAATTTAAACACTAATGTTTTCTAAATGGCGTATAGAAACCATCTCCACAGTATTAAAGGCGTTTATTTATATAAGGATTTTTCCCTAAGGCAAGTATAAATAGTTTATTAAATTCAATATAAAACGAGTGGCTAGTATTTTAAAGACCAAAGATAAGTATGTATATAAAATACAGAGGTCTTTAATAGACACAGTCTCTGAAAATAAAATATTTCTGTAATAGAAACAAATTCAGATTTGTGTCACCTTCAAATGAAAAGATACTAGAAGATAAATCTAGAAGATAAATTAAACTTTCAGAGAGGAATGAAACATTATTTTAGGGCAAAGCTTCACAATATGTTCTGAAAAAAAAGGAGCAAGGAAACAAAGGTTTTATTTTAAAGAAGTTTTGAATTGTGCTTTATAATTATTCCTTTAAAAAAACTGCTGTGAACTGTGCCTCTTTAAACCTTTTATTATTTGTTTATTTTTGCATATATACTCCTCATGAGTCTCAAAATATCACCCACTTCCAATAGTTCACTAGCCCTCTGACTGTGTTAGGTAGTGATCTTAGGTATGTTTTCTTTTAAGTTCCATCAGGCAAAAACAATTGTATGAGAATGATCATTCAAGATCAAGAGAATGATCAATGATGACTCTTTAAAAGGGTTCTTTCAAATTGATTATTCATTTCAATTGTGACTTAACTGCTTTTAAAAAGAAATATATCCATTTATTCTCCATTGAAGAGATAACACATTTGTTGCCTTGAAAGATATAAGAACTCAAATGCATTTTCTCCCACATTCGACTTATAAAAATACTAACATAGCTTATATTTTATCTATAAAATAAAGCCAGAATTTTTTTCAATTCCTTCATTTATTAAGGGTGCTAAAATTACTACTGTCAGTTAAGCATAAGTTTATTTGTTTCACTGAAGAACATTGGAATTCACAGAGCATTCTAGATAGTGATAATAATTTTCTTAATTTTATTCTTTCTGCCCGAAAGCCTTCCCCTTTACCCATCAGTTATTCTAATGGTTCCTCCGTCAACTACTGCAGGACTTCTCAAAAGTCATTTTATCTCCAATGTTTTTTCCTGACTTCTCAGCTTAAAATAGCATACCTAGTGATAAGATGAGTGTTTTGACAAAATGTCTCTTTTCTGTGGGTTTGTTGATTAGAAGTCATGATATCCTAAAAGATGTTACACTCCAATGAGCCACATCTTGCATTGAATGCTTTTTCCAAATCCTTTACCAAATTGGTTTTGTTGTCTTCACCATCTCTGTGAATCATGCTCTTCATCAAGGATAAAGTATGACTGGGTGGGAGAAGTCAGCTGCTACTTCACTAGGAAAACTGATGTTTTGTTAATAGAAATAAGTATAGCTACAGTTAATGCATTTAACATATTTACAAGGGGACCTCAGGTTATGATATAGTTCCATTTTTATGGCAGTGATATAACCGAATTTTGGTGTTAGTCAAATCACACCCTAGCCTAAGGCACTTACTTATCCTAACACAGTAGTAAAATCATAATCTAGAACATATAAACACAACTAAGCCACAGAGAAAGGAAAAGAACATAAATATACTCTACTGTACACTGTACTGTAGTAAGAGAAAAGATGACAAAAAATGAGTGTAAAAAAAATGCCTTGCCTTGATTCCTGTGATTGGCTTGCTGGAAGGAGCATTGCAAGGTGGGAGAGAGTGACCTATTTGGAGGAGGGAGCTGGAGAGTCCAGAGAACCTGCAGAAGGTGCTGGAGATACTGGGTCAGATGAATCAGGATTTGCCTAAGGATCATACAGAAGAAGCTGGACATGATTCTACCTGCACTACAGGTGTTTCATCTCAAGAAGCAGCAGATGTAGAGGGTACAGGGTCTGTTGCAGGCCTCTCTACCTTCTTAAAGAATTGTTCCAGGCTAGTCTGGAACTAGTTCATCCATGAAGTCCATAAGTACTATACTAATGCTAAAAAACTCATGTCTCAATTTTTCAGTTTTTGTGGGAGTGAGTTTCATAAACTTGAAACATTGTATGTTGAGATGTCATAACCCAAGGAACCTCTGTACTGAGTTTGACAACAGTGATGTTATAATCCCTTCCCCACCTGATACAGATAGACCTCTGTTATGGCATCACGGTACTACGTGGACACATTCTCCTACCGATTCCTTCCCTTCTCATGGTTATGGTGTAAATTTAAAAAGTAAACCAAGTTTACACATAATTATCTAAGTTTATGAATGGATATATAATACATATCTACATTACCACATAAGAAATATTTTCATGGTAGTGGTTTTTTCTTCTTCTTATAGATACTGATTCACTCACTACTGTTATTTTTATAAAAATTTCATGTAAATTTAAAAAGAAAATACATTTCTTTAACGGTAACATTTGAAGAAGAAAATATGATTCTTCCTGCCAAAACTGTCAGGGGAGCATCCTGCATAAGAAGAATTTGAACATCATTTTGAAAGAAGTATGTATTAGAAAGAGAGTTTAATGCTAATCTTCATATGCTTCCATATTTCATATTGTGCTTGCCAAGTAGATGATTGCATACATTGACCAATGTGTCTGGAATGTTACCCAGACAGACAGAACCTTGCTTTTTGATTCCAGTGACTGAGACTTTATCAAATCTTATATGTCAGCTGTTTCATTTTGTGATTGGTCTCATATTTCCTGAAAGTTTTATCTCATAGATAAGCTAGAATATCTTCAAAAAGGAACAATTTGCTGTCTCCTTTATTGTTTTATACACAATAAGAATTCAAGACTATTTTAAGAAAGTTTAATACATTTTTCAGTGTATTAGCTTTAGTCCTCTCTCTGTGAGACTATGTTTATTTTCTTTAAAGTACAACATTCAATTTTTACAACTACAAATCACAGTTTGCAATGAAAAAAACCCATTAAGATTGAAGACTTGATTAAATGTACCTATTTTTAATATATATTTTACATCTTAAAATAAGAATAAATTTGGTTTCATTTTGGTAACATATTTTCCTGAATTTTAAAAAATAATCAGTATTTTTAAATCAACACAGAAAACAAGGGTAAAAATCTACATTTGGAAACAATATAGGCAGAAGTGAAGAATTAGAAACCAAAGAGATAACTGGTTCCAACCCAGCCTCAAACAATGGTTGGTACCCAAGTGTTTAACAAATTACTTAACATCTTTGTGCTAGAATGAGGCTTCAAACTGCTGTAGATTTAATGAGGTAGCAAAAAAATTGAAAGGAGAAGAATGAAATCTTTACCCAATAAGGAAGTCCTTATAATAGCTCATGTCCTTGAGTGTCGCTAGGGCCTGTTCCCCAGGCCTTGAGGTTCTGTCTTGGAAGGTTATCATTCTATATAGACTGCTTTGTACACTTAACTTCAGATGGAAATCTGGGAGGGGCAATGAGATATCGGAGAGCTGCATTTACTTATGAGTATATTCATAATGTTGGATTTATACTTTGAATGATTATTTGTTTATTTGGTAGTGAATTTGCTGAAAAAACTGCTCCAGTTTACAATTTCCTTCAATATGTAAAACTGGGTAAACCATAAGAAATGGTGGCAAGTAAATCTTTCCTCATAATGTACGGTGAGGTTAAATGAGGTACTGTATGTCAAAAGCTTTGTTCAGCCTTTACATATGACCAATAAATGCGAGTTGGTCTTGTGTTCCTATTATTGAAACCAATTCAACAAAATATTATAGTAAAATTGTTTTTGTAATTTAATAATTAGTAACAAAATATAAATATCCTTGTTTATATTGTTAATGATAGATGTGTTATAACTTTTCTAGTCTTCAAAATAATAGTCTCAGTAAAAGTACACAGTTATATTTTTTTAAAAAACTCATTAATTTTCTCTTGAAACTTACATAGTAGCAAATATGGAAATACTTATGCTCCATTGTTCTGAAACATAAAAGTGAGAAATATGATTCATCTCTAATTATTTGAAACTTTTCTTCACAAAACATTCTTATTGGCACAGTGGTCAATTAAAAATGAAAAATATTTAGTTCTAACCTTGAATGGGCACTCATTTTAGCAATGAAATGCCTTGTAAAAGCAAGGAAAGCATATTCTGTTATTTTGAGATGAAGTTCAGCTACAACTTGACTTCTACTGACTTGTTGCTTTTCAGTAGGTTTTGAGAATATTTTTTGGAATTATGGGGCTGAAATTAATAAAGAAAGCATAAATTCAATGTCAAACAGGATAATATTTTATCATCCCCCATTTTATATAGAGAGCCTTCTAACACCTTACTCTGGCTTTGCACTCTTTTTCCTGATTTCTGCCAAAGGTTAGATTCGAAATTACTGGTTGTGCTCCAGTAAATTTAAAATTGCTATTTTTATATGTTATGGTTTCAGATGGTCAGTACTTCGTGGGCAATTAATTCATCTTCCATTACCTTCAAAGTAAACTTTATCTAAGAATTCCTAGTAAAAAATGTCATGCCACATTTTTTTCCAATTACTTTAAAGAATTGTACTCTCTTAACTTTCTCTTATCTACTGTTAGTTTAAATGACCTCAATACTATGATTATAGAACTACTACCATCCAAAAAAAAACCCAATTCTACTTTAAATATTTTCTCACTAAAATTGGATTCATTTGAACCACTTTGCAATGGGTTAATGGCATTACCTGTCCATTTTCACTTGATTTTAAAGGTTTTTGTATAAAATAATTAAGTGCTGAATCGTGATGTGCATTATATTGAAGCATCTCAGGCAGATCTATTTTCACTAGATCTTGACTCCTCTTAGTTATAGTAATCACTTTATAATCTGGAACTAAGATTCTTCACCAATTCTATGTGATAGCCAAATTCATACCCTATCTTCTAAATTCTTAATTAGTATCTTTAATATAAACTTATATAGATTAAGAATAACTAGATACCTGTTAACCCTTGCAAGTTTTAAATAGAGCACTTTAAAAAAAAACTCACTGTCATAACAAAAAGTCAGGATCTATAAGAAGATCCAAGAGGAAAGTTTATTCTCAGACCATATAGACAAGTTTTGCTATGAATTCTATTTGTTTTATCTCACAACTATTTCCAAATATCTCACCCTAAAATAAGAAATACAACATTTTAATTAAAAGACTCTCCACAATTCTATGATGGCTAATCTGGTACCTGTGAATTCTCAAGTTGAAATTGAAATCAAAGTGTAAACAGTTGTGGGATTCAAATAATTTAACAACCAGTTCTCTGCCCTAATGATCATTTTATGTATAGAAAAAAGATATACCAAAAGGTAGTTTATTATTTCATGCATTTAATACTTAAATAAGAATAATGAAAGAGGTACACAAAACTAGATTATTTTATAAGAGAGAGTTTCAAAATATTAATGAAAATATATGAAGTAATACTTGACAAAAAACAATAAAATAGTTAGCACATTTCCACTGACAGCTTGCCACCCATTGGTTGTTTGGCACTTTTTCTCTCTACATTATATATTTGTTTACTGAAGTAACAAACTCGAAGGAATTAAAATGTAGTATTTCATCAAACGTATAATGAGTTTTATGAAAAGAATAAATAAATATTACAAACATAGGTTTGTCAAATTATTTTCACCTATGGATGAAATGAATGTTACTATGGACGCTTAGAATACACTGTTGTGCAGATGAATGTTCAAAAGGAGCAAGGAATGTAAATTTGTGTTTTACACATTGGGCAGCTGCCCAGGCACCCACCTTAAAGAGAACCATGATTACAAGTGCTATTTTAACAACCATTTCACAGAACTCAACAAAAAATTAAGTATTGGTTCTGCCAAACTGGTATGAACCGACTAAATCTCACCACCGTGTAAAAAGCTGCTAATGACTGTCAATATTGAGATGTTTCTGTTTGTATAGAAACTTGAGAAATACAAGGCCAATTTTTATAAAAATATGAAAATTCTACTCCACTTTTTTTTATTCCATTATCTCCTCACGTGTACAAGACATCCATGGCATCAACTCTTAGTACCATAAACTGCCATTGCCTACCCAATGTTATTTGTTCCTATAATTTGTATTCACGATTGTATAGAAAAAGATACATAGCGATAGGTATTTGGTAATACCTAGTAAAAACTTTCTGCTCTCAAATTATCATGGGTCTCTCAGAAAATGAAGTTGGCAAGCTAGAATAAGAAGCATGCAGCTAGAAGCAAAGGCAGTGCATCAAAGCACAATGCCAAGCCTTCTTTTAATCTTTACAAGTTGGTAAATGAGGCTTTAAAATGCTATAGACTTTGGAAGGTAAGCTGTTTACTGGCGTGTTTGGGATCATTTGACATAAAATAACATTTAGAGTAATTTTATAGAAACAATTGATTTGGATACAAAATAAGCCTGGGTCATGTGGATTAAGAGTAATAGGATAAGCATTTTTAATTATTAAATGAAGTGACATTGGTTAATAAAATTATAGAGATTTCCAGTTACATTTCTAAATACATGATCTATATATTGCATAGTGTGCCTACTACCCAAAGTCAGATCATATTTCATCACCATATATTTGGCCGCCTTTACCCTCTATTTTAGCTTCCCCCACCCCTGTTCCCCTTTGGTAACCATTATACTGTTGTTTGTGTCTATGAGTTTTAGTTGTAATATCCCTCATATGAGTGAAATCATGTGGTTTTTAGCTTTTCTCACTGACTTATTTAACTTAGCATGATATACCCAAAGTTCATTTGTGTTGTTGAAAATGGCAATATTTCATCTTTTCTTAATGCTGAGTTGTATTCCACTATATATGGACCACATCTTCTTTATTCAATCATCTATCAAAGGACACTTTGTTGTCTCCCTGCCTTGGCCAAAATGAATAATGCTGAAATAAACATAAAGATGTATATTTCTTTGCAAATAAATGTTTTCAAATTTTTGTGTTGATAACTAGTAGAGGGACTGCTGATATATATAGTAACTCTGTTCTTAATTTTTTGAGGAGTCACTATACTGTTTTCCATAGTAGCTATACCAGTTTACATTCTCACCAATAGTGAACGAGGGTTGTTTTTTTCTCCACAACTTCTTCAACACTTATTATTATGTGTCTTGTTGATAATAACCATTCTAACAGGTTTGAGGTGGTATCTCTTTGTAAGTTTGATTTTCATTTCTCTAATAGCTGGTTAAATTAAGCATCTTTTCATATACCAGTTGGTCATTTGTATGTCTTCTTAGGAGAATTGTCTGTTTAGGTCCTCTGCCCATTTCTTAATTAGATTGTTGGCTTGCTTGGTGTTGAGTTGCTACTCTATATATTTTGGGTGTTACCTCCTTGTTGGAGCTGTTATTTGCCAATCGCTTCTGCCATTTGGTTAGTTGCTTTTTGTTATGTTGTTAGTTTCTTTTGCTGAGTAGAAGGTTTTTAGTTTGATATAGTTCCATGATTTATTTTTGCCTTTATTTCACTTGATTTTGAGGTCAAATTTATAAAAATCTTCAATAAGACAAAGGTTCATAAGTTTAGTACCTATGTCTTCTTCTATGTAATTTATTGCATCAGTTCCTATATTTAGGTTTTTGATTCATTTTAAATTAATTTTTGTACATGGGAACAAACTGTATAGTTTCATTCTTTTACATTCTGCACTCTAATTTTCCAGCACCATTTATTAAAGAGACTTTCTTTTTTAAATTGTATATTTTTGGCTCTTTTGTCAAAAATTATTTGCCCCCATTACATGTAACTTTATTTCTCGGCTCTCAATTCTGTTCCATTGATACAGTCTGTTTTTCTGCCAATACCATGCTGTTTTGACATAATCATTTATATAGAAAACCCTAAAGACTTCACCAAAAAACTATGAGAAACAATAAACAAATACAGTAAATTTACAGAAAACAAAATCAATGTGCAAAAATCCATTGAATTCCTATATACTAACAATGAAATTTCAGAAAAAGAAAAAAATGATTCCTTTTGCAATTATAAAAAAAAAGAATACCTAAGAATAAACTTAACAAATGATATGAAGGACCTACTTACTAAAAAGTACAAGATATTATTAAATGAAGTCGAAAAAGACCCAATGAAATAGGCAGATATTCTATATTTATGGATTGGAAGAAGCAACGTTGTTAAAATGTCCATATTACCCAAAGCAAAATACAGATTTAATGCAATCCCCATCAAAAATGCAATGACATTTTTTAAAGAAATAAAACACAAAAAAATTATTAGATTTGTATGGAAACACAAAAGCTCCCGAATAGAGAAAGCTATTCTAAGGAAAAAAGATAAAGCCAATGTTATCACACTACTAGAAGTCAAAATACACTGCAAAACAAACATTTTAAATGACTGGAAAATCTGATAAGGAGTGAACGTGTTTTGGAAATTTAGGATATGATCATCAAGAATCAAAATTCAGTAGAGAGAGTAAAAGCTCAAAACAATTACAATTTCTGTGGAATGGGTCCTGGAGACCTTGGTTAACTGAAAAATTAGTGTGTATAGAAAATGCAGTTTTTAGCAAGAGTTTGGGAATTGAATTGGAGTTCAGGAATTTGAGTTCATTGATTTATTAGGAAACCTGGAATAACACAGAACAGTAAGGTACATTTAAAAAAAGAAGAAGAGTTTGTCTAAAGGTGTAAAATGAAGAAATAAAATGACCAGAGATTGAAAACAGAAAGCTCAAAGACATCTTTTATTGTTTTGAATTTGTGAATGTATAATAAAATCAGAAAGAAATTATGCCTGTCATTTATCTAAATTACATACATTTTCACTTGCATACTTTGACTATACCTAAGCATATTTAACAGAAACAATAGTGTACACAATAGTAATTTGTTATGTGCTGTTATTCAAAGTAGAGAGGAGGACACAGAGTACCATGAAAGACTTGTTATTACAATAATATAATGTTATAGTAACTAAATATATGGAAATATTGAAAAATGTAGAAGACACATAGAATTAAGTTAGGATATACTATAATATTAAAAGCCATTAAGGCAAAGGAATAAGGCTACGCCCTCTGGGTGGGAACTAATCTAGTGTGTACAGATATGATAGGCAAGAAAATGACTTCTGTGCAGGACCCAGTTAGTGTGTGTGTGAAATGATATAAATAAAAAAGAGCTCCCTGTGAGAAACTCCCAAAAAGTGGCTTTATGTGATAATCCTGTAGATTAACCCTTGTTGAGAAGGTGTATGACAGAAAAGGGTGTGAAAGCCAAAAGCCGAGGGACCCCCAGCTGCAGTTAGTCATCCAGATTCCAATGTTGAATGTGGACTGTCTCCACGGCACTGTGACCAAGGACAGTTGAGAGGAGCATGTCGACGGGGCCCCATTATACTGTACCCAGGCACACCGCTGGATCGGTGAGTAATAATAAACTGCCTGTGTGATTCTTGTAACTAACTTGTGCAAGAATTGTGTCTTTCCTCTGGTGGCAATTGGTCTTATTGCTAATAAGTAGAATTCTCATAGCCACCTCAAAAGTAGTATGGAAGAGGCCGCCAGCCCTTAAGCAGGAGTGTCCCACTGCACCGAGAATTCTAATCAACGACACCGGATCAATGTAGAGCTCGGGCTCTACTGGGACAGTTCTTAAAAATAGAATCACTGCTAGAAAGAAATAAAATTGACAATAAGTAATGAAAAAGATATTCTGTAAATCTCATTTTATTTTTTAATAAAAGGTGTTTGGCAATACCTGATGCTTTCCACGCAATTTCTTCTTTCTTAGTATTACAGACTTTTTTCCTACTTCAATAATTATATATCTACATAATAGTTCTGATAGTCCTGTAGAGTGTCACTATATTCTATAATGAATTAAAATACACTTTTATTATTAAGTATTTGGATAGTTTTCTATTTTTTATTCCTATAAACCCCATTGTGATAAACATTTAGTAGGTTTATGCTGATCCACTTATCTTATTATTTCATAAAAATACGTACTTTAAATGACAAAAAAAGCCCATGAGTCTCACATGATTATTGTTGTTTGGTGTTCATTGAGAGTATAATCTGAAAATATTAGAGACTTAGCATATAAAATAAATTTAATAAGCATTTGTTAAATAAATAAGCTAATCTTTAAAATATTTTGAAATTAAACAACATTTATATATATTTGGAAAATAACAGCTTTATTTCTCCTGTGCTTTTTAAAAATTAATTTATTTTAACAGCTTTATTAGGGTGCAACTGATATTCAAAAACTTGACATAATCAATACGTACACTTTGATGAGTTTGGACATGAGTAAACCTTGTGAAGTCATTACATGGGTTCTTGTCTGTCTTCTCCCTCACCTGAAGAGGTATGGTGTTGTTGTTGTTTTAAATAATAACTTACTAAATTTTTACTATGAAAGTGACTTTAATTGCAAGAGAATGATGCACTTGTATAACAGATGTTCTATTCAAGATTCTGAGAACTGAAATTGCTCTTGTAAACAAAAACCTCAAGGAACCATTGTGTTTGAAGACCAGCCTGAGGCATCCTGTAATAGTTTAGAATAATGATTACCATGTATGATAGAGAGGAAGATTTGTTGGGAGAGAAGAAATGGGTAGGTAAAGAAAGAGGAAGACTAGAGAAACAATGTAGAACCAGATGTCCCTCTAACCAAGTCTGAAATAGGACCTGGGAGAAAATAAATTCTGGCCTCCAAGTTGTTTATGATCTGCCTCTGGTAATAATAAACATTTTTTGTTGATAATGGAGAGTGTTTTTATGCTTTTCCAGATGCATCAGGGACCAACAGAATGGTTATGCTCACTGTAGAACATAGAAAGAACTCAATAAATATCTTTTCAATGAGAGAATACATAGTACTCTTTTTTTTTTTTTTTCGTAGTACTCTTTATTCTATTAGAAAACATTCTTATGTAGACATCTGGTTTTTCCATATTGCAGTAAGTCTAGAGTCCTACAGGAAGTTGAAGGTCACGGATGTCAACCATTGGCTGATCATCTTCAGTGGCAGAGTTTCTAGGATCTATGTATGCTGTTTTTAAGCCCCTGCCCTGCTCCAGGGTCCTACATAGTAACCTCAGCCTGCCACCTTGTTTTACAACCTTCTTGACTGAAGTTAGTAGTTAATAACCAGAGACAAAATAACCTCTGCAAATGTCAGGCAAGCACCACACACAAAATAAATAGAAAATTAATATGATAGCATACACTTTCACTGTCATACTATACTGTAGTTTTAATTATTATTAATAGCCAATAGTATACAATAGCAATATTACATTGGAAGATCCTGATGTCTCTTGTTTATTTTACTGCTGTAAATTAATATTAGGGTGACATAATTACTCTTTTGGCCAAATATATACAACTGTAATTTTTGAACTATTAACACCTAATAATAATTAAACTACTCAAGTTGAATAAAGAATTATAGTAAATGTACTTTTCACTTAAAATGAAGATTTCTAAACTATAGACTTTAATCTTTTAGTCTAGTTATTTCCTGTTTTGGTCCATTTATATTTCTCTAAAATTAATCTCTATTAAACTTCTCCTCTGTGAATTCTCACTGACCCTGGTATATTCCTTTCATTCACCAAAGATTGACTCAACATGACCTCAGATAAAAAAAATATATTGTTGATTTTACAAGTTATGAAAACTGCAGGCTTACAATTCCTCTGAGGAATCTCATCCTCCATCAGACATTCACATACTAATGGTTCCCAGGAACTTCTTGGTTATATTTTCAAAAGAACTATGAACACTCTAAAAAAAGATTCAGTAAACTAGTAGTTAATTATTTTTTCCAATATGGCTACCTCTAAATTACTATTTGATAAAAGTATTTTATGTACTTTACCATTTTACACCAAGGTAAATTAATTAGAAATTTTAAATTTATAAAGTGGCATTAGCAAGAAAAATCAGTACCTCTGTGTATTGGGAAATTCTGGTTTTCCTTAACTCATAAAGAAATAAAATTCAATGTTTATTTTGTTGATTTGTCAAATTTCTGCATAATTCATTAAAAGCTTCTATTAAAGGCTAAAATATATTTAATAAGATAATTTTGTCAAAAATTGCATGTAATATACTATAATAATTGATGTCACTCTAGATATTTATTATTGGTTGCATGAATAATAAGAAAGTGTGTATATTTCTTTTTTTTTTTTTTGAAGTTCAAAACTTTAATTACTGGAAAAAAAAGAACAGTATATAACCAAGATTACAAACTCTTACTTCAGTATTCTTTTCATTTAAACATATAATAGCAGGTGATACATCAAAATCTATAATATTGTTTGTCTTTATTTACAGTATTTTGATGTTATTTTTTTATTTTATTTTTTTAATAATTTTATTTTTTTAATGGGGCAACATCAATAAATCAGGATACATATATTCAAAGATGTCCAGGTTATCTTGTTGTTCAATTGTGTTGCATACCCATCACCCAAAGTCAGATTGTCCTCTGTCACCTTCTATCTAGTTTTCTTTGTGCCCCTCCCCCTCCCCCTTTCCCTCTCCTTCTCCCCCCTCCCCCCATAACCACCACATTCTTATCAATGTCTCTTAGTCTCAGAAAGTGTGTATATTTCTAATTGAGAATATTTATACAGATGATTTTATATCTATTCAAAATTATATATTTGACAGTTTTAAGATTTATTTCTCATAATAATAAAATAATTTGACATATTAGAGAAATATTAATAATAACAAAATGACAACAGTGAATTTATGCTAGAAAAATTTCCTTTTGAGAATAGCATTTTTGTCCACTTGTTTCAAATGTGAGTTATTTATCTTGCTTCAAAATTCTTAACTTTAAAATATAATACATGCTGGATGTTGAGTACTTGTGTGATAGAAGTTTAAGTTGTCTGTTTTATACCAGCCATTTCCAGTATTACCTTCTTTTCTTAAAAGCAAATAATAGTGAACTTTTATTATGGCATAATTGTAAAAGTCCATTAATACTTTTATTGAACATCAAAAACAGTTTCTTCCATAGATTGGAAAAATAATGTAGAGAAATATTGTAGTTATCTTTGAATTGCATGACTCATGAAACTATGAGAACTAAGTAACACCTTCAAACCTGCTATCTTTAATAGTAATAACTTTCATTTATAAACAGTGATACAAAAAGCCTATGAAATTTATTTAAACTATAATAAACTTTAAATAAAGGTCTAGTTTATAAAAATTATTTTAAAATAATCAATTTTCTACATGAATCATCTTAGTTGTTTATTTCCTTATCCTATTCTTCTAAAATTTCACTGCTCATCTCCACTATACATAAACAAAACAGTACTTAGAATTACGAAATAATTAAGTTGGAGAAAGAAAAGAACCATATGATTTCGCTCATATGTAGACTCTAAAGAACAAAAACAATAAAAAAAATTGAAGCAAACTCATAGATATCGAGTGATAACTTAGGGTTTTCCATAGAGCAGAGGGGTTGGGGGTCTGGATGAAAGAGGTGAAGGAATTGGCAGTTATAAAATAGTCATGGGAATATAAATATATAGGGAATATAGTCAATAATGTTGCAATAACTAGGTGCCAGTTGGAGTACTGAAGTATTGAGGGAAACACTATGCTATGTAAATCATAAGATTGTCTAACCACTAGCTGTTATCAGAAATCAATATAAAATAAAAATTTTTAAAATAAGAAATGGATTTAGTCTTTCACATTTCATATGTCTTTTAAAGTTTTTAAATCCAGTTTTATTTTGAACTATGCTCCAAAAAACAATTTAAGATCAAATATCAAATTGAGTTTTCTTAATAATATAGAAAATTATGATAGTCTATTTGTATTCCAATAAAAAATTAATTGAAACAGTCAATTAAAACTCTGTTCTATAACAAAAGAATGTAACATTTGTATTACTAGTATTATATCAATCTATTTAATTATAAATAAACCATATACATAAATCCTGGCCCAAGTCAATGTCAACAAATTATTCTAAAAGAATGAATCAGTTAATAAAAAATGAGTGAATAATAAATCAATAAATAATAAATGAAATACATATTTTAATTCTCATCAAATTGATTTTTATAAAGCCAGTCTATTTTTTATGTATTCTTCCTTTTCCAAGGTTAGTTTTCTGACATTTTTATAGAATGCTAATTTTTTTGCATTGACCGACTTATCAGATACTGAAAACTTTAAATAGAGCAGTTTTTATCAAGAATTCACAGTTTGAAAAGTAAAATAACTTCCTCAAATAAAACAGTAAATATATATGATCATAGGTTTTCTTCTCTACAACCAGTTTATTTTTATCCAGATAAAAGGAACAAAATATTTATAGACAGTTATTATGTTTTAGTATTTCAACTGCTTTTAATGTCTCCCTTTAATGTAAAGCTTGCAACAATAGGAATTATTGCCTTCATTTTAGCCTTTGATGGACTCAGATATATAAGCGGATTTCTCAGTGTCATCTAGTTAGTAACTAAGATCCTTGTGTTTCCTCATTCATTAAGATGGACAGCACACTTTGAAATGGAAAATACCTATTTTCTCCATTTCAACAAGATGAATATTATAGGGGAGCAAAATTATTTCCTTCTAACTTTTAGGCTTTTGGCTGAGACAATCCTTGTATTAAAAACAGATTTATAGGAGAAAAACAAATAAAAGCTTCATAATATGTATTCCTCCTGTATACATGAAAGATATCTAGAAAAAAGTGAGTAACTCCCCAAAATGGCCCAAGCCATCACCTTAAATGCCATCTTCAACTAAAAACCAAAGATCTTTGAGAGAAGGAAAAGGCCAGTATCGATGGTTAGCAAAAAAGGCACAGTAAACAAGGGTAAGTTTGTTATACTGTTCAATATTATTTTAATGTTAAGGTGGCTAATGACAGACTTGAATCACAATGTTCCAACAGGGATTGGACTGCCTGTCAGAGAGGCTGTGGGAGAGATTCCTGTCCAAGGCAGGAAACCCAGCCCAACACTAGATAGTGTCTATGGTTCTTTCTAAAGCAAATACTGAACCCCCTTTTTAAATAAGTTTTATTCTTTGTCTATTGGCTTCATATATTAAAGAAATACAATCCCCCAAATAATTCTTTAATTTAAAAATAGCTAGGCAAACCTTCTCTTTTCCTCTGTATTCTCTAACTGCATTTAAACATCTCTTCTTGCTTCAAGTATTCTTCACAATTCTGAGCTCCCAACTCTAGATTTATTCTTAGATTCATATCTAAAAAAACTGTGACATGAGCACAAGTCTCTGCTAAAATTTCTTAGATAATGATCAAGAAGAAAGGAAAAAGTCTTTAAAATTTAGGCTTTGAGAATCTTCAGCATTTTCCCCTTAAATAAATTATTATAACTATATCATTCAATTAGCAAACCACACTTAACCATTTTCAATTCTTCAAGTCACTTGGTTTACTGTCTTCAGAGCACTTCTCTTTGTTTCAAGTAATCTTGTGTTTTTCTTCTTTTACTTCTTTATTTTCCCTCTGGTCCCCTTTGGAATGCAAATTCTGTATAGGAAGTGATATTCTTCTCAGTTCTGGGTATTTAATACCAATGTCTCTACTTGAAACACATACAACATTAAGTATATATTTACTAACTTAGTGAATCTACTAAAAATACAAGTTGTGAACACACCCTACCACAATAGAAAAGTTTGCGTATTAGTTGACACAAAAACCCCTCCAGAAAGTAGCAGCTTCTTATAGTTTCAAAGCAAAGAATGAAAATTTGAGCTATACTACTTTTTATGAATCCAGGACCATTTTAAAAGCAGATGGCTTTAATCTGCACCAAGGTAGAGGACAGTCTGCTAAAACAAAGAAGGGGTTGGAGATTGGATCTGTTTCTTTAAAAAGGCAAAATATTTCAATGTAGCTTTTGTGGAGAAAGTGGTAGTAAGATAAAGATACGCCTAACAGAGAGCTCAATAAACCTGAGAGCTCAGCTGAGCTTATGGAACAAGAACTGTTAGAAAACCTTCTTTCATTTATTTATTCTGTATTCATTGAACATCTCCTTTATCAACTGTCCTAACAAATTTCTTCTTTCTTTTTGAGAAGCTTATATTTATACCCAAATGGTCCATTTTATTTGCTAGGCAGCCACTTAAAGATAAGGGCATTACAAGACTTTCTCTTTGTGCATAAATATGTAGCAGATGCTATATCATTTCTGCGGAAAAGGTCTAAAACTATGAGTGATTGCTAAATAACTTGATACACTGTATTTTTAACAAGCACACAAAATTTTAGTGAGTATATTCTCTAAAATACTTTAAAGATTCTAAAGTAAAAACATTTGTTATGGTAATTTATCTGTACAGAACTTTCTTTGAACATAAATGTATCTATTTGAAGTCCCCATAAAATTTTTTTTTAACATTCTGCTACATGATGTATATTTTTTACTTTTTAACACTGAAGTAGAAGGTTTTCCCAGCTTTCTCTTTCTCTCTGTCAGTCAATGACTTACAAAATGTAAAAGAAAGAAAAAAGGTAGTACAAATTGCTTAATAACAATTTAGAAAAGCCCTTTAATAAGAGAAATAGACAAAAATCACAAATATAATTTAGAGAGAAGAGATGACAAGACAGAAAGGCTGAGTAGACAGAAAAAAAATTAAAAAGGTCCATGTAAGCAAATATTATACTCTGGTGTAAATATTAAGCAAAAGGATTAATTACCTCTCTGAATTCAAATATTTGATGCTGTCTTCTTATTATGGTACATGATTTACTAGCAATTCAAGTTTTCATAAAGTTTTTGGTTGCAAATTACTCTATAGACCTTGTGCTCCTCTGAAATGAATGCAAGAAGCTGTCTTACACAATGTGGTCTGTTATTACCTCTAACCTTGTTTCTTCTCTTCCCCATGTCCACACGCTTTTCCAGCACAATGGCATCCTTGGCATACCTAGTACACGAGAGCCAGGCTTCATGGAAATTATTCTGCCCTCTGCCTGGACTACTCCCCTCCCAGATAGCCACGTAGCTGACTGTCTTTTTTTAGGGATTTTCCCCAAAAGAGAGACATAGCCCAGGAAAAGGAGTCAGAGAGTGGAAGAGTTAGACAGGGAAAGAGGAAGAGCCCGAACAAGAGGAAAAGCTTAAAAATGGTGAGCGCATTCAACCAGACCCTGCTGAGAGACATGCATAGAGCCTCCCCAGTACCTACTGCCAAAAGTCAGCAAATGGAAGACCTTGCTTCTGATTGGTTGAGCCCCTGCCGTGATGGAGAAGGTCAGGGGGCAGAAAGCAGCAGAAGGACTCATAACCAGTATTCTAGGTGGGATGGTATTATCAAAGGTAAGTCTGTCCTTGCACAAGAGTGTCTGCCACAGTAACAGCAAATATCAGAAATAGGCTGAAGGCCATCAAAGGCCTTTCTTTCCTCCTGCACCCCTTCATTTATTTGTTCATATGAGACCACCCTAGTTAAAATCTGTATGCCTCTTATGTCATGCTTGTGTGTCTTTCCCTACCATTTTCCTCTGTAGGACTTACCACCACGTAATGTTTACCAGTGACTTACCAAAGTTGGGAGTTTGGGGAAGGGGTGATCAGCCTAGGTAAAAGCACTAAAAGCATGCATTTGTAAAGAATGAAAGATATAATAAACCCAGTAAAGTATTTTGCAAGCTCTGCCTAACAAAAAGCCTAGAACAAGACCACCTCAATAACAATAGCAATCTTAGTGTGTCATCAGTATAAAACACTGATTAAAATATGTGATTAACCAACTATATAGTTAACCTCACCAACTAAGCTAAAATCTCAGTCATGTTTTCACTGTAAAATTAAAAAGATGAGTCAAGTTAATAAACATTAAGTTCAAAATTTAATTTATTTCACATATCTCATTATTTTAAATCAGTTTCAAAATCTATAGGTTTGTAAAATTATTTACTAAACAATTTCAGTGAGGTCATGTGCAAGTTTCTTGGAATATAAAAGTATAAAAGCCAGACTGTATGTTACTACCTTGGCTCTTACACTTTTAACTCACATTTGCCTCTATTTTATCAATGAAATCTGTAGGTCAAATAAGTTTGCAAATATGATGTATACATTTGCTCACTTATAGTTGGCATTGGATGTGAGGGGACAGGCTATAAAAGGGCAGGATTCTTATAGCCTTAGGCTTGGTTTTAAGACTAAGCTTTTCCCACCCTTTTTGATGTGGTGTGGTGCACTCTCATGAGGAATCCCATTATGCCTCAGATAAGTGACTTTGTATCAGAGGCTTCCTTGTTTGTATATTGAATTAAAGGTTTTAATTTCTATACTATAAAATGGGGCAGACTGGAAGCTTGCTCTCTCTCTGTTCCTGAGATTAGCATTAGAGGAGAGAGCAGAGAAAGGAGAGCAGAGAAAGGCCACATGGAGGAGAAGAGATGCAGCCAAGATGGCGGAGTGCTAAAGGAGCAGCCAGTTTGTGCAGAGAGAAGAATTGGGGAACAGAGGTGAATAAGGCTGGTGAGGTAGAAACCTTTGATTCTAGGAAACTCAGATAAGTCAGTGGCTTTGGGAGCCCTGAATGGAAAGGGAAGTGTTTTCCCACTGTGTATATTTCTTGCCTGCTGGGTGCAAGCTAGGATAAAGATGATGGCCCACCAGTTCCTGGCTCTATTGTTTCATCACCATCTGTGTGAATTTAATGCGAACCTGCATGGCCAGATGGCTGTGATGGTGGCCGTGGCTACTGGCTTTACAAAATCTAACCAAAATGTCCAGTAATAGGAGTTACCACCAAAATCAATATTTCTATATGTTTAAGACTTATCTTTGTCTTTTACAAGTAAATAAATAAAAGTTAATTAAAAAGCACACTTAGTCTGTGCTCTAAGTCATGAATCTAATATCTGAAGAAACAAATTTTTTATTTGATTTTGTAATAAACAATGTCACACTAGGAAGCTACAGACTTCCTTTAGCATGTTATTTTTGAACAGTACATTTTTGCAGTTCCACTCATGGAGTTGATTTTGAGGCTAGTGCATGAGTCATGGAAAACAGTAATATTGCATTGAACATGCATGATGTCTTTTTAACTGGGGATATCCTGTTGTTTTGCTTTGAAATAGGAAATAGAAAACAAAAGCTTCCTTAAAGCATAAAGTTATTAAGGAACTCATTAGTACATCTGCTAATAGGTTTACATAGTTATCAATTTGTTTCATATTATATAAAGACTTGTATTTCTAGCTTTCCTTGTTGAAGTGAAATCACGAAGAAATCTTTAAAATTTTTTATGAGTAGAAAGTTGAAACATTGTATATAAAAACAGAATAGACTGAGAAACAAATTGAAACATTTTATATAAACATACAACAGCTGCGGAAAGGTTACAACTTAAAACTATACAAGTATTTTTTTTTTACAGAAACAGAGAGAGAGAGTCAGAGAGAGGGATAGAGTATTTTTTTACAGAAACAGAGAGATGAGAAGCATCAATCATTAGTTTTTCGTTGCGCATTGCAACTCCTTAGTTGTTAATTGATTGCTTTCTCATATGTGCCTTGACTGTGGGCCTTCAGCAGACCGAGAACCCCTCGCTGGGGCCAGCGACCTTGGGTCCAAGCTGGTGAGCTTTGCTCCAGCCAGATGAGCCCGCACTCAATCTGGCGACCTTGGGGTCTCAAACCTAGGTCCTCCATATTTCAGTCTGACGCTCTATCCACTGCGCCACCGCCTGGGCAGGCAAAACTATGCAAGTATTAAAGTGTCAATATTGTTTAACCCTTTGAGTAGTACGAATGTTCATGTATGTCCTCACTCAAAGGGTTAACAAAAATCTCACTACTCAAAGGGTTTTAATGACAAGGGGTGGCCACTGCCCAAATCTACTGCCTAGATTTGTACCCAACATCTAACTTCTCAGCTGTGGTATCTTGGGTAAGAAAATTAACATTTCTGTACCTTAGTTTCCTTATTTCTTAAGTGGTGCCTTTCTTATGTGATATTTTGAAAATTAAAGGATTTAATAATGGTATATATAACACACTTAAAGAACTTCCTGTCACATAGCAAATATAAATAAGTTAAAGCCTCCCATGTTTCATTTGGTTTTAAGTTACCACCATATCTTCATTTGCTTGACTATTTTCTCTCATATGCGGAATATGCTGGAGTGATTGATTTTTCTAATTAGAATGTTTTCTAAAGAGTAATGAACATCACATTATTGAAAGCTTATTTTGACTTGTAAATTTTATTCCAAAGGAGTGTCCATATTCAATTTGTTCTCATTCACTTGACTTTGAAGGCTAGAATACTTACTGCAAATATTGATGTAACCTTCAGTGATCATATTCCTGATTGCTTACAGTCCCTGCAACTCTGTTCCTTATCTGTCATCACAAAGAGTCGGCAGGACAGCCAAGGTGGAGACACCTTTCTCAAGGCATGCGTGGTACCTTGACGCTCTCATTTTTACCAACCTATTTTTAAATAAATCCTTGATCTGTAAAAATATTGCAAATAACTGCTTTTCCTTCTAAAGACATAACATTATTTTAAAAATTATTCTCATTCAATTTTAAGATCCCCTCTTCACTTAAAAGAACAGTGGATACTTTAATAGAGTGCTTTTGACTTCTTACTTTGTTTTAAATATGCTCATCCATCTCTACCTGTTCTTATTTTCATTTTAGTTTTTCTTCATATTTTCTCCAGTTTTTAAAAATGTATTGAAGGTCTTTTCTTTTAACAAATATGGTTAAATAAATCTAGAATTGAGAATTAATATTCATGTAGTACCAGCTATATATATAAGATTGCATACATTTTTTTAAGTAGTATATTGTACTTACTGGACATTTACTAAAGATCAGATACTTGATTCTACAGATTTTAATGCATCGTTCTGTGCTTAATGCATTACTGCTAAAACACACCTCACAAGCTTTTAAACTGTTTGAACCAATGCAGGAACAATCTCTATGTCCTCAAATTTTAAGTTATTGTATGCTCTTTGACTGCAGTTTCATATTTGTGGGTTATCTTTATAAGCATTTTAATTCAAATCCTGTAAAATAATGACATTTCCTTAATTTTAAAAAATATATAAAGAAACAGTTACCAGAAAGAAATTACAGTTAGAGTAAAAAGGTTGATAGTCAGGTGGTTCTTTGCAAATGTGTTACCATTCTTCCAGAAAGTAATTAAGGATGTTCAGGAAAAAAGAACAAAAGAAATTTAAATAGCCCAAGACCCGCTGGATAGAGCTATTGTTGGAGATGATGCCTCACTTTCATGTGCATACATTGTAGTCCACCAGGTGCTAGGAGCAAAGTTACTCCTTTATCTGCTGTTTTTTCTCTGGGTCTAAGGAGGTTTGTTAGTTTGTTTGCCTTTTAAAACTAGAGACACTTGCTGAAGAGATTGTAGTCGTGTCCTTCCTGGAAAGCACAGAAACTCAGTGCGCCCTGGTTCAAAACCTCAGGCCAAGGACTGAATTTCTAAGGTTTACTGTCTGTTGTCTAGGCTTTGGGGGAGTTGCCCTTGGAATCCAGTATTTCAATTACTTATTTTCCCTGATATATTGGTTTCCTAGACTGTTGTAACAGTGTCACAAACTGAGTGACTTAAAACAACAGTCATTTACTCTCCCAATTCTGGAAGCCAGAACTACAAAATCAAAGCATTGCATGATCCCTCAAAATCCTTAGCAGAGACCTCTTCCTTGTCCCTGACAGCTTATAGTAAACCTTATTTTTTTTCCTAGTTGGTGGCTGAACGACTCCAAGCTCTGCTTCTGTTTTATGGTCTCCTGTTTTCTGTGTCTCTCTTCTCTTCCCATAAGAATATCAGGCATACTATATTAGGGCTCAGCTTAATGACCTTATCTTAACTAGTGACATCTACGAAGACCCTATTTACAAATAAGGTCAGATCAATAGGCCTACAGATTAGGGGTTCATATCTTTTACGAGGGATATGATTTAGCACTTAATACCCAGTGTACAAACGATAACTTAATCTGTAACAGAATTTGAGCCTTTTACAATCTTTATTATATGCGGCTTAAGTGTCTGTTTGTCACCGATAGCTTATTGGTTGCTTGCGTAACTGTACTAGCCAATGGGGTGAAGTTGCCACGGCTGAACGCAAATTGAGCGGGTCAGGGGGAAGGTGAACATTTGTTTGCATTGGCAATCATCTGTTTTACATAAAAACTACGTCTTACCGTAATTTCTTTTAAGAATGCCTCCTAGAAAATACATCACTGAAGAGGAGAGAAAAGGAGCTAAAGCTGCACAAAAACGGCTTTCTCGACAAAAAGAAACCACTGAGCAGAGAAAGACAAGGCTTGCTTCAGTCGCAGAGCAAATGTGTCTTTCTCGGCGAAATGAGACTTGCCTCAGATGCAAGACAAAAAAGCCTGTCTCGACAAAATGAGTCCCTTGAACAAAGGCAGGAGAGAAATGCAAAAAAAACGACAGAGTAATGGTGACCGAAACGCAAAAAGGATTAAAACAGTTTCAAACGGAGAAACTTTAATTTTTGAGCATTTCTCTGGTGACATGAATATTAAATGTGAACACTGTCAGTCCTTAAACTTCAAGTTAGAAACTAATCGATTTGACCATGGCAAGAAAGGATTTTCTCAATGTTGCAAGTACGGAAACATTGTAGTTCTACTAATTGAGAATTATCCACCACTCTTGAATAAATTATTGACTAATCAGCATCCAAATAGCAAACAGTACATGGATAGCATTCGATCCATTAATAGTTCATTTGCTTTTGCGTCCATGGGAAACAAACCAATTGACTTGCCTGGACCAGGACTTTATTGCTTTCGACTTCATGGTCAAGTTTACCATCAAACTGGAACTTTGCATCCTTCTGACGGGAAAAGAAAGTTTGCTCAATTATATATACTTGATCCCTCAGAAGCCAGTTCAGCATGTTTAGAATGGAATAAAAGAGTTCCTGAGAGAATGGACATAAAATTAAAAATAATTGATGGTCCTCTGCAAGGCGAGCTTAAAAATGATGGAAAGATATACACAAGAAATGTTGTGTACAAAGAGATCTTTGACATGTGAATTAACATTTTATTATTTAAATCACCTTTATTTATTGAGCTAGCCGTGGCTCTTAAGAAATGTACCACCAGTGGTTTCCTTCATTGCACTCTACTTTAAGCAATTAAGCAAGTAGAAGGGGGAAACCCCATGGGGCACTAAGTAAAGGGGTGTCCTCGCTGCCTGCCCTGGGTTTGAATTAGCAGACACCTTTGCACAAATCATTTTAATTACAATTTTAATATGTAGAACAGCGGTCATTTCATATGACCACCGGGCTTTCTAGTTTAAGAATAAGCTAGCTGTGCTTGATCATCAGTAACTTGACTTAGATATATATTTTTTGTATTACAGTATTATTTTTAGAAAGGTGAGTAAATTCATTGAGTCAGAATATATTTATTGATTTCCTGTAGGCAAGTTTCTGGGCTGGGTCATATAAATTAGACACACATTTTCTTGTACATTTTAGAAGCAGAAAGAAAACAAGCATAACATACTACAGAATCAAAATAAAAATGGCAAGTGTTCTAAGAGACAAATAAAATGTGAAGAAGAAAGAGAATGTTTATATTAAGGAGACTAATCAAGTCAAGTTCAACATGGGAGGATATTTCCTCTCACCCATGGAATTCTGAGTTCTGTAGCAATTTTAGCATCTTCAAATCCATCAGCATTTTTATCGCTGTCATACCTAACACACTTCTGCTCAAGGTGTGGCCTGAAGCAGTGTTATTCAGTAAAATCTATGATGAGATAAATACAGGAAGTGTGAGTAAGAATTTGAAAGCTTTAAAGTAACTTTGGTGATTTCCTGTATGGTGACTGAAGTAATAAAAAAAAAGTGTCTTTATATTCTGTATGCTTTCTCTCTTTTTTTATTCTAACAACTTGTTTTTTTATTGGATTTTATAAAATATAGTTATGATATATAATTTTTTAATTAAATTAATTCTTCATTTCTGATAGTCTCAAGTGAAGATCTTCATCTTCATCTCTCCTGGAGAAGAACCACATTTAAATGCACCTGTCACTAGGACTTCTGGCCAAATCTATTTCTTATCTACCCCTCCCACAATTACTTACCTGAAGAGTGTTAAGATGACTGGTAAAAGAATTAATTCTTTTTGTTTATATCCAGGCTGGTCGAGATTGTCTAGGAAAGCATCTCAGAGATAAAGATAATTTTTTTTTGTATTTTTCTGAAGTGAGAAGCAGAGAGGCAGGGAGACAGACTCCCACATGCCCTGGACTGGGATCCACCAGGCAAGCCCAAATGCTCTGCTCACCTGGGGCATTGTTCCCTTGCAACCGGAGACATAGTGCCTGAGGCAGAGGCCAAGAAGCCAGGGCCAACTTTACTCCAATGGAGTCTTGGCTGCGAGAGGGGAAGGGAAGAGAGAGAGAGAGAGAAAGGAGAGGGGGAAGAGAGGAGAAGCAGATGTACACTTCTCCTGTGTGCCCTGGCCGGCAATCGAACCCAGGACTTCCACACACCATGCCAATGCTCTACCACTGAGCAAACCAGCCAGGGCCTAAGACAATTTTTTTTTAAAGAGAGACTCTGTCTTCATTATGCCCAGGTTTTACAGCCACACTCATCTATTCAAAGCACTACAGTGTAATTGAAAGAACATTGAACTAATCATCAGAAGACTGCTTTTCACTTTCAGCTCTCCCACTTCCTAGAAGAATGACCTTGGGCATGCCTGCATCTCACTGTAGAAAAGCTTCCCCACATCTATCACAGAGGTCTTTTTCTTTCTCTCTCTCTCTTTTTTTTTTTATTTTTCATCAGCAGATGAGATTTGGCATATGAAAATTTTCTGTGGTATTCAAAATTCCTTATACGTAGAAAGAATTATTATTTTATGTCAAGTATGGTGTTGCTTTTTCAGGAATATGCCAATAAGAAAAATGTTCTTAAGTTAAATTTTAAGCAAAAGCAAAGACATAAAACTTTCCTGAGTCTCTAAGGAATTTTTGGCTAAGATATAATGGAGAACCTTTATAAGTTAAGTATTTTCAGTGTTTTAATAACCTAACTTTAAGATAGACCCAGACATATTGTTTCAACACCCATCAGGGATGAACTGTAAAAATATTCAAATATCAGGATACACATAAGGATCTCATCACCTTACTAAGAGTAAAGAGAAATTGAATATAATTAAAGATTTGTTCCAAAATGCCTTTCAAAATAAAAATGATGCAACTGTTGGAGTCACACAATTATTCAAATAGTATACTCCAGAAAGAACTGTGAAAGCCAGGCTCCAGTGTGTTACCAGAGCCCATTCATGGTTCCTCTCAAACCAGGAGTACTATAGTAAATATTGACTATGGTAGTTTCTTGAATCTATGAATATGTAATTGAATGTTATGTGAATGTATGTGCTAGTAGATAGCTGAGAAAAATTACCATAAATTGTTTTATATTACTCTTTAAAAACATATAGGTTGCTATTTTAGATCAGCTGAAGATCAAGAATTTAAACTATCATGATTCCTGATCTTTGTCAAACAATACTGGTGTACTTTCCTATGTTTTCCCTTAAGTAGATTAAGCAAAAATAGCTCATCTTATACTCCAGTCATTGCCTGCTCCTGGAAGATAAGACATGAAACAATTAAACTGCTTACTTACCAAGACTAAGTTTGCTCATTTAGACTTGTTTCAAAATCCTTCCTTCTTTTATGTACCTGAAAAGCCAAAATTATTGTATTATAAAATTTTCCCAATCCCAACCAGGCTTACACTTGAAGTACTCACCTGTTTCATGTAAAGTACAGTATAAGGAATATAGTCAATAATGTAATAACTTATAACATAGTTTTATTACATAGCTATCACATAGTGAAAGGTGGGTCCTAAACTGATGTGAAGATCACTTCGTAAGTAATATAATGACCTAACCTTAGGTTGTACATATACCTGAAACTAATAAAATATTAAATATCCACTGTAATTAAAACATTTTTTTAAATTTAAAGTTTATACTAAAAATATATATAAATAACTAAATAATACACACAAATAAAAAATCACTTATCCTAGGTTCTGAAATATCTGTGGATATATTTCCATAATTGCCATACTTAGAGAAGCTGCTAAGGTTATCTTAGAAGAGAGGTATGGTTTTCTGCTTACGTCACAATCTAATCATATTAGTTTGCTTAATCAAGAGGTTTTATTCTTCTGGTCATTTCAGGGGAAAATGGTGAACAAAGTTTAAAAAAAATTAATTAATATAGAATTTTAGGTCAATCTAGATATATTTTTCTGCAAGCTATTCTCATTTAACCCAATTCTTCTTTTTTTTTTTTTTTTTTTTTTTTTTTTCATTTTTCTGAAGCTGGAAACGGGGAGAGACAGTCAGACAGACTCCCGCATGCGACCGACCGGGATCCACCCAGCACGCCCACCATGGGGCGACGCTCTGCCCACCAGGGGGCAATAATCTGCCCATCCTGGGCGTCGCCATGTTGCGACCAGAGCCACTCTAGCGCCTGAGGCAGAGGCCACAGAGCCATCCCCAGCGCCCGGGCCATCTTTTGCTCCAATGGAGCCTTCGCTGCAGGAGGGGAAGAGAGAAACAGAGAGGAAAGCGCGGCGGAGGGGTGGAGAAGCAAATGGGCGCTTCTCCTGTGTGCCCTGGCCGGGAATCGAACCCGGGTCCTCCGCACGCTAGGCCGACGCTCTACAACCCAATTCTTCTTTTAAAATCAGTATTATTAGAGATGTTTAAAGTATTTTCTTAGACTTGTTAGTTTTCAGCTATACTGGAAGTAATTTAAAAGCCTCTTTCTTAAGAAGTTCCAATATAAACTTATTGAATCCAAGCATTACAATTTGTATCATCATGGAATTTGTTGGTACCTTTCTATTTTTATTAAAAATATGATGAAAAGGGACATAACATTATATTAATAATCAGATGTGGGCATTTACACATAGGAACCTGAGCTCTAGTATAAGTTTGAGAGCAGTTGTTGGAACACCAGATGATGAGCAGCTTCCTATATTGAGAACTGAAGTAACAATATAGGAAGACCCCACTGCAGAGGCCTTTACCCAGAATAAAAAGAAGCATAAATTTTACAAACAAAAAGGACTAATTGAAGAATTAGGGGGGCCACTAAATGGCCTGTCTAAGCAACGATTAGGTACATTTGTGGCCTTAGGATAATTATGAGAATTTAGAAGTCAGAAACCAAGAGTCCCAAGGAGCAGTGGTCTTACAAATGTTTCAAGTTCAAGTAATGTTTTTCTAAGGAGAATCTGCCTATGAATCAGGTATCCACACACAGTTTTATTATTTACAGAAGAAATTGTAAGACAAAACTATTTTTTCAATACAACAAAAGTTTATAGTGGAAAAGGTAGCTTGTGTTAAATCAAATTCCCCATGCAGACTAGGCTGCACACATTTATACAACTTAGAAATTCTTATTAAAAATCAGTTTTGTATTGCTTCTCACTGCTTTAGGGAGGAAAATGTAGCTGGTCTGTACATAGACATTACTTTTCAAGTTTTGATTTTTAACATTACTGGTCTTAAATCTTATAATGCAGAAAGAACTGAATGAGTGACACACTGTTGAACATCAGGCAAGCTAACTAAAGGTCTTTCAAATTCTACAATTATCATTTTGAGATCTAAAGATTTTCTAGTCAGGCCTTAAAAACAAGTATTTTCTTCAATTTTGTGCCATTTTATCGTGTGGAGTCTATGTTTGGGGAAAAAGTAAAACAAAAAAAACTCAAACAAAATTAATTATGGAATTACTAAAAGATACCTGGGAAGATATTATCTAAAGTCACTAATAATATCAAAATTTAGATTTTTTTCATCTAAACTAATACAATTTACTGTCCATTTGAATGAAATAAATGTAGTATAGGTACATATTACTTTTATTAGAGAAATATTACAGATATGTGTATGCACCACATCACTTGAATCATGGTTGAGAAGTCATTATTTTAAGGATTCAAGGACCATCTTTCATAGAGAAGTCAGCTAATTTATCCTAAATTAATTAAAAACATGATCTAAATTTTCTATTAAAAGCAAATTTAAATTCTTCCCATAATGTTTATTATCCTTAGCCCAACATATATAATTTTATGAATGTTAATTGATTAGTTCATTCATGATTCTTTGAAAGTTATTATATATATCAAACATAGTATTTGCCACTAAGAATACATAGGCTCAAAGACTTGGTCTCTGCTTGTGTGGAGTTCTAGTGGCAAAATATGTTAATTTAATTGATGATGTTATGGTTGATTTTATATGTTAACATGACTATGTGAGGTGTCCAGATTTTCGGTTGAACATTATTCTAGGTGTTTCTGTAAGGGTGTTTTTAGATAAGATTAATGTTTAAGCCAGTAGAGGGGATAAAACAAATTTCCCTACTATAAGTGGGTCTCATGCAATCAATTGAAAGTTTGACTAGAACAAAAGATGCCTCTCTTTGAAATAAATGGAAATTCTTTTTTTCTGAGCGCCTTCAACCTAGGGTATGAGTTTTTTCCCATCTTTGGACTTGAGTTGAAACATTAGCTTTTGCTGGGTCTCAATACTGCTAGCCTTCAGACTGGAACTACACCATCAGCTCTTCTGAGTCTCCAGTTTGTTGACTGTAAGTCTTGGCATTTATATACCTCCATAATTGCATGAACCAATTCTTAATAATAAATATAAGGTCTACCGGAAAGTTCTGTCCATTTTTGGAATAAAACAAAATACAAATTTTTCTTACTGTCAATAAACTTTATTAAATAATATATTTCCACACCAATTCTATCGTCTGAATATGGTCTGAAATGGTTTACTGAGATGAATTAACCCTTTCTTTGATCTCCAATGTTGTCAGAAAAGGATTTTGCTCCAACATGGTCTTAACAACATCATCATTGATCAAAGATGGTCGCCCAGAACGTGGCTTATTAGAAAGGTCAAAATCACCTGTTTTGAATTTTTCGAACCATCTTCTGCATGTCTTATCAAAAACTGTAACTTCGCCAAACACTTTCAATAAATTTCTACATGCTTCTGTAGCATTTCTTCCTTGTTGAAATTCGTATACAATACAGTGGCGTAAACGAACTTTATCAGTAGCCATGGGTACACTATCGCTTCACACATAAGACTAACGTGAATCAACTTTGTTTTAGTTAATTTGCTACGTCAGTATGTATACATTAAGTGATAAAAATAGAGAGACGCACATGCGCCAAATAAACATGTGCTTACGTGTCAAAACTTGTTGTGATAAAAACAGACAGAACTTTCCAGTAGACCTTTATATTATATCTTTTTAGTTCTGTCTTTTTGGAGAACTCTAACTAATAAAGAGGTTTCCAGGGACATTATGAGATTATGGAGGAAATACCATATAATGAACTCTAGAATAATTACAGATGGATTTTCAGTGGATTAAAGCCTCATCTGAATCTTAATTTAAATATTTTAGAAACATGCATATTGTAGTATTAATCAAAGAAAAAATATAGTGCACTTCAGTATCCTCAAGATTTTAGCACCAGAAACTTCATTAAATAAAACAGATGTAAACATAGCATCTCTAAATAATGTAAAAGTGTGACTAGGCACCCAGTCACATCTGCAAATGCCACAGAATCTTCCCTGTAAACCCCAAAGTCTTGTACAATGACTCAGAGGTTAAAAACTATGGTCTGACTTCATCAGAGAAAAGGTTGTTGGAAGAGGGATTTGCACCATTATATTTAATTAATATTATACTTCATTACGCAATATAAAATATTTTCCCTTACAACAAATTATAAAATAAAATTTTTTTGTGAAAAGCAAGTGTTTTTAAGTACACTCATTCCATTGTGTTTATTTCTCTATTACATCTTTCACAGAAGAATTAGATATAACAATCATACCTTTTTTTTCTCTGGATTGATGAAGAAAGAATGAAAAGAATTATGCCCATAATAGGAGAGATAAGCAGGTATTTATGTCAAGAGAGCTGATGCTTTCCTTGCCTTGAAGGACAGAAGAGAGTCAAGAGATACTGTGTTTGAAAAACTTGTAATCATGGAAGCAAAAGACAGGGTTGACCAAAAAGTAAAAGGGTTGAAGAGAAAGGAATATTCAGAATATAATAAAGGATGACTTTTCAAATCAATGAAACAGATGCATTTTCAACAAATGGAAAAACTGAGTAGTCATCTAAAAGAAAAATTATAATTTGAAAATTTACTTCTCATGTCATTGAAATAAATTTAAGTGGATCAATAATTAAAACAACTGGCAAAAAGAAAAAAATAAAAATGAAAAAAAAGCATGAGAGGTAGAGTTGGTTTTAAAATTATATGGTAGGCATCATATCTCTAAGTGTAAAAGCAAACACAGAAGACACCAAATAAAACCCTAATAAATTGTAATACATACTCATTTTAAGATTTTTTGCAGAAAATTTTATAAAGCCAAAGACTAAAGTTAATTTGGAAAAATATGTTTAATTCATATCATATACAGTAGAAAAATTGTCTTAATGTATAAATACTTAATGTTAATAAAAAGGAAAAAGGAAAACACCAAAGAGGAGCATATAGATACAAACTATTCTTAAAGATATACACTGCTGATGGTAATACACATTTTTATAACCACCAGAAAGATAATTTAACAATAACTATCAAAATTCAATGCACAGCCTGACCAGGCGTTGGTGCAGTGGATAGAGTGTCAGACTGGGATGCGGAGGACCCAGGTTCGAGACCCCGAGGTCGCCAGCTTGAGTATGGGCTCATCTGGTTTGAGCAAAAGCTCACCAGCTTGAGCCCAAGGTCGCTGGCTTGAGCAAGGGATTCCTCGGTCTGCTAAAGGCCCACGGTCAAGGCACAAAGGAGAAAACAATCAATGAACAACTAAGGTGTTGCAACGAAAAACTGATGATTGATGCTTCTCATCTCTCTCCATCCCTGTCTGTCTATCTCTATCTATCCCTCTCTCTGACTCTTTCTCTGTCTCTGAAAAAAAAAAAATTCAATGCACCTACTCTATGACTCAGCGACTTCTTTTTCTGGGCATTTATCCTACATGTTTGTAAAGTCCTATATGCATAAAGACATTCATTACAGCCACTATGTGATATAGTTAAACTACCTGTATGACTGCCAACACAGGAAAAGTTAAATAAATTACACTACATTTATATAATGGAATACATTACAGTTTTATATTGAATGTGGCATCTTTAGATATACTGTTAAAAATAAAAATTAAATCCCATATCATACCTCTATTTGCATAGGAAAAATAAAAAGGAGAATACTTATATAATGCTTGAAATGCAGAAAAATATCTGAAATAACATCCAAGAACAGTGAAAACATCCAGGAAAGGTATGGGGCTAGCTGAGCAGGAAGAAAGGGGATAAATTTTCACAATACTTCTTTTTTTACTTTTAAAATATTACCCAGTGCATGTATAACCTCTTTGGTAATAAATATATTAAAAGTTTTAAATCCCTGCATCTTGGGAAACAAATATCACCAAAACCAATTTTTCATTGTACATAGGTCAAAACAATAAAATACTTAGAATCCAATAACAGCAAAAGAAATTTATATAAAATTTGATCAAATATAACTTTGGCTGTAGTTAGTAAAAATTATAGCCGTAATTTTTTTGTATAAACAAGAAATACTGAAAATAATTAAGTTGATATTTATCTTGAAGACAAAGAAAAAATTACAATAAATTCAAATGAGATGTAGAAAAAAAGATGAACAATACATGAAATAAAAAAAATGAATGTAAGCCAACACTCAGAAAACATAAAAAGGTCTTATTTAAAAAAAAACTAAATAAAATAAACAAAAAAAGAAAAATAATAAAAATAGAAAGATCTTATCTCTTGAGAAAAAAATGACAAATCCTATGAGGAATATTTTTATTCTGGTACACATTTGAATCTAAATTCTAAGTTAAATGGTCAAATGACTGGAAAAGGTATGTACAACAATAAAGTTATCCTAAATACACACACACACCTTATTAGTCTAAAACATCATTTAAAAACTCCCTTGTAAATAATTTACTTCTCTCCTGAAAACACAGAAATTAAAATCACAGTTTTCAGCATACGTTTTCTAAATTTTGTGGGAGAGCAACTGTAACCTTATTTGAATGCTTTTCATCAATGTTATAAATTTTCTTCTTGAAAATGAACAAAAAATGTACTAAGATTCCTTAACTTATTTCACAAAGCTTCCAAAACCAACATGAATAAAAGTTACAACTAAAAATATAACTGTATTTAATTTAGCAGTGTTTTAAAACATATATACTAAGCAAGTAGTCATATTCCCAGAAGTACATGGTAATTTTACTATAGAAAATTGAATAACACAGTGTATGCCATTAATAAATAAAAGAAGAAAATCATCTTAATATACACCACAATTTTTTGAAGTGAAAGCATTTAAAATAAAAACTTAGCAGAATAGGTTTAAACACGATAGTCATTAACATGACAAGTAGCTAAAAAATAATTTTTTAATTGTGAACTTGGTACATTCTATTATATTAGGGGGTGCAAGAGAGAGAACATAGAGCATTATACCAGCTATCCTAGATGATATGATTTTCAACACTAAAAACTTAAGATAATTAGTTAAGTAAAATTGATCTAGTTTATAAGACTAGGACTAAATTTTAAAATATTAAAATTTTTCAACAATAATAACTAAGAAATAAAACAAAAAATCTACTCAAAGGGAAACAAACTAAAATTATCTAGATAACTTATTCAAATACCCTTGGCATTGAAAAATTCACAAGATTTTTCTGAAAGATACTTTAAAAGAGATAAATATAAACATGGATAAACTCTGAAATGTGTGAGAGATAACTTTGTTGGAATAAATATGCATAATTCAAAACACAGATATCAAATGGGACTTTCCTACAAGAAATAGTAACAATTTTGCCAATTTTAGGGATATGATTACAACAGCTACAATCTGAATTTTTTTTATTATGACCTGACTTCAAGTTGGATATGCAAAGTCAGTAAAACAGTTTTTTCTTCTTCCACTAAAAGATGTTACCACAGTGCAAAGATGGAGTAACTTTAAAATATATACCAAGAAAGACTGAAGTGAAGCTCATTGCCACTAGTCTATCCCCTACTGTATCCCCTCAATCATGTGCCCTGTGGAAGAGCTTTATTTTTTAAATGCAGTTCTGCTACTTCTTGATTCCAGATCTTCCCCATAAACTAAAAATGACATATTATCAATATAAGTAAAGGCAGCTTTAAGTATTGTTGTATAGAAATTTGAAACATAGGAAAAACTCAGTGGATACATTCCTAGATACCCTGAAGGTGGAAAATGTATAATGCATACAGCCATCCACTGGTGAGAGTTGTGAAGTCTGATGACAGCTCTTACTATCATTGTCTATAAAGAGTTGATGCAGCCTGACCAGGCAGTGGCGCAGTGGATAGAGTGTTGGACTGGGATGCTGAGGACCCAGGTTCGAGACCCCGAGGTCACTAGCTTAAGCGTGGGCTCATCTGGCTTGAGCAAAATAAAAAATGCTCACCAGTTTAGACCCAAGGTCGCTGGCTCAAGCAAGGGGTTACTCGGTCTGCTGAAGGCCCGTGGTTAAGGCACGTGTGAAAAAACAATCATACTGGAAAAAAACTGATGATTGATGCTTCTCATCTCTCTCCATTCCTATCTGTCTGTCCCTGTCTATCCCTCTCTCTGACTCTCTCTCTGTCTCTGTAAAAAAATAAATAAATACATACATACATACATACATACATAAATAAACTGCGGCATCTTCTTGATCTACTACTACATATTACATGTGTATGCACATATGGTGTATATAATATATATTATATATAATTATAACTCAAATATCTTATCTTGTCTCTGTTAACTACTATTATACATATTCAGACTTTAAAATAAATTCCACCATTCCCCAATCCTGCTGCACAGGGTGAATACTCTCACCATGTTGTAGCTGTGTGTCTACAATGTTTACATTATAGAATTGCATATTTAGCCTACTATTTCTTAATTTCTGAGTTTTAAGCACTAGCTACTCACTTCCTAATATGGAAATGAAGATTTAAATTTTTTATAAATCTTCCCGCATTCTCACAATGTTGTTCCAGTATGAACAACTAGTGTCGCAACCAAAAACTGATGATTGATGCTTCTCATCTCTCTCCTTTCCTGTCTGTCTGTCCCTATCTATCCCCCCCCTCTCTGTCCCTGTAAAGAAGTAATAAAATAAAACTTAAAAAAAACCCAAAAACTTAAGTTTAAAAAAAAAGAATTGATGCAGTATAATAAATAATTGATCCGAATTCTGCCTTTCAAGTTTATTATATTTATGTTGCTTTAAATATAAAATTGGCCAAATCATACCTGTATTTTGTGCTTAATAGCTAATCAGTGCATTTAGAATTTGAATTATGGATATTTTTTTAACAATTTTTTAATATACACATCTTTACTACAATAAAAAGAATCTCAATGCTTGTATTTGTTGAACTTTCAAGACCTTGGTTTTTATATATTAAACAGAAAGATTACTAATCTGTTCATAATCAATAGCAGACATCTCTTCATCATTGCTATATTCTTCTTTAAAGCACACATAACAGAAGGCTACATATTTCATTCCAGATTTATCCAGACATTTTATTTTTATGAATTTAGTATTTTTTTAAAAATACACTTTATAAAATAGTGTACAAATAAATATAATATATTGTCAAATAAATGATTTTCTTTTCTTTTTGATTCATTAGATTACCCATCAGAGACTTGACCAAGTTCAATTCAAATATAACTATTCCATAATATCCTGACCAGGTGGTTTCCAAAGACTGCTATTTATTTATGCACTCTCCTATTTCAATTTAAAGATGCAAATTAAATCACTGTTATAATTTTAAATATATAAAGATTCTCTTTTTCTTCACAAAGTTTTTTTTGTATTTTCTTTATAACCTGTGGAAAGATTCAGAACTCCATATGCATTTAAATTCTTCTCCAAATGATCCTTCTTACTAGTTCTGGTTATTTGTGTTGACAAGTTGGACAGTAAGGCTTATCTTACATAATACTGCAACAGTTGCATTTTCCCCAGGCTGAATCTTCCCCATTCTTTATTCATTCTCTGGCTGCATATAAAATTTGAATTGTGGCATTCTGCCTCACCAAGACAATGGATTGAGAGAATTTAGGCATGTTAGATAATGGAATACAGCCAACTAATACTCAATTTAAAAAAAAAAACCTACAATCCTATAACTTGATGTCTTTTCCTTCATTTTTAATCTTGTGAAGAATGGCTCAACACACTTAACTGATTATAGCATATTAATTACATTTGAAATCATATAACTTGAGTGATAAATGCCATAACTCAACCAATACATTTTAGACATGTGGTAATGAAGTTTATTTTCCCCTTTCCTATAGTTTTGTTCACTTTGCTAGTCACATGATCTGTTCCCTACTATCTATTTTTTTCTGGCGACAGAGAGAATAATGATCATTCAAGTGTGTATCTGATTAAGGTGATGTGACACCAAAACTAAATGTTGATGAGAACAGTCAGTTCTTCACCTTCCTTCAAACCTTCACATTTGAATACAGGTATTTAAAAAATATACTCTGACTTTATTTATTTATTTTATTATTACTTTCTTTTGTGACAGAGACAGAGAGAGACAGAGACAAGGACAGATAGGGACAAATAGACAGGAAGGGAGAGAGATGAGAAGCATCGATTCCTTGTTGTGGCACCTTAGTTGTTCATTGATTGCTTTCTTACATGTGCCTTGACCAGGGGGCTACAGCAGACTGAGTGACCCCTTGCTCAAGCCAGCGACCTTGGGCTTAAGCTGGTGAGCCTTGCTCATGCCAGATGAGCCCGTGCTCAAGCTGGCGACCTCTGGGTTTTGACCTGGGTCCTCTGTGTCTCCATCCGATGCTCTATCCACTTTGCCATTGTCTGGTCAGGCAGATAATATACTCTAATTTTAAAAGAGTAAATGAACACCCTTTATTCATGGCTCTAAGTAAAATTTAAAATCTAGAATCTTTTATCTAAGTATTACACACATCATTACTTGCTAAAAGCTTAAGTAAGAGACTATTTATTTAGAGAATGTTTTTTAATCACTAAAAGGAACTGCATTTCCCCCAAAGTGTACCTGGTCTTCTATCCTGGTTTAAAATAAACCCAGATTGCACATAACTTGAAAGTTTCTATTTTCCAGTGAAGGAAGAAAGAGCAGATTTGGAAAGCATTAGGTTGAGTGGCAGTTTTCCACTAGCAATGACCTTGTCTTGTTTCTACTCTACAGTTTACAAATACTGCATAGTCTAGAATGAATTCCAGTTTTGTATTTCACACTAGCTATGTGAGTTCAAAAAAAATGTTACATAAAAAAGCATATTGCACCTGTTACACTCTGCACTTAATAATTTATTTCATCCACAAAAAGATCAAATGCCTTCTTTTGTTGCCTCTCTGTGAATTATGGAACTCCACTTTGACCTAGACCCCTAGCAAAGCATTTCTTCTTTGACTGTAGAATGAACAATCTGGATAAAGTGGCATTTTAGCAACTAGAAATTATCAGGAGGGACCCATGGCCTCCAGAAAGCAGTAGATACAGTTTATGGTTCTAAATTCTTTATTTTCCCATTGTAAACTGAGAGTAGACAAGATAAGTGAACTGTAGGCCTTCCACAATGCTAAGGTTAATTAAACTAAAATAGTATGGGGTCACTGTGGTTATGGTGCCTCATATGATAAACACACCTAAATAGGTTCTTTCTTCCCTCCCAGGAATTTTTTTTTAATCTTGAAGCCAATTAATTAATCTCCTTATACTTTCTGTGTAGTAGAAGCTTCATCCTGGAAAAACTCTGCTTGCCCCTGAGGACTTTTTCCAAATGATTTATGTTACTGGTATGTAGCAATGGTCAAAACAGTAGGTGGATAAACTCCTATTGCCTTTTATTAATGGTGAAATGTTATCTTTAGAAGTTGCCTATCATCCTGGCTACTATGTGAAGAACTAACTGTCAGGCTGCTATGTGAAGAACTAACTGTCAGGAATTAAGTCAAATATGATGCAAATATCTAAATGAGAATCTATTGTGGGATGGTGAGGATCTATTGTTGAACAGCAAGAGGTGGATGGATTCCTGTTATATTGTGGAGGTAGCATGGACAATATTTGCATATCAGTGATATGTTAGCTTTAAAAAAAAAACACATGAAGTGTATGTCCTGGGATTCTGGCCTAAGCACCCCAGTAGATGGCAACATCATTTACTAAAAAGCAGAAGACTGGGGAAGAAAATCTCTGTGAGTATAGGGAGAAATCAATCATTCTGCTTTGAGCAAGTTAAGTCAGGGGTATTTATATGGCATCCATGTGGAGTTACAGAATACACAGTTGGACACATGAAGCTCAGTGTATATAGTTAAGAGACGAAGTTATAATATTAAGAATCACCAAAGAAGAGGAGACCAGAAATCATTAATCAGGAATATGCTTCAAAGAAAATGTGTAGAGAAATAAAATAAAACAAAACAACCTCCTCTTCTCAAGTCATTCCTTGTTCTCCTTCAGAAAACTGAATTGCTAAAAGAATAACGGTTCACTCCCATGTTTTTACATATCAACTTGTAGCAATTTGAGTGAATGGATGGAATTTCAAGAATTTCTTCAATACCTAAGGCCCGATATATCTTTCCATGGAAATTATTTCAGCCCCTCAAAATATTGCTCTTACGATCAACATCTTGTTATAATTTTAGGAAATACTGAGAACACCCAAGAATACTGCTACATCACCCTCATATCTACACAATATGGAAAGAACCCAAATATCAATTAAATATGACAAACAGAAGTTTACAATCTAAGTTACAATTATACTATTACAAACTTTTGCTGCAAAACATGTGTGCCAAAATAAAATATACATTGTGAAGTCTAGAAAAGAATGTTCATGAGCAGCTGCAAAGAATTATTGATTTTTAGGAGGAAAGGATAGAAAAGAAAAGTAAAGCAAAAAGATTTCCAGAGTCTTTATTTTTTTTACTTTTTGTATTTTTCTGAAGTGAGAAGTGGGGAGACAGAAAAACAGACTCCCACATACGCCTGACCCTGATCCACTCAGCAAGGCCACTTAGGGGACTATGCTCTGCACTTCTGGGGCATTGTTCCATTGCAACTGGAGTCATTCTAGCACCTGAGGCAGAGGCCATGGAGTCATCCTCAGAGCCTGGGCCAACTTTGCTCCAACGGAGCCTTGACTGCAGGGAGGGAAGAGAGAGATAGAGAGAAAGGAGAGAAGGAAGGGTGGAAAAGCAGATGGGTGCATCTCCTGTGTGCCCTGGCTGGGAATTGAACCTGGGACTTCTACACACTGGGTGGAGGCTCTATCACTCAGCCAACTGGCCAGGGCCCAGATTTCAGTCTTTAGGGCAGTATTTCATCTGCGCCAATGAGTTTTTCATTGTCAAGCTGTGTAGTTAAAGGCATTAACTTAAGATGATGCAAGGTTAAGCTAAAAATGTAATGAGTAGAGAGTGAATTCTAGAGAAGGAATGCCTGTGTTCCAATCTCAGTTTGCCAAATAACTGATGTATGTGCTTAGACAGATTACCAGACTTCTCTCTTTTTTGAATTGCCCATTTTTACAGTAGTTATAATATTGCCTAACTCATGTCTCCATGTAGAAGTTGCACATAAAATATAGCTGCTGAAAGCCCATCTGTGAAAGAATATTCGCTACTGCCCATCTGAAACATGCTATCATTTCTCTAAGGTATAAATTATTTTGACTTTCCCATTTATGTTTCTTTAACTTGAGATGGAATAAAATGGGCAATTATAGAACTCTCAGTAAAGTTGTAAGTATGTTTAACAAGCCCAAGTAAAGGGAAAAACTGTGCTTAGACAACTTGTATTTTACAGATTTTTCTCTGTGTAATTTCTCTTTATATGTAAGACTATAGATTACATAGCATTTGTTGTGTGCCAGGTATTATTCTAAGTGCTTTGTAAACTTTATCTCATTTGGTTTTCATAACTACTTTATGAAGTTGATAAAATTTTCAATCCCATTTTACAGAAAAAAAAGAGAGAGAGATTTACTATTGACTAAAAGAGAAATTAATTGATTGCTCAAGATAACAGAACTAGAAAGTGGTGAAGCAGAGATTTAAACCCACACAGTTAAGCTCCAGGGTCTGGGTACTTAAGCACTCTGTTGTGATGCCTCTAATTGCAAACAAAGGACATTGTATATTTACTTTAAATACTTGGTGAAAAATAAATATCAGAGCTGAAATCTCTTTCACTCAACTAAATTTTGTGATATAATATTACCTCTACCATAATGCTAATATACATATTAATGATTTCAAGGTAATCTATACAATTTTAAAAATTATGAAAAATTAATAAAAGTATATTTTCATAATGTATAATGCTTGTTATAGACATTTACTGAATGCATACAAAGTAGGGGCAAATAGTGTGCACTACTGCACACTAATTCACTCAGTCATCAAGTGTCTCTTGTATACCTGTATACCAGGTATATTATTTTGTTGGGTCATTATAATTACTTGGGCTAAGAATTACTATCCTGCCATCGTAAAAGGTAAGATTTCCTTCATTTTCATGGCCACATAGTGTTCCATTATGTATACATACCACAGCTGATGGACACTTGGACTATTTTGAGATCTTGGTTATTGTAAACAATGCTGCAATAAACATGAGGGTGCATATCTTCTTTTGAATCAGTGATACTGTGTTCTTAGGATATATTCCTGAAAGTAGGATAGCTGGGTCAAAAGGTAGTTCCATTTTTAGTTTTTTGAGGAAACACCATACTGTTTTCCACAGTGGCTGCACCAGTCTGCATTCCTACCAGCCATGCAGGAGGGTTCCCTTTCCTCCCCACCCTCGCCAGCACTTATTGTGTGTTGATTTGTTAATGTGTGCCATTCTGACAGCGAGGATGGACCTGTAGATTATTATGCTAAGTGAAATAAGCCAGTCAAAGAAAGACAAATATCATATATGATCTCACTTATATGTGGAATCTAATGAACAAAGTGCACTGAGGAACAGAATAGAGGCAGAGGCGGGATCTACAAGGACCAGAGGGACAGCTGTCAAGGGAAGGGTTATGAGGGGGCAGGAGCAGAGAAGGTGAAGGGATGAGTGAAATTACATATACATAACACATAGATACAGGTAGCAGGACAGCCAATCCCAGAGGAAAGGGGGGAGAGTTAGGGCAAGGGGGACAAAGAGGGTATAAATAGGGGCACAAGGGTGAGAGGTGAGGGTGTTATATTCAGTAGAACACTTGAATTTATGTTAACACAATAAACAGAAATTAATAAAAATTTTTAAAAAAATAATTACTATCCTGAAAATAAATGTAAAAATTAAAAAGCCCATACTAAATTTTTAAAAAACCTAAATCACATATAATAGCCAGATGCAATGCTTATATGCTTGTTCTTTCTCATTCAGTGTGCCATCTTCTAGAGAGCCCTACAGCTTAGCTCTCTGTCTCTCTAGCATTATTCTTATCCTTAGGATTCTATGGCTTTCTAATAGACTTGCACTTCTGTGTCCTGGGCGACTCTGTCATAGAAATTTCTATGTCCCTTAAAGTTTACTAAAACATTGTTGTTTAAAAGAGATTATAACTGACTCCATCACACAACCTTAATTATATCTTCCATTGGATTAATGAATTTAATGAGACATGATCAATTCTATGTAGCTGGACAGTTTCCAGGGAAACTACTGTGTCATATTAAGCTGAAGATAGATCTGGGAGCAGAGAGCTGACATACCTGTCAGAGGCACACTGTACACATCTGGGCAGATATTCTCAGTTAGAAGTCTGTGAGTGACCTTCCTCAGTATACTGACTCTCCAGAATAAAAGGCAAATTTGCTGCTGGAATACAGGAGGTTTTTTTTTTTCCTAGGTTAAAACCTAAAGCTATGTTTGATGTTTAAAGGGTTCCATAACCAGAAAAGTAGCATTCACTGATGAAGGAGAAGCACATTAGATATACCCTACCTCACCCACAACACCTGTTCTGGTCCTGAGCATTAAAAAGATGTGCGCATGTCAAAAGGAAGTGCAAACCCAGGGGCTGAGGAACAGGAGCTGGGGGCAAGGGGGGGGGGGCAGAGAAAGCAGTGGCCCCTGTCCACGCCAGTGCTGCTTTTCCTTTCTTGTGAGATGTCTCCTTATCTTTTTGTTTGTTTGTTTCCATGCAGCTTTTGTGGAAAGATTGCCCTTGTTCAGTCTACCATGTGATAGAACCCCTCTGTATGGGAAAATCTTAGGCTGGCTGACTAGGACAGCTCTGCTTTAGACAAATGGACATTCTCCTGCACTTTAATAAGGTTGCCCTTGAAATCATCTCTCTCTCTCCCTAACTCTCTTGTTCTCTCTCTTTCTCTCTCATATCTTTAAGATATAATTGCTAAGATTAGTATGTAAAACTAAGAAAAAAAGGTCAAGTTAGGGGCAAATAAAACCTTGTATCCTACACTTCTTTTATCCCCTGTGCTGAGGTCAGGGTTTAGAGACAAGTGTTTAAAAAGAGTGTTCGTTTAATTGGAAGCATCCCTTCAGCACCCCCCCCCCTTTGACCCTGTGGCAGCTTTAAGATCTGGAAAAGAACACATAATCTCAGGATTCTAGTCATTTCTGCCATCTTTCCACCAATGAGATGGGAATATCAGTGATGAATGTTTAATTGCTTATGTGGTTTTTTTTTCACCTTTGCACAGGTAATTTTATTCTCTTCTGTGAGTGCCAACAAAGTTCATAGATTATAATTTGAAACATTCAGAAAGCACATATCTGAACATTGCCACATTTCTTTACATCATGATTCAATAACTATTAAAGCTATATCTACTAAATACAGCGAACACAATGGCATAAATGTTTACACCATTCCCTTGTAAACAATGATTTTGTATGTAATAATAACAAATGGAATTATGCATATCACATCAGTGAGAAAAGACCTCTTTAAATAAACTATTTTGTTTATAAATACTCTGATTTTTTTAGTACGTATATATAAACCTGATTTATAAAAGGAAATAGAACATGTATTTTCCTTCAAAAAGAAAATATTTGGAAATGGACTATGTGTGGAGAGGGTTGAGTAGCTGGTGGTTTTGTATAAGGAATGTTGAGCCTATGCTATCTGCAAGGAAAATTTGGTCTGCAGTAAAGAGGGAGGTTTATTCAGAAATCAGAAACTCAATATGACAAAAGCACTGGTTTAAGACACAACCACTTTCTGACAACCGTTTAGAAGTTAATTAAGAAAAGTCTTAGAAGCCCCTAGGGGAAAAAAATGGGGAATTAAATATGTGCTTTGTAAATAATTGATTTTCAAGGAGTCACAGCATTGATGCCTAACTGTTAGAACTGCATGGTTGGAGTTCTTTTTCCATTGGTGACATTAGCTTTTGGACCCTGGTGGCAACAAAGCAGCAAAATCAAATTAGGATCAGTTGCATTGATGGAAGAAAAATCAAGGCCAGAGGCCACTGTGTCAGTCCAGTAGAAAAACAAAAACTGCAACAAGGTTAATTAATGTAATAAAATCTGTTATCCATTTCAAAATACACAGTAGCACCTAAACAGTCTTCTGGATGCATGTACGGACTTCAGTGTGGGCCTTCCTGAACCAATGAGTTAGTGCACACAAGGAAAGCCCTTCTCACTCACCCATTATTTCAGGAGGGAAGTCAACTCAGGTTTGAATATCACATCGAGGATACTGGGAGGGGCCATAAGGATTTCTTGGGCTGAAGATAAAAGCAAAGATGAAAACTAAGAATGATAAAGGCTAACAACTTTCTGATTAAAAACAGAGCCATTGATTTTTTCAGTGGCTTTAATCACTTGGGAAAGTGTGGCTTACACACAGAGGCAGGAAATGAGCTGTTGTTTACATATGGGTTGGAAATTGAAGGTCAAGCAAGTGGTTTTCATGAATAAAAACAATCTACTTGATATTTTAAAAAAAATGCAAAAATGGCATTGTGAACTAATTTTAATTCAATTGAAATAATGTGAGATAATGAATAGAAGAGGTTTAATGTCATATGCTTAATATAAGTGAATATTTAGAGCACAGTTGCTAAGGTTAATATTTTATAAGCAATTAAATGTTGCAGATTGATTCTTTTGACCCTGTGGTTTTGAGTTTAAGATCAAAGGGCATACGATCCTGATCCTACTATCTCAAAACCACAGGAGGTGAAGAGCAATGATCAATTGACTAAAGAAAAATGGGAGCCATAAAACAAAGTGGGGTTGTCAGAGGTCCCACAGTCAGATTCCAGGTGTGCATCTTTATATGTATTTGACCTGGACCCAATTGCTTAAAAATTTCAAGCTTGTACTTTTCTCTCACTAAGTGAGGATAATTATGATTATTTCTATTTTATAGGATTGCTGCAAAGAGTACTTAAGATAATGTGCACAAAATGCTGAACACAAAACCTGACACATAAGTGCTTCTTAAATGTCAGCTGCCATGACAAAGGCTGCCAGTTGCTTATCTAATACACATACTTTCTTTTGTACTAACAGAATCACAGTATTTTGGGGAATTGATTATGCCCTCTAAAAACTTTGTTTTTCAATCTATTCTGCAAATAAAGGTGACCGTGTAACAAAAATAGTACTAAGTTGATGCCATGACACATATGAGTATGGCAGAAAGGAAACCATTTTGTTATTGTTCCTTCTTTCTAACTGGAATCATAGCTATGTTGTCTGAACATTTAGCAGCCATTTTGTGACCATGAGGTAATCTGGAAAATGAAAGTAATATGCTAAATATGATAAAGCAGAAATATTAAAAGATTATAAGTCCTTGATGACAGCATGCAAATGTCAAAACAATTCTTGATTGCCCACTTATGATAGTTAATTTTGTGTGTTGACTTGGCTAGGCCATAATACTTAGATATTTGATCAAATATTATTCTAGATGTTTCTGTGGAAGTATTTTTAGATGAGATTAACACTTAAGTTAGTAGACATTGAGTAAAGCAGATTTTCCTCTCTATTGTGGGAAGGCTTCAGCTAATTAATTGAAATTGTAATAGAAAAAGACTGAATTTTCCAGAAGAAAGAATTCTACCAGCAGACTGCCTTCAGACTCAAATGCCAACTCTCTTCTTCTCTGGTTGTTAGATGCCACCTTCCCAAACTCACAAGGCAATTCTTTACAATAAATCATCCCATCTATCTATCTATCTATCATCTATCTATCTATCTATCTATCTATCTATCTATCTATCTATCTATCATCTATCTATCTATCATCTATCTATCTATCATCTATCCATCTTTATCCATCCTCTCTAGTTCTCTCTCTCTCTTTTGCTATTGGTTTTGTTTCTCTGGAAAATCCTAACTAATATACTCATTAAATAAAATTAAAACATAATTTAATATAAATACTGATTTTTCCTTGTTTCTGTTACTCACTATGAGCACAATTTTTTGCTCTATTTCATCATTTTTATGAATTGTTACAGTGCTATTATAATTATCAAAAGGCGCAGTTTGTTTCCATGCTTAAATTTTAATAGGAATAAATTTCTCTTCAAACTCCAAACCAGACACACACACAAAAAAGAGGCAGAATAATAACATGGAGCAAATGAGTTGAACCCACATTTAATTTTCAAAAAGCACTCTTATCACTGAATTTTTTTTTACTTGAGTTCATTATTACCTTGAAATCATGATCTTAAGGCACCAAGGTAACAACACCGGTATGGCAAGGGATATGAGGCACTGAGGAGGAGACATACATTCTCAGTGTGAGCAGCCAGGTGCTCTCATTCCTGTAAGTCTAGGTGAGAAATGATGAAACAAACTAAGACATTCATGAAGTTTTTTGCACTTGATTTCTACCCAAACATAACTCAAGTGCCATGTTGCTAAACATATTGCAAATCTGATAAATTAATAAAATATCAGAGTGCTATCTAAACATTTATAAACATCAGGTTATTTTCTTTCAGTGTAACATTACAGATTTGAGCAGGATGGATATTTTAAAAATGGCTTTGTTTTGGTAGCATCTCTGGTGGAAAGTTCTGCCCACCTGACCCCTCTGTCTTCTTCCTGATCCCTGAGAAATCCCTGGTGTACTTCCTAGAGTTCAGACTAGTCAAGATATTTTTTTTTAAATCTCTAGTTTATAGATTTCATTGAAGATATATGCCTTCATTTATTCTCTGAGCATTGCAAAAATTAAGCTTATGTCCTCTTGTCCCAATTCAATGCCATGTCCACCATGTAACTTATTCTATTTATTTAATATCATCTTTAGGTTCTATGCACAATTATGTTGTAGCTTCAAAAGCTTATTTCTTTTTGTCACTTTTATATATTTACTCCTTTATGTACGTGTGTATGTATTTATTTTTAATAAAAGTATGGGAAAGCAAAGTTTGCTACCCCAAAATATGACATTTTGGGAATACAGATATTTTAAGCTGGTTATTTTTAAGAAGCAAGAGACTCAGGAAAACCATTAACCTTCCAGTTAACTAGCTAAAAGAATTCAGACATAGGATCTGCTCCACTAAGGGCACTATCATCATAGATAACTAATGTTGAGTATGAGCTAGCGAGATAGACAGGAAGGCCACCAGCAAGATTTGTTTGATCAAATTCCTGGCTGCATCCTATTGCTCATGATGGCCCAGCAAAAATTTATGTACAAAAATTTTGCTTTGCCTTCTCCAGGTGAAGTGTCTTTTTGCCCTTTGAAGTCTTAGGCCATTACTCTCATCATCTTTTTCTTTAGCTCAAGATGGCACTTAAGCCTCAACTGCCCCCTTTGTCTTCAGTATCATATTAGTATGGAAACTTCTTTATGTGCACAAATAATTAAGTATAGTTATTCTTTCTATTAATCTGTATCATATAAATTTAATTATTAGATCAGTCAGAAGAACTGAAAGGAAGAAGGAGGTAAATTTTTCTTCCAAACATTAGGAACAATGTTCACCACATAAAATGATTCCCGTCATATGAGTCGTTGTTAAATAATCTTTGTTGAAAATGTATGCTAATTTTTTTGTGTGAAAAATGGAACACATCAAAGATCTAGGCAGGCATTGTGAGCTGCATCTGTGAAAGACAAGTTGGTCAGAAATATGACAAAGATGGATACTAGTTATTTGTTTTGACTTATTCAATCAATTTCATCTTTTTGATTTTAAAAAATAGGAGAGATGGCTGACTCATTTCAATTTTGTGATTATTTTTCTGGTTTATCATATATTGAAAAATACCTCAAAGAGTAAATTTCTTTTTCTTTTTCTTTTTTCTTTTTTTTTTTGGTGACAGAGATGGAGAAAGGGACAGATAGGGACAGACAGACAGAGAAAGAGAAGTGAGAAGCATCGATTCTTTGTTGCAGCACCTTAGTTATTCACTGTTGCTTTCCCATTTGTGCCTTAACCGGGGGACTACAGCAGACCGAGTGACCCCTTGCTCAAGCCAGCGACCTTGGGTTCAAGTTAGTGAGATGTGCCCAACCAGATGAGCCCACACTCAAGTCGGCGACCTCAGGGTTTCAAACCTGGGTCCTCCATGTCCCAGTCCGACGCTCTAACTACTGTGAAACCCCCTGGTCAGGGTCAAAGAGTAAATTTCATACTTGAATATCTTAGTGACTATATCAAAATACCTGGCCCAGACCCTGGCCAGTTGTTTCAGTGGTAGAGCATCAGCCCAGTGTGTAGAAGTGCTGGGTTTGATTCCCAGTCAGGGCTCACAGGAGAAGTGATCATCTTTTCTCCATCCTTTCTTTTCCCTCTTTTGTCTCTCTCTCTTCTCTCCTGCAGCCATGGCTCATTTGAGCAAGTTGGCCCTTGGAGTAAAGGAAGGCACCATGACCTTGCCTCAGGCACTAAAATAGCCTGGTTGCTGAGCAACAAGACAATGGCTCCTGATGGGCAGAGTATCGCCCCTTAGAGGGTTTTTCTGGGTGGATACCAGTTGGGGCACATGTCGGAGTCTGTCTCTCACTTAATAATAATAAAAAACTAAAGAAAGAAAAAAATATTCCTGGACCATTATTATATAACATTGCAAAGATGTCATCTTAAAGGTTGCATCATTAACTCTGTGATAGCATATGGAATAAATATATGAATATATTAAAATAATATTCACATAAATTCATCCCTCTAGACAGATTTCTTATAAAAATACTTCATAATATTAATTTTAAGACGTAGTGTTAAATCTTATTTTTAGAATGTTCTAAAACAGGAATATAATAAATTGCTTGTAAATGTAATTAAGGAATCTTTTAAGAAGTTTTTTTCATAGTCTGAACATGAAGATAAAATTCAGTTTTCTGTTTTATCATCTTGGAGGTCACTGAAAAAAATTGAAAATTCTAAATAATGCCATTTTCTGTGAAATGAGACAGCTGGGAAGCCAGACACCAGAGCAGATGGAGTGGCTACCAGGAAGGATTTAGATGAAGCTGGCACACAGGGAAAAGTGGAGCTAATACACCGGTAGAGAAGACTCAGTCCTGACGGATTCCAAGCAAAGAAAGAGGAAGCACAACTCTCAGAAGCTGAGAAGCACAGTCTTACTTGAAAAAAAAACCTATGTTATCTGTGAGGTGGCTTGTTCTAAGAAACAAAAGAGGCAGAAATAAAGGAAGATTTGGGGGGCGGTGGAGTCATTTTTATAGAAATTATGCTGCCTTGATGACAGTAGACAAGAAAGGGTTTTGCATTTGTTTTTTCACAGTGGACTTATAAAAACAAATACTCAAAATTCAAAGCAACTCCCAAAACAAACCACTGGCAGGTAGATGCTTGGAGTTGAGTAAATGGTAAAATCATCTTTTCAGTAATGTAAAAAAAAAGAAAAAAAAGTAATTAACACAGACTCTATGCAAATATACAAAAAAATGCTTTTGTTTGTTATGAGGTCATGACACAGGAAAGATATTTTTAAGAATATTTTTTCTGCCCTGGCCGGTTGGCTCAGTGGTAGAGCGTCGACCTGGCGTGCAGAAGTCCCGGGTTCGATTCCCAGCCAGGGCACACAGGAGAAGCGCCCATCTGCTTCTCCACCCCTCCCCCTCTCCTTCCTCTCTGTCTCTCTCTTCCCCTACCGCAGGCAAGGCTCCATTGGAGCAAAGATGGCCCGGGCACTGGGGATGGCTCCTTGGCCTCTGCCCCAGGCGCTGGAGTGGCTCTGGTGGCAACAGAGCGACGCCCCGGAGGGGCAGAGCATCGCCCCCTGGTGGGCGTGCCGGCGTTTCCAGCTTCAGAAACACACACACACACACACACACACACACACACACACACACAAATAAATAAATAAAAATAAAAGAATATTTTTTCTAATTGGAGATACATATAGCAAAAAGGAAAAATGTAGTAACTCTCTGAAGAGATAACAAGACAATTGGAGAAATGAAAGTTAAGCTAACAACAAAAGTTTGTATAGAATCATGCTTCCTAGTATATGAATAAAGTATTTTGAAAAGAACATATTTGAAAATAACTAATGCTAGTTATTTGCTGGAGTTGAACATAGTGGTTATGCAGAATATAGAAGGATACTTTTCATAGCAGAATACATAAAATACACCTTTGAATTGTGAGTTATATAAATGCAATGTGTAATCAAAACCTAAATAATTTTTTAAATCTCATAAGCAGTTAGTAGGTAGCTAGTCTATAAAGAATTTTCTAGATGCCAAAGCATTGAAAATACCTTTAACCTTGCTTACAACTTTTAACAGATCTTTCTTCAGTTTTCAACCTTGAAGAATTTTTTGAAAGTCAAAGCCCTAGTCATGAGCAACACTTATTACCCTACTTTTTGCATCTTCTTTTAGCCCATAACTGATAGCTCCAATCTGACTTCCTAGGCTTCCAATTCTATATCTCTCTATTCCTAGCAGGCTCATGTCACACAGAATTCTCCTTTGATTAATTTTTAATTGATTTTCTTATCATTTCTGTATCTCTTTCCCTGTCTTTACCTGAGTCACTTCAAAAAGATCATATTATAATAGGAACCACCTGGACTTTTTTCTCAGATGAAAAAATTGAACATAGATGTATGACACTTCTTGTCTCATGATTACAAAAGGTATAAAAAAAAACAACAAGCAAATTAGATATCTTGAATCTCACTTTCAATGTCCTATATATCACCTCTAGTGTTATTTTAAGAACTAGTTTTCACATGGGAGGAATTGTTTTAAAGATAAAAGTTGGATTCTGATAACAAATATAGATACAACTCAAATCAACTTTAATAATATAATCAAAATATGTCTTTGCTTCTCATCACTTAAAAGACATTTTTTCTTGCTATGTATTAAAGTTTATTTTAAAATTTTAAACATTTTTTTTTTCTTTTCAGAAATCTAGCAAAAAAACCGGTGCTCACACTTCACTCATACTCTTTTCTAACTCAGCAGCAATTTCATGAAAGCTACATGCTTATTGGTTGAGTTTGTATCCTGTTTCTCTGAATTCATTTATTAGTTTTTAACAGTTTTTTGGTGGAGACTCTAGGATTTAGCATGGCCAAGATCATGTCATCTGCAAACAGAAACAATTTCACTTTTTAACTTTCCAATTTGGATGCCTTTATTTATTTTTCTTACCTAATTGCTGGGCTAAATTTTCTGTACTATGTTGAATAGAAGTTATGAGAGTATACATTCTTATCTTATTTCTAATCTTAAAAATTTTTTTTTCAATTTTACTACTAAGTATGAAGTTAGCTGTGGGCTTGAAAATATGTTGAAGTATGTTGAAATATTTCCCTTCTATATTAAATTTATTGATAATTTTTATGAAAGTGTATAGAATTTTGCCAAATGCTTTTTTTTTAATTGAGACTATATGATTTTTTGTCTTTGATTTTGTTAATGTGGCATGTCATATCTATGAATTTTCACATGTTGAATCATCATCCCAACCTGGGAAGAACTGCACTTGATCATTATATATGATCCTTTTAATGTACTGTTAAATTCAGTTTGCTAGAATTTTGTTGAGGATATATTGATCAGAGATATTGGCTTGTAGTTTTTTTGTTTTACAGTGTCTTTGCCTGGCTTAGTTGTCAAGGTAATTCTGGTCTTACAAAATAAGATTAGAAGTACAGTACAGCATTTTTTAATTTTGGGGTAAGAAATTGAGAAAGATTGACATTAATTCTTTTAGTGTCTAGTAGAATTAATCAATAAAGCCATATTTTCATAGACTTTGCCTGATTGAGGGGGTTTAGATTATTGATTAAATTTTCTTAATAATTAAATCTATTCAAGTATTTTATTTCTTTATGATTTAATCTTCTAGAAATTTATCCATTTCATCTAGATTATCTAATTTTTTGGAGCATTAATGTTCACAGTATTTCTGTATTTCTTTATAATTTTATAGCACAAGTTGTAGTCTCATCTCTTTTTTTTAAGTTAATCTACACAAAGACTTGTTGGTTTTGTTGATCTTTTCACAAAACCAACTTTTACATTTCTTTATCTTTTCTATTGCTTTTCTCATCTATGTTTTGTTTATTTCTGCTCTAATCATTATTATTTTTTTGTCTTTGCCAACTCTGGGCTTAGTTTAGGCTTCATTTTCTAGTTCCTTAAGGTATAAATATAGGTTGATTATTTGAATTTTTTCTTCTTTCTTAATTTAAGTGTTTATTGCTATAAATTCTCTTCTTAGTATTGCTTTTGCTACATTACATAAATTTTGGTAGCTGTGTTTCATATGTCTCCAATTTCTCTTTTCAGCAATAGGTGGTTCAACAGTATTTTGTTTAATTTCCAAATTTTTGTTAATTTTTAAATTTTTCTCCTATTATGAATTTCAAGTTTCATAATATTGTAATCAGAAAAGGTAATTGATAATTTTTCCATCTTAGTGAATTTGTTATTATTTGTTTTATGGCCTGACATGCTATCTTTTCTGGAGACTGTTCTGTGTGCTCTTGAGAAGAATGTAATTTTTTGCTGTTATTGGATGAAATGTTCTGTATATGTGAGGTGTATTTGTTCTAAAGGTAGAATTTTCTTTTTTTTTTTTTTTTTTTTTTTTTTTCATTTTTCTGAAGCTGGAAACAGGGAGAGACGGTCAGACAGACTCCCGCATGCGCCCGACCGGGATCCACCCGGCACGCCCACCATGGGGCGACGCTCTGCCCACCAGGGGGCGATGCTCTGCCCATCCTGGGCGTTGCCATGTTGCGACCAGAGCCACTCTAGCGCCTGAGGCAGCGGCCACAGAGCCATCCCCAGCGCCCGGGCCATGTTTGCTCCAATGGAGCCTTGGCTGCGGGAGGGGAAGAGAGAGACAGAGAGGAAAGCGCGGCGGAGGGGTGGAGAAGCAAATGGGCGCTTCTCCTGTGTGCCCTGGCCGGGAATCGAACCCGGGTCCTCCGCACGCTAGGCCGATGCTCTACCGCTGAGCCAACCGGCCAGGGCCTAAAGGTAGAATTTTCAATAACAAGTTTTGAATTAAAATTTAGCAGGTCTCATAAGTTAGTTTTGCTTCAACATATACATTATATCATTAAATTATTTTTTTTGTAAAGTAAATTTTCAAGGAAAAATGTTCTTAATAAGGATTTTTTATTAAACATGAGGAAAATTTAAAGCTAAATTAATTAAGATTGCAATAAAAGATATAATTTACATTAGAGAATAAGTATGAATACATCAGTTAGCAAACTTGAGGAGACTGTATACCAAGAAATTATTTAATTAATGTTATGGACAAACATATTTTATACTTGAAGCAATTTTTGTTTATTCATAGAATACAGCTATCATTTATATTACAGAGTTCTACATATATAAATATAGTGAAGATGATTTTTACATCTCTTTTTAGCTTGAACATCTCAGGTCAAGTCTGGCCCTACTTGCTCTCTCTCTTTTTTTTTTTTTTTTTTTTTTTGGTATCATAAAAATGTATATCTGAATTATCTCTACAGTGCTATTATTTCATCCTGACTTATTACTAGAGTGGCCTCCATCATTCAATCATGGAACTGGCTGTAGACAAATGGGTTATAAAATAATCCACTGTTGAATCAATTCTCAAATTAAGGTAGTTTTATTTTCATCCAAATTTCATAAGGAAATCTAGAAGAAAAATTTTAGTATTATTCATTACCATGGAGGGTACACCAGTATCATACCCAATATTTGCAAAAGTTGCTTTTTATCTCTTATGTAAACCTTGAAACATTGGACAAAAATGGGAGATTCTGGAGACAGAGTATTTTTTGTTTGTTCTTTTTGTTTGATTTTTAATTTATTGGGTTGACGTGGTTCACCAAACTATTTATATATAGGTTTCAAGTGCACATACAACTCGATGTAATACCATTGACACACTATATCATGCCCCACCCCACCCCAAGCAAAATTCTTTTCACTCCCATTCCCACACCCTGTGCCCTCTTCCCCCTACCTCCACCACCCCCTTCCCTCTGCTATTGCCACTCTTGTCTGTATCTATGTGTTATATATATATATGTGTGTGTGTGTGTGTGTGTGTGTGTGTGTGTGTGTGTGTGTGTGTGTGTTTTGGCTGATTTTATCACCTTCTTTGATCCAGTCTTCTCTTCCTCCTTCCTTCTGACAGCTACCCATCTGTTCCTTCTGTCCATGCCTGTTTCTGTTTTGTTCCTTTTTTGATTAGTCTTGGCACTGCCATTTGTAGCTTTGTGACAATTTAATTAACCTCTTGAAGATTCAGTTTCTTCATTTTCAAAATAAAGATAAAATATTTTTTTTATCTTTTAGAGTCATTGTGAAAATAAAAGAGACAACGTATGTAAAATAAGATAATAGTTGACACACTACCAGGTTAGTTGATTATTTAGATAATTATTATCCAGTTCCATGAAAGTGTGAAACTTAAATGCTAGCCTAAATTATTTGTAAACCTGAGCAGTCAAACAGTGAGATACAAAGCCAGACCTTCATTCTTGGAACAATGTTAATTTGTAATGTTTACAAATAGGTCTGAGATTTTACTGTTTCATGACATTTTAATTGTTTCAAGTTTCTTCCCTGTCATATCTCAAATGACCTGTAGTGCCACTTCTTAGGGTATGAAGTCAGTGGTCCTAATAACTCATCTAAACTCATGTTTCTCTTTCTGGTTTATACAGTGCACATTCATAACTTTTGTTTTGTACTCCAGAAAAAAGAAAAAAGAAAAAAACAACCTGAGCTAATGTCATTTTCTAACATTTCCCGTGTTATTTTTTCTTAATTTAATATTAGTGTAAAGGTAATATTTTCATGAGGATTTTTATTGACACAAATACAGAGCTTAGAGCAAAAGAGTTGAGTGGGTTCTGAATGTCAACATGGGCTTTGAATGTCATTCAGGAACACAAAGAGCAGATTCCACAGACAGCAGGAAAACCAGATTTCAGTTTCAAGGTCAGTCATTGTGGGCAGCTTCTAAGAAGCTAAGTTTACCTGAATTATGCACTTTGGCCTGTGGTCTGTCATTACAGTTAAGGTCAGGAGACATTCCATAAAAATATTGAGAAAGTAAAAGAATATAGAAAAAATATTAAAATCTTTCATTAAGGGTATTTTTATTATATATACACATATGTAGAAAAATAGGTAAATACTAATATTTATGTCCATATCTTAGTATTTTGAGTATATATATATACACACACACACACATAAGCATATATATATATATTATTTTTCATAACACACATTGCATGCATGTTTTTGCTATATGTGACTAAATTTAATATTAGTCCCCATATACTAGAACGTTGATAATATCTATAGCCAAGTGTGATGAGAAATTTGGTCCCAGGCCAGTCTTCTTCTAGTTTTATCTTCTGGTTCTGGGGCACTCTTGCCTGCTTCTATATTCCACATTGATCTAATCTTCTCTCTTAATGTTCAGTCTGTTATTCGTCTCAGAGCTAAACCGTTATTACAAGCTCGATAGCTAAAATACTCCCGAGTTAAATTTTGAGTGCATATAAACTTCGTCAGCAGCCTTTCGCAATGTGTTGCAAAGTTTTCTTCTCTTTTCTTTTGCTTGAGTATTTTTAAATATGACCACTACTGTTTGATAAATGCCCTCCAGAAAAATGTCTGGCTTAAAATTTTCTTGAATTCCTATTTATAGCTGAAATGACAAAACTTTTAGAGTTCCGTGGCTTTAGTCAAGCACAGAAAAACTGCCAAACTGGTGTACTCTTTCAAAGTGCTATTCGACTAAGCATAAGCCCTTTTTTTCATGATTGTGTCCTCATTAATCTGTTTTTTCTAATGCCCCAAAATACTGAAACTATTTAAGGGCTTCATGTCCAATTGCTCATGGCTTATTCAAACAATGGCATTTCTTCTTTTATTCAGAGTTGTCATGGAGAATGTGGTTCTTTTATTCCCCACATTTTAAATTTTTGATAAGATTTTTAACATGAGATATGCCTTTTTAACAAATTTTAAATGATCAATATAGTATCGTTAACTATAGCCACAATGTTATTCAGTGATCTGTAGAACTTACTCATCTTATATAACTAAAACTCTGTACCTATTGAACAACTCTCCATTTGCACCCTTCCTTCAGCCCCTGGCAATGACCATTCTACTCTCTGCTTCTATAAGGTGGAGCATTTTGGCACCTTATATAAGTGGAACCATTCAGTATTTGTCCTTCTTTTACTTTGTTTTGTTTTATTTTGTTTTCATCATATGGTGGAAGAAAAAGAAATAACTGTAGCTATCTGTTCTAATGGTCTGCCAACAGATGACCTTGCTAAACATTTTTATTTGTCCATATTTTATGCAGCTCTCCTACTGGGCACTTCTGTAGCCTTAATGCTCACCTATGCCTCCTCATACTTTTCAAAGACTGAATTAATGCTTAGGGTAAAGTGCTAAAATGGAAGATGTTAAAACCAAACAAACAAACCTGGATTTGGCCCAGGATAAAGGACAACCTGAAACAAATCACAAACCAAGGAAAGTTAGAATTTAAGTATTTTCTTCTCTCTAGCAGCTTATTTCATTCCACATATAAGACAACAATCATTCAAATAAATGGTGTTTATTTAAAAAATCATTGGATTTTCACCAGAAAAACAAGAGCGTTTTACCCTTACATTTAAATCTATAATAAATTACGAAAATAGAGAGTTGTAATACCTGATCAAGCAAAACCTCAACCAAGACAACTTCTCATGATGGTTGTTTACCCTGTTGGTGCAGCCCCCACCGTGAAGTCTACCAAGAATAACAGGACCATTGATTTCATCCCATTCTGGCAGGCCTTGCACTGCAATTTAATTATGTTGCTTTTTGTCTGCAACCTTTCCCCAAGGTTTCTGTGATATTAGAATACCTCCTGTAAGTGTTATGAAAAGTGCATTAGAGGGTTTTTCCTCTGATTATTTCATAACATAACATAGCAATTCCTTCTGCCAGCAAGCCCACACAACTGTTTTCAATAAATGAAACAGTTTTCTTTTTTTTTACATTTTATAAAGTGTACATTAAACATTAATTAGTCGTAGCTGAGTTTTCACATTTTCCTTTTAGAGTGAACCTACAGCTAGTTCTCAAAGAACACAAATAAGGTCCTATAATGTGTGAACAATGGCGTTGCTTCAGGCTTCAGAAAGAGCAAGGATGCTTAGTTATTTCAATCTTAAACTGTTTTCCAATGATTTCATGCTGAGCAATTATTTCTGTATTACTTAAATGATGGGAGTTTCAAAGGCATGAGGGAGTGTGGATTTTTATAGCTAGAAAAATCTTATGAAATGGGTATGGCATTTTGGCTTTCTTTCCTTCCTCTTCTCCAAACTCATAAAATTGAAAGAGGCCAACCCAAATGTGTACTAACCACAGTAGCTTCCACATCTTATGGTCACCAACGTCAATTCTTGTCATTTTTGTTTACTATTATTGGCTTGTCACAGGCTCAATATCTCCAAAAATAATTGAAAATGAAAACAAACTTTTGTATGTGTCCTTTTTCTCCCCAGTAATGTGTCAGCCTGGGAAAATGCTCTTTTTGAAAAGAAAGCAGAGCTGACATATAATTGTTGCCTTTAACCCAGCTGTTACTGACATTACATGCTGAACCTTCCTTGGAGACGGAAAACCAATTTTGATGTGACACACTCTGAAAAGTCACCACTGGTCCTTTACAAATAGTTCAAGGTCACAGAAATCTTGCCTGAGACACTCTCAGGTAAACCTCTGGAGGTCTTTTCATTCTTGGGAAAAGCTGTGTTTGTATTGATTTTGCAAATTGTAGACTTAAAGTCTAACAAAGGAAAAACTATCAAGAGAAAAAGAAAAAACTAAGTACAAAATCAATGCCTTTGCATTGAAATGTTAAAAAGCAATTTCATTGTGGTAAAAGAGAAGTTAAAAATTTCATGTTTAACTTTTATAATCTGTATATGGAAATAGATAAATTTAATATGATATTTTTGTCAATGAAACATCCTTTGATAAAGGATTTAACTTTCAATAGTTACGTATAAGTCAAGTTTTTTATATAAAAATTATTTAGAGTATCCTATCTATTATACAGATATTTGAATTTCAGTTTTGTATTTTTTGTATCTTTCATGATTTAATCAGCAATATATTACCTAGTGATATTATAATCAAAGGCAATTTTTACTATAATCAACTCAATAAGTAATATTGTGTGAGTTTCATTTCTGGTTAGTAATTTCTGGAATAAACTAAACTGTTGACTTTTTTTTTTATCTTTTGAATATTATTATCAAAATTGAAATATCACTTTAGTTAACAAAACTTTACATCAGCCAATCAAGGAAACTCAATATTATTACTATAACAAAGAATTAAGACTTTAGTGGTCCTACTTTTTCTCTGTTTGCTGACCATCTAAAATTCACTGACCAATAACCAAAATGGTTAATCTGAACTCAAAATTGAACTGAACTGGCCGTATGCTCATTCTATATGCCTGTTAATGCTGTCCCTTTGTTCTCTCATTTCAATACACTAGGAAATTTATACTTACCCACATGAGTTGACTTGATGAAGACTAATTTCTGAACAAAATGTCACTAGGAAAAAACAGCCATTTGGGAAATAATGGATTATTATCTATATTACATTTCCTAACTTAAATACATTTAATATATGTGTAATTACAATACAAGGACCATTTATTATTTCTTATATGCAATCTTGAAAAGTTTTATAACTCCAATTAATACAATTAAAGAAATTGGCCACAATAAAAATAAGATGATTTGTCCAAGTTCTTACAGCAGGAAGTAGTAAGTAACAGATTTAGAATTACAAGCATGATCCATAGGACCTATATATCCATATTTAGTATATTAGTCCAAATAAATGCATAAATTAAAATAATAATTATACAAATCACTTTAATAATGAGAGAAATATGATTATTTTCATTTGAAATATAAGTAATTCTAGAAAAATTCACAGCTGAACCATTTGTATCAAAGAAACACTTAGGAGAAAATATTAGCTTTATCACAAACTATTAAGTCAAGGTAAGGTGTATAAGACATATGAACAAGGAAGTGAAACAAATCAAGGTGAATATATAATGAAAGAATCATGATCCTGCTGACCATTTAAAAAATATTTTATACGGAACGTTTCATTAGTTTGCATGTCATCTTTGCACAGGGGCCATGCTAATCTTCTCTGTATTGTTCCAATTTCAGTATATGTGTTTCTGTATGTGTGAGCATTATTTATTATTTTTGACCAGTAACTTATCACCCCATTAGTTTAGAATACAGGAGAGAGTCATGTTATGTTAAATATATATGTAAATGATTTAGGTTAACATTATTGTAATACATTTTTCATTAGAAAATTAAACTATTTTTAACCTTTAATCTGAATGAGGGGGTACCTATCATTAAGATAATAAAAATAGTGAATGATAAGGTTAATCTTACAACTGGAAGGTAAAGAATCTTGTGGAAAAAATATTAAGGAAATGGTTGTAATAGCTAAGGCAACATGTAAAATGAGCCTGAACCAAAAATGTTTGGTTGTTTCAAGTAAAAAAAATGGATAGATTTAGGTTTAAGGCACTAATAGATATGATGTTGAGCTTTAGAGAAATTGATGGTGATAATACTGAAATGGGGAATTCAGAAGTGAGATGATTTTTTGTATTTGGGAATTGTTATTCTCCTAACATCTTCCATAATATTTGGAAGATTTCTTGCCCTTCATATGCATTTCAAAATATCATTGATTCAATCATAAAATTATGAATATACCATGATACGTGATAGAAACAGTAGTTTAGCAAATATTGAATTGCTTCCTTCCTTTCATGTACTGTGAAGCTCACAATTTTATAGATTAGGTCCACAAACTTCCTTTAAAGGCGCAGTGTACCTAAGGGATGTTACAATAAAATGCCATAGACCATGGGGCTAATGATCAACAGAAATCTATTTCTCACAGCTCTAGAAGCTGGAAGTTTGAGGTCAGGGTACCAGCATGGTTGGGGTCCATTGAAGAACCTCTTCTGGGTTGCAGATTGCTGTTTTATCATTGTACCCTTACATAGTGGAAAGAGTGAAAAAACACTCTCTAGGGTGCCTTTTGTAAGGGCATTAATCCCATTCATGAGAGTTCTACCTTCAGGACCTATCACCTCCTAAAGGCCCCACTTCTTAATACCATCAGGTTGAAAGTTAAGATTTCAGTATATGAGTTTTGAGGGATATAAACATTCAGTTCATTGCAGTCAGAGAGTAAATTTTTTAGACTTGTTGGGAAATACAGTATCTGTTACAACTACTCAACTATTGTAGCACAGAAGTGTCCATACATAAACAATACTCCTGACCTATAGTTAAATGTTCGTGGGCAACCACAACTCTGTGTAATTTGTTCATAGGTAACGGAAAGATGATGTGTGTGTCAAGTAATAGCATCTTATAATTTAGGAAATCTCCTTCATCATCAAGTGTTTGCTCTCTATTAAAAATTAATAATTAAACTGATGGCATAGAACTTAAACTCTAGATGAAAAACGTAAAATACTTGGATTTTTTTTTATATATTGTAGGTCTCCAGAAGAAAACAACTGAGTTAACTTGAGAGAACTGAGAAGAGTCTTCAAAATGTTGAAACCTGACTTGTGTTCTAAAGAATAATTCTTTGATCTGTGGTGGCACAGTAGATAAAGCATCAACCTAGAACGCTGAGGTCACCAGTTCGAAACCCTGGGCTTGTCTAGTTAAGGCACATGTGGGAATTGATGCTTCTTGCTCTTCTCCCTTTTCTCTCTCTCTCTTTCTCTCTTCCCTCTATAATGAATAAATAAAATCTTTAAAAGCCTGACCTGTGGTGACACGGTAGATAAAGTACTGACCTGGAATGGGAGGTTACCAGTTCAAAACCTTGGGCTTACCAGGTCAGGACACATATGGGAGTTGATGCTTACTGCTCTTCCCTCCTCCTCTATCTCTTTCTCTTTCTCTCTCTTCTCTCCTCTTTAAAATGAATAAGTTAAAAATCTAAAAAAAATGTTTAAATTAAAGTAAAATTAAAAAAAGAATAATTCTGAGACTAAGAGAGAGAAGAGGAAAAGAGGGAAAAGTTAGACATAAAAGTACATATGTGAAAAATCATGAAGACATTTAATACCACAGCATTTTGTGAGGACTGTGAACATATTAACAGGGTGTACAAGCGATGTGGGGAGCTTGATGGAGATGAGACTGGAAATGTATGTTGAAGAGAGATTATGAGTTAGTTTTGGGACAATAGAACAACAAAGAGGAAATAGGAATTTCAGTGATCATCACTTTACTCACCAAATATTTCTGTTTTTCCCCTGAGAAGAGGATAATATTGCAGTCCTCACCATCTTGAACTTAGACATGGCTGCATGACTTGCTTTGACCAAAGAATAGGAACAGTTGACCTGTGGTTGCCCCGTGGATAGCAAGTCAACCTGGAGCGCTGTGGTTGCTGTTGGAAACCCCAGGCTTGCCCAGTCAAGAAACATGCTTACAGGTTGATGTTTCCCATTCCACCCACACCTTTCCTCTTTCCCTCTCTCTCTCTCTCTCTCTCTCTCTTTTCTCTAAAAATCAATAAATAGAATCTTTAAAAAAAATAAGAGTGGAAATGACACGTGTCACTTTCTGTTAGGACCGTTAAGAACCAGGGTGTAAACTCCATAATCTTTTCCAGGGCAATCATGGAATCACAGAAGGAAGATGGAGCCTCCCTTGGCCTGGATCCATGAGAGAGGATGCTGTAAGTATGACACCTCACTCAGTTTGTTACAGTTCTCTAGTGAGAGAAAGAAAATAACCTTATTTTATGAGGCTACCGGGATATTTTAAGCTTGAATTGTTCTCTATCACTCTTTCTCTTTTTTTTTTTTTTTTATCATAGCTTCCCTTCCTCTGACCAACATAAACGTCTTTAAACCATCACATAAGATAACATCCCAAGCAATCATTTAATTCCCATAATACTTGTGATTTAAAATATCTGCATTAAAATTCACATAATACAGTTCATTACCATTTTTAAAAATTTATAATGAAAAATATAAAGAAAAGAAAATTACAGACTATTGGTAAATTGAAGCTGTTGAGCTTATGTAACTTATAAAATATGAACTATGGTGTTGCATATAACTACAAAGTTAAACAATGTATCAGGAAGTTATTTAGTGTATACTGAACTAAAATTGAAAAATATCATGTATCCAGTTTTTCTTTCTTTGTTCAGTTAAGAAAAATCTTTAGATACATTTTATAACAAAAACTAAAAGTGTTATTTTTACAGGTATATATGATTTTATAATAAAAGAGGTGTCTTTTTGTTGTGATCAACATGTTTGTTACACATAACATTGTCATTCTCTCCTTTGCTGTGCCAAAGAAATTTTCAAGAGAGATGAAAATTTGGCCATGTATACACCAGGTTAAAAAGAGATGCTAAGGCATGGAAGACGTATAAAATGACTCTTTTAATTTACTATCTTAAATTAGGAAAAGTAACAGTGCACCAGACATTCTATACACTGTAAATAAAACACTCTAATATTTATGTTTTTAAAGGTTCAGCAACTGAGGGAAAATGTCCAGAATAACAAATTAAGTTATATTTATACTGATTGGTATGGGCAGATGCAATTCCATTTTTTCTTTCTTCCAATGGTACTTGAGGTCAAATCTCAGAGGAAAATAGAAATCTCTGCACCTCAAGCTGACACATTCAATTTGGTTCTCGAAAATGATTTACCTAAGCAGTTATGAGTATGACACAGTTAATTTAGCAAACACAATGGTTTATTCAACAACATTAGCTTTGTGTGAAAATAGCTCCACCTGTTTTCTAAAGTAAATATTGTAAGATGGAGGTTTAATTAAAATTTTAGACAATGTTTGACTCTATTAAATGGTAAAAGAATTCAATGAAATAAGATTTTATATACATACATAATACATATATTAACGATATAATGAGGGAAGAGTGAGAAAATAATGTCTGTGCTCTTCAGAATACATTTGTTTTATATTATGCACAAATAGATCTTGACAGTCATAAGTCAGTTGGACATTATTCTTAAGGAAGACAATGTCTTAATAAAATAGCACAACAAAATTGAAAGACCCTTACATGGCCCACACTATTCTACATAAACTCATCTCTTTCTGATTTAATTTCATGCCATTCTCTCTTCATTTATTTTTATTAAATTGTTTTCTTTTTTCTTCCTGTACCCTTTAAAAACTCTCAATCCCACCTGCAGACCTTTGTACTTGTTATTATTTAGATTCTAGAACATTTTCATAATTGACACTTTCTTGGCATTTTATTCTTGCCTCCAATGTCATGTTGGTTAGATTGTCTTTGATTACTCAAAACTAACTCCCTCTTTGGCCCTTGCACTTTTATATTAAGCTATTTTATTTTCTTCATATCAGTTATCACTATATAATAAAATTATATTTATTTATTTAACAGCTTATTAATTGCTTTTTACTAAAATAATAAATGTTATGAAAGCAGGAACCTTCTCTGTCTTGTTAACTATTCTATCTTCGTGTTTCACTTATATGTGTTGAATTAAAAAAACATTTTTTTCTATATATTTCTATGGATTCATTTTATTAGTTTATCTTAGATGTATTATACTTTGTTACTTTTTACCTTGAAATGACTCATCAAATTTACATCACTTTTTAAAATATAAGTCCTTATGTATATTTTTAGAAAGTCATATGGCATATAATATAGGCAGGTTAGTGTATATTTGACATGTAATTCAAAGTTCTGTCTGATGTCTTGATGATGGCTTTAACTGAATTCTTTATCAGTAAAAACATGAAATAATTTCTGATGTGCTTTCTCTAAACTATTGAGAGCATCAAGATAATTAGCTATAGATCTTTCCATTTTTTGTGGTGACCATATTTATGTGTATTATCTTTACACTCAATAGTTTTATTTTAACACACATTTGAAAAGAAAGTTCCAGAAGGATGGGTATACCATATTTAAATGTATGTTCCTAATGAATCATAAAGACTTTTAGTATTAAACCAATGTTAGTAAGACATTTTTGCCATAATAACTTTGACACTTCAGAAGGATGCTAACAAAGCACAATTGAATTCTATTGTGTTTATTACACATAAATAACAAAAGTTGACATATACTCAGAATTAATATAGTAATATTTTAATAATTTATCATTTTTAAACATAAGTAGCAGCATCATATTAATTTTTTAAAGATTTTTTATTGATTTTATAGAGCAAGAAGGAAAAAGAGAAAAGAGGGGAGAAGCAGGAAACATCAACTTCTAGTAGTTGCTTCTCATGTGTGCCTTGACTGAGCAAGACTAGGGTTTCAAACCAGCAACCTCAGTGTTCCAGTGTGGTGCTTTATCTACTGCACCATCACAGGTAAGGCAATTATTTTATAATTTTGTGAAGTATTGAGACTGTAAGAATAGAAAACAAGGAAATAAAATCTTTGAAAAATGAGTGATTTATTTTAGTCTCATAGTCAAATACCTGGTAAGGTTTCCTCTTAGATTTAGGTTTGAATGGTAAATACAAATTAAGGTTTTGATATATAGGAGGATATGAAGGAAAATCTTATGAAAAAAATGTCAGAAGCAAATGTGTAGAATGACTGAAGAAAGATAAGAATGTACTTTATTTAAAATATAAGTTATAGGTAAAGATATTAATATAGTTAAAGTACTTTGAAGCAAATAAATTTGTTTTATTATTTATAAATATGGAGAGCCATTGAAGGCCTTTGAAAAAGAGACTACAGGATTAGTTTACTATCTTTAAATTTAAGAATGCACATCAAATTGTTATATTCATTAATATATAGGGTAGGCAAAAGTAAGTTATAAATAATAATTAATACAATTATTAATAATCATACAAAAATAAATTTTGTGTTTCATGTAGCCACAACTGTAACCTACTTTTGCTCACTCACATATGTTGAACTAATGAACTAATAAACTAATACAGAAATACACTCTTAGGGAAAATAATCGAATAGTAATATACAGGGGAAATTAGAGGAGTAACTAAATACTTTTAAGAACTTGAGTCAGGATAGTAGTATTATTTATTTTTGGACTATGGGATTATAGCATTTGGGATAATGGGAGAGAAGAGTATCTAAAACTTATTTTGGATTATATAACACTAAGGTAACATGGGAACAAAAGAAAAAGAAACAGTTATAAAGGCTGGTCACAAAAAAAGAACAGTATCTAAAAATGCATCAATCTCAGCAACATCTTGGGGCACTTTTGGTACTGAGTGGTCCAAATATCAGTATTGGGAAACCATAGATTAAAATCAGAAGCCTGTTGAGTGGTAGTGCTGCCAAAGACATTCCAACTACAGCAAGACTTTGGCTGGAAAATGAGGATAGATAAGAAATGGATAAGATACCTGAGGAAGTTGAATAGAGAAGTGTCTCAGTCTCAAGCTGTGGTTTTAGTGGGGGATCCCAAATTCTGTAGGGGAATGATATTCCTGGTTGGCAACCTAGAAAGATTATAGAGAGATATTAGCTAAATCTGAAACCAAGTTCAGAGACTTGAGCCAGATCCAAGAAGCAAAGAGAGTGCTGAATTTTGTAGCTTTGTGGGTTCTTGGGATGTGTCTGCTTGCTAGAAAATAAAGAAAATATGTTACTGCAAAATGGAGTCCGGAAATATAGGCTGGCTTCCAACTCTAGCATCTGTAGTAAATCATGGTCTTCATGACTTATGTTCAAGCCTTGTCAGAGTTTGAGGCTGAAGCTATTGAAATATACTCTAAATCAATCTGGATTGCTTTAAGAATAAGGATTGAGTGATGAATCTGTGGGAAAAAATATAGGAAAAAATGTGGAAGCTGACAAAAGAAGCAGTGGGAATATAAAGCAGAAGATAAATACACAACTAATTTTGAGGACATGAACTTGTAACTAATCACGTGGATGCATGTTTGTAATGAGGAAGACCATGAAGATTGTCTCCCTGAGGTCTGAAGCTTAGTGATGGGAACAGTAACAAGAAATAAACAGTCAGCAGAAGAAAATAGTTTGGCGGTGAAAAGTAATGAGTTAAATAATAGTAGATAAGATGAACTAACGTATGGCTTTGGTTTTGCAAGCAGAATTGCAACTATAAAGGCATGTGTAAAGATATAGTTTTATTAAGTGTATGAGTTTACAAAGAAAGAGAACATAAATATAGGAGGAAAATATTTCAAAAAGAAACTTACAGAATGATATCACTTTGCAATTAAAAAGAGTAAGAGAGTAGGAAGAGCAAACAATGATAACAAAAGCCATATTTAAAAAAAAAGACAAATTAGTGATAAAGTATGAAAAAAGAGAACTTCAGTCATAATTGAGTGATCAAAATTGAGAAATTGAGAGAATAAATAAAGATAAAGAGAAAAATTATTTTCTTCTGATATTTGTAGGGTTATTACTAACATAAAAATGAAGTCTCTTAAGATCAAAAGATCAGATTTTAAAAAGTCATCAGATAAGTCAAAGAAATAAAAATAAATTATAGATAGCAAGTGTATATTATCCTTATTACAAGATTAGTATAGCAGGGGAAAGGTTAGAAACATAGCCCATTGTGAAATGTGTATGAATTCAGCAAAGTAGCAGAATACAAAATAAATATCCAGATATCAGTTGCATTTTCATACACAAATAATGACCCATCAGAAAGGAATACCAAGAAAATGAGACGATTCACAATTGTTTCAGAAAGAATAAAATACTTAGGAATAGTTTTAACCAAGGATGTAAAAGACCTGCACTCAGAAAATTATAAGATATTAAAGAACAAAATTGAAGAAGATATAAATAAGTGGAAGCATATACTGTGTTTATGAGTAAAAAGAATTAACATCATTAAAATTCCATCTTACCCAAGGCAATCTATAAATTCAATACAATTCTTATCAAGATACTAATGGTATATTTCACAGCACTAGAGCAAATATTCCAAAAATTTATATAAAACCACACACACACACACACACAAAATAAAAAAACAACGAAGAGCCAGAACAATCTTGAGAAAGAACAAAGTTGAAGGAATCACACTATATACTATAAGGTCATAGTAACCAAAACAACACAGTAATGGCACAAAAACATATAGATCAATGGAACAGAATAGAGAGCCAGAAATCAACCCCCAGTTACATGGTCAATTAATATTTGACAAAGAATGCAAGAACACGTAATGAGGTAAGGACAGTCTATTCAATAAATGATGTTGAGAAAATTGAACAGAGAGGTGCAAAAAAAGGAAACGTTCATTTTCTTACAACAGTGTAAGAAATAAACAAGAATAAACTCAAAATGGATTAAAGACAAATATTAGAAATGAAACTATAAAAATCCTAAGAGAAAATATAAGTAATAAAACCTTGGATATTTCTCAAAGCAATAATTTTTCAAGTATATCTCTCAGGCACAGGAAAAAAGAAAAAATAAACAAATGGAACTACATTAAATTAAAATGTTTTTGCACAGCAAAGAAAACCTTCAACAAAATGAAAAGACAACTTACTGAATGAGAGAACATATTTGCCAATATCTCTGATAAGAGATTAAATCCAAAATTTATGAAGATCTTACAAAATTCAATACCAACCCCCCCCCAAATAAGTAAGTAAATAAATAACAAAACAATCTAATTTAAATAATGCCTTGGCCAGTTTTCTCAGTGGACACAGCATCACCTGACATGCAGAAGCTCAACATTCGATCCCAGGTCAGGGCACACATGAGAAATGACCATCTTCTTCTCTTCCTCTTTCTCTCCTACTTCTCTCTCTCTTCCCCTCTTGCAGCCAGTGGTTTGATTGGATAGAACATCAGCCTTGGGCACTGAGGATAGCTCAATTGATTCAAGCATTGGCCACAGAAAGGGTTGTTGGGTGGATCCCAGTCAGGACTCATGTGGGAGTCTGTCTCTCTATCTCCTCTCTTTCACTTGAAAAAATTGGACAAAAGACTTGAATAGATACTTTTCTATAGAGAGCATACAGATGGCCAATTGTATATGTAAAGGTGCTCAACACCACTAATCAGAGAAATGCAAATTGAAACCACAATGAGATACACCTTACACCAGTCAGAGTGATTCTCATCAATAAATCAACCAACAAGTTTTGGCAAAATTGTGGAGAAAAGGGAACCCTTGTGCACTGTTGGTGGGAATGCCATCTGGTGCAGCCAATGTAGAAAGCAATATGGAGTTAACTAAAAAATTTAAACATGAAACTGTGTTTGGACCCAGGGATTCCATTTCTGTGAAATTAGCATAAGAATTTTGAAACACTAATGCACCCATATGTTCATTGCCGGGTGTTTCAAAATAGTCAAGATCTGGAAACAGCTCAAGTGTCCATTAGTAGATGAGTAGATAAAGAAGCTGTGGTTCATTTTCACTATGGAGTATTATGCAGCCATAAAAAAATAAGGAAATCTTACCTTTTGTGACATCATGGATGGATCTGGAGAGAATTATGCCAAGTTAAATAAGCCAGTCAGAGAAAGACCAGTACCATTTGATTTCACTCATATGTAGAATCTAGCGAACAAAGTGAACTAACGCAAAATAGAAACAGCCTCATACATAGAAAGCAGGCTGACAGCTGTCAGGGTGGGTGGGGGGCGTGTTGGGTAAGGTAAGTAAAGGGATGTAGGAATAAGGAATAAAAATAAAGAACTCATGGATATAGACAACAGTGTGGTGATTGCCAAGGAAGGGGGAGGAGTGTATAGAGGGGATAAATGGAAATGGAATTTGACTTCGAGTGATGAACACATAATACAGTGTGTAAAGATGTGTTGTATTTAGAACTGGGCCCCTGCAATATGTATAATTATGTTAACCAGTGTAAACCCAATAAAATTCTATTTTAAAAAAATGAATCTGACACACAATATTGGAACATGTTGGTGTGCAGGAAAGGAATAGCACAGGCAAAGACTGAGAGGATTAAGTTTGGAAGGAAGTTGCCTGACTGAGCTTGAACTAAGAGTGTAGTTCTGTAAGAACTAGTTTTAGGAACAGATACATACTTATGAAAGAAGAGGAAAAAAGCAGAGATAAACAGACATTCTGAGGTAAGAAAAAGGAAATTAAAGACTTTCCTACAGATAGAATCTACTTTCTTATTTAAATAAAATATAAAGAAGAATTTCCCACCGGAGTTGAGAATCAAAATTTGGGAAATTAAGATTAAATAATTGTTCTTTAAAAAAGACATTTTGAGGAATTTGATAGAGGATTAATACATGATAAAGGAATTGCGAAATAGCACTGATAAATTTATTATACTTTCTATTCTTGTACTTTTCCTGTTCTGTATATTTCATTTTACATGAATATTTTTTGTTTTCAAGTTACTTTATAATTAGCTAAAGAAATATATGCATTAATGGTATAAAATAATTGAAGAGCACAAGTAAATTTAATAAAAAACTTGAGTCTCAATTTACCTTTCTTAACTCCCAGCTTCAATCCTCAAAAGCAAATATTTGAACCAATTTTGAAAAGTTCCACAACCTTTCTTCTTGATCACTTTCTGTTAATATATGTAGATTTACAACACTATTCTTTTACTTCTCTTCTTTCTAAATTATTTATATCAAAATTCTTAGTTCATCTGCTACTCAACTATGGCAGTTTAAATATCATATTAATCTTCTATTTCTTATTTTTATAAGAGATAAATCATTCCCAATGTCCACTTTGCAAGATGAGGACTCTGACTCTCCTTCATACCTCTCTTTTTTTCTTCTCTCCAATACCTGCAGAATGTATGTGTATTTTTATATTCGTAAAACTTCTAACATTTACTTTATTCTCCAACCTCAATTAAATAGTTTATAGTATGTCCATTGTTGATTCCAAAAGATAAGATAGGGAAACACGGCCCTGGCCGGTTGGCTCAGCGGTAGAGCGTAGGCCTGGCGTGCGGGGGACCCGGGTTCGATTTCCGGCCAGGGCACATAGGAGAAGCGCCCATTTGCTTCTCCACCCCCCTCCTTCCTCTCTGTCTCTCTCTTCCCCTCACGCAGCCAAGGCTCCATTGGAGCAAAGATGGCCCGGGTGTTGGGGATGGCTCCTTGGCCTCTGCCCCAGTCGCTAGAGTGGCTCTGGTTGCGGCAGAGGGACACCCCGGAGGGGCAGAGCATGGCCCCTGGTGGGCGTGCCGGGTGGATCCCGGTTGGGCGCATGCGGGAGTCTGTCTGACTGTCTCTCCCCATTTCCAGCTTCAGAAAAATACAAAAAAAAAAAAAAAAAAAAAAAAGATAGGGAAATACTTTTTCAGAAAATTAAGTATGTAAATATTGGTCCCTGTTAATCACAGTCTCACCCTTGGACTTATGATAATTGAATTTATAACATGAGATGTATGATTATAATCCTTTTAAATGTTACTTCTACTATGCCACTCATAAAATAATGTAACATGTTCAAGATAATTTGAGTCTCATAATGACATTCAATGAGATTTTCAAAATGAAGCTATATTTTAGTTTGCTTTAAATTTCTATCTAACTTTTTTTAGAATTGTTTTTTTATACTTGCTAATTTACTTATTTGGTGTTATTTATGTTTAATTAAATTATTTACTCTTTTATGTTTATCGAATGTTTTATGAATTTTAATTTTTTTTCCTCGAAGTTAGAAGCAAAGAGGCAGTCAGACTCCCACATGTGCCTGACCAGGATCCACCTGGCATGCCCACCAGGGGCAATGTTCTGCCTATCTGGGGCATTGCTCCTTTGCCACTGGAGCAATTCTAGTACCTGAGGCAGAGGCCATAAAGCTGTCCTCAGATCCTGGGCCAACTTTGCTCCAATGGAGCCTTGGCTGCGGGAGAGGAAGTGAGAGATAAAGAGGAAAGAGAAGGGGAAGGATAGAGAAGCAGATGGGCGCTTTTCCTGTGTGCCCTGGCCTGGAATCAAACCTGGGGCTTCCACACGCCAGGCCGACACTCTACTGCTAAGCTACTGGCCAGGGCCTATGAATTTTAAATTAACATTATTAGGGTTTTGTTCTTTTTTGTTACTACCTTGTCTTGGAAAATATAGTCCTTTGACTCTAAACTGGACTGTGAGGCTTTGTTGGGAACATACAATAATCTCTTGAGTCATATGACATTCTCTTACTGCTTTTATCCTCTCTCTTCGCTAAAGTATTTCCCTAAGTGACTTTCTAAGAAAGGGTTAATAAGACAAATTTTATATATCTTTGAATGTCTGGAAACAGAAACATGTATATTATTCTATTACTTGATTAATAATTTGAATAAGATAGACTTTTTGATTAAAATGTTTTCTTCATAACTTGAAAGGCATTATTAATACATGTTTCTTTTTTCATAGCTAATCAAAATGTACTTTAAACAAAGAAACTGGAGATTATAAAAAACACCTGCTATAAGAGATAGTCTCATATAACTCCAGTGAAGACTTCAATTTACCTATAATTTTAGCTGCAATATCCAAGTTGATTTTTTTTCTTTCCTAAATGCAGGTAACTTTATCTTAATAATTGGATAATGTCATAGTTTTTTATTTGTTGTTTTATATCATTTTGTGTTAGCAACTGATATAATCTTAACAGTCTTGTGTCACTAGTTTTGTATCCATTAAGTATTGTAACTCACATCTTTGCACAATGTGATTTCTGGTTAAAATAGAGTATGTATACTAAAATATTCTATAAAAATTTAAATTCTATTTTATGAAAAATTAAGATATTTCATATTTCCAGTTTATTTGATTTAACCTGAATCATATTGAAACTAAAACAAATCTTTATTACATATCATACATTAATTAGACTGAAATTAATGAGATTTAAAAGGACTAACCCAAATAGTCCATGGAATAATAAGTATGTATAAGAATTTGATTGAATATATGTTGTTATACAGTTTATATATTCTCCCTATTTGTTAGGAGAGTAAAGAAACAATAGCTGTGGGCAGACCTGTGGTGGCGCAGTGGATAAAGCGTCGACCTGGAAATGCTGAGGTTGCCGGTTTGAAACCCTGGGCTTGCCTGGTCATGGCACATATGGGAGTTGATGCTTCCAGCTCCTCCCCCCCTTCTCTCTCTCTGTCTCTCCCTCTCCTCTCTAAAAATGAATAAATAAAAAATTTTAAAAAAAGAAACAATAGCTGCAATTTTGTAATAGTTTATTCATTCCCATTTTTATTTTGTTCAAACATATAATTTTAGGCTGAAATAAATATGAATACCAACTAGTTTCTGGCCTAGATATTGATAATAGTATTGCTGTTACAACTTAGAAAATTTATGAATAGAATATAAAATGAAGAATTTTCTCTGCCAGGTTTAAGAAAAATTACGGATGCACCAATTCCAATACAAAGTGGGCTATCAGACTGGAGACATTTGACAAGACACCAAGGGGAAGCCACAAAGAGCAAAGGTTCAGGGATTTGTTTAAAAAGTAATTTATTTTTGGCATCATGCCATCTTTGAAAATCTTTCCCTAGGCAATAAAACATTAGATATTTTGTTAGTATTGTACACATCTTCAGCTTCTTTGGGAATCAGATAGCTTGTATCATTGGAGCCTAGGGCAGGGTTTATGGCTTCCTCCAGGAAAAGTGACTCTGGTTTGCAATAGAAGTCATGAGGTTAATCCGGTACTTGAAGTTGCTTTTCCCTAGAGATCATAATTCTTACATTAAATTATATATTTTTTCATTATCCATTTTTCTCATTAAAATTCTTTTTATTGCCCCATGTTTTCTGAGTGACATTCGGTGCACTTATTTTGAGGCATTCTCTGCTAGAGAGCCTTTGGTAGTTTAATCAGAATAAGGCTTCATTTTCCATCTCTCTCATGTCTCTTATTGATGAGATCTGCAGCAGGTTAGTCAGACAGCTAGAGCTGTCTTGTTTATACTTTATACTGTTTCACTACTGAAGAACTTCTATTTCTTCCCTGACTAGGCGGTGCACAGTGGATGGAGCATCGGACTGAGACGTGGAGGACCCAGGTTTGAGGCCCCGAGGTGCCAACTTGAGCATGGGCTCATCTGGTTTGAGCAAAGCTCACCAGCTTGAGCCCGGGGTTCGATGGCTTGAGCAAGGGGTCACTCGGTCTGCTGTAGCTCCCCCAGCACATATGAGAAAGCAATCAATGAACAACGAAGGTGCCGCAACAAAGAATTGATGCTTCTCATCTCTCTCCTTTCCTGTTCGTCTGTCCCTATCTGTCCCTCTGTCTCTGTCACAAAAAAAAGTTCTATTTCTTTCATTAACATTTTCTGGACAAGTACTATCATTGCAATAGCTTCCTTACCTTAAAAACACTCTTTGAAGGAGCATTACACAAAATAAACAACAATAATAAATCTACACTTAATTTTACTCCAAAGAAAATTTGTCCCCTATATTCAAGTTTGTAATTATGAAAGGCTTATATAACATAAATTCTACAACCTACACTCAAAATTTATTATTGTATATTTTTACATTGTTTTATTGTGTCTTAAAACGATAATACAAAGGAAAAACGCATTGTATTTCAGAAATGAGATTTATGTCCCAAAGAAAAGAAAAACTATCTAACAGTCATATAACATTTCTTTCTGTCTGCTAGAACCTTCAGATATCAATCAGGATATTATTGGCAAATCCAAAGTTACTCTAGGTTTTGTTTTTTGTTTTGGGAGGGTTTTTTGGTTAGAAACGGATTTAATACAAGTGACCAAAGACTTACAATTCGAACAGTTGAGGGACGGGAGGCCAGCTACTGCTCTAGAACATCAGGCAATCCAGGGCGCTGCATCCAATGATGCCACATGTCTGCAGCACCGAAGTGGTTCAGGAGGAAGTGTGAAGTCAAAGGAAGGAACCACTGGTGATCTGAGCTACCTGACTAGAGTCATCTTCAGTACTTCTAACTGTTGGTATTTAAGAGCCTAGAAATTCCAGGGTATTGTAAGGCCAGTTATCACCCATGATGTAAAGCCAAAAGCTAAAGGGCATGGCAGTGATACTGAGTTGACAAGATCCAATTAGCCAATGATTAAGTCTCAGTAATATGAATCATTCTTATTTTAAATATGTAGAAATTATAGTTCATCCAGATTTAATAACTCTGAGGGGCACATTTTTTATGATATGTAACATATAGCATATTTTATGTAAATATGTATCTATATAGAAAGATTATTTGCAAGAGGTTTTGTGCAATATAACAGATGTCATTTATCTTATTTAATTATTACAGTACTTATATTTCAAATGAAGTAACTGAAATTTAGAATAATAAATTGGCCCTAGTTACATAGCTAAAGAAAATGCCATGTTGGAATTTTTAAGTGAGTTCTTTTTGACGCAAAAACTTGTATTTTTAATCAAAAATATCTACAGCCTGACCAGGTGGTGACGCAGAGGATAGAGCATTGGACTGGGATGTGAAGACCCAGGTTCGAGACCCCGAGGTCACCAGCTTAAGCGAGGGCTCATCTGGTTTGAGCAAAAGCTCATCAGCTTGAGCCCAAGGTCACTGGCTTGAGCAAGGGGTTACTCAGTCTGCTGAAGGCCCACAGTCAAGGCACATATGAGAAACCAATCTATGAACAATTAAGTTGTTGCAATGCGCAACAAAAAACTAATGATTGATGCTTCTCATCTCTCTGTTCCTGTCTGTCTGTCCCTGTCTATCCCTCTCTCTGACTCTCTCTCTGTCTCTGTAAAAAAAAAAAAAATCTACAGATGAGTACATTTCAAGGGTATGCAAGATGATCCATCGTGTTGTAGAAAACCAATATTATTGTTATTATCATTTTTTTTATCCCTAAATGTTAGGAAAACCTTATTTATATTTAATATACAGATTTCCATGAAGGCTTATACTTGTGCCACATAATATATCCATGTTATGCAAGATGCCCAAGGGAAGATGACAGTTGTGCCCACTCTCTTCTACTATTCTTGTGGCTGTATCTGCTACAAGTTATCATAAATAAGACAGTTTTTTTTTGTAAAAATAAGAGGTTTAAATACTAGAACCTTTATAATACTTTGAAATTAAATATGCTAACTCTATAAATATTTTGTAAAGTTAAGTTCACCAAGTAACTCACAGAAAAATAATTTAGTCTTTGAATGTAAGAGTAAATTTCATGCACTTTCATGGTTGGCTAATATAAAGTACGTCTAGGACACTTCCCATGCTGGGCAAATAAAAAAAGCAACTAGCAAAATTAAGGTACTAGATTATTATTCAGCCATAAAACTGAAAGAAATCCTGTCTTTTGAGACAGCAAGGATGAACCTGCAGATTATTGGGCTAAGTGAAATAAGCCAGTCTGAGAAAGACTAATACCACATGATCACTTATATGTGGATCTAATGAATAAAATAAACTGGCAAATAAAAAAGAAACAGAGGGATGGTTACAGAGAACATTGACAGCTGTCAGATGGGAGGTTGGTAGAAGAAGGTGAAAAGACTTAGCAAAGAAAAAAAAGCTCATAGACACAAACAACAGTATAGAAATTACAGGAGGGAGAGGGCATAAGAGGAGGTAGAAAATGGTAAAGGGGGATGAATGATGACTTGAGGTGGTGAACACATGGTACAGTGTACAGATGATATATTATGGAATGGTCTTCTGCAACTTTATGTGATTTTATTCATCAATGTCACACTACTAAATTTAATTTAAGTAAGAATTAAATTTAAAAAAAGGGTGATTGGGGAGTGAAGTCAAAATTTGAAGAAGCAAGCCCTATGAAGTAACATACCAGGGTTTTTCTTTTTTTTTTTTCTTTTGCTTGTTTATTTGTTTTTCTACTTTCTCTCCTGTCTTAGGCCTGAGGAGGAGGTCCCAGCAAGGTTGCATGAACAGCAACAACTTGGAGGAGGCTTGTACTTCTTGACATAGAAATAGATATGGGGGCCATCATAAGCAAGATAGTGTGAGGGGTCCTCCCCTAACACATCATTTTGTCATCCTCATTCCATCTCAAGGGCAGTTGCAGTCAGTGTGTTGCAGCACCCTGATCAAATAAAAGAGTTTAGTTTCTATGATATCGTAGCATTTAAGCTGAAGCCTGTTGGCAGAAAAATGGTGAAGAAGCTGTTGCATGAAAACAATTTAGTGAATAATTATATTACTAAACAAAAGGCAACATAGCTGAATCTCAGTTATCAAGTGAATGGTACCCAATGAGATAAAAGGAAAGCAGTGGCAGAATTAAGCCATGTCCTTGTCAAGTCAAGGACAATAGCTAAGTGTCTTGCTTGACCAGTTAGTAGAACATATGTAGTTTTACTAAAGATGGGAAATACTAGACTAGACACAACTATGATCTGTAACATGAGAGATAATTATGGCATTTCCAAGTAATGTTTAATAATCGTTACATAAGCATGCATCTCAGAAAACACAACACAACTAAGGATGTAAATTTAGGTGTCAGAAATATTGATGGCATTTAGAGCAACAAGCATGAATTTGATGACTTAGAGGAAAGAGGCAGAATGAGAATTTTTTAAGTCAAAAATCAAACCCTTTACTAACTCCAACATTTAGAAGATGGTAGAAAAGTATTTCTGGCCACAGAGTAGTCTCAGCTTTCTTTTCTCTTTTAACACTTTTCTCACTCATTTTTTGATGTTTAATTAAGTAATGTGATGCTCTTAGGCAATATCTGCACTTATAAATCTGTTTCAGTGAACAATGGTCATGGTTGATCAATGTTCCTTAAAAGATAAATGAAACATTTAAGGAACCAGTGAGTAATATCCCCAAAGAATATTGCTAAAGCCAATCCTCTATGACCCTGTTTTCTACAAAAAAGTCTGTTCCACCACAAAAGAGTCACAACCTAAAGATTGGTAAATTAAGGGCAGATCTTTAGCTGGCAGTGGTGTTTGTATGTACTTTGTTGTGGAAATGCTGGGTTCTTTTAGTCTTTAATCTTAGTCTACCAGCATGACAGGTTTAAAATTACTGCAGAAAAGTTCACTGAAAGAGATAAATCAGTACATCATCTGCATAAAAAAAACGATGCATCATAATGGTAAATAAGGTAGCCAAATGAAGCATAGCACTAGGAAAAAGATCTGCTGGGTAGGTACAATAATAAGACTAGCAAATACTGGAAAGCTAAAGAAATGAAAACCACATATTTATAAAGTAATATAAAATTTCATCGTGGAAGTCTCTCTCTCTCTCTGTCACACACACATACATACACACACACACACACACACACACACATGAATATACACACACAACCATGTGCTTCAAACATTCCTTGAAAGTGGCAAGACAAGACACCTTGAGTCTGAAATGATAGTTAAGGGATAAACAAATATATTGATAATATTTCAGATGTATCATGCAAAGGTCAACATACTAAACATAATAACCTTCTCTTTCAGATAATAAATCTTTTTAGGACCAAATTAAATTTGGTATTTAAATTATAATTTAATACATCTGAACTCAGTCTCAATAAATTTAATTTAAGAAATAGAAGATGACATGTGAATTAGAACTATCATATGATAATATGTAGTAGTGTCTTTGTTTAAAAACAGGGTGGGTTTGAAAAAGAGCAGAAATCTGATTAATTTCCTAAAGACAAAGAGGCTCTTGCATAATTGAAAGTATAAGTAACTGCGACAATATCTATCAACTGATAAAGTGGTAACATGAATGCTCTTAAATGCTGCAGAATCTCTTCTGAGTTATCAACTGGCAGAACAATTTGATAGTAGTTGTATGCTGCTATTTTTGTATTCTTTTGGTAATGAAGGCACTATAAAATGTTTAATATCATATATACTGTAGAACCTGAAAGAGGTAGGTCAGAATCAGTAAATGATTGATTCAATGTCAGGAGAAAAGATGATGGTCAGAGGTGGCCAACTGTTAATAGTCTCAAATTCTTTTGACCAGAAAATACATTCAAATGGTCAAACTTCTATTCAGTGTACTTTGAGAGATGATGTAACACTGCAGCTATTCTTTTCATTATCATTTACTTCATTTCTCAAGAAATATTATATTCATTTTATAAATAGCAAATATTTTTTCAGGAATGTCAATGCAATAAAGTTGGTGATAGAGCTACAAAACAAGAACAAAATCAAGAGTGCTTCCTGACAAAAAGCATAAACAATGATGCAAAATAAGTTTAAAACCATGTTTTCAACTGTATAACAAACTTGAATAAATCTTAAAACTACCAACAACTGCTACACTTAGACAAAGCTAATATTTAGACATTTCATTCACATTGTAAGGAAGTAAACTAAATTTGAGGAAAACAGACAGAGTGTCTTTTAGAAAGCAGACTGAATGTAATGTTTTGTGGCATCAAATATCAAGAAAACATGAAATTCTACAAAACAGTAGTCAGAAATCTTCAGCTATGAGGTTCATCATTTATTTGATCTCCTACATACATTTTCTTTCCTTCTGTGAACTTACACCATGATATAGATAATATGGGATTCTCAACACTTCATCATGATACAGAGTATACTTCTATCTCATTTTAATGCTCCTTCCCCCCGACTAACACACATTTAAAGCTCTGTCCCTCTATTGCATTTCTCTCTACTTACTCTTTTTCTAGTGTCAATGCATCATTCCAATTTAGTCTGTTTTACCGAACTGTTAGAACCCAAAGTTTAGATTCAATTCTCAGTTCTGTTATGTAGTAGAAACAAACTCTGAGCCAAGTCACAAAGTCTCTCTACATTTTCTGTTCTGTAAAATGAAAGTAATAACATTAACACAAAAAGTTATAGTAAAGATGAAAGGAGAGAGTAGATATAAAAAAAAGTATTCTGCATGTGAATGTCATTATTAGTACTGTGTTATCACACTCAACTATTGATACCAATTAGGAATGATTCTTCTCTTTTTAATTGAATTTATTGGGTGATATGAGTAAATAAAATTACAGTGGTACCTTGAAATACGAATTTAATTCATTCTGTAACCGAGCTCATAAGTCAGTCTACTCATATATCAAACTGCCAATACTGGACCCGTGCAAACTAGTGGCAGCTTTCCAAATCACAACTCGCATCTCGGAATTTTGCTCAGATCTCAAACAAAAAAGCGGACAAAGTTGCAGCTCGTATCTTAAAAAAAATTCATATGTTGGGCCTGACCAGGTGGTGGCGCAGTGGACAGAGTGTCAAACTGGGATGTGGGGGACCCAGGTTCAAGACCCCGAGGTCACCAGCTTGAGAATGAGCTCATCTGGTTTGAGCAAGGCTCACCAGCTAGAATCCAAGGTTGCTGGCTTGAGCAAGGGGTCACTCGGTCTGCTGTAGCCCCCCGGTCAAGGCACATATGAGCAATCAATCAATGAACAACTAAGGAACTGCAACAAAGAATTGATGTTTCTCATCTCTCTCCCTTCCTGTCTGTCCCTATCTGTCCCTCTCTCTGACTCTCCCAGTCTCTGCCACAAAAAAGTCTGTTCTTATATCAAAGTACCACTATATATAGATTTCGAGTATATAATTCCATAATATATCATCTGTAAATTAAATTGTGTATTCACCACTTGAAGTTGAAAATTTCAGCCATAGTATTTAGTTAACAAATAGAATTTTTAAGAAATTGTAGAACCTGCATGTAGTTAGGATTTTGGAAAATTTTTCAGTATTTGAAGAGATCCACTAAAGCTTCACTGTGATTACAAAAACAAGATGAGATTGTGGATAGCATTTATTTTTCCTGCCCAGGACTTTTTGAAAATCTTTTCTCTCTTTTCTCTGTTTGGTTAATTTCCAAATTTATGAGTTGCCTCCTCAAGGTAGGATCCAGAAAACTGCTCAAGAACTTGAATTAAGAAATGAACAACTTTAGGAAGTAGGCCCATATAAATTTCATGTAGTTCCTGAGGGTAATAGTGGCTGAGTCATAAAATTGTGAAGGTAGCAGTGATCAAAAGTTCCTGGCATGGACTCACCTTCAATCAGGCAGCAGCAGACATGGGGCCTTGGGGTGGATGCCTCCCCAGGTGATCTCTGCAGGAAAGTTTCTGGTGGCATTCCTGAAAACTTAGCCTTGGGTCTTTCATGCCAAAAACTTATGAGCTACCTAATATTCTTATAACAGACATTATTTCTGCTTAATCAGTCAGATTCAGATTTTACTGCTGTCAACCAAGAATTCTGGCTAATGCATCTTTCATGTCAGTTTAGCTATTGAAATAATATTCAAAGTATGTGCATAAGCTTCAAAGAAGAAACACACAAAGAGTAAAAGTAAACTAAGACAGAAGCACATAGTAACTGATTGCAGTTGGACAAAATGTCCCAGAGAAAAGAGACAGGGTGGGTGGCTCTCTTGCTCTTCAAAGCCTAACAGGCTCTGCTATCTATAATTAAGTAAAAAAACAACAAGAAAAACATAGAACAGAATCCACAGATACAGCAAATATGGAAATTAGGTCTAAAAAGAAACAGTGGTATGTGCATTGTTATGTGGAACTGGACTAGAAGGTAATTGACAAGAAGTTGACTTAGTTCTGAGAATTTTTTACAGTCAAAACCACAACTTCCAGGGCTAAAAAAGAAGGTGACCATCTGAGACATAAAATGATCCTTGGACACCCAACTAGTGTACAAACAGGAAGCAGACTGAGAAAGCTGTTCATCCACAAGAAGAGAATGTTCTCCAACTTCAGATGTAGCCAAGCAGGATAACGGAAAAGGAAGAACTCTGAGAAACAATGGACAGGAGTCATCGTCAAAGAGCAACTAAAGCTTAAAGACTGTTTCCTATGCTCAGGATAGACAAACTGAGCGCCAGTTTAGGGAGCTTCTTGGTTGCTATAGGCTAGCCATTCTTGTTTGTTGGCCATGGCTCACCCTTCTGGATGAGAGCATCTATTGTGGACATTATGCTTATACCACTAAATATTGGGGAGATAGGGAAGACAGAAAGCTTTCACGTCTCCTAAATTCAAAATCTCAAGCCTCAGAAGATATTTCCTGTTACCTGGCCATAATTTAAAGCTTCTGGGTTTTGAGTTGGACCCAATGACTGGATCAGAATATTTTGTAATCTTACTTGGGAGAAAGATCACTGATCAATTCATTGATCTCTCTTTCCAACTGCCACAGGAACCATGTTCTAAGTAGTGGCTGACTCCTTAGCACAAGACCTCGAGTAGCAGTGATACAGAAAGGGATTCCCAATGACCCTTGCTACACTCAATGAGAGCAAGAATAAAATCTCTGTTGTTTTAAGCCATGAAGATTAGAAGGTTATTATTTTGCTCTAGCATAATTGAGATCACCCTGATTAATAGAGATATTATAAAACTCACTTCAATACATTCTTACAGGCACAGACCTGCTAGAGAGGGATGACATGAAAGAGGAAAAGAGACTGCTATGAAACAAAGATATGAAAAATATTCTTTTTTAGAACTAAGATTTTGGGTCCAATATAAGAGCCAGAGCTATATAACAGCAGGATCTAAACTGGCAAATATGAGAAATCTAAATACAATTTTTCCATGTGTTTATAAGTGAAATAATGACATTAGTTATAGTGTAGTTTTTGATTCTCACTGACATGCATGCTCAAATCACAACAGGACAAGAACCAGAGCATGTGGTTTACTTTTTTATTCTCTAAGTGCATGTTTATAAAATCTACATACATGCAGGAAAGCAATAAATACAAATCTAGAGGATTTTATTCCTCTAAATTGGAAATATGTTGAAAAAATAAAATGTTTTTGTTGTAATTTGATTAATCTTGTTAATTTTATCAACTCTATCAAAATATTAACAGGAACCCTTGCCAGACATGTTGAAACCTACTCACTCATGTAAACAAACCAGGCCTTCTGCTATCACTATAATCACACTCCTCATATTTACTTACACTTAAGAGAATAAATATTCTTATTCTGATTTAAATTATTTCCTTAAAAGTTTTATATTTTGAATGATAAAGGCAAATTTATATTCATCTTTACAGAACTTTGAGATTTTTATTTCTTCAAGCAGATGAGAATGATGAAGAATCTTTCTAAATAAATTTCTTAACTAATATATTTTTCTAAATTAATAAATTTATTTTTCTAAATAAATAACTTTCTTAACTAACATATACACAAAAAAGTAAATAAGCATACCCAAGAAGGAAAATCAACAAATACGTAATTCAGTTAAAAAAAAAAAAAAAGACAATAATGATGTTAGGAATTCAGAAATAAAGGAACTATGAGAAAGCAATCAATCAACAAACCAAGGTATCACAATAAAGAATTGATGTTTCTTATTTCTCTCCCTCATATCTGTCTGTCCCTGTCTGCCCCTCGAAAGAAGGAAAGAAAGAAAGAAAGAAAGAAAGAAAGAAAGAAAGAAAGAAAGAAAGAAAGAAAGAAAGAAAGAAAGAAGAAAGAAACTATATTATTTTATTTTATTTTTTTAATAATTTTATTTTTTTAATGGGGCAACATCAATAAATCAGGATACATATATTCAAAGATAACAAGTCCAGGTTATCTTGTCGTTCAATTATGTTGCATACCCATCACCCAAAGTCAGATTGTCCTCTGTCACCTTCTATCTAGTTTTCTTTGTGCCCCTCCCCCTCCCCCTTTCCCTCTCCCTCTCCCCCCCCTCCCCCCGTAACCAACACACTCTTATCAATGTCTCTTAGTTTCACTTTTATGTCCCACCTACGTATGGAATAATGCAGTTCCTGTTTCTTTCTAATTTACTTATTTCACTTCATATAATGTTATCAAGATCCCACCATTTTGCTGTAAATGATCCGATGTCATCATTTCTTATGGCTGAGTAGTATTCCATAGTGTATATGTACCACATCTTCTTTATCCAATCATCTATTGACAGGCTTTTTGGTTTTGTCCATGTCCTGGCCACTGTGAACAATGCTGCAATAAACATGGGGCTGCATGCGTCTTTACGTATCAATATTTCTGAGTTTTTGGGGTTTATACCCAGTAGAGGGATTGCTGGGTCATAAAGTAGTTCTATTTTCAGTTTTTTGAGGAACCACCATACTTTCTTCCATAATGGTTGTACTACTTTACATTCCCACCAACAGTGTATGAGGGTTCCTTTTCTCAACAGCCTCTCCAACATTTGCTATTACCTGTCTTGTTAATAATAGCTAATCTAACAGGTGTGAGGTGGTATCTCATTGCAGTTTTGATTTGCATTTCTCTAATAACTAATGAACATGAGCATCTTTTCATATATCTGTTGGCCATTTGTATTTCTTGCTGGGAGAAGTGTCTGTTAATGTTCTCTACCCATTTTTTTTTATTGGATTGTTTGTTTGTTTGTTGTTGAGTTTTATGAGTTATTTGTATATTTTGGATATTAGGCCCTTATCTGAGTTGTTGTTTGAAAATATCATTTCCCATTAAGTTGGCTGTCTGTTTATTTTGTTATCAGTTTCTCTTGCTGAGCAAAAACTTCTTAGTCTGATGTAGTCCCATTCATTAATTTTTGCCTTCACTTCTCTTGCCTGTGGAGTCAAATTCATAAAATGCTCTTTAAAACCCAGGTCCATGAGTTTAGTACCTATGTCTTCTTCTATGCACTTAATTGTTTCAGGTCTTATGTTTAGATCTTTGATACATTTTGAGTTAATTTTAGTACAGGGGGAAAAACTGTAGTCCAGTTTCATTCTTTTGCATGTGGCTTTCCAGTTTTCCCAGCACTATTTATTGAAGAGGCTTTCTTTTCTCCATTGTGTGTTGTTGGCCCCTTTATCAAAAATTATTTGACTATATATATGTGGTTTTATTTCTGGACTTTCTATTCTGTTCCATTGGTCTGAGTGTCTATTTTTCTGCCAATACCATACTGTTTTGATTGTCGTGGCCATATAATATAGTTTGAAGTCAGGTATTATAATGTCTAAGCTTCATTCTTTTTCTTTAGGATTGCTTTGGCTATTCAGGGTTTTTTATAGTTCCATATAAATCTGATGATTTTTTGCTCCATTTCTTTAAAAAATGTCATTGGAATTTTGATGGGAATTGCATTAAATTTGTATATTGCTTTGGGTAATATAGCCATCTTGATTATATTTATTCTTCCTATCCAAGAACAAGGAATATTCTTCCATTTCATTATATCTTTTTCGATTTCCCTTAACAATGGTTTATAGTTTTCATTATATAAGTCCTTTACATTCTTTGTTATGTTTATTCCTAGGTATTTTATTTTATTTTTTTGCAATCATGAAGGGGATTATTCTTTTGAGTTCATTCTCAAATGTTTCATTGTTGGCATATAGAAAGGCTATTGACTTCTGTATGTTAATTTTGTATCCTGTGACCTTACTATTTGGCTTATTGTTTCTAGTAGTCTTTTTGTGGATTCTTTGGGGTTTTCGATGTATAGGATTATATCATCTGCAAAAAGTGATACCTTTACTTCTTCTTTTCTGATATGGATGCCTTTTATTTCTTTGTCTTGTCTGATTGCTCTGGCTAGAACCTCTAGTACCACATTAAATAACAGTGGAGAGAGTGGACAACCCTGTCTTGTTTGATTTAAGGGAGAAAGCCTTCAGTTTTGTGCCATTTAATATGATGTTAGCTGATGCTTTATCATGTATGGACTTTATCATGTTGAGATATTTTCCTTCTATACCCATTTTGTTGAGAGTCTTAAACATAAAATTGTGTTGTATTTTATCGAAAGCCTTTTCTGCGTCTATTGATAAGATCATGTGGTTTTTGTTCTTTGTTTTGTTGATGTGGTGTATTACGTTAAACGTTTTACGTATGTTGAACCATCCTTGAGATTCTGGGATGAATCCCACTTGATCATGATGTATTATTTTTTTAATATGTTGTTGTATTTGATTTGCTAATATTTTGTTTAGTATTTTAGCATCTGTATTCATTAGATATATTGGTCTGCAGTTTTCATTTTTTGTGCCATCCTTGCCTGGTTTTGGTATGAGGGTTATGTTGGCCTCATAAATTGTGTTTGGAAGTATTGCTTCTTCTTCAATTTTTTGGAAGACTTTCAGTAGAATAGGAACCAAGTCTTCTTTGAATGTTTGATAAAATTCACTGGTATAGCCGTCAGGGCCTGGACTTTTATTTTTGGGGAGGTTTTTAATGGTTTTTTCTATTTCTTCTCTACTAATAGGTCTGTTTAGGCTTTCTGCTTCTTCTTGACTCAGTCTAGGAAGGTTGTATTGTTCTAGGAATTTATCCATTTTTTCTAGGTTGTTGAATTTAGTGGCATAAAGTTTTTCATAGTATTCTACAATAATTCTTTGAATATCTATGGTTTCCATGGTGATTTCTCCTCTTTCATTTTGGATTTTGTTTATATGAGTTCTTTCTCTTTTTTTCCTTGGTAAGTCTTGCCAAGGGTTTGTCAATTTTGTTGATCTTTTCAAAGAACCAGCTCCTTGTTCTATTAATTTTTTCTATAATTTTTCTGTTCTCTATTTCATTTATTTCTGCTCTGATTTTTATTTTTTCCTTTCTTCGGCTGGTTTTGGGTTGTCTTTGTTCTTCTTTTTCTAGTTCCTTAAGATGTGAGGTTAAGTGGTTCACTTGGGCTCTCTCTTGTTTGTTCATATATGCCTGAAGTGATATAAACTTCCCTCTTATCACTGCTTTTGCTGCATCCCATAGATTCTGCTATGTCGTATTGTCATTTTCATTAGTCTGTATATATCTTTTGATCTCTGCGCTTATTTCTTCTTTGACCCATTCATTTTTTAAAAGTATGTTGTTCAGTGTCCACATTTTCATGGGATTTTTTTCCTCTTTTTTGCAGTTGAATTCTAGTTTCAAGGCTTTATGATCAGAAAATATGCTTGGTACAACTTCAATTTTTCTGAATTTGCTGATGTTGTTTTTGTGGCCCAACATATGGTCAATTCTTGAGAATGATCCATGTACAGTGGAGAAAAATGTATACTCAGTCACTTTGGGATGAAATGTCCTGTAGATGTCTATCATATCTAGGTGCTCTAGTGTTTTGTTTAAGGCCACTATATCTTTGTTGATTCTCTGTTTGGATGACCGATCTAGAGCCGTCAGCGCTGTATTGAGGTCTCCACATATGATTGTATTTTTGTCAGTTTTTGTTTTAAGGTCAATAAGTAGCTATCTTATATATTTTGGTCCTCCTTGGTTTTATGCATATATATTAAGAATTGTTATGTCTTCTTGATTCAGTGTCCCCTTAGCCATTATGAAATGGCCATTTTTATCTCTGAGTACTTTTGTTGTCTTGTAGTCAGTATTGTTAGATATGAGTATTGCTATGCCTGCTTTTTTTTCGATGTTATTTGCTTGGAGTATTGTTTTCTAGCTATTCACTTTGAATTTGTTTTTATTCTTGTTACTTAGATGAGTTTTTTGTAGGCAGCATACAGATGGATTTTCTTTTTTAATCCATTCTGCTACTCTGTGCCTTTTTATTCGTGTAATTATTGACACTTGTGAGTTCCCTATTACCATTTTATAAATTGCTTTCTGTTAGTTTTGTGTCTTGTTTGATCATTCTCTTTTGTTTTTCTATCTTTTGTTTTTATTTGGTTGTATTCCATACATCTTTCCTCTGTTGCTATCTTTTTTAAATCATGTGCTTCTGTGGTGTTTTTTTCTATGGTGGTTACCTTTAAGTAATGAAAAGGGCTCCTACCCTGTTCATTGTAGTGCACTATTTTGTGAGTACTTTTGCACTCCATTGTCCTTTGCTACTGTTAATATCCATCCTCTCCCCTCCTTTCTTTTTGTTGTTGTCACAGTTTAAATTTGGTTTTATTGTGTTCTTCTTGGAGCTTTTACTTGTGGCTTTGTTTTTTTTTTTTTGTTGTTGTTGTTGTTCTTTGTATTTGATTGGAGAAACCCCTTTAGTAATTCCTGGAGTGGGGGTTTTCTGATGATAAATTCCCTCATCTTTTCTGTATCTGTGAATGTTTTTATTTCTCCTTCATATTTGAAGGATAGCTTTGATGGGTATAGTATTCGTGGCTGAAAGTTCCTCTCTTTCAGGACTTTAAATATTGGGGTCCACTCTCTTCTAGCTTGTAGAGTTTCTGTTGAGAAATCTGATGATAATCTAATGGGCCTTCCTTTATATGTTGTAGTCTTTTTTTCCTGGCTGCCTTGAGAATTTTTTCTTTGCTGTTGGTTTGTGCCAATTTCATTTTGATGTGCCTTGGAGTAGGTTTGTTGGGTTAAGAAAACTCGGAGTTCTGTTTGCTTCTTGAATTTGAGGCTTTAGTTCTTTCCACAGGCTTGGAATGTTCTCATCTATTATTTGTTTGAGTATGTTCTCCAATCCATTTTCTCTCTCTTCTCCCTCTGATATACCTATTATTCTTATGTTATTCTTTTTGATGGAGTCAGATAATTCCTGTAGGGCTATCTCATTTTTTTTTAATTTTTGAGTCTCTTTCTTTTTCTCTCTGTTGTGCCTCAAGTTGCTTGTCTTCTATTTCACTAATCCTACCTTCTATCTGGCCTCTTATATTAGCTAAGCTTGTTACCTTGTTTTTCAGCTCATGAATTGAGTTTTTCATCTCTATTTGATTTGTTTTTATAGTTTCAATTTCCTTGGAAATATATTCTTTGTGTTCATTGAGTTGTTTTCTGAGCTCCCTAAATTGCCTTTCTGTGTTTTCTTGTATATCTCTGAGTATTTTTAGGATTTCTATTTTAAATTCTCTGTCGTTGAACTCTGAGGTTTCCAATATATTAAATTATTTCTCCATAGATTTTTCCTCATCTATCTGTGTTACCTCTCTTTCTTTTGTTTCCATGATATTCGATTTTCTCTTCCTTAATGGCATCTTTGGGTGGTTTTGTTGATAGTATTAATGAAATTTAATAAAGAATAAAAAGTTAAAAAAATAAAAAATTGAAAAGAGTTGTTTTTTTTAAAAAAATAATTAAATAAATTAAAATAAAATAAAATTAAAATAAAAAAATGAAATTATTCTTCCCCCCTCCTTTTTTCCTCTCTCCCCTCTCCCCTCTTTCTTGAGAAAATCTTGTGGTGAACTGTGAATTATATTGTACTAAATAGAACAAACAATGCCTGTAATGGAGGGCCTGAATTGGGGAGAAATAATAAAGGGGCAAAAAAAAAGAAAGAAAAAAAAGGGGGCTATGGACCAACAAAAAGCAAATAAGGAAAAAATTTGGGTCAAGAATAAATTGATTTGCTTTTAGCTATTGGTTAACTAAGAGTTATGATGAGAGGAATAAGAGGGAAACAGGAAAATGGGGGGACAAATTAAAAAATTACTACTGTATTTAGTGGAACAAGAACTAGATAAAATGGAGAGCCAGGAATGGGAGCACTGCTAGTGAGTTAAAAAGATGAAGTAAAAAAAACCCAAAATGCCACAAACATAAGTTTGAGTCCCAGATAAGATAATTTGTTTGTTATTGAGGTTTTAATGAGAGGAGACGTAAAGAAGAAAGGAAGAACTAATATAGAGGGAGAAAGGAAAGAGAGAGAGAAAAAAAAAGAAGGAACCACTAGAAGAAGAAAAAAATAAAGAGGAGAGAGAGAGAGAGAGAGTTAAGGGTTTTGGAGTGCAACCCTCATAGAGAGAAAGGAAGAGGAAAGAAAAGATAATAGCAGATGTAACACTTATGGGTAGTGTAGTTCAAGGAGAAGAGAGAGTAAGACCGGCAGAGAATTAAACGACCAAATTGGAGGAGGAAAAGAAAAAAAAAATCAAGAATGAAGATAAGAGAAACAAACGAACAAATATAATAAAATGGGATAGGTTATAAAGTCTGTGGATTATTCTTGATTTTGAGAGGTTATCTTCTTGCTTTTTCTTTTCTCTCCCTCTTCCTGGTCAGTGACTCTGTACCCCGGGTTCTGCCCCTTTGGCATGCTCAGGTAGAGGTTTGCAGTTGATAAGTCTCTATGGCGATGTCATGTATTGTGCTTTAGTCTCGTTGGCAGTCAAGACTCATTAACATTTAAAGGCTCTGACAGTGAGAGAGTCTGTGTTCCTGGAGCCTCTCTCCTAGTCTTTCCTTCCTCAATTATTAGCCTGATAATCCAGCTATGGGGTTGCTGCTGCCTCTGCCTGGATAGTAAGAGGCTCAAATGGCTGGCAACTCCCCACTCTATTCCCACTCAGCACAGGGCTCTGGGTAAGGCTCAGTCAGTCAGAGCTGCTAGCATAATCAGTCAGGGCTTCCGCCCACTCAAAGACCTCTGGCTCTGCCACTCTGTCCGGTACCACGGGCAGGCGCCCACTCCCAGGGCACTTGGAGGAAACTCTCGCTCACTATCTGCGCGCACATACCAGGATATCAGGCCGGCAGTCTCACACTCTGAGTGAAACCCCTGCCCGCATGGAAAAGTTTCAGCGTTGGAATTGACTCTCGCTCCCTCCCCGTGCGTGGCTTTTTCAGGGCGCTGGGGCGGCCTGAGATTTCACTTTTGGCCCACACAAAGGCCCCTGACTCTGCCTCTCTGTGGGATAACACGGGCGCCCACTCCTGAGGTGCTCGGAGGAATCTCTTGCCCACTGTCTGTGCACACCGACCAGGAGATCGGGGAAAATGGCTGCCCCACTTGTCTTTTTTTGTCTGGGTTTGGTGCAAGTACTAGCTTGTATTGACTGGGTTGTCACAGGCACAGTTGTTCCTCGGCTTGGATCTCCATACTACAGCCTGGTTCAGCCGTTTGTGCCACGGCCTGGATCTATTCACCCCCTTTGCCCACCTTAGTTTCTATACTCTCAGTTCCCAGTGAAAGCAGCCCTATTTAGCTTAGTGAGGAAGGTGGAGCATTTCTTATTCTCTATTTCCTTTGGGGTTTGATTATATATTTAGCCAATTTTTCACTCGACCATACCTTCAGGTGTATTGGAAAACATCTGGAGGCTCCAAGGATAGGTTTTTCTGTTTCTGGTTGAAGATCTTGTTGAGTTTTGGGGGTGATTTATCGGTATCGCTTCCTACCGTGCCATTACTCTGACGTCATCCTATATTATTTTAATTGAGGAAATGTCTGAGGTTAAATAAAGAAAAGAACTAAATGTTTATATCTCTCAATATTAAAAAAAAACTCAAGCAAAACCTTATTTGTCGTTCTGATAGATGCTTTGAAAAAAGACCACTGAGAAAATTTCAAGCTTTTAAATTATACTGTTCTCTTTTAAAGATTTCTTGTTGTCTTTCTTTAATTTTTACATTTTAAATTTTATTTTAAAATGATAAACTGTATAAGTTATCTACAGACAATTATGAGATTTATTGTCCAGGTTAAATAGGGAACAAAATTATTAAAGTCTAAGTTAATGATGAGGGTACCTATTTATGTGCTTAATCTGGAAAAACAACTCTCTCACTTTAGATTATCTCAATCTCCTCTCTTCAATATATGGCAAATCAAGTTCAATATAAATGTCAACAAAAAAAAATGGCATTATTAAGCAAGAACTGATGTTGTGACCAAAGTATTTTGCAGAGCAAACATGGCAGACCAGGCTTTAAAAGAGAACAATACAATTTACAAGCTTGGAATTTTCTCAGCAGTCTCTTTTCAGTTGATAAAAACAAAAATGTTTTTTGAGACCAGGTAAGACATGAATTTTGAATATCAAGAATTGTTACATAGGCCCTGGCCGGTTGGCTCAGCGGTAGAGCGTCGGCCTAGCGTGCGGAGGACCCGGGTTCGATTCTCGGCCAGGGCACACAGGAGAAGCGCCCATTTGCTTCTCCACCCCTCCGCCGCGCTTTCCTCTCTGTCTCTCTCTTCCCCTCCCGCAGCCAAGGCTCCATTGGAGCAAAGATGGCCCGGGCGCTGGGGATGGCTCTGTGGCCTCTGCCTCAGGCGCTAGAGTGGCTCTGGTCACAACATGGCGACCCCCAGGATGGGCAGAGCGTCGCCCCTGATGGGCGTGCCGGGTGGATCCCGGTCGGGCGCATGCGGGAGTCTGTCTGACTGTCTCTCCCTGTTTCCAGCTTCAGAAAAATGAAAAAAAAAAAAAAGAATTGTTACATAAAAAAGGGTAAAAATTAAAAATCAGTTTGGGGGCATATCTGGTCTGACTGTTACAATGGTAATCTATCCAAGGGAGGTTTCTTTTTTTGTTTTGAAGGCTCAAGACTTTGCACTCACATGGAGGCCATTTGAATCTTAAAATCATTCAATGTTCAAACCATTATTTTAATATCTGATAAATACGTGATAAGATAAATAAGTTAGCACAGATAATTGTAGAAAAATAGAGGCTTTATAACCATATAAGTTAATGGAAAATGGCAGATACCATGTCTCATTTGGAGATACTTAATCTTAAAGTTATTTCTGAGAGAAGGTTTCAGAGTTAAAGTTAAAGTCTCATTTGGAGATACTTAATCTTAAAGTTATTTCTGAGAGAAGGTTTCAGAGTTAAAGTTAGGAGTTTTAAAGGAAATAGAGTTCACTATAGAACAGTGATTCTCAATCAGGGTCAATTTTGACAGCTCCACTTCCTAGTCCTCAGAATTTTTTGGCAATGTCTGGAACCTTTTTACTTGGTACAATTGAATAGAGTCCAATGATGCTATTAAACATTTAACAATGGGAAGAACAGTCTTTCAAAACAAATATTATCCAACACAAAATGTCAATGCAAGATTGAAGAACTCTCTTAAGTATAGTTCCAGAATTCCAGAATTATGCATTCATTATGATTACAAATAATAAAAAAATCCTAGATTCTGAGTATGTCAGAAAAAAATAATTCTTTTTAAATACAAAAGAAAGATTATTTTCTTCTTAGGAACATTCATATAAGATTGTCTCACATCAAAACACCTCTAATGAGTATAAGAGCTTTGGTTTCAGCCAAATTTTATTTTAAAAATTTATTTTCTAATTACAAGCTTTTTACTTTGGCACATGCACAAAACTCTCTAATTCTAGTTCTCATTTCTGTAAATGGATGTTAGGATACTTCTATTGTATCAATTTTATAAAGAGTAAATGTTAATAATTAGAAAGACCACACAGAGCAAATAAAAACAATTGTTTATTATTGTTATCCCTATTTTATAAAAAATAATATAAACCACTCTAATTCTATGCAATTAAAATTAAAAATATCAATAATTGTCTAGGGGAAGATAGCAATAAGAAAGATTGACCCAAAGCATTATTGTTCTTAAGCCTCAAAATTTCCAGCTGACTTTTTCTTTTTTTTGGAAAGTGCCCTTGATAAAGCAGCAAAGAAACCAGACTAAGGCTAACTTTTCTCCCATATAAAAAATGTACTTGGTGTATTTTAAACTGATGGATTCCTTGGTCCAATGGGGGAGTTTTATGTCATGTACAAACCCTGAGTTGAACCTCAATAAATCACACTCTAATAATTCCTTCCTTTTGAATAGAGGTCAAAATATGACATATCTAATCATAGAATATGACAAAAGTTACATGGCACATTATAAAAGCCTCTACTATAGCAGCCTAGATAGAGACATTCTCTTGCTGGCCTTGAAGAAGCAAAAAGCCATCTTCTGACCTGCCTCTGGACAGTGTACGTGACAGGGATCTACAGGCAACCTGTAGGACCTGAAGATGGCTTCTAGCCAGCAGCCAAGAAGATACTGAGAACCTCAGTTATATAGCCAAAAGGAAATATATTCTGACAACACTCTGAATAACTTTGGAAGTAGATTCTTTCCCAGTCAAGCCACAAAATGACAGCACAGCCTGACCAACACCTTGATTTCAGCAAGCCATGTCTGGACTCCTGACTGATAGAAATTGTGAAATAATAAATGTATGTTGTATTAATCTACTATGTTTGTGGTTATTTGATATGTAGCAATGGAGAACTGATATATAAGGATTGTCAATAATAAAATGTCCCTGATGTGGAAATAAAGCTTAGTTATTTAAGGTATAAAAGGATCTCATCAATGAGATCTTTTCAGTCTTATAAATACAGCTAAGACATGAAAGGATCTCATTGGTCATGGATCTATATCAATTAGGCATGATAATCATGCCTTACAATCTTATTTTTTGATTTAAAATACATATTTAAGCACATAACACAGGCACATACATACACAAATACATATTGGTTTATAGGAGAACAAAACAAATCACAGCTATGAAAATATTCTTATGATTATTTTACTAGAAATTTGCAAGTAGATCTACAATATCTACATTTTGTTGCAAGAATTCTATATCTTATGGAGATTAAAGAGAGCCAATTAAGCCAATTTATTAACAGGAACTTTTTAAATTAGCAAAACTCCTACAACATATTATCATGCCAGTAATCTGGAGCAATATATAAATATTTCAAAGTTATTAATGCCATAGAAAATATTATAAGCACATGAAAGTCAATATAAAAAATTAAAATGCATTTATTCATTGACTAAATATAATATTGAATTAAATGGGCTTAGGAACAACCTTCTTGCAATTGAATATGTTGAAGTCAAGGTCAAGTTTTAAAGGAGTGCATGCTACATTACACTCTACATTTTTCTAAATGTCGTGGAAGGCATATTTAATTAATTCAGAAAATATATTTATGGAATTATATGTAAGTATAAAAGAAAGTCATTAACCTAATAATCAACAGAAGATAAAAGCATGGAGCAGCATTACATTTCTGTAGATAGTAAATATAGGCAATATGTGAAAAAAATTAGGAACAAAATGAAAGATGACACTTATCTGATGAAGAAAGGACTCATAGAAGGTCATATCTTCCCTCTGAACCGACCCATGTTCTTGACATGCATCCCTTCATTGCACTTAAGTCCAAGGAGAATTTTTAAACGAACTCTGACAATGTCACTTTTCTAAGAGTTTTAAGGACTCTGAATTCTTATCAACTCATGATAATATGACTCAGGGCAACATTCACATAAATTGGTCTGTTTTATAAAAATGTACTGGGCTCAAAAGCTTGATGATGTGGTGAATACCTTTTTACTATTGCAATTAAAACACACATACAAAGAAATAATTAGATACTAAAACCTTCCTAGCAATTTTTTGACAAGATGTAGTAACAGCAGCCATAAGGATTTGGCCCTGAAGCAGGATTGAAAAGAACCACAGGGGACTAAGTAAATCAGTGTTATAGTGACATTAAAGTACTTCCAGCAATAAATCATTTCAGTGTACCATCAAAAGGAAGAAAATCCCAAGGTTACATACCATTTTGAAAGTTTCTGGGGACTAAAAGATTCATGATAAACCAAAAGACTGGAAAAGAAAACCCAGTATCGATTGCAGTCCCAAACCACTCAATTGTCCCTATACCATTCTGGTCAATTGTCCCAGGCATATGCCAGGTTTGAGAAGAGCAGTTCTCTCCCTTCTTTGCACAACATGAAGAAAACATTGGGTCAATTACACAAAGTATTTTTTTCTTTTATTATTGCTTCATAATTGCAGAAATAAAAGGGTGTAAAAACAACTCATTTTAAAGACAGGTGTATCAAATTCAAATTGTGGTATTATTAGTATTACCAGTTCTATCAACATAATAACTTTACACAACTCAAATGAGGTAGCTAAACAAATTCAGATAATCCTATAAGGCATGTGCCTTCTGCAGCTCTCTCTGCCTTCTGGAGCTGCAGTAGTGAAATGGCATAATTCTCTGACTCTCTAGAGGATCATAGTTTAATGATATTTCACAGCCATGGCACATCACATTGTATTACGTTCACAGTGTCACCACAAAAGCCACAGCACCATAAAGTGATAACATCGCATAATGAGACATACAAACCCAATGTAATGTGACATACAAGAAAATCAATGCAGCATATCACTTAAAGCACCCCAGTTTGGAAGGGGGCACCTATGGGCATTTCAAATGAATTTACAGATCATTCATTTTCTACATAATTCTGTATTTCATTTCTGTGCATCTGCAGGCTTCCACAGAGAAAGCTAATGTTGAATTTGCAAGCTGTGCCATTGCACAGCCATATTTCTTTTTCAGAGGAAGCCATGGAATCAAATGTAAATATGCAGCATAAACTATTTGCAGGAGTTTAAGTAAGAGCAAGTCTTTTTAAAAAGGCATTTCTTTTTGCAAAAATTGTATAAAATGCGACAATTTCTTTAAAAAACTGACACAATTCTGACCTCTCAACATGAAAAAAATAAAGGACCCCTTTAAAAAGGAAGTAATTATGATATATAATGATGAAATGTGACAATGTGGCAAGAAAGGCTACATAGAAAAAACACAGAGTGCAGAGTAGAATTGGGCAGTAAAGCAATAAGCAGTTCCTCAGCAATACTCTTTTATCATAGAAGGAAACCCTTGTAGCCATAGCTACCCCAAAGCAAGGCAACAAGTTACTATGGGAACACTTGCCTAAACTTCCAGCACCAACACAATGACAACCCTGCCTTTGCATTTTGCACAAGGACAGTAATAGTGGTCTCGAATATGCTGATAAGCAAATCAGTTGTAATGAGTACAAGGACATACAGAGTTAATGCCAGTTAAAAGTACTTTAGGTATCCAATGCATAAAAATAGTTTATGCATCTGGTCAAGGGTATCTGTAAGCAGGAACCACTGAATTGCAAAGTTGTACAGCAACATGTCTGGAAACACTGGCTTAGACAAGAAGGTATACTAAAGGCAATTGCAGACGTTTGAGTTTATTATTTTCAAACTTTAGGGCATAATTTCAAGACAGAGTCAAAAAGTTTAAAAAACTAGATTTATAATAACATTAAAATATAGTGGAAGAAATTTTCCTAAAGACTATGATTTATACTGATGCAAATTTAAAACTCAACTTTGCATTGTTAAGGTGGAAATGTTTTTCATCATTCACTTGTTTTACCTACGTCCTATTTAAACTTTAAGAAGACCTTTAACATTAACACTGCTTCTGGCTTTCACCCAGTATTTCTGTCTATTCCCGACCATCTCCTTGTTCATTGTGCCATGTTCGGTATGACATTTGTGTGTGTGTGTGTGTGTGTGTGTGTGTGTGTGTGTGTGTGAGAGAGAGAGAGAGAGAGAGAGAGAGAATTAGGCTTATACTCCCCCAAATGATGGAATTTCATTTAGAAGTTAAAAGACATAATAAAATCATAGAAATTGTAATTATGTTTTCAAATAAGACACAGATAAGTTTTCCATCATTCTCACTTGTGTATGCAGCAAAAATGATTAGAGACACTTAGTCCAGACTACCCGTCTTCTTAACCCCATGTGCCATGACTAGCCAGGCCACTGAAAAGAGAAGGCTTATAATTTACAGTGCAGACACAGTTTAATTATTGGACCAATAAAACATAATAGTATTTGTTATGTATTAATTCTGCAAGCCAAAGGTACAAATAAATGTTATGGGATTTTGAACCCAAGGATATTTTCAAAGCATGTGTGTTATTGAGAGGAAAAATATCAATGACCATTTGGGGTAGACCAAATATGCTCGTGGGATTTTCCAACAAGAATGAATTATAGACTTTTTAATGTGAATCAAATGTCACTGTGGATATTTTGAACAGACCAAATTTCAAGAATGTTTTGACTGAACCTAATATCTTTGTGGGCATTTTGGACAGGAGCAAATATCCTGCTAGGGTTGAAGCACATGAGATCTACACTCACAACAAATTTTTAAGTGAACAGTATAGTATTGTCAACTATAACTATAATATTCTAAATCAAACCCTTTAAAATTTTTATTTTGCACGATTGAAATTTTAAATGCTTGGAAAAATAACTCTCCATTGTCCTCTCCTTTAGATACTAATAACCAACATGTTACTCTTGCCTTCAATGAATTTGACTACTTTAGATATTTCACATAAGGGAGATCACACAGTATTTTGTGTGTATGTGTGTGTGTATGTGTGTGTCTAACTAATTTGCATAATGTTCTTAAGATTCATACATGTTATTTGTACATGACAGATTTTACGTCTGCTTTTAGAGTTGAATAGTATTACATGTATGTGTATAGCATAGTTTTTTTATTCATTCATCTATCCATAGACATTTAGGTGGTTTCCACTTCTTGGCTATTAATAATACTGCAATGAACTTAGAAGTACAGATACCTTTTTGAGGTCTTATTTTAAATTCTGTTGGATAAATATATAAAGTAAGATTGCTGGTTACATTGCAATACTATTACAAATTTTTTGAAGAAACTCCATACTATTTTCCACAGTGGCTGCATTGTTTTACACACCTGCAGCAGTGCATAAGGATTCCAATTTCTCTATATTCTCACCAAAACACTTGTTATTTTCTACTTTTTATAATGAATATTTTAACAGGTGTGAGGTGATATCTCTTTGTGGTTTTTATCTACATTCCTCTGATGACTAATGATATTGAGCATCTTTTCATATAGCTGCTAACTAGTTGAAGGTCTTTGGAGAAATATCTATTGAAGCTTTTTCTCATTTTTTTTATTAAGTCATTTGTTCTGTTATTGAGTTGTAGAAGTTCCTTATATATTTGGAAGATTAATTTCTTATATCAGATATATGGTTTTCAAATATTTCTTCCCATTCTGTGAGTTGCCTTTTAACTCTGTATTGTTTGCTTTGTTGTGCAGAAGTTCTTCAGGCTGATGCTGTCCCCTTGGTCTATTTTCACTTTTGTTGCCTATGTTGTTGGTGTTATAATTAGAAAGCACTGCCAAGACTATGTCAGGAGGTTTTTCTCTTCCTCTACAAGTTTTCTAGGAATTTTATAGTTTCAGCTCCTATGTTTAAGACTATAATACATTTTGAACTGATTTAGTGTGTGGTGTAAATAGGGGTCAGATTTTGTTCTTTTGGTATGCCCTTTGGCATGGTATTTTTGGGGGTACTAAGACAAAAAGTTCTTGTGATTTTTCTACCATCTGTGATGCAACTGGTTTGTGCTTAACTGAGGTGCAGGATCCTTTAACTGGTTTTTGTACTTTTCATGCATGGAATTTTGTCTATATGTTTTGTTAAATCAGCGTTTTCAGGGAAGGCAGAAAATTGGAGGTTTCTTAGTCTGCCATCTTGTTTATGTAACTCTTCTATCACTTAGGTTACAAACTTAATCATCTAACTAGTGTGAAACCTAAAAAGATTATAAGTTAATCTTTGGCAAATACAGGCTTATATGTGACAGAAAAAAAAGGTTTTGTTAAACAACACCCATCTTAGAAGGATAAAATCAAGGACTGTTGACCATAGTAATGAGTTATTAACAATAAATCTGTTTAGAGCTCAAGCTCCCAGGAGGAATATGTCAAGAACCTCTGATTTTCCCAAGATCTATAATACATGACAGTCCCACAGTGTCTGACAAGGTATTCATGCAGCACATGTTAGTGTTAATAAATAATCACTCTTCACTGAGCAAGACACAATCTGTTTTCTACTTTAATCAAGGTCACACTATAAACATTGCATCTGAGTTTCCTTTCCCATCTCCCTTCCTCTCTATTCTCTCTTTTGTACAGCAAGGACACTGCCATGACTGATTTAGACCTTCTTTTCATTATTCAGAGACATAATGAAAGGGGACACACTTGTAAAAATAGACCCAGTCACCACTCGAGTTCAGGTGCCATTTTTTTTATAATTAAATTTATCAGGGTAACATAATTATACAGGTTTCAGGTGCCCAATTCTACTACACCTCTCTGTACACTGGATTGTATGTTCACCACCCCAAGTCAGGTCTTCATCCATCACCATTTACTCCCTCATACCTAATGGTGGGATTCAAATAATTTAACAACCGGTTGTCTGCCATAATGACTGTTTTAAGTATAAAAAAAGATATACTGAAAAGTAGTTTATTATTTCATGCATTTAATACTTAAATAAGAGCAACAAAAGAAGCACATACAACTAGATTATGTTATAAGAAAGAGTTTTAAAATATCAATGGAAAAATATTAAATAAAACCTGACAAAAACAATAACACTGTTATTTAAGATATTTCCATATTGCTTCTTGATTGGCATCCTAAACTTACGATTTTTTTTCACCTGTGGACAGAATGAACATTACTACAGGTGCTTAGAATATGCTGTTGCACAGATGAACATTAAAAAGAGTAAGGAATGTAAATTTGTGATTTCCATATTGGGTGGCTGCCCAGATGCCCACCCTAGAGAAACCCTGATTACAAGTGCCATTTTAACAATCAGTTCACTGAACTCAACAAATAATTAGGTATCAGTGCTGATGAACTGTTGTGAACCAACTGAAGCCCACCACTGCCCACACCCTCTTCCATCTTTCTACTCACACCTGGTAATCACCATGCTGATGTTTGTGTCCATGTGTTGTCTGCTGCCTTTTTTTTTTTAACAAAATTGATTCTTTAATATTTTTTTAAATTGAAGTAATGTTACTTTTTATAACATTATATAAGTTTCAGATATACTTTAATTAAATTTTTCTTCTCCACTTCCATGTTATGGCACACCTCAATACAAGACAGTTACAGAAATCTTTCCCTCGGGACAATTCAAGTCCCTACCATTTTGTCCCCTCTCTCCATCACTTCAGGAATTAGAGGAGTCTGAGAAACAATTCTCCATTTTTATTACTCTTTTCAGAACAAGGACTGGGAGTCCAAAAATGTTTCCCTTTCTCTTCTCAAATGATTAGGGTTTCCCCCTAGATGTTCTTCTAAGCCTTTTCCCAGTCAAATATGGCATTGATCCTGGGTTACTCCACAACAGAAAAACATATGTACTTGTCAGTAAAAATGTGGCAGAATTGTTTTAGTTATTATCTGTGATGTTATAAAAATGCTGTTTTTTGTCCTTTGTTTCATTTTTATTTTGTTTTTTACACCCATTACAATATACTCATTAGCACTGAATTTTATGCATCATTATGTTTTGTTCATTTCAGAAAAAGAATATGATTTTTTAAGTACAAGTTTTATTAATTCATGTGACCTTTTTTTCAAAACTAAATTTCTGATAGTGTATTACTATTTCTTTTATTTTACTTTATTTTCATTAGTTTTGATCTGTTCTAGTCAAAGAAAGATTGCTTATCAATTTTGTTCTCAAAGAAAGAGTAATTTCAAAAGTTTCATTATCAGCCAGTGTCACCCACAAGTTCCAAAGGTTGCAATATACATGTATGTGTTTTTTATGTGTTGGAGAACATTATGTCTGAAATTAAGTAATGTTTAAATTATGAGTACAATATAAAAAAATAACTTAAATTATTAAGATAATTTAAATTGGATTGAGAATTTTTAAAAAGGCTTTATCTGAAATAACCTGGTAGTCAGAAAATATGTATATAAAATCTTTTAATATCTTCACATTTATTTTAAAAAATAGGAAAATGTATTTCATGAGAATAACACTCACTTTCTCATTATAACACCAAATATTTTTTTCATGAAAAATAGATGCAGAGAACAGACTGTTGGTTGCCAGAGGCAGGAATTGGGGGTGGGCAAAATGGGTGGGGGTCAAAGGTACAAACTTCCAGTTAATGGACAATTAAGTCATAGGGATATAACACATAACATGGTGACTACAGTTAATAATACTGCACTGCATATTTAAGTTCTCAACACAAAAAATAATTGTACCTATATGTGCTGATGAATGTTAACTAGACTTATTGTGGTGATCATTTTGTAATATACACAAATATCAAATCATTATGCTGTACACCTGAAACTAATGTTATATGTCAATTATGTCCCAATAAAAAAAAGTTTCACTGGACATTAATATGTGTCCCTTATGGGTAAAATTACTCCCACTGAGTACCACTACTACAGATAGTCAAGAAGGTCATTTTCCAGCCTTTATTTCTGCATACATAATACAGAAAAAAATCATTTAAAACAATTGTCCTTTTCATTAAAATGAAGTTATCAGCTGGCCACAATGTTCTCAATTCCAATTATCTATTATACAAGCTCCTATGGTATAACCACTTATGTATCACTCTGTTCAATTAATTTGACCCCATTTTGTAGTTAAAACAACTGCATATAACCTTCAAATTCCCCAGAGATTCTACATGGTTCAAGGGAAAACTCTCTAGAAGGGCTCGCTCCTACTTATCAAAAGAATGAAATGTCACTATGTATTTCCTATGTGGTGTCAGTAAAGAAAAGAAGATCAGATTGGAAGATGTGACATCTTTGCAGCAGATGTGGAGGACTTTTTACGACCAAAAGAAAACATTTATAAAGATGTTGATCTGAAAAGCAAAATCAAATGCTGTATTTTGTACCATACTGAACTGCGTAATAAGTCTTCCTCTCTTGTGTGTGAAACTGTGCTTTTATATGATGACAGTGACATTTTATATATTTAGCCCACAGCTTTAACAGCTCCTAAATATTCATAATGCTAATTTTAAGTCACAGCATGATTTGTTAATTCTTATAACTCTGCCAAACCTTGATAAATTGGGCTAAATTTGAACCAGATTTTCTAAGCCTTGCAGGGACGTATTAATTCAATATTATTACTGTCAAGCATAAAATATGTTCAGAAGCTTCCAGCATCACATCACACCACTTCACAGCTGAAATGGCATTTCATCCCTTTAAACTGACTAACTTATCTGCCATCGAAATAACCAATAATGTTGTCAATCGTTTTGGCATTTAATGGGGTTTATTCTTTTGACCAAAACTTTAGAGCAAAAAACGAAAATAGATAAAATTATTTTAAGGAAAATAATAGCTTAGGTAGTTAATAAATATAAACTCCCATGTTTCACAAAGTTAAAAATGTCAAGAAAGAGAAGCAGCGAACTGTTGTCAGTCTACCAAATGCTATTAATGGAAAGTGGCTATAAATGAGCAAAATGAAGACATATCTGTTCTTTTTGGGGGGACATTTCAAAGGAAGTAAACATATTTCTTGCATTTCTGTTATTTACAACGTATAATAAGGTAAACTTATTCATATTGTCTGAGTAAATTTTGTTTCCTGGATATGAACCTGTGTTATTTTGGCATTGGCCTATTTTTATGGCAATAAAAACCACCAAAAAACTGAACTTGATTTAGATTTTGACTTTGGAAAAGCAGAAGATTTTTTTTTATTTTATCTGACCCCTAGGATCAAGTTAATTGCATCTGTAGTTATAAAACAAAAACATTAAAATGATCTTGAGTGTCAATGACTTAAAAGATAAATGACACAGATATTTTTCCAATAAAGTTCTTCTCTTGTGGTATTCTACTTACTATGACTCTCTGAATAACTGTCTTTATCTTTCTGTCTGAAGTTTTTTCTCCAAACTTAGCGTTCTCTCTCATGCATCTAAATCTCACTTACTTAAAGTTCTTTAATTTGGAAATTTTTCTCCCTTTTACACAATTTCTGTTCTCTCTTACACATCTTATGTTAATAAATGCTAACTTTAAAAGAAAAATAAATGCTGCCTTTGATCCCACTTCTTCTGGCTACCACTTTATTTTTTCATATTCAGAGCAAAATTTTTTGTAAAAATGTCTATTAGTCTTTTTCTCAAATTCCTAAGTCGCATATAGTACTTTTCTTTGAAAATGTTGTATACATATATTAATTTTCTGGCTTTTTTTTCTTTTTTTGTATTTTTCTGAAGTTGGAAACGGAGAGGCAGTCAGATAGACTAGACTCCTGCATGCGACCAACAAGGATCCACACGGCATGCCCAACAGGGGGCGATGCTCTGCCCATCTGGGTGTCACTCTGTTGCATCCAGAGCCATTCGAGCGCCTGAGGCAGAGGCCATAGAGCCATCCTTAGTGACCGGGCCAACTTTGCTCCAATGGAGCCTTGGCTGTGGGAGAGGAAGAGAGAGACAGAGAGCAAGGAGAGCGGGAGGGGTGGAGAAACAGATGGGCACTTCTTCTGTGTGCCCTGGCTGGGAATCAAACCCAGACTCCTGCACACTAGGCCAATGCTCTACCACTGAGCCAACTGGCCAGGGCTGGCTTTTTTTTTTCTTAAAAAGATTTTACTTTTCATAGATTTAAGTTCACAGAAAAACTAAGCAAAAAGTATAGATATTTCCCATATTTTCTCTTCCCCTCTCATACTTAAAGCTTCCCCCACTCTCAACACATAGTATCAGAATGATACGTTTATTATGATTGATGAATCTACATTGACACATCACAATCACTCGAAGTCTACAGTTTACACCAGAGTTCACTCTTGATGTACATACTATAGGTTTTGCCATTGTATAATATTATGTACCCATCATTATAGTATCATAAAAATAGTTTCAATGCTTTAAAAATTCTCACTGAGTGTCCTATTTACTTTTTACCCCCAAACTCTTGGAAACAGTGATATTTTTACTGTCTCCATTGTTTTACTTTCAACATTATTTTTAAACCCATTTGAATGTTTTTATCCAACTATGCCACAACTACTCCTACTGAGATCACTAATATTTTGTCAAGCAAAATAAAATGGTCCATCACTAAGACTCAAATTAGTTCAATCCCTGGCTGGTTGGCTCAGTGGTAGAGCGTCAGCCTGGCGTGCAGGAGTCACAGGTTCGATTCCCAGCCAGGGCACACAGGAGAAGCGCCCATCTGCTTCTCCACCCTTCCCCCTCTCCTTCCTCTCTGTCTCTCTCTTCCCCTCCCGCAGCCAAGGCTCCATTGGAGTAGAGTTGGCCCGGGTGCTGAGGATGGCTCCATGGCCTCTGCATCAGGCGCTAGAATGGCCCTGATTGCAACAGAGTGACGCCCCAGAGGGGCAGAGCATCGCCCCCTGGTGGGCTTGCCGGGTGGATCCCAGTTGGGCACATGCTGGAGTCTGTCTGACTGCCTCCCTGTTTCCAACTTCAGAAACATACAAAAAAAAATTAGTTCAATATTTTATTATTAACAGTTTATCATAACCTATTCTTAAAAAACATATGTATCTTGGTTTCCATGATGCCACGTCCTTTGGGTTTCATCCTTTTCCACTCTAGACATTTGTATTCAATTTCATTCATGACTCTTCTTCCTCCTCTGAACAAATTTTAAATGTTAGGGAACTCTTAATTTGGATCTGGCCTTCTTTTCTATTCTAAATACATTAACTGTATTTTATTCAACTGAAAAACTTCAAATAACATCAATTTGTCAAAGTTGCCAGTATTTATATATAACTTTTAGCCTTAGAGATAAGATAGAATAGATAAATTCTCCCTGTTTCTCCTATTAAATACAACTAGACACTCTGGACATTATATATAAAACAAAAAGAAGACTCTAAAAGACAGAGAGAAACAGGCAAGCATTTTGGGAATATCCCAAGGAATGACATAGCGGTGTTTTTTTCAGGTTATTTCTTTGCTGAATACAGGCCAGACTGGGTGCTGAAGAAGACATCTGCCTAGAAACAGCAATGGGTACAGACAATAAGAAAAGCCAAAGCAGTCTGTTCTCACTAGACAAAGGACCAGGAAAGGAGCATCCTAACAAGACAAAAAAAAACTTTCAAACAACGTGATTAAAATGTGACCCCACTATCACCGTTGCTGGCAGAGGCTGAATTGGAAACTGTCCTTCCAGTATTGCTTTCTATGAGGATCCCCATGTTCTCACTGGGGTGGTTTTAAGAAACCAAATGTGGACCTGGGACTTGATCCTCACTCGGCAGTAGGAGCCCCCTACATACACCCAGAGTGCCAGTGGAGCCACATAAGAGCAGTAATGAGGTTCCCCTCCCAGTCTAAAGGGATCTCTTTAGAGGCCTGCTGGGAGCATGAGTTATTACCCCACCCAGCAGTAATGATGTTATGTTCCTTTGTTGGCATGGTATCAGTGGAGGACTGCTAACACAGAAGACTTCATTAAGATCCAGATTCTCATGATACAATATCCAAAATGTCCAGGATGCATCAGCAACCACTTACTAAGCTCAAAACAAAATGAACAAACAAAAAACCAAAACCAACAAACAAAAACCAGAAAATATCTTAAATGACATTAGAAACTAAAATCAACATTGTGATGATACAGATGTTGGAATTATCTGACAAGGATTTTAAAGCAGCCATCACAAAGATACTTCAATGAGCAATTATGAACATGATTTGAGGAAATAAAAAACCAGAAAGCTTCATCAAAGAAATACAAAGTGTCACCAAAGAAAACATAAAGAACGAAATAGTCTTATCAAGCAATGGTACAGTACATAGAGTATTTACCTGGGAAGCTGAGGACCCAGGTTCAAAACTCTGAATCTCTGGCTTGGGCGTGGGCTCACCAGCTTAAGTGCGGGGTTGCCAGTTTGAGCGTGGGATCATAGACATGACCCCATGGTCACTTCAGGCCAAAGGTGGCTGACTTGAACCCAAGGTCACTGGCTTTAGCAAGGGGTCACCTGCTCTGCTGGAGACCCCCGATCAAAGCACATATGAGAAAGCAATCCATGAACAACTAAAGTGCCACAACTACAAGTTGATGCTTCTCTTCTCTCTCCCTTCCTATCTATCCATCCTTGTCTCTCTCTCTCTCTCTCTCTCTCTCTCTCTCTCTCTTACACACACACACACACACACACACACACACACACACACACACACACACAAAGAAAAATGAAATAAAGTGCTGTGAATGATTCCAACAGGAGAATGGAGATAGTACAGGAAAGAATCAGTTAACTTAAAGACAGAAGAGAAAAATTACTCAGTCTGAACAACAGAGAGAAAATAGACTAAAGAAAAATGAGCAGAGCCTCAGGAATCTATAGGACTATAACACAAAGTCTCACATTTCATGTCATCTGAGTCTTCAGAGGAATGGAGAAAGAGAGTAGAGCTGAAAATGTATTTCAATAACTAATGGGTGAAAAATTATAAAATCTGGAGAAAAAAACAGAAACTTATAAATTTAAAAATCTGAGTGAACCACAAATAAAAAAATAATAATAAATCTATGCCAAGATATATCAGAATCAAACTTTTGAAAACCAAAGCAAAGAAAAATACCTTAAAAGCATTGAGAAAGAAATGTTATCTTACCTTTAATGGATTAAACAGTTCAAAAGAGTATATGTAGATTTCTCATCAGAAACCATGGAGGTCAGAAGTGGCATAACATTCTCAAGTACTAAAGGAAAAAAAGCTATCTTCCTAAACAAATAAACAAGTAAAAAAATCGGCTCTGAAATTTTGATTTTTTTAAACATGTGACTTTTGATTGGCTTTTTTATGAGTGATAGCCCCAAAGAGCAAAACTATTCTCTCTTTCAATCTTAAATGTTGCCAGATACCTTCAGAAGAGCTGAAATTTTTATTCTGATATATATATCATTTCAAATTTATATAATTTTGATATTTCAATAAAAGAATGTTCAAAGTCCATTATAAAGCGTTCTATTAGAAAATAAAATATCAGCACACAAATCATTATTCAACAACTTACTACCTATCGGAACTTGGTTAAAACTATCTATCTCTCGACTTAATTTTTTCATCTATTAAATAGAATGGTAATATATGTTGTATATCTCACAAAGAAGATCAAAAAGTATAAGATATAAAGTAGAGGTTTTATAGATTACATCATTTAAAAATTTTTTAAGACTTTATTCATTTTAGAGAGGGGAGAAAGAGAAAGAGAAAGAGAAGGAAGGAGGGAAGAGTAGGAAGCACAGGGCAGGCCCAGGGTTTCAAACCAGCGACCTCAGCATTCCAGGTCACTGCTTTACCCACTGCACTACCACAGGTCAGGCAATTACATCACTTTTGTTATTAATAAAAATACATAGAGATGTGCATCATTCAATTTATTTTTTAAAATATTGAGCACAATTTTACTAGATATGGGAGAAACAACGATATCAGTGTTTATGTTTAGGGTACCTAACTGAAGAGACAGACCTGTATACATTTTATAAAAGCAACATGATAAGGCAAAACATATTAATTAATACAAATATAAATTTTTATGGAAGTTGCTAGAACCTTACTGTAAACACCTGGAAATAAGTCTGGGCACTGCCACATATGTCACTGGATAGATGATTAATGTCTCTGAAGTTCAGTGTCTTCACTGACAACATGAGGATAAAAATAATGTATCATCACAGAAGGGTTGTGAAGCCAATAACAAAAATTAATGTGAAGCATTCAGCTAAAAGAGACCCATTGCAGTCCACAAATGATAGATTATTATTATAGTTATTCACCATAAAATTATTTATCAGGAGTAGCTTTCACGTGACATGGGTTTTGACAAGTGCAGGCTTTCTAGAAAAAGTACATTGTGTATTATAAGTGTATCCTAAGCTGATAATGCAGAATATTGAAAGCCAAAGAGCCAGAAAGCTTAGGATAAGTTCAGTATTCTAATAGGTTTGGAATACAATATAAATGTCACGAACAGTACTGACTTCATATCATATTACTGACAATAAAGAACTGAGAAGGGTGCTGGAGAACAGACTGGGCATGATAATCATGGAATTTCTTAAAAGTACTTCTGATGGCAAAGAGAAAGGCATATATGAAAGTTTGGAGGCCCGAATCAGGAAAATATTTATAATTACAATCCTGTACCAAAACTCAGGCAGCAGTTGATAAAGGCCTGAATTAAAAAGAGTAAATGAGCAAAAATATTGACAGATATATGAAGTAGAAGAAAGAAATGTTAGAATAACACAAGTGCCCTTGTTCACTGAGAAGACTTACACATAGTACTAATAGAAAACATACAGGAAAAGGTTTTCTGACTTTTACATTTTTACCACCACAAAACCCTGATGTGAGAGACCATGAGAACTGTGTCAAAGACCAAAATTATTCATCCTAGATTTTCTTTTGTTTTGTGTTTGTGCCAAACAACCTTCTCCCTTTCTTGGGCAAATATGGTGACTTACTGACTCTGGCTGGGAAAGCAAATAACTGAATGCCTAGTTATTGACACTTAAGAATGACATCTTTTTTAATGACTCAGTGGGTGTGATATTCAGTAATGGAAGTTTTTAATTTGTGATTTTGATACATCAAGACCTTTCTCCACAGCTGAATATTGTCTGCTGATGGCATTGTCTGCAGGGATCCCATCCACATATGCTGCATACAATTTCTTGCTATGTACTCTACATAATTGAATGATGTCCTCAGCACTAGTTTTCCATAAATATCACTTAAAATGACCTTGAAATATTCTTTCTTCTTCAAATACTCTTTTTCTAGCTTTGATCATTAATCAAATGAACTAACATAATATTATTTGTGTTGATCTTAGAAAATAATAAAAATATGATAAGACATTGAAGTCAAATTGTTTTCTCTGGCACCACCAATTATATTAAGTGATACTTTATTAGGATAATCTATCTCTATAAATGTAACACACATAAGAATACAAATGCTGATATACAGTTGTATTTACTGAGTGTTGCAATTGGCCAAACACTGTTTTAAGGACTTTATATATATTTTATTGTTTTTAAACCATAAAAGATGGATAACATATTTAGCCCCATTTGACATATATGTGAAGTGAAGCTTAATTTAATGACAATGCTCAAAATCAGGATGAAAGGTGGTGAATTAATTAAATCTGACTCAAAGACTTTATTCCTAGTCACTATAATATGGTAGTATGTATTCTAACATGTGCATAACTGTTTAAAAATGTGTGCACACCTATATATACTTGATCACTTAAATGCTCTTAACAATAAGTAATGTATCTCAATGCAGATTTTAAGAAATCCATGTAAGCCCTGTTATAGAGTTATGCTTTGAAACAAAGCAAAACTACATCCAGCTATAGGGTGATTTGTTATTTGTCTTCCTCTTGGCCAGTCTATTCATAAATCTGAATTAAAACTGCCTGACAAACTCTAAAATTCTACTTCCATTGTCATTTATTAGTAATACCAAGCAAATTAAGTTTCCAGAAACCTCTTCATAATTTCTAAAAATAGCAAGATTTGAATTTCAGTTTTCTACACCAACAACCTTACAAAATGCCTATAATTAGGACACTTTAAATGAACTCAGGGAAATATAAAATGTAATTTTCAGGTCACTCAATTTGTTCCAAAACAGTCTGAGTTACTCCAGCATGAGAGGTATGACTACACATAAATGAGTGACTTAATAAGCAATTTTTAAAAATCAATCTTATTACTGTTGAGCACAGGTCAAAAACTGGCATTGTACAGGCCAGAATTTTTTCCCTCAGTTGTGTTTTGTTTGGCCTATATAATTTTCACTTGTCCACAGTTGTAAATCTTTTAAAATAGTTGCCAATATTTAAAAATTGGGAGATATATAAAACCTAAGTTTCTGGATTCTTTTAAAAATGAGTGCAGATCTGGCAAAATGGGCACTCTTTCTCTCATGGCAACTCTAATTCTTACGTGAACAATTTCCCGGCAATTGGTTCACTGTGATTCCATCCTTCCTCTATTCTTTAAACTTGACTATATTTTCCTAATGCTCAGACAGCTTTATTTATTTAGATTACCTGTACAACCTCTATAATTATTTGTTTCTGGGTATCTGGTTAAGCACTATAACTACTATTTTGATATATCTGTGCATACATATAAATTTTATGATTTCTTTTTTTTTTTCTTTTTGTATTTTTCTGAAGTTGGAAACAAGGAGGCAGTCAGACAAACTCCCGCATGTACCCGACTGGGATCCACTCGGCATGCCCACCAGGGGGCAATGCTCTGCCCATCAGGGCCTTGCTTTGTTGCAACCAGAGCCATTCTAGCACCTGAGGCAGAGGCCATAGAACCATCTTCAGTGCCCGGACCAACCTTGCTCCAATGGAGCCTTGGCTGTGGGAGGGGAAGAGAGAGACAGAGAAGAAGGAGAGGGGGTGGTGGAGAAGCAGATGGTGCTTCTCCTGTGTGCCCTGGCCGGGAATTGAACCCAGGACTCCTGCACGCCAGGCTGATGCTCTACCTCTGAGCCAACTGGCCAGGGCAATTTTATGATTTCTTAATTGTATTTGTGATAGGAGGACTTCTAAGATGCCACCTACCCTCAAATCCAAAATTTACAGGCCCTGGAGTACATACATCTTCTCCTAGTTGTTCATTCAAACACTAATCCGGGTGCTACTGTGAAGGAATTTTGTAGATACAGTTACAGTCTCAAACCAATTGACCTTCACAGCAGCCATATTATCAGGGTGGGTCAGCAGGTCAGAAAGAGGCTTTCAGAGATTGCATTCCACTTGTGTGGATGAGCAAAGATCTCTTTTGTGAACTGCTTCTGGGCCACTTAACAAAGGACTGTGGGCAGCCTATAATGCTAATAGTTGCCCCCAACTACAGTTAGAAAGAAAATAGAGACCTTAATCCTACAACTACAAAGAAAGGAATTCTCCCAAATCCAATGTACTTGGAAGAGGATCCAGAGCTCAGGTGAGAACCAGAGCCGTGGTTAATATCTAGATTTTAGCGCAATGAGACCCTGAGCAGAAAACTCAACATGCAGAGTCTAGACTTCTGACCTAGAGAATTTGTAAGATAATTTTATTTCAAGCCTCTTAGGTTAATGGTCATTTTTAGATCAGCACCAGAAAGCCAATACAATAGTCAGTCATCCTCCCAATCATCTTCTTGTGAAAAATTATTAACATTAACATTCTTTTTTTCAGTTAGTTGCCAAGGTGTGTTGATTCTTTCTATTTACTTTGTTACTTCATTGACATAGTATGATCTCTTACACTCCATACCTGAAATTAATTTATTCTTTTGCTTGGTCTTCATATCTCTAGTTATTTCTCCAACACAAATACAAGATGTTCCATATTTCTATTTTAAGCTTTCAGAAACACTTTTCAAAATCTTTGAGTCCTTATTGAGTCATTAAAAATGAATAATCTGAGTCTTGCCTACTTTTTTTTTTTTGTATTTTTCTGAAGCTGGAAACGGGGAGAGACAGTCAGACAGACTCCCACATGCGCCCGACCGGGATCCACCGGGCACGCCCACCAGGGACGACACTTTGCCCACCAGGGGGCGATGCTCTGCCCCTCCGGGGGGAGGGGGGTCGCTCTGCAGCGACCAGAGCCACTCTAGCGCCTGGGGCAGAGGCCAAGGAGCCATCCCCAGTGCCCAGGCCATTTTTGCTCCAATGGAGCCTTGGCTGTGGGAGGGGAAGAGAGAGACAGAGAGGAAGGAGGGGGTGGGGGTGGAGAAGCAAATGGGCGCTTCTCCTATGTGCCCTGGCCGGGAATCGAACCTGGGTCCCCCGCATGCCAGGCCAACGCTCTACCACTGAGCCAACTGGCCAGGGCCATTCTTGCCTACTTTTATAGGACTTCCTACAATGCAGCGCAGCCGAGTTAGAGAACCCTTGTTTGTTACATGTGTTTTTTATTAGACAATAAACTCATGAGTACAGTGCCTGGAAATGGTCATGATATGTCCTAGAGCACTATTACTACCTTTAAATTTCTAGACATATATTCCTGGATCTTAAGTTTCTCTATAAGAATTAAAATTTAATGTTTTTTACATTTTCTGTAACTAATCAATACATGAAAAATGTTATATAAGCCCTGGCCTGTTCACTCAGTAGATAAAAATGTTAAAAATAACTGAGTTGATTCCAACATTGACTTGTAAGGGTCAGGGGAGCAGGTAGATCCCAGTCGAGGCACCTGTGGGAGTCTGTTTCACTATCTCCCCTCTTCTCACTTAAAAAAACATAGTAATAAGTGAAATCTGAGAAATGGCTCTGTGAGGAGCACTCCCAATACCTATTCCAAAAATTTTAACAAGTTCTACAACCAGTGACAGAAAAATTGATCCCTGGAGCGTCTGTAAGTCCTACACACTGAACAAAAAGGTATGATTGGGCGAAAAGGTGGCTAAATATATAAATCAACCCTGAAGGAAATAAGACAGAGAACGGAACACTCTGCCTTCCTCACTAACCTGTGCAAGAAATGCTTTCACTTGGAACTGAGAGAAAGTGAGGGCTGGGGGCGTGGAAGGAGCCAGGCTGGGGCACAGACATTCAAGCTGAGGAAAAAGTGTGCCCGTAGCGACTCAGCCCACGCGAGCTAACGCCAGCACCAGACCCCGGCAAAGGCAGGTGAGCGGCGGCCTCCATTACCCCCGATATCCTGGTCGGCAAGTGTGGACAGTGTGCGAGAGGTTCCTCCTAACGCCCCAAGAGTGGGTGCCTGTGTTCTCGGACAGAGGGGCAGAGTCAGAGACTTCTGCATGAGCTGCGACCAGAGTCTTGGTGTAATCCAGGGGTCCCCAAACTACGGCCCGTAGGCCACATGCGGCCCCCTGAGGCCATTTATCCGGCCCCCACGGCACTTTCAGAAGGGGCATCTCTTTCATTGGTGGTCAGTGAGAGGAACATAGTTCCCATTGAAATACTGGTCAGTTTGTTGATTTAAATTTACTTGTTCTTTATTTTAAATGTTATATTTGTTCCCGTTTTGTTTTTTTACTTTAAAATAAGATATGTGCAGTGTGCATAGGGATTTGTTCATAGTTTTTTTTTTATAGTCTGGCCCTCCAATGGTGTGAGGAACAGTGAACTGGCCCCCTGTGTAAAAAGTTTGGGGACCCCTGGTATAATCCCTGCTCCCTGGACAGCACAGGGGAGTGCGCGAAAGCAAACTTCCCTATGCCTGGACTTCTCGGGGCGGGCAGGAAACCTCCGCCTACCATTCAGAATATTCCCAGGGAAGAAAACATATGGAAGTTCTAGGGGGAGGGGCACACAGGCAGCTTGCAGACAGTCTCTGGAGCAGATCTCCGGCTCCAATCAAAGAAATTAGCTTAACCCACAGTCTGCTCACCACCCAACTGGCTTACGCGGATCTGGCTGATAAGTTCTCTCTCAGCTCAGCTATCTAAGAGACGTGATATTTTTTTAGTGCCTCTTGCTTTGCATGTAGTGGCAGGGGCAACTTCCTGTCAGCCGATACAGGGTGAAAAACACATTCCTATGGAACTAACCTCAGAGAACACTGCAGAAGTTGGACAGGCTAGGCTGCAGGCTTTTTAACAAGGAAGAAGCCTGCAGAGAGCAATCCCATGGAACGCTAAGGCAAATTTAACTAGATATACCTGGGGAACCTTAGAAAGGATCCTGTACAGAAGTAAACACGCCCCCCTACCTGCTTAAGCTGTGGCTCTGATTAGCAGAGCTTTCATACTCAGGGCTGTGTGCTAAAAAGAGGGACTTGGCAGCTTTTTAATACATCCTGTTCTGCAGGGAGTGACTAAGGCATCTTTTTCCCAGCCAATACAGGTTACAAAGTGCAAAAAGCCTGGGGAAAGTGGTCCCACAGAGTGCTGAGGCATACTGGACATGCCTGGAGGCTCATAGAAAGACACCTTGAGAGCAATTGGCTCCCAGCCCTGCCTGATTACGCTAGCAGCTCTGACTTACAGAGCCTTACACAGAGCCCTGCGCTGAGTGGGGATAGAGTGGAGATTTGCCAGCTCTTTGAGCCTCTTGCTCTCCAGGCAGTGGCAGCTCCAACCTCATAGCTGGATCACCAGGCTGCTAAGTCAGGAAGAAGAGACTAGGGGACAGGCTCTGGGAAAACAGACTCTTCCATTATTGTAGCCTGCAAATACTAACAAGCCCTGAATACCAAGGAGACTGAGGCCTAATATATGACATCACCATAGAGACACATCAACTGCAAATCTCTACCTAAGCATGCCACAGGGGCAGAGCCTGGGGTACAGAGCCACCGACAAGGAAGAGGAAGAGGAAAGAAAAAAGAAGAAATTAACCTCTCAAAATCAAGAAAAATCCAGGCTTTAAAACTTTATCCACTTTTTTTTGTTTCTTAAATCTTCACATCTTTGTTTTTCTTCCACCTTGGTCCTTTTATTCTCTGTTCATCTTATTCTTTTCTCTTCATCTTGAACTACATTACTCATAAGTGTTACGTTTCCCCTTTTTTTTCTTTTTTCTTTTTTCTTTTTATCTATAAGGGTTACACCCCAAAACCCTTAAATCTCTCCTTTTTTTTCCTTTTATTTTCTCCCTCTCTCTTAGTTTCTTCTTTTCTCTTTTACTTTTCCTCTCATTCAATCCTCACTCATGAACAAATTATATTATTTTGGACTCAAATTTTTTCTTTGTGGTATTTTGTGTGCTTTTTACTTTGCTTTTTAACTCATTAGCATTCCCCCAACCCCGGCTCTCCATTCTATGTAGTTTTTGTTCCACTTAATACAATAGTATTTTTTTTTTCTTATTTCCTTCTTATCCTTTTCACTATTTCTCTCATTCCACCATCATTTAAAGCAAATTATTATATTCTTGATCCAAATTTTTTTCCTTTTTTTGCATTTTGTGGGTCCCTATCTGCTTCTTTGCCCCTTTATCACTTCTCCCCAACTCAGGCCCTCTGTTATAGGTAGTTTATGTTCCATTTAACACAATATAATTCTCAGTTTTTTACAGTATTTTCTCAAAGAAGGAAGAAAAAAATAATAATAATAATTTCTGTTTAATTATTTTTTATTTTCTATATTTTTTTCTTTATTAATTCTCATTAGTGTTATTAAAAAAACCACCCTCAGATGCCATTAAGGAAAAGGAAATCGAATATCATGGATACAAAAAGACAGAGATGTAGCACAGATAGATGAGGAAAAATCTATACAAAAAATTTTAAAAGATTGGAAACCTTGGAGTTAAATGACAGAGAATTTAAAATAGAAATCCTAAAAATACTTAGATATACAAGAAAACACAGAAAGGCAATTTAGGGAGCTCAAAAACAACTCAACAAACACAAGAAATATATTACCAAGGAAATTGAAACTATGAAAACAAATCAAACAGATATGAAAAACTCAATACATGAATTGAAAAATGAGGTAACAAGCTTAGCTAATAGAACAAGCCAGATAGAAGAGAGGATTAGTGACATAGAAGACAGGCAACTTGAGGCACAACAGAGAGAAGAAGAGAGAGACTCAAGAATTTTAAAAAGTGAGAAAGCCCTACAAGAATAGTCTGACTCCATCAAAAAGAGTAACATAAGAATAATAGGTATATCAGAAGAAGAGAGAAAAATGGAATGGAGAACATATTCAAACAAATAATAGACAAGAACTTCCCAAGCCTGTGGAAAGAACTAAAGCCTCGAATTCAAGAAGCAAACAGAACACCAAGTTATCTTAACCCCAACAAACTTACTCCAAATCACATAATAATGAAATTGGCACAAACCAATGACAAAGAAAAAATTCTCAAGGCAGCCAGGGAAAACAAGAATACAACATATAAAGAAAGGCCTATGAGATTATCATTGGATTTCTCAGCAAACTCTACAAGCTAGAAGAGAGTGGACCCCAATATTGAAAGTTTTGAAAGAGAGGAATTTCCAACCAAGAATACTATACCCATCAAAGCTATTCATCAAATATGAAGGAGAAATAAAAACATTCACAGATACAGAAAAGATGAGTGAATTTATCATCAGAAAACCCCCACTTCAGGAAATACTAAAGGGCATTTTCCAACCAGATACAAAGAACAAAACAAAACAAAACCACAAGTAAAAGCTCCACCAAGAACACAGTAAAACCAAATTTAAACTGTGACAGCAAAAACAATAAAGGGGAGAGGACAAAGATTAACAGTAGCAAAGGACAATGGAGTGCAGAAGCACTCATAAGATAGTGTACTACAATGAACATGGTAGGTACACTTTTCATTACTTAATGGTAACCACTCCTGAAAAAGCCACAACAGAAGCACATGACTTGAAAAAGGAAGTAACAGAGGAAAGAAGTATGGATTACAACCAACTACAAATGATAGAAAAACAAAAGAGAAGAATCAAACAAGATACAAAACTAACAGAAAGCAATATATAAAATGGCAATAGTAAATCCTCAAGTGCCTATAGTAAATGGCAAGTGTCATCAATTACACTAAATGTAAATGAATTCAACTCACCAATAAAAAGACACAGAGTAGCAGATGGATTAAAAAAGAAAATCCAACTGTATGCTGCCTACAAGAAACACATTTAAGCAACAAGGATAAAAACAAATTCAAAGTGAAAGGCTGGAAAATGATACTCCAAGCAAATAACATCCAAAGAAAAGCAGGTGTAGCAATACTCATATCTAACAATGTTGACTACAAGACAGCAAAAGTAATCAGACAAAAAGATGGTCATTTCATAATGATTAAGGGGACAATGAATCAAGAAGACATAACACTTCTTAATATATATGCACCAAACCACGGTGCACCAAAATATATAAGACAGCTACTGACTGACCTAAAAACAAAAACGGACAAAAATACAATTATACTTGGAGACCTCAATACACCACTGATGGCTCTAGATCATTCATCCAAACAGAAAATCAATAAAGATATATTGGCCTTAAAGGAAACACTAGAGTAATTGGATATGATAGACATCTACAGGACATTTCATCCCAAAGTGACTGAGTATACATTTTTCTCCACTGTACATGGATCATTCTCAAGAATTGACCATATGTTGGGCCACAAAAACAACATCAGCAAATTCAGAAAAATTGAAGTTGTACCAAGCATATTTTCTGATCATAAAGCCTTGAAACTAGAATTCAACTGCAAAGAAGAGGAAAAAAATCCCACAAAAATGTGGAAACTAAACAACATACTTTTAAAAAATGAATGGGTCAAAGAAGAAATAAGTGCAGAGTTCAAAAGATATATACAGACTAATGAAAATGACAATACGACATATCAGAATCTCTGGGATGCAGCAAAAGCAGTGATAAGAGGGAAGTTCATATCACTTCATGCCTATATGAACAAACAAGAGAGAGCCCAAGTAAACCCTTAACTTTACACCTTAAGGAACTAGAAAAAGAAAAACAAACAACCCAAAACCAGCCGAAGAAAGGAAATATTAAAAATCAGAGCAAAAATAAATGAAATAGAGAACAGAAAAACTATAGAAAAAATTAATAAAAAAAGGAGCTGATTCTTTGAAAAGATCAACAAAATTGACGAACCCTTGGCAAGACACACCAAGGAAGAGAAAGGACTCATATAAACAAAATTCAAAATGAAAGAGGAGAAATCACCACAGATATCATAGATATACAAAGAATTATCATAAAATACTATGAAAAACTATATGCCACCAAATTCAACAATCTAGAAGAAATGGATAAATTCCTAGAACAATACAACCTTCCTAGACTGAGTCATGAAGAAGCAGAAAGCCTAAACAGACCAATTAGCAGGGAGGAAATAGAAAAAACTATTAAAAACTTCCCCAAATATAAAAGTCCAGGCCCAGACGGCTATACTAGTAAATTCTATCAAGCATTCAAAGAAGACTTGGTTCCTATTCTACTCAAAGTCTTCCAAAAAATTGAAGAAGAGGCAATACTTCCAAACACATTTTATGAGGCCAACATAACCCTCATTCCGAAACCTGGAAAGAATAGCACAAAAAAAACCAAAAAAAAAAAAACTACAAACCAATATCTCTAATGAATACAGATGCTAAAATAATAAACAAAATACTAGCAAATTGAATACAACAACATATTAAAAAAATAATACATCATGATCAAATGGGATTCATCCCCGAATCTCAAGGATGGTTCAACATATGTAAAACAAAACAAAGAACAAAAACCACATGATCTTATAAATAGATGCAGAAAAGGCATTTGATAAAATACAACACAATTTTATGATTAAAACACTCAACAAAATGGGTATAGAAGGAAAATATCTCAACATGATAAAGGCCATTTATGATAAACCATTAGCTAACATCATATTAAGTGGCATAAAACCCAGGACTTTCCCCCTTAAATCAGGAACAAGACAGGGGTTTCCACTCTATCCACTCTTATTTAACATGGTGCGAGAAGTTCTAGCCAGAGCAATCAGACAAGATAAAGAAATAAAAGGCATTCCTATCAGAAAAGAAGTAAAGGTTTCACTTTTTGCAGATGATATGATCCTATACATTGAAAACCCCAAAGACTCCACAAAAAGATTACTAGAAACAATAAACCAATACAGTAAGGTCACAGGATACAAAATTAATAAACAAAAGTCCATAGCCTTTCTATATGTCAGCAACAAAACATTAGAAAACAAACTAAAAAAAACAGATAATCTCTTTCATGGCTACAACAAAAACAATAAAATACCTAGGAATAAACATAACAAAGAATGTAAAGAACCTATATAACAAAAACTACAAAGCATTGTTAATGGAAATTGAAAAAGATACAATGAAATGGACAAATATTCCTTGTTCTTGGATAGGAAAAATAAATATAATCAAGATGGCCATATTACCCAAAGCAATATACAAATTTAATGCAATTCTCATCAAACTTCCAATGACATTTTTTGAAGAAATGGAACAAAAAAATCATCAGATTTATATGGAAGTATAAAAAAACCCAGATAGCCAAAGCAATCCTAAGCAAAAAGAATGAAGCTGGGGGCATTACTATACCTGACTTCAAAGTATATTATAGAGCCACGACAATCAAAACAGCATGGTATTGGCAGAAAAATAGACACTCAGACCAATGGAACAGAATAGAAAGTCCAGAAATAAAACCACATATATATTGTCAAATAATTTTTGATAAAGGGGCCAACAACACACAATGGAGAAAAGAAAGCCTCTTCAACAAATGGTGCTGGGAAAACTGGAAAGCCACATGCAAAAGAATGAAACTTGACTACAGTTTGTCCCCTTGTACTAAAATTAATTCAAAGTGGATCAAAGACCTAAATATAAGACCTGAAACAATAAAGTACATAGAAGAAAACATAGGTACTAAACTCATGGACCTTGGTTTTAAAGAGCACTTTATGAATTTGACTCCAAAGGCAAAGGAAGTGAAAGCAAAGATAAATGTATGGGACTACATCAGACTAAGAAGTTTTTGCTCAGCAAGAGAAACCGACAACAAAATAAACAGACAGCTAACTAAATGGGAGATGATATTTTCAAACAAAAGCTCAGATAAGGGCCTAATATCCGAAATATATGAAGAACTCATAAAACTCAACAACAAACAATCCAATAAAAAAATGGGAAGAGGACATGGACAGACACTTCTCTCAGGAAGATATACAAATGGCCAACATAGATATGAAAAGATGCTCATCTTCATTAGTTATTAGAGAAATGCAAATTAAAACTACAATGAGATACCACCTCATACCTATTAGATTAGCATTTATCAACAAGACAGGTAATAGCAACTGTTGGAGAGGCTGTGGAGAAAAAGGAACCCTCATCCACTGTTGGTAGGAATGTAAAGTAATACAACCATTATGGAAGAAACATGGTTGTTCCTCAAAAAACTAAAAATAGAACTTCCATATGACCCAGCAATCCCTCTACTGGGTATATACCCCCAAAACTCAAAAACATTGCTACATAAAGACACATGCAGCTCCATGTTCATTGCAGCATTGTTCACAGTGTCCAAGACATGGAAACAACCAAAAAGGCCTTCAATAGCCCTGGCTGGTTGGCTCAGTGGTAGAATGTCGGCCTGGCGCGCAGAAGTCCCGGGTTCAATTCCCAGCCAGGGCACACAGGAGAAGCGCCCATCTGCTTCTCCACCCCTCCCCCTCTCCTTCCTCTCTGTCTCTCTCTTCCCCTCCCGCAGCCTGGGGAGGCTCCATTGGAGCAAAGATGGCCCAGGTGCTGGGGATGGCTCCTTGGCCTCTGCCCCAGGCGCTAGAGTGGCTCTGGTCGCAACAGAGCGACACCCTGGAGGGGCAGAGCACCACCCCCTGGTGGGCAGAGCATCGCCCCCCTGGTGGGCGTGCCGGGTGGATCTCGGTCGGGCGCATGCGGGAGTCTGTCTGACTGTCTCTCCCCATCTCCAACTTCAGAAAAATACAAAAAAAAAAAAAAAAAGGCCTTCAGTAGATGACTGGATAATGTAGATGTGGTACATACATACTATGGAATACTACTCAGCCATAAGAAATGATAACATCAGATAATTTACAACAAAATGGATGGATCTTGATAACATTATACAGAGTGAAATAAGTAAATCAGAAAAAACTAATAACTGCATGATTCCATACATAGGTGGGACATAAAAATGAGACTAAGAGACATGGACAAGAGTGTGGTGGTTACGGGGGCGGGGGTGGGAAGGAAAAAGAGGGAGGGAGAGGAGGGAGGGGAGGGGCACAAAAAAAACCAGATAGAAGGTGACAGAGAAGAATTTGACTTTGGGTGATGGGTATGCAACATAATCAGATGACAAGATAACCTGGAGATATTTTCTCTGAATATATGTACCCTGATTTATTGTCACCCCATTAAAATTAATAAAAATTAGAAAAAATAGTAATAATAATAATAGCAATATATGACTGGACATTTAAAACACACTTTTTTGACCAAGCATAGTCAATTGATATCAGTGGCTTTATTTATACTTGTTTGTATTGATAAGTCTCACCAGCATAATTTATACATTGATTTTCTTAAACAGTGAGGATAAAAATAAAGAAAGACTGGGTTTGGAAGTGATACTTCATGCCAAAAGTGAAGGTCAAATGTTACTTTAGTAAAATCTGATTAAAAATTTCAGTGGAGTTTAAACAAAAAAAAAAAATTAAAAAAGAAAGGAAAGAAAAATAAGATAATACAGTATGTGAGCCAAAATGATATAACTTTATTTTACTATTATCATTGTTAATATTAACTTTGATTATCTGTCTGAGATAGTAAATTAATAATGTAACTCACCTTTTCTAGAGAAAAATACTTTCATAAATTATTTTAGATTTTTCAGCATGATATGGAGATTTTTAATATGAGAAATCTCATATTTCAGAACAACTGAAGATAAATATTTAAAAGAGAGGCTTGGTCTTGTCAGGAATCTATTTACTAAATGTGACTTTTCTAGTAATTTTTAAATTGCCCATTTTGATAACTATAAAATTCAGTACTATCTTATATAAGGTAGGTGTTTAATAAAATTTTATTGAAAGAATTCATAAATTATAACCACCTCAAATTGATTGGTTTATATACCATATATATCATATATATATATATATATATATATATATATATATATATATCTCAATCATTTTTCTAATTAAAAGAACCAGATTAAAAATGATTTATACATGATGATGATAAGGGTCAATTGCACCTAAGATAGTTTGATTGTGGTGATGAAAATGTTTTAAAATTTTATTTTTGTGGAAATTACATGATTTAACATTTATCAGAGCTCATCAACATGTTCTTTAAAAATGTAATTATTTTTTGTGTTAAATTAAACCTCAATAAAATCAACATTTTAAAAAGTAAAATACAGAGCTAGTGTTGCAAGGTTTATCAGTTGACAGAAAAACACTTGAAAATGTAAGAAATAATAAGATTAGGAAATATTAAGATTAATTTTATTTAATACATGAAAACAAGTGCATCGGAGACTGGTCATTGACCAACAAAATTCATCTCCCTCTTTGTCATAATAATGGAGTTTAAACAAGAATTAAGACCTTATATTTATTGTAGATATTAATTTTTGGTTTCCCTCTGTGAGTATTTATACAGCCACATAAATAAGTAATTGCCAAATGGATTTGAAAAGAATTAATGTTTGTAGCTTCTACCCTACTTGGTTAAAAAAAAAACTGTTTTCATGGCCTTTCCTGATTTTGTCTTTGTGACTACGTCTACATGGATGTGCCTTTACCTCAGCTTTGGACATGCAGGTTTGGATAAGAACCTAGGTATATGTGAAGCTATATTACAGAAGAAAACTGAATCATGGATGCCCATGCTGACCATAGCTTCCCAGATAATCAGTCACCCAAAGGAGGTACATATAAAATAATTGACATTCTTCTTTAAGCCACTGTGTTTTTTTGGTGTCTTATAAAAGTTTAGACTTAGCTCTCATTAAAACTAGTAATACCTAGGGTATATCATGTGAGAATAATAACATGAATAAAGTCATATATATATATATATATATATATATATATATATATATATATATATATATATATATATATGGTTGGCAGTAATTAGACATGATGCATGCATTAAGAAAAGAGATTGAGATAAAGGAATAGAAAATTAGGTTAATGAAGTGTCCAGATTGTTGATGTACTTACACATTATGTAGTTTAAGTGAAGTTTAACAGAATTATAGAAGAAATGAATAATTATAAGCATTAAAGGGACATGTTGAAAGCATTTCTTCAAAAAGATTAATCAGATATATACAGTTGCTTAGAAAATAAAGAGACTTTAACATATAAGTAAAATCATATGGTATTTGTCCTTCTGTGACTGGCTTATGTCACCTAGCATAAGGCTTTCTAGGTCCATCCATGCTGTCATAAAAAGTAATTTCTTTCTTTCTTATGGCTGAGTAGTATTCCATTGTGGAAATGTATCACAGTTGTTATATGCACTCATCTACTGATGGGCACTTGGGCTGCTTCCAAATCTTGGCTATTGTAAATAATGCTCCAGTGAAAATAGTGGTGCATATATTCTTTCAAATTAGTGTTTCAGGCTTCTTTCGATATATTCCCAGAAGTAGGATTATTGGTCCTAAAGCAATTTTTTAATTTTTAAGTTTTTGATGTAACTCCATACTGCTTTCCATAGTTCCCGCACCAATTTGCATTCCCACCAACAGTACTCCAGGGTTCTCTTTTCTCCACATCCTTGCCAACACTTGTTTGTTGATTTAGGAATCAAGTGAGCAAAATAAACTAACAAACAAAATTGGAACAGACTCATAGATATAAAGAACAGACTGACAAGCTGTCAAAGATGTTAGGGGTTGGAGGGCTGGGTAAAAAAGATGAAGAAATTAAACAAAGAAAAAAAAAGAATTTAGAGACACACACAACAGTATGTGAATTATAAGACGGAAAGGAGAGTGGAGGGAGGTAGAAGAGGATAAAAGAGGAATAATAGTGATGCAGGGAGACTTGACTTGGAGTAGTGAACATAATACAACATATAGGTGATGTAGTATACAATTGTACACCTGAAACCTACATAATTTATTAACTGGATTATCACCCTCATAAATTCAATTTTTTTTAAAAAAATTAAAAAGAGAACATAGTGAAATGAAACTGTAATAATCTTTTAGAAATAAAGTGATAGGTACTAGGATTGAGGCAGTGGCCTAAAAAAAAAAAAATTAAAAAGCCAAGATATATTTTAAAGAAAGAATATCCAGAATGTGGTAGTATATCCTATAAAGGGGTAAAAAAGAATCAGGGACAAGAACTCTGACGATGTTGGTAACCGTGGGTAGACATACACAGTTCATCCTTCGGTTTCTCCTTATAGTTAATCCTTCAATGCTATTTTCACATGATCTATATTCTGCTGAACTTTCCAATTAACTTCAGTAATATAATCTTTTTAAATGAGTTGCCTGCATGAATTACAGTGTAATTCTGTATCTGAGTCATATTGGTTTTCTTTAGAAATTAAATTCAAATTATATTTGTTTGCTCTGCGGCCTTTTCTAGGAAGCAAAGAAGTGTATCTAATAGCGCAGGGCAGGGAGAGAATGCTTTTGCCAAGAAGACAACTCTGCTGTGTTAAGTAATAAACAGAAGTTCCCAAGGTGTACAAAGAGAAAGAGCTTTTCTGATGTTCTCAAAAGATATACCATAAATAGCTGAGAGTGAGGTTGTATGAAAAAGCACAGCAAAATTAGGGATTGTAAATATTCTGAATGGCCAACACAGGTACTGACTATAATAGGAAATTAAACCTAGAAAATATCCCTTTTCTTCCAGTTTTAGTGCTAAAGCTCTAGGTCAGAGCCATATTGTTAAGTATTGGTTTGATAGTAGGCTTTGGTATACTCTCCTATCTTATATTTCCAATTATGGTATGAATGTTCTATAAGGTATACTAGAGTGTACCCTCTCTTGTTTTCAGCCCTCAGAGAGCCCACGTTACCTGAAAAATAAAGTTTAATCTCAATGTTTAGCTGAGAGAGGAAAAACCAGAAAAATGAAGGAGATGGGGGCCTGCAATGTCTTTGATCTTACGCTTAAGCAAGTGACCTCAGCATTTCGGACTGAGGGAGAAAGGGCTGACTGAGAAAGTTTGAAAAGTAACAAACCATAGCTGTGATCCTTGTAATCAGTTTCCTGAAATATACTTGCAGCACCAGCAAGAAGAATAGATTATATCAATAGTCAAGGACAAACAGTTTGAACCTCCTCTCATACCCCTCCCCTCCAGGAGACACAAAAGTCACTTAGGTCTGCAAACAAAGAAGTCAAAGAAATCAGGCACTTGTCATATGAAAGCTGAAGATGTAAAGGTATATAAGATGTAATAAATCTAACTTTGGGGAGCTCGTGTTTTTGGTGCAACTAGAGTCATGTGCTCGGCCGGTTACCAGTAAATCCTACTTCCTCGATCAAGTTGTCTGGGTGTCTTATTCTCCATTGGGGTTGCTTCCTGCACAAAGCTGTCAAGGCTTTCTAAAATTTGACTGCAGAATATCATTCATTACCTGATAAATTATACCAAAAGTTATACTCTAGTTCTCAAGTATAGCCTGCAGTTTCTTTTCTTTGTTCTTTCACATCTTTTATCTTTATCTTTTGAAAAATCTACTTATCTCTAAAGATTCAGAATAAATAGCACTTCTTCTGGGATCATCTTATCCTGTATTTACTTTTTATAATATGCTTCTCACTTTTTTCAGTTATTATATTTGATTGTACATGGCATATTTTTGAATGAAGAAATAAGGTACAGTACTTAAATCTGAAACTTCATAAAATACTTTTTCTTCTCCTTCCATACACTTACTCTCTCCCCTACAAATAAAGTACAAAAATCCTTGCACAAAGAGAATAAGCCACACACACTTAAAGAAATGTTGTTATATTTATTTTACCTCTCTAAGCAGTTTACTGGATATAAACAATAACAATATTACAACTTCAAATACCAATTTGCTGGTGGTGAGGATAAAACTATGATTCTCCTTATTGTCTTGTCTGACATATATATAATATAATGTAAATTTTCATTATTCCATGAATAGAACAAAGTATAAAAATAATGTTAAGTATATTGTTTAGAATTTTTCTGAAAAGAAGTGACTGAAAACCCAACCCAAAGTCATTAAAGAAAAGAAAAAAGGAATTAATACAAAATGTATTGTCTCAAAAGTTAAAATAAAAAGCCTTAGGTCTAGCTTCAGACATAGCTTGAATAAGGCCTTAAATGACATCATCAGTTGCCATCTTTTGCTCTGTGTTCTCTAATTGCTGTAATCTCAGATTCCAAGTGGTAGTGCCAGTTGGCTTAATTGAGGAAGTATCTTTTCAGTGCCTATTTTATACCAGGGAGAGAGTTTGTGTATATGTGTCTATTCAGTGAAAATAAAAACAAACAAACAAAAAAACCTAGAAGCATGAGGTGATGAGGAAAGGTATTGATAGGGTTTGCACAAAACAAATGTTGAGGAAAAAAAAAAAAAAAAAAACCTCTGCTAAGAAGGTGTTTGAAATGAAACTGAAATGCAGTCAAGAAAGGAGTTGTGAGGATATCACAGTGAGGAGCTTTGCAGAGGGGCACCAAGAAAAAGCTTCTGAAGCTGGGGAATGCCTGATGTGAGGAAGAACATACACTTGCACACACACACATGCATGCACTTACATGCACACACATGCCCAGTACCTGGTGTACAGTGTGGTAAAGCAGAGTAAGGAGTGATGAGTATAGTTGAGAATGATACCATAAAGGCAGTTTAGGTAATCAAGTACTCTGTAGCCCTTTAGGTCATAATAAGAATGTTTGCTTTTCAACTAAAAACTATCAAACAAAGTCTGGGTTGCACAGTGGATAGAGCATAAGCCAGGGACACTGAAGACCCAGGTTCAACCCCAAGGTCGCAGGCTTGAGCACAGGCTCACCAGCTTGAGTGTTGGGTCACTGGCTTGAGCATGGAATTATAGACATGATTCCATGGTCTCTAAATTGAGCACAAAGGTTGTTGGCTTGAAGCCCAAGGTCCCTGGTTTGAGCCCTAGGTAACTGGCTTAAGCAGGGAGTCACTGGCTCAGCTGGAGCGCCTGATCACACACATATAAAAAAGCAATCAATGAACAGCTAAGGTGCCACAACTACGAGTCGATGCTTCTAATCTTTTTCCCTTCCTTTCTCTCTCCCTCTCTCACTCACACACACACACAAAAAATTATCAAACAAAGGGGTGCAATTAGACTTCATATTTTAAAAATCTAAAAAAAAAAAAAGTAAAGCCCTCATCGGTTGGCTCAGCAGTAGAGCATTGGCCAGCTATGTGGAAGTCCTGGGTTAAATTCCCAGTTAGGGCACACAGAAGAAGCCACCATTTGCTTCTTCAACCCTCCCCGAACCCTTCTCTCTCTATTTCTCTCTCTTAAACTCCAAAAGACATGGCTCATTGGAGCAAGTTGGTTTCAGGTGCTGAGGATGGCACCATAACCTGCCTCCGGAACTAAAATAGCCAGGTTGCTTGCAAAGCAATGGAACAACAGCCCCAGATGGGCAGAACATTGCCCCACTGGGGGCTTGTTAAGTGGATTCCAGTCACAGCATATGCAGAAGTCTGTCTCTCTGCCTCTCTGCTTCTAAAGTAACAATAAAATAAATAAATAAATAAATAAATAAATAAATAAATAAATAAATAAATAAATAGATTTGCTTTCACTCTAAATGAGATTGAAAACTACCAGGGGTTTTGAACATAACTGATAAACATTTTAAAAGGAGCACCACTTTTGAGATTAGGGATTAAATAATCATAGCTCTAAGGCCAAAAGTGGAGAGTGCCTTTCTCAAAGAAAATTTGATATGAATTCTAGAAAGTAAGGTTTGAAGTTCCTGAGACACCTGACTCATTTTCACATACCCTTTCTAAACTAATCACTGGGTCCAGGAAAGGAGACAGAGGGGACTGCACTGAAGTGCCTAGCCCGGTTGAGGTGTCACCAACTTGGTATCTGATGGTAAAAATAACATCGCATGAAATATACAGAAAAATATATGAAAGTCACTGAATTGATGAATGAAATCATAAAGATGACAGAACAGAGTCAGTGAACTTGAAACTGGATCAACATAAATGATTGAAAGAAAAAAAATTGAGTTAAAATAATCAAGACCTCAGGGACCCTATCAGTAATGTCAATAGATTAAACTATGGGCAACTGCTATTTCAAAGGAAGGAAAAGAGAATAGGTTAGCAAAAATTCCTTGGAAATAGAATGGCTAAAATTTCAACATTGCCAGACACAAATTTATAGATTTAAGAGCTTTCTGAAACTCAAAGATTAATATAAAGAACACTTAAGAACATCATAGTCAAATTTCTGAAACACAGAAATAAGGAGTATATTTTGAAAGTAGCTAAAGCAAAACAATACTGTATCTAGAAGTGAACAATCATTCTAATGCCTGTGGAATTCTCATTAGAACTGATCTGGGCCAGAAAAAAGTGAGACTTGCTTATTAGCCCAAAGCATAGCCTATAGCCTAAAACAGTCTATCTTGGTGAATATAACTAAGTGTACTTGAAAGAATGTTTATTTCATAGACATTGACTGATGTATCCTATATTATCAGTTAAGTCTCTTATGTTTTTGTTATTTTTTTCTAGACATTTTATCGACTGCTTAGAAAGGGATATTAGAATCAACTGTGACTATGGACTTACGTATTTCACCCATATCTTAGAGAAAGACCATCTTCAACACTGTCTATTGCTTTCACTTCTATGAGATCCAGTGTCAGGATCTTCACTGTTTAAAAAACCATAACTTTATGTAGCTATGTATCTGCATCACTCATATTATACTTTCTCTTATGAACTTGTGCTAAAAATCTTTCATGTGAAGATTAAGTATAAATTGTAACATCTGTCCCTTTGTTTTTTGTCAATGTTTCAGTAAAATCAAAATGTTTCATAAACTATAGAAACTTAAAAAATAAGAAAATAAGAAGAATGGTAGTTTATAAAGTAGAACCCATCTTTGTGTTCATGTGTAGTTAAAAAAAATTGAAACATTAAACCCTTGTCTTTTAAAAAGGAAAAATCCTAGTCTCTTAGAAAAGGGAAAACTAATTGTCCAAAACAATCCTGAAGAATTATAATAGGAAATTGAGAAAGAACAATGGCTTTGGATAGATTTGCAGCCTCAGTTTGCAAAGCTGTTAGCAAACAGAGTAAAAAAGTCAAGCACTTGGCCTGGCCTGTGGTGGTGCAGTAGAACAAACATTGACCTGGAACTCTGAGGTCGCCAGTTCGAAACCCTGGCTTCTTAGTCAAAGCACATATGGGAGTTGGTGCTTCCTGCTCCTCCCCCCTCCTCTCTCTCTCCCTCTCTCTTCTCTAAAATGAATTTAAAAAAAAGTCAAGCACTTAATAACCAAGTAGTTCATTTACACAATGGAATATTACATAGCCATAAAAAAGAAGAAGAAACCTTTACCTTTTGCAAATGCATGGATGGACCTGGAGAGTATTATGCTAAGTCAAACCAGAAAGACAAGTATCATATGATTTCACTTATATGTGGGTTATAATGAACAAAATAAACTAATGAACAAAATACAGTATGATACACCAGGGTTACAGGTTCAATTCTTGTTCAGAATACATACAGGTATCAATCAATGAATGTGTAAATAACTGGAACAACAAACTGATGATTCCCTCTCTTCTCCTTTCTCTTTCTCTAAAATCAATGATAATAAAATTTAAAAAACAAATAATAAAAGACTCATATATACAGAGCACAGATTGACAAGTGTCAGAGGAAAGAGGAGTTGGGGGCTGGGTGAATAAGGCGAAGGGATTAAACAAAGGAAAAAAAAACCTCATGGACACAAAACAACAGTATTGAAATTACCAGAGGGAAGGAGGGGTGGGGGGAGGTAGAAGAATGTAAAGGAGGCATAAATGGTGATGAAAGGAGACTTGACTTGGTGTGTCGAACACACAATACCATCTACTGTTGATGTATTATAGAATTATACACCTGCAACCTATATAATTTTATTAACCAATGTCACCCCAATAAATTCAATTTAAAAAAAGTCAAGCACTTGAATAAACAGTTCACCATGAAATCACTTACTGAAAGCTATTGGAGGCAGTGGTCAAATACATCTGCCACAGAGCTAGCTGGTGGATAAAATGATTTAGCACTGCATACAAATCAGTGACATTCTATGTGTGGGTGCCCAGTAAGTAAGCGGCTGGCTGCAGGGAAAAAAATGTCAATCAGGAAGGATCATTCTTCATTTACATCACATTTGAATTCCCACGGTGGCTGAGATCCCAAAAAGTGAATATATTGTTGCAAGAAAGTCAATTATTTTACAATATCTCTAAGCAGTGATTTAAAAGACCATTTTGGACACACCATGTACTTCTTCATAAACATATCTATTGCTACTCAGATGCCTAGAACTAGAGATATCCCATGAGGGTACTTAGTTTGAAACGTGGGTCTTTACAAAGCAAACAAGCAACCTAAATTTTGTCAGGAAAACTGAGCTATTAGAAAGAAAGTTCTCTGAATTTGAGGAGAGGCAATTTACTTCAAGTGTCCCACTTTTTTCTCTATTTTGTTCATTTACTTAAAGAATTTTTCATATTTAATGAAATATGTCACAAAGTCAAACCTATCAAGTTTATCCTTCCTTCTGGTCATTTGCCAACACAATGCTATGAAAGCATACATAGAAAACAGAATGTAAACTTGACTTTAAAAACTGACATTTTGATTAAAAAAAAGAGTATATTACTAAATCCCAAATGAAACTAGGATCTCTTTCTGAACTAATGTCTTTTTGCTTATTTATTAATAGAAGTGTAATTGATGTTTATGATTTTTACAATACATTTTAAATGAACTTACCTTAAATGAAAGAAACTGAGATTCTTTACATATAATTGCTCTTTATGACACACACTCACACACAAAAGTAGCTGAACAGATAAATTCTTCAGCACTTTTCATAACAATTATTTAGTTACTAAGAATAAATAAATTTGATATAGCTATTTGCATTGTAAAACATTCTTGCTTTTATTCTTTTTTCTTGGTGAAATTGAAGAAGGACCAAATACTGGTTCACTGACATTGAGCTCATATTTGTGCTTGTGTCAAAGAGTAGCTTCTCTATACATTTTGGTTTTATTATTATTATTATTATTATTATTATTATTAATAAGGGCAACCTTGTCAAAACATTCTGTCAACTCTGACTCTAAAACTCTAAATAAGAATGTTACCAAGGAGAAAAATACAGGGTCCCTAGACTACTTTTCTGTGTCTTCAGTCACTGCAAAGCACATAAAACAGCCACACAGTCTGTCTACATCTGCATGGTATTTCATGTTGACCTGAATAATGAGGTTTGAGGAACACTACAGTGGGGGCTTGTGCTTAAATTTTTTCTTCTGCATTTAAGTAAGACATTGTGTATTTAAGTGAAGAAAAAAGAAAGTTAATCTCACAATAGAGATGTATTTTTTTCATAAATAACAATAGCAAAACTTTTTTCTTAAATTTATTCAAATTGCCACCCAGAATTATTATTGCATGCATGAACTGGTGTTCAAATAAAACAAACCAGGACTCAAAGTATATCTAAAGAGCTGCTAATTGCATCCCAAAAATAGTCTTGGAAATACAGTAAGTTATGTGTCAGTTTTCCACCCAGCAAAGAAATATTCTATTTATTGTTTTTACCCACAAAATACAGGCAGCTGTGTGTGAAAGATTATAAAATGAAGTGTGTATTTGATGATGAGATTTAGAAACTTTTAGGCCCTTGTACACAAGAAGGGATGTATGGCCAGCCCTCAGCATTTTGGAATTGACCCTTGACCTCCTCACAACTCAACACCACCTTGCTATCTCTTATTATTTTCTGGCATTGTTTCTTTAAGTTTCCACAATACCATTCTTTCAGTTATGTGTTGCCAGTGAGTCAACTTCCCTACATTTCTCACCTCTCATGTCACTCTCAAATTTATACCTGTTTCCAGTTTTTCATCATGGCACTTTTTAGATGGTGTGAAATGACTTTGAGGCATTCTTCTGGGAAACCTGCATTTTTTTTTCTGAATGGTGAAGAATCTCATGGTCCAACCCTTTCTTGTCCTGGTGGTAGACAACTAAATGAATAATTTTACCAATTCTTCTTAACAACAGAAATGTATTCTTCTATTAAACATTTTCTAGTAATTTTTGAAATATTTACATTTACCACTGAAAAATATATATTTAAGAGAGTATTTTGTGTTTGTGCAAGCAACAATGAAGGGGGATTAGAAAATCTTAGCATAATCTTGAAACTTGACTTATGGAAATATAAATTGTTCCCAAATATTATATCTCTATAAATCACTTATTTTTAATTTCAAAAAAGAGCTTTTAATAATATAATAGTGCCAAAATATTTCCCATAACTATATTTAACTGTTTAAAGTATGCCACTTTATGAACAACTAAGGAGCCAGAATAAATAATTGAGGCTTCTCATCTCTCTCCCTTTCCTTCCTGTCTTTCTGTCCCTCCCTGTCCCTCTCTCTGTCTCTACCACACAAAATATATAAATTAAAAAATTAAATTATGCTACTTTATTGCCCTGACCAGGTAGCTCTTTTGGCTAGAGTGTCATCTCAATATGCTAAGGTTGTAATTTCAATCCCCAAAGCACATACAAGAATCAATCAATGAATGCAAAAATATGTGGAAAACAAACTGATGTTTCTCTCTCTCTCTCTCTAAAATCAATAAATTAAAATTTTTAAAAACAAAAAATAATAAATTGTGTCTTTTAACTTTATATAATTGTACTTTTTTATATCACTACAATTGCCAATAATGACGTGGTGGTCTATTTAAAATAAGATTTGTTTAAACTGATTTAATATGAAAGAATGTTTTCTATGAAAATAGAGAAGAAAATATTTTATGAAATTCTATATATTGTCACCATCAAATAATTTTTTAATATTTAAAAACTCTACTCATCAAGTCTGCTTCCTTCGTATATTACTGCAATTAAACAAACCAAAAATGAGCCCAGCACTGGGTTCAGGATTTTGATAAAAATCAGCTCAGCCTAAAATCACACAAATGACAACATTGCATGGAAAATTAATTTTAAGAATCACTTTAATTCATGTTGCGGAAACTACGTGGACGTTTTTAGGATAACATTGTCAGAGCTTCTGGAAGTATGAGTGTCAGTAGTGATATCTGCTAAATAAAATGAAGAATAGCAGGTGTCCTGGAAGTGGAGGAAGAAGAAGAGATGATGCTCTGAGAGCTAATCGCACCAGGAGCTTTTAAGACAATCAAAGGATATAAAGTACAGGGACAGATTTGATAAATCTATACACATTTTATCCATCATCTATCCCTTTGAGAAATGGAGCACATGTAAACAAGAGAAAAAATTGGCAATCATGGAAGCAAACCTTCCCATTGCTCTGCTCTACTCATCTCAAATACTGTTTGCATGCCTCTCAATCAACATGCTGCTTGCAGGAAAAATGCTAAACAGCATACAGCTATATGACCAGCAGTAGAAGGATAAATGAGTCCTTTTGAAAAATCTAACGGAGAATTCTAATTTCCAAGCTGTCATTTGTTTCGTAAAATGAAAGTGAGAGAAGCATAAATTTCATCAAGAATAAACTACTAATATATTCCATACCATGGATGAGACTCAGACATTAGATTGATTGAAAAGGGATAAAAAAGTACAGATTTTATTGTTTTACTATAAGATTATATGAAATTCTGGAATATGCTAAACAAGTTAATAGTGATAGAAAACAAATCAATATTTATACTCTTTTGTAACTAGAGTGGTGGGTTACATAGGTGTATTCATTTGTCAAAACTTTTTAGAATATATCATTTGATCTGTATATTTTATTCTACATAAAGTGTAATTTTATTGAATTATACATAGAAAATTTATAATTGAAAAAATAATGAACACCAGATACAAAAGTATTTTCACATATTGTAAAAAAATAACATTTTATTAAACAAATATTTACTGTATTTCTTTTAAGTGACAGAAATTGTTTGGGGCACTTATTATACATTAGTGACCATCATAGAAAGTGATCAGTGCCTACATTTCAGCAATAGACAGAAACATAAGAAAATAGAAAAAATAAGTAAATAATTTTTATAATATACTAGTAGGTAAAAAAGTTATGAAAAAGAAAAAAGGTATAGCAAGATAAAGTGAATCATGAGTCCTGGTCAAGGGAGAAAAGGCAAAGTTGACATTGTAAATGGGGTGGCCAGGACAGGTCTCAATGAGTAAATGAACTGCACACAAACCAAGACATGACTGGATGAGGTTCTTTCCAATATGAATATTTGGATAAAGGACATTCTAGGGAGAAAGAACTGCAGCATTATAAAGGGATCAGATGGGAATATGCAGGAATTGTATGAGAAACAGCAAGGAAGATTAGTGTGCATTATGTAGTGTGACCCAGTTGGAGACTCCTCACTGGAGTCCAGATCTGCTGGTGTCTTGGAGGCCATCATAAAAACTTTGACTTTTGGTTGGAAGAAAATGGGGAGCTATTGAAGTTTTTTTAAAATTGCTCTGGCAAGTTGGTGGTGAATCACAGTTGCAGGGACAGTTGTTAGCCTAAGGTGGTAAGAGTGATCATGTTCTGGATAACTTTTGAATATAAATATTAGAGGATTTGCTGAATGACTTGATATGGAGTGTGACAGAAAAAAAAGAGGTCATTGATTTTAAGTTATCCAGCTTATCAAATTGTGGTAGAGCAGAGTAAGAATAAATATAAAGATAATGTAGATTTACATCCAGTAAACCAAGGTCAAGACAAGACTTAAATGTGAGTTATTTTTATCACACTAGTTTTGGGAATAATAGAAATAATTAGAATAATCTATAATGAGTCATGCATTTAAAGTAAGAAAAGAAAATTGCTTTTGGTTATGATTCTAGCATTCAATAAATGAGTGATATTGATGAGGTGACCTCACCTCACTATTCCCCTATTTACTGATCAGTGAAAGAGAGGTCACCCCTACCAGAGTACCTCCCAGGTTGATGTGCACGTAAACAGCAACAAAGAATAAACAAGAAGGTAAAGGAAATCAGGGGTAGACCAGAATTAAAGTGACCTTAGAAGTCAACTCTAATCTGAAGTACACGTACTTTTCTTTAACTGACAAACACTTAAATCTTTCAGAACAACCTGACAGGGCAGCGGCGCACTGGATAGAGTGTTGGACCCAGGTTTGAAATCCTGAGGTTGCTGGCTTGAGCAAAGGTTCATCTGGTTTAAGCACAGCTCACCAACTTAGACCCAAAGTCACTTGCTTGAGCAAAGGGTCACTTGGTCTACTGTAGCCCCCCAGTCAAGGCACATATGAGAAAGCAATCAATAAACAACTAAAGTGCCGCAACAAAGAATTGATGCTTCTCGTCTCTCTCTCTTCCTGTCTGTAAGCCCCTCTCTCAGTCTCTCTGTCACAAAAAATAATAAAAAAAAACACCTTTCAGAACAGTAAACACATTCACTCCATGATTATTTTAGATTGCCATGCCCTGCTTTCCTCAGATGTTCTTCATTTACCATGTTTCTTAATCTTCTGTCATTCTCAATTTATTTTCTGCCAACACAGTTTCCCATAGTCTTTAAATGAGTCACTGGTCCTAAATATGGTCTTAATAGTGGAGACCGTAAGACTGGTTTATTCTTTTAAATATATTCTCCACTACTATTATTATGAATGAACCATTATTATTAGTTTGGTAGTCCTGACACAGTTAGTATATAGTGTAACTAGCTTTTTAAAAAAGTCTCTAAAGCCCTTCCCATTTTTTAATTTAAAATATATAGCACTATTAATCCAGGTCATATGGAGTATTACCATATTGAACATTGCAGTTGACATTTCTACTGTAAATGGAGAAGTTTAGATTTCACATTACTCATTTTGTAACATTTTGGCTTATTATGATAGTCTGTTTTAACAATTGTGTGCGTTTATACTATAATCAAAGTATTATCTATCATGCTGTCTAGTGACCCTACTGCATTGGACTGACAACCATTTTAAAATGAAAAATTGACCTGGTATATAAGAGAATAAAAAAACTTACATTTCAATAAAAATATAAAAATTAAATTAAGAATAAAATTAAATGAAATTACATAATACTATAATAATTAAAGTTCCTGATACATCAATATATTACATTATTCTCAACCTACTCTTTATATATTACTAACTGAATAGTTTACTAACAGATGTAAATAATAAATATGTGTGTAATATAATAGATACACATATGTATCTAATATAATAGATAACTTTAATTTAATAAATATTATCCCTTAAAACGAGGCGTATATTATTAAGAATTTTTGTCATGTTACACTAGGTGAAACTGTTTTTCCCTGGTCTTAAATATGCTAGCTGCTATTCATGTTGTGTTTTAGTCATTTCTACTTTCTGATGTTTTTATTCTGTTCTAACATAGTCATTATATATTTGTCTATTTATTTGTGCCCTGAGACAATTTAGAGAACATATTGTGACTTTATTAATTAAAAAGAAACATGGGCCTGACCAGGCAATGGCACAGTGGATAGAGAGTTGGTATGGGATTTTGAGGACACAGGTTTTAAATCCCTAGGTCACTAGCTTGAGCACAAACTCACCAGCTTGAGCACAGGGTCGCAGGCTTGAGTGCAGGTTTGCGGATTTGAGTGTGAGATTATAGACATGACCCACGACCACTGGCTTGAGCACAGAGGTCTCTGGCTTGAAGCCCAAGGTTGCTGACTTGAGTCTAAGGTTGCTGGCTTGAGCAAGGGGTCACTGGCTCAGCTGGAGTCCCCCCTTTACAACAAGAGAAAGCAATCAATGAACAGCTAAGGTACTGCAACTATGAATTGAGTCTTCTAAGTGAGTCTCCCTGTCTGTCTGTTTCTGTCTATTCCTCTCTCTCCCTCTCTCTCTCTCTCTCTCTCTCTCAGTTAATATAAAAAAAACCTCAGATAAGATAAAAGTCTAGTTAATGGGAGATTTTTTAAAACAATATTAAGACAAGATATGCACAATCCATAATATGTAGAAAACCATACTATGTAATACTTCTTAGCATGTGTACAGTATTGTTTATGACAAAATACTGTTACTGATACTAAACTCATAAGAAATCTTTAAAATTATAGGGTACTATCAATATGTATCATATTTTTAGAAGTTAAATATTAATGTAAAGTAAGAATAAGTTTAATTGAACAAAAGTGATGATCCATTCGATAAAAATGAATCCATCAAAAAGCCCAACCTGATAAAAAAAATAAATTTTTATTTTTAGAGACAGTATTCAAGTTAAATGACTTTTATTCCTATTTTAATTGTATAAGGTGTTAGTGCATAAGTGCTAATAAAGATATAACTTGTCAAGCACTCTAGTTATCTAGTGCAGCCAAAATACTAAGAAGTTAAAATAGTTCACTTAATCTGAGAATGATTATTTTTATGGAGGCAAATATATTTATTCCTTTGCCTTCACCATTAGCTTTTCATTAGATCAAAATAAATAATGATAACATATTAAGTTCTTTTGAATTGCTACCTGAATCACTTTTTATTAACTTTCTTAACTAAAAGATTCAGTATTTCTGACACATTCTATGCTTACTAGGAAATGTGTTCTATGTAAATACATTTCTGAATGAAAATATGTTTGTTGTTTTAAAATAAAGTCAATAATGTATGTATTTGAAGTGTATACAGTCAACTGAGGTATCTGTAACTACCATTATATTTATTTTATAAACTTCTAGTAACAAAACAAAATTATAAGATACATTGAAAATTATACTCGTTAGAAAATAGCTCTGAAATCACTCAACTACCAATATTGTTACCTTTCATCTTTCTACAGCAGGATTTACTAAACCCATTATTATTATTTGTTTACTTAATTACCAAGAAGTCTTTATAATTCACCTCTTTCTAATATTGTTTTGTTACTCTCAGTGGATTATATATAAGTAGAAAATATTATATGAGGCTTTTTTGGATGTTTTAAGTCAAATAAAGTTTTTATTCCTTATTTTCAAGTGAAGCAAAGAATCAAGTGAGCTTCATCAAAGTTGTGTGATGTTAACCATTCTCACACAATGGAAAAAAGGATCTTTATTGGCTCATGAAACTATGTGTTGCAATATATGAGAGTCCAAGACATGGACCCTCTCAACAAGTTATGCTACATAATTGCATTGGTTTCCTACATTATAACTCAGAACCTTGAAGACTGCTGTAGAAGAAAAAACAAAAAAACAAAAACAAAAAAAACCACTTTGCCTCAGGAATATCTTTGTCCATAGAAACCATGGGGAAGATTATGACTGTGGGTTTGTGAATGGGAGGTCAAATATATAAAATCTTGACCATAAATAGAAATGCTCTCCCTGTCTGGGGTGGAAATAAACAACACAAAAAACATGTGTTTTCTGGGTCCACTTTGATCTGAATACTAAATATAATTTTACTAATAAGGACACTGGGAGTGGAGGCTTGTAGGAAAATGAAATGACTCATAATTACACTTCCCAAATAGGAAACTCATTAAATAGATGTTCTGTGATATGTCATGAAGTAAATTAAAGAATGTAGTAGAAATATACCCCTTTGGTTTTATTATACATCCTGTGATATGAGTGATTAAATCAGTCAACCAGGTTTAGAATTAAAAGTTAGGAAGGGACACTGAATAGTTGCCAAATAAAATGGTGAGGAGTCACTATGGTTGTTGCTGTCCTTTCTGTGAATTAGAGACAGGCATCCTGCTGGGATGTACGACTTGTAAATGACAGACATTCTTGTTCAGTATATGTTGGATAGTACACACAATCTGAAACATTAGTTAAGTGCACATTTATTTAGATAAAAGAACTTAATAATCCTCTAATTTTCCTCTAGCATTTATGATTCTATTAATAGACCACAGAAAATGGCAAAAAATATATAACAGCATGAGACAATTATAAACATTGAACATTTGAAGGTAAAAGAGCAAAAAGGTCACGCATGATCACTGAGGTTGAAAAGCATCCCTGAAAAACATGGAAATATATGGAGAACATTATTCTAAGTAAAATAAGTAAACCAGAAAAAGCTAAGAACTATATGATTTTACATATAGGTGGGAGATAAAACTGAGACTCATGGACAGAGATAAAATTGAACTGATTAACAGGGGAAGGGAGTTGGGGGAAGAGAGTAAAGAGAGACAAATATACCGTGAAGGGAAATGATTTGATGTTGGGTGATGAGCAAAAAATGCAGCCAACAGTTCAAATGCTACAGAGATGTTTACCTGAAACCTGTGTATATTATGGATCAATGTCACCCCATTACATTTAATTTCTAACTTAAAAAGAAAAGAAAAAGAAGAAGTATGTCACACCAGGTCAACTACATTCCCACGGAAGAAAGGCACGGGCACATGATGCAATCAACAGTTCAAATATTATACAGATGTTCACCTGAAACTTATGTACTCTTATTGATCAATATCACCCCATTAAATTTAATTTCAAAATAAAAATTTTAAAAAAGAAAAGAAAGAAAGGCACGGGTGAAAGAGCAGAAGGAGAAATACTGAAGCATAGTCTAAAAGTAAATAATTTGTTTTGCTTTAAAAATGCATATCAGATCATGTGGAAGAACAGAAGGAAGTGAATCTAGAAGGTCACAGAGGACAATAAATTTCAGGCTAACCTGTTTTTTTTATGTTTGGTTTTGTTTTTCTTTATTCCACTAGCTATAGAGGGTTTGCGTAGTTTTTAAACAGAGAAGTGACATTAACGTAATTGAGCCCTAAAATGATTCATCTTGGGTTAGGAAAGCAGATAACCAGTATTTTGCAGTCTTGCATAGAAAATGTAATGATGATCTAGCAAGGGGAAACAGGAGGAAGTAAGAGAAGGAATAGACAGGTATCAGGCACAGGGCTTTATGAATGATTAAATGTAGGGCATGGAGGATGTGAAGGACTCGAAACAGATGAGAATCCAGCTTGCCAGATAAGAATTATAGTACTACCCAGTAATAGGAATCGGAAAATGTGGATTAGGAAATTGGTATGGGAAAAATGATGATACTGATTCTTCTGGTTCCTCTCAGTTATAGTCTAAGGCATGTAAAAGTTTCCTAAGTAGCTTACAGTTTAAAAGTTTAGGCTCTCAAGACTTACTGTCTGCTTTCAAATCTGAGCTCCATGATTTACCAACAATGTAATCCGGGGCAAATAATTTATTTCAGCCATGCTTCGCATGTCTCACTTTTAAGATTGCGGCAAACACTAGTAATTGCTTCATGTTTGTTCTGTTGTGCTTTTTGAATTTTAAGTGGGTTAATGCATGCTAAGTGTTTTGAATAATACCTATCTCATAATAAGTCCTCATAAAAGCAGTTGTTTACATTACTGTTATTTATTAGCTAGCAATTAACCATCATTTCCTTTAATATATTCTACCTTAGATTTAACTTACTTCACTTTTACCAAACCAAGACTATGTACCCTCAATAAAAATAGAAAATTTTTGCTTATATTACTCTCTTATACAGCCTTGAATATCAACTAATTTATCCTCTATCCCTCCTAAATGCTATATTTCTACTTTTTTAATAAACTCTGACTTTCTTCCTCATACACAAAACTAATGTAATAGAATACATTTCCAAACTATACTCATGACTGCTAATGCGTATTGCACAAAAATATTGTCTCAAAGTTTCACAATATACTACATTACTTTACCTGAATAAATAATGCCTTTTCTGTAAAAGCAATTCCTGTAAAAACATGTTTAGTAAAAAAGCTTATTAAAATAGAGATCTTTTTCTAGAAAATGAGAATTAAAAGTGATATAGATCTCTTACATAAATGCAATGGTTGCTATGGCCATATTGGTTTCTACATGTATATAGATCCCTCTTCATAATCAATGAGGTATCATATCTCAGAATTACAAAATTAATCCAGCTTTTTTAATTGTATTTCTGCAATAACATCTGGACCCTTCATCACTCTTGATCCCCACAAAGAATTTCTATTGCTGTTGCTAAGAGATATGCAAATGAATCAAGCCTACTAAATGACACATAGTAACTAGGAGACTAAATTTTTCCAAGGATTATTAAGGGGCCCCTGATTTATAGGTCAACAATTCAAATCCAGACTCTGTTAATAGTAGTAAAAATTGCTACAATCTGATGTTCAATTGTCAGCAATGAAAGGATACCTATAGTCTTGGTGGAATTCCAAGTTAACAGGTGTCAACACAGGATCTCAAAAACAAGGACCAAATAAAAAGTTCAAAGATGAAATCAACGTGAAACCTTGCTACTTCTGATTAGAAGAGAATGCTTCATCAGAACTTGCTAGTGTACTGATTGAGCAATATAGCCTTTCTATTTCACACACAGGAGAGACGTCTTCTGTGACCATGTTAGCAGAATAGCACACATGGCGATTTAGAAAGTTAAATAGTGTACATGCTGAAAATGTTTGTTTGCTTCTGGGTTTATATAAATTTCATTTAAAATACAACTCCTATAATAGAAGGGATGCAGTATTTTCACAAGATTTACATTGTTTTACAAAAATGAAAATATTTTCTTTATGCACACAGACATATAACATTGAAATGATAAAAAGGTTGCTCAGAGATTAAAATGAAATCATTGTTAGTATAATTTCTTATTGCTGTTATCATAAAGGTTCCCTTCACAGGTGAGGGTCTCATTTTGTATCTAAGAAATATCTCAAGTGTTACTTTTATAGTGTTGCATTCATAGGTAATAACTGCTTTATCGAGTGTTTGTTATATAGAGAATGAATACTATTAAACATACATGGAAAATTCCATATATCCATGTATTGATAGAGTATTATTAGGTTAAATCTCTAATAATAACAGAAAAAGATAAGCCTGGATCATTCATCTTTAAAAGTGAGGACATTTACAGTATGTTTCGTAAATTCCTAGTGCAACTTTTAATATATGTGGATGTATCTTCATTGAAAAGAAAACTACAAAAATATGTTGCTATTATTCAAAATAACATAATATGAAGGAAAGCCAGAATTACATACATAAATCGGGAAATTACTCAATCACACCTGGAGGATATTTTCAAACTGTTAGAATATGAAATGACAATGTGTATCACAAGAAATCTGGAAACTTTTACCTTTAAACTTTTGGCATATGCATGCTTGAAAACATTTTATAGTAAAGATTTTTGAATAATTTTACACCTTTTTTTTTTTTTTAAGAGAGAGAGGCAGGGAGAGGAAGCGACAGGAACATCTAGTTCCTCTTGTGTACACCCTTATCCGGAAATGGAACCAGCAACATCCGGGCTCCGGAAGGGACACTCCAACCAATACACCATTTTTAAATCATGCTGGGAACCCTAAGTTTATAAGCAAGCTATTTTCATAGGCACTCTACTTTTCTCTAATAATGAATATGTTTTCAAAAAGAAAAACATCCAAAATTATAAATTTTCTATCTTAAAATCATCAATATTTATATCTACTATCAAATAAAGATGCATCATGTTTCTGAAATTAAAACACTTTCTGCATTGTAATGATGAAAGAAATAAAAAATATTTCTTAAATTACATATATGAAAATTGAATTTCAGTAATATTTCTGGCACTAACCCATTTAGATTACTCCTCAAATTAAAAATGACTTACTTTACTTTCTTACAATGTTCTAAATAATCTTTGTTTTACTGACATAAAAATGTGCCACTTCTATGCCTCTTAATAAGATGACTTATTTATAGAGAGGTTAGAAAGATAAGTCACAGGTATTCTGCCCCTTGCTTTGTAAGTGGTTTGCAAAAGAGCAGATGCCATTGACCTTTTAGATGTAGTTGATCTCACAGAGGCCACTTTTCAATCCCTGATTAAATTTGAGATTGCCTGTTTTTCACTGAAATAATATGAATGAATGACTGATAATATGTTCAATAACCTGACTTTGACATCTCAAAATTTAAAAAAATCTTTAGCCCTAATATTAACATTTCTCCTGATGCTAGGTAATATGTTTCTACCAGAGATGAATTGGTTACAAATGCAAATAAATTCTTGATTTTTATTTTAAAAACACACATCCCCCCAAATATTCAAGAGTAGCACCCAATGCTTAAGTACTTCGAAATTTTATTTATTCTTTTATGTGTGCTTGTTCATATTATGCCTATACTGTGCCTCATTTCAAAAAGCCTTTACAGTGAATTATAGACACATATAATAAGACATATAGCACCAATCCAAAAGACAGATAAGAAATGACAGTTAAAAGTAAAATTAAGCAAGCAGAAATGGCAAACGCATGTACTCTAATCACAAAAGGCCCAGTGTATATATAATGGCACACAAGTGCATAAACACACACACTATTGACTCAAGGAATGCAAAGACTTTCCGGCTCTCAGCCCTGGATGCACTTATACTAGAGGCCCATTGTAATGGGACATTAAGTGATGAAATTGGTGACATTCTCGACAATATCACAATGTTAAAGCTAATAACAACATCAGAAAGTGGTTCTTTTCTGCATCCTTGAAAGCATAAAGTATACTTACTCAGCTCAATTTGTTGAAAGCAACACTATAGAACATTAAAAGAATTCAGTCTCAATATACAGTTTATAGATGATCATTTAGATGAAAGTTTCAAATCTAGACTAATGATTCTTCAACTTTAGTGTGCTGAAGAATGAGCTAAGTGGTGGTAAAATGTACATTATTGGGCAACACTTGCAGAGATTATGACTAGTAGGTGAAGAAGAGGGATTAACCCTCATGTCTAATAAACACAACTCAAGATTATGATGCAGGTTTTGAGGACCATCTTTACAGAAAAACTGAGCAGAATAATGTGAGAGATTTTCATAAACTTACCACCCAGTTTTTCAGAATATTATTTTTAACAATACATATTTTGGAAAAAAAATAGATAGCAAAGTGTTTTCAAGCTCTAGCTTGGGAAACAGGGACTTTATAAATTAATAAAAGGTAGACCCATTATTGCATTTGTTAATTTTTTTTAATATCAATCCAAATGCTGTGAATATATTTTTTTCCATTAAAAATTCTAGTAACCCTGAGAAAATATATTTGGCTTTTATAAATAAAAGTTTTGAAGAATTTCTATGACATGAATGTGTGATGGCAACAGAATACCAGAAGCCAATTTTTAGCATAAGTAGAAGAAGATAAATAGATGTTTCTGCAACAAGCACCAAAAGGTGGCCATGACTTCCATCGCATAAGTTGGTAGTCCCCCTTGTGATCTACAAAGCTTTGCCACTTGCCCCAAATTGCTGTAAACAACAGAAGTTTATTTTTAAAACCTTAAAAAATTTAAAAAGCCAGTATCAGTCAGTGATATTATGATTTATAATAAGAAATATATATTTGGTCCTGTACTCAGTTTCTTGTTTAGAAGTTAAGATTTCTTAAAATCCTTAGAATTTGTTAAGTGATAATAGCAATATAAGGGAAAGCCCCTAATAATGGGCTGGTTGCCTGAGGAAACAACTTGGTGATTTTAGGGTTGCCTCTTTCAGTCTTCCCCCACTGACCTCAAGGGAAGGGAAAAGGCTGGAGGTTGAATCCCTCACCAATGGTCAATTAATTAATTGACCATACCTAGGTAATGCAGCCTCTATAATAAAACAAAAGGATGAGGCTTAGAAAGCTGCCAGGTTGGGAAACCAGGATGCTCTGTGTATCATTATCTGGAGCCCCAAACTTCATGAAGACAGAAGCTCCTTTGTTTGGAACCTTGTCCAATGTATCTCTTCATCTGTCTATTAATTTCCATCATTTAATATCCTTTGTAACAAATTGGTAAGCTAGTGAGTAAGAGGGTTTTTTTTAGTTCTGTGAGTTATTTTAGCTAATTAATCAACCAAAACCAAGGAAGGGTCATGAGTATCTCCAATCTATAGTTAGTTGGTCAAAAACACTGGTAACAACCTGGCTTTTCGACTGAGGTCTAAAGTTAGAGACAGTTTTATGGGATTGAGCCCTTGACTTGTAGAATCCGATGCTATCTCTGGTTAGATAGTGACAGAATTGGGTTGTAATACATACAGCTTGTGTATAAGAATGGCTTGATAGTATATGTTGAGGGAAGTGAGGAACCATACAGTGCAATTTGGTCTCAGAATTGTAGTCACTATTATTCTCTATTCTCAATATCAATGATAAATACATATATGGCTCTTGCTTAGAATCTGAAACTTCACAAGGGTAGCTCCATTTTAAAGTTCAATAATACATTACAAAATCATATCATTTGCTGATTCCATGCAAATAATGTCAGTCTTCACTTTTAAAGATGAATATCAATTGGATTTGTTTAACATTATCAATTTATTGTTATTAAAAAGGAAATATTAGAGCTAATATTTGATATAGTCCTCAATTTTTCAAATATTTCTAAAGCAAATATTTAAGAATTATTATTTAGGAATATTCAAAAAATATAACTAATTCTAGATTTTGAAAAATAAATTTGCTGCTTAGTAACAGACTTTGCATAAAAAATAAATACAGTATGTATAAATATATTCTTTTCATTAATATTTAGCATAATAGAGTATGATAACAAAACATAAATGCTTCTTTGATCTTTAAAAATGTTTTACTGCTTGGCATGTATATAAACTATTATGCTTGTAATAAGGTACGTGATAAATCCCTAGTATTTGGGAGTTATTTTTCCAAATATATAAAACCTAATTTTTTTTCTTTTTCTCAAGTGAGAAGCAGGGAGACAGAGAGACAGACTTCTGCATGCGCCCGACCAGGATCCACACAGCATGTCCACCAGGAGGCGATGCTCTGCCCATCTGGGGCATCACTCCATTGTAACCAGAGCCATTCTAGCGCCTGAGGCAGAGGCCATGGAGCCATCCTCAGTGCCTGGGCTAACTTTGCTCCAATGGAGCCTTGGCTGTGGGAGGGGAAGAGAGAGACATGGAGGAAGGAGAGGGGGAGGGGTGGAGAAACAGATGGGCTCTTCTCCTGTGTGCCCTGGCCAGGAATTGAACCCGGAGTAGCCAGGCTGATGTTCTACCACTGAGCCAACAGGCCAGGGCACTGAAAAACCTAATTAACTTGGATAAGCTTCCTTCATCATTAGTCAGCTAGCTTTTACAATATAAATTTTATTAATTCTTAGAAATATAAAGTTTTAATTTTACATTTACTGAATCTAACTTTATGCCAAAACAGTAATTTATTTTAAAGAAAAAAACAGTTAAACTTCAAATACAGTATTGACAAATAATATTGTGCATAGTTTAAATATTGATTTGCTCTAAAAAAAAAATAAAATTAGACATAAAAAAGATTATAATTTATCCCCAATCAAAACAAATGAACCTCCTAAGAATTCCAGCTTTGCCCTTAACCAAGAACCAGAATTAAATATAAGCTCTCCAACTAAGTCTGATCAATAGCATTGATTTTAACTTATTTGGAATATTAATCGAGGAAATAGTAGGTAATGTTACATAGTTTCAGGGTAAAAATAATGTTTGTGAGTTTAGGTAAGAAAACAGTGAAGAGGCACCTGTTCCAGCATCATAGATTTTTTAAAAAATATTTATTTTTAATCAATATATTGGGGTACAATTCTTAACTTAAGGCACTATTTTAGAGAAAAAAGTCTAAATTTCTTCTGACTGGCTTCCTTTGCATCAGCTTACTCCCTGCCATTGTCACAAGTGGATTAAGTGATTATAATATAGAATATAAAAGCTGTTAATTTTAGAAAGCTTTCCTTATAAATGTCTATTATCATGACTGGTATAATGCAGTTGAGATTTCCAGATACTGCACATACATGGTTGCCATTATTCTAAAGGTTTGAGAAGTTGTCAAGTAGTAAACAATTTGCCTAATTTCATAATTTATTATTTTAATTCATTTAGGCAATATGGTTTTAAAATATACAAATTAATTACTTTAAAGGATATCTGCAGAAACCTTTTTATATGTTCTATATTTTATGTGATTAGACATATACAAACATATAATGAAACATGCTGCTTTTTTATAAGCTTAAAAGGAAAAATAAAGGCCCTGGCCGGTTGGCTCAGTGGTAGAGCGTCGGCCTGGCGTGCAGAAGTCCCGGGTTTGATTTCCAGCCAGGGCACACAGGAGAAGCGCCCATCTGCTTCTCCACCCCTCCCCCTCTCCTTCCTCTCTGTCTCTCTCTTCCCCTCCTGCAGCCGAGGCTCCATTGGAGCAAAGATGGCCCGGGCACTTGGGATGGCTCCTTGGCCTCTGCCCCAGGCGCGAGAGTGGCTCTGGTCGCAACAGAGCGACGCCCCAGAGGGGCAGAGCATCACCCCCTGGTGGGCAGAGCGTCGCCCCCTGGTGGGCGTGCCAGGTGGATCCCGGTAGGGCGCATGCAGGAGTCTGTCTGACTGTCTCTCCCCGTTTCCAGCTTCAGAGAAATACAAAAAAAAAAAAAAAAAGGAAAAATAAATAGATTAAGTAAGTACTTAGGGTATGTGAACATCAGAATGTATTACATGTAATTAAAGAGTAACAAATTTCTATAATGGTTTCCAAACAGAAGCAAACACCTATACTTTGGGGATCAAGGGATGGATTATGAAAGAGACAGCATTTAAATTGTGTTTTAATGCATTTGCAGAATTTTGATAAATATACTTGGTAGAAAGAATACTACAAAAAGAAGTAACAAGTGAACAAAGCCAATTAGCTAGGCAAAACAAACACACAAACATGTGAGTTCAGAAATTAGTTGAGTTTGGTTGGGGTAAACAAAAATTTGGAATGAATTAGTAGAAAGTGAAACTGATTGAAGATACACGCGATTGACAGCTATGTTGCTACTTTTTCATCATTCTTTCACCCCTAATATCTGCATGTTGGCTGGCCAACAATAGGCACCTGCATGTGGTCAATATAAAATAGTTAATGAAAGGTTTTCATTTTTTTTATGCTAAATGTGAACTCATGTATGTTTTCTATTTTTAGCACATATGAATTTTGACAGCCATGTTTATGTGCTCAATAGTCACAGTTGCCCTGTTGCTAGTCTAGAAATAGAACAAGAAACAAGGTGCTGTCTCTATATCTGTAGCATTATCCTGGAAACGTACCAAGTAATAGAAATGTACGGCTTATAACACAATCAATTGACCCAAACTCTTCAATGTCTGTTTTTTTTTTAATTGCATTCTTTAAAATATTATATTCTGTAGCTTAATGTCTTGAGGCAATATTGCTGAGTCTCTAAAACTATGGCTTCTGTAATATCTCATTTGGTTCAGTGATCTTGGCCCAGACAAGATGCTTGACAAAGACGCAGACAAAGATCACTCAATATTTAATTTCCTACCAGTAACTCCTAAAACTTTCCTCAGCGCTCATTGAATATTTTTTAAAAGGAAATTGATTTCAAAAGCACTTCTTTATGCTTCTGGAATTCCTTCCTCAGTCAGCATACTCAGTATATAACCAGTTTGAAGCTAGCCTTAAGAGAAAGCATTGAAAAAGAATTCAGAGTGGTGGCAGGTTTGTGACACCAGTTCTCTTTTACCTGTAGTCTGAAAATAAGGACCCTTCTGATTAAATTTTATCCCTAAATATGCAGCTTCCACTATGTGCTATAAGGAAAAATGTTAGGCTCAAATTCATTGGTATTCAAAATTGCCTCCTTTACTGACTTACCACTGAACCCAAACTCATTACTCACAGCTTAAGCCAGTGTTGAGATTCAAATAATTTAACAACTTGTTCTCTCCCCTATTTTAAGTATAAAAAAATGATATACCAGAAGGTAGTTTATTATTGCATGCATTTAATAATTAAATAAGAGCAATAAAAGGGGTACACAAACTAGATTTTGTTATAAGAAAGAGTTTAAAAATATTAATTAAAAATATTAAATAATACCTGACAAAAACAATAAAACTGTTATTTAAGATATTTCCATATCACCCCCTGGTTGTTTGGCATTTTTTCTCTTTACGTTACATGTTTGTTTACTGAAGTTACAAACACAAGGAAATTAAAATGTATTTCATCAAAGGTATAATGAGTTTTATGAAATGAATAAATAAATATTACAAGCATAGTTCCATCAATTTTTTTCACCTATGGATGGAATGAACATTACTATTGGTGCTTAGAATACACTGTAGTGCAAGATGAATGTTAAAAAAGAGTAAGAAATGTAAATTTGTGATTTCCACATTGGGCAGCTTCCCAGGTGCCCACCTTAGAGATAACCCTGATTACAAGTATCATTTTAACAATCCGCTCGCTGAAATCAACAAAAAATTAGGTATTGGTTTGCTAATCCTGTTGAAGCAGCTGAATCCCATCACTGGTTTAAGAACCTTCATTTTCTACACTCATTCTAAAGGCAAGTTTTTCAACAAGATTCCTTGTTTCAATAACCTCAGGGTTTATATTATAATACTTCCTTAGAATACTGATTCTTATCACTTTGCTTAATTTGTCCATTAGCACACCTTTAAGAATTACATGTAGTACTGTTATATGTTGAGACAAGAAAAGAGGGAAAACATGCTATGAGCTTTGTTAGCTGGTTCAAGTGTCCACAAACTTTTTCTCTCAAGAGCCATGAAGCTTTGCAGAATAAGAATCAAAATCGAAGGTATTATATAAGTAATTACAAAATATGAGACAAAGTTTCACAATTTTTTTGAGGAAATTCAAAATAAAAATAATTGAGAAAATTTTTTTGTAAAACAAGTTTACTATTGAGAAGAATAAACTAATTTTAGGAGGATAATATTTTACTCAGTTGGAGTTTAAACCTGGTATTGCCTACAATCAAACCAATCACAAATTTTAGTGAGAAACATTTTAGTTCACTGCTATAAAAAGCAGTTGGTCATGCACAGTTGAGTTGTAGGCCATAGTTTGTTGATCCATAAACACAAAGAAAGCTAGAGACAACTAAATTCCTCCATGTTGCACGTGAACACTTCTATATGTATGTGAAGCCAGCAACTGACATACAATCACTAAATGACTATAAAAAACAATCATGGTACATTTCACTTTTTTGAAAGTACAGATCCTAATTCTCCCCTACTGTAATAAGAAGGTATTTTAAAAGACCTGTATATGTTTTCTGTTATTGCTGTAACAAATCACCATAAATTTAGTGGTTTAAGAGCACACATTTGTTATCATGCAGTTCTGAAGGGTAGAAGTCTAAAGTCAATCTTGATTGGAGTATAAAGTCAAGATATTAGCAAGGCCAGTTCATTCTGGAGGCTCTGAAGAGAGAATCAATGTATTTCTTTTCATTTTCAATTTCTATAGGCTGCTGCATTTGTTGATGCATGACCCTTTCCTCACACTACTCCATAATCACATCTACTATTACTAACTGATCTGTCTACCTCTTATACGGACTCTTGTGATTACATCAGACTCACCTGGATAATCCAGAATAATCTGATTTCAAGATTCCTAGTTTACAGATTCTACATAGCAAAATATCTTTTACTATGCAAATTCACACATTCACAGTTTCTTGGAGGTTCTGATTTAGCTATCTTTGGAGCTATTATTCAAGCCACCACAATAAGTTTCTCTATTTTATACAATGCACTGGTTGCTTTATATATATATACTTAAGGGTTTCACTGGCTTTCTCAGGTCACTTAAAAGAACCTTCAAATTCACTAAAGATTTTAATATCTCTCTCTTCTAATTTCTATGAATAGTTTACAAAATGCTAATGTGGCTATTCAATATTGTATTCCTTAGTACATAAGATGTCCACATGCATTTTCCTGTTTAACTATCAGAGTGAGATATGTTAGATCCTCATTTTACTTTTATATGGCTGTTTAACATCAGGTGACTACCACTACTAAATCTGTTTGAAAAGCAGTGTATAACTACAGTCCTCCTGATACTTCTTTGAAAACACAGCCTTCTTCTGAATAATCCCAGCTGTAACAATGTTTGTAAAATTAGTGAAGAATGAATTTCATTGTTTCTTTCCAAATCAAATGCAGGAAATCATCATATGAAAATCATATTCCTAGGTCCTGGCCGGTTGTCTCAGTGGTAGAGCGTCGGCCTGGCGTGCAAGGGGTCCCGGGTTCGATTTCCGGCCAGGGCACACAGGAGAAGCGCCCATTTGCTTCTCCACCCCTCCCCCTCTCCTTCCTCTCTGTCTCTCTCTTCCCCTCCCACAGCCGAGGCTCCACTGGAGCAAAGATGGCCCGGGCGGTGGGGATGGCTCCTTGGCCTCTGCCCCAGGCGCTATAGTGGCTCTGGTCGCGACAGAGCGACGCCCTGGAGGGGCAGAGCATCGCCCCCTGGTGGGCGTGCCGGGTGGATCCCGGTCGGACGCATGCGGGAGTCTGTCTCTCCCCGTTTCCAGCTTCAGAAAAATACAGAAAAAAAGAAAAAAAGAAAAGAAAATCATATTCCTCTCTCATCTTCTGAATATCAATTAAGAAATATCTGTAAAAATAATTATGTAAAGAATGAAGAGAGTTTTAAATTAATATAGTCAGGTAGGTTCTCAGCTGCCATAGGAACACGGGAAAAAGATAATTTGAGTATATTAATTTATGATATTTAGAAAAATCTAAAGAATTTTTTTAAGGATTTATTAATCACTTGGATTTAAGAGAGAAAAGAATATTATAATTTGAACTGTAAATTCTACCTATGTTGTATAGAGATATATAAGAAAAGAATTTATTCTGTGGAATAAAAAAATCATTAAGCATCAATTCAATAAATATAAGAGTTCAAGAACTACTGTATGAACTTAAAAATGTTAATTTATTGTATAGCTGAGATTATTTCATATATGTAAAATTCAATCTGAATAAAATGTATCAACCTTTGAAAAACAAACTATTTTCTAAATCCTGTAATATGTGAAAAAGTAGAATTTTTCACAAATATGAATATAAAAAGCTGTGGTATAATACATATATAACCAGAGTCTTGATGCATGAGTAGGTCATCATTTGAAAAGCTCTAATCAGTACTTCATTAAATTTTCAGATGAACTGTTTTATTTGGCAAATCTATCTTATTTTATGCACACTAAACTGATATATGTGAAAATTTTGACAGAAATGTGTTTTTATTCCAGGTAGAAGAAATACTTGGAACACTTAGTCCATAAAAGAGAATAATCTATTTCTCATAGTACCAGAAATGCCATTTTTTTCCTGAAAGAGACACAGGTCAAATTACACTTCTGTTCACATTGTTGCCTACAAAAGTGGAAACCAGAGAGGTACTTGAAGTACAGTGTGTCCGTAAATCATGGTGCACTTTTGACCAGTCACAGGAAAGCAACAAAAGATGATAGAAATGTGAAATCTATACCAAATAAAAGGAATACCCTCCCAGTTTCTGTAGAATGATGTGGCAGCATGTGTGCATGTGGAGATGATGACGTAACACTCTGTATACAGTGTAGCAGCACAGGCCATGCCAGTCGAGATGTGGACGGTACAGAGGAAAGTTCAGTGTATTCTGTGGCTCGCTAAATTCGAATCCGTGACCAAAGTGCAACGTGAATATAGGCGAGTTTATAATAATAAAGCGCCACCACATAGGAATAACATTACTCGGTGGGATAAGCAGTTGAAGGAAACCGGCAGTTTGGTGGAGAAACCCCATTCTGGTAGGCCATCAGTCAGTGACGCATCTGTAGAGGCTATATGGGATTGCTACCTAAGGAGTCCTAAAAAATCTGTGCATGAACCCACATCAAACTGCACTGAATAGGTATGAAACTAGGAGAGTTTTCCTTTTATTTGGTGCAGATTTCACATTTCTATCGTCTTTTGTTGCTTTCCTGTGACCGGTCAAAAGTGCACCATGACTTTACAGACACACTGTATACTGACTTATTAAGGATAAGGAGTGATTTTGCAATGTCCTGAAGTGTCAGCCAAATCTGTCAAAACTATGACACTAGCCCTAAGAAAAATCACACTATGAAAATTTTGAGAATGAATTGTGCAAAGCATGATATATCTTGCAAATAAGTAACAATGACATTTCACATTCATAATTCAAATAGAAAAAAATATTTTTGAGAGATTAAAAATGACCAAATTTCTCAAAAGGCTTTATTTTAGACATATTATAGGGAATAAAAATTACAAATATTCTAAGAAAATTTGTCATTGATAATTTAAGTGGTTTGAAAAATAATATATGCAAAAAATGTTTAAATAGCTGCTAAAGTAGATTTTATATCAATAGGGTTAGTAGTAAACTAACCCTATTGATATAAAAAAATGTTTTAAATCACTAAAAAGGAAAGGATAATTTGCCTATAAAGAATTTATTATATTTTTCTCAGTTAATGACCTCAGGAAAAAATAAAATCTATGTTGCAAAAGTCAGAGCAAATTGTTCAATAATACTAGAAAAACAATCATATATTATAGGAAGATAGAAAATAAATCACAAATTTTTAAGTAGAGGTTTATATTCCAAAATACACCAATACCTCAAACCATTTGCACAGCAGCCCAGATTTTCTATAAAGGCAGGTGTCTGAAGGTCACACCCTGAAGCTTAAATTGTGTAACTTAAACTGTGTCATTTTTTCCATTGTCCCCAAATGCCATGGATAGTGTATATGTCAAGTGCTGGACACTGCATAAGATGGTTTCACATGCATTGTCTCACTTTATTCTAAGAAAAATACTAAAAGGTGTATATCATTGTTGGTCATTAAATAGACAAGGAAACTGATTCTAGAGAAATCTATTGCTTTGTTTAAAATCACATATTTGAAAATAAAGAATGCATAAGATCTGTGATTATCTCACTCTAAATACAATATTCTTTTTCAATATTCAACACTGTCTACCAGTAATGATGCAAAGGAAAAATTAAGTATTCTCTCATGCTTCAGAGTTCAGTATACAGGATGAAACAGAAGACAGTCATTCACATTGCAAAGTATACTGTTTAACCTAACAGTAGCTAGCAAACATATTTCAACACAGATGCACACCAGCTCACAAGGCTAAGTAGTTCACTGAAATTATCTTCACAGAAAGTATTTTATTTGTATATCATTTTGAATGCCATCAGGATTTTCTTCTCCTTTCTGCTCCAATCAAAGTAAAATATGGAGTATTCTTTAACAGACTTTTTAAAAAATATTCACCTGTATCTTTTTTTAATTTTTACAATGTTATTAGAAAATTAAATTTATCAGGATGACATTGATCAATAAAAGTGCTTAAGTTTCAGGTAAGCATTTTTATAGTATTTGAACTGTTGATTGTGTTGTATACCCATCACCCAAAGTCAAATCATTTTCTGCCACCTTATATTTGTCTTTCTTTACAACCTTCCAACACCTCCTGGCCTCCACTCCCTCCCTTATGTTCCCCTCTTTTTGGTAACATTTTACTTCTATCTACGTTCATGATTCTCAGCTTTATATCCCAGCTATGTGTGAAATCATATAGTTCTTAGCTTTTCCTAATAGAATTTATTTACTACGTCCACCACCTGCATGTAATGCTTATGAGATAGAATATCAGTCACATTAAGTGGAGAAATATCTCTTTAGGATCTACATTATGTAAGATACCATAGTAAGCACTATTAGAACAAAATATCAATAAGATACCTTCTTTATCCTTAAGATCTTAATAATCCAATGGAAGAAAAAAACATAAATAAGTATTTATGTGAGTGTGTGCATATGTATTTATACATTTATAAGTACGTGTATAGTTTTGTTTTGAGATTAAATTATACCAATATCACATAGAGAAGTAATTTCTTAGAATGTTTGTTTTTTACTAAACTATTATAGATTCATAGTAATAGAAAAGATCTCCTTAGATATTAACATTATTTATCAAAAATATCATGTTATAGCCTGACCAGGCAGTGGCACAGTGGATAGAAAGTTGGACTGGCATGTGGAGGACCCAGATTTGAAACCCTGAGGTTGCAGGCTTGAGTGCAGACTCACTCGGCTTGAACACAGGCTCACCATCTTGAGCATGGGGTTGCTACCTTGAGAGTGGGATCATAGACTTGACCCCATGGTTGCTGGCTTGAGCCCAGAGATCACTGGCTTGAAGCCCAAGGTCGCTGGCTTGAGTCCAAGGTCATTGGCTTGAGTAAGGGGTCTCTTGCTCTGCTCTAGCCCCAGCCCCCTGAACAAGGCACATATGAGAAAACAATCAATGAATAAGCAATTAATGCACAACTAAGATGCCGCAACAAAGAATTGATGCCTCTCATTTCTCTCCCTTCCTGTCTGTCTGGCCCTATCTGTCCCTCTCTCTGACTCTCTGTCTCTGTCAAAAAAGAAAAAAAAAAGAAAAAAAATATCATGTTACAAAAGAATTAATAGAAATAAGATGCAAAAATTTTAAATAATTTACTCAGATTTAGTTTACTAAATCAAAATCAGCAGTAAAACTCATATCTCTGACTTTTTAGTCTATAATATTTCAATAGCAAGTATTTAGAGATATTAATATATACAACTAATTCTAAAAAGATATTTGTGTAGAAAGATTATGTCTGTAAGAATATAAGAGACAGATAGAAAATATTTTTGAAGCAACTCTAGTTTAACTTCCTTTCTATTTCAGGAATTTGTCTATGGCAGACTGCATTATTGATTTCTGTGCTAAAAAGCTCTCACAACCTCATAAATAAACTTATTCAATATGGAAGCTCTACTATTGCTAGAAGTTTTATATTTATGCTTAAACTTGAATCAACATAATTTTTATCTAGTGGTTTTGAATCTTTCCTTTGGAGCTATAGCAAATATATTTAATCAAATCTAGTGTTATCAGTTCAATATCTAAAATTAAATAATCATTTCTCCATTTATTTTATTATTCTCTACTCAATAGACCTAACATTTTCTTCCTAACATCATTACAATCCCTCTTATTTGGATATATCCTAATAAGCCTGCATGACATTTCTAAATGCAATGGAGAGAAATGAGTATAGAATTCTGACATGGTCTTGCTAAGTATTTTATTTTTTATAGTCTCTTTTTATAGATGCAATCCCTACTAATGTAAAGTAAAATAGTATTCATTTCTCTGGCTTTTACCAAACATGTTAAAATTTCTTTTCAAGTCAAAAATATAGTTTTTATAGGCTACATCTTCAAGAATCTTGATGAAGAAGCAACTGAGGAGAAACCTTTTAGATGGCATAAAGTTGATCTCCTTGGGATTGTGTTGGCTATAAATTTCCAGTCAAAAAGTTCAGATCATTTAGACATTAAAATCCTAATAGTTTCGTCACTTCTTTGATATTTTTTCTGTTACATCCAGTTAAATTTAATCCTGACATGCCCATTCTACATGACTGCTACCCTGAACCAATATCATGATTTGCTTTCTCTCTTGTCTGATGCTTCTCACAACTCAGTAACTTGTGAGGTAACTGTACTTTCATCCCCAACCTCATGAGACAATATTGTCACTGAGAATGCCTTCATTTGTCTTTTGTTTCAACTAAATTTCCATTTATCTTCAGTGACTACTGTGTTTTACTAACAGTTTTTATCTACATACATGATCTAACTTACTCCTTTAGAGAGAAGATGATCTCACTTCCTTCTATAAAGAGAGTTAAAGAACTGGGCCCTGGCTAGTTGGCTCAGTGATAGAGCATCAGCCCAGTGTGTGGAAGTCCCGGGTTTGATTCCCAGCCAGGGCACACAAGAGAAGTGCCCATTTGCTTCTCCACCCTTCCCCCCTCCTTTCTCTCTGTCACTCTCTTCCCCTGATGTAGCCAAGGCACCATTGGAGTGAAGTTGGCCTGGGCACTAAGGATGGCTCCATGGCCTCTGCCTCGGGCATTAAAATGGCTCCAGTTGCAATGGAGCAATGTCTCAATGGGCAAAGCATCACCCCCTGGTGGGCATGCCGGGTGGATCATGGTAGGGCGCATGTGGGAGTCTGTCTCTCTGTCTCTCTTCCTCCCTGCTGTTCACTTCAGAAATATATATATATGTATACATATATATACATATATGTGTGTGTGTGTATATATATATGTGTGTGTGTGTGTGTGTGTATATATATATATATAAAAGAGAGAGAGACTGACCTGTGGTGGCGCAGTGGATAAAGCGTCGACCTGGAAATGCTGAGGTCGCCGGTTCGAAACCCTGGGCTTGCCTGGTCAAGACACATATGGGAGTTGATGCTTCCTGCTCCTCCCCCCTTCTCTCTCTCTCTCTTTTCTAAAATGAATAAAAAATAAATAAATAAAAGAGAGAGAGAGAGTTAAAGAACTGATATATGAACTGTCTTTATTTTTTATCATCACCCATCTAAAACAATGCTTCCTTCTCTTCTTCTTCATTTTCAGGTGATAAGGACATTCTTATTCGAGTCAATACCAATCCTTCTATGTCTACGTTTATTTCTCCTCTGAGGAATTAGCTTTTTCCACTTCCTATTTTTAAATTTCTTTTCCTACTTATTTTTTCACATTTGTTTATTTAAGTCTTCCCCTTGATAGAAGAAAATTGAGGAGAAAAAAAAAACACCCTCAAAGGTACTTCTTGTAATCAATAGCACTTTATTTCTTTTCATTCCTATCCATGATTCTTCACAGTATCAACTCATTACAAGAATTTCCTCAATTCTGAGCAACTGTCCAGACCTTTGTCTCATGACTTCTGCTCATAACAAGCCATTAAAACCATCATAAGCAAAATCACCCCTGTCCTCACTATCTATACATTTTTATATTACTAGAATTGTTTGAGGCTTTTTACTATTCTTTACATATCAAAGTCTCAAAGCTTTGTGGGTTTTTTTATTGGATTCTTGTTTTCTCTCTTTTAAATAATTTTCTGCCTCATTGATTTTCTTTATTCTCCTCACAATGAATGTTGAAACACTTTGGTTGTATTTGATTTTTCCTTTTCTTTCATTATCCGTACATATTTTGATTCTAGTAATTGTATCTATTCCCTTACTTTTATTAAAATGTCCATCCATGAGCTCTTTGTTATATTCACAGATGTAAGTATAATCTGCTGAGCAAATATTTTCACTTGGATACTTAGTGGACATCTGAAACTTTTATGACAAAAACTGAATTCATCATATTTTCTTCAGAATATGAATTCACAAATATTACTCCTCTTCTACACTATTTCCAATTTTATTTAACATCTATTGACCTATCAGAAAACTCAGAGTTATCTTAGAATAAATAACCTTCATCTAAATCCAATTATTATCCACTGGTATCCACAGTTTTACCTCTTTATTCTCCAAACTGTTTCTTTCTTTTTTTTTTTTTTTGTATTTTTCCGAAGCTGGAAATGGGGAGAGACAGTCAGACAGACTCCCACATACGCCCCAACAGGGATCCACCCAGCACGCCCACCAGGGGCGACGCTCTGCTCACCAGGGGGCGATGCTCTGCCCCTCCGGGGCTTCGCTCTGTTGCAACCAGAGCCACTCTAGCACCTGGGGCAGAGGCCAAGGAGCCATCCCCAGCGCCCGGGTCATCTTTGCTCCAATGGAGCCTCGGCTGTGGGAGGGGAAGAGAGAGACAGAGAGGAAGGAGAGGGGGAGGGGTGGAGAAGCAGATGGGCGCTTCTCCTGTGTGCCCTGGCCGGGAATCGAACCCTGGACTCCTGCACGCCATCCAAACTGTTTCTTACTCTTGTTATTATTACCACTGCCTTAAGGTAGGGCTTTATCATTTCTCACTTACACAATTGCTATAGCCTTCAGATTGGTTCCCCCAACTTCAAGCATTCACTACGTTTCAGGTTCCTTCTCTAATGTATAACTCGGACTTTTGATCTTCACCTCTTTAAAAGTCTTTGTTCACTTCCATCATGTGTAACATAGAACTCAAGTAACTGGTGGCAATTTTCCATCTTCTTTAGCCTTATTTCAGGTCACTACTCACATATAATGTATGTTCAAGGAATAACAGACTGCATATTTTATTTAAATACTCAGAGCTGTTTCATAATGCAAGAAACTTTAACTCATAGTAATTGCTTTCTGTATGTGCCTTGACCAGGAAAGCCCAGGGATTTGAACCGGTGACCTCAGTGTTCCAGGTTGACACTTTATCCACCCCACCACCACAGGCCAGGCAAAAAGTTTTAAATCTTATAAATGTATTAGATTTACTCTTTAAATATTTCAAATTAACAAATAAAAATAATAAAATAGATTTATATTTATTTATTATATGCACATATATTTAGTATATAACTTACATATTAGAAATAGATTTATAAATACATAGCAAACATAAATGTAACATGCACAAAATATTTGTATATTTTGTATTACTTAATTGGAATTTTTAAGTAAAAATAAATATTTTTGACAAATATCCATATTTTGTAAAGAGAATTTCATCATAAGATTGCTAAAATAGGAATCTTAGACCTCATACAAATATAAAAGAATGTGCATATTCCAATGACTGTGAGTTATATTTAAAATAATATTTAACCATGAAGAATATATCTATTCTAAGTTTGGGATTATTTATAGTCTTTATTTTTAAGTTATATCCTAAATTTCTTCTTTAACATAATATAAACTATTTTTAACTGATAGGTAAAGAATAATTATTTCAAAATTCCACTTATTGACATAACATACTAAACAACTTATATTTCTGAAAAATATATAATCTTTATTGTAAAAGTATTTAGATTCTCTAATTCCTTTCTTAGGGCTGCTATATGTGAAACCATGTGCTGAACAGACCATGATGTTGATGAAGTGTGAGTGATGCCACCATCTGCAGCTGTGGAAACACTCACTCTGTGGGGCCTGAACTTGGGCCCTAACACGAGAAAGGCTTTGAGGTCATCTTTAGAATATTACTTATTTTTCTGATTTCAAGGTTAAATATAATATAATGAAAGTTTGGGATACGGCACAGTTTTTTTTTTTAAGATTTTGAAATAATTTTAAGTTGTGTTTAGTGGAAATGTTTTCTAAACTTCTCTTAAAACTCTCTTAAATTGCTGTGTATATAAGCAATTAATATGAAATTCAATGTAAAACCTTCTCTAGAGATAGATTGAAAGTAAAAAATAATTCACAAGTGATATCATTGACATTTCATAATACCTGCTCTTTCACATTTTATAGGTGATGTATAATATAAAAATAGTAATAATAATAATTCAACTTTATTTAATTTTTTATGTTGAAGAACTCTAACAGGTCATTACATAGATTGCTAAAATTCACTGGCATCAATGAATTGAGTTAATAAGTTAGAATAACATCACTTTTCTCATTTAAAATTTGAAACATCTTAAATAAGGCAAAATAAATACAGATTACATGCATCCCTGACAAATGTTTTAGTTTCACAATACATGTTTGTCCTCTAATAGTACTCCTTTAGTCTTACTAATATGTATCAATATTAAGTTTTCACTTTAAAGATAAAACTGTTTTGAGATAAAATAAATATATGCCCAAACTGTATATACACTGGGGTAATATGTTCTTCAACATCTCTTAAAAGTGGAGAAGAAAAATAATTTATAGAATAACTTCTATTTACCAAATAACATTGCATTTAACAGGAATGTAAGGAAACTTGATTGATAAAAATAAAATTTAGTTAACTTAGACACATCATTTCTTCACATAAAAAAAGCTTGTATTTGTGTAACTACAATGGACTGGTAATGTACAGATTATTAGATGTCATTATTGCCCTTGAGTTATGATCGAATGTACTTTGAGTTCAATATAAAACTGAAATCATCGTAAACCAGTTTATAGAATATACTGCTTGAGGTCATCAGTGTAATATCTAATTTTATAAAGGAAGGAAGGAATTTGGGAGTGTTTGTATTCTTTGTTATTTTTTTTATTTGTTTCTCAACATGCAAATACAATTAATGAGATTTCTGACTCTTTTTTAAATACACAAGCTGTATTTGGACTTTATTACAGCTATATCATTATTATTATTACTATATGTAATAGAAACTAGAAAAACTGAGGAAAAATATTAAAATATAATTGGCAAGCTCTGTATTACATTTAAGATATGTACACCTGGATTATGAGAAATCTAGAGACTTCTTCCATTATAAATGGAGTTATAAACTGCAATGACAGAAATCCTGAATCAATAAATACTAATGAACCTTTAATTGTTTTAATAATGCCTATGACTAAACTAAATTGCAAAACATAAAGAAAATTAAACTACTGCTTAAGAAACTACTGCTTATAAAATGCACAGAATGGAAAAAAATAAAGTAGAAATGTGTTTTTGCTTTGAGTCCTATAACAAAATACTTTTTAGCATTTAGTATAGTGTATAGTGGAGATTACTCAAAATGATCAATGAGAATTTAAAAGAAAATAAGTAGCATCTTAAAATTTGTATAAAATATTTAAAGTTCACATGAATATGCCCTTAATTATATAATACTTCCTGTAATTACAGCTGCTGATCTGTTCTAAAAATCCAGTATTTAGAGTAAAATGTTGAAATCCTCTAGACAGAAAGTGAGGTTGTACCACATGTTTTAGTTTATCCTTAGTAAGAGTTCAGTTAAGCTTCTTACTTTAAAATGTGCCATATGATTTCATTCACATGTGGAATATAATGAAGAAAGTAAACAAGTAATACAGAGACAGACTCATAGATAGAGAGCAGGCTGACAACTGTCAGGAGCCATGGGTTGGGAGGGAAGATTGAGCAAAAAAGAAAAAAACACTCGTGCACATGGACAGCAGTGTGGTGATTACAAAAGGGAAGGTGATAGGGAAGGTAGAGGAAGGTATAGCGGGATAAATGGTGATGCACAGAGACTTGACTTGGTGTGGTAAACACACAATACAGTGTACAAAAGATGTGTTTTTGAATTGTGCAACTGAAAACTGAATAACCTCAATAAAAAGGAAAAAGAGAAAGAAAGAACAAAAAGAAAGAACAAAAAGAAAGAAAGAAAGAAAGAAAGAAAGAAAGAAAGAAAGAAAGAAAGAAAGAAAGAAAGAAAGAAAGAAAGGAAAGAAAGAAAGAAAGAAAGAAAGAAAGAAAGAAAGAAAGAAAGAAAGAAAGAAAGAAAGAAAGAAAGAAAAGAAAGAAAGAAAAATTTGATTGCAAGAGATTGCTTCAGAACTTATATGTATCACTAGGCAATATTAGTTTTAGTTGTAGTCTCACTTTTAAAATGTATAAAATAATAGTTAATCATGGAAATAAAATAATATTATTTAAGCCACTTGTGATTAATCATATATTATTTAAATATTTGCATATGTGTGTCAAGGGTTAGGTTTAGTGGAAATTATTTTGTTTTCTTTATCATTAATTCTTCTAACTAATAGATGTGTTAAAGTGTGCAGTTTATTGTTAGCAAAATTTAATAATACTCAATTTTTACTTTAATAAAAAAATTCCAGCCTAATTTCTTGATTAACTGAAAGTAAAAATCCTGTCCTTTCCTCATACTAAGATTGCAAGAATAAGCCAATTTAAGGGGTGTGAAAGAGTTCCATAAGCAATAAGGTACTATGACAAGATGATATTAGCATTATTTAGGCTTGCCTCTGTGAACACTACTAGTTCCCTGCAAACAGAAATCTTGGTTATCTTCAATGACTGACTTGATTAAGCAAATCAATCAAATATATATTGAAAGCTTATTAAATTTGAGACTCAGTATGTAGTGTTTTGGGTGATATAAAGATGAATAATGGGTATTTCCAGCACTTAAGGGGTGTTTAATTTAGTGAAAGGCACTTTGGCTGCAACAAGCAATTCACAAGTCAATCTTATTTCTCATGATTTCACTCCAAAATAATCAATACTCTTTGTCGAGAGACACAGTAACCTTGATCTGCTTACTTGGAGCAGAAGTCCTTAAAGATATAAATTGCTAGGAACACTTAAATGGTAATTTTGACAAATTGCTGGGGGCTGAGTGTGAACTAGTCTGACAGTAAGAAAATCTTGGGGTCACAGCCTTTCTTTACCTGAAGAACTCACCCGTTTTTCCAGAAAGATTCCTTCTGAATCTGCCAAGGGAAAGACAGTATCTATGTTGTAAAACCATAACAAAGGCTTACCCTACATGGTATAAAACTTCACCTAAGCACAATTTTGAAATTTTACCTCAGCTAGACGGTAAATTTTCTCTACTTCTGCCACCTCCAGCCTTCTTCTATCAAGTAAGAGGGATATTAAGAAATAAAACACACAGTCAAGAAGGAGCAAGGTTTTATAGGAAAAAAAAAGGGAATGCCACAGCTAATTACAGGATAAGCGGAAAATGTTATACCACTGGAAGAGAAACAAACATTTGTAAAAGCCAGAATCTTAAGATATAAGCAAACTAAAAGACCAAGACTTAATCAGAAGATTTTAAAATGTTTCCTGTCTATCACACCCAATAAGGCTGTAGTCCATGATGGCGAACCTTTTTATAATATAAAAACCGACCACTTTTGCAGTGCTGGTCAACCTGGTCCCTCCAGCCCACTAGCGGGCGATTCAGCTTTTATGGTGGGCGGTAGCGGAGCAACCAAACGGCACTGCGATTGGCCCACCATGAAAGCTGGACCAGTTTGAACAGCACTGAAAAAGTGGGTGGTTTTTATAAAAAGGTTCGCCATCACGGCTCTAGATTAATAGTGGATTACAGGTGAAAGAGCTGTAACATACATACTCTCTCTGATAATCAGTACGCAGAAAGCCTCAGATCCTAGAGAACAGGCATAAACAAAGATCGTATTAGAATTTGAAACAACTGGTATTGAACAACAGAAAACAATGGACACAGCCCAACTTCTAGCCACATTAACATGAATCCTCAGGAAAAATGCCTATTTTCTTCAGTATTTATTATCACAAACAACAGGGCTGACTTTCCACAGAAAATTTCAAGACATGCTAAAAGATGTAAATACAAATGTTTATATATACTTATATACCTACCAATCTGAAAAAGACAAAGTAACAATCAAAATGCAATTTAGATATGTCTCAGATGTTGAAAGTATTGGATAAAGAATTTAAAATTATGATGATTAATGTATTAAGTATTCTAATAAAAATGGTAGACAACATGATAAATGGGTAATATAAGCAGAGAAAAAGAAATTCTTGGGACAGAAAAGGAAACGCTAAAGATAAGAAACACAGTAATGAAACAAAGAATTTTTTTGAATCATCAGTACTCACAGCATAGCTGAAGAAAGAACCAGAAACTTTCAAAATAAGCCAATAAAAACTTCCCATATTAAAATAAATTTATAATTAATATGTAATTAGAATACTAGAAGAAAAAAAGATAATGGAGTGAAGAAATACTGAGATTTATAATGGCCAAGAACCTTTCAAATGCAATGACTAACATCAAATTTAAGATCCAGAAATTATAGAGAATACCAAATAGGAATAATACCAAAATCTATACCTAGGTATATCATATTCATACTACAGAAACTCAAAGACAAAGAGATTTTAAAGAAAATAGAGAGAAAATATAATAATTACCTGTAGAGGAACAATAATAATAAATACAATGGGTTTCTCCTTAGAAGCCAGCCAAGTAAGCAAAAATGAGTAAAGAAAAATATTCACAGTACTAAAAAGAAGAATAAAAACCCATCAATTTAGAATTCTATATCTAGTGAAAGTATCCTTCAAAAGAGAAGAAGAACAAAGACTTTCTCAAACGAAAATTGAGAGAATTCATTGTTAGAGGAGACCTGCTCTGCAAGAAATGTTCAAGGAAGTTTCTTCAGGTTGAAGAAAATATTATAGATTAGAAACTTGCATCTGCAAAAAAAAAACCAAAACCAAAAACAGAAGAGTTTAGGATAAGAATTGAATGAAGTTAAAATAAAATTTTTACTTTTCTCTTTGAAATGGACTTAAAAATAACTCCTTCTACAACGCAAATATAATGACAATGTATCTGTTATAGCTGGTGAATAAGGGAATGAATAATACCAATGTAATAAAGAACTGAGTTATACTATCATAAAGTACATGTACTATAGATGAAGCAGAATAATTTTATTTAAAGCAGACTCAGATTATTTAAAAATGTATGTGTAGCCCTAGCTAGTTGGCTCAGTGGTAGAGCATCGGCCCAGTGTGTGAAAATCCTAGGTTTGAATCCCAGTCAGAGCACACAAGAGAAGCGACCATCTGCTTTTCCACCTCTCTCCGCTTCTCTCTCTATATATATCTATCACTCTCTCTCTCCTCTCTCTCCCCCCTCCAAAAGCCAGGACTTGAATGGTTCAAGTGAGGTGGCCCCAGCTGCTAAGGATGGCTATGCCTCAATTGCTAAAAATAACTCATTTGCTGAGCAACAGAGCAGCAGTCCCAGATGGGCAGAGCATGGCCCAGTAGGGGGCTTGAAGTGTGGATCCCAGTAGGAGCGCCTATGGAAGTCTGTCTATCTCCCAGCCTTTCACTTAAATTTTTTTTAAAAAGTATGTTGTAAACTTCAGAGATACCGCTAAATATGTTTTTATTTTTATTTTTATTATTATTTTTTACAAAGACAGAGAGAGAGTCAGGAGAGGGTTAGATAGGGATAGACAGATAGGAATGAAGAGAGATGAGGAGCATCAATCATTAGTTTTTCGTTCCACAGTGCGACACCTTAGTTGTTCATTGATTGCTTTCTCATATGTGCCTTGACCGCAGGCCTTCAGCAGACCAAGTAACCCCTTGCTTGAGCCAGTGACCTTGGGTCCAAGCTGGTGGGCTTTGCTCAAACCAGATGAGCCCGCGCTCAAGCTGGCAACTTTGGGGATTCAAACCCAGGTCCTCCACGACCCAGTCCGACGCTCTATCCACTGCACAACTGGCTGGTCAGGCTAAATATGTTTTTAAAAGAGAGTGAATGATCTGATAAAAAAAGGAGATTGGACAAAATTATATAACATAGATAATTAAAACCAGAAATACAGAGAAACAGGAGAAAACAAAATAAACAATGAGCAAATGCATTACATTAAAAAAAATCATACATGTCCGTCACTGACTGGCTTATTTAACTTAGCATAATACTCTCCAGGTCTATCCATGCCATCACAAATGATAACATTTCCTTCTTTTCTTACAGCTGAGTAGTATTTCATTGGGTAAATGTACCCCAGCTTTTTTATCCACTCATCTGTTAATGGGTACTTGGGCTGCTTCTAAATCTTAGCTATTGGGAATAACACTGCAATGAACATAAGGGTGCATATATTCTTTCAAATTAGTGTTTCTGGTTTCTTTGGATATATTCCCAGAAGAGGAATTAACTGGGTCTGATTTCACTTATATATGAAATATAATGAACATAATAATCTAACAAACAAAATAAAAACAGACACCCAAATACAGAGAACAAAATGACAGCTGTCAGAGGGGAAGGGACTTGGGAGCTGGGTGCAAAAAGGGAAAAGATTAAGCAAAGAAAAAAAAGTCATAGTTACAGACAGTCTGGTAATTACAAGAGAGAAAGGAGCTTTGGGAGGTAGAAGAGGGAAAAGGGGAAATAAACTGTGATGAAAGGAGACTTGACTTGGGGTAGTGAAGATAGTGTAATGTACAGATGTTGTTTTATAGAATTATACACCTGAAACCAGTATAATTTTATTAACCAATGTCACCCCAATAAATCCAATTTAAAAAATTAAAAATAAAGATAATTATAAAGTTGGTTGACATTAATAAAAGAACTGATATGTCTGTATCAATAATCACAATAAATAAATTGTCTACATACAAGAGTTAAAAAAAAGAAATTGTCAGAGAGAAGGAAAAGCAAAACCAGTTTTAAAGACAATCTCACGGCATCTACTTTTACTTCTTGTCCACTGCAGTAACTTGAAGAACACTAGTTCTTGGATTTGTCTCTACAATAAATCACAACTGTCAAAGTCTTTTTTTCTAACATAATGAACAACTAAGAATATTGTGTTGTAATTTAGCCTATTGCATCTGCAAAGATGATATGCATTCTCTGTACTATTCAAGTCATTTAATAAAATTGATGAATTTTAACAAATTCAAAAGATTGTTCTTTTTCAATGTTTTCTTTTTTGTGAGCAGGCATTCTGTATTACAAATAAACCAAAGTAATTTTGTCCAGTGTTCTTCAACTGCCATTCCGTAGACTAGTGCTGGTTGGCTAAAAATTTCTTGTTGATCCATAAAAAATTAACCACCCTGTTGTAGATTATAGACCCAATGATCTTAGTGAAATTTACTTATGCTCAGGGTGATTATTTCAGGACTGCTTTAGCGGTCCCTGAAATAATTCTCCTATTTACACCAGTCCCCAAGTGTAAAAAGGTTGAAACCAATGATCTAGTCAATATTTTTCTTTTTGGTGAAAAGTATAGTAAGAAACATTCAATCAAATAACTTACTGAAATCTAAGCAAACTGGCCCTGGCCAGTGCTTCAGCAGTAGAGAATTGGCCTGGCATTAGCAAGTCCTGGGTTGGATTCCTTGTCAGGGCACACAGGAGAAGCAACCATCTGCTTCTCCACCCTTCCCCCCACCCCTCTCTTTCTCTCCCACAGCAATGGCTTGATTCGAGTGAATTGGCCCCTGGTGTTAAGGATGGCTCCATGGCCTCGCCTCAGGTCTTGAAATAGTTCAGTTGTTGAGCACAGGAGCAGCGGCCAAGGTGGGCAGAGCATTGCCCTGTACGGGGCTTGCTGGGTGGATCTCGGTCAGGGGCACATGCAGGAGTCTGTCCACCTTCCCATCTTTAAGTAAAAAAGAGGAAAAAAAGATAAGAATAAAAGAAATCTAAGCAAATTGTGCTACTGCTGCTGCCCATCTCCTGATACACCATTCTAGTAATTTTGGAATGCTGTCAAAAGGCTGTTAAATTATATTTAGTTAAAGAGTATTGTCTTTTGGTCCCTTTATCCCTTTGGGTCCTCTTGTTTAAGCCTTAACGCTAGCCCTAACATAAACATCATTCGAGAGAGGCTGAATTCTGTAACTCACATTTAGTAGTGTGGTCTATCTTTCTAATTTGTGCCCTATCCTAAAATTCTTGGCATACCCATCTCAATTACTTCATTTTCTACTCCATTTGAAATTTGTTTAATAACTCTTGTTATTTGAGCATATTCATTATGTGCATGAGATTTCTCTTCCAATAACTGCCATAATTTAGGTGGTACACTGGTTGGAGTTGGTCACCACATGAAGGTGATTTCCTACACAATGGGAAAAACTCATATCTTAGTAATTTACTCAAATGACTAAATTCTGAGAAAGAAGACAACTACTTTGCAGGTTAGGTCTATATTTCATTCTATAATACAGTATCTTATTTATCTAAAGGGAAAGTAAAAATTAATAAGGAATCATTACAGTATGATTATGGTAAAGCGTATCATAAAAACAATTTTTACATTTAATCATTATATTATTATGCTGCATTGATAGTCATGTTCAGTTTTTGTTTGTGTTTTTTTGATACTCAAGTTCAGTTTTTATAAAGTTTGGAGAGACAAGTAGAATTTTAAATTATTCAGCCAAAAAATAAGCTTTCTAAATAAGAAAATATTATTCTAATTGGACATGTGCATCTTTCTATGTCTGCCATATTTCTGCTTTACATATTTACTTATTTTATCCAAAAAATTATACATAATGAATTAGCTTTTTGTAGATATTGACATAGATAAAATGTGTTCCTTAATTACAATACTGACAACATATATTTATTGCAAATATCCTGAGTCAATATGAATTTTTTTTTCATTTTTCCGAAGCTGGAAACAGGGATGCAGTCAGACAGACTCCCACATGCACCCAACTGGGATCCCCCCCCCAGCATGCCCACCAGGGGGCAATGCTCTGCCCCTCTGGGGCATTGCTCTGTTGCATCCACAGCCATCCTAGCGCCTGAGGCAGAGGCCACAGAGCCATCCTCAGTACCCGGGCCATCTTTGCTCCAATGGAGTCTCGGCTGTGGGAGGGGAAGAGAGAGACAGAGAGGAAGGAGAGGGGGAGGGGTGGAGAAGCAGATGGGCGCTTCTCCTGTGTGCCCTGGCCAGGAATCGAACCCCGGACTCCTGCACGCCGGGCCAACGATCTACCACTGAGCCAACTGGCCAGGGCCTAATATGAATTTTGAAAATTTAATAAAAACATATTTAACTAGTATGATTATCATAACAGCAAGTATTAATTAAGACAATGAACCCATAAGCTAAGGAATTTACATATATTGCAATAAACATTCATTTAGGTGGAAATAATATTGAAACAGTCATATATAATGAGATCAGCCATTCCTGCAGCATTTTCTTACTTAATGAAATTATCTAGAGTTAGAAAAATTTTATAATGTACTTAGAACACTCATAAGAGAAAAACAACGAAACAAGTTTTTAAAAGCATGGATAACAAAATTATTAATATTAATGTTAAAAGAGTAGGTAATTCACATGAAATCACTTGTAAAACAGAAGATATCAGAAATACTGAACAATGAAACTCCTTATCTTTATTATTATAGAAACATCTTATTTATTAAAAAGAGAAAACAAGAAAGTAAATGTCTCTGAAAACTGAAACTCTTGTCCTTGTATATTTTTGGAAAGGGAAAATAATATTTATTTTATATATTTCATAATTTAAAATAGAAATTAGAGAAATTTTATATTGTCAATTATTCAAATTATAATAAATAAATAAGTAATCATTTTTGGTAGAAATGCATTTGTCTTGAGAGACTAGAGCTAAGTAGAAGTTAAATATATATAGTTTTTAAACTACAAAAGTATTGAATTTTTTGATATAGCAACTTGGTTGACTTAAAAGTTCCTGGATATTAAATTTTAAAAATCTAAGAAATTGGGTATATATATATATATATATATATATATATATAGTTTGTTAAATAATGTGCTTGTAAATAGAACTGTGTGCCTTCTAAGTGAAAAATATTTCTCAGCTCATTTAAAAGAAAATTTAAAGGTATATTATAAAGAAGAAATAGCTAAACTTCAACCTCCTTAATAGATGGTGACTTTTAAAAAATATCAGATCTCAAACTAATTCTTAAACCAGGGATGGATTTGGGATTCTTTCTTTATCTCTAAAAAAATATGAATGCTGACAGCACAGATTAGCCAAGTTTATAATGATTTTCTTTCTCTATAATGTTATTTAAACTCAATTTTTATGCATTGCATTGATTCTGCGGTTACCACATGCAAACTCTTTTTTTATAGATATCATACGTGTCTCCACAAAGAGAATGATTTCAGGCCCTTATGCTGATTCTGTAGCATATTGATATTGGGCTACTTTTGTACTCAACCTAAAAACACTGCATTTGATGCCAATGATAAAATGAGACATTTTTAAAATGTCCCAGTGATAGCTCATGTATTTGTCTTTATACTTCTGCTTCTTTAGTAGAATAAGACTTCGCAGCCATTAACAATAGCTACAGTCAACAATAAGAACTTTTCATAACCTGTCACTAATAAAAAAAGGCACCATTACATTGTCAACATGAATATATTATAATTATATCTCTGTTCTCCTGTCACAATTTATTATTTAATAAAATATTTTTAGAAATAAATAGGTGTGGGATATAACTTTTCAAACAAACTGGAAAATATACCCCATGATGACTTGAAAATTAAAATTTCATAGTAAAGTAAAAATATATAGTAAAAGATTTCACTATGTTGCAAAATACTTACATAAACTAGTATTAGCTGCATCACATTGACATACTATATCTTAGTTATCATGTCAGAAATCCTCCCAGTCCAAATATCACCTGCACACAAATTTTTCTTAAATTTTCTTTTGAGGACATTTCTAAGTAAATTTGGATGTATGTATCTTATGAAGGGCACAAGATGTCCGTTGAGCGAACTGCTGATTCTATTTATTTTAAGTTGTGGTATATAAAAAACGGTGTGAGTAATGAAGATGCAAGTGGCACGTGAAATGTGTATGCCACTCTAAGGCCTCCTACTTGGTGCTTTTATCCCTGATTGCATGTGCAACATTCAATTTCTTCAGGAGAAATATGGACCTAATGGAAATCCTTGGACCGGATGGACAGCATCATCCATCTTAATAGATGAGTAATTCCACCTGCTCATTCCATCTCCATATTCTCAGAGCATCTCATAATAATTATGATAAAGTCTCAAGACTTTGTCTCAAAGCACATTAGAGAGAAGCAGGAGATGGCTCAATCAACAATTTGAATCTGAAGGGTTCCTTTTTCCATCTATTTGGGCAAAAGTAACCTTGCTGTGTCATCATGCTCATACAGTCCATCAGGGATTGAAGTTCTATTTCCTTGCTTCCTTAATATTTATGCTCTCATAAGTTTCCCATTTGAAAGAATGCCACACAAATAACAAACCTGTTATTGAATGACATTTTTTTTTCAACGATCTAAAAAAAACCCTACTTTTTTGCTTTGGGCTTTATTTAGAGATAAGATCTAGCAAATTCTATTTTTTTCTATATATATATATGTATAAAATATAAATGCAAATATTAAAAGCATGGATTCTTTCTTCTCATTACCTATTTATGAACACGTATAAGAATGAAAGCCAACTGCATAAAATATTGAACAAACATTACCTTAGGTATTTCCTATGTGATATCAAATAAATTTCTATAAATGTCTGGGGAAATATATCTGGGAAAAAACATAAAATGTATGCCCTTTCAAAAAGCTATGTGTAAAAGCTAGGTCACAAAAGGAGAATTGTACACTAGCATTATAAATATGGGGGAGGGAAATGCACAGTTCTGGGTGTCTGTCTCAGCCATAGGCTGTGTGAAGAAATGTTACTGGGAATATTTTTCAAAGGAGTTAGCCACTCATGTCCAGACTAAAATGCTTTGTAAAGGAATGAATGTGACCTTCACATTGATGAAAAGCAAAACAAGATAAAGACAGGAGAAGGGAGAAGATGGTAATGTATTTCATACAAAGAAATTAAAAGAGTTAAAGGAGAGGTTAGAGTCCTGGAGAGAAAGGACATTTCTGTGGTTAAGAAGGGAAAGGGAACATTCTGAAGGAAATGTTTATTGATTTGGATGATAATCATTGACTCCACCATGTACTTTGGTTTTCCAGATAACAGTTAAATTAATAATCAATAAAGAACATTACTGTAATGAAAATACCAAATGTACATTTTGACTTTGCTTTTTAAGATCAAATATGGCACTGTATCGTCAAATATAACTTATAGAAGGAAGCAACAATTATCACATAAAGATTTTTTATTTGAAAAGCTATTTTCTGCCTGCTTTTCCACACTCTTTCAGCACTTGGTTTCTAATGACAGTATAGAAATTTCTTGTATGCTCAGAAAGTGTGTGACTTTCTGTCCATCATCAATGTCTTTCTTACAGTTTCAAAAAATTTTAAACATATATATATATATATATATATATATATAATTATAAATAAAAAAGATCAAAATGACTTCCAAATTGCATATTGCTCATTTCTTTTCAGGGAAAACTTTGTATAAACCACGTAGGGGATTACTTTCTATTTCCCTCTACAGAAAGTATAGATCTCTTTTCCATGATCTTAAACATTCCTTTGTATATTTATATCCAGTATTGATTTTGTATTAAGTTTAGCATTACAAAAAGCTGTACTTTAATAATTCTTAATTAAAGAAAAATATGGGAGAAATTCCTTTTAATTACCTTTAAAAGGGGAAAATCTAATTTGGGGATTTTCAGTAAAATCTAAAGTACTGTAAAGAAAAAAATGAAGGGATTGGTAAAAAAAAACAAAAACACATTTATACATAACACATAAACACAGGAACAGTGTGGCAATAACCAGAGGGAAAATGGGGTAGGGATAGGTGGAGGTGGCCAAGAGGGCAGAAAGGGGGCAGAAAGAGACTGTGCTTGGGGCAGAGGGCACACGAGGGGGTATGCAGATGGTGTTATATTAAATTGTACACTCGAAACCTATATGATTTTGTAAAACAGTGTCATCCCCAATAATTCAGTTAAAAATTTAAAAATGAAAAGATAATTTATTTAATGAGAATTTTAGTGAAAACAAATCCCATAGCTTTTTGTTGTAAAATTAGATTTATTCAGAATAATTTTAGCTTTACTTCTGCCTTTTAGGGGCACCTCCAAATATTGGGTAATATGAATGAATAAACAAATAAAATTGAATATTTACAAGTAACTTATTAAGAATTTCTTCAGTGTAACCGTTATGATACATAACCTAGGAAAAATAAATTATGTTCTGCTCTAGCTTGAATTTAGAGAATTACCTATAAGATAATTTCTTCTCCAAATATATATATATATATATATATATATATATATATATATATATATATATTCTTTGTTTAAAAAACCCACACAACCCCTGAATTTGGGATGCTATCTAACTTTAAACCCTTTAATCTTAGTTTATTTTTAACATGAAATTAATGAGTACTCACACATATATTGTCACTTTAAATTATTTTTATTTATAAGCTCTTTTTGTTTAAAGTATCCCTAATACCACAAACAATAATTTTTTATTTTTTCCAAGATTCTATGATCATATTGAAATCACCAAGATTGTCAATAAAAATAAGTATTATTAAGACTATACTTTCAGGAATCATTCCTATAGTTTGTTACTAGAGAAGTTTCTCTGATCGTGTAGAGTACCTGAAAACATGAGGAGGAGTTGCAGTTGTCTCTCCTGAGCGTGAAGCCGGCTCTTGGTGTTGCTTGCACAACTGCCTTTTGCCATTGATGATCGTTCTTCTCTTCCTTTAGGAGAGTAAGAGGGAGAGAATGCAGTCTGAGTGGAAAGAAAAAAAAAGTATTACTTTTGTATATAATTGTCCAGAAAGTTTTTAAATGTCAAAACATTTTATGTTTTCTTATAAACATTTTAATTGTGTTAGTGCTACATAGTAGGCATAAACATGCCAACTTGCAGTCCAACTAGTGGTAAATTGGCTGACAGAATTTGTATAAGCACAAGATAATGTTTGACTTATGATTTACAATAAAGTTTTAAAATACAAAGTAAACATTGTGTGTACATAACAGGCAGCATATTTATAAAAAAATCATTATACATTTAGTCCTAACTTAAATTTAATAGTGTTCACCTAAAAATATTCATACATTTAATTTATTTCCAAAAAGTAAATTTTACTAGTTTGAGCTCTTAATGTCATTTATTTTAATTATAATTTATTAAATTATATTATTAAGTTGTTTGTCAATTACTTTTCAAAGACTTTTGAGTACAATTTGACTTACTTCCTCTCCACTATCAACCCATCTCCTGTACATAGGTTAAAACCTTGCTGTAGTTGACAGATCTCTTTACTGTTTCCTAAATATATCATTTTTGTCTCCATTGCTGTACTAAAGCAATGAATATCACATGCTGTGAATTACATTCCAATTCTTCCTGGCCAATTCATGTCATACATCCTCTTGATACATAGTCCTCCATTCCAAGAATTCTTTCCTAGGCTGTGTATGTTTAATTTATGCTTTTATAACTCTCCTCTTCCTCCCCTCACCTCCACTCTGATTATTACTCTGTTATCTATGGAATAAGGTGAAGAGTATTGATGAAATTTAAAAACTTTCTTGTGTTAGCACATCTATCATGTGATGTTGAACATGTATTTGATATCTATCAAATTCAATTGCCTCATCTATAAGATAAATATGCTGAAGAAGATCACCTCAAGTCTCTGGCTTGTGCCCAAATTCCATAACTCCAAGCAGTCTTGGCTTCTCAAAACCCAGTCCATTCTGTTCTGCACTTTTTGTTGTTGTTCTATTGATCCCACCGTGCCTAGTATATATAATAAACACAGGCTCACTGAAATGAACCTTTGTGGAATTAACTGATTGCATCAAGAATCTTTCTGGGAATGACTCAATCTAGCAAAAGCAGTATTGAATGCATTTGTACCCTAAGTGTTTCTGTGTCACAGAAATCTGTGGCCCTTTCAATTCTAAAATGTTTAAGGAAGATCAGGAGCTCAGAGCCCTTCTACAACTAAAAAGTACAGCGCTGCAGTATGAGCTCAAGTCTTTATTTTCCCCACCAGCTCAGTGTCTGCTTCAAGATCCTGTTGCCCAGGAAACTCACTTCATGCTATTTCAAAAAAAATTAAAAAACAACTGAAAACAAAACCTTTCTGTATCTTCAAAAACAGATGAAACACTGAGCATCAAATATAAACAAAATACTTTCAACCTATTATTCAACACTAACTAGATTCACCAGAAAATAAAGAAATAATAAAACTTTAAAAATGAACTACTCTTCAATTCTAGATTTTATTCTTTGAAATCATTTTTTCTCTTGAAAACATACCAAAGGGGTGAGGTGGCAAATGTCAGCATGACTCAAGTAAATTACTTAATATCCAAATGTAAACACCAAGGAAATTTCACAAAAGCAAATATGGTCTATCATGTTCATGCCTTCCACTGTGTCCTTCTCCAGTTTATTTAATTTTTCTCCCAGTTTGTATCCCAAAAAAGCCCTGGGGCTTTAGTCAAACACTGTATGGATAAGATGTTCTTCGTGGCATGAGTGAGTTGCATCATTTCTAAGCAATCTTCCATTCCCCATGTCTCACGCTTGCAGGACAGTTGAAGATAGATGGGAATGTCAGGCTACAGTAAGTTACCCATTAATCCATGCTCCCACAGCAATGACAGTTAACTTTCCTTGATGAGAGATGTGAAAGTGTGTATGCTGCCCAGATTTTTTCATATTTTACATTTCTTCCTAACTTCTCTTGAAATGATGAGAGAAACTTACTAAATATGTATTCAGAGTGAAACAGGCTCTATACCACAGGCAGTTAGTGTTATTTCATCCAATGACATTTCCTAAGGCTTCATATTTATTTTAATTCTAATAAATATTCTGATAGGCTCATTTTTCATGTACCTAGACTGGGATTCCCCCCCCCCCTTGATTTCAATGAGATTCAACCTATAAGGCACCTAAACACCTTAAAGGCAAATGGACTTATTTTGTTTTACTGCTTATTATGTAATCTATTGCTCTGTTATATTTTTTATTGTATTTATAAAAATTCTAAACTGAAGTTAAATGCCATGGTTTTAGCTGAATCATATACCAGAGATCATTTTACAGTACTGATATTTAGTTCAATATTTTCCTTTTGTACAAACTCTATTTTTCTAAGGTTGTTCTTGTATTAAAATCACTAAATGTATTTATTTTAAAATTAAATAACACAGACTATCTCCTAAAGCAAAAAACAATTTGCAATTTTTATAACCATGATAACATTCATTTCTATATAAAAGTCCAGCTATGTATATTTAGTATGTTAATCATAATAATAAGTAAAAATTGAGCATGTCTGTTATATAACTTTAAAATTTTTTTCAGAAAAATAACATTGGCTATACATAGTTGTTTATTTAAACCAGCAATGAGTTTTGGAACTAGGCTTGTACACTGAGAATATGTGATTGACTTTTTAAAACTTTTTAAAATCCTTTCAGAGATTAGCTACTTTTGCTGTTTATGACAGAGAAATTTAGCCTTAAATGGATACTGGTTTAAGCCACACCAGTCACTGTGGCCAATGGGTGGAGTCAGGTGATTGGCCAGTGCTGACTTACATAAACATTGTTAGTGTTGGAAAGCCTGATCAAATGCACTTAAAGAAACAAATTGGGTATGGTTATTATAAAATGGAGGAGTTATTGATATCTGTAGTGGACTGAATTATATTCCAAAAGATACATCAACACCTCCAAACCTGTGAATGTAAACTTTTTTGGACAAGGGGTCTTTGAGGTGTAATTAAGTTAAAGTTTACAAGATAAAATTATCCTGGATAATTCAGGTGGACCTTAAATCCAATGTCAAGTGTTTTTATAAAAGTAGAAGACAGGTTCCACATTAGTTTTAATATTTATTTAAGTCTCTTTTTTTTTTTTTTTTTTTTGATTTTTCTGAAGCTGGAAACGAGGAGAGACAGTCAGACAGACTCCCACATGCGCCCGACCAGGATCCACCTGGCACCACCAGGGGGCGACGCTCTGCCCACCAGGGGCGATGCTATGCCCCTCCGGGGCGTTGCTCTGTTGCGACCAGAGCCACTCTAGCGCCTGGGGCAGAGGCCAAGGAGCCATCCCCAGCACCCGGGCCATCTCTGCTCCAATGGAGCCTCGCTGCAGGAGGGGAAGAGAGAGACAGAGAGGAAAGAGAGGGGGAGGGGTGGAGAAGCAGATGGACGCTTCTCCTGTGTGCCCTGGCCGGGAATCGAACCCGGGACTCCTGCACACCAGGCCGACGCTCTACCACTGAGCCAACCGGCCAGGGCTATTTAAGTCTCTTTTTACATATTACTTTTTCAAGCATTCAATATAGAGGACTGAATGGAGAAAATAGCAAACATAATGTTACCAGCAGCCAGAATCCACCATCACTTAAACTCATATACTTACAATGTATTATATATTTGCTTCTATTTTTCTCCTGAACATGGAAGATTTACCATCCTATGTTTTTAGCAGTATTTATATCCCAGTTTTCTTTTCAACTTCTTTTTCTACTTCCCTTCCTGAATCTTATTACATTGGCTTAGGACAGTGACGGGCAATCTTTTGAGCTTGGTGTGTCAAAATTCGCCAAAAAAAATGAGCATAACTTGGGTGGGGTGTCACTTCGAGAAAAAAAAACCCATTGGCCCTGGCCAGTTGGCTCAGTGGTAGAGCGTTGGCCTGGCGTGCAGGAGTCCCGGGTTCGATTCCCGGCCAGGGCACACAGGAGAAGCACCCATCTGCTTCTCCACCCCTCCTCCTCTTTTTCCTCTCTGTCTCTCTCTTCCCCTCCCGCAGCCAAGGCTCCATTGGAGCAAAGTTTGCCCAGGCACTGAGGATGGCTCTGTGGCCTCTGCCTCAGGCGCTAGAATGGCTCTGATTGCAGCAGAGCGACGCCCCAAGATGGGCAGAGCATCGCCCCCTGGTGGGCATGCTGGGTGGATCCCGGTCGGGCGCATGCGGGAGTCTGCCTGACTGCCTTCCCATTTATTTTCTTAAAAAAAAAACAAAAAAAAAAAACCCATAATTTTGCGATATTTATAGTTTAAATAACAAAAAAATGTATAATTGTAATATGTAACTGTATTTATTAAACCAAAAACTAATTATTTAACTTACCTGCTTAGTGACTTCTTTGTTCATCTGTCAGTCGGTTTCTTTTGTTAGTCTTGATATTATTTAACTTGTGTGGGGTGCTGTGAACTAAGATAAGTGAGGGGGAGGTGGGATTCTTTAACTAACCTACCTATTAGTGACTTTTTTGTTGCTGAATTTCATTGGCTAAATCTCAATTGAAGGTTGGTATTTTGTACACTTGAAGCCCAAGCAAGTGCTATTAACTTCAGCTGTCAATCTGTTTCTTTTGTTGGTTTTGATATTATTTAACGCTGAGAATAAGGTCTCACAAAAGTACGTACAGGGAAAAATTGTGAGTAAAGCCATTGCTCTATTTTTCAGAGTGCTAAAAGTGTCTGGTAATCGGTTCCAGGTACTCCAAATTTCCTGTTTGTAGTGGCACTCCTCTTGATTCTCTAAGCAGCACCTTTCCAGATTCTCAAGCTTTGACCTCAAGTTGACAAACACCTGAGCCCAGATGCTGTCTTGAAATTCTGCAAGTTGCATCTTATGTGAATTAAGATGGCTGCCGCTATTTCTAATGGCGGGAAACGGCACCCATAGCACAGGCCCTCGCCTCTCCCAGCCTCCCCCTCACTTATCTCAGTAATGATGGTCAATTAGAAATTCAGACACTCCAGAACAGTAGATTGGATGATGGTTTCTGTGGTTATGTGGTTGCTGGTAATGGCGATCACAGGGCCCCCAGAGATGTGTCGGCTGGAAGTGAAGTCAAAGATCCCCTAAGGGCCTAACCGGAAGTCCCAGAACTAGACGCTCTGTGCCGGAGTTCTGTTGCTTTGGCCTACAGACCTCCAGCACGGAGTGTCTACACTACAGCAAATGTTTTATCCTCAGCTACTGCACCTGGCTGTGCAAGGAGCCGAGGATGAAACGTCCTTCTCAGCATGCAGCCCCATACTTCTCTGGTATGCTGCTGCATGCGGCTGCACGTGGCTGCCTGTCATCTAAAATGGCTACACGTGTCAGTGCTGACACGCGTCATAGATTCGCCATCACGGGCTTAGGATATGAAATTAAGATTTTCATTTCTGTAAAACATATGACTATATGCTGCTCTGCATTCGTAATTTGCTCATTAGAGGCAGAAATATCCTATAACTCTATCCCCTCCCTACTCTTGTATTACTATTTCTTTTTTGGGTTTTTTTTTTTTTGAGATTTCATTTTCAATTCATATTTATAAGATAAGTTATTGTAGTTAGGTTAATTATAATTAGTATTACTTATAGCAGTATTTATCAGCAGTAGCATTATATCCTTTTGGAATAAGATAATACTTTGTTTTCCAAAAGTGTCCCATGTATTTCTAATAGTACATATGAGTAGCATTTTTCTGTTCTTTTGACAGCTAACAAAGCCCTTACACATTTCCAAATGCCCTCTAGGGCAGTTGAGAATTCTTGATATGAATTAAAATCCCGATGTGGTTTACTCATATGTTGATTTGTTGCTTTGACTTTCCATCTTAGGGACTAGAATTTTTTTTTCCTTGCAGACTATGATAGTAGTTTTTCCAAGTGAAAGTATGTAATGATAAATTTTCCTGAGTACCTGTATTTACTTTTCATCGATGTCTTAATTTAACCCTTACACTTTAGTAAGCATCAATTGACCTTAAAGTTTATTTTCCCTCAGTCATTTGAATGCTTTGCTTCTCTGTCTTCATAAACTTATTTTTTGTTGTTGTATTTTTTTTCTGAAGCTGGAAACGGGGAGAGACAGTCAGACAGACTCCCGCATGCGCCCGACCGGGATCCACCCGGCATGCCCACCAGGGGCGATGCTCTGCCCACCAGGGGGCGATGCTCTGCCCCTCCAGGGGGTCGCTCTGCCGTGACCAGAGCCACTCTAGCGCCTGGGGCAGAGGCCAAGGAGCCATCCCCAGCGCCCAGGCCATCTTTGCTCCAATGGAGCCCTGGCTGTGGGAGGGGAAGAGAAAGACAGAGAGGAAGGAGGGCGGGGGGTGGAGAAGCAAATGGGCACTTCTCCTATGTGCCCTGGCCGGGAATCGAACCCGGGCCCCCTGCACGCCAGGCCGATGCTCTACCGCTGAGCCAACCGGCCAGGGCCTGTCTTCATAAACTTTTTATTGCCAATAGAAAATCTGATACCAACTAATTCCTATTTCTTTGCAATAAATGTATCTCTTCCTTCTTGTGGATTTTTTTTTTTGGGGGGGACGGGATTTTCTATTATTTTTCTTTGCAGCTTAGAATTTCACAATTATGTGTATGGATTTATTTTTGTTTATTCTGCAAAGTATTTAGTAAATTTTTAATCTAAAAAATTATCTTTTACCCTGGCCAGCTTACTATTGTTGAGAGTGTAGTTCCGATACACCAAGGTAGCAGGTTCAATCCCTGGTCCATACAAGATTCAACCAATGAATGCATAAATAAATAGAACAAAGAATCAATATTTCTCTCTCTCTTTGTCTCAAACTGATAAATAAAAATTAAAAAATATACATATTTTTTAATTGAATATATCCTGGGCACTATTTCTTGTATAGGTACCCTCTGGAACACCTATTACACAAATACTGGATCTTCTAGTTCTGTCCTTTATGATTGAATTTTGCTTTTATAGTTTCTCTTCTTAAATTTTATGTTGTATTCTGAAAATTATGATTGTTTCAATATACCATTCAATAGTATCTATTTGTGTGTATAGACTACTATACAACCCATTTTAAATTTTATTTCAAATATTATAGTTTTTCAGGCCTTTGCTGGTTAGCTCAGGTGGTTAGCACATCATCCTGAAACACCAAGGTTTCAGGTTCAATCCTCAGTCAGGGCACATACAGGAAGCAACAAATGAGTTTACAACTGTGTGGAACAACAATTGAATGCTTCTCTCTCTCTTTCTGTCCCTTTCTCTTTCTGTTTCTCCAAAATCAATCAAATTTTTAATTAGTTTTTTGTACTAAAATTTATCTTTATTTTCTTTCTTCTTCTATCTGTTTTTGAAATAGTTGTGTGTCCTTGAATGGTAACATATATTATTTGCTTGCCATTTTAATTGGATTGTTAATATAAAAATAATTTTTAAACTCTTTTATATTCTACTATATTATTTATTTTTCATTGAGGAATATATTATCTTTTATTATTTGTCTCCAGTAACGGTGATCATTCTTAAACTTTGTGGGGTTTTTTCCCTCAATTATCTTAGAAATTCATAACAATTTTATAGGCACTGTAGCCTCTATTTCGTGAGTAATCTATAGAAACGACTCTTCTTTGGTCCAAATATGTATTATACCATGTGTTTTATTCATCTCAAAGTACTTTCTAATATTTTTATTCCACTTTATTTATCTGTTGGTTATTTTAAAGTTTATTGTTTAATTTCTACATACTTGTGAATTTCTCAAACTTCTTTTTTTGATATTGATTTTTTATTCTATTTCAGTATGGTTAAAGAACATATTTTGCATGATTTCAATGTTTTTAAACTAATTAAGGTAAAAATATCTCTTCAGGAAAATAATTCTATACTATTTTTTGTAATCAGCTTTAAAAAGTGGTTATACAAAATTTATTGAAAAATATAGACTTATGTCTACATTGTTCAAGAAATTAATAACAAGGTAAATACATTCTAGAAAGAGTAGTTAACTTACAAATATGTATTTGATTTTACTATTCACTATTTTCAGTACCAACTCACTTTTAGTATATTTATGGGAATTGTCTTTCATTAACAGTAAAATAAGAAAATTTAAAATAATTAATTTGTTAATTAACTTTGAATTAGTTTAAATGTCTTGCAGACTATTAAGTAATATTTATAGCCTTTGTATCAGATTTTATGATATTTTAATAGGCTTATTATGATATCTATAAATCAAAAGAAATTTTTCCTTCTTTTATTCCATTTTCACAAATTTGTTATTAAAAGTAATTTTTTCAATTGATATAAAGACTTGAAATGTGAAGAACGCTATGTTGAAAATATTGAAGATGATATTTTCCAACACTTCATTTCAATGAGCATAAATAATAAGGCATTTTATTATGACTTTTACAAATGCATATATGTGAGATATGATATTAATAACAGAAGCACTGTGAGTTATTCAAAAACAGAGATAAATTTTCCCAGCTCTATCATTTCTAAAAAAATACATCTTACTTTACATTTTTTGTGTCATCATCTCATTGGGAGAAGGAATATCTGTGCTTACCACTATGCCCAGACTTGCACAAATAAACATATATTTGAAAATATTACTTATACACTCTTACTGGTGCAGTTTTAAAATTGATGATTGGCTATCTACTTCTTTGGAAGTAGAGGTGAATTTGACACATTTATAAACACCTAATTCAATAGAAAAAACTTATTAGTAAATATAAATGAGATAATGTGATCGATTTTCACATTAGTCGTAATTCTGATAATATTATACTTAAAGGGTTCTTGCATTCAGCTTGAAGATGAAACTGTATAATTGATCATCTATAATTTTTATTTAATTACATATTTTTTCTTACAGGTATTGTATGTGATCAATATTTTTCTCATGTTATGAAAATATTAATAAAAGATAAAGTGATAATATTCCACAGTTATTTTGAAAAAAATGTTTACTATTGCAATATCAAAGCATATACATTATTTCAGCTTTATTTAAAAATATATAATTATTTTTAATGTTACTTCAGGCCATTCAGAATTTTCACATATAAAATATTAAAATTTATGCACAATTAGACATTATGGCAATAATGGATTGAAGATTGTCCCTCAAGAATTTACACTTTCTTGAAACATCAGAATGTGACCTTATGTGAAAAAGAGTCTTTGTAGTAATATGGTAATTAGCTATAAATTATGAAGTGAAATCACTCTATATTTTGAGTTAATCCAAAATACAATGATTGGTGTCCTTATAAAAAGAGAAGACTCAAAGAGACATGGAAAAGAAGGAGATGTGAAAATGGTGGCAGAGGTTGTAAGGCAACAACTACAAGCCAAGGACAGCTAAGGGTTGACTTTAATCACCAGAGGTTAGGATAGAGGCCTGGGACAGTTTCTCCCTCAAACCCATCAGAAAAAATCAACCTTGACAAATCTTGATTTCAGACTTTGGCTTCCTAAAATACTTAAGAATAAATTAATGTTGTTTTAAGTTACCTAGTGTGTTATTATTTGTTACAACAGCATTAGAAAACTAATACAATTGTGTGTGCTATCAATCTTATAGCTCTTTCAACTTGCTTTTAAAAAAAAACAAACAATTCTGTTTCTCATTAATGCAATGCTATGTTGTTTCATTGGCATTTCTTTTTAGAATAGTATCCAAGTTGCATTTTGAATTGCAATTGGTCTTATAACAATGTGATGTTCATTTATAAATTTAACCTAATGTGATCTCTGCACCACTTCTAATGGACATACAAAACTATTTTCAGTTAAGCAATAATAAAAGGGCAATGTTGCCCTTAAACTATTATAGCTTGAATAATAAATATTTTATTGTTCAACATAGGTAAGAAGACAAATGGCATCATTTAATATAACATTAATGGCATTAATAACATTCTAACACTTTTGTTAAATTACATACATTGTAATTCATTCATGTAGTTAAGATGCATTTAATAGAGTATCTTATGTGCCAGACATTGTGGTAAATGTCCAAGATACAAAGATGATTGGTACCATGACAATGCAAGTGCATTAAATTAAGAAATGCCATAGGAACATAAAGAGGTACCTAAGTTGGTTTTGGGAAGTCAAGGAAGTCTTTGTGGAGAAATTAATTTGTAACTTGGGACCTGTGATAGTTTATTATATGTGTCAAGTTGACTGAGCCACAAGGTGTTCAAATACTTGATCAAACATTATTCTGGGTGTGTCTGTGAGGGTGTTTTTAGATGAGATTAATATTTGAATCAATAGACTGAGTAAAGCAGCTTGCCCTACCTACCATGGGTGAGCCCACACCAATCCACTGAAGCCTTAAGATAAACTAAAGAGCTAACCTTTCCTCCAGTAAGAGAGAACTCTTTCTGCCTGACTGCCTTCAGCTAAGATGGTGTCTCTTACTGTCATTGTTTAAGCTAAGAGACTTTATAGCCGGAGTATCTTCATATCCTTTCCCATCCCATCCTCTCTCTCTCTCTCTCTCTCTCTCTCTCTCTCTCATACATACACACACATACATACACACACACACACACACACACACACAGATGATACTCAACTCACAATAGGGTAACATCAAAATTCACAGTTTAATCTAGCCATTAACTACTGAATGGATATTATTTTTGTACCCTCATAAAGTCAAAAAACTGTTAGATGAACTATCATATATGCAAATGATATTATTATAATTATAGTTTCCTGGTTATCTGGATGTAACCATTCCACTCTTATTCTTGAAACATAATTTTAGCCATATAAATCTAGATTGATAATTATTTATTTTCAGGATATTAAAAATATCATTCCACACTTCTCCATTTCCATGAGTCAAACAACAGTCTGAAAACAATTGTTTTTATCCCCTATGTGTAGGTATTTTTTTCTTAACTATAGTTTCATACAGTTTCACTGAAAATGTATCTAAGTTAGTTTATATATTTCTTTGGTCTTAAGATTCACTGAATTATTTAAATCTTTAGATTGCTGTTTTTAATCAGTAAGGAAAATGCTCAACCTTTTTCTCTTCAAGTATCACCTCTTCTGTTCTCTTTCTCTTATACTTGTAGAACTCAAATTTAAATTTTGTTTAACATTCTCCCTCTAATGTTCTTGTCTTTCGATTTCTCATTAACTCTATGGTTTCATTTTTGTGATGTACTCTGTACAATGTCTTCTCACCTGGTTTCTAGTTTATTAGTTCTCTTTTTAGCTGTGTTATTTTGATTTTAAAATCATTGATTATATCTAACTTAAATTTTTTAAATTTATATTTAAAATAAATTATTTTAATTATTAGATAATTTATTTTCTTTTCCCAAACAGCTACATATCATTCTTTGTTCTCCTATAATTTATTTTTTCCTGAAAAGTTTTATCATTATACTGTATCAGCATATTTTATAAGGTTTATCTTACGGTTTGGTTGTTTTTTTTTAATATTTAAGGGTAAGATAGTTTTTATATATTTTTTAAAGATTTTATTTATTCATTTTAGAGAGAAGAGAGAGAGATAGGCAAAAGGGGAGGAGCAGAAAGCATCAACGTTCATATGTGCCTTGACCAGGCAAGCCCAGGATTTCAAACTGGTGACTTTAACATTCCAGGTCAATGCTTTATCCACTGTGCCATCACAGGTCAGGCTGTGTTACATTTTTGTATCTAAAATATTTGCAGATCTTATTTTTTCCTGCTGGTTCATACATTTGAAAATATTGTTTCTTTGGTTTCTTAGTTTTTTATTTATATATATATATATATATGTATATATATATATATACACATATGTATGTGTATATGTATGTAAGTGTGTATCTATCTATATATATATTGTATATATACAATAATTTTTGGATAATTATTTGTTTTAATCTTTGAAATGTATGAATGAATGTGGGAGTAAATTCCTCAAAAGAATATCTGCATTTGCTTTTGCCGAGTGTCTCGTATCATGGTTTATTTGGGAGCTTCTAGACATTGTGACTAGGGACCTAAACCCAAAGGCTCTTTTATAGGTTTTCTCTCAGCTTACTTTTTCATCTTGCTACTGCTGAGTCGGCATCAAGACAATGTTCCCTGCAGCTTGTTCTTTGAGTGCTTTCACTCTCACCCTGATGTACTTTTAGTATTCTTAGGTTAATGTCAAGAGACTCTTTAAAGGACTCTCTACCTTGGATGGACTGCAAGCTTTTACCTTTATCTCCCATAACTCATGAAACATTGAAAATTAACTGATAATCAAGTTCATCAAGATGTGGAAAACTCATTACAATAGACTGTCTATGTTCCTTAAATATTGCCAAATAATTTCTAATTATTCTTCATTTATCTTTACTCTATAGTAAATAGGCCTTGATTTTATCAGATATTTTCTTAGGTTTTATTTCTTTTATTTTAAACTGTGGTCTCCAGGGTGACCAGAGACCATTTATTTATTTATTTATTTATTTATTCATTCATTCATTCATTATCTTTTGTCTCTTATTTCAGCAGAGTAATCTCTAGTACGTAAAGGAAACCCAAACTTTGGTTTAATGGGTATGTGTATAATCTGAACGTGTGTTAGGACATACAAAGGCTTATTATATCAATGTTAGTATATTGATTAAAAATATTTTTGTTTTGATATATACATTTAAAATAGTGTTGAAAAACTATGGTACATGGTCTTTTCAATATTTTGAAAAGATATTGTTTTATGTTTATTTTCTGAAAACAAATCTTATTTGTGGAAAACACTTGAAAATAATTTTGCAACTTATTTGGATGATGACAGGAGTGCTCAAATTGCTAAATAATCATAGTTTAATTAAAGAAGTAGTTGTGACTATAAAGCAATAACATGGATGTTTTTAAAAGCATGATTTCTAAATAGACTGACAAATTTCAAATCCTATAATCTCATGATAATACTCATTTAGCAAAATAAATTGGGGTATATTTATTTAAATGTTTCTTTACCATTAGGTTGCATTTTTACAAATTGATGCGTTCAAGTAAATGTTTCTATAATTTCATTTTGTTATACTAAATGTCTAGATAAATGAGTATTCAGAAACATCTGCTTCAATGTCATGGAGACTTGGAATGGTGACACATGTTAGTGGATTGGTTCTGAATGCATATGTCTGATGCTTCTGCAACTTTACATTTTTTTTACCTTTCTTATTGTATACATTACAGATATAATTCTGACATTTTGAGAATTATTTTTTCTTAAGTTGTAATTCAGCTGATCAAGTAATAATATCAGCTACTGATATTACATGACAGCTTATATTTTCTATTGCAATCTTCAAATTTTAGTACGTTAACAATATTTAAGTTTATAAAGATTATTCAAACCTTCAGCATTTAATTTAAAGAAGTTGATTTAAGTTTGCATGTGAGAGTGTGTGGTGCAAGTATGCAACATGTTCATGCATACAGGGGTTTAATTATAAATTATTTGGGGGATGAGCTGCTAACTAACTGTATCATTCCTTTCATTCTCCAATTTTTTAAATGAATACGTCTCTAAGGATATTGTATTACAGACATTCTGAAACTGTGTAAAAATTAATATGAATCATTGTACAGTTAAATTTATGTAGGATATTATAATTATAGTTACAAAACAGTTTATTTACAGAGAAAAATCATTTACATATCTAACACTAAATTAATATATTAGTATTTATTTTATTGATACACATTTTCTAATTTCTTTTTTGTATTTTTCTGAAGTTGGAAACGGGGAGGCAGTCAGACAGACTCCCGCATGTGCCCGACTGGGATCCACCCAGCACGCCCACCCACCAGGGGGCGATGCTCTGCCCATCTGGGGCGTTGCTCCGTTGCAACCAGAGCCATTCTAGTGCCTGAGGCAGAGGCCACAGAGCCATCCTCAGCGCCCGGGCCAACTTTGTTCCAATGGAACCTTGGCTGCAGGAGGGGAAGAGAGAGACAGAGAGGAAGGAGAGGGGGACGGATGGAGAAGAAGATGGGTACTTCTCCTGTGTGTCCTGGCCAGGAATTGAACCCAGGACTTCTGCATGCCAGACCGATGCTCTACCACTGAGCCAATCGACCAGGGCCCCACATTTTCTAAGTTTTTAAATATATATTAGAGTAGAAATGAGAAGGGCAAAGTTTCAGATGAAAAATAGAGCCTAAATAGATGCATTTATAGAAGAGTAAATCATTGTTTTCTCTGTTGGGTAAGCCAGGTGACTTCTAAAACTTGCTTCAAATTCTCTGATGTCATGTAAAAAAATTAAAATCTGCAGCCACATTGCTTAATAATTTTCATTTTCTCTACTCGGTTGTGAGCTCAGGAGAATGTTCTCATTTTTTTTGTACTAGAACTAGTCCTTTCTGGTCTCATAACTTTCTTTGCAACATACCTTCATTCTTTAAAAAAAAACCAAAACACATTTGTGTTTACTTGTCTCTGCACACACTATGAATGATAGAAGCCATGGAGGAGCCAGAAAGCTCTCAGTGAATTGCTGCTGCTTCCCATTACATCTGGTCTGCTGTGATCGTTAATTGCCTGTCACAGTCACTGAGCCATGGGGCTGGCAGGGCTGCCACCTCCTGTTTGGTCAAGTTGTCATCTCCTATTAATCTGAACCCTGTTGTTTTTTCCATTGTCTCTATTTTCTCACTCTAGACAGAATAAAAATATATTATCTAACTGTGATATGAGTGTATCAAAATTTTAATTTCAAAGAAAAATAGGATGAAAAGACATCCATAAAGTAAATCTCTCACCAGGGCTTCATGGTATTTTCTCTGCCATGCTGATTTTAAGGGTTCATGTCATTTTCTTTTCCACTACAACTCAGCTATTTTCATAGCATCAGAGATCATCTGGTGAAATTTTACAAGTTGCAAGTAAGAACAAAATAAAAATATATAACAATGCAGTGAGAGTTCTGAGGCCAGTGTGATAATAATCAGAAGGTATTTGTTGCTTACAGGTTTTTACAAAATACTATGAAAAACATGATTGTCCTGACCCAAAGGGTTTAGAACCTGATTTCAGGATTGTTGAAGCATATCTTCTTTTGAATCAGTGATTTGGTATTCTTAGAATATATTTCTAAAAGTGGGATAACTGGGTCAAAAGGCAGTTCCATTTTTAATGTTTTGAGGAAACCCCATACAGTTCTCCACAGTGGCTGCTCCAGTCTGCATTCCCACCAGCAGTGCAGGAGGGTTCCCTTTCCTCCACATCCTCACCAGCACTTATTGTGTGTTGTTTTTTAATGAGCGCGATTCTGACAGACGTGAAGTGGCATCTCATTGTGGGTTTTTTTTGTTGTTTTTGTTTTTGTTTTTTGTATTTTTCTGAAGCTGGAAACGAAGAGACAGTCAGACAGACTCCCGCATGCGCCCGACCGGGATCCACCTGGCACGCCCACCAGTGGGCAATGCTCTGCCCCTCCGGGGCGTCGCTCTGTTGCAACCAGAACCACTCTAGCGCCTGGGGCAGAGGCCAAGGAGCCATCCCCAGCGCCCGGGCCATCTTTGCTCCAATGGAGCCTTGGCTGCGGGAGGGGAAGAGAGAGACAGAGAGGAAGGAGAGGGGGAGGGTTGGAGCAGATGGACGCTTCTCCCGTGTGCCCTGGCCAGGAATCGAACCTGGGACCTCTTGCACGCCAGGCTGACGCTCTACCACTGACCCAACCGGCTAGTGCCTCATTGTGGTTTTAATTTGCATTTCTCTGATAATTAGTGATATTGAACATTTTTTCATTTACCTATTGGCCTCTTTGAAGAAGTGTTTATTCTGTTCTTTTGCTCATTTTTTAATTGGTTTGTTTACCTTCCTGATGTTGAATTTTAGAAGTTCTTTATAAATTTTGGTTATTAACCCCTTATCAGACTTATTAACAAATATGTTCTCCTATTAAATGGGTTATTTTTTTATTTTGTTCATGGTGTCTTTTGCTGTGCAAGAACTTTTTAGTTAATATATGTACCCCAATGTTTATTGCAGCATTGTTTACAATAGCCAAGATCTGGAAACAAACCAAGTGCCCCTCATTGGATGAGTGGATTAAAAAGCTGTGGTTCATATACACAATGGAATACTATGCAGCTGTGAAAAAGAAGGAAATTTTACCTTTTGTGCCAGCATGGATGGGCCTGGAGATTATTATGTTAAGTGAAATAAGCCAGGCAGAGAAAGAAAAATCATATGATCGCACATATATGTGGAATCTAATGAACAAAGTGAACTGAGGAACAGAGTAGAGGCAGAGGCGGGATCACGGGGAGCAGAGGGACAGCAGAGGGAAGGGGGATGAGGGGATGGGATCAGAGAAGGTAAAGGAATTAGTGAAACAATATATACATAACACAGATATATAGATAACAAGACAGCAAATCCTAGAGGGAATGGGGGAAGGAGTTAAGGGTATATAAATGCGGAGGGGGTATAGGGGTATATAAAGGGGCACAGGTGTGGTGGGTGAGGGAGTTATAAACACAATAAATTAAAAATTAAAAAAACAAACAAAAGAAAATCAGAAAGAAAAAAAATTGTTGAAGCATAGTCCAACCAAAAGCCGATGTTGGGAGAAATATTTAAACACTCCAGGATCACAGCAAATTTATCAAAACCAAGTAGCCAAAAGAAACTTAATAATCTTGCAGGCAAAAACGTCCTTGAGCCAGGGCTTCTGTATAATACCACAGAATAAGCTACTGAGATATATTTTACTATTGACTGGCTGCCTTCAACTGTTCTTTTGTAACTGAATGGGATACAGGAAATGGAAGTGAAATGGCAGTTTAGTCTGCCCATTCAGAAACCTGGAATTCAGGAAGCACAACATTCTGAAGAAAAGGTGGCCATAGAATGATGCTAATTTTATTGGCTTCCTTACCTTGAGGCAAGTTTCAACCACAGCACCTGCACAGCCTGTACCACATAAAGCATCCCTTTGGATGGTAAATATGGAGCTCATTTTTAGGAAAAGTGATCATTATTATCTAATTTAACCAGTTAAAAAGCTGAGCAGTAATCTTCTAAGTACTCAGGTATGTGTTGGAATGTCCAGGCCTGATAAAGCCTTTGGAGTTAATATATGTGATTCTTTCTTTCCTACTTTTTTTCCTGAAGTGAGAAGCGGAGAAGCAGTAAGACTCCTGCATTCGCCCACCAGAATCAATCCGGCATGCCCACGAGGGGGCGATACTCTGTCCATCTGGGGTGTTGCTCCGTTGCAAGCTACGCTGTTTAGCGCCTGAGGCGAGGCCATGGAGCCATTCTCAGAACCTGGGCCAACTTTGCTCCAACGGAGCCTTGTCTGCAGGAGGGGAAGAGAGAGACAGAGAGGAAGGAGAGGGGGAAGGGTGGAGAAACAGATGGGCACTTCTCCTGTGTGCCCTGGCCTGGAATCGAACCTGGGACTTCCACACCCCTGGGCCAACGTTCTACTGCTGAGCCAACTGGCCAGGGCCTGATTCTTTTTTGTAAATGTTAAAGCTTTTGTACCGAAAAAAATATATATTCTTTCCCTCAAGTCCAAGATGATCCTGTATGATTATGTTCCTGGGACCAGCAGTGGCCTGTTACAATTTGCTCGTGAAGCCCTGAACTTGGTCGGAGCAGGACATTAATGAACTCCAGGGCCATATTTACTCAAATGTTGAAGATTTACTCTCAATTCTAAGTTCAGCCTTAAATTCTACACAATCCAGGCTGACCTGTGGTGACATAGTGGATAAAGCATCAACCTGGAATGCTGAGGTCATCAGCTGGAAACCCTGGGAATCTCCGGTCAAGGCACATATGGGAATTGATGCTTCCTATGCCTTTCCCCCTTCTCTCTCTCTCCTCTCTAAAATAAATTTTAAAAAAAAATTATACCCAATCTCTCTGTTCCATATATTCCACGAATTTACACAAAACAATAATACAGAGATCAACCAATGTAATATCTAGGTGTCTTAAATTAAAAATAAAGCTCTACTTGTAACAATTCTAAAGAAAAATATTAGGTCTCCAAATTATTTCTTATTGCCTTCAGTTCTAAAGAAAGTTTAAAATCCCAATTTTAAAGTCTGAAAAAAATTAAAAGTCGAACATCATCTACCCTAAATTTCTTATGTCGATCAGAACCGGCCTGAGTGCGGTCAGTAGCCGGTGAGTAGCCGGTGAGTAGCCCACACTACCTCTCAGAGGATGGCGTTTCAGTCCTGCACTCCCTGGGCCACTACCATTGCCTCTTAGCCCAGAGAGCCCTGTGTCTTCCACACAGGGACAGTGTCTGTAACTGAAGAATGAACCGTCTTAAATTTAAGAACTGAAGCTGCTCTCCAGTTTTCTGAAAGCTATAATACTGGAGCCCTAGTGAGTATGGATAAATTAGCCTGAACTCTGCCCAACACTGGTGTCTACTCCATACACTTCCTGAAGCCCTGGGATCTATTCTAACATCTTTCAATTTTTCTTTTCTGCTCTTGGATTTCTGCTGTTTTATTGCTCATTTCTGGTTGTACCTCTTAGAGGGCTAGCACCATTTGTTGTATTTGAATACCTAATTTTGATATTAAATTTTTGTTGGTGGTATTTTCTGGCCCAGTCCTTTTTCTTGCTAACATCTTTCTAAGTGTCTCCCATAGTAAAATGGATGAAATAAGGAAGTTCTGGGACAGCAAAAGCATCCATGTTTCACATGTGCCTTTTTCACCCTCGCTTCTGAACTGGAAAACTGAACTCTGAAATTATTCTTTTCTCAGATCAACCCTACAATCAATATATTTTTTCACATTCAATACTGATCAATTTGAAATTTATAAGATATTATAAGAATAGTCCAAGATTCGGCAATTGCTATTATTTTGCTACATTGCTTTTATTTTTCTATATGTATGTTTGTGGTGGTGTTTTTTGCTGACACATTTAAGAATTATTTGCAGGTATAATGATACTTTACATCTAAATACTTCAATATTTGTCTTTTAAGAAAATGAAACCTTTATTTTTCTTTTTTTTAGTTTTTGAAGAATTTTTAATAGTATTGAAAGATGCATGTGATATAAAGGGAAATGGAGTCACAAAATAATTTGTGATAAAAAGAGAAAAAAAATGAAATTTTAAAAATTTATAATAAAAGATATATTTATTTTATGCTTCCATATAACATACATCACATTCAATGTTCTACCGATGTCCCAATGTTACCTTTTAGACTAGCAGTTACTTTTGTTTATCTGTTTATTTGTGTTGTCAATCCAGGATCCAATCCAGGATCATGCCTTATATTTAATTGTCATGTCATTTGATTGCTTTTTTAATCTAGTAGTTTTTTCAGCCTTTTTATCTTTTATAAAATTGTTTTTAATTTATTAATTTTTATTTATTAGTTTATTCATGGTTACTATAAATTGAAAACTTTAGACAGAAAGACTATACAGGTGACAGATTTGTTTTTGTGTCTTATCCTCCTCATGCCTTCCCCGGGGACATAATGTCCTAAATCCCTCAGGTATTTAGAGGAACAGGGACATGTACATCTTCAAGCACATGAACTGGGTCATCTAAAAACTCACCCAATAGTTCTTTGAGTAGCCTACTTAACCTTCCTGGTACTTCTCTCTGAATTCGATTCACATTTTGTCAGTTCCTTAGTACAACTGCCCAAGTCTTCAAGAAGACTCTGGAATTGGTACACGTGGCTTTAAAAACGTGCTTCTTAGTAGATTCTAGGCTGTGTCTTTGGTACTCATTCTGACTCTTTACTATATTTAGTTTAGGTTCAACCATCTTTACAGATGTAGTAACAAGTGGAATCATCTCCTTCGTGTTTTCAATATACTGTTTGAGGGATTTTAGACATCAGGGTATAATTTAGATCTTTTCCTGTTCTTTAGTGTAGATTTAGATTTACACTGAAATCTCAGGTCTCGTGATATGTGCCAGTTTGCTCCTTCTAGTCTTCTTACACATTTCCTCGTTGGCCCGGGCTTTTTTTTTTTTTTTTTTTTTTTAATTGAAACTGTTTCCAAAGCAGAAATACAAAAAGAAGGGAATATATTTACTCTTAATACTTCATATGGCCAAAGCCATCAATGACTTCCTGACTTCCCTTTTATTCTACACATAGCCTGGGAAGAAAATATCCCTCAGGTTGCCTAAAAGCAGAGCCTGAGAGATTTGAGAGCACAGAGTTTCTTAAAAATGCGAGAAATGAGCCGATCCACAGAGGAGCACAAAGGGTGAGTCACAATGCAACATTATCTCTTTCTATAAGAAAAGGGGTTAATCTTTTGAACCTCTTATCAGTCCATCCAGTCTTGTACAGCTAGTGCTCGACTTACAACTGTGATTGGTTCCAACAGGCCGGTTGTAACACGATTTGGTCGTAAGTTAAGTAGGCTATATGTACAGTACTATGAAATGATGTTATAAGAATCTTTAAGTCATATTTTATCATAATTTTCTTTCATTATTTTTAAATATCATAATTTTCTTTGTTCATTTTATGCCATTTGTATCATCTTGACACCGTTTTGTTTCTTATTTTTACATTTGTCAGGTTTAAGTAAAACACTGCATTCCAGTACAACTGGTTTAATATTTGCAAAGACAATTTCCTCTTGATAGACATCTTGGGAGAGGTTTGATGAAAAATATCCAAGACACAAAACACAAATTGCTGTACTGAGTCTGGGAGAACAGTTGAAATGGTTCATGCGGAGATGGTAGTGCTGCCAGAAGCTGGTCCGCACTGTCATACGCCCAGCTGGGAAACGCTTGTGCTGCCAGACACGGAGCAGTCGTGGCTAGCTATTGTGGTCGTAAAGTCGAATGGTCGTAAGTTGCATAGGTCATAAGTCGATCAATATTTGTATGCAAGTCTCCTAACAGGCAGATATGAATGAGGGTAGAGTAGGCAGTAGGGCTGGCTATAATCTCCCAGGAAGTTGGTCTCCATCATTTGAGATAAATTGTCTGAAAAGAAGGGGCAGCAATGAGCAAATAAGAGTTAACTCTCACAATAACTGAGGGCTGGGTGAGGTGGTGTGGTAAGTGGATCAGAGCAGGGCACCAACAGAATTCCCTACATGGTGATTGGACTTCATCAAGTAAGCCCTTAAGAAGAGATATTCTAAGAATGTGAAGAAACTCTCCCGATTACGCCTCAGCTGATGAGCCTATTTTACAATTCTGGTGCAGCTAAAAATTTAACATTCTACTTAAATACAAGTACAAAATCTTATTTAATCTTTCTAAACAATCCTTTGACCTTATAATGTAGTGATGTAGTTGATATTATTTCATTTCTTTTTTTCCCCTTCTTTTCCAGCTCCCATTCTCTCTGCTTTAATCCAGCCTTGGGAGGGGAATACATTCTAGAGTCTGCCTCATTCTACAGAAGAAAGATGGTTTGTATAACCTTTTCTTCTCAAATCTCTTTTTGTCAGTGCTTCATAACCAAGCCATGGTCTTTGACTTGCCATATACTCAGACTCCTTTCTCAAGGGAGTTCACCGACTCCAGACATAGTGTCCAGGTATCTTTCCAAGAACTTTCTAAAGCTACCAAGATGAAATTTACTACAAGTCTTGCTCTTCAGCCTTCTCTTCCTTCCTAATGGATACCTAGCATCCTGGTAATAATTGCTAATTTTCCTAACAGTATGGAGGATCCTCGAAAACTTAAAAATGAAACTACTTTATGACCCAGTGATTCCACTTTCAAGTATAGAGTCAAAGAAACCCAAACACTAATTTGAAAGACTGTATGCACCCTATGTTGATTGCAGTGTTGTTTATAATAGCCAAGAGTGAAGCAACCCAGCTACGCATCAATAAATAGGTGGATAAAAGAGCTTCAGCACTTTTACACAATGAAATATTACTTGACAATAAAAAGGAATAAAATGCCATTTGCAACAGCATAGATGAATTTAGGGGTTTTACACTAAATGAAATAAGTCAGTCAGAGGAAGACAAATACCATATGATTTCACTTACATGTAGAATCCAAAGGATAAAACAAACAAAAAGGGAAACAGACTTATAAATACATAGAACAAACTGATGGTTACCAGAGGGGAGGAGGATTGAAGGATTGTGTAACAAAGGTGAAGGAATTAACAAGTACAAATTGGTAGTTACAAAATAGTCACAAGGATGTAAAGTACAGTATAAAAATATAGTCAATAATACCATAATAACTTTATATAGTTCCAGGTGAGTACTGAAAATATTAGGTGGAACACTTTCTGCAATATCTGATTGTCTGACCACTGTGTTATACACTTGAAACTAAAACAAAATAATATTAGGAGTAAACTTTAAGAAAAATTATCATTTTCCTTAACTTAACTGGATCCAGTTTTTATTGCATATGATAGAAATTTTTATTACAACTTTAACCGGGTAGTTTTGTTGGTTAAAACATCATCTTAATCCACCAAGCTTCTAGTTTGATCCCCAGTCAAGGCACATACAAGAATCAACCAATGAATACATAAAAAGTGGGACAATGAATTGGTATCTCTTTTTCTCTCTCTCTCCCTCTCTCAAAATTAATATAAAAATTTTTTTAAAAAGAAATGTGTTATTACATATAAGGGTCTAAAAATTTATATAATCTAATGTTCTCTACATGACATACACAACTAGTAAGCTTCATAGCTGGAATTAGAACTCAGGTGTGTATGACATTTAAGGTTGAATTCTTAGTCACTATGCTATTTCTATTTTTATAAATATATTTAGTTTTTGTATACTACAATGCACAAACTACACAGTTTTTCAACTTATTTAAGGATAAATATTTTACTAAGGAGAAAATGGGTATACATGGCTGCATACGGTAAGGAACTTTAATGAACATCACTAAAATTTGATTTTAATATATTTGCCTTTAACAATATCACAACGTACTAGTGAAAGATGCTAACAATAAGGCCTCTTTTCAAATAAGATTAGCCTGAGTGGTTCTTGCTCTGGCTGGGTTGTTCTGCACTGTATACCCCTTGAGGTAATCCTACTGGAAAATAAATGTGATGGAGGGATTTTACAATATGGTGCGGCAGACAGTTTTCCTTTCCCAAGGATGCTTAGAAAAGGAAAGATGGTAAGGTAGAATTCTCTGTGGCCCACTCTCCTATCTCAGCCTGGGCTCTGGGAAGACCAGCACATTTGCTTTTTGACCTAAGAGACAAGCTTAGCTTTCAGGGGTCTCTACTGCTTATAGGCAGACTTGTGAATTAAGGACACTTATATTTGTATTCCTTTCTGGAAATAAGTTACATCTTCACAGGTAAAGAACCACACCAGTGAAATTAATCATGAGATTTTGCCTATCCAAATAACTCTACTAAAAAATTTATCTCTAGATAGATCTTTTTAAATGTATCTGTTTCCTAAGATGCTTCTTTTATATACTACATAAAGTACATAATATATTATGCCTATCTTAACATGTAGATATATAAGGTCTTTTGCATAACAATCTGTCATTGTTCATTTTTCATCCCTCTGCTTCAACATCATTCTTTTGTTTCCCAGGAATTACTAATTAACTCAATATGCTTTGATGTCACTGTTTTTATTTTGGGTTTATTTATGACAGTACGTAATTTTTATTATTATTATTTCACCGAAATTCACATTCTACCTATCTAGCTGTGGTGTGAGTATTTAGAAGCTGGGTGACACTCTATTTTAGATTTGACATGTGCCACATTTTAGCTAAGAATTTATTTCAAGCTAGCATGATTTTTAAAAATAGAATTTTAAGTGGAAGAATCTGATCAAATATTCAATGACGTCCTTCATTGGAAAGAAGACACACGTGAAAGGCATTTTTCCCAGAGTGTGGAAACATCTTTCTCTTTTCAAGAGTTTTGCTAATAAAAATAATAATTATAACAATAATAATAAAAACAGACACAAAATCAACAGCAATAATACAAAACAAATATGCTCCTTCTCACTAGAAGGGATTGAGTAAAAAGGCTTCCTATTCTTTTGTACTCCAAACTCCTCCCTTTAGAATAAACTGTGCTTTCTGATTCTTGTAATGACAAATGATGGGAAAAGCATAAAACAGAGGGCCTGGACAATGAAAATGCTTGCAGGTTTTCAAGAGCAAGGAATAGTCATGGAACTTGAAAGCTATAGAGCTAGAGTGTGTTGGGGAAGTTTAGAAAGGTAGATATGAAACAGATTATAAAATATCCCATATGTCGTGCAGCAGAATTTAGATTTATTGTGCTGTAAGCCTCTGAAATATCTTTAGCATTGGAATAACAACATAGCTATATTTAACTTTCAGACAGATAGCTCTCATGCCAGAGTGAGGATGAATTAGAGACACTGAGATAAGGCAGAAGTGACTTGAAATAACAAGACGTTAAGATGATACTAAGAATGTGGTTATAGAAATGGAAATGAAGGGTTATAATTAAGAACATTTTCAAGATAGAAACAAACAAGCCCATTTCATTATTCACAAAAAGACATTAAGGTGAAACCCTCCTTTGTCCTTTGTTTATTTGATCTTCTCATAAAACTGGTTACTTTGAACATTGTTCGTTCTCTAAGGAGAGAGAATCCGTTTCGGGCATGTCCCACTGATCCTGAGAACTTACCTACAGTTTATAAAAAGGGACAATGAACATTGTAATTAAAAGCTCAAGTACATGGCTCTTTCTCTTTTTTAGGTAATACTGACAGAGATGACACATTATAGATAAAAGGAAAGATAATAATGAGCAATGTTTTAAGGTAAATCAAAAATATATAATTTCCTTTCATCTAACCCTCGGTTTTCTTGTGATTTCCACTAATGAGTCTATGTAATATCTATCCATAAACTAAGCCTCTTAAAATTCAAGACAAGCCTTTTTTTTTAAAGCAGGTCAGGCCAGTAACTCAATGGTCTAGCATTAAGTTAGACCTTACCCATGGTCCGTAAATGGATATGTGTACTGTCTAGCCACTGGGATGTTTACTTTGTTATTTTTCTCAAGGTTAAGTCTTCTATTGCATCCTCAATGCCTGGATCCCTGAGTTGATTAATTCAGTCCCTTTGGGCCAATCTGTACTTACCCAGGTTTATTCAGGATTAGAAAGTATCTTATTTTTTATTCTCTTTTGGGAATGAAACTTGTTCCTTAGTATTAGATTTTTAAATGCCTGTGTTCCTAGCATTTGCTTCTAGCCCATGCTGAAATCATCAGCTTTTCTTAATTGAAGATTCTTAATTATACTTCCAAGTATGGATCTGCCTTTAGTCATTATTAGATTCCCTGATTCCAGTCTCCAGCCTTTCTCAGAACAGCCTCTTACAGTTTACCGGTTGGCCCAACTAGACTCCTTGCTTTCATGCCATGATCTCTATTAGTTGTCTAACCCCCTTCCCCAGTAGCTATAGTTCTGTTTATAAACTGTTATGAGGCTATTCTCTTAAGCTTGGATGGCCTCCCCATTTTGCTATTTCTTGATCTGGCTCATCACACCAAATGGTGTGAATTCAGCATTGTGAGCGTACAAGTTTCTGCCTTTCCACTCTGTTTAGATCGGCATTCTAATTTATTTAGCATTCTCAAGTGTTTATGTTATTTGGCTACAAAATGATGTAGAAACATCAATATGAAAAAGAAACTATTTAGGGTCAAAATCGTAATACCTCTGTCATGCAGAAATGAATATATTTTCTTAGGTTTCAATTTTTCTCTTCTCTGTTATCTAGTTTTACTAGAAAGAGGGTCACAGAAAAATCTATGCTGCAGTTTGTGGTATTCTTTCATCTGTACTTGCTACCAAGATAGGTAATATAACATAAAAACTTTGCTAAAAAATAGAATAAGGGATTTTTTTAAAGGCACACAACTGCAAAAACAAAGAAAATAGAAAACAACAACTACAAAATTTTGGATGTTGCATCCTGATTTAGTGAGACAGAGAAAGCTAAATCTAAAATTTTCATAGGTATTGCCTAGAAATTTCCAAGAGAAATCCAGAAGTAAGTCTAGTCTCAACATTAAGTACCAAAATGGCTCAAAAATTGGAAGCATTTGGTTGCTCCAAACTAAAATTTCTCATAAGGCTGAAAAGAAGAGTTGATTGAAAATGTGGAAACACCAGTAACTCTATCCTATATATCTATATATTTTCTTCATTTTTAAAAACAGTAATAAGTATTTACTTTTATACTAATGAGACTATACAAAGTATACATAATACTAAATTTATTTTAGAGAAGAAGCAAATTACTCATATGACTTAAAAGAGATTTTATTTAAAAATGTTTTTATACTTCTGACAGTTGTTGGTAATGTCTCATTTTATAAGGTGGGCACAATTGTGTGATTTATTGTCTTTTTGGAGTATCTTATTCTAAAAAATGACATCTAAAAGAGATATGGGTTATATAAAACATAAAAAGAGAAGAAGAGGAAGATATGTTAAGAGGCCTTTGTCACTGTTTTTATCTTAACTAAGAAGAACTCTCTGGTGAAACTGTGGGAAGCAGGCAAGTTGATATATCATAGCTCTTTTTCCTGAAATATTAAATATTTCTTTAAAACTGTAAGGTTTACTTTCTTCTTATTTTTGTTTGCTTAATTTGATTTCCTCTTCTCTGGAGGTTGCTTTTAAGTAGTCCTTGTCCTGCATTAAGTAACTTTCTGAGCCATGTAAATAGATTGTTTCACTGGGGATGTTTCCACATTTGTCTTCTTCAATGATAACTGCCTAATGAAACATTTAGAAAATTCTACTGCTGTTGAATAACTTTTACCTGTGGCATCACCCAGAACACAAATTAAAATCCTTCTTTGTTAAATGGGGTCCTCTGGAAAAGACAAGGTGCTAATCCAGAGTTACCCTTCCACGACATTCTTTAATCCTTGATGACAGCAGATAAAATGGGACTGGACGAGAGCAAACTGCTTCATTAGTAACATAGCCTGAAAGACCTGTGAAACCATAACCTGCATTTCCTAATACATGAGCTGTGAAATGTGATCATTTCACTCTCACAAATTAGACTTGTATTGTCTACTCAAGTTGGATTTTTTTTTAATGAATTCCTTGTTAAAATGATAAATTATTATATTTCCTCAGTTTTCTAAGTTCAAATATTGTACACAACGTGGTATAAATAAGACTGTTAACAAAACAATGCAAAACTGAAAGTAATTGAGTATAGTGTTTGATTTTATAGTACATATCCCCAACGGAGGCACATACTAAGCAACAGATCTATAGTTTTTCACGTTTAGAAAATGCCTTATGGAATATATTAATCCAATCAATACCTAATAGATTTAATCATTTTGCACCGTCAATTATTGGTTTTATTAGTATTTCACAACTGCAAAAGTGAGTGACTCAAATTACCACTATAACTATAATGTTTTTCAAACTCTGAATTCTTAATTCCCAATAACTAAAAACCTGCAATGCAAACCCATCCTGATGTTAACCCTATATGGAATACTTGGCCACTTGAAACAAGTTGAGAGAAAGACATGATAGTATACAACTGAGAGAAAATTTTCACAGAGTATCATCTCAATGAAAAGAAACTGTGACACTTTTTAATATAAGGGGTTTTCTTTTCTGAGAAAAAAAAATTCTTTTTAAAAATGTAGAAAATAAACAATTTAACCCTTTTCATAGGTTAAAAACTTATAAATTATATATAAGTAGAAGATATCAAATTCATATTAAGTATTCTTTTAGGTGTAGAACAGAGAAGAAAAAGTAAATATAATATCTTTGAAACATTATAATAATATACCTTCTCATTAATTTTAATCACAAGGCAATGGTGGGCAATCTCTTTCTGTTAAAGGCCAGGTAGCCAATATAATCAGTTCTCGAGAATGGTACAGTTCTATCAGCTACTTTAGCACAAAAGCAGCCATAAACAATAATTAAGTGAAGGGGTATGACTGTGCTTCAATAAAATTATTTACAAAATCATGTGGCCCTGGCCGATTGGCTCAGTGGTAGAGCGTTGGCCTGGTGTGTGGAAGTCCTGGGTTTGATTCCTAGTCAGGGCACACAGGGCAAGTGACCATCTGCTTCTCTACACCCCCACCCACCCACTCTCTCTCTTCTCCTGCCACAGGCATGGCTCAATTGGTTTGAGCAAGTTGGCCCAGGGCACTGAGGATGTCTCCTTGACCCACCTCGGGTGGTAAAATAGTTTGGTTGTGGAGCAACAGAGCACTGGCCCCAGATGGGCAGAGCATCGCCCTCTAGTAGGCTTGCCAGGTGGATCCTGGTTGGGGTGCATGAGGAAGTCTATCTGCTGCCTTCTTGCCTCTCACTCTCTCATTTAATAAAAAAAGAAAGAAAGAAAGAAAGAAAGAAAGAAAGAAAGAAAGAAAGAAAGAAAGAAAGAAAGAAAGAAAGAAAGAAAGAAAGAAAAGGAGAGAAAAAAAATTCAGACAGCCTGATTTGGCTAGTACAAGTTATAATTTGCTGAATATATTTTCCAAAGTTATTGTTAGAAACTTTTTGGAAGAAGGAAGGAAGGAAGGAAGGAAGGAAGGAAGGAAGGAAGGAAGGAAGGAAGGAAGGAAGGAAGGAAGGAAGGAAGGAAGGGAAAAAAAATTATACTACCAAAATAAGTTTTTTAACCAAAATTATTAATTTAAGATCTATCAGAAAGATAATAAAGGATATTTTAGTATATTCTATTCCATCTTAACTTTAGGTTTTATTTTGAGGGCATTTAGAATTGCATTCTTATGTTCACAGAAATTAAACTAGGCAATTTAAAAGCACTGACATTGACATATTTAAAAAGCATTTTGCTGGTGAAATGTCTTATGTCCGAAAATTATCAATCCACACTGAATGAATGAATGGAAAGGGTGATGAGCAACACTTCCAGTTATCTATGTTAAAGTTCATTAAAAAAGATTTTTCTCTCCCATTAATTTATTCCAAAGGCTCCATGAAGAATGAGCTGGTATTATAGGTTATTGTTTCCCTAAATAGAAATATTCTTTTTGTTGATCATCACAAATCTTGGAATTCTATCAAATCACGTTTTCATCAATTTGGTTGTCAAGTCCTTTTTTTTAAATAATGAAAATAACACAAAATAAAACAACAGTGACATTAGCTACAACTAGTCCTGCATAGTATCTCATTTATTCTTAACAGAGTAAAAGTAATATTCTTACTTTAGAAATAAAGAATAATTGGGTATAGAAAGTAAGATAATTACCAAATATGACATATTTAATCAGAAATGGCATCAATATTTAAAATTAGATCTTCTTTGTGATTTTTTTCACTTTTCTCACTACAAAATATTTTACAAGGTCTTACTATAAAATAAATCTAATACCTTACATAGTAATTTTAATCTCCAACAACCTTGCAAAGTAAGTGCTACTGTTTCTTTTATATAGTGGTGAAACAAAATTCCTAAATTCTTGGTGGGTAGTCATACCCCAGGCATAAACCTCCTTAGTTAAGTTTTAAGCCAACCTTGTCCATTATTTTTGTGCATCTAAGTTAACATATCTTTAAAATACCAGAAGTAATAGGCCTCAAAAAGGATATTAACCCTCAAGAGAACACAGAATCGTGTTAACTATCCTATAATTCAATTCCCATTTTGCTGTCTCCCACCTCAGTGTAATCTTCCTTACTCTTCTCCTTAATTTCAAATGCATAAAAGAAGCGGCAAAACTTTTATTCTCCAGAGCATTTGAGATCTTGCTCCTGGGTATATGTTGTCATTTTGGCTCAGATAAACTCATAAAGATTTTCTACAGGTTCGGACATTTTATGTAGCATGTCAATAATTTGTCCATGGCCAGAAAGATAGCAGAGGTTGAGCTGAAATTTGCTCTGCTTGTCTTGCAACCCATACTTTTCCTGCTAAACCCAGCTGTTGATATGTTAATAGAATGTGAAGATTTCAACCAGCCTAAGTTAATGAGTACATTTGCAAAAAGCAAAAGCTTGTTAAGATCAATAAAGAAGAATACAAGATGAGATTTTCTGAGTATGTTAGAAGAACAGAAGTGAGGATAAAAGAGATTTTTTTTTAAATACAGAATAGAGAAAACCGAGAGGTTTAAATCTTCTTCCTATGCTAATCGTTGTATCAACATGGGTGAAAGGTTTACCAATGAAGAGCCTCTGTTAATTTATACTTAAATCTATATGTTTAACTTTAATAGTTTTGTTAAGATTTGTTTTACTTCTAATGTCCAAAGACATGGGAATTAAACTTGACTTTCTAGAAATAATTTTTAGTTAATTGGGCAAGTAAGTTGTATGAAAAGGATTCTTTGAGCTACTAAAATTTGGTCAATTTTCATAATATTAAATGCATACTTAAGTGGAAAAAGCATTTGCTAACTTTAAAAAGTAATGTATTGTGTTGTTATAGCCTGTTTATTAGTCTGATTGCAAAATTACTAAGTATAAAAGATGTTTAAAATCTCTTACAATGATTCCTGATTTTGCTCAATACTTCTTTTAGTACTGCAGTATTTTTATGTATATTTAGAAACTCTGTTATTAGCATTAATTAAATTTATAATTGTTATATCTTCATGATGAATTGAAACTTTAGGCCCTGGCTGGATAGTTCAGTTGTTAGAGTGACATTTTGATACATTAAGGTTGAAGGTTCAATCCCCAGTCTGGGCACATATAGAAATTAATCAATGAATAAGTGGAACAAAAAATTGACTTTATTTCTCTCTCTCTTTTTTTCTTCCACTATCTCTAAAATGAAAAAAGTAAATTTTAAGAAGTGGAATATATCCAAAAAACCAAAACAATAATAATAATAAAATATATGCACCTCTCTGTTCATTTCAGCATTATTTACAATAGCCAAGATTTAAAAACAGTCCCAATTCCCATCAGTAGATGCATGAATAAAAAAATTGTGATGCATTTACACAATGGAATACTACTAAGCTATAAAAAGAAGGAAATCTTACTTTTTGAGACAGCATGCATGGACCTGGAGAGTATTATGCTAAGTGAAATAAGCTGATTAGCAAAGAACAAGTACCACAGGATTTCACTTAAATGTGGAATTTAATGAACAAAATAAATAAACAAACAAAATAGAAACAGACTCATAGATATGGAGAATAGACTGACAGCTGTCAAAGGAAAGGGAAATTGGGGGCTGGGTGAAAAAGGTGAAGGGATTAAGCAAAGAAAATAAACTAGACACAAACAATAGTACGGAGATTATAAGAGGGAAGGATGAGGGCAGGTAGAGGAAGGTAAAGCAGCAATAAATGGCAATAAAAGGAGACTTGACTTGAGGTGGTGAATACACAATACAATATATAAATACATATGGTGTATTATAGAATATTATACCTGAAAAAATTTTAATCAAAATAAAATTAAATTAAGAAAAATAACCTTTAATCACTGGGTTGTTGCTATCTTTATATCTTGTAATACATTGTTCTAAAGTTTAATTTATATAATATTAGCACAGGCACAAAAGATTTATAGAATTAAATAGGAGTTTTCACACATCTATTGTTAAATTTTTCTGTTGTCTCTTATTAACACTATAAAGAATCTTTAGTGAGTTTTAGTCCAGTCTAACAACCTTGCCTTTAACAAAATAACTTAGTCCATTTACATGTATTGTGATTATGGTTAGATTTTTACCATGATACTCCTTAATTAATGTTTATCCTGAGTTTTACAGTAATATGTCCTGATATCTTAATTATTTTGCATTGATTAAGATTATTTCTCCCTAAAATTCAACTTTTCTATCATTTTGGAAGATAAATCTTATTTCTTTAAAGTGTTTTTTCTTAATATTTAATCAAAGATGTATAAATTTACAAAAAAATTTGTTTCATATCTTCAGCTCCTTCTAAGTACACAAAGGCATTAAAATATTTTAACTTTGATTCTTTTCTATCTTGTTTTGTGACATAATTTAGACATTTTACTATTGTATATAGAGTTGGTATTTTATCAGATTTGCCCATTTGTTTGCATTTTACTCATGATTTTATTTTTGCATCTAAACATTTAAAAAAAATTTTTTTTCCCATCTCTTATATTGCAGTACTTAGAAATTTTTTATTAAATCTATGACTGGTAAATAGTCTCTTTTAAACTGTCTGAAAAGGGTTTAACTTAGTTTTTTCTTTTTCTTTCTTTTTCAAAGACAGTTTACTGAACATACATTCTAGATTAATAGCTATTTTATATGATCACTTTTGAAGAAATGTGGCATTATTTTTTGGCTTCCATATTTACTCTTTACAAATCAATTATTTGCATAATTGCCATATTTTGGGAACTAATTTTTCTCCCATTGAACTGCATTTAAAATCTCTCTCATTTTCTTCTATTTTGTCTCAATGTTACAGAGTATTCTGTTTATGCCTTGGTTTCACTACAGTGTGTTTTGGTGTATTTTTATTTATCTTGATTAAGGTATATTTTTATTTATCTTGATTAGGATTTGTTGGAATTTATGAATCTAAATATTGGTTGGTGCCTTATATCCATTTTGAAAAATTTCAATTAATATTTACTTCAAAAGTTACCTTTTTATAATCTTCTCAACTTCAATGAAACATATATATTTTCACTACCAATTTAACTTCTTATTTTCCTTCCTTGGATATCTGTGTTTTGTCCTAATTTACTTGGAGTTTCTCTGAATTTTTTCATTGTGCCTGCTGGGCAAGTAAGTTTGTAAAATTTGTATAATCTGGTTTGCTCACTTTTATAGGTAAAGATGGCCGCTGCCCACGTGGGTGGCTGATTACCTTCCTGTTTGGGAAGGCACTCAGTTATGCTAATGTGTGCTGGAGGAGGGCTTTCCCTCTGAAAAGTTTTAAAAGGAGGGGCTAGGAGGCCATTTTGGCAGAGAGGAGACCATGGTGTTGCAGGGCAGAGAGGCCAGGTCATTGCAGAGGAGGCAGGGAGCAAGATGGCAGGGAGCTGCAAGGGAACAGAAGTGAATAAGGCTGGTGAGGCCTTTGAGTCTAGGAAAAATTGGAGGAAGTCAGTTGATTTGGGAGCCATGAATGGAAAGAAAGGGAAGTGTTTTCCCATTGTGTGTATCTTCTTGCCCTCCGGTTGCAAGCTAGAATAAAGGATAGCCCACCAGTTCTTAGCTCTGCAGTTTCATTACCATCTGTCTGAATCAAATGGGAACCTGCATGGGCCAGGTGGCTATGATGGCGGCCGCAGCTACTGGCTTTACAGTGTCAAACTTTAATTTAAATTATTGTTTCATTTTTAGAATTCTTTGTGGGGTTTTGTTTTTTTGTGACAGAGACAGAATGAGAGACAGAGAGAGGGACAGATAGGGACAGATAGGAAGGGAGAGAGATGAGAAGCATCAATTCTTTGTTGTGGCACCTTAGTTGTTCATTGATTGCTTTCTCATATGTGCCTTGACCAGGGGGCTATAGCAGACCGAGTGACCCCTTGCTCAAGCCAGCGACCTCGGGCTCAAGCTGGTGAGCCTTGCTCATACCACATGAGCTCATGCTATAGCTGGCAACCTCAGGGTTTTGAACCTGGGTCCTCTGTGTCCCAGTTCAATGCTCTATCCACTGCGCCACTGCCTGGTCAGGCAGACTTCTATGTTTTTAATATCATATATAACTAGCTATATTTGAGTTTCATTTTTTGGATTAGATTTTGAAGTATTTTTTTTCCTTAGGCATTATTTAATCATGTTGATTTGTAGCCAAAAATTTAAATATCCATTCTTTGAATGATTATTCTGATATTTGTTTAAGCTTTTGGTTGTCTCCTCTGAGTATTTAAATGGTGATACTTTTCTCGTATTTTTTACAACTTCTGACTAGTGAGAAATTTTTAGAATGTGGGTTGAAGGTGCATCCCTACCAAGGAAATATGTATTACCTGCTCCTAAGCAGTCAAGGGCATTTCTTAATGAAATCACTTTAAAATGACAGGTCACCTGACAGTTTCTGTATTTCATAGGTGGTTACCCACATGACAGATTTTCTCTGGTCAGTGCCAAAAAGTCATAAGAAATGTCTTTTCTTGTACTATGTTCCAAAACTAACTCAAGAAATTATCCTTACTATTTGTGTTATAAACTTTCACCAACTGCCTGACCAGGCAGTGGCGCAGTGGATAGAGCGTCAGACTGGGATACTCAGGTTTGAAACCCCGAGGTAGCTGGCTTGAGCATGGACTCATCTGGTTTGAGCAAGCCTCACTAGCTTGAACCCAAGGTCATTGGCTTGAGCAAGGGGTGACTCAGTCTGCTGTAGCCCTCTGGTCAATGCACATATGAGAAAGCAATCAATGAACAACTAAGGTGCAGCAACAAAGAATTGATGCTTCTCATCTCCCTCCCTTCTTGTCTGTCTGCCCCCCTCTCTTTCTTCCTCTGTCTCTGTCACACAAAAAAAGAAACTTTCTGGCCTGACCTGTGGTGGCACAGTGGATAAAGCGTCGACCTGGAAATGTTGAGGTTGCCGGTTCTAAACCCTGGGCTTGCCTGGTCAAGGCACATATGGGAGTTGATGCTTCCAGCTCCTCCCCCCTTCTCTCTCTCTGTCTCTCTTCTCTCTCTCTCCCTCTGTCTCTCCCTCTCCTCTCAAAAAATGAATAAATAAATAAATAAATAAATAAATAAAAAGAAACTTTCACCAACTGTGTAATCATTTAAGCTTTATGCAGGAATATGCCTAATTAAGTTAGTCCTCAGGGCCCTAAAAGAGGTTCATTCATATGGAAATTCAGGTCATCATGAGTTAGTATTTGCTCCATATCATCCACCAACCTTAACTCTAGTTTATTTCTGTGGATTAGTACTTTCTTTTTTTCACCTCGCATTTTTTAAGATTTTCTATATTTTCTTAGATTTTTTCTTATATTTTCTCTACTATATTTTGGTGGTTTATATTGGATGAAATTTCTGGATATTCACCATATTATATAAAATTAAATGTTCTAAATCTATTTTATATTCTGATAATTCATGGCATTAAAAAAAACAATTAAAGCACACTAGGCTTTACTAATTGAGTAAGCAATGTAAACTTAGTTCCTATCTTACTATGGAGTTGGGCTCTCTGTTTCTTGGTCTATTCTGTAGTGCTGCTTAGCTGATCTCCATCTTCAAAATGAAACTGTGTCTATTTACCAACTCCAGAGAAGTTGAAAAGTGTCAATTTAATTTAGTTCACTTATCCTATTAGAAAACACAGAAGGAATTCTCAGTGGCCTCTAGATAACCTGAATTGGTATTTTTCAGTTTAACAAGAAGCATTAACATTAAGTTCCAATTTGGTCTAATCATTACCTTGTCTGGCTCAGAGCTTTCTCATAGAAAGTCAAATCTAAAAAGTCCTTTGTATAAATGACCTTTTTTTTTTTTTGTTTTTCCACAGCTGATCCTCAGAGTAATGTTGAAATCTAAATTTCCTTTTATTTTTAAATCTTCGAATGAGCTTAAACAACAAAAATAACAGTGATGTCAACACACAATGTAAAAACTAATTACACCTTTGTTTTCTTAAAGGTCACCAATTTTGAAATAAACAAATAAAAAGAAACTACCTAGATTTGAACATGAATTCATAGCATATCCTATATCCATGTTATTTTCAGATGCCCATGCCGAAACAGGTAAAGATATAAAAGAACTACTCCTCCTCCTCCTGAATGTGAAGAATTGTATTAGTTCTACAGCTGCAAAGGCTGGTGTGTGTAGAATCTAAAATTTGTGTTTGTTCATTCCTCCACCTCATTACTTCACAAAAGACATGACACTTAAGTGGCAGAAAAAGTTAATACTCCTGTGAACAACAGAAAATAATCATGCCACTTTTACCAAGTGTCTTTTAAGAGAGAGTTTTGTCCTTTTTTGCCTCTCTTATGCTGTTGGCTGTAATGTGATTCAATGGCTAGAGCCAGCTGCCATGTCAGACAATGAAATGATCCTGAGAGGGAAAAATCATAGAGAAATGGGATAGATGGAGCCTGAATTCCCTGACTCCGTGGTAAAACATATCAGCCTTGACACAGATCCTCTCTGAACATCTTGAAAAGAGGAACAAAAAACTGTGGATCTTGTTCAAGCCATTTTTAATTTGTTATGTACTGTAGCTTGTATTAGTACTCACAGGTAAACCTAATCCTAACTAATACGATTTTGGCATGAAGAAATAAGGAGCTACAAGTAATAAGACTTAAACTCATAGCATTGCCTTAGTGGAATTGGTAGGTCAGGATATTTTGTAATTGAGCTGTTGCCATAAAGGTTATTATATCTGGACAAAAACTCTGCAAAAAGTATCCCTTGCTATTTCTTAGAAGGTAGATCACATGTTAACTCCTACAGTAACATTAGGGAAAACACTAAGAAATATTTTTTAAAGCCTATATTATTGACTTTTGCTGACTACTCCTTTTAGCAAAACCCTAAAAAAGAGCTGCACATTGCCTAGGCTAGCTTGTCTCCCCATACTGCTATGACAATACATAACTGAGTTACTCTCTGTTCATTGGCTGCACTGTAAACAGATTGAGAGTCTAATAAACTAGAGCCTTATGGACTTGAAAAAGTAACATTCTTCACTAAGGCATTTAGCTTGCTCTTAAACAGTCCCCTTAGTAGGAGATTTATGCACAGAGATCTTTCAAAGACCTTCCATTAAAAGTTCTATACCAGTCAATGGGGACCAGCCCAACAGAAAGCTCAGGTTAAAAGTGGTGTCTTCCTAGTCAAGCCCCTTGTTTGGAAAATCCTTAAGGAAGACTAAACCAGAGAAACACCAGTCAGAGATTGCATATTTGTAGATATATATAGATATACAGATAGAAATGATTTATTTATCTCAAGAAATTATACAGTTGTGAGCATTAACTGATCAGGCTCAGAGTCCACAGGACATGCATTCAGGGAGGGAAGATCACCTGCAGGCTGGAACCTGAGAAACTCAAGTTAAAGCTTGAAGTTCACAGTTCAGGCAAGAGAATGCTTACAGGTCCAGCCACTGTTGCACACTGAGGAAGGAAATCAGCAGATCAGCAGTGATGAGGTGGACCAGCTGATTATAACAAAATGACTGTGCAGGTCCCAGAATGTGGAGAACTCTGCAGTTGTACTTCAATTTTATTGGTGGGGTAGAAGGAAGACAAAGAAAAATGGAAAATTAAAATAATATAGAAACCAGTTGGTAATATATGTGGCCTGAAAGCTACAGGCTATGATTACCTGCTCAGGGAATTGGCCAGGAGTCTGTAAAGAAATTATATTTTCAAAAAATCTGCAAACCTGATATGCAAATTCCAGTGTTTGTTCACATCAAACACCCTTGAATCTTCACACCCACACCCTGAGAAAGATAATCAGCTCCAAGAAGAGCAAGTTCCCATGTTCACGTTAGAAGTGGCTGGCCATGAAGTACAATTGAGGGTAAGAATCTTCCAGAAGGCTGAACCAGGTGCTCCCTGAGGACAAATGTGGAGGGACATTCTTCCAGATCACAGAAACAGAAGCACTCAGAAGGTCACCAATAATATATTCCACTGCCAGAAATCAAGTATTCACAGTCCATCTCTAAAGGACCTGGCACTTGTTAAAGAACAGTGACCACTTTTCCCAATGAGAGTTGTTAATTGTGGTTATCCTGTTTCCTCTCTATAAATGTAAGTGGTGACAGCAGATGACTTGACTTTGCATTTATAGGTAATTGGATAAGATGAATTCTCATACACTGTCTTAAACAAGACCAGTGCATTACCTGGATATCCTAGAATTTGAGATGAATGCAGTATGGGAGAAGAAGGGTGAGTAGCCAAATGGATTGTCAAACAGAAGAAACAGCTTGCCATCTACCATGTGGCAAAATTTGACCTGGATTATGACTAGCCAAAATAAAGGTTACATTTATTTGTCTTACTCACAATAGAACTTGGTCATATAACTAAGAACTGTCTAAAAAAATGGAAGCATTTTCCTAGAAAACTTTCTTAAAAGATAAGTGTCATGTACCTTTCACTTCTATCTTCATTATCTATTTCTCTATTTCACTACCAAAAATACAATCTGATAGTGGCTACATTTGATCACAAGTTGTAGGGCACATCATAGTGATGACAGAGTGGTGACCAGATAGCAACCTGGATCCCTAAAAGTTTATTGAAACAATACTGTCTTCACAGCACTGGCCTGTGCAACTCAGTCATTTATCGTTGTCAGGAATAATAGAATTCCAATTCTTACTGGTATATAATTTTATCACAATGTCTGTGAAGATAAAATATTGTCTTTTATTTGTATATCATTTTGCACCATCACCCAACCTGCTTTATTTCTAGAACTTTTGCCTACAGTTTTGCTGTTATCTATACTGTATATAACCACTTACAGCCATTTCATTGGGATTTCTAGAAAGAACTTTCTATCCATTAACAACAGAACTGTGTTGAAGCACTCATTCAATTCTCTCATCTGGTGGCAGTCTCACATCTATTTTTTGTAGACTCTTGTTTTGCCATTAAGTTTGAGCATGGCTCATGAGTTATACTAATTAAATTGCTCATGAAGCAAAATGTGGCCCAGGTGGCTTGTATAAGCTTTTGTGTGAAGGAGTGTTAAAACCAAACACAAGTTTATGGACTCTGTTATATCTTGAGCTAGACAGCAACACGTTCATTATACTCTCTTTCAAAACATATCTAGCTGTCTTGATTCAGTTTTCATTTTGATTGTTATTACATAGTGCCTTGTAGGATCATAGACTACAATATACTAACGTTCTAGTAAACCCCTTTTTAAAAAATAATAAAACGTTTGCCTTGACCAGGCAGTGACACAGTGGATAGAGTGTTGGACTGGGATACTGGGATGCGAAGGACCCAGGTTCGAGACCCCGAGGTCACCAGCTTGAGCATGAGCTCATCTGGTTTGAGCAAGGCTCACCAGCTTGAGCCCAAGGTTACTGGCTCAAGCAAGGGGTCACTCGGTCTCCTGTAGCCCCCAGGTCAAGGCACAGATGAGAAAGCAATCAATGAACAACTAAGAAACTGCATGAAGAATTGATGTTTCTCATCTCTCTCCCTTCCTGTCTGTCCCTGTCTCTCTCGCTCTCTGACTCTCTCTGTCTCTCCCACAAGAAAAATAAAATAATAACAAAACATTTGCAGGAAACAATATTGGGAATTGTGCATCAGATATATCATACTTGAGAATGTTTTTATACCAGTATTTCCAAAATTCTGTCCTAATGATAAGAGTTCAGTCAGATATAAAATGATATGTAAAAAAAAATGTAATTTAAGAAGTCTAAACAATCGAATATTAAAGAAAATGTAAAAGGTTTTAAATGTATTAGAGCTCTAGTTATATGTTCTAATCAGTGGATCAGGGGAGGCACATGCTGTTGGGTGAAGGTTACACAGCATTTCTCAAATTTATTGGACCGAGGATTTCTTTTTCCCTTAATAGCCCATGTTCTGTGGCCCATAATATTGAAAATATGCTGTGTTGCATTATCAATACAATTGACCTTGGGCAACAATGAAGCAAGTGTAATTGCTGGGTATCTTGTAACCCATGGTGGAGTTTTGGTGATTATGTGGAGCTAGTAGCATTGTATTAGTTCTTTTTATTTTCAAGTGACAGGAGGGGAGATAGTGAGACAGACTCTCACATACACCCCAGCTGGGATCTACCCAGCAACCCCTGAGCTATTTTTTGACACCTGAGGCTGACCAGCTAGCTATCCTCAGCTTCAGGGGCCATGCTCGAAACAATCGTGCCACTGGCTGCAAAGGGAGATAAGAGAATAAAGGGGGAGAGGGGAGCAGAGATAAGCAGATGGTCACTTCTCCTATGTGCCCTGACTGGGAATTGAACTCAGGACATCTACACGTTGGGTCAGCAGCACTCCATTCATTTAGCCAACTGGCCAGGGCCTATTTTTCCTATCCACCCAAGTCATAGAGTCACGCTGAATGAAGTCCATCTGAGTTGGTAAAGTTTAGTATATTTCCTGAGAAATACTTAAATCTTAAAAAGCCTGGAAGCTAGTATTAAACTCCAAATCTGACCATCCAGAAAATGCTAAGGCTCAGAATAGCTCCCAGAGCCTTTTGGGGCCAATGAGTGTGCACAGCAAGCTTAGCCCCTGGCTGTATAATAAATCATGGACTGTTTGGCAAAGATGCCAAATGAGGCATGCTATCCCAATGAAACTGAAGAAGTCTGGGTTCAAAAGCCTTTTGCACCAAGGGAAGGCTACAGAGAAAGATATTCACTGACAGAACATATTTCATATGTGGTATTATGTGTGAAAGACTGACAAAATCTTCACAGTAAAATGATAATATAGATGAATTCTAGAAGGATTTTATTTTGTAGTTTTATATTCTTATGTAAGACCGGTTTTCCAATAGCATTATTTGACATTTTAATCAAAATCAAATACATTACAAAGTTTGTATAATAGAATAAAATATTTTCCTTTAAAAATACCTGGACCCCAAAACACTCAATCAACTTATCATCACCATCCAAACATTTCAAAGTCAGTACTGATGTTAGGAGCACTTTTTCATTAATGCATGGAGGTCAAGATTCACACTTTTATGTGTACACAGGTATGAGGCGGGGGGTGGGGGGAATTCAACTATTTTGATTCAAAATTAAGTTTGAAATTTTTCTGTATTTACTTACTTGTGATATACACCTTACAGGTTCTGGTGATTTAAAAATTAGCAAACTACAATTTTTCCAAACTTTAATTCTCCTCAGCATAAAAATTAACTGTCCAATTTTTGTACCATTTTCATCAATAATAAATTTTTTAAATATATATATACACACATATATATACTATATATTGTAATTAAGACTATGTCTAATTGCCATTAGCAAATAATAATAATATATAAAGGACAACACTTCTACTACCTCCTGGGCTGCTCAGGGAAGAATGGATTATGAATCTCCTTGGCTGTGAAGTACATAAACTATATAAATTAACATAAGGGACTTTTTCTCTTGGTCAAATAAATAGATCTAATATAGCCAATTTTATTGAAAAATGCTTATAAGTCTCTGTAGAAGTCTCTGGAAAGAAGCTAGCATATTTTCCTCTTCTTCCTTATCCTGATTCTCTTGACGACAAACTTATATTACAAATCTAATAATTTCTTCTTCTCCTTCCCAGAGTCACAAACCCCAGCTGGCAAGAAAGAAAAGAAAGAGACAAAAGAAAAACTTTTAAATAGGTGACATCCACATAAAATACAGAACAAGTCCTCTTAACTCTCTATGACCCCCAATGCTGTCGCTAAGTCAGTTAAAATTACTAATATAATAAAAACAAAACAATCTTTACAAAAATTTTGATGAAGATATTTTATATTTATCAATTATCTGTGACCAACGTCGGACATAATGTAAATCAATTCTAGATCATTACTTCTCAAAATTTAGTATTAAACTAAAAACTAGTACTTTGAAGAGCAGTGGTGGATAAGGGGTTGCTAAGTACTATCTCCAATCTTGGTCCAAGCTTGGTCCAAGCTCCAGACTAGCTGAGTCAGAAACTTTAGGTATACAGACTGTTCATCTACTCCTTGTCACTTCTTTTTCTTTAACCAAGTGGTATTTAAATTTTGGTGCGTTTTAAAATTACAGTGGATAGTGTCATCCCAAAGTGCTGAGGTTACTGGTCCAATTCCAGAGTTGCCAGCTCAATCCTAGGGGTGCTGCTCAATCCCAAGGTTTTTCAAACCCCGGTCAGGGCACATATGAGAAGCAATCAATGGCACAACCAAGTCGGACCATTTTTAGTTGATGCTTTCTTCTTCCCCCTCCTCTTTTTTTTAAAAAAGAAAAAATAAAGAGAGACTTGGATGTTCCTTCAGTCCTTTTTTAAATATGAAAAGTTGTGACCATTTCTATGAACACTTCTCCAATATCTCAATGTTTTAGTACTTGGTGTCTTTTTCTCCCTCCTTCTCTTTCCTTCTATCCATCAGCAAACAGCACATTGCCAGCCTCTAATAACAAAGATTTTTCTCCCTTGATTATACTCTACCATGGAGAAATATAAAAGTTCCACACCTCTGCTCTTCTTTTCAGACAAAATACCAAGAGCTTATTAAATGATATGCATGAGTCCTGCAAATGCTTAATTATCTTTTTCATTTTTGATTTAAGCTGTTGCCTCCTCTTTCTGCTTAAACTCATTAAAAAGTTTCTTCCTTTTTGTCATGTGCTTCAATACCCACTCAGACAGAATAAGCACAAGTGACAATAATGGCTTCCCTGACCCTATAAGTTCATGTAGTGTTCACTATTTGTTCTTTTTCTTAACCAGGCATGCTGCCATGTAAGACACTCTTCCTCCTGGTGGTATCTTCTTAATATTTTCATTCATAATACATGTCAAATTAATTAAACAAAGAAGAGTGTTGTGACTCTATTGCCCTGGTAACCAATTTAAGCAAAACAAATCTAAGCTTGAAAATGCCTATGGGTTAGAAAATTGAAACACTGAAAACAACCAATCACAGTCAATTAAGATTTAAGCTATAGCCAATCAATAATTTTCTTACTTTGCTTCTATACTTTCTCTATGTAAGTCTTTCCTCTAGCCTCTATGGGAGAGCCCTTCAAATTGCTTCCAATTTGGCACTACCTGATTCCAATTGCTTTTTGTTCAGGTATACTCTTAAAATCTTTAATATGCCTCAGTTTATCTTTAAAATATATTTATACTTAATAGATATTTAAGTATTTAATAATGATAATATAAACAGGAAAAGTGAGTACATATTTATGATATAAAATTAGGTTAATTCTTGTACCTTAAGTTCTTCACACTATATAAGTAAAACATCAAATGTTGTATATATTAATATAAATATTACAATGTTTGTCAATTTGTATTGTTTGCTGAAGGATTGAAAATAACATTCCCTCATTTTCAATATTCATTTACCTGACATTAAGATTCCTCTACCTATCTTTATCTTGCCGATCCAAATTGAGAGGACTACCAAGGAGTTGTTAGGGCTCTCTGTCCAGAAACCTACATAATTCACTGTTAACTGTGAGTTATCCTAGGTAAACACCTTAACCTCAATATGCTGGTAGAGGCCAAATTAATAAAAAAAAAATACGCAAGTAACTCAAACCATCATAGAATGAGAAAGGATTTCTAATAGCTGAGATCTCATTAAAATATAAGAATTTCACATGAAGGTGGACAAAAACAAGGGAGGCATGCACTCTGTGATTGACAGTGCACCTGCACCCTTCATCCACAACAGATTTCCACGCACCAGGCCAGTGACCAAGGGAACGTGTCACTTCAGTTCAGTGTATAACAACAAAGAGCTTCCCTTCCCCTTTCATTCCTTGAGCTCTTGATGCCTGAGTTTGGCTACACAGGTCACTTCCTCTCATTGTTTAAAGAACTATAAAAGCCTGTTGTATATTTAAAACAAAATACACTTCAGCGCTTCACTACTCCATGACTGCTTTTAAACCATAGAAGGTCCATATAAACAAGTACTGTTAAATCTAAGATTAGGGAACAAGTTTAATAAACATGAAACACACATACACACTCATACTACATCCAAAATGATTGGGTAGTATTTTTATATTTTTATATTCAATGGTTTAATTCTATTGTTTACTGTCTCCATGTCATTGGGGAAGTCACTTAACTTCCTTAGAATTCAGTGAAATAAAGAAGTTGTACTAAATGCTTTTACTAAATTATTTTTTGAGCATGTATTGAACATCTGCTGTTGTGAGACGCTCTGTAAAATTTACAAGGAAGAAAATGACAAGTGTGATCAGCTCCTAGCCACAAGAAGCTTATTTGAGAGTCTGAGAAGAAGACTGACCAACGTAGTCTATTATGAACAGTTTTGTGGCCTTATCTCACTTGACCATATATTCTATTCTATTCTATTCTATTCTATTCTATTCTATTCTATTCTATTCTATTCTATTCTATTCTGTTCTGTTCTGTTCTATTCTATTCTATTTTTTTATTATATTGTATTCTAATTTTATTCTCATTCTATTCTTTCGACCCTATCTTATCCCATTCTGCCTCTCATACTCATGTGGTCTCTCCAGATACTTTGTCATCTCTACAGGTTTGTTATATCTGTAACAAAATTCTGAACCAGGCATTCTCATTTTCTAATTTGATTGCTTAATTATAAAATAACATGTAAATAATATAATATTTATTTGATTATTGAGAACATATTGATACCTTGGCCCTTTTAAACTTTCTGTATATAGCTGTATAGTATTCCTGAATATATAAAATATGCAATAAATGTAAGAATAGAAATTAATGAAGTAGAAAATTATTTAATGGACAAATATTAAAAAGATACATTGTAGCTGTCTAATAATAAAATTGATAAAACCATAGCAAGACTATTTGAAAAATAAATAATAATACAAATGGAAAAACATATTTAAAATACCTAAAATAGTAAATATAAATATATAAAAGAATATAATCAACAACTTTAGTCTATACATTTACTAATTTAGACACAGTAAGAAAAAATTTTCACAACAAAATTTATAAAAACTAGAACAATAAGAAATAAAACTCTAATTTTACATCTGTTTCAAATTTGTATCTTTAGTTAAAATCTTCATATAAAAATCTTTCAGACACAGGGAGATTTCCTAAAGAATTCATCTTAGCATTTAAGAAATAAATAATTCAATTTTTGATAAACTCTTCCAGGAAAAAGTCCAAAAAATTAAAGACTTACCAATGCATTTCATAAAGCCAACATAAATTTGAAAACCAAACTTTGGGAAGATCCTTACAAAGAGAGAAAATTACAGAAAATTCATATTAATCAGAGACAAAAACATTAAATATAATATTTAAAGAAAGTCTCAGCCTTGGCTGGTTGATTCAGTGGTAGAATATCTGCCTGGTGTGTGGAAGTCCTGGGTTTGATTCCTAGTCAAGGTACACAGGATAAGGGACCATCTGCTTCTCCACAACTCCTCCCACTTCTCCTGTGAATCCATGGCTGAAATGAGCAAGTTGGCTCCAGGCAAAGAGGATGGCTCCATGGCCTCACCCCATAGCTTGGTTACTTAGCAACATAGCAGTGGTCCCAGATTGGCAGAACATCAGCTCCAGATGAGTGTTTACAGGTGTATCCCAGTCTGTGTACATGCAGGAGTCTGTCTCTCTACCTTTGTGCCTTTCACTTGATTTAAAAAGAAAAAAGAAAGAAAGAAAGAAAGAAAGAAAGAAAGAAAGAAAGAAAGAAAGAAAGCTTCCTGATATATTAAGAGGAAAATCTATGATGACAAAGAAATTTTATTTAGGTTAACAGACTAAAGAAAAATCATTAATCATCTCAAATTTAGTAAAAATATTTGATGAGGTAAATGTATGTATTTGATTAAAAATTTCTCAGCTAACTCAGAACAAGAAGAAATCTTCCTTTTTTCCCTGTGAGCAAATTTCATGTATTCTTTATTGTTCAGCACAAATATCACTTCCTAGAAGAAAATGTCTTTGATTATTTAACTTACAATTATTTCTGTTTTTTTCAACTCCTGTGTTTTGCAATAAACATTATTTTACTTGCTACATTTTTTGTACTTGTTTATATTATACATGTAATGGAATTTAAGTTTTTTGTTGTATTTACATAGTTTGTCAACTAAATTATTACCTCCTTGAAGTGAAAAGCTGTGAATAAGATATATATTTAGAAGATAAAAAAAGTGAAGTATTTATTTCTATAATAAAAAGATATAAAGCTTGGACATTGTGTCAGACAATAACAGGTTGGATTCTATAAATACAATAATAAGATATGAAGCTTGCCATAAAAAAATGCAGTACAATAGAGAAGACAGACATACAAACAAAAATAAATAATACACATTATGGGCAAAAACATAGAACAGTTCAATAAAAGGAAAAAATACTATATTTGAGTGATTAGTAATATAAACCTATATAACGTTACATTTTATTAATACTAGAACTTTCCAATGCAATCAATTTACACTAACTGAATGCAGTTAATTAATATCATTAAGTACTTACTATGTTCTTGAATATACAAACATGAATAAAAAATGATCCCATTCTTATCAAAACCAAAGTCTGAAAAAGGACAGATACTAATGAAACATGGCAGGTACATTATAGAGATAAGAACAAAGTGACCCAGGAACAAAAAGAACAAAGCAGCCCTCTCTGAGACATCAGTAAGGGTTTCCTGCAGTGACCATCAATTACTTGTTCAATCAGTATATACCGAGTCAATTCCATGATCTGGCACTGTGTTAAAAGCCAAACGTTAAAGCAGTAAACAAAATAGACCTGAAATATAAGAACATATTTTTAAAAATGTAGTCCTTTTCAAGTGAATACAGTCTGGAAGAAAATTATGCACATGATAAACTTCAGAGGCTATAGAGTGGTTGAAAACTCAAGTTCTAAAGCCCAAAGGCTCATATTTTATTTGTATTTTAGGAACTCACTAGTTAGGTAACATCAGACAGATTATTATTACGATGTCTCATTTTTCTCATATTTAAAATATGAATGGTAATACTAATAGTGTTTACCTTTTATGCAGTAACATTGAAATGAGTTAATACATGCAAAGTATGTAGCACAACAAAGGGAATATATTAACTCCTCAATACAAACTTAGATAAGAAATGTAATATTTTTAACCAAGGGATAAAAAATCCATTCACATAATCCATTTGTTATTTATGAAAAACTGTAATGATTTTGACACCAGTAGATAATGAACTGGAATAGTAAGATCTCTAAGTAACAGAAAATGATGACATAAGTCAGGGCAATGCAGAGAATTTATTCAAGAACTCAACTGGCACTGCTGCTCCACTGTCTAGGTTTAATCCCCTGATCTTTCTTCCTTGGTATCACAACTCCCTTAAATGGTTTTCAAGGTCCTTCATGATCTTGCCATCTGCTTAACTATATAATATAGGCACTGACTTTTTTCCATCTGCTATCTGTGCTCCACCTGTAAAGTACTGTGATCTCAATCTCTGTGTCTTCTTTTTTTTTTTTCTTTTTTTTTTTGTGTGTGTGTGTGTATTTTTCTGAAGCTGGAAACGGGGAGAGACAGACAGACTCCCACGTGCGCCCGACCAGGAAAAACCCGGCACGCCCACCAGGGGCGATGCTCTGCCCACCAGGGGGCGATGCTCTGCCCCTCCGGGGCGTCGCTCTGCCAAGACCAGAGCCACTCTAGTGCCTGGGGCAGAGGCCAAGGAGCCATCCACAGCGCCCGGGCCATCTTTGCTCCAATGGAGCCTTGGCTGCGGGAGGGGAAGAGAGAGACAGAGAGGAAGGAGGGGGGATGGGGGGTGGAGAAGCAAATGGGCGCTTCTCCTACGTGCCCTGGCTGGGAATCGAACCCGGGTCCCCCGCACGCCAGGCCGACGCTCTACCGCTGAGCCAACCGGCCAGGGCCTCTGTGTCTTCTTACAAACTGCTTTCTCATCTTGAAATCAGTTGTCTGTACCATCTCCTGTCCTTATTCAAATTCCTGATTATTTAGAAATCAATTTAGACATCCTCTCTTCAAGCAAGCTTTCAATAATTCCATGAGAAAGGGCTTAATATACAAATTGAATAACCAATACAACCTTGTATCAATTTATATCACAACATAAGCAATGCTGTGTGGTAATCCTATATCTACCTTGTATGTTTGTCTCCCACCCCCAAAAGGCATTATGTTTCCAAAGTACAAGATATGTGTCTTATTTATCATTTATGCCCAGCACCTAAGAGTGTGTAGTTTGTAGGAGGCAATAAAGAATAATTCCTGAAGAAAATAAATGGATAAATAAGCCATTGAAATATGTAATAGCAGACTGAAAATCTCACTAGAAAGTAAAAGGCTGGAAAAATACAGCATATTTGAAAAGTAATGTTCTGTGCTCATGATAAAAAAAAACAGCTATAAACAGTATATGTGTTTAAAACAATGTAATTATGCAATTCATCACAAGAATTTTACTATATTTTTTCATATGTAAAATGCTTTCAGAATGAGCAAAATAAACAATTCAACAGCATTCATTTCTCAGGCAGGCAGTAAAAAAAAAAAGATACAGAAAAATTTACAAATGCATTCATACAAAAGTCTCAGATTTTGACAGCAGTAATGAAATTAAATCACAGACACAGAATAGTCAAATAAAACCTCAGTGCATAGTATCAATCCTTTCACTTAGGCTTTATTAATCAGCATAAGCAAAGGAGCAAGAAAAGGGAAAGGTATATGCAAAAAAGGAAGAAGAAAGTGAGAATTAAGGGGAGGGGGCTGGGAAACGGCAAAAGAAGTGAATGGTTAAGTAAAAATTAATAGTCACAAAATGGTAACAAAGATGTACAGTACAGCATAAGAAATATAGTCAATAATATTGCAGTAACTAAGAATGGTCCCAAATGGGTACTGGAAATACTGGGGAGAAACATTATAAAGTATATGTTGGTCTAGCCACTATGCTGTACACCTAAAACCAATACAAAATATTATTAAAAAAATAAAAGAAGAAGAGGATAATAGTCCTGTCTTGTATTTGTTTAATCAATAAAATATATGGCAAAATGTGTTTAAATATCTATACCTACAAAGGCTTATAATTTTTTGTACCATGAGTATCTTTTGTGGTCTGGTGGATCTGAAAAGCTCACCTCAGAATTATTTTTAATGCATAAAATAACATGCATGGAAACATAAATCAATTATATCACAGTATTATTTTTTACCCTAAATTAGGTAAATTTGATACAAAGTAGAAATTATTTAAATGAAGAACAGCTTTATTCATTGAGTCTAAGATATCATTTTATGTGATATATATGAAGTATACAAATGAGGTATTTTGCCTATCTGCATAACTGAATCCATATAAGGTGTTTTCATTGAAATAATGAGTTATGCCAATGTTTAAAAAGTCTTGCTTGCATGCAGCTAAACCCTGCCAATCTGCATACCTGTCTTTATTCAATTGAATCTTAGACTCTAACCCTACTAACTAAAATCTTTTGATGACCTAGACACCTGATTATAGTTACAGAGATTACATTGGTTTAAAGCATAGCAAAAGTACTAATCATAAGAGATTGTAAAAACAAAACAAAATGGTAGCGTACTATTTTTGTGTGTGTGTGTGTGGCAGAGACAGAGAAAGTCAGAGAGAGGGACAGATAGTAACAGACAGACAGGAAGGGAAAGAGATGAGAAACATCAATTCTTCATTGCGGCTCCTTAGTTGTTCATTGATTGATTTCTCATATGTGCCTTGCGGGGGCGGGGGGGAGGCTATAGCAGACCAAATGACCCCTTACTCGAGCCAGTGACCTTGGGTTCAAGCTGGTGAGCCTTGCTCAAGCCAGATGAGCCCCGCTCAAACTGGCAACCTCGGGGTCCCGAACCTGTGTCCTTCACATCCCAGTCCGACATTCCATCCACTGCGTCACCGCCTGGTCAGGCACTACTTCTAATTATAAATAGTCATACAAAACTTTTTCAATGCGTGGCTTATATTTTACATGCTATGTTAGTGTAACATGTAAATAAAGCAATGCAACAACTGCATGAAATGAGGAAAACTCTGTGTTTTTACCTACATGCTCTAGGTACTACTATTATTTTGCCTATAGAATTTATTCTTTGATATTGATATCAATTCAATTTAAAATTATAAATAAGCCTGTCTATTTACTGAAATTTGACACAATAAATACAATTGAGCATATTAAAATATAGAGGAATAGTAATTTACTATATAGAAAAATATAACATCATCTTTACCTACATTGTATATCAAGAAACAAATTGCAAGGGATCATAGGAGTAGGTATAAAAGTACAATTAAATGTAAATAACAATATAAACAAAAGAATAAGTGCACATTTACTTACTGATAGAAATTATCAATAAATGGCATTTTAAGCAAAAAATTTAACATAAAGTCGATAATGCTGTTAATATAAACTATATATATATATAAAGTTTCAAATAAAAAGATCTTTTTCAGAAATATATATGTTTTAAAAATTATAATTTTCACAAATGGTTTAGAAAAGAAGAGACATATATTTTGGTGGAGCTAACTTGACCATATATACCAGTTATATTAAATAGTTAACTCAGTCACAATTTATTCTATGAAAATAGAGTTGTAAAAAAAGAATAAATATTCATTATCAAAAGATAGTATAATACAAAAAGCCTTTAAAAATATATACTCTATATCAGGGGTCAAGAACCTTTTTGGCTGAGAAAGCCATGAACACCACATATTTTAAAATATAATTCCGTGAGAGCCATACAATGACCCATGTATGTTACACATTATCTAATAAAAATTTGGTGTTGTCCCGGAGGACAGCTGTGATTGGCTTCAGCCACCGGCAACCATGAACATGAGTGATAGGAAATGAATGGATTGTAATACATGAGAATGTTTTATATTTTAAACATTATTTTTTTATTAAAGATTTGTCTGCAAGCCAGGTGCAGCCATCAAAAGAGCCACATCTGGCTTGCGAGCCATAGGTTCTCAACCCCTGCTCTATATTTTATGTGTAATGAGTGATATGGAAAAGAAAAATGTAGATGTATAAGTATAATTATGTAGGAGAAAAACTAAAGAGATATAGTTCAGAATAGCAAGTGAGACTTCTGCTTCTATTGAAGATGGAGTAATGGAATAAATTAAACAATTAAATATTAAAAGAAAATACATGAAAACAACAGCCTCAAGAATTAGATACTAGAATGTAAGAATTTTTAAGAAATTGGATTTTGGGAAGTGAATAAGGTAAACCTTGGTTTGTTCCCAGTTACTGCAGGGAGTAGTTTCTAGGCAACAGTACGAGGACAGCAGACCCAGTCAGAGTCAGGAGCTGAGGAGCCATTAAAATCAATCAATTGAAACAAATCCAAGAACTACATAGATGACAACATAGCCGACAAGATAATTCATTTTTACTACTTATTTCATATATTTAAGAAGATAAAAGAAAAAATAATTTCAATAGAGTCATAGAGATAGAAAAGGACCCAGTTGAACTTCTGTACGGAAAATGACAATGTCTGGTATGACAAACACACTGGATGGAATTGATGGCAGATTAAACATGGCAGGGGAAAGATAAGTGAACGTGAAAACTAGCTTTTATTAGCTTTTGATTGCTGTTGTAACCAATTACCACAGACAGTGGCTTACTGAACACATAGATTTATTATCACAGTTTTGTCGGTTAGAGGTCCAACACAAATCCCACTGGCTTAAAATTAAGGTTTTGGAAGGACTGCTTTTCTCCTGAAGCTGTTGAGAAGAATCTTATTGTTTGTTTGTTTGTTGTTGTTGTTGTTGTTGTCTTAGGTTTGGGTTTGTTTTTTGTTGTTGTTTTGATTTGCTTTTTCAGTTTCTGGAAGCTACTCTCATTTCTTGGTTGATTGTCCCTTCATCTTCAAATCCAGCAATAGTGTGTCGAGTTTACCTCAGGTTTCCTGTTTATGATCTGTTTTTCTACTTCCTTCTTTCATTCTTACAAGCTCATCTGATTCGAATGAGAGCCCCAACTCCAGATAAACCAGAATAATCACCTATTTTAAAGTTCTCTGAATAACAATTTAGTTTCATCAGCACTAAACAACAGTATTAGGAAAGAAGAAATATCTCAAATAAATGAACTCAGCTCTGTCTGAAGAAATGAAAGGAAGATTAAATTAAATTAAACCCAAAGTAATCAGAAGAGGGGAAAAAATCATAGTAATAACTAATTTTAAAAATTAAAATATACAAATGTACATTGTGCACATTGTATATATTATATTTATACAATTTTTCTATTAAGTATTTTTTATAGAATGAAATAGCATATAAATATTTTCAGAATTTAATAACTATATTTATAAATCTTCAGGCTAATAGATTTAAAACAAAAGTAATGTTTTAATAAAGGGCAAATGATATTCAACATTGAAATTTAATTATAATCAAAACCTTAAATCAAAACCAATTCTGAAAGAAAGAATATTCTTTATCAAGAGCATGCTTTCAGAGGTGTGTAGACTATAAGAACTTCTAGAAATGTATTTATATTAATTAATTTCACAAACATGTATTCAGCATCTACTTACTATGAACTAAGCAGTGTGGTGGCACCTGAAGATACAGCAGTGAACAGCAAGTAGAATTAGGTTTCCTTGTCATAGTGTACAAAGTTGGTTGTCAATGGCTGCTGAACATGGTACCAGGACCAACTCCTGTGATGCTTTTCTCCATTTTTACCTGAGAAGCTCACTGTTCTCTTCCTCTTTCTCTTCATCCTACTCCTCCGCCTCCTTCCTCTTAATAAAGTGTCTTAGCAGAGTTTTTCAGAAAGGTTTCCCCTGCACAATAACAACTCAATTCTTTCCTCTTACCACATCCTCTTCTTCCCATGACATGGAAGCATTCTGAGCTCATGAGGTTCACACATGCTGGAGGCAGAGCCAGAAACATTGTTTATTCTTATTCAGACCTGCTTTAAGGTCTGGCCACAGCACCAGACATAATCATATGTGGTGACCTTCTTTATACTTCACAAATCTTTTTGGCTACCAGAAAAAAAATGTCCAGTAAGTTTGATTACCTCCCATCTCAATTCTGGTCTGAGTATAATTTTCTACCCTTAGCTTCTGGGTTGCATTTAAATCAAGAGGAGATAATGTAGATAATTCTTGTCCTTGAACTTAACTTGAGTGTTATGAAGTTTCCTGTATATGATCCATGTTAGGTAAGTGGTTGAAGTAGAATATTTAGAAAATTTTAGAAAATTGTGTAACCGAATGTCATCCATTAGTCATCAATGACATAGCCCCTATTAAGTAAAACTTTGGTTTTCAGATTTTTTTCCTTCTAAATTGTACATTCTATAAGCCTATGACTCATTCAATCTTATATCTTCAGTCTCTTACAAAATGTTTGCATGTAAGAAATTAACCATAAATATTTATTAACTAAATAATAATGACCATCAATCTTATCATAAGGCTTCAAAGATTATTCAGGTTTTACCAAGCACATCCCAAAATAAAGTGCTTTCGCTTTCTAACTTCACTTTAAAAATAAGCACAGAGATGTAAAGCATAGAAAATGTAGTCAATAATATTGTAATAGCTCTGTCTGGTGTCAGATGGATACTAGACTTATTGAGTTGAACACTTCATAAGTTATATAAATGTCTAATCAGTGCTATACATGCAAAATGAATATAATATTGAATGTTGACTGTAATTGAAAAATAAAGAAAATATATATTAAAAAATAGTTAAGAGGCATTGAAAATCACCTTAACTTACTAAGGAATATTGTGAATCTCTCTTTCGTTGTTAATTCTAGAACTATTTTCTAGAACTATTATCTTCTCTGAGTCCTTTAAGCATTTATATTTTACCTACTTTAGGTTCCATCTAGACACCTCAGAGTGCTGACAATTTTAACATGTAAAGTTGGAGACCACCATTTCTGTTTAAACTTGAATCCTTTTAAACAAACCTTGCTTCTTATAATGCATGAAGATAAAAATAACTCAAAGTAGACAATAGCTTGGTGATAACTGATAATCTCACTTTTTCTATAGAAAGATTATTTTGTTTCAACCAGTTTTATTTATTTATGGCAATATGTTCACAAACACTTGTTTACATTATGTATTTAGTTCTAGCACCTGCTTCTTTGAAACACAAGCTGAAGAAATAATTTTATAGATCCTTGAGCTATTTTATGACAGTTTTTATTTTTTACTGTTTTATGGACACTTGTAAACATTCAAACATTGTTCTTCTTCAGAATTGACAAATTTGAGTATCATCATGAACATGACCACTACAGCATCTGTATCTTTCAAAAGCTCCTCCTGCAAGATTTTCTCAAAAACTCAAAATAATGGGATCATTACTGATGCTTTGTAAGTTCTTTTCAAGAAGAGTTATTTTTACCAATGAGCTCTGATGTCCTTCTGGTGATGTGTCATGTCTTGGTCTAGGAAGGAACTTGAGTGTGAAAACATACAGGTATTGTCTAAATGTCTTTTCAGGGTTAATTAACAAGAGCCTCCACACCTCCAGATACATAGAAAATTAACAAGCTTACAATGAGTGTTCCCATTCATAAGTTCTTTGTACTACCACTGTTTGAATTGTTTGCCTTTCATTACTTCAAATATCTCAGTGAAGCAAACTGACATTGAAATACAAATGTCAATGCCCAATGCTAACAGACTGAAGCTGAGTGGGACAAACTCTCCATGCAGTAATGTATTTTTGACTTGATAATTAATACATACATCCTCTTGTTCTGTCAATTTCCTAATGACCCTTTTCTCATTCAAAGAACAGATCACAATTATGATTCTTTGATTGCTAATTTGCATCTTGTTCCAGTCTTTAATTTTGTATCTTGATATGGGTGGTAGCCTTTAATTGTGGTGTTCTGATTTATGAATTTTTTTATGTATAGACATTCAATTTCTGTGATTAAAATTTTTTGACAAACAAGACACTAAAATTTACTTTGAGTTTTATTTCAAGCATAAATGTTAAACTTAAAAAAAATGTTAAACTTAAAAAAATAAGATAAATATAAGTTATACCTCAAAAGATCAACTGGAAATGTGACTCAAATAAAATCATATGTAGAAAGTTATGAAATTACAAGGCATAGATTTTTCCATGGACCAGTTATAATCATCATTCATTAATTTAACTTCCAGTCTCCTTGATCAGATCATGTAAGAAATTTTAAGATTTAGTGAGATACTTATCTCATTTAAGAAATCAAATCTTGGGGGAGTGCAATTATTAGCAAAAAATAGTTAATGTATTATTATTTTGACAACTAATACATTTTGAACAAAACTTAAATAAGTTTCAAAATATTTGAATTTAGGAGGTGACAAAATGGCGTTGGAGTAAGTAGACATATCAACTTCTACCTCCCAGAACCAAAGTGGATTACAACTTAATTTTAAGAACCATTATCTGGGAAAAGCAACTTTGGACTAAACTAAGAGGACTCTTCAACCAAGGAACACTGAAGAAGACACACTGAGAATGGTAGGAAAAGCAGAAACACTGAGAGCTGCCCAGCTCCCCAGAGCAAAAGGCAGCTCAGAGAGATTTGCGTGGCAGGAAGTAAGTTTAGCAGAGAGGGAAAGGTCCTGAGCCCCAGGAACAAAGCCCCAACCTGCAGACCCAGAGTCTACAAGAGGTGTATGAAGAGTATTTAACTGTGAAATAAGTCAGGATACTGTTTGTGAGGAAGAGACAGATTGCTCAGATCCAGAGTTATTCTCAAAGGGAAAGTGCAGAAAACCTTTCTCACAACCACTCACCTGGGCCTCTGGGAGACAGGAGAAAGGAGAGGACCAGAGCAGTGGAAGAGAGTGTAATCTAGAAGGCACAGGGAGAAAGACTTTGAGAGACAGCCACCCTAACCCTTGGGCTGAGTCACTCTCCAAATCTGAAGCAAATATTTCTCTTGGAAACAGCAATACCAGCAAAGGGAAGCAGGACACGAGCCAAACAAGCTCTCCCATGGCACTCAGTGCAGAGTCGCTTAGATTGAGGGAGCTTTCAGGAATACAGTATTGAGTGTTAGGATCTGAGCTGCAATGCCCCCACCCACGGGGCTGAGGGCTCACCCCAGGGCAAGCGGCAGTGGGTTGCAGAAGGGCCGTTATTTCGGCAAGGGCAGAAGCTGGCCAGCCACAACTGAGGTCCAGGTGTGAGCTCAGTCTTGCCCAGTGGGGGAAGAAGAAAAGTGAGAAAGTGATCAGGCCTAGCTGCGGCCTGCCTGCAACCCCACCTGTGGGGGGAAGGGCAGAAGCCCTGAAAGGGGCAGAGACCTGCCACTGAGCAAGGGCGCATGGGTGGGCAGCCTCACCCAGCCTGCAGAGCCAAGGCTTGCAGTGAACCCACGAACGGGCTCCTCCCATGGGGCGGGGCAAAAACCCAGAAACAGTTGGAGACCCACAGCTGAGCAAAGGTGATCACCCCTGCCTGTGGTGCTGAGGCTTGTGCCAGGATGCTTTGCATGGCCCCACCCGCTAGGGTGGGGCAAAGGCCCAGGCTGCTGAGGCTTGTAGACCAGGCAAGTGGTCACAGTTCTTTCCCATGAAGGAGAGGCGGAAACTGCAAAAAAAAAACCCAGCAGGCTGGCACCATCAATGCCCATACCCGAACACTTTAAGCAGGCAAGGCAGAGGGGGTGGCAGCCCGCAGAAAGACCACACCTAGGGATCACAGATGGCACACCCATTGGACTGCACTGGCCACACCCTTCTTATACACAGACAAAATTGGAAGGCAGAGAAATGCAACACAAATGAATCAAGAGAAATCCCTAGAAAAGGACAACAATGAGTCAGATATAACCAAATTACCAATGCAGAGTTTAAAATAACGACTGTTGCCCTGGCCGGTTGGCTCAGCAGTAGAGCGTCGGTCTGGCGTGCGGGGGACCCGGGTTCGATTCCTGGCCAGGGCACATAGGAGAAGCGCCCATTTGCTTCTCCACCCCCACCCCCTCCTTCCTCTCTGTATCTCTCTTCCCCTCCCGCAGCCAAGGCTCCATTGGAGCAGAGATGGCTCGGGCACTGGGGATGGCTCCTTGGCCTCTGCCCCAGGCGCTAGAGTGGCTCTGGTCGCGGCAGAGCGACGCCCCAGAGGGGCAGAGCATCGCCCCCTGGTGGGCAGAGCGTAGCCCCTGGTGGGCGTGCCGGGTGGATCCCGGCCGGGCGCATGTGGGAGTCTGTCTGACTGTCTCTCCCTGTTTCCAGCTTCAGAGAAAGAAAAAAAAAAAATAACGACTCTTAGGATGCTCAAAGATCTTAGAACAACAATAAATGACCATTATGAACAGTTAAATAAAGATATAGCAAATATAAAAAAGGACATTGAAATAATAAAAAAGAATCAGTCTGAATGACAAATACAATATGCAAAATGAAGACCGCAATGGAAGGAATTAAAAGCAGAATGGATGAAGCTGAGGATTGAATCAACAAGTTAGAGGACAAGATAAATGAAGGCACAGAAGCAAAGCAGAAAAAAGAAAAGAGACTCAAAAAGTCTGAGGAAAATCTAAGAGAACTTTGTGACAACATGAAGAGAAATAACATTCACATCATAGGGGTTCCTGAAGAAGAAAAGAAAGAACAAGGGATAAAGACTTTCTTCAACCATATCATAGCTGAAAACATCCCTAAATTAATGCTGGAAAATGTCTCACAATTTCAAGAAGTATATAGAACTCCATTAAAGAGAAACCCAAAGAACCCTACACCAAGACACATCATAATTAAAATACCAAAGCTAAATGATAAAGATAAAATATTAAAAGCTGCTAGAGAAAAAAAGTCTATCACCTACAAAGGAGTCCCCATGAGGATGACATCTGACTTCTCAACAGAAACACTTGAGGCCAGAAGGGAATGGCAAGAAATATTCAAAGTAATGCAGAACAAGAGCCTACAACCAAGACTTCTTTATCCAGCAAGGCAATCGTTTAAAATTGAAGAAGAAATAAAAAGCTTCCCAGACAAAAAAAAACTGAAGGAATTCACTACAACCAAACCAATGCTGCAAGAAATGCTAAGGGGCCTGCTGTAAACAGATCTAGGGGGGAAAAGAAAATAGCAAAAAAATAATACAGCTTTAAAAAATAAAATGGCAATAAACAACTATATATCAATAATAACATTAAATGTAAATGGATTAAATGATCCAATCAAAAGATATAGCGTAGCTGCGTGGATAAGAAAACAGGACCCATACATATGCTGTCTACAAGAGACACATCTTAAAATAAAAGATGCACATAAACTGAAGATAAAAGGATGGAAAACAATATTTCATGCAAATGGAAATGAAATAAAAGCTGGGTTAGCAATACCTATATCAGACAAAATTGACTTTAAAACAAAGATATAACCATTATAAATATCTACTCACCTAATATAGGAGCACATAAATATATAAAGCAGACCTGATGGATATAAAGGGTGAGATCAACAAAAATACTATAATAGTAGGAGATTTCAATAACCCACTAACATCACTAGATAGATCATAAAGAAGAAAATTAACAAAGAAATAACAGACTTAAAGGACACACTAGATCAACTGGATTTAATAGATATCTTCAGAAGCTTTCACCCTAAAGCAGCAGAATATACATTCTTTTCAAATGCTCATGGTATATTCTCTAGGAGAGACCACATGTTAGGGCACAAAAGTGGTCTCAACAAATTTAAGAAGATTGATATCATATCAAGCATTTTCTCTGATCACAATGGCATGAAGAAAGAAATCAACCACAACACAAAAACTGAAAAATACTCAAACACTTGGAAACTAAATTATATGTTATTAAATAATGAATTGGTTAACAATGAGATCAAAGAAGAAATAAAAAAATTTCTAAAAATAAATGATAATGAGCATACATCAACTCAAAATTAATTGTACACAGCAAAAGCAGTACAGAGAGGGAAGTTCATAGCATTACAGGCATACCTTAAGAAGCTAGAAAAAGCTCAAATAAACAACTTGACCCTGCATCTAAAAGAACTAGAAAAAGAACAGCAAGTAAAGACCAGAGGTAGTATAAGGAAGGAAATAATAAAGATCAGAGTGGAAATAAATGACATAGAGGCTAAAGAAACAATACAGAGGTTTAATGAAACCAGGAGCTGGTTCTTTGAAACAGTAAACAAGATCGATGAACCTTTAACCAGATTCAACATAAAAAAAAGAGAGAGAGAGAGAGAGTACTCAAATAATTAAAATTAGAAATGAGAGTGGAGAAATAACAACTGACACAACAGAAATACAAAATATTGTAAGAAAATATTATGAAGAACTGTATGCTAAAAAATTAGACAACCTAGAAGAATGGACAAATTCCTTGAAACATATAATCTTCCAAAAATTAATCTGGAAGAATCAGAAAACCTAAACAGACCAATTACAACAAATGAGGTCAAAACAGTTATCAAAAAACTCCTAACAAAAAAAAGTCCTGGACCTGATGGCTTCACAAGTGAATTCAACCAAATATTCAAAGAAGAACTAACTCCTATCCTTCTCAAGCTATTTCAAAAAATTCAGGAGGAAGGAAGACTTCCAGGCTCCTTTTATGAGGCGAGCATATTTCTGATTCCAAAACCAGGCAAAGACAACACAAAGAAAGAAAATTATAGGCCAATATCCCTGATGAATTTAGATGCAAAAATCCTCAGCAAAATATTATCAAACTGGATCCAGCAATATATGAAAAAAATTATACATCATGATCAAGTGAGATTTATTCTGGGGAGACAAGGCTGGTACAATATTTGTAAATCAATCAATGTGATTCATCACATATACAAAAGGAAGAAGAAAAACCACATGATAATTGCAATAAATGCAGAAAAAGCATTTGATAAAATCCAGCACCCATTCATGATCAAAACTCTCAGCAAAGTGGGACTACAGGGAACATACTTCAACATGATAAAAGCCATTGATGACAAACCCACTGCCAACATCATACTCAATGGCTGAAAATTGAAAGCAATCCCCAAGATCAGGAAAAAGGCAGGGTTGCCCCCTTCACCACTCTTATTCAACATAATCCTGAAAGTCCTAGCCACAGCAATCAAACAAGAAGAAATAAAAGGCATCCATATTGAAAAAGAAGAAGTAAAACTATCATTATTTGCAGATGATATGATATGGCATATAAAAAACCCTAAAGTCTCAGTCAAAAACTACTGGACCTGATAAAGGAATTCAGCAAAGTGGCAGGATATAAAATTAATACTCAGAAATTAGAGACATTTTTATACACCAACAATGAACTGTCAGAAAGAGAAATTAAGAAAACAATCCCCTTCATTATTGCAACCAAAAAATAAAGTACCTAGGAGTAAATTTAACCAAGGAGATTAACAATTTCTACTCAGAAAATTATAAAACATTGAGAAAAGAAACCAAGGAAGATACAAACAAGTGGAAGCATATACTGTGCTCATGGTTAGGAAGAATAAACATCATCAAAATGTTTTTACTACCCAAAGCAATTTATAAATTTAATGCAATACCAATGACATACTTCAAAGACATAGAATACATATTCCAAAAATTTATGGAACCAAAAAAGAACACGAATAGCCTCAACAATCTTGAAAAGGAAGATAAAGCGGGAGGTATCACACTTCCTGATATCAAGATATAATACAAGGCCATTGTACTCAAAACAGCCTGGTACTGGCATAAGAACAGGCATATAGATCAATGGAACAGAACAGAAAACCCATAATAAACCCACAGCTTATGGACAACTGATACTTGACAAAGGAGGTAAGAGCATACAATGGAGTAAAGACAGTCTCTTTAACAAATGGTGTTGGGAAAATTGGACATCTACCTGCAAAAAAAAATGAAACTAGAACACCAACTTACACCACTCACAAAAATAAACTCAAATGAATAAAATACTTAAATGTAAGCCGTGAAACCATAAGCATCTTAGAATAAAACATAGGCAGTAAGCTCTCTGACATCTATCACAGCAATATATTTGCCGATTTATCTCCAAGAGCAAGAGAAATAAAAGACAGGATAAACAAATGGGACTATATCAAACTGAAAAGCTTTTGCACGGTCAAAGACAATAAGAACAGAATAAAAAGACAAACTACACAATGGGAGAACATAGTTGACAATACGTCTGATAAGTGGTTAATAACCAAAATTTATAAAGAACTTATAAAACTCAACATAAGGAAGACAAACAATTCAATCAAAAAATGGGCAAAAGAAATGAATAGACACTTCTCCAAAGAGAACATACAGATGGCCAAAAGGCATATGAAAAAATGCTCGGCTCTGGCCGGTTGGATCAGTAGTAGAGCATTGGCCTGGCGTGCAAGAGTCCTGGGTTCAATTCCCAGCCAGGGCACACAGGAGAAGTGCCCATCTGCTTCTTAACCCTTCTCCTTCTCCTTCCTCTCTGTCTCTCTCTTCCCCTCCCTCAGCCAAGGCTCCATTGGAGCACAGTTTGCCCAGGTGCTGAGGATGGCTCTGTGGCCTCTGCCTCAGGCGCTAGAATGGCTCTGATTGTGGTAGAGCGATGCCTCAAATGGGCAGAGCATCGCCCCCTGGTGGGCATGCTGGGTGGATCCCGGTCGGGCGCATGCAGGAGTCTGTCTGACTGCCTCCCCATTTCCAACTTCAGAAAAAAAAAATTCTAGTTTCAAGGCTTTATGATCAGAAAATATGCTTGGTACAACTTCAATTTTTCTGAATTTGCTGATGTTGTTTTTGTGGCCCAACATATGGTCAATTCTTGAGAATGATCCATGTACACTGGAGAAAAATGTATACTCAGTCACTTTGGGATGAAATGTCCTGTGGATGTCTATCATATCCAGGTGCTCTAGTGTTTTGTTTAAGGCCACTATGTCTTTGTTGATTCTCTGTTTGGATGACCGATCTAGAGCCGTCAGCGGTGTATTGAGGTCTCCAAGTATGATTGTATTTTTGTCCATTTTTATTTTAAGATCAATAAGTAGCTGTCTTATATATTTTGGTGCTCCTTGGTTTGGTGCATATATATTAAGAATTGTTATGTCTTCTTGATTCAGTGTCCCCTTAGCCATTATGAAATGGCCATTTTTGTCTCTGAGTACTTTTCCTGTCTTGTAGTCAGCATTATCTGATATGAGTATTGCTACACCTGCTTTTTTTTGGATGTTATTTGCTTGGAGTATTGTTTTCCAGCCTTTCACTTTGAATTTGTTTTTATCCTTGTTACTTAGATGAGTTTCCTGTAGGCAGCATACAGTTGGATTTTCTTTTTTAATCCATTCTGCTACTCTGTGCCTTTTTATTGGTGAGTTTAATCCATTTACATTTAGTGTAATTATTGATACTTGTGAGTTCCCTATTGCCATTTTATATCTTGCTTTCTGTTAGTTTTGTGTCTTGTTTGATCCTTCTCTTTCGTTTTTCTATCTTTTGTTTTTATTTGGTTGTATTCCATACATCTTTCCTCTGTTGCTATCTTTTTTATCTCATGTGCTTCTGTGGTGGTTTTTTCAATGGTGGTTACCTTTGAGTAATGAAAAGGGTCCCTACCCTGTTCATTGTAGCGAACTATTTTGTGAGTACTTTTGCACTCCATCGTCCTTTGCTACTGTTAATTTCCATCTTCTCCCCCTCTTTCTTTTTGTTGTTGTCACAGTTTAAATTTGGTTTTATTGTGTTCTTCTTGGAGCCAGCAATCCCTCTACTGGGTATATATCCCAAAAACTCAGAAACATTGATACGTAAAGACACATGCAGTCCCATGTTTATTGCAGCATTGTTCACAGTGGCCAGGACATGGAAACAACCAAAAAGCCCATCAATAGATGACTGGATAAAGAAGATGTGGCACATATACACTATGGAATACTACTCAGCCATAAGAAATGATGACATCGGAACATTTACAGCAAAATGGTGGGATCTTGATAACATGATACGAAGCAAAATAAGTAAATCAGAAAAAACCAGGAACTGTATTATTCCATACATAGGTGGGACATAATAGTGAAACTAAGAGACATTGATAAGAGTTTGGTGGTTACGGGGGGGAGGGGGGAATGGGAGAGGGAAAGGGGGTGGGGAGGGGCACAAAGAAAACAAGATAGAAGGTGACAGAGGACAATCTGACTTTGGGTGGTGGGTATGCAACATAATTGAAGACAAGATAACCTGGACTTATTATCTTTGAATATATGTATCCTGATTTATTGATGTCACCCCATTAAAAAAATAAAATTATTATAAAAAAAAAAAAAGCTCAACATTACTAATCATTAGAGAAATGCAAATTAAAACCACAATGAGATATCATCTCACACCAGTCAGAATGGTGCTTATCAACAAAACAACACAGAATAAGTGCTGGCGAGGATGTGGAGAAAAGAGAACCTTCCTGCACTGCTGCTGGGAATGCAGACTGGTGCAGCCACTATGGAAAACAGTATAGAGGTTTCTCAAAAAATTAAAAATCAGACTGACTTTTTACCCTGCTATCCCACTTTTAGGAATATACCCCAAGAACACCATAGCACTGTTTCAAAAGGAGAAATGCATCCTCATGTTTATGGCAGCATTGTTCACAATAGCGAAGATCTGGAAACAGTGCAAGTGTCTGTCAGTGGATGAGTGGATTAAAAAGATTTGTACATATATACTATGCAATACTACTCAGCCATAAGAACTGACGACATCGGATTATTTACAACAACATGGATGGACCTTGATTACATTATACTGAGTGAAATAAGTAAATCAGAAAAAACTAAGAACTGTATGATTTCATACAGAGGTGGAACATAAAAATGAGACTCAGAGACATGGACAAGAGGATGGTGGTTAGGAGGGGGAGGGTGGAAGGTGAGGAGAGAGTGGAGGGGCACAAAGAAAATCAGATAGAAAATGACGGAAGACAATTTGACTTTGGGTGATGGGTATGCAACATAATCAAATGTAAAAATGACCTGGAGATGTTTCCTCTGAACATATGTACCCTGATTTATCAATGTCACCCCATTAAAATTATTAATAAATTAAAAAATTTTGAATTTAGAAAATGAGAGGTCTGTTTAAGACTTCTTAGTTTTCAAAACTTTTACTTTTAGTTATTAATATCAATGACAAACATAAGTCCTGTTGGTAGCTGCTTCAAAAAAAAGTATGGTAATGTAAATGCTTTGAAATATTTTAAATGGCAACTTTCACATAGCTCTAATTTGAAAATATAAATATTTACACAAACTTATATAACTGTCATACAAAATACTATGTAAATCATAACAATATTAATATTAAAACAATGATACTAAAATATCCCATTAAATTAAAAAAACATTAGAATAACGATTATAAATATCTCACTTATTTAAATAGATTTTTATTTCCTTAGAGGGTTAAAACTTTCCTATGTATTTTTATTTTGCATGTGAACTTATAGGCTATAAATTGTAAAGCAGAAAACAGTATTAAGTCTTACTATGTTATTATTAGGACATTAAGCTAGTTTGTATTCAAGATGGAATTTGAAATCTGTATGTTTTATAGGATTATACATTCTGTGAAAGTTTTTGGCATATACACATATCCATATCGATATTATTTAATGATGTCTTAAATCCCAGTAAAAATACTGAAGAAAATAGTGGTGGTCAGAGCTAAAACTGACCCAGAGGATCAGGGATAGGAATTTGTAAAGATATGACTGTTCCCAAGACCTCCAACTTTGAAAAGAAGAATTAATAGCTATAAAGGATGTGTGACAGCAGAATTTCTCAAACATTTGGCACATTATTTGTCCCAAACCACAAAATGATGTGTAAGCACTTCAGGAAAATCCCAAGAGTAAAAGATAATGGTTCCACTTGCTAAAAAAAAAAAGGATCTCACAATTTGTCACCTTGGAAAGATTCCATTTTATTTTTTGTGATATTTGTTTTTAAGTGTGAAGTGCAGAAATTTCCTTCACACTCCACAGTGCATACACTTCACCTCATACTCACAAAATAATTCACAGGAAGCTACATGCCATATATTAAACAACGAATGGATATGTTGAAAGGGTTTAAAACATTTTCTCATTATAGTTTTATTTTATATTTGTTTAAAAGTAAAATTTCTTTTAAAATATAATAGAAGAATGACAGTCTTGCTGATACTCATGACATGCTTTTTCTTGTCACCGTTCAAGACAGGGCCCTGTTGTTTAACCACTGTCATACCCCAAATTTATTAATTGTGTAGAACCGTACAGCATGCATTATCTTACATGTCAACTTTTAGGTCTACAACAAGATATTTTATACTATTTACTTTAATCTCACTTCTAAAATTTTATTGTTTATCATCTACTTTATTGTGTCAGATTTATTCTTGTAAGACAAATCATATTTGAAAGTACATGGATTATTGAATGTCAAGTAAACAGATACACTCTTAACTTTATAAAATTATTGGTGACTGTGTCAGTATAATGCTAGTTTTCTAAAATTTAAAAATACTTAGAATATTGATCCCATCAATTTCTCAACTCTTAATGTGCTAATCATTGATTCCACATTTTTACACTCTATGGTACAAAGCATTTTTGCAGTGAGGAATTCAATCTTGCAATTCATTTTATACTATTCATAGTGTCCAGAAGACTAGGAGATACAAAACAGTTATTCAGTACTACTTTTAATTTCCTGATGTAATTTATATAAAGATATTCAATGGAGCTCCTTATGGATATCATTCTTTATAAAGATTAGTTTACAAAATACTCTTCTTCCACATATGCATTTTTCTGTTTTTTTTCTATTTAGCAGCTATCACAGTAAGTACAGTGTTATTTATAAATTTTATCCTTCTTTTTTGATTCATTCCAGCAGATTAACTATAAAACACATTTATGCACATACACACACACATAAATATATATATATACACTGCTCACAAAAATTAGGGGGCTGGGGAATGTGCTGATACTTCAGTACTTTCAGCCTTTCGTATAGTGCATTTTCACCAAATAAAAGTTGGTTTTGCATCTCATTTGCATAATTAAACAACTTTCTTTGACTTGTCATTTGTATTTCTGATGTTCTTGTTTAATAAAAAAAAGTCAAATGCTTCTTTTTATTGCTTCATATTCATTTTGAAGTATCCCTTAATTTTTGTGAGCAGTATATTTATGAAAACTACCATAGAAACATTAAAAATATTTGTGCTTGTTTTATTTTGTTTGTGTTAAATATTTTACATATAACAGTTTTTTAAAAGAGTAAATGAAAGGCTGTTTTGAGTTAATGAACACATTACCAATATTATGTATGTGACTATCATACTTGAATTTAAAAAACATTTAAGTTCTGAATAAGTTGATTACCAAGAAAACCCTCCTTATTTCAGGTCTTAAAACATCATCAGTTTGGAGACAAAGCAAAATCAAATATTGTGCTATATTTTTTTCTCTTATTAGTTTGAACCAGTGCTGGGACTTTACTGAATCTCAGGACTTATACTCATAGGCATTCTAGAACAACTCATTGTTAGAGAGTTGTACAAGGGTAATTTGTGTGTAAATGCATCTGTGTTTAGGCTTTTAAAAATGTCTATGGGAAAGCATCATTCTAGGTATTTTTTCCTAAAAGGTCTGTTTCACTACACTTAGTCAAATATACAATTGAATCAAATAACATTCCTATGCAACTTATAATGTGTGTGCAATGTTATTTCCTGCAGTAGTAGCCATCATAACCTACAATTGTGAAAATTCCTTTTCTTCTAATGGTCCAACCTATTGACCATGAAGGATTTCAGCCAAATAGAATTGAGGAAAACCCTCATCTCTCTCTGGTTGTACATTGTTTGCATATCATATATATATATATATATATATATATATATATATATATATATATATATATATATATATATATCACATAGGTGGGATATAAAGCTGAGACTCATGGGCATAGATAAAAGTAAAGTGGTTACTGAGGGCTGGGTGACCAGAGTAAAAAGGGACAAATATATGGTGGCAGGAAATTATTTAATTTTTGGTGATGGACGCACAACACAATCAACAGTTCAAATGGTATAGAGGAGTTCAACTGAAACCTATGTACTTTTATTGATCAATGTAACCCCATTAAATTTAATTTCAAAAAGAAAATATTAAAACATAAAATAAAATCCTGCTGTCTATATGTGTTATTAATATTATAGAATTCAGTATAAAATAAAGGATAAATTATATTTTAAAAATACACAATAATAAAATAACCAGGTTTGTCCTACTAAAATGTTCATAAGTGGGAAAACACCAAAGATATAAAACTTGATTCAGGTTATTCAAAACACACAGTAATCACATCTTTATGCATATGTACAGTTTATCTTAAAAGCATATAATTTTTCTCATTTGTGACTATCCCTTAAGCTCTAATGAGTAACTAGCTCTGGATCTCCATCTGGTAACAAAAAACATTTAGTGGATTTTAGGATTTTTTGGAATCAAACCATACTTGACCTTTACAAAAATAGAATAAAAGAAATGAATGACATATCAGTTTATTATACAATAGTGTAACACAAAAAAATCCTCTGAAAATTTTAAACTACATGAAGAAATTTGCTCTGAAGGCATCAGAATGTCCAATGATATGACATTTATTTTATACTATTAAGAAGACTTTTCCAATGAGAATAAGTGGCTGGCAAATATATCTCTATATCTTCTCAAAAGTACCTATAATAATTACTATTTAAAAATTTAGGGCATGACTGGTTGTCTCACTTGTAGCGCATCACCCAGCATGTAAATATCCCTGGGCCAATTCCAGGTCAGAGCACATAGGAGAAGCAACCATCTGCAGCTCCACTCTTCTTCCTTCCCATTCTCTCTCTCTCTCTCTCTCTCTCTCTCTCTCTCTCACTTTTGTCCCTTCCTACAGCCATGGCTTGATTGGTTCCAGCCAGTTGGTCCACGGTGCTGAGGATGCCTCCTGGAGCCCCCACCTCAGGTGCTAAAAAGAGCTCAGTTGCAGAGCAGGAACAACAGGCCCCTGATGGGCAGAGCATCACTTGGTAGGGGACTTGCTAGGTGGATCCCTGTCGGGGCACATGAAGACATCTGTTTCTCTGTCTCCCTTACTCTAATTTAAATAAATAAATAAGTAAATAAATAAATAAATAAATAAATAAATAAATTGTGTGTGTATATATATATTTTTTTTAATTAGAAAGGGATCAACAATCATTAAAAACAAAGATGTAAAAACACTATTTGTTTCTGTTATATAAAAGTCTGGAAATTAGTTATCATGCCCTAAGAAGTGTCTGTATCCTCTATCATTATAAATTAATTTAAAATAATATTCTAAGCTATCTCCTCTCCATCTTTGTAATCTTGTCTGCCAGAGCCTGACTGTTCTTAATGAAATAATAAATGTCATATATCTCTAAAGGCATATTTAGGCATTAAATAGAGTAGAAAAGGGTCTTTACTTTGCAACAATTCTTTCATATAATTAAGCTAAACTTCTCCAGAATTTTGTGGAAGTATACCTCTATGTGAATGCAACTCTGTGTAAAAGAAGAAATCTTTTGTGACTGTCACAAAAAAATATGACAGTTACTGAAGAATAAAAAGTTCAAAAGCTAAAGAGTAGTTTATTTTGAAGATTACACTTCTTTTAGTGTTTTAAGGCAAAAAACCATCATTCAGTAATGTCACACTAATTAAACAAACCTCAAGAAGCAAGATTCATTTTTAAAAAGGCTTCATTGTTAGGTACTTTTAATAAATAATTCGGTACTTAAAACTGTTTTTCCTAAGTGAAGTAGAATTTTGTGTGTCTGTGCTTTGGGTCTATTCTCTGTTAACCTTCTCCTGAAAAGACATTCCAGACATAATTTTGTGACAATTGTTCTCTTTAGAGAAACAGAAAGAACAAATAAACATTTGCACTTGAAGTGTGAAGAACATTTTAATGGTGTTAGAAATAATTTTGCTTTGCTAGCTGCAAGGCTAACAAAAATAACTAAAGAAAAACAGCCCAAAAATGTGGTGAAAAGATATTTAGATTTATCATTGAACTTTGTCTGCTGTTTCTCAGACCTTTTCTTTCACCAGCTGATAATAAATGTCATGTATCCTTCATAGTCATGTCACTAAAGAAAAAGTATCTCTTTATTGAGGTGTAAAGTTCTTCATCTTTTCAAGAATGACAGACATTCCAAATGAAAGGTTAAAGGTCTAAAATATTAATCCTTCACAGTTGTAAAAGTGTTCCTAAACTTGGATGTTCTCCCATAATGACAAATTGTCCTAAAACATATAACCAAGATAGATTATATTTTTGCTTCTAAAGTAATAAGTAAAATTACAAATCATCTGTACTTGGTAATATTACTGTATCTTATTAAGTATATGTTGAAAATTTACTAAATAGCTCAGTATTGCTTTGACTATTTAAGGATAATCGCTCTTATGAGACAAGTTTTTTAATTGGTAAGTCAAGCATACACACATGAAACAATACTGTCTGAAGTGGAATATTATTAAATGCTTGGTGGGGTTTATTCCACACAGGGAAACTGGTGTATTGCAATGATACAGAATATGTTGCCTATGTTGAGTTCTTCTGGTTTCCAGTAATTTCTCTCTTGCCTGATTCTGACTTTACAAATAAGCCTTATCTCAGTGAACATCAGTTTTCTAATCTGTAAATCAATTTTATTGTCATTTATTCATACATGTTCTTTGAGAGATGCAAGGGTAGTGTATGTCCCTGCAGGAAAAAATAAACTCTTCTCCTTTCTTTTCTCCCTCCCCCTTTCCTCCCCTTCCTCTATTACTTTTCTTTAAAACTCTTTATAATTGAGAAAACAAAAATCTGAAGTAGTTTGCCTGACCTGTGGTGGCGCAGTGGATAGGGCGTCGACCTGGAAATGCTGCGGTCGCCGGTTCGAAGCCCTGGGCTTTCCTGGTCAAGGCACATATGGGAGTTGATGCTTCCAGCTCCTCCCCTCTTCTCTCTCTCTCTGTCTCTCTTTCCTCTCCTTCTCTGTCTCTCTCCCTCTCTCTCTCCTCTCTAAAAATGAATAAATAAAATAAAAAAATTAAAAAAAAATCTGAAGTAGTTTATCTGCAATCTTTTCTACTTAGGCTAGGTATCTTAGAAAGAATCATTCAATTCCTGTTGTGTGCCTATTTCTAAATGAATGTCCATACTTAGTGCCTCTGTCCTCTTGTTTCTTCTTTGTGTTCACATACCTCATCTCACCCCCAATCATTAGTTAAGCTCCAAAATCAAGGAGATTTCCCAAACAGGAAAATCAAAGAGTCTTCATTCATTGTGTGGGTCTTCATTTTTAACTAAAAGACTTCTTAAAATCCTGATGCACAGCCAAGTAAATGGTCTCTTAGGGGTAGATTTGTCCACCCAAAAAGATAACATGGAAAAAAGGGTAAAGGGGAGATGTTGACAGACATACATTATTTTGTGGTAACTCACTGAACTATGGACTTATGACAAAATACATGGAATTTAATACATTTAAAATCTAACTCAATCTTTTGCCCTACCAAGCATCTTTTAGGTTGTACAAAGTCAAAAATCTAAGAACTACTTTGCTTTCTATATGGACCTGGTTTCAAGTCCCATATTCCTCTACGTCTCTGAAATGTCTAATGATTCCTACATGCTGGCCAATCCTACCCCTCTTTCATGGGTTAGGTCTGCATAATCTTATAAGTATCTCATAGTAATGTTCTCCCAACCAATCTTCCCTCTGTAACTCACATTTCTGATTTATCTTACACATTGCCATTAGAAATATCTTTCCACACCCCTCAGCCAAATATACCCTTTCTGGCCTCAGTTTTCCTATAAAAAATCCAAAATGAGTCAGAAGATGTTTTATAATTCAAGTCCAACTCATTCTGCAGTCTCTTTCTCTGCAAATCTTTCCATTCCAAGTTCGTAAAGCATCTCCAATGACCATCCTATATCAAAGAAAATACTTCTTAGATCTGTTCATTCAGATCTCAGCTTCATGTTCATAATTAAAATGCACTATCCGTCATAGGTCAGATGGGTTCCTAGGGTTCTGGACAATCCTAGAAAAGTCAGGTTTTAGGGTAGAGTTCAGTACCACCCAACATCGTTACTTCTTACATGCATACATATGTTTGATCTTTTTTACATGCTAGTCTTCTCATTAAATTACACCCTTCTTGAGAGCAAGGCTGTGTTTTATCTACCTCACTATCTTGCAAATGAGATAAATTTGAATTTCATTTTAAATGACCACTATTGCCCAAAGAAAAAAATATCAATTTATCTTTAAGCAATATGTTCCATGTCTGTCTCTCTAGGTCTCTAAGATACACTCCAGGATACATCTCTCAGCCAATAAGTTGTCTTTTCTGTATTAAAATCTGTTGGAGCTTTTCTACCAGGGCCTTTCCAGCCACTCTGAACTAGGAACCTAAGTGTCTTGACTGAGGGTAGCGTGAGGGATAGATAATGATGGAAGGAGAGTTGACTTAAGGTGGTGAACACACGAAGCAATATACAGATCATGCATTGTAATATTGTATACATGTAGTTGGAACCCGTATAATTTTATTAATCAATGTTTTCCCAATAAATTTAATGAAAACTAAATTAATTAATTAATAAAAGTCTTGACTGACAGCAGTAGGCTCAGAAAGCTTGTACAGTTTTTTATCCTGTTTTGCCCTTGTCACCATTGGCTTTTCTTTTTGTTTATTAAGGTTATTTAATTATTTACTTTATCATATGCTCATGTTTACTTACTACAAAAGAGGACACACTAAAAACGGCAAGAGTGACCCAATAAATACACTGGTATGATCACCCTTGTAGGAAATATAACATTCCTTGATCTGTTTTCATTGCCCCTTCCCCACATGAATCACTACCTTAACTTTGGTGATTATTACAAAAATGCATTTCTTTAAACTTTTACAACTTATGTTTACATATGTACTTTGTATAAGAATTTTTTATGTTTTTAAATATATATAATGTTATCATGTAGCAGGTAACATTATTTCACTGAATATTGCTACAAAGATCCATTAATATTTATGTATGTAACTTGAGTTAGCTTATTGTCATTGTCATATACAACTCCATTGTATATATTAATATATTATATTTTATATATTCTCATTTTAATGAATCTATTTGCATATTTCTTTATTTATAAAATATTCTGCTAAGAATATTCTTGTATGTAGCTCCTTGGGTACATTTGTAAATGTTTTTCTAAGCTATACTATACTCACAAAATTGATATTTGGAGGAAGTAAATATTCTTAATTTTTTTTCTACTGTACAAAAAAATACCTACCAAGATTTTTTTACTTGGATTGATTTCATACTAAATTCAAGAAGACTGATGTCTTTACAAAAATCAGATTAGGTGTTTCTTAATATTATGCATTAAAATGCTATAAATGTCCTTACACTGTGTACTACTTAATTAAATTCAATAAGTCTTAAGAAGCATATTTTATAGTGTATTTAAAATAATATTTTATATAAAAATATTTTTCTAAAATTTTATTTATAATAGTGATATGTTGAAGTATTATATTAATCATATCCCTAGCAAATGTGATCAATTAACATATTTTTCTGAATATTTCATTTTATTTTCTTTTAATTTTTCTTTTCTTCTTTTTCAAATGAGAAGAAGGGAGGTAAAGAGACAGACTCCTGCATGTGCCCCAACTGGGATCCAGTGGGCAACCCCCATTTGGGGCCAATGCTTTGCCCATCTGGAACCATGCTCACTAGCAAATTCTTTTTAATGCCTGAGGTAGAGGCTCCATGGAGCCAATCTCAGTACCTGGGCCATGCACTCAAACCCATAGAGCCATGGTTGTGGGAGGAGAAAAGAGAGAGAGAAAGAGAGAAGGAGGGGAAGAGGTGGAGAAGCAGATAGTCGCTTCTCTTGTATGCCCTCACCCAGAATTGAACCAGGAACATTCACATGCCAGACCAACACTACTGCGGAACTAACTGGCAAGGGTTTCATTGCATTTTCTATGTCAAAAAATAGTCATTTGTAAAGATGAATTTTTTTTTAATTCATACATATTTTATTTTATTTATTTTTTCTTTTGCTATGGCTAAAACTGAAGGACTATATATTAAAGGTGATATCAAGCATCCGTATTTGATCTCACTTTTTAACCAGAAAATTTCTAATGTTTCAACTTTAAGAATTATATTAACTATAGGTTCTGGGTAAGTACTAGTTATCAGTTTAAGAAATGTTCTTTTAATTCCTAGTTAGTTCAGAGTTGTTTTGATTTTTTATAAACCATATATATGACAAATTTTATGGAATCTATTACTTATCAAAAGTTTTTTGGGGGGGCTTTTTTTGGTATTTTTCTGAAGTTGGAAATGGGGAGGCAGTCAGACAGACTCCCGCATGCGCCCGACCGGGATCCACCCGGCATGCCCACCAGAGGGTGATGCTCTGCCCCTCTGGGGCATCGCTCTGCCACAATCAGAACCATTCTAGCGCCTGAGGCAGAAGCCACAGAGCCATCCTCAGTGCTCGGGCAAACCTTGCTCCAATGGATCCTCGGCTGAGGGAGGGGAAGAGCGAGACAGAGAGGAAGGAAAGGGGGAGTGAGAAGCAGATGGTCGCTTCTCCTGTGTGCCCTGGCCAGGAATCGAACCCGGGCCTCCTGCATGCCAGGCCGAAGCTCTACCACTGAGCCAACCGGCCAGGGCCTTATCAAAAGTTTTTAAACTTTAATTTCTTCATATGTCAGAGTTCATGGTTCATGGTTTTCTAATGTTAATCTGTTCTTGAGCCTGCGGTTTAATTTAAATTATTCATAAAAGATATATTTTATTTACTGAAAGATTTTAATTGTCTTGTTTTTTTTTAAATTTTATTAATACAGTATTTGCTTCAGCATTTTACATTATGTTAGTGAATAAGAGTGCCATATAGTTTTTTAAAGACCTCACTTGTGTTGGATATCAGGTATCTAGTGGCTTGAGACAAATTTAGACTAGATTGCCTTTTTTTACTAAACTGGAAAAGCTTATTTGATAGAAAGCATATGTATTTTAATGTATCTAATAATTCATGTGAAAACACTTAATCCCAAAGATCAACCTTTTAAAAAAATTGCAGCAAAATGTACACAACATCAAATTTATCATTTCAACCATTTTAAGCTCACAGTTCCATTTAATTACATTCACATTGGTATAGTATGCAAACATCACCACTATCCGTCTTCAGAACTTTTTTCATCTTCTCCAACTGAAACTCGACCATTATCCATTTAACACTAATTAAAAGTTACCTTTTTAAATACTTTCCAGTGGATTTTGAATATCAGTTTTACACAAGAGAGGCCTCCTTGACATGAAGAGACCATGAGGAAAGTAGAAGAAATTTTAGTTGTTCAGTATTATGAAAACCCTTTCCTCCACAAGTAACTATTTTATTTATCTAAAATACAGAAAACATTCTAAACGCTGGAGAAGAAAGGATTTCCCTAAAAGAAATAGCCCCCCACCCCAGCCAGAAGCCTTCCTATAAGATATTCTGTCAGAGTGGTCAGTACCCTGGGTTTATAATTTGGAAATTAACCAGAGTTAGGACTAGAATAAGGTAATATTCTTGTTGACCTTATTTAGAGTATTAAGATTTTACCCACTCCATATGAATTTTAAACATAGATTTCTTCTGAAAAGATGTTCTCCCAAAATCTGAGGCAGAATTCTCTCCCAATATAGAAATTGCTACTAGAAATCATAACAGGAATCTTGGTCCAGGAAATGAGTTATGAATCTTGCATCAGTTACAATGAGATTATTTTTCTAGCCAGTGTATAGCCTGCCTATTTTGACATCCACAAGGCCACCACTCAGTGCTGGGAACTTTAATCTTATAAGCACTCTTATCAATCACACCAACTTTCCAAAATTTTTATTCATGTCTTCTTAAACTAGCTTCATCTTTTTTTTTGCCTCTATATATCTACTTAAAATGCTAGACAGTCTTTAAGGTTTCAGTGAGGGACTGGAATCAGCAGTTTCCTGTGTGTATGTTGATACTGAAATGCAATCTTGTCCATACCCAGTTTCAGGGATGCATGGTAGAAATAAGAAAGTATTGCAAAACTTTAGATCTTTCCTTTTTTAATCTCTTAATGTATGTTCACCATGAGACATGAATATCTTGTTAATGAAGTACAAATTGATAGTTACAGAATAGTTGTGAGGATATAAAGTACAGCATAAGGAATATAGAATATAATCTTCTAATAACTATGAATGGTGTCAGATGGGTACCAGATTATCGGGATGATCACGTAGTAAATTATATAATGTCTAATCACTGGGGTGTACAACTGAAACTATTGCATATCAATTATAATTGTAAAATAAAAAATATTTAATAATAATCTTAAAATATTTACAAAGAAAAAATATCTTGTTTGAAATAAATTTACAGAGAATTGGCCATAACCTGCATCTACATATAAGTACAAGATACATTCTAAAGACAAAATGTTAATATTACCCATCAATACCATCATTAATGCATGTACTTTGAAGAGCACATACACACTTTAGTTTAGGGTCAGGAAAATTTTTATGTAGAGATTCAAATAATAAATTTGGGGGGCTCTGCAGGCCATATGGTTTCATTGCAACTACTCGAGGCTGTTGTTGTACTCCAAAAAGGCATAAAAATATGGTACTAAATGGGCAGGACTGGTTTTAATAAAACTTTACTAACAAAGTTGACAGAGGGTCAGATTTAGCCCAAGAGCCATAGTTGGCCCACTTCTGCTTTAGCGAGAGCTTCACTTTCACATTTTCATCTATCTCTATGACAAAACAAATTAGGAACTCATCTATGTTTGTTAACTTCCAAACACAATTTGAGTTTGATTTAGTTATTGTCAAGCAAATGATGTTTGAGAGCTATTTTATTCAAGTGACTTATTTCAAAGGGAAACTTATTTCTTAGTGGTTAGGGTTTGAGGATTGATTCTGTTTTGATTTTTAATCTTAGGTTACTAATTTATTTATTTGAGTTTTGCCTCTGATACATCCACAAGGTAAAACATATTGTTGTAGAATGTTTTGGTCATGCTCGCCTATTTATTCAACTGAGATCTGGAAGACACCGGAGGGCTTGTGTGGATGCTACATGTCATTGCAGAGTGTCTACATTGAGTGACATCATGGCATTATTGTTTAACTTGTTCACAATGGGTAAAATGGCATTGGTAGTGTTTTTAAAAATTTAATCACAACCTGGATATTAAATCCAGATGCTTTGGCCTGTAATCATATATTGTCATGGATCCCAAGCAGTGTGCCCAGGACACTGGCATGCTGCAGTAAACTCATAGGGGTGTCAAAGGATATGTTAAATTTTCAAAGAAAAAATATGATATTCAATACCAGTCTATTTATTTATTTATTTATAACTATATATTCCTGACTTGTCCTTTTGAACCCTTTTATACTGGTCTTTATTAGGTTCAGTAAAATTTTCTGTGTATATCTAATTATGGGATTTCTGTTACAGATTCCCTTTTCTAACTAGAATTTCTATTATTCAGGCATTAACTATTCTCAAGCTATCTATAATATCTCTTTAATTTTTTTCTCTTCATTTTATTAGTTTATCTTCTTACTCTTTCTGAAATAAATCACTGGGTTACTCTTCTAAACTTGTTATTTTTAATACTGACTAGCTTTTATTAGATATATTTCAACAAGCACCTTTGTCTTTGGGAATCTGGCCTTCAATTCCTTTCTATGGCCAGAACTTCTATATAAAGGCAGAATTCCTGGCCAATGTGAGAACTAAATCCTTTGTAAGTAGTAGTCTGAAATTATACTAATCCGTCTATCTTTGCTCAAATATTCCTTATAAAACATTTGAATTCTACCATTACCCTGTTCCATATAGAGGTAGCAACTCATTGTAAATACCTTTATATTTAGTCTTATTTATGTCCCTATGATTTTTAATACTACTTAATTAAATTTTATTTTGTTGCTTATATCCCTTTTCAAAAGTATTTTAAAAAATAAATATTTCCTCAACATAAAGGCTCTACAAACAAAAAAATACAAATAAAAAACAAACAAGAATGTATTCTTCTTAATACAGAATCTATTTTGAAAAAACAACATAATTTATCACTTTAATTCAATCTATAAAGTATTACAATACATATGTAAATAGATAAACACTATCAGATCAACAGAAAAGAAAGGGGCACATTCAAATTTTGTTATTAATTATAGAAAAATGTTATCAGTTGTGAAAGCAACAATTCATGCTAAAATGTCTAATTTATAAATCTTTTTACTCTTGTAGCTAGTTAACTAGTGATTTTCACTAATGAAAGTGTCCACCTTCAAGAAAATATCCCTTCCAAACAGCGTTGAGAAAAATGGGATGCTATAAATTCCTAAAAGAACAAATAAACTAAGGTCTTGATCAGTTTTGTTTCAGGATTAAAGTATAGGGGGGAAATAAAAAAAAATTTTAAAACTCTTCAGCTTCATATCACGCCAAATGCTGTCTTTAATGTCTTTACTGTGTGACATGGTATAGATTTGCCTCAGTATTCAAAAAACATAAATCTTCCATCTGGATTATATTGTAGGTGTGAAAGTTTATACTTGAAAGACATGTACTTGGCAAAAACTTAAAATTACAGGAAGCTTTTTGAGTCAGTGAAAGGTGAAAAATTACTATAGTCAGAAGATCTGAATATCTGATTTCTTCATTTTGAATTTTACAGTTTACTTTATAGCACTTCGAACTTTAAAAGAATATAAAATCACTATCATTTTATATTTATTCTTTCAAAAAATTTTCTTTTGAAGCATTCTGCTCACTGATGCAGACTATTTCTTTATAAAAGTGCTACAAATTATACAGAAAAACTTGTATTTTACAACTTGTAGCATATTGAGAGTCAAATCAGAAAGGAAGGGAGAAAATACAGCATAAGAAAATTAAGTTTTAACAGCAATGTGTGTCCCAAAAGCTAGGTTTCTTTAAATTTCAAAACTTTGCCCTGGCCGGTTGGCTCAGCGGTAGAGCGTCAGCCTGGCATGCGGAGGACCCAGGTTTGATTCCCGGCCAGGGCACATAGGAGAAGCGCCCATTTGCTTCTCCACCCCCCCCCCCTCCTTCCTTTCTGTCTCTCTCTTCCCCTCCCGAAGCCAAGGCTCCATTGGAGCAAAGATGGCCCGGGCGCTGGGGATGGCTCCTTGGCCTCTGCCCCAGGTGCTAGAGTGGCTCTGGTCGCAGGGAGGGGCAGAGCATCGCCCCCTGGTGGGCAGAGCGTCGCCCCTGGTGGGCGTGCCGGGTGGATCCCGGTGGAGCGCATGCGGGAGTCTGTCTGACTGTCTCTCCCTGTTTCCAGCTTCAGAAAAATACAAAACAAACAAACAAAAAAAACTTTAAAACAGAATGGCTTGGTTAGCACCATCTTTAATGACAGAATTGTAGGGTCCACCTAAGATCTCTGCACTCATTGATAAAGAAAGGCACAGATTCTTGCACATACAATTGAATCATTCTCTCCAGGCTTCACAGTGTGTAAATGAGATCTGATCCACTTCGGTATGAATAATTCCCAGTCTTCTACTCAGTCCACATGGCCCTTCCTACTAGATTTTTAGATCCCTATTGTACATTTCCAACTAGATGTCTGAAAGTACCCACACACAAGCATGGAAACGAATTAGCTGTTTATAAGATTTAAATCTCTTCTCTGTATCAATGTGCGGATAGATGAGTGAGTACCTTGGAAATAACCCTCAACTCTTTCCCTGACCACCTAATGTAGCTCCTGTTCCATAATGTATTTTGAGGGAGCATTTTAGCTCCCATATATCTCTTACTTTATTCCATCCTATTTAAAATGATCATCATGCCATCAGTTTAAGGACTTATTATTTTACCTGAGAATCCAGCAACAGCATCTAAATTCATCTTTTTTACTTCAAGTCTTATTATATAGAACCATAATATCCTCAATGTTTTGCAACTTTGAGAACCAAATCTGATTATGTCAATTATTTTTTAAATCTCTGTAGCATGTCAGTAACCACAAGTTATAGATAAACTCAATGATAAGTAACTACAGATCCTTACAAAACTATTCATAAATATGTAAATAATATAATCAAGAAGCTGATTTTACACATCATAACATTGTCTGATTAGTAGTGTATATAATTCAAAAAAAAGCACAATTCCCAAACACTTGAGGATAGTTTATAATCTGAGAAAAATAATTAAAAGTAAAACAACTGAGAACCTTTTATTGTCTTGAAACTGGGTAGACTTATTAATTAGCTTTAGATTACATTAATTTAAATTATTGTGTGTATATATAATATCAAGAGGACCTACTGAAATTAAAGATTAATAATAAAAATTACAAATTTCCTAAAGAAAGAAAAATATTGTTAGGCTTGATTGAACAGAGTCCTCAAAAGAAAGAAGGTATGAAAATATTTTAAAATAAAATATAGAAAAATATCTACCAGATATATATTAAACAAGTGATAATTGATGCAGCTATATTAATAACAAATGAATTAGAATTTGCATTAAAATTATAGTAAAAACATAGTGGTCTTTATAATGATAGAAATTCTTTAATAAATAGAAATATAAATTATTTAAGTTTATACACTTCTAATATTATTATCTCAAATATATTTTGCAAGAATTGAAAGAAATACAAAGATGGTACCATCTGCTATCAGAGTGGGGAACTGTCACTTACCACTCTAAGATGTAATAAGTAGACCATTAAAAAAATAGTATGAATTACAACAGCATAGTTGTATTAATCAAGGTCCAATCAAGAGCAGAAATTACATGTTAATATGAAAAAGAACATTTTAATATTATTAATTATTAACTGTAACTGAAGGAGGGCTATGGGTAAAGTTAATTTCAATGAAGATAATAGTATTAAATATAAGAGCAATTTCTAACTCTAGGACTAAGATAGAACACCTAAAGAAGGAAAAATTCCAGAAAAAAACCCAGAAATGCAGATCATTCCATGACTCTACCTATGTAGCTTAACACCATGAAATTTGGTAAGAAAACGATGTTATATGACCACAGGGTGCTTCACAGGGTAAATTTGGAGTAATGAAGCAATTGTGTCTGGCACAATAACCAGCCATCTTGATCTAGTGACTTGTAGAAAACTGCTTTCAAGGAGAACACACTTAGTTTTGGCTCTCACATAGATCTTTCTGAAAATACAATAACAAAAGTTTTACAGAGTTGAAAACTAAAACTAAATAAAATGTTTCTCTGTTGCTCATGAATCAGAGGAAATTATAATGGGTATCGAAATATATTTAGAAAAATAATAATAAAAATACAAATATTTAAATGAACAGATAATGGAACTACTGAATACTAACAATTTAGAATGCAGTTGAATAGCTCTTAGAGAGATTGGTAGTTTAGTTTTTCAAAGAACAAAGCTTCAAAATTAATAAGCTATGCATTTAAATTACAAAATAAGAAAATGGTTGTAAAAGTAGTCTGAAAAAGGTGAAAAAGAAAGAGAATAAAAATAATGGCAGAAATGAATAAAAATTTAAAATAATTACATAATGAATAAAATAGAAAACAATGTGAGGTTCAATAAAGCTAAATGTTGGTTCTTGAAAACACAAGTCTCTGACAAGCTAATGAGACTTATATTTTAAAGACAAAGAGAAATAAGTAATGTTATTAATGTTATTAAATAAGTGATGACACTGGAAGACAAGGGGAGAAGTAAAAGAAGAAAAGAGCCTGACCAGGCAGTGGCGCATGGTTACTCCTCCTGGTACGCTGAGGACCCAGTTTCAAAACTTTGAGGTGGTTGGCTTGAGTGCGGTGCCGCAACTCTGAGTTGATGCTTCTCATCCTTCTCTCTTTCTGTCTGTGCCTGTCACTGTGTGTCTCTCTCTCTAAAAAAAAAGAAAGGAAAAGAAGAAAAAGAAAGGAAGAATAAGGAGAAGAGGAAGAAGAGGAAGGAGGAGGAGGAGGAGGAGGAGGGGGAGGAAGGGGAGGAGGAAGAGAAGGAGGAGAAGGAGGAGGGAAAGAAGAGAAAAAGGAAAAAGGAGAAGGAGGGGGAGAAGTAGGGAAGCTGAAAGAAGGTGAAAGAAAAGAAGAAAAATAGTAATAATTTGGTGGGATTTACCTTTCCAAACATTAAGGCTTACTAGAAGGTTTAAGCAGTTTGGATAACTTTGAAATGGCACTAAGGTTGGACAAAGAACTTAATGGAGTGGAGTAAAAGCATCCAGAAACTGGTCAAATATATGTAGGAAATTTGATTAATGACAGCATAAGTTGCCAATTGGTGAGGAAAATGATAGATTATTTAATAAATATTGAAGCAGTAATTATTCATGTTTATGGAAAACGATAAAATTCAATTAAACACTGACACAAAAATATGAAACTCAAGTAGATTAAATATATAAATATGAAAATTATAATTATAGTGTAAGAAATAATCTTTTCAATGTTATTTGCAAAGCACATTAGGACTAAATGCTTTTCTTTTTAATAAAATGGGGACCATAAAAAGATTTAAAACACAAACCAGCCTGACCTGTGTTGGCACAGTGGATAAAGCGTTGACCTGGAAATGCTGAGGTCGCCGGTTCAAAACCCTGGGCTTGCCTAGTCAAGGCACATATGGGAGTTGATGCTTCCAGCTCCTCCCCCCTTCTCTCTCTCTCTCTCTCTCTCTCCTCTCTCTCTCTCTCTATCTCTCCTTCTCCTCTCTAAAATGAATAAATAAAAAAATTAAAAAATAAAATAAAACACAAACCATTAATAAGTTTTTTTTGTGGAGGAGTTGTTGCTTGAATTGCAGTAATGCCTCTAAATTCCAACAAATCAGTAATAATAATTTAAAAATAAATCTATGAGGCACAATTTCTGGGATTTCAGAATGAAGAGCTCAGTAGGAACCAATCCCTAGTAAAACAACCATAACTAGTCTACAATTATTTTTTAATTAAATAAAGTTCCAGGTTTTTGTTGTAAGGCCATACAACACACGTTTTAAAATATTCTAGAAAGTCTTTGAAATCCTGATAAAAACAATGGGCTTCTCTGATACCGGAGCAAGGAGCCACTTAAACCACTGCATGTTGAACATGATGGAAGCTCCAATTGCAGCAGTTTGGGCCAAAAATATGTGAGTTGCTTTCCCTCCCTCTCTCAGCCAGAAGTCACAGTGTTTCTCCAGAAGGAGTATTCTACAATATTTTGTATCCTCCTGAACTCCATGTTGCAGCAATTAGTCTGATGAGTATGGCCAACAGTTAGGTCCCTCCCTCCACTAAGCCCTAGCTAAGTGCAGTAAGCCAAGGACACTGGAGCCAGATCACCCTCATCCCAGCTCCTGCATAAGCCTAAGGTTTCACATCACAAAGGAAAGCCAAGAATACCAGAGGCTTTTGACCATCATTCATAAGAAGAAAAAAAAATGAAGTAAAGGAATCTCAACCCTACTTTCATACAATATAGAAAAAATAAATAAATTGAATTAGATCATAGTCTTAAATAAAACTGCTATAACCATTTAAAAAAGAAAATCATAGTGAACTTGAAGAAAACAAAGTTTTTTCATATAGAACACCCAAAACAGAAAGCATAAAGAACTTCATTAAAACTGTAAAATTCTGCTCTTTAATAAACTATGCTAACACAATGAATAGACTAGCTGTATACTGGAAAAAACATTTTTTCAAATCAAATTTAACAAAGAATACAGTAAGATAAACCCCTATATCTCAGGAATGAGAAAGCAAATAACCTAATAAATTTCATAAAAGCTTTGAATAGACATTATGTAAGTTATAAATGGACAATAAGCACACAAAAAAATGCTATTAGTCATCATATAAATGCAAGTTAAAACCACAGTGAGATATCTTTCCATGTCCATTAGATTTCCTAAAATTGTAAATAATGAAAACACCAAATTTTGGTAAGTACATCTAGCCCCTGGGACTCTCAGTCATTGCCAGTGAGAGGAGAACCCTCACTCTGTCCATGTACTTCAAAAAACTGTTGTTTATGAAGTGAAGCATCCACTCACTATCCAACTTTTTCAAAAGAAATGAAAAATTTATCACAAAAAGACTGGTACGCATTATTGTAGCATTTTCATTTGTAGTAGCCAAAATTTGGTGTAAGAAAAAATTCAAAAATGTGACAGTTTTTAAACCAATGTGAATAAACAGCCATAATAAGCAAATGTAATATATAAACCTTGATTGGATCTGGATAGGGGGAGATGTTTCCAAAAGGATTTGGGGATAATTTGGAGGATTTGAATATGAGCTGTATATTACATGATTTTTATTTTATTTATTTTTAATTGAACTTATTGAGATGACATTGATTTTTCAAAATCATAGAAGTTTCAAGTGTACAACTAAACAAAACATCACCTCCACACTGCATTGTGCACCAATCGCCCCAAAGTATTTTTCCATATATGATTTTTAAATTAAATGTTTCTAGTTGTAAGTATGATGACATTCTATCTATGAAAGACAATGTCATTATTCTTAAGAGATGCACAACTTGAAAAATGTCTCTGTGTGTGTGTGTATATAAGAGATGAGAAGAGAGAAAAAGAAAGTAACAAAAGTTTTAAAAATGTGACTTATGTAAAAATTATATACTCATTTTACTATTCTTTCTATATGCCCGTTTGCTATTTTTTTAATTAAAAAGATTTTATATACATAGATAAAATATGTAGGCAAATTAACTTAATAAAAATGTTATCAGCTGGTTAACACCATATTTAACAATAAAAATCAAGATACAAAATTGAATTAATAAAGATAATATTAACATAATTCCATCACTGCCATATTAATTTGTGGTTATATTGGTTGATATACTCCATTAATGTGTGGTTGTACAGGTTACAAAATATCTTCCAAAACTCAAAAATAAGTTTCTAAAAAATAAATAGTGCAGTAAAATTTTATTTACATATATGATGATTTAATTCATTACATAAAATTTCAAAATACAAAATGTAAAAGTACGAGGGTAATTTTTTTTTGTTTGCTAATTTAAAGTGACTGGAAAATATCTGAAGAAATATGTAAAACTTTATTATCAGTTTTTGAGAAAAAATATCTTAATGAGAAATACTGATATAAAAACTTTGATTTTTGTAAAAATTGCAGTCTATTATTAATGGGAAATATAATATTTAAGCCATTTTTTAAAGATCTTGTTTTATTTTTGCCACTTCTTACTTGTATATGTAACTCTTTCTCACAAAGGCTTTAAGAGGCTAAAAAATTGTCAGCAAAAATCTTTCAAAATATTTTATAAGCTTTATATTTTCTGTTATACATCAAACAATAAATTATAAAAAATTAAATAAAAGCTCTGACAAGCTGGTAATTGAAGTGATATAATTTGGAAGAGTGTTTGTACTTTTATGGACAGCCTATAATCTTACATTTTATATGTATATATATTCTTAGAAATTTTGAGATGGTAATAAATACATGGAAAAAATGTAGTTTAACTTCAATAAATGATCTCTATTATAGGTTTTAATCCTTTCTTGGCTTTTTTAGAAAGACATATTTTAGTTCTTAGAGCTTTCAGATAATCCAACTGCTACTAAGACTGTTTGAACCTAAAAAATTAAAGGCAAATTTTACAAAAGAAATAATGACTACTAGAAAACAAAGCAGTGAACTCACAATTTGATTAAGCAATGGGCATATATGGTCCTTTTTAGTTTAACTGGATGTGATACCTTAATCTTATAAATTTGAAGGTGCTTTAATTCAGCCAAAAGTAGTGGATTTTATTTCAGACTAATGAAAATAATGCACATCTGATTCTGCTTTAAAAGTAACAGAAAGAAATCTAGGTTTATATATAAAATGCATCAAATTGGTATGCAGAAAGTTCTTGGAAATGAATTTAATAAATCAAGCTCTGGGAAACTCAGGCATTAAACATAGAAAAAAGTTTTTTAAAATCTCATTAAATATTCCTCACTGTGGATAAGAATTTGTTTCTTTTTGATTCTACCTTGAGGTCCTGAAAGAGTGAGCAAGCTAATATGTGAATGACAGGATAATAATAACATTTTTATATCTTTTATCTCCAAGGAACTCAAATTCTTTATAGCTATGATCTCATTAATCCTCACAGCATCCCTGCAAGGTAGGTAGGTAAAAAGAACTATAATAACCATTTTATAAATGAAAATAGTGGGAAATTTTGCAGTTTCATATAAACGAAAATGGAAAGTAGAACCTTTTGACATTGAGTATAGTAGCTATATTTTCTGGACTGTAACTGTATACATTTTGAGGTTAGTTTTGTACTGAAATCATTAACTCATTAAGCAGTCCTACTAAAAATATTTCATCTATGTTCTACTAAGTTAATAGTCTTCAATCGTTATTATAGTTAACAAGAATATTTAAATTTTCATTTTAAGATTTATCAGTAGACAAAACTATGATAAATTAGCAAGACATATAATGATGCAACTTTATATCACATGCACAATATACCATTAAAAATGAATGTAAATAAAATAATATTCCAATAAACAGGACATCTTACCTCATTATACATATAAATTATCATCTAAAAATAAATATTGTAAGTATTCATATGGCATGTAAAGATATTAAAATATATATTTTCTAGTTATTCCTTTTATTGCTGATTACTAAAATAATTAAGTTGATGGTGAAAAGTTTGGAAAACCCCAAAAACTTACATAATAAAATTTACAATTATAAACAAGAATAATAATTGCTTTTTATAATCCAACAACCCAGAATAAACCATACTAAAAGATAAGCATATGAAATTTCAGTTCCACACCTACACATGTATTTTAGCACACATATATTATAAAGTATGTTTTTTACAGTCATGTTGAACATACAATTTAAAATCACATTTCACCTAACATTACAGAAATTTTTTAACTGCTCAAAAATAGTTGAAAACATGAACTTTAATATCTGTATGGTAGGATATCATAAATGCATAATATTTATTTAAAATGTTTCCTTCAGTAGATAGTAAGTAGCATCTCCTTTTTGTATTACAAGCAATGCAAGGATGAGTCTCTACGAGCATCGATTCTTATTATCTACATTTTACATTATTTCTGTAGATTTTTCCCAAATGTGAATTATATAGATAAGAGATGTAAAACTAACCCCATATATTAGAATTCAAATCTTTAAGATTGTTTTTAGAAATCTGTATAGTTTACATTCCCAGTACCCATCTGACTTTGTCTTCACAAGCATTTATTACCACAAGGTGGGGCAAAATTATGTTTACAGCTGTGAATATGTGAAACTCAAGAGTTTATTATTGTATTATTATTTATTATTACAGGTATATTATTTTCTACATAAACAACTGTAAACCTACTTTTATCCCACTCTCTACAATGTTTTCTTTGAAGATATTTTGTAAAGGGAAAAATATTATTTCTCTCTATTTTAAAATTTTATTTATTTAGTTAGTTATTAGTGAAGTTCAACTTCTCACACACAACCTTTTATTTTCACTAATTATTTGTAATTCCTCATTTCTCTATTATTTTTTTGTTTTTCTAATTTGTCTACAGAATATGCTTCTTAATGCATTTTTGAAAGGAGTGTTGATTTATTAAAATAATACATACTCTTTAAAATTTTAGGATGATTAAACAAAAAGTATAAGACAAAGAAGAAATCAATAAAACCTAGCCACCTAGAAATAGCCATCATGGTGACCAGGCATTCTTGTTTCTATAAATAGGCACATGTGTGGGTAGAGACACATAGTGATAATAAATGAGGAGAATGAGAGCTTGAAAATAGAATAATTTTATAATTACACAATTACATTAAACATGCTGGAAACATATTAAATTATAATTGGATTATAAAAAAGAAATATAAACATTGATATTGAAGGGATTCTGAAATTTCATACAAATGTTTTTTCCTTAGAGGAATATTGTTTCTTTTAAAAATCTCAGGTTGAGAGGAGAGATTCTGTCTACATTGAGTCTGAAGTCATTGTGGCTTTAGTTAATCCACATGATTATATTTTAAGTGCTATAAGATTAAGTCCATGTTATATAAATGAGATTTTTAGTAGTGCTCTATTTCCTTCTTCCTCCCTATTCCCACCGGTATATTTTTATTGCTTGGATTATTTTTTGTCATATTTGATTGCACTTACATCCTGTTCAGATATGAAATTTTGTTTATTTAGATGAATTTAATTCTCAACCTCAGTCATTTTACCACATCTTTTCATATTTCTTGAGTTTGATTTCTTTATGAATTTTGTTATGAAGTTGTTTAGTTAATTGGCATATAAATAATTTTATATTTGAAAATGTCTTTATACTTGGCACTAGAACAACTTGCCTGTGTACAAGATTTTGGAAGCACATGTCCATTCCCTCAGAGTTCTTCTCTAATGTCTTGTCTCCCAGAGACATCTGGGAGCCTGATGTCCTACACTCTCAGCGCGTTTTTCCCCCATTTGTCGTCTTATTTTATCCCCGCAGTTCATCACCTCAATCTGGATATGTCCCTAAGTTGACCACCCTGCAATTGTACTTTCATATTGAGTGTGCACTTTCAATGATCATATTCAGCTCTTTATTCATTTTATATTTTATCATTTCTTCAGAATCTTGACTTGTTCTGTCATTAATTCACACTTCAACTGTTTCTATGCTGTTTCTGCTGATTCAAATTTATGTATTAGATATGTAATGGCACAGTTTAGGTGTTGCATTTATTGTCTTTATCTGTTGTTTTATCTTTTCCTCTAATTATGTCTTTTCATTTTTACATCTCTACAGCTTTCTTTTCATTTGATATACATGTTTACATAATCACAGCAAAAACACAGTGTTCTGTTTCTCAGGCTGTTTCCTTTCTGGCAGTTTTACAAACTATTCTTCATTTTTTTTTCCTGCTATGGAACCTTGTATCATTTTTGTCCAATTTCTTCATATATTTAACACTAATAGCTATGTCCAGACCTTTGTATTTGATAGCTGAACCTTTTCTCCATGGATTACAACTTGAGGCTAGAAGTTGCTTTATCTTTTTTGTCCTTATAGGGTTGGTGTGACAGGAAGGCATGCTCAGTGGGCTGAGCTGTGTCCTACATCTGAGATAGGCTCTCTTCTGAGTTTATATCAAGTCTCCTACTGGCAAACCTACTAGCAGGCACTTGTGTCTCTCATGTTTCCAGAAAAGGCTTGTTGACACAATTTAGCTTGGGCTCTGGAAGAAGGAAAAGCATCTTGCTGCCTTTGATAAAATATCAGAGTGGTATAGTATGTGAGCTTTCACACTTCAGGGCTTTGCATTATCTCCACCCAGGGTCCACTTACCCTTCAGAGTAGCAAGAGAATTCTCAGGATTATGTTAACTAATTTTCTCACAATAACTAGAGTGGTGGAGAGTGGTGGGTTAAAGAAAAATTAGTTAGTAATAAAGAGTTCATTAAACCCTTCCAGAGTCTTTATTTCTTTGACTGTTCTCTATTCTCACTAGTTTATGCAATAAGGCTATTCCCCTTTTCTTGTCAGATAAGTCTTGGTAAGATAATGTTTTGCTTATTTATTTATTTATTTATTTATTCATCTATCTATGGTTTATTTTATTTTATTTTATTGCTGTCTGTTTTAATTCTATATTTATTTTAAATTTAGTATAATATATTTATATCAAATACATTTATATATTCATTTACTACTTAATATAATATACAAAAATGTTTAAAGTTATTGTATATTTTATTTTAATGCTTGTGCAAATGTGTATATTGTTTATGCATAAGATAAAAAATAAGATAAAAATAGGGAAATCAATTGATAAATATGGTCAAAGGGTTCATATTTTAAACATACAGAGATATTCACAAGCAATCTGATGAATTTTCAGGATCACACAGACTCTCTTTCTTGCCCACACACATACACACAAACAATGTTTAAAAACTGTGTTGCCTGACCAAGTGGTGGTGCAGTGCCATTGGCCTGGGATGTTGAGAACCCAGATTAGAAACCCTGAGGTTGCCAGCTTGAGAACGGGAGCACTAGCTTGAGTACAGGATCACTGGTTTGAGCGTGGGATCATAGACATGAGCCCAAAGGTCACTGGCATGAGGTCAAGATCACTGGCTTGGCTGGAGCCCCCAGGATCAAGGCACATATGAGAAAACAATTAACGAACAACTAAAGTGCTACAATTATGAGCTGACACTTCTCATCTTTCTGCCTTCCTGTCTATCTGTCCCTTTCGCTCTCTCTCTAGCTCTCTTTTTCTTGCCTAAAAATAAGAGAGTGTGTGTTTTTACTTTTTAGTATAAAGAAATGCTCAACTTATTTTTTAAAGAATAATAATCAGTTCGAATCCTGGTCAGGACCCACGGGAGAGGCAACTATCTGCTTCTCCCTCTTCCTCTCCCCATTCTCTCTCTCTCTCTCTCCATCTACAGCTAGTGGCTCAATTGGTTCAAGTGTGGCCCTGGATATGAGGATAATTCCCTCAGAGCACAACAGCCTCCAATGCTAAGGATAGCTCGGTACTCGAGCATCAGCCTCAAATGCAGTTGCCAGGTGGATATCAGCCAAGGCACATGTGGGTAAGAAAGAGAGTCTGTGCGATCCTGAAAATTCATCAGATTGCTTGTGAATATCTCTGTATGTTTAAAATATGAACCCTTTGACCATATTTATCAATTAATTTTCCTATTTTTATCTTAAGTCTGTCTCAATATCTCCCCTCCTCTCACCTAAAAAAATAAAATAAAAAAAATTGATGAACATTATTTCTAATATCTCTTCATGAGAGAGAGAAGGTTATATATGATATATACAGACATAAAGAGATAATGAAAAATTTACAGAAATACAATTATAGTTGGAATGCTTTTAATATGCTTCATATTAATTCAAGTAATTGAATTTAAATTTAATTTTATTTAACAGAAGAAATAAAAAACAAAACAATATAATCAGATAAATGTTCTTCACAAAAAAATATAATAGCACCTAACTTAAATTCAATAAAAAAGAATGAGACATAAGTTTATAAGCCTAAGGAGTTCTTATTAAAATTCATATCTAATTCAATCTTAGAAACTGTCTCTTAAATATTGAATTTCAAATAAGTGATTACAACTGTTATCCTCATCTCAGTTCCTGATACGGGGGGTCCTTGGTTACCACAGAGTTCCATTCCTACAACAGTGATGTAACCCAAATTTTGATGTAAGTCAAAATACACCCTAGCCCAGGGGTCTGGAACCTTTTTTGGCTGAAAGAAACATGAACACCACATATTTTAAAATGTAATTCCATGAGAGCCATACAATGACCCATGTACATTATGCATTATTCAATAAAAATTTGGTGTTGTCACAGAGGACAGCTGTGATTGGCTCCAGCCACCCGTAGCCATGAACATGAACGGTAGGAAATGAATGGATTGTAATACATAAGAATGTTTTATATTTTTAACGTTATTGTTTTTTATTAAAGATTTGTCTGCATGCCAGATGCAGACATCAAAAGAGCCACATCTGGCTCACAAGCCATAGGTTCCTGACCCCCCTGCCCTAGCCTAAGTCACTTAGCTATCCTAACACAGTTGTAAAATAATAATCTAGAGAACATAAAACACAACTAAGGCACAGAAAAAGGCATATATATATATATATATATATATATATATACACACACACACACACACACACACACACACACTGTACTGCAGTAACAGAAAAAAAGGAGTGTAAAAAAATATTCCTGGCCCTGGCCGGTTGGCTCAGTGGTAGAGCGTCGGCCTGGCGTGCAGGGGACCCAGGTTCGATTCCCGGCCAGGGCACATAGGAGAAGCACCCATCTGCTTCTCCACCCCCACCCCCTCCTTCCTCTCTGTCTCTCTCTTCGCCTACCGCAGCCAAGGCTCCATTGGAGCAAAGATGGCCCGGGCACTGGGGATGGCTCCTTGGCCTCTGCCCCAGGCGCTAGAGTGGCTCTGGTCGCGGCAGAGCGATGCCCTGGAGGGTCAGAGCATCTCCCCCTGGTGGGCAGAGCGTGGCCCCTGGTGGGCGTGCCGGGTGGATCCCGGTCGGGCGCATGTGGGAGTCTGTCTGACTGTCTCTCCCGGTTTCCAGCTTCAGAAAAATACAAAAAAAAAAAAATTGTAAAAAAAAAAATATATATATTCCTTACCTTTATTCCTGTGGCTGGCTTGCACACTGGAAGAGGCATTGCAAGGTGGGAGAGAATTATCTACTGGGAGAAGGAAATTGGAAAGGCAAGAGAACCTGCAGAAGGTACTAGAGATACTGGGTCAGGAGAATCAGGATTGCCTAAGGAACATGCAGGAGACTCTGGAGATGACTCTACCTGCACTACAGGGGTTTCATCTTCAGAAACAGTTGATGTAGAGGGAACAGGATCTGTTGCAGGCCTCTCTACCATCTTAAAGAATTGTTCCAGGCTAGTCTGGAAAGTCAATGACTTCTTCTCTTTCAAAAATCTGCCTATAGCATTGCAAGGCATTTGTAACAACTCAATAGACCTTACTGAATTGGTCATTGCTGGGGCCCTCAACCTGAAATTTTGTCAACCCATCCTCTGCCTTAGAAAAACCTTTCACCAAACCCTTTGTAGTACTGTAGTTTGTCCACATAGCCCTTAAATACAATGCTAACAGGGTAAGCTAAACACTCTTGTTTCAAATTTTTTAAGTTTTTATGGGTGTGAGCATTGTTAACTCAAAATGTCCTATGTCAAGACTGTCCTAACTTGAGAAACCCCTCTATTTTTTCTTTATAGCCCAGTGTTACAGTGTTAAATTTAGTAATATTTACATTCAGTTTGTTAATTATAATTTACATTAAAAATAACTGTCAATTCAGCCTGACCAGGCGGTGGCACAGTGGATAGAATGTCGGACTGGGATGCAGAGGACCCAGGTTCGTGACCCCGAGGTCACCAGCTTGAGTGCGGGCTCATCTGGCTTGAGCAAAAAAGCTCCCCAGCTTGGACCCAAAGTCACTGGCTCCAGCAAGGGGTTATTCAGTCTGCTGAAGGCCCATGGTCAAGGCACATATGAGAAAGCAATCAATGAACAACTAAGGAACCACAACGAAGAATTGATGTTTTTCATCTCTCTCCCTTTCTGTCTGCCTGTCCTTATCTATCCCTCTCTCTGACTCTCCCTCTGTCTCTGTAAAAAAACAACTGTCAATTCTATAGTTAGATGGATTCCTGGATTACTATTAGTCATTTTACATGGTTCCTTTTTTATTTTTAATATATATATCTCTGAGTTGGTTGAAATTTGGCATTTAGATTTTTAAAAATGTTCTAGATAGCATAAGTCTAAGGATTTCTGTATTTGGAAACTGTATTTTACTTTGTATTTAAAGACTTTGTATGAAATTTAGGGGTTATAACTTCTCTTAGAATTATTTTAGACAAACCTCTCCTGTAATCTGGTCTTGAAATGTTGTGGCATAAGTTCCAAGGGCAGCTTGATATTTTTTCCTATTTGATCATTTTTCCTCCTTAAATATTTTAGATTCTTTTTTTAGTCATTTAATTTGCTTCTTTTTTAGGATATATTTTGGAGTTGATTATTGCCAGTTTTTCCTGGGATCTGGAGGGTTATTTCAATCTGGAATTCCACATGTTCCTACTCCTGAGTTATTTTTTCTATTTTACTTTTAAATATTTCTTTTTCATTTGTCCTGTCACATTTGTAAGGGATATATGCTGTTGATTTGTTGGCTTTCTTATGTTTTCCTTCTGTGTCTATCATTCTATATCATTCACCTGTTGTTCTTACTTTCCAGCCTCCTTTTCTCCAGTCTTTCCACCTGTATGCAATTGCTTCAGTTCCTATTTATTCTGCTCTTTGTTGCTTCTTATATGTTTTCGGTATCTATAATTTTTTTTTATTTTCTTTCTGAGCTTTGTCAACTTACTTGTCATCTCATTCTGTTGATTTATAAGTCTCTACTTAAGCCCTTGTATTTAGTACAATTTGACTTTTCTGCACTTCTCATTTTTTTAAAAAGGAATTGTAAAATTTTCTGATAGAATGAAGAAAATTTTTGAATATCTTATGTTTCATTGAAAGTTTATTTTCTTTTGTTAAGTTATTTAGAAAGTGTCTGCAAATGTTTCTCTTCTCTTCTCACATGTTCCTCACTATTTTTATACAGGGTCCATATGAACTTCTTTTACTCTTTTTATAGTTTTCAGTATGGCCATGAGGAGCTACAAACTAAATATGCTTCAAATTACTATTTTGAAATGGAAATCTTTTAGTGGGGTTTTTTTTTTTGGTTGAATATTATTTGAGTTTTTTCTCATTGTATTATATATAATATATTAATTGAAATCATTTTACATGAAAACAGTTTTTAAATTGTCATATATCTGCAAGGGCACTAAATATTTTATAATTATTTTTAAAGCTGAGTAATTCAACATTTCTAAGAAATACATTTTTTCTTTTTTTTTCTTTTTTTTTGTATTTTTCTGAAGCTAGAAATGGGGAGAGACAGTCAGACAGACTCCTGCATGCGCCCACCAGGGGGTGACGCTCTGCCCACCAGGGGGCGATGCTCTGCCCCTCCAGGGCATCGCTCTGCCGTGACCAGAGCCACTCTAGCACCTGGGGCAGAGGCCAAGGAGCCATCCCCAGCGCCCGGGCCATCTTTGCTCCAATGGAGCCTCGCTGCGGGAGGGGAAGAGAGAGACAGAGAGGAAGGAGAGGGGGAGGGGTGGAGAAGCAGATGGGCGCTTCTCCTGTGTGCCCTGGCCGGGAATCGAACCCAGGACTTCTACACGCCAGGCCGACGCTCTACCACTGATCCAACCAGCCAGGGCCGAAATACATTTTTTCTATCTGAAAATTATTTTAGAGTCTATTTCTCTTTAATCTTTATTTTATTCCCTGTAGAAAGTACTAAAATTTATGAGAATTTTTTTCTATTGAAGAATCCTATTTATATTTTATTATAAGTACTCTAAACTAAAAAAAAAAGAACTGGTAACTAATTTACAAAGATTCTTACTGTATAAAAATAATGTGTGATATATTGTTGTTAAAACTCAACAATGAAAATAAAATAGTGTTTATGAACTAACTTTATAGAAGAACTCTAGCAATGAGATTGGAATACTTGTTTTTTTATTAGGTATTTTGAATTTATCATTATAACAAAAAGATAAGCTCCTTGCATTAGAACCTTAATGACAATTTTAGAGCATCATTAATAACAAAGACATTTAGTATAAAGATGATGTCATAGTCATACATTTTATATAATGAAAATAATGTTAAGAAAACTCAGCTTTGATAAAGTGTCTTCATTTTTTAAAAGTTTTTGTTGCAGAAGATAGATCTTGGTTTATTTCCTGCTATATGTTTTATATTGCTAACATTTTCTCTCACTGAATTTGTTTTCTTTAAATCTGAAATTAATATCCTTAAGTGTAAAATCAGTATTATTTTTTAAACCTTAAAATGTCCTCAGAAGTTTTACTTTTTAAATACCATAACGTAAAACTCATGTCTAAATTTATTTGTTTATTTATTTATTTATTTATTTTGGATTTTATAGATATGGAAGAAAAACAATTGTAATAGTTCTCCTTTAACTCAGCTTTGTTTTGGTCACCCAAGGGCTGTTTCCGAAGAAAAGGGTGATATATTTTATCCTGAGGATTTTGGTGCATTGCAATATAATAAAAGAACATGCTTTTGTGTTAATTATGGCTTTGACATTGCTCCAGATGTACACAATACGTGGTGTGTAAGTCAGGTGCCCCGTGTGTTCATACCTCCACCTGGAAACTGCTGCTCCAGGAACTCAGAACCCCACTGCTGCAGGTGGGCCATGGCTGGCGTCCAAGTTCCATCTCACGATCCTTCCGCTGCCCTCTGGGGAGACATGCGAGATCACGCTACAGGAACAGTTGGGATTTCATTAAAGAAATGAATCACCATGAGTCAGTTGGGGACCTGCTAATTGGCATTTAGAGAAATAAATTTATTTTAGCTGTAAATAAAGGTATTTCTATCTCCTTTTTACCTAACCATTTGTGGAAGTTATTAATCTTAACTATATTTTATTATTATATTTTTCATTTTTAAAGGTTGTTAATGTTTTTTCAACTTAAGAAGGATATATATTTCCACTAAGGAATTTCTGAAAACATTTTAAGAAATGTAATATACCTTTTATTTTTTAATTTATGTAACTTCTACTGAAACTTCACCCAATGGCTCAGCAAGTTTTTCATTGTTTTATTGTCCACTAATAATTCTTGAATTCCAGCCCCGGCTAGTTGGCTCAGTGGTAGAACATTGGCCTGGTATTGGAAGTCTCAGGTTTGATTCCCAGTCAGGGCACACAGGAGAATTGACCATCGGCTTCTCTCCCCCTCCCCTTTCTCTCTCTCTCTCTCTCTCTCTCTCTCTCTCTCTCTCTCTCTGTCTCTTCCTCTCCCACAGCCATGGCTCATTCGAGCAAGTTGGTCCTGGGCACTGAGGATGGTACCATGGCCTCACCTCAGGTACTAATATAACAGTTGCTGAGAAACGTAGCAAGGGCCTCAGGTGTGAAAAGCATCACCTGGTAGGGGGTTTGCTGGGTGGACCTGGGCCTGGGCATATGCGGGAGTCTGTCTCTGCCTCCCTGCCCCTCACTTAACAAAAAAAACAAAAACAAAAACAAAAATTCTGGAATTCTGTGATTTTGTAGATATTACTTTCTAAATTATTTTTTAAACAACACATTTGCCTTTGTTGTAAGGTACCAAAAGCTGAAAATTGATATTAATATTCTGGGAGGAAAGGCCAGGCTTTCCTATCAGGCTTTCCTGTCCCTCCCTCCTTTAGGGAGGGGAGAAAGAAGAATGTAGAAGTTTCTGGCTTGCAAGAACAATAGGTCAGTTTTAAATCTAAAATACAGGTTAACCTAGAAACTTATTCTCTTTCAATAGGAGGCAGAATTTACATACCACTTTGCATTGATTGTCGTTCCTCCACCTTCCTGGAATCATGAGGGTAAAACACCTCTTCTCTAGTGAGGGAAGATGAACCCTGAAAGATTTGTAAACATCTTTCATTGTATTACCTTAAAAGTCTTAATGTTTCTGTGTATCCCCTAAACAAATGTTGCTGGCTTGTACTGTGACGTCATGCTCTTCCCCACCCGTGTGTGATCAAGGGTATATAAGCAGCCCTTGAACTATTTTTGGGACTGCACGATTTGGGCTTGCAGATGCCCCGTGCCAGCCATATGTGGCCGGCATATTAATAAATCTCCTCCTCTAATAAAACACTTTAAAATTCTTCTGGATTGGGTGTCTCTACGTAAACTCAATGAAATGAGATACGGTGCCTTTCAGAATCTGGGGTGTGGTACTTTACAACACCTTTAATCTTAATATTTTCCTAGTTTTTATATAGGAAAAAAGCAAAACCTGTTTGGCTTAAAGTTTATTGTATGTTATAACTGCTTCTAAAGCTCTTTTCCAAGTATCTATCACCAATTATGTTGGGCAGATAAAATGTATTATGCTCACTTTGTTAAAGATGACACAGGGAGGCCCTTGCCCAGGTGATATTAATGTGTGTTGGGGGCAGGCAGGATTGTTGTAGCCTGGGGCTTGGTTTTGGGATTAAGCCTTTCCCACCCTTTTTGATGTGGGGCGGTACAATCCAATCATGCCTCAGAGAAGTGACTTTGTATTGGAGACTTCCCTATTTTGTATATTGGATTAAAGGTTGTGAAGCTACACTATAAAATGGGGGCAGAATGGGACTTGGCTCTGGGTTCCTGAGGTTAGCATGAGAGAGCGGAGAGTAGAGCCAGCAGCGGAAGGAGGCCATGTGGAGGAGGCCAGGAGAAGCAGCCAAGATGGCGGAGTACTGAGTGAGATGCCAGTTTGTGTAGAGTTTGTATCTGGGATAAGGAAGGAGATGGGGAACTGAGGAGAATAAGGCTGGTGAGCTAGAAACCTTTGATTCTAGGAAACTCGGATAAGTCAGTGGCTTTGTGAGCACTAAATGTGATTGGGTTTTGGAGCCCAGTGTGTATGTTTTTACTTGCCCGCCGGGTGCAAGCTAGAATTAAAGACTATGGCCCACCAGTTTGTGGCTCCCTTGTTTCTTTGCCAACTGTCCGAATCCAATGCGAACCTGCATGGGCTTGGCTGCTGTGATAGCGGCCCTGACCCTGCCTCCTGGCTTTACAAATTAATACATAAGTATGTATAAAATTTTCAAATTATTTTCATAAATAATGGTTTTAATTTGGGGAAAATGAATGTTTATCTACCAGTGTTATGAGCCAGTGTGAGAAATAATTTTGCAGGTCTTGAATGGGAATGGCAGAGGATTAGAAAACAAACACAGAAAGAAAAAAGATGGGATCTGGAGGTCTTAAGGTGGCTGATGGCCTACAAAAAGTCACTGCATTCCCAAAAGCTTTATTTCTATAGTGTTGTTGGGCAGATAAAATATATTATGCTCACTTTGTTAAAGATGGTGCTGCCCACGTGGAGACCGTTGCCCAGGTGATATTAATGTGTGTCTCTGTGGGCTGTAGGCGGGCAGGATCCTTGTAGCCTGGGGCTTGGTTTTAGGATTAAGCCTTTCCCACCCTTTTTGATGTGGGGTGGTACAATCCCATCATGCCTCAGAGAAGTGACTTTGTATTAGAGACTTCCCTATTTTGTATATTGGATTAAAGGTTATGAATCTACACTATAAAATGAGGGTAAAACAGGAGCTTGCTCTCTTAGTTTCTGATGTTAGCATTAGAGAGCAGAGAGCAGAAAGAGGCCACGTGGAGGAGGCCAGGAGAAGCAACCAGGATGGTGGAGTGTTGAGTGAGAAGCCAGTTTGTGCAGAGTTTGTGCAGGGAGAAGGAAGGAGATGGGGAACAGAGGTGAATAAGTCTGGTGAGCTAGAAACCTTTGATTCTAGGAAACTCAGATAAGTCAGTAGCTTTGTGAGCACTAAATGTGAGTGGGTTTTGGAGCCCAGTGTGTGTTTTTACTTGCCCACTGGGTGCAAGCTAGGATTAAAGATGATGGCCCACCAGCTTTTGGCTCCGTTGTTTCTTTACCGACTGTCCAAATCCAATGCGAACCTGCATGGGCCAGGTGGCTGTGATGGTGGCCCTGGCTACTGGCTTTACAAATGTAAAGCACAGTCAATTGCAAATCAAAGAGATCTCTGATATAAAGTCACATTTCTGAGGCAAACCAAGAATTCTCCCAAGTGCAGAAAACCCTTCACCATACATAACATCTTAACTTCACAAAACAAAGGGTATAAAGTGAACTACCTCCAGCCTCTCTGAGGAATATGGGGGAGGGGATGAGTAAAACAATCCAGCATCACAGCTAACATGGAGGTGTGGGGAAGGGCATGTAAATTGCTTTTACCAATTTAAACAAACAGAGGTTGTGGGGAAGAGTTTAGCCTTTAGCAACTTAATCAAGCAAGTGAGGTGAGAGGATGGGCAGCAAGGACCCTGTCAATTTACTGCCAGTCCCCCACTCCTCTGTCCCCAAAAATCTAATCCGCAAAGACTCTGTCAGTTTGCAGTCTCTAACATACCAGCCTCTACATATATATTAATTCTCTGGTTAAAGAAAATCTAAAAAATACATTACTTTAATGTTTCATTGTCATTTTATAAAATGTTATGGCTTAAAACATATAACCCTTTTTGGCTAATTAAAATTCTATAATTCTCCTGATTTTTTAAAATTTCAGTAGAAAACATAACAAATGAATAAACCAGTTGATAAATGCTGAAATAAAATGTCTTCATGTGAAACAAACTTATGTAAGGAAGGACTATATTTTATAAAAAAATACTAAAATTATAGACTTTTCCTATTTTTATCAACAAATCTATTTTATTGGAATGAATAAAATCTAGAGATATCATGAAATGTTTATGATATAGTGTTATTATTGGCCTTATTTAATTATATTAAACAAACATTAAGAAAGCCAAAATTTTACACAATCAATGGCTCTTATTATTCTATGCCTTAATAAATTCATAAGTCTTATTGTCCTATAAAATTCATACAAGTCATGTTTTATATTTTTAGCTTGTGAAGAACTTTTATATGCAGTTATTAAAACTGCAGCCTTTATTCACACTACATCATGTTTATATGCTTAAAAAATTAACAAAAGTTTAAACCAAAAATAATTGTAGATACAATTTTCAAAGTATAAAGCTACTTTTATATCAGATACTGTGGGAATTACTTTTTAGTTCACCACCGTTGCTAAAATATAAATATAAACACTAAATAGTTATGAAGTTATAGAACTTCAGTTAAACTTTATATTTCTTATAAATAACTTAGTTTGCTTTTAAATGTTGATATACAGCTGTAAGATTTTAATTAATTATTCTTAATATATTTCTGGACAGTATGGATTTCTTTTATTAGGAAAGTTAATTGTTCTCTATAATTTCTCTTTTATTATTTATTTGAAAGAAACCTTAAATCTCAGGACATATAAAGTCCAGTGTATAAAGTTCATCATTTATATTAATTCTAGTGAATTGAATATACTCATTATCTAAAAACAAATACATAAGTCAGGCAAAAATGTCAGATAATAAGAAAATTAACACATTATAGAATGCCAATACAATTAACACCAAAATTCATGTAATTCTGAAATCACTTTATATTCTTAAGTGTTACAAAGTCATCAGTATGACACAAATTATAGCTCTGTAATTAGAAATGTTATAATAAACAAAGTTTATCTTGGCTGACTGTATATCTTATTTTGAATGATTTGAAATATATAATAATAATATATATAATAATTATAATATATTATTATTATTATTATTATTATTATTATTATTAAGTGAGTGTTGAGAGGTGGGGAGGCAGAGGCAGACTCCAGCATGTGCCCCAACCAGGATCTACCTGGCAAGTCCTCTACCAGGCAATGCTCTGACTGGGTTTCTGCTCCATTGCTTGGCAATTAAGCTGTTTTAGTGCCTGAGGCAAAGCCATGGCCATTCTCAATGCATGGGGCTAACTTTGCTCCAACCATTCAAGCCATGACTGTGGGAGGGGAAGAAATAGAAATATTGGAGGAGGGTTGGATAAGCTGATGGCTGCTTCTTCTGTGTGCCCTAACCTGGAATTGAACCTGGGATTTCTACACACCAGGCCAGCACTCTACTGATAAGCCAACTGAACAGGGCTGCAAATATATGATATTTTAAACCTCTCTCTGTATTTCTATTTTTCAAAAATTTCAGTTCAGGAAAAAATTAATTTGTATATTTTAATTACTATACATGTGTTTACACACAAAAAAAGTCTTCCTTTTATTTGAAAGTCTTCATAAATTGCCTATATCGTTTTGAGAAAAATAGATTATTAATATAAATTCTGGTAAAGACTTTTTTATAATGTAAGAACCTTTATTTAGAAGAGCACAATTTCCATGAACTATATCCATTGAACAATTATAGCGACAATAAACATATTATAGTATTCTTTACAACATTATATAATTCATGCTAATAATTCTAGATTAGATATTTTTCTTTGTATATAGATAATCTGGCTTTCTTTATCAAATTTCAACTTATACATATCAAAACTATAAATGTTACAAACTGCTCTACAATATTCCTATATATTTAAAGATTTCTCTTTGGAAATTTGTGATCTAGGTGAGATAATGTTACTCATAAAGTATAGCTTTATTTAAATCTCATTTTCACAAACTCTTCCAAAGAAGTGAGCTTTATAAAAATAGAGGGATTTTCTAACCACTTGAAAATAATATACAAGTTCCATAGCTATTTCTCTATTATGCTTTGAACTTCTTTTCTAAAATTTCTTTTCAATTCTAACTCTAAAATTATTTTTTGCTCCTTGAATTTTTAATCATTAGAGTCTCAAATTGTTTTAAATTTTACAAATACTTTATTTCCAAAGGAAAAGTTTTATATTTCAAAGTTTTCTAATTTCTTTTAGGATTCATGTTAGATCTAGACAATTCAAATGAGATTTTTATCAATGATGCTGAATACATCAAGGCTTAAATAATGTAAAAAATTCAATTTTGCTAGAAAAATTCCATCTATAAATAATTGTTTCTTTGCAAATACAGCTGATAGCTTATTTGTAAACCCTGTACTTCATTGATTTTTGTGTATACATGATGTTTCTTGACAACCTATTATATGTTGCACACTATATTACATCCTGGTATGAATAAAAAATATCTATAAGAGCCGCCTTTAAGGGTTTCACCCAATTTGATAAGGAATTCCTAAATAAATTTATCAATGAAATGTAATAGACATAGAGTAAATTTAGAGTTACAGTCAGTTGCTGTAGGCACACAGAAAAGAATATCTATCTGTCTCTTCACAGGAGAGCTCTAAATGGCTTCAATGAGAATGTATCTTTTGATTTGGATATTTAAAAGTGAGTTGGAGTTTGACATGTAAAGACACTAAAGGAAGTCCCAGTAGAGAAAAAAGCAATAAGGAACAGGCAGAAGTATGGAGAAGACCTTTGTTCATTGTACAAACAGCAAGAGATCTGGATTATCTGGCTTGAAGAAAAGAGTTGGTCAAACATTATGGTAGGAAGAGTCACATAGTTTTATATCAGATGTCATGCTACAGAATTTGTATTTACTGAGAAAGGTAAAATTTAACAGATTTTATGTCAAAAAGAGAGATTACCAGATTTTTCTTCTGGGAAATCAATCTGGATATGAGTACAAGATGGCTTAGAAAGAGTGAAAGAAACCTAAAGTAAGCTATACAGAAAATGATAGAAATCTAGATGAAAAGGAGATTGAAACAATAGATAGAAATGAGAATAGAAAGTTTTTAATCGATTTGGGGAGACATTTTGAAAATAGAAGCTAATCATAAGAAGGTTTATTGTTGAGTTATTATATAAACTGGAAATTACTTTAATTATTGGTTTAACTAGCAAATATTTAATGGATATTAAAATATTTTCCCAAGTTCCTTCTCTAAGCATTCATAATATAATAAGAGGATGAATAAGGATAAAAAGAGAAGTAGAGGATCTCATTTGGTGAAACAATGTTTTGTTGCAACTTTGTCTTATATTTTATGTACATATTAGTTCTTGCTATTTTTTTCTCTTTTTTTCCAAGAGGGAGGAGGAGAGATAGAGAGACAGATTCCCGCATGCGTTTCAACCAGGATCCACCCAACAATGCCCATCTAATGGTGATGCTCTGCCCACGTGGGGCTATGCTCAAAACTGAGCTATTTTTTTAGCACCTGAGGCAGAGGCTCCACAAAGCCATCCTCAATATCCAGGCTGATGTGCTTGAACCATTCAAGCCATGGTTGCAGGTGGGGAAGAGAGAGAAATAGAGAGAACAGGGGTGGGGGTGGGGGTTGGGGGGTGGGGAGGGAGCAGATGGTCACTTCTCTGTGTGCCCTGACCAGGACTCAAACCAAGACATCCACACTCTGGACAGACACTCTACCATTGAGCCAACTGGCCAGGGCCAATTCCTGCTATTTTAAGATATTAAGTATCCATCAATATTAGATCCCTTTTTATTTCATGGCCAATTGCAAACACCTAAATTTATGTTTTATCTATCTTTTTTTTCCCAAAGAGTACTGACTCAGATTTTGGGCAAACAGATATATTAATTCAATTAGGCTGGAAAGTAAAATCAATAGTCATTCTAGGTAGCCTGTCATAAATCACCTGTGATTCATTCACTTGTCCTGTCTGTCATCAAGTGAAGTGGTAAAATTTGCTACAATAAAAGAGAAAGAGCAAAATGTTTGTCCTTTAGATGTAGATGAACAAGAGGTGAAGAAGAACTCCTTATAGCTTAATTTTTTTCTGTTGAGTGCTAATAGATTGTGACATTAACTCAGATTGAGGTTAAATAAAAGATAATTGTTCTGGGGTCAAGCAAGTTCATTTTACAGGTTTATTTAGAGATTGTGAGATGCACAAAAGGCAGGTATTTAGTTGTTTACTAGGGAACTGTGTAGATGAATTAATCTTATAGATGTAAATGTATATTTTAATATAATTTTATATTTGTGTCTCTGACTCATCTACATAGATGCAATTGACACTGAGGGAATAAGTGGCCAAGAGAAATATGCAGAATCAAGGAACAAAAAGATTGAGTGTGAAAGCACACACACACAAAAAGCACATTTAAAGAAGTGAGTAAATAGAATAAAGAAAAAAGCATTAAAACCAAGGAGAAAAATACTTTTAGTAAATGCCTGTTGATCTAAGTAATACTGAAAACATTTTTTTCTTTTTTTGTTTTCTTTTCTTCTTTCTTTTTTATTTTTATTTTTATTTTTTTTTAAGAGAGCGAGAGAGAGAAAGGTAGGTAGGGAGAGACAGGATCATTGAGCTGCTCCTGTATGTGCCCTGACTGAGGAATCAAATCGGCAACATACTCCGGGTCGATGCTCTAACCAACTAAGCTATCTGCCTAGAACTTAATTATTGTTTTCTTTTTTAGAGACAAAAGAAAGGAGAGAGAGAGGAGAGTGGGAAGGGAATCATTCATTTGTATTTCCACTCAGTCAGGCATTCATTGGTTGCTTCTCATGTGTTCTCTGATCAGAGGTCAAACCATCAACCTTGTCATTTCTAGATGATACTCTTAATTGACTGAGCTAACTGGTCAGGGCCTGAAAATAAAATACTTAATAGTACTACTTTTCTGAGGCACATGTTAATGCTTCTGTCCATGAAATGGTGACTTCTCTGTTTTGTGATATAATTAACACCCATTTTTTTAGTGAGATATAAATACAAAATTTTTGAGTAGTAATAAATTGAAGGCTATATGAATCTATAATACTCAATTAATGAAATAATATTTTAAACACTGATAGCTAACCGCTTATAATAAAAAGGTATATGACTAAAAAAAAATTTTTAACGTCATCAGTAATCACATCTGAAATATTGTTACTGCAATAATTTTTACAAATCAAAAAATAAATGGAATAAGCAGAATTACTGAAACCAAAATGAGGATCTCTGTGGCATTTGATTAACTGAAAGGAAATGACTGATTTTTCAGTAATCAAAATGAAAAAAGCAATCAAGTAAGTTTATAATATGTACCACCTCAGGTTCTCTGGAATGTGTTATTTATAATTTAACATTTTCATGGATAATTAGCATTGTGAATACTCAGCATATATTAATGGTTTATAAGTAAGAATTTATAAACACAATACAGGTTCAAAGGATCTCAAAATTAGCAACAAAATGGCAATTTTAAAAATATTATAACACAGCCATTATATTAAATGTTCTCAAAAACAGTGATTAAAACAGAAATTTTCACTTCTTTTTTTTTTGTATTTTTCCAAAATGAGAGGCGTGGGAGGGTGGTCAGGCACACAGACTTCCCAACCAGGATCCACCTGTCATGCCCACTAAGGGGCGATGCTCAGCCCCTCTTTCTGGTGCTGCTCTGCTGCACCGAAGCCATTCTAGCACATGAGGTGGAGGCCACGGAGCCATCCTCAGTGCCAGGGCCAACTTTGCTCCAATGGAGCCTTGGCTGCGGGAGGGGAAGAAAGAGATAGAAAGGAGAGAGGGAAGGGTAGAGAAGTAGATGGGTGCTTCTCCTGTGTGCGCTGGCCAGGAATCAAACCCAGGACTTCCACAGAAAATTTTCAAATCTTTAGTTTTGGATTTGTGGACATCACCATTAGAGAAAGTTAGAATGCTCTTGAACTTTATTTGCTTGGAACAAATAAAAACACTGAACAAGGCTTTTCCCAGCTCTACAAAAGTAAGATTTGCTTTTGAAGAATGACTAGCAACCATGAATAGACATAGGAGGTTCACTTCAGATAATTGTCTTTTTATAAAGGTCTGATATCTTAAAATTCATGATTAGAAACCTAATCAGGACACGTTTACAAAATTAACTACTGTAGACCTAAACTCTTTTAATGAGAAAAGTACCTCATTGACATTAAAATTTCAAGTTCCAGTATTTTGAGTATCTTTTACATATATACCTTGAATATAGACTGTGGACAAGGCCCACGGGGGGTGAGGATGACGGAGATGCAGAGACTCGACTCCGGAGACCAGGTTCAGTGATGCAGATCCACTTTATTCAGGAAGTAAGCTAGCTTATATACATGGGTTCAGCCTATAGGGTGTTATAGCGTGTCCTTCACAGCCAATGGCTAAGAAGATCAGGGAGCCGCCTGGTTGGTGCTGAGTTACTTTCTTACAGCGGGGCGAGCTCCCACCTGGGTGTGCCTAGGGGGGTAGGTGCTGGAGTGTTCTCACAGCATTGCATCAGCCACAGCTGCTAGGAATGCGCTCTGCACTCTACCTATAATGGACACATTATTTAGTTATTCCTTAAAAGACAGTTTTCTTTTGTTACTTACTATACTACGCAAAATAAAATTTTTAATATTTTAATGCCAATTGAGTTATTTTATTTAAAATATTTAATCAAACCAAGACTTGATTTTAAAATCAGTATTTTTATAAATTTTTAGTGCAAAGCCTCTATTTTACTGATTAAAATGCAAAAGGTAGGGGAAACACAGCTTAAATTTGGTTCAGTTCACTGTCGTTAGAGATGAAATAATAATAATCATTAACTTGCTGCTTGAATAAAATGATTTCTGGAGTTATTGGCAAACTGTGCATATGTAATTCATCATATCTCTCGAGCAGTCTTGTCTGTATGCTAAAGTTTCTTATCCCTCTCAACAAAGGTAGTAATTACAAACAACTAATTTAAAAAAGCTTCTTAACATATAAATTTTCGCTCTCTCCATCTTGCTTGTTGGATTACCAGGGAGCCGTTCTGTACAGAGGTCAGTCTTCGGGACTTGGGTACTGAGGCTTTTTTGATGTTGGCACATGAATAAGCAGAATGTGCCTTCTGACTCACAACTCCAGTGCGTACTTTGGCACCTCCACAAGTTGATCTCAGAGCAGTATTTTTAAAGGGACCAGGAGCTACAACACTGAGAGTGCCAGCATGAAGGGCGTGATGAGCTGCCCCTCCAACTCCGACACCAGCCAGCCAGCCCTAATCTGTCTGAAATCGAACTTCTATAAAAGAGGTTATTCCCGCATGTAGATTTCAAAGTTAAGTGAGACCAAAACATCACTGGAGCACAAAGTACTACTTAGATAAATATCTTTATTGGTATTTTTCAGGCTGCTTAGAATGTGAATGTAATGAAGTATATGTATATGTTCATGCATAGATATATGAGTATGTACACACACACATTCCAGATAAACCCTAACCAACTGTTGTTTCATTATTTCATTGTTGACCATTTATTTATGGCTAGTTACTGCAAATGACTTATCTATCTGGCTATCAGGAGAATTTCCATAAACATGAGCATTTGGCAGTAATATTATTCACACTGAATTTGTGTTCAAAATTCATAATTGTCTCCTATGTGCCTAAAAGACGTATTTCTGAACTTCCCAGGTAATTATAGATTTTTGAAACAATTTTTAAATTTTAAATATGGAGTATCATTTAACTTTAATACAGAATTTAAGTTTAATTTTTGTGATGAAACAGCCATGATCAACTCTGAAAATAGCATATATTCCTGGGTCAGCCTTCATCACTTCTTTGGTTTAATTCAGTCATCTATGGACATGAACTTCAACGGCGAGGGGAAACTTGGAGACAGTTCAGATAGTGATGGAATTAGAGCATTTTAGAGCTGGAGGGGAACGTGTGGAATCAATGCAATCCCCTAAATACACGGAGGAGAAAAAAACAAATAAATGAATGGAAAGATAGACAAAAGTAACATTTTTAAAGAAAGAGTTATTTATTGTGTTGAAAAGGAAGACAAAAGAATACCTTACAATTATAAATACATAAAAAAATAAAATATAAGGATGCCTTTGTCACATACACGACATATACACACACAATCACACAGAATCAGACATAATCATACATACAGCAATATATACACCTTCTTGTCCAATTAAGACAAATAGTACAATACTATGCTGTAAACTGATGCATGCAAATAGATGAATAAATACCCAGTGTTGTGAGCTGTTTTTCAGACTATCTGAAGGTATTAATGATACAATCTTTATATTTTCATGGCAAAAAATAGTAGCTAATATTTGTATAGCAGTTTTTAGGTTTCAAAACACTTTTTTATGTATCTCATTAATTGACATGATAATCCTGTGAGATAGGTATTAATGTGTGAATTTGCTGTATGTGGAAAATAAAGATCAGCGAAACTGTAACAAAAACCATTAACAGTCAGTAAATATTGTTAATGATGGTGCCATCGATGTAATGCTGCAAGAGGCATGCAAACAGAAAGCCGTCCTCAGAAAGGTGGGGTGAGAAAGCCTCTTTACAAATTAATCAATAAAAGTTTAAGTTTTCAAATAGAAAACTTCAGTTGTTTGGGGGATACATTCAAGCAAACATAGATAACTCACGGTAAATTACTGCTGTCTGATGGAGGGAGCATTGGTTTGGGCACAGTCAGGTTTATGATCAAATTTAGGTTTACCTTTGTATTCTTGGGTTCTGTTTCTCATATTTATTTACCTTCATTGAACTGTAGCTATGCCATCTGTAAATAGTAGGAAAGACATATTTCAAAAGGCTAATGTGAAGCTTAAAGGAGATTATGTGAGTAAAATGCTTTCTGACAACCCTTCATGAATGTCACTCTATTGTTCTGTGTGTTGAGGCAAAAATCTCAGTCCCAGATGGACAGGGTCAGAATTTGATTTTAAGTTAGTATTAAAAACAGAGTTAAGTTTAGTATTATAGCTGAGGATTAAGAAGTTTTTATCTTCTTTATCTAATTAATAATTAGAATATGCAATTATTAAGTGTCTTTTGTGAGTGATATATGAGATAAAACAGGGCATGTAACAGTGACTGAAATCAAAGTTGTTTAAATATTGTCATGAATATTGTAAAATTTGTTGATGTACAAACATTGTCAAGTGTCAGAAAATATACTGTCATGGCTTTTCCTCAGAACTCATTTACTAAAAGGCCTGTTACAAATATTATTTCTACACTATTATTGTAGGAGGAAACCATGTGTGTTGGGTAAAAGATTTTGTTTTTTTTTTACTTTTTATTGAACTTATTGGAGTGACATAATAAATACATAGGTTTCAGGTGTAACACTCTGTAATAATCATCTGTACATTGTATAGGGTGATCACCACTCCAAGTCAATCTCTCTCCATCAATATCTATTCCCCTCCATTCCCTTTTCTACCTTCTCCCACAACTTTCCCTCCTTTAACCTTCCACCCCTTCCCTCCTGTAATCCCCATACCGGCTGTCTGTGTCCATAAAGTTTTTTCTTTGCTTAATCTCCTACCTTTTTACCCAGCCCCCAGCCCTCATCTCCTCTGATAGCTGTCAGTCTGTCCTCTGCATCTGTCTGTTTATATTTTGCTTGTTTGCTTATTTTGTTCTTTAGATTCCAAGTCTAAGTGAAATCAGATGCTACTTGTCTTTCTTTGACTGGCTTATTTCACTTAGCATAATAATCTCCAGGTTCACCTATACTGTCACAAAAGGTAAAATTTCCTCCTTTTTTTACAGCTGAGTAGCATTCCATTTTGTAAATGTACTACAGCTTTTTTTTTATTCACTCATCTACTCATGGGCACTTGGGCTGCTTCCAAATCTTGGCTATTATAAATAATACCGCAATGAACAGAGGTGTGCATATATTTTTTGAATTAGTATTTCAAGTTTCTTTGTATATATCTCAGAAGTGGTAGTTTCATTTTTTATTTTTTGAAGTAACTTCATACTACGTTCTACAGTGGCTGCACCAATCTGAATTCCCACCAATAGTACACAAGGGTTCCCTTTTCTCCACATCCTTACCAACATTTATTGTTTGGATTTTTTTATGTTAGTCATTCCAACAGGTATGAGGTGATATTCATTGTGGTTTTAATTTGCATTTCTCTAATGAATAGTGATATTGAGCATCTTTTCATATGTCTATTGGCCATCCATATGTCTTCTTTGGAAAAGTGGATGAAGGTATTTTTAAATCATACATCGAAGAATGAATAATATTCTCTCATATTCAAATAAGCTGTGGAAACCATTCCAGTGCCACATTTCCTGTGCTGCTATTATTTTATAAGCAATTTGCTATAAAATAACAAGTTAAAGCCCTGGCCAGTTGGCTCAGTGGTAGAGCATCGGCCTGGTGTGCAGGAGTTCCGGGTTTGATTCCCAACCAGGGCTCACAGGAGAAGTACCCATCTGCTTCTCCACCCCTCCCCCTCTCCTTCCTTTCTGTATCTCTCTTCCCCTCCCGCAGCCGAGGCTCCATTGGAGCAAAGATGGCCCGGGTGCTGAGGATGGCTCCATGGCCTCTGCCTCAGGCACTAGAATGGCTCTGGTCGCAACAGAGCAATGCCCCAGATGGGCAAAGCATCGCCCCCTGGTGAGCGTGCCGGGTGGATCCCAGTCGGGCGCATGCGGGAGTCTGTCTGACTGCCTCCCTGTTTCCAACTTCAGAAAAATACAAAATAATAATAATAAATTAATATGAACTTGATTATAATTTGTGTAGATTTACATTATTTATATTTTATTTTTATTACTTTAAAACTGTACATTTTCAAGTCCTTTATAGTCATTCCACAGATGAGGACATAAATTAATTGAGCATCCTTTATGAAATAAACATTATGTATTACCATTAAATTATCACTTTATCATGGATTAGTGTTTTAAGTAATAAATGTTCTTAATGATAGAACAGCTAAATCATAAGGCATGCTTATTTCTTCCTTAACTAAGAGTGCCAGCTGGGTATTCATAATAGCATGGCCACTCTCCCTCAAGCTACCAGTTACAATGTGCTCCTTCTATCTCCTGGTTCTGCACATATTACTTCTACTCAAATTCTTCTGTGAAGTTACATGGCCATACCTAGTGCAAGGATGATAGGAAATATTTATATTTTCTACTTAACATCTTCAAAGAAGGAATACTTTTGAGCTCTGAGAGTTAACTAATTTGTGGTAATTACCATGTTTTAGATCCAGATATATCTGACTCCAAAGTTTGTGTAAGTTCTCATTCTCAGATTTTAAAAGGTTTGTGTTTCTACTACTCTCCAGTTCAAAAATCTTAGTACATGTTTCTCCTTGTTTTCTATTGAGAGTTACTGAAGAGACCAGAATGAATGACACTCCTGAATTCAATATTTTAGCTTTAAAATTTTCTACTGTAAACCCATTTCAGATTTTATGTTCGAAGTGTGCAGAGTGGGATAGAAACGTGTCCACTGACTTTCATGTCAAACATTGCCATGGGGATCACCTAAGACCTGAAACGCAACGGAGCGCCTTTTTCAGTTAAGTAAAATCCCAACATGTCTTGAGAGCAGAAATGCAAAAATTCCATATTTAAAAATAAGCATAATCTTGTAATCAATTAGAAGTAGAATATCATAGAAGCCATAAAAGTGCACTTCTCAACTTGACTGCAAGAGAGGTTGCTGTGAGCACATAGCCAGCTAACAATGGCTCCGGATCCATCGCCACATGAAAGAGCGCCACGCATCCCTCAGGCTTCCTCAGGCAGGGAGGGAGCGCAGACAGGCTCTAGTGAAGGCCCATCCTGCAGGTTCACAGAACCCCTCCAAGGGGAAACTGGCTCAGGAACTGCCTATCATCATGACCAAATGCTCGTGGAACTTCACCAGCATCAGAGACTCTTCCCTCTCTTGTTTCACAGCTGCTGTATCTGTTTACTGGGCGAAGCTTGGCTATCTGCTCCTGCTCTCTGTCCTTTAAGTGTTCCAGTAAGTGTCTTGTATACAAAGGTGCTTTTATACATACAAACAACAAGTACTTTAAAGATATTATTGACAAAAAGGTCTCATATAAAATACAATAAAAATAATAAAACACCTACAAATTTAATAATACCTGTACAAAATTTATATAAAACAACTTTAAAACACCACTGAAAAACAAAAAATAAAAAGTAAACAAAAGGAAAAACCCACTGTGTTCTAGGAGAAGAAAACTTAATATCCCCCAAATGTTAATTCTCTGTAAGTTTATTTGCATATTTGATATGTATCTAATAAGATGCAAAATTTTTGTAATCATCTAGCCCATTTGGTTATAAAGTTAATATAGGGAAATATACATAGTGAAAAAATATTTTAATAATAAAAACAATGAAAATCATTGGTCCTACATGATATTAAAATATAAAGCATTAATAATAACAATAATGGGACAAAAATAGACCAGCAAACAATTCAGAATCTTAAAAAAAATTTAAATCTTAAACAATAAAAAAATTGTAGTACAGCATTAAGTTAGCTTCTAACCTTCAAAATTTATGGAGAGAAAAGAGACTATTCAACAAATAGTCAGAATAACTAGATAGACATTTGGAAAAAACATAAAATTGCATCTATGCATCACATCATGATACATCATAATAAGTTTCAAATGATCAAAGATTTACATAAGTAAGCTATGAAACTACTAAACAAATATATGAATAAATTCCATTATAATATTGAAGTGGGACTCAAACTAAGACTCAAAACCGAAAATCCATCAATGAAGAGTTGGATATATTTAACATAGAAATCAGTAGTTCCTTAATATAGAAAGTTTACTTAAAACAATTTTGGGGGGGTGGAGGAGAGAAACAAAGATCAGTGCTGAAATTTACCACAAAGATCAAGCTTGGATAGTTTAATTAATAAGAAACCAACTTATTTGAAAAATATAGGCAATATTTTGTGAATAGACAATTCACAAAAATGAAAATACAAATAAATCTTAAAAAACATAAGAGATATTTGGCTTCACATATATTGAGTGAAATGTTTACTAAAGTTTTATTGAAATACATTTCTATAGACTTTAAGGAAACATATTTTGATAACTCATGTTGTGATAAAACTTCAAGGAAATAGTCACTTTCATATGTTGCTGTATTAAGGTGACACTATCCTTCTGGGGTGTGATTCTGTTATGTCATCGCTATCAAGTTGTAACCAATAATAACCCATCAATTACATTCTGAGAATTTATCTGCACAAATGTGAAATGACACAAGGTTATTTACTGAAGTATCCCTTAAATGAGCTGCAGATGGAAATAACTCTATCGTAGGAAACAGCCCTCATAGTTACTGCTTGTAAAGGAATGGCATACAACTTAAATAAAAAGAATGATAAAAATGCATTTAAATGTGGAAATACTTCAAAGAAACTTCAAGTGAAGAGCAAGATAGACAATAATGAGTGTGGTGTATTGCTCATATCATATGTATGTATAACATATATATTTATATTAATATAAATATATAAACAGGTCTATATGTGTTTGTAGATGCAGAAGAAACTCTGGAAGTATCAGAAACTAATGATTGTAGTTACCCATGTGTGCATATGTGTGGTGGGGGATGGAACAGCTGAGCAGATGGAAGAGAAGAATAAAAGACTTTTTCCTATGTATTTTATAACTATATTTTGCATTCAAATTCTTTGATTATTTTTTAACTTTCTCTAATCAGAAGAAAAGTATCAGAGCAAGCAAAGGTTAATATCTATATATATAGATATAGATATATAGATATATATTCTAAACATGTTTATTCAAATATATATATTCTATATATATATTCTAAACATGTTTATTCAACTATTACAGTGTGGCAAGAACTGCACCAGGCAATGGAAAATAAAGGGTGACAATTTCAGTACTTAAGGAGCATATAGTTGAGGGAAAGAAGCTGATAAGCAATCATGACCTAGATTTAAAACCTGAATGATTGAGGAAAGGGAGCTGCACCAGTGGAAACAAAAGTCAAAAGGGAAAAACACTTTGAGAAATAATATCGTTGATAGGAGACACTCTGCATTTTAATGAAATGAAGGATTTATATAAATTAATAATTCAAACAGGGAATAGTGATTGGCATTTAGAAAAGATTTCAAAATTGGATTTTGAGGTCTTTTTTTTTTTTTAAGTGAAACATCTAAGGGAGAAAGCAGGAAGCGAAGGGAAGCCAAAAGGGATCCTGGACAATGTCCATATTTATTGGGTTTCAGACATTTTTCCTTGTCAAAAGCTTCCATTCACCATTTTGTTTTTTAAAAGTAGTCTCAATAAAGGTAATATTAAAGTATTTTTCAAGTACTGCTAAAAAAAGTGCTTAAAACACTATAACAGTGTCTGGCAAAACTTTTGTTTATATAATATAAATAATAATTAAAAGTAAAACTTTGCAGTAAGATAAGTAGAGGCCATGACATGATATTTCTAAAGTTGTTTATCTGACATCTGGTGAGATGTCTGGTGCCATTTTACGATTTATGATATAAAGAATCTTACGGTTCTTTGGATATAGTATTACTCAGGTTCAAAGGATACTTCGATTTAAATCTTTTTTCTTTTACTTTTGATCACCCAGAGAAATCATTTCATGTTGAATGTTAATTATCCCTAGAGCCAGCTGGTAGAACACGATGCTAATGAGGCCAAAGTCGCTGGTTCAATCCCTGTACAACCCACGGGTCCACAGAGGGATGGCTTTGCTGTACGCACTTTAATGAAGTCCAGCTGTCTTCCAAGTTTCTCACTGGGCACAAAGAGACCCAGGTGAGAAAAGGTGAATTTATGACAAAGAATTATCTTCCACAAAAAGTAGCAGAAGTTTCTAACCTACTTGATCTTACACTTCACAGCATAATAAATAGACTGTGAGCTCCAGGCAGGTACATTTGTTGTTGAGATTTTTTTGTTTTTGTTTTTGTATTTATTATCATGTAAGACGTGATTATTCAAATGAGTACATCACAAATGATTCACTCAACCAGGATAAAGGGAAAATCCAAGGTGATGTCTGTAAATGCAATTGAATTCCTCTGATGTCTTCTAAGCACTGTTATTGTCAATCAGATCGTGTTGTATTGCTCTTGTTTTAAATCTAAACATAACTTTACCATGCAGGAAAGAAACCCACAAAATAAAATGCATTTTCAGACTCCATCACAAGTTCTGCCAAGCATAGAGTTTACAAGTGTAACAATGGCAGCTGATCCCAAGAGTGAGAACAGCTGGGAAAAACAGAACCAGAGTCATTATCTCTCAGATTATGATCTTCGGGAACAATGCCCAAAGCACCAACACACTGACACTGAATGACAGCATTGAGCCTCTGATAACCCTCTGCAAGTTTGTGTTTCACTTTACTAAAAGAAATTAACAGTATCTCAAATTAAAAAACAAACAAAATATCCCAGAATTACTCCAACACTTGAGTAAACCTATTTCATTTAAAATATTTTAAACTGGTTGTATTCAGTATAAATATTAGTCACTCTATTTTCTTGGAAGGTTACAATGTAAAACAGATTTTTGGGAGACAAGTAATAGAGTAATGGTCTTTATCAATAAAATAGTATAATCCAGTTTTGATAGTTGTATAAGACGCTCCCATGTATAAGATGCACTTTAAACTTTGGGGCCTGAAATTTGAAAAAAAAAAAGTATTATATAAAGTTATTGAATTCAAGTTTTATTTATCATAAAATTTATACTCATCACTCTTAAAACACCCATCCATTAGCTTATCCTCATCTGTGTCTGATGATGAATCACTGTCTTCATACATTACCTCATCCTCAGTTCCATCTATGGCATTTGAAATGCCACACTTCTTAAATGACTTGACAACCACTGTATAAAATGCACCTAGTTTTTGGACCCCAAATTTTTAGAAAAAGCGTGCATGTTATACATGAGGAATTATGGTAGATACTTCCACAGTTAGAAATACACACCCTTTGGCCCTGGCATGTTTGCTCAGTGGTAGAGCATTGGCCGGGTATGTGGATGTCCCACCTTTGATTTGCAATCGGGAGAAGCAACACAGGAGAAGCAATCATCTGCTTCTCCACCATTCCCTGTCCCCCTTCTCACTCTCTCTCTTCTCCTCTGCCAGCCATGGCTCTATTGGTTCAAGTGCACCAGACCTGGGCACTGAGGATGGCTCCGGGGAGACTCTCCTCAGGCACTAAAAATTGCTAGGTTGCCAGCATAGCCCTTGATGGGCAGAGCATCAGCCGCAGACAGGGGCTGCCAGATGGATCCTAGTCAGGGTTCATTCAGGAGTCTGTCTCTGTCTTCCTTCCTCTCAACTTAGAAAAGAAAAAATATATATATTTTTAAAGAAATAGGCACCCTTACCTTCAATGTGCAAATGACTAAGGATGGAGAAACATCTTGTCAAACTTATGTTCTATGGATATGAATTAGAATTATAAATTCAAAAAAGTAGGTTTGATTTAAGGAAAATCTTAGAAAATTTTTAGAAAAGGGAACAACAAATTGGGTAAAGGAAAGAATGTAATTCAAAGAGAATCAGGGAGTAAAGAACCATAAATTCACTGAGGATAAAAGCTGGAGCATACAATATTGTATTGCCATCATGATCTTGGTTGCAGAAATAAAATAAATAAAAGTTTATTTTTTCTTATTATTATGAACATCGTAGAACAAAGATCAATACAGACATCAGTTAATTAACTACAGAGATTAGTTAATACCTGGAAAACTGATGTAAAAGGCTGTAGATTTTGGAATAATTTGATATTAAGGAAAGTGAAGACTATCTAGAAAAGAGAATCAGGGAAAAAAAAACTGGTAGCATGTGTAACCATTATGCATCCCCTTTTTGCCCTTAAAATATGTCTAATTCAAATACTTAATTTAAAAAAATTAATTCAAGTACTCTATATGACTGGCAAGATTACAACAACATAAATAACATCATGACTTACCGAAATAGAGTAAGTTTTAGAATCAGGCAGACCCCAGATTTAGTCAGCAAATCATAATTGCCAAAGTTTATGAAGTGTTTCCTATATGCCCAGGAATATTTTATAAATTATATATAGATTATTTTTTAATAAATTATTTTAACCACACTATAACTTTGTACTATTTATTATTCTCATTTCATAGATGAGGGAAACCAGATACAGAAAAATTGAAAAACTTGAACAAAAAGTCATAGAGATAATAAGTGTCAGAGCGTAACTGTGAAATATTTTATTTCCCTGAAGTATTACTAGCTGGGTGACTCTAGAAAATCACTATACTCCTTGTTATCTTACATTTTTTTATAAAATATAACTGAAACTTAGCTATGAGGTTACTATGTGTGAGTACCAAAACCATTGATTTCTGCAGAATAGTGGTATAATGTTGGTTGACATCATTATAACCATCATTACAAATTTTCTGTGAAGGACTTAAGAAAGAAGAAAGGACCAATAACCTTCCCAAATGCCTAACGTGAAGAAATTTCCTTGATTGCTTTTAATTGGTAATTGAAAGGCTCTTGTACAGTTACCTGTTTACCATAGGTTTGAAGAGTCCTTATATGCTTTGAGCTTCCAGATGTATACCACCTGCTTGGACATTTCCCTCTGACCACATTAATAAAATAAACTAAGAAGTTCCACACATCAGAGGTGCTAATGAGAGGAGGTCAGAAGTCCAGAGATGGGGAAAGGGCTGCTGGATCGCTGCCTATATAATTACTGATTGAGTGTATTGATGTCTGTATCAATCAAGAAAGCCTTAATGTCTTCCTCAACTTAACTAAACTTTAGACAGTTGTCTTTCTGACTGTGGGCCTCTGATCTTCCTTTTCTTAGAACAATTACTTTATAAAACTCACAACTGTAAATTCTTTCTCTGCCTATTTGAGAAGTAAATCTCCCAGGATTTTGCAAGTTTTACCACCAGGAATGTCTTTCTCAAGAAACGGATAGCCTTTCCTCTAAAACGTAATCAAGAAAGATAGAGTATCTACCTCCCTCCCCCCAAATCCCCAGTCTCTGTGTGAGGGTAGGAGCACCAATTTGCAAACAGAGATTCTCAATCACATTGACTAATCTTTCTACTAAAGTTCTCCAGCATTTTTATACTGGCTCACTTTAGTGCTTAAATCTCTGTCATCTTACCCTGATCAGATAGTTTGGTTAGTTAGTGCAGTGGTCCCCAACCCCTGGGCCGCAAACTGGTACCAGTCCGTGGGCCATTTGGTACTGGTCATCAGAGAAAGAATAAATAACTTACATTATTTCCATTTTATTTATATTTAAGTCTGAATGATGTTTTATTTTTTAAAAATGGCCAGATTCCCTCTGTTATATCCGTCTAAGACTCATTCTTGATGCTTGTCTTGGTCACGTGATACATGTATCCGTCCCACCCTAAAGGCCGGTCCATGAAAATATTTTCTGACATTAAACTGGTCCGTGGCCCAAAAAAGGTTGGGGACCACTGAGTTAGAGCATCGTCCCATTATGCAAAGGTTGCAGGTGCAGGGCACATATAAAAATAGATCATATTTCTGTCTTTCTTGCTCCCTTCCTCTCTCTAAAATGAAGAAACAAATTAAAAAAAAAACCCTCTCCCATCTTTTGTTTTAACAAATTTTAATGTCTCTCTATTATAATAATCTTGACCTCTGTTGCAATGGTCATGAATAAAGTCTTCTTTCCCTGTTTAACTTAACCTGATACAATTTTTCTTTAATAGTGGTGGCTTTGATAATAAATCTCTAAGGAAGTCAGATACTAGACATAAAATGGAAAAAGTGGGCCCTGGTCGGTGGCTCAGTGGATAGAGCACCAGCCCAGCATATGAATGTCCCAGGTTCGAATCCTGGTCAGGGCACACAGGAGAAGCAACTGTTTCTCCTCCCCCTTTCTCTCCCTCTTCTTCTCCCATAGCCAATGGCTCAGTTGGTTTGAGTGTGGCCCCAGGAGCAGAGGATAGCTCAGGTGGTCCTAGCGCATCAGCTTCAGGTGCTAAAAATAGCTCTGTACTTGAGCATTAGCCCAAGACAGGGTTGCTGGGTGACAGTCAGGCATATGTGGGATTCTACCTCACTATCTCCTCTCTGTCACCTAAAAAAAAAATAAAAATTTAAAAATTTTAAAAAGAAATGGGAAAAGTGTGTAAGAGGGTTTGCTGATGAAGAAAAATGTTAAGGATATAGCCAGCATTTCTCTGCAAGAACATTTTATGCAAAAGCACCAGCACCTCCATTGCACTGTGAGAGGAGACATCCTCAAGGATGCACAAATCTTGGGAATAACTGAAAAGGAGGGGGAAATCATGAAAAATAAATGACAGTTTATAAAAGAATAATTATAAAATATATACTCTAAAGGCATAATAATAGATGTTAGCAAATTAAGTGCATTTAAATGCAAATTCAAGGCATGTTTTATGCAAATTTATATGTGATGCTCCTGCCTATTCTACATATTTGGCTGTGACCTTGCAAGGACCTTAGCAACAATTCCTACCAATGCTTTAGAGTAGTTAAGTAAAGGAGAAGCCTATTGTGGGTTGACCTCCAAGTGACTGAATGAGGTTTAGGAAGGAAGGTCAGTAACTTCCTAATAATCTGAAATTCTTAGAAAGGCTGGAGGAATAAAACTCTTCTAAGACAGCTCCCAGCCTTGATGTGCTACTATGAATTTCAGAGCTCTTGGTAACCATTAAGAAGCCTAGTCTACTCAGCAGAATTAATGAGTCCTGGGAGCACAGCAGACTCTTCTTGAAGCCAGAGAATTACTGAAATCACTCGCTACATCTTCAAAAATTAGCAAGTGCCAATTCTGTTTGAGTCTCAGATCTTCAACTATAACAGAAATAAACTCTAATAAAAAGAGGTGTTATGATGCTTAATGCCACACTGGAACAGAGAAGGCACAAAATATAAAAAACTGTTATTTTCACTACCATCAATTATTGTCCTTTTCCCTCTTTTTCTTCCCAACTATCAATCATAGAAGCCATTCTCCACTTGTGTGTAGGTTCCTGTGTGAGTGTGTGTATGTGTGTGTGTGCATTTTTCAGGTAACAAATATGTGATTGCACTTATCTGAGAAATAAATTCCAAGCAGTTTAAGGCCTGGATAAATTAATGTCTACTGTACATTTATTGTAATAACATATATACAGTATTTGTTCAATAATTAATTTATGACTAATTTTCCAAGTCTCTTGCTGTATTAGTTTGCTAAGACCTCTATAACAAAGTACTGGTGACTTCAACACTAGACATTTATTTTCTCATTTTTCTGAAGGATGGAAGACCAAATTCAAGAAAGGGGCAGGATTACTTTCTTCTGAGGCCTTTCCCCTTAGTTTGTAGATGAGCACGTTCTCCCCGTGTCTTCACAATAGCTGTTCTTTGTGTCAGGGTGTGTCTACATTCCCTCTTTAATTAAGAATATCAGTTATAAGAGGTTGGGATCCATTTTAATTACTTCTATAAAAGATTATGTCTCCACATAGTGTCACATTCTGAGTTACTAGGTAATAGGACTTCAATATATAAATTTGGCAAGGGACACAATTCAGCCCACAGAACAAACTTTGTCTTCATAAACATCTATTTCGTGTAACTTTTTCACCTCATTCATTATAGTTTTTTATTATTTGTAATATTTTATCTGTATTTAATTATTGAAACACATTTTAAACTTGATCCAATACAGAAAATACATAGCCCAGGTATTTGATTTGGAGTCACCCAACCTCTTCCATAGAACAGGCTAGAATCTTGTAGAATACATGATAGAAAGAGTAAGATTATAAATCCCTGCAGGGTAAGGTCCAAGCATTGTTCTTTCATTTTTTTCTTTCTTTTTTTGTGTGACAGAGACAGAGAGAGAGATAGAGAGAGGGACAGACAGGGACAGACAGGAAGGGAGAGAAATGAGAGTCATCAATTCTTTGTTGCGGCTCCTTAGTTGTTCATTGATTGCTTTCACATATGTGCCTTGGCCTGGGGCTATAGCAGAGAGAGTGACCCCTTGCTCAAGCCAGCAACTGTGAGTTCAAGCCAGTGACCTTTGGGCTCAAGCCAGTGAACATGGGGTCATGTCTATGATTCCACACTCAAGCCAGCAACCCCACGCTCAAGCTGGTGAGCCTGCATTCAAGCTGGTGACCTGGGGGGTTTCAAACCTAGATCCTCTACATCGCAGTTCCACGCTCTATCTGTTGCACCACCGCCTGGTCAGGCTATTTCTATGTAAATTCAACAGTGCTTATACATTAAAGAAAACTCAAGAGTAAATGACTGTCGGAAGAATAAGTGAATCAATGAATAAATCAACAAGAATCAGGAAGCAACAGTTTAACATAATCTTGTTTCTTCTAAAGGCATACAAAATAACCATGTTGCCTTATTGAAGATTCTTTAGAGCCACCAAACTGGGGAATCTTCATTTGAGAAATGGCCCGCAGATCTATTTTCATCTAATTGAGTAGCATGAAATGCATGCTGAAATTTTTCAATGTTTTCAGAGTTTTATGAGCTTGAAGATATTTCAGAGAAGTAATCTACCAAGGTCATGAGCAGATTCTGGGTAAAAGAAATACAAAAATTCCACACAACTGAAATGATTGAAAGCAAGAAATGTAACAATAAAAATGGCAGGTCATTGCATTTTACCTTTAAGAGGATCAATTCTGTTCACTCTGACCAAGGCTTAGTGCTCAAACAGTCAGGTGATTCTTTTAATCCCAAAATGACTGTGCCGTCGGGTAACAAAATAAATTAGCTGTTTTGATAAAGGTAATCTACCAACATGCTAACTACTTTGCTATATCTACAGAGAACTTTATGTAAGTGTATAGTTGTCCATTTTAAAATGAAAGCTGTCATTTATTTTTAAAATAAATCTGTAACTTCCTTAACTCCACAACTTTATTTCATTCATATTGTTCAAATCCTTACTTATTTCTCACTTTTTTTCCCTCTTTAAAACTGAATAGCCTGGCCTGTGGTGGTGCAGTAGATAAAGCATCGGCCAGAAATGCTGAGGTCCCCAGTTCGAAACCCTGGACTTGCCTGGTCAAGGCACATATGAGAAGCAACTACCATGAATTGATGCTTCCTGCTTCTCCTCTCTCTCCTTCTGTCTCTCCCTCTCTTTCCTCTCTCTAAAAATCAATAAATTAAAAAACTGAATAATTAGAAAATAAATGATATGTAAATGATATATAAAAATAGATATGTACATAAAATCACTGAAACTCTAATTTCTATCTAAAAAAGGATTGCTGTTACCAATACATATTTTAGTTCTCTATTTGTTATTTTGTTCTTGTTTTCAGCAAAGACAATGGAGACAGAAAAAGGAAGAAAAAGGAGACCAATTGTACAATCTGTGTTTTATCAGAGCATGAATTTGGAGGTTGTGTTACAGTCCCTAGTGAAAATTTGTTTTCATCTCAAACGGCCCCACAATATGCTACAATTTATCATGATTGTCATCCTAAACTCAAGAGAGAGCAGAAATAGAATCCTAGAGCCTCCATGCAGGAGAACCCGTGTACCCAAGGGCTTGGTTAAGCCTCAGAAAATCATTGTTGTCATTGAATGCTAGCTGCGGGCTACTTATTCTCACAGATCAGTAATTGGCCCTAATTTCCCAATCTTAACTCTTAAAATCGCTGAAATGCACATCAATCAATAAATATTTAGGGGAGAACATCACACAATTGCATAAATCTTCTCCCCAAAATTCAACAACCACATATTGTATGCACTTTTAATTCTTTATATACACAAGGGATTTTAAATTTAGTTCTTTGCTTTTTCTTTTTTTTTAACTGCATTTTAATGCCCTGTGAGCTTTTAAACTTCTGTCAGAATATTGACTAGAGCCAAGATTTTACTCTAATTTGAAGAAGGGGAAGGATATATGTCTTAAAAAGAAGAAGAAAACGCAGTGATTTTTCTGCAATTAGCAATATAGAAGTCAGTTAAAATGCCTTCTGGAAACCTCCAATAGATAGAGGGTAAGTTAGAATAACAGCAGGCAGCAAATGAAAACAGCACTTGGCAATTTGGGAATCCTTTTTGTGTGACATACTATCCAGTAGGCAACACTTCTGCATCCTTTAAACTAGATAATTTGCTTTTATTTTGTCTGATTTTGATCATTAGCACAACTGCACATACAATTGTCAGTTAAATTAACCTCAGGCTGAATTCCTGCCTGCATTTCCACCTCATTCTACTTGAGTACTTTCAGAAATCCCACCTCTTCTTAAAGAAACATTGAGACAAAAAGAATTGGACAGGTTCCTAAACTTCTGAAACCTCTCTTCTTCTCTGCTCTCCATCATTACACACAATGAAGTGAAAGTTAAGTCATCTGGTCTTACCACTTCATTAATTACATTTGGATAGCAAGTCTATCTGGTTAATCCATTTTTTTCTATAGATCAAATTCTTAATCTATTTTTCTGCTTGACAGTTCATCTGCATAAAACATAGTACATGTTCTCATTGCTAAATAGAAAGACAATGACCTTTCCTCAAAATATGCTCTTCTTTCTTTAAAAAAATATGTATCATTACTCATCAAGTTGTTCAGTTCATTGGCCTAGGTGTTAACCTCTTCTTCTTTTTCAACTGCCACACCAAGTTTTATGACTTCTCCTTCCATGATGTCTTTGAAACCTGCCCCTTTTCTTGTTGTCCCTCACCCCAACTCTCAGTTCGGACCTCAATCATCTCTCACCCAGATTATTGCAACAGCTGCAAAACTTGCCTCTCTAGACCACACTTACACATTAATTCCATGATGCACTCATCTTGTTATCGTTCCAAAATGCACATCTTTTCATTTCACTTCTTTAGTTAAAACCCTATGCTGGCACCACATCCTCCAAGGAATCAAGTCCAAAAGATGTTGAATAGTGAACAATCTCTCCGTGGCATCTCTGGCAGACCTCTCCAGTCTCATTTTCTTAGAAAGTACTTACTGCAATGCAATTTACTTTTCTATCCTGTCTCTCTCCCTCCTTCTTAACAGCTCCTTATGAGCACGAATTTTATCTTTTTAATCATAGTTTACAACTGAACCCTCAGTACATACGCAACACCAGACCATAAAAAATTTATGTTCAATAAACATTGCTTAAAGAATGAAGAGATGGCAGAGAAAAATGTCTAAGAAGGCAATGTCACAGACCAGCTATTCAAAGATGGGTTGCTATCGCTTTGGTGTCATATAAAAATAGACAAAATAATCTTACTTTCAGTTATTAAAAGGTTGTATAAATTAATTGTTACAACACAAACTTTAGAATCATACAGACTTAGCTAACTATCCTTATGTCCTGTGTGATTTCCCCATACCTCAATTTTAAATTTACTTTCTACTGGTATGGATTTGGATGCAGCTCCATGACAAGATAGAAAGAAACTGATGCTTAAGAAACATTTAATTTACAAGGTTGTTTGGGAATTCAGAGACAATTAAAAGGAAAATAAGATATGAGAGTTAATTTTATGTTGACTTGAATGGCCAGTTGGTACCCAGATTAAATATTATTTTGAGAGTGTCAGTGAGGGTACTTCCAGCTGAGATTAGCATTTGAATCTGTAGACTAAGTAAAGCAGAGTGGCTTTCCTAAAGTGTGGACATCACCGACTCCCTCTGGGCCTGAATAGAAAGAACAAAAGGCAGAGGAAAAAGTTATTTGACTCTTTTTTCTGTCTCACAACCTAAACTGGACTCTTCATCTCATCTTTACCTGCCCTTGAACTGAGAATTATTATCCTCAAACTCAGTCTGGTTTTTACCACAGGCTTTGCTGGGTCCCCATTTTTTAGACAGCAGATGGTGGGACTCCTTAGCCCACTCATCATTGTGTGAGCCAATTCTTTATAATAAATACATATTATATGTATATCTGTGCATCCATATGCATGCATATAAATACACACATATATTGGTTCTATTTCTCTGGATAACCCTGACTAATACAAAAGAAAGTGTATTATTTTAGAAAAGTTAGGAGATGAGGGCACAATGTACACTTAACCTGGTGCTGTGCTAGCTACTTTTGCAAGGACTCTCTCACTTCATCTTCACTATAACATCTCATTAGCTTTATTTTACAGAAGAGCATCAGTAGAGTGTCATAACATGCTTGATAGTCACAGTTAATTAGTAAATAATGGAATATGGATTAAAATAGAAATCAATCTGACTCCAGAACCTCTGTCTTTATCTACCACATGCTCCTTAAGAACATTCTAGCACTGAGAGCTACAAAGCTGCTTGTCCAGCTGCTGCTGATTTTACACAAACAGGCAAGTTTGTGTAAGGCAAGTAGCCATACTGTTATGTTGTTTCACCAATTAACTTGAGATACTATCTTTTTTTATGAATATTATATGAATTATTCTATAAGAAAGATTAAGAAGAATAAGTATTATGTTCAAGAAATTTTTTAAAAAGAATAAAAGTGTCTAAAATCCAAGACATGTCTAAAAATCAAATGAAGAGCTAGTTCTTCTGAGAGCCAATGTGTCAAAATAACAAAGGAATACATTTCTTGTATGTTGGGCTGGCTTCTCAATGTTAAGAGATTTTGCTATATAGTGGACATTTAATGGCACACTCCTCTCATACAAAATATCTACCCATTCTGTAGATTGTTTTTTAAAGTTACCTGAATTCACAATCCAGGCAAAATGTGCTAATGCAGTCAGAAAATAGTTAAAAATAACATTTATAATCTTTCGTACTATCTTCTCAGCATTGTATTTCACAGGTGCTCAGCATACTTTTGAAATAAGCCATGTTACCAAAAAAAGATGACATTTGCTTTGCTATATTAAAACAATTCAAGAAGCATATAATACCTCCTGAGACAAATTTATTGAAAAGAATGGAGGGAGTTTTAATATTAGTTTGTAAATATATTTGCACTTTATGATATTTATTACACAGGCTCAACTAATAAAAAAGTAAAAAACTTTAGAACACACTGAGGCTTTCTAATTGACTAAAAGCATGTCATTAAATGTTGTTTGTAGACAACTTGCTTTCAGACTGATAACACTTAATGTTCATTTTTGTTTGATAAATTTGCCAGTCACATCTCCTGGTGAAATTTCTCTAATGTACATTAAATAAATAAAAGCAATTCAAGGTGCAAGTAACTAATAAGCTCTCCTGATTATTTTAAAGGAATGTCACTAACTGACCATGAGTATATCATTTCATTAGCTCTGCCCTCTTTAACAGACCAGTGAAATAAATTATGATTAAGTACATGTAGTGAAAGTGAATAGTTTTTTAAAAATGCATCCAATGAATTTTATTTTTATCTCCTCTGATGTGCTGTGAGCACTTGATGGACATATTGCTTTTCAAGGTGTAGATAAATTTAAATAACAATATCCATTTGCCTGCTCTGTTCATAGCAGTACCTGATCCTAAATCTGGCCTTACTTTTATGAGCTAAAATTAGTTTAAAGTGAAAAGTTTTTGAAAACAGTTTTTTATAGAAATTGTTTATTTAAAAATAGAAGTTAAAAAACATACATATTTTTTAAAACCTCAGAGTGTATTGTATGTGTATGTATGGGAAATTTTGCTTTATGCGACATTTTAGAATTGACTTGAATTGACTTCGATGCCTTCCCATCAAATAAGTGTATATTCCCTCCTCTTGAAGCCAGACCCTGGAATGGCTTGAGCAACAGAATATACAGAAGTGATACTGTGCTGGCTTTTATGCCCGGGCATAAACCACTGGATGCTCTTGAATAAAACAGCCACCATGCATACAGTGAAGCCCTGGGCAAAGCCACATGAAGGGGCCCCGAAGCAGCACTCACTTGCCAGTCATATAAAGGAGCCGTCCTGGATGTGGATCCCCTTCCACTGGGTCAAAGCCACATGAAGGGGCCCCGAAGCAGCACTCACTTGCCAGTCATATAAAGGAGCCGTCCTGGATGTGGATCCCCTTCCACTGGGTCATTGCCCTGACACCTTGTGGAACATGTGTGAGCTGTCCTTACCACACACCTTCACCAAGATGCAGATTAATGAGAAAACCAAGTTAATGCTGTTGTGTTAAATGTTAATTTTGAAATAACTTATTACCCAACAATAGATATTTGAAGCCCTTATAGAGACCAAAAGGTGCCCTAAGCAGTTTTGTTCAAAGAATAGCAATAATGGCAGAATGTCATAATCAAAGCCAAGGGAATTTATTATTTTTGTCATATATCCCGCCTACGTAATACGGTCTTGTAATGGAACCTGAAATTTCTGAACTTGAACCTGAACACTGACCACAGTACTTGATTTTACATGTTGTTTGTATATATTAATGTATATGCATGTATAGAAGAGTTGAGAAAGTTCCAAAAGAAAATGGCCACAGTTTCTTTTCTGCTTCAGAAGTAAATACAGCCTGACCAAGTGATGGCACAGTGGATAGAGCATCGGACTGAGATGCAGAGGACTCAGGTTCAAAACCTCGAGGTCACCAGCTCAAGCGTGAGCTCATCTGGTTTGAGCAAGGCTCACCAACTTCAACTCAAGGTCACTGGTTTGAGCAAGGGTCACTTGGTCTGCTGCAGCCTGCCGGTCAAGGCACATAGGAGAAAACACTCAATGAATAGCTAAGGTGCCACAACAAAGAGTTGATGCTTCTCATCTCTCTCCCTTCCTCTCTCTCTCTGTCTTCGTACAAAAAGAAAAAAAAGAAAAGAAAAAGAGAACTACAGAGTGTTGGTGACATAGATTTAGTAATCCAGTTAAGTGAGGGTACTTGAACCACACCTTACAGATAGCAGTGAGTCCCTTACCTATGGAGATATCTATACTATGTCTGCACCAAGGCCACCAGCCCCATGTCCTGAAAAATTCAGTATCTGATAAATTGAGCAGAAACCTGAAGAATAAATGAACTTCCCAAAATATAATTCTCAATATCTGCTGCACATGAAAACAGCATGTGGTTCCAACCCAGAACTAGAATATTATTATATTTAGAGTATGGCCAGCCATCAGTATTAATATACTCCTAGAAAACCTGAAAGGCATAAGTAATTCTAATATATAGCAAAGTTAACTACCACTAGTCTAGCATCTCTACTTATAAGTTCTTTCTTCTGTTTCCTAAACACACCTGGAAGTAAAGGGGAGTGCAGTGTGGTTCCTGAACAAAGAACAAGGTTTCCTTTCCCCCCCTGACTTTTCCCTAAGCCTGAATGTCTTCTTGTAAACAGAAGAAGAAAAAGAAAAAGAATATAAAAATTGGTAAATGAAAAAGAAAAACAGTGTGCATCTACTAATACTAGAAAGAAAAGCTATAAACTCATTTAATATTAAAGAATTGAAATAAATAACCAGAAATTGTCCCTTCCTACCTATCACTGAGAATTTTAAAAGCTAGTCTTATATCTAGTGCTGTTGAGATAATGAAAAAATAGAAACTCAAACACCATTGGTGGAACACAAATAGGTAAAACCTTTGTGAAGACCATTTAGCAGCATCTACATTCAGATGGAATCCACATTGTCTTTGATATAGCAGTTCTGCTTCTGAAGAGTCTGTTCTACAGAAATACCAGTGTACATGCACAAATATGTATGAATAAAATATTCAATTTTATGTATCTAAATTTAAAAACTTATAAACAACTCAAGTATCTATTAACCTATGAATAATCAAGTAAATTGTGGTGTGTTACCTCTGTGGGATATTATTTAATCATTATTAAGAATGAGTTAGTATAAATTTACAGGTAATGACAAATATAAATTTCCAAAACATAGAATTAAGAAAAATAATAAATCACAAATTAATACTATTTATATGTATTTGTATGTGTGCATATACATTTATATATACTTATATGAAAAATTGATTGGAATTTGTACTCTACATGATAAAAAGTGGTATCTATTAGATATGGAAGAAGAGTTGAAAAGTAGGCTAGGGGAATAATAGGATAGAGTATAAGAAAAGACTATTCTTATACAGCCTGAGTAATTAAAAAATTTTTTTTTCCATGTAAAGTAAAAAAGATCAAAACTGAACTATGATGGTGTCTGTTTCTACCCACCCTCACTGGGATTAAAAAATTGTGTATCTGACATGCACAGTTATCATAGCTCACCTGACTTGGGGTATAATCAATTAGCAAGGTTTGTATATGGTCTCCACCCCTAGCTGCCTCTTTTATTGCTAGGATTATGCAAATTTTACACAATTTTGACCCTTTTTTTTACTACTTTTCTAAGAAAAATCAAGTTTTATTGCATCAATTTTCTAATTTTTACTACTTGTTTATGAACGTAATTCAGTCATCACTGTCTACACAAAGAGTGTTTTCAAATAATTATCTGGAAAATGTCTATAATTTCAAGCTTTTGTACCATTGTTTCAGTCTACCAATCATACATATTGTCACAATGACACATCCATTGTTATAATTGCTAGACAGTAAAAGTAACAGAAACATTACATTATCCAAGATCATCGTGCCATGTGTAGAAGCCTATTTCATTTGTACTCAATGTTCTGAAAATGGTATATTTATAGACTAACTCTACACTGAAATGATCTTCTAAAAGATTATATTTGTAAATATTGATCATCTGAGAAGCATTTATTGAAATTCTCCTCTCTATATAAACAAGTCCTAAATGTTCTATAAAGGTAATGAGCAAAGAAGGGCAACCCTTGACTTCAAGCACATTTAAATTCACTGAAAGACTTAAGATAACTGATATCTGAGAGGCAACACTTTCTTCAATTATAATAGTTATTTATTTTTAAAATATTTCATCAAAATCTTTACAGGCTAGTAACAATTCTAGGAACAATTCTAGGCTCTTGAGATACATCAGCAAATAAAACAGAAAAAAATTTTAAAACCACTCTCTTCCTCCATAGAGCTCATATTGTCCTGGGGGAACAGGCATGTAAGGTCAGTGGCTGCCACCCCTGTGGCCATATAGGTTCTCACTGAAATCGGACAGATGGTAAAGAAACAGTGGAGCCAAAAAAAGATGGACCATTCCTTTATTAAAGTCTCGCACAGCCCTGGCCGGTTGGCTCAGCGGTAGAGCATCGGCCTAGCGTGCGGAGGACCTGGGTTTGATTCCTGGCCAGGGCACACAGGAGAAGTGCCCATTTGCTTCTCCACCCCTCCGCTGCGCTTTCCTCTCTGTCTCTCTCTTCCCCTCCCGCAGCCAAGGCTCCACTGGAGCAAAGATGGCCCGGGCGCTGGGGATGGCTCTGTGGCCTCTGCCTCAGGCGCTAGAGTGGCTCTGGTCGCAACATGGTGATGCCCAGGATGGGCAGAGCATCGCCCCCTGGTGGGCAGAGTGTCGCCCCATGGTGGGCGTGCTGGGTGGATCCCGGTCGGGCGCATGCGGGAGTCTGTCTGACTGTCTCTCCCTGTTTCCAGCTTCAGAAAAATGAAAAAAAAAAAAAAAAAGTCTTGTACAGGCCCACGAGCAAACAGGCAGAGAAAACACTTCCCTTTCATTCAGAGCTCCCAAAGCCCTGATATATTCTCTTGTTCCACAACCAGGAGAATCTTCTCTGGTTCCTCCTAGAATCAAAGGCCCCACCAGTCTCAGCAAAGCTCGCAAAGCCCCTCAGCTCTGGTTCCCCATCTGCAAACCTTCTCTCTCTCTGCCAAACTGAATTCTTCTTCAGCACTCTGCATTCTCCCCGCTTTCTCTGCAAAACTGGCTGGGCCCACAAAGACCCCTCTTCCAGCAATCATTAGCAAAACAATAGCCCCTCCCAAGCAGGAACGCAATCTCTAATCAACTGTCCTGCTCTGAGGGCAAGCATTCATGTGGCTGCCCAACACCAATTTTAAAAATAAAAGTGAGCAAACTCAAAAAATACCAATTCTACAAATTCATTTGCCCAACAAGGCATAGAGGGTAAATCAGAAAATTATGATCCTATGTAGATTATACAATAAATTAGATCATAAGTTCTACAAAAATATAGTTAGAAAGAAGAATTGAGCATTGGGAATTCAGGCCAGAGAAGGAGAGTACTGGCTGTGGTGTGATGGGGCACAAGATACAGTTTTAAATAAGGTGGTGAGGTAAACCTCAATGAGAAGTTGACCCTTGAGAAGTACCTTAAGGAGCTTGAGGGAGTTAGTGATGCAATCTCATGATAAGGAAACAGATGAAATGGTATTCAAGGGCAAATATGTTCCCGAAATTTTTGATGTACAGCAAGGCCAGTATTTTGAATTGCAGAGAGTAAATAGTTGTCATAGAAAAAAAGTGGGTGTGAAGAAAAAGTGGGACCAAGTCATATAGGGCCTGTCTTGTAAGACATTGCAAAGACACGTTTATTCTGAGAAAAACCAAAACAAAAAGTTGTGGTTTGAGCAGCGAAGGGAAATTGTATGAAGAAAGACTTAAAGGAATCACTGTGAATTCTGTCTTAATGACAGGCCATCAGAGAGTAAGAATAAAATTAGGGAAACCACTTATAAAGCTGTTGGACCAATTCAGAAGAAATCTGATGCTCCAGAATGGTAGCAGTGAGAGTGCTGAGGAGTTCAATTCTGTTTGTGGATTATAGATAGATTTTACAAAATTCCCTGGGACTTGAATGCACAGTGTGAGAAAAAAGAGTCAAGGGTATTGGCCAGAACAATTATAACAACTGAGTTGCCTTCAAGATAGATCAGGAAAACCATGAATGAACAGATTAATTGGGCTCAACAGAAGTTCAGTTTTGGACTTACTGAGTTTTTAATGTCTATTAGACTATTCAGGTGGAGATAGGATAAGGACAACCTAATAGTCTAGAGGTCAGAACCGAGGTCTGGGCTGTACTAACACATTTGGGAATCATCAGTGTGTAGACACCACTTAAAGCAATAAAACTGGATAAAGTCATCCCAGGAGTAAATGTAGCCATGGTAGAGAATATGACTAATTGTAAGCCTTAGACGCTCTGACATTCAAAAATCAGGGACAAGAGAAGTAACAAACAAGAAACTGAGAAGGAGGAGGGAGTAATAAGAGAAAACTCAGAAGAGTGGGGTCTCTAGGAGCAGATGTAGAAAGTATTTCAAAGACAAAGAAGTAATGAACTGCTTTACCTTCTTTCAGTTGGCTGAGTAACTTAAGGACTGAAGTGTTATCACTGTATGCAGTTAAGGAGGACAATTGTTGCCTTGACAAGAGTAGTTTGGGTGGTGTGGTAAAGGCACAAGCATGGTGGGAATGAATGTCCAAGATGATGGGCAGTGTATAAACTAATATTTCAAGATAGCTTGCTAAATACATCACAGAGAAATGAGAAGAGAAATGAAAGGAAAGGAGTCAAGAAACATATTTTTTAAGACATTTCTATGTTGATGGAAATGATCCAGTAAAAAAGAAAAGAATGATATGTAATATAGGAGGTGGAAGTCCTGGAGCAGTGCCCTTGAATAGGTCAAGAAAGATAGACTCACATGCACAAGTGTGGAGCTCTATTCTGTGTAAGGGCAAGGTTGCTTATCTAGCAACGAGATAAAAAAAGGGACAGGGCACAAGGGCTGGTAAGTGGGCTCAAGTGATGGTCTGGTCTGTAGAACTTCTCTTCTGATTACTTCATTTTTCTCAGTATGGTAAAAATCATGGTCATCAAATGAGAGTGATGTTAAAAGAAGAGGTAATGGAGGTTTAAAAGAGGAAGAGAAGATAAGAAAAAATAGTCTAAGTCAGTAGAAAGACAATTCTATAAATTAGGGAAGCAGAGTAAGATCGTCAAGCAGAATGACTATTTAGTTTGGGTTTGTGGTTAAGGATTTAAAATGAGATGAGTCAAGAGGATATGTCTTTGCTTTGGCCATATCAAACTACATAAGAGAAAACACAGGTTAAGAACAGAATTGGCCCTGGCGGGTTGGCTCAGCGGTAGAGCGTCGGCCTAGCATGTGGAGGACCCGGGTTCGATTCCCAGCCAGGGCACACAGGAGAAGCACCCATTTGCTTCTCCACCCCTCCACTGCGCCTTCCTCTCTGTCTCTCTCTTCCCCTCCTGCAGCCAAGGCTCCATTGGAGCAAAGATGGCCCGGGCACTGGGGATGGCTCTGTGGCCTCTGCCCCAGGCGCTAGAGTGGCTCTGGTCGCAACATGGCGACACCCAGGATGGGCAGAGCATCACCCCCTGGTGGGCAGAGCATCGCCCCATGGTGGGCGTGCCGGGTGGATCCCGGGTGGGCGCATGCGGGAGTCTGTCTGACTGTCTCTCCCTGTTTCCAGCTAAAAAAAAAAAAAAAAAAAAGAACAGAATTGCAGGCCCTCACTGATTGGCTCAGTGGTAGAGCGTTGACCCAGCATGTGGATGTTCAAGGTTAAATTCTTGGTCTGGGCACACCAGAAAAGCACCCATCTGCTTCTCCACCCTTCCCTCTCTCCTTTCTCCTTATCTTTCTCTTCCCCTTCCACAGCCAGGGCTCCATTGGAGCAAAATTGGCCCAGGCACTGAGGGCAGTTCCATGGCCTCCACCTCAGGTGCTAGAATGGCTCTGGTTCCAATGGAGAAATGCCCCAGATGGGCAGAGCATCGCCCCCTAGTGGGCATGCCAGATGGATCCCAGCTGGGCACATGTGGGAGTCTGTCTCTCTGCCTCCCTGTTTCTCACTTCATAAAAATAAAAATAGCAGAATTTGATTCAACTAAGGTTATGGTTATGCCAAGGGAACACATAGAGCAAGAGAGGGGAAAGGAAGTTAGTGACAGAAGCAACAAAATAATATAGCAAAATAGACACATAAGGATAAATAACCTCATACAAACATATATGATGTGTAAAAATTTGGGGAATATATTTCTTTGACATAAAATAAACTCAAATGATAATTATCCACATTCAGGTGACAATTTTCTTAAACAATATATTCAATCGCACATATTTCTATGGTGCAATACCTTATGAAACCTTTCTTTTGTAATTGTTTTCAGAGTCCACAACACAGTCTTTCCAGTATAAACAAAGTTGGCAAATCAACTTTATATTTTGTTTTGGAAATAACAAATGTCTTTTGAAGCCAAAATCTAGTGAATTAAGTGAGTGATCAGGCTATGTAATTCTGTTTGGTATCCCAAACGAGGTGTGATTACAAAGTAATAAGACTATTTCCTTGAATGACTCATAAACTGGCTCTGAAGAAAATTCCAAAGGAAGAGTTACACAATTTGGTATTAAGCTCCGGTTAATCAAAAGAGAGCTTCTGGAAAGAGTGAGTTTTCAATTAAGCTTACAGGGAGAATGGAAGGTAATGGATTGGCAGACACCAAAGTGACCTGAACAGGTAACAATTTTGCAGATATTTTTAGTTTAACGTTTGATATTATTTATTTGTACTTCCATTCATCCTTATAGTCATTGTGCAGAGTAGGTAGCATAAAATCATTGCATTGTAAAGAACAAAGACTACTCTCTATTCCCTCACTACCCCTATTTGTAATGAGAAAAAAAAGTATCCAGATTTTAAGAAATATGTCATCAGCAATTAAAATCTATGCCTCCTGGTCTAAATTCAGAGTGATCTACCCCAAATTGTCAAAGTCCTTCTAATTTGACAGAAGAACTGAGTATTAGAATTTCTGTGTCTTGATTTCCTACTTCCAGTTGTTGTAATATAGGTACAGAAAGAAGAAAATAAAATTTTTCTTGTAGAAGATCTGGATTAGTAATTCTCAACTAGAATGGCTTAACTCTCAGAGGAAATTTCATGTTCTATTAATTAGGGGAAAAAGTTTTTATCCCTTCCTATATTATAGTTAATTTTAAATTTATGAATCCTTATTACTACTGATGTCTCTGGTTCTATATTTTACAAATGGAATTCTCAGCAAGAGAATTTATTTCCAAAAGCTGTATTTCAGCACTCACCAGATTTTGTGGCTGTTGAAAATCGATTTTCCCTCACCTTGTGCTCTGAACATGCAGTTTTTATTTTGCAAGGGGAAACACCTGCAATCAATTGATGAACTGCTGCTTGTGGATCCAACTGTCACTGAGGCCATGCAGTGGCAAAAGCTTCATTAACATGACAAGACCGTGCCTGCAAATGTATCATTGAGATGCAAACTGTCAGCCCATATATTATTGTCATTGCAGAGTCTATTTTCAAACAAGAAGCCCTGCTTTTAGAAGGAGAGGGACTGAACCTTATCCAATGGATACTGCCATTGTTAATGGCTAAGACACTCTATATTTCTCCTTTGTCTGCTCAGAGTAGTTTTACAATTTCTTCTCCCCAAAATAACAGCAAAAAAACTCCACTGAATCTTTGAGGTATCACATCTGAGAGCCTGATTAATTTAGGTGTTGCTTTCAGTAGTAGTCTACATTGACACAGTGGGTATTAGCCCTCTAAGGCAATTTGTTTTTTAAAAAAATAAGAAAGAATGAATGAGGTTCATCATGTAGAGTTATGAAAAATTCTATAATTGTATATGTAAGTTCGGTAGGCAATGGAGGAAGGTCACGTGGGTTCCCTAGCCATGAACTTTGGCTAGGACCACCCACAACCAAGCGTGCCAAAAGGAACTTCCCAGGAGCCCTTTAGAAAAGAGCAACTGTACGTCAGCCAGTGAGATTTCACTATGTCATATTAGCTCGACCACCCTAGGGACCCTTTAAATATCTCCCATGCGGGTCACTCCTTGCGACTTCCCTGGCCTCCATGTTTCCTCGGGGCCAGGGGACCTTGTCAGGTGGGAAGTGCTGTACTCAACAAAGCCTTTTATTATTTCACACTTCGTGGCTCTGGCCCCTTCCTTCCTTCTTGGCAGGGAAAAATACCTTACATTTTGGTTCCGAAAATCTGGGAGGAGTTTGAGGTCTGCAAGGACCGCTCCTCTGCCCTTCCCCTCCGAGAAAGAACCAGGATCTCCAACCTTCCACCCACTTCAGCACACGGTGCGGTAAGTCCCCTGACTCCAGCCACCCTTGAGTTCTTTCTGCTGAGACTACCTGTCCGGAAACCGTAGCTACATCAGGGAAGTCTTTTCCGTTCCGAGTGAGTGTGTGCTCGTGGAGACGTCCCAAGCACATCCACTTTACCTTATCCGTTTGCGGCCAGAACTTGAGTTTGGGGATGCTGATACTCAATTCTGACCACTCTAAGGACTGAGGGTGGCCATGGGGATAGAGGAATCTCCCTCCTTAAAGAAGAAGAAACTGTTCTTCTTCTTCTCTGTGGCCAGGCCACAGAAGCCATTGAATTAACCTCCTGATGGGACTTTCGGTCTTAACACCCTCCCCAATTTAACTATCGCCAAAAAAGCTGGGAGCTGGTTGGCGATCCCTTACATACAGGGCTTCTAGTTATTCGTGCACCCGTCCTTAATTTCTGTGCCACCTATTCCACCACGCAAGCCCTTTTTCTGGCCAGAGAAACCTTACCTAAAACCTCCACTCCTAATCTTTCCTTCTCCACAACTCTCAACTCTCTCCCCCTCCTGCCTGACCCCTGGGGGTGCCACTCTCTCAGGACTTCTCTCTGGTCCCTCTGCAGACCTCTTTCGCTCAGGTCTCTTCCCTCTGAGAGTCTCCTTCCCTCCCTTCGCAAAATCCTGTTTCTTATTCACCACTAATAGTCTCTTTTTCTCCTCCCCTGCTGGCCAGGGGCCCCTCCCTTCTCCACTGTGTTCTTAAACCTCTCCTCCATCAGGTCATTCTCCACCTACTGTTGGCTCTTACACCTGTTTGCAGGACCCCAAGGCCCAACCCCAATTTTCTTACAGGATGTTCTGGCCCGGTCCTGCCTCTGGTTTCAGTGTTTCCTGCCGGATCTGGATGCCATGCTCTCCATGAGCTCCCCTCCTCTTATTCTCAAACCCCAAACCCCTACCCAGGACCTGTGAACACAGCAATTAAAGTTTCTAATGGTCCCAACTAGTAGAAACAGGCCAAGGCTGTTCTCCAGGCCTGCATGCAGTAGAAGGTAACACTCCAAACCCTGGCTCTTGTGGCAACCCTGAAGCCTGCAGAGCAACAGAGGCAAGGCACAGGAAGTTCCCGACCCAAGTCCAAGCCGCAAAGAGAAACCCCACCAGCAGCTTGTTTTAAGTGTGGCAAGTAGGGTCACTGGTCCTGGCAGGGCCCCTGCCTGCAGCTGCCCACTGAGCACTGCCCTGACTGCAAGCAGTCTGGTCACTGGCAGAGCGATTACCCCTTTGGGCAACAGGTTTTTCCTCAGCACCACTATGTGGAGGACAAGCCGCCCGAATGGGAGGCCAATCCAGCCAGGTGGGTGCATCACTCAAACTTCTAGGACACGGCCTGGACTCGGAGAATCCAGGGTATGCTGCAACTAGTGTGTAAGTTCATCTCATTTCTTGTGTACACAGGGGCTACTGTCTCTGTTTTGCCATCACACTCTGGACCTAATTCCCTCACGGGTCTCGGTTATGGGAATGAATGGGACCCCTTCCTTTCCTCTGCCTCAAGCTTGCCTCCATGCAGGACCACTGGCAGTTGGAACCACTGGACTCCACCCATCTCCAGCTCTCTAAAAGTCTGGACCCTACAAATCCCCCTATTACTCCTCTTTTTTTAAAAAAAAATCTTAGGACCACATCCGCAAAATTTCTCCAGTCACAGCCAAACAGATGTTCCTCCTGACACCCCTCAAGGCCAACATTGTCCAATCTCCCCCTCCCCACAATGTCCCTAATCAGCAGGAAGTAGCCAGATGAATAAATGGCACCCCTATTCTATTTAACACAAAAGGTCTGAATGTAAGGTCAGTGGGCAACGGAGGAAGGTTACGTGGGTTCCCTAGCCATGAACTTTGGCTAGGACCACCAACAACCAAGCACTCAAAAGAAACTTCCCAGGAGCCCTTTGGAAAAAAGCGACTATCCGTCAGCCAGTGAGATTTCACTACGTCATATTAGCTCGACCACCCTAGGGACCCTTTAAATATCTCCCACGTGGGTCACTCCTTGCAACTTCTTTGGCCTCCATCTTTCCTCGGGGCCAGGGAACCTCGTTGGGTGGGATGCACGCTTTACTCAATAAAACCTTTTATTATTTCACAGTTCGTGGCTCTAGCCCCTTCCTTCCATCTCGGTGGGGAAAAATACCTTACAGTATATAATTTCTGTTTCCACAAAGCTGTTTGGTGTAGCTTTATAGTAAAACATTCCTATTTTTTATAGCATGTTCATACTATAGTTACTTATAAAAGAAGAAAACTTTGGTGTTGGAAGTGAACCAAGATATCATCTTGTATAATGCATTCATTTGCAGAAGGGGACATAAAGCCCATAGGTTACACAAATTGCCAAAGTTTATTTAGCTAATTAATGACGATTAATGAAATTGTAACATTGTAACATAATCTGGCTCTTTTGCCTCACCCCTCCTCCCCATATTACAATGGGGTTGAAAAGTCCCAGAACAGTTTGTTTTATGCAATAACAAAGCTGAAGAGTTGACTAGATGTCAAGAGTTTTCTAATCTGGTCAGTTTTGGAAGTAATATAACTTCTTCTACACCTACTCTATCTGTATTAAATACCCAATAACCTTTGAATGAACTTAAATGTCTCCATGATCTTCAAATGACTTTTTCAGTGAATAAAGTTTTATTAAACATTGCCATTTCTCTGTTATCTTGCTCAACACTACATATACCATGGGGAAAACAACAGGAGACTAAAGTGAAAAACGTATATGAAAATATGTAATTGCAGAAGAATGTGGTAGATGTTAAAATAGAAGGATGTGATAGGTACTGTTGCCACAGACGGGAAGGAATGCTCAATTTCATCTGTTAGAGAGATCTTCACAGGTGAAACAACAAATATGGCATGTATTTGAATGTGGTTTTGTTTTGTTTGTCTGTGTTTTCTAATTTACCATCATATATCAAGGTATACTATAGAGGTTTTTGAGAGTTAGGTTTTCTTTAAGAAGTAATATGAACGATATTTTAAAATGACAATGCAGTACTTTTACTACTTTTTTCTTCATTTATTATACAAATACACAAGAATAGAATAAAGGAAATATGGATGCAAATGTTTTTCTCCATTCCCATTCTCCAAACTCTTGGTAGTATTCCTATCATTCAGGAAAAAAAACTAAACTCTTAGTGTAGTTGCTGAATATTTGGGTCATCAAGATCGATTAGAAAAGAACATGTGAAGAAGAAGAAGATCCAAAGAAGAAAGTACCTCTCGGGGGAGGAAGGATGATGAGGGACTGTAGGGATTTACACCAATGTGGAGCAGGAGAAGGGAGCTAAATCTGAGGCATTTGCTTTAAAAGGAAGAGAATCATTCTGAAACCCAGGAAAGAAGGGTTTATTTGAATGCTCACAAGCTCTGTGGCTACTGAGCCTTCCTTGTGCTGCTCTGAGGATCCAGGGACTCTATTTCTTTTTCAGCTTATGGCATTTCACTTATAACTGCTCATTAGAAGTAATGCTGGTTTACATCTCAAGATGTTGCTCGGAGGCGGGTGTTGTGGGTTAATTGTGCTCTTCCCACAGATTAATCTATTGAGGCCATACCCCACATGTGATGATAGTAGGGGATGGAGCCCTTGGGAGGAAATCAGAGTTAGATGAGGTCATGAGGATAGAGCCCTCATGATGGGATCAGTGGTTTAATAAGAGGAAAAGAGATATCAATCACTTGGTTTCTGTGAGGACACACAGTGAAGAGGACATGCCATCTGCAACCCAGGAGGAGAGCTCTCATTAGGCAACTGAATTAGATAGCATCTTGATATTAGATTTCCCAACCTGCAGAACTGTGAAAAAAAAAAATTTCTATTGCTTAAGTCATTTAGTCTGTTGTGTTTTGTTATGGCAGCCAGAACTGACTAAGACACCAAGTAAGTGAGTACCTGATAGGATGTAACTACTTATTCACATTTTCACTTTAAAGAAAATGTGGAAGGTTAAAAGCTAGATTGAACCAACCTGCGATGCAAGCTGATGGTCTTCCAGTTATGGAGAAGCCTATATTCTCCATAGGCTGGGAAAATGGAATGAGCTTTGACGCCTCTCCATGCCCTGCTAGCCTTTTCTTTCAGCTAAGTGGGCTTCTTGAATCTCAGATGTGAGAGTGCATATGTTGGCTATGTAAAACCCAGAAAATATCATACTGATAGGCTGAAACTTCTCTTCATTTCTATTATTGTCCATGAAAGAAAAATTTAAGATGTCAGATTCACAGCTACTAAACAATTATATGGCATGAGACAAGACATATACCCCCTTGAAATTCTGAAATAAGATTTCTGAACTGTTGAAAGTGAATTGTATAAGACTCAAACATTTTAAAAGGGAATTATTAACATGAAAACATTTGTTACCTAGGCGGTCACTCTTTGGCACAGCTGAAGAGCTCTTCATTAAGAATTAGCTCCTAGGAAAAGAATTAGAGCTTCACTGTTACCGTAGTGACCCAGAATATATGAAAGAATCTAGGCACACAGAGAAGAGAGTGGATAGTTTCCATAAGCAAAGAAAATTTGAAAAACCAACCATGCTTCTTTTCTTTACACTCAATTAAAGCATTTATGGTGAGGTGCAAAGAACTAGGTGTCACATCTGCCTTCTAAGGATATGTTCTCAGAAACAGTGTGGCCTCAAAGCCAGAACTGTGTGGATTCAGAGTAACTATAGCATTCCTTCTAATCTCCAAATTTTAATTTAATTTGCTGTCAATTGGAAGTATTAATATCTCAGGATAGTTCTGAGAAAAAAAATGAAAAAATGCATTTATATATAAGTATATACATCTATATATCTATATATAGTATATATATGCTGATTTCTATATATGCATACTTATATGTATGTGTATATACTAAGTGCATATATAATATATGTGTATGTGTTTATGCATATTCATATGTGTACACAGATATGTGAATACAGTATATATGTATACATGCAATGGTAAGATAAATGATAGATAGCTAGGTAATAGATAGAGTTAGCCCAATACTCAGTAAATGCTACTTGCCTTTCCCCATCCCCATTATTGTATTTGCTGGTATCTCCAAGAGATTGCTAGGCCCTTTAGCAGTATTACTTCCCACTTCAAACAAATGCAGGATCCGGAGCTACAAACTAGTTCTCTCTCACTGATTCTGTTCCATAGCAACATTGATCCCATTGGACTATAATTACTATTTATCTGCCCTGCCCTAGACAGGTGACTCTTGATGGGTGAGGACAGTGTTTATTCTGTTTCTTTCATGACATGGACAGGGACCAGCACTGAGCAGGCACTAGGTGAAGCTTGCTTGCCTTAAATATCTAAGTGAGTTGAATATCTAAGCGAATGAAGGAATGGATAAGTCAATTAATTTCCCATGTTTCCCCATCTATAAGATGCTCCCATGCATAAGATACACCTTAATTTTGGGGTCCAAAATTTGAAAAAATAAATGTGTTACATAAAATTATTGGACTCAAGTTTTATTCATCATAAAATTCATACAACTCCTCATCACTGTCAAAACTCCCATCCATTAGCTTGTCCTCATCTGTGTCTGATTACGAATCTCTGTCTTCATCAACGAGCACAAAAACAAACAGGAAGAAGTAAGAAATGCAAGTAAAAAAAATCTACAACCACTGTATAAGATGCACCCCAAATTTTTCCAAAAAAGATGCGTCTTATAGATGGAGAATTACATAACAGGAAACGTTCTTTAGACTTGCTTTGTAATCATGATGATGAAATATTCAAGAATGAGTAAAATGTGGAAAGTGATAAGTGGCTTTGGAGAGTGTCTCCCCTCCTCAGTCAGGAGCTCCAGGTCAGCGCTGGGAAAAAACCCAGTCCTCAGGAGTCTACACCACCAATGCCGGCAAGGCGTACAGTGCTAACAAAAATAATAAAAGACAGAGTGCTGGAGACTGGGCTAAAGGACAGAGCACATTCACATTGTAAATAGACTTTCTAATTGTTTTTTAATGCTGCATGTTTTACTTTTCAGACACAGGGCAGGAAAGTCCAGTACATCTGCAGGGCCTGACTCTTGGGTCCCCGCCATGGCTTCTGGAGATGATGACTCACTGAAGGTTCTGGAATGTTAAAATGGAATGTATTTAATTTGCAAAATAGCTAAAAAAAGAAAAGCAAGTACTTCTATGAGTAATACTCAACATCCGCCCCTGCCATCTATCCCTCCCCAGGTTGTGGCTTCATTCTTCTGGGATAATAAAATCATAAATGACCATATTCAAAGTTCAGGCTGGCACCATTAGATGCAACAAACACTTTAGTGACCCCGCAGGCTCATAGGCAACTAACTGTGCATCTTGTTCTCACAACAATCAACTTTACATCCTCTATTGTATTTCTACAAAACAGCTCCATGAAAAATACTAATTGATCTTGAGATAGCTGCAATTTAGACACAAAACAGCTTGTAGCTGCCCTGTCGCCAGGGATTCCTAGAGGAAGCCAAGAGGTAAGGTGATTAACGACACCAGCAAGGAGCACTTTATCTCAAATAAGATGCTTATGTAAGACAATCTGGCTTTTGCAACTTTTTTTCTGCTGTGTTTTATTAGAGGTCAGAGGAAAGTGCATGTGTAGGTGAGGTCCCCCTGGTGCTCTGACTTATTTTATGGCTCTGTTCTCCAGCTAAGTGGCAGAGGCACAGAGCAGAGGAAAGCACACTAGACTTGTAGTCAGAAGCACTGTACTGGGACCTCAGCTTTGCAAATCTGGGCACATCATTTGACTCCTCAGAGACTCAACGTCTTTGTCTGAATGATAGTCTATGCCTTGACTTTTCCTGTGTGTACCACCAGTGTCCTGTCTAAACCTATCATTTTGTTCTTTATTAATAACCTCTATTAGCAAAAGTTGAACATGTTCTCAAACAAATATGTACATATACATTTGTATATCATATATATATGTTATATATATATCAATATATTGCTTTTATATATATTATTGCTTTTATATATCATACATGTTAACTGTAAACAAAAATAGAACTTTTCAGAATTGGACATGGAAATAAAAAAAGCTATATTTTCTGCCAACCCCTAACTTCCTGGACCCTGGTGAACACACCCACCACTTTGAAAACTATACTCTGGACCTAATAGATTATTTATATTTCTCTAAATGTGACACTTTTTTCTCATAGTCTTGATACTCAATGTATAGTTCATGGACACATCAGCATCACCTAAGATACATTAGATTGAAACTCTCAGGTCTCACTCTGGACCTGCTCAATCAGAATCTGTGCTTTGAAAAGATCTCCAGGTAATTGGATATGCACCAATATCAAGCCTTTTCTTTGAAATATAAATCCTTCTTGTGAGGGTCCAAAGAAAGCTTGCTTACCTTCTACAGCTCCCAGAGCACACAGGGGTTAAATGTTCCTTCCCTGACCACCACATATCCCTGCAACTAGAGACCTTCATATTTCTCATCCATGTTCCTTTATGTGGTCTGGTATGGTGACATCTCTTAGATACCTACTAGACTCTGAGCTCCTGATTATTTTTTTTTTTTTGTATTTTTCTGACGCTGGAAACGGGGAGAGACAGTCAGACAGACTCCCGCATGCGCCCAACCGGGATCCACCCGGCACGCCCACCAGGGGCGATGCTCTGCCCACCAGGGGGCAATGCTCTGCCCCTCCGGGGCATCGCTATGCTGTGACCAGAGCCACTCTAGCGCCTGGGGCAGAGGCCAAGGAGCCATCCCCAGCGCCCGGGCCATCCTTGCTCCAATGGAGCCTTGGCTGCAGGAGGGGAAGAGAGAGACAGAGAGGAAGGAGGAGGGGGGTGGAGAAGCAAATGGGCGCTTCTCCCATGTGCCCTGGCCGGGAATCGAACCCGGGTCCCCCGCACGCCAGGCCGATGCTCTACCACTGAGCCAACCGGCCAGGGCCTGAGCTCCTGATTTTAAAGACATTATCTGGAATGTATTGGCCAGTCTTCTTGGTGTGCCATAATATTCATTGAAATAAAATTTCAAAAAAAAGTCCATTGTCAGAATCAAATGAGATGATGTGTATGGAAAGATAATTATTTATTCATTCATTCATTCGAGAAACACTCCTTGAGCAACCATCAAGTGCCAAATCCCCAGGTGCGTACTAGAAAGAAGACAGGGGCCACAGTCCTCCTTCGGGCTCTCAAATCTAGGGCACAAAAAAGTTATGATTCTCATTGTCTTTCCTTGGTCATTCTAGCCAGTGTTTCTGCTCCAGGCAATTCAAAGAGTAAAAGGCAATCTGTGGAGTTTAGGTGCTCAGTTTTCAGACTGCTATTGAGCTGAATAGTTTTCCTCATGGTTTTCCTTGGATCCCAGAATATCTTCCTATACCCCAGACCTTCTTCTTCTTTTGGGGTTCAGCTCTTTGTTTTTCCAAAAGAAATGGAAACTTGTTTACATTTTAAGGGAGAAACCCAATAAATAAACCCAGTAAATGGCTGAGTAAGTATTTACAACGATGCAATAGAAGAGGTCTTCATGAAATGTTATCATTCTTTTCATTGGAAAGATCCTCCTTATATTGACCTTTATTTCATGGTTTGATGAAATTACCTCCAATTACAAGGAAAAAAAAATGTTTAAAATGAATTCCGCACTACTACCATAATGTAAAATTTCAGGGTACTTGGTATCCTGGCCTAAATAAAAACTGGAAGCCCAGAAAAGCATGCTTTAAAAAAAAAACAGACTACACCATATTTGGAAGGCCATCTGTCATAATAGAAGAATTAATCTCTAAATAAACATCTCTAGTTAATTCCAACAGCTCAGAGCACTTAACGCACACAGCCAGCTGCCCAGTCCCAGCTAAATAAAGAGATCACTAGTCCCTGGTTACAATACCGGAACTGGAGCATAGGAGGGACAGAGCTCTCCTGTAGACTCCCATTCCCATATGATGCAGTAAGAGCTTTCACTCTTCAGTCACCAGCTTTTATTTTATACACCACCTTCAGTAGCTTCTATCCCAGCTGGATCTGCCAGCTGGGATAGTGTGCAGCACCCTAGATAAATTTTCTTTGAGACATGGCCTGTCATCTATAATTTTAATGCAATATTTTGTAAGTGCTTAGTCATAGATTAACTTTTAGCTTAGTACAGCTATAGTTTCTTCCCTACACTACTTATGTCGTTCAGACTAGTTTGGAACATAGCAATGTTGGTGCACAGCTCTAGGTGAATGGCATTCCCTGGAATGTTCAGGGAATGTATAAATTGTTCAGGGCACAGTTTATACTACACTCATGGCAGCCCTGTTTTTACTTTTTCTCAATTTTGCCCTGAAGCTTACAATTTCAGTTTTATTGTTTTATGTGTTTTTGTCTAATTTAAATTTGTAGACTGTTTTTATAGGTAACATTAATCTCAAAAGACTGGTTTTTTAATGGAAATGTTTTATCATAATAGCATAAATGGTGTCATGATAATTACCCTTTAAAGAGGGAGCAGAGAATGAGTCATAGTGGGGGACTCATTAATTTTCCTGTCTCTAACACCAAGATTCACATCCAGCTCAGAGAGAGAGGCCAAAAGCCATATCAATCTCTGCTGTGAATATTTAGCATAGTGAAATGGAATGTCACAAAGCAAAGAGGAAGCAGGCTGCCCTGCCACCATTGCGACCTTGCAACAACAAAATAGAAATGTTAATTACTGTTCAGATTATCATCCTGCAATAATGTCTTTATTATGGTAATCACTAAATTTTAAATAAAATTAAACACACTAAATCAGATTCTGAGCAGATTCTATTGCTTGAGTTTGTAAAGATACCTACTCAAAAATGTGTCTTTGAGAGTAAAATGTCCTGTATATAGTCATTTATTTTGCCATTTCTTATGAATAAGTATTTTGCATAAAGAAGTCTAGACTGTAATATACAGAAGTTATAGTCCAAAGCACTGAGCTTTGGGAAAAAAAATAAATTTTTAACCCCATGCCACATAATATATATTTGTTTGTTTTGTTTTTTAAAGATAAGGAGGGAAATGAGAAGCATCAGTTAGTAGTTGTATCGCTTTAGTTGTTCATTGATTACTTCTTATATGTTCATTGACATAGAGTGGGGGTCCAGCTGAACCAGTGACCCCTTGCTCAAGTGCCTAACCTTGGGCTCAAGCCAGCAACCTTGGGCTTCAAGCCAGCAACCTCTAGGCTCAATTAGGCAACCATCGGATCATGTAAATGATCCTGTATTCAAGCCTGCAACCCTGCCCTCATGCTGGTGAGCTTGTGCTCAAGCAACATGAGCTCTCACTCAAGCCAGTGACCTTAAGGTTTTGAACCTGGGACCTCAGTGTCCCAGGTCAATGCTCTACCCATTGTGCTACCACCAGTCAGATGCCACATATTATAATTTTAATAATTATAATTTACAACAAATTTTACATGAAGATAAAAATAATTATTCATGGAATATATGGGGAACTAGATTTTAAATAAGTAAAATTTATTTATTCTAGTTATTATTTCTACCAAGTGGTGCACAGTAATTGGGAAATGTAAACTATGATAAATGATTGAAGGGAAAACTTCAATAATTTTTAACAATGGTTTAAAAGAGGTTGTAACAAAACACATGCTAATATTTTAAACAACATCTGATTACAGAATTGGGGTCCAACTGAATAAGATTCCTTAAATTTTATTATATTACTTTTACAGACAAGTGAAATAAACAATAGAATTATCATCTTTGTTTATTAGGCTATATGTTTTCATATTGTGTATTTTTCCTTATATAATGCATGTAATACATTCACAAATATCTAAGATATAGTTTAAAATTATGAGTTTTCATAATAAAAACTATGATGTGAATATGCATTCTGCAAATTACTAGCTATATGGTCTTGGGAAATTTTTTAATCTTAGCTTCCTTAGTTGTAAAATGTGAATAATGAAATTGACCTCCTGAGAGAGCGCTGAATTTTTGTAAAGCTCTGAGTACCTAGAAAATTTTATTTCTTTCGGCATGTGGTCTCAGCCTAACCAGAAGGTTGGAGGTCTGAGTAATGTAGGCAAACAATCTCTGTTTACACCAATTCCACACAGATTTTCAGTTTGCATTTTCCTCTGCCTCTTTCTGGATTTACTTTCTTTGGTGCTGAAGAATATGCATGGTTCAATCTTCTCTTCAAAGTCTAGCTTTGGATTTGGGCTATAGAGAGTAAAATAAGTCATTCCCTTCAGCTTGCTTTGATCTAAAGACATATTGATCTAGGTATATTAGCCAAAAAGAAAAATGCTTGTTAAGAGTTTTCTATATGGCTGTGTGGTCCAAAAAAGCCAGTTTAACAAGGGTCATCTTGCTTGTGGTTTGCAGGTCATAAGCCTCACTGGGAGGAAGCTCATTCACACAGGATTCAACTACAACCAGGTTCTCTGTACCAACATCTAACACTGCGCCAATATTTAAGAATTTGTATATACTGTATTGACTTTTGTTTTAACTTTTAATTTTGTGGGAAAATAGATAAAATATAAAATTCCCATCTTAACCATTCTTAACTATATATGGGGGGTCCTCAGTTTACAACAGTCTTGATATATGACGTTTCCAGTTTACGACGTTCACTCCCATAAAAACTTAAGAAAATTGAGACGTGAGTGTTTTGGCTTATGACATTAGCGTCATACTTTTTTTTTACACTCATTTTTTGTGATTTTTTTCTGTTAGTACAGTACAGTGTACAATACAGTATATTTATATCCTTTTCTTTTTTCTGTAGCTTAATTGTGTTTTTATGTTCTAGATTATGATTTTTCAATTGTGTTAGAATTAGGATAGGTAAGTGATTTAGGCTAGGGTGTATTTCAACTTACACCAAAATTCAGGGTACATCACTGTTGTGGGAACAGAACTGTGTTGTAACCCGAGGACCCCTTGGTAAGACTGTGTAACCATGTTCTTTCCCTGTGTGTCTTTATCCTCAGCTTCCTATGCCAACTGAGCCCTTCTTTTCACCTCTACAAACCTTTCACCCTGTAATGTTCAACTGCTTTGTACTTCCAGAAGCCTTCCTGTCCTTCCATAAAAATCAAGGTCTTTCCTGTGTATACCCTAATGCCTTCTGCTTACTTATAATCATTACATCAGTACTGACTTGCCTTCCTCAAAAGATGATGGCTATTTGAGATCAGACTTGTCATAGTCTTCCTTGCTTTCCCAATAGCTAGTTTCTAATAGGAATCATCAGTGAGTTGGATGAATGAATGAATCAACCTATTATCTAATTCATTTCTCTGTTTACCATGGCAAAGATGTGTCGATATTTCACTGGAATTACTCTAATACTATATAATTTTCACTATTTTAATCATGAGTTGAAAAATATTTTAATTATAAGCTGAAAGACTAGAATCTCTTTTGCTCTACAAAATGAATTAATTTTCAATGTAACACATATCTTTCTTATTTAGTTAAGTAGTAACAAAAGAGAAGGGAGAAAGTAGGCTAGGACAGATTAAGCCTGGAAGATTCAGGGAATAGCCACATTGCTTGCCAACATGATCAACATCCTTCTATTTCCCTACATGGGGACAGTGGACTTGTTAGCTAGGATTATGAAGGGAAAGATAAAACAGTATAAAAAGTCCTTTTGTTGAGCTTCTGCACAGTAAAAGCCAAAATGGTGCAGGGAGTGGTCTTTCTACTATGAGACATGGGCAGGAGGAGCCAAAATACCAACCATAAAAGGAAGAGTCTAATCTGAGAAAATCTGGGAAAAGGATTGCATAAAATAAGGGCAAGGAACTCAGAAGATTCAAGAAAAGGGTTCTATAGGGGAGGGCCTTGCACAAGTCATGAAGGATTAAGAAGAAGCCTGGTTAGTTTGAAAGAGAATATTCCTTCCCAAACTAGAGGAAATATCGTGAACCAAAGGCTCAAGTTTCATTCATTAGCTTGTTGGACTGTGTGTTCTTTCTCTATAGCTGCCTTGGTGGCTTGACAGCAGGGGGACCCATGCACAGACTGAAGCGCAGTGCCTATAGAGCCAGAGCACAACTGGGAGCAAAGAGTGCTGGATACCAGAGCCAGGGTGATGGCATTACAGTCCTGGATCCTGCCCTTCCCGGTGGGCACTTGTGCTCACCAGGCCCAAGACTTCTTCCACAGAAACGTCTTGGAGGAAACGCAGGCACCTGGGAGCATTCTTTTGTTTTCGCTTCAATAAATCTTGCCACAGTTGCTCACAAACTTCTATGTGTGGGACCCCAAAATGTTTTTCTTGTGACTCCATGGAAGAATCTTATATCCACAGGCAATGATTTTATATAAAATATATGAAGCATATTTAATATAAAATTACCCTAGAGTTTGTTTGCGCTTATACGCAATAAAGTACTATTCTGATAGAACAAGAGATAAACAATAATGGAAGGAGCAACCCAGTAATATTTATGCAATAAAGAAGAAAATCAACATCTTTATAATTTCTTTGATGGTTAAATGTATAACACTGATGTGGCAATTCTCTACAAATTGTTTTGCCTCGTTTTATTTTGGTGAGAATGTGGCTTTTGACACTGAAATATTCCATATTACTGCAATACTCCATATTATTCCTTAGCAATAAAAATTTTATGTGTCTAGCTGTATTCCCCCAGACCTGATGCCACACAAATGGTTAATGAAGCTCAAGGCTTTTTCTTAATGATCCCTTTTATTGACTTTTTAAGATTCAGTTATTTTTGTTATTGTACCTTTCCAAAATTTAGAAATGATACCCTTTCATTGAAGGGGGTATTTAGTTCTCCATTGAGAACTAAAATCTAAATTATTCTCTGGGACACATTCAGTTAAGAAGTAGAAAATAGCCCATGTATTATTTTTAGGCATCAAATGGCAATAATGCAATGGCTTATGTCAAAATGGCTTTTACTTTCATCCTAAGAGGTCTATTGAAGTAAGAAGAAAAACTGACCCCAGATTTTTCCTGAAGAATCCTGATGTCTAATATGGTGTTCATGGGTCCCATATGTGCACCCACACTTATCAAATCAGGTACCTTGTTCTTTGCTCCAAAATAAAACGATGTGATTATAATCAATGTTGGTGTCTTCTAAAGTTCTGTTTTTATTATATTGTTTGAATTTTTTAAAATCTATTTTAGAATAACATTTTCCCCTTCTGCTTCGTATCTTCCTTATTGTTTCTCAGAGTAAGCAGTAAAAAAAAGGTAATGTCATAGCAATAAAAGGTTCAAAACCAATCACTTCAACAACCACATTCTTTTAAAGATGAGACAATGACAAAAACAAACAAACAAACAAAAACATCATAAAATTAACCAAGGTCATAACCAAAGCAGTTAGGAAATATCCCTTTTTACATGTTCTCCTTTCACACCCTTCACTGAAGGGAAGTTTCAGGCCTAAACATGAAAATGGGTGTTTATGGAGTTAGCTGAGGACCATCGTACTTTACACAAATGATCTCACCTAATCTTTACAACAGCGCCATGGCAGATGTGGCAGCTGGACTGAAAGAGATAAAATAATTCGCCCATAGTTAAGAAATTAATACCATTTAAAGGTGAGAGTCCAGCCAGGCCTGTCAAACTCCAAAGTCTTTTAATGATACAGTGATTCTTCAGTAAGGTCCTTCAAAATCACTAAAAATCTTGAATGAGGGAGACATTATTCTGCTTTTATGAAGACCTCATAAGAATACATTTATTTATTATCTATTCCAACATTGCACTTTATTGTACAATAACCTGAGATAAGTTATTATTCATAAAAATTTTATAACATGTTACTTCTGCCCTGGCAGACAAGACTTTCTCAAAGTTAAACTCCATTCTTAGTGCAGGGTCACAGAAGACTTCCCTTTTGTCCCGATTATTGCTGTAGACAAATGCTGAGGCCAGCTGTCTTCCCGCCACACTCCAGACAGATGGCAATCTCATCTGGAACATCTCCTTGCTTTTTGTGATCACACGCTTACTTTCAAATACCTACCCACCCCTACCCCCTGCTTTGTCTCCTATTTATTTTCTAACTAGGACCTATTTTAAATTGTAAACATAATTGTACTTTTATGGGTTAATGTGCTCACTTCAGAATCACAGCCAAACTTTTTATTTCTTTGAGAATTGTGACTGGTTCAGGAATATAGACACACCTGTGGAGAGCCAGTGACCCATTTGTCCACTTAACAATATGTTTGGCAGTAAATGTAATTGTAAATGTAGCAGTGCAGGTCATTGTATGAGGGAGGGAAATGTAGTACTGATACAAGCAGTCATGTTTATTCTACAGCTACACCAATTACTCAAGTCTTTGTATATCCAGAGCTGCAGCAATAAATTGTTAAATATGCATACAAGAATTCAGAGAGGACTTCCGTCCCTTTTCGTGCAGTGGACTCACACATAATTTTTAAATGGTTTTCATATCTAGTTTGAAATGGAGAGTCTGTTTAGGTTCAAATTCAGTTTGGTATTTCATGGTCCTGAAAAAGAAAATGAACTTAAAAAAAATAGAATAGGGTTTCAGTCTCTGTTAATGGCATACAAAGTGCCAGCATGCATGGGTTTGACATAAAATCTAAAAGATAAATTTAACTGATGTGTTTTCCAGTTAAACATTAGCTTTAACATGGATTGTGAGACTCTAAAGTTTCACAAGGGCAAGCCTGTAATTGAGACACACAGTATTTAAAACAGGTGGAGACCATGCATAACTTCCCTTGGAAGTTTAATGCCATAGCAAATAATTTAAATAGAATTTATTGGGCAAATAAGGAAAAGCCACTCCAGATTAAGTCTTACAATTTTTACTAAGGCATTTATATAGTGCTTCTTATTTCTATAATAACTGCTATCACAGTTATACTGTTTCACAAATATCTTTTTCTCCACTATTAACAGTCTCATTTCTTTGAAATATATCCAAGATTAGACAGTAAGTCTGGATATAAAGCACATAAAAGGCCAATGTCAAAATCTTGTGCTCATCATTTACACAGGAGACACTTTAAAACTGGATTTCAAGCCCAACAAAAGTTTCTTAGGTAGAGTAGACATTGCATCCTTAAAAGACCTGTATCAATGACACTGAACACAATGGTCTCTGGTATTTATTCTCTTCAGCAGAGAGGCCCTGGTCATGGAAACACGTCATAGGACTCTTAACGTTAAGGAATCACCAAGTCGTAGTAAGAATGGTTGAAAATATGTATGGAGCACTCACCTAGCCAATGGTTCATGATTTTCCACAATACCGTAATTCAAAAAACTTAACTCAGTTTTTTAAGCAATTGTTTTCTATTACCTATGACATAGAACACAGTTTCATATTCAAGGAACTTACAGTTTAAAAGGTCACTAAGATAAAAATAAACATTTATTCAACAGAAATATGCTCTGCCTTCCTTCCCTTGCAAGTGTCAGGTTCTTGGTAAAGTTATATTAAATAGAAAGGTGAATCAAAGATTGTAGAAATCTTATTGGATAATGGAAAAACAAGGTGAACTTTCTGGAGGCAAAGCAGGTCAAATGAATGATAGACAGTAACTTAGTAGAGAAATGCTAAGCACAGGAATTAGCTAAGGAACGTCTTTAAAACTATCAACATCTACCTCCAAATGTGATGCTAAAGGTCACAGAGAATGGCTCTTTAATATAGCTACCTGGAGCAATCTGTGAACTACGCATTTAGAAAGAAGTTGCTAAGAAAATAATTTGAGTGTTTATAAATAATGGGCAATACATCCCTTAAAAACAATGTCTTAGAGACAATATAAAGTGAAGAAAAATAAAAACAATGGACTTTTGAGCAACGTGGGTTTGAACTGCGCAGGTTCAGTTATATGTAGATTTTTTTTCAATAAATATGCCATTGGCCCTCTGTATCCCCAGGTTTCTTACCCATGGATTCAATCAACCTAGAATCAACCTAGAATCAATCCCCTGGAGACACTGAAGGATGACTGTCATTAAGTTGTTTGGGGAGTCAAAAAGTTATATTCAGATTTTCTACTGTATGTGAGAGTCAGTATCCTTAACCTCCATGTTGTTTAAATGTTAATTGCATTACTAGTAAGAAAAACTAACTCCACAGGCTGTGAAGATTATGAGACACATAAACACAAGTAAATTGACTTACACAGAGCAAGAGAAGAAGAAGAAGAAGAAGAAGAAGAAGAAGAAGAAGAAGAAGAAGAAGAAGAAGAAGAAGAAGAAGAAGAAGAAGGAGGAGGAGGAGGAGGAAGAGGAGGAGGAGGAGGAGGAGAAGGAGAAGGAGAGGAAGAGGAAGAGGAAGAGAGAAGAAGAAGAAGAAGAAGAAGAAGAAGAAGAAGAAGAAGAAGAAGAAGAAGAAGAAGAAGAAGAAGAAATAAACATCAGTGACCCTCCATCCCAATCCCCTCCGGTACATGCAGGCTGAGTGCCATGGCCACTGTGGCACCTACAGCAGCTATCATCAATGGGACCAAGAGAAAGGTCCACATACCATACAACTGAGCCTCCCTCCCCTGGCAGAGAATACCGACTAGGCCGGATAGCAGCTCCTTCCAAGAGACAAAGACCTCATCTCTCCTGTCCATTATATTCACTCCTGTATTTTGCTCTACAACCCCACATTTCTCCCCTCCCTCCTACATATTTGCACACTGTCCTCTGGAACTTCAGTTTGGTGATCAGTCACTTGGCTACATCTTTAACCATGTTTCATAATATTTCTTCCTTTCCTCTTGTTATATTGAAAGCTTTTGTTCTCCAAAGATAACAGTTCCCTTGCATTCTCTCAAGTTGTGGTTTTTATTCTGTCCCTGAAGTCAGGAAGTAGGAGCAGAATTCCTGCCCTTTTAATTTTCTGAGTGTGCTTATCCCAATGCACTTACTCTGTAAAATCTTTCTGGTTTTCTGAGCTCTGACACTCTCCCAGTCTCCAGAGTGCAGGCTCCTTGCTGTGGTCTCAGGACTTCCAAGATACTCCCTTCCATTCAGTGAGGACCCTTCCACATGGTTCAGTCTTCCTCCACATCCTTTATTCAGCTCTGATTCCAGGCTGCGTCAGTGTCTACGTGAAGATGCTCTACCTCCTTAGACTTCAAGACAATGACTTCCTGGACAAGAATTTTCTTCTCTTTGCTCTATGGTAGCCACTCTTCCCAATCTCCTTCTTGCCGTCTTCAGTCCTCCTACATATATAATTAATCTTACTTTTTTCAGTTTTAGTTTAAATGTCACATATTATTTGTGTATATGCCTCTAAGTAGAAGCAGAATCACCATTACCCTTAGAAACTAGCAAGCGTGGTCCTGCTCTGTACTCCCATACTACAGGGCTGCTCAGTCAGCCCTAACCTTGGAATGAAGAATTCAAATGAAGACTTGCCCAAATGACCCAGAACCTGTTGCTAAAACCTCCTCTAGGCACTGTCCATCCCAGAGAGTAGAATCGTACCTCTGCTGTGAACAGCTCTGGGAACAAGGTGCAGCCTGAAATCTGATCTGCGCAGTGCATGGGAATGGGTAATGAAAGAAGATTGAACTGGGTATGAGGTCTACACACCTGTGCATAAGGCCTTTCGTGCACAATAGGAGGATGCTGAGATAGAAAGAAAAAAGCGTTTGTGCAGGCCAAGGGTCTGCCTGTGCTATCACCAGACCATATACGAGAGAGTGAGGATTACTTGTGCAGGACCATCAAATGGCTAGAATGAGTGACATGGAACATGTTCTCATCTGTACTGTAAAACTGAATAAGTGTCATAGAATATCTCTCATTGCCTCATGTATAACTTTTCACAACAGGAAAAGAACTTGAAAGCTCTTCCAATAGAGGTTAATAGCCCAGATTGGAAATACCTGAAACCAGCACAGAACAGTGGTAACAGTAAGGAGACAGAGTGAGTAGATTTTCAGAACAAAAAGAATAAAAGGCCTGATTTCCAACAAATTAATTCGGTAAGCGCAATGCATACCCCATATTCAGGTAACTTAAAATGCTTCCTTTCTGAATCATAAAGTACAATTCTTGTTTTACTGAGTGTTTTCTCATTACACATTATATTCCTTAAATTAATCTAGTCGCTAGACTCTATATTAACTCTCAGTTTTACAGATGGCTTAAAGGCCTATAAGCAATTACAGAAGTTGAGTCCTCTAGCACTGAATACATAGATTAATGTTCAGCAAACTAATTAAGGTTAAAGAGTTTTGAGCCAAATGTCACCCTAGAGGTTTTTGAAGAAGTCAGAAAAACTTATCACAACCTTTGCTTATAAGTTTATAATCAAAAACATTTTCAGGGTAGAAAATAAAGACCAAGTTGACATTCCTGAAGTAAATTTATCACTGACGATAATCATCTTCATTACTCAGAATATAGAGACTTTGAGGGTCCAGGCTATTCCTGGGCAGTCCACTTGGTACGCTAGGAAGACAAGCCACTAAAACTTTGAATCACTAAATGGTAAACTGCTCACTCGAAGAAATGTATATAATATCCAGAGTTATAACCAGGAAAATGACAATGAAGAAAACAAAAGATCTTGACAAAAATATGAAACCTGAGATGACACCTTACTTTTCATCATTGGAAATCTCAATCAATTCACGTTTATGCTACATTAAAAAAATGCTGCGCTTCAAACATTAATCAAAGGAATTCAAAGTTTTGAAAAAAAAACCCACCTCAAGTTGTAGAAGAAATCAACATTTATAATGATAAAGCTAATAATAATTAGAACCACTGCTATGAAGAAAAGTTACAAAAGGTTATTCTATAAAAGCAAATGCAGCCTGACCTGTGATGGCACAGTGAGTAAGTGTCGATCTAGAACCCTAGGCTTCCCTGATCAAGGCACATAAGGGAGTTGATGCTTTCTGCTCTCCCCCCTTCTCTCTCTCTCTGTCCCCTCTCTCTAAAATGAATAAATAAAATCTAAAATAAAAAAAAATGCAAAATGTCATTTAGAACATCAAAATGACTTACTGTTGTGTTCATACTTTTGTTATTGTGTTTAGATTAGCATTTCTTGAAAAAAAATACCGCATTGCTATTATATGTTTGCAATCTTTTAAAGTGTCCTCTTTTTCTCACTGATATGACAGTTTCACTCTAGTATTGAATTTGATTTAGAAAGAGCACCCTCGTTGCCTCTGCTGAGATCCCTTGGTGTTTCACCAACACACATTCCACAACCATTACTTTCTCTGGAACTGGTTTGTCTCTGTCCCATCAGTGACCAATGGCAATGCTTCTGTATCTTTGATAACATTTCATTATCATAGAGACATACCACAACTGATGGCTTCAATCATATTTACGATTGAAATATTTCTAGAGTAGATTCGAGTGTCGTGTGTAGGCAAGCATTGTGAATGAGTTTGCAGGGAGTACCATGTAATGTTTCATCTCCTGAATGAACACAGCCAGCCTAACTAAACAATGTCCCATAAGAATCTGTGAACTTTGTCCCTTTGTGGGTGGTGGCCTCCTATTCTCTTACTAGACTCCAGTGCTGCGTGATTCTTGACACCATCTACTCCATGTTCATCAACTAAACTGCAGCAGATGTAGCCCTAATCTCTTCCATGTGGAGGGAAATATCATTTATAAGTGCATTGAGGACTTCTGCATCTTTTGCTATGGCAGCTGGAAACTTTAATTTTCTCCACACAAAATACATGCGATATGGGTGTGAAATTACAGAAGGTTGTATTAAGTCACCAGTTCTGGCACCTCATTAAACACTTTGCAATGTATTTTCTATTTAAAGAAAAAAAAAACTGGACCACATGCATGAACTTGAATGTTGTGCACATGATTTTCAAATATTCTGATAGTTATTTGTATACAATTTCTCCTAATTTTAGTATCTTCAGTCAGAGGCTGTATTAGGCAATAGGAAAATGAATTGTGAGGTTAGGATGGAAGATATTAAAGTACAATAAATATTCCTAATACTAAATGACTTAGTAAGAAGGATGCCAGTTGTTTGCAGTCTTGGATTCCAAAAGTGATTTCTTGTTCTGACAAAAGGTATAATGTCTCTTTAAAATGTATGTTCTCAAGTAGCAGAGGCTAGCTCAACACATTTTTTAACAAAATAGTAAAAGGCCAAATATATTGTCAAATTAATTTAATGTGTGTGTGTGTGTTTAATGGAACACAATGAAAATAGCACAATGGAGTTAAAGCAAATGTGCAAGTACTGTTTGATGAGTCTGCTCTGTGTTCTTCATCAGAAGGAGAAAATGAATGGAAATGATGGTGGGGATTCTTCTCACCATTCTTCTCAGGAAGTACCTGTTTTAAGTGAGGATGAGACCAAAGATTGAATCTGTTGATACCTCAGTGGATCCTTTCTCTTTGCCTTTAAATTATGATCAGGCTGCCACCAAAATGTCCATAAACACAAAGCAATCACTCAACAAAAGAATGAAGATTTGATATAATTTGAGAGAAAAAAAAACAGACTATTTCAATAGTAAGACCTTCTTTTATGTGACACCTTCCTAAGAGATCTTTAACAGTAATTTTATCTATGTACAATTATTTCTGACACATTAATTTGAAAACCTAGTCCTCCTGAAAGATGAGATAGATCCATTATGTAAAGATCCAATACTTTCATATGGGTGCTTTATTATGATCTGGGCTAAAATTGAATTCCTAGGCCAACAAGAAGGAAGACTCAACATATAGTCCCTTAAAAGCTTCACTATATATTTGAAATGATCTAAAAGAACTGATTAAATGTGTTTTTTTACATTTTTAAATCACAAATCTATACCTGCTCATCTTTGAAAGCACAGTAATCACAAAAAGCTTACCCAGATACATTTTTGTACATTTATTTCCAATGTGATAACATATTTCAGATATTATTTTATATCTTAACATTTTTCAGACAATATAACTTAAAAACATTCTATTGGCAATATTTATATTCATATTCAATGTGATTTTAATGAGTCTTAATTATTACATCTTAAGATCACAGACATTTATTTAACAATCTCTTATTCTACTTTTAGGGCATTAATACTTTATAATTTTTATTAAAAATTATAAAAGTCATACATCAATGCATCTTTTTTATAAAAATTCTGGGTATTTCTTTAGGCTATATTTCTAGAAGTAAAATTGCTGATTCACGGGAAATGAAAACTACTTAGTCTGTTGATGTTTGGATGCTGATATCTTCCAAAAAGATTGTACAATTTACCCATAACAGTAGTTGATCAGTGTCCCTTTTTAATTAATCCCAACAAATTAATTATTTTATGAGCATCGTAATTATTATTTTTTTTTTTTTGGTTTTTATCATTTTATTTTTTTAATGGGGTGACATCAATAAATCAGGATACATATATTCAAAGATAACAAGTCCAGGTTATCTTGTCGTTCAATTATGTTGCATACTCACCACCCAAAGTCAGATTGTCCTGTCACCTTCTATCTTGTTTTCTTTGTGCCCCTCCCCACCCCCTATCCCTCTCCCATTCCCCCCTCCCCCCCGTAACCACCACACTCTTATCAATGTCTCTTAGTTTCACTATTATGTCCCACCTACATATGGAATAATACAGTTCCTGTTTTTTTCTGATTTACTTATTTCGCTTCGTATCATGTTATCAAGATCCCACCATTTTGCTGTAAATGTTCCGATGTCATCATTTCTTATGGCTGAGTAGTATTCCATAGTGTATATGTGCCACATCTTCTTTATCCAGTCATCTATTGATGGGCTTTTTGCTTGTTTCCATGTCCTGGCCACTGTGAACAATGCTGCAATAAACATGGGGCTGCATGTGTCTTTACGTATCAATGTTTCTGAGTTTTTGGAATATATACCCAGTAGAGGGATTGCTGGGTCATAAGGTAGTTCTATTTTCAGTTTTTTGAGAAACCACCATACTTTCTTCCATAATGGTTGTACTACTTTACATTCCCACCAACAGTGTATGAGGGTTCCTTTTTCTCCACAGCCTCTCCAACATTTGCTGTTACCTGACTTGCTAATAACAGCTAATCGAACAGGTGTGAGGTGGTATCTCATTGCCGTTTTGATTTGCATTTCTCTAATAGCTAAAGAAGATGAGCATCTTTTCATATATCTGTTGGCCATTTGTATTTCTTCCTGGGAGAAGTGTCTATTCATATCCTCTTCCCATTTTTTTATTGGATTGTTTGTTTGTTTGTTGTTGAGTTTTATGAGTTCTTTGTATATTTTGGATATTAGGCCCTTATCTGAGCTGTCGTTTGAAAAAATCATTTCCCATTTAGTTGGCTTTCTGTTTATTTTGTTATCAGTTTCTCTTGCTGAGCAAAAACTTCTTAGTCTGATGTAGTCCCATTCATTAATTTTTGCCTTCACTTCTCTTGCCATTGGAGTCAAATTCATAAAATGCTCTTTAAAACCCAGGTCCCTGAGTTGAGTACCTATGTCTTCTTCTATGTACTTAATTGTTTCAGGTCTTATGTTTAGATCTTTGATCCATTTTGAGTTAATTTTTGTACAGGGGGAGAGACTGTAGTCCAGTTTCATTCTTTTGCATGTGGCTTTCCAGTTTTCCCAGCACCATTTATTGAAGAGGCTTTCTTTTCTCCATTGTGTGTTGTTGGCCCCTTCATCAAAAATTATTTGACTATATATATGTGGTTTTATTTCTGGACTTTCTATTCAGTTCCATTGGTCTGAGTGTCTATTTTTCTGCCAATACCATGCTGTTTTGATTGTCGTGGCCCTATAATAGAGTTTGAAGTCAGGTATTGAAATGCCCCCAGCTTCATTCTTTTACTTTAGGATTGCTTTGGCTATTCGGGGTTTTTTATAGTTCCATATAAATCTGATGATTTTTTGCTCTATTTCTTTAAAAAATGTCATTGGAAGTTTGATGGGAATTGCATTAAATTTGTATATTGCTTTGGGTAATATAGCCATCTTGATTATATTTATTCTTCCTAGCCAAGAACAAGGTATATTCTTCCATCTCATTATATCTTTTTCGATTTCCCTTAACAATGGTTTATAGTTTTCATTATATAAGTCCTTTACATTCTTTGTTATGTTTATTCCTAAGTATTTTATTTTTTTTGTTGCAATCATGAAGGGGATTATTCTTTTGAGTTCCTTCTCAGTTGTTTCATTGTTGGCATATAGAAAGGCTATTGACTTCTGTATGTTAATTTTGTATCCTGCGACCTTACTGTATTGGCTTATTGTTTCTAGTAGTCTTTTTGTGGATTCTTTGGGGTTTTCGATGTATAGTATCATATCATCTGCAAAAAGTGATACCTTTACTTCTTCTTTTCCGATATGGATGCCTTTTATTTCTTTGTCTTGTCTGATTGCTCTGGCTAGAACCTCTAGTACCACATTAAATAAGAGTGGAGAGAGTGGACAACCCTGTCTTGTTCCTGATTTAAGGGGGAAAGCCTTCAGTTTAGTGCCATTTAATATGATGTTAGCTGATGGTTTATCATATATGGTCTTTATCATGTTGAGATATTTTCCTTCTATACCCATTTTGTTGAGAGTCTTAAACATAAAATTGTGTTGTATTTTATCGAAAGCCTTTTCTGCATCTATTGATAAGATCATGTGGTTTTTGTTCTTTGTTTTGTTGATATGGTGTATTACGTTAACCGTTTTACGTATGTTGAACCATCCTTGAGATTCTGGGATGAATCCCACTTGATCATGATGTATTATTTTTTTAATATGTTGTTGTATTCGATTTGCTAGTATTTTGTTTAGTATTTTAGCATCTGTATTCATTAGAGATATTGGTCTGTAGTTTTCTTTTTTTGTGCCATCCTTGCCTGGTTTTGGTATGAGGGTTATGTTGGCTTCGTAAAATGTGTTTGGAAGTATTGCTTCTTCTTCAATTTTTTGGAAGACTTTGAGTAGAATAGGAACCAAGTCTTCTTTGAATGTTTGATAAAATTCGCTGGTATAGCCGTCAGGGCCTGGACTTTTATTTTTGGGGAGGTTTTTAATAGTTTTTTCTATTTCTTCTCTACTGATAGGTCTGTTTAGGCTTTCTGCTTCTTCTTGACTCAGTCTAGGAAGGTTGTATTGTTCTAGGAATTTATCCATTTCTTCTAGGTTGTTGAATTTAGTGGCATAAAGTTTTTCATAGTATTCTACAATAATTCTTTGTATATCTATGGTGTCCGTGGTGATTTCTCCTCTTTCATTTTGGATTTTGTTTATATGAGTTCTTTCTCTTTTTTCCTTGGTAAGTCTTGCCAAGGGTTTGTCAATTTTGTTGATCTTTTCAAAGAACCAGCTCCTTGTTCTATTAATTTTTTCTATAGTTTTTCTGTTCTCTAATTCATTTATTTCTGCTCTGATTTTTATTATCTCCTTTCTTCGGCTGGTTTTGGGTTGTCTTTGTTCTTCTTTTTCTAGTTCCTTAAGGTGGGAAGTTAAGTGGTTCACTTGGGCTCTCTCTTGTTTGTTCATATATGCCTGAAGTGATATGAACTTCCCTCTTATTACTGCTTTTGCTGCATCCCATAGATTCTGATATGTCGTATTGTCATTTTCATTAGTGTGTATATATCTTTTGATCTCTGCACTTATTTCTTCTTTGACCCATTCATTTTTTAAAAGTATGTTGTTTAGTTTCCACATTTTTGTGGGATTTTTTTCCTCTTTTTTGCAGTTGAATTCTAGTTTCAAGGCTTTATGATCAGAAAATATGCTTGGTACAACTTCAATTTTTCTGAATTTGCTGATGTTGTTTTTGTGGCCCAACATATGGTCAATTCTTGAGAATGATCCATGTACACTGGAGAAAAATGTATACTCAGTCACTTTGGGATGAAATGTCCTGTAGATGTCTATCATGTCCAGGTGCTCTAGTGTTTTGTTTAAGGCCACTATGTCTTTGTTGATTCTCTGTTTGGATGACCGATCTAGAGCCGTCAGCGGTGTATTGAGGTCTCCAAGTATGATTGTGTTTTTGTCAGTTTTTGTTTTAAGATCAATAAGTAGCTGTCTTATATATTTTGGTGCTCCTTGGTTTGGTGCATATATATTAAGAATTGTTATGTCTTCTTGATTCAGTGTCTCCTTAGCCATTATGAAATGGCCATTTTTGTCTCTGAGTACTTTTCCTGTCTTGTAGTCAGCATTATCCGATATGAGTATTGCTACACCTGCTTTTTTTTGGATGTTATTTGCTTGGAGTATTGTTTTCCAGCCTTTCACTTTGAATTTGTTTTTATCCTTGTTACTTAGATGAGTTTCCTGTAGGCAGCATACAGTTGGATTTTCTTTTTTAATCCATTCTGCTACTCTGTGCCTTTTTATTGGTGAGTTTAATCCGTTTACATTTAGTGTAATTATTGATACTTGTGAGTTCCCTATTGCCATTTTATATCTTGCTTTCTGTTAGTTTTGTGTCTTGTTTGATCCTTCTCTTTTGTTTTTCTATCTTTTGTTTTTATTTGGTTGTATTCCATACATCTTTCCTCTGTTGCTATCTTTTTTATCTCATGTGCTTCTGTGGTGGTTTTTTCAATGGTGGTTACCTTTGAATAATGAAAAGGGTCCCTACCCTGTTCATTGTAGCGAACTATTTTGTGAGTACTTTTGCACTCCATCGTCCTTTGCTACTGTTAATCTCCATCTTCTCCCCCTCTTTCTTTTTGTTGTTGTCACAGTTTAAATTTGGTTTTATTGTGTTCTTCTTGGAGCTTTTACTTGTGGCTCTGTTTTTTTTTGTTCTTTGTATCTGATTGGAGAACCCCCTTTAGTAATTCCTGGAGTGGGGGTTTTCTGATGATAAATTCCCTCATCTTTTCTGTATCTGTGAATGTTTTTATTTCTCCTTCATATTTGAAGGATAGCTTTGATGGGTATAGTATTCGTGGCTGAAAGTTCCTCTCTTTCAGGACTTTAAATATTGGGGTCCACTCTCTTCTAGCTTGTAGAGTTTCTGCTGAGAAATCTGATGATAATCTAATGGGCCTTCCTTTATATGTTGTATTCTTCTTTTCCCTGGCTGCCTTGAGAATTTTTTTTTGCTGTTGGTTTGTGTCAATTTCATTATGATATGCCTTGGAGTAGGTTTGTTGGGGTTAAGAAAACTCGGAGTTCTGTTTGCTTCTTGAACTTGAGGCTTTAGTTCTTTCCACAGGCTTGGGAAGTTCTCATCTATTATTTGTTTGAGTATGTTCTCCATTCCATTTTCTCTCTCTTCTCCCTCTGATATACCTATTATTCTTATGTTATTCTTTTTGATGGAGTCAGATAATTCTTGTAGGGCTATCTCATTTTTTTTAATTTTTGAGTCTCTTTCTTCTTCTCTCTGTTGTGCCTCAAGTTGTTTGTCTTCTATTTCACTAATCCTCTCTTCTATCTGACCTGTTCTATTAGCTAAGCTTGTTACTTCATTTTTCAGCTCGTGAATTGAGTTTTTCATCTCTGTTTGATTTGTTTTTATAGTTTCAATTTCCTTGGACATATATTCTTTGTGTTCATTGAGTTGTTTTCTGAGCTCCCTAAATTGCCTTTCTGTGTTTTCTTGTATATCTCGGAGGATTTTTAGGATTTCTATCTTGAATTCTCTGTCATTTAGCTCCAAGGTTTCCAATATATTAAATTTTTTCTCCATAGATTTTTCCTCATCTAGCTGTGTTACCTCTCTTTCTTTTGTATCCATGATATTCGATTTTCTCTTCCTTAATGGCATCTGAGGGTGGTTTTTTTGATAGTATTAATGAGATTTAATAAAGAATAAAAAGTTTAAAAAAATAATAAAAAAGATAAAAAGTAAAAAAGAGTTGTTTTTTTAAAAAAAATTAATAATGAAATAAAGAAAAATAAAATAAAATAAAAATTTACAAAAAAAAAAAAGGAAATTATTCCCCCCCTCCTTTTTTCCTCTCCTCTCCTCTCCCCTCTTTCTTGATAAAATCTTGTGGTGGACTGTGAATTATAACAAACAATGCCTGTGATGGAGGGCCTGAATTGGGGAAAAGTAATAAAGGGGCAAAAAAAAAAAAAAAAAAAAAGAAAAAAGAAAAAAAAAGAGCGTATGGACCCACAAAAAGCAAATAAGGAAAAAATTTGGGTCAAGAATAAAATCATTTGCTTTTAGGTGTTGGTTGTCTAAGAGTTATGATGAGAGGATTAAGAGGAAAACGGAAAAATGAGGGGACAAATTAAAAAATTACTATTGTATTTAGTGGAACAAGAACTAGATAATATGAAGAGCCAGGGATGGGAGCACTGCTAGTGAGTTAAAAAGGTAAAGTAAAAACCCCCCAAAATGCCACAAACATAAGTTTGAGTCCCAGATAAGATAATTTGTTTGTTATTGAGGTTTGAATGAGAGGAGATGTAAAGGAGAAAGGAAGAAACTAATATAGAGGGAGAAAAGAAAGAGAGAGAGAGAAAAAAAGAGGGAACCACTAAAAGAAGAAAAAAGAAAGGAGAGAGAGAGAGAGAGAGAGTTAAGGGTTTTGGAGTGCAACCCTCATAGAGAGAAAGGAAGAGAAGAGAAAAGATAATGGGAGATGTAACACTTATGGGTAGTGTAGTTCAAGGAGAGGAGAGAGTAAGACCGGTAGAGAGTTAATCGGCCAAATTGGAGGAGGAAAAAAAAAGTATCAAGAATGAAGATAAGAGAAACAAACGAACAAATATAATAAAATGGGATAGGTTATAAAGTCTGCAGATTATTCTTGATTTTGAGAGGTTATCTTCTTGCTTTTTCTTTTCTCTCCCTCTTCCTGGTCGGTGACTCTGTACCCCGGGTTTTGCCCCTTTGGCACGCTCAGGTGGAGGTTTGCAGTTGATAAGTCTCTATGGCAATGTCATGTATTGTGCTTTAGTCTCGTTGGCAGTCGAAGCTCATTAGCATTTATAGGCTCCGACAGTGAGAGAGTCCGTGTTCCTGGAGCCTTTCTCCTAGTCTTTCCTTCCTCAATTAGTAGCCTGATAATCCAGCTATGGGGTTGCTGCTGCCTCTGCCTGGATAGTAAGAGGCTCAAAGAGCTGGCAACTCCCCACTCTATTTCCACTCAGCACAGGGCTCTGGGTAAGGCTCAGTCAGTCAGAGCTGCTAGCATAATCAGGCGGGCTTTCCGGCCATTCAAAGACCTCTGGCTCTGCCACTCTGTCTGGTAACACAAGCGGGCGCCCACTTCCAGGGCGCTTGGAGGAAACTCTCACTCACTGGCTGCGCACGCAGACCAGGATATCCGGCCAGCAGTCTCACGCTCTGAGTGAAACCCCCAACCGCAGGGAAAAGTTGCAGCGTTGGAATTGAGTCTCGCTCCGTCCCCGTGCGCGGCTTTTGCAAGGTGCTGGGGCGGCCCGAGATTCCGCTTTGGCCCACACAAAGGTCCCTGACTCTGCCCCTCTGTGCAATAACACGGGCGCGCACTGCCGAGGCACTCAGAGGAATCGCTCACTCCTTATCTGCGCGCGCAAACCAGGATATGAGGCCGGCCGCGTTTCCCTCTGAGTGAAACACCCTCCAGCACGGAAAATCTCCACCGTTGGAATTAGTTCTCACTCCCTCCCGTGCGTGGCTTTCCCAGGGCGCTGGGGCTGCCCAGAGACTCTGCCCTCGGCCCACAGAAAGGCCTCTGACCCTGCCTCTCCATGGGGCAACACGGGTACCCACTTCTGGGGCTTAGGAAGAAATCTCTCGCCCACTAACTGCGCACCAACCAGGAGACCGGGTAAAATGGCCGTGCCACTTGTCTTTCTTTGTTTGGGTTTGGCGCGAGTGTTAGCTTGTATTGCCCAGGTTGCCACAGGATCAGATTTTCCTCGGCTTGGATCTCCGTGCCACAGCCTGGTTCGGCCGTTTGTGTCGCGGCCTGGATGTATTCACCCCCTTTGCCCGCCTCAGTTTCTATATTCACAGTTACCAGAGAAAGCCGCCCTGTTTAGGTTAGTGAGGAAGGTGGAGCATTTCTTACTCCCTATTTCCTTCGGGGTTTGGTTATATATTTAGCCAATTTTTCACTCAATCATACCTTTGGGTGTATTGCGAAGCATCTGGAAGCTCCAAGTATAGGTTTTTCTGTTTCTGGTTGAAGATCTTGTTGAGTTTTGGGGGAGATTTATCGGTATCGCTTCCTACCCCGCCATTACTCTGACGTCATCTCATCTTAATTATTTTAAACCATTGCCAATGGGATAGTCTGACATACCAGGAAGATCATCGTCATGTGACTTCAGAGAGACAATCAGTTGTATACTTATATTAGTCAAAAAATTAACTGCTAAAACAAAAGATACCAAAATTCCAGTACTTCACATAAAAAATTTTATCTCCTGTTAGCACACCAGTTTAGTGCACGTTTGGAGTGGACAGCCAACCCACAATCATTCAGAGATCTCAGTTTCTGTCCATCTTTTCTTTTTGGAATGCTTCCATCTGGTAGGACCTTCACAGCCCTTGGATGGATCCTCTGCAGTTGTCCAGCCCTTACGGAAAAAAAGATAATCACACAGGGGAGATTTTAATAGTCAACGTAAGAAACAGCTGACCAGACTCACTCACATATTTCATTAGGCAGAATTCAATCTCAGGAGCACATTCGACTTCTAAGAAGCTTCAGACACAATCTAGTCACAGGCCCAGGAAAAAATGCAACAGGTTCGCCCAAAATCTAACCATCTCTAAAGCAAATGCTAATATTTGTTTTTATTTTAATGTGATTGAAGAGTTTCTACTTCTTAAAAAGAGAATTTATCCCACTCACTGTGATATAAACATTGATATATATGTGATTGTATACGGCCATTCTATACTTTTATTTCTTTACCTTGTTGGGTGTTTGTCTCCCTTTACTTTTATTGCTTGGATGGGACTGGTATTTATTTCATTTTTCCACTCATTTATCCACAATTACCACTATACTTTTCAATTCCACTAATGATTGCTGTACTACACATAGCTCTCAGTAAGATTGTGAACAGGATAACCTCACAATGGCTTTATAAATTATTAATTTCTGTACCATCTCTCCCTGACAGTATATTTCATATGATAAGAACTTTTGAAAGGTTTTGCTTTCTTTTTCTCTTATTCTTCTTTCCTACTCCCTTCAAGAGATCTCTGAAGTACCTTTATCTCCTCTTCAACACTGCTTCTTCTTGTTTCTAGATTTTGATGAAAAAAATTTGGAAATGATCAGCATTTCTATGAAAGAATTATTATGTTTAGAAATATGACTGTGTTAGCATGCTCACTCTTGCTCTCTCTCTCTTTCACCGGAGCACACTTGGGCCTTTCCTATCTTTTTCATATTTCAAAATATATATCTTTCTCCCTCCTTCCCTGTGCCCTCGCCCCAAGCTCCAAGGGCCCTTCTTTTGCCTCTGTAACTAATTTCTCAAGTAAAAAGAAAAGAGAAATATGAGTGTATCCTTCTCTGGTCAATTCATTATATATTAAAGTCATTTATTTTATTTTGGTATTTTTCTGAAATTAGGTACTAGGGTGAAAAATTCTGGCTAGAAATAAACTTTTTGCTTTGCAATCCTTTGCTTTTAAATTATGAATTCTAAACCACTTTTTGTAGCTTCTGGTCTTATAGATGAAGAATCTAATGGCAATCTGATACACTTTTTAAAAAAAATTTTAATTTGTTGGTTTTGGGAGAACTTATTCTTTAGTCTAACACACAGTCTTTCAACCTTGGCATTATTGATAGATTGGGTTGAATACTGTTTTGTTGTGGGAGCTGTCTTGTGAATTTTAGGTTGTCTAGCACTATCCCTGCCCTGCATTCACCAGATGTTAACACCACCATCTATTTCCCCTGAGCTGTAAAAACCAAAAACATCTTCAGACATTACCAAATATCACCTGGGAGACAAACTACCATATTTTTCACTTCATAAGACACATTTTCCCCCAAATGTGGAGAAGAAAATGCCCGTGCATCTTATAGAGCAAATATTCTTTTTTTTTAGCTGCTGTAGGTTCCCAGACAACTGGAAGAGTATTTGAATATTAAAGTCTCTTCTCATTTGTTAAGTACAGTGATAATGCTTGTTAATACTGCTGTTGAGTTTACATTGTTGAAATATCATTGTGGTATATGTTATTAAATACTTTAACACATTATTTCGTTCAGAATATTTTTTTTTATTTTCTTCCTTAAAACTCCAGGTGCATCTGGCCCTGGTCGGTTGGCTCAGCGGTAGAGCGTCGGCCTGGCGTGCGGGGGACCCGGGTTCGATTCCTGGCCAGGGCACATAGGAGAGGCGCTCATTTGCTTCTCCATCCGCTCCCTCCTTCCTCTCTGTCTCTCCCTTCCCCTCCCGCAGCCAAGGCTCCATTGGAGTAGAGATGGCCCGGAAGCTGGGGATGGCTCCTTGGCCTCTGCCCCAGGCGCTAGAGTGGCTCTGGTCGCGACAGAGCGACGCCCCGGAGGGGCAGAGCATCGCCCCCTGGTGGGCAGAGCGTTGCCCCTGGTGGGCGTGCCGGGCGGATCCTGGTCGGGCGCATGCGGGAATCTGTCTGACTGTCTTTCCCGGTTTCCAGCTTCAGAAAAATACAAAAAAAATAAAACCTCCAGGTGCATCTTATGGTCAGGAGCGTCCTTTGGACCAAAAAAAGGTATCTCCTACTTGAGAACCACTAATCTAGAGGTTTGTAAAACTTGTTTTTAGCTGAGAAAGATATACCCAATGTTGGTCAAATAAGTTTGTAAAATATGATTTTTATGTTTGCTCACTTATAGTTTGCATTGGGAATTGGGCAGCGCCAGGTATATATGGTCTGTGAAATTGCAAATTATGTTCCCTGCTTGGGAAGAGCCATTGTTTTGCTAATGTTTGCTGGAAGAGAGGTTTTCATGCCAGAAAGTTTTGAAAAGAGAAGAAGAGAAGGGAAAGAGAGAGAAGGAAACTATGTTTTGCAGAGAGAGTAGGAGAAGAGAGATTCTGCCCCCACCACTGGAAGGTGCAGTAGGGTTTCTTTTTCTTCCCTGATCCCTTGCCCTCCACGGGAACAAAGGTTCTGCTTTTCCTTTAGCTTTCTTGTGGCTTGCCTGTCTTTGTGAAAGACCAATAAATACAATGGCCCACCATCCTCCAGCTCCACTGTTTCTTTACTATCTGCCCAAATTCAATGAGAACCTGCATGTGAATGGCCATGATGGTGGTGGCCCCTGGCCTTACACCTTCAAATTAAATCTATCTTGGTCTCAATTTTTATGAGATTGGACAACTGAAAAAATTCATATGAGGTCAAAGTTGACCTTCCCCCTGGACAGGCATAGAGCCCTACCAAGCTGAAATGGCTTTTTATTTTATCTCCTAAGATTTCACCAAACCAGTAAAGCCCCTTGTAACAGCAGGGACTTGTCCCTAGAGAAGCAAATGGCTCCAGAATTAGTAGTATGAGGTAGAAAGTTTATATTCATGTTGTCATGTTCTCAGAGTCACCTTCAGAATTTACTTTAAAAAATTTACTCTTGAAAATATCAGAGTTTTGGAAAACTTGGAAAAGATTTGAAAAAAAGCTATTTTTGTATGAAACTTTCTCCAATTTAAATGACTATAATAAAATTAAGCCAAAGAGAAATGTATAGAATTCATTTGCAAGTGATGCAAATTATTTTAAAATTTCATGGAAATAAATAGTAAGTTTTAAAGTTTTAAACCAGTATAAAAACAATAGAGATTTTTAATATTAGAAATAAGATCTCTACCTAGTATTGTAAGCACCTCCAAAAGTGTGTGTATACACAAAATAGTCCACTGACACTGTATACCATGAAAAGATAAATACAGAACTAGAGATAAAGAGTATTCGTTATTATAAAATAATATCCTAAAATAGAACTCAATGGAACCACCAATGTAAAAAAAGTCTGTTTCTAAAAAATGATTTTCTGGGGTGATAAGTTAAATATATTCAAACAGGTGCTAAATGAAACCAGAATGGTTTTATGAATAAACAATACAAATCTAAGTACAAAGGATAGAACTTCTCATTTATCAGTGACAGAGACAAATAGAAAGTTCGACCTGAATCTTATCAGATATGTCCTTAGCAAAGTAAGCAAAGAAAAATTACAGCTACAGAAGCAGAAACAACAATAAAAAAGTCAGGTGCATTTGTCTAGCTAATAATCAGATCAACCTCAGAAGATGTTTTCCTAGTGATTTCATTTCAAAAAGATTTAAAAAATAACACTCTTTGCTATGTCCTTATCTTTTCAGAAGTTATTGTTGAGAGTTTTTAGTGAGCAAGAAAAATATTTGCATCAAAACTTGTTGGTCAATTAAGTTTGTAAAATATGATTTTTATGTTTGCTCACTTATAGTTTGCATTGGGGGCTGGGCAGCACCAGGTTTATGTGGCCTGTGAAGTTGCAAATTACCTTTCTGCTTGGGAAGGGCTATTGTTTTGTTAATGTTTGCTGGAGGAGAGGTTTTCAAGCCAGAAAGTTTTGAAAAGAGAAAGCAGAAAGAGAAGAAAAAAACAATGTTTTCAGAATAAGAGAGGAGAGAATGCAGAGTGCTGAGGAAGAAGCCATGTTGGCAGGCAAAGAGAAGGTGTGTGGATGGGGAACCAGAGCTGAGGGGCTTTTGGGAGTGTAAGGTATTTTTCCCCGAGAAGGAAGGAAGAGGCTAGAGCCACAAAGTGTGGAATAGCAGACGGCTTTATTGAGTACAGAGCGCATATCCCGCCCGGCAAGGTTCCCTGTCCCCGAGGAAAGAAAGATGGAGGAGATGGAGGCTAGGGAAATTGCCCGGATTAAACCGCGTGGGAGATATTTAAAGGGTCCCTCTAGGGAAGTGGAGCTACTATGACGTGGTGAAATTTCAATGGCTGGCAGACGATCACTTCTTTCCAAATGGTTCCTGGGAAGCTTCCTTTGGCAGGCTTGATTGTGGGCGGTCCTAGCCAAAGTGGGCGGGTCTGTGTTCCTACGTGACCATCCCTCTATCCACTGACCTTTACAGGGAGCTCTGTTGAGACTGGTGGGGCCTTTGATTCTAGGAGAAACGGAGAAGCTTCTCCTGGTTGTGAAACCTGTGTGAAGTGTTTTTCCTGTTTGTTTGCTTGTTGGCCAGTGCGAGACTTTAATAAAGGAATAGCTCACCATTTTTTGGCTCCACTGGGCTCCACTGTTTCTTTACTATCTGCCTGAATCCAATGAGAACCTGCATGTGCATGGCCACAATGGCCACGACTATTGGCCTTACAAAATCAACTAGATTTTTGTAAGTAACTTGCAGCCATCATGATCCTCCAATAATAATGAAATAAACTATAGACCTTGAACAATGGCAGAAAAGAACAACAGAACGTGCAACTATCACAGGCACGTGTCACAGTTGAAGGGACTAAAACAGTGGACATCTATGTAGAGAAAATATCTTCTCATTTCCCCCCGAAATGAAATCTGACTGTAGACTTGTTAGAACTCACACACAAATGAAATCAAATTCAGACTTAAACTGAAAGGAGCTAAATTTCTTGTCAAATCATTCAATCAACTCCTCCCCATGAACAGGTGAGCCTCCTTCACTAGCAATTCAGAACCATAAGTGGCTGGTTTCAAAAGGGAGACAAAGAGGAATCTACAAGAGAATCTTATTAAAAGACAGCTGGGGGCTGGAGCTCCCAGGAACTTTGCTAAGAAAGGGCTCTATAATTTGCATTTTGAGACTTTTACTTGCTAATTTTAGGATAGGAAGTCACTAGGTTTCTTTGGAAAGCACTGTTGAAATGAAAAGGACTCAAGAAACCTGGAGTTGCCTTAGCTATGCTGTGGAGATTAGGAAACAGACTCCTTTTCTATTGTATTTCCTTTGATCTCTCACAAATATGTCCCAAGACTACATAGTTCTCTTGGAAATAAATCTTTGAATACCACTGTTTCGTTGCCTTGCTCCAGAAGACTAGAGGTGATATGAGAGATAAAAATTTGGACTGTAAGAGCCATAGAGACATTATTTTTTAATGGAGGAAAAATGTGAAGAGGGCCATAAAATGCAAAATTAACTTATTTTTTTTAGAAACCCTGGATGGAATTCAGAAACTGGGGGAAGACAAGGAAAAATCCAGAAACCGAGCCATGGTCTTTCCCTCCTTCCTTCAAAGAATTATGTACTCTCTTGCTTGTTTTAGCCATTTCAACAAACATTATTAACCTTAGCCAGATAACTCTGTTGATTAGAGCATTGTACCGAAGCACAGAGGTTGACAGTTTGATCCCCAGTCAGGGAAGCCTCTCTCCCTTCCTCTCTCTCTAAAATCAATAAAATAAACATTAAGACACCGCACACATACATCTGTGTATAATGTTTCCACAAATGTTATCTCATGAACTACACATACAGTGCCGACAGTGAGGCTGGACAATAGTTGTAAGGTTTTGCATTTGTTAGTGAGCCTTATCTCACCATTTGTAGAATAGCAATATTATTCTGCAGGTCATTCTGAGGATTAGAGATAATGCAGATAAAATGTCTAGGAGAGTGGTCAACAGATTTTATAAATGGTTGTTGCTTTTGTTGTTGTAACTACTATTATTGCTATTATTAACATTTCCACCATATTAATAATGGAAATAGGGCACTAAATGACCTGTCATGACACCAGCAGATGATAGGGAATTAAATTAGGTGAGACTTACAACTCCAATACCTATGCTTTGTCTACAACTCTTTATAAACTGTCACTTACCATGCATGTGTGTGTGTATGTGTGTATGTATGTGTGTGTGAGAGAGAGAGACAGAGAAAGAGACAGAGAAAGAGAGACAGAGGGACAGAGAGAAGGACAGATAAGGACAGACAGACCAGAGGGAGAGAGATGAGAAACATCAATTCTTCGTTTAGGCTCCTTGGCTGTTCATTGATGGCTTTATCATATGTGCTTTGACCAGGGGGCTACAGCAGATCAGGTGACCCCTTGCTCAAGCCAGTAACCTCAGGCTCAAGGCAGCAACCTTGGGCTTCAAGCCAGGACCTTTGGGCTCAAGCCAGTGACCATGGGGTTATGTCTATGATCCCATGTTTAAATCAACAACCCCACTCTCAAGCTGTCAATCTCGAGGTTTTGAATCTGGGTCCTCTGCGTCCCAGTCTGATGCTCTATCCATATTGCCACTGCCTGATAAAGATGTCACTTATTTTTTAAATAACCATCGACATTTGCTTAATCAGTATGCAAAGTCTAACATGATGTTTAGATGAAGTATAATGTACATTACAAGGAGAGTATCTTAGTCAGTTCTTGTTGCCATAACAGAAGACAGTAGACTGAGTGGCTTAAATGACATTTTTCCTCACAGCTCTAGAGGCTAGAAAGTCCAAGATGATTAGCTGTCTGGTAAGGGCGTACTTCATAGTTTGTAGATGACCCCTTCTCAATGAATCATCACATGGTCTAGACTAGCTAGGTCTCTGCTTCGTTTTATGATAGCATTTTGAAGGCTCCACCCTCAAGACCTCATCACAAAATCCCCGCTTCCAAATACCATCACTTCGAGATTAGGATTTCAGTATGTGAATTTCAGTGGGACACCAACATTCAGTCCATTGCAAAGAATAAGCAATCAAAATACATTAGTTTGGTCGCTTGGAGGTCTTCCAGGGTAAAGTCTGTGTGGAAATATTGGGAACTGCCTTGTGGTTTGACACAGTGATTAAGGGTAAAGCGATTAAGGGTAAAGTCTACGTGAATCAAGACTAGTTACATTAGTTTCTTATTTACTTCTGTGGCCTATTTTCTCTGAGAGTTTTCAGTTGTATAGGGTAATCCTCGATGCAGCATCCTGAATTTCTTTGTAGACAAAAATATTATGTTACAATTATAAAAGTGCAGGATTTGATCAGAAAGAAGCAAAAGATAAAGGGATAAGTTATCTACCTTGTTTCCAGCACACTCCAGCCTTACACAAATGCTGTGCCATGGTGGCTCCAAGATGCCCAGTCCCCGTTAGTCAATAAAATAAGCTTGACAGCTGGGCTGACCTTCCTTCAAACATGCACAATAAGGACATTACAGGTGGCATGCTAGGAGAAAAACAAGCATTTTCCTCAAAGAGTCAATGATCTCTGAAGAATATTCCCAGAAAAGGATGTCTGGGCATTTCCTGCTATTTTTTTTTTTTTGTATTTTTCTGAAGCTGGAAACCAGGAGAGACAGACAGACTCCCGCATGCGCCCGACCGATATCCACCCGGCACGCCCACCAGGGGGCGATGCTCTGCCCACCAGCGGGCGATGCTCTGCCCCTCCGGGGCGTCGCTCTGTTGCAACCAGAGCCACTCTAGCGCCTGGGGCAGAGGCCAAGGAGCCATCCCCAGCGCCCGGGCCATCTTTGCTCCAATGGACCCTCGCTGCGGGAGGGGAAGAGAGAGACAGAGAGGAAGGAGAGGGGGAAGGGTGGAGAAGCAGATGGGTGCTTCTCCTGTGTGCCCTGGCCAGGAATCGAACCCGGGACCCCTTGCACGCCAGGCCGACGCTCTACCACTGAGCCAACCGGCCAGGGCCTTTCCTGCTATTTTTATCTCCGAAGGCTTAACTTATAAAAATGAATTAGAACCATCAATTAAAATGGGGTTTGGAGGGACCTATTAACATTCATAGACACAAAATTGCAGAAATTATGAAAATGAGGAACCTTAAAAAAGTATTCAGCACTTTTATGCAACTCACATGCATTCTTCAAATTATGCAAATGCATTTAATAAAATCAGAATTCATTTAAAATGTACATTTCTTCACCACGCCATCTCTCCAGGCACATCACTCATTTACTTATTTTTCTGTTCATCAGTGCAGGTAACCTTTTCACTGCCAGGGCTTGGAAAACAGAGAGCCCGAAACCAGAACAACAGATGTCTCCCACTGAGCTATGCTGGGAAACTAGAATGAGCTGCTCTTTCATATGATAGTTACCAATAAAAGAAATAAATGAAGATATACTCTCTAAAACAAAGAAGATCTTTTCATAAAGATATATGTCCAAATTGCTCTATTATCTACTTTGAAATCTTTGAAAAAGAAAACCATTTTATATATTAAGATATATTTAGTTTCCAATGCCATTTACAAGAAAGGTGTAGGGGAAGAATCATAAAGTAATAAAGAAAACAATAAAAGGAAAAAAAAGAACATGTTTACTCTCACTTACTTGCACTAAATCATAGCAAAAAATGATTTTAAATTGATGTTTTCATAAGTGGCAATTGATAAGGAAATATATTTTAATTATTTCCATGTATTAGAAATACTGTGACTTTAAAATTCAAATTTAAACTGAAAATTTTTTGTTTTAAAAAAATATATTGTCATTAGTATGAGTTTACAACAATACAGTCCACTTCTATAAAAATGTTTGCAGAAAAAAGTGAAACATGACTCTATGCCCTTTTTTATATTATCATTTTCTTAGTTATAAGTGTCCCCATTTATACAGAGGGCGGAAGTAATTGTTATCCTGCTCTGCCTAATTATCACCAAACCCCAATTAGGAGACTTCAAATCAATTGCTAAATGTTATATGACATATTCCCAGTATGGTCAGTACAGACCATGAGTTATGTACGTTCAAGGTATGATTTATAATAGTGGTCAAAATTTTCATTACAGAGGCCCAGAAAATATGAGCTTATAGTCACTGGAATGCAGTTTTCGTCATTTTCTTCCTATGACCGTAGATCAGTTATGTGAGCACAGCATCATATTGGAGAAAATAAAATGCAGTTAAGTAAAAATGGCATGGTTAATACCCTTCGGGAGCTCATATTTAAGATGGAAATATAAGCTTACCCCTGAGAAAGGACAAGAGGAAGTAGGCTTAAATTTATAGAAAGAGAGGACAAGGCATTTTTCCTCCTGCTCTTGTTCCCCTCACTCACCCATGAGGTTGCTAATTGCCAAGGGAATCAGAGGATGGATTGAAGAAACTATCTAGCTGGCCATGGTCTCACCCTGGTATGAAAAAAAAAAAAGAAAAGAAAGGATTGTGTATGTGACTCATCCTTTGTTTTTCATTTGGACTGTTTTTTCATATCACTGGGGCTGCATCAAGAGGAGTTTAAATGAAACTATTCATTATCCACTATTTTAAAGCAAAGTTAGGAAATTCATTGTTAATACAGTTGGAAGACTCGGCCAGAAGCCATAAACATAGAGCCCTGGGTCCTCTAAAAAGGAAAACAGTCGTTTACTAGTTGGGAATAACACTTCCCCTGTTTTGCCATCATCTCGTTATTGGCTTCTGGGTTCAGTTTTGTCCTCCATCTCTTCAGATAAAATCATCAAACTAAACCCAACTTATTTCTTCTAAAACAACTTATTTGAAATACATTGATGGTGTAAGAAAGGCAAAATAATTAGCATAAAAATTTTTTTAGGCCCTGGAGGTTGGCTCAGTGGTAGAGCGTAGGCCTGGTGTGCAGGAGTCCCAGGTTTGATTCCCGGCCAGGGCACACAGGAGAGGCACCCATCTGCTTCTCCACCCCTCCCCCTCTCCTTCCTCTTTGTCTCTCACTTCCCCTCCTGCAGCCAAGGCTCCATTGGAGCAAAGATGGCCCGGGCACTGAGGATGGCTCTGTGGCCTCTGCCTCAGGTGCTACAATGGCTCTGGTTGCAACAGAGCGATGCCCCAGATGGGCAGAGCATCGCCCTCTGGTGGGCATGCCAGGTGTATCCCGGTCAGGCGCATGTGGGAGTCTGTCTGCCTCCCCGTTTCCAACCTCGGAAAAATACAAAAAAAAATTTTTTTTAAACACCTAGGTGGTGATGAAGATGCAGCACAGGTTAGATTGAATCTTAGCTCTACCAATTTCAATTTTAAACTCTAACTGTGAGAACTTCAAGAAGTGTTTTAATTATTTTGTAAAAGTTTCTCTTCTCGAAAAAAAGATTTTATATTTTAGAATTAAGAATAATAGATGCAACTACTTAGGAATAGTAATATAACAAAGAAAAATAGTGAAAAGAAAAAGAAAATGTCAGCCCTGGCCGGTTGCCTCAGCAGTAGAGAGTCAGCCCGACATGTGAGAGTCTTGGGTTCGATTCCTGGCCAAAGCACACAGGAGAACCGCCCATCTGCTTCTCCATGTTTCCCCCTCTTCTTTCTCTCTGTCTCTTCTTCTCCTGCAGCCAAGCTCCTTTGGAGCAAAGTTGGCTTGGGCATTAAAAACGACTCCATGGCCTTTGCCTCAGATGCTAGAATGACTCTGATTGAAGCAAAGTAATGCCCCAGAGGGGCCAAGCATTGGGTGGATCCTGGTCGGGCACATGCGGGAGTCTGTCTGTGTCCCCCTCAGCTTCTCACTTCAGAAGAATACAATAAATAAATAAATAAATAAATAAATAAATAAATAAGAAAAAGGAAAAAGAAAATGTCTCAGACCAAAGCCTTCAGGGAACTAAACAGATGAACAGGAAAGAAAAAAAAGCAAAGATAAATAATCAGAAGAGAGGGAATGGATTCAGAGAAGTAAATAAAGAGTAAGAGATGAGAGAAAAAACATAATTAAATAGAGAATTTATAGGGTGATGAAAACCAGGAAAATAAGTGTACTTCAGATTAGAAGTAAATTGCCAAACATCTTAGAGCATAAATTCTTTTATGCAGTTTATATTTTATGTGAAGTTCTTGTCTCTCCAACCAGGGATTAAGAAATATATTTGGCATTTCTTTTATATATCCATTCATACCCAACACTACTTAGTCACTGAAAAGATCTATAGTAATTATTCAATGAAGATAGTAGTTGAAAAGGACCACAAATACACATATAATAATGCAGCCTTCAGTGGGGTGTTTTATGGAAAAGCAAAAGAAAACAACAGAGGGAAACAGATTTCTCCAGACCAAGGAAGTCACTATAGAAATCAGGTAGCTGTGAGGCAGAATGTTTATGAATGCGTCTGAGGAAGAAGTGGGGAAATGAAGAAATAGAGCACAGGGCCAAAGTTCACAAGCCTAAGATTAGACAGGCATAGGTTCTGAACTCAGCTTCATGGGAAGCTGTGGCTTCCCACAGCTTTCTTACCTCTAAATTGGGTTGAATAATATCTACCTTAATGGGAGGCTGTGAGATTAAAAGAATTCTCTGAGTGTCAGTAATCTATCAGAAGGCGTGAGACATAGTATGCACCCAGTAGTGATTGCTGGCATAATTATTAGCATCATCATAATTACAAATCCTCAGTCAAGAATGCAGGAAGGAAATAGTAAAGAACCATATGAATGGAAAGGGAATCTCAGAGAAAAGCTCTGGGTCTTCAGAGTATAACGATATTGCTGCAGTGAGGAGGGTAGGACTTACAAAGATATGGAAAGATTTAGCTGAAGATGATTCTGGAGCAGAAGAGAGGACAGCTGGCTACAACCAAGTGTTTCATGTCACTGATCCCAGACTGGAAAGATTGCTTCAAGACAGAGCTGAAGGGGGAAAGTCAGTGGTGGGATTCAGTTGATTTGCACCAGTTCGGCAGAACTAATACCTGATTTTTTGTTGAGTTTGATGAACCGGTTTTTAAAATGGCACTTGTAATCAAGGTTCTCTCTAAGATGGGCACCTGGACAGCTACTCGATGTGGAAATCACAAATTTACATTTTTTATTCTTTTTTAATGTTCATCTGCACAATAGCGTATTCTAAGTGCCTGTAGTCATGTTCATTCTGTCCATAGGTAAAAAAAAAAAAAAAAAGTGCAAGTGAGGACCACAATCAAGAAGCAATATGGAAATATTTTAAATAACAATTTTATTGTATTTTGTCAGGTATTACTCAATAATTTTTCATTAATATTTTTAAACTCTTTCTTATAACATAATCTAGTTGTGTGTACCTCTTTTATTGTTCTTATTTAAGTATTAAATGCATGAAATAATAAACTACCTTTCGGTATATCTTTTTTTATACTTAAAATGGTCATTAGGGCAGAGAACCGGTTGTTAAATTATTTGAATCCCACCACTGGGGAAAGTGCAAAAGGGGCACATCTGAGTTTTGAGAAGGTCAGAGGCAGCCTGAGGTTGTGGCAGAAACACGTTGTAACCCTGGCTTCACTGCCCTGTCCCCTCTTTTAAATTTGCACAAAATTGATGTTCTTTTTTTTATTTTTTATTGATAGAACACAACCAGGGAGAAACCTAAATGCTTGACTCAGTTTTGTAGGTATTAATACTTTAATTATGAGTGTAAACATAATTATAATATAATAAAATATTTCAAGGTAAAATTGAAAATAAGAAACCTCTAATTTCCTGGTAAAAGAAAAAAATAAGATAATGTAGAAATCTGACAAAAAATAAGATGTTAGATAATATCCTCAAATATTTAATTTCTGAAAAATCTCTACCATACTTTGAATAAGGGAATAAGCAAATATATAAAACACACTGTTTTATGTTTTCTCCAATTTTTCTATTTGCACCACAAATATAATTCACCAATAAAGTAATGATAACTTATATCAAGTTGGAAAAAAAATCTAAGTTTTTATTTGTTGTTATAAAACTCAAGGTGTGAGGAACCATGGGAAGTCTGAAAATACCAAATTGTTGCATCACTGTACCTTTTTTTTTGTCACAGATTATTTCAAAGCATATATGTGTCATTTGTTTTCTTGAGGGTTGATTAGATCTATCAATATATTCACTAGCTGTAGCTTTTTAATGTAAATAAAAGAACAAATATGAGCCCTATTTACATAATATTTCAAATTCACGCACATCTTGTTATCTAAGGAAAGAGCTTTATTTGAACTCAACCATTTATGCACTCACATCCCAGTTACCTGTTTTTACTTGTAATCTACAATATTCTACTGTTATAGTTGAACAAAAGAGAACACTTGACATATTTCAAAGAGCTTATAAAGCAATATTTGATGGACAATATAACCTAGAGACTTTATAGTGAGACATGAAAGTTCTCATGGAAAGAAAAAAACATAAAACATTTTTTTTTAATTTTAATATAGAGAAGTTGTTATTTTAAAAATGGCTTTGAAATCTTAAAGTCTAACCTAACCAGAAAGCAGAGTTGTTCAGAGCCAAGAATCTGGGGAATAGAAAGAAGAAAGTTACTTTTCTTTCCCGTAAGAACTATTCCCACCACTAATACATCCTTGCCAAAGAGATTAATGGGACAAATTTCAGGTGTGAGTGGGAAACATCTTGTGTATGAAGTATCTTTATATCTATTGTTACTTTTCTTAAGGTTATTCTCTGAGTAGAGACTAATGACAGGAAGTAGATAAAAGTGTCTTTTCTTATCAGTTAGAAAATCACAGCTATTTTTCTAAACTTTGTGTTCTTTGAAGAGCATCCTTGGCTCCTGTTCAACTCTCAGTATCAGGTCCAGAGATTGGTATCTAGTAAGTACCCAACATGTGCTTTGTTACTAAAAAGATAGTGATACAAGAGCCGAGACAGTATAACATAGAATTCTGGGAACTTTTTCTGTAAAGAACCAAATAGTACACATTTTATACTTTGTGGGTCATGTAGTCTCTGTGGCAACCACTTGATTCAGCTCTTATAGTGTGAAAAAGGCTTTGGTTAATATATAAATAAACAAATGTGGCTGTGTTTTAATAAAACTTTATTTACATAGATAGGCTGAGCACCAGATCTGGCCCATAGACTATGGTTTGATATATACAATAGTGGTCTTTACGCCCAGCCAGTCTAAAAGCAAGAGATCAGTTCATAGGTGGTTTAGGATAAAAAGTTTCAAAATCAAGTCAGGATTGAAATCTAAGGATTAATGTAGAGAACTTTGTGGAACTCCTGGCAAAGTTTTCTCTAATATTTCTTCTGATAGCTTCACATTCATGACTGCTGGCATCATTTGTCAAGGACTGACAGAGGTTTTCAGTATAAGATTCAGTTAGACTTTCTCAGAACAATATTCTGTGGCCTGGATGGGCAACTTTTTAGTTAAAGTTTAGATAATAAGCAATTTGGAGAATGAGACAAGTCTTTAAAATTAGGAACAATCTTTGTGATACAAAATATACTGTACTTTCAACAGTTCCCCAGAAAAAAAGAGAAAAGGAGTAGAGATGAAGGTCATGGAAAAGGAATTCTGTTTTGTAAGTAATTAGTAAGGGTTAAGATCTGAGCCATGTTAGATGTTATTCACATGTGCTTTCACTTAATACTTATTATAACTGTGAAATAATTCACTTTTTTGTTTCAGGTGATAAAACCAAGATTCAGAAATGTTCAGAAACTGGCATATTGATAAGAAGCAATAAGCTTCAAGCCCAGATTTGCTACATCTTTCCATCATCCACACCTATCCATTGCTCTCCATACTGTCCAGACACTGAGCATATTCTATCTTCTAACATCTGATGGTACACAGAATTACAAGATGCCTGACCAAGTGATTAGAGTGAGGCCAAAATGATAAGTCGAAACGGTTACAGAGGAACACATCGAAGGAGGTTTTATTTGGGTTGAAACTAGAAAGGTGAGAAGAAAGCAGTGCAAAACTCTTAAAGATAAGGTAAAAGGACTAACAAGTTGAAGGCAATAGGGCAGCAAAGAGCTTTGGCTGCTTGAGAAACACAAAGAAAATCAGCTCACTGCAGAACAGAACGAGCAGGAGACCAGGGCATTCATTCAATGATGTTAGATCATGTAGCATCCGATATATTATGGTAAGGAGCTTAGATTTTATGCTAAAAGCAATGTAAGTTATTAGAGGACTTCTTTTTTTTTCTTCTTTCTTTCTTCCTTTTCCAAGTGAGAGGAGGGGAGATAGAGAGACAGACTTCTTCGTACACCCTGTCAAGGATCAACCCAGCAACCCCCATCTGGGGCCAATGGTCTACCCATCTAAGGCCATGTTCTCAATCAAGCTATTTTTAGCATCTGAGGCAGATGCTCCATGGAGCTGTCCTCAGTGCCCGGAGCAATGTGCTTGAACCAATCGGGCCATGGCTTCTGGAGGAGAAGAGAGAGAGAGAAGAGAGAGAGAGAGAGAGAGAGAAGGGGAGAGGGAGCAGTGGAGAAACAAACAGGTGGTGGCTTCTCTTGTGTGCTCTGACCGGGAATCGAACCTGGGACATCCACACATCAGAATGACACTCTACCACTGAGCTAACCAGACAGGGACAATTAGAGGGTTTCATATTGGGGAGTGATATAATCTGAGTTAATTTTAAAAAATCATTCAGATGACTGTGTAAATATAGCTTGCAGGGAAATGGGCATAGAAGGTTGGGAGAGCATCTAAGTGACTATAAATGGGGTCTTGGAAGAGATAAATACAGTATTTGACTTAAGAATATGCTATTAAGAACTAAATGATGTTTTAATGTTGGGGTGAGAGTAAGAGAAAAGATTATTGCAATTTTTTATTATTCTTCAGATTACACACTTGGCAATAAACAAATTTAGAGATTGGAAACATTCAAAGTTGATTTGTCCACCAGGGAGCCAAGTGGAAAGTGCAAGAAGATTGTTGGATATACTTTTAAGAGCTCAGAATAATAAATGAATGGACATACAGACAGAGAGGCAGCCAGGCAGGCAAGCAAAAGATGGATAGAAAGAAAGATAGATAGAGAGAGAAGAAAGAAAGAAAGAAAGAAAGAAAGAAAGAAAGAAAGAAAGAAAGAAAGAAAGAAAGAAAGAAAGAAAGAAAGAAAAAAAGAAGTAGGTATGGTCAGGAGATGCTTAGAAGTCAGCAACATATAGAGCATCATGAGAAAGAATGTTAATAAAAGAAGAGAAACTAGGGTTGATTCTTAAGATACTCAAAAATGGGAATGGGATAAAAGGGAGGGGAGAGTCTTGTTTCTGTTAGGAGAATCTACTGCTGCAAATAACTAATATATCCTGCTTTTATATGGAAGAAAATGTGACATTGGTAAGGAGAACAAGTTAAATAGTCAGAAAGCCATACATGTCCACTAAACATACTTGATGAAGAAGGAGAAGGAAGACCTTGCCTGTTAGCTCAGTGGATAGAGCATCGGTCTGGTGTAAGGATGTCTGAGTTTTGATCCCTAGTCAAGGAACACATGAGAAGTGACCATCTGCTTCTCTTCCTCTTCCTTTCCTCCTTCTCTCTCTCTTCTCTTCTCACACCCGAATGGTTTGAGCATTGACCCCAGGCCCTGAAGATAGCTTGGTTGGTCCAAGCATTGGCCCCAGACAGGGGTTGCCAAGTGGATTTGGGTTGGGGCATATGCAGTATTCTGTCTCACTATCTCCTTTCCTCTCACTTAAAAAAAATAATGTAAAAAAAAGGAAAGAGAGGAACAATTTAGGCTCAAAAGATACACCATAGCAACAGAGATGGAAATGGATTTGAGAACACCAATACTCTAAACAAAAATAATTTAGGAGCCCTCTGCAGTAATTCAGGCAAGACACAGCAGTGTCTTCAGTGGTCATTAATGATACCCTTCTCTCCCAGATCCTCTCATCTCTCCGGCCCTCATAACTCTCTTTTTGGGGCTGTCCTCTTCCATCTGCCCATCCTAAAATATCACTATCTCCTGGGAGGCCTTCTCTGGTTTTCTCTTAACTCCTTATGCTCTCCCCGTAGAAATCTCATAAAAGGCCAAAACCCTGATTACCACAGGCATTCTGACGATCACCAAACCTCTACCACAATCCAGTTCCTTCCCCTAAGCCTCAGTCTTATATTTCAGATTGTCTACTCCATCACAGCTGTTGCATTTCAAACAGAATATATCCAAAGCCAATCTCAGTGTTTTCTACCCACAGCCCACTCTGTGTTTAGCATTCTCCCTATTAACCAATGATATCCCCTATTACCCAGGCAACTATGACAGAAATATGAGAATCATCTTTGAATTTCCAATTTTTCTTACCTCCCACATCCAATCTGAGACCCAGTCAATTATACTCCTTTTACTCTCAAATCTGTCTTTTCCTCTCTATTCCCATAGCTGCTACAAATCATTCATCATCTTTTGTCCGGACTGTTTCAAGTTTTCTAACTTTTTTATAATGAGCTTTCCAAAAGAAAATTCATCCACATTTCTCCCTTGCTTGTGACCCTTCAGTGGCCCCTTCCTTGTCTCTGGCCATATTGCGCAAAGATATTTTTATGTCTATGGTCTCAGGGGTCTTAGACTTCCTTGTGAATTTACAAGTGGTGCATTTTTCAATGATAATCCAAAACATAAATAAAAGCACATTCCAGTAATAAAAATGACATGATCATTTCATGAGATTTCTGTGCCTGCATTGCTGTCAGCGTTAACGGTCTCATCAGCAACCAAAGACACTATCTTCATTGTTGCGGCTAAGGAAATAAAAAAGGACGTATGCTAACTTATCTTAAACCCAAATGGCATCCTAGCATGGTATATAAACAAACCAAAGTCTCCCTGTGGTTTACAGAGAGGGACACACTGTGAGCAAATTGAGCCAAAGCAGAGGCATGCCAAAGTCAAAACACCTGCACCAAAGCAGCCAGGACCATGTTCACAGCAGAGCAGTGTTTTTTATAAAAAAGAAAAGGAGCATCCCTCCAACTTTGAATTGCAAGTCTTACCATTCTATTTACTTTCAACTTATAATTATGTTTTGTTATATAAGATCTTTACATACAAGGAGTTTGTACTTTGGTTTATAGGTGTTCATATGTATTAAGAATTTGATGAAAATAATTAAAGTGAACAGTGAAAGTCTTAAGAGCAATTTTGCTTTAAATAGCATCTAACTGTTGCTAAGCTTTAAGAAATGCTGGTGTACAAGCTCAAATGCCTCAATATGTTCAGAAGTTCCTCCATGATCCAGTCACCCTCATTTCCCACTGCTAAATATACCTTGTAGTTGCATCATTTCAAACAGCCTATTTTGTCTAAATTATCCTTGCTTTTTCATGTTTTACATTTTAGATTTCTCTGCTCCGAAAGTCCCTCATCCTCTATAGTCATCAGTTTAATTCAATTTTCATGTAATATATCAACTACATTTAATTCCTTCTCATTTCTTCCCTCTGCAACCCCAATCAGCCGGATAAATATAGATAGATACTCTTTCCAAAGTCTTTCTTAAGGATAACACTTGTCACAATGTATTGTTGTAATGATTGATTTACAGGTCTGCTTTTTTACAGGAGATCTTAAGCAACTTGAAATTAGAAACTTTATTCATATTTGCATTACCAATCCTTGGTTCATTTCCTAACATATAGTAACCACTCAATAGATAATTGTCATATAAATGGAAGAATAAAAATATGGATGAATGGATGGATGGATGACTAAATTCATATACAAAAGGATATTATAACTTCAAAGTATAATATATTTTAAATTAAAGTCAACTGAAATATTAATGTTCTTTCTAACAACAGTAACAATTTCCTCAGATGACAAATCATGTTATGACAGTATTCTTGTTTCCACCGTGGCTTCATATATGGAGTATGATCTCTAATCTACCTTGAAGATATTTGCACATATTGACACAACTGGAAAGCTGTTTTATTTTAGCCTGAATAAATCTCTGTTGCTTAAGATACAGAAAAGAAAAATTTTGATGGTCAATTTAAATCTTGAAGAGTGTGTCATTAAAAATTTTATACTGTCTTCAGATCATAATATATTACACATTTGCATTGTGTTTTCTATTTTTTTTCCTTCTGTTGAAATTATAAGGGGAAGAATTAGCTATATAATTGATGTCCTACTTTAAAAAGAATTCATGAAAGCTAGTGCATTTAAAACTTGAAACTGTCCAAGGAGCACTGTAGTTCAATTTGAACAAGAAATCCTATAGTTAACTGATTTTCCTTCTCAGGCTCATAAACACACATAGATGAGCTGTTAATTACAAATAGAAGCCAAATGCATACCAATTGTTCTCTGTTTAATTTGTGTTTTAGAACAGCTCATGAGTTTTGCACCTTTTTATATGGTTTTGGCTCATTTGTATTGATTGTTTGAGAAATTTGGGCTTGTGGGCTATAGGTTCACATATAAAAATGGCATTTCTAGTCATAGTTTATAATACTCCTCTTTTTAGCATTTTGGCCATAATGCTGAAGATATATATTAAACATGATTAATGATATATAAAATAGTATAAATGAAAAAATAAGTATTTTTAGTGTTTGTCTTTCATTTTATACTCCTCCCTTGACATCTTATTCAGAAAACTTTAAGTATAAAGAGTAAATAAATGTAGGAAATAACAAAGAATACTGTAGTAGAACCCAGTATAATTTCTCTAAACATAAAGAATGGTGTAATGTAGAATATGTGTTATACTTAAGAGGTATTGTTAGCAATATGTGATTGTTAGTAAAAGGGAAAAATTATATGTAAACACAAGTGTTCTTATTTTCCTTTACTCACTGGTAGGCATTGCTTCCTCAAGAAATAAAGTCAATGATTCTGAGTTTGGGGAGTGATACAATGTATTCAGGATCAATCCTAGTTAATCCCTTCCAGTTTTCTGATAAATTGTGAAATTGACAGAGTAAAATTTAACTGTACATTTATTATGAATGGTAACTGAATTAATTCACTGACAGCAATTTGTCCGGGAAAGAAATCTACATAAACATTGGCTCAAGCAAATTGAGGGAAAGGGCAAACTAGTGTCAGAGGGAAGGAAATCATGCTGTTATTTTTAGTTTCCCAAGGAGAAATGGAATGGAAGTAGCACAAATGTTTCTATCACGGCAACTAGTGACAGTCATGAAATTAGTAATTATTGAACTTAGATTTGAACTGAAATCTTCCTTACTCCTATACTTAGGCAATTTCCACTATACTATACTGTGAATGCCATGTCATTAACAAGCAACACATGTGTGCAACTCTTGTGCTAAAAATGATCTTGTCATGAAGAATCCCCAGTAATTATTTGCAGTAGAGCTGACAAAGACAGAATCCTGTTTCTTCTGTGTCTCTAGTTTCCAACTAAGAATTCTGGACCAAATTTATTTTGATGGGCTATCCCAAAATTATACATTTGAAAAAGAATATTTCAGGGAAAAGTTTAAAAATTGGAAAATTAATAATAAATAAATTTAAAGGCAGAGCCTCATAACATTAGTATGTGTTCCACAAATATTGCTCCAATTATTTTTTTAAAAACCTGAAATAGGGAAATCTCTAATTCCTAAGTTCGCTTTTCCTCTAAATCTTGGCCAAGCTCTCCACTCTCAAATGTCCTCTGACCCAGGATCTTTAGACACCTGTTCCCTGAGGTGTCCTTCACTCGTCATTTACCAGCTACTCATTTTTAGCTTTCCTACATCTTTTCCCTGCAGGAACCCCTGATGTTCAGAGCCTAACCATTTCTTCCTAGCAATGTTCTAACCATTAGATGTCACTTTCTCTTTCCCTAAAATTGGAAGAAAAACTAAAATCTCTATCTTTTCTAAATTTATCTATTAAACTTCTTTTCTGTTTCAGGCCAATCAATTGCCCTGGATTATTATTATTATTATTATTATTATTAGTCAACTGTCCTGGATTAAATTGCTATTCAGTAGAGCCAGTAAATTTAAATGCCCTATTTGAGAGGTGGAGGTAGAGACAGGGTACCATACTGTCTTACACAGGTAAGCCTTTTGATTCTCCTGGGATTCTCTCTCTTTCAAAGTGGCCATTTTTCAAATGAAGGAGAGACCTCAGAGAAATGGAGCGCCCCAACAGTCATCATAGATTACTTGTGTTTAGGATTTTTCTTAGAATAGATGTTCTGTTTTTGTATACTAAAGAATACTTAAACCTGATTTACCTAATAAGGCATACTATGGGGTTTTGAAATAATAAATATAGTCATTAGCTTTCTAGCTAAAAACCTCTTTGAAGATTAATTCGCTGTCTTATTTACCTTTGTTTTCTTATTGTTAAAAAGTTACTGGAATATAGAAGGAACAAAATAAATATGAATTAAATGAAACTTAGACTCATACAATACTATTAGTCTAACTAAATAGTATTTTAACAATGAGGGTAGAAAAGATATTTTTATGGGTTCCAAATAAAAGTCTAGAAGATTGTTGTTGACACTTTGAAGGCAGGTGTGGTGTTTTTGTCTTAGACTTTTCTATTTTCTCCTTTATCAGTTGAACTGAAACCTTTTACCATTCCCACAGGAAAAGTCTAATGTATATGTGGTATGTTGTGTCCACTAACCTAGAAGGCAAACAGGGGCTTCTTTAATGTCTCCTTCCAGCTAGTCCTGATGGAACAACCACTGTTTATTTCTCTTCCTTACCTACTTGAAATTCTTACTAATTATCTACTAATTGAAACTTAATTAGATATCCTTATTTATTCATCAGAAATGTTTCCAGAAGGCCAAATAAATGATGAACAATTAAAAAAGAAGCTGCTCCCTACCTACCTTCCATCAGAGAGCATTTATTCATCAAGCCAAGTCTGGGAGTCTTCAATGTGGAAGAGTTTAGTTTTCATAAGGCCCTTGTCGAAGTGAATGGGAGAGATGAAAGAGGCACAGAGCATCAGGGGAAGCCTACCTGCCTTTGTCTGAGGCTGCTGTTATCAACTGAGGTGACAGTTGAGGCCAGTAGGTTGGAAGGATGAACCAAAAAGCAGAGGTAGATGGCGATGAAAAAGAGAGACCTGGACCCCTCTGACAAGGGTTTTTAAAGGCAGCTATCTTGCCTGAGATTCATATCCAAAAAAAACAAAAATTAAGTTACTGTGTATATATTTTAATGGTATTTTTTTGAAAGGGAACAGAATTGGTTATGAGAAAAAGCCCGGTGATAAGCAACAGTCTCTTAGTTCCCACAATGCTACATAGTAAACCCTGGGAGAGCTTTGTGAAATGCTTAAGACCAGAAAGACTATTATGAAGAATTTTTCAATACAACGGCCAGCCTACGTCTTCCCTAGAATAGAACCTTGTTCTTCAGCCCAGAGCAAATGTTTCAACTGAATTACTTTCGGGACTTTACAAGGTGTTGACACAACTTCTAGTTTCACATCGTAAATGTGCCACCCTAATAATCCTTGTTTAATTACTGTTTATTATAAATGAATTCTCTCAGCATTCCAGTGTGGCACTTTTCATTTTTCTGTCAGTGAAGTTTCCTCTGGTGGAACCTTTGCTCCCAGCTACCAATGATATGATTCCAAGCACGCACTGAAGACTGTGGGGAACAGCACTTGGAATCCTGGAGGCAACATCTTTGTCAATACCCAAACATATATAAGGTAAATAGGACCTGAAAATTATAGAAGCCACTGTACCTTCAAAACAAATGTTTTCTAAAGATAGGGCTTATGATTTAGCATCATCCCCATTCTGACCAACTATTTTCCCCTTTGAAGACTGGTAGCTTATGAGAATTAACAGAGATCGTAATTTCCCCTATCCAATTGCTCACTTCTAAAGTGCACTAGATTGACAACCGGGAAACACAAGAAAAGGAAATGAGACAATCTGTTTGTTCCTTCTGAGTGGCAAAAGATTCTAGAGGTCAGACCAAAATTGACCTAATTTTTATAATCATTCTATAAAATAACAGCTAGCTTTGATGTCAATGGCTAAATGTTAGGGTAACACAAGATGTAGGAATTAGAATGAAAATCAAGTCAATTAATAACGGTTTCCCTGCAAGGACCAGATGTATCACATTCTCTGAAGTAAATACTTGTGATAAGCAAAGCTCGTGGTAAGACAATAAGGTTATTCATTATTACCAGAGAAGGACATTATCACCAATATGAGAAGCTGAGATTTTAAAACTTTGGGTAATTAATTTCAATCAGAGCTGGATTCAAGGTCAGTTGTGTAATACCAGCCATTATTTTCCCTTTGCTACCTTTGGCAGGCATTTCACATGGCTCATCCATAAGTAATTAAGACCAATATATCTGCTTCATCAGCTAAACTACTGCAGGGGAATGCAGAGGTCCAAAATTTTATTTCATTTGTAACTTCTAATAGAGAAACAACCTTCTCTGTGTATTGAGGAATGATTCTTACTTCTTGCATAAATAACACTAGCATTTCTTTTTAAGTGTTCAGTATGTTCATTTCCATCTGGACCTTTCTAAGCTGCTTGAGTAAATTGAGAAAAATTACAAAAGCAAAAACCTCATGCACATACTGCCAGCATGAAATAATTTAAATCTGAGGTAACCTCCAACTGACAATAGTGAGTCATCAAGATAACGTAATATAGTGTGAGACACATGATGAAAAAACAATTTGAAATTTAGCAACATGAATCATGCTCCCAAAGCATGAGAAGGGTGTCCAAAAGGACCCTTGGGACTGCCCCATTTACCACTAGTTTGGGAAAAACACAATCTCTAGAGTGTCCATAAAATGAGAAGTAGAATTTATGGGGTTAAGGTTGGTTTATGAGTAAGTCGAAAAGTTCAGTGGCTGATATTTTTATTTCTTCAAGGAAATGATTTTGACTTTTCTTCATTCTTATAAAGGTTTTATTTAATTTACAACAGATGCACATTTGAAATGTGTCTAGAAAGTGAAGAGAGTCATTTACAACTCAATACACTATTATCTTAATTCAATAACTTGTGTATCTGCATATGCAACACTCCAGACTAATACCATTCTGCAGGAGAAAGAACAAGTTAGATATTAGAGATTTTAAGGTAGCTACCTAATCCAGACCTAAAAACATGTGCATTATGCTTCTTTTCTAATTCAAAGTTGAGTCTGCTATGGCAAAGTGGAAAAAATTACGAGTTTGATTTACAATTTAAGTTTTGAGGTTAAAATGGTGTGAATTTAGCCAAAATGCTCAAGTTGTTGGTTGAGATCATATAGGATTAAATACTAAAGTTATTTGAAAATCACTGTACAAATTTAGAAAAAGAAAAAGAAAAAACCTAGGAGAGAGAAACAAGGATTTGAGGGGAAAACGAGGAGCTGAGAGATTTACACTTACATCACCTTGAATGTTGTTAAGAGATAATCATGATTTGGGGGCATCACTTTGACCCCACAGGGGATGATTCCTCTGTCACATGAGGGCTGTGGTAGTAAATGCTGATACTGTCAGGGTGAGAGTACTCATGTATACCTACCTGCTCACTTAACTTGAGTAGGTTTCCCTTCATGCATTTTTGTGTAACCCCGAGACCCAAACCAATTATTTGGCAGTCCACAGTGGAATTAAAACATCTCCATAGTCTTCACCATTAACATCATTCTTTTCATAATTATCACCATCTACTAGCTTTAACACTGGAGTAATACTTTTATATTAAACGAAGTCATTAGTCATAGTGACAAAGGGAGATATAACTGTTCTGAAGCCAGATAATGTCAAAGAAGTAATCATATGTAAGATTGAGAAATAATAAGACAATATTACATGTTGATAGTTAAGAAGAAGAAAGTGAAAGCCTTCAAAAATTATAGATACTTAATTGTTTTTCTTAATTGGACAAATATCGTGACCCTTTTCAAATATATGTTACTAGCTCCAATAATATTTGCTAACTTCAGATAACAAAGGCCATCCTTCTTCCACTGCTGAATATTCAAAGATCTCTCTCTCTGCCTGAGTTTCCAGAGGTCCCTTCTGTTCTGCTGACTAAAGCCAACTCTCAGAAGGGACTTCATTTGAACTTCAGTTTTAAAAACTTTTGTAATTTCAAGATTAGATGTATGTATAAAAGGAAGTCCTTAATGTTGACATGTTTAGGTTGATGTGATCACCCCAAGCTCCCTGCTTTCCTTCTTGTACTGAAGTTGTTAGTGAACACAAACAAATTCTTTTTTCTTCTTTTATAAAACTGAATTATATCTCATTGTGTATGCATGTACATGTGTATGTATCTCAGTTTGTGATTATATACATGTCACATTTTCTTTCTCTACTCATCTATAAGTGGACACTTAAGCTATTTTCATATTTTAGCTATTATGAATAATGCTTCAGTAAACATGGGATTGCACATAACTCTTCAATATCTTTTTTTTAATTATTATTATTATTATTATTATTTTTGTATTTTTCTGAAGTTGGAAATGGGGAGGCAATCAGACAGCCTTCTGCATGCGCCCTACCGGGATTCACCCGGCATGCCCACCAGGGGGTGATGTTCTGCCCATCTGTGGCATCGCTCTGCCGCAACCAGAGTCATTCTAGCGCCCAAGGCAGAGGCCACAGAGCCATCCTCAGCACCCGGGGCCAACTTTGCTCCAATAGAGCCTTGGCTGTGGGAGTTGAAGAGAGAGACAGAGAGGAGGAAGAAGGGGAGGGGTGGAGAAGCAGATGGGTGCTTCTCCTGTGTGCCCTGGCCGGGAATCGAACCTGGGACTCCCGCACGCCAGGCCGATGCTCTACCACTGAGCCAACCGGCAAGGGCCTCTCTTCAATATCTTGAATATATACATATATACCCAGACATGAGGTTGCTGGATCATATGATAGTTATGTTTTTAATTTTTTGAAAACTATTCTTATTGTTTTCCATGACAGCTAAACAATTTCACACTCCTACCAATAGTGTACAAGGGTTTTAATTTCTTTACATCCTCACCAACACCTGTAATCTTTTTTATATAAAAGCCATCCTAATAGGTGTGAGATGATATGTAATTTTGATATGCATCCCCAGATGATTAGTGATATTGAGCCTCTTTTCATATACCTGTTGTCCATTTGTATGTCTTTTTAGAGAAATGCCTATTTAAGTTCTTTGTCCATTTTTAAATCAGGGTCTTTAGAGATTTTGGATATTAACCACTTAGCAGATGTATGTGATTTGCAAATATTTCTCCCATTCCATTAACTTGCCTTTTCATCCTGTTGTTTCTTTTGCTGTATAGAAGAAGCATTTTAGTTTGATGATAGTCCCACTTGTCTATTTTTGTTTTTGCTGCCTATATTTTTGTTTTTACTTGGCAAAAACATAGCCAAGACCAATGTCCTGAAGAATTCCCTTATGTTTCCTTTCAGGAGTTTTAAGTTTCAGATCTTATGTTGAAGTCTTTAATCTATTTGGGGTTGATTTTTAGCAAGATAAGGCTAAAACAAATTCTCATTTCACATTCTGATTTGGAGGTTTTAATTTTCTAAAACAATAGCAGAAAATGATAAATTATGAAGAAAATAATTGTAGAGCACTAAAATAAATTCATACAAATTTACTTGTATTTTTATGCCTATGTTTGATCTACTCTGAGCATTTGGAATTATTTAGACATAAAGGAATATTTGAAATGTGTGTGTGGCTTGAGGACTATTTGACTCACAGGTCAATAAAATATAACATTTTGTGCTTACCTAAAAACTAAAAGTATTGGTTCCATAAAGATATATAAAAATATATCTGCTAGCAGCTAAATAAGGCACACAATAAATCAATGGGATGAAATTATAATCATAAAAGGGAGGCCTTTGACTTAGTTTAGTATTTCGCAAAAACAGAAGAAAAAAATAAATTAAAAGCTTTTGAGAATATAACATTACTTTAATCAAGCTGCATAATTTGTTTGCTTTAACTCATTCTTTAAGTAAAACTCAGAGAAAAATTAACAAGCAAATTGGTAAGGGGAACAGAATGTAGAGATGGAAAGCAAAGACAATTTGCCCTTTTGAGGCCTGATGCCTGAAGGGCTGTTTTCTACTCCAAAAGAGAGAATACATTTTCACGGTGTAACAAATCTGTCACACTCCCAAGAGTATGCATGCCACATCATTTTTTTGAAAAAGGTTTCCAGAGGTAGCAGATTTATAATAAAAATAATTCTGCATTTTCACATGTTCTAGTCTTAAAATCTGGTGCAGAGTATTTTTTTTCTCACAGAATTTGCTATTGCACCTGGTTGTTTCAAATCACTTTTTATCATTGAAATCCTTACTTTTCCCTTCTTTTATTTTTATTGTTCCTTTCTCTATACTATAGGCTATTAGCAATCTGCTCTCCAACAGAGCAGTGAAAAGAAACTCGCTTTGCTTTTGGCTTCTCTTAGAGATTTTAAAGCGTATAGATTTATATGTAACAATAAAGAGACTAACACCTGCAGACACTGGACCCATGGTTTTAGGCAGCTAGACAAGTGAGCCTAGATATTTATGTATAGTTTCATCTGACAGTTCTTCTACTTGGCCTCACTATAACACTCACTAGGTCTGTGCACCCTCAGGCAAAGTTCTTAATGTGTTCATGCTTCAAATGTCTCATTTCAAAAATGGGCATCAGATTTTACCTAAACCCCTAAGGTTGTATTATTATAGTCAGCCCTCCCCAGGATTACATTTGCAGTAGTTCTGAATAAATTCATTGCTAACGCATGCTTTTCAGTCTATTATAGTGCTAGTTGTCTTATTTTTTTTTACCCAATCTCCAAATTCAGTATTAATCTGGAGTTAACACAAGACCAAGGCACTTATGCCCCAGTGGCAATTCAGCCATAAAGAACCTCTAGTTCTGTATCAGCTGAAGAGAGTAAAGATTGCTGCCCAATTTTTGTGGGAAATAAATTAAAGAAAATGGTTGAAAGCATGTTTATAAAAGTTTAAAAAGCTCAACTCTGATACAACCATAAGCATGATGTCATTGGTGTCATCTATTCCAACAAGAGTTTGAACTTTGGAGAACAGAAACATTTCTGAGTGAATTAACCGGGGAACTTCTCCAAGGTGCTCACAATGACACTCCTGGTTCTGAAATGCTTCCCCACTTCATAGGTAAAACCCAGGGTAAAGTTACAGAGCTAAAGGGCTTCCATGTAATCACAGAAAACTTTCCAGAGTAAGAAACACTGTGGTGGGGAGCCATTGTTAGAAGAAGTTAGGGGTGTTTGAGTCATAAAAAATGTTATGTTTCCTTTTCTAAATGGGTAATTAAGATTCTTTTCCTAATAACAATATTATTGATATGTTGGTTTGATTGGGACACCATGTACTAACCTATAACAATTAGGGATAACTAAATCTTGATATTTATCTATACACTACTTGAATGGGCTGATTAAAGAATATATAGAGTGTTCTGAAAGAACCAAACCAATGAAATGAGAACTCTACTCATTTTGTTGAATTAGTTAAATTTAATCACACAAATATGCATTCAAACTGCAAATAAGATAAAGTTTGGTTTTATGTTCATTTCTAGTTTTTTCTCATGAGGATAAGACAATAAAGCAAGAAGAGGTGATTGTGTAAATTTCCTATGATTGCCATAGCAAACTACCATGAACTGAGTGGCTTAAAATGAAAGAAATATATTCTTTCACAGCTTAGAAGGTCAGAAACTGATATCAATGTGTCAGCCAGATTTCTGCCTTCTGGAGGCTTTTAAGGGAGAATCTGTTCCATGCCTTTCTGCGGGCTGCTCAGTGTCGGCAGTCGTCCTTGGTGTTCCCTGGCTTATAACTGCATCGCTCCAATCTCTGCCTGCATCTTCACATGACCTTCATGTTCCATATGTTTCTATGTCTCTTATCTTCTTATGAGGATACCAGGCTTAGATGTAAGGCCCAGGCTTTTCCAGTATGGCCTTATTATAGCATATACATCTGAAAAAATATTTCCAAATAAAGTAACATTCTGAGGTTCCAAGTGGACATGAATTTTAAACAGAAACTATTCAACCCATACAGTGGGCAATTGCCAGGCCATACAGGGTCTTGTTACCCATGACATAAAAAAGTGCTGCCATTGCTGTATTATAAACATAATGCTTAATCTTTAGAAGGATTTTAGCAGGGAAAATACATAAAACCTAGTTTATACATTCTAACTAGTTTATGAAGAAAGAGTTTTGGGTGGGAAAGAAAAAGAGTACAAAAGCTAATTAGTTGATTACTGCAGTAACCAAGGTGAGTGGTAATAGTGACTTGAATTAGTGTTAGTATTTATGACAGGAGAGATGCAGACATTTTTTGGAACTATCTGGAAGGTATAAATAACATGTGTTACTGATGCATTTGACTTGGGAATGAGGGAAAGGGAGGGACCCTAGATTTCTGCTTTGAGTGACTGAGTGGAGAATGGTACCATTTACTACAACGGGGAAGATTGCCAGCCGGGGTGGGGATAAATAGCAATCAGAAGTTCCATTTTGGATATATTACATTTGAGCTATATGTTAGAATTCTGAGTGAAGATAGAACAGGGAAGTTGGATGTGAGGGAGGTCAAAATTGAAAGATAAATTAAACAGTTATCAGCAAGCTGAAGGTAATTAAAGCCATGCAGGATGAGGTCATCTGGAGTTTGAGTGTACAGAGTTAAGAGCCTGAAAAGCATCCTAAGATACACACTCACATTTAGAGGCTAGTTAGAATCTGAGGGATATTCAAAAAGAGAAAATGAAATGGAGGAGCCATCAAAGAAGGAGAAAGTCCACGATGGCATGGAATCATAATTCTTATAGTTAGTCGCTACTGTGTATACGATAACTTGGAAATCACACATGGAAGACTGCATTGTTAAAAATATTTACTGTATTTTTTACCAGTCACTGTTCTAGAGTGGTTCTCCCTGTGGGAGGAATATTTTTCATATAACACAAGGTTTGGTCATGTGACTAGCAGTGGCCAATGGACTGAAAGCAGAAATGATGCTTTGTACAGCAAAGGAGAAGTTTTCAGAGCTGTTGCGTAGTTCTACCAGTGTTCTTTACATTCGGTGACAAGAATGGCACAGCCCAGATAGGGCATCTCATGCATTACAGATCCCAAGTGAGGAAGATGTGCAGAGTAGATATATATCCAGTGTTTAATGTAATAAAGACGCCACTGAGATTTGGGGATTTTCCATTAACCATAACATAACCTCAAAAAAGTTGAAGAAAACATCGCATTTTACATAGCATGGTTGTAAAGTGAGATATTATTTATGGCTCTGGAGCCCACAGTTTTGTGGAAAGAATAAGACCCTTCAAATCAAACTTATCTAAGATCAGACCCCAAATCTGCCAGTTCCTTGCTTTGTGAACTTCAACAAATTACTTGATGTCTCTAATTCTTCCTATGTGGAAAAAATGGGTGCCTATCTTACAGGACTATGGTGAGGGTTAAATGTAACAATATTTGCAGTACATTCCATAAAGTGGTTGAATTCAAATAATTTAACAACTGGTTCTCTGTCCTAATGATTGTTGTAAATATATAAAAAATATATATACCATAAGATAGCTTATTATTTCATGCATTTAATACTTAAATAAGAACAATAAAAGAGGTACATAAACTAGATTATGTTATAAGAAAGAGTTTTAAAATATTAATGAAAAAATATTAAATAATACCTGACAAAAAAACAATAAAACTATTATTTAAGGTATTGATATTTCCATATTGCTTCCTGATTGGTGTCCTCACTTGCCATTTTTTTCACTTATGGACAAAATGAACATTACTACTGCTGCTTAGAATACACTGTTGTGCAGATGAACATTAAAAAAGAGTAAAGAATATGAATTTGTGATTTCCACATTGAGCAGCTGCCCAAATGCACACCGTAGAGAGAACCGTGATTATAAGTGCCATTTTAATAACCAGTTCACGGAACTCAACAAAAAATTAGGTATTATGTCTGCTGAACCAGTGTGAACTGGCTGAATACCATCACTGATTCTGTACAATTCCAGTCTCCCTAGCCACAAAAAGTCTTCCAAAATATATAATCATTTCTTCTTTTTTTCTATATATATACACATTTCATATATATATATATATATATATATATATATATATATATATATTACTGAAGTTTTGGAATACGAGGCACAAACGGGTTGCTCAAATCATTACTATGGTATTAGAAGAGGGTTGGTGTAAACAAAAAATTATATAGAATCCAGACCGGGGGAATATCCCCTTCTCCTGGGCTGGCTCAATGGGTACAGTGGGTATCTGAGAAATGGAGGCCACACTACTGTCAAGATAGACTTCCTTCACACAGTGGTTGACTCCAGATGGTTAAATTCAGAAAATAACTCAGACTATCCTCAAAAATGGAAGTCAACTAAGGGGGTCTCAAAGAGGAAGTTTAGTTTCTATAACAAAGCAAATGGTAGAACCTCTAGCTTCTTGGCTGTGTTTGGTCAAAAGTAAGCTAGAACTCTCAGTTGTTAAACTGATGAAATTAAGATTAAGACTGAAAAATCAGAAATTTCTATTCACTCAATAGAGAATTAATATCAACTAAGCTACATTCTCCTTCTGAGATAATTATGCCCATATTCATTTTACAGATGAAGAAACTGGGACTGAGAGCTTAGATAAAAAATTAGAAATTGTACCTAATTTTATGTGCCTCTCTCAAATCTACATTTTTTTCCAGTGTACACCTGCTTCTCTTTAAAAAATTGAAATTAAAAATAAATAAAAAGACAGAGATCTAGTTTTGTTACCTTAGACCAGTAGGTCTCAATCTTTTTGTAGTCAGGGTACATTTAAAATTCTACAAATAATTGTAGGCACACTATATACAAATTTCTGAGAAATATGTTATAATAATTAAGTCAAATATTAAAGAAAAAATATAAAGTCCAAGTGTGCTTTTATGGTAATTAAACAAAATAAATACAACAAAATTTAATTTATTCTGACATTAAAAAACATTTTTATGTTACATTTTTTGAGTTATGCTTTATAGAATTCATGAAAAAGAGGAGTTAAAAAATTTAAAAATGACCAAAAAGTTATCTTTTTATATATATAGATACATTCTTAGTAAGATTTAGTAAATTTGGCAGGTTCCAACATGATGTTAAGTTTTTTCATTCTTATGTTTATGAGAAACAAAAGCCTAATGTGTCCTAACAATTTCTTCAATGTTTTGGCATATATTTGAAAGGCAAACTCTCATTTCCTCATCAATACATTGAAAAATTCTTCTCTTTTTACTCTTAATTGTGTTGAGTGCAGATAACCCCCACCATACATATTAACTTTACACCAAACAAAGGATAGAAGAAACTTGCCTCCAGTCCTTCCAGGGAACATGGGGGGTAGTGTAAACAATCCAGCACCACAGCTTAATAGCCTTTTGCAATCTAATCAGGTAGTGAGGTGGGGGGTTGGGCAGACTGTCAGTTTACAACCAATTCCCCACACCTCTATCCCCCAAAAATCTAAACTCCAAAAACCGTGTTGGTTTTTTGGTCCCCAACAGGCACATATTTCTCTGGAATACCATAGGGCGCACCTGGAAATCTTCTAGGGCACATCAGTGTGCCCTGGCGTACACTTTAAGAACCACTACCTTAAACCATAAGAGAAAATTGAGAGCATAAGGTCACACAAAAATGTGTACAAAAATTTCTAATATTAGCCAAAAGTGGAAACAACTCAGCTGTCCATAAGTGGATGAATGGATAAACAAACTGTGGTGTACACATACAAAGGAAATTCTGACACATGCTGCAACCTAGATGATCTTTGAAAACATTATCCTAAGTAAATAAAACCAGTTACAAAGGCTCCATATTGTATGAGTCCACTTACATGTAATGTCCAAAAGCCGTGAAGATAAAAAGTAGATTAGTGGATGCCACCAGAAAGGGATAGAAGGGAAGGGGAATCATGCTTAATAGGTATGGTTTTACTTTTTGGGTAATGAAAATGCTCTGGAATTGGTAATGGTGATACAATGTAAAAACTATTGAATTTCATACTCCAGAACTATAAATTTTATGGTATGCAAATTAAATCTTAATGAAAAGAAAGAAAAAGGAAGAGGAGTGGTATTATTTGGGAGTATGTTCCTGGTAGCATGCAGTGCTGTGACATAAACCATTGACTCAATTTCTAATTGGATTATGTATCTCAAGCCTGAACCCTCAATCTCAGAGGAGGTTGGAGGAAAAGTTCTTCATTTAAGCCTGCCCTCGACTTACAGGTACTGAGGCAGAGCCCAGAGCCTACCTGTCAGCCAAGCAGCAGCAAGAACAACTGCCAAGTGCCAGAGAGAATTGAGCGGAGCATCAAGGTGGGACACCTGTTTTCTCAAAGGGCACCACGTCATTACCCTGAAAATGTCCAAGTGAAGTACGCACACTGGGAATGCCTGTAACCTTTAAACCCTTGGAAGTTATGTCAGGATCTTCTATCTTATAAGTGCAGAAGAACCAGGAAGAGTGCAGCCTTGTCTAATAGAGGGCAAGAAAATCTCACTGCAAATGTCGCCCATTGTATCTCACAGTTTCCCTAGTACGTAACAAACAGTGCTGCATCTCTATAATAACGAAATAACAGAGGGCTTATAAGGCTTTTTGTGAAGCAAGTCCCCCAGAGATAGGACTACTGAAGGTAAATCAAAACCTCCTTGGCGTCAGGCTCCCTTTCTAACCCTGGGACTGTACCTATAGGTTCCTGTCACCCACTGTCATTCTCTCCAACTTCAGAGTCTGAGGAAAAGTAACAGATGATAAAGTCCCCTGGTCTGGGTGGTGGTGATTAGCTGAGAAGAGTTCAACTAGAGGAGCCCAGGGGCCTGCTCTCCAGGCCAGGGTGTCCATTGCTTCACTGGCCATGGAAACTCTCCATGCTGTAGGTTTCTCAGGGGGAACCGGAAATGCTAAAATCTTCTCTGTCCTTCATTCTGAGATGGGCTTCCAAAGTGTCCTGGCTTGAGGCAGAAGAGCCTTGCCTTGTTCTCTTTCTCCTAAATAATCATCTCTTTAGTGGCCCCTTGAGAAAGATGCTTATAGGAAGACAGAAGAGGACTGGCAACAATTTGCTATTTTAATCTTGAAAAAGGAATTCAGGCAGTGATTGGGCATTGGCATTCAGAAGGAAGCTTATGGTAGTTAATCTTGGCCACATTCACTTACCAGAAAAAAATAAAAAAGGAAATACCATACTACCTGCAAGTCACAAATGTATTTCCTGTTACCAGCATGCAACATTTTATAAAATCTTTTAATTTTTATGGTTTCAATAATTTGGATTTCTGAGTGATCTTTTTTTCATTCTAGTTTTTCTTAAGCATATAGCTTTAGCTAACCAACCTTCTTAAAATTCAGGAATTTTTTTCTTAACCTTGTGAAAAACTGCTGCTATAATTTCTCACTGATGTGTACCATCAGCCATTAATAGTAGCTGAATCTTAAAAATAATAATAATAATAATAATAATAATAATAATTGAGTGGCCAGAAATGAGGAGAGAAATTTTTCTTAAATGTAATCCTCTCTTTTCTTAAAAAAAAAATAGATTAGCTTCTAAGTAACATTATACAATGGTTCTGTCCAGATGCAAGTCATTCTTTTTGTCAGTGACTTGATATCTTTTAGATTACTGTACATTAAAATGTACCCAGAGAGCCTAAAAGTAAAAATAAATAAATATGCCATTTGTCTTGAACTCATAAAAGAGGTCACTAAAAAAAAAAGGGAGGAGATTTATTAATAAAAATCGTTACCACCTACAAGCAATGCCAAAATTTAATTATACATTTTTAACCCTCAAAATACAATAAATGCTCTAACATCTAAACCCACTGAAAAGCTGCCTGGCTTTATTATTGCCGTACCTATAGTATTTTTTTTTCTTGAAGCAGTCTCATTTAATTTTTGAATGCATAACCACCTAGCACTGTAGGTAGAAAAAAATAAAATTTCTCTTTCAGTAAAATAGCCTCCATTCTCAAAGGCTCATTGCAATCCATCAACGTAATCCTCTGGAGTAATTAGGCTTCTTCCGCCTTCCAGGCAGACATTCTAGTGGATGCTGCTGGCTGAATTACAGCAATGTCCGGGACTGTATTCTCAACCATTGGGTTATCCTCGATCCCCTTGTGCCACGGCAATTTTTCAGAAGGGAAATTAGTCTCCCTGCCAACTCTTATATTTTGTATAAGCCCAGATGTCACACTTTGCTAATGTCATACTAGACTGTAATATTTTTATAACGTAGTGTAGAAAAGCAGAGCGGAGCCAAACAGACACATTGCTGCCAGATGGTTGACCTTTATTGACTGATAAAAGATTTCTAAATTATAAAACTTGAACTTATTAGAAATGAACTGAGTTTTCAAGTTTACAAGGAGCCCAATCTCCTCCCTGCATTGAGAGTGGGAGGGAAGATGAGCTCATGGAAATAGAGGGTGTGTAGAAATCCAGAAGTCTTCATGGAGCAGGAGAAAGCGTGGTGGCTGGCTTCCAGGCACGTGGGTTTTCTGTGCACAGGAACCACTGCAGTTGCCTCTCATGAAAGGGAACTATGCAGCCATCTGAGTTTAGCACACAGCCACCTGCTTTCACAGAAGGAAGGGCTGCTTGCTGTCAATCAATGGCTTGTCTTCCTCCCTTGTCTCTGACCTGAAGAGAGGAGTAAAGTAGGTTGTGTGATTTCCCAGCCAGAACTTTAGTTCACTCCCCAAAGCCATTCTCATACAGTAACAGGATTCCTAATTAAAGGTAATCGTGTTATTTTTACTTCAAAGAGAGGACAATTATTGTTCTTTCATATTTTCTTATAGATTTTTAAATAATGTTTTCTGTCCAGACTCTTGTGTTATTCTTTCTTTGTGATTGGCTTTAAATATGGCTAGGATTTAAATGAGTCCTTTTCCTATTTTATTTTTTTCCTTAAACAAATTATTCTCCCTGCAAATTTATTGATATTGAATTCTAAATGCTCTATGTTTTCATCATGACCTTGAAAATTGCCCCATTCTCTGCCATTACTAGCTTAATTACTAGTTATTTTAGTAACAACAAAAGGTTTGCCAATATATTTATTTCTATTATAACTTCCTCTGGATTTGTGTTACTTTTGTATTTGTTCACAGTTTGTTGCCTCACTTTTAAGAACTATACCACATTTAATCACATTTTCCCATACTGCATAGACTTATCAGGCAACCTAACTTTTTATCAAATCAAATTAGGATACATTTAAAAACCAAATACTCTGCCTTATTCAAAGAATTCCTTATTCAGATATTTTAAGAATTCTATCTATTATCTTATTTTCCCTCCTTATTTCCCTTCCAACATTTAGGGTCTTATAAATCAGTTTTCATTATTGGTAGTACTCCTCTACCACGAAATCATCACCCTAGCTCGCTAGCTTGAAATCCCACAATTCAGGATGAATATTTAAGTGGTTAAGCAAGATTTTTGAGATGAAAGATCACTGGGTGGGTTAAGATATTTAGACTTTCAACCAAATAACTTGGATTCAACTTCAAACTTGATCTTTCTATGCATGCAGTTGATGTTAAACAGCTCAGTTCAATGGTCTGCACCTCTACAAAACAAGGATGGCATTGACTGCCTGCACTTATCCAGACCCTTGTGATAACCAAAGAACATATGCATAAAAATAATTTGCCAACTAAATATCATAAAATATATACTATCAGCATCAATATGTCTCATCCTTGGCTTACCACAGTTTATTCTCTTAGAGAAGAGAAAACACAGAAAGTGAGATACAACTCTGGAAAAGCAGACTGGAAAAGAAAGTAATAGGTGGAAACTGATCATGGAAGATGTTCTATAAAAGAACAATCCCCTGAGAGGTTCCACATGACAGTGTGAACAAGAGACAGCATGGGAAAGTCTAACAGAACTTCCCTGAAAAGCAAGTCACAAAATAGAGAGCTTGGGGCACCAAACATGGTCTCCCCTTTGGGGATTTTTCAGTTTAGCCTGGTTCTTGCTCTACTTTTACTTGCTCATCCTTTCATCTGTAGTCTTCACCAAATGATGATCACAGGTTTTACAGGCTGTTGACAGGGTAAGGTCCTTTAATGTCTCAATTCAGTTTTCTCCCGGTAGATTGAACAAGGTCAGGCTCAATGAATTGTGCTCACAATTGTGCTTCAAATAAAGGGAGAGTGCAGTCATCGTTGTGGGACTGATGGATGAGAGAAAAGGAAATCAGAATTTTGGACGAATGTCAAGGTAGATATAGTTACATCACTGCCCATGTGCTTATTTCCTCAAGACACAAAGGAAAATGAAGGTAAGAAAAAAAATATTTCTTCTATTGTGGCTGTGCAGCAGATAGCTCACACATCTTCCCTTTCACTCCTACCATTACCTCTTCATTATGTTATTGAAGGTAGAATTGCACAACTCCTACAGGTCTACTACTGGGAGAACTTTCTGAGCAGTTGCCAGGTGCCAGGCAGGTGTGAAGAGATCTGAGTAAACTGAGGCCCCAAGGGTGAGCACTGTGCAACAACATCCTACCCCTACCTCACCTGAGCTCCTTGGTTGTTGTTGTTTTTCTCTTGGAACTAGACACATTTGTTAAAAGCACATATTTCAAGTTAAAAAAAAAACTACTAGTAATTGATTTAGCAAATTCCTTTCATCAAAAGCCTATGTATTATCACCAACCCAGTATCCTGTAAAATTAGTTGACCACATATCCTTTTACAAATTACGTTACAAACTGCTTGTAGTTACTTCTTTTAAATGTGTGTGTGTGTGTGTGTGTGTGTGAGAGAGAGAGAGAGAGAGAGAGAGAGAGAGAGAGAGAGAGAAAGGGAGAGAGAGAGAGAGAGAGAGAGAGAGAGAGAGAGAGAGAGAACAGCAGGAAGGCCAGCAGCAGTGGCAACTTGAGGCACCTGTCTGGCCCCCACCCAACCCCAGGTTTACCTTCAGCTTCTTTCCCCATTACCTCGGTGCTCTACAGAAGGCTTTTCTCATTTGCTTTCACATCTGTAGTTTAGGTAATTTCTCTTTCTCTTCTGTGGCTATAAATATATTTCCCCAGTAGAAGGACTGATTTCTCTTCTAAATTGCCTTGCTTTGTTTTCCTCCCTTATTGCCTATTCTCTACCTTTTAAAAATATTTCTTCCACCCTGTTTTCTCCTCACCATTTAATCATTTACCTGCCCTTGGGTTTATCTTTTCCTAGATTTTATCCTTTCCAAGGCATAACACCACATCGAAGAAACTGTAACTCCCATACCATGATATCAACAATTTTTTTTCTCAGTGGGTAATAATTCTTCCCCAGTTCAGTTTGCCATATATTTTCTCCTCTAAGTGAATTCTCATGGCATATGGTATGGATATTATCTCTCCACTTCTACAGAAAGACTCCAAATACTTTGTGTCATGTGTAATTTTTATTTTGACAATCCCTGCTGAGGCAGTTTTTCCTATCATGCAGCAAATGTCCCTTCAGAACATTAATTCTGTAGCACCAGAAATGGAGATAACATTGAAACATATTTTCTCATGTGCATGTATGTGTGTGGTGTACCACAAACTTCACAGAGCTCACTATCTTCTTATTTCTTTTCATGATAATCTATAAGGGGAAACATAAGCCAAATACAAGTCTAGCGTTGGGAGGAAAGATTGTAGATTCAAGAACCCGGGGATGCCTGTGGCCTCTATGTTATGGTGGAATGGGAAAAGAGAATGGGAAAAAAATGCACATCAATGTGACTTACCATTGCAGTCCAAAGAAATGAAGCCAACTCAAACCCTTACTGTCCTTGATCACTCCCATTAATGTCATTTCTGTGCTAAGGCAATCATATAATTGGCAATCCTCCACCATTCATAGAATTAATTCATGCCATGAACAGTGAAATCTATCTTTAATTGTGCATTTGCTCTAATTTACCCTTCTATGTGGTTCCTATAAAAGTTACACAAATAATGTTCAACACATCTTTCCTAAAACTGAGAGTTCTTTGCATATATTCACTGTCTTTTTGTTTTCTTTCTCTGGGTCTGCTGGCAAATGAGTGGGAATCTCCCTCTGAATACCAATCATCTACAATCCCTTAACCTGGGCTTTCTATAGTCGACCACATGTTTTAACAAGTTATGTAAATCTTGGACAGAGTGAATGGTGTCTACAGGAGGAGGCAGACATCTGCTGTAGAAGTCAAGTATAAAGTAATCAAGAATGGATTGGAGGGAGTGGGTATGTGAGGAACCAATGTAATTTCTATTAAATGGCCAAAACCTGCCTATGGATAATAAGTTAGCAGTGAGCAAGAGATAACTGCACATCTACGCTCTTGTTTTCTTTTTTTTTTTTTAATTTTTATTTTATTTATTCATTTTAGAGAGGAGAGAGAGAGGGAGAGAGATAGACAGAGAGAGAGAGAGGAGAGAGACACAGGGGGAGGAGCTGGAAGCATCAACTCCCATATGTGCCTTGACCAGGCAAGCCCAGGGTTTCAAACAGGCAACCTCAGCATTTCCAGGTCGATGCTTTATCCACTGCGCCACCACAGGTCAGGCTGTTTTCTATCATTAACTTGCTTTCCCTTTCCTTAACCTTAGAAAGTAGGGTAGCTATAGCTAATATTCATTTATTAAATCCCCTTAAGCACTTTGTAGTCTCTGGCAAACTTTATTTCCATATTAAGAATAGGCATTCATTGAACATTTAATGCATATTACTAGTATGCAAGGTACTGGACAAGTCCATTTGGGTGTCATTTCTTCCACACTTCCTTTTCTCTTCCAGGTGAATACCTGAATGTCTTCTAAATCCTATTCTGAGTATAAGCTGTTGGAGTAAACTTCCCTCCACTTTTGAGCTCAAAGCTCACAAACTGTTCTATGCTTCTGTTCCCCTTTGCCCCTTACCTTGAGTATTGAGGTAAGAGAGAAGCCTCATCCTTTCATCATAGATGGGTTGGCATTTATGACCAATGTGTGGTTTCCCAGTGTGGATTCAGGCACTCACAAAGACATGTTGCACAGAACATTTATTCTAGTGTCACTAAGCCAAAAACTTTCTGTCATACTTATATACCCTTGCCTCCATTTAAGGTCCATTCAGTTCTTAGTAGATATAATCCTCTGATGACTTCTCATTATAGGTATATGTTTGCTCTAGCAAGCATTTTATTTGTAAATAATATGTAAACACTATTACCTTGTTGCTGCATCATGGCATTTTGGTGATGTTGATCCAGCCGTTTTCATTTTCTTCTCCGGAAATTTCCTTCACAAATAAATCGTAGTTTGCCCACTCATGAAACTGACATCATTGCTTTGATGCCTGGCATCTCTGACTGCTAAGAAGTCCTGTGTCATCTTCATTGGCTTTCTAATGGACACTTGCACACATCTGTTCAGAACCTCCCAGACGATCATTTCTTTTTAAAAATGTCATTTTAAAATCTAAGACTCTAAATGTTGTTTATCTTTCTGTAGAGAATTAAAGATGCCGTACTTTCCCTATCAAGTTCGCAGTCTCCTTTCTTTAAAATTCAAAACCTTTACTATTTCTGATCCTTTTCTCAAAACTTTATTTTCTTATTCTGCTCTTTTTCTGAGTTTGAACTGAAGACTTTTAAATTTTGATTGTAGTTTCTTTTTCTTTATCTCCCCTCTGCTGATCTCCCGCATGCCTCGGACTCCACATTTTATACTCCCCTCCGTCTCTTCTGTAGCAGGAACATTTGCATAATTATGGAAAGCCTCTCATTATTCCTCTTTGTAGTGCTGTACGCTAGTCATGTCTTCCTTCTAATAATCATTTTTAGTCAAGGAGGGAACTGCTTTTGAGACTACTTTACCGATTATAAAAGTAAAATACAGAAGTTAATTAATTTTCCTAGATTAAAATTAAATCAAATGTGGAACATAATTCTCTGAGGCTCAAACTCCTTGTTGCTGACTGATTCTACACCACTTTGATCATGTGCAGAAGAGGGAAACATCATCCGTGTTGTTCTCTACAGCATGAGAGCCTTCCTGGACTTACACAGATATTTGCAATAATATAATTTTTCAAAAAGAGTTTAAAATTTTTCTTTCAGTGTAACACTTATTAATTTATATTTTAAGTAACATGAGGAACACTCAAGGTAAACTTAATGTTGTCAGATCTGTACTCAACACACTCAATTCTGAGCCTGTTTGCACTATGAACTGGCTGGATGGCGATAGGAAGTCATTTAACTCTGATAGGTCTCAATTTCCTCATTCATAAAATAAATGGGCTATATTTCCTCCAAGGTCTCTTCCAGGTCTAACTGTTTTTAATCTGTACTATAAGATAGAACTAGTCACTGCCAACTTTCTCAGTATTCTAAGCTAGATCCCCTGAGATTTCACATGCTGGGAGAATTTTATCTGCAAAATCCTACACATAAAAGTGTATAAGTGAAATATGAAAGGCTTATTAAACAAGTCATACCATTTAAACCAGGGTATGACAAGTGTGCCTTCACTAATAAAGTGATACAGCTTCCTAATCCAGGGAGAATACAAGCCAAAACTGGCAGTGCAGATGTCAGGCATGTTCTGTACTATATCAATACATTTATATGTCACTTTTAAGTCAAATTTACAATTTTTTGACAGCTTACATCCTTCCTGCTACAATCAGTGGAAATAATCTCAGTCTTCTCTTTTTTATTCTATTCTCTTTTTTTTTGCAGTTTTTGTAGCACATGTAAGCTCAAATCATAACTAAGTAGTTTACTGTCTCTTCTTTGAAGTGAGACAACTTTCTTCAGAGAAGTGGATTCCTGGGGACAAGAAAATCAGCATTTTAATCCATACGAGCAATGTGTATGACTAGCTCAGTTGTGTTGCTGTCATGCTAAGACTGAAAGCTGGTTCTAAGATTTAGTCTCTTCAGAAATCTTTTTAGAAAATATTCATTACTCAAATGCAACTTTAATAAATACTGTTTCCCCCTTATTCTGTGCATTTTAGTGATTCTGGGATATTTAAGATTCAGATTCTAGTTCATTAGCTCAGTGGTAGAGACTGAGATTAGGATGATAAACAATCTGATTTTCCCAGAACTAAAAGGTTTCTTGGGACAAGGGAGTTTCATGGCTAAGACTGGGAAGCTGCTGAGCAAACCACTATGAATTTCTCACTCTATCTGAGATTCTGTGCTTCTCTGTCTTGGACCAGGTGCTATTGCTGACGTTGGTTCTAGACTCAGAGTTTGAGGCGGAATGTTTGAGTGCTAATTTCAAAACATGTGAGGTAGGCAGCTGGTTTACATTTTTTCCCTCTCTTTTATTACTTGTATGATCCTGTGCCAGTTTCTGAACTTACCAAGTCTCAAATCCTCACCTGAAAATTAGGATAGTAACAAATGTCCAATTCATAGGACTGTGAGCTTCAGCAAAGATGAATAACACAAAGTCCCTGATAAGGTGGGAATTCTCAAGAATCCTTAACTTTTAATATAATCATATTGTAATGTGTTCTCCTATAAAATATCAGTTAAACAAATATCATTACAATACAGATATAAATCAAACTTGATTAGAAACAGTCTTGATACTTGATTGTAATAAAACAAGATTTTATTTCACTTACATTCAGCCTTTGAGCAAATATGTCTTTAGAAAGAGAAATATGTAAGGCAAAAAAAACCTATGGACTATGTACACAATTCCATGTTTTAAAAATTAATGTGAGGCCCTGGCCGGTTGGCTCAGTGGTAGAGCGTCGGCCTGGCGTGCAGAAGTCCGGGGTTGGATTCCCGGCCAGGGCACACAGGAGAAGCGCCCATCTGCTTCTCCACCCCTCCCCCTCTCCTTCCTCTCTGTCTCTCTCTTCCCCTCCCACAGCGAGGCTCCACTAGAGCAAAGATGGCCTGGGCGCTGGGGATGGCTCCTTGGCCTCTGCCCCAGACGCTAGAGTGGCTCTAGTCGCAACAGAGCGACGCCCCGGAGGGGCAGAGCATCGCCCCCTGGTGGGCAGAGCGTCGCCCCCTAGTGCCGGGTGGATCCTGGTCGGGCGCATGCGGGAGTCTGTCTGACTGTCTCTCCCCGTTTCTAGCTTCAGGGAAAAAAAAAAAATTAATGTGCAAATTGTGACAATGTTGCACTGCCTCAAGTTAATTGTGTCATAAAACCTGGCTCACCATTCGATACTGAGTCCATTCAAAGAAGGAAAATTCCAATTTAACAGTGTCAATTTTTAAATATAATAATTTAAGGAGAATAAAATTAATATTCTATTTAGTCAATGAGTAAACTTCCTTGAAATTCATTTTTAAAAAACAGCTTTCAGGATGTCCTTCCTCCATTTACATGTTAAAATCACTTGTCACCAAAGACAACATGGTTCTGGTAGCACAGAATTTTGTTTGAGCCTGAGAGGAGAGAGGCTTTAAGTAAGATACAATAGAATGAAGAGAAAAGGGCAGAAGTGAAGGGCCCTGAGAAGTCAGTTAATCCTGGGATGTGAAACATGACATGATACAAAAGAGAATTGGGTAAGACTGAAAAGAAAGTAACCCCAAGGTTATAAGTTTTGTATAACTAAGCATTTAAAATATATGTAAAATGGAACCCCAACACTTCATAAAGAAGATTATTTCAATCTGAATCAACTATTAATTATACTAACATTATTAGTCATATTTCAAATTTCTTATAATTCACCATCTATCTAACCTTTTGAAAAAAATTATTTCAATGTGCATATTGAAATAAATGGGCAGCTGATGACCAGTAAGAGCTTTCTTTTTCTGTTTCTGACTACCTCTAGGGACAGTTTTCCAACCATATAATCTAGTATCTGAACTTTATAGCCAGAAATCAAATTGTGAACATACTGGACAGGTTTATGATTATTAAGTCATGGGACATGACCTGAGCCACTGTTTTCTCTCTCACTCCCTGGGCCTAAAGAGCAATGATTTTGATTCATGATTTGGACATGGCCTACCATCTAATCAATCAGCTAGACAATTGACACAGAATAATTTATTTCATGTTAGTGTCACTCACCAACCTGGGGATATGTAACTTTTCAGTAATGTTTAAGATATTATTTTTATAATAAAAATGTTAAATCATGTATTTCAATTTTCATATGACGATAGAGAAAAATAAGAAAACCAAACCATTTAGGGGAGGAGGGGTTGGTACTACAACTTGATTTGTCTGACTTCTGAGCTTAAGCTCTGTCTCTTGCACCAATATTAAAAGAGAATCAAGAAGAAAAATTGCATCAATGTTTAAGCATTGATTACCTACTTTGTTGTTTGTTGGTGCTTTTAAAAGGAGTAAAGGCTTCATTCATGCTAAGTCCTTCTGTAGATATTCATTTTTTTCTCCTTTATTGATTAAGTTCACATTTTTTCAAACTTCTTAACTTCCTCCAAACTTTGCTTAATGATTACATATCAAAGACATTCATTAATATAGTGTAGAGTTGTCATGAAGGCAACACACAGCTTGAGACCCAGAAGAAGAATTAATATATCACATCACATCACAGGAAGCACAACTATGAGGCAAGTGTGATATATAAACATCTTACATCATATTCAAGCATCTTGAATGTGGCTATAAATTACTGATTTGAATATTTAATATTCTGTTTCTTTATGTTCAGGTTTTTGCAATCTATGGTGCACTTATTCTCTAAGCAACATACTGCTTGAATAAATAGAACAAGTTTATGTAAGTGTGCCTTCCTTTGGTGTTCTATAATCTTCAGTAAGCCTTGGACCACATATGGAAAGACACCTCTTGTCTTACAGAACTACTTAAAAAAATCTCTAAGCTTTCCAAAACAATTTCACCTGACCTTTATTTAAAAGTCTACCATCCTCCCTCCTACCCTCTATACTTGGCAACTGATTTTTAGCTGTCTCCCAAGTGGCTAAGTGAGACAAGTTGCACATGTGCACATGCAAAATTATATGTCTTTTATCAAAAAGCTGGCTGGGGAGGAGGGAAATGTATGGCTGTTATCTGCAGATGTTTTATTGGAGCAGATATTATAAATGGGTTTTAATTGTGCTTTCAGATAATAAAAAAAAAAAACCTATGAAGGCATAGACCTATAGAAGTTCAATAAAATAAATCAATAATGTGTCCTGGAAGGGTATTGCATTTTCTAACATTTTGCTCAATATTGACATTTGACCTACAAAATTTGTTATCTACCAATTAAAAAAAAATTGCTGATACCGATGCAACTTCATACAAGAAAACATATTGAGAACTTTATTCTCCAAGGCTCTTGCCAACATTTTCCTGACACATCACCATGTTATCATCTGTTTCTTGCTAATGCAGCTCTTGTTGCAGGAAACAATAATCACTCTTTGTGTCAAATTTGCATCTTCCTCTGAAACTCAAATACCCACATTGTTCAGTCACCTAGCAGGTTAGTATATTAGGTCGCTGTGTGCAAGTCAATGTATGAGAAGTACAGAAGACAGAGATCCAAATCCAAGTTTGCTACAAAACACAGTACAATGAGATATAGCCAGAGTTCCATAGGTCAAGTTCACAGCAGCCCAGAGATCACAGGGATGAGTGACTGAGAGGTAGGATCAGATCCCTTATCCGTCCTTGGCCCCAGGAGAATCAGTTGGATAGAGACACTTTTGTCCTTTCTAATTCTGTTTTTCTCTGCCTTTCACTAAAATGTATAGACTCTAAACATTGTTGTTGTCAGTTCCCTATGACATAAGAGAAAACTGAAATTTTGTTTTTAAGATATAGTAAAAATTGCAAAAAGACTAAGCTAAGGTGTAAGATAACAAGGTAACCTAAAACTCCAAGGTTTGGGGTGAAATTTTGCTTAAAAAGAAAAAAATGGATAAAATCACAATACTGTTTTCTAGCAACATGCATAGTCAAACATAACAAATTCAAGATAAACATCATTATATATTTTTTTAAAAGAGCTGGGAAACAGGAAAACAATGATTGGAATTTTGTACTTAGTGGATGTTATACAGAGAAAAAGAAACCAATATTTCTAGAAGCCTTACTAGGTGTCAGATCTTCACATGCGGTGTGGGGGAGTCATGCTCACCCCGTTTCACACTGAGGAAAGGACAACCAACCCACTGCTCAGGGCCCCGAGCTCCTAATTAAAAAAGCTGAGATTCAATCTCAGACCTGCCTCATTCTAGAGCCTTCACCATTTTCCACCATACTATTCTGTTTATCTCTTTTATTGTCTTACTAGCCAATCTTCGAAATGTTAAAGTTCATGCTCTCTTGTCCCTTACATGTGTTTTGTTTCTTGCTTTTTGTTTTTGTTGTTGTTGCTTGGTTTTTTAACTTTGACACTGTTTTATATTCTATGATCACACAGAATGCTGCTGAGGCTCATACGATTTTTCTTTCTAAATCATGTCACCCTCTCATTTAAAACTTGACTTCTGTCCTGGGCAGATAACTCAGTTGTTTAGAAACTTTAGAGCATCATTCAAAGCACAGAGGTAGCCAGTTTGATTCTCAGTTGGAGCACATATAGCAACAGATCATGATTCCTGTCTCTTTCTTTCTCTATCTCTATCTCTCTCTCCTTTCTTCTCTTCCTTTCTCACTAAAATCAATCAATAAAATTTTTTTAAAAAGAAAGAATTGAAAATCTATTTTAAAAATTGACTTTTGTGTTCCAAGAGTTTCCTAAGATTAGCGGTGTGACACGTTTCCAGGGAATAAAGCAAGCACAGGAGACTCACACAAAAGCAGAGTGCTAAGCAAGATTTCAGAGATAACCGTATGCAATGATAAACATCTTAAAATAAGAGATGGTAAAAACAAAATTCAGCAGTGTGGTTATCTTTGGAAAAAGGCAGAAACTGTGATCAGGAATGAAAACTTAAGTAAATCCCCACAGTCATTTTGTGTTGTCTTAGGGCAGTGGTGTGCCACAAGAATTTTTAAAACATGCAATATCTGACCCTTAAGTCAGATATTTTTCAACTGGTGTGCCACAAGCATTTTTAAAGCATGCAATATCTGACCCTTAAGTCAGAGGCACTGACCTCTTTTGCCATAAATTGTCAAATACAAAGAATGACAATAGCCAACATAACAATAACTGTCGGGTATAAATGAATCAAAATTATACCAATTTTTTTTTTTGGTGCACCTCAGAATTCTAGTTATTAGTTATATGTACCATGAAATGAAAAAGGTTGAAAATGGCTATTTTAGAGGTTATGTTGGTAGAAAGCTGAAAGGCATATAATCTATTATTAATCTTTGTAAATAATACATATATCTCTCTATATATATCTATATCTATATATATAGATATATATATGTTCATATGCTATATTTTGCTTCAAATATTACATTAAAGGTTTTTTTTTAAATGTAGCTGGTCCAAACCCAGGGCAGCAAGGAAGGTCAGACATTTGCCACACAACTGAAGTTTTAAAAAAGACCTTGTGGCTCCTCCTCCCTCTGAACCAAATCAAGGTACAGGTGATCCCATTGCTGGTCCTAACACATGCTACAGGACTGATAACTAAGATCTACTCTGTGCCTCTTACAAGGGAACAGCACACCATGAAACGAGTCTTTCTTGTTAATAATTGCAGCTTGGTTACTCCTGCCTGGATAAATGGTGAAATGCCTCTCCCGCACTTTGCCTATGCTCTGCTCTATTCTCCCGGCATGAAAATGAAACCTTTACAATGCCAGCCAAGAGAGGAATGCCAATATATTTGATTGGGTCTTTGTCAATACAAGGCTGATAAAGAAAACTGTTGTTTTACCATACCAGCAGGTAACATTTAAAAAATAAAGTAAAACAACAACACTCACTCACTTAAAGTCAGAATGTGTTATACTCTTGTCTGACTTTTCCCTCTCAGCGCTTAAAGCAGCTATAAATTTGCTTCGATTTGTCTGCATGTAAGTTTTATGAGGGTAAGCTCTCTAGGTTCAGTATGAGTTCCCAACACCAAGCATAGAGACTGAACAATTTAGGCACTCAAGAATCAATGACACAATACAAAAATTAACAAAGATTTTAGGATAATAAATATGTATCCTATTAGTCCACTGTTCTCACTTTATAAGGATAAGGCAAGATTTCTAAGTGTAATTATCAATGTACAGAAAGTTCAGTCATTAATGATTTAATTCATCAGCTAAATAACATGTCCTCTAGCCCACTGTCTTAGTAATATCCCCCACATTGGGGTTTAATGATATGATATGATCTCATGTTCATGGTATTGGTTGGCTAATATAATATAGTTGAAAGTAAAGTTTTTAGACAGTTATGTATAGGAAAGTTATTAGTATGTGTCTGTAATTTATACTTATATTCTATTTTTAAAAGAATAAGTTGATTGGAAAGAAATAAATTTCAAAAAATATATACTACGCCCTGGCCAGGTGGCTCAGTGGTACAGCATCAGCCCGGCATGTGGATGTCCTGGACTTGATTCCCTGTCAAGGCACACAGATGTAACCCTCTGTTTCTCCACTTTCCGCCCCCCTCTCACTTCTCTCTCTCTCTCTCTGTTCCCCTCCTGCAGCCATGGCTCGATTGGTTGGAGCAGGTTGACATCAGGCACTGAAGATGGCTTGGTGGCCTCTGCTTCAGGGCTAAAAAAAAAGGCTCAGTTACTTAGCAACAGAGCAAAGGCCCAAGATAAGTAGAGCATGCCTCCTAGTGGGCTTGGCAGGTGGATCCCAGTAGGGCCGCATGTGGGAGTCTGTCTCTCTACCTCCCCTCATCTAACTAAAAACTAAAATAAAAAATGCATAGCATACATATGTATGTATATATAATCTAATAAGTAACTTTCATGTACTTTGCCCAGGTAATAAAGCATTAGTTGCACACTTATTATATACTTGCCTGCCATTTTTGTTTTTAAATACTTATACACAATGAGAAGAGATTGCTGCATAATTATAAAAAAATTATTTTTCTGAGTCTTAGTTAAGAAAATTATCATTTCTTTTGTATCCTAAGCAAACAATTATAGACACAACTCAGATTTAACCTATAAATGTTGACAGTCACTATTGAATAATATATAGGTATAAACACCTAACACTAAGAGAGACAATATGAAGGAAATGACTATTTCAAGAAGAATAATTAACTGAGTGACAAATTTTTATATTATAATTAATTTAAATATAATATAATTATTTTAAAAATTAAATATAATTTAACATAAATTATATTAAAATTATATCATTAAAATTAAATTAAATTATAATTTAAGTAGTACAATGTGGAAATGAGACCATATCATTGGTAGCTACCACAGAAGTAAGGTTAAGAACTGATAGTCAGGAACCCAAGTCTAGGCTGGCATTTCATCTCTTAAAGGATTATTTTTGAAGTTTTTTATAAAAGCATATTAATTTGAGTTAAGAGAAGGTATATAATTATTATCCATTTCTACTTGAGATAGTGCAGGAAGAATTGGATTTAAACATTCTGTTCAGAAAAAATAAAAATAAATAAATGAAAGTTAAACTTTAAGGGGGAGATTTAATAGAGGGACTTTAAAATTTAATTTGAGATTGAAGAAAGCCTGTAGTAGGGTGGTTTGAATATAGGCCAATCAAAAGGCCAAAATGATGGTTAATTTTATCTGTCAATTTGGCTTTGACTATGGTGCCTAGTAGTTTGGTGCAACCCCAGTATAGATGTTGCTGTGAAGGTATCTTTTAAATGTGATTAGCATAAGTCACTACACTTTGAGTAAAGCAGATCACCTTCCATAATGTTGGCAACCTTATCCAATCATTTGAAGGCCATAAGAAAATGTCTGAGGTTATCAAATGTAGAAGGAATTCTTCTGAACATAGAAGCCCATCTCAGTTTCCAGTTGGCTACTTTGAGGAATTTTGACTCAAGAGTGCAGTATCAACTCATCCTTGAATTTTCAGACTGCCAGCTTGCTATACCAATTTAACACTTGCCAGCCTCAACTGCATGAACAAATTCTGAAAAACTCCCTCTCTCTCTCTCTCTCTCTCTCTCTCTTTCTCTCTCTATCTATCTCAACTCTTTTTCCTGAGAACCCGGACTGATAAAACCAGTATCAGGAGTTGCCTCTTATTCTTTCTTGATGAAACAACATAATAATCACACCAAAAATGCAGAAATTTTACCCAGATACTTAGGCTTTGAAATTTCAAGTCTGAAGCTTAACTGTTATCAAGATAGCCCGGTTAACTTTTTTACAAAACAATTCAGACTAGAAACCACAAAGCCTACACACATATGTTTTGAGACCTACACCTCCCTTTCATCGTAAGATGGCACATATGACGGCCAACCTACACTTTGCTGGTGGCAGCTTCTTTGCAAGGTGGAAACAGATAAAAATAATGGTGTAAGTGGTGCATCTAGGATACCGATGCACACACTATGGCTTAAATGCAAAGAGTTATGTAAGGATAAAAACAAAATTGTCAATTCTTTAAATTCCTCCTGTATTACTATATATGAATTTTAGAATTATGTAAACAATTTATGTACAAGAAAAAATCTCTAATATGTAATAATTTTACAGGGTCAGTCTTCATTAATTCACTTTATTATTTTCATCAGTGAACAGTTTTGGGCCAGGAGAAGAATCTTACTCACCAATTCCTTGAAATTATGTCATTAAAGTGCTATGGGGTGTGACTTTTAATAATTAAGAATCTATGAGGCCCTGGCCAGTTGGTTCAGTGGTAGAGCATCTACCCAGCAAATGGATGTCCTGGGTTCAATTCACGGTCAGGGCACACAGGAGCAGTGCCCATCTGCTTCTCCATTCCTCTTTTTCTCACTTCTTTCTCTCTCTCACTTTTCTTCTTCTACATCCATCGCTTGATTGGAGAGAGTTGGCCCCGGGCATTGACAATGGCTCCATGGCCTTCACTTCAGGCTCTAGGAGGAGTTCGGTTGCTGAGCAACAGAGCAATGCCCCGGATGGGCTTGAAAGGTGAATCTCAGTTGGGGTGCATGCAGGAGTCTGTCTCTCTGTCACTGAATTAGGAAAAAAAAAAAAAAGAATTTATGATCCTGACCTGATAGTGGTACAGTGGATAGAGCATCAGGCGGGGATGCTGAGGACTCAGGTTCGAAAGCCCAAGGTTTCTGGCTTGTGTGTGGGGTCATCTGGGCTTCAGTGAAGGCTCACCAGCATGAGCACAGGGTTGCTGGCTTGAGCAAGGGGTCACTGGCTCTGCTGGAACCCCCAGTCAAGGCACATACAAGAAAGCATCAATGAATAACTAAGGTGCCACAACTATGAATTGATGCTTCCCATCTTGCTTCCTTTCTGTCTGTCCATGTCTGTCCACCCCATGTCCTAAAAAAAAAAAAAAAAAAAGAAAGAAAAAGAAAAAAAATCTGATACTTTTAAGAATAAAAGAAATTTATTTTTATTAGTCAATCCTGTGTAAATTTTGTTTCTCAAAGCCACGAACATGCCGACAGTAATGAAGCGAAACAAGAAACACTTTTTTAAGCAGAAATAAGAGACAGCTAAGCTGAGAACTTCCATTTTTATTTCTATAATATTGTTTTCCTCTTTGTAAAAGGAAAGAGTATGGGACTAAGAATTGGAATATTATGAGGAGAGTCACTGATTAAAATCCCTGGAGTAAAGAAGCATTGATTTTCTTCCTTAGTTACCTACACTGCTATTTTTTAGTACTGAGAGGAGGTGCTTGTCTCTTGTAATGACAAGTAATGCTCAAGGACCTGGATGATATAGCGACCTTACAAGTTGAAGAAGTTTGCATAGTTTTAGATGGGCTCGGTAATGACTAGGTCCACTTCACCAAAGCTAGAGCCACCCAACTGTCATTTACAAAATTGAGCAATGCAATGAGCTCTGCTAAAACACATTTTCAAATATTTAACCACAAGTTATTATTTTACTTTTTCCATAGTTTTCTGGTCATTGTAATTTAAGATAGGAAAGTGTCATTCACTTGAGTTTAAAAGTGCAACCAGAGTTATCCGCAGATGTGACTCATTCTATGTGATAATAATAAAAACTAAAATCAAAGCACACAAGAGACCAGTGCTCCTGACTCAACATCCAAGTTAATTCGAGGTTTATAAAGAAATTATTTTACCAAACTTTTTGTGGCATGATGACAGAAAAAGACATTTTTATGCTCTGAAGGCAAACTCAAACAAGTATATGTCTTTGCATAATAAAGTGCTCCCCTTCTCTCTTACCTCATAACAAATCACTCAGAACTGGAAAATGAACAATTATGCATTTTGTTTACAAATGTGTGGTTGACTGAGCTTAGCAAGGCAGTTCTCTCTAGAAGTCTCTCTAGCAGTTGGAGTCAGATGGGGCTGGGTTGGGGTCAATTAAAAGCCTCCTTCACTCACATGTCTGGAGCCTGAGCTAGAAAGACTAAAAGAGCTTCAAGGTGGACTGTTTGGGACTCAGTGACATTATCTCCAGTAGCATGTTTTCATGTATGCATGTTTGTGTGTGTTAATGACTGTGCAGTCTCTCCATGGGTGCCTCCACATCGTGGCTTCAGGATAGACCACTTATATATGCAACAAAAGACTCGTGCATCCAATGTTCCAGAAGATACTGAAAGAATTTGTGGCTTTCCTGATATCAAGAAGCATCCACTTTAGCCACATTCTTAGTCTTTGAAGCAGCACTAAAGTCTTACAGAGTTTCAAGAGAAAAGTTATATACTCTACCCCCTAGAAGGAGAAATGACAAAGAAAGTGTGAAAATAATTTAAAACTATGACATAAAGGAATGAGAATACAGCCTTTTGCTGTAGTATCTAATCTGAGTAGTTGAAGAGAGAAGAAAGGAAAAGAAGATGGTTGGAAAAGATGCTAATTTTGAACATTTAGCAAGCAAGAAAGATTAGAAACTAGACTTTGCTATGCAGGAAGACAATAAATAAATAAATAAAACATGTAATATGTTTGCTTTTTTGATTCAGTTCTAGGAAAGATCAAATCCATTATTCCTTTTGTTTTCTTATGTGGTAGTTTCCCTAGTACTCAGGTCTTCAGTAAAATAAGAGATAACCCAACATTAAGGTACTTTGTAGCAAGGGTTGTAAAGGTTTTAAGGACTTGGGTGAAATGATGCTGACAAAAGCAGTGGCCATAAGACACCAGAGCAAACATTTAGGAATTAGCATCAAGTAACATCACGGGAAAAACAAAAGCAAAAACACTGCTGCATATACTAACACAAGAGAGCAGGTGAGGCAAACTGTCTTCCTCCAATGTACTAACGAAAGGGAACCCTGAAAAAAAAAAAAAAAAGAAGTTCTTTATAAATTTGCCTGACCTGTGGTGGCGCAGTGAATAAAGTGTTGACCTGGAATGCTAAGGTCACCGGTTCGAAACCCTGGGCTTGCTTGGTCAAGGCACATATGGGAGTTGATGCTTCCAGCTCCTCCCCCTTCTCTCTCTGTCTGTCTCTCCTGTCTCTCTCTCTCCCTCTCTCTCTCCTCTCTAAAAATGAATAAATAAAATAAAATTTAAAAAAAAAAAGAAAGGGGGCCCTGAAAAGAAGAAAGAAAAACAAGACTCGCCACTAATTGTAAATTTTGGGCATGGTTCTCAAACCACTTTATTTGATGCCAGAGGAAAGGATGATGACTAAAGACTGTAGGATGGGAAACCTTATGCAACAATATGACTTTTGGAAGGGATAGGAGAAGTTTCATAAAGATATAATGTTGGTTGGCACCTTAAAATTGCTATATTCCTTTTTTTAAATTGACTTCTGCTTTTGGTTACTATTTAGGAGTTCTAAGTGCAACACACAATTTTTTTTATCTCATTTAAACAATATTTTAAATTGTGACTAGTTATAGCAGAAAATGCAATTGTAATTGTAATATACATTTAAAATTATTTATTCTGAATATAAAAACAGTAAATGAAGACCTGTACTGAAAAAAAGACTTCACCATTGAACTTGTATATTTGAAGAATTTAACAGGACACTTGTTCCTTTAGATCTGTGAAAAGGGGTAAATATTTTGATGTCATCCACAAATAAACTTTTACTGTGTAATGTAAGAAATTATTTTTAAATTAGAAATAAATTACAAACCGGCCAGGTTAATGTTTTCATGTAGCTGTGCCTGTCTGGCAGGAAGAAAACAGATTCCCCTAAAAAGAAGTCATGCTACTACCTCATTCAAGAATGACTGACTGAAAAATAGTGTTTGCTTCTTTCCAATTTAAAAATTCTATTACACAACAGAAAAAAAATAATGTTTAAAAATAAACCCAAAAGTTCATAAGTATGTTATAAAAAAACAAGGATTATTCTACCAGCATACCGCAGATGTAAATAGTTTTTGAAAGGTGTAAAACAAATAGGAACAGATGGGCAATGAGATACAAGTCAACTGAATAATCTACAAACTACTGGAGGAACTAGAGATGATGTTAAAAAAAAGGGAGGAGTGGATTTAATGAGCAAAACCTTGCAATAATCAATTCCCAAATCAGGATAATGAAGCTATGAGACATGGGTCTTATACAACAAAATGGTAGTTAATTAAAGGGTGTGACCAATGAACCAATGACATCATTTTCTGTACCAATGACTGTAATTTTTCTCTAGGTAGAATGCTAAATTCAATCTGTGTAGGACCTTACCTCAGTCAGCAGGGATGGGAACCACCCTTTCCAGAAAACAAGCAAACAAAAAAACTACACTTGATCACAAGCCCCACAAATCCCTTGAGTAATGACAAGAAACTTCGTAATCCAAAGCAACTTTGACTGCCAGACAAATGTAATTATCACTTAGTCTGAGAAAATATATTTGCAGCTTTTAATTTGTTTAAAGGAAACTTTCTTAAAAATATAATCAAAACAAGAAAACGAAACACTGAAAATTTCTACATAACATCTAAAAAATATAATAAAGAATAGGAAAAAAGTCAACATGATTATAATTAATATCCTCTAAGAGATTTCAAAGAGCATAAAAACCACTGAAATCAAGTTGTTATGGAAAGAACGAATTCAGAGCTATTTGATAATGTAAGGAACAAATAGCAAATTACAAAATTAATAAATGGACAGGATAGCAATTCAGACAAAGCTGATTATAATACACTAAATAAAAGCACAATCATAGGATAGAGATACAAAATATAGAAAAAAATAGGAAAAAATTAGAAAAATGTTTTCAATGTATAACATGTCTAAGCAGATACCCAGAGAAAAGAATAAAAACAAGAAGTAATACGCCAAGATTGAAAGAAGAGGAAAATGTCTGAGAGCCAGTGAAATGCTCAAGCCTTACTGTGTCTAAAGACACAGAGTGAAAAAGGATTGATTTTTCACATTCACATGTTCACGCACATGCATACACACACACACACACACACACACACACACACACACAGATAACTCTACATTTAAATTGCTGCAGGTAAATTGCCAAAGCTCTGAAGAAAAAAATATATACCTTTAAAATTTTCCTTTAAAAATATGCCTTTAAAAATTCTAAATTGAGGGCCCTGGCCGGTTGGCTCAGTGGTAGAGCGTCGGACTAGTGTGCGGAGGACCCGGGTTCGATTCCCGGCCAGGGCACACAGGAGAAGCGCCCATTTGCTTCTCCACCCCTCTGCCGCGCCTTCCTCTCTGTCTCTCTCTTCCCCTCCCGCAGCCAAGGCTCCATTGGAGCAAAGATGGCCCGGGCGCTGGGGATGGCTCTGTGGCCTCTGCCTCAGGCGCTAGAGTGGCTCTGGTCTCAACATGGCGACGCCCAGGATGGGCAGAGCATCGCCCCCTGGTGGGCACAGCATCGCCCCTGGTGGGCGTGCCGGGTGGATCCCAGTCGGGCGCATGCAGGAGTCTGTCTGACTGTCTCTCCCTGTTTCCAACTTCAGAAAAATGCAAAAAAAAAAAAAATTCTAAATTGAAATAAAATTATAAAACTGTAATTGCAGATGACATGACTTTGTATAAAAAAAATCCTAATGAATCTACAAAGATATTATTAGAATTAATAAACAAGTTTAGAGGTTTTACAGGATACAAAATCAATATACACAAATCAATAACATTATTCACAATAAAAATGAACAAACTAAAAATTGAATTAAGGAAACAATTCTATTTACAATAACATTTACATATGTTGGAATATATAAATAATTTAACAAAACTAAATAAATGGAAATATATCTCTTGTTCATGAACTGAAAAATTTATTAGTGTTAGAATGGAAATAATCCCCAAATTGATCTGCAGATTCAATGCAATTCCTATCAATCACAGATGCTTTTTTGTTTTTTGCATAAATTGCCAACCTGATTCTAAAATTCATTTGAAATTTCAAAGAACCTAGAATAGCTGTAACAGTCCTGAAGGAAGTATAAAGTTGGAGGATTCATACTCCCTGATTTCAAACCTTGTCATAAAGTTATGGTAATAAAAACGTTGTGCCTGGATAAGGATAAATGGAATAGAATTTAAAGTCTAGAAATAAACTGATATTTATGATCTTTATTTTTCAGTAAGGGTGCTAAAACAATGGTAAAATTATCTTTTCAACATATGGTGCTGAGACAACCAATTAGCCACATAGGAAAAAGTAAAATTGGACCCATACTTCAAACTATATACAAAAATAAACTCAAAATATATAAATATCTAAATGTAAGAGTCAAAACTATAAATTTATTATTTTTTAAACAGAGGCAAAATATCCATGAGCTTAGAGTCAACGATGATTTCTTTTTTTTTTTTAATTTTTACTTGTTGATTGAGAGAGAGGAAAGAAGAGAGAAACACTGATTTGTTGTTCCATTTATTCATTCATTCATTCATTGATTTTATATTCATATATTTAAATCATGTACATTAAGAACCGTTAATTGTACATTTTAAAAGAAATTTATTGCTACATGAATTATACCTCAGTTTTTTAAATTTTTATTTTCTAACTTAAGAAACAGTAGTAAAAAAGAAAGAAAGAAAAAAAAAAGAAACAGTAGTACCCACAAAAAAAAAGTCAAATTGACATTAAACTTCTCATCAGCAACATAAATGCTGGAAGAAAATATAGTATTTTAAAACCTCTGAGAAAAATATATTTTGAACAAAATAGTTGTGTACCCAACCAAAGTAGGATTCAATAGTGACAATGAGAAAATACTTTTGTATTTATAAGGACCAAGTGGTTTTTCATCCATAACCATTTCTATAAGATAACACTCCATCAAAACAAAAACAAGACAAAACAAAAACACAGAAACACAGTGTAAATAAGAAAAAATTATTAGTAATGTAAGAAAGAATATATATGTCCTGAAGCTTCAAGAAATTTAAAAATAGGGACTGGCCATGTTGCTCAGTGGATAGTATGTCATCCCAGCACCCCAAGGTCACAGGATTTGATCCCTCTCAGGGCATATTTGAGAAGGAACAAATAAATGCACAACTACATGGAACAATTAAATGGAGCAAAGAGTTGATACCTCTCTCTCTCTCTTTTCCTTTTCCTTCTCTCTAAAATAAATAGAAATTTAAAAAAAAAAGAAATTAAAAAAATAAAAATTCTCAGGGCAAGGGAAAAGATATCACAATGGAAAGGAAAAGTAATATTTTAAAACGTATGCTATAATTTTTTGCCCGACCAGGTGGTGGTGCAGTGGATAGAGCCTCGGCTCGGACTGGGACACGGAGGACCCAGGTTCGAAACCCTGAGGTCGCCAGCTTGAGCGCAGCCTCATCTGGTGTGAGGAAGGCTCACCAGTTTGAGCCCAAGGTCGCTGGCTCGAGCAAGGGGTCACTCGGTCTGCTGTAGCCCCTGGGTCAAGGCATGTATGAAAAAGCAATCAATGAAAAACTAAGGTGCCGCAGCAAAGAGTTGGTGCTTCTCATCTCTCCCCCTTCATGTCTGTCTGTCCCTATCTGTCCCTCTCTCTGACTCTGTCTCTGTCACAAAAACAAAACAAAACAAAACAAAAAAACCTGATGCTATAATTTTTTAATAAAATATTGAAAACAGCAGAAGACCATAAATATCTTAAGATGGGGGAGATTATACTAATTAATTTTAGACCCTGTTATACACATAAACATGATGTAGCAAAAGTAAGTTTACAGCTGTTCATATAGAAAAATTATAATAATTAATAAATAATGATACAAGAATGAACTTTGTGTTTCTATGCTCACACCTGTAAATTTACTTTTGTCCCACCTTGTATTTAAATGATACATACAAGCTCTGTCTCTAAGGTGTGATTCATAGCAGATTGATCCTTCTTCAAAAACTGGAAAAACTGCCCAGAAATATTTTTAAATCTGTTTGATAGCATGAGTCTGTCTGAAGGGTAGCCACTATATAAAAAGCTAAGATCAGGAATGCAAAAAGTTTCTGCTGTCAGGCTAAGAACCTATGAAGAATCAGTCTCTAGGCAACGAAGAAATAAATATTGGAGTTTAAGTTAAACAAAGGTAGAGGAGACGTGGAAAGCATATCATTGATTAAACTAAAACCTCTAACTAAAGTATTATACCTTAAAAATTAAAGCTTACAAGAAATAGAGATCTTAAAAAGATTGAAAAGCAGCTTTAAATCAGCTTATCCATGACTAATTAAAACAATTATTTCTTCTTTGGCCTGCCTACCAGAAACTAAAGGAAATCATTCATGAGTAAGATAACATTACCCAGAACTTCTACAATTTTTTAAATACATGATTTACACCAATAATAAAACATTATAAATCAAGACAGAACCAAGAGAAAAATAAGTATTAGAAATACACCCACACCCAGTCTACACTGGACTCCTATGGGTTACACCAGTGGTTTTGCTCCACATAGGATGCCCAGATCCATGCTGGATGTCCCGATTTATGCTAACTCCCTAGAGTTCACACCAAGCACCCCAATGTTCATGACTGACACCTGAATCTATGCCAGATACCCAAGCCATCATGCTGAATGTCTCTAGATCTACACCAGACACTCTGGTGTTGCTTTTTCTTTGTTAAAAAATGTACAAAAGCACAGACACCTTGAAAATCTTTATAAAAGTCGCACTTAAAAAAAAAAAGAAATACATCTTACAAGTTGTCCAACTATTGGAGTTATCAGACATAAACTTTAAAATAACTGTGATTAATACATTCAATAAGTGTTGGGAACCGAAATATAAACAAAGTGTTTTAATAATCTGGATATCTTGAGGACAGAGGTGCTGGGCCTAACTCTCCACCTCACCTGCCTAGTAGTAACAAAGAGCTATACCTGATTCTCGCTCGTCCCACTCATGTTCTCCAGAAGAGACTGGAAGCTAGTTTCTTATTGGTGTCAAGTTAGATTTGAAAGCTATAATGGGGGTTGTCTTTGAGTTGTCTTGGAAACAACTGAATTGCTAATGGGCCACATTTTTCCCCTGAATAAAGACTGACGCGCTTTGGGGAGCAGTCATGTTATGGCTCAGGAACAGTAGAGACTGTTCTCCATGCCATCCTCCCAAACCCATCGGTATGTATATATCTTTAAGTCTTTGTCTATCATTTATTCAATTCTATACCTTTTCTCATTCGAAGACCCCGGAATAGACTCATCATGGCTGAACCACAACAAATAAGATAAAAGGGAGAATGAAGATGTTCACCATAAATTAAATTATTTAAAAAGAGATCAATTTAAAATTCTATTACAAAAATACAGGAACTGAAACTAAGAACTCAATATAGAGAGTTCATTAGACACAGCTATATGGTGGATTGATAATCTGAACTGTAGGTCAAGGCTGATGACCAAAAAGACAAAAGAATATAAAATTCAGAAAATAATCTTAGAAGCTAATGGGACATGCTTAAAAGGTGGAAAATGGTAATTGGAGTCGTAGAATGAAAAAGAGACAGATAAGAACTAGAAGCAATACTTGAAGCAATCATGAATGAGAATCTGAAAAACATCAACTCACGAATTCAAAGAACCCAGCAAATCTCAAGCAGAGTAAATATAAAGAAAACCACACAGAAATTTTATTGCAAACATTTAAAAATCGAAGACAGAGAGAAATATTAATAAAGCAAAGACAAAAAATGGCTATCTTCAAAGGAGGAAATATGCTGAAACCAAGTTCTTCACAAGAAATAGAGGGGCAGGCCTGACCAGGCGGTGGTGCAGTGGATAGAGCGTTGGACTGAGATGCGGAAGGACCCAGGTTTGAGACCCCAGGATAGCCTGCTTGAGCATGGGCTCATCTGGCTTAAGCAAAAAAGCTCTCTAGCATGGACCCAAGGTCACTGGCTTGAGCGGGGGATTACTCAAGTCTGCTGAAGGCCCATGGTCATAGCACATATGAGAAAGCAATCAATGAACAACTACAGTGTTGCAACGAAAACTGATGATTGATGCTTCTCATCTCTCTCCGTTCCTGTCTGCCTGTCCCTATCTATCCCTCTATCTGACTCTCTCTCTGTCCCTGTAAAAAAATTAAAAAAATAAATAAAAAATTTAGAAAAATAATTCTTGGTCTGACCTGTGGTGGTGCAGTGGATAAAGCATCAACCTGGAAATGCTGAGGTCACAGGTTCGAAACCCTGGGCTTACCTGGTCAAGGCAAATACGGGAGTTGATGCTTCCTGCTCCTCCCCCCTTCTCTCTCTGTCTCTCTCCTCTCTCTCTCTCTCCCTCTCTCTCTTTCCTTTCTAAAATGAAAATTAAAAATTAAAAAAAAATTTTAAATAAAAAATAATTCTTAATTTTAAGAATACAGAAATTTTAAAATAAAAGGATGAGAAAATATATGCTGTTGGTCAAATAAGTTTGTAAATGTGATATATGTTTGCTTGCTTATAGTTTGCATTGGGTGTGGGGGACAGGTTGTGAGCAGGCAGTGTTGTTATAGCCTAAGGCTTAGTTTTAAGCCTCAGATAAGTGACTTTGTATCAGAGACTTCCTTGTTTGTATATTGGATTAATGGTTTTGATTTCTACACTATAAAATGGGGCAGAGGAGCCCATGCAGGAGCAGAACAGAAAGGCCACGTGGAAGAGAGGAGAAATAGTCAAGATGGTGGAGTGCTGAAGGAGAAGCCAGTTTGTGCAGAGTTTGTGCAGAGAGAAGGAGATGCAGAACAAAAGTGAATAATGCTGGCGAGGCACAAACCTTTGATTCTAGAAAATCTCAGATAAGCCAGTGACTTTGGGAGCCATGAATGGAAAGAGAAGTGTTTTTCCACCATGTGTACTTCTTACCCGCCAAGTGTAAGCTAGGATTAAAGCTAATGGTCCACCAGTTCTTGGCTCTGTTGTTTCATTACTGTCTGTCTGAATCAAATGCAAACCTGCACAGGCCAGGCGACTGTGATAGTGGTTGCAGCTACTGGCTTTACATTTGGCGTAGTCTGTGGCAGGATTCAATACAGATTGGTATGGAGCCACTACCACCTTTGAGCAGTGGAGTAGAGGACTGGCTGCTGTTATGGTTCCCCATGGCTGTCCTTTGGGGGCCGTAGGCTGGCTGACTTTTACAACCATGCGTGAGGAAACCGAGAGTTCTGTGGAAGAGGGTGCCCAAGACCTTCAAACTGAGCAGTGGAAGGAGCTGGAGCAAATGTGGGAGAAAGAGAGCTAGAACAAGCACAGGAGAAGGAGGCCGATCAGGTTTGTGAGATTTGCTTGGAAATGGAGCAGCCACTAGAGAAGGAAGCACAGGTCCGTGAGTTGCAGATTGCCCTGGACGTTGTGGAGAGCCAGCAGCGGCGGGAGGCTGGAGCTGGGGCTGCAGGGCCTTCAGAACAGAAGGTGACAGCAGCCGGGGCTCAAACCTGGCAGCAGGAGCTGGTGTTTTCAGTTCCTCTTTGGAGAATGAGGAGAATCGGGCTGGAGTTGTGATCCGCAGTATCCAGAAGGTGAGAGCCCAGCAGCAAGGAGTACCTACTATGCCCCTGGTAGGTCTGCGATTTTGGGACATAGGGGTGAATACCATCAAGCTCTCTGGAGCAGAGATGGAAATGCTGACTGCCATTGCCATGTGCTCCTCTTTGGGACAATGTAAGACTTGCCAGGATGGCAGGGATGAGGAGGGTGGCTAAGGCCCCATGTGTGTGGACTGATTCCTAGACTACGACTTGAGTGGGCATTGGCTCCTTTGCTGGATGGACTTATGGATTTTGGACAATGTAAAATACCCTGATGGAGCCCTGACCGGTTGGCTCAGTGGTAGAGCATCGGCTTGGCATGCAGGAGTCCCAGGTTCGATTCCCGGCCAGGACACACAGAGGAAGCACTCATCTGCTTCTCCACCCCTCCTCCCTCCTTCCTCTCTGTCTCTCTCTTCCCCTCCCACAGCCAAGGCTCCATTGGAGCAAAGTTGGCCTGGGCGCTGAGGATGGCTCCATGGCCTCTGCCTCAGGCGCTAGAATGACTCTGGTTGCAACAGAGCAACGCCCCAGATGAGCAGAGCATTGCCCCCTGATGGGCATGCCGGGTGGATCCCTGTCGGGCACATGCAGGAGTCTGTCTGACTGCCTCCCTGTTTCCAACTTCAGAAAAATACCAAAAAAAATAAAATAAAATAAAATACCCTGATGGGGGAGGGGTGCTTTGTTGTAGGCCCTCCCCCTGCCCCAGAAAGCTTTTCCCATAGGTAGAAAGAAGGCCAAGGACATTTTATGCTTTTGGCAAAGAGCTCAGAGACTGGTGAAGTATATCTTTGTAACTTAAAATTGTATGGTTTGTCATATTGTTGTAATTTGTGTAATGTGCCTAATTTCTTTGTGCCGAAATACCTGTGCTTTAGATTGTAAGCGAGCAAAAGGGATGGAATGCTGGTCAAATAAGTTTGTAAATATGATATATATGTCTGCTCACTTATACTTTGCATTGGGTGTGGGGGACAGGTTGTGAGCAGGCAGGGTTGTTATAGCCTAAGGCTTAGTTTTAAGCCTCAGATAAGTGACTTTGTATCAGAGACTTCCTTGTTTGTATATTGGATTAACGGTTTTGATTTCTACACTATAAAATGGGGGCAGAGGAGCCTATGCAGGAGCAGAGCAGAGAAAGGCCACATGTAGGAGAGGAGAAACAGCCAAGATGGTGGAGTGCTGAAGGAGAAGCCAGTTTGTGCAGAGTTTGTGCAGAGTGAAGGAGATGCGGAACAGAGGTATATAAGGCTGGTGAAGTACAAACCTTTGATTCTAGGAAACTTAGATAAGTCAGTGGCTTTGGGAACCCTGAATGGAAAGGAAAGTGTTTTCCCACTGCATATATTTCTTACCTGCTGAGTGCAAGCTAGGATTAAAGCTAATGGCCCACCAGTTCTTGGCTCTGTTGTTTCATTACTGTCTGTCCGAATCAAACCCGAACCTGCACAGGCAGGCGGCTGTGATGGTGGCCTTGCCTACTGGCTTTACATATGCCATGCAAATGTTAAAAACATTAAACTTTCTTTAAAACAAAAGGAAACTGATGTAGCTATACTAATATCAAATTAGACTTGAAGGCAAGAAATATTATTAAAAAGAAAGATGGACTAAAACAATAATAAAAATGTGAATCAACCCAGGAGATAGAAAACTTATACATTCTCATAAAACTAAAAAACATAAGTTTAAAATATTTAAGTAATGGTTGAATGCAAAAAAAAATTCTTTATCATGGTGGGATAGTTTAACACAATTCTCTCAGTAACTGTTAGCAAACTAAACAAAAATCAATTCCATAAGTGTATAAAATAACAACATGATTAATTCAGTTGATTTATATAGGCAACACACATGACAAATGCATTCTACACATAAGTTTAGTTGCAAGTGAAACATATACCAAAATTAAACATATGCAAGGCCGTAAAGCTAGTCTTAACAATATTTTATAAATTAGATCACAGTGACTTAAGCCAGGAACCAATAACAACAACAGGAAAATATAGGAAAAATATATATCTATTAGAAATTAAGCAATGCATTTTTAAATAATTTATGAGTCAAATAAGAAATGTCAATAAAACTAACAAATGGTTTTAAACTAAATGATAATGACAAGGATACAGATCATAAGTTGACAGAGAAAAGTCATACTTAGATATTTATAGCTTTAAATGAATATATTAGCAAAAATAGATTTCCATTCTCAGGATCTGTTGAATTATACAAAGTGACCAATTTTATAAAAATGAGAAATCTTTACCCCCCACACTATTTGGTCTTTTTTAGTTTTCCTCTGGTTGAAGGAGATGCGTGAGATGGGAAAGTGGTGGGAAAAGAGAGTATTATTACTTAGAAAACACGTTTTGTTTTGTTTGTTAATCTGAAGAGGGTTTATGCTTTCTCAGTGATTATTCTCGTTTTTGTCATTATGCTCATTGGGAAGTAGTCTTGTCTGTTTGGTTGGTTTGTGAGTTTTTGCTTGTCTTTTGGAGAATCAGAATTCTTTATTAACACACCAGTTTGGTGAGACAGTGGCTCTGACAATACCCCTTCTTCAGTCCTAATTGTTAAAGTGACTGGCCACCAAGATTTTAAACCCCGATTCCCAGGGAAGAATACCTAATGAAGGAAACGCCTTTTGCTATTTTTACAGTATTTCAGAAGGAAAAAAAATCCTAACCTTATTCCTCTTAGACAGTTTCTTATTGGGCGTGGTATAAGACTTCATCCTTTTCTTGGCACCAGAAAAGTGTGGCTCCGAGTAGGATGAAAAAAAGAAAGCTCCTTTTGAATTTCAAGGTCAGACAGGGTGCAGCCAGTTCCCAGGTGCTTTTGCCAGCAAAGGCCTGATTTGCTGATCAGAAGGAATTTTTTCCTTATCTCTTAGCTTTTTTGAATATTTGTATCCTCTGATAGCTACCCTTGCGGGTGGGGTGAGGGTGGGGAGGACATGAGTTTGACCCAAAGGAACAGAAGGGCAGGAGGCAGAGAGGCTTCTAACCAAAGTGCAGCAAACGACATCACACCCAATACTGTGCTTGGAATCCTTTTTTAGTCATAAAAACTGAAATTCAGTAAAGTATTATTTTCTTTGTTGCTGCAAAATGAATACACACATGCAATTACAAGTTTTGCATATAATTTAAAAGCAGTTCCAGGAATGTCTAGTGTCTGCTTATGAACACTGATTTCAGAACCTCCAGTTTTAACATTCATAAAAAAAGAAAGAATAAAATTAGGAAAATTGAAACTATCAGGGGAAAGAATAGAAATACATATTTTTTAATACACCAACCCACTTAAAAGCTCAAGTTTTTCAGTGTCTTCCCAGACTCAACTCAACACCTTAATGCCATGTTTTGTTCTCCCTCTACTTAAAGAACTGTCATCAGCAATGCCTTTCGTGTTTTTTTAGGTAGCATACCCACTGAAGCAGGACAGCAAAAAGAGAAAAGAAAAAAAGAAATTTCAGCACATTTAAGATCATGCACTTGATAAAACTGTTTTCTTAGCCAGACAAAGTGTGAAATTCTTTTCATGGTTTTTAGTCTAAGTAATTTGATCAGATCACCATTCAGCATGTCGCCCAGAGCTGTTCCATTATCCTGAGTGCTTCCCTGAAAATGTTTCCTCCCATCCAACTTCTCTCCACTGATGGAACAAGATTAATGAGATTGAGTGTCTCTCATTTGTTCCTTTTACATTTCGCAAGACTCTGTTAGCTCACCTATTGGGAAAAGCTGTTAGGTTGTTGTTGTTGTTGTTGTTTTTTAATGTTCTTATTGTTCTACCCTTGATAGGTTCAGGTTTTTTCCTACCCACCACCATCCCTTTATAAAAATCCATATATCTTGATAATATAAAATTTATCTTTTGAACTTTCTCCATATCTAATTTGCACAAGTTGTAAAGCCAGTATACAAGGCCAGGACCACCCTCACAGCCGCCTGGCCCATGCAGGTTCGCACTGGATTTGGACAGTCGGTAAAGAAACAACTGAGCCAAAAACTGGTGGGCCATCATCTTTAATCCTAGCTTGCACCTGGTGGGCAAGTAAAAACACACACTGGGCTCCAAAACCCACTCACATTCAGTGCTCACAAAGCTACTGACTTATCCGAGTTTCCTAGAATCAAAGGTTTCTAGCTCACCAGACTTATTCACCTCTGTTCCCCATCTCCTTCCTTCTCCCTGCACAAACTCTGCACAAACTGGTTTCTCACTCAATACTCTGCCATCTTGGCTGCTTCTCCTGGCCTCCTCCATGTGGCCTTACTCTGCTTTCCTCTCTGCTCTCTCTTCTAATGTTAATCTCAGGAACCAAGAGAGCAAGCTCCCATCTGCCCTCATTTTATAATGTAGAAATCCAGACCTTTAATCCAATATACAAAATAGGAAAGTCTCTAATACAAAGTCACTTAGTATTAGAGAGGCATGATGGGATTGCACCACCCCACATCAAAAAGGGTGGGAAAGGCTTAGTCTTAAAACCAAGCCCCAGGCTACAAGGATCCTGCCTGCCCACAGCCCTCAGAGACACACATTATTATCACCTGGGCGACACCCTCCACGTGGGCAGCGCCATCTTTAACAAAGTGAGCATAATATATATATATATAATCTGCCCAACATCCTTCTAGTTTTTACTTGGGAAACCTTTAAGATCTTGATGGGAAGGCTTTTAGAATTAAAACTAAAGGTCCTGTCTAGTTGTCATGAGAAATTATTGTTCCTACATTTTCATAGAACCCTTTGGATAAAGGGAGATAACAGATACTGTGTGAGTGAATGATTTACTGCCTTCTAGAAGAGACTCAAATACTATCCTGAAGAAAAGAGCTTCCAAATTGAGAATTGGGTAAAACATAGTATTTAGTGCAACTTAAATGAGCCCTTAATAAAATTCCTTTCCTCTAGCTTCTTCTCAGTCTCAAAGAGTTTCTTATTCTTTTGAGCACAACTTCACATATGGAACTCCTTCTACCCCTAAGTGGATATGCTTATCATAAATATTTATCGCACTCAGTGGTTTATCTTGTTTTAGAAAACAAGTTTCTCTTTAACCATTTTGAAAATGTTGGTCTGGATGCGGCCACCCCTTCACACCTCATTTTCCTTCCACCTACTGAAATAGTTCTTATTTCCATAACCTAATAACGTGTGTTGACAAGCACTGGGTCATTTACTTGCAGGGGAAAGGCAAAAAGTAAATGGTCATTTGTCCTAGATTCTCAATTCTAAGAATGGTAGGACATATTGAGCTGTATCTACAATGTTATCTATAGTGCTGGCTCAAAGAATGGAGAGGTAGCTAAAATTATTATCAGATTTATTGCCCCTAATTCAATATGATACTACCACAGTATGTGTATCAGTGAGACTTTGATAGATGTGTAATTAATTTGTATGTCTATTTCTAATATTCCATTCTGTGAGGAGAACATCCATTCTTCAACAGTTGTTTTTGGAGTTTTATCAGATTGTTGCAAGTTTTGTAGTTCAGTTCTCCACAAAAAATGAGCTTTGCTGTGGGGTAGATATACCACATAAGTTTAGAAGGCCAGAGACCTGCTATTATGTAGTAAAATGCACCTTAGCAAGAGGAGTCAAGGCTCTGAGACAAGCCACATACCACTTGCCAGGAGATGAAATCAAATCTATCAAGAAGCAATTTCTCCCACTCACACCAGACAGCTCAGGAGACTCTCCCAAAAGCTAGCCAAGATAAGAATGAGAAACCTACTTTTTACTTCTAGTGGAATAAGAGAGTACAAAAAAGAAAAGAAAACAATTCTGCATATGGACAAATGTTTGTACTAAAATCCTGATTTTTCAAAGGCTAAACTTTTAAAACGTTTTACAAAATCATCCAGCATTATGATCTATAACTTTAGTGCCTCTGAAACCAGAAAAGGAGACTTTTCATAATATATTCTAAAAAACGTACCAGCTCTAAAGAGAGAGCTGCATTAACTTTGTTGTTAAGTTCGTCTTCCAAGAGGATGGCATTTACCTTGGTTTGGCACATTCAGCATCTATCAGGAAGTTTCTTCTAAACCAAAGTAAGACATTCCTAAAACAGTAAGTATGTCTACAAACTCTCTGATTCAGGGGACCTAAGATGAGTGGGTACTAACTTCTAAGATAGTCAAAGGTGAATTTGTAAGAACAAGGCGAGCAAGGAGGAAGGACAGTGATGAATTTTTAACTTCTCTGGGGAACTCATTTGGGCTGAGAATTTTTTGAACTGCCTCAGATGCCTCAAGCATGAATTCCCCTCCCTTTTTTCCCCAACAGCAGATTGAGACTAGTTTATAATCAGTTTTAAATTGCAAACACAGACGGAAATTTCCCAACACCTAGTTTGACTTGTTGAGTATTCAGCCAACAAATTTTTAACAAGATCAGTAAGGTGCCATGTAAAACAAAATTTAAAAGTGTCCATCCAGGATCTTTTGAAATTTAAGTTTATTAGAAGTTTTTCCAACCCTGAAGAATAACCTCAACCAGGCTGGTAGGTTCTATAATGAGTACATTTTGGGGGAAATGGTTACTTGATAAATCAATCTGTTGAACTTTGTGGTGGGGGTCTAGAAACCAGTTCTTCAAATAAAGGTAAACAACTACCATTTTTATATGTAGTAATTGCTTTACGGGTGGGGCCTAGTTACAGCCTGCTATAATATAAATTGATTTAAATACTTTAAGCAAAGAAAAAATACTTTGAAAATATGATTTTTCCCCCCCTCAGGGAACTTTACTAACTCTACAGGCACACAGACTCAGGGTTGGCCTCATTTTATCTTCAGAAAGGTCAGTCATCTTCTATCCCAAGATTATAAACTGTGAGTTCATGAGTTAAATCAACCAAATTTTACACCTGAGATTTATTTGATATTTGTCCTGCACTAAAGCTGCCCCACTCTCAAAATCAAATATTTGATTGTCACACTAGTTGTTATTCTTAAAACTTATTGCACAAGTCTTCCCAGGAAAACAACTAGGAGTCATGAAGACCTCCGATCTATTTCCACTATCTCCTCCTTTCTTCATTATGATTTTTTTTCTTCTTCTTCAAGTTGGAATTCATGGCTCATCATTACAGTTAATCTCTTATTAGAACACTCACTCTCCTTCTTTATTCCTCCATCACAGTCACCTGGAAAATATTAAGCAGCCATTAATTTAATGATCATCTGACCTCTCTATGTCCCCACTCATACGGTTAAGAATTGCTGAATAAAATGACACAAAAAGTGATTCAACACCAGCCGTGAGTCCAAATTCACTTCTCAATTGCATTAATAAAATCACCTCTCCCTCTTTCAAGCTCTGGGGGGGGGGGGATTTCTTTGATACATCCTTGGTATTTAGAAAAGTATTCATATTTTGTTCATTCTGCTGGTTACATTTATAATCCTGCTTCAAATTACTATTTATCTGTAATGAAACACACTCCACTCCTTGGAAAGGCTGTTTCATGTCTTTTTCTCACTCCTCAAATTCTACACTTCCTTTTTTCTGCTGAGCACATTACCTAGTACTTCACTGAGAAAATCCTTAGACAGTATCTGATCTTCCTATTTCCTGCCTTTTCACCCAGACCTTATTTCCTTCTTCTTGTGAAAAGGGAGTAAGTATCCTATTTCCTAGCCAGTGAAGAATCTTCCCATCTTAGTCTTTCAAAGGTTTTCCTGGAGTGACCTCTGTTCTCTCCTGATTACTCAGTCTCTGTAGTTACTGGATCTTTTTCTTCACACAATCAAGTTCAAGTATCTACCATAAATAAAATAAACAGAAAATAAAAAGAAGAAACTCTCTCGACATTTTTGTCTTCCAGATTCTCTCATATTTCTCTGCTCCTCTTAAGGACCATGCTTTTTATGTTGCCTACTTGTTATCTCTGGTCTACAGTTTCCACTTCTCTACTCATTTCAGTCTATCTTTCCCTCTTACCAAGCCACTGAAACTGATTGTGCCAAACCCAATGATTTCCTTATTCTGTTACATACAAATAGAAATTGAAACAGTTGGCTATTCCTTGCTTCCTAAAAGAGCTTTCCTCTTAAGGCTTTTCCTATACTATCTGTTATGGACTTAATATTTTTGTCAACTTTAAATTAATATGTTGAAGCCTTAATCCTCATTGCCTCTAGAGATAAAGTCTCTAAGGAAATAATTAAGGTTAAATGAGGTCATAAATTGGGGCCTTGATTTGATAGTATTAATGCCCTTATAAGAAGATGCAGTAGAGGCCCTGGCCAGTTGGCTCAGCAGTACAGTGTCGGCCTGGCGTGTGGAAGACCTGGGTTTGATTTCCTACCAGAGCACACAGGAAAAGTGCCCATCTGTTTCTCCACCCTTCCCCCTCTCCTTTCTCTCTGTCTCTCTCTTCCTCTCCTGCAGCCAAGGCTCCATTGGAGCAAAGTTGGCCTGGGCACTAAAGATGGCTCCATGGCCTCCACCTCACGTGCTAGAATGGCTCTGATTGCAGTGGAGCAATGCCCTAGAGGGGCCGAGCATCACCCCTGGTGGGTATGCCAGGTGGATCCCAGTCAGGTGCATGTGGGAGTCCATCTGTCTGCCTCCCCTCTCCCCTTCTCACTTCAGAAAAATATAGAAAAAAATTAAAAATAAAAAGATGCAGTAGAGATACTTCTCCCTTTCTTCGTGTGTGTGTGTGTGTGTGTGTGTGTGTGTGTGTGTGTGTATGTGTGTGTGTGTGTGTGTGTGTGTGTTAGGTGCCAGGTAATAATTGTTGGCAAAACGGACCACAGTTTTCTATTTATAGATTTTTAGATTCTAATGAGCAAGATGGGTATTAATAACAAAATAACAGAAGTGAATTTATAACTGTGATAATTGCCACAAATGAGACCTATATGGTTCCATGATAATATCTAACAGGTGGGAATAGTAGGGATTCTGGTTTAAATATGCATGAGGTAAAGAATATTATAATAGTCAGTGATACCTTCTATCCAGGGTAGATGTCAAGGTTAGTGAGTAAGAACTACAGCTTCATTTAGAATCTGATGTTTAAAACTATATGAATTATTTCCTTACAATAAATAAAAACAATTCCCTTTGGCTTCTAAAATCTCTTTTTTCTTTTTAGACACACACACACACACACACACAGACACAAACCTTTTATTTCTACATAGTTATCCTCTTACCTCAATACTGAAAAATCAGAACCCACTTATTATAGGAGCTGAAATGCAGTTAATCGCAATAACATGCAATCTAAACTGGATAAAGAAGACCTCGTGCATGCTCAACAATCAGTCCAAAGACTCTTTTAAATGAAAAATAGAAGCAAGTCCAAACTTATTTTGTTTGCTTACTCAAATTTGGTTCTTTCCACCAACAATTATAAAGAGGAAATATGAAAAATTAAAAGCATAAAACATCATTCTGATAACTTTGCTCATTAGAAACAACTTCTCTGTTTATCAGTAGGGTGATAACAGAATCCCTTTTCATTCTTTCTTTATAGACATCACCAATGAAGATTTATTTCTAAATGACCATTTTAAATGCTTATTTCAGAAATAAAAGCCAGACACTGCATACAGAAAAAATAATCCCTTGCTCCTGAAATCACTTTCATGTTATGACACATTTCAGTACCTGGATTTATGGAGCTGTCCAAATTTCCATAATAATCATGAGATAATGAGTCCTTTTGGCCAGGTAGCCACTGACTCTAAAATGAATTGTTTGTTTTCAAGAGAAAAAAAAATGAGTGGACACAGACTCAATGTTAACGGATAGCTTAATCCACTCCTTGTTTTTCTTTTCTTTTATTAAAATGTTCTGTGATTGCATCGACAGTGCCCATAGTTTTTATACTATGATAAAATTCAAAATAAAATGGCACCTTTGCATCTCTGCCAGGGAATTCTTAATCATTAATAAAAATATAAGCTTTGTCTTAAAACTGATTACAATGTATTTTATAAAACTAAAATGCTTTCATCTTACACTTGTAAATGTAATTTGTAAATGTAATTCATTTTCTTCAACCATTTACACAAAGAGGAAGTTTTATAAAACAAGGTAAGCAAGTAAGGCCCCTTTCAGCCTTCAAAAACTCAGTCTTAATAGCAGCCTCATTAGTAGCTACCTTATTTATTAGTTTATAAGATTTTAATCTTATCTAGATTACACACTTAAATATATGGAGTCATTCCAGCACAAAATGAAATTTTCTGTTCTTTGCAAATAGCACAAACTAAAACTGTTTTACACAATACTGTTCCACTTCAGAGCTGGATGAAACAGTGAAAATTAATAACCCTCTTCATTTTATATAATAATAACACTTACTCAGTGTTCATGATGTGTGGGGCACATAAGTTAACTCATTTAAACCCCATCACAAACCAGTAAGATGAGAACTTTGTCATGCCCATTTGACAGATGGAAGAACTGAATCCAGGAGGTTGGAATGAATTGCTGTGGGCACATAGCTGAGTCCTTGCAAATCTAGGAAGGACAGAGGCCCCAGACTCCTTGTGGAGGCATCTCAAGGGAAATATAAAAACTTACCTCATGCTGCCATGAACATAGCGAACAAGGAGGTTCTGCCCGCATTTTTTGTCAGGTTTTATTTCTTTAATTTTTCTGACCCATTCTAAACAAGCAAAGATATGCAAAAACTTTAGAGGAAAAAAAAAAATGCTCTTCTGCCTTCTCTAACTCTGGGTCTTATTTTGTGTCATGTATAAATTGGAACATTATAATTCTGAGACCTAGCTCAGGACCCCAAATGTCTCTAAGGAAGTGTACTATTCTGATTCGTGCTTTAATTGCAAACTTACTTACAGTAATTCTTTACCACATCTTACAAACAGAAAGTTTGTCAGAGAACTTGAACAATATTTTAAAGCAGTGATTTAAACAGATGAACCACCCTATTGTGATGTTAACATAGCCATGGTCAAGAAATACATTTCATCCTGAGGTTTACCGGAAGTCAGCCCAGTAGTGACTATACTTTGTTTTCTATTTCTTCAACTAATAGCCCCCTCCCTCCCTACTGCCCCATCTCTGATTGCTGTACCTAAGGTTGATCTGTCTGCCTCGCCTGTTTCATAGCAGCCAAGGGCTGTGCTGCATTGCAGGCAATTGGCTTCCAGATGTCCTTAGAGAATTTCTTTTCTGCCCTGTTTGCAGTCACCCTGTTCATCCTATAATAGAGCTCTGTCGTCTAGCCTGCACATTTCCAGCTCACCAGAAACTGAATTACATGAGGTATAGCTTCAAAGTTGTTCTCATTCAATGCTACAAATGGTTCTTGTCTGACATTGATGAAATTCCTCAAATGTCTGATGGGACATTGGTGACAAAGATGAATCTCACAGGCATGTGGGCAGGCAGGCGTTTGTGAGTTAAAAAAGAGCAAGTCAGTTTAAAACTTTAGCACATAAGTCACCTCTAGATGAACATTTATTTCAACCTTTATCAACATTTAATTCTATTCTGTTAAAATAATGACAGCTGTTTATGTTATTTGCTTAAGTAAGTGGCAATCACCATAATGCCATAATAATAATGGTTAGTTATTATATGAGATAGTATGTAGAATAATTTAAAAACATCTGTTATGTAAGGGTACTTCCTTGAGATCTTTCAGTTTTTAGTAAAAATGTATTTAACATAAAATATATAGTAATCCTTGATTTACTTATTTATCTCCCTCTTTAGGTCATAAGTTCTAAAGGATAAAACAAATAAACAGATAAATAAGTAAATAAATGAATAAATGGCAAATGCCTTCTCTCATTCATCCCACTTATGCTGAAGCTTAAAGAACTACGATTAATATTAACTATTGTTGTTAGTATTATTATTATATGCTCTTGTCCAACATCTAGTCAATTACCAAGCTACTGATTTAACCAGCTAATTTTTTTGAGTAAAATATATTACCTCTTTTCTCTTTGTGCTTCTGAAATCGAAGCTTTCTTAAGTTGGACCTTAACTCCAGATTTTTTCCCTTTAAATTTCAGCTTTCATAAAACCACTAGCAATAATTGTTTTTCCAAAGTACAAATAAAATCCTATCATGCTCCCCCAACAGAGTTCATCAATTGCCCCCAGATGGCACACAGGACCCCTGTAGTCTGACCCCACCTGCTGGTCCAACCTCATCTAGTTTGTCCCTTGTCGTGAGGTCAACTCTGAGGGCATGTCCACCTGCTCCTGCTGGCCATGGCTCTTGGCTCTCTGCCTTAGCCATTGTGCTCTCTTCCTCTAAACCTCAATGTCTCGGTTTCAAGGTGCGGCCCAGCTTTCCTCCTCCAGCAAGCACTCCACCCCTCTCTGGGTGCTCCCCCAGCGGGTGACCCTCATCCTGTCACACCAGCGTCTTCACTCTCACACTGCATGCTTCCACTTGCAGGAGACATTGTGGCACTAGTTCAGATTCCCTGAAAAAAGTGATTTTCTTCTTGAGGATAAATATTTCTTATTCATCTTTACCCCTTCACTTGACAAAATGCCTGACTCCCAGGAAATAAAGAATGAATGGAACTCAGCTGAACTATGTGCAACAGGCTGGCCTGCCTGTACTTGTCCAGCACAGTAAAGATCGGGTTTCTCCACCAGAACAACCGTTCAATCAGTTCAACCTTGTCACAAAGTGTGACTTTTTGTTTATAAGCTAAAAAAAGTAGTGAAAATCAACTTAATCTCCCACACATTGGATTTGTTTAGTTGTACTAAAAAACAAACTGGATGGAGGGCATTTAAATCACCTTCCAGTTCGTGAGAGGTCGTTGCCTTTTTCTGGAAGTTGTACAGCTAATAATTTCCTAACCAAAGTTGACTAAATAATTGGTATGTCTTTGCTTCAGTAAAGAAAAAAAAAAGTCAATTAAATTGTTATTTTAAAAGGTTTTTTTCACTGTATTTCAGTCTTCCACACATGTTTGAAATTAAATGTATTTATTACCTCATAGCTCAACTTATTAATAGTTAAAAAGGTAAAATCTCCAAAAGCAGAAAATTGGTAACCAAAGTTCTCCTTCCATTTTTGGCCAGTAAGTAGATCCCCATAGTTAGAAAGAAAATTCATATGTTTTCTGTCGATTGAAGATATATCTGTTTCATCCTAAATCTTGTCTTAGTCACAAAGGTTGAATTGAAATAAAAATTATGTGGCACTGTGATCAGAAGTACAATGGTAAATTATTGGCTAGAACTTATGCCAAAAGCCAGCTTTCCCCACAGATAAGGGAGAAAGTCGAACTCAAACCCTGTTGCTTTTTGTGTCTCACGTGCAATTGCATAGAAATCACCAGCATAACAAATGGACTATAATCACTCTATTAGATAAATCTTTAACTGGACCACGATTCTTTATTGAAGGGAATAACCACGTATCAAAGAAGGGCTGTGGCTTTAAAACATAAAACAAGAAAATGACACAAAGTGTCATTTATTAAATCTGCACTAGACAAATAGTGGGACACCATCATAATCCTTGAGTGATGACTGTAATCAAGCCTTTGTGACAAGCCATTGAGATCTAAAATGAAAAACTGAATTATTACTAAATAAAAGGATCTGCTTTCATTGTTGAATTGATTTGCATATTTGAGACAAATTAATTGTATTTGGGGTTATATTTGAAGGTCAAAGCATAAACTTGAAGCATTTTGTTTATTGCAATAACCCCCGATGACTCTGAGTCATAGGCATCTAGATTTAGAAGTTTAGCTCTCTTGTTCATGCTGGTGTGAAAGTAGACATTCCAAGGACGTACAGAGAGCTAGAGGCCATGCCTAGAACACTAGCACTGCCATGACCCACAGCAAGCCCTCTGCTGCAGATACTCGAATCTGTTACATCCGTCCCTTCAGTATTTGCCTTATGTATCATATTAGTCAAGGTTCTCTAGAAAGTTTATTTTTATATCTAACAATAGGAAATTGGCTCACATGGTTATGGAAACTGAAAACTTCCATAATATAACATCTGCAAGTTGGAGACCAAGGAAATCCAACGGTGCAGCTCCAGTCCAAGTGTGAAGTCCTGAGGACCAAGAGCATCAATGGTGTCAGTCTAAGGGCAAAAGAAGAATGACGTCCCAGCTTGGTAGTCAGACAGAGGACTAGCTCTCTTTTACCCCATCTTTTGTTCTATTCAGAGCTCTAAAGGAATGAGTGAGAGCCAACCACACTGGGGAGGGCAATCTGCTCTACTCAGTCTACTGATTCAAATGTTAATCTCATACAGAAACCCCCTTTCTGACACACCCAGAATAATGCTTAACCAAATAGCTCAAGGGTCGGGAACCTTTATGGCTGAGAGAGTCATGAACGCCACATATTTTAAAATGTAATTCTGTGAGAGCCATACAACAACCTGTGTGCGTTACTCATTTTCCAATAAAAATTTGTTGTTGTCCCGGAGGACAGCTGTGATTGGCTCCAGCCACCCACAACCATGAACATGAGCTGTAGGAAATGAATGGATTGTAGTACATGAGAATGTTTTATATTTTTAACGTTATTATTTTTTTTATTAAAGATTTATCTGCAAGCCAGATGCAGCTATCAAAAGAGCCACATCTGGCTCGCGAGCCATAGGTTCCCGACCCCTGAAATAGCTCCATCACCCTGTGGCCCTGTCAGGTTGACACATGAAATTCACCTTTACACCATGTGAGCTCTGCTATGTGTTCCCTGGATTGTCTTGAGTACTCCACTGCTGAGGCCCCGCCCCCTAACACTATCATTTCTACAACTCTCTCTCTCTGCAACCAAGCTCTTTTATAGATTTTTGTTCACCAATCACACCTAACTTATTTTTTCTTGTGAAATAGAAAAATAAGACAACACGTATATTTAATATCTAAACATATACTTGCCAGAGCAGCTTATTCTGAGCCTCTCTTCCATGTGGGGAAAGCCCACCGAGGAGAAAGAATCACATCCCCAAATTGTTTTATTGTAGCTAACAACACAAAATGCTTTGTTCTCTTACATATAATATAACACAGTACATTTTACATATACGTAATGTCATAATGCATGCATTATTCCCTAACCAACCACCAACTTGTTCTATTGGTGTTATAAATTTCTATTTTTCTGTGTTTAGTCATTTTATGTTCATTCACATAATTTTTCTGCAGTGCACTTGATTACAAATTCAATTACTAAGAAATTTTAAAGGAAAATAATTTAAAAAATAAAACTTTGGCCATTCTGTCACCATCATTATCTACACATAATATGAAATTTGAATGTTCTGAATGAATATGTACTTCTGTATAGTCATTGGACAACCGGCATTGCATCCAACAATGGTTCTAGGTCTCTAAGAGAATTTTTTTCCTAAGGATTTTCTTTTTCTCATTGTCCAAAACATTTATTAGAAACCTGAAAAGGCCTTATCTTTTTACCAGCTTTCATTTAGGCTTTCTGTCTTATCATAATGCAAATGTGATTATAAATGCCTATTCACAGGCTGTTCTCTGCCTAAGTGGAAGATAAAAAAAGAAGAAAAGATTAAACAAATAAAGTAATTTTTATATGAATGCTTATCAATGGTGTCAAATATTTCTGATTAAAGTATTTTCTTTTTCATCTTTTTTCCTTAATTGGAAAGAAATCTTCTCCAAATAAGTAAACCTTAAAAGTTACTTGATATGTTTTCAACACTGGCCAGATAACATGAGGAAAGTCTCTGTTATAGCTTCACCTCTTCAACCATGAATGTTTGTTGGAAACATTTACTTAAACTTAAAACCAGAAGAAAGCTCTGGATCCATTGCCATTATCTGCAAAGTCCCTGTACTAGAAGTATTTTATCGTTAGTTTGAAACTATTTATCTAATTAAGCTTTGGGCACAGAGTGACAACTCACTTTCCAAGAACAAGGAGGAAAATTTTTAAACTTGGAGGAATGTTAAAACTTTAAAATTTATCTAAATTTCTCAGTTCTGTTCTTTTCCTAGTTGGCACTCAATGAGATTTCTACCTGATTATATTACAGGAGGTATGTGGAATTGTGGTTTTGACCAGTGTTCAATGTTCCCACTGTTTTTAATCTCTTTGAGTGGAAAGCATGCATCTCTCTTTAAATCCTCTTGTCTGTATTCCACAGCACCTTCTGCAAGCTGTATTACAGCCCTTGGTCTGCTGCACCACGGTCTTGAATGTATGTGCCATTAATACAGAAGCTCCTAATATCAGAGAATCCTCTTTCTACTTACAGCATTCACCCAGAGCTTGACACTTGTAGGTGTCTGGTTAAGTGTTTGTTAAATAAGTAAATGTACTTCCAAGATAGACACATGCTTTCCTAATGAGAATTTTTCAATTTCTCTCTGACTGTTGACTTAGATAAGACCCTCTACTCAAGCCTGACCAGGTGGTGGCGCAGTGGATAGAGCGTCAGACTGGGATGCAGGATCCAGGTTCGAGACCCCGAGGTCACCAGCTTAAGCACAGGCTCATCTGGTTTGGGCAAAGCTCACTAGCTTGGACCCAAGGTCGCTGGCTCGAGCAAAGGGTTACTCGGCCTGCTGAAGGCCCACGGTCAAGGCACATATGAGAAAGCAATCAATGAACAACTAAGGTGTCACAACGAAAAACAATGATTGATGCTTCTCATCTCTCTACATTCCTGTCTGTCTGTCCCAATCTATCCCTCTCTCTGTATCTCTAAAAAAATTAAATAAAATAAAAGACCCTCTACTCGAGAACTACATCTTTACTGAAACATCAATATGCTTAAATTTTATGAGCATATAATAATCTAACTGTGAAGTATTTAATCCATATCTGTAGTAAAAAAAAAAAATCTATTTTAAAAGGTACTTATTTTAGTCAAAACACCAACAAGACATTTATTAAAATAATGTTTTCATTTTTATTTAAAGTCTGCACTTAAAACAATATTGAAGGATTTTTTTAAATTCTCTGTTAAGTGGCATAATTATGAATGTTCTTGATTAAGTTGGGAACATGTTCTGCTTTAACAAAAACATTTTAACAATCAATTTCAATTTTTTGGCCCTGGCCGGTTGGCTCAGTGGTAGAGCGTCGGCCTGGCATGCAGAAGTCCCAGGTTCGATTCCCAGCCAGGGCACACAGGAGAAGCGCCCAGCCGAGGCTCCACTGGAGCAAAGATGGCCCCAGGCGCTGGGGATGGCTCCTCGGCCTCTGCCCCAGGCACTAGAGTGGCTCTGGTCGCAACAGAGCCACGCCCCGGAGGGGCAGAGCATCACCCCCTGGTGAGCAGAGCGTCGCCCCCTGGTGGGCGTGCCGGGTGGATCCGTTCGGGTGCATGCAGGAGTCTGTCTGACTGTCTCTCCCCATTTCTGGCTTCAGAAAAATACAGAAAAAAAAAATTAAATTAAATTAAAAAAAAAGTGGCATAATTATGAATGTTCTTGATTAAGTTGGGAACATGTTCTGCTTTAACAAAAACATTTTAACAATCAATTTCAATTTTTTCTTCCACAGCTAAATGAGAGATAACACCATTCTGAGATGTTTCTAAAAGCTGCCCCACCTTTTTGACTCCAAAGCAGTCATTACTATTCACTCTTGGTTGTCTGCCTTGAAACAGTTCTCAGTGTATCAAGACCAGAGCAGCAAGATAACAGTGAGAGCTCCAAACCACCGGTAACTGTCAGCGGTCTCAGGCCTATAATAAGTCACTTAGTTTCCTGGAGCACCTCTTGGTAAATTAAGTCCAGATCATCCAAATATGTACTGTGAGAGGAGAAAGTTTAACTGTTTATTTGACTATTGTATATCTTACTTATAATCAAGTTATACAATATCTCTTCATAGTTTCTTGCTATACAGTTTTGAGACTATAGTCTTAATATTTTCTCAATATTTGCCTTAGCTTAGTTCTTTTGTTTTTAAAATATGTATTACTAAACAACATTCCTCCGTAAGAAAAAGCTTGCATTTAAGAGTAATAAACCCTGAATCAAAGTTAAGTCTATTAAGTAGTAAATGTCTAGTATATAACTTTGTCTGCTTAGAACAGCATTCCCTTCTTTTGGGCCATCTATTTCTCCCCTTCTTTAACGGCATGTTTGGCTGGGAGCTGCATGATTTAACCTCTTCCTCTTTGACCACTGAAGTTTATTTAATTGTGAGCCACTAGCACCTCTGGGCTTATACAAAATCCTGGCAAGAGTTAACTGGTCACTGGATAAACATTTGACCAAATGTCAGACAATCAGCTCTTCCCTGTGAACGATGAACTTGGAAATAAAAGTTAAGCTCCTCAGCCCTGGTTGGTTGCTCAGTGGATAGAGCAATGCCTATGGACATCCCTGGTTCAATCCCTGGTCAGAGTGCACATGAGAAGTAACCATCTGCTTTTGTCCCCCTCCACCTCTCCTTTCTCTCCCTCTTCCCCTTCCATAGCCAGTGGCTCAATTAGTTAGAGTGTAGCCTCAGGTACTCAGGATGGCTTGGTTGCTCTGAGCATGTCAGCCCCAGGCACTAAAAATAGCTCTATATGGGAACATCAGCCCAAGACGGGGTATCCCAGGTGAATCCTGGTTTGGGCAAATGTGGAAGTCTGCCTCACTATCACCCCTCCTCTCACCTAAAATAAAACAAAACAAAACAAAAACCCCCACAAAACTAAGCTTCTCATTCTATTTGATGAATGATTTGAGAAATATCAACTATCCCCCATACTTACCTGGCAAGGGAAATACCATGATCACAAAGGTGGTTTTCCCAGAGCGAGGCTTATCCATTGCACTCCGGATGTGCTGACCCCTGCGATTTCCCCAAATGTGGGAAACTCGACTGCATAATTTGTGGTAGTGGGGGACTGCGTTCATGCTCTCCAAAAAAAAACTATCCCTGTTTCTGCTTAACCCCGAGGAGGCCCAGTCTGAGAAAAGAGGCCAACATGTAGAAGAAAGCAGCCACAGGAGAGAAGATGAAAGGTAAATCCTCCTGGTGTTTTAGACCCTGGCGTCATCTGCCACACATGTTTTTATTCTTAGTCAATACTTCCCCATTTCCCCTTAAGCCAATACAGCTTTGATTTGCAACCAATTTACAGAATAATTCATTAAATAATGGCAAAAATGATACATATTAGATAAGGACATCTATTAGCCAACTTTTTTTATTTCATTGGTCATCTATAAACTCATATTTGTCTGACATCTATGTTTAACTTACTTGCTCAGCTATTAAACTTCTGTCCATCATTAAAAACAACAGAAAACTACTTCCTTTTTATAGAGTGAGATCTCCTAATTCCAATTTCACAAAAAAAGAAGCGGTATGAAAAATGTATACATATTTTTTTCTATTTTTTCCCTTAAGGATCTGTAGGTGCAATTTCTCCAGTTTTTCTTCTTGTCAAATTCCCACAATACATATTCACTTAAGCAGCACATATTTAGCAAATATTTATCATCTTAGACTTTTCTAGTTCTTTTTTTTCTACTAGGAAAAAAGTTTACAAACAAGGAACTCAAAGTCTTCCAGAAATTTTAACTCTAATGCCAATGGTTCCAACAGTAACTCCATATCTGTGTAATGCTAATTTATCATACTTTCCCTAAAAAAAAAAAATGCCATCCTCTAAAAAGAAAATATCTTTTTCTAAGTCAAAAGTTATGCAAAAGAGAAACTGTGTTTTCTCATTAGGAAATTGAAAGGTGATTGATCTTTTCCCTATCTAGTTATTTTTCCTCAGAGAGCATTCATTTAAAGTCCTGTAGTCATGTTTTCAAATTTCCAATCATTCAAAATGAATTCTAACAGCATTGACAGCTCTTGGCAAATCGCACTTGATATTTTGCTACCACATTCTCTATTAATCTAATCCTGAAAAAGTCTGGAGAAGACACTACTGAATTTGGCCTCTTTCCTAAGTAAGCATTTCTGCTAGGCAACATAACATATTTGAGTCTGTGATTTCTATTTATGCCCAGGAAAACAGAGAGGGTAAGTCAAGATATACTTTCTAGAGGAACCTAAAACTCTCTCTTAATTGTACTCATCCTTGGTACACTACCAAATAGAAATAATATGCAATTGAAAATTTGTCTCACAGCTGCAAAAACCATGCAATTAAAGTTTGAAAACAAAAATGCAAAAAGGCTATTAGAGTTTTCAAGATAATGGCACCTGAGCACATAAGCAGTGATTTTTCAAATATGTGTGGCAACTTCTTGGCAATTACACACCTTAGAACACATTTTCATTTTCTTTCCACTAGTGTTTTCTAAAGAATATGCCAGTAAATCACTGCTGCTAAAAAACTTTCCAGCTCAAAACCCATGTCTCCCATTATCACTTCAAATGTCTCATCTTCGTGTTACTGTGCACATCAGACCAAAGTCTACCTGATAGCTATGTTGAATGCCAAACAGAATTGAAAATAGATTTTAATGGCCAACTGTCATATGTGTGTGTGGGTATCTCAACTGGAAAAAAAATCTATTAAATATTTATGAAAATATATATTTTTGGTTCCCACACAGCACAGTTCAAATTAAACAGCTCTCACAAGAAAGACAGTATCATCACAGGTAACTTCCTACCATTGCTAAGTTCCCAGACTCTTTTCAAGTGTGCCCTGAACAGATGGAAATGGTTACAGGCCTTTCACACTAGCCTTTACGGCAAACTTTCTAGCAATTTGTAATGATTTTGGTATTTTCAGTGACCTTTTAAATCCTTGCAAAGAAACTTGCTTAACGATGTTTACCAACCAATGGCTTCTAATTTATAAATATACTTTTAAACACTATACACTATATTTCAACAGTTTTAAAAAAATCATAATAACATCAGTTGCATAATATTGCATTGTTCTTTTATTTTGGTTTGCTCTATTTTAATCATTACCTCCCTTTGTATGAGAAGGACCAATAACATAAATGCATGTGATATTTCTGGAGAACAACCATATTTTTCCTTCCAATTAATGCTTTCCCTTGTTAAATTCTACCCAGAATAACATGCAAAACTTTATGTCCTCCTCCTGCTGCTTAATGGAAGAAAATGTTCTCTGCACTAGCTGAGACCTGCATTACTTCCAAATTATACAGATTGGGTTGTGGCTGGGGTTGCCTCTGCTATGTCTTAATGCAGAGTTACAAGAAAGGTCCTCACTTTTTATTCTAATAAGAAAATGAGTTTGACTGTCTTTTTCATGGGAAAAAGCAAGGAAACAATTTTGTACTCTGTACTTAAACCTTGAATGGTCCTCCTGTCCTATTCTCATGTCGGAAGAAAGGAAGTAACTTTGTGATGGAATGTTGAAGTTTCAGCTGGAGAGAAGTGTCTGAATCAGGTTACCTGTTCAGTTCTTTTCCTTTGGTACAATGCCACTATAAAAACCACAGGATACGATTTCCAAAGACTGTTTTACCCGAGTGGCTCCAGAAATGTTTCAGGACTGTTCACCTATGACCTGCAGTTGAGCTGAGGTGCCCAAACCCTTCCTCCTGGTGGCACACAATAGGCAGAAGCCGGGGCTTCTGCTCAATGTGCTGTCATGAGAATGAGCCACAGCTGAAGTGCTTGGTCAAAAGTTACAGGACCGAAAATAGATGGCGTTCTGTTGCCTGAACAGAAGCAATCTAAGTACATCTTACAAAATGTTTCCAAAGGTCATAGCAATCATTAAAAAGAATATATTTTTCTCTTGTAAAGTCACCTTTGAACATTCTTTCTTTGATAATATTCCATAATACAACACAATAAGAAAAAATTGCTGTATTGCTTTTATTGAAGTCTTGGGAAGAGAAGATTTATATTGACCTGATAATTATTATCTTTTCACCCACATTCCTAGAGGAGAGGAAAACTTAGTGCAAGAATAAAAAGAAATTATTAAGTCCCCTCACTTCCAATGGCCTGGGTGATAAGAACTAGCTTCGATTCCAAGCCAAAAGAAAAAAAATGTGTGTGTGGTGGGTGGGGGAGGGGACGAGTGTTTGATTTACTCATTACTAGACATAATTGATTAGAAAAAAACATAAAATAAATTTACTCCAGTTATTTACTTCAATTTAATCTAATATTCAGGGTGATTTTAATTAGGATGATAGATACATTTTCAAACTGCAAAGTCAAAGCAGCTCCATTTAACATCCCAAACATTTCAAATATCACATTTTCTCAGCTCTTTCTTCTATGTTCATGGAAGCTCTGTATGTTATAATGAGTGACAGAGTGTCATCAACAGACTCTTCCTTCTTCACCCAAAGAACATCCTCATGTTAACTGTGCAGTGGAAACCAAGGAAACGGCTTCTGTGTTCTAGTAAGACTTTCAGCTCCCTGCACTCCCACAAAGCCACTTGATCCACAACCTCGGTCTTTGACGTTCTCCAGTACATTAAAGAAAGTGATGTCACTCAGCTAGTGGAAGCTCACTGCTTGTTATGGGTGGAAGTTACAAATAAATGATGGAAATGGTATCCAAGCTAAGAAACAATGAAAAGAAACCAGCATGCCTCAAAAGCTAGCACTGCTTTTGTACACAATCTACAGTTACTGCTAAAATTGGAAATATATGAAAAACTAATAAGCTTCTCCTTAAAAGACCTACCTGCACTCAAGAAGAAAAGGTAATGTAACCATAAAATGAAGATAGACCTTAGAAAGCTGAAAGCAGTTTGGTGAGTATATTGAGCCAGACCAGCACGGGTGACCTGGAAAGAACAGCTTGGGGAATGCTTCTTCCCTCAACCAGACACCTAAAGGGGACCAGAGACACAGGAGGGTGGGGTGAACACAAAGGAGCAAAGGACATTCCTGAAGGCAGGAACAGGAGCCTTGACATGAGATTGAGCATCTCTTGGTAGTCAGAAAACATCAAGGCAGTGATCTGGGACAGTAAGAAAATGGCACCAGGGACAAAGCATGAGCAATGACTTAATGACCACATGTGTCAACCTCCAAATATTCCAGTTCCTAGTCACACACAAACCTGTGTGCTGTGGCCACTGGGTACTTCTCCAACCTTATTACCTTGCATTTTCTCCCCTACGTGACTCCAATTCACCTTTCTATTCTTACAAAGGCCTACTTCATGTCCATTTTATACTATATGTACTCATAGTTCCTTCTGATTGGAATGCTCATTCTTCAGATGGACATATGATGTGGTCCCTCAGTTAATATTTTTGCTCATGCATCAGAACTTCAGAAAGACTTCCCCTGGCAAATATGTTTAAAAGCCTCACTGGCCCCACCACTCTCTACCTCCCTATGATAGAGGGCTAAATGGTAACCCCATTCTCTTCCAAAATATATATCCATATCCTGGGACCTCTCAAAGAGAATTTACTTGGGAAAAGAGTCTTTGCAGATGTAATTAAGAAGGCCGTGTGAGGACATAGACAGAGATTAGAGTTATGCTGCCACAAAACCAAGAATCGCTTGGAGCTACAGACTCTGGAAGAGGCGAGCAAGGACTGAACTTCCCTAGAGCCTTTCAGAGAGAGCGTGGCCTTGCCTTCACCTTAATTTTGAACTTCCAGCTTCCAGAGCTGTGAGGGAATACATTTATGTTGTTTTAAGCTGCCAAGTTTGTGGTAATTTGTTATAGCAGCTCTGGGAAACTGACAGACTTCCTTTCCTTACTTTTCTCAGCAGCAGTCAGTGCTAGATCATGGATTGTTTGCTTGCTCCTTAGTTTCCCCTTGGAGAATCCGAATTCAGGGAGTTTATATGTTATCTTCACTGATGTTTCCCAGTGCCCAGAAGAATGTCTAGCAGTCACTTAATGAGAATATGCTGAATTACAAATGAATATGAGCTACTCAAGTCACCTCCTGTGTGTTTCTATTTGGAAGCAATTGTATGGATGGATTCTGGGTTTTGTTACTATTATTCTTACTTCACACTGTGCCCAGGTTGGCCCAAAATAAACTGCTGCTAACACATTTATCTACATCTCCTTATGTTACGAGTTCTTCAGAAATCATTTAAAATTTTACCTATTTTAATATGTTGCTATTCATGAAATACCACTGTGATTCAATATTCCAACTTAGTTGAATTAGCATGAAAAATCTTCCCAAAAGATAGCTTTCACTGTATGTTGTTAAAATAAATCCACTGTTCAATATTTTCTGGTTAAATTTTTCATGTTGATTTAGACATGGGCTTGTATAATTTCTGGGCAGAGTCAGCTTTGCAGAGGCTGAAGGATGCTCTTACAGTGGTTAATACTGCAAGAGATACTGTCAAGGTGACCACGTGTCTGCTCACTAGAACTGGAAAGACAGGAAGAATGATGGGACAGCTGAGGCTGTCAGGTGATAAGCAGAGAGATGGTGCAAAGTGTACAGAAACACTCGCTCATGTCAGCACGGGCTGCAGGGTGTGAGAGAACACACAGACCTGTCTTAGATAGGAGTTTAAGGAGAGGAGGAGATGAGCAGCCTAGATTTTTCATGGGCTTTATAGGCTCAATTCAGCCATCACCAAGTAATGCAGCATAGAACAAACAATCAGCGGAAAAGCAGCTAGAACTGTTTTAACTACACAGGTAACTGGGCAAAAGAAAGGAGAATAATTAAAATCAGAATAGCTCAAGGTCAAACTCATATTAAGTGTGGGAAGAATAGACATTTTACTTTTGGGAGACAAGAATGATGCATTAGGGGAGGTTAGGTGGAGCATAGGCAAGGAGGGAGCAACACTCGAGGAATGTCCATTGATACCAGGCATTTGATAACCATGATCTAGGGTGATCTGCATGTGAATCTTACATTTTTATTTTAGAGGTCAAGACATTGAGGTTTAGAGACACTAACTAGTTTCCTCAAAGCCACAGGAAGAGGCTTAAGTATCTCAAAGGTAAGAATTTCCAGTGCAGCAAACTGCATCCCTACATAAAAGTATAAGCATGAATTCTTGGTCTTTGTAATATGAATTGGTTTTACTTTCTAAAATAATTCTGATCTTATGACTGAGAGATGTGAAATCTATAAATATCCCTTCCTCCTTCACACACATAATGACCAACACAAAGAAATAAGCAATCAGCCATACACATAGACTCTTAAATATATCCAGTAATGGAGCTATCATATACTAGAAAAAAACAAAAACAAAAAACACTTGACCCAGAGGTAGGATTCCTGTATTCAAATTTTAGCTCTGCCTCTGACCAACTATGTGACCTTGAGGGGTGGTGGCAGAGATAGTGAGAATCAAAGAGAGGGGCAGACAGGAAAGGAAAGAGATGAGAAGCATCAATTCTTTGTTGTTGAAAGCACCTTAGTTGTTCACTGATTGCTTTCTTTTATGTGCCTTTACTGGGGGGGGGGGGGGGGCAGGGGTTATACCAGAGTGAGTGATCCCTTGCTCAAGACAGCAACTTTGGGCTCAAGCCATCAACCTTTGGGTTCAAGCTAGCGACCATGGGGTCATATCTATGATCCCACACTCAACACTCAACCCTGGCCTTAAGCTGGTGAGCCTGTGCTTCAAGCCAGATAAGCCCACACTCAAGTTGGTGACCTTGAGGTTTTGAACCTGGGTCCTCTGCATCCCAGTAAGACACTCTATCTACTGTGTCACCACCTGGTCAGGCTCAATTATGTGACTTTGAATAAGACACACATTGAGTGATCCCATTTCTTCATCAGACTGATCAGATTAAATCTCAGTAATATGTAGTTATTACATGTAAATAAAGCAATTAGCACGCACTAAGTGTGTTGTATATAAAAAGAAATGGTCCTCTTGCAGTCATATAGTAAATGTCTATGTTACAGACTTATAAATCTAAATAGTTGAGACACATAGAGACAGTAGGAAGCTCTCAAGATTCAAGATCAGAACAGTCAATGGGAATGTTAGGCAGAGCTGGATGGAATGACTAAAGGCAGCTAAAAGCAAAGAACAGAAGAAGAGTTGAAGACAGAAGTTCCTTACTGGCTCCTTAGGTCAACATAAATAAGCCACGTTGTATGAGACCATTAAATGAAGATATCTCAGTTAAGTGAAAACACCATTATTTCTATTTAGACATTATCTATTGACTCCAGATTATGGAGGCTATGAATTTAACTAACTGATAAACCTTCTCACAATTATTTTTCTCTCAAGTTTTGAAAGCTGTATTACAAAAACTAAAGAAAAATGGGAAAAGGTTCATTTCAGTAATTATCTGTTCTATCATTGAATATGACCCTCCATTAAACCCCCAACACTTTACCAAAGAGGATAAAGGGGTCTGTCTCCATGCACTTGGATTTCTATAGCTAAGGAGGAAGTGATGCATCATAGTAGTTAATAAAGAAAAGATGGTCAGAATGAAAACGGTCCCACCCATGGGTTAGCGAAGGTTCTGCAGCATGGGGATTTTTGAATGCCCTACCCATCCTCATGGGGACAGTTCATTACAATGGTGTCAGACAAGTTAATTCTGCAGGGTTTTTTGACATAAGCTTGAAGGACACATTTTTATGAAGGGATTTTCATCTGTGTAAACAGGCAAGCTGGAAAAACTTAGTCCCACACCCACCAAAATCACTTTCTTTACAAAATGTTATTTCTGTCAGATGATGACCTCAGTTTTCTTCATTGATTTACCAGTGAAAACATAGACTGACTATTTCTGTTCTCACTGAAGGCACAAATAAAAAGTGACCAAACAAGCATGAACTTCTGACACTGGCTTGGACTCGCGGTTTTTCAGGTCAACCAGCTTGTGAGTGAGATTTGCAAGTACCCCTTGCATCTACGTCCTCAGTTACCAAGCATCTACTTTCTACTTGTTGGTAATACTGGGGTATCCCACCTTTTCCAGAAGACAGAAGATGGGGTGATAAAAAGAATTCAGGCAGTAGAATCTGCCACAACTGTGTTGAAACTGACTTCTACCACATGGTATTTGGCCATGCTACGTAATCTCTCCACACTTCAGTTCCTTAACTATAAGAACAGCTTGTAAAGGCTCCCCTACAAAGTCATTTTACAGATTAAATAAAGCAAAAATTATGAAGTGCCTACAGCAGTTGGCATATGGATGGTACTCAGTGAATTCTAGTTTTCTTTTTTTATTAGCAAATATCTTTACCAAATAATTAGAGAAAATTGAAAATTTTCATGCATATGTATTATATATTATGTTATATATTATACATATATGAAATAATAATATATTTCTATATATTATATGTATAATGTTTGAACAAAACTAAGTGAAATGTTTTTATTAATGCACACCTGTGTGATTTAAAACTGTATATTCTGACTTTAGTCACACATCTCTTCTAATACATATTCTAGAAATTCCTTATTTTTGCTTCTTTCTTCTACACATCCCAGCATCACCCGAAGTTCGGCCCCAATAAATGCTTTTGATAATGATAATAGGTTTGCCATTTCCAACTATGGGTAATTTGAGTCATGGAAAGGTTAAATAGCTTGCTTAAAACCGCCCAATACTTCCTTTTCAGACTCTAAACTGGGACCCTAAGGGCATTCATCTTTCCTTATGTCTTGCAGTTTGATCCTTCATAGATAATTGATAAACAAAGTCATTTCTTTTCTTAACAAAAGATGTGTCTTCCTGGCTAAATTAAAGTTTTGGTAACCCAATTTATTCTCTTACCCCAAAGAAGAAGCAAGTGATTCCTTTTTCATTTTCAATCATGAAAATGTCACATTTCATTCTTTCTTTCTGAATTATTATATTTCAGTTCTTGTTTCCACATGCTTTATATGCACAAGTCAAGTGTAACCTGAGAGATATTAAAGTGGATTTGCAGTGAAATGGCCCATATCTGGGAAATTTGTCTTATTGCCTCTTAACTCGTCTTTTGTTTAATGTGCTTATTGGTATTTTCCCAGGATCACGCCGTTGCTGCATGAGGACACATTTCTGCTGACAGCCCTGAACTTTCAGACAGATTCTCTGTGAATAAGGTGAGAAGGAGACTTTAATTAAAGCCCTAAGACTGGGAATGAAAACAAAGGACAGGAAGGTTGTAAGATGGATCTGGTTATCAAAACAAAATGAAATAAAAATCCCCAAATGCTCTGCTTCAACCAGCAGCGCCGCCTCACACTGCTGAACCCTTAGCCTCTTTCATGCAGAATGAGGGCCCAGGCCAGGACCTGGGGACCACAGAGAATGCTGTTTCATTTGGAAGAATCACTGAAACAACTTTCCACAGAAATTCTCTATCCAGGGCACCCTGGTGCTCCACTCCTATCTCTGCCATTAGAGCCCATTTCAAATCCCCAATGTTTTTATATTCCCTAGAAAGACTTGAAAACTTCCCCGGTAATTTTGGCCTTGTGAGAAACAAACCAGAAGAAAAGGACTGAAAAAAAATCCCTCAAGTTAGCCTTGGTATTGTGTCTGTTTTTAGAGCTACATGAGAAATTCATGCTAGTCTTCAGGGAAACCTCTTTGGTAAAGTAGCATGAACATCACAGCCCAAGGCTAAAATTCTCTTTCTTCAGGAAGTGGTATATTTCAGAATTAGAATATAACTTTGAAAACAGTCAAATCTAACATCACAAACAGAGAAATGTTAGCACTGAAGTTCAAGGACATTTGAAGATTTAGTACTTTTCTTTACATCGCTCTCTCTGTCTAGGGTGCTTCCTGCCCTTTTCCCTGTGTTGGGCAGATAAAATATATTATGCTCACTTTGTTAAAGACGGCGCTGCCCACGAGGAGGCCATCGCCCAGGTGATATTAATCTGTGTCTCTGTGGGCAGGTAGAATCCTTGTAGCCTTGGTGCTTGGTTTGGGATTAAGCCTTTTCCACCCGTTTTGATGTGGGGCAGTACAATCCAATCATGCCTTGGAGAAGTGTCTTTGTATTAGAGACTCCCCTATTTTGTATATTGGATTAAAGGTTTGGAATCTACACTATAAAATGGGGGCAGAATGAGAGCTTGCCCTCTTGGTTCCTGGGATGATTAGCATGAGAGAGCAGAGGGAGCAGAGCAGAGAGCAGCGGAAAGAGGCCATGTGGCCAGGAGAAGCAGCCAAGATGGTGGAGTGCTGAGTGAGATGCCAGTTTGTGTAGTTTGTGTAGAGAGAAGGAAGGAGATGGGGAACTGAGGAGAATAAGGCTGGTGAGCTAGAAACCTTTGATTCTAGGAAACTCGGATAAGTCAGTGGCTTTGTGAGCACTGAATGTGAGTGGGTTTTGGAGCCCAGTGTGTATTTTTACTTGCCCGCCGGGTGCAAGCTAGAATTAAAGAAAATGGCCTATCAGTTTTTGGCTCCATTGTTTCTTTCCCGACTGTCCGAATCCAATGCGAACCTGCATGGGCCAGGAGGCGGCTGTGATGGTGGTCCTGGCTCCTGGCTTTACACCCTGATAAACTTGTGTTTTTCTGCATATAAAAACTAGTTTAAAACTCATCTAGTTAAACAAATATTTATGGAGCACTACAATCAGGTGTTTCCTAGGAGCTGGAGATCCAGAGGTAACTTTCAAAAGCAAAATCCTTATCTTCATAGAAAGATTCACCATTTAAATTTCTCAACACCTAATTGTTCCATTTAAGGTGCACAAAGCACATTTATATATTTACACAAAAGGAATATACACTTGGCTCTGATCTTACTTCTCTGCTCATTTCAGGTGTGCTATCCTTTCTCACCCTGACTGTAAATTCCTCAAGTGCAGGACCTCAGCCTCTTTTGATCTCTCTCCATGCCAAATACGGAGCCAGATCACCGTGACTACTCAAAATTCATGATAAACATCCCAGGCATTTGGATATTATCTAATCAGCCTAAATGACATTCTTGTGACACACAGAGAGAATGCCGTTGGGCTTGTTACTTATATTCTTGGAACTTGAGTCAGTGTTCTTAAATAGATTAACCAAGAAAAAGCAGGTGGTCAAGCTGAGACAAGATTGTGGATCTTTGGTTTTCCGTCCACAATTCTGATCCAAAGGAAAATAAAAAGGGAGGGGGTGTCCTCTCTCAAGCATGCAAAAGTGCTGGGACTAAGTGTGATCTCATAAGATCTCAAACAAGAATGTTGTTATTGGTGATGTTAACACCTACACATGATTAGCATTTTATACTTTCAATTTAGTCATTCATTTGATAACAAATACCCGATGCATGTCAGACTCCCAATAGTAATAGGAAGTAAAAGCAGTACAATGGCTGCCTTCAGGGATCTGGTCTGTTTTCCTTTTTGATCCTCTAAGATCTTTCCAAGACAGTTTGGCAGCCATGTGAGCCTCAGGCAGTACAGCTATGTTTCAAGCTCCGGGCTCTGGAATTTAACTGCAAAACACAGGGTAACCTAGTTAATTCTTTAAGCTTCATTATATTCATGACAGCATTGAAAATATTATCCATCTGGGGGACGGGGGGTTAATAGCAGTCATGGTTCAACCTAAAGGGATTTATTACAGGAATTGGCTTATACCACTATAGAGGTGGCTAAGTAAGTTCAAATCCCTAGGGCAGTGGACGGAAGGAAATGATTCTGTCCACCCACAGGCGACCATCCAAGGATGACTGGGTGGAGAGAAAAGCAATTACAGACTCAGCAGCTGTTTAAAATCTCTGAATTCAAAGAAGGCCTAACCCCTCTTTTATTAAAGGTCTTCCAGCTGATGAAGTCAGGCCTACCAAGGATAATCTCCCCTTTGATTCGGATGAAGTCAACTGATCCAGGACTTTAATCACATATTCAAAATCCTTTCACTATACTGCCTAGATTGTCATTGAATAATGGCAAGAAGGTGTGTTTACTACAAAATTGTTCCTGTCTTTTCTGCCCTCCAATCTGGAGAGAATATCACTCATATCCCTAATCAGAACACACGAGAAAGGGAGTCCTGCATCACACTGGATCAAATCCTAGTCAAGGAGACTTATCAGAAAGGCAATACATAAGTTTGTTGATTGTAAAGCTTAAGGAGATGATGCACACAAAAATGTACATAGTATACTGGAATTACCATGTAACAAATGAGACTCAGAAAACATAAAAAAAGAAATCAATAAACGAAAAGTATTGGCAAGGAAGTGGAGAAAAGGGAACCCACATGCACTGTTGGTGGGAATGCAGATTGGTGCAGCCACTGTGGAAAACAGTATAGAGTTATCTCAAAAAATTAAAAATGGAACTGACTTATGACCCAGCAATTCCACTTCTGGAAATATAGCTAAAGAAACCCACAATACTGGTTCAAAAATATATTTGCACCTCTGTGTTCACTGTGGCATTATTTACAATAGCCAAGATTTGGAAGCATCCCAACTGTCCATCAGTAGATGAATGGATAAAAAAGCTGTGGTCTATTTATGCGATGGACCACATGTAAATGTGGTAAAATAAATAAATAAATAAATAAATAAATAAATAAATAAATAAATAAATAAATGTAGTACATTTACACTACTCAGCCATATAAAAAGGAAATCTTACCTTTTGCAACAGTATCGATGGACCTAAAAATTATTTTGCTAAGTTAAATAAGCCAATCAGAGAAAGAAAGAGAAGTATTATGTGATTTTACTTATATATGGAATCTAATGAATGATATAAACTAAAAAGCAAAATAGAAACAGACTCACAGATACATAGAACAGACTGACAGCTGTCAGAGGAGAAGGGGCTTGGGATCTGGGTGAAAAAGGTGAGAAGATTAAGCAAAAAAAATAAAATAAAAACTCATAGACACAGACAACAGTATGCTGATTACAAGGGAGAAAGAGGGTGGGGAGAGGGAGCAGAAGGTAAGGACGGGATTAATGGTGATGGAAGGAGACTGACTTCGGGTGGTGAGCACAGTGCAATGTACAGATGATGTATTTATATTATAGAATTGTACACCTGAAACTTATATAATGTTATTACCAAGGTTAACCCAATAAATCCAATTTAAAAGTGTAAATAAAAAATAAAAAAGAAGTGACAGTGTAACAGCTGGACTGGAGAGTTAAAATGACAATCTGGTTTTCCTCACAAAAATAACCTTTGTTCATATAGTGGTCACTACACATGGTGGTCACTACAGTACTACACAAACTACACCATTTGTGCTTCTTCTTTTGGTTACTCAGAATACAGGTGCACACATTAAAGAGAAAAGTAAACAGAAGCTGAGTGGGACGATTTGAGCTCAGATGTTTAGCCACGTCTAGGTTCTCAGACCAGTAAGATAAGGCAGAGCAATCCCTGCCCTTAGACCTGAGCAGATGTGAAGCCTCAGGTTCACTTACACTGCAGGCTACGTGCTCCCCATCCCCCCCTTAATATCTACCTCTTCTTTGTGAGCTTCTAGGAAGCTGACTCTAATGTAAATCTGTCTCATCGTTCTCTCTTGATCTCCTTTAGAAACAGAATTTTACTTTGGAAATATTTTATTATTGGTTTTCAGTTTACTATTTCTATGCTACAAATTCAAAATTTATGAAAGGCTTTCCCTAGGTTAGAGACCAAATTTATTTGGGTTTTTAATAATGAGCAACAGACATTATATCTCCACCTACTATTCTCATTGTCAGGTAAATAATAAATAGACATAAAAGCATACTGCACATAAGCTGTCAACATAAATTAATTCTCTTACTGTAACTTTGGCAGGGAAACAGAAGAAGCAATTTGCCTAGTCTAGGTTCAGCCACCTCCCTAGACATCCTAGAATGATCTGCTAGAACACCACTGACATTAGCCAGGCATTCACTTACCTGATCACATCACATAGTCTGTTGGCTCACACAAGCCTTCTGTGATGGAACTTTAAAACATCAACAGTCTAAGATATCAATCAAAATGATACCCTAAGGTTACAAGCTATTCAGAGATGCATTCATATAATCTTCCAATCTTTAAAACTGAACTCAACCATCTTCAAGTCACCAAAAAAGTATTTAAGTTCCTCTTATACATCAAAAATTCTTTTTGGTGCTGAGATAATAACTCAGGACAGGACAAAAAGGATGCCTGCTCTCATGAGGCTTGCACTCAAATGAAGCTCCAGAGATATTAAACTAGTAAACAAATAGCAAACAATTTCTATTGTGGTAAGTGCTGCCAAGAAAAAGGGCATTTAAAAGGAATTCTGACTCTAGTTTACAACTTAAAAACACTGAGAAAACTTATTATTTAAAGAAATACTATTGTATATTCTTTGATATAGTAAATCATTTCTCAGTAATGTCACAATTTACATATTTGGTGCATTTTGTTCAAAAGTTCCATCCAAATACAATGCCTTACATTTTTAAAAAGTACTTTACATTCACTCAAAGAATACAGTGTAAAAGAAATGTTAGTACTTACAACAATTATTTCATACTACACTTGTCATACAAGAAGAAAATATTTAAAAGATAAGTGTCTATTTTACAATCTTTGAAGAAAAACTAAATATCTGAAAATAAGGAACAAGCTATAGTATAGTCAAAAATAGAGATATGTGTAGAAAGATAGAAAATAACATGTCTGTGGGTCCTGGTCAAAGGCATTCAGCAAGATTCAGCAAAAATTATCCAGATTATAAAATCTGTTCATTTTTTGCACAGGACTGAGGACATTTTTTATTGGACTAGTTAGAAAAGAAGCATTTGCATTGTTTCAGTGATTGATGAAGGAGTGACAAATTTGTAGCAGATAACAGTTCAGTTCTGCTTTTTACTCAAACCTACAGAATGCTGACCTATTTTTTGTAGTCTGTGCCCTTAGAAATTGTCCTGTCATTGACTAAGGAATATTAACAATCGAACCATTTTATAAATGAAAAGCTCAACTTAATTTTTCTACTCAGTGTATTAGCCTATTCATCAAAAAAATATACATAAAAGGCAGCCTTCCTAGGCTATAGGGAAGACATACAGCAGCGTGGGTACTAAAAAAGTAAAGCTCAGCCAAAATTCAAGTCAAAAACTCTGTTTTCTTTGCCACAATTACTCACACATTTCTCATCTTTATTTTAAAATATATATATATACTAACTTCTTTACCTCATGTAAAAAAATTAAGAAAAATAGTCCTCGTGTAAAAACAATTAAGAAAAATGGAGCAAAAATTTTTCTCTAGACACACAAATTCCTTTTGCTATGGTAAGATTTTGTTTGGGGCAGTGGTATGAGTCAACTCTGTAATAAATGCTTTAAACATTCTATCTCATTTAACCTTTTCAATAACACTGTAAAAAAATTAATGTCTTCATCATCATCATAATCACCATCATTATTCTTATTCTATATATTAGAAAGGTTAAGTAATTTGTCCATGTTCAAAGAACTAATGGAAAGCTGAACAACAAGGTTATCTATTGTTTATTGCCTCAAAAGTTCTGGTAGAACTCTGACTCATTCGCTAGATCTCATGGATACTTCATCTACCTCTCTAAACCCCTTACTTACTACTTCATATTAGAAATCCTTATATACATACATTTTCCTTGCTGGATCCCCGTTAGTTAAATACATGCTAGGTATTTCTTGCAGATAGTGGATTATAACAGCAACTAAACAACTCCTATAATCTTCTATCACCACTATAAACATCATAGACACCATTTAAGATCTTATTATATTCCGTGCATCATGCTAAATATTTTAATTTATTTTAAAATTTAATTCTTAAATTAATCCCAAGTAATATAGATACACTAGTATTCCTATTTTGTTAAACAAGAAAACTGAGGCTTCAGGAAGTTTCTGTACAAGATAACAGGATGAAAACATGAGTAAATAATAGTAATGACATCAAACAGTTATTTAAAATATATTTATTGGGCTTCTAAAATGTGCCGGGTGCTCTTCTAGCTAGTAAGCAGTAGCACAGACTGCACCTCCAGTGGTGGGGAGACAGAAACGAAGACTTCACACTGATGACACTTACCTTAGTGGGGAAAAAGCAACGAGGGAGGGAGATCACAAAGCTGCTTGTTTTTATAAGGATTTGATGTATTACAATTTTATAGAGAATGTTAACAAAAGGAACAATGAGAACTGTGAGGAAAGACCTGCAGGTGTTGACTGTTCCAGACAGATGGGAGAGCGGATGCAAGTCCAGGAGGTAAGGACAGGTTTGGTTTATTGAAGAATATCAAAGAGGACCCAGTGTTGTCACCAGGAGGGAGAAAAGGGGACAGCTGTAAGTGATGAAATTAGAGACAAACCACAGGGTTCTCTCCGGCTGTTTAGAACTTTGTAAGGACTTTGGTTTTTACGGAGAGAAATATGGAAGCCATTGGAGAGTTTTGAGCAGAGGATTGTCACAGTCAGACTTATGTTTTTAAATGGATGGATGTTGAGAATACCATGCTGAGTGAAATGAATCAGACAGAAAAGGTCAATAGCCATATCAATATATAGATGATACAGAAATTTACACTTGAAACTTATATAATTTTATTAACTAATGTTACCACAATAAATTTTAAAATAAATGAATAAAAATATCTCTGTGGCAGTATGTTCAGGACAGACTATAGGAAGTGTGAAAGAAGGGAAACCAATTAGATAAATAATATTAAATTACGTTGTAATAATCTCATCTAGGAAAGAGGGTAGCATAGACCAGGGACTAAGAGTAAGTGTTTTAAAGTAGTTAGACTGTGCTGGCTGACCAGGCAGTGGTACAGTAGATAGAGCGACGAACTGGGATGCAAGGACCCAGGTTTGAAACCTGAAGGTCACCAGCTTGAGCGCAGGCTCACCAGCTTGAGTGTGGGGTCACTGGCTTGAGTGTGGGGTCACTGGCTTGAGTGTGGGGATCATTGACATGACCCCATGGTCACTGGCTTAAAGCCCAAGATCACTGGCTTGAGCCCAAGGTTGCTGACTTGAGCAAGGAGTCACTCACTCTTCTGGAGCACCCTGGTCAAAACACATAGAAGAAAGTAATTAATGAACAGTTAAGGAGCTGCAACAAAGAATTGATGCTTCTCATCACTCTCTGTCCCTGTCTGTCCCTCTCTCTGTCTCTCTCTCTGGCTCTGCCACAAAAATGTAAATAAAATAAAGTAGTTTGACTGTGAATATATATCGAAGGTAAAGTTGATAGAATTTCATAACAAATTAAATGTGAACAAAAGAGAGTATCTAAGGAGAATACCAGTGGTGGGAGTCAAATAATTTAACAATCGATTCTCTATCCTAATGACCATTTAAGTATAAAACAACAATATACCAAAAGATAGTTTATTATTTCATACATTTAATACTTAAATAAGGACAATAAAAGAGGTACACAAAAGTAGATTATAAGAGTTTTAAAATATTAATGAAAAATATTAAATAATACCTAAGGAAAACAATAAAACTGTTTTTTAAGATATTTCTACATGGCTTCTTGATTGGCATCCTTGCTTGCAATTTTTTTCACCTATGGACCGAATAAACATTATTGCAGATGCTTAGAATACGCTGTTGTGTAGGTGAACATTAAAAAAGAGTAAGGGATGTAAATTTGTGATTTCCACATTGGGCAGCTGTCCAGGCAGTCACGTTAGAGAAAACTGTGATTTCAGTGCCATTTTAACAACCTGTTTGTTAAACTCAACAAAATATTAGGTATTGGTTCTGCTGAACCGGTGCGAACCGGCTGAATCCCACCACTGAAAAATACTGAGTTTCTGGTCTCCACAACTGGATGGATTAAGTAGAGTGGGAAAGGTAGAAACGACAAAAGTTTAGTTTAGAACCAAAGTTTGAGGCCCTTGTTAGATAAGTGGAAATGGTAAATGACAGTTATTTATATGAGTCAGAATTCTTTAGACTGGTCAGAAAAATCAAGGAATCTTCACCACATGCATGATTTAAATCCATGAGACAGACTGAGCTCACCCAAAGAGTGAGTATGCATTATGAAGAGAAATTCAAAGACTGAATACTGAAACACGTCCAATGTAGAGATAAGAAGGATGCGGAAGCCTCATAGACAAAGAGGAGAAAGACCAGGAGAGAAGGTGTTCCTGGAAGAACGAGTTTCAAAAAGGAGGAATGATGAACAGTGTCAGATGCTGCTGCTAGGGTAAGACCTGAACTGAGAAATGACATTGTCTTTAGCTCTGATGCAGTCACTGGAGACTGACCTGTCCAGCCTCAGTGGAGGAAGAAGGACTGTGAATATTTAATGGCCATTTGAGTCAAGTGTTCCAAATGGCTTTAGATTTTTATCCCAGTTATTTGTACCACAAAAATAGCTGACTTGAGGAAAGCTCAGTCTTTCTAATTGCAGACTTTTGTTCTCTGTCAAGAGTCCCTTTGGTTTTAATTATTGGGCAATGTTCGTGTCTGTGTGTGTGTGTGTGTGTGTGTGTGTGTGCGCGCGCGCGCGCGTGCATGTTTTAGTTTCCAAACCAGAGCGGCTTTCATCCTAGGAAAGGGAATGCTCAGCACTCCATCCAGGCGAGCCCTGCTGCTAAGCCCCATGGTTGCTCTTCTGCTACCCCCTGCTAGCTTAAATTCTACAGAGGCCAATTAAACTGGCTGCGCCAGCATCAAACACAACATACACTATCTCGACATGTAGGTGATTATAAACATCCAACCACACTGAGCATAAGTACTAAGCTATGCATGGGGTGCTTTCACTTTGCATGAACTGTCTTTTGAGTAGAAACACATTGTAAGTTGCAGTGCACTCAGGTTCTCAGGAGTATTGCCGTTAACTACAGGAAGACACCTGCACTGAGCTTCCTCCTCATAATTAGGGAGGTCAAATCATTCCTGGCATATGTGTTTTTCAGTTCTTGTCCATGTTCTGAGGCTTGATGATTAAGTTTGATGTATGACTCATTCACTAAAGTCATTAGGAAAAAGTAAATAAAACATTTTAGCAATGTCTGAAAACTCAGAGGAAAGTAATTCCTGCTAGGGGAAAAAAAAATGAGGCCAGAAAGTTCTTGCATATGAAAATATAAGAGTTTGTATACCTCAAAGGAATACTTGTCTCAATCTACCCTGAACAAACATATTGGAAAATTATGTTTTCATTGAAAAACTGATTCTATTTAAAATGCTGGAGAAGGCTAGTGTGTTAAGAAAGGAAATCATAGCATTCCCAAGTTACAACTGAATCTACATTACTTTTTTTCTTTACTATTTAGGAAAAAGACACATTTATGTTAATTTTATAGATATGCAAATATTGCACGAAGAAATTCTAAAAGCACTTAAGCAACTAACCAGTAAATAATACAAACAGTAAACTGGAGTGATGTTGCTTATTGTCTCTACCAGGTAATATATTTTGTACATGGGTAATGGAAATGGTGTGCTGGTGGTCATGAGGAAAGCCCAGTAAAAATGAGACAATCTGATAAATTAGGAAGAAGAGTTATTGGGTGCTATGCGGACTTGGAAGAGGGCTACGTGCACTCACTCCATTCCCAGGCTACTGAGTGCATTCAAACAGCAGTTTCTTCAAGAATATCCATTTATTCATTCGTTGATACACTTTCCTTCTCAATCATCCTCACTGTACACTGCCATATGCTAGGAGCTCTATTTGTTTACCTCCAACACAGAGATTTCCATGGAGACAGTTTCAAAGCAGATAGAATGATAGGTTGATTCCAGGAGAGGCCAGGAGAGGGAGACATGTTATTCTGTTCTACTATTTGCCTCACACACTACATGGGCTCCTACAAGGATGCGTGAACAAAAATTGAAGTTTGCCAATTCTTTTCTCTAATGCCATGTTTTCCCTAACCCATCCGATCTAGATTTTTTGCCCATTATGTCTTCTTAGTTCTTTATTTTGATCCTTTTTAACATTATCATGAATTATAATTTTTATATAACATTTATGTGTGGATCAGATAATCATGTCTCTCCTACTGCAGGTAACATCCATGAGCGCACTAAACTTGGTCACCACGGTATACTTATACAAAGCACAGTGTATAGAACACATGGGCAATTAATTGGTCATTTTTATAAATTATTAATAACAAATACAGCAGAATTCTCTTCTAGGCATGACCCTTTGTTAGCTAGGAAAGTTTCAGTATTTCTATTTCTTACAGCTCCAGTGATATATTTTCTCTTTTTGGATTATATTCCAGATAATTTACATTGGCAAATCATTTTTTCTCTAGTCCTCCATCCAACTTTCTAATGCCTTCCTGAATTTAGATGTCTAAAATGGTTTCTTAAATTTCTTGTACCATACTATAGTTTCAGGTACAAAGTCACTTAAATAATTGTGACAGAGAAATGAAAGGGGGTACATGTATTGAAACTATCCAGATAGTTTATGCCATTGAACCTCAGCACACAGAGAAGGTATCAGCACAAGTCACGTCTGTGGCTCTTACACATCTGTCAATTTCTCCCTCCCTCTAATAGCTTCAAGGCCCAGATCTACTTTGCCTCAGTATCCAGCATCCTCTTGGTTATCCAAGGTTGCATTTCATCATCCTCCATTTTTACACCACTTCGTCTTTACTATCTTCTGAAATACACAGCACACAGTTTCTCATTTTCACATTATTTTCATTAGTATATCTTATCTTAAAATTCATGCATACTAAAGTTAAAAATGCTTGTAACTGAAAAAAAAAGGATACAGAGTTAAATCTCTGTACATCTGAGTTCTATTAATGGAGAAATTGAATTTTCTAATAGTTGATGAGATCTAAACATCATGTATTAGCAACCTATGGGCTTATTCAGTGTTCCCTCAAAAGTGGTATTTCTTCTAATCACTTATTTGAACAATTACTCATGGAATATCTATTACAGTAAACACTATAGAGTTGATTTATTGACAGACATTGACTTTCAATTTTCATGATACCACATTGTCCTGGTTTTTCTCCTCCTCATTTACGGTTGTCTATTTATTTTAATTGACTTCTAAAGGTTTAGTAGTTTGGAATTTGTCCTAGACCCTCTTCCCTATTCTTCTCTTGCCATAGATGATTCTCATCTAGACCCATAACTTTAAATATGACATAGCCCCCAAATGTATATCTTCCTCTCTTAAATCAGACTCTTAAATCTACCTTCCTAAAATGTTACTTCCAATTGAATATTCAGCAGACATCTCAAAATTATAGTGATCAAAACATTTCTTCCTCTAATGTTTGTTATATTCCCATGTTACAACCAATCACCCAGTTGCAAAAACCCAAAAACTCTAATCCACTTTTGATGTCTCCTTTTTCATCTTAAATCATTAACAAGGTTTATTGCTTTCATTTCAAATCATATCATGAATCTGTCCACCTTCCCTAACTTACATCCATTCACAGCACTAAATCAAATCAGGCTTACACTGCCTGCACTGTTTTCAGGTCTACTCAAACAGGTCTCTGTTTTCACTACTGACCTCCATGATCTATTCTCCATACAAATAGCTACACAGATTTTTTTTTTTTTTTAGCTACACAGATTTTACCTAAAACAGAGAAGCCATGTTATGCCCTAGCTCATGACTTTATGACCATTTGACTGTTTGTTTTTTTATCTATTTATTTTAGCTCGAGAAAAATGGAGAGAGACAAAGAGAGAAGAACATCAACCTGTTCCTGTATGTGCCCCGACCTGGCATCAAACCGACAACCTCTGCATTTCAGGATGAAACTCTAACCAACTGATCTATCCAACCAGGGTAAGACTGCTCTTACAATTAGATCAAAAACACTTTCTTGTATCTGATCATTTGCCATGAGGTTTGGCTCTATCTCCAATCTTCACCCCATCAGCTGCTATGCTCTCCCTATCTCACTGTCCTACCCCAGCAGCTTCCCTCCTGGTCCCTGAATATGTCAATGTTCATTCTCCCTCGGGAAGGGTTGGCAAGATGAAGAACGTGAATAACTCTCCCTATCTCACTGTCCTACCCCAGCAGCTTCCCTCCTGGTCCCTGAATATGTCAATGTCCATTCTCCCTCGGGAAGGGTTGGCAAGATGAAGAACGTGAATAACTCTCCCTATCTCACTGTCCTACCCCAGCAGCTTCCCTCCTGGTCCCTGAATATGTCAATGTCCATTCTCCCTCGGGAAGGGTTGGCAAGATGAAGAACGTGAATAACTCTCCCTATCTCACTGTTCTACCCCATCAGCTTCCCTCCAGGGCCCTGAATATGTCAATGTTCATTCTCCCTTGGGAAGGGTTGGCAAGATGAAGAACGTGAATAACTCTGCTTCGCAGTAACAAAATGCTTCGAATATTAAACACACTGAACTTGTATTGAACTTGAAGTTTTATTTCCTTGTCCTGTATATAATAAGGAATTGCTTCTGTGATTGTCTCTGATATTACTGTTTTCTCAAAGTCAGAATGGGGATCTTCGTGTTCCTTCTTATGCCATGTCATCTCAAAAGTTTGCTAGATAAGGAAATAAACGAATAAATGAGTGAGTCACTACAGAATACACACTCAGCAGGACTTTCCCTACCTTGAAAAGGAAGCTAACTAAGTATCATTTGCTCTTCTTTCCTCCAACACTTTCTCGCTTATTTGAGAATCACTAGTAAAAAAGACCTCTCTTGAAGCCTTAATTGTGAGATGAAGGATTTGGAGAAGATTGGTGGTTTTCCAACTTTCTAAATGAAACAAAAATTTTAAAACAAAATTATATAATGAGCTGTGTAATACGTGAATCATTTAAAAATGATGCTGCCTTGGTTGAATGGACTGATGTTCTTGGAGTCCTGCCAATCAGTAAACTCTTTTGTCCTGCCTGTGGGGATCCCAGAGGCTGCTGTCTAGATGCCGAGGGCTCTGCAAAACCCAGTTCAAAAACCACTGGACTCAAAAGTCTCTGAGGCTCCTGGTAGAGCTAACATTTCATGACTCCAACTCTGAAATAAACAACAGATGTTGCCAACTAAAGCCGAATGAAATGTATTCGTGCACTCCTTTAAAAATTAAATGGAAGACTTTCCTCCCTTTTAAAAATCAAGCAAAATTCATTGCTTGGAATTCTGACAGAGTATACAAAGAGCCTTTTAAACGCTAAAGAACATTCATAAATGACTTTGTCACAAAGTGTTATAAGATTTTGCAAAATTGAGCTTATGTAGGTTTTGCTGACTTGAAGTGTTATTGATTAGAAAATACCTTCAACCCTCCGGGCCATGTGTGCCTCAGAAGGTTTCAGATCCAGGAACTCGAGTCGGCTCACCTATGTACTGGAAAGGTCAACCCACTGTGGAAACCCATTAAAACACACACGCACATTCACTGAGCTTGGAGGTTGAGAGTGGCAGATCCAATCTCACCCAAAGCCACATTGCAGCCTCCAGGAGGCTGATGTAATTCTCCTGCGACTCTGTGGTTTAAGTGGAATTGATTATTTTAAAATATTAGATATGGCATTGCTTGCTTTTTCACATTGCATTAAGCACTCCCATACATACAGCTAGAAACTAAGTAGACAAATAGTAGAGTTGTGCATACTGTCTCCCTCTTTCATGCATATGTATGTGCACACACCTGCACATGGGCACCCACATACCAAGAGGAGATAACAGTATTAATAGCTTTCATGTGTGTAAAATGTGCCTTTATAAAGAATTTTAAAATACAGCTGTTCATTCAATCCCCCTACTAACTCTGTATGTTGGGTATGTAAGAGTTTCTATGTACCAAAAAAAGAATGCACTGAATGATTTTCACACACTTGTCTTGCTTGATTGTTCCCATATTTCAGATAAGAATATGTAGGCTCTGAGAAGTCAAGGGGCTTATTCAGTGTTCCAATGTCATAAGGACAGATTGGTGAGTAAAAAACAAGACTATGAACTATTAAAGGGAACATTCCTCTATCACACAGGTTTAAGTAACCCCAGAGCAAAATGTGGGCTGTCTTTCAGATAAAAGTTTACTCTTCCAGAGCAGCTTTTGGTAAAACAGTTGTTCTGGATTGCTTTTTAATAAGAGAGCTAGATTTTTACAGGCCCAGTTATGCCTACACTCCAGACTCTGTCTTGAATTAGATAGCTACATTGATGACAAGTTGATGAAGTCAGAACTGCAAATTGGGTCACCTCAGGTTCATCTTATGGATCTTGACCTCATTTTTCCCAGTGCTTATCCATAGAAAGATGCTTCTGATTAGGCAGGCAATGATTTACATCCTCCTTCAAGCATTCTACCTTCCCAATAGAATGGTAACCTCAATCCCCTGCTTTACATTTCCTCTATTGAAGTTGACATATTTTTGTCTTCAGTGTGATAAGATATATGATCTTCCTTGTCTATTTAATTTATAACTGGCAGGATTAGCTGACTGGTCTTATAGGAACAAGAGAAATGTGATTATTAGCTTTACTGATTTAGGAACTGTATACTGCTGGGTCTCGTTAATAAGACATCAGCCAAGAAATTTCATTCACATATAGCTTATACCCATTGTGCAAAATCTCAAGAGCCTGCCACAGTCTGGAAGTTGTGAAAATGACCCTGGATTAAGCTGTTCTGTGAGGAAGGAATGAGAACCACCCAAGATAAACTACCAGCTCTGTAGCTAAACAGGACAGAGCTTCTTGGGAGGAAGGAAGATGAATGATTTTCTTGATTACAAATCTCTCACTCTTGCAGAAAACTTCTTCTCCAACTCTGCAACCATGTTATTGGAGGAGCACCATCTGCCACTGGCTCAGCTCTAACGAAGAAAGAGTTCAATACAATAGTGATGGATCCTCTCAGTGGCCCATTCATCCTGGGGAAAGCTGTTCTAACCACTTCCTGCAGCAGTGTACCTCTCCCTTACTGCTGTTGTTCTTTGTGGAAGGTCATTTTTCCTAGAAAGTAAGACAAGGGAGGGAAGTTTAAGATGTGGTAATATTGGTACCACAACCTACCATATAGCTCTTGACATACCTGACCATTACTCTAGAACTCAGCTTATCCACAAAGTGAAGTTAATACAAGCTACTCACAGTTTTTAGTACAAAGTTGAATGTGCACTGGCTCAAAGCATCTGTATGTTTCCGAAAGAATATGATTCTGTACTTGTGGTTCTCCCCAAAGAAGATGCCTTTTTGTATTATTTTTTTCTGAGAAAGAGGAAATGACACAGTATTGACACTAAAGTGAATTTCAATCCTGTATCCATCACCTAATCAGGGACTCATAGACACCAACTGGGACACTTTTTCTAGATGAATTGAATACCTTGTACACATGTAAATTATGGTACTGATACTATAGCTATAACCCCTTTGTAGTAACTCTAACAGCTGTATTTCTCAACCTAACTCATTGATGTACCCACCCAATTTCTGGCCATCACCTCACTAGACAAAAAAACAGTCCCTCTAGTAAAGAAAGTGCAAAGGCAGAGAAAGTGGGGGAGAAAAAGCCAAGGAGATCAAAGTTAAAGGTGCATGATAATAGCAAAAACACCTTAAGAAAAAAAATTATGATTTTTCTTTCTCCATTGGTCTGGAAACAAGCACACTTAAATCATGGTTATAGTGAATATATTTTCCATACCAAAAACTGTTGGGAAAAATAGCCTCACCAGGAACCTCTGCAACACTTTGAGGGTGAAATATGGTATTAGCAATAGGGGTTAAGCCCTGAAAAAATGAGTGGTTAGAGCACATCAATAGATTTGAAGTCAACAGCAAAGTAGATTGAAAAATGACACTGTCCAGAAAATTCAGTGTTTTATGTTCACTGAAGTCATACTTGCAATGTAAAATTACTATTTTATTTCAATGCAGTAGTGAGTAGAACTGATTGAAAAGCCTTGAACACTCAATCTCTTCAGGCATCAGTTTTGCAACTGTAAATTGAAGAGGATGTATTAGATCATCTCTAAGGTCCCTTCATGAACTAATATATTTTAATCTATAGTTTGTTCTCTCTGCTTTAATGATCTTGCTTCAAAGTGAGTGTGATCATGTACACTCACACACACACACTAATTCATGCACTCAGTAACAAGTGTCGCATTTGCCATTATTAACTTCATTATGCCAAATACATGCTACTCTTTCCCTTCATATGTTGGTCTTTCAATCAGAAACACACCTGCAGGTCTTTGCCAGATGAGATGATAGGATGGTGTCTAAATATTTGGTAGATAACCAGAATGTACATTTCCTTAAGCTTGTGGGTTCTTTGACCATCATAATTCTCCATCTCACATGTCAGTTTGTAACTCTACAATAAAATCATACCAGCCAATTTCAGAGCTCCCCAGAGCTCCCAGAACTTTACTCAACACCTGGTTCCATCACCCTTTCTCCACTTTCTGGCAATAAAAAGAATAAAAATATTACATATTTAGATTAATAAATTAATATGTAACAGCCAAGTTATTCAGTAGATTTCTTAACTTCTCCAATTCTCAGTTTCTCCAACTATAAGTGTATATAACACTTATCTACCTCATAAGACTCTTGTGAGGAACAACAAAAGAAAATGAATATGAACCACTATTCCTGCTACAAACTCTTTGTTCTCCAAAGCTATAAAAATTAATGAATTAATTAATTAATTAATAATTTTAAAAATCCCTGGACTCTGAGAGCAGCCTCTTCTTTAAGAGTTATTGATGTCAACTCATTATCAGACAACCAGCCTCTCACTTTCCATTCTAGAGTGAGAAAAAATTGAGTGCTTGATCCCTAATTTGTAAGAGTGAGTTGTTTTATTTTCTTTATAGTGTGCTTACTTTTAACTATCTAAAATTAATTCATGGTATATTAAAATCAGAAAAATAAATTTAAATATTAGTTACCCAAAAGTCTCTTCTTCACCAGTGTCATAAAGCTCAAAATAATTTAAGTCATCTTAAATCATTAATGGTCTCCTTTTAAATATAACTGCTATATAGTAGCTATTTATTTATTAATACATTAGCAAAAGCATAAATATTCAGTAATGTGAGAATATATGATCCACTAGTAAATATTGATGAGTAAGGAAATGGTGAAATAATATCCTGAGCACAGTGATTCTTTGCAGGGGAAGTAGTTTTAGGAACAGTAGTTTGGAAGAATGTTCAGCCTCCTAAAAAAATGCTAGGAGGCTGCTAGAAAAATAGAATGAAGGGTTAGTTTCAGAAGGAAGATAACACTTTGAAGTTACATACACCTCATGTTGCTTAGAACCAGCCATGCACTGGTGGTGAATAAAATATGTCCTAGTGACTGATTTTTAGGAAGTAAAGGTAAGATATTGGTTTCACTCAAACTATTTGGTTTGGTTTTCTAAACAGAACAATCTCTAAGAACAAGGTGTGAAAAAGATAAATATAACTGTCAACAAGAGCTCTTACAAGTGAAAATATTTCTGACTGTTTATTCAAGGCATTTGTGTGTCATCTCAATAACAGAAAACATCTGCCTGAGTTTCAAGAATATTATAATTTCTCTATAATGATAAAAGTATTTTGGGGTTTTCCTCTGTAAAACCAGTTTCCACGGCCACCATCACAGCCGCCTAGCCCAGAGGTCCCCAAACTTTTTACACAGGGGGCCAGTTCACTGTTCCTCAGACCATTGGAGGGCTGGATTATTAAAAAAAACTATGAACAAATCCCTATGCACACTGCACATATCTTATTTTAAAGTAAAACAAACAAACAAACAAAAGGGAACAAATACAATATTTAAAATAAAGAACAAGTAAATTTAAATCAACAAACTGACCAGTATTTCAATGGGAACTATGCTCCTCTCACTGACCACCAATGAAAGAGGTGCCTGTAAAGCCAGCAGGCAGGGCCGGGGCCACTATCACAGCAGCATTCTGGCCTATGCAGGTTCGCATTGCATTCGGACAGTCGGCAAAGAAACCATGGAGCCAAAAACTGGTGGGCCATAACCTTTAATCCTACCTTGCACCCGACGGGCAAGTAAAAATACACACTGGGCTCCAAAACCCAATCACATTCAGTGCTCACAAAGCCACTGACTTATCCGAGTTTCCTAGAATCAAAGGTTTCTAGCTCACCAACCTTATTCTCCTCAGTTCCCCATCTCCGTCCTTATCCCAGATACAAACTCTACACAGACTGGCATCTCACTCAGTACTCCACCATCTTCGCTGCTTCTCCTGGCCTACTCCACGTGGCCTCCTTCCGCTGCTGGCTCTACTTTCTCTGCTCTCTCATGCTAACCTCAGGAACCAAGAGCCCAAACTCTCATTCCGTCCCCATTTTATAGTGTAGAAATCCAAACCCTTAATCCAATATACAAAACAGGGAAGTCTCTAATACAAAGTCACCCTCTGAGGCATGATAGGATTGTACCGCCCCACAGCAAAAAGGGTGGGAAAGGCTTAATCCCAAAACCAAGCCTCAGGCTACAATGATTCTCAACACACATTAATATCACCTGGGCGACGGCATCTTTAACAAAGTGAGAATACATTTTATCCGCCCAACAGTGCCCCTTTCAGAAGTGTGGGGGGGCAGATAAATGGCCTCAAGGGGAAGCATGCGACCTGAGGGCCGTTGTTTGGGGACCCCTGGCCTAGCCCACGCAATTCACATTTGATTCAGACAGATGGTAATGAAACAACGGAGCCAAAAACTGGTGGGCCATTAGCTTTAATCCTAGCTTGCACCAACGGGCAAGAAACACACACAGTGGGAAAACACTTCCCTTTCCATTCAGGGCTCCCAAAGCCACTGACTCATCCAAGTTTCCTAGAATCAAAGGTTTCTAGCTCACCAGCCTTATTCACTTCTGTTCCCCATCTCTTTCTCCCTGCACAAACTCTGCACAAACTGGCTTCTCCTTCAGCACTCCGCCATTTGGCTGGTTCTCCTCTCCTCCACGTGGCCTTTTTCTGCTCTCCCCTCTAATGCTAATCTCAGGAACCGAGAAAGAGCAAGCTCCTGGTCTGCCCTATTTTATAGTGTAGAAATCAAAACCTTTAATCCAATATACAAACAAGGAAGTATCTGATACAAAGTCACTTATCTGAGGCATAATGGGATTCCTTATAAGAGTGCACCACCCGCTATCATGCAACAGTCAAGGGTATGGGGAAAAGTTTAGTCTTAAAACTAAGCTGTAGGCTATAAGGACCCTGCCTGCTTATAGCCTGTCCCCCACACCCAATGCAAACTATAAGCGAGCAAATATGTATATCATATTTACAAACTATTTGACCAACATCCTCCTTAATAAAAATCTCTGTCAAGATCTATAGATGTTGGTTGTATATAATAAAAATGATTATTTTAAGGATTATAAAAAAATGGTCAAATGATTTGGCTTGAGGAATCCTGTTTAAAGAATGCATAAGCCTGACCTGTGGTGGCGCAGTGGATAAAGCATCAACCTGGAATGCTGAGGTCACTGGTTCAAAACCCTGAGCTTGCCCAGTCAGGGCACATATGAGAAGCAAATATTATGAATTAATGTTTACTGCTTCTCCCCTGCCCTTTTTCTCTCTTAATTCTTTTTAGTGTCAGATCAATGCCTCTTTCCAGGCTCCTTCTTTGTACAGGAGGCCATGCACTGCAGCTCCCCTGCACACTGGCTTTATCCAGTGTAGAACGGCTGTACTCATGGCCCCAATGATGCAATCTCCCTTTAGCAGTCCTCTTCTGATGTTAAACTTGGCCATGTAATTTGCTTCAGCCAATGATATAGCAACAAACTTGATACAAGCAGAGACATACATGTTTTGGGCTTTTATTTCTTTACCTTCATCTTAACATCATACCTGGGCTGCCCTGTTGAAAGAGACAGTGCATGGAGAAGACACATGTTTCTGTTTTCTTGGCTGAGGCCCCAGAATGTGAAAGAGGCCAGATAAGATCAACAAAGCCATCTAACCACCAATAGAGCAAAAATAAGTATTTACAATTAATTCCCATTGTGTTGGTCAAATAAGTTTGTAAATGTGATATATATGTTTGCTCGCTTGTGACTTATATTGGGTGTGGGGGACAGGCTATAAGCAGGCCAGGTCGTTGTAGCCTAAGGTTTGGTTTTGGGACTAAGCTTTTCCCCACACCCTTGACTGATTGTATGATCTGGGTGGTGCACTCTCATGAGGAATCCAATTATGCCTTGGATAAGTGACTTTGTATCAGAGACTTCCTTGTTTGTATATTGGATTAAGGGATTTTGGTTTTCTACACTATAAAGTGGGACAGACCAGGAGCTTGGACACACAGTTCCTGCTATCACGATTGCAGGGGCTTCCCTGATCCCTTGCCCTTCATGGGAAGAGCTGGTTTTCTGCTTTTCCCTTGTCTTCTTTTGTGGTTTGCCTGTCTTGGTGAGACACCAATAAATAGGATGGCCCCCCGTCCTCTGACTCCGCCATTTCTTTATCGTCTGCCCGAATCCAATGGGAACCTGCATGTGAATGGCCACGATGGCGGCTCCTGGCCTTACAACTGGCGTAGTCAGCAGGATTCAGAGATTGGTATGGAGCCACCACCCTTGATGGGTGGGATAGAGTACTGGTTGCTGCTCTGGCTCCCCATGGCTGTCCTTTTAGGGGCCATGGGCTACATGTTTTTTACTCAAGAGGAAACTGCCCGAGGTCAAAAGCTTCAGTATGAATTGAAAATAGAACGGCAGAAAAGGCTGGAATTGGAGCGAGCACTGGAGAAGGAACTACGGGTTCGCGAGTTGCAGTTTACCCTGGAAGTTGAACGTGTTCACCGGCAGTTGTTGGAGAAACAACTGTGGATTCAAGAGCTCGAGTCTCAGCTTCCGGCCAAAAGCCAGCAGCCACAGGAGCCTAAACGGTCACCAAAGGAGCAGCAGCATCCGTGCCGGTGGATTGGCTTTGAGTCAGCGGGAGCAGGCGCTTGCGACTCCTCTTCTGAGGATGAGAAGGCTCAGGCTGAAGCTGCCATACGCACACTGAGAGCCCGACCAGTTGTCGCCAAGAAGGTAAAAACCCAGCAACAAAGAGTCCCTCAGGGGCAGCCACAGCCTCCAGCCCAGGTAATGGAACACTCTGTGGTCCGACCCTATACCCAGGCAGAGCTGATGGAGTTGGGGGCACAATTTAGGCAGAAACCTACTGAATCCCTGGTAGCCTGGTTACTACGATTATGGGATATAGGGGTGGATGGCATCATGCTCTCCGGAACAGAGATGGAGAAATTGGCCGCCATTACCACACACTCTTCCTTGAGGCAGCGTCTTCAGAACTGCCATGGCAACCCAGGAGACCATACCCTATTAGAATGGGTGATGGCTGCCATTCGTATGGTCTGGCAGAATGCTGGAGAACTGCCGGGGGCAATGAGTCGGTGGCAGTGCTACAGTGAGTTAGTAAAGGTCCTTCGAGAACTAGGTATGAAGAATGCTGTTTTCAACCCTGGGTCTCGTGGGCCAGACGAGGAAGTGTTTACGGCCAAAATGAGGGAATTTGTCCTTGCTAGCGCCCCGTCAGCCCTTTTTGGGTCACTTGTGGCTATCTTGGGCCCCTATGTGGGGCATCCCATCAATGCAGTTACACAGATGGTAGCAGATTTGGGAGAGCTGGAGGCTGCTCAGGATCATAAAGCAGTGAGGGCTGCTGCCTATGTTTCCCCCCCAACTAACAAGGGAAACGGGCCTGTAAAGGTTACCCGAACGCAGATGTGGGTAGACTTGATTGCGGCTGGAGCAGATAAGGGGAAATTGGATGGCCAGTCTAATAAAATTCTTTTGGAGCTTTGGCAGCAGCTTAAACCAGAACAGAAGTTCCAGCCACTGAGACGAAAGGCCCCAGCAGCTACCAATAAAACGTTTGGTGCGTGCACAGCTCGGTTACAAGATTATATGATAGAGACGGCCGAGGGAGAGGGGAACTCCCAAGACCCACTGTACCAGTTTGAATAGGAAAAAGGCCGAGGGACCCATCTAACGGGGATGGGCGGGGACCAGAGGCCACATGTGGAACTGGCTATCCACTGGTCCCCTTCCAATGTACAACAGGTGTTGGCCTTGGTGGATACAGGTGCAGAATGTTCCCTTCTCTATGGAAACCCAGAGCGGTTTGCTGGGACCCCAGTGGCCATTGACGGTTATGGGGGCCAAACTGTTCAAGTGAAGCCAATAACTATTCCATTGGGGATAGGGAGACTGCCTCCTAAGCCATATAAGGTGTATGTATCTCCTATTCCTGAATATATTTTGGGGGTAGATGTCTTGCAAGGACTGTGGTTGGAAACTACAGCTGGGGAGTTCCGGCTGCGGATCAGGGTTGTGAAGGCAGTATTGCGGGGACATGCATCACATTCCCCTTTGCAATTACCCGTCCCTCGGCGTGTGACTAACACCAAGCAGTACCGCCTGTCAGGTGGTTATGAAGAAGTCACAGGGACAATCCTTGAACTAGAAAAGGTGGGGATCATCCGGCCAGCACACAGTCCTTACAACTCCCCAGTATGGCCTGTGCGCAAAGCAGATGGAACCTGGAGAATGACAGTAGATTACAGGGAACTTAATAAAGTTGTTCCCCCTTTGCACACTGCTGTTCCTTCGATAGCTAACATGATGGATCGGCTAAGCCATGAGTTGGGGACATACCACTTTGTGGCAGACTTGGCCAATGCTTTTTTCTCTATTGATATAGCCGCAGAGAGTCAAGACCAATTTGCCTTCAGTTGGGAAGGGAGACAATGGACCTTTACAGTGTTACCCCAGGGCTATTTGCATAGCCCCACCTTGTGCCATGGGCTGGTGGCTGCTGACCTGGCTAAATGGAAACAGCCAGAGGTAGTCCGCATGTACCATTATATTGATGATATTATGCTAACTAGTGATTCTCTTTCAGAATTGGAGCAAGCAGTCCCTACCCTGCTATCCCATTTGAAAGCATGTGGCTGGGCAGTTAACGAGAACAAATTACAAGGACCTGGGTTATCTGTTAAATTCTTGGGAGTTGTCTGGTCGGGTAAGACAAAAGTTATCCCTGACGCAGTTATAGATAAGATTCAAGCATACCCCGTGCCCACTACGGTAAAACAGTTACAGGAATTCTTAGGTTTGTTGGGGTATTGGCGAGCATTTATACCGCATTTGGCTCAGTTACTACGCCCCTTGTACAACCTTATTCGAAAGGGGGTTCGCTGGGATTGGACTGAGCAGGTGCAAGGTTCATTTGCAGCTGCTAAGAGAGCTGTCAAGGTGGCACAGGCCTTGAATATGTTTGATCCTGCCAGGCCCTGTGAGCTGGATGTTCATGTAACCTCGGAGGGGTTTGGATGGGGCTTGTGGCAGCGGACAGAGCGCCTACGGCAACCTATTGGATTTTGGTCCCAATTGTGGAAAGGTGCTGAAGTTTGTTACTCATTAGTAGAGAAGCAGCTGGCAGCTGTGTATGCTGCCCTCCTGGCAACTGAGAGTATTACAACCACAACACCAGTTACAGTCAAAACAACATACCCTATAGCTGGATGGGTGAGAGATTGGGCAACTAAACCACGTAGTGGTATGGCCCAAATGTCTACCCTGGCCAAGTGGGGTGCCTATCTGCAACAATGCTGTGCTCTTAGCACCAGCCCATTGAGGACAGAACTGCAGGAAGTCTTGGGTCCAGTCACCTATGCGACTTTAGAGTCAGGTGCAACTGGGGCTCAGGAGGCAGAACCTGAGGTCAGTCCCTATCAGGAGGGGCGGGTGCCCATCCCCGAAGATGCCTGGTATACTGATGGTTCCAGCAGGGGCCAACCTGCCAAATGGACGGCTATCGCCTTCCATCCGGCCACTGAGACTATTTGGATGGACACGGGTACAGGCCAAAGCAGCCAATGGGCAGAATTAAGAGCTGTTTGGCTAGTTGCCCATAATGAACCTTCACCTCTGGTGATCTGTACTGACAGTTGGGCTGTCTATCGTGGACTGACCCTTTGGATTGCTACTTGGCACATTAACCAGTGGATGGTAATGCACCGTCCATTATGGGGTCAGGCCATGTGGCAGGACTTATGGGAAATAGAACACCAGAAGCAGGTGACAGTATATCATGTCACAGGGCATGCCCCTCTAGCCCATCCTGGGAATGATGAGGCAGATACGTTGGCAAGGGTGCGATGGTTGGAGACTGCACCTGCAGGTGATGTGGCACAGTGGCTCCACCGGCACCTGCTCCATGCAGGACAGAAAACTATGTGGGCTACGGTTAAGGCTTGGAACTTGCCTGTGTCCTATGCAGAGGTACTTGCAGCCTGTGAGCAATGTGCAGTATGTTCCAAGGAACACCCTCGGAGACCACTGGTGTCACCTGGACAGATCCAGAGGGGTCATGTCCCACTGACACGATGGCAGATAGACATCATTGGACCCTTACCAAAGTCAGAAGGGTACCAGTATGCAGTCACTTGTGTAGATACTGCCACCGGGCTGCTTGCTGCTTACCCTGCTCGTAACCCTGACCAGAGGGCAGTCATACAGGCTCTGGACCGCCTGAGTGCCGCATACGGGCGACCGCTGGTCCTTGAAAGTGACAATGGTACCCACTTCACTGGTTCAACGGTGAGGCAATGGGCTCAAAAGCTGGGGGTGGACTGGAAGTACCATGTTCCCTACCACCCCCAGGCTGCTGGTATCATTGAGCGTTATAATGGACTCTTAAAGCAGGGACTGCGACAGGAGGGGGGCACCGGCTCTCTTACTGGATGGACACGCCGCATATGGACAGTACTTCGGATTTTGAATGAGCGACCTCGACGGGGAAGCCCAGCTCCAGTAGAGGCCCTCCTGCATCGGACAGCTGCCCCTATTCAGTTGCAGATACGCACCAAGGACATTTTACTCAAGCCAGGTTTCGGACAGCAGGGCAACGTGCTCTTGCCTGCTCCAACAGCCCTTCTTAAAGGACAATGGCTTCAATGGACTTGGCCCTGGACTGTACAGGCCCCCCATCTGAGATGGGTGGCCTTGTTGGCACCATGGGGAAAGGGGTTAGAGGTGGACCTCCAGTTAACTCCTTGGGCAACCAGCACCTGGCCACCTAAGGTAGAAGTGTATTATCCCATGAGTGCTCAAGGGGACAGCATTTTGAAGGGCACCTTTGTAATTTCTTTATGGCCAATAATGAGTTCCCCTATTTTACTACACATAGAACCAGCAGATGCTGGTGTATTGGCCAATAAGGTTTGGTATGCCCGCTCAGGGCGGTCTCTGGTGCCAGCTACGGTGCTGTCTGCAGACAAAACTCTGGCCTGTATTCTGCCAGAGGGAAAAGATTTGCCTCTCTTGGTGCCACTGACAGCTCTCTCATTTCGCCCATAGCTTTTGATCTGTTAATCCTATTGCTGTAGTTGGTACTATTTCTGTTTATGCAATGTATCCTACTCCTTGCACAGTGACCATCATGGAAGATGCCTGTGGTTTAGATTGTAAAGCAAGCAAAAGGGGTGGAATGTTGGTCAAATAAGTTTGTAAATGTGATATATATGTTTGCTCGCTTGTGACTTATATTGGGTGTGGGGGACAGGCTATAAGCAGGCCAGGTCGTTGTAGCCTAAGGTTTGGTTTTGGGACTAAGCTTTTCCCCACACCCTTGACTGATTGTATGATCTGGGTGGTGCACTCTCATGAGGAATCCAATTATGCCTTGGATAAGTGACTTTGTATCAGAGACTTCCTTGTTTGTATATTGGATTAAGAGATTTTGGTTTTCTACACTATAAAGTGGGACAGACCAGGAGCTTGGACACACAGTTCCTGCTATCACGATTGCAAGGGCTTCCCTGATCCCTTGCCCTTCATGGGAAGAGCTGGTTTTCTGCTTTTCCCTTGTCTTCTTTTGTGGTTTGCCTGTCTTGGTGAGACACCAATAAATAGGATGGCCCCCCGTCCTCTGACTCCGCCATTTCTTTATCATCTGCCCGAATCCAATGGGAACCTGCATGTGAATGGCCACGATGGCGGCTCCTGGCCTTACACCATTGAATCAACTAGAGTTTTTCTGTTTGTTATGCAGCATTATTGCAGACTTAGAAAAATAACAAGGACTATGATCAATCTTACTTTCATTCTATTTCTCACCAAAACCAACCACTCTAAAGTTGTTGGTCAAATAAGTTTGTAAATATGATATATAGGTTTGCTCTGGGTGTGGGGGGACAGGCTGTAAGCAGGCAGGGTTGTTACACCCTAAGCCTGCCTTTCCCACCCTAAGTGTCTTTGTATCAGAGACTTCCTTGTTTGTATATTGAATTAAAGGTTTTCATTTCTACACTATAAAATGGGGCAGACCAGGAGCTTGCTCTCTCTCAGTTCCTGAGATTAGCATTAGAGAAGAGTCGAGAAATGAGAGCAGAGAAAGGCCACGTGGAGAAGAGGAGAAGCAACCAAGATGGTAGAGTGCTGAAGGAGAAACCAGTTTGTACAGAGTTTGTTCAGAGAAAAAGAAATGGAAAACAAGTGAATAAGGCTGGAGAGTTTAGAAATGGTAGCCAGGGCTACCATCACAGCAGCCTGGCCCATGCAGGTTCGCATTGGATTCGGACAGTCGGTAAAGAAAGAATGGAGCCAAAAACTGATAGGCCATCATCTTTAATCCTAGCTTGCACCCAGCGGGCAAGTAAAAACACACACTGGGCTCCAAATCCCACTCATTCAGTGCTCACAAAGCTACTGACTTATCCGAATTTCCTAGAATCAAAGGTTTCTAGCTCACCAGTCTTATTCACCTCTGTCCCCCATCTCCTTCCTTCTCCCAGATACAAACTCTGCACAAACTGGCCTCTCACTCAACACTCCGCCATCTTGGCTGCTTCTCCTGGCTTCCTCCACATGACATCTTTCTGCTCCCCTCTCTGCTCTCTGTTCTAATGTTAATCTCAGGAACTAAGAACACAAGCTCCCGTTCTGCCCCCATTTTATAGTGTAGAAACCAAAACCTTTAATTCAATATACAAAATAGGGAAGTCTCTAATACAAAGTCACTTGTCTGAGACATGATGAGATTGTACCAGCCCACATCAAAAAGGGTGGGAAAGGCTTAATCCCAAAACCAAGCCCCAGGCTACAAGAATCCTGCCTGCCCACAGCCCGCCCCCAACACACATTAATATTACCTGGGTGACAGCCTCCACGTGGGCAGTGCCATCTTTAACAAAGTGAGCATAATATATTTTATCTGCCCAACAGAAACCTTTGATTCTAGGAAACTCGGATAAGTCAGTGGCTTTGGGAGCCCTGAATGGAAATTGAAGTGTTTTCCACTGAGTGTATTTCTTCCCTGCAGGGTGCAAGCTAGGGTTAAAGCAAATGACCCACTAGTTCTTGGCTCCATTGTTTCTTTACCGACCATTCGAATCCAATGTGAACCTGCATGGGCCAGGTGGCTGTGATGATAGCCCTGGCTACTGGCTTTACATTTGGTGTAGTCTGTGGCAGGATTCAGAATTCGGTATGGAGCCACCACCACCTTTGAATGGTAGAGTAGAGGACTGGCTGATGTTATGGTTCCCCATGGCTGTCCTTTTGGGGACTGCAGGCTGGCTGACTTTTACAGCCATGCATGAGGAAATCGAGAGCTCTGTGTGTTGGGCAGATAAAATATATTATGCTCACTTTGTTAAAGATGGCGCTGCCCACGTGAAAGCTGTTGCCCAGGTGATATTAATGTGTTTTGGGGGCAGGCTGTGGGCAGGCAGAATCCTTGTAGCCTGGGGCTTGGTTTTGGGACTAAGCCTTTCCTAGCTTTTTTGATGTGGGGTGGTACAATCCTATCATGCCTCAGATAAGTGACTTTGTATTAGAGACTTCCTTATTTTGTATATTGGATTAAAGGTTTGGATTTCTACACTATAAAATAGGGGCAGAACGGGAGCTTGTGTTCTTGGTTCCTGAGATTAACCTTAGAGGAGAGAGCAGAGAGGAGAGCAGAGAAAGGCAATGTGGAAGAGGCAAGGAGAACCAGCCAAGATGACGGAGTGTTGAGTGAGAAGCCAGAGTTTGTGCAGAGTTTGTGCAGGGAGAAGGAAGAAGATGGGGAACAGAGGTGAATAAGTCTGGTGAGCTAGAAACCTTTGATTCTAGAAATCTCGGATAAGTCAGTAGCTTTGTGAGCACTGAATGTGAGTGGGTTTTGGAGCCCAGTGTGTGTTTTTACTTGCCCACCGGGTGCAAGCTAGGATTAAAGACTATGGCCTACCAGTTTTTGGCTCCGTTGTTTCTTTACCGACTGTCCGAATCTAATGCGAACCTGCATGGGCCAGGCGGCTGTGATAGTGGCCGTGGCTTCTGGCTTTACACTGCAGAAGAGGCTTCCTGGGACCTGCAAACCAAGTAGTGGAAGGAGCTGGAGCAAACGTGGGAGAAAGAGATGCCGACCCTGGAGCAGAAGCAAGCACCGGAGGAGGCCGACCAGGTTCACGAGACTTGTTTGGAAATGGAGCAGAAGCTGGAGAAGGAATCACAGGTTCGTGAGTTGGAGATTGCCCTGGACATTGTGGAGAGCCAGCAGCAGCAAGGGGCCGGGGCTGAGTTCGGGCCCGGGGCTGCAAGGCTGGCAGCAGGAGCTGATGTTTCCAGTTTCTCTTTGGAGAATGAGGAGAATCGGGCTAGAGTGCTTGTAAAGCCAGAAGCCAGGGCCACCATCAGAGCAGCCTGGCCCAGGCAGGTTCGCATTGGATTCAGACAGTCGGTAAAGAAACAACAGAGCCAAAAGATGGTGGGCCATTGTCTTTAATTCTAGCTTGCACCTGGCGGGCAAGTAAAAACACACACTGGGCTCCAAAACCCACTCATATTGAATGCTCACAAGGCTACTGATTTATCCGAGTTTCCTAGAATCAAAGGTTTCTAGCTCACCAGACTCATTCACCTCTGTTCCCCATCTTCTTCCTTCTCCCTGCATAAACTCTGCACTAACTGGCTTCTCACTCAACACTTTACCATCTTGGCTGCGTCTCCTGGCCTCCTCCATGTGGCCTTTCTCTGCTCTCCTCTCTGCTCTCTCCTCTAATGATAATCTCAGGAACCAAGAGAGAGCAAGCTCCCATTCTGCCCCCATTTTATAGTGTAGAAATCCAAACCTTTAATCCAATATACAAAATAGGGAAGTTTCTAAAGCAAAGTCACTTATCTGAGACATGATGGGATTGTACCACCCCACATCAAAAAGGGTGGGAAAGGCTTAGTCCTAGAACCAAGCCCCAGGCTACAAGGATCCTGCCTGCCCACAGCCCACAGACACACATTAATATCACCTGGGCAATGGCCTTCACGTTGGCAGCACCATCTTTAACAAAGTGAGCATAATATATTTTATCTGCCCAACAGTGATGATTTGCAGTCTCCAGAAGATGAGAGCCCAGCAGCCAGGAATACTATGTTCCTGGTATGTCTGCAATTTTGGGACAAAGGGGTGGACACTATCATGCTCTCCGGAGCAGAGATAAAAATGCTGACTGCCATTGCCACATGCTCCTCCTTGGGACAGTATAATATCTGCCAGGACAGCAGGAATGAAGGGGGTGGCTGACGCCCGATGTGCATGGACTGATTTCCTGGACTACGACCGGAGTGAGTACTGGCTCCTTTATTGGATGGTGTAAAGCCAGTGGCCAGGGCCACCATCACAGCAGCCTGGCCCATGCAGGTTCACATTGGATTCGGACAGTCGGTAAAGAAACAACAGAGCCCAAAACTGGTGAGCCATTATCTTTAATCCTAGCTTGCACCCGGCGGGCAAGTAAAAACACACTGGGCTCCAAAACCCACTCACATTCAGTGCTCACAAAGCTACTGACTTATCTGAGTTTCCTAGAATCAAAGGTTTCTAGCTCACCAGACTCATTCACCTCTGTTCCCCATCTCCTTCCTTCTCCCTGCACAAACTCTGCACAAACTGACTTCTCACTCAACACTCTGCCATCTTGGCTGCTTCTCCTGGCCTCCTCCACGTGGCCTTTCTCTGCTCTCTGCTCTGCTCTCTCTGCTTTCTCATGCTAATCTCAGGAACCAAGAGAGCAAGCTCCCATTCTGTCCCTATTTTATAGTGTAGAAATCCAAACCTTTAATCCAATATACAAAATAGGGAAGTCTCTAATACAAGGTCACTTATCTGGGCATGATGGGATTGTACCACCCCACATCAAAAAGGGTGGGAAAGGCTTAGTCCTAAAACCAAGCCCCAGGCTACAAGGATTCTGCCTGCCCACAGCCCGCCCCCAACACACATTAATATCACCTGGGCGATGGCCTACACATGGGCAGCACCATCTTTAACAAAGTGAGCATAATATATTTTATCTGCCCAACAAATGGATTTATGGATTTTGGACAATGTGAAATACCCTGATGGGGGTGGGGGGCAGCTTTGCTGGAAGCACTCCCCTGTCCTGGGAAGCTTTTCCCATGGCTAGAAAGAAGTCCAAGGACATTTTAAGCTTTTGGCAAAGTGCTCAGAGACTGGTGAAGTATACCTTTGTAATTGTTGAAATTGTATGATTTGTCATGTATTTGTAATTTCTGTAATATGCCTAATTTCCTTGCACAAGGATGCTGAGGGTGTAGATTGAGGGTAGTTAAGTGAGCATAAGGGTAGATTGTTGGGTAGATAAAATATATTATGCTCACTTTGTTAAAGATGGCTCTGCCCATGTGGAAGCCGTCGCCCAGGTGATATTAATTGTATTGGGGGCAGGCTGTGGGCAGGATCCTTGTAGCCTTGGGCTTGGTTTTAGGACTAAGCCTTTCCCACCCTTTTTGATGTGGGGTGGTAAAATCCCATCATGCCCCAAATAAGTGACATTGTATTAGAGACTTCCATATTTTGTATATTGAATTAAAGGTTTCGATTTCTACACTATAAAATGGGGGCAGAAGGGGAGCTTGCTCTCTCGGTTCCTGAGATTATCATTAGAAGAGACAGCAGAGAGGAGAGCAGAGAAAGGCCACATGGAGGAGGCCAGGAGAAGCAGCCAAGATGGCGGAGTGTTGAGTGAGAAGCCAGTTAGTGCAGAGTTTGTGCAGGGAGAAGGAAGGAGATGGGGAACAGAGGTGAATAAAGTCTGGTGAGCTAGAAACCTTTGATTCTAGGAAACTCAGATAAGTCAGTAGCTTTGTGAGCACTGAATATAAGTGGGTTTTGGAGCCCAGTGTGTGTTTTTACTTGCCCGCCAGGTGCAAGCTAGGATTAAAGACTATGGCCCATCAGTTTTTGGCTCCATTGTTTCTTTACTGACCGTCCGAATCCAATGCGAACCTGCATGGGCCAGGCGGCTGTGATAGTTGCTGTGCCTACTGGCTTTACACTTGGCATAGTTGGCAGGATTTGATACAGATAGGCAAGGAGCCTTTGAATGGTGGAGTAGAGGACAGGCTAGTGTTAGGGTTCCCCATGCTGTCCTTTTGGCGATTATAGGCTGGCTGACTTTTACAGCCATGCGTGAGGAAACCAAGATTCCATGGAAGAGGCTGCCTGGGACCTGCAAACCAAGCAGTGGAAGGAGCTGGAGCAAACGCGGGAGAAACAGATGCAGACCCTGGAGCTGGAGGAAGCGCTGGAGGAGGAGGCCAACCAGCTTTGTGAGATCCTCCTGGAAAAGGAGCAGCTGCTGGAGGAGGATTCACAGGTTCGTGAGTTGCAGATTGCCCTGGATGTTGTGGAGAGACAGCAGTGGCAGGAGGCCGGGGCTGAGGCTGAGGCTGAGGTCAGGTCTGGAGCTGCAAGGTCTGCGGAGCAGAAGGCTGTGGCAGCCTGGGGCTCAACCCCGGCAGCTGGATCTGGTATTTTCAGTTCCTCTTTGGAAGATGAGGAGAATTGGGCTGGAGTTGCAATCCGCAGTCTCCAGAAGGTGAAAGCGCAGATGGAAGGAGCACCTACTACGGCCCTGGTAGGTCAGCGATTTTGGGACATAGGGCTGGACATGTTCTCCGGAGAAGAGATGGAAATGCTGACTGCCATTGCCATGTGCTCTTCTTTGGGACAGTGTAAGACCTGCCAGGATGGCAGGAATGAGGGGGGTGGCTGAGGTCTCATGTGCGTGGACTGATTTCCTGGACTACGACCAGAGTGGGCACTGACTCCTTTGTTGGATGGACTTATGGATTACGGATTTTGGACAATGTGAAATATCCTGATGGGGGGTGGGGGGTGGTTTTGCTGGAAGCACCTCTCTGCCCTGGGAAGCTTTTCCCATGGCTAGAAAGAAGGCCGAGGACATTTTGCGCTTTGGGCAAAGTGCTCAGATATTGGTAAAATGTACCGTGTAATTGTTGAAATTGTATGATTTGTCATGTTGTAATTTGTGTAATGTGCCTAATTTCCTTGCACAGAGATGCCGGTGATGTAGATTGTGGCTAGTAAAGTGAGCATAGGAGTGGATTGTTGGGCAGATAGAATATATTATGCTCACTTTGTTAAAGATGGCGCTGCCCACGTGAAAGCTATTGCCCAGGTGATATTAGTGTGTGTTGGGAGCAGGCTGTGGGAAGGCAGGATCCTTGGAGCCTGAGGCTTGGTTTTGAGATTAAGCCTTTCCCACATTTTTTGATGTGGGGTGTTACAATCCCTTCATGCCCCAGATAAATGACTTTGTAGTAGAGACTTCCCTATTTTGTATATTGAATTAAAGGTTTCTATTTCTACACTATAAAATGGGGGCAGAACGAGAGCTTGCTCTCTTGGTTCCTGAGATTATCATTAGAGCAGAGAGCAGAAAGAGACCATGTGGCCAGGAGAAGCAGCTAAGATGGCAGAGTGCTGTGAGAGAAGCCAGTTTGGGCAGAGTTTGTGCAGGGAGAAGGAAGGAGATGGGGAACAGAGGTGAATAAAGTCTGGTGAGCAAGAAACCTTTGATTCTAGGAAACTCGGATAAGTCAGTAGCTTTGTGAGCACTGAATGTGAGTGGGTTTTGGAGCCCAGTGTGTGTGTTTTTGCTTGCCCTCCGGGTGCAAACTAGGATTAAAGACTATGGCCCACTGGCTTTTGGCTCCATTGTTTCTTTACTGACTGTCTGAATCCAATGCGAACCTGCATGGCCAGGCTGTTCTGACCCTGGCCCTGGCTCCTGGCTTTACAAAAGTGAAGTATTTTCCCACTGAGTATATTTCTTGCCCACTGGGTGCAAGCTAGAATTAAAGCTAATAGCCCACCAGTTTTTGGCCCCCTTGTTTCATTACCATCTGTCTGAATCAAATGCGAACCTGAATGGGCCAGGCTGCTCTGATGGTGGTCGTGGCTACTGGCCATACAAAAGTCTTAGCCCAACAATGTACTGCTTGATGCAGGGTAACATGATTTTTTTAAAGCGTATAAGATAAAATTATGCTATTTTGTTTTGCTTTATTAGAAACTTTTGTAGGGTATCACACATTTAACCTTGAACCCTCTATGCTTTGGATTGAGAAACATCAGTTACTGCAAAAGCCTTGAATGAAGGTCTCTTAGATGCAAATACCAAGCAAGTGCAAGTGGGTGTTGTTTGTGCAGACACCAAGGAATGCATGTGAAAGGGCTTTAGAAAATTAGCCTAGAGGTTCTAGATTGCTCCTTCCTTTGTGCTTGTTAATTAGCAAAAGAAAAGAATGTTCTGACCAAATTAGCCCTTTCTCCCTGTCAGCAAAACGGTCATTAATCATTCTTCCCCTTGTCACCTGATCTCCCTCCTTTGTAATCCTGTTACCTCTGTTCTGCTTCTGATAATAAAAGGTAAGAGAAAAGGAGATTCAGGAGGTCTTGCTCCCTTGGCAGGCCTCCCTCTCCCTTCCTCTGGACATAAGTTTGTGTCTTGAGTAAGTTTTTTCCACGTGACACTGCTAGTTCCCAGCGGGCTGGAGTACTATAACTTTAGCAGTATCAGGAACACAAAATGTATACCCTTCCCACTTGTGATGTAGTGATACAGGTCAGAGTGTAAGATAATAAAACTTGAATGTAGCTCTGCACTGTGGGCTGATGGGTGGGTAGATAACCCCCAGACAAAGGCTACAGTCAGCCTTAAGGGGGCAAGTGTCAGTAGAGAGCTGGTGTCAGGGAAGCCAGCATGGAGGGAGAGGCATCCTGAGGCAGGGAGGCGGAGGACACTGTATGTTTGGTAAGAGTCTAAGTGCAAATTACATCACAGACCAGGAAAGGTCAATGGCATTACAAAGAATGAAGACAAGTAACAAAACTGTTTCCAGGAATACTGGCAGGCAGAATCCCAAGCCCTGAGGCAACCAGAGTCAGAGACTTGGTTTTAAGGCAACAAAAAAGGGAGACAGCCTGAGCTGGCCGATCTTATTGGCAACAAAGCAGAAATCAAGTCATTAAAACCAGTGGAACTCAGAGTCTGGCCAAAAACAAAAAAGGGTGAATTTTGATGCTGAGCTCCCTAGATATTGAAGTCAGGAGACGTTTCTGTCTTAAGGGTTGTAGATTTGGAGCACAGAAAAATATGATAGAAACTGGATTTCTTGCCCTGAACTTAAAAAAGTAAATCAATATGCCACTTCAGTATGATTAATTTTTTTACATTAAAAAGTATTGATTTTAAATGCCTGTATGTCCAGTATCCAGGGCCACCATCACAGCAGCCAGTCCCATGCAGGTTCGCATTGGATTCGGACAGTCGGTAAAGAAACAACGGAGCCAAAAACTGATGGGCCATAGTCTTTAATCCTAGCTTGCACCCGGCAGGCAAGTAAAAACACACACTGGGCTCCAAAACCCACTCACATTCAGTGCTCACAAAGTTACTGACTTATCCGAGTTTTCTAGAATCAAAGGTTTCTAGCTCACCAGACTTATTCACCTCTGTTCCCCATCTCCTTCCTTCTCTCTGCACAAACTCTGCACTAACTGGCTTCTCACTCAACACTCCGCCATCTTGGCTGCTTCTCCTGGCCTACTCCACGTGGCCTTTCTCTGCTCTCCTCTCTGCTCTCTCCTCTAATCTCAGGAACCAAGAGAGCAAGCTCCCATTCTGCCCCCATTTTATAGTGTAGATTCAAAACCTTTAATCCAATATACAAAATAGGGAAGTCTCTAGTACAAAGTCACTTCTCTGAGGCATGATTGGATTGTACCACCCCACATCAAAAAGGGTGGGAAAGGCTTAATCCCAAAACTAAGCCCCAGGCTACAAGGATTCTGCCTACCTTTAGCCCACCCCGAACACACATTAATATCACCTGGGCGATGGCCTCCTCAAGGGCAGCACCATCTTTAACAAAGTGAGCATAATATATTTTATCTGCCCAACAATGCCTACCAGAATTTTAAGCACAATACAGTCAATAAAGAAATTTTTGGAAAGAATTTTCCAAATTGTATGAAACTTGAAGTAGTCCTTGCACAGATACCAGCTAAAAAACAGTGAAAATAATTAAGTAGTCAGAAAATTCAGACTCTTGAAAACTTTAATGAAAAAATAAATAAAACTCTGTGTTGGCTTAAATTATTTTGCTTGACTGTTTAAATTGATTAAATTTATCAGTCATTGCTCAACTTTATATATCACTTTGCCTGTGTATAAATAAAATCTTTCTAATGGTCATTCTAATTGTAGGCAATAAACTCCAAAAATTAACTTTAGAGTCATGGCACCTCAACCTTTATAATTTAACACCAAAAAGCCTTCCAAAATTGGAGGAAAATTTAAATCTAAAATAAAAGCATAGCTCCCAGTAGGATTTAAATACTAGACATGTGTGTGCATGTGTGTGCGTGTGTGTCTTACACACTTTACTGCAATTTATTATACTAGGGGTGTACAATGTGGCTTGCATAAAAGTTCTCTGAAAACTGTATATCTGATTCATAATTAGCTTTTGTCATAAACTGGGCTGTAGATTAATCTAATTACATTGCATACATTGAAATATTAGCTTTTATTGGCTTCTGTTCATTTTACTCCAAAGTCTCAAACATATTTGTGAGCTTTATCTGCTGTGGGCAGGTAGAGCTTGAGACAAATGCTCAGCAGTTTGGAATGCAAGAGAAGCCAACCTGAAGCTTTCTAGTGTACATGAGAGCAACAAAATCAGAGAAAGTGCCCTCCATTCCATGAGAAGAGATGCATTTGAACTTCTAGGCACTCTTGATGTCAATATTTTTTCTATGAAATTATAGAAAGGCTCAAGAAAACCCAATATGGTGTGTTCTAACATAGATTACATGAAATCCAGAGAATCATTTCTTCCTCAGTTGAACTTCCAACTAAAGAATTTTTTTCCCTTACCTTTCATTATAAGCAGTCCGATTGTATGGTGATCACATCCCAGAAATTATGAGAGGAGCCAGGTAAATTTAATTGGTAATTAAATATAACTTCCCTGGTGACTCACAATACTCCTAGGTAAAGAAAGGCAAAATTCAGCTCTCCTATAATTGTATTCTTTTTTTTTTTTTCATTTTTCCAAAGCTGGAAACGGGGAGGCAGTCAGACAGACTCCCACATGCGCCTGACCGGGATCCACCTGGCATGCCCACCAGGGGGCGATGCTTTGTTCCTCAGGGGCGTCACTCTGTTGCATCCAGAGCCATTCTAGCTCCTGAGGCAGAGGCCACAGAGCCATCCCCAGCGCCCGGGCCATCTTTGCTCCAATGGAGCCTCGCTGCGGGAGGGGAAGAGAGAGACAGAGAGGAAGGAGAGGGGGAGGGGTTGAGAAGCAAATGGGCGCCTCTCCTGTGTGCCCTGGCCGGGAATCGAACCCAGGACTCTGCATGCCGGGCCGACGCTCTACCGTTGAGCCAACCGGCCAGGGCCTATGATTGTATTCTTGATTCAAACCTCCCTTGCCTTTTAAGAAGCCATACTTTCTATTTCTTTTTTTCTTTTTTTTTTTTTTACAGGGACAGAGAGAGAGTCCGAGAGAGGAATAGACAGGGACAGACAGACAGGAACAGAGAGAGATGGGAAGCATCAATTATCAGTTTTTCATTGCAAGACCTTAGTTGTTCATTGATTGCCTTCTCATATGTGCCTTGACCATGGGGCCACAGCAGACTAAGTAACCCTTTGCTTAAGCCAGCAACCTTGGGTCCAAGCTGGTGAGCTTTGCTCAACTAGATGAGCCCGTGCTCAAGCTGACGACCTTGGGGTCTCAAGTCTGTATCCCAGTCCAACGCTGTATCCACTGCACCACTGCCTGGTCAGGCAAGAAACCATACTTTCGATAAACTCTCATGCTGCTTGATCTTGACTCTCATTATTGCCCATTTGTACAAAATCATGCCTTAGCCAGCCTTCTCCAGCTAAGACCCTCTCCATTTTTGTATTCAGCAATGCTTACCTGGACACACATTGAATGAGCCAAACCTTTGTTCTTAACTTCTGATTGCCAAACTCTCAAAGCCTGTCCTTGGGCTTTGTTGTGTTTTCTTTCCCATTGCTTGCTTTCTTTTTCCTATCAGCAGGTGATGCTGTCTGTATCACTTGTGGCTATTGTAAACGTCTCACCGCAATCAAAGCTACCAATGTGTGAAAACTTAAACAGGACAGAGTTTCAAACAAATCCTCACCAGCAAAATATTGACAGCCACGAGATTTAGTCCCAGTCGAACAAAGGATAACAGAAAAGATGTCCTAAAATGATGGCATCCTGCCCAGGACAGTTAGATTGGTTGGTGCTGTTGTTGTGAAAGGGAGTAGAGCACCATTCTTTATCTTACAGACTATGCTCATGATGCTATCTCTGAATGAATCTGAGAACTTTCTATATCAGTCATCAAACGGCTCACATCTCTGAACAACTGATCATGCCTGAAAGCTCCATGAAGGCATTATCATTGCTTCTCAGCATCCTGCATTAGGCAACACACAGTAGGTGCTCAGTAAATATTTGTTGAATTAGTTTCTTCCCCTAAAATGTCCATCATAATCAACAGATATGTATACAGTTTTTCAGTTTGATAGATTTGTGTGTATTTGTGTGTGAAAGTTGTTTGGAAATAAAGTGTAGTATTTTGGTTTTATATTAGAAAAGTAATAAGTATTCATTATAGTATATTTGAAAAATATAAACTTTCTAAAGTACATCTCACTATATTACTTACTGTTTCACTAATATATAGTCAACATCTTGCCTGATGTCATTGGATATTCTTCTACAGCGCTGTTAATGGCTATATAATATTCCATTACATGAAATATCTTTTTATTTTTTTACTCAGTTATCATCAGTTAGCAAGTAGAACAATGAGTGGCTCAGAAAAATGGCTTAATATGCATTTTGAATGAATAAGTGAATGAACAGACATTTAATTTTTTCTCTATTAAAACTGACACTGCCATGAACATTGTATGGTTAAATCTTTGTGCACATTCATAATTCAGCCTTTGGATAAATTCGTAGAAGTTAAAATGCTGGTCAAAGAATACAAATTTGCAGAATTTTAATCCCATCACTATCTAATTCCCTAGACTCCACACACAGAAACAATTTGTGTTACTTTAAGCTGACAACTATTTGCTTCCCGAAGGTTAGCCTTACATTAAAAAAAAAAAGGCATTGTTTTCTCTTCTCTTGCTCTACAAAAAGAACCTAACCTTAAGTAATTAGGACATGTTTTACAAAGATATATATCTATTAGGTGTGAAATTAAATAGGCCAAGGGAACAAACTCTTTAGGTTAGAGTCACCAGGGAACAAATAGAAATAATTATGGGATATGTGGTACTGTCCAGCAACACAAATGACTGAAATGCATGCTAATGAATGTTTTACCTCACTCTAATTTGGCACGTGAGCAGTGGTTTGTTTTAGCCACTGCCACAAAAGATTGACTCTAAATGCAACGTCGGTGCCATCCTATGATCCTCAGGCTGCCAGGAACTGGAGAACATCATCTACTTTATCCATTTGCTTTCTGACAGGACTGCATTTAAAATTTGCTGAACAGGACGTATCCCCCTGTAAAATGCTTTCCTGCAACGACTTGTAGAGGACTCCTGCAAGGAATTAAAATATAATATGCAAATCAAGTAATACTTAAGCAGCCTAAACATTACTGAGGCATATTTGCTAACACAATATTTAATTGCAAACTTTTCCTTTGTACAGCACTCACATAATTCAAAAATAAAATCATAAAAAACACCTGGAAATACCATTAGCAAAGTGTATCTCAATACCCTGAAAATCACTGTTACAAACTAACTCAAGCTCTAGTGCATTCCTCATGATTTTATAGTCTTTCAAGTGTATATTAGAGCTGTTCTCCCAACTCATTGTTTTCCAAAATCCACATGACCAGTGAGATTATCCACTTTGATTAGACACAGCTTGTAAAATGGGTTCTTTAACACACATATAAAGTGATCCTTTTCAATTTATGTCACTGAGACTGTGCATATAGGCTCACAATAATCTAGAACTAAAGGTAATTTAACACATTCTCATTCTTTCCTCACTTTTATCATGCTGTTACTTTGTTTTTTTATTACACAACTTGTTGACCTAGATTTTTTCTCTTGAGTACTGAAAATCTTAACAACAAAAATAATAACTCTAAAATTACCAAGCATAATTATAGAAACTATTTGATCTTACCATGTGAGAGACACATCAAAGGATGACAGCCTAGGCTTCGCAGGGTAGCAACTTCTGGGAACAATTATTTCAGTTGCTAAAATGGAGTGGTATGGAGGCTGAGAAAAAAAATTATCTGTTTTTCTTTCAATTAAAAATCATACATAACTGAATGTATGTATTGAAAGATATTTTTAAGTATGCAAAACTTAATTTCAATGAGGACATTCTTTAGTTAACTAATAAAGTGAATGCAATAAGTATGGTTTGATCACTTAAGGATCTATGTCTATAATAAAACACAACAAAGTGTTATTGAAATGCTACAAGATGATAATTATGGACTGCACATTTCATCTAGGGAGTAGTCACATTGCCAATGGAAATGTGACCTTTATTTTTTAAATCCTTGAAAATGCCATCTTTTGACCTATAAATGGGTCTTCAGATAAACCAGTTCAGAAGACAATATAGAATAAAAATTAAACAAGACTTATACTAGTTTTCATTTTTTTATAAACCCAATGAAGTAGGTAATCAACCATATTTTACAAGTGAGGAAACTAAGGCATTAAGCAGTCAAATAAATTGCCCAAAGTGGTGGAGAAAGATTTAAATCTAGATTAGTGTACCTCTAACCACTGGACACTAAAATCAGAATCCGCTTTGTGATATTCGATTGTTTTTCCATTAGCCAATTGCTAAATGGAGTCACTCTTACTTGTGTTGCAGAGATTAAAATTGCCAGTATAACCTTGGGCAAGTCACCTTAGCTCCCTAAACTTTCATAATTATATTTTTAAATTGAGGTCTTGATACCGAAGTTTTAGGACTACCAGAGGATCATAAAGATATCTTCCAGCTCTGGGATTCTTTGGTTTTGTAATACTAAAAGATATCAATAAATTGAATAGTAATTTTATATACTTGAATCTTTGAATCTATTCTACATATTATTATTTCCATTTTCCCATCACATAATGCCATGATTTAAAATAATATAAAGCTTTGTAGGTTATCATTATCTACTGTCACAAGATATTACTATATTATACCACTTTCTAAAGATGCCAAATTAAGTCAATAAAATTATTTTGAGACATCGCCAGAAGAACCATTTAATATAAATAGCCTAAAATACATCCAAGTGATTGCAGGTTTTGCCAGCAAATAATTTGCTTCAAAGAGAAACCATAAAATTATCAATCTCAAAGAAATCCCTTTAAAATATAATGGAAAGATGTACTTTCCCAGAATTGTCTTGTGAAATAGATTCTAATTAAGAGAATTATTGTATTAGTTTATTTTAAATAAATTGTTTTCCCACTAAAGTAGGTGAAATTAAAGGCAAATTGATAACTGTTCTTCAGAGCTGGAGCCCCTGTCCCCACTGGCCCTTCCTAGGGGTGAGGAAGCAGGAAGAGGAAATTTGCTCCTTATTAAGCATTTCATCAATTACCGTGAGGTACAGTAGTGACCAAATCGAGAAACAGAATTCTGGAGACGTTTGCTCTTTCTCAACAAATACAGTCATTACCAGCAATACTTTCCCCAGTTACTTTTTAAGAATAGGTAACTCTGCACACTATCATCCCTCCTAGCCCTCACACAAAAATGCATTTCATGATACGTGGGTTAAAAGTGTGAAGTTTTGAAACCAACAAAATATTTCACATATCAAACAGATTTGTGGGTCAACTGAAGGTCTAGGTAAGTTGTAAATCTCCCAATCTTCTGCCAATTCCATATCTGAGGAGCAATGTCGTTTTTCTGCTGCTTTTCCTTCCCTTCCCTCTCCCCTCTGAGTCTCTAGAATTGGCCAATGGGGATGAGTGGCAGAGAGCAAAGATCAGGAAAGAGGAAGGTTAATCCTGCAATTCTTTTTCCATATCAAGACTAGAATTATGAAGCCTCATAGATAGAAACTGGGAGTTCAGGCTACAAATCAGACTGACCTTAAATCCTGGCTTTCGGCTATTCCTTTTCCTAGCTGCTTAACCCTGGGCAAAGTGTTAACCTCTTTAGCCCTCAGGTTCTTTGTATGTAAAAAGGAGTAATTATAGAGCTATTGGGAAGGGGCAAGGAAAAATTAAGATAACTTGTGTAAGCTAGCACAGTGCTTGGCACATAAGTCATTGATATAAATAATAAATTGCTCAAGATTATATATTGCCATAGTTGCTCTGAGTCATTTCATGTGCAATTTCTTTTGCATACACAACAGTGATTTAGATTAAGTTTTGTCAGAAAGGAAGCTGTTCTCAGTAAAGAATGAACATTGCAGGCCTGCTTTGTATTAGCACTAATATACTATCTGTATTGATTCCTTAGGGCTGTGGTAGCAAAGTACCATAAAAGTGAAGGGCTAAAGAGAGAATTTATTCTCTCACAGTTCTGCAGGTTAGAAGTCTGAAGTCAAGGTGTCATACAGGCTTAGTTCCCTCGGGGACACGGGGTAGAAACTTTCTTCTATCTTCCGGCACTGCCAGCAATCCTTGGCATTCAGTGGCATGCAGCTCCAGTCCCTACCTCCATCATATGTCTTTCTCCCCATGTCTGTGTCTCTGTGACTTCTCCTGTTCTTATAAAGACACCAGCCATATTGGATCAAGAGCCCACTCTACTCTTGTGTTGCCTCATCTTGATGTAAATAATTACATCTTCAACAAACCTATTTCTAAATAAATTTATATTTTGAAATACTGGGAGTTAGGTCTATGATATAACCTTTTGGAGAACACAGTTCAACCCATAACAATATCTCTCGCCTGGACTGTTGCAATTACTTCTTCCAAAGGCCCACCTACCCCACAACCCCTGCCTCCCACCACACATATAGAAACACCTATATTCTAGTCCAGAAAGAGCAGAGAAGGCTCCTTAACAAGGTAGAGTATTAGCAGGTAACATAGAGCCATTTTTAAATACTGTTAATATGCAGCTGACTTTAGTCAAAGTCAGCTACTTGGAATTTTAGGGTTTTTTCTGGGTCATGCTGATGAGTTAGTCAACAGTCATTATATTTTGATTAACTTATTTGACAATAGACACCTTGACCAGAACTTACACTGGGCATCTGGCCATTTTGGGGACCAAATACATTCCATTATAAGTTCTTTTACCAATTCTTGTATTAAAAGAACACCTGGAAAGTATTTTGTTATTTTCGTATTTTTAAAAATCATATCAAGAACCAGTTAATGGGCAACTGAATAAATGCACAGGGCCCTTCAATGTTGGGACTTTTTAATTGAAATGTTGTAGCATCATCTTACAAATGAATCCTAAAAGAAAACCCTTCAGTAGCACACTTTACCCTACGAAAAGTTACTTTTATAAGAAACAACTTAAGAAATGCCCTACTCTATAACACTACATACCTTTATATCAGAAACCTTAAAATAACAGCTTCTAAAACAAATGATGCCTTAATATTTAACTGGTAACTTTTTCTCAAAGAAATCATTCAACCTAAAATCACCAATGCACATCAGTCTAATACACAGAACCGAGAACAGACTGCTGTGGACTAGGGACTCTCTGGTCACAGATTCGAGGGTGAAGCATGTAGATTCTGTAAGAGAAAAGGTTCATCATGTAGAGGGGGAAAAAAAAAACTTACTCAAACTCAATGAAAAGGGAGTTTACAAACTGTAACAGATTCAGGTGATTTTCGAGCTATTCCTGTATGTGCCTTGACCAGACTGAACCAGCAACATCTGTTCTTCGAGATGATGATCCAGCCAACCCAACTACCCAGCCAGGGCTTAGTTTCAGGTGATTTTGATAAGTAATGTGCCAGTGAAGCAGAAGGCTTGCCACACATTCAGCAAGTCTACTCGACAGCAAAACTACTCCGAAATGTCTGCAAAATGGAGAGTTAGTGTCTTGCAAATCATTTTCTCACAGGCTAATTAAACAAAGTGATTATAGAAATCACAATGTGAATTTTCATTTTAATAGGCTTACATTCAGTATACCTGTGTGGGGACTGGTCTACTTGCTGTCTGCATAGAAGTTATCTCATGGGGTCAAACCAAAAACTTGTTGGTAATATCAGTAATACTCCCACTTAAACTAAATAATATGTAGTAGATGCCTAGTATATGCTAGACAATATTGTAAAGCTATACAGGTATTCATCATTTAATTCTTACAAAACTTAACGAGGTGGGTACGATTATAATCTTCACTTTCCAGAGGAGTCATCCAAACTGCGTGAACACAAGCATTCTGGCTCGAGTCTCTAGGCCCTTCAACGTTATAGTACTGTGCCCCTAAGAACCAATTTTCACAGCATTTATACCTTTACTGCATCTATTAGGCATCTCAACTCTAACATATATAGGAAATAAGCTTTTTAAATTCCTTTTACCGCTTACTTCTTCCATAATTTTTCTCACCTCTGTAAGAAGTATATCAATCTGTCAGTTGCGCAGGTTGAAAACTTGAGAGTAATCTTTGAATCCTCTCTTTTTCTCACACTAAACTTCCAGTCTATTTGTATTGCTGGTCAGCTCTGCCCTCTAATTAATTTTAGCATTTCACCACTGCTCCCCAGTTCCATTGCTATCATTCTCACTCAAGTCTCTACCATCTTCCATCTGGACCATTGCAGTGGCTTCTTCAAAGGCCCACCTGGTCAATATACTCCTACCCCCAACACACACCAGCACATGTACTCTAGTATAAAATCACTGTGGCAAGAGAAGGCTTGCACACAGAGAGTAGCCAATCTCAGCTCAAGCCCAACAAAAGTTTCACCCCATGTAACGAATAACCAATCTGTGCCTGAATTAAGAGACGAACCTCCCCTGTTATCTGGGTCTCAGCTCCCCTCACTCATCCAGAAACCTTGTTCTTGTAATATCTCCACACATAGATCATCAGTTTGTCCTCCTCCCCTAGATTTTCCCCATCAGCATAGAAAGAGGCTATTCTAAGTAGATCTTTAGCTACCAAGATTCTTCTTGTGTCTAATATACCTTTAAAATGCTGTACATGCACATTATATTAATTACTATGCCTTAGTCACTCCCTAACTTCTGACCTTTCCCTTTATTTGCATGGAATATATCACTGTGTGAAATTCAATTGTATAAACACTATTTATATAATTACATATAATACAATTATACAAACACTATTTATCAGCTTGCTTATTATTTGTCTCCTCTAGATTATAAGAATAATGAAACAAGATCTCTGTTGTTCACAGCTATTCCTTAAGTGTTGAGAACAGTGACTTTTGTACAATAGGCACAGAATAAATATTTTGGAATAAACTAATAAACGAGAGTTAATGGCTATATTCTGTTTTTCTTCTTATATATATTTTTTTCTTTGCTATAAAGAAAACTAATCATTTGGGATAAGGGCCTGACACATCAAACACATTTTTTGAACCTTGCATCTAATATTCTTATTTTAATGTATATTAGTATATTTTATTAGATTATTAGATATCATGATGGCAGTGCCTACTACTATTTAATATAAATGTACTATCAACCTTAAATTACTTATCATCATGAATTATTCATTCTGTGTCAAAATAGTTGAATCCACTCTCTCCAATTTCCCTGCAATTAATAATCTGCACCCTGTTTCCTTCATTACCTTTGAAGTCACTTTAAGTTCTAGTTTTATTGTCTACATTGTTGCAAACCCTTTTGGCAAAGGTTTGAAGGAAACAAATTTATATATTTAAATTGATGTACTATCTCTTTTCAAAATTACACCTAACTTCCCAAACCTTCTTAACAATTCTATGTATAGATTTATATATTTATATATATTACGGTTTACTGGGACGTTCTGTCCATTTTTGGAATAAAACAAAATACAAATTTTTCTTACTGTCAATAAACTTTATTAAATAATATAATTGCCATTATTATTAATGATTTCTTGCCAGCGTGAGGGCAATTTGTATATCCTATTTTTGAAAAATGTTCTATCTTTTGATGTGAAAATTGAACCAGTGCTTGTTTGATATCTTCTTCATTTTTGAATTTTTTGCCCTTCAAAAAATTTTGTAAGGACAAAAACAAGTGACAATCAGAGGGTGCTAAATCCGGGGAATATGGTGGATGCGATAGAATTTCCCAGCCTAGTTCTGCAATTTTTTGATGAGTCCCCAAAGCAGCATGTGGCCTGGCATTATCATGATGCAGTATGATGTTCTTCCTATTGAACATCACCAGCCTCTTTTCTTGGACTGCTGTCTTTAAATTATCCAGTTGCTGACAATACTTCTCCGAATTGAGCATTCGTTCGGTTTTAAATGCTCATAATATATTGGTCCTCGAATGTCCCACCATATACACAACATTCTCTTATTCAGAGTCAAATTTGGTTTAGAGGTGGAAGGGCTAGGTTTTCTGGGTTCACAATATGCCCTTTTCCTTATGATGTTTTTGTAGGTAATCCACTTTTCATCCCCAGTTATCATCCGGTTCAAGAAGGGCTCAATTTTGTTCCGAACAAGCAGAGATGTGCATATGACGATTCGATCATCCAAATTCTTCTGACTTAATTCATGTGGCACCCATCTTGAATATTTCCACACCAATCCTATCTTCCAAATATGGTTCGAAATGGTTTGCTGAGCTGAATTAAGCCTTTCTGCAATCTCCGATGTTGTCAGAAAAGGATCTTGCTCCAACATGGTCTTAACAACATCGTCATCAATCAAAGATGGTCACCCAGAACATGGCTTATCAGAAAGGTCAAAATCACCTGTTTCGAATTTTTTGAACCATCTTCTGCATGTCCTATCAGAAACTGTACCTTCACCAAACACTATCAATAAATTTCTACATGCTTCTGTAGCATTTCTTCCATGGTAGCCATGGGTACACTATCGCTTCACGCATAAGACCAACGTGAATCAACTTTGTTTAGTTAATTTGCTACGTCAGTATGTATACATTAAGTGATAAAAATAGAGAGGCACACATGCACCAAATAAACTTGTTGTGATAGAAACAGACAAAACTTTCCAGTAGACCTTTAGATAGCCTAGTGCCCCTTTTTCTTCTTCAGACTACAAAAGCAATTACACTTGTAAACCTCTATAGCAAAAAAAATCCTAATCACTAAATGGAATAAAATGTCATTCAGAATGACAGGACAGAGCTTTCAAAAACATCAGTATTCATACAACAAACCTCAAAATGCTGAGCCCACCAATAGGTTGCATAGTTCTCCCTGCAGTGTTGACAAACACAATAGCAGAGGCTGCTGTGAAGTAATAGGGAAAGCTTGCAAAGAGGCCACAAGAAGGCTCATAATGATAGTATTTGGAGTTTATTGCCTTCCAATAAAAATAATCTCCTGTTCTATTTGCATAGTCACAGCTGGCAAAGCCATGTTGCTCTATATGGCTTTTCTCTGGGAAACCTCAGGGAATGTCATTCAGAGAATGGAGGGAGAGTCCTGCCTGTCTCTCCTGATTTTCAGAGAAATAGAAAACATACTTCTAAAGAAAACTGTGCCTACCTTTTAACTAAGGTCTGTATAAGAACCTCTGGAAAATATTAGGACCACAATGCCTTGTGCACTAGGCAAAAGCTTCTTGGGTGTTCCTTGCAGGATGAATAAATTCTTGAGATTTGTTGTTCAATATAGTACCTATAGGTGACAATATTATGTTGCACTTGCACATTTGTTAAGAGGCAAGTCTCATGTTCTTCTTGCTACACAAACACAGAGGAACACAAGAAAACTTAGGTAAATAGATAGATGATAGATAGAAAGATAGATAGATGATAGATAATAAAGAAGTTTCTACTTGAATTGAAAATATTGTTTCTAAACCAAGTTTCTCTCTCTGAAGTGTCAGTGACAATATATCCTGACTGAAGGTCAAGGTCCCATTCACTGAGCTAGCTAATAAGATTCAACCCACTCAATGCGTGAAGTGGGAAGTCTACTGAGGCACCACCATGGGTGTTCACAAGCAAGTGTGAAGAACAGGGACTCTTATCTGTCACTCTCTTAAGAGTCTGGTGAATCCTTGAAGATGAATTCAGGCTGCCTACAGCATTGGACTTGCTTGCCTCTCCCTGGAAGTATTCACACAACTGCAAGTGAGAATTAGTTTATAGAACAATCTGTCTATAATACAAACCATGTATCAATGCACTCTGCTACAATTCTGAAGAGGAAGAAACAAGCTCACTATTTTTCAGGCAGTTACCTGACTGGGTATTCTGGCTCTCTGAAGTATTCAGTGGTTAAAATATATTTATTCAGGGTTCAGGGAAGCAATCTTTAAACTATGTGTCCCAGAGATTAAGGATTCAGGGGCTTCTTTATAGGTTCCCTTGGGATGGGAGGTAATCACAGAGGTAGGGCTGAGAATCTTCTTTCTTCTTTTGAAAGATCTCATCTATCTGGTTTAAATATTAGGACTTCTAAGAACACTTTATTTAATGTGCAAACCATTATCCAGTAATTTTTGTAGGAGAGTAAAATCCTAGAACTTCACTTTTTTCTGATGGAAGTGGCCTCCCTAAGACACACAGAATCTTACTCACCTCAGAGAGCTCTGTGGAGATAAATATGTTTAGATTTAAAGACAACACTGAGATCTTAAGCAAAACAAAACAAAACAAAACAAAAAAAAACAGTACTGGAAATATTTATGCAAGTTTTTGCTCCATAAGATACTGCATTTAGTTCTTGTGCCACATATATAATTAGAAATTAATAAAAGCAACAAAAAATTATTAGACAAATTGGGTCATCTTAGACATCAGCTTTGTAGAGGAAGGATGTCTGGATTGAAAGCATGTTACCTCTCTGCAACTGGGTCACCTGATTAGTAAGCTAAGGAGGACTTGTCCAGTCATTTTCAAGCTTGTTAAAGTCAGGTTAGCTTTTCACTGCAGAGAACTTCCGAGATCATTTTCCCTCCTCTCAGTTCTTATTCCAGTCAATGTCCAAGGCACAGCTGACCACTCCCTCTTGGTGTCTTAGAGAGTGTTTACCTTCTTCTGTTTCTCACTCTACCTGTGTCTCCACTTTTTCAAGTCTTTCACTCCCTTCCCTGCCCACCTTTATAGGATCAGTGCTGTCTTGTCTGGTAGCAAGGATGGACAAGGTCTATTTAGAGGCAGGAGTTCCTTTTATCTACAGCCACAGATGGCTAGGGCTTAAGGGGAAATGGAAATGCTAAGACCTAAAGCCAAGACATATGTCCATCTGGGGACTCAGGGATTAGACTCTGAAGCCAAGGAAGGACAGCAAGCATAATGAACCCTAAGAGAAGAGCTGGGACAGCGGGAATCCACATAAGCAGGTGAGTAGGATATGATCAGACCATTGCGTGGAGGTTGTATGGTTGTTGTCTACTACACACATTACCTATTCTAGGTCTCCTACACTCAATAGTTGGGCAATAACCATTTAAAGGTCTGGGATACACAGCACACATGTGCCCCAAGATTGTGTCCTTATCTCTATCTGTTCCCTTTTCATCCTATGTTTGATTCCTTGCAATTTAATCCACTCTTATCTTTTAATCCACAGCCTCATATATCTATCCCAATCCTAAAACATCTAACATTCTGTAAGTCTCAACAGTTATTAAGGTACAATTTTATTTATTCTACTTTTAAAATCCTTAGAAGGTGAAACTAACAAAAACTTTCTGATCAGTTATCATGGTATCAGGGAGAAGATGTATTTTAAAACTATCCCAGGTTTTAAATAAAACAGATTTGGTGAAAAAGACAGGCAAAATATTTGAAGTAGTAGATATACTATATTTCTAAGTTACTATAATGTCTCTATCTTCCCAAATGTTGCTCAAGGACCTAAAATTATATTGAAATTGGAAATATTCAAAGATCAAGTTTGGAGGAGAGAAGGCATGTGAGGACCCTGTGACAGATCACGGTGAAGATATCCTGCAGGGAGAGGCATATTACAGTATTGAGACAGAAGAAAAGCATTACAAAAAGCACAATCTTGATAAATGTAAACATATAGATGATAGTTTAAGCCAAGAGATTACGTAAAAGTACCCAGAAAGGGGCGTAAGAGGGGAAGTGAAGACTAATGGACATAAGGACAATCTCGGCAGAACATACAAATACTCTATACAAGATGTCACTTGGAACATAGTGAGATAGTCCTAGGGACAAATGGCTTCCTCTCTAAAATTAGGAGATGTTCAACTAATCCATAGGTCCCTAGACTATGTCCAAAAAGAGGTACTGGGGAAAGAAAAAAATAAAGGTAGGAGCAAAACAATCTAACATTTGTTGACCTAAATCCCTCTGGTGTTCAAGAAAACTGAATGAAGAGAATTACTGTTCAGTCTAGGCACCTATTTCAAAAGAGTTTTGCCTAATCTAGATACAATGTCACTGGTTGAAATTATTTGGCTTTGTAGCTCACACATTCAGAATCTGTTTATAAATAGCTATGCACACAACATGCATAAATACTAAATGCTCATTAAAAGAGAACATTACCATTTTTCCCCCACAGGTACTATGGGAATTGATTCAACTCTTTCTTACATTTTTGCAACTATATAAAAGTGAAACAGGTAGTCTTCTACTAATTTTCATTTAGAATCTTTGTGGTGATTTCTTTACCCTCCAAGTGAACACTCTTCATTATCACTCATTGTTAATGATGAATTGTTAACTTTGTGTTGTGATGTTCCCTAGGGTAGAGTTACCTTTGGAGAAGTTAATTGCCACAGTTCAAAATTATAGAATGTGCAATATGTTTAAAGAATCAAGTGTTTAATGAAGAGTCATTTAAACATTTGTTTCTATAATTGTTAACCTCACATCTTCCTGATCAACATAGTACATTATTTGTTCCTGAACAAATTTTCAGGATGAGATTGAACAAAAACATAAAAAGGCATATAGATTCATATTCATCCTCAGCAAAAACTGACAATTTCAAATTAAAATTTGAATCTGTCTTTGCTCTCAAGTTGGGTCCAAATATTGCATAATTTTGTGGAATTGCTTCTCCCTACCTTTCAAAGTACAAAATGGAACATTGGCACGCAAAGGTCATCTCGGCCAGCCACTTTCTCAGAAAACATGGCGCAGTGACATTTGAATTCAACCTCATGTCTACTGAACTACTCACTTGACTTACTTTGACAGATCTGAGTATGATTGATGCAGATTTCCATCCAATAGGTTTGGGTAGGCCTCAGCAGTAATATAACCTTTCTTAAAGGTTATTTTTAACCACTTGCTAAAAATTCCTGGAGGAAAAAAATGTGACGTGCCCTTTAGTAAAATGAATACAATAATATACCTACAGTTGATATTGCTGCAGTCAATTTTGGCCAATTGCCTGAGTGAGAACCTATTCCTTAATAGCCCAGAGCTGTCCAGTTCTGGCCCAACATCTTTAGTAGGGGTCCAAACTAAAGATTACGCAGAAACTGAGCCACACTCTAATTCTGAAACAAAGAGAAAAAAAGAGGGGAGAAAAAAAACCTCTAAAGTAGTTTTTGCACAGCCTTTATTATATTGTCAATTAACTCTGATATTGTTTTTATAAAGTCAAATCAAATAAATGCAATAGATTTATTCATTAAGAATCCCATTGACTCAGTGAAGGTTAATTTAACAGTTAAACATTGTGTGGTTTTATTTTCAAAAGATCTTAATATGATTCCATCTCGGAGAGATAAAGTAAAATTAAGAAGGAATAGCAATCAGCACATGGACTAGACCAAGAAAATTAACAGCTCTCCATTTGAGATAATAACCTAAAATTATTTCCCAAATCAGACTCCATGTACTTTTATAATTTTTTTAGTGATTGGTTGGGAAAAGAGGTTGTACAAATATAATTAATCTTCTGGCTCATGAAGTTTTGTTAATGCAGATTTCATTACGACAACATCAAAGTTAATACATTGCTATTTGGAATTCACAACTGAAAATGTATTATTCTAGTGTTCTCTACTTATTAAAGGTAATAAGAGTAATTAGTGGCAGCGCCATGCTGGCTACACATGATTTGGCCTGTGTGTTTCTGGGTTTGGTGAATGGGTGGCATTGATCAAAGCTTTCTTCGTGAATCCCTGTTTCCTTACCACTTGGCGACTAGGGACGCAAGCAATTCCAGGAGACAGCTCTGAGGAAGATGCGAACTTCCAACCTCCCAGGGCGATCTCCCTCACTGCTTCAGAGCAGAAGTAGGAAGTGACGAGATGGCCCTGTGACAGTGCTCAGAGCGGGCTGAAAACTGAAAATGTAAAAGTGAGCTACTGAATGGCACCATCCTTCTCTAAGATCAAGGCAATGCTTTTATCTAAAGGCCATTGAATACCTTTTTTTATATTTCTACTAAATAAAAGTAAACCATTCCATTTCATTCTTTTTGTGAAATATTAAGTGTATTGTACCTGTTACTTTATAAAATATATATATATATATATCTTCAAGCCCATTTAGCATAAAAAGCTAGAAAACAAATGCCCATGTTTTGAGATACCCATCACTCAAAAAACAAAAAAAAACCCAAAAATTCTATTATACCCTTTTGTTTAAGCTAAATATGTTAATATTATACTGGTTTGTTTGGGTTTTTTTTTTTCTTCTACTTTATGTACTATTGGCCTCTGTGAGAACTCTAAGCTTAAGTCTACCTCAGGATGACTGGTATTGTGAAATACATGATATATGAGAACCTAATTAAAATTCCATTTTTAAAATCAGCGTTTCCAGCTCTATTGATTAGACAATAATGCCTAAAATAAAAGTTTAAAGGGAGAAAACCCTCACTGGAGGCTTGTAAATCAGCGTCCTGTCTCATTCTTTAGGTGCCTGAATGCAGAGCATTCAGAAAGAGGGTGTAAGGCAATTAGAGTAGGATGTCTGATATGCTTTAATAGATGGAAACACAATGTGAGTAAATTTCCCATTTTATGATTTTTCTAAAAAGCCCAGAGCGTGTCTTTAAATGATTTCAACACTGTCAACAGGACTCTGTTGTAACACCCCAGTTGGCCCACATACCTTTATTGCTAAACTGCCCGTTTTGTATTTAAGGCTCCATGAGAATTTCTATGTGTAGAGTCTCACCAAAGGGCATAAACAGTCCTGACTCCAAATTGTTAAGCTCTACATGCACGAGGACTATGCCCACCAGATAGGAAAGTTATTATAGGTGCACAGGCCTCAGGCAGTAAAGAAATTGAATTGGGTCCAAATCATATTTCTAAAAAGTAACATTTTAGTAACCATTATATTTAACATCTTCTGGATATAACTTTTTAGCGTTTGATGTAGAATAAAATTTTATACTTTGTACATACATTTAAATTTCTCCAGTTGGTACATAGGATTTATTGTAGGTATGGATGGACAGGTGGCTGGATGGATATGTGAATATCTCACTCAAGGCAGGTTTTGTAAAAACTGTATTAAGCATTGAAATAACAGCAATAAGAGGAAGGGAGAAAGGTTCTTCTTGAGTGATAATCTTTTCTTTTTAATTATTTTTAGTTATTTATTCATTTTAGAGAAGAGAGACAGATATATATCATCAATATATAGAGAGAGGGGGGAGGGGGGGAAGAAGCAGGAAGCATCAACTCCCATATGTGCCTTAACTGGGTAAGCCCAGGGTTTTGAACCAGCGACCTCAACGTTCCAGGTCAACACTTGATCTACTGTGCCACCACAAGTCAGGCCTTGAGTGATAATCTTACACCTTAAGTTTAACCTCCTTCTTGCTCAAAAAGGTTAGCCAATGAAAAATTCCAGTCATAAGCATTAGAGGAGAGAATGGTACTTAAAATAAAAATGAAGTGAGGAAAGATATGCTACCAGATATGCTACCTAGTACAGTGTGCTCTGTCCATCAGTGCTTGCAAGATTCCTCTCTTGTTTCACTTTGTTTTTCTCTCTCTTGTCTGTGTCCTCGCCCTAATTCTACTTCCTCCCAATAGACACCTACTTCTTCTAATGTGTTTGAGATAGATCTTTAAATATGCATGTATCCTTGTAAAATTCATAGTGCTCTGTTTGTGTTGTTAATTTACATAAGAAGTCTTGTGCAATAAATTCCCTGCTGTTTCCTACCTTTTCATCTCAGCATTATGTTTTTAAAATCCATTCATGTTGCTGAATGTACAGTCTGTCACTATAATGCAAATTAGCTCATATACAAATGGTAAGGAGGGAAATGATGTCAGGATAACAAAAGAAGTTACATTGCTTCATAAGCGCTTTTCCCAGCTTTTTAATGTTTACGGAATAAGAGCCGCTGATCACAAAATACACAAATCCAGCTGAATGAAGCCAGCATGGAGGGCTACAGCTGTGTTCAAAATGCCCATTTACCCCACAATCCTCTTGTCTTGCCTTGACCACCTACCCACTAAGAAGTCTTTAAATATGCTTCTCACCTTTTGCTCTTCTGTTGAAATTGAGCAGGATAAATATATTTTTACCTTTCCATCATTCTACATTCATATTATTATAAAAAAGCCTTATTTCATTATTTTTTTTTTATGTATTAGAAACTTGGTGTTTTTTTGGAACTGCTAATGTATATAATCAGAATAATTTGGGGGGTTTTCTTTTCAGTATTTTTAAAATGATAGCACATAACTTTGGAGTGACTTGCTCCTACTTTTCCCGTATGTTCTGTTAATTTTAGGGCATAATTCTTTTGACCATGAGATTTTCAGAATTCAAATATTATTTTACAGCAGTAGAATATGTATATCTAAAGCAGTGATTTTTCAACCTCATCTCATTGACATGTAAACTAATTACTAAAATTCTGCAATACACTAAAAAAATATGTTTTTGTCAATCTGACAAAAATAAACTGGTAAATTTTGATTCATTCACACCAGATGGTTATTACTGTGTCAGCTGTTGTCATTTTTTAATTTGGCAATCTACTGGATAAGAGATCAGTGCCCTGTCTAAATAGTCAGGTATTGCATGTTTTTTTGTTGTTGTTTATTTCTGAAGTGAGAAGCAGGGGGGGCGGATATCAGACAGACAGATATCTGCATGCTCCCGACCAGGATCCACCCGGCATGCCCACCAGGGGGCAATGCTCAGCCCCTCTGGGGCCTTGCTCCACTGCAATTGGAACCATTCTAGTGCCAGAGGCAGAGGCCATGGAGCCATCCTCAGCACCCGGGCCAACTTTGCTCCAATGGAGCCTTGGCTGCGGGAGGGGAAGAGAGAGATAAGAGAGAGAGAGGAGAGTGGGAAGGGTGGAGAAGCAGATGTGCACTTCTCCTGTGTGCCTTGACCAGGAATCAAACTCGGAACTTCCACACACCAGGCCAACACTACCTCTGAGCCAACCGGCCAGGGCCAGGTATTGCATGTTTTAAAAATTCTCATGGCACAATCCTTGCAAATTGCTGATCTAAACAATTGTGTCTATACAGCATAGTTAGTTGAATTAATCACGCTTCTTCAGTATTTACTTACACTTTGCTTTAGTAATAAATGTTTAGGCCATCTTCAACTTCTCAAACATTCAGTGAATGATTAAGTACAATACTTTTAGGAGATAGTCTCTGGTCTCAAAAAACTTTTAGTTGGGACAGAGAATAGATTCATAGAAAGATGAAGAATAATAATACAAAACGTCACGTGTCAATTTCAGGTAAGTGGCACAGCATATCAGTAGAACTAAAAGAAATATTCCATCAATGGTTTTAGGGAAATTGATTGTTGAGATATCCACTAGTCCTTCCTCATTGAACTCACTTCTACGAGGCCTATCTTGTAGAAAGGATAATCTTTCTCACTCATGGTTGTCAGTGTTGGTCATGTGATTTATTTACATTGTCCTATAAAATGTGAGTGGAAGCTATTGGGCCACATCTGAAGAGAAGCTTTAATAGCCAAGGTTTGGTTCTAACTGCTCTCTTTCTCCTCTGTTAGCATGTCGCAGATAAAGCCTGATCCTTAAGGGTCTAAAATAAAAAGACACAGAGCAGAGCCTTAGTCAGCCTGGGAGGTTGAAAGCCACAGATTGGAGATTGTTTGTTACTGCAGTTTATACTAGCATTAACTGACTGATAAAGATGTTCATTTAGTACAGGGGGGAAGAAAGTTAAATCCTTACTCTGCAATGTAAATTAGTTAAATGAAGAGTAAAGCAGAGTACAAAGGCATGAAAAATTGGATATTTAAAAAATATGTCTGAGTAATGAAAGACTTTCTAAAAAGGTATAAAATTTAATAGTCATAAAGGAAAAGTTTAACACTTTGGCTATATAAAAATATAATAACACATATAGTTATACAACCTGGAAGAAAATGTACAATATGCATTACATGAAAATGATCCATAACTATAATGTAAATATGAATTTCAATCCAACTCAATATGAAAAATATTAAATTGGAAAAATGGGCAAAAGAAACTAGCAAGCAATATGAAAAGGGAAAATAAAAATGTACCTAGACTATATGAAAACATGCTGAAACTCATTAGCAAAGAAAGGGAAGCAAATTAAAACAGTGAGATAGCATTTTTCAACCTTCAGATGGTTTTAACCAGTCTAGAAAGGTTCCTACTTTAATAGTGGTTTTCTCTAAAGAGAAGAGTCAGCAAATAGACAAATGTGAACCGTAATTCCCTTATTCCCTAGAGCGCTTCACTATTCACCATAAGTGTATGTTGTTTAGGGCAGGCAATTGCATTTTTATATACATTCAACTGAAAAGTTATCATGAACAAATATATATAATCAAGAGAGCTTTCATAGTGTAAGTTATGTTGGGGCTTGAGGAATAATGACTAGAGTAGTGATTCTCAACTGGGGGCAAAGTTGCCCCCTAGGGGACATTTGGTGATGTCTGGAGGCATCATTGGTTATGACAAAGGTATGTTCTACTTGCATCTAGTGAGTGGACACACTGCTAAGCATGCTACAGCACACAGGACTGCCACTGATACCAGACAATTATTCCATCAAAAATATCGGTAGTGCCATGGTTGAGAAACACTTATTGAGAGAAAGGGTTGATGTATGTCTCAGAAAGAGAAGAGCTTGAGAAAGGGCCTGGGAGAAAGAAAGCCAACAGTGTGAACAGTCCACACCAATTACTCCAGTTGCTAGAGAAAAGGCCTCTGGTATTCCCAGGGGGCCATTCAACACACTGCTAATAGACTCATAAGAATTTTATACTCTTCAGGGAATGAAGAGAGGGAAGTGAGAGAAGCAGCAGTGGGGTTGTTTTGGTTGACTTACATTACTTCAGACTTATTGCATTTGATTTTATACCCTGTGATTATTTTAGAGGTTTCCATTTTAATTAAACTATGTATTGCATTTTAGAAATCTTTTCTGCAAAAAAATAATACTGCATGTATATAATGACATTTTGAATGTTCATTTTGCTGCTTTAAAACAAAAAAAATGAGGCCCTGGCCGGTTGGCTCAGTGGTAGAGCGTTGGCCTGGCGTGCAGGAGTCCCAGGTTCGATTCCCAGCCAGGGCACACAGGAGAGGCACCCATCTGCCTCTCCACCCCTCCCCCTCTCCTTTCTCTCTGTCTCTCTCTTCCCCTCCCGCAGCCGAGGCTCCATTGGAGCAAAGATGACCCGGGCACTGAGGATGGCTCTGTGGCCTCTGCCTCAGGCGCTGGGATGGCTCTGGATGCAACAGAGTGACGCCCCAGAGGGGCAGAGCATCGCCCCCTGGTGGGCATGCCGGGTGGATCCCAGTCGGGCGCATGCGGGAGTCTGTCTGACTACCTCCCCATTTCCAACTTCGGAAAAATGCAAAAAAAAAAATGGTTAGTAAATACTCATTTCTATCTCATAAACTGGATTACTGAAATCTGGGAGGAGAAGGAAATGACTAAGAGAATAAAACACTAATTTTCAGTGAAATTCCTGCCAAAGAATGCCAAAATATACCCTGGTAAGTGATTTCAGTTGGTAAACTTGGGAATTACAGGATTTGAAACTATTGATCAGGACGATAAAATGCCATTCTTATTCAAACCTCCATAGATATCCCTGTCATTGCAGCAAATGCAAAGATTAAAGTTTTAGTTCAAATTCTCCGGCAGCTCCACTAGGTTAACTGTGAAGCAACTGACGGTGACCTCCTTTGTCAAATATCTTTTCAGGGCTTGCTGCACATGGATGATTTGGTAATAAGAAAATTATGTTTGGGCACATTCACAGTTTACAAAGATATTTCTGGGCTGTACTATGATTCTCCCAACATTTTAATCCCTAATTACCTTGCTTATTAGAGATACTGTCCAAAAAGCTTCATTGATTTCCCAGGGTAAGCCTGTAGTTTGACAGAAAGCACTAATAAACTGCAAGGTTTCAGCTAACCTGGCAGATACTCCAAGCAAATACATCTCAATAGTCCAGTGGGGCCATTTGAAACATCTTCAGTAACTGGAGAAAGAAGGAAGAGACATTCATCTCCCTTAGTGGAGGCAGCTACAAATGTGTGGGTTTAGTTGAGCAGAGGATTATGCTAATGAAACTAAGGCTACAATCTGATTCCTGTGGCCCACTTTAATTCTCGTCTGTTACATGGCTATAACACCTGTAAAATTCCTTTGGCTCAAGGCGACCCAGGAGAGAATTGCAGATGAAACAAAACAAAATCAGGACAAGAAAGGATGGATTAAGAATGATGTATGCACAGAACTTCATTAACTAATCAATTCTGACATGGCATCTGTTTTCCTAAAAATCTACACTTAAGTGGTAATCACACTGTGAAAAAAAGACAGTTTTGTGAAAATAGATAATTGGGTGAAAATCAAATGTCCAACCTATGTGTTACCCCCAGTGGGTAACTTTTTTTTTTTTTAGCAAGAAAGAGAGAGAAAGAGAGAGGGGCAGACATGCATGAGAAGCATCAACTCTTCATTGTAGCACCTTAGTTGTTCATTGATTGTTTTCTCATACATGCATTTACCTGGAGGCTCAAGGCTCAAGCCAATCCAGCAACCTTGGACTTTAAACAAGAGACGCTGGGGTCATGTCTATGATCCCACACTGAAGCCGGGAAACACGTACTCAAGTTGGAAATCTGACACTCAAATTGGTGATCCTGCACTCAAACTGGATGAGCCCACACCCAAAGCCAGCAACCTCTGTCTGAGGTTTTGAACCTATGTCTTCAGCTTCCCAGGTCAATGCTCTATCCACTGCTCCACTACGTGGTCAGGCCCAAATGAATAACTTTTGAATGAGCCTTTTTTTTTTTTTTTTACTTATCATCTGTTTTTCTTGTCTTCAAAGAAATAGCCCAGAATGGAAACTGAGATTACAAAGAAGAGAAATTTCTTAAACTAAACCTTGTACATTATGTCACCTCCATTTGCGCTCTTATTCACGTAGACATGTTTAATGAACACAGTCTCCCCACCACAGAGCTTCCTCCACCAAAAATTCTTAAACAGCACTCTCATACCTTACTTCTGTACGTGTAATCTATGAACCAACAGTATCAACATCACTTGGGAAATTGTTAGATATGCAGAATGTCAGTGTCTTCCCAAGCATCTTGATTCAAATTTTATATTGGCAAGATGTCCAGGTAACTTTTCTGTACATGAAAGTTCAAGAAGCACCTCCTTAATAGAGATCTAGAAAATTACTGTGACTCATCCAGGTCACATCTGTAAGGTTATCTGTCTTCAGCAGCCATTCCTTGATGTGCCAATTACCTGTTTTATAAGGTTGACAACACCTGGTGTTGTTTTGTGGTTGACTTGTTTGATGAGAATTCTTCTCAGAGCTTATCAGAATTTCATGCGGTGTCCCAGGCATCAAGATGTCTAAAAGATCAGCGTGAGAAAACAACCAACAAAAGTTTCGCAGTTCAACATGTTCCCTCACCTGTGAGTGAAAATCAAATACGACATTCTATGCATTAGTTGACTAACCAGTTTAATATAAATGTACTACCTGTACTATCATTTAAAGTGCTCATAGCTTATCAAATTTCCAGTTGAGTCTGTTGAATGCATGGGAAAGCATGATTTTGTGATTGAATTTGTTAACTAATAAAAAGGATAAACATTGAAATACTGCATTCTTTGATAGTTTCATGTACAAGTAACCCTTTTCAAAAGTTTGGAACCATTCCTTACATATGAGATACAGGAAAGCCCACTGAGTACATTATCTTGTTAGTAAGCTAATATTTAAAGCATCAGGTAAAAATAATATATTAGATATTTCTACCTCTTAATATAATACCTAAAAATGAGAAGACTTTTAAGAAAAGGAATAAAAATTCAATAGATCAAGAGCAGAGAACATAAAATTCAATATTTACAGCTTACTGCCTCTGTTTGAATATTTAGTGAAGTAAATGAGTACACTTAGAACTTCACTTGTTTTCATTTGAGATGCACTTTTTCACTTGAAATGCTGAATGTGTAGAACACATTTCTAACTTAAATTCTGACTCCGGTTGCTGTCTCCTCAAGTTTTTAAAAAATTATCTGGTAGATTTAACAGTGTTATTCTGTGCTCTGCCTTTTCAGAGACACAGAAATTCAGAACAAAGGTCATAAAAAATACCAAGATGATTTCTTTGATCTGACAACAATCAATCAAGCTGAATTTTTTTTTCTTCTTCTTGAGTGGTTGTTTATTGAGAATCCTTTATAAAGAAGACAGATTTCTTCATGTCCATTCCTATTTATCCAGGCTTGGCATGTCTTCCGTCCAGACATGTGATTGTTACGTACTGGGATATCAATGTGTGTTCACCAATGCTGCAAGCTTCCAGGGAATGGAAAGGGGGCTTCTATGGCGCCGGGGGGGGGGGGGGAGTATTTGCTGAGCAAATAAACAAATGAGTTATCCTGAAAGCCAGCTAACAATTCAACTGGCAGGCTCACCATTCAGATTAGCCAGCACTCTGCACGCCTTCCTCTTCCTCTGCCACAGGTCACCATGGTTTTTGGGTTTTTTTTTTAATTTTTAAAAACATAGTTAGAGTGAGCTATGTCTCTTCTGATTTAGCAGACATGTTGTGAGCTTACTGCTAGGAAAGAACATTATCATTAAACCCACGAACAGCTGAATGTTGGGAAAGGAATTCCAAAGTGGAAATCCCCACTTGTGACCCTTTCTCATCACAAAGATGAGAACTCCGACCAAATCTTTTAAGAAAATGAAGGGAAAGAGATAAACCTGAACTGAGTTTGTACTGATTTAGAGTTAACTGGAAAGCAAATGCCTGTGTTAATAAGTCCTAAAGAAAGTCAAGCAGATTCTGACTCTACAGAAAAATGCACTGACATAACTTTAATGAGGTAGATTTTTGGTCTCAGACCTCTGGTATGATTTTAATATCAATTTTCTTAAATCAAAGGTTTCTGTAAACATACAAGTCTGGACCTCATATCAGAAAGTTAGAGGACAGGTTTACATCTCCATGAAATTCATCCCTTTTCAATGTGCAAACCAAAAACTCAGTATCAAGTTTAAGCCTTTGGAATTTCTCAGCTGTTTACAGTTTTAATAGCTACCAGGTTATATGGAAGTTAGCAGCCATGAAACCGCCTTCCAGCAGTCTCTCAAAGTGCATTGCAAACTGAGTTCAGGTAATTCCTAAAGAAAACCTATCCCCCTCCCTTTTCTCCCAAGATGAAGTGTTGGAGTTCTCCAAGATTTCATCCCACCTTAAAGTCTACTGAAGGTGGAAAAAGGAAAGTCCAGATAAAGTTTATAAAATGAATCTATTAAAGTTTGGACATGGAGAGTACTTCCAAAAAGAAATGGGATATAATTATCAGTCATCTAAATTTTATGTTGAAAAAAAAAAGTGTTTTAAGACTTTTGATAGAATCTCTTACTAATTTCAATCATGAACATAAATGACATGTGATTGGAAAACAAACTCCAATTATGAATGTCATCACACTACACAAAGTTATTTTTACCTGATAATGACACCTCATATTGAATTAGTCTACCAATAGACTCCATTTATAGACTGTATCCAAAAGTGACAGCACAACTTTCACACATACTTATTTTATTTTATTTTTTTAGATTTATATCACCGCAGCCCCTGGGCAAAAGCGCAGTTTATATACTACCTTTTCAACAATTTCCCACAGAAAGGTCTGTGATAAAAAAAAAATCTTGTCAACAGATTGGACTTTCAATGTTTGATTTTCATCAAAACCACTCATTTTTACTTGATTTTGTGTAGTGCCATTTACTAATCTCAATAGTCAATATTAACGAAGTATCCTAACAACTGTGAAAAGGAATCTATCCGTGACCCAATGATGAAGAATATCTAATATTTATTATTGTATAATTCTAAGCACATGTATTACAGTATGTCAAACTTCAGAATCAATTCAGAATCAGTATAAAGGTCTTCATCCTACAGATATTATTTAACATAATAATTATTAAAAAAGACATGTATTTAAAAGTATGTTACCTGAATATATTGTAGAAAATTCAGTAAATATCTTTCATACCATTCTCTTTAGCTTGACTAAAATGTTGATATGTACTTTAAGTTATATAGTATGCAGTCTTTTGACTGCTGGCTTTAACCAGTCTTCTTACTTTAACAGAAAATTTTTAAATCATACCTTTTAATTGTAATGTAAGCATTAAAGATGATGCTCCATGGAACAGATGTTTATAAAATGAAGCTTTATTTTCTCAACATCAATAAAAAGCAAATTTAAGGATTCACTATATTTATGATGCACATAAATATTATCTTAAAGCTGAAAGATATATTTGAGTTTCATAACCCAATCTTTTATTTATTTTTCATTTAAAAAATAAAATCTGAGAGCTGAAGATGTCAATTAATGTTCTCAAGGTCACAGAAGTGGTTAGAAGCAGATTGGGGCCCTGGCCAGTTGGCTCAGCGGTAGAGCGTCGGCCTGGCGTGTGGGGGACCGGGGTTCGATTCCCGGCCAGGGCACATAGGAGAGGCGCCCATTTGCTTCTCCACCCCCCCCCCTCCTTCCTCTCTGTCTCTCTCTTCCCCTCCCGCAGCCAAGGCTCCATTGGAGCAAGGATGGCCCGGGCGCTGGGGATGGCTCCTTGGCCTCTGCCCCAGGCGCTGGAGTGGCTCTGGTCGTGGTAGAGCGACGCCCCGGAGAGGCAGAGCATCGCCCCCTGGTGGGCAGAGCGTCGCCCCTGGTGGGCGTGCCGGGTGGATCCCGGTCGGGCACATGCGGGAGTCTGTCTGACTGTCTCTCCCCGTTTTCCAGCTTCAGAAAAATACAAAAAAAAAAAAAAAAAAGAAGCAGATTGGGATTAAACATACAGCCAATCTGCATGTTCTTTCTTCTCAAATAGTCTGGCATTTGGTCCTGTTGCAATGATATCTTTAAAGATTCACACACCGGACTCCAATTCTCTTAGTCTATTAGAGGAAAATAAATGGTACAAAGGTCCTTTCATTGTTCCAGATCCATTCTCTACCCCGTTAAGCCAGACGAGCTAAATCTGCCCTGAAGAAGATTAAACATCAACTCATTAATTTTGATATGGATTCACTTTTATGAAATATTCAAATATTGACATTTTCTTGGGTAAGTGTCAAGGAGGAGTCAAGCTTCTCAGATCCATTAATCCCATCATGTCTGTGGCAACATCTCAAAATCTGGGCACAAATATAAATACAGTGTTGAAAATACTCTGATGTTTTGTTTCAAGTGATACTAAAAACTCAGATTTTTATTGTTTAAAAAAATTACTTGAATTCTATTTGCCAACATTAAAAACCATCTTGTTAGTAGATAAAAAGTAACAATAATAATATATTAATATTAACAATAATAAACCACACTAAAGAGTGACTCAAAACCTTCCTTGGGACATCTGTTTCCACTGCTTAAAGAAAGCGTGGCATTTAGTAGGTTTATGGAATGAACTACTCATTGATGTTCATTCATTAAGTAATATACCTATTCATGAAAAAGTAAGGTCCAGACATTAATTTGCTGAAACCAATGAGACTTAGCCAAATGAGATATGCATTTTGGTTTATGCCTGTTAACTCAACTTAGCTGAGGAAGCCCCGATCCAAATACAGAATCAGCAGGACTGAAGGTCTGATTGGGATGTTTATATTCAGGAATCAACTAAAACTAAGCACCATTAATAATTTGAACACAACTCACAACCGGAGGTAAAAGAAAAAAGTAACTTTCAGCCAATTGGTACTGGCCTGTGTAAAGTGAATGGGTATCTGGAGATTTAGAACAATAGGAAATGAAAACATAATCCCCTTTAATGTTCTGCAGATATACACGTGTTTAGAAGTAATAGATGTGTTAAATGTTATACATGTTTCATTTGCTTTCTCTTTTTCTGCCATTCCACTGAACAGTATTATAGGTGAGTTGTGTGAAACATTATATTTCTGCCATATAACCAGGAATAGCATAAGAACAAAAAAAATGGAAGACTATAATGGATAAGAAATAAAAGTCCAGAACAGATCTCCATTGTTATTGGCCATAGATACTTTTGGTATTTTAGTGAATTAATTTCAGAAAAATGCCTTTAAATGTGTAAATATATTTATATATAATAAACAAAAACATTTAATATAAATATATATTATAGTTATAATAAAATAAGTAGAAAATATTAAAAAATACTGAGGACTACAAAAGAAACAAATCATATTAAAATGTACATATCAATATATTATAAACACACTTTATGAGTGCTCAATAATAAGAAAATAATATTTCAAGATCTGCAACAAAGAATTGTGATAGAAAAACATCTGTGCTTTTTATAGGTAATAAAGTCCGCAGATACTGCAGATACTTCTGTGGTTGTCTGCATTCATAATTAATGAAAATGTTCAATTTCAGTTGGAGGTAAATAAATATAAACATGCAAATTTTTTCCCATCCAAGTTCACTGAATGCCTAAACTCTTTCCACAGACTCCCTGAGGAAGTATATGTCCAGGTGTTTAACAGACCGTGAGGTTTTGGAGGAAAACAGACCCTGAGTTGGAATACTAGTTCTGCAATGGTGATATCTGTGATAGGTTGCTTACCTTCTACGAGCTCCATAAAATGAGACGCAGAAGTACATATCCCATGAAGCTGTTGAAAGGAATAATGCGTGTAGCGTGGTTAGCACACTGTCTAACATATATTAAACTCTGAATGTATCAGGCTTTTGATTCCCAATGGGACAATTTTTCTTCCCTGGTATTTTCCGTTAAAGGAAGTTGTATAACTTCCAAGAAAATATGTTATATTTTTCATTATTGCTGAGGGTTACGTTCCTCTTCATTTTAGCAACTTAATTCACAACAACAACAAAAAATAGTGGTGAGGGAACCAAGGTCACATGTGACTCTATTAGAGCCCTAATACAAACTTTGCTAACACAAAGTTTAAAAAACTCTTCATAAGATAAAGAAAATAGCAAGTGTTTTTATATACCCGAGTTCTTATTTTTGGAGAATGAGTAGGCATTGAATTTGGGCCGTAAATCCTTTAAGTCAGTGAGAGACCATAGTATCTCCAACATTATATACTACTTAATTAACCAAAATTCTTTAGTTTCAAAAAGCTAACCTGAAGAAACTTTATGAGTATGTGATTTGGCTTTGGTAGGTAACCTTACATTTCCAGAATGTACAACTAGCTATCCAATGATTGCAGTCTGTCTAACTTCTGATGGTCATCCTATGGAGGCACAGACTGGGGAAAATTAAAAAAGAATTAGAAAGAACTTCAATGCATAATCATTTAAGTGACAAAATGTATATGAAACCATTGTAAAATTTTGTAAACCATCAACTAAGGTGTATATTTATTAATGACACTGATTTTTACAACCTCAAATTAGAACATGGAGAAAGAAAAAACATGTTGAGGATTTTGGAGGAGTGGAAAACCTGTTTCTTCCAAGAACAAACTGACAAAAATCAGGGGGTTTTTTTCCCTATGAGTTTTAGACAATACAATAGAATCTATATCATTGAGTACTGGGGAAAAAAATGTATAAAAACTCCATTACCACTGTTACTAATTATAATACATTCAAATTTTGGAAACTTTTCAATAGGGGGGATTTGAGATTCCTAAGCATCAAAACATAACTTATGCCTACAAGCTTTAAAAAGTTGGTTTACTCTTTTCAGGAAATGAGAAGTACCCCTGCAGCTACTAAGGTAAAAGCAAAAATGTCCTTAACATTGCCATGAATGATTCAGTTTCTACTTTTGTGCTCTCTGTATTGTACCATTTAGTTCAAATTTTCTTTTTTAATTTCTATTCTACCAACTCGATATTCCAAACTATATGAACCCAAAAAATGTAATCTGCTCTAGTTATGTTGATATTAAATAAGGTATTTTATTTAAGACTCAATTTACTGACCTGTAAAATGGAAATAATAATCAGGTAAGGTTCTGGGAGATTTTTAGATAATGAATACCAGGTGCCTGGCACATAGAAGTACCCTGTAAATAATAATCACAATTTTTCTTATCTTCAAAAACATCAATAAGTCTTGGCTTCGGAATGAAATGGCCACATTGCTTAATTACATCTAATTCAACAAATACCTTACTAATCACAACATATACCATCTCCATAAATCACCTTCTATTTGAAATCTATGATGAAAATCAAGAATTTGGCTTATATATATTTTTGCATGAGTCAAGTGGGTATCATTAAAAACCATATTAAAAGGAATCTCACTTCATGTTCTGTATCTTCAAATCCCTAATTTTTTTGTATTTAATTCTACTCTATATGTGTGTGTATGTGTATAACTATACATAGTTTTTCTCTGAATGTTTAAAAAAAGTGGTAAAATTCTCTATGAATCATTGAAACTACAAATAGAATTGGTATTACAATTTCTTAAAGAAATTATTACTGCCCTGGCCGGTTGGCTCAGCGGTAGAGCGTCGGCCTAGCGTGCAGAGGACCCGGGTTCGATTCCCGGCCAGGGCACACAGGAGGAGCGCCCATTTGCTTCTCCACCCCTCCGCCGCGCCTTCCTCTCTGTCTCTCTCTTCCCCTCCCGCAGCCAAGGCTCCATTGGAGCAAAAATGGCCCGGGCGCTGGGGATGGCTCTGTGGCCTCTGCCTCAGGCGCTAGAGTGGCTCTGGTCGCAACATGGCGACACCCAGGATGGGCAGTACATCGCTCCCTGGTGGGCAGAGCCTCGCCCCTGGTGGGTGTGCCGGGTGGATCCCGGTCGGGCGCATGCGGGAGTCTGTCTGACTGTCTCTCCCTGTTTCCAGCTTCAGAAAAATGCAAAAAAAAAAAAAAAAAAAAAAAAAAAAAGAAATTATTACTTTAAAATACTTTTGCTCTAAGAATAATTTTCTAGTGTAACAAGTTATTTAATATCAGATAGTAATTACATAGCACTTTACATATTACACAGTTACATGTAAAGGACAAAATGTTTTAAATGTTTACCAGACGTTCTGGACCTTAAAACAAGAACAAGCATTATTATTATCCTATTGATAAGAAAGTCATGCTTCAGAGCCACTGTATGAATTACCGAAAGTTCAGTCCAACAGCCAGTGGCACAATTAAAAATGTAAGCTTGGTAGGCTGATAAAATAACCTTCAAATAACTCAGTTTACTCATCTGTAGAATGATGATAATAAAAGCTAATACTAGCACCTATTTTTTAGGGTTGTTGGGAAACTTAAATGAAATATGCATGAAGTCCATAAGATAATGCCTGGCATAAAGTAAGCACTCCAAAAAAGGTAGCTGAGAAAGATTAGCTATATAACGTCTAAATTATTAATAATATACAAAATATTAAAATTTAAATGTTAGCACTTAAGCCTTGTAAGTGGCAAAACTGAGATTAGATATTATATATTCTTTACCAATATGCTATACCATCTCTTAATACATATATTAATAAAATGTACTAATACATTAACAGTGATAATCAGTGTGTGGTAAATTATGAATAATAATTTTTTCTTACACTTTTATATTTTTAAAACTGTTCAAATGATCACTTTTACATATATGTGAGAATGTGTGTGTACATATACATACATGTAGATATCCACAATTTTATAGCTAGAGATATAGCTGACCTACTAAGGGCAACCTCAATCCATACCTATAACTATGTCTATCTTAAGGCTCTAATATGTATAATACTTAACATCTAATATATATTTAGCATCTAATATTTAACATCTAATATATATGTACGTATTAGATATATAATAATATATCAGCATTATATAATCTCCTTCTACCTAGCCTTCTCACTAAACAGATACAACTCTACAAAATATTAATGATAAATGAGATTTTCCTGAAAACATTGATAGAAAGATGTTATTTACAATAATCCCAAACCAAAAAATTATTATATCTTCTTTTTTCCAAAGCACCTCTCCAGTCTCATCTTCTCTTTCTCCTTTTTTCTCTCCTAGGCTCTAAAGGCAACTGCTATACCTTGAGTTCATTAGGTTTCAGTCGTTCAGCACAACAAAGTCAGGTCAGGCTTTGCTTAACTCTGAAGCAGTTGAGCTGCTATCTGTGGCAACTCTAGCAGGACATTTGGGTGGTTCACCCTCATCCCACTCCAAAGAATTAATAAAAATTTTATTCCAACTGCTCCCCCTCCAGCCCGGGCCAGGTACCTTAGTTGGTTGGAGTGTTGTCCTAGTACACCAAGGTTGCAGATTAGATCCCCACTCAGGGCACATACTGGACTCAACCAGTGAATGCACAAATGAGTGGAAAAACAAATCAATGTTCTCTCTTTCTCTAAAAATCAATCAATTAAATAAATAAATAAATAAATAAATAAACTGCTCCCCTCCATAAGAAAAAAATGAAAAGTAGGTGTCACATAGGTTGAAGGGGAATCTGAAACTAAGGAAAATAATGTGTTGGCTTTTTGCCTATTTAGAATATTACCAAATACCAAATTTCCCAAACTAACTGATATTTATTATCAATACTTCCATTTAGCTGTCATCTGGGTACTTAGCTACACAAGAGTGATGCAGTTCATCTAATCAAGTGTATCGTGAGGACTATTATCTCAGTCATTCATATTCAACAATTTCTTATTGGTGTCAGCTATGGCACTTGATTTTGGAGGATACAAACATGAATAAAAAATGGTCTCTATTTTAGAAAACTTATAATCTAGTTTAATGTACAAGATATTAAGCATATTTAGGTTTCATAAAATGAGCCCTGGTTTATCAACAACTGAAAATAGCCCTCTGGAACTGAGAGTGTTTCTCCTGTGGCTAAAAAGAAACTAAGAATTTTTGGAGAATGAAAGAGAGAATGAATGAATGGATTCAGGAAGAATATTCCTAAGGATGTTGATATTTCAAATATATTTATACTGAATAAGTGTTTGATGAATGTATACAAGAATCTTCTCTCTATTCCAAAGAAGTATTCCCAATATCAAGGAACCACTCAATACCAAAGTAAGGTAATAGTTGCCAAGAGAACCCAAAATGCTATGAAAAGGAAGGCTTTGTTTATTTTAATATATATTTGTGAGAGAGAAAGGTGGGGGATAGACAGGGATAGAGAGACAGGAAAGGAAAGAGATGAGAAGCATCAACTCTTTGTTGTGGTACCTTAGTTATTCATGATTTCTTTTTTATGTAGGCCTTGATCAGGGGTCTCCAGCAGAGCGATTGACCCCTTGCTCAAACCAGTGACTTGGGTTTAAGCCAGCAACCTTGGGCTTTGTAAAGCCACTATCCAGGTTATCATCACAGCTGCCTGTCTCTTGCAGGTTCGCATTTGATCTGGACAGACGGTAAAGAAACTGCAGAGCCAAAAACTGGTGGTCCATTTTCCTTTTTTCTAGACTCACACTTGGCAAGTGAGTAAAAATACACACTGGGGAAAACACTTCCCTTTCCATTCAGAGCTCCCAAAGCCACTGACTCATCCGAGTTTTCCTAGACTCAAAGGCTTTCACCTCACCAGTCTTATTCATCTCTGTTCCCCATCTCCTTTTCCCACACAAACTGGCTTCTCCTTCACCATTCCACTATTTTGGCTACCTCCTCCACATGGCCTCCCTCTCCGGCTATACCATGAGCTCCTTCTCTCTACAAGAGCATGGCCACTCTCTTCAAACTGGCCTTCTAGCTTCTCCTTTTAAAACTTTTCCCCGGGACAATGCCTTCCTCCAGAACACATTAGCATAACCAAGACCCTTCCCAAGCAAGAAGGGCAACTAGCTGTATCACGTGAGAACTTCACCATGTGAAAGCAGCAGCCATCTTTAACAGAGTGAACAAAAAATAACTTTTCTGCCTGGCAGTCTTCAAGCCAGGGACCTATGGGTTCAAGCCAGTGATCATGGGATCATGTCTATAATCTCACACTCAAGAAAGCAACCCTTCACTCCAGCTAGTGAGCCCACCCCCAAGTGGGCCAATTTGTGGTTTTGAACCTGGGTCCCCAGTGTCTCAGGCTGATGCTCCATCCACTGCACCACCACTTGGTCAGGCAGGTTCATTTATTTTTTAAATTAAATTTTATTAATTTTATTTTTAAAACCCTCAGAAATTAAAATTTCCAGAGAGAAACATATAGTTGTTTTTAGGAGAACTGAAGGCAGGGGATGGTTAAAATAAGTCATAGAGCCTGGAAGAGAAAGGAAATAAAAGGAGAACTTTGACAACATACAAAGTGATCTGTATTTGTGGATGATGGGAGATGAGAGCAAAAAGCTTAGTGATAAAAAAAATAACACATGATCTCCGCACAGGCTTTGATCAGAAAGGTGGAAAACAAAAATAAAAGCCAGAACATGAGAATAAATGCCAGAAAAGTAACCAAGATATGTCACTACCCTCCCCCCCTAAAAGCAGACTGTTTTATAAGGTGATAAACCTCCATCAATGAAAGCATAGAAAAAGGAGATAAACAAAGGTCAGTAAAGTCGAGCTGATTCATTCATATTGAGTATAGGGTTGGGTGCACTTGGGGTTCATTATACCTGGTGAGAAGTCTATGATTCTATGTGTATTTTAACAAACACACACAAAAAGGATAAGGACATATTTTGAAAACAAAGAGAGTAAAAAAAAAAATCAGAGAGGAACAAAGTTTTTTAAAAGAAAGAATAAAAGGGAGGAATGGAAGAAGGAATCAAAAAAAAAAGAATTTATTGTTCTAAGTACAAAATGCCAACTACTTACACTTTATACCAAATACTTCTTTTGAAGACACCTCTGTAAGCCCAAGTAAATTAAAAGCTAAAGAGGTGTTATGAGGGAAATAGCCCATAACCTGGTTTTACGAAAGCAATTTCAGGGGCACAGAATAGCCCTGGTTCTCATTATGCCACAGCAGTCACAGGGGAGCTCCAGGAACAAAACGTCCCTAGAGCCCAGTCCTTGAGTTCTTACCTCTGGTTCTCAATGAGGAGTTGATGAATACCGCACCTCCTCCAGCACACTAGCAATTCACACAATGCTAGTAACTAATCAAATAAATGCCTCTCTTTTGCTCAAGAATTTCACTCCTGCTGGGATTTGAACCACAGACCCTTAGATCTAGAAGAACTAGAATTAATATGGTGATGACCAGCTCCAGAAATATTCATTTAATCAGATCCCTGTTAACTCCCCATGTGTTTATAAGTTGCTAATTGGGAAAAAGTCTGTGCTCACTGAATGTATTGGCTTAAACTAACTTGAATGATCACAGCTTTATGGCTAAGGAGCGGACAATGAGGCCAAAAATTCTGGTTCTTTCCTTTTCCTATTGTTCAATTCATTCCTCCAATGAGGTCTGATGCATTGAGTTTACACTTTAGTTTCACAGGGAATCTGAATTTGAAATTTCTAATCCCACGAAACAATTGCTCTTTCCAGTAAGGTAATTCCTCCCCACCCACCCCCCAAAAAAATGTTACTTGTGGAAACTTTCTCTGAAAAATAAATCTCCAATGTTTCAGAAACTGAGCATATTTGTTTCTATCAAGAATTCAAGTTGAAAGATCAACACTTGCAAAATTACCATTATAGATGATATGAAAAGAGACAGACTGACTCTCAACCGAGTTACATTAAAACCTCTATTTCTTTATAAACTTCCATAATTTTTTTTCCTCTAATTGTATTACTCTAAAGTTCACTTTAATGCAGTATTAGGATCAAGAAAATTAATATTAACTACTGGAGGTGAAATTCAAAGCACCCCTGATTTTAGCAATTTTTTATGGTGCCCCTGAATTAGTTTCCTGGCTGTTTATTATATACCTTAGCAAGAACCAAACTTTTTTACCTTTATACATCATTCAGAAGCTTGAGTATACCAAATGAGAATAAAAATGTCTTTATTTAGTATAACCTGTTTCATTTTTCCAGATGCTACAATATTTTGAAACAGTATTTATTACAATAGTAATCTACTCAAATGCACTATTGTGTACCAACCCAGAAAGTGATATCTCTTACAATATTACTCATATTCAAATGATACAAAAAGGCCATTCCCAAAATCTTTTTCTCTCTAATTTTTCACAAGGTCTGATAGTCCTGATAAGTCTGACACTAAAACTCATCTTTGTGACACTGTTTTGATTTTAAGCAAACTACAATAAAATAACTCAAAATGTTGCCATTTTGATAGATTACTGATATTAAAATGCCAATTATTATTCCTCATCTTCTTTGAGAAAAAAGACAGAAGGTGGTTTTTGAAAAGATGACAGTTTTTAATTATTTGCCTTATCCATGAAAATTCTTTCTTTTTGAAGTACAATAGAAGGCTTCTAGGCATAAATGTATGAATTATGTCAAGAAGGAGATGTAGGTAGACATAGAAATGGCATCAACAAATCTTTTATGTTGTGCACATTTTCCTTTTGCTTGGTCTGGTTGTGCTAGATTTTTAGGATATTATTCTTTATTGAGGAGAATATAAATTCACACAAGTCTATGAAGAATGAAATAAGGTGGCAAAAACTGTCAGAGGACTCCAAAGAGATGTGATTTACATGTGAGGGAATATGCAGAAAAAGTTTTTTCTGATGAGATCTGTAGGTGAAAAAGCCAGTATCTCAGATGAGAAAGGCATGGAGAATGGGATAGGAATTCATACTAATTTTAAGAATATAGTGAGAAAATGTAAGGGATCATTCACCAGCAAATGTTCAAGGCAGAGCTGGGAAAAAATAATAAGCTTCCCTGATAAAGCAGACAACAAAGATATGACGGTGTTCTGAAGGTAAGATAGCATGGGTGTTTGATGGAAAGAAGTTATGATAAGTACATAATCACTACAGCCAGTTAGGGGTCAAAGGAAGTATTCAATACAGGAAATGGCCCCTGGAACAAGAAAGGTAATTCTGTTTCTGAAAGTGAAACCAGAAATGTCAAATGCCAGATGATGGTATCCATATGATGAAGTCTTCACGTGAGAAGTGCTATCTCAAAAGGAAGCAAAAGATTTAAAACTCAGAGAATTGTGGTCATCTACAGATAGATTTTAGAATGATATCTATGGAAAGCAAAACTTCAGTAATGGTGATAACCCATATAATAAAGAACATGTAAGCAAAAGAAATATTATTTCATGTGACAAAGAAAAAAACAAATTCTGAGATCTTGGCAGACTTTATAATATACAAGCCAAAGAAAGATGCTGAGCCTTTGTCCATTAGGGCAACATAATTTTAAAGGGCAAGGGACATTTAATTTAAGATCTTGGCCAAGAAGAAGTATGTTTAAGATTATCTACCTCCCTAGCTCATATTTCATCTCTAGTTAACTGCTTTAATTTAATTTTGCTTTCATGGGAGAGGATCCCTAGACTGTGGATGGAAGTATCAATTCACAAACCTTCCCTTTGCAAAATAATAAATTTGCATTACAGTGTATTCATTAGTTTCTTATAAATGGTGTTAGTGTCAGTCCCTATAGATTGATTAAAACTTGCACTAAAAATTAAAACTGAGGTTCTCACTAAGGTATTTGTTCATCCATAAAGCTTGTCTGAGTCACTAGTCCATTCTGCTATCTTCCATCTTGGTGATATTATTCCAAGCAAGGGCTTGGAAAGGCAAAACCTATTCTATATGCATGTATGGTAAATAGAATAATACTCCCCTAAGTTGTTCCTTTTCTAAGTCCCAGAACCCATAACTACATTAGGTTACATGACAGAGAGAATTAAAACTGCAGGTAGACTAAAGATTGCTAAACAGATGACCTTAATTAGGAAGATTGTCTTGGATTATCCAGGGAGCCCAAGATAATCAGAAGAGTCTTCAATAATAAAATAGGGAGGTAGAAGAAGAGAGTTGGAAGAAGAAATGATGTGGAAAGCTGGGTCAGAAAGATGCTACCCTGTTAGCTTTGGAGATGGAGGAAGAGGCCACCAGCCAAGAAATGTATCTTCTAGAGGCTGGTAAAATCAAGAAAACAGATTCTTCCCAAGAGTTTACAGAAGGAACACGGCCTGGCCACTAACTTGGTTTTAATCCAGTAAGACCCACATTGAACTTCTAGCTTAATGAAGATAATAAAGTTGTGTTGTTTTAAGTTACTGTTAAAGGTAACTAGTTTGAGAAGCAATAGGAAACTAATATAGCATGTATGCAAGTAGAACTGCATTATGATTCAACCGAATTGTATGACATAATATCTAAAAATAATACTCTGCCTACTAAGATGGTTAAGATAATAGTCTTTAGCAGTAGACAAACTAGATTCAAATCCGATTTGTACCATTTAATGGCTAGATGGGTCAATTATTTAACCACATCAAGCCTCAGCTTTATCATCTGTTAAATTAAAAGAATACCTACCCCATAAATTTCAGTGAGAATTTAATAAAATAAAGTGTTCCTCATCTACTAAAAATGTTTGTGAACCACTAACACATGGTTAAATGCTTGATAAGGGAATGTTATGCAATGATTTAAACATACTAGTCAGTGTTCCTGTAATATACTGGGGCTGCTACAATGAACATGTCAGACACTGAAAAATAACCCTAATACTCTACTATCCTTTGATATATCCTTGATAAGAGTGAAGGAAGTTCTGTTACTACACTGGGGGCACTTGGGCTGGATTTACACACCACAGAACACTTTTTAGAGGAAATCAACTCCAAATGGAGACCTAAAAAATTAGTGGGAAGTAGACAAAACTGAGTATAAAAAGATCATTCTTCAGGAGAGAATTATGTGGTAAAAGGTGTGGGAGATTGGCAATTATGGGAATTTAAAATAGCAGCGAGGGAAGTGCATTTCAGAACTAAGCAGAGGCCAACACATGAAGTGTCTTTTATTCTCATTGTCATATAGATTTCTTGCAATGTTTTATCTAGAGAAGAGACACCGGTCATATTTCTGTTTTTAAAAAAAGTCACTGTGACTATAGTGTAGAGAACAAATTTGGAAAACTAAAAGGACAAATAGTCAACAGAAACCAGTTGAGAAACTGCTATGATAATGCAGACAAACGAGTATCGCTACTTTTGTAATCAAGCATACATGAAATCAGAATGGACCCGAGAGTAGGAAGTCAGATGAATATATGCCAGCAGGCCCTGGCCGGTTGGCTCAGCGGTAGAGCGTCAGCCTGGCGTGCGGGGGACCCGGGTTCGATTCCCGGCCAGGGCACATAGAAGAGGCGCCCATTTGCTTCTCCACCCCCCCCTCCTTCCTCTCTGTCTCTCTCTTCCCTTCCCGCAGCCAAGGCTCCATTGGAGCAAAGATGGCCCGGGCGCTGGGGATGGCTCCTTAGCCTCTGCCCCAGGCGCTAGAGTGGCTCTGGTCGCAGCAGAGCGATGCCCCGGAGGGGCAGAGCATCGCTCCCTGGTGGGCAGAGCATCGCCCCTGGTGGACGTGCCGGGTGGATCCCAGTCGGGCGCATGCGAGAGTCTGTCTGACTGTCTCTCCCCGTTTCCAGCTTCAGAAAGAAATTTAAAAATGTATATATATATGCCAGCAAACTTATCTACATGTTGGGAAATAACACTCACTCATTTCCAAAAATACCTTAAAACCCTGACACTCTAAGCCTAGGTGGAGGAATAGAGACTCTTCTCCGTTGGTCTCTTCCTCACCCAGGATAACCTGGGGCCCTCCAGGAAAACTCTTTGAGGTGAATGAAGGGTCAAGGACAGGCAGTACCTGCATGTACATCAGGTGCTGAGGGAAATGGAGACACTACCTGCTAAGCAGAAATGGAGAGATACAGGGTCCCTGCACATTATCACTCAGGGGGAACCAGGCTTCCATAAACAAGGAAACTGATGCAAATGTTTCCACAGTGTCAACAAGAAAACCTGGACGTGTCAACAAAACCTTTATATATATATGCAAATAAACTTCACAAGAAGCAGGAATTAAAAAGAACAAGTACTTTGAGCAAAACTGTGAACCAAAACTATAAAATATAATATAAAAAAATAATTTTCATAAAAAATGTAAAATTATGGCTCTCGTGTATATATAAAAATGAACACATTCAAGATTTTATTTAACTCATGAAAAAAGAAAGGGGTGGGGTGTTACCACCAATTCAAAGAAGAAAACAAAAAGCCTATATATAGATCAGGAATATTGAAATGAATGTGCAATGGAAAGAAAATTGGCCCCTTTCTACAATCAAGTGAAGGAAGGTCAATTGAAACAAAGTTCCACTGGGCAGACAGAATTGGCGTCTCTTATAGACAAGAAGTGTTTTTGCCTTGCTATTGTTAGTGTAGGTAGCTAAATATTAGTATGTGAAGGAAGCAGAGGGAATCAGACATTAAGTATAATGAAACTAGGGATGTGGAAATCAAATATTAAGCTTAATATAACCAGAAAACCTGCTTCAGTATGAAGCTATAGCATTCAGGTAACTCCAGGTATTGTAGTCTTGACCCACTAAAAGGATTAACATTCCCCTTACCCTGCGTAGGAAGGAAGGACCAGTTTTTCAGTTTGCCCAGGATACAACCAGTCCATCCCCAGACTATGGGGAGGTGCTTCTGTGCTTCTGTGGCATGCACAGTAGAAGTCAAGATGGTGGCCATTGCAGCCTGTCAGTCTAGCCTAGAAGAAACATCTGATTGGTTAGTAGTAGAAACCAATAGAAGCCTGTGAAAGATTAAAAGGCTGACTGGTTGGTTTGAAGAAAAGCTAGTCCTTTCTTGCCCAAGATAATATAAACCCAAATTTAACAAAGAAGTTTTTTTCTCTTCTCTCACTTGGAACCACCACCTGCCCAGTTTGTTCACAAGTTCTGTGGCACCAGCAGCCACACAGACTCCGAAGCACAGGCTTTGAGAACAAACCTGGACACAGCACCAACCAAAACATAGCCAAGAATGCAGACTATGTTGAAAGACAAGGACAAAGACTGGACTGGACTAAACTTTAATATGGATAGGATCATGGCACAGACTATCTGGACTCTGCTCTTTGTACTGAGCTTAATGAAAATAGGGCTGGACTTTTTCCATGGCAAGAAAAACAGAGATGAAGCATTGGGAACCTGTGGGCAGCCTTCCATTTCAACTCCATTAAGCCTTACCAAGCCACAATCTCCCACATATGAGTCCTGAGGAATGCTATCCCTGAGACTCCATAGAAGTACACTATTTCTACCAGCAACACTACCAGTTAACTACATCTTACAGAGGTGTAAAGTAACACTTGTAGAATCATGAGTTATAGACAATCATCGTTTCACTGAAATTCAAATTTTTCCTGAGAGTGCTTCAACTGGCATTTGTCATCAGTAGCTTACCAAAAGTACACCTGCAGACGACATAAAATATAAAAACAAACAAACAAGTCTCCAGTCCCTCATTTTACACTGAAGGTAGTACATACGAGGAGATGATAAGAGTACTTTGCTGGTGCAACTTGCTCTTAAAGCACTTTTCTGAAGATCTGTCTTTAAATATTTGATCACAGAGCCTATCTGTATACCAAGTTCCTTGTTTCTCAGCTTACTGCCGCACTCCCAACCTCAGTGAATTTTATAGACCTTGAGGTCTGAACCTGGTCCTGACACCCATCTAACACGCTAAGCCTAGGTTTAGGACACTCCCCAGCACTCAGGTGAAATGTGAAAAGATTAATCCTCCAGTTGTTTATCTATAACCCAACACTGAATCCTGTGGCATTTTTGTGGTCAAGGCCCAAACCACCTCCATCTCACTTAGGTTACAGATATTAACAGGATTAGAACTAGAAGAAGTTTGATCATGTTATAACAGACAATGGCAAGAACTACTTAGAGACTGGAGTTACTGGAAGGCCTGCAGCAGTATGTGGATAATTCATTCTGAAACAGAAAGCAAAAAGCATGTAGGAGAAATGAAACAAAACATTAACTTCCACAAGGAGCAAATGAGAAGAAGTACACTTTACAACACCAGGGACCTCCTAGAACCTCAGAGAAGAACAAACAACCTGCCAATATGTTGTCTCAGAATCAGAGCATGAAAAATGTTAAGTCTAGGTAGAGGCAAATTTTGCCTCCAGAGGCCAAAAGCAATTGTAACATAATATGAGATCAACACTGAGAAGCTCCCAGAAGTGATTTTACTTATGCACGGTGGTCATTTCCAATCGTGTAGACAGAATGACAAGAAAAAGCGGCTGCAAAAAATGAAATATTAAATATCTAGACCAAGAGAGTTTAGTATTCTCAGATGTTGATGGTTACACATGATTTAAAGGGAAAAAAAAGAAACAGCAGTTTTCTTATTTACATTAAAACCATCTCTCAGCTGGAGTCAGACAAAAGTAATATATTTTATGAAACCTTATAACACAGGTATAGCTACTTGTCTTCCAGGTCGGAATATAAATGTCCTATTTGTTCGTGGAAAATCCATTATGGCATTTGGGGATGATACTTCTGTTAGATGAGAAATTTTTTTCAACTCACTGACACTCTCTCCTAATCCAGAAATTTTGCAGATAACAACATTGGCACATTATATGCTGACATAGCATTAGGTCATAACGAAGAGCCGCCATCAGGTACCTCAGTTGGTTAGAGCGTTGTCCCAATATGCCATGGTTGAAGTTTCGATTCTTGGTCAGGACACATAAAAGAAGAAACAAATGAATGCATAAATAAGTAGAAAAACAAATTGATGTTCTGTTCTGTCACACACACACACACACACACACAGTATCAGTCAATTATTTTTTTAAATTTTAAGTCATAAGAAGAAAGGAAACAAATATCATTCATCATTACTTGTGCCAGGCACTAAGCTAAGTGGGATCTCTATCTTATCTTATTAAAATGAGTTAATCACACCTCCAGATATAATCCTAGATACAAACAGGAAGATTTTTTGAAAGAACAAGAGGAACTCAGAACTGAGACTAAATGATCATGCTTGCACTAAACAATTAAGCCACATAATTAGGGTACAAAATGGCTTCTGTCTGACTGAAGAGGAGTGCATGCTACCTTAGGTGAAGGGGAGGCAGCAACCTGGGTTTCCTGGTTGGAATTCTCAAAGCCATACTACTCTGTGATTAAACCAAAATTATATTCCACAATATCTTCGACCATATTCAGTCATAAAATACTTTTTAACACCTACGACAGGCAGTCCCTGGGTTACAAACAAGATAAGTTCCGTAAGTTTGAAAATGTTTAAGTATTTATGTGCACAAAAAGGTAAAAATAATATTAAGATGAACATCTTCCTAAATTGCTCTAATAGGTAAATGTGCCTGCTCCAATTTACATACAAATTCAGTTTAAGAACAAACCAGCGGAACCTATCTCATTTGTTACCCAGGGACTGCCTGTATATGCTAGACATTGTTCTAAACTTTAAAGACACATAAACACATTTAAAAAAAGAAGAAAAAGAAGAAGGTTCTGTCCTTGTAGATATAGATTATAGAAGACATGGATTTGCTGATGGCTTTGGAGAGAAAAAAAAACATTTTACTCGTTTGTTTATTTTAAGTTCAGGTTTCTAAAGTTCCGAAAAGAAAAAAAAAAAAGACCTACTAATAGTATAGTTAAATTCAATGGTGGGATTCAGGCAGATCACACTGGTTTGGCAGAACAGATACAGGTACTTAATTTTTTGTTGAATTTGGCCAAATGGTTGTTAAAATGGCACTTGTAATCAGGGTACTCTCTAAGGTGAGTTCCTGGGCAACTGCCCAATGTGGAAATCACAAATTTACATTCCTTACTCTTTTTTAACATTCATCTGTGCTATACAGTGTATTCTAAGCACACGTAGTAATGCTCATTCCGTCCATAAGTCAAAAAAATTTGAAGGAACTATGCTTGTAATATTTATTTATTCATTTCATAGAACTCATTATACCTTTGATGAAATACTACATTTTAATTCTCTCATGTTTGTTACTTCAGTAAACAAACATATAAAGTAAAGAGAAAAAGTGCCAAACAACCAGGGAGTGACAAGCTGTCAGAAATACCTTAAATAACAGTTGTATTGTTTTTTGTCAGGTACTGATATTATTTCATATTTTTTATTAATATTTTAAAACTCTTTCTTATAATCTGTTTTGTGTACCTCTTTTATTGTTCTTATTTAAGTATTAAATGCATGAAATAATAAACTACCTTTTGGTATTTTATTAATATTTAAAATGGTCATTAGGGCAGAGAAACAGTTGTTAAATTATTTGAACCCCACTACTGGTTAAATAAGCAATAATATGGTTAAACCTACAAGTATAGTAGGATGTCACCTTATGTAGGAACACTATTGTCCTAGTAAAACAGACAATTCCTTAGCTGACTTCACTGTGCATGTGTGATGGAGTCCAGTGCATAGGATGCCATAGTATAATATAACATGTAGGCGTGGGGTTCTGAAGATCATCAGTGTGAGCAGTCCCCACTTTGCTATTTACTAACCCCTGGACAAATCAGTCCAGCTTCCTTGAGCCCAGGTTCTTCAGCTATAAAATGAGATAATAATTCTTCCTCTATAGCAGTGGTCCCAGGCCACGGACTGGTACTGGTCCGTGGGGCATTTGGTACCAGTCTGCAGAGAAAGAGTAAATAACTTACATTATTTCTGTTTTATTTATATTTAAGTCTGGATGATGTTTTACTTTTAAAAAATGACCAGATTCCCTCTGCTACATCCACTTAAGACTCACTCTTGATGCTTGTCTCGGTCACGTGATACATTTATTCGTCCCACCCTAAAGGCTGGTCCGAGAAAATATTTTCTGAAATTAAACCCGTTTATGGCCCAAAAAAGGTTGTAGACCACTGCTCTATAAGATGCATGAAGGAACTAAATGCACTCAAGTAGAGAGAGCACTTGGTTTAGTACAAAGCATTTTTAAGCTTTAATAAATACTACGATAACCCAAGCAAGAACATGACCACTGCCACTATCCAATATAGTTATCTTAAAGAGGACATCTAAGCAATATTGTTCATGCTTAATACTTATGTTACACAGTAATAAAAGACCTAAAACCTCCATTGGCCAATAACATATATATGTTGTACACACACACACACACACACACACACACACACATACTTGCACACATGTGAAAGGAAAAGAAAATACCATGTGTGCTTTACATACCTAATTTCTAGTGTTCACCATCATCTATATTATTGCTGCATTTTACAGAAGAGAAGACCAAAGATCACAGTGGTTGATTAATATAACCAAGGTCAGATCGCAATAAATAAGAGAGACAAGATGGCGCTGGAGTAGGCGGACGTACCAACATCTACCTCCCAGAACCAAAGTGGATTACAAACTAATTTTAAGAAATATCATCTGGAAAAACGAACTTTGGACTAAACTAAGAGGACTCTTCAACCAAGGAACACTGAAGGAGCCACACTGAGACTGGTAGGAAAAGCGGAAATGTGGAGAGGGCTACCCAGCTCCCCGGAGCGAATGGCAGCAGGGAGAAACTCGCGTGGCAGGAAGGGAGTTTGGCAGAGGGGTAAGGGTCCTGAGCCCCAGGAACAAAGTCCCAGCCTGCAGCCCCAGAGCCCAGAAGAGGTGTAAGGACAGTATTTAGCTGGAAACAAGTCAGGATACTGTTTGTGAGAAAGAGTCTGATTTCTCAGACCCAGAATCCTTCTTAAAGGGACCACGCAGAACATCTCTCTCACAACCACTTACCTGGGGCTCCTGGGGACAGGGAGAGAGGAGAGGACCAGAGTAACAGGAAGAGAGTGTAATCTAGGAGGCACAGGGAGAAACATTTGGGGAGATAGCCACCCTAACCCTGGGGACGAGTCACTCCCCAAAGCTGAAGTGAATATTTCCCCCGGAAACAGCAATACCAGCAAAGGGAAGCAGGAGAGCAGCCAAACAAGCTCCCCCGCGGCATTCAGAGCAGAGTCACATAAAAGGAGGGAGCTTTTGGGTCTACAGTAGTGAGTCTTAGGGTCCGAGCTGCAACGCCCCCACCCATGCGGCTGAGGGCTCGCCAGAGGGTGGGCGGCAGCGGGAGACAAAAGCGTGGTTCTGCTGGCAGGGGCAAAAGCCAGCTGGCCACCACTGGGCTCAGGTGTGAGCTCAATCTTGCCCAGCTGGGGAGAAGGGGGTGTGCAAAAGCGGTCAAGCTCAGCTGCCGGCAGCCTGTAATCCAGCCTGCGAGAGAAGGTGGGAACCCCAGAAAGGGTAGAGACCAGCGCCTGAGCAAGGGCACAGGAGCACAGCCTTGCCCCGCCCGTGCAACCCAGGCTTGGGGTCTGACTTGGTAGCTGGCTCCTCCCGCGGGGGTGGAGCCAAAAGCCCAGAAGAGGTGGAGTTCCGCTATTGAGCTGAGCTTGGGCAAGCAGTCCTGCCTGGCGGTAGAGCCAAGGCTAGCAACCGTTCCTCGAGCAGGCTCCTCCTGCAAGGGCAGGGCGAAAACCAGGAAACAGGCAGAGACCCGCAGCTGAGCAAAGGTGCTCGCCAATGCCCTCAGGACCGAGAATAAAGTCACACACGGGGGCGGGGCAAAGGCCAAGGCCACCAACACTTGTGCACCCAAGCACGTAATCACAGCCACACCCATGAAGAGAAAATGCGGAGGCAAAGAAGTACAACACAAATAAACCAAGAGAAATCCCCAGAAAAGAACCTAGGTGAATCAGATATAACCAAATTAACAGATGCAGAGTTTAAAATAACGATTGTTAGGATGCTCAAAGATATTAGAATAACCATAGATGGCCATTACAAAAACCTAAATAAAGAGGTAACAAATATAAAAAAAAGGACATTGAAATAATAAAAAAGAATCAGTCAGAAATGACAAATACAATATCTGAAATAAAGAATACAATAGAAGGAACTAAAAGCAGGATGGATGAAGCAGAGAATCAAATCAGCGAGTTAGAGGACATGATAAATAAAGGCACAGAAGCAGAGCAGAAAAAAGAAAAGAGACTCAAAAAGTTGGAGGAAACTCTAAGAGAGCTCTGTGACAACATGAAGAGAAATAACATCCACATCATAGGGGTTCCTGAAGAAGAAGAGAAAGAACAAGGGATAGAGACTTTGTTCAAACATATCATAGCAGAAAACTTCCCCCAATTAAGGCAGGAAAACATTTCACATGTTCAGGAAGCACAGAGAACTCCATTAAGGAGAAACCCAAAGAAACCAACACCAAGACACATCATAATTAAAATACCAAAGCTAAATGATAAAGAGAAAATATTAAAAGCTGCTAGAGAAAAAAAGACTATCACCTACAAAGGAGTCCCCATAAGGATGACTTCTGACTTCTCAACAGAAACACTTGAGGCCAGAAGGGAATGGCAAGAAATATTCAAAGTAATGCAGAACAAGAACCTACAACCAAGACTACTTTATCCAGCAAGGCTATCATTTAAAATTGAAGGAGAAATAAAAAGCTTTACAGACAAAAAAAAAACCTCAAGGAATTCACTGCAACCAAACCAAGGCTGCAAGAAATGCTAAGGGACCTGTTGTAAACAGATCAAAGGAAAAAAAGAATATAGCAAAAAAGGAATACAGTTTTAAAGAAAAAAATGGCAATAAACAATTACATATCAGTAATAACCTTAAATGTTAATGGATTAAATGATCTGATCAAGAGACATAGGGTAGCTGCGTGGATAAGAAAACAGGACCCATACATATGCAGTCTACAAGAGACACACCTTAAATTAAAAGACTGAAGATAAAAGGATGGAAAAAAATATTTCACGCAAATGGAAATGAAAAAAAAGCTGGGGTAGCAATACTTATATCAGACAAAATAGACTTTAAAACAAAGACCATAGTTAAGTTAGAGATAAAGAAGGTCATTACATAATGATAAAGGGAGCAATCCAAAAGAAAGATATAACCATTATAAATATCTATGCACCTAATATAGGAGCACCTAAATATATAAAGCAGACTTTGATGGACTTAAAGGGCGAGATCAACAGCAATACTATAATAGTAGGGGATTTCAATACCCCATTAACATCATTAGATAAATCCTCAAGAAAGAAAATTAACAAAGAAACAGCAGACTTAAAGGACATATTAGATCAACTCAATTTAATAGATATCTTCAGAACCTTCCACCCTAAAACAGCAGAATATACATTCCTTTCAAGCGCTCATGGTACATTCTCTAGAATAGACCACATGTTAGGGCATAAAAGCGGTCTCAACAAATTTAAGAAGATTGAAATCATATCGAGCACTTTCTCTTATCACAATGGCATTAAACTAGAAATCAACCACAATAGAAAAACTGGAAAACATTCAAACACTTGGAAACTAAATAGCATGTTATTAAATAACAAATGGGATAACATTAAGATCAAAGAAGAGATTAAAAAATTCCTAGAAACAAACGATAATGAGCATACATCAACTCAAAATTTATGGGACACAGCAAAAGCAGTCCTGAGAGGGAAGTTTATAGCATTACAGGCATACCTCAAGAAGCTAGAAAAAGCTCAAATAAACAACTTAACCCTGCATCTAAAAGAACTAGAAAAAGAACAGCAAGTAAAGCCCAGAGCTAGTAGAAGGAAGGAAATAATAAAGATCAGAGCAGAAATAAATGACATAGAGGCTAAAGAAACAATACAGAGGATCAATGAAACCAGTAAACAAGGTTTACAGAGGATCTTTGAAAAGGTAAACAAGATTGATGAACCTTTAACGAGACTCACCAAGAAAAAAAGAGAGAGGACTCAAATAAATAAAATTAGAAACAAGAGTGGAGAAATAACAACTGACACAACAGAAATACAAAATATTGTAAGAAAATACTATGAAGAACTGAACGCCAAAAAACTAGACAACCTAGATGAAATGAACAAATTCCTTGAATCATACAATCTTCCAAAAATAAATCTGGAAGAATCAAAAAACCTAAACAGACCAGTTACAACAAATGAGATTGAAACAGCTATCAAAAAACTCCCAAAAAAGAAAATTACTGGGCCTGATGGCTTCACAAGTGAATTCTACCAAATATTCAAAGAAGAACTAACTCCTATCCTTCTCAAGCTATTTCAAAAAATTCAAGAGGAAGGAAGACTTCCAAACTCCTTTTATGAGGCAAGCATAAGTCTGATTCCAAAACCAGGCAAAGACAACACAAAAAAAGAAAATTATAGGCCAATATCCCTGATGAACTTAGATGCAGAAATCCTCAACAAAATATTAGCAAACCGGATCCAGCAAAATATGAAAAGAATCATACACCATGATTAAGTGGGATTTATTCTGGGGAGGCAAGGCTGGTACAATATTCGCAAATCAATCAATGTGATTCATCACATAAACAAAAGAAAGGAGAAAAACCACGTGATAATTTCAATAGATGCAGAAAAAGCATTTGATAAAATCCAGCACCCATTCATGATCAAAACTCTCAGCAAAGTGGGAATACATGGAACATACTTCAACATGATAAAGGCCATCTATGACAAACCCACAGCCAACATCATACTCAATGGGCAAAATTTAAAAGCAATCCCCTTAAGATCAGGAACAAGGCAGGGGTGCCCCCTTTCACCACTCTTATTCAACATAGTTCTGGAAGTCCTAGCCACAGCAATCAGACAAGAAAAAGAAATAAAAGGCATCCGAATTGGAAAACAAGAAGTAAAACTATCATTATTTGCAGATGATATGATATTGTATATAGAAAACCCTAAAGTCTCAGTCAAAAAACTACTAGACCCGATAAATGAATTCGGCAAGGTGGCAGGATATAAAATCAATAGTCAGAAATCAGAGGCATTTTTATACACTAATAATGAACTGTCAGAAAGAGAAATCAAGGAATCAATCCCCATTACCATTGCAACCAAAAAAAATAAAGTATCTAGGAATAAATCTAACCAAGGAGATTAAAGAATTTACTCGGAAAATTATAAAACATTGATAAAAGAAATCAGGGAAGATACGAATAAGTGGAGGCATATACCGTGCTCATGGTTAGGAAGAATAAACATCATTAAAATGTCTATATTATGCAAAGCAATTTATAAATTCAATGCAATACTGATTAAAATACCAATGACTTACTTCAAAGATATAGAACACATATTCCAAAAATTTATATGGAACCAAAAGAGAACACGAATAGCCTCAGCAATCTTGAAAAGGAAGAATAAAGCAGGAGGTATCACACTTCCGGATATCAAGTTATATTATAAGGCCATTGTACTCAAAATAGCATGGTACTGGCATAAGTACAGGCACATAGATCAATGGAACAGAACAAAGAACCCAGAAATAAACCCACAGCTCTATGGACAACTGATATTTGACAAAGGAGGTAAGAAAATACAATGGAGTAAAGACAGCCTCTTCGACAAATGGTGTTGGGAAAATTGGACAGCTACTTGCAAAAAAAAATGAAACTAGACCACCAACTTACACCACTCACAAAAATAAACTCAAAATGGATAAAAGACTTAAATGTAAGCCGTGAAACCATAAGCATCTTAGAAGAAAACATAGGCAGTAAGCTCTCTGACATCTCTCGCAGCAATATATTTTCTGATTTGTCTCCACAGGCAAGTGAAATAAAAGACTGGATAAACAAATAGGACTTTATCAAACTAAAAAGCTTCTGCACAGCTAAAGACAATAAGAACAGAATAAAAAGACAAACTACACAATGGGGGAATATATTTGACATTGCGTCTGATAAGGGGTTAATAACCAAAATTTATAAAGAACTTGTAAAGCTTAATACCAGGAAGACAAGCAATCCAATGCAAAAATGGGCAAAAAAAAAAAAAAAATGAATAGACACTTCTCCAAAGAGGACACACAGATGGCCAATAGGCATATGAAAAAATGTTCAACATCATTAATGATTAGAGAAATGCAAATTAAAACCACAATGAGATATCACCTCACACCAGTCAGAATGGCGCTCATCAATAAGACAACACAGAAAAAGTGCTGGCAAGGATGTGGAGAAAAGGGAACCCTCCTGCACTGCTGGTGGGAATGCAAACTGGTGCAACCACTGTGGAAAGCAGTATGGAGATTCCTGAAAAAATTAAAAATGGAACTGCCTTTTGACCCAGCTATACCACTGTTAGAAATATACCCCAAGAACACCATAGCACTGTTTGAAAAGAAGAAATGCACCCCCATGTTTATGGCAGTATTGTTCACAATAGCAAAGATCTGTAAACAGCCCAAGTGTCCATCAGAGGATGAGTGGATTAAAAAGCTTTGGAATATATATACTATGGAATACTACTCAGCCATAAGAAATGATGACATAGGATCTTTTACAACAACATGGATTGGCCTTGATAACATTATACAGAGCAAAAGAAGTAATTCAGAAAAAACTAAGAACTATATGATTCCATACATAGGTGGGACATAAAGATGAGACTCAGAGACATGGACAAGAGTGTTGGGGTTACAGGGTGGGGGGAGGAGAGGGAGGGGTTTGGGGGATGGGAAGGGCACAAAGATCATGGCTTTTCAGCATTTGCCATATTCCCCCTTTAATCTATAGACAGCAAATATTTACTTATGGTGTTTCCACTATAAAGACTGCTGTCTTAGGGACAAATGCTGATGAACTATATGGCAACATAGAGCTCCATGTTTCATAGGACATACTCAAGCTCACTCCATGCTCCCTGGAGCTTTAGCACAAGGGAATGCCCCCTTTTTTTTTTTTTTTTTTTTGGTTGTATTTTTTCTTTTATTTACTTATTTTTTGTATTTTTCTGAAGATGGAAATGGGGAGGCAGTCAGACAGACTCCCGCATGCGCCTGACCAGGATCCACCTGGCATGCCTACCTCTGGGGAATGCTCGGCCCATCTAGGGTGTTGCTCTGTTGCAACCAGAGCCATTCTAGTGCCTGAGGCAGAGGCAATGGGGCCATCCTTAGTGCCCGGGGTGGCTTTGCTCTGCTGGAGCCTTGGCTGTGGGAGGGGAAGAGAGAGACAGAGAGGAAGGAGAGGGGGAGGTGTGGAGAAGCAGAGGGGCGCTTCTTCTGTGTGCCCTGACTGGGAATCGAACCCAGGAATCCTGCACACCAGGCCAATGCTCTACATATGAGCCAACCAGCCAGGGCCTAGGAATGCCCTTGTTGATCAAGCTACCCAAAAGAAAATTATATGGAGCAACCATGACAGACTGAGCAAGTCAGTCTCATACTATTCGTCACCAGAACGCTGCAGCCCGGTGTAAACAGTTTCAACTTTCTTGGGAAGCAGCACGGGAGATTGGGAAATCCTGTCCAAGGGGTCCTATACTGCCCCTTCATTTGGAGTTAACCCTCAAGGACCCCTACCAGGACAACTTTGGCAGATGGATGTTACTCATATACCTTCATTTGGCAAACAGTCGTATGTCCGCATTACAGTGGATACATATTCCGGATCTATAGTAACCTCTGTCAGAACAGGAGAGGCTGCTAAGCATGCTATAGCGCATTGTCTGTATGCATTGTTCTATTATTGGATTTCCTAAACTGGCTAAACTGAAAATGCTCCTGCATATTGAGCAAAACCATTTACTGTATTTTGTCATGCTTACAATCTTTAAAGTTAAGGTATTATTAAAGTGTACTCAGCAAACATTTTAAGATCAATTTAAAAAAAAATTTAAGAGGGGGTAGTCATATCCTGGAACTCCTACGGGTCTACCATATCATGTTTTTTACTTAAAAATATTTTTTACATTTCTTTGGAATGCTGATGAACAGGAGACACCAAATCTTTTTCGCCTGCAAACTACTACCTTCTTTATTAGATCCAGCTAATAACACTGTTTTGTCTTTTTCCAAATAGCTCCAGATATATGGAAAAGATTTATATAGGCGGAGGGGGATCCTCAAACCCCTCAGCGAGATCTTCTGAGCATGGCTTTTAAGATACCTAGAGGCAGAAAAAGCCCAATAGAGATCAGGGGAACTATCAGCTTTTAGGATACACCCTTAAAGGCTCCAATGCCCCAAAGGGGTCTCATAGGATGCCATCTGGGTCCTGCTTCAATAGTGGAAAGGAAGGTCATTGAGCTAAAGCCTGCCAGGCTTACATGCCTCTGCCATGAGGAAACAGGGACACTGGAAAATAGGTTTTCCCCTCACTCCTCTAAGGGAGGGTTCAGTCTCTTCCAGCCCTGCTCCAGCCACCTATGACCTAACCTTGCCCAGAATGCTGGGGTTTTCCACTGAAGGCTGAAGGTGCCCAGGGCCGTCGGCCCCATCTATGACACTGTGGACAAGCCTAGGGTATTTCTTCCAAGAAGAAGGTAAACTGATCTCATTTGCACAAGGGCCACTTAACTATGTTTTGCCTGAATAGTCAGGTTTTTTATTCTTCTCTCAAAGATCTCTGTTGTGGGTGTTGATAGTCCTATTTTCTGCTGCTTTGCTTAATATATAGTGTTTCCTTTATCCCTCCTACCTCAATGCCCCACTCATATTTCAGGCTGGGACCTACTCCTAATTTAGAGCTCTCTTTCCCCCTTTTGCCAACTTCTATTATGAATCTACCTTTGCCACCCAGCTTAGTGTATCCCAAGGTTCTCTTTACCATGCCACAGTTGCAGAGCTCCAGGGAAAAGCAACCTGGTCTCATCTCTCCAGGCAAAGGAGAACAGAAGCTCCATATCCACGCATGCTGCAAATGGCTTTTCCAGTCTACCTGAACCATTACCAGCTAAAAGCAGCGGTCATTGGGACTTAGACATGAGCTGCAAAGTATAGAATGGTGACAACAATATCAGTGCTATGCGGACTTTTCCTGGATGTGGAATTTTCCTGGACTCCTGCTCCCTGTGACAGCTCCTAACAGACTGAACTGTGGTTGGGTTGCATTTTTCAGGGATTTGACATGGTGATGGGGCCAACTTGGACTTGGTGAACATGTTAAGGACACTACTCTTTTATGGATTCTTGCTGTATTGGCCAAGAGTTTGCGTAAAGGTTTTTAATCACTGTAAAAAAAAAAATAGAAGACTGGATAAAGAAGATGGGACACATATACACCATGGTATACTAGTCAGCTAGAAGAAATGATGACATCGGATCACTTAACAGCAGAATGGTGGAATCTTGATAACATCATGCGGAGTGAAATAAGTGAATCAGAAAAAAACAAGAACTGCAGGATTCCACACATTGGAGGGACATAAAAGCGAGACTAAGAGACATGGACAGGAGTGTGGTGGTTACGGGGGGTGGGAGGAGGAAAGGAGAGAGAGGGGAAGGTGGAGGGGAGGGATACAAAGAAAACTGGATAGAGGGTGATGGAGGATGATCTCTCTTTGGGTGATGGGTATGCAACAGAACTAAATGACAAGATAACCTGGAAATGTTTTCTTTGAATATATGTAGCCTGATTTATTGATGTCACCCCATTAAAATAAAAATTTATTCATAAAAAATATATATATATATATAACCAAGGTCACATAACACTTAAATCTTTAAACATGAACCCCTTTCTCATCTTTTTATTTTGACACATAGGTGCTTACTGGTATACCATGTTTCTCTCATATAGTAAGGGTTATAATAATATTTATTGCTGCAGTAATTTCCCACACTCATATTTGAAAATGTTTTCCCTTATATTCAAAAGTATTCTAATGCTTCCATCAAAAAGCATAAAACCATTCTGTGAAAATTATGTTCCTCAGGAGTCCTTTTTTGGCTAAGAATTCCCAAATCCTCACTCCACTTTGGGGACATATAATACATCTCTGAGACTAACACAAGTTCAGTATAAAAAGTACTTTCTTCCTTCTCTAAACAGTTTAAAGTTACAGCTTCTATGTGACTCATCTGTGATAATCTGGAGCCAATGTGAGTTTGAATAAGAGGATGAATCAATGAATGCTTTGGATGTGACTGGTTTAGTATTATTGATCAACTGTTAACTTCAGATACTTAGGTTTCCTCACTGTCCACTGTCTTGATACTCTTGATCCATTTCCAAAGCTGATCAACAGATATTACTATTTAAGTATGAATGATGAATTTATGCCACTTTCATAAACGTCGTGTAATATAAACACATATTTTGTACATCAAATTGCAATTCAAAAAAGGTCTTAAATTAAGATCCACACAATTCGCTTTGAGAACCACCATAACATCCAGTTCACTTCCGATGCAGTCATTTACAAAGCAACCTACAGACTCCACAATTTGTGTGTCTGGGATTCACCTCAATAACCTATAGAAGAATGCAAACATGCCTAAAGGGACACGAGGTGCACTCACATCTTCCTAACGAGTGAGCACTAGTCATGATTATGAAGTTTCAGAGATCCTTTGGACTTTGTTTTACCCACTCTACTTATAATCAGTTTCAGTTTTTAATTTGATTTTGAAGTTGTAGTTAATCAAAAGATATTTTACATTTAGTACCACATTTTCATTTCCTTCCAGCTAACACTGCAATAACTGGAGTTTCAGCAACTTATTCCTCATTAAATGCCCATTAGAAACACCTTCTCCTCTGTATGTTTTGGATGATAGCTTGTATTTCTGATCCCTTTTGCCATTTTATAGTACTTACAATTTTTTATTGATAATAATACTTTGGTTCCTTTTTGTATGAAAGTTGAATTTTTATTTTTCTCATTTTTGTTTTCATTGTCAACATTCCAGGTTGAGTTATGTAAATGCTCCTTGGAAAATATATAAACATTACATCAAAATCGAAAAGTAGGAAAAATTGTATTCCAATAAAACAACACTAATACATGTAATATTCCAATTTACTTTTACTAGGCCTTAAAGCATGCTAGGGGGAAAAAACCCCAAAAAACAAAATACCCTTTTCTAAAGAAATTATCAGCCTGACCAGGTGGTACCGCAGTGGATGGGACGTTGGACTGGGATGCAGAGGACCCAGGTTCAAGACCGTGAGGTTGTCAGCTTGAGCGTGGGCTCATCTGGTTTGAGCAAAGCTTACCAGCTTGGACCCAAGGTCTCTGGCTCGAGCAAGGGGTTACTGGGTCTGCTGAAGGCCCACAGTCAAGGCACGTATGAGAGGGCAGTCAATGAACAACTAAGGTGTCCCAACGAAAAACTGATGATTGATGCTAATCATTTTTCTCTGTTCCTGTCTGTCTATCCCTCTCTCTGACTCTCTCTCTGTCTCTGTAAAAACAAAACAAAACAAAACAATCTATGTAGTTTAAAATATGAATGATTAATTTAGCCCAACAGTCAACATTTTAATAAAATATACTTATCATTCTTAATAAAATACTTAAAGAGTAAAAAATACCTAGAATAAACAAAGCATTTTAAGAGAATATGTGATATGTTTAAAACAATCAACACACTCTTTTCCTTGGGGGTCAATATTCAGAAAAAGAAGGTCATTTGCGCTTATTGACAATATAGTAATTCTTGGCAAGTTGGATATTTTTCCCTTTTTAAATTTTTAGAAATTTAGTATTGAAGACCTGCCAGATTGGCAGCACTGGAAACCTAAGTTACTTCACAGAATTGGCTCTCACTATCACTGGGTTTCACAGTTTGGGGGTGTAGATTTTGGTGAATTTTTCCCCCTCTTTTAATTACTTTTCCTCTATAGCACAGCCATTAAATAATCAGAGAAACCACTGGAAAAGTGATTGACCTACTCCATCCCTGGTGGGAAATAATACTGACTTCTTAGTAGTATGGGAGAGAAATTTGAATGGAGAAAAAGGATAATGGAGGCAAGGGGGAAAAGAAAAAAGAAGAAAAAGGAATGGTTATAGATCATGTAGTCCTGATTGTTAACATCATTTAACAAGCTGTCTGCATGTTTTCCAACCCCACATGAGTAAGACACAGGAAATACCTGAGCTTCACAGAAGATCCTGCTTATTCCCAGAGGTAGAACTACAGACACTTTGACTTTAATGGTTAAAGGACTCTTGGGCTGAAATACAACTCAGAGCTAATGTTTGCATCCTTTCTAACACATGCTTCCCTGGTGATCATCTTCCAGGGACAAGAAACTTTATATCCCCTAAGCAAGTTCATTGGAGAGATAAATATTCTTTTTATTGAGTTACAATGTCTTTTGTTTTTAACTTGGACTCTAAATGCAATGGTAGTCATTGGACCTAATTCTGCTCTTTAGGTCCAGTTCCTTCGAAACTTACTTTATGTTAGGGTTTAGACTGTCTTTCTCTTTCGAGTCAAGTCAAAGCTAATAAGGAAATAATCAATCCTGTAAATAATTGTTAATTCTGTCTCCAGGTCTGTCTCCAAATGACCCTAAGCTAAAAGAGAGTTTTTCATGTCAGCCTTATCTAAACCAGGGATTTAAGGTTTGTTTTGAAGCTGATGAACACATTCATATTTGCTTATTTTTCATTCTGAAAATATGTATCACTATGTTTTTAAGTGTCCTTTGAGTACTTTTCATCCTGGAGAACATTTGCAGACCATCTCCAAAATATGAACAAAACATAATTGTAAGCATTTTATTATTAAAGGGACATTCTCAAAAAAAATAAAAATCTTGGATTCCACAAGAAAATTAGAAATTTTCTTTTCTTCTTTTTAAGATGTTTATTGTATTGATTTTAAAGAGAAAGAGAGAGAGAGAGAAAAGGAGAGAGGGAGAGACAGAAACACCTATCTGTTCTTGTACGTGTCCTGACTGAGGATTGAACCAGCAACCTCTGCACTTCAGAACCAATTGAGCTGTCCAGCCAGGGAGAAATTAAAAATTTTCAATTTACAGTTCTAAACTTAGGAAACACCGAAATAACTTTGTGCTGATCATATCTAACAAACACATTACAGGCCTTGATCTGAACAGAAAAGCCCCTTTTTCTAAGATTGTAATAAGCACTACCACACAGAACCATCTCAAATGACATTTTCTTATCAACATAAGGTCAAACCAAAATAAGCACATACATTAGTTAAATAGAAAATTAACAGAAACCATTGAAAATGAACTTCTGTTTGCACTCAGGGAAGGGCACAGAAGGGTGGGGCATTTAACCAAATAAAGGCTTACTTTCCAATGTCTAAACTATTAACATATGCACTATTTATGATATAAAAAAGTGTCATAGTCAATAATCTACTGCAAAATGATACACATGACAGTTGCAGATTTTTGCCCTGTAATATGTTGCTAGTGATTAAAAGATTCAGGAGAGTGACAAACATTAATGAATTTTGCATGGCATAAACAGTGAACTGCTCTTTCTAGAACAAAGGCTGAAATAGAATTGTGACGGGGAGGAGATTAGATAATGCATACAATAAGCTATCTCTGTTTGTTGATTCAGACACCAATTGAAACCAGTTGTTTAAATGCGAGCATTCCTAGATGCCTTCTTTCCTATGAAATTCATATTGCTCAGTAAAGAAACTTGGCATTACAGATTCCATTTCTCTAGAGACCCTCTTGGAAAAGAAAGCAAAAGTTGGAAGTGAAGCATTCTAAATGAAAGACATTTTCTGTAGCTTCCCCAGGTAATGGCACTTAATCTTTTTTTTTTAATTTTTTTTTTATTTTAATTCATTGTGTTAACATGAGTTCAAATGTACCACTTAATATAACATCCTCATCCCCCACCCTTGTGTTCCCCATTACATTTCTTTTGTCCCCTTTCCCTAACTCTCTTCCCCACTCCCCTCTGGGATTTCCTGTCCTGTTATCTGTATCTCTGTATTATGTATATATAGTTTCACTAATCCCTTCACCTTCTCTAATCCCATCCCTTTATTCCCCTTCCTTCTGACAGCTGTCCCCCTGCTCCCTGCAACCCCGCCTCTGTCTTTATTCCATTTCTCAGTTTACTTTGTTCATTAGATTCCACATATAAGTGAGATCGTATGATATTTTTCTTTTTCTGCCCGGCTTATTTCACTTAGCATAATGATCTCCAGGTCCATCCATGCCATGGCAAAAGGTAAGATTCACTCCACCTAAGGCTATCCACAAATGCCTATGAGACTGCTTATAAGGCAGCGTGACTCCAATTCTGTTCAGGTTCTCCAAGCATGGCATGAATACAAACCTTTGCACTGGAGAGACAGCCAACTTTAAATATTGGTCTGAACACTCACACTTTTTGGAAGCACGAGAACCAGGATGATGCAATTTCACTCCATTTTACAATAACCTATGTCAAGTTAATTGAGCAAAAAATTAAACTGGTGGCTAAAGTGGCTAAATAGAACCATTTGATTTTCTTGAATTCACAAGATACTTTTAAGGTGACCAATCATTCTCCTTTAGGGAGGACAGTCCTTTTTTTGTAAGTTCTATCCTCCCTCGAAAAGTGTCCTCCTACATGTCCTCCTTTTTGATATTGGAAGACTAACCTGTAAATGTTTATATTCGATCAATGCAGAGTCGATCCACTGTGTGTGATGTGACATATTTGTATCTAAATTACAATTATTATTAAAAATTAATAGGCATGTAAGCATAATGACAATATAAAATATTATATAAATGTTTTTATTATGCATTTATCGTATTATAGTATATTATTGTTGCAATGAATAAAATGTTTCTTTTATTTACAATATTGTTTTCTTCAATTTTATTTTTGTCCTCTTTTTCATTGAAAAGGGTTGAGGTCACCTTAGATCCTTTGATTCCATTGTTTCAAAAACACTGAACAAAACAAACATAAAACATTTTCCTGACTTGAAGTGTACCCCTTCCTGATATTATGGGCAGGAAAGGTTGAGATAAAGTTAACTCTTTGTAATGTGTTGTATAAAGTCGTATATGTGGGAGATTTTCAAATTAGTAATATAATAGTTTTTTAGAGTAGTTTCTCTCTTTAGATTATTTAAAACCTTAATTTTCTATGGATAATATATTTATAATTCCGTTTGATTTATATGTAGAATGTACTGTAAAAATAAGGAATTTAAGATGTGGTTAAAATGCAATCTATATTCTGCTTTAAAATCTTTTCCTTTATTGTTTTGTGTGTTTTTTGTTTTTGTTTTTTTGGAGTGTAAGTTAATTCAACTTACAGACAAGAGAAAAAATAAATTTCCATCTTTTGAATACCTCTATGAAAAACCACCCAATTACCCTCTCTACATAAGAAGTCTTTTAACTGAAGTGAATGGAAGAGTTCTTGTGTGTCTTGCCTACACTGACCTATCTTATTTTTCTAACTGGCAAGAAAAAGTATCAGAATCATAAATCCAGGAAGAAAAAAAATATATACCAGTGCCCCCTCAGAAGCACTTTGATATGACTCTAGTACAAACAAATTACTGAGATCAGATCAAAATCTCATCTAGACAACAGAAACTATGCAAAACAAGTACTCAGAAATAAAATGGAAGCAAATATTATAAAAATAAGGAAATGAGTTTCCAGAAAAATTCAGTAAACCCCCAAACATACATAAACTAATTCCTTACTTCATCCGAAGGTCCTGTTTGCCTCTGGCATAGGAGATATTGATCATTACTTCAGTATATCAGGCACTTTTTTCTAAACTGAACCTTCTAAGTTTCCAACACAAATGAAACAGATATATCTGAAGTTAGAATATATTTCCAAAAGGAAGTTCAGTTGAGTTTTTCATTTTAGTTGGTGTATAACTCATACAAAATACAAAGTATTGTAAACAAAGCAAATTTATTCCTATGAAACAAATTATAAAATATGACAATCTTCTTGGGAAGCCACTTACCTGATTCAGACAACTTTACCATAGTCTTTACATCACTGGACCTTAAATATCTTCCCCTACGTATCTTAGTTTACGTTCAAATAGCCATCTGTTTTTTAAGTAACCAGTGAACATAACCAATCATGTGGAAGCTATTGACTTGTATAGCTATACATAGTAAATATTACACAAACCAAGGAACAGTGGTAAATTTATGACAAATGTCATTGTGTTTTATTTTAAATGTATAATAATATACCAAAATGATTGCCATTATTCTTTAAAGAACACAATTGTTTCCCAAAGTAATATTTGACACTATATATATATACACACACACATATTTATACCAAATGCATCATATGGTAAATTGATTTGATTTTATAAGTTATTTCTCTCATAAAAGCTAGAGTAAGGGAGAATGCACTCCATCAAAATTAAAAACTTAGGGGATGAAAACATTTTTAAAAAAGACAAAAACATGGAAAATGCATTTGAATTAGTGGTCCAAAAAAATAATAAATAAATAAAAGAAAGAAAGAAATCTAGTGAGAAAGACCAGGTTGGAATAAGAAATTTATTCTGGAAGAGCTATATAGGTGATCTTAGTATATCTGAACCATAATTAGAAAGTTTACAGCTTGGATCAATTATGAGTAATCAATTCTCTCAGTTGCATTGGCCAATATGTGTGTGAACTCATTATCTATAACATAAATAGAATGGCATCTATCTCTAATACAGACTAAAAGCAGCTACTGAGACAGGGCCCGTTGAATGACTATGAATATGTGTGTCAATACAGTGAAGTGCCCTACAAGATACCCAGCATTTTACGAGGTCAGATTTTTTTTTTTTCAATGTGGGAGGAGGAGACTGGGCATCATGGCTGAGCATGTTTGCTGGAGTGCTGACAAGATGCCTTGGCCAAAGTGTTACATCCCATTCCCTTAACTTTTCCCTAGTTCCCAAATTTATTTCTTTCTTTCCCAGAGAGATTCATTGAGCAGTTAAAGATCATGCTTAATAGCCCTCTGATATAAGGAAAAGATTATATTTAACGGATTTAAATATCCCTTTTCCTATCATGCTTAACATTTCACAATTCAGCAGCTTAATTGGTTTGCAGTTACACAGAAAAAGAAAAAAAAAAAGAATCTCTGAATTTTATATGTAGTACTTTTTTGCCCCCTACTGGAAAATGTCAGCCTGGAAGCCTAAGAATTCTAATTTTAAAGTATTTTCTGATTGATTTTTCCTCTAAGGCAGCTCACAGACACATATCTACTTCAAATAAAAATAAAAGGTAGTAAAATGTTGTAAAAGTTTTAATATCATTAGTTATGAATTTAATTTTTTAATTAAAAAAATTTTTTTCCATTGATTTGAAAGGGGGGAGTGGGAGAGAGAAGCATCAACTCATCATCCCCCTTAGTTGTACGTTCATTAGTTGCTTCTGGTATGTACCCTGACCAGGGAATCGAACCCACAACCTCAACACAAGAATGATGCTTTATCCACTGAGCAACCAGCCAGGGCCAAGTTATGACTTTTAGAAATCCAATTTATAGAAAAAAAAGAAAAGAAAACCCTCAGGAATGCAAAAGTCTATTTTCTGATTGCATAGTAAAAGTAAATCCACCATATCAAGTTGAAAACTTATAGAATTCTTTGTAAGTAGAGCTTAAGGGGAGCTTAATATTCAACTGGATTTGTAAAGATTATAAAAGGGGTACATTTTATGCTTTTAAATATTATTCATGACTTATTGGGGATCAAAAATAATTCTCCTAAGAAAGTATTTCAATATATTTATTTTTGGAAGCACACATGCCATTATTCTTCAGAAATATTCTTCAACATAGATCACCTGGGTTCTCTGGATCCTCTTTCCATCATTTTTTCTCCAGCAGCAAATTATTAACATCCTCTCTTATTGGGATGGTGACCATCACTATTTCTTGGGTATGCTTTTTAGTTTTTATGGGCCAAGACCTCTGAACATTTCTGTAAAACAAATATAGCGAATCACAAATCAAAATCCACACAATGATTTATGTTCTCCCTAGACTAACATTCTTTTTTCATCAAATCCCAGTGATTGTGAGGTTGATAATGAGGATGATCGGCTCTCAAACAAAACAGAGGTCATATTTCGCAAGGTACAGTGCTGGGACATGCCTCTCTGACTGTTCATACCTCTTCAGGTCTTTCGGACGAGCACCCATTTCCTCCTGGGTGTCAAGGACCTTTGTAGATAGCTCCTCAGTCATAAACAACATGGAGCATTTTACTCAGCGACCTTAATCTTTCAAATGACAGGTCACTTCCATGGTGAGGAAAATGTCTTCCTATCCACCCATCCAGTGGAGAATGACTCACAAGGACAGGCAGGGAACCTTGTAAGGAGAGGTGACTTTTGCTTTCTGAAAGCTCCCCTTTGACACTGAATGTATTCAAAGGCAAGTTCTTAGCTTAATACCAAGACAAATGCTGTGCTCCAAAGGCACTAAGCAGACAGCTGTGATCAGAATGTCATTTTCAGCTTCTTGGCCCTTGACTTCAGAGTACAGAGGGTTCCACAGTTCAGAAGGGTGAGCGCTGCATGGATTTCTTTCATGCTTAGTGTTCTTCCACATTTTTTCATGCAAAGACAGAGCTATCCAGGTGAGACAGAGGAGCATTATTATCTTTGATAATAATCTTTGAAACCCAAATTGAAAACATATGCTCCCGTACAGCAACTATCCCTTCCTGGTAAATGGCATCCTGGTGGGGGCAGGGAGAGGGTAGAAATATAGATTCATTTCATAGAATGTCTGAGAAGGGTCTTGAATCAGTACAGTCCAAAAGTGAACGTCTTAGGTTTAACTGAAGTATGAATAAGCTCAGCTCAGTGCCTATCCTGCCCCACATCTAGCTACAAAAAAGTAAGATTCACTGTAAACCAATTTTGAAAGCATCGAAAGACCAGCATTGTCTCAAAATTATCTCCCAGACTTTCTCACTCCATCCTCTAGGGAGTTGACTGGCATATAACTTGTAAAGAGAAAATTAGTTACAATGAAAGGTCATATGAGTTTTCTCAGACTTTTCTCCTGATTTGTCTGCATAAGTATCTCCTCATTGTTCACTGGTTTGATTTTAAGAAAAAGGAATGTAGCCTGGTATGATGCCATTAAATCAAATCACTTGCCCACCTACGACCATGGTTAAAATAAATTTATTAAGACATGAGGAATTTTTACAATATCTCTATATAGGTCAACTGATTTAGTTATCTGTAAACAGAGGGAAATTTTGTAGTTCACTATGTCTTTTCTCAGAATCTTCTAAGCCTATTTTCTAGAATTTGGGATACAGAACTCTTAAGTCTTCAGTGGACTCAAGAATGTTATCACACTTCAAATGGTCCCTGCGAAGAGTTTTAGCCTACCTGCAAATAAAGGGAAGAGAAACTTCCACACTCACAAAAGAAGTCTTTGTTCACCCTCATAAGAATATACTGAGAGAGCCATCTACTTTCCTTCTCTCTAAACACATCCACGACAGGTCAGAAGGTGCCTTGAAACACTGAGCCATGACCATTCATGTGCAATAGCCAGTAGAAAGGAGGCACATCTGGGCATCAACCCATCCACTGCTTTGGGATATCTCATACAGATAACATAGGTTTCAGAAAGCCTTTGTGGAGTGAAGCTCAATGCCAATGTTTCATAAGTATGTAGTATCCTCAGTCAGTAACACAGACCCCTGCACGTCAGTCAGCTTAGCTCCAAAGCTGAAACTCAGCCCTCCACCCAGGTCACAGATCAGCTGAAATGGTTGCTTTTCCAAAGGCCTTTTCTCATACCGGCTAAAACTCACCCTCTTAACAATCCAAGTTCTGGATCTCCAAAAAGGCAAACTCTTGGACACTTATTCATCTAATCATTTTGTTTAATTAGTACACAGAGAATTTCATGGAACTCATATTTTATATTTACTGGGCACACAACGTTTTTACAAAGTAGGCTTAGGGAAACAATGAAACATTTGCCTTTTTAAATGAAGTAATGACAGTGATGTAACACCATGTTCTCTTTTGTTTGCTTTTGCCTTGCCTTCCAGAAAATTTAGTGCAGAAACTTTGTTCCCTATGGTGACTAGATTTTCTGGTGCAGAAATTTTTGTGCAAGTACCTTCTTCATTGTTTGAGTGAAGTGTCATGCAGGGCTTGACACATAGTAGCTGCTAAATAAAAATTGGTTTTCTTCTTTCTTTCATTTAGACTTTGAGCAACATAAATAGCCTCTAAATTTTATTTTCATTATGAATAAAGTAAAATTGAGAATAGTGGCGATACAATGGGTTATTGGAATGATGTAGTGAAATATTTAATTTCAAAATAAAAAAGTAAAATAAAATAAGGATTTAGTGAATTAGTACATGTAAAATGCATGCAAATAAAAAAATAGCAAAATATACGTCAGCTACTGTTATTGCTGCTTTTGTCTTACTACTAAATTTCTCTGTTCTAATGGTGGGACCGTGTCTCTTATAACCTACTGCTTATCCATCTAATAGGTGAATAGCATGGGTATAAATTAATGATATGTAAACATATCTAATACAAAAAAAAATAAAAAAATATCAACCAGGCCCTTTGGTTCAGTGTGTAGAGCATAGCCTTGGAGTGCGGACATCCCAGGTTCCATCCTCAATCAGGGCACACATGAGAAAAACCATCTGCTTCTCTTCCCCTCCTTTTTCTCCTTCTCTCTTCTCCTCTCACAGCCAGTGGTTTGATTAGTTCCAGCGTCAACCTGGACACTGAGAGCAGCTCAGTTGATTTAAGATTGGCCCCAAATGGGGTTTGCAGGTAGATTCCTATTGGGGCACATGCAGAAGTCTGTCTCTATCTCCCCTCGTTTACTTTAAAAAAATAATATCTAACACTGGCCAGAAAGCTCGGTTGGTTAGACTGTCCTCCCTATACACAGAGGTTGTGGGTTTGATCCCCCGTCAGGGCACCTACAGAAACAGATTGATCCCTCTCTCTCTCTCTCTCTCTCTCTCTGTCTCTCCCTCCCTCCCTCTCTCTTTTTGGAGAAGTGACAGTGAGACCCAGGATATGGGCTGTGATTAACAACAGGGACTTCAGAGGCCATCTGGCTCCCATGCCTTTCAGGGCCACTTGACTCAGCAACAGTTTGCACTGATGTAACGTTGGCACCATGCCACAATTGTCTACCACTCTGGCACTGCTAGGATAGGAATGGAATGAGGAATACAGCATTGCAGCATGTCTTATATTGCTCCGGCTCCTCATGTCTTCTTCACCCTGGGAATCTCACCACCTAAACCATCCCTTAAGGAACAAGTCAGTTTATCCTGTCTTTTATTTCACTTGCCCATGGAGATAAATCAGCAAATATATTGCTGTGAGAGATGTCGGAGAGCTTACTGCCTATGTTTTCTTCTAAGATACTTATGGTTTCATGGCTTACATTTAAGTCTTTTATCCATTTTGAGTTTATTTTTGTGAATGGTGTAAGTTGGTGGTCTAGTTTCATTTTTTTGCAGGTAGCTGTACAATTTTCCCAACACCATTTATTAAAGAGGCTGTCTTTATTCCATTGTATGCTCTTACCTCTTTTGTCAAATATCAGTTGTCTGTAGAGCTGTGGGTTTATTTCTGGGTTCTCTGTTCTGTTCCATTGATCTATATGCCTGTTCTTATGCCAGTACCAGGCTGTTTTGAGTACAATGGCCTTGTAGTATAACTTGATATCCAGAAGATGATACCTCCCACTTTATTCTTCCTTTTCAAGATTGCTGAGGCTATTCGTGTTCTCTTTTGGTTCCATATAAAGTTTTGGAATATGTGTTCCATATCCTTGAAGTAAGTCATTAGTATTTTAATCGGTATTGCATTGAATTTATAAATTGCTTTGGGTAATGCAGACATTTTAATGATGTTTATTCTTCCTAACCATGAGCACGGTATATGCTTCCACTTGTTTGTATCTTCCCTGATTTCTTTTATCAATGTTTTATAATTTTCTGAGTACAAGTCTTTAATCTCCCTGGTTAAATTTATTCCTAGGTACTTTATTTTTTTGGTTGCAATGGTAAAGGAGAGTGCTTCCTTAATTTCTCTTTCTGACAGTTCATTGTTAGTGTATAAAAATGCCTCTGATTTCTGAGTATTAATTTTATATCCTGCCACCTTGCAGAATTCATTTATCAGGTCTAGTAGTTTTTTGACTGAGACTTTAGGGTTTTCTATATACAATATCATAAACAGGATAAACAAATGGGACTATATCAAACTAAAAAGCTTCTTCACAGCTAAAGACAATAAGAACAGAATAAAAAGACAAACTATACAATGGGGGAATATATTTGACAATACATCTGATAAGGGGTTAATTACCAAAATTTATAAAGAACTTATAAAACTCAATACCAGGAAGACAAGCAATCCAATCCAAAAATGGGCAAAAGAAATGAATAGACACTTCTCCAAAAAGGACACACAGATGGCCAATAGGCATATGAAAAAATACTCAACATCACTAATCATTAGAGAAATGCAAATTAAAACCACAATGAGATATCACCTCACACCAGTCAGAATGGCACTCATCAACAAAACAACAAAGAATAAGTGCTGGCAAGGATGTGGAGAAAAGGGAACCCTCCTGCACTGCTGGTGGGAATGCAGACTGGTGCAGCCACTGTGGAAAACAGTATGGAGATTTCTCAAGAAATTAAAAATTGAACTGCCTTTCGACCCAGCTATACCACTTTTAGGAATATACCCAAGAACACCATAGCACTGTTTGAAAAGAAGAAATGCACCCCCATGTTTATGGAAGCATTGTTCACAATAGCGAAGATCTGGAAACAGCCCAAGTGTCCGTCAGTGGACGAGTGGATTAAGAAGCTTTGGTATATATATACTATGGAATACTACTCAGCCATAAGAAATGATGACATTGGATCATTTACAACATGGATGGAACTTGGTAACATTATACTGAGTGAAATAAGTAAATCAGAAAAAACTAAGAACTGTATGATTCCATACAGAGGTGGAACATAAAAATGAGACTCAGAGACACGTACAAGAGTGTGGGGGTTATGGGGATGGGGGTTGGGGTAGGGGAGGAGCACAAAGAAAACTAGTTAGAAGGTAACAGAAGACAATTGGACTTTGGGTGATGGGAATGCAGCATAATCAAATGTCAAAATAACATAGAGATGTTTTTTCTGAACATATGTACCCTGATTTATCAATGTCACCCCATTAAAATTAATTTTAAAAATAAATAAATAAACCTTTTCTTAAAAAAAAGGAACAAGTCAGCTCTAACACTCTAACATCAGTTTTTAAAAAGAGATATACAATAATGTGTTATAATTGTAAAGAAGAAAACAATAAAAGCAGACTTCCTGAGCTTTAGGGAAAAAAATTTAAAAGCCATTTTTTTTTTATTCATTTTAGAAAGGAGAGAGAGGGAGAGAGAGAGAGAGAGAGAGAGAGAGAGAGAAGGGGGGAGGAGCAGGAAGCATCAACTCCCATATGTGCCTTGACCAGGCAAGCCCAGGGTTTTGAACCGGCGACCTCAGCATTTCCAGGTCAACGCTTTACCCACTGCGCCACCACAGGTCAGGCAAAAGCCATTTTAAATTACTGAGATGGCAATCAAAAACTTTTATGAGTACATATAGGTATGTTTTATGGACTAAAGACATCCATAATAAATCTTTGTGGGAAAACATTCCTTGGAGATCCTGGGAAGGTGAAAAGTTGACCTGGGGCATGCAGGTATATTGTTCATGCCCAAGAGCAAGCAGGAAAAAAAAATGCATTTCTAGGTGTCACCTCAGCTGTTCCACTAATGAGCTACAGAAAACAGAAGGAGGGAGAAGCTTTGGGAGAGCAAGACATTAATGTTATTGCTTTATTTGTCTTGTTTACCAAGTAGATGAAGATATGAATGGACAAATGAATTCATTTGTCCCTTCTTTGAGACTTCAGATATTTTTCTCTTCCTATGCCTTGCTCATTTCATGTTATTTTCCATGATGCTGAAAACAATAGTTAATTAAAACTCCTAGTTTCATTGCATTTGCAACTGAATGTCTGCGTATACTGAAAAAACAAATTACAATTAGAAAACAAAAAAGCATATGGGTGTATCCTAACAATCAGTCTAAATATTCAATAGTTGAAGGGTTGCTTCTTTCTTGCCCAACACTCACCAAAGTCTTCATGTAGTTTTTTATTGAGTTTATTGGGGTGACATTGGTTAATAAAACTATACAGGTTTTAAGTGCACAGTTCTATGATACATCATCTGTATGTTGCATTGTGTGTTCACCACCCTCTACCTTACTCCACCTCTCCCCAACACACTTTCCCTCCTGTAATCTACACTCTGTTGTGGGTGGCTATAAGGATTTTTTTCTTTGTTTAATCCCTTCATCTTTTTCACCCAGCCACCCAATCTCCATCCCCTCTGGTAGCTGTCAGTTTATTCTCTATATCTAGGAGTTTGTATCTACTTTGTTAGTTTATTTTGTTCATTAGATTCCATATATAAGTAAAATCATATGGTACTTGTCTTTCCCTGACTGGCTTATTCCACTTAGCATAATACTCTCCAAGTCCATCCATGCTGTCACAAAAGGTAAGATTTCCTTGTTTTTATGTCTGAGTAGTATTCCATTGTAAATATACCACAGATTTTTTTTTTTTTTTTTTTTTTTTTTTTACAGAGACAGAGAGTCAGAGAGAGGGATAGACAGGGACAGACAGACAGGAACGGAGAGAGATGAGAAGCATCAATCATTAGTTTTTCATTGCGCATTGCAACACCTTAGTTGTTCATTGATTGCTTTCTCATATGTGCCTTGACCGGGGTCTTTCAGCAGACCAAGTAACCCCTTGCTGGAGCCAGTGACCTTGGGTTCAAGCTGGTGGGCCTTTTTTTTTTTTTTTTTTTTTTTTGCTCAAACCAGGTGAGCTCGCGCTCAAGCTGGCGACCTCGAGGTCTCGAACCTGGGTCTTCTGCATCCCAGTCCGATGCTCTATCCACTGCACAACCACCTGGTCAGGCCACCACAGCTTTTTTATCTACCTCAGCTCCCAATGGGCACTTGGACTACTTTCCAATCTTGGCTATTATAAATAATGCTGCAATGAACATAGAGGTGTTTATATTCTTTCTAATTAGTGTTTCAGGTTTCTTCAGATATATCCCCAGAAGTGGAATTGCTGGGTCATAAGGAAGTTCCATTTTTAATTTTTTGAGGTAACTTCATGCCACTTTTGTAAGGCCGGTGGCCGTGGCCATGCAGATTCGCACTGAATTCGGACAGATGGTAAAGGAACTGTAAAGCCAAAAAATGGTGGGCAATTCTGTTTATTAAAGTCTGGCAATGGCAGATGAGCAAATAGGCAGGGAGGAAAAACCTCTTCTCCAACAAACAAAAGAAAACAATGTCCCCTCACAATGGTGGCAGGCAGTCCACAATCTACAATCTACAGCCCTGAAGGCAAGTACCTACAGCTTTACATACACTATACATACGAAGTGCTGCCCTGTGCTCATGCACCAATCAGGCAAAGCATAAGCGAGCAGACTTAACACACTTGTGTGCCCACTAGCTTTCCAATCAGCATTCCTATATTGAATTTTATAAATAAGACTATCATCATTGTTCCCTACAATTGTTATATGAAGAAACACATAAGGAAATAGAAAATGAATAAAATAAAGGAATAATAAGAAAAGAATAAATTAAAATGAACTTCTCAAATTTGTATTTTTTATCTGAAATGCCATGCCTCTTCCACGGACCCTTAGACCTTTCTTATAGTCCCTTACTTTACCAGCTACCTTCTGGTGCTTTCTTCCTTGTGACCCCAAATCTCTTAGACATTCACTAAGTCATTTACAAATATTAACTAAAATTAGAAGAATCAGGTACTTAATGAAAAAGCAAACACTGGTACCTTCATTTCTAACTCATAATTTCATCTTAAAGGAGGCTCTATCTTACCATGATTTCTAGATTATTCCTTTCTCTTTGGAAGAAACAGTGATGTGGTTAAACTATTCCTTTAAAAAAATAAAATAACTATGGCTTATTTCAAAAATAAAACATGAATAACGGAAATAAATTTTGATTTCTTTTGACTGCACAAATTATTTCAAAAGCTAACAGCTCTGCACATTTTAAAATAGATTCAATCATTTCAAATTCAATCACAAATTTTCTACCCCATAATAATTTCTAATCATTTCACAGTGCACACACACTCGCATCTAAATGCCTTCTTCCACATGTCAAAATAAAATTCATATCTATTACCACACCTCTGAACCATCAAATCATTTGAAATGAAGATCATAAAATGAAGATATATGGAAATGGTGTGTAATACCAATAGCAAGACTTATTCAGGAGAGATGAGTAAGCCAAACTCTAATATTAAACTTCTAGCACTCAACAGTATTTTTCCTTTGAAATAAATTATTTTTAACTTTCTAAATCACTTGTAATATTTACAACTTAAACCAAACTTTGCTTAAAAGAAAATAGCCCAGGTTTGTACTGAACACAATATCATCTTTAGAATTATCTATAGGGTACCCCATTAACATCATTATTCATGTCCCTCATTCTATTTATAAGTATATTGAAATAATTCATGCAGAAGCTCAGATTATAGGAAAAAAATAATCTACCGCACACAAGTAATTTACTAGTACATAACTAGTAAACTGTATTAAGACTGAATCATCTATATATACTTACATCTCACCAGTAGATGACAGCAATTTAAAAATAAATGACTTCTTTTATATTTCTCCATTTCAGGTTCTCCAGCCCTACACACACATGAAAACAAACACAGACAAATTCTATGTACACACACTCATACACATCTACACTCATTTAATATACACTTTCATACACACCTACACGTACACACACCTAGACTCACACACATGCACACTTACACAAAGCCATGCAGGTGAGAACCATGTAAATAGTTTAATAAACATGATATGATAGGACTCTTCTTTAATACACCTTTATTCTGGGCCCTGACTCATTGAACAGAAACATATCTTCTGAGCCCTGCACACACCTGTGAATGAGCTACTAAAAAACAAGAGGCCTCATGACCCAAGTCATGTCCAAGACAGAAAGCAGTGACATGTATGGTGTGCTTGACCCCATTGTGATAATTACCCATGCTAAATTAGCAATTGTCCAGCTAGCACAGTAACAGTCTAGTCTCTTCTACCTGAGGATAAAGTTTGCTTAGAGAAGACTATTCCATTCTCCCCAAATAACCATTTTACTCTTTTTTTTCTTTTAGCTGGGATGCCTTTTCCAAATACATCCTCTCCTGTACTTCCTAATTAGCTACATACACACATTAAAGGATGCTGAAGGCGTAAGCAGCCCTTCAATGGCAAGGGTCAATCAAATTCTAAAAAACAACACACAAGTTAGGAAGTTGTCCCATCCTAAGTGGGGCTAACCATCCTATGGATCACGCAGAAAGACAAGACCTCACTGGATAGGACTTCAGGAAGAACCCAGTATAGACATCTCCTTACTCCTTCCCCTATCTGCTCCCCATTTGATTATTCCTATCTTTAAGTAATCCTGACCATGCTGTTTCTCTGTCCCCTCTTCTCTAGTACATCCCTCTTTGTCTTACAAGCTCAACCACTTCCAACTCTTGCATGAAAGGGCAGCAATATTTTTATCTAGCTTGTCCATCTTAGAGTGGCTCTGTTAAGGGGAATGCTGAGAGCAACTTCCTTCACCAGAACTAGCTTTGCCTTTCATAACTTAGAACATTTTCTAAGTTAGATTCCTTCCATCCATTCATTCCAAAATGTCCTTGAACTTACACACATTTCTATTAAACGTGTGTTATTTGAATGAATAAAATTTCTCAAAATATCTTAAATAGACATCAACTGTGAAAATCTTTCCTCTTCTTTTCATCAGTATGATAATATTTGAGGAATCATTTGTATTCTGATTCAATGAAATATTATTTGTGATTTTTTAATTATAACAACCTAAGTTTGATCTAGAATTTGTTCTTTCCCTTTTAAGTTCCCCAAGCCCCCAATCCAGAAGTGATATGATAGGGCTCGTATCATGCTGCCTGTTCCTCTCAAAAATTATTAGCCAGCCTACATTCTGATGGTGTCAATAAGAAAAGGTGATAGAATTTGATGCTTTAATAGTGATGCAGGGAATTGCAGGGAATTATGAAGTCTTCTTAGAGAATGCTATTCTTTTTCCCCTTCTGAGTAAATTTCAGTATCTTTATTTAGGAATCAGAGAAGACACTTTCCTGATAAACTTGATAAGTGGGTAAGCAAAAACAAAGGAACATAGTAATGATCAAACTTTCAGACTTATGGAATTACAGGCAGACTGTATGCTTGCTGGCCCCATTCTCTAAAATAATGTTTTCAAAATAATATACTCTACAGCTGTATTAATCTTCTGTATGAATCATCATTCTATCATTTATCTTTTCCAGAAGGCATTTTAACAAATAACTTCCTCTCAAATCAGACTATTTAAAAGTACAAGTTCAGCTTTCCTTTCAGCTCTTTCTAAATCTAACTCAAACATCCTGCAATTTTTTTCTTTGATCTTTTGTAGTCTTGTGCAGCTCTGAGCTTCAGTTACATTCACAGAAAACCTCTGACCATAGCAATATGAATAGAAATTTTCTAGCACATATATTTTTAGGGATGGATAGTTATTCTTTATTTCATTCACTTATTTATTCATTCACATAATATTACTTATACATCATCTATGGACAAAGCACTGTCTTAAGAACTGGGTGGTTACAAAACTGAGCTGAATATAGTCTTAGCCTTAATGATATTTCAGTACTACCAGTAATTATAAAACATCAACACAACAATAAAAAAAGTAAACTAAAACAACTAAAAATAAAATACCTTGCAGTTCAGAGGAAGTAAAGATTAATTCCATCCTAGCTATTAAGGTGACAGTAGATTTCAGAGAGGGTGTGGCATTTGAACTTGGAGAGAATAGGAAGAATTTGATCATTTGTAGGTATAGAGGTAGAGGAAGAAGGAGAATGTCATAGCAGAGGGAAGAGGACCAATAAAGGTGAGAAAATGTGACAGTATTAGAATAGAGAGCAGTATCCCTCTTAATTTGCTGGCAGCAATGGCCCAGGAAGAAGGGGAGTGATGTTAAATGCATTTGTTAGAACATGTTGAAACTAGATCAAAGAGAGACTAGCACACCAGCTGAGAAATTGCTCTTTATTATAAAAGGAATGGGAAATCTCTGAAAGGTCTGGAGCATGGGAGTAAATAATCAAAGGCAGCTCTGGGAGGATTGCCAGCTGTGTGTAAAAAGTATAGTGGAGCACAGCTGGAGACAAAACCAGTGAAGAAGGCTGCTGCAAAGACCACACCAGAGAGAAGGGAAAGGCAAAGGGTGTGAAAGGTACCTCAGAGATAGAACCAATAGGACTTAATCGAATGCATAGAGGGGAGAAGCAAAGGGGAAGGAACCATAGAGACTTGAGTAACTGGAAAAATCATGATGGCATTCACAGGCAACATGATAAAAGAAAACAAAAGATAGGAGGTTCACTTTGTACATACGAATTTGTGTACCATTCCTGAAAATTTTAGGTACATCCCCCAACCCAGCAAGTTTTGCTAAATTATTTGTAGACTATATCTGTGTTATATAAATATTACTCACATTAATTATAAATCAATATTTTCCCTATTGATACCTTGACATGGTCTCCCACGGAATCTGCCTCTTTCTGACTTCCCAGCAGCTAGCCTTTCCAACAGATAGTTGGCTTTCCACCGTCCCATTCACCCATGATTCACCCACTCCATGTTGGCCATCCACTGACTTCAAGCTGCTTTTGAGTAATGGATCTTCTCAGCTCAACCCCAACAACCTCTCACCAGGACTTTCCTGATAAAAATTATAAGGTCGATGGATAATGGGGGATGGTCACTTGGGGAACTCAGACCCGTGAACTTTGTCTAGGATCACCCACAACCAAGCGCGCCAAAGGCGGCTTCACAGGAACCCTTTGGAAAAAAGCAACCATCTGCCAGCCAGTGGGATTTTACCACGTCATATTAGCTTGACTTCCCTAGAGGGACCCCTTTAAATATCTCCCATGCGGTTTAATCCTTGCAACTTCCCTGGTCTCCATCTTTCCTTGGGGCCAGGGAACCTTGCCGGGTGGGATGCGCTGTACTAAATAAAGCCTTTTGTTATTCCACACTTGGTGGCTCCAAGCCCTCTTCCTTCCTTCTTGGAGGGGAAAAATACCTTATATTTTGGTGCCAAAAACCAGGGAGGAGTAGAAGTCTGCAAGGACTGCTCCTCTTCCCCATCCCCTCCGAGAAAGAACCAGGATCTCCGACCTTCCACCTACTTTGGCGCACGGTGCGGTAAGTCCCCTGCCTCCAGCCTTCCTCTCAGTTCTTTCCTCCGAGACTCCCTGTCCAAAACCGTAGCTATGTCAGGGAAGTCTTTTCCATCTGTCCGAGTGCGTGTGCTTCGGAGATATCCGGAGCATATCCACTTTACCTTTTACGTCCGCGGCCAGACCTTGAAATTTAGGACACTAATACTCAAATCTGACCACTCCGAGGACTGAGGGCGGCTGAGGGGGCACAGGAATCTTCTTCCTTAAAGAAGAAGAAACTATTCTTCTTCTCCGCTGTGGCCAGGCCACAGAACCTACTTAATTAGCCTCCTGATGGGACTTCCGGTGTTAACACCCTCACCAATTTAACTATCGCCAAAAAAGCTGGGAACTGATTGGAGATCTCTTACATACATGGCTTCTAATTATTTGCGTGCCCGTCCTTAATCTCTGTGCCACCTGTTCCACAGTGCAGGCCTTTTTCTAGCCAGAGAAACCTCACCTAAAACCTCCACTCCTGATCTTTCCTTCTCCGCGGACTCTCAACACCTCTCCCTCTCTCCCTCTCTTGGGACTTTTCTCTGGTCCCTCTGCAGACCTCTTTTGTGCTCAGGTCTCTTTGCTCTGAGAGCCCCCTCCCCTCCTTTCACAAAATCCTGTTTCTTATTCACCACTACCATCTCTCTTTCTCCTCCCTGCTGGTCAGGGGCCCCTCCCTTCTCCACTGTGTTCTTAAACTCCTCCTCTATCAGGCCATTCTCAGCCTGGCATTGGCTCTTACACTGGTTTGCAGGACCTCAATGCCCAACCCCAATTTCCTTGCAGGAAGTTCTGGCCCTGTCCTGCCTTTGGCTCCAGCGTTTCCTGCGGGATCTGGGTGCTGGGCTCCGCACGAGCCCCCTTCCTCTTATTCCCAATCCCCCAAACCCCTATCCAGAATCTGTGAACATGACATTTAAAGTTTTTAACGGTCCCAACTAGTAGAAACAGGCCAAGGCTGTTCGCCAGGCCCTCATGCAGCAGAAGGTAACGCTCTAAACCCTGACTCTTGCGGCAACCCTGAGACCAGCAGAGCCACCAACAGCTAGCTTTAAGTGTGGCAAGCAGGACCACTGGTCCCGACAGGGCCCCTGCCTGCAACTTCCCACTGAGCCCTGCCCTAACTGCAAACAGCCCAGTCACTGGCGGAGTGATTGCCCCTTTGGGCAACAGGTTTTTCCTCAGTGCCTCTACATGGAGGACAAGCCACCCGAATGGGAGGCCAATCCAGCCAGGAAGGCGCATCACTCAAACTCCTAGGACACGGCCTGGACTCGGAGAACCCAGGGTATGCTGCAACAAGTGGGTAAGTCCATCTCATTTCTTGTGGCCATGGAGGCTACCTTCTCTGTTTTGCCATCACACTCTGGACCTCTAATTCCCTCACGGGTCTCGGTTATGGGAATGGATGGGACCCCTTCCTTTCCCCTTTTTACACCACTCCTGACATGCAGTTTTGCTTCAAGCTTGCCTCCTTACAGGACCACTGGCAGTCGGAACCACTGGACTCCATCCATCTCCAGCTCACCAAAAGGCTGGACCCTACAAATCCCCCTATTACTCCTCTTTTTTTTTAAATCCTTACAGGACCACATCCGTGAAGTTTCTCAACTCACGGCCAAACGGATGTTCCCCCTCCAAGCCTTCCGATCTCCCCTTCCCCATGATGCCCCTATTCAGCAGGAAGTAGCCAGACAAATAAATGGCGCCCCATTTTCTATTTAACACAGAAGGTCAGAATGTAAGGTCAGTGGATAATGGGGGATGGTCACTTAGGGGACGCAGACCCGCGAACTTTGGCTAGGACCACCCACAACCAAGCACACCAAAGGAGGCTTCACAGGAACCCTTTGGAAAAAAGCGACCGTCTGCCAGCCAGTGGGATTTCACCACGTCATATTAGCTCGACTTCTCTAGAGGGACCTCTTTAAATATCTCCCATGCGGTTTAATCCTTGCGACTTCCCTGGCTTCCATCTTTCCTCAGGGCCAGGGAATCTCGCTGGGCGGGATGCGTGCTCTGTACTCAATAAAGCCTTTTGTTATTCCACACTTGGTGGCTCTGAGCCCTCTTCCTTCCTTCTCGACGGGGAAAAATACCTTACAGAAACCTCAACTAGACACAGCAAACCCAAGGAGCTGCCCCTACTGGATATTTTAGACCGCAATTGTGGTATTAAAGGGATGGCCAAATGAAGATGGTTACAGTTAGTTGGAAAAGCAATATTGGAGTTGAAAGTTCTGAAAAGTTAGGAGAGCTCATAAAAATTGCCCTCAGTTACCACCACCATGAAGGTGGCTGTGAAATGTGTCTGTCCATCCTGCAGGACATTCAGTGCCTGTAAGAGGAAAGAGCCCTTTGAAGAATGGAGAATAAAGAAGCTCACAAACCTGGTGTCTTATGCGCAGTCTTGGATGTTTGCATAATGAGAGAATGGACCGGGAGTGGGGGCTGTTTTGCAACATTGATCCTGCAGTGCCAGTGTATCCTTTGGCAGCTCATGGACCCTGGAGAATATGGTGGCCTGCTCTAGCGATAAGCAGCAGACACTCCCTTCAGAGTGGAACCCCAGGGGGCGTAGAGGAGTTGATGTGGAATGAACAGAGGTTAAATGTTTGTTCACTTACTTCTAAGTGACAGGTTTTAATTAAACATAATTTACACCTCAGTTGCTCAAATCAGCTCTGCAGAGAGTCCAGGTTTCCGCTGCTGACAGACTTGAAGGCTGTCAGGGAAGAGACCTGTATGTGGCTGAGACAGGAGAGGAGGAAGGTGTCACTTAGACAAACTGATCAAAATTAAAGGAGGAAAGTAAATACACTAAAAGAAATATGCAATGAATAAATATAGTTTACCGTACTTAAGGTGATGCTTTCTATGTTTTTACTCTCTTTTAAAATGTTGTTCACAATTTGTTTTTGTGACAAAAAAAATAGCTTGTATCCTAATGTTATTTTTTTTTTAATTTTTAATAGAAAGGGAAAAGGAGAAAGAGAGAGAGAAACATCAACTCATTGTTCCACTTAGCTGTGCCATTGATTGCTTTTCACATGTGCCCTGACCAGGGTTCAAACTAGCAACCCTGGGATCAAACTGATGATCTTAGAATTGGTGACCCAGGACTCAAGTTGATGACATCAGTGCTCAGGGATGATGCTCTATCAAATATGCCAATGGCCAGGAAGTAATATTACTTTTTACCAGTTTCAAAATTACTAAAAAATATTATGCACTTCATGACAGTAACAATATTGATGCAAGTGTTCCCATTATACAGATTCAATCACTAACATAGAGAAAGAGGCAAGGACAGATTTTTTTTTTTCTGCAGTTGGAAATGGGGAAGCAGTCAGACAGACTCCTGCATGTGCCCGAGCGGGATCCACCTGGCATGCCCACCAGGGGGCGAAGCTCTGCCCATCTGGGGCGTTGCTCTGTTGCATCCAGAGCCATTCTAGCGCCTGAGGCAGAGGCCATGGAACCATCCTCAGCGCCTGGGCCAACTTTGCTCCAATGGAGCCCTGGCTGCAGGAGGGGAAGAGAGAGACAGAGAGGAAGGAGAGGGGGAAGGGTGGAGAAGCAGATGGGCGCCTCTCCTGTGTGCCCTGGCCGGGAATCAAACCCGGGACACCTGCACGCCAGGCTGACGCTCTACAACTGAGCCAACCGGCCAGGGCCAGGGACAGATTTTTGTGCAGTAAAGGTCCAGGGTGACTACAGAAACTCTGACTCCTCCGAACAAGACCCCAACCTGGCTTTACATGAAAGAAAATCGGACAGGATCAGTAGCTTTTTTCAATTCAAGTCTTTTCCCCTTTGTTTGCCAAAGCTAAAAACTCAAACATAAAAAGAAATTATTCTTGCTAAAATTCTATTTCTGGGGTTACAGCTGCAGGATTAACATATGCTAAAGCTAGAACTACCGAGGGTTGATTGTGCACATCTTTTCAAGTGCAGCTTAATCGCTCAAGAATGCAGAATCACATTTCAGATGTACTTGAAACATGAAAAACATTTATATAATTATTGTCTCATAAAATAAATATTAAAATCCTGAACCACTATACCTAAGATCCCTGAATTATTGTGTTGACCTCCACCTCCAAATCCGGCAGCCCTTCACTGCTTAGCAAACCCTCTCCTCCACACAGGTCCAGTTTAAATCCACATCCGCCAGGAAGCCTCCCCCAGTGCCCAAATAGAAACTACCTTTCACCTCTCACTCAAGTGCCCTGGTTATCCAGACACGCGCTCACCTTATCTCCCCTATGTCCCTACTGCATTATGCAATCTCCAAGGGCAGAACCGGTAACTTGTGCACCAGCATATGTGCTCTAAGAGCCCAGTGAAAGACATCTTGCTTCAGGAGGTGTTCAATATATATGTTTTAAATGAAAGTGATGACTGTATAAAAATTCTCCAGGGTACTCAGGCTTTCCTTTTAAAGTTTTGTTTCAGAATATGGAAAGCAAGCTTCTGCCGGTTGCACCTAGCCTGCGGCTGCTCTTTCACCACAAAATCACAAATGAATCCCATCTGCTACTCCTCTCCATTGGACCCTTCTGCCTTTGGGCTCATTGGTCACTCTCTGTGCTAGGCTTGGATTTCTATCCGTTCTTCCTCCCAGGGAATCCTCAGTTGGACCAGGGGCCTAGGACACTGGTTTTTAAGTTATATGCTCAATACCATATGCTTTTTCCATTTAAACTCCTAATTATTACTCTTTAGTTATCTTTATTTCCTCCCTCCTGAAATGTTTCATTTCCAGGTCTCTTCTAAAACTCTCTCTTTTGAGCCATCTACAGAACATACAGAACATAAGGCAAGCAGATGGTACTTCAATTACACTGGTAATTACCCCCGGAGAAAAGCATTCTTGTTCCCAAAGCAGGTAATTTGGACTAAAATAGAACTTTCACTAGAATAACTCAGGTAAGTAGGGTGTTGAGATATATACATATATGGTTATATTTTATAGAATAGGAACCATCACCCTTAGTTTTTTGACAAAACCAGACTGTTGCTCCCTACAATGAAGGGTGGTCAACATCTAAACCCTAAAATTAACTATTTTCTTTTCTGTCTAACAATAACTCTTTCAGGCTCTACCCACTTCCACATCCAACTCCACCTCTGCGAGGGGTTTGGAGGGCACTTAAATCACAGAAAGCAAACTCTTGAGGACCTACTGTTATCAGCAACCAAATAGGCTATTTCTCATATCTAGTTTTTAAGCATAATAACTTTATTTTAAAATATGATAGATACTTATTTTAAAGGAAATTACTGAGAAGCGGTTTCCACCAGCATGTAAATTATTTTGACTTTTTGGCCAAGTCAATATCAAATCCTTACACTTAGATTTAGGACAATGAGACAAATGGACACCCCTCTTTGCTTGAGAGTAAACAGAATTCTATCTGCACATCCACTGCTCTCTGCTTTCAGCAGCAAACCTTGATTTGCTGAAATTCTCCTCTAACAGCAAGACAAACTAGAGTGCTTTCAGGCCAAGAACAAAGCCCTCTATGTCATCGGGCAAAAAATGCTAAAAGGTCATCCAAACGAACTCCACATAATTCTTGAGAAATGATAATTGCCCTTTTCCAAACTAGACTGGGTCTAATTACCATCTATTCTTTCTGATGCTGTTCATTTCTTCTCCTTTTAATCTGGTGTGATCATCTTAAGATGCAATTTAGATATCGGGCTCATTAAAAAGCAGGTTAGGATTTTAATATGTATACTCAAGACAAAAGCAAGATATTTATTGTATTTGACCCACAGCAGAGGTTAAAATTTCACTGAAAAGATTTTTCAGAGATTAACATAACAACATATATCTCTTTCACTCTTCCTCCAGACGTGCGAAGTAGAGTAGGAAAAAATACACTGCTCACAAAAATTAGGGGATATTTTATCGCTTCATATTCATTTTGAAATATCCTCTAATTTTTGTGAGCAGTATACTTAAGGATGTAAAAGCTCACATACATTTGTCAGCCTCATCAACATTATGAGTAGGGGACAGCCAATTTTATAATAAGTGTCTGTGTTTTTGTGTTTCAGAATTTTGTTGTTGTTGTTTTTAATTAGAAAGCTGTTTTGTACAATTTAGTAATCTCTTCTTCCACTTTTTCTGGCATTCCAAATTGTCCAAACTTTTTATGTTTTCTGTTATTAACCTTCTGAATGTCTGTCCATCCACTCTACTATAAACTACTCTAAACTTACTGAGAAAACTAAAAAGTAGGACAGGTGAACATGTAGTTTAGTTTTCTTTATTTTACTTAATGAAATCTCTTAAGAAATTATTTTTCTGTCTAAAGTTACAGTGGTGCCTTGAGATACGAGCAGACCAACATACTTTATTTTAAGATACGACCTGCAACTCGGTTTATATTTTTGTTCGGGATCTGAGCAAAATTCTGAAATATGAGTCGTGATTCGAGAAGCTGCCGCTAGTTGGCGCATTGGCACATGGGTCCAGTATCAGCAGCACAACACCAACATCTTGTTCTTTCTCATATGTTATCTGCAGAATCAAGTCAAATCTCATGCACTGTACTTGTTCTTGCACCATTTTTGCATTTTTTACTAACTTTTTTTGTGTGCTATCATGGGGCTGAAGAAAATGAGTGTCAAGGACAGTGATGAGAAGAAGAAGAGAATGATGTTGAAAGAAGTAAAGCAAGAAATAATAGAAAAACATGAGCATGGTGTACGAGTGATTGAATTGGCAAAGCTGTATGACTGCAATACATCTACAATTTGTACCATCCTTAAACAAAGGATGCCATCAAAAGCACAAATCCAGCAAAAGGAACTACAATTCTGTCCTGATTAAAGACAAATATCCATGAATAAATGAAGAAGCTTCTGTTGGTGTGAGTGAAAAAGAAAGAGCTGGCAGGAGATATAGTGACAGAGACTGTAATACATATGTGAAAAGGCACTTATTATTTATGGCGACTTGAAGAAGAAAGAACCAGCAACCTCAAAAGAGGCAGCAGAAGGTACATTTAAGGCAAGTCACGGCTGGTTTGAAAATTTCAAGAAGAGATCTGGCATCCAGTTGGTGGTGAGGCATGGTGAAGCTGCGAGTGCTGACATTAAGGCAGCTGAGGGGTAAATCGCACGCTTTGTTACACTTATTGCAAAGGAAGGCTACATACCCCAACAAGTGTTCAACTGTGATGAAACAGGATTGTTTTTGAAAAAATGCCCCGGAGGACTTTCATCACCTCAGAGGAGAAGAAGCTGCCAGTCCATAAACCCATGAAGGACCATCTGACCCTTGCATTTTGTGCAAATGCTAGTGGTGACTGTAAAGTAAAGCCACTGCTAGTGTATCATTCTGAAAATCCTCGAGTCTTTAAGACTCACAAGATTCTTAAAGACAAACTGCAGGTTATGTGGCGTGCCAATGCTAGGGCATGGGTTACTTGGCAGTTTTTTATTGAATGGGTAAATCTCATCTTTGGTCTTGCAGTGAAGAAATATCTCCAAGAAAATAAACTCCCAATGAAAGCATTACTAATCTTTGATAATGCTCCAGCCCACCCACCTGGTCTTAAAGATGACATTCTCGAGTTCAAATTCTTGAGAGTCCTCTACCTCCCACCCAACATGACTTCACTCTTGCAACCTAGGGATCAACAGGTCATTTCCACATTTAAAAAAGCTTTATACAAAGCATTTGTTCCACTGCTGCTTTGAGGTGACTGGGAATACAAATCTAACCCTTCCAGAGTTTTGGAAAGATCACTACGTTGTGATATGTTTACGCATTATTGATTTGGCATGGCAAGAGGTTACAAGAAGAACCTTGAACTTGGCATAGAAAAAGTTATGGCCTGATGTTGTTGCAGACAGGGACTTCAAAGGATTCAAACCAGAGACCAAGACCAAGGTAGAAGCGTTGGAGTAGATTGTGTCCCTCGGAAAGTCAATGGGTCTGGAAATAGATGAAGGTAACATAAACGAGCTCATCGAGGAAAATGAGGAAGAACTCTCAACTGAGGAGTTGAAGGAGCTACAGATGATGCAACATATGGAGCTTCTGCAAGAGATTAGTAGTGAGGAGGAGGTAGAGTCGGAGGAAGTGATTTCTACAAGTGAAATAAATTAAAGACATGCTGGAGAAGCTTTCAAGTTTGATTGAAAAGAAACACTCAGAAAAAGTTTCAACTGGTTGTGCTCCAGCACTTTTTAATGACACTTGTTTTCACATTTCAGTAACATTTTAAAAGGCAGGCAAAAGCAAACCTCTTTGGATAGATTTTTATTCAAAAGTCCTGCAAGTGAAAGTGCCAAAAGTGCAGCCAAAAAGGCAAAAACAGGTGATGATTAAATGAAAAATACGTAATGTTAAGCTTAGGTTAAGTTTAAAGTTAAGAAAGTTCATTTTTTTTTTACAATTAAGTTTTTGTGGTTTTATTTTTAAGTAAAGAAAGTGCAGTTTTAGTTTTGTTTAAAGTAAAGAAAATGCAGTTTTAGTTTACATTCAGTGTTAAGAAAGTGCAGTTTTAGTTTACGTGTCTACAGTGCCTGCATCCCTTCCTCCCTCCCTCCTCCTCCGCCATTCACCTCCATTAGCCACACTCGTCTGTCTCCACGGCAAGAATACAGTACTAAATAACACTTTTTTCTTTTATTTCATATATTTTGTTATGCATTGGTAAAGTACACATGTGTGTTTCTTAATTAAAAACATCTTTTTTCATAATTTAGGATTGTTTGGGGATGTTTCACAGGGCTGGAACAGTTTAAATCTATTTCAGTTATTTTAAATGGGAGAAATTTGTTTGATATATGAGTTGACTAACTTACAAGCTCAGTTACAGAATGAATTAAACTCATATCTCAAGATACCACTGTATTTTTTATTCATAGAGGAGAAAATGCATGTCACAGTAACAGCAACATAGCATTTTTAATGACACAATTCTCTTAATCTGGTGACTAGAAAAAAATAACTCTTTTAGTCACTTGTAAGGGTAGACTTAAACCAAATAAACTGAGTTAATATAAGGCTACCTGATTCAAGTAGTAGTGAGAATACCCCTGAAATCCTTGTGTAGAGAAAATAATTAATTTTTTAAAAATAATTGATTAATTTATACTATGGCTAATTGCCAATAAATTGACTAAAATTTATTATGGGCTCTGCCAATATAAATAACTCTATTTTCAACCCAATCAATAACTTCTCTTCACATTAAGTGTAACCAGTACCTCGACTACAGTTCTTGATAAGCCTAGTAAAGCTATGAACTACACATAACGTTCAAGATACTTAGATGGTATTTACAAAATAATGTCATGTTAAAATCAGTTTTAGATAGCATATGTCAACATGGCGAAGTCTATGCATTATAACCTCTGTATAGAGTCTCTGAAATCTGTACCTTGAAAATTACAATCTGTTTATTGGGGTCCAATTTAAAGTTCTGTTGTGAGCAACAGTAATTCATTTCTTAAAAAGAAGCCTATGTTGTATATAAATTGTCCTTCAAAAAACAGCATGTAGTCCTCGTACTCCTAAGAATAGTTGGTATTTGTCAAAATCTGACTCTTTCCTGACCAATAGGAGGCCATATCTGGAATACCCGGAAGCCAGGGTTCTCAAAGTGGGGTCCCCAAAGAACAGCATCAGCATTGCCTGGGAACTTGTGAATAAGGTAAACTACCAGCCCAGCTCCAGAACTACTGAATCAAAAACTTTGGGGTTAGGGACCAGCAATTTCAATTAACCAGTCCAGTAATCCTAATGCAGGCTCAAGTTTGAGAACCACTGTCCTCAAAAGAGATTTCTCCAAGTGGGGTGCAAAGATCATTGATTGGTATTAGAACCACAGGTGTTAATTCCTAGAACCCATGCTGACCTGCTAAATTAACTTTATAGCAATCTATATTTTTTAATATAAGCTCCTGAGGCCTCTTATGAACCCTATAGTTTGAGAATCACCCAATTAGATTTAAATAAACAGAAGTTTCTTACACTGAAACTCAAAGGGAAGGTATGAACCCAAAGATTGGATTCACTGAAAATGTGTCACATTTGACGACATCAGTCTAAGTCTCTCTTTCAAATTTAGGGACAGGTAGAAAGTGCTTACGTGCTGGTAATGTGAAACAAAAGTATGCCCTTTCACTGTAGCTTTTGAAAAGCTTTTAGTCAACAAAAAGAGTGATTATTTTCTAATTGAAACAAGTAAAGCTGAAATAGAGCTAACATGTAGGGCCCCCTAGATCATTCTGTAATTAACATAAGGCTGCAAATAGCCCAAGAACAAAGCCTGTTTTCTAAATCAGGTATTTTTTTGTGTGGTCTAGAAATATTGCTGGTGACAGCATTGACATTCCCACACCACTCATCAAACAGCCATACCATCCGTCAGTCCATCAGTAACATAGTTAAAGAATTAAAGACTCCCCTCTCCATCAAAACACAGGCAGAATTCGTTAAAAAAACACACACATACACAAAAAAACCCACTTCCCAATACTAACAACTTCATGTATGAGAAAGGGCAGCAGATGTTAAGATGGGGGAGGGAGGAAAGGGAAAGTGAAGGTGATAGATTAAAGGAAGGAAGCCAGGCTTCCTATTAGCACTAATAAGTGTCAATCACCTGCCCCTTTATCTCGCTGAGTGAAAATAAGAATATCTGCAAGAACATTAATGTTCCTGTTACAGCGATTATAATCATGGCAGCAGCCTCAACATCCCAACCTCTTCCTATGAGCTTTCTGAAAATAAAAATTCACAGAAACAAAACAACATAGTTACAAATCTACACAGTGTACCTGTTGGACATATCAGGTTTTCCTAGCATCTGCATAGATCACAGAACCTATATTAAGGTAATACTTGGATTTTGCCAAATTATGCCTTTTTAGCCTTATTATCATAATAAATATATCTATTCTCTAACATGGCAAACAGCAGCAAGAAGCACACAAATCTTTCAGATATTGTCGGAAACCTGCTTTCACACAAAGACAATGTGGTATTTTGGAGAAAACAAGATGTTTGCAACAATAAGGCCTGGGTTCAAATATGTGTTCTCCCATTTAATTATGTTAAAAGGAGCAAGTCGGCAAAACCAATCTGAGTTTCAATTTTCCTGTATCAGAAGAATCCCGCAGAGGGTTGTATGTCACATAATGCCTGTGAAAATTCATTTAAGTGTAATGGGTTTTTGTGCATTTCACTAGACTCCAAATGTCCTAATGTTAGGGATTGTGGATTTTCGTTCTTTCTCTCTAATGTACTTAATAATATATAACATTTAATTATATAAATTAATTAGGTGTTGTCTGATCCTGTCATGGGGATTAGAGTTGACCCCAGAAGATTGTCAGCCAAATAGACCCAGGCCCCAAGCTCCAGAGCCAAACCAAAAACAGCAATTACTTCAACTGGAACTATCATCCGTTAGCACACACCCACGTCAGAGGAAGAGTGTGAGGGTCTGACTGCAGATACTAAATCTGCCATCTGGCCCAGAAGGCAAGTTCAAGACGCACAGTTTGAGGCTGTATCCAATCATCTAGGAGTGAACAAGTACAAGTGTGTCAAGGGTGGGAAGAATACGGTAAGCAAACCAGAATTGTCACAAAGAACAGGACAGAGATGCCCAGGAGGACCCTAAACTGGGTGGTAGGGCACTTGGGTGAGTCAGCCTGAGTTAAAGTCTCAGGATTGGGGCATATTGTTATTTTATTTTTAATTACCATTATTTGAAGGAGTGAATATTGTATGTAAAAGAGCACGAATGGGTTTTAGCCAGACAGAACCAAGTGCAAATCCAATTCTGCAGTTCACTAGCTATATGACCTTGCATACCCCTCCAAGTATCAATTTCCCCATCTCCCCACAAAATTAGAATAAATCTTCACAGGACTTTTTGAGGAGTAATATAAAATCAGTAGACATGAAGGGCCTGAAACACTGTTTAGTCATCTGGAAAGCACACAAGAAATGTTAACTTCCTTCCCCTGCCTTAATTTCTAGCCTTTTCTCTTAGCTACATTTCTTATTAGCAAGTTATTATCCATATAAAGGTTATATTATAGTAAGTGCTTATTGAAAATAAAATTATATTTTAACTTTCTTTTAGGTTTACTTTAATATCTGATTCTAACTTTATCCACACCAGTCACAATCACAGAGGGCATCAGCAGGATACTGGAAAACCATTTACTAGAATCTTTATAAGAGACTTATAGAGTCTCTTATAAAAGATGACAACTTACCCATGTTGATTCTATACACCTTGATAACTATCCTATACAACAGAAGCTTTCCCACAAACTAGTGTTCTTTTTTTATTTTTACTTTTTCTGACAATATTGCTATTTGGCCTTCACAGGTGATATACAATAAGATCAGGAGAGTTGGTAAACAAATAGTTCATTTCTTAATTTCTTCAACACATACTTATTGAGCTCATACTATGTAATGGACATTTGGTTAAATGTCCAGAACACAGCATTGGAACAAATAGACATTGCTCCTGTCTTCAGCGACCTTTAGGCTGTTTATCAAGATAGTTTAGTCTAGGCTGCACAATAAGTAAACTTTAAAGTCTCAGTAATTTAACAAAACCAAGATATATTTTTCATCCACATTAGAATCTAGCAGCTTTCCTTCAGTGGTAACATGTGGAATCAAATTCCTTCCATCTTTTCATCCCCTTCTTAAACATCTGGCCTACAGGGTTTTTAAAGAAAGGAAAAAGTACATGGTCGATAGCCCAGCCTGAAAGTGGTATACAACACTTTCCCCATATCCAATCCCATGGCCCCAACCTTACTGCATAGGAGGCTGAAATTGTAGTTTTTCTAAATGCCCAAGAAAAAATAAATTACCTGGGGGCTTAGTGAACATATACAATTGCATTAGGCACATGTACCATTCACAAGCTGCTGTACTGGATACTGAGAGAAACAGATACATTCCCTCCTCCTAACCCCTTCCAGTAGCTTTTAGTAGTGAATGGTGACAAACATATACTCAAATAACTGGCTAAAGATAGGTTTTACATATAATATGATAGAAGTCTGAGCTCTGGAAATACTGAGCTACTGGAGCATATTGAAGAAAAACATTCAGTGAGGAAAAGAATGAGCTTTTATAACTAAATATGAGAAAAGGGGTTTCAAGGTGGAAAAAGGAGTCTGTAAAACGGAAACGTTCAAGAGATGGCAGGCAGCCCAGGAGGGCCGGCATGGACCTCATATGACATGTGATAAGCTTTGATAGAAAGGGCGCACACAGGTCACACTGAACAGCGTTTTGAACGTCACAGCTTAGAGTTGGGAATTATGCATTGATGCAGCAGGTAGAAGTAGCAGATTATTTTAAGAATGTAGTAAAGATGCACTGAGGTTCTAAACTGATGTTCCCATGCCACTTCTTGATTCCATAACTTTTGAAAAATAGTATTATGTCTTAATCAACTCCCTTCATTTTTAATCTTGTTTTAAATTTTCCTCATTGGGCATAGACTATTCACTTGATAGGTGTTGACCGACTGACTAGCCACCCAGATAAATGTATGAATGAAGTCCTTCTGACAATAGTAAAACACCATCAACACACTGATAACTGCTCCAAATGTAGAAGATTCATGTACAAAATTGAAGGAGAAGAACAAATAGCAAATGACTGATAGTATGTGCTTATTTAGAGTTAGGACAGTATATCACTTGTCAAGCAATGAAATTATGATTAATAAGCCAAGCCCCCAGAAACAGTTACAGAAGGTGGTTCTCCCATTCTTTTTTTTTTTTTTTTACAGAGCGAGAGAGAGAGTCAGAGAGAAGGATAGATAGAAACAGACAGACAGGAAGGGAGAGAGATGAGAATCATCAATTCTTTGTTGCAGCACTTTAGTTGTTCATTGATTGCTTTCTCATATGTACCTTGACTGTGGGGCTACAGCAGACCGAGTGACCCTTTGCTCAAGCCAGCGACCTTGTGTCCAAGCTGATGAGCCTTGCTAAACCAGATAAGCCCGTGCTCAAGCTGGAGACCTTGAGGTCTCGAACCTGGGTCCTTCGCCTCCCAGTCAGACGCTCTATCCACTGCGCCGCCACCTGGTCAGGCGGTTCTCCCATTCTTAGTTACACAATTCCTATGGTGGCAAGGGTGGGCCTTCAGGCTGGTTTCCAGGGGAGCTGAGCTCTAATCCTGCCTCCACTGGTTTTCAGCTGATTGGCTCAGATAAGCGAAGCACCCTTTCCGTTTCTCCATCTATGCACATTGATGCTGACAGTTACCTCAAACCAGATTTTAAGGAGATAAAAAAAAGATGGATGTAACAGCACTTAAAAAGACTAAAGCCCTAAATAATATATAAAGTACCTATTTTAATGGAAAGTATGGTCTTGAAGGGGAAAAAAACGAAAAGATAAAAGTTGAAAGAGGAGTGAAATCTAAAGCTTTATTCTCACCAGCCTTAGAAGCACATCCAGATATTTGGCCCATCCATGATGCAGGCTTCCAATTCTAACTGATTCCAATAGGTAGCATTCATATCAGCAATAGAACCAATTTCATACCCAAAGCAGGTTCTGCCCTGGGCTTTACAGTTGTGATTAGCTTCTCTTATTTAGCATGCAGAGGGATTGGTTTGAACCACACTGTAGGGTGACTTAATTGAAGCATTAGATAAACAAAGACATGGCTCTCTTTCTAAAGCAAGCCAAAGTGTCATGAAAAATAAAACAATTAAGCAGAAACAAAGACACAGATAAAGTATTCAAGCAAGACAAGTTTATACAAAAACATAACAAGAGTTCATTATTATAAATCAAAAGGCCAAGCAGCAAATACAGAGCTCTCCATGGCTACTTTTATAATAGCCATGGAGAGAAGAAAATGCAGAGAAGAAAGCAGACAATTATACAGAAACAACAATGTGCCTCATCTCTGATTTGCATTGAGATTTATAGTGTGCTTTGATAGGTGACATCTCATTTAAAAGCTCTGAAATGGTTATTAGTTTCATTTTACATGAAACAATGAGACTCAGAGAGTTTATATAACTCTTCCAAGTTCATATAATTATGAAGTTACAACTAGAATTCTAATCCAGACAGCTTAACTGGAAACCCAAGTGTTTTCATTAGGGGACAATTAAATTCAAAACTAATCTACACTCATTGGATGAGTCTTATGGAATGGAGCCATATTTTCTTATTCAATTGTGAAAACAAATAATCAATGAACATCAGCCATGTTGACAATGCTGTGCTAGGTGAGGGGCTAATATGACAGGGAGGAGACACAGCCCTAGGTCTCATTCAGTATACCTTTCTTCTTAGGAAAATTGCACAGACTTAACATCTTCTCTTTTCTCTGGCACAGCAGTTTTAAAAATTATGTCTATAAGTATTAGGTCTAAGAAATAAAACTATAATCCCACCCTTACCTCCAGCTCTTACACACAAACTTTTCTAGAATTTTTCTAGGAGCATTTACTTGCCTATATATAAAAAAAGAATTGGCTATGTAAACAACAAAATAGTATCAAGACGGCAAATACATTCTGACCAAGAGGGCCTTGATGTTCCCTGCAGCTAAACTAAACTTTACAGGGGTTTCCCTCAGACTACAGGCCCCTACCTCCCTTTTCTTAGAGCATGTCCTTTAGAAAACTTGTAAATTCTTTCTCTGTCCCTTTGAGTTGTAGTCTTCTACAACCCAACAAAGTCTTTCTCAAGGATCTGGAAGCCATCTCTTTAAATTTTAACCAGGAGAGATAGCACCTGTATCTCCCAGCCTCTGTGGGAGGGTAGAGGCTTACCTTCCCTCACTGCCAACCATCAAACCCAGCAGCCTTATCACACTGACCAACCTCTGACTACCATCTTTCATTACTTTCCCACTAGGTTGCTCAGCACTTAGTCTCCCACCTTTTGTTTCAGTTCAGTTGTAATAGCCTTGACCCCATTAATCTTGAATAAACTCCTTTCTGACTAACTTGTCCGATGCAATTTTTCTTTTACCCTTCCTGTGCACCAAGTAGGATGCAAGTCATGAAAATATGAACAATACAGGCTTCTGCTCAGGAGAGACCAAGATCCAGATCTACAGAGGAACTACATCAAAACCTATAAGGAGACACCTGCTAGGTAACTCCAGCTCTGACAAGTTACTGAAGAGTCATAAAATGTCACCTAGAAAACATCACGTATTTTTTTTATTTTTTGTGACAGAGACAAAGAGAGGAACAGATAGGGACAGACAGACAGGAAGGGAGAGAGATAAGAAGAATCAATCCTTTGTTACAGCTCCTTAGTTATTGATTGACTGCTTTCTCATATGTGCCTTGTCTGGGGGGCTACAGCAGAGTGAGTGACTCTTTGCTCAAGTCAGCGACATTGGGCTCAAGCCAGCGACCATGACTTCATGTGTATGATCCCATTCTCAAGCCAGCGGGCCCGTGCTCAAGTTGGTGAGCCTGTGCTCAAGATGGATGAGCCCGTGCTCAAGATGGATGAGCCTGTGCTCAAGGTGGATGAGCCCGCGCTCAAGCCTACTACCTTGGAGTTTTGAACCTGGGTCCTCTAAATCCCAGTCCAACTCTCTATGCACTGTGCTACCACCTGGTCGGGCAAAAACATCACATTTTAATATTGAAAAATGTACCTTGTGAAAATGGTAACTTCTAGCAGAACTTAAAGATAGAAATGGGGGTTGGGGTCAAGAGAAGGGGAATAAATGAAAAACAAGGAAAATAATAACAGAAAAAAAATTATTTATCAGTCATCTACTCATCAAAACAAATATATATTTACTTTGGGAATCTGTTAAAAAGAATATTAACATCCAGAATAAAATTTACTCTAAAAATCAACAGACTATCACCAGGCAGAAATTCTATTTTTTAATTAGCAATCTCACACACACACACACACACACGGTCCCAAACATACTTTTTTCACCATGGCTTACAGAGACCTCATTCAACCTTTACAAATTAAAAAGGCAAGGCTGCCATACCTCCCTGTCTAGGGACGGACACACTTTGGGCAGCCTGCCTATGTTCATTGCACGCTCTCATTAGTAGTGTCTTTCTCTACACTGAACTTCCCCGCTTCATCTCTTTCACTCAGTTGAGAGTTCTGTTTGGAACATGGCATGCTGAGGTTTAGAAAATAAACACTAGCATTTTTTAAATGTGCCAACAAATTATAGATGCTGTTATTACTTTCCCACATGGCCACCATTACTTTCCAATGATTGTGTACCTCTCATTTGTTAAAGACTCTTTGATTTAGAGTGTAATAATTTAAAAAAATATTTTTCTATCTATAGCATCAATTATGCAGATTGGCTTTTCTGGGGGGAAAAGTAATGAAACAACATCAGTATTCTTTTAATTTCTAACTTAATTCTCACAGTTATGGTGATAGTATAACTTATTATTTGGTATCCAAGGTTGATGAATTCTCCACAGGCTGTCAGTAATTATTCTCAAGTATCTATTATGAGGACACAGAAAATTGCTATTATGCGCTGACTCAGTCATGTGTGTGAGCACTCTGCTCCCTGCAACCTCTCCCTCCAGGCTCTGAGATTTCACTGTGATAGATCTTCGCTGCTTCACACAGGAAAGTTCTATTAGATTTCAAATTATCTAATCACAATACTGATGTTAAATTAAAATATAAATAAAGGGAAATATCGACATGATTTATTTGTGTATGTCACCCTGTGAGAAGAAAATGCAAAAGGAAACCTCAAGATGATATAAATAACCACCACAACACAAATATTTCAGGGCATCTCTGTGGCTGCGTGGTTTCATGAGGCAACGATTTCAAGTTTCAGTGGAAAGTGAGAGACCCTCCTCCCTGTGACCCTGATGAGTTCTGGACCCTTTGGACACAAGCGAACACAATCCTAGTGGTGCTTGACAAAGCAAAAGGAGAAATCTCATAATTGAGAAGCCCAGGCTTCAGGAATGGCAGAAACTGAAATGATGTTGTCAGATGGCTCTCCCACCTATAAGATGCCTTTTCCCTGTGTTGTTAGTTTTGCTTTCACTTATTACAGTGATAGTGGCCCTTGAAGGATGAGGAGGAGCGGCCGGGAAGATGTTTAGTGTGGTCATCTGAGTTTAGGAGCCCACCTCAGGGGACCAGGGTGGGAAGCAGAGGATAAGCCGTGCAGTGACTAGCAGCCCATTTAAGACCATACCAAGTGGGAAATGGGTAGCTCCTCAAGGGAAGGCAATATTATTACCAGGAGTTGAGCAGGAAGGAATGTTGGGTGGACCAGATCAGAAAATTTCAATATGCTTTCTAACCCCATAGGCGTGGAAGCCTCCCCCCTGGACAGAGGCAGGGAATTCCCTTGGGAGTCCACAGAAGCAAAGACAGGATCCAGAGCTGACACACTGACCCACAGAATGCTAAGAGGCCTCGAACAGTGGTCTTCAACACAGAGAAATTGCTCATTATGTTGCCTCTCTCTCTTCAAACTTAAAAGGGAAAATGAAGAAATTGAGGCCTTGGATTGTGGAGAGGTAAAGCGTGTTGGAATGCTGGGAGCCTGGAGGATCTGCACAGACTCTTTTCTGGGATCACTTCTTCTGCTCTCTAGGCAATTAAACAAGCCACCACCAAAACAAACAAACCTACTTTTATTTTAGTTCTTTTAACCTTTTAATAAAAATTCAAACTACAGAGATCCTATATGTCCCCTGAGAGTTCTTTAGCAATTGAGATGGAGAACATAGAACACTTTTATTGAAATGGATGTCTATCTACTTTTTTTAAGTACTTAACATTTTTTGTTGTTAAAATGTTGATTGTATATTTTAAAGAATGATATCTGATGGACAGTCTTTCTTTCCATGCTCCTCTCATCATTGTCAAAGAAAATAAGTCTAATATGATTTAAAAGGCAACATGGTTTCACCTTACTGTGAAGAGAGGGAGAAAAAAGACATTTCTTTGTGGCCTTTTCCAGCTCCAATTTCTTTCATTTACTAACTTTTTTCCAAGAGCCTACTTGACAGACAGTGCCACTCTCCCTAAAAATAAATGAGGCAAGGCTTCTGCCCTCTAGAAATCTAGATGAAGAGAGTCCTAATCACAAAAGAATTTCAAAACAAGGGGAATTGTGTACATGAGATACCACATCATACAAGGGCCCAGAAGATGGGGCAAAAAATTCTGCTGGGAAATTGGTGAAGAGCTCACAAAGGGGAGATATTTTTATGATATTTATACTGTGCCTTGAAGGACAAATAGACTTTGCCAAGCAGTCCTGTTGGATTAAGGCAAACTCTACTCCAGTATGACCTAATCTGAATTTACATCTTTGTAACATCTACAAAGACCCAAATATTTTCTTATTTCCAAATTAGGTCACACTCACAGGTACAAGGAGTTGGGATATCAATATATCTTTTATGGAGAAAATTTAACCCATAACATCAAGGTAATCATTGCCAAAGAAAAATTACACTGGAAAATTAAACAAGCAAGAAAGCATTCAGTCAAGAATAATGGGATTGAGACTATTACAATAGGGGAGAGATATTAAACTCAATTCCACTGAAACAAAAGGTAGGAGATTTTAAGCACTGGGGTGAGTACTGGGGCATTAATAGATGTTAGCGAGAGGTTGCTCAATATGAGGAGGCACTTAAAAAACTTGGGCTCCGACTCATGACCCCCCCCCCAGACTGGGAAATGAGGGTGCTATCTTTCTTGAGAATGTTAAAGGAATGGCTCTCAGTCCTAGAGAAAGACATTGCCAGTTGGTAGAAGATTTATGTCTCAAAGGGACAAAGAAAGAGTTTACAACTACAAATTTCTGAAGTAAATGCTCTAACAAAAAAAGAGGCAAGAGGTATATAGAAAAAAAAAACTTTTCTAAAGTTTAGTCAAGCAGCCCTAGGGGGATGTTAAGGCCACCTCAACCACCGGTTAGTACCAGAGTTGATGGCTTGCAGGAGACCATGAACAGCCTTTTCCATTCACTTCAGTGTATCCTGACATGAAAGCTTTTAGGTAGGTGCTAAAATTTATGAAAAAAAATTCTAAAAACAATGTGCACGATAGTTTATAAGGAAACAGAAATAAAGGTAAAGCAGGTAATTCGAGGGGAGCTGAAATGTTCGAAACCAGCGTTAGATGAAATGAAAGAAGAGATTAGAAGCATTCCTAAACTGTCTGAAATAGTCTCAAAAATTGATATGATTTGATTCAGTTGTTGGTGGTCTCAAACACCTGTAATACTTCTTTATTTTTTCCACTCACTGCCCATGTGCCATGTAAAAGATGGAGAAAGAGTGAGTAGAAAAAGGAAAGAAAATATTTCTGTTTGCAGCTAAATGCCAAATTGAATTGGTGTCATTATAAAATAAAGAGCAACACTCAACTCATCTTCAGCGGCTCTTGATAAACTCAAGATCCCTCGGGTATTATGAATTTGTGCCCTACATGTTGTCTTTAGTACATAGATTTCAATGTTCCTAGATTTTTTTTTAAAATAACGCAATAAGCCTTGCCAAGAGGTCCACCAGGACCTGATTGATTATAAGAATAACCTTGTCTTTCACTGCTTGGAAAGAACTCTACTGGTAAGCATCTTAGAAGATTTAGAGATACCATGCCGGCAATGTTAAATTGTAAGCAGTGTATGTCTAAGGAAAACTAAAGCTTTCAGTGAAAGGTTAGCAAACTTTTAGTGTAAGGGCCAGAGAGAAAACATTTTTGTTTTTTCGGGCCACCTCATCTCTGTCACCACTACTCAACCCTGTTATTGTAGCACAAAAGCAGCCATAGACATTGTGAACATAAATAGACATGGCTGTGTAGCCCATATTTGTGGACACTGAAGTTTGACTTTCATATGCAATATCGTTTTGCTTTTGCTCTTTGCCAATTACCTAAGTATGTAAAATCCATTTTTAGTAGCAAGCTGTACAGAAATAGGCAATGCGACAGATTTGGCCTTGATAACCCAACCCTGGTCGAAATGAAAAAAGAATCACAAATCCCACATATTCCCAGTGCACCTCATTTTTATGCCTCTCATTAGAATGAGCCAGTCACAGGGGGAAATATTCCCGGGCCCATGTTGACAAAAAGAGAAAGACAGTCAAGTCTAAAGTTGTTTTGCCAATGTCCCAGCCTAATGCTACACAAAAGCATTATCACTCATTTACACAGTCAACCCATGTTTATTGAAGAACTGCTCTGAGGCACGTACGGTGCTACATATATGGAGACTAAAACTCCTTGGTCTCATGAAGTTCATCCCCACAAGGCTAATATCTAACCTCAGAGAGCATTAGATTCACCAGTGTTGCCTTCAGAAATGACAGAGAGTAGATATTTTTCAAAACACTCTCCAGACCAATAAAACCAGAATCTCAGAGTAGGGCCTAGTTATCCTCAGAATGATTTGCTTTCTTTTTATGATTTCTTTTTTTTATTATTGATTTAAATTTATTGTGTTTACATAGATTCAGGTGTCCCACTGAATTCATCTTCCCCCACCCCTGTAATCCCCTCAACTTCCCCCTTGACCCCTCCCCTAAACACCTTCCCCCCTTCCCTTCAGAATTTGCTTTTCTGCTCTCTATAACGATGTGTTACGTATATATAATTCCACCAATCTCTTTCCCTTCTCTGATCTCATCCTCTCATCCCCTTTCCCTCTGACCGCTTTCCCACTGGTCTCTTTAATCCCGTCTCTGCCTCTATTCTGTTCCTCAGTTCACATTGTTCATTGGATTTCTCAAATGAGTGAGGTCATATGATATTTTTATTTCTTGCCTGGCTTATTTCACTTAACATAATAGTTTCCAGGTCCATCGATGTTGTCGCAGAAGGTAAGATTTCCTTCTCTTTCATTGCCCCATAGTATTCCATTGTGTATATGTACTATTCCTTTTTAATCCACTTGTCCACTGATGGACACTTGGGCTGTTTCCAGATCTTGGCTAGTGTAAACAATGCTGCCATAAACATAAGGGTGCATTTCTTCTTTTGAATTAGTGATTTGGTGTTCTTAGGATATATTCCTAAAAGTGGGATGGCTGGGTCAAAAGGCAGTTCCATTTTTAACTTTTTGAGGAATCTCCATACTGTTTTCCACACTGGCTGCGCCAGTCTGCATTCCCACCAGCAGTGCAGGAGGGTTCCCTTTTCTCCTCATCCTCAATAGCACTTACTATTGTTACATCCCAGGAGACTGGCCACAGCAAACCCAAAGTGAATTTTATAAGTTTTATTGCAAACCTGCGCAGGGACTGCAGGCAACCCACGCAAGGGAGCACTGCAGCCACAAGCTTCTAAAATGGCTTCTTTTTATAGGGTGGCTATCTAGGCTGAGCAAGCAAGCAATGTTTACAAGGGCAGGAGAGGTGCGATTAGCTGACCTTGTTCTTAGCTACGTCTCTAGGGTAGGGCTTCCTTGACGTTGGGTACATAGAGTTCTGTAGAAAATATTGCTACATTTCTAACAGTTGTTTATTTATTTATTTATTTATTTATTTATTTATTTATTTATTTCTCCAGCCATGTACTGGATGTACTCAGTTTTCATGGCTGGTGGCCTGCACCGCTTGTCCTAAGATGTCACACTATGTGTTGTTTTGTTAATGAGCGCCATTCTGACTGGTGTGAGGTGATATCTCATTGTGATTTTACTTTGCATTTCTCTAATGATTAGTGATGTTGAACATTTTTTCATTTGCCTATTGGCCATCTGTGTGTCCTCTTTGAAGTATCTATTCATTTCTTTTGCCCACTTTTTGATTGGATTATGTTCCTTGTGTTGAGTTTTACATGTTCTTTATAAATTTTGGTTATTAAACTTTTATCAGACATATTGTTGAATATGTTCTCTCATTGTGTGGTTTGTCTTTTTATTTTGTTCATATTGTCTTTAGCTGTGCAAAAGGTTTTTAGTTTGATACAGTCCCATTTGTTTATCCAGTCTTTTTTTTCACTTCCCCGTGGAGATATATCAGCAAATATTTCGCTGCGAGAGAGGTCGGAGAGCTTACTGCCTATGTTTTCTTCTAAGATGTTTATGGTTTCACGACTTACATTTAAGTATTTTATCTATTTTGAGTTTATTTTTGTGAATGGTGTAAGTTGGCGGTCTACTTTTATTTTTTTGCAGGTAGCTGTCCAATTTTCCCAACACCATTTGTTAAAGAGACTATCTTTACTCTATTGTATGCTCTTACCTCCTATGTCAAATATCAATTGTCCATAAAGGTGTGGGTTTATTTCTGGGTTCTCTGTTCTGCTCCATTGATCTGTATGCCTGTTCTTATGCCAGTACCAAGCTGTTTTGAGTAAAATGGCCTTGTAGTATAACTTGATATCAGGAAATGTGATACAACTCACTTTATTCTTCTTCTTCAAGATTGCTGAGGCTATTTATGTTCTTTCTTGGTTCCATATAAATTTTTGGAATATTTGTTCTATATCTTTCAAGTATGTCATTGGTATTTTAATGGGAATTGCATTGAATTTATAAATTGCTTTGAGTAATATAAACATTTTAATGATGTTTATTCTTCTTATCCTTGAACATGGTATATGCTTCCACTTCTTTGTATCTTCCTTGATTTCTTTTATCAATGTTTTATAAGTTTCTGAGTACAAATCTTTAACCTCCTTGGTTAAATTTACTCCTAGGTACTTTATTTGTTGTTGTTGCGGTAGTGAAGGGGATTGTTTTCTTAATTTCTCTTTCAGACAGTTCATTGTTGGTGTATAAAAATGCCACTGATTTGTGAATATTAATTTTATATCCTGCCACCTTGCTGAATTCATTTATCAGATCCAGTAGTTTTTTGACTGAGACTTTAGGGTTCTCTATGTACAGTATCATATCATCAGTAAATAATGATAGTTTTACTTCTTCTTTTTCAATTTGGATGCATTTCTTACATCTTAAATCTACATTCCTCTTTTACTAGATTTCCCCCCCCCCTCCCGGTTCTGTTTACCACAGGCCCCTTAACATTTCTTACATCATTGGTTGGGTTGTAATGAATTCCTTGAGTTTTGTTTTGTTTTTTTTTTTGTATGGAAAGCTTTTTATTTCTCCTTCTATTTTAAATGATAGCCTTGCTGGATAAAGAAGTCTTGGTTGTAGGCTCTTGTTCTGCATTACTTTGAATATTTCTTGCCATTCCTTTCTCGCCTCAATTGTTTTTGTTGAGAAGTCGGATGTCATCTTTTTGGGGGCTCCTTTGTAGGAGATTGACTGCTTTTCTCTTGCAGCTTTTAGTATTCTTTATTTCTTAGTTTTGGTATTTTAATTACGATGTGTCTTCATGTAGGTTTATTTGTGTTCCTTTTTAATGGGATTCTCTGTGCTTCTTGAACTTGTGTGACTTTTTCCTGCATCAATTTCAGGATGTTTTCAACTATGATTTCTTTAATCTATCTTTTGTTCTTTCTCTTTTCCTTCAGGAACCCCTATGATGCAAATGTTGTTTCTCTTCCTGTTGTCACAGAGCTCTCTTAGAATTTTCTCAGACTTTTTGATCCTCCTTTTTTTTTCCTGTTCTGCTTCCATGCTTTTGCTTATCTTGTCCTCTAAATTGCTGATTCAATCCTCTCTTTCATCTTGCCTGCTTTTAATTCCTTCTAGTATAGTATTCATTTCTGATATTGTGTTTGTCATTTCTGTCTGATTCTTTTTATGATTTCAATGTTCTTTTTGATACCAGATATCTCTTTGTTTAGGTGCTCATATTTTCTATCTATGGTTGTTCTAAGATCATTGAGTATCCTAACAATTGTTATTCTAAACTCTGCATCTGGCATCTTAGTTATTTCCATTTCATTCAATTCTTTTTCTGGGGATTTCTCTTGTTGATTCATTTGAGTTGCACTTCTCTGTCTTCCCATTTTGTCTCTATATAGACTGCTCCTTCAAATATGTTGTTTGTGTAGCTATCTGAGTATAGAATTGGTGTTGTCTGACTGCAGCTTTCAGTTGTGTAATTTCTAAATCTTCTTGTGATGGCTTCAGCTGTTTGTAATTTGCTGTGGGCTACTTGTCCTCTCCTACGCTCTTTTTGCTATTTGTGATGTTTTCTATGCCTTAGCTGGGTCAGGTGTGAGGAGCCTTTCTTTAAGATACCACTCTAACTTTGGTTGTTAGGTCTTGAGCTGATGCTCTTTGTATCTGGCCACTGGATGTACCAGCCCTGGACCTCCTTGGCCAGAAACTGGTGAAGACCAGTGGGAGTCACCACTTTTGACTGGCTGGCCCTCAGCAACCTTCTTTGAGCTACAGGCAATCCAGAATCATCTTCTCCTCATCCGACACCTGATCCTCCAAGTCGGCCATCTTGGGCTGCTCTCAGAATGATTTGCTTTTGAAAACTTCCACTGACTATACACCACAGCCTCCAGAGTTGATTTGATTGCTTTGGGGTGGGCCAGACACAGGTACTTTTTAAAACTCTCCAGGTAAATCTAAAGTGCAACCAGGATTGTCAACCTTGGCCTAGAACTTCTAAGTAGGAAGATTTGATCCATGAGACTCATGAGGCCCCTTAATTACACCCACACTTAAAAGCAGTGTGGGGAGGAGTCCCCACTCAGACACATCGCCAGCCCACTTTTAAGTTTACTTCTATGGGGCCAGAGGGTTTAAGCTTTGGTCAGATCCTCAGGTCCTTAGACATTTATATCCAGGTTCAAGTCTCATAGTTTCTCACTCTGAGATCCAATTTTCTCAATTACTTCCCTTGTTCTATATGTTCATATCTCAGTTAAGTCTTTCCTAAAAGTACAATTTTTAAAATAAAGCCTTCGTACCAAGATTTGTATAGAGCAGTGGTTCTCAAAGTGTGTCCCCTGGTCCAACATCATCAAGATAACCTGTGAACTTGTTAGAAAGGCATATTGTATTTCTTTATTTTTCCAAATTTTTTATTTATTGATTTTTAGAGAGAGAGAAAGGTGGTGAGAGAAAAAGACAGGAATATTGATCTGTTCCTATGTGTTCCCTGACCAGGGATCAAACTGGCAGCTCTGTGCTTCCAGATGATGCTCTATCCTGCCAGTGCAGAAAAGTCTGGCCTCATTTCAGACCCATGAATCAGAAACTATGGGAAGTCCCAGCAGCCTCTGTTTTTACAATCCTTCCAGATGATTTTAAAGCACACTCTAGTTTTGAGGACCAATGGCATAGACTGTTAAAGATTATAATAAATTTGATAAGAAGCAATCAATGATAAACTAATTTAATGCAAATGAGTTGATGCTTCTCAACTCTCTCTTCCTGTCTGTCTTTCTCTTGCATGAAAAAAAAGATTACAGTATAGTACATTTTGAACATATCACTAAATCAATCATCAGTTTTCTTTTTTAATTAAGCAACAAACTAAAATTTGGGGAGATAAGTTTTTCAGAATTTTAGCTCTGATCTCTTAGAACACTGAAACTCAAACTTGAAAGATGATATAGCTCCTTCAACCTAAAAGAAGAAGTTAATTGTGCTATTTGTGACAACATGGATGAACCTGGAGGACATTATGCTCAGTGAAATGAATTAGACATGGAAAGACAACCACTGCATGATCTCACTTATATGGAATCTAAAAATGTCAAATTTACAGCAGCAGAATGCAGAATGGTTCTTACCAGGGGCTGAAGGAGCTGAGATGTTGGTCAAAGGATATACATGTTGCAAAAATGAGTAATTTCTGGAGACCTAATGTACGGCATGCTGCCTATATAGCTAGAAATATTAAAAATAGTATTACTACAAATTAGTGAATACAATAATTCTCGAGATTTACTTAGCCTATATCTCAAGTGTTTTCATCATACACAAAAACAATGGTAACTATATTAGATGATGAATATGTTAGCTTGATTGTAGCAATGATTTCACAATATATACATATATCAAAACAGTATGCTGTATACCATAAATATATAAGATTTTATCAATTCTATCTCAGTAGAGCTGGATTTAAAAAATAAGAATTATTTCAGCTAAACACTGTAGCTCTTGAGAATTATATCTCCTGAATTAAGAATAGCCTCTTAAACTGGATTTGATCAAATAAAATTCATCTCTGTGATTTCTAGGTCACTGGTATAAAACATAATTTGAAAATGGAAGGTAGAACAGTCTACTGGTTATTTGAAAATTAAAAGTCCTGTGAGAAGGTTTTGGGTTAGTGTTTGGAATGGGCATTGGGCTATGTGACATCACACAGAAAACTTCAAAGAGGCCAGCCAGCATGGGGCTTGTCACTGGCAGGACAACTCACCAGCCAGTGTAGGTCAGGTTCTATCTATTTGAGGTATTTGGATATGCTATTTTCGAAAGCTGTGTTTCCTTTCATTTTCATTGTTTACCAAGTGAAAAAAAAAATGGAAACCTCAGAGGCACACAGCCTATGGTGTCTACATAACCATGGCCAAAGATAAACAAAGTTGGATGCTATTTAAAGTGGTAAGAAGAGGTTTTAATCAGTAATATACTGTTGCAATAGGAAAGAGAGTACAGTGTGAAGTCAACTTGAATTTGTGCTGAGGTAACTAAGTGTTTTAAAGAAAGAAGAGGGGACTAAAGAGGGAGAATGCTAGGGGCTTGAAAGAGTCAGGCAAGTAAAAAAAAAATCATAACAACATGAGAAGAAGGGATTGGTCCATATGCAAGTCATCTGGGTTAAGCTCCTACCTTCCCACAGAGGCCAGGAGACAAATGCCCTAACTTCAGGTGCTGGCTGGAAACAGTCAAAATGAGGACACCTGTTTGAGAAATTAGGGAAATTTCTATGTCATACTAGGAGTGTGTGTGTGTGTGTGTGTGTGTGTGTGTGTGTGTGTAAAGATCAGTAATAAAATCCCTTAAGCCCACTGAAGAATTGGTATCAGGGGAAAATGAGCCGAGAATTAAGAAGCCTCTTAAAGACATTTTTAGCTCAAAGAAAGTGGGGCACCACCCATGGCTGCTTCTACCCAGGGGAGAACCTGTTTAGAAAACGTTGATACACTATGAACCTTAGAAGGAAGGTTCACAGAAACATCTTCTTTTTCACTTCAGTGCGAGAAACACAATGCTAAATATTTCAAACTGCTGCTCTAAATTTGCACAGAGACAAAAGAAACAGCAGAAAAGTTACAGGCCCGGTCATCTAAACACAACAGATGGTAGGGAGCCTGTCTTGTGGAGGTAGGGTGGGGGAATCTTGAAAAATAATCAATGCACAACAAAATACTTTTAAGTGGCAAAAGAAAACACAGAAAAATACAGGTGGAAAATATATTCTTTGCTATAACCAAGCTAAAAAAACCAAAACAAGATAAATAAGAAACTGTGAAAGGCTTCAGAATATAATTAGACAGGCAGTGAGAAATAACAGCAATATAACAGAGAAGATATAGAGAAAAATGCACCGAGGGTGTTTAATGAATAAAGTGAAAGAAGAGGGAGAGAACTGTTTCACAGATTTTGACCCTAATCTTATTGTTTTTTATTAAATTCCAGTTGAAATAAAAGTTATACATGTAGGACAACAGCCAGCTCAAGAAGATATAACATAAATACTTGTATAAAATGCATTCTTCACCCAAGAAATTAAATTGAATCAATATTCTCTCTGGTCTTTTTTCCCACATTTCTGTCCAGTATTTAATGTGATCATCCTCTAAACTCAAATAAACCTATACAAATGGGGATAATTGCTCAAGGCACCATCTACAAGGCTCAAGGACACTATAAGTTAAAGCCAGTAGGACCCAGGTAGTGAAAACTTCTCACAGATTCTTTGGTTACTAGAGGCAAAAGGTGACCTCACAATTGGTGCCTTGAAAGTTTTCCTGACTCAGATGAGGGGGTTCCCAGAAAGCTGGTAGGACCAGCAGGAAAAGTGTAGAGACTGAGCAAAGGAACAGCTCTACAAAGAAAAAAAAAATCAAAGTGTTCACAGAGTGCTGGGTAGACCAGTGGTTCTCAGCAGCAGTGATTTTGTCCTCCAGGGAACATTGGACAATGTCTGGAGACTCTTTTGTCACACTGGGGGAGGGTACTCCTGACAGCTAGTGGGGTAGAGGCCAGCAATGTTACTAAGCATTCTACAGTGCACAGATCAGCCCCCTACACCAAAGAATTATCCAGCTCCAAATGTCTCTGATGGTGAAATCAAGAAACCATGGTATAGATCAGGAAATAAAATCACTGTTGAAGAGTGAAATGAACCCAGCTCGTGGCTGAAGGGTCATTATTAAGTATTGGGGCATGATAATAATAAGATGAAAAAATGGCAAACCTAGTCATTAACATAGAATGGAATATTATTAGTATGGTAGGTATGTTCTGAAAGAAAAAAGACGAAGACATGCAAATGAATTAAGTCATACTATATCCTGTACACAATCCTTATTTGTTGGACACGATTTCACTGATGTTTGAGATTTCTTTGAAAGATACGCAAACAGTGTAGAGTGAGGGGTCTGTGGAAATCACATAAGTTAGGCTACCAGGAAAAAGAGAGGCTATTTGAATTAAAATTACCTTAGTTAATACCTGGCTGCAAGAATAAAAGGTTCATTAGGGACAAGGTATGGAATCCTTAGATTGAAAGTGTATTTGCATGGTTGGTGAAGCAGTTTCTTCTATAGAAGAAAGTCAAAAGAGGAAAGTTTCTGAAAAGGTAGGAGTTACCAATTCGCTTGGCTGGAGAAGTAAAAATTGCAGCATCAGTATCCTATGAATATCATATCAAGAGCTTTTTTCTAGATTCTTAATATAAATATGGCACTTTTGGGCCCACCCCATAGCTCTATAACAATTATGCACAGGACAACTGGTCATACCGAATTATTTCTTAGGGCTTGGGTTTCATTCTGCTTCATATTGGCTTGTCCTTATAGAACCAAACCCAACAGCAGGTTTTACAAAGCCCACAGATTTTGATATTTAGTTCATATCTAGTATGTTTCACTAGTGGATTTGGTTTATCATACTTTAGACAGTCTCTCTGGAACTCTCTAACTAGGCTTTTTTTTTTTTTTTTAACAAATTTGTGTTCACTGATCCATAAATGTTGTGATACCCTCATAAATCCCTACAATAACAGGTACACTTAAAGAGATTTTATTTTTATTTGCTCCTTATATTCTCATCTACTTTGATATGAAGTAAGCCTTTACACAAATTTCAAAGGGCTACAACATTAAAAGAATTACAATGGCAAAATGTCAACAATTTTGCACAATGAGCTGAAAAATGTTTCTGAAAACTGCTCTCTTTATCAAAAGAACATATAAATCTAGTTATTCTGAACCTCTGTCAATCTTGCAATGCTATCTTTGAGAGCATTTAAAAGACTTTTTGTTTCATTATTATGGCTGGAACAAAACTTGTACAGTCAGAACAGACACCTCTATAAATCAATTAAAAATGAAAGAGTATACGTAATAAGGCCAGAGCACATGTAAAGTGCCATCATCTTTCAAAATCTGTTTACTTGGGTTTTCATTTAGATTGAACCAGAAAATGCCATATAGACCCAGAGATACCTGGAAAAAAATTACACTGAAATAAAACATTGGCTGCTTCAAAAAAGTTTATCTGTATAATTTTTATTTTTGCCAGATAGTCTTTTTCAATAACTGTAAAATTGTTACTTATTTTACAAAGTTTCTTAGTTTTCATCAAATGATCATGAATGTCACTTCTTATAATCATTGACCTTACTTTTCTTTTTTTTTTTTTTTTGTATTTTTCTGAAGTTGTATACAGGGAGGCAGTCAGACAGACTCCCACATGTGCCAGACCGGGATCCACCCGGCACACCCACCAGGGAGCGATGCTCTGCCCATCTGGGGTGTTGCTCTGTTGCAACCAGAACCATTCTAGCGTCTAAGCCAGAGGCCATAGAGTCATCCTAAGTGCCCGGGCCAACTTTGCTCCAATGGAGTCTTGGCTGTGGGAGGGGAAGAGAGAGACAGAGAGGAAAGAGAGGGGGAGGGGTGGAGAAGAAGATGGGCACTTCTCCTGTGTGCCCTGGCTGTGACCTTACTTTTCTTTTAAAAATAAGTTTCAAGAAACACAAATTTTTACTTCTGATGACCAGACGAAAATTATAAAAATTTTAAAGCTTGCTGCAATCTAAAAGAGATTGATTTAAAACAAGAGGAAAATTACATCCAATTTAGGGTAACCTACAGCATACATTAAATATCATGCATTTGGCATTCCATTTCAAATTTGCATATGGCTGATCCAAATAATTAACATTAAGACAAACAATAATCATCCTAAAACACTTTAAATCTATCATACAGTTTTCTATAGAACTATTATCATATAATTTAAATATTAATATTCACACATGTAAGTTTACATAAAAACACCTTACAAGAAATATACAGAAGCATTCTACTAATCAAGTGTGCTGTAGCAAAGAATTAAAATACTTTCTATTTACATAATGTTAATAAAAATTATTTGGAAAGATCTTCAGGTCAATGGATAAAAGTCAAAATTGTAAAATATTAATTTCTATTTAATACCAGTCTGAAGTTCTTGATTTCCCAAAGAGCAAAAGGAAAAAAAAGTAAAGGAGAAAGAAAAACAATATTCCACAGCACCTACTGTCTCCTAGACACTATGCTTAGTGTTTTATTTCATCAACCTCATTTGAATGCAAGGGTAACCACACAGGATAGATATTAAAATCTAGGCACAATGTACTAACTTATCCCATTTTTGACAGTTAAACTTGTAGTAAGTACAAGTTTTATACAAGTTTCCCCCATTGTTATAACTTTTTTGACTATTCTAAAATTATCCAAATACCTATAGGAAATGATCCTATTTGATTTTATTTACTCCAACATTTTTCAAATTAAACTGACCACAGAACACTTTCATTTTCTACAAATCACTTTTTAAGGTAAATTGCACTACAGCAGCCTTTCTAGAATGAGTAAGTTGAACATATTACCAGAAAATGCAAACTATACAATTTGTCAAGTACACTCAAAAGAAGTTTATATGAAGGGATTTTGACCTTGCTATTATGCTGCATTTCACCTCTTGACTTTTTAATATTCCAAGACTCTCAACTTGCCCCCCCCCAAAAGTTCACAACAAACTGTTATGGTTTAATTGGCTACTTCCCTGTAAATATTTGCATGTTAGAGAGAAGAATGGTGAGAATTCCTACCTTTAACCTAAAGGAAAGATCTGCTGAAGGAGTACAGGTCTATATCAAGGCTAGCTAAGCTTTATGGGACATCTCATATCTCAGCACATTCAACCTGACCTGTTCAGCATATATTGTGACTTAAGCACCAAGTTAAATATAGGTAAAATATAGGTTTTCTTTAAAAAAAAGAAAAAGCATGAACAGTGAAATCTGCCTCTTAGTAAATCCAAAACACATTCTATGAAAATGACCTTTTTATTAAACCAAGAAAAAACAAAGTTTTTTACTATGATTTTACTGAGTATGATACTGTTACTATAATATCACTATTTAAACATGAGATAAATGCATAATTTTGGTTTTTCTAAATGACTATCAGGAAACCAAAGGCAATTTAAATTGAGAAAATCTCTTATTCTTGTTATCACATTGTCACCAAAAGTTTAGCAAAGTAAGCAAAAGTGTGTTATAAAATTTAAACTCCAATATTATAATATCATTAAGATTCCTTTATTGGCACAATGTTTTCTCTTCATTATTCTGTGTGAATTATTGTGTTAAAATGTGGATCTGAAAAATCCAAATCAAAGTTGTAGAAACTGCAGCATTCACAACTCTCTAAATATTCACTAATTTTGAAGAATTAAAAACATGCTGTTGTTCTAAAATAATACTTACTCTAATATGTCTGTCTGTAGATAATTCTTAAATGTAAATTGTAATCCAATCTGAGTTAAACACACTCTAGAAGTACACACACAAAGTGTATATAATATAGTCTCTGCTGTCACACAACTTATAATTCAATTATTAACTAAAATAACAAGAATAATGACTGAATACATCACAGCAAAGTAGATCCTTGATATTCATGAGAAAGGCATCTAGAGAGCTTCATGGATCCCAAAATATCAGGATGTCACTATAGCCCTCCTGTCTTACTTTGATGGGTAATAAACCAACTAAGTGAATTTCAGATGTGAAGCAAGTAGAGAAAACATGATAAACAGCACCTTTATGAAGGCCCAAGTCTTCAAATCAATTGCAAAATTATGTGATACTGACAGTAATTCTAATACAATTCAGAAAGTAAGGATATGTACAATCATGGCATTCATGGCAAATATTATTGCACAGCTACTATGTAGCTGGCAACTGCTCTTAGCATTGGCACCATAGCAGTGAATAAAAATATAGATGATTCTTTCATGAAGCTAACATTCTCATGGAAGGAGATAAAGGTTAAATCAATGAATATTTAATTTATAAGGTATGCTATGAGTGCAAGAGGCATAGGTAAAGCTGGAAATGGTGGTTGATATTTATTTGGAGTGGTAAGAAAATATTTCTAATACTTTGACATTTGAGTAGAAGACTAAAGTTGTCAAAGAGAAGAACTCACCAAGCAAAGAGGAAAGCATATGCAAAGGCCCTGCAGTGCCAGTGATATTGTCAAATTTGAGGATTAGTGAGGAGGGCAGTGGGGTAGGAATGAAATGGCAAAAAGAAAGGTGGAAAAAGAGATAGAAAGAGATGTGTACATGGGACATGGGCAGTCAAAGCTAACTGTGCTGACCTGAACCATGGGCTGGAGTCTTACTAGAAAGTGTCATAAAAAAGGATAGTTTTGCACAGATCTTAAATGGGATATATATATAACTTGAAAGAAATTCATACTTATATTTGTTAGCAATCTGATTTTTAGGCATTTCTATAGTACTTTTTTTTAGTAAAAGGAGGGAAGTTAGAGTGACAGACTCCTGCAGTCCTCCCAACCAAGATCCACCCAGCAAGCCACCGCAGGGGTGATGCTCTGCTGGTTGCTAGACAACTTAGCTATTTGTAGTGCCTGAGGTGGAGGATCCACAGAGACATCCTCAGTGCCCAGGGCTGATCCACTCAAACCAATCGAGCCATGGCTGAGAGAGAGGAAAGAAAGAGAGAGAGAGAGAGAGAGAGAAGCGTAAGGAGGAGGGGTGGAGAAGCAGATGGTCGCTTCTCCTGTGTCCCCTGACCAGAATCGAACCATCGAACCCAGGATATTCACACACCAGGCTGATGCTTTACCATTAAGCCAACTAGCTAGGACCATTTCTAGTACTTCTGAGAACATTAAAAGCAAGACCAAAGCTTCTACTCAGACTTCTATTCAAATGAATCTTTTATTCCTGGTCATTTTCTCCAAATCAGAGCATCTTCTTTGATCCCACTGAATTTATCTGGCCAGTTCATTGTCTTTCTAGCTTTCTTTATTTTATTCAGAAAAATCTCTCTCTCAAAAAAAAAATGAGAAAGCATATTCAAACTAGTCACATATGGCTCCAGGTGAAAGTAAAACTTCTGAAAAAACTATTTAAACGTCTGATTAATTTTTTTTAAATCCATGGTGGCCCCAGTCTGCTACCAGCTTATAATAGCAGAAACTTAAAGAATGCAAAAAGGTGAATTTTCAGACGCCTGTCTGATAAAGGTGTTCAACCATGGTTTGGAAAAAAGGTGAGAACTAATCAAGCAAGATGATGTCATCCAAAATATATATTAATTTATGAGGTGTTAACAACATGGGAATTAATCTATAAAATTATTTTATTAAACAAAGAATCAAAATGTGCTACTTTAATTATAACAGAAATATGAAATACATCATACCAAAAGACAATTAAATAATGACTGAAATGGGTTTTATTATGGACAACATGCCTACTCAGTGGTTTAGCCCCTTTCAAGTTCAAGATTCTAAATCAGGAACTAAACTTTCAAACTGATTTCTTCAGCCTTCATCGGCATATATAGGCATTTGATACCTGTGCTTATTTTTCAATTTTCTCAGCTAGTCATTGAGGAAAATTCCCTCACAGTGTCTCTCAAAGGGTACCTTTTGAAATTGTTCATCTCTACCAACTGCTAAATATTATGGTTTGCTCTTCTGTGTGTCTATAGACCTCAACACAATTATTTGCAAATTCTAAGGCACACACACAAACACACACACATCAAAAAAATCAATGTATCCTGGTTTCATTTCTTGGAAGTCTCCTAGAAGGTCATTGGAGTGCATCATCTAATATCCTGAATATTGTTTTTGAGGTTTGAGATTCATCAGGGAATTTTCTGTCAAACTTATTTTTTAAAAAAGTTCTGCAAATTTAATTGGAGATGGGAATTTTACAATGCTGTTATCTTCATAAAACCTTTCCCAATCAGTTAAATAAAAGTGATTTCTCCCTCTTTTTAAGTCTGTAGCAATTATGGCCTGTATTATTCATTTGTCAACTTATTTTATACTGCTTTTTGATGGTTCTTCTATTTTTTTTTGCATCTAAGTGTTACTTTAATAATTTATTGTTACATTTCTCCATACATAAGACTTGTTTAACCAGGTTTTTTAAGTTTTGTAAGATTAAAGACTAAAAATTTAATAGTTATGCAATTTCTTTGCCAAAGGTAAGCACTCAGGTGTTGGCACCTATACTTGGAATATTGCAGACTATCCTGACAATTTGACCAGATGTTTTGATTTTAGATATATTTTTGAGTAAAGTCCACAGCTAAGAAAAGGCATAGATACTGAAACCAAAGCAACTAAGTCTTCCCCAAAAAATATTCACTCAGTCTTGAATAAGTCAATTTATAAGAATAATCACAATTTTCACACAATTGAACACACAAAAGCTATGCATTGAAGAGAATTCTGGGAAGATAGTAGTGTAGGAAGCGCCAGGAAGCTGTAACCATCCCTACATAACAATTGCACTGGCAGAATCTGTCTAATGTAAATATTTTGAAAGTTTGAGGTCTATTGAAGACATGAAATTTCCAGAGAAAGACTTGAATGGGAAATTGTGGTTAATTTTGGTCAATTTCAACTCTTAGCACCATAGTAGCTTGCATCCCTCAGTCTTCACCCTATGGCTGGCAGTCATGAATATATTACTGAAAAAGCTTACACGTAGTTTGTGGGAGCCAGTTGGCTCAAAAAGGATCTGCTTTCCAAATATTGAAAATCTGTGCTATCTTAGAGACAAAAAGTATATTTGTGATGCCAGGGACTTGGGTGGGGGAAGGAGAAATAGGGGGTTATTTTATTTTGTTTTTTAAGTGAACGGAGGGGAGATAAAGAGACAGACTGTCTCATGTGTCCTGACCGGATCCAACTGGCAACACCCCCTCTTAATCTGGATCCGATGCTCGAATCAGTTAAGCTATCCTCAGCGCCAGGGTCCAATGCTCCAACAATCAAGGCACTGGCTGCAGGAAGGGAAAAGAAAGAGAAGGGAGAGAGGGGGGTAAAGAGAAGGAGATGGTCGCTTCTCATGTGTGCTCTGACAAGAGATCGAACCTAGGATGTCTACTCTCCAAGCTGACACTCTATCCATTCAGTCAACCGGCCAGGGCAGGGAGTTATTTCTAATGGATATTGAGTTTCAGTTTTATAAGACAAAAACATGTGTGAACATGGATGGTGGTGATGGTTGTACAACATTATGAATGTATTTTATACCACTGAACTATATGGTGTTTCAGTTAAAAATGGTTCAGATAGTTTTTTAAAAATGTAGATTGAGAAGCAGAATTTATGTAGAGGACAAAACAAGCACTTTGATCTCAGAGAAACTTGGGGTTCAATTCTCTGGTCCTCAGCTTATTGCTTCTGTGACTTTGTGTAAGTTATAAAAGCTCTCTAAGGTTCTATTTCCTCATCTGGATAAAAGAAATGATAATATCTTCTTTGAAAATTATTGTGATTATTGAAAGAATATATTAAAACAGCTAGATAAGACAGAAGCTCAAGAAGCTGTTCATACATATTAGGGCCCTCACTGGACACCAGCTGGTAATGTCTGTCATTAGCCAGATGGACTTAGGACAAAAAAAATCTTGTAACGGAAAGCGTTTTCTGTCTAACTTTTATTTTTAAGGAAACTCAAAGCTTTAAGCTCAACTTTAATACATACAAGCTCTGCTGTAAGCATTTAATCTAAATTAATCTTACTCCTCCATCTTTGTTTTACTCTTAATCAGTACAGTGTTTCTATTTATATTTTCTTATATTATATGTTTCTGCAGCTGCAAAATTTTTAAGAAGCTATTTAAATACGTGAACAAGGTATATCAGCTAAATGTTGAACATTGTCAAATTCCCTAAAGGATTATCCAGATCAATTATTATTTTTTTAAGTCAATAAGCAAGAGAACAAAAGAAGTTAAAAGCAAAAACATCAATTGACCATGTTTTTCAATTTTCATTTGATTGTTATTAAATAGAAAAGCTGTAGTTCTGACAGTGGCTTATAAAAGAGAATATTTTCATGCATTAAGTTAAATAGGATATTACAAGAACATTGCTGTAGTGTAGGAAGAAATAGTTGTAAAGAATTAAGGAAAAGTTATAATTGTTTTCACTAGTCCTTTCTGTGCCACTTATCCTCCATGAATGTCACAATTTTCTCATTTCACTGACTTTAACAGGAAAGCAGAAATTCCTGGAAAAGCTGAGATTTTTCATCTGAGCTCTATCAATTTATGAATTCTCTTAGAAAGCTTGGACCATACAATTTTATACACATAGGAATATCGCCTAAGTCATGGAGTTTGAAATTTTGACCCCACGCCTCTCACTTCACAGATTTCCCACTGCACTTAGCCTACAAATGAATGTTGTTAAAGTACCTCCACCCCCAAAACACATTAACTTATAAAATTGTAACTGAGTCTTTTCTTCAAGACTTTTTCAGCAAAATGCTGATCCTAACAGATTTGCTTTCAGAAATCTGGATGTGATTTCCGCAACATTTCAAAGGCAAAATGCCAAATGCTCAGAACTATTAAAGATAGTGTGAATGACCAAGCAGACATAAAGCAAATGTTATCAGCTATAAAAGTCATCAACTAGAAAAATTTCACAGTTAACTCTTGCATTTTTTCAACTATGAATTTATCTGAATCAGCTTTTATAATAAATATGATTGTACTTTGATTTATAAAGGGATCACAATGTTATTCAAATGAAGAAAAGATTGGTACTATCCTTGATGTGGTGAAAGAGTCTGTGACTTTGCAGTTAAGGCATCATCACCTATATGTATGCTCATCAGGGTCGCTATTTCCTGATTTAGATGGTGGGTACATTTTACGAATTATTGAGCCATATAAGCATGCTTTATATGCTTTTGATATGAAAATTCTAACAAAAAGTATTTAAAAATTTTTTAATAAATGAAAGTGATATGAGGCTCAGTAGTAACTTTACTTCTCCAACACATTTAGCTTTGCAAAGTTGTAATATTTTCTAGGTTTTTTCTATCCACACAATTGAAGAGATGTTAAAAATAGTCTAGAGATATATGTTTCTTGTACATATCAATCTGAGATATGTATAGAATCCTGTATCTATTGAGATACATATCAAATTCATTGCAGGTATTAATGAGGTAATACACAGTTCACTTGAGCATCTTGTTTATTTTCTTCTTTGTTTAAATTATTTGCTTATTAGTGTATACTCCTCCAGATAGTAGACAAGAGAAGGAAAAAGAGGATCAAAGCAATCTAACGTTTTGATACTACAAAGGATGCACTTAAATGTCTCATTACAAAGGAGGTAAAATTATATTTCTTGAAGAGAAATTTGGTGATTATCAATGGGATCTGATTCATTCTATTGATCACTTATTTGGGTGACACTTGAGAACTACTCATAAGCAAAATAATGATATCTGTAAGAGAATTATTAATAATGGTATTATATTTGGACATCTAGTCAGTTATTCTGGGTTTTCTCTTTTTCCTATCCCGAAGGGTGCCCCCACCACCTTGCGTTGTGCTTCTCTGTTTGCTCTAGAAGAGTTACAGCAGAGCTCATCAATTCTTATCATGATATTCACTGATGCATTTTTAGCCCTATTTCCCAGATTCCACATCCTGGGGCACTTGTTATGAGGTCTCACATGCACCTCTTGATGATTATGGGTTAAGAAGTCTACCAGGCATCAATCTGAATCATAGTATATATTTTTTTTGCACCAAGGAATTCGGTCTTTGTGAAATTTAATCTACAGGAAGTATATATAAAAATACAATTCATTGAGGTGTGTGTGTGAGTGCAAGTGTGTGTGTGAGAGAGAAAAGAAATATATATAGAGAGAGAGGCAGGAGGACAGAGACAGAAAGACAGAAAGAGAGCAAGTACCAGACACCTGCTTCTGGGACACTAGGCATTTCACATATTTATTACAACTTTCCAAGTTTTCATTCAGCAGCTATTGACTTTACAGACTATTTTTGCTGATATCCAATAAAAACAAATTACGTACTTACAAAGACCTTTTAGAGCTATAAAGCACTTTTACATCTCTTACCTCATCCTATCATTACAACCACCATTCCATAATGTAGGAGGGCTCTCATTAACCTATCAATTCCATAGGAAAGAAACTTTTTGGTAAGTGCTTACAAGAAAAGTTAACCATGGAAAGCATCTCCTATAATACAAAGCCAAAAACAATGGAAATTTCAAAACTTTAACCAAAACAGTATAAAGTTGCTGAAGAGCCTTTATAAATAATTCCACTTTATATTTTATCTGGAATTTTACTGTAGATTAAAAGGTTCAAATCGAACTTTTAGTTGGGGTTTTCAGACTATCTTCCGCAATTAGGGAAGTTTTTATCTTCTTTAAGATGTACAATTAAGAACCTATGTTAATGGAGAGATAATCAGGTTGACTGAATTATCTAGACTGACTTCTCTCACTTCGTATTTACAAATTAGACCTTCCATTTTAGATTATTTTTCTAAACAGGAGCAACAAATTCAACTCAATTTTAAACAGGCAACTTTTCAATACATGAAAGTTCTATTCTAAAACATGACCCAAGTTTTTTCTAATCTTATATAATATTATTTACTACAGAAATGTCATATTCTACATGAAATTTAAATTGTGATGAATTACTTATGAGATTAGCAGATTTCGATTATTAATGACCCAATTTAAAGTCATAACTTTGTCAACACAAAGTGCCTTTCATATATGTGATTAATAACAAAAGAGTATTTGGGGCTTAACTTTCTTACTAGTTTCTCAGTGTTAGATTGTGATATCCATATCACAAACATGATAGATATTCTTCATCAATGGTATAAGAGTTCTCATTAGGTACTCATTAAACTCCTGCACTTTAGGATAACCTTGAAAAATACATTAGACACTAATGAATATATGCTTTCATTATATAACTCTTATTATAATAGTGAAATTAATATACATGCAGTAAGTGAAAATAGTATGTATAAACTTTAAAACAATAATAGTGATTGGAATTTTATATCTTACTACCAGAATAAAAGATATATTTGTTGATTTATTAAAAAATAAAACTGTATGCGTGAATGCCACATATGGGATAAAAATTTGTTGCAAAAAACATCTTCAGATATTTAAAAATACCTGAATGACAAAAGTTAAGATAAAAAAGATAAATAAACACCTGGATTTCTTTTACAAGAGTCATTTTTTAAAAGCAATCATTTTGGATTCTGTAAGATGTTAAGATCAAGTTCCTTAATGTATTAAGTTAGTAATACAATTGATGAACTGATAAACCACTAATCTCCCCTCTGGCCCTTTGTTTTTATTCATTGCTGTTTTTCTTATATAAAATATTTCCATGCTCAAAAATGCCTTGCTAAGGAGGAAGACATTACTTAGGTCAAATTATTGGAGAAATTAAAAGCCTGTGTATTTGCTTTCTCTTGATTTTGAACACAAGCTAGGTTATTTTAATAAAATTACTATCCAAACTATTTTTCAAGTTAGTCAGTGATTAACATTTCCTAAATCTTCAGATGGACCTACTCATGAATATCATCGCCTTTCAGAAAATATTTTTTCTTGCTACCTAAATTGTCCTAATGTACTTAATTAAATTCCATTTCTTCTTGAATCTTCTTTGGAGATGAGGAAAACAAGGTGGCCATCTTTGAAGTTTGGAATCTTAGTTTCAGAAGAGATTAAAAAGATTATGTTCTTACAAAGAGTAATTTTTCTTCTTGCACACCGCTACCATTGAGAAATTCAGTAAGGCAGCCCATTTTTGACTGTTAAAACATCTTTTCTCGTAATTAGCTGAAAACTACTCTGTGGGTAATTCCTGCCAGAAAAGCCTAGCTCTAAAGCTTAATGGAATAATTTTAATTCCTCTTCCACATAACAGCCTTAAATATATGAAGGCTCATTTCTGTGCTGATGTCTCTTTTTCCCACAGAACATCCACTGCACCTTTAACTACTGTTTATATAAGATAGGGTTCGTTACCCACTGACCTCTCTTCATAGATGTCAGTGAGATGCTCTCCTGTTTCAATAAGCAACCTGGAATTAATCACAATTCACTTGATGTGGATTTAGTGGTGCTGAGCGCAGGGAGCTTATTATCTTCTGTGAACTGGATATCATCCTTCTATTAATGCAGCCTAGGATTGCATTAGATCTTTTGTCAGCCTCATCACCTTGGATAGCCCTCCATATCCATGGATATATTACCAGGAGGAAATTGAGAGGAATTTAGACCATCTAATCTGCCCCCTACCCCCAATCCCTTGATCAAATAGCAGTGCTTTTATAGCAGGCTGTCTGGAAACCTATATAAATGGGTCATCAAAAACACTGTAGTGTTTGAGCCACTAAAAGGTGTGTGTGGGTGGGTGGGGGAAAGTTGTTCAAATATCACTTTATTCATTCCTATCTTCACTAAACGCATCTATCCATCTGACTGGGACAGAGAGATGAACAGACCCCTGAATCTAAATTCCTAGATCTCTCATATAAATAAATCAACAATAACGTTCTGTGTAGAATAATGTGATGGCAATTTTAATAGTGATATAAAAGCATAGAAGGAGGACACCCAACTCAGCCTAAGTCAGATGAGTGTCGCAGGGTCCTCAGTGAGAAGCCCATCCTGAGTTAAATCTTAAAAGAAAAGAGGATTTTCAAGGTTCCCTCTCCTCGCTGTCTTGGTTCTAAAATATCAATGAATGACAATGTAAAAAGTACAAATTTAGGCCCTGGCCGGTTGGCTCAGCGGTAGAGCGTCGGCCTGGCGTCAGAGGACCCAGGTTCAATTCCCGGCTAGGGCACATAGGAGAAGCGCCCATTTGCTTCTCCACCCCCCCCCCTCCTTCCTCTCTGTCTCTCTCTTCCCCTCCTGCAGCCAAGGCTCCATTGGAGCAGAGATGGCCCGGGTGCTGGGGATGGCTCCTTGGCCTCTGCCCCAGGCGCTGGAGTGGCTCTGGTCGCCGCAGAGCGACCCCCCCCCGGAGGGGCAGAGCATCGCCCCCTGGTGGGCATGCTGGGTGGATCCCGGTCGGGCGCATGCGGGATTCTGTCTGACTGTCTCTCCCCGTTTCCAGCTTCAGAAAAATACCAAAAAAAAGTACAAATTTAAAAGGTAGATGAATTAATTAATTAAAGAATTGATTGATTGATTGATCAAATAGAGATTATTTCAGGTATGGGCCAGTCATGGAGATGAGAGTTTAGCCTATTCTTAAAGAGGTAAGTAGATTGGCAAAGAAGGGCCTTGTTTGTGGAGGCAGAACAAGAAAGGGGAGTAGATGAGTAGGTGGTGGAGAAAGGAGGGGGAAGAGAGTGACTAGATCTGGAAGTGCTGCTCTTACAAAAAGTCCAGGAAAGAAAGAGAAAAGAGAAGGAAACGTGGGGACAAATGTGAGAGATACTGAAGACCAAACAGATGTCAGAGGCAAAGGATAGAGATCATAATTTCTTTTTTTTCTGGATTGGGCAACTGTAAAGAAGAAAATTGCATTTACTGACCTTCAGACCACAAGGAGGACAGGTTTTGAAATTGGAGAAGAGGACAAATCCAGTTTGGTTTTGCCTAAATTGATGATAGGGTGCTCACAAGAGATGTCTATGAGGTGCTGGTCACCCAGACCTAGTTTCCAGTTGGGGAGAGAGATACAAACAGCTATACGCGGGTTATGAGGGGGCATAAGTAATAGCAGAAGCCCTTGGTGTGGATGAGATTTTTCAGAAAAAATGCATAGTGTGGAGGGGAAAATGCCAAACAAGTCCTCAGGAACATAAGTATATAAAGGGCTGCTTGAGAAAGAGAAATCTGCATTCCAGACTTTAGAGAGCTGTAAGAGAGGTTCCTTTGTAAGATAGTAAAACTGCATATATTTGTATGTTTAGTAATAAAGGCCAGCTAAGCAAAACCAAGGAAATAAAGGGAAGACAGACTTCTATTTTTTTCCTTTAATTTTTATTTCATTTTTATTAATTTTTTAAATTTATTGTGCTAATATGGATCCAAGTGTCCCACTCAATATAACATCCTCACCCCCCAACAATGTGCCCCCCATTAAACCCCTTTTATCCCCTCCCCATCTTCTTCCCACCCTTCCCTCTGGGACTTGCCTTCCTGTTATCTGTATCTCTTTGTTATTATATATATATATAATTTGGCTAATCCCTTCACCTTCTCTGATCTCATCACTTCATCTCCCTTCCCTCTGACAGCTGTCACTCTGCTCCCTAGGACCTTGCCTCTGCCTTTATTTTGTTCCTCAGTTCACCATGTTCATTAGATTCCACATATAAATGAGATCATATAATATTTTTCTTTCTCTCTCTGGTTTATTTTACTTAGCATAATAATCTCCAGGTCCATCCATGCCATCATAAAAGGTAAGATGTCCTTCGTTTTCATGGACATCTATTCCTGCATAGTATTCCATTGTGTAAATACACCACAGCTTTTTTATCCACTTGTCCACTGTCAGAAACTTGAGCTGTTTCCAATTCTTTCCTATGGTAAACAATGCTGCAATAAACATGGGTAGCATATCTTCTTTTGAATTAGTGTTTGGGGATTCTTAGGATATATTCCTAAAAACTGAATAGCTAGGTCAAAAGCCAGTCCCATTATTAATTTTTTGAAGAAACACCATACGGTTTTCCAAGTGACTGTACAAATCTGTATTCCCACCAGAAGTGCAAGACGGTTCCCTTTTCTCCACACCTTCACCAGCACTTGTTTGTTGATTTGTTAACGAGAGCTGTTCTGACAGGTGTGAGGTGGTATCTCATTGTGGTTTTAATTTGCATTTCTGTAATGATTAGTGACATTCAACATTTTTTCATATGCCTATTGGCCATCTGTATGCTCTCTTTGGAGAAGTGTCTATTCAGTTCCTTTGCTCATTTTAAAAATTTGATTGTTTACATTCCTGGTGTTGAGTTTTAGAAGTTCTTTATAAATTTTGGTTATTGACCCCTTATCAGACATATCAGTGAATATTTTTTCCCATTGAAAGGGTTGTCTCTCTATTTGGTTAATGGTGTCTTTTGCCTTGGAAGAGCATTTTAGTTTGATATAGTCCCATTTATTTATTTTTCTTTTTATTTCAATTGCCTGCATAGTTACATCAGCAAAAATATTGCTATGAGAGCTATCAGAGTTTACTGCCTATGATTTCTTCCAGGGTATTTATCGTTTGTTTTTGTGAATGGTGTAAGTTGGTAGACTAGTTTCTTTTCTTTTTTTTTTCTTTTTTTTTTTTTTGCATGTACCTATCCAATTTTCCCAACATCATTTATTAAAAAGACTGTCGTTACTCCATTTTATACTCTTGCCTCCTATGTCAAATATCAACTGACCATAAAGGTATGAGTTTATTTCTGGGTTCTCTGTTCTGTTCCATTGATCTGTATGCCTGTTCTCATGCCAGTACCAAGCTGTTTTGATTACAGTGGCCTTGTAGTATAACTTGATATCAGAAAGTGTGATACCTCCCACTTTGTTCTTCATTTTCAAGATTGCTGAGGCTATTCGGGTTCTTTTTTGGTTCCATATAAATTTTTGAAATACTTGTTCTAGGTCTGTGAACTATGTCATTAGTATTTTAAGAGGAATTGCATTGAAGCTATAGATTGCTTTGGGTAGTATGGACATTTTAATGATGTTTATTATTTCTATCTATGAACACAGTATATGCTTCCACTTGTTTGTATCTTCCTTGATTTCTTTTTTTGATGTTTTATAATTTTCTGAGTATAAGACATTTACCTCCTTATTTAAATTTATTCTTAGGTACGTTTTTTGCTGTTGCAATAGTGATGAGGATTGTTTCCTTAATTTCTTTTTCTGACAGTTTATTGTTGGTGTATAAAAATGCCACTGATTTCTGGATATTAATATTATATCCTGCCACCTGACTGAATTCATTTATCAGGTCTAGTGGTTTTTGACTGAGATCTCAGGATTTTCTATGTACAGTATCATGTCATCAGCAAATAATGACAGTTTTCCATCTTTTCCAATTTGGATGCCTTTTATTTCTCTTCTTGTCTGATTGTGTGGCTAGGACTTCCAGGACTATATTGAATAAGAGTGGTCAAAGGGGGCACCCCTGCTTTGTTCCTGATCTTAAGGGGATTGCTTTTAATTTTTGCCTACTGAGTATCATGTTGGCTGTTGGTTTGTCTTATATGGCCTTTATTATGTTGAGGTATCTCAGAGTTTTGATCATAAATGGATGCTGGATTTTATCAAATGCTTTTTCTGCATCTATTGAAATTATCATATGGTTTTTCTCCTTCTTTTTGTTTATGTGATGAATCACATTGATTGATTTACGAATATTGTACCAGCCTTGCCTCCCCAGAATAAATCCCATTTGATCATGATGTATGATCTTTTTAATGTACTGCTGGATCTGGTTTGCTAATATTTTGTTGAAAATTTTAGCATCTATGTTTTATCAGGGATATTGGCCTATAGTTTTTTGTTTTTGTTTTTTTTTTTCTTTGTAGTGCCTTTACCTTGTTTTGGAATGAAGATAATGCCTACCTCATAAAAGGAGCTGGGAAGTCTTCTTTCCTCTTGAATTTTTTGGAATAGCTTGAGAAGGATAGGTGTTAGTTCTTTGAATGTTTGGTAAAATTCATCTGTAAAACCATATACTCCAGGATTTTTGTTTATTGGGAGTTTTTTGATAACTTTCCATTTTATTTGTTGTAATTGATCAGTTTAGGTTTTCTGATTCTTCCAGATTCAGTTTTAGAAGATTGTATGTTTCTAAGAATTTATCCATTTTACTTAGGTTGTCCAATTTTTTGGTGTATTGATCTTCATAGTATTTTTTTACATTCCTTTGTATTTCTGTGGTGTCAGTTGTTACTTCTCCATTTTCATTTCTAATTTTAATTATTTAGGTGCTTTCTCTTTTTTTCTTAATGAGTCTGGTTAAAGGTTCATCAATCTGGATTACTTTTTTGAAGAACCAGCTCTTGGTTTCATTGATCTTTCATATTGGTTTTTTTTTAGCCTCTATGTCATTTATTAGCCTCTATGTCTACTCTTATCTTTATTTTTTTTTCTACTTCCTTTGAGCTTTATTTGTTATTCTTTTCAAGTTCTGTTAGGTGCAGGGTTAGGTTGTTTATATGAGCTTTCTCTTGCTTCTTAAGGTATGCTTGTAATGCTATGAACTTCCTTCTCAGGACTGCTTTCACTGTGTCCCATAGATTTTGGGTTATTGTATGGGTTCATTTTTATTTGTTTCAAGGAAATTTTTTATTTCTTCCTTGATCTTATTGTTAACCCATTCATTATTTATTAACATGCTATTTAGCCTCCAAGTGCTTGAATTTTTCAGTTTTTCTATTGTAGTTGATTTCTAGTTTCATGCTATTGTGATCTGAGAAGATGCTTGATATAATTTCAATCTTCTTGAATATAACATGTGGTCTATCCTAGAAAATTTAACATGGCCACGTGAAAAAAATGTTTTTCTGCTGCTTTGGGGTGAAAGGTTCTGAAGATATCAATTAAATCCAATTGATCTAGTGTGTTATTTAAGGCTACTGTTTCTTTGTTAGTTTTCTGTCTGGAAAACTTCTCCATTGATATTAGTGGGGTATTAAAATACCCTACTATTATAGTATTGCTATAAATTTTGCCCTTTATGTCCATCAAAATCTGCTTTATATATTTAGGTGCTCTTATATTGGGTGCATAAATATTTACAATGGTTATACCCTCTTGTTGGACTGCTGCCTCAATCATTATGTAGTGACCTTCTTTGTCCCTTACTATATAGCCTTTGTTTTAAAGGCTATCTTGTCAGATATAAGTATTGTTACCCTAGCTTTTTTTTTCATTTCCATTTGCATTAAATATTTTTTCCCACCCCTTCCTTTCCAGTCTATGTGTATCTTTTGTTCTGAGGTGGGTGTCTTATAGACATTACATATCTGGGTCTTGTTTTCTTATCCATGCAGCCACCCTGTGTCTTTTGATTGGAGCATTTAATTCATTTACATTTAAGGTTATTATTGACATATTATTATTTATTACCATTTTATTCTTTAAGTCTACATTCCTCTTTTTCTCAATTTCTTTTTATTTTTTCTCCTTTGCTATTTTTATAGCAGCCCCCTTAACATTTCTTGCAGTACTGGTTTGATTGTAATGAATTCCTTGAGTTTTTTTCTTCTGGGAAGCTTTTTATTTCTCCTTCAATTTTAAATGATAGCTTTGCTGGACAAAGTAGTCTTAGTTGTAGGTTCTTTACATCACTTTGAATATTTCTTGCCAATTTCTTCTGGACTGAGGTGTTTCTGTTGGGAAGACAGATGTCATCCTTATGGGGACTCCTCTGTAGGTAATTAACTGCTTTCTCTTGCAGCTTTTAGTATTCTTTCTTTGTCTCTTAACTTTGGCATTTTAATTATGATGTGTCTTGGTATACCTTGGGTTCATCTATAATGGGACTTTCTGTGCTTCTTAAACTTGTGACATTTCCCTTCATCAATTTAGGAAAATTTTCAACTATGATTTCTTCAGACAGGTTCTCTATCCCTTGGTCATTCGCTTCTCCTTCAGGAATCCCTATGATGTGGATGTTGTTGCAGAGATCTCTTAGAGTTTCCTCAGCCTTTTTGAGCCTCTTTTCCTTTTGCTGCTCTTCTTCTGTGCTTGCATTTATCTTGTTCTCTAAATCGGTTTTTGATCCTGAACTTCATTTAGCCTGCTAGTTCTGTAATAATGCTGTACTAATTGGTTCCTTCTAGTGCTGTACTAATTTCTGATATTGTATTTGTCATTTCTGACTGGTTCTTTTTTTATGATTTCAATATCTTTTTTGATGCTTGCTATCTCTTGGTTTAAGTTCTTGTTGTGATCATCTATTGTTGCTCTAAGATCTTTAAACATCCTAATAACCATTATTTTAAACTCAGTCTAGTAGTATGGTTATTTCCATGTCATTTAGGTTTTTTTCTGAGAATTTCTCTGGTTTATTCATGTGGGTCATATTTATTTGTCTACCTATTTAGTCTGTGTATTAGATAGTTTTTCTCTGACTTTGAAATTTGTTGTGGCATTTTTCTGATAAAGATGGGCTCAGTGTTGCTGACCTTCCAGGCCACCTGAGTTTCTTGTTCTAGCAATGGTTCTTGAGAGTAATATTTACCCTCCTGTTGTATGTGAGTATTGAATGTAGTTGGTTTTTCATGAGCAGAATTATCCCTTTAGGCTGGCTAGCTCTATGGCTCAACCTTGATTATGTATATTAGACTCTGTGCAGTGTCTTTCCTGTTGGGTGTATTTATTCTCTACAGTGTCTGGTGCCTGCTAGACTCCTTCTTTGGATATGCTGCACATGTAGCTAGCTGAATCTAGTGTTGGTGTGGTTTGCCAGGCATTACTGATTGTGTTGGTTCTGGGTCCTCTTAGGTTAGCATCAGCCATTGTTTTTTTGTTGTTTTTGTTTTTATAATAAATAAATTTTTATTAATTTTAATGGGGTGACATCAATAAATCAGGGTACATATATGCAAAGAAAACATATCCAGGTTATCTTATCATTCAATTCTGTTGCTTACCCATCACCCAAAGTCAGACTGTCCTCCATCACCTTCTATCTAGTTTTCTTTGTGCCCCTCCCCCTCTCCCTCCCCCTTTTCCTCCTTCCTTCCCCCACCCCCCACAACCACCACACTCCCGTCTATGACTCTTAGTCTCGTTTTTATGTCCAACCAATGTATTGAATCCTGCAGTTCTTGATTTTTTCTGACCTACCCAACTCACTCCGTATAATGTTATCAAGATCACACCTTTCTGCTGTAAGTGATCCCATGTCATCACTTCCTATGGCTGAATAGTACACCATGGCGTATATGTGCCACATCTTCCCCATCCAGTCTTCTATATATATTTTTTACAGTTATTAAAGCCTTTAAGCAAACTCTTGGCCAATATAGCAAGAATCCATAAAAGAGTAGTGTCCTTAACATGTTCGCCAAGTCCAAGTTGGCCCCAACACCTTGCCAAATCCCTGAAAAATGCAACCCAACCCGCGTTCAGTCTGTTAGGAGCTGTCACAAGGAGCAGGAGTCCAGGAAAAGTCCACATCCAGGAAAAGTCTGCATGGCACTGGAATTGTTGTCACAATTCTATACTTTGCAGCTCACGTCCAAGTCCCAATGACCACTGCTTCTAGCTGGTAATGATTCAGGTAGACTGGAAAAGCCATCTGCAGCATGTGTAGAGATGGAGCTTCTGTTTCCCTCTGCCTGTAGAGATGAGACCAGGGTGCTTTTCCCTGGAGCTCTGCGACTGTGGCTTGGTAAAGAGAACCTTGGGATACACTAAGCTGGGTATCAGCCATTGTTTTTAACCCGCTGTGGGCTACCTGTCTGGAGCTACTGTTTGTGTCTGTGTTTTCTATGCCTCGGTAGTGGGGGGAGGGGCAACCTGTGTATTAGGGTGAGGTTCCTCCGGCTTAGCAATGATGACAGCTTCATAAAAGTCCAAGCTCCATAAAATTTTCCTCCACTTTTCAGCTGTTTTACCTCCTCTTGTAGCTGGCTGGTCTTCCTACAGAGTCTTCTGTAGAAAGATTGTAGTGTGGGCTCAGACTGGCCTCAACCTACCAACCCTTCTACAGGTTGAAAGCTTGGTGGGTTAGGACACTGAGGTTAGGAATACAGTGTTAGTGGGACCCCTTATTTCAGGGGTCTCTTGGTGAGGAGCTCAGTACGAGGAAAGTGGTCCCTACTCCAGAGCCTAATCCTTCAGATACTGCTGGATACTCCAATTCTATTTCTCCCCAGCTAGGTGAGCAGCAGGTTCAGACTGTGTGAGGCTACAGTCCCCTCTGTAAAAGTTCCTCCAGCTGGGGAGTCCCTGATCTCAGGGAGGAAGATCAAGAAAGTCTTGCCTTGGGGCTGACTGCCTCCCCCTCAGAAAGTGGCTAAGCCCTTTGAACAGACTGAACAATAGGCTACAGGCTTCATGCTCCAAGCTACTCTCTCTTTTTTCTATGGAATCTAGTCCAGCAAGGCAGGATATCCAGCATTCGGTCTAGCCGACTGTGAAGCTCCACCCGGGTTAATGCATGTGGGCCACTGTGCTGATGCTGACCATGCAAAGTGAAACTCACTTCACATGGGGCTGGGGTTTGATAAGCCCTCTTTTAGGATATGCCACCAGCAAGGGTAGTTAAGTCCTGAACTGATGTTCTCTGCAGCTGGCCACTGGATGTGCCAGCCCTGGGCTGCCCTGGCAGGAACCTGGCGCAGATCAGTGCAGGACACTGCTTGTGACTGGCCCTCAACAACCTTCTTGGAGTTATAAGCAATCCAGAATTTGTGGCTACCTATGCTGGGTCCAAGTGCATATGTGTAAAGCCAGTATTCATGGCCACCATCACAGCCTCCTGGCCCGTTCAGGTTTGCATTTGATTCGGACAGACGGTAATGAAACAATGGAGCCAAAAACTGGGCCATTAGCTTTAATCCTAGCTTGCACCTAGTGGTCAAGAAATACACTCAGTGGGAAAACACTTCCCTATCCATTCAGGGTTCCCAAAGCCACTGACTTATCTGAGTTTCGTAAAATCAAAGGTTTCTACCTCACAGCCTTATTCACCTCTGTTCCCCATCTCCTCTCTCTGCACAAACTGGCTTCTCCTTCAGCACTCTGCCGTCTTGGCTGATTCTCTTCTCCTCCATATGGCCTTTCTCTGCCCTCTTCTAGCATGGGCTCCTCTGCCCCATTTTATAGTATAAAAATCAAAACCTTTAATCCAATATACAAACAAGGAAGTCTCTGATACAAAGTCACTTATCTGAGACATAATGGGATTCCTCATGAGAGTGCACCACCCCACATCATGCAACAAACAGTCAAAGGTGGGAAAGGCTTAGTCTTAAAAGTAAGCCTTAGGCAATAACGACCCTGCCTGCTTACAGCCTGTCCCCCACACCCAATGTAAACTATAAGCGAACAAACATATATAACATATTTTACAAACTTACTTGACCAACAATATGGAAATACCAAGCCACACACCGAGGCTGTCTTTTACCCACACTGGGCCTGGGGGGAAGGTCAGCAAAAAGCTAAATTTTTCTGAAATCTGCCTCCTGCTGCCTGTCTGCTGGTTCCTCGTTAGGATTGGCCACTGAAATAAATTCTGTGGTGGAGTCTAGTGCCTGGGGCAATTCAGGGATTAAGAAGAGTGGTAGGTGTAGCTCCTGCTCATGTGTCTGTCTGTCCTGATTTTTTTCACAGATCCCAGCAGGGTGTGGCCCTCAGGAGTCCACTGGATGTGGCCTCTGAGACCCAGAGACTAGGTCTTCCCACAGTCCAGAGAGTTTCTACTGGATCTCCTATGAGAGGAAAACACCAGTCATAGACTCGGGAGCATGCGGGGCCTCAACAACAGAAAACTGAGTCACTGAGGCACCCCCTTCTTCCTGGCTTCTTAGAACAACAGCTCAGTCTCCATAAGTGTAAAGCCAGGAGCCACCATCGCGGCCATTCACATGCAGGTTCACATTGGATTCGGACAGTCGGTAAAGAAACAGTGGAGCCAAAAACTGATGGGCCATAGCCTTTAATCCTACCTTGCACCCGGCGGGCAAGTAAAAACATACACTGGGCTCCAAAACCCAGTCACACTCAGTGCTCACAAAGCCACTGACTTATCCGAGTTTCCTAGAATCAAAGGTTTCTAGCTCACCAGCCTTCTTCTCCTCAGTTCCCCATCTCCTTCCTTATCCCAGATACAAACTCTACACAAACTGGCATCTCACTCAGCACTCCGCCATCTTGGCTGCTTCTCCTGGCCTCCTCCACGTGGCCTTTCTCTGCTCTCTCTGCTCTCTCTTCTAATGTCCCAGGAACCAAGCCCCAGGCTACAAGGATTCTGCCTGCCTTTAGCCCACCCCAACACACATTAATATCACCTGGGCAACGGCCTCTTTAACAAAGTGAGCATAACACATTTTATCTGCCCAACAATAAGGTAGGGCAAGAGAGAGTCCCAAGGGCAGGGCAGTGGCTTTTCCCCAGGCTGATGCTACATTTATGGGACTAATCAACCCAAGAAAGGTGATGACTGCAGTGTTGGGGACTGACTCAGCACAGGGGTTCTGGTGGCCATCCCTCCCAGTGTCTCTCCCTGGGCCACCAACTTCACACTCTCTTCCCACAACTCTAGTCCTCTTAGCCCTTCCCCACCAGAGCTCCAGGTAAGTGGCTATGAACAAGATTTTCTGTGCTGGCCCTTTAAAATGGGACCTGCATCTCAGGGAGCTCCATCTCTTTCTTACAGAGAGAAACCTTGGTTCTTTTCACCACCAAATGCTGTGTGGGTACCTCTTCTAGGCTCGGGTATTGTAGGCTGGGGTGTTGGGCCTGTGTCTTAGGACCCTCACTTCTCAAAGCAAACCTCCCACAGTGAGAGTGCCTCTGGACCCTCTGCCCTGCTAGCTCCTGGAGCAGTGCAGCTCTTTCCACGTCTCCATCCTTTTTACTAGTCTTGCTGTGGCTCTTTCTGTGATCCTTGGTTATGTATTCCACTTCATTTAGTCCAAAGTTGGTTTTTCAAGATGATTATTCTTAAATTTAGTTGTAATCCAATTTGGTCGTGGGAGGTGGCAGTTGAAACGTCTGCCTACTCTGTTGCCATCTTGGAATCTCTTTGAAGACAAACTTCTTAATGGATCAAGGCTTCTTACATTTATCTATAGTTCTGAAAATTTCTACTATCTCACAGATTTTAATTACAAAATGAGAACTTTAAAAGAATACATTTTTTTTCTAAGAAATCAGCAAAAAAGCGTATTAGTTATTAATCACTTTTCCTTTGGCCTCTTTCTTATAGTCAAGGTGTCCACTCAGCTACCTTCTGATGTTGAAGATTCCTGTCTACAACCTACTGGAAAAGCTAAGGTAGCAAAGGACATGGGGTCCAAATGCGAGGTATTGAGAAGAGTTTGAATTCTTTTTTCTGAGAAGTAGGATGCTCTGCACTGTTAACATCCAGCAGCTCTGGACTGCAGTGTCCAGATATTGCCAGTAGGTGCTGATGTCTAATAAGACACCTTTCCTTGAGACCTCAGTTATGCAAAACCTCACAGGCATGGCTCATTCTGGATAGCTTGATGACCCACCACTTTAAGTAACCAATCTGCTCCCCACATCCTCTTATATTTTTTAATGGATTTTCCCCTAAATCATGTCTACAGATGTTTTTATCTTTAGATTTGTTTCCTATCATGTTATAGTAAGAAAACAGAAGGTCCTCGTTTTCCCATCACCAGATCTACCAGCCTTGTCATATCACTGTCTGTCCTCTGCCTTTCCTCTTTATTCCCTTGGTTCAAGGGCCTCAGATTGTATCAAAATCCATTCCTCCTTCTGTGCTTCATATCCCGTCCTTACTCACCTTCATAAATACTTTGCCTGGATATTAGAAAATATCTTATCTCCTTCTCTTTCATATATTTACATTCTCTCTCACTACTAGAAATTTTTCTTTAAAATAAAAATATACTATAAATTTCCCACTTTACTATTAACACACAAACACCTTGACCAGCCAAGGTCTATACCCCCACACACACAGCTTAACTTCAAGTAAGTGCTATTCCTGGTTCCTCTACTTTCTCACCTCCCATTTTCACCACAACTGATGCTGCAATTCAATTTTCAATTTTGCAGTAGAATTGCAGTCAGCTTTCTTATATTATAATAGAGTTCTATTGGATTTTAATTCACTCTATAAACAGATCTAATCAAGATCACCAGTGAACCCCATGTTGGAAGACCCAGTGGTCCTTCCTCAACTGTCATGATATTCTCTCTTCCGCAGACATGAGTGAGTTGGCCATCCTTCCCTCCTTGGAGCACATTCTTTTATTGGTTTCTATGACAACACTCTGTAGTTCCCCACTGATCTCACCAAAATGTAAAGCCAGAAGCCACGGTGTTGGTCAAATAAGTTTGTAAATACGATATATATGTTTGCTTGCTTGTGACTTATATTGGGTGTGGGGGACAGGCTATAAGCAGGCCAGGTCGTTGTGGCCTAAGGTTTGGTTTTAGGACTAAGCTTTTCCCCACACCCTTGACTGATTGTATGATCTGGGTGGTGCACTCTCATGAGGAATCCAATTATGCCTTGGATAAGTGACTTTGTATCAGAGACTTCCTTGTTTGTATATTGGATTTAGGGATTTTGGTTTTCTACACTATAAAATGGGACAGACCAGGAGCTTGCTTACTCAGTTCCTGCTATCAGGATTGCTGGGGCTTCCCTGATCCCTTGCCCTTCATGGGAAGAGCTGATTTTCTGCTTTTCCCTTGTCTTCTTTTGTGGTTTGCCTGTCTTGGTGAGACACCAATAAATAGGATGGCCCACCATCCTCCGACTCCACCGTTTCTTTACCATCTGCCCGAATCCAATGGGAACCTGCATGGGCCAGGCGGCTGCTTTGATAGTGACAGCCATGGCTCCTGGCCTTACACACGGACACTATCAAAGCAGCCAGGCCAATGCAGGTTCGCATTGGATTCGGACAGTCGGTAAAGAAACAGCGAAGTCAAAAACTGATGAGCCATAGTCTTTAATTCTAGCTTGCACCCAACGGGCAAGTAAAAATACACACTGGGCTCCAAAACCCACTCACATTCAGTGCTCACAAAGCCACTGACTTATCCGAGTTTCCTAGAATCAAAGGTTTCTAGCTCACCAGACTTATTCTCCTCAGTTCCTCATCTCCTTCCTTATCCCAGATACAAACACTACACAAACTGGCATCTCACTCAGCACTCCGCCATCTTAGCTGCTTCTCCTGGCCACATGGCCTCTTTCTGCTCTCTGCTCTGCTCCCTCTGCTCTCTCATGCTAATGATAATCTCAGGAACCAAGAGGGCAAGCTCCCGTTCTGCCTCCATTTTATAGTGTAGATTCAAAACCTTTAATCCAATATACAAAATAGGGAAGTCTCTAATACAAAGTCACTTCTCTGAGGCATGATTGGATTGTACCACCACACATCAAAAAGGGTGGGAAAGGCTTAGTCCCAAAACCAAGCTCCAGGCTACAAGGATTCTGCCTGCCTTTAGCCCACCCCCAACACACATTAATATCACCTGGGCGAAGGCCTCCACGTGGGCAGCATCATTTTTAACAAAGTGAGCATAATACATTTTATCTGCCCAACACCAACTGTAAAGCCAGGAGCCACAGCCAGAGCCACCATCAAAGCAGCCTGGCCCATGCAGGTTCGCATTGGATTCGGACAGTCGGTAAAGAAACCATGGAGCCAAAAACTGGTGGGCCATAGCCTTTAATCCTACCTTGCACCCGGCGGGCAAGTAAAAATACACACTGGGCTCCAAAACCCAGTCACACTCAGTGCTCACAAAGCCACTGACTTATCCGAGTTTCCTAGAATCAAAGGTTTCTAGCCCACCAGACTTATTCTCCTCAGTTCCCCATCTCCTTCCTTATCCCAGATACAAACTCTACACAAACTGGCATCTCACTCAGTACTCCGCCATCTTGGCTGCTTCTCCTGGCCTCCTCCACGTGGCCTTTCTCTGTTCTCCTCTGCTCTCTCTTGCTAATCTCAGGAACCAAGCACCAAGTCCCGTTTTGCCCCCATTTTATAGTGTAGCTTCACAACCTTTAATCCAATATACAAAGTAGGGAAGTCTCCAACCCAAAGTCACCTTCTGAGGCATGATTGGATTGCACCACCCCACATCAAAAAGGGTAGGAAAGGCTTAATCCCAAAACCAAGCCCCAGGCTACAAGGATTCCGCCTGCCTTTAGCCCACCCCAACACACATTAATATCACCTGGGCGACGGCTTCCTCGTGTTATCTTTAACAAAGTGAGCATAATACATTTTATCTGCCCAACAATCCACCCCTTGCTCACTTTACTACCCACAATCTATACCACCGGCATCCCTGTGCAAGGAAATTAGAACATTACACAAATTACAACAGCAGAAATCATACAGTTTCAACAATTACAAAGGTACACTTCACCAGTCTCTGAGCACTTTGCCCAAAGCGCAAAATGTCCTCGGCCTATGGGAAAAGCTTCCCGGGGCAGGAGAGTACTTCCAGCAAAGCCGCCCCCCAACCCCATCAGGATATTTCACATTGTCCAAAATCCGTAATCCATAAATCCATCCAACAAAGGAGCCAATGCCCACTCCGGTCGTAGTCCAGAAAATCAGTCCACACACATGAGGCTTCAGCCACCCCCCTCATTCCTGCCGTCCTGGCAGGTCTTACACTGTCCCAAAGAGGGGCACATGACAATGGCAGTCAGCATTTCCATTTCGGCTCTGGAGAGCATGATAGCATCCATCCTATGTCCCCAAAATCGCAGACCTACCAGGGCTGTAGTAGGTGCTCCTTCCAGCTGGGCTTCCATCTTCTGGAGACTGCAGATCATAACTCCAGTCCGATTCTCCTCATCCTCCAAAGAGGAACTGAAAACACCAGCTCCCGCTGCCGGTCTCGAGCCCCGGGCTGCCGCAGCCTTCTGCTCCACAGACCTTGCAGCTCCGGGCCTGGCCTCAGCTTCAACCTCAGCCTCAGCCCTGGCCTCCTGCCGCTGCTGGCTCTCTGCAACATCCAGGGCAAGCTGCAACTCACGAACCTCTGAATCCTCCTCCAGCGTTTGCTCCATTTCCAGGCGAATCTCGAACACCTGGTTGGCCTCCTCCTCCAGCATTTCCTCCAGCTCCAGGGTCAGCATCGGTTTCTCCTGCGTTTGCTCCATCTCCTTGCACTGCTCGGTTTTTAGGTCCCGGGCAGCCTCTTCCACAGAGCTCTCAGTTTCCTCACGCATGGCTGTAAAAGTCAGCCAGCCTACGATCCCCAAAAGGACAGCCATGGGGAACCCTAACACTAGCCAGTCCTCTACTCCACCGCTCAAAGGCTCCTTGCCGATCTGTATCCAATCCTGCCGACTACGCCAAATGTAAAGCCAGGAGCCACAGCCAGAGCCACCATCAAAGCAGCCTGGCCCATGCAGGTTCGCATTGGATTCGGACAGTCGGTAAAGAAACCATGGAGCCAAAAACTGGTGGGCCATAGCCTTTAATCCTACCTTGCACCCGGTGGGCAAGTAAAAACACACACTGGGCTCCAAAACCCGGTCACACTCAGTGCTCACAAAGCCACTGACTTATCCGAGTTTCCTAGAATCAAAGGTTTCTAGCTCACCAGACTTATTCTCCTCAGTTCCCCATCTCCTTCCTTATCCCAGATACAAACTCTACACAAACTGGCATCTCACTCAGTACTCCGCCATCTTGGCTGCTTCTCCTGGCCTCCTCCACGTGGCCTTTCTCTGTTCTCCTCTGCTCTCTCTTGCTAATCTCAGGAACCAAGCGCCAAGTCCCGTTTTGCCCCCATTTTATAGTGTAGCTTCACAACCTTTAATCCAATATACAAAGTAGGGAAGTCTCCAACCCAAAGTCACCTTCTGAGGCATGATTGGATTGCACCACCCCACATCAAAAAGGGTAGGAAAGGCTTAATCCCAAAACCAAGCCCCAGGCTACAAGGATTCCGCCTGCCTTTAGCCCACCCCAACACACATTAATATCACCTGGGCGACGGCTTCCTCGTGTTATCTTTAACAAAGTGAGCATAATACATTTTATCTGCCCAACACCAGCCATCCCTTCTCATCTTCCCTTTGTTCATTTCTCCTCCTCCTATGATTGCCACTTTTATATGTATTATGAATCTCACACTCAACATATAAAACAGATTTATAATTTACACCCCAAATCCTCTCTTCGTATTCCTCATTTCAGTAAATGGCACCACCAGCCATTCACACAGGGGCACAGGCCAGAAGCCCGTGAATCTTCCTTGCTGTCTTCAGTTCTTCCCTTCAATCCCACAGCAATCCACCAGCATATCTTGACAGCTTCTGCAATATATCTAAACACCACTCACTTCTCCCACCTAAGACTACCCTATTCTGCCTGCACTTTCCTAACCACCTGACAAGCCCTATGCTTGTCCTTTTACTTCCCTGAAATCTACAGTGATCATTTGTAACATTTTCAATTTATGTCCACCTCCTGAATAAAACTCTCCAATGGTTTCCCACTGCACATAGAATAAAATCCAGATTCTATTACAAGGCTTTATATCAGGGCCCAGGCTCCTCTGCTACTTCAGTTTTTCCAGAATTTTCTCTGTTCCTTGAAATCAGGAAGCTCATTTTGACCTCAGGGCTTTTGCATTTACAGTCTGACTGCCTGGAATGCCCTTCCCTCCAGGCTTCTATTTATTTGAGGCTGAAAGATTTCCACTATTAACATCCTTCCCTAATCCAGACTCCTCTCTCCCAGCTGGAAGTTGGGTCTCTATCACACAAACCTGTTCCCTTCATCTCACTTTTCACAATCTGAAATTATTGTTCTTTTTCTTTTTGTCCATTGTTATCCGTCTATCTCCACTAGAATATAAATTCACTGAGACTAGGTTCCCTGTCTGTCTGAGTCACTTCCACATGTCCCCAGAGCCTAGCATACATGAAGTGCTTAATAAATAATAAATCGATGATCACCAGGGATAAATACTGCCTGGCTTTGATTCTGAGATTCCTGATGAATCAAAATAACATCTATGGAGACAGTAGTTATCTCCCTTAAATGTTGAAAACCTCATGACCTGGCTGGAGATATTTGCAAACCTCTGATTTAGAAGTGTAAAGATGGACTTGAAGCCCAAAGGAATTTATTTTATATGGAATCCATACAAGGCTGTGTAAAAACATTTACATGCGACCTCTCTCAATAACATTAAATACTTTTTAGAATTTTAAGCACTCCTGATTACTGTTTTATGCTGATAAAGCATAAAGGGCGTTAAAATAGACTAATTTCATTTTTAAACTAGGAAAACAAATTTTGTGGAAACCACCCAGAGTAAAATATTCCAGAGTGAGGCAGGAACCCTGAAAAGTTTTAAAACTTGCAATTACCAACAAGAGAGGAGTAAGCACCTAGGTGGCTATTAGTCACTGTCTCCTGTTCTGACCCAATTTTACGTCCGGGCTCACAAACTGAGACAATAACAGACAGTGAGATGTGGCCTCTAGCAAAAGCTGTCTTAACAGAGAAGCCATGATCATTAGTCCGCTATTCTGACCATTGAGGGTTCCCATGCTTGGAAGCTGCAAGGTTTATTCGTGAGTATCTTCCTGCCTCTATCCCACAGTGATTAGACCCTCTCGGAACAAAAAAAGGCCTTATATTTGTCTTAGGGGAGGGAGTTACAGAGAATCAGGTGGGGTGCTGACAAGGCGTATGGGGATGCTGTGAGTTTAGAGAGGGAAGGAACTGGAGAGAATCACTCAGGCCCCCAGCAAGAAAGAAAAGGGAGCATGGGGATCCAATTTAGACCTAAGAAGCAGTAGAAACCAGATTTCCAGTAAAAATGACTGTGATTTCCTCAAACTGCTCCACTGAGTGTTACCGGCTGAGTGAGCCAGAGCGAGCAGCCCCTTCAACGTGCTGCTGTCGGTTCCTTGGCCTTGAACTTTGGGGGGTTACATAACCTGGAACTCAGCTTTCTCTTCTGAAAATATATGTTCATGGTCACTATTGATTCAGAGAGTTGTTGAAAGAATTAAATTATATTTAGAAGCCCACAGTAAGAACTTAATTGAAGATAGCTATTATTATCATCACACACAAAAAGCTAAAACCATAGCTTTTGTGTCTACTTTCTGTATTTCTTCTGCCTCCATCTTTGCTGTTAGGTCATTGTCTTCATTGGGAAGCTCTTTTGTCCTATCAGACTTAAACTCCTATCTCTGTAAGGCTGGTACTTCTAAAAATTGAAAATAAATGTATGGTTTATCATTTATTCTCTCTCGTCTCTGCTATTCAGCAAACTCCATGAAGGCAGGCACAGTCTCACCCTCTACCCTTGCAGCCTCGTGAGGGGAAAATGGCTGTGTTAGGCTTGCTCACGGGTCTACTGGCTGCAAGCTCTTTGTCTGATTAGTGTGTGAGCACATGGCAGAGGCACGTGTGCATAGCCTATATAAGGCCATGGGTGCTTCCCCTTTGGCGATTCTCCCAGGTTGCTCTCCCGCCACCGAGAGGTATGGTTTTTCTTGCTCCCTTGCCCTTACTGAGAATAGCAGATTCTTTGTTGTTTATTTGCTCGCCTATCTTTGTTAGCATCCAATAAAGAGGTATAACCCGACGTTTTCAGGCTCTGCACTTCCTCTGCCATCTGCCCGAATCCAATGGGAACTTGCCTGGCCTTGGTCACCAGCATTACACCTCACTTTGGGTTTAAGCTGACTTCTAACTGACTCCTGACTTCATAAATATTTGTTGAATGTTGTTGACCGAATGACTAGAAATCTGGTCATCATAACATTCTAGTGATAAACATAGCTATGTGTGAAAGTCAGGGCTCCTTTACGAGGAACGTGCATACACTGTAGTATATAAATGTGTAACACACTTCTCCAAGGCTTCTTTTCTTACTTCTGAGCAGTACATCAGAAATAACTTTGGAAAAACAGTGACTGAGGGAGGCCATTTACCAACCTCTGTGACTCGGTGGCAGCTGACTACTCCAGGTCTTAACTGCCTCATCTATAAAGTAAAAATGATAGCGAACCCATGGGGATGTTGTGAAAACTTAGTGTTATATTAAGACAATTTTCAAATTTATTTTTAAGTAAGAGTAACCATTTTAAAAACAGATCTGACAGGAAATCCCAAGATACAATAGCTCCAGTGGAACTTCAGGGGAAGAAGGCTGTCTGCTTGGTGCTTGGAGCATCCTCAGTGCACCTTATCAAAAGCTAGAGCTCTGTGGACCACAGTGCCAAATCCACTGACACTTCGACTAACAGCGAACATCATAAACTTGCAGTAGACAGTAATTCTCTCTTTCCTTACTGTTCTCATTCCAATGAGCTGAGGTTGTTTGATAATGAAGTTACAGTTCAAAAGATAGGGGAGGAGAGAGGACGGTGACTTTTCTCCCATATGAGATTTAAGTTCTCATCTTAGAGCTATAGCAAAAAAAAAAAGGATATATATATATATATACTTTTTAAAAAGTATACTTTTTAAAAAAAAGTGTGTGTGTGTGTGTGTGTATATATATATATATATATATATATATATGGCACCTGTATTGGCAGTTCTCTAAGTTTTAAATTGTTAATATCGCGTTAAAGCAGAGGTTCAAATCACTAAACACAAACTTCAAACATAAAAGAAAGAGCGCTTCCCCAGTAATGTTTCAAGTCATCCTAACTAAAGTTCTGTAGGTAAAACTGAGTCCCACCTAGGGATAAAGCAAGAAGCAGTATTTGATAACATTGTGAGCATGTGATCGATACAGGGTCATTTACAATAAAAGCGAGCACCAAAAAAAATATTTTAACAGCTACAAGTTAAGAATGAAACACTCATGTGATAGTCAATTTGTTGTGGTTTTTCATTTCCCCTCCATTGTAAGAGAGAGGAAGAGGGAGCTGGTTCACTTGTGGCTTCCAGCAGTGAACTTGTCTTGTGATTGGTGCATTATTCTTTTCTTCCTCCCCGCAGCCGACTCAGCCTTACCGGAGGTTCATAGGTCGGGCAATGTCTGCCTGTCATAGTCAGCCAGGAATCTCACCCAGCCCCCTGGCTCCTCCTTCTCTCTTTGTATGGCCCCATATACTGACACCCCAGCCTCCAGATAAGACACTTCAGTTCCACATGCACCCAGGGCACCATATATTAACCTTCATATTTCTTTGTTTCTCAATGTACCTGATGGCCCTTGGTTTGCACATAATGGTGCTTTTTACTCTGCCAGCATGCATCTCTTTATCTATTTTTTTATAAAAAAGGTCGGCCCATGGAGTCAGCTTGGTAGGTGCACCTGTATAGCCAGCAAGCATGTCAGAGGACCTTGTCAGTTCAGGAGAAGCACTCCTGGTATCCCCACAGAGAGTGGCCCTCTTCTCAGAGGACCTTGTCAGTTCAGGAGAAGCACTCCTGGTATCCCCACAGAGAGTGGCCCTCTTCCCAAAGAACCTTGTCAGTTCATGAGAAGCACTCCTGGTATCCCCACAGAGAATGGCCCTCTTCCCAGAGAACCTTGTCAGTTCAGGAGAAGCACTCCTGGTATCCCCACAGAGAGTGGCCCTCTTCCCAGAGGACCTTGTCAGTTCAGGAGAAGCACTCCTGGTATCCCCACAGAGAGTGGCCCTCTTCCCAGAGGACCTTGTCAGTTCAGGAGAAGCACTTCTGGTATCCCCACAGAGAGTGGCCCTCTTCCCAGAGAACCTTGTCAGTTCATGAGAAGCACTCCTGGTATCCCCACAGAGAATGGCCCTCTTCCCAGAGGACCTTGTCAGTTCAGGAGAAGCACTCCTGGTATCCCCACAGAGAGTGGCTCTCTTCCCAGAGAACCTTGTCAGTTCAGGAGAAGCACTCCTGGTATCCCCACAGAGAGTGGCCCTCTTCCCAGAGGACCTTGTCAGTTCAGGAGAAGCACTCCTGGTATCCCCACAGAGAGTGGCCCTCTTCCCAGAGAACCTTGTCAGTTCAGGAGAAGCACTCCTGGTATCCCCACAGAGAGTGGCCCTCTTCCCAGAGGACCTTGTCAGTTCAGGAGAAGCACTCCTGGTATCCCCACAGAGAGTGGCCCTCTTCCCAGAGGACCTTGTCAGTTCAGGAGAAGCACTCCTGGTATCCCCACAGAGAGTGGCCCTCTTCCCAGAGGACCTTGTCAGTTCAGGAGAAGCACTCCTGGTATCCCCACAGAGAGTGGCCCTCTTCCCAGAGAACCTTGTCAGTTCAGGAGAAGCACTCCTGATATCCCCACAGAGAGTGGCCCTCTTCCCAGAGGACCTTGTCAGTTCAGGAGAAGCACTCCTGGTATCCCCACAGAGAGTGGCCCTCTTCCCAGAGGACCTTGTCAGTTCAGGAGAAGCACTCCTGGTATCCCCACAGAGAGTGGCCCCTCTTCCCATCAGCAGCCCAGCATTTGAAGACATTGCCTAGGAATGCAACAAAATATGCAGCTAGAATTCCTTCTAGTGAGTATAAAACATCCAGCCTGAACACGAGCTCAAGAAATCACCTGCACCTTGGTTACTGTCCCTTATCCAAGCCTGCCCTGTCCCTGCAAGAAGATATCTAAACCTACAAGCAATAAATTTACCTAATCTTTTGAGTTTCCAAGTCTAAGATTAAGTGTGTCAGGAAGCCAAGTTTAGGTAGAACCTAATAATGCTGGTCATCCACAAGTTTAATTGTAAGGGGAAAAAATAATAAGTGGTCATAAATTGTTTCCTAAGTTTGCTTTAGATAAGGCATAATAGAATATCATTACTTTAGTCCCTGCCAGCTAAGTATGAAACCAAACAAGCCAACCTTTCTCTTGGTGAAGCAAGTCTTAAAGGGGCTTGACTGTTACTTACTGCTCCTCTCTCTGCTTTGATCAGGAGAGCTAAGGCCAGCCTCATTCCCAGCAGGCACCTTAGCCTGTCTGCTGGAGAGAGAAGTGCCTCACAAGGTTAACATGCTGTATAAGAGGCAAAGCGAATATTGTCCAGTGACAGCTAAGGAGGAGTCTATAGCCTCATTCCACCGCCCAATACGAGGAGGGCTGCATCGCACCAAAGACACTGAATAGCATTTCCCATGTGGCCCTCTCCCAATGCATGCCCTGTGCCCTAGAAACAATGGACTGGCATTTCCTCGGCTTCTTTTTATGCTCCCCAAGAATAAAGAACAGTGTAGAAGGAGTCAGAAAAACAAGCAAAGTTGAAGGGAGATATCAGGAATAAATGCCATGGGTGACAAAGGCAACACAAGCAAAATGCACCCAGGTCTCTGAGGAAAGTGGCTCCTGGGGAGATGCTACCCCCTGAGTGTCAAGGCCAGAAGAAATCCTCTTCTATATACAATGCTACTGGCCTGGTGCACATAACCATAGGGTTGGCCTCAGGCGGCCTGGGGACCTTATTTCCCCTCCCTGTTAGAGACAGGTGAGCCAAGGAGGTGCAACCAGGGCTCTCCCAGAGGGTAGGAATTTGAAAACAAAATAGAAAATGTGTATTATTTTTGGAGGCCAGGATCTGTGGCAGGTGCGTATAGTAATAGCTAACAGCCACTGAGCTTGGCACTTCAAGCACAAGGCCTCTTGGGTCCGGGCAAGAGCATTTCTTACACACCAGTCATGGAAGCAAAGAGAGCCATGCTGCAGGTAAGTTAAACATGAGGCTAGAGATGCACAGGTCTCAGGTCCCAGACCAGTTGTCTTCATAGGCAAGCTTGCCAAGGAATATTCCCACTCTCCCTGACTGTTGAATATTCCTTCTACTCCACAATCAAGCAGAAATCTGCCTTGTCATTAAGCTCTAAGCAGAAAGTTCTTCTTTCATGCATTCAACAATATTTGTTGAACTAAGCACTGTTCCAGGCACCGGACAAAACTGAACAACAACAAAATCTGGCTTTGGTAGAACTTAACATTCTAGTGAGGACTGATTAAAAGTGAACAAGAGAATATAGAAAGTAAACATTATAGCTGGTAACAGTTCTGGAAAAAATAGTGTAGGATAAGAATCAGATGTGTTAGAGGAAGTGTTGTAATTTTAAATGTTGAAATTTTAAGTGTCAAAGTAGACTTTTCTCAAATGAGAGAAGATGTTAACGCAGTGAGGAGGGAGCCATGTGGATGCATAGGGGGCAAGCATCCCAGGCAGATGAAACTTTCAGGGCAGAAATCCTGAGGTGGAGACAGCAAGGAGGCCAGTGTGGCTGGGCTGATTGAGGGAAGGGAGAGTGATGAAGTTGAGGTCAGAGAGGCACTGATTGGGTGGGGCCTTGTAGAGCATTGTAAGGACATTATGTTTTTCTCTGAAGAAACTCAGGAACCATCAGAAGTCTTCCCTAGGTGGCCGACCTGTTCTGACTTACATTTCAACAGGGCCATTCTCACTGCTCGGTGGAGGACACTAAAGCACACCAATGATATTAACAGGAGCAGGGGAGCATTTGGGGAGTAAACAAGGAGAGATAACAGTGACTTGGGTCAGGTCGTAACAGGGAAGGTGGAGGAAAGAGGTGTTCAGCATTTAGATTTATTTCAAAGGTAGAAACAAAATTATTTCTTAATATTAATTTTGGTTATTATTTTTACACCATACCCAATACTCTAACCACCCATTTATTCACTTTACCTTATTGAACATTGACTTTGTGCTCAACCCTGTGTTGTCCTTTTTAAGCAATAAAAGAAGAAAAAAAAAAACAAGGATTCCAAATCCTATGGAATTTACAATCTAGTTGGTAGAGGAGGAAGACAATTATTTAAATAATTACAACACTGGGAGAAAGTGATTATCATCATAAAAATATTAAGATCAGCATTTCAAGAGTTCCTGCTTTTAAAGGTGTAAGACTTGCCTAATGGGAGAGATTTCTGAAAAGATCCGCCTTACAATAAATACATGTGCCTATGATATAATCCTCCTGCGTTTAAAATGCCTTAGATACAAAAACAGCTCATTTAAAGAAAACAAGCTTATAGGTTTCTGTTTTATTATACAAAACTGTATTTGAGGAGATTATGGTTTTGTCCTAGAAACTGGTTGTTTTGGAAAGCCCAGAGCCCCTTCAGAAATTTAAGACTTTTCCTGCAGTTTCTGGGGCTGCTACTGACAGAGAGCCTCAAGTGTAGCCTTCTTTGGGAATTGTTTTGGCCAAAGAAAGCAATTTTACCGAAAATATGCCTCCTTCCCAGAATGACCCAGACCCCTTCTTTCAACTCAGGACAGCTCTATAGGGGCTTCTCAGCTTCAGAGTTCTCCATAGAGTTGCCTGATGCTTCACTGAGACTATATCGCAGCCTGATTTTTCTCCCCGCTCATCCCTACTCCTTCCCCTGCCCTCTCTAGGTGATGGTCCCAGGAACATGTCCACATGACCTTTCTACAGACAAACCTCCATCTCAGAGGCCACTTCCTGAGGAACTCAAAACGCAGCACCCGTATATAACTTAGGGAGCCGGGTTACCTTCTCATCAGCATCTCATTCCAGATTAAAGTTTGTCTTTGAATGAACGTCTATGATTTCTTTTGCAGAAAAATACCCCATTTTTGTCTGTAGTTTCCAGGAAACTTAAGTCTAAATTTAACTATTAAGTAAGAACATATTTCTACTGTCTGAAAACATCTACTTTCTCTGACCCTATTTTTCAACCCCACTGTTCTGGTTTCCACGACGTTCATTCTTATAAGCTCCTAAAATCACTTTTGAAAAGATTAGCTAATCATCTAGGAAAAAGATATATGTTACAAGTGTTAATATTTTTTAGATGTTTCCAGCTGGCTGAACCTGGGCCCAGAACTCACTAATATAGAAAACCCTTCCATAGCCTGAATAAGCTTCTGGATTTATCCTTAAAGATCATTCAGAAGAGATACAAATCCAGCTCCAAAACCTTACCGATAAACAGATTCTTATTGAGGTTGTCCTGAGGACATCATGAAGGTGAGAGACGTGAGATTTGGCAAGTAAGCAGTTTTTCAAGGTGTGACCAGATAGGTGCACCATGGGGACACACTCCATGTGTTTTAGTAGCTTTTACAAGGACCTCCCTTACTGTGTCTTTTTGGTGGGAGTCATCTGACCACATCCAACCATGGAAATGAAAGTCTGGTTCTTCCTCTCCTCACCCCATCAGCCAAGGGGATTAGACTTTTCCTGACCCAGGCCTGAGTCATTACATGAACAAACGTGGCCAAGATGAAGAACAGTGATTGTCTTCACTGCAGAGAGAGCAACAAAAGCATCCATCTGGTGACACAATGGGGACATAAAAGGCATAACCAGGCTTTTTCTGGAAAAATGCTGATGGTGCCCCCTAATTTCCAACACCTTGCTCAGTTGTTTCATAATAAGTGTTTATTCAGGCAAAACTCATTTACGGATCCTAAAACCATTAAGCAAAGGTTAAAGACAAATAAGATATTTGCATCATCTCCAAATACTTCCTGACAAATTATATACTAATCATGAAAGGGAAAATGGTAACTTTACAATGGAGAAATCTGGCCAAAATCACATTAAGCAGGTAATCAAAGTTACCATTATAAATTGTGGGACAAGTCCGTCCCCCTCACCAGACTGTGAAAGTGTAGAGAATAAAGTCCAAGTCTTTGTTCCCCCGATTCTAGAAAACCACTTAGTAGTGAAGACTGAGGATACTGACATTTATTGGGAGCCAAATACATACTCATAGTTTTCTGTCAGGTGGTATTTCTCCCATTTTACACAGGCAGCCACTAACAGTCAAAAAGAGCAAGGAACTCATTTAAGGTAATACAACCAGTGATTCAAATTTCACATCCAGGTTCACATCTCAGATTCCATCTTTCACATCTAAGATTCAAATTACAGCCCAGATCTATCTGCCTGACTCCAAAGCCCATGTTTGATTTACTTTCTCAAAATGCTTTTGGAATAAAATCCAACCATAAAACAATTGAACTCTTCGTTCACATGACAGAGATTTAGTCATCAGAAGAACTGAGAACAACAACAACAAAATGTGCATAGGCAGGAGTCACTAACTTAAATGACAATGATTGTCCCCTCAATACACAAAATAAGTGAATGAGGTGAAAAATGGTGTATGGTGAGAGCTGGAGTAAATTGCGGAATGAATAATTAATTGATCAAACAGGGCACCTGCTTTTAGGTCCAATCAGTTGTTGGTATTATGGATGAAAACCCAGTGTTGCCAGCTCTTTTGATGTTTCATGAGAAGAAAGATCCAGTATTTACACACTGGCAGCTAATTTTTTAAAAAGTAAAATGCTCATCTGACCAAACTAAACACATCTATGTTCCATATTTGGCTCGAATTCACTGGCATAGAGTATTGTCCTGATGATCCTTCACATTGTCAGTTGTGGTCCTGTCTTCCTACATGATGTTGGTGTGAGAGCTTCAGCATGTGACCCACCCTGGGACTGCTTCCATAGTTAGGGACACAGCAGACTGAGTTAAGTCATGGCTGAAGTTAAGAGTGTAAGAGTATTAGGCTGACAGGATTGCTGGCATTTCCTAACTGATTATCCAGGGGTGAAAAGGAGGACTGGAGCAGAACCTGAACTCCTCAGTTGATGATGTCCAAGCCCACTGATTGATACTGTCTGTCACTAGCTGAGAAATCAGAGCTTCTATCCTTTATTTATTAAAGGAATATAACATGAACTCCTTAATCAGACTGCCTAGATTCAAAATCAGGTCATTGGTGTCACTGATCTCCAATGACCTTTGGATAAGTTATTGAAGTGTTTATCAGTTTCCTCATCTGTAATATGCAGGTAATTATAGCATATACCTTAGAGCAGGGGTCCCCAAACTACAGCCCCACAGGCCACATGCGGCCTCCTGAGGCCATTTATCCAGCCCCCACCGCACTTCCTGAATGGGGCACCTCTTTCATTGGTGGACATTGACCATCTCATTAGCCAAAAGTAGGCCCATAGTTCCCATTGAAATACTGGTCAGTTTGTTGATTTAAATTTACTTGTTCTTTATTTTAAATATTGTATTTGTTCCCGTTTTGTTTTTTACTTTAAAATAAGATATGTGCAGTGTGCATAGGGATTTGTTCATAGTTTTTTTTATAGTCCAGTCCTCCAACGGTCTGAGGGACAGTGAACTGGCACCCTGTGTAAAAAGTTTGGGGACCCCTGCCTTATAGAGTTGTGAGTTTCAGGTGAGGATTTGGTGATACAAAAAAAGTATATTTTTTGTTAGCTACTGTTATTAATAAATTTATGAGAAAGTGACTGATTAAGAATAATCTGAGAAAATAACTAAAATATGTCTATAAATATTAATTTTAAAAGTCTTCATTTGATAGGGTAGGAAATAGCTTTTTACAGGTTTATTTTAGATATAATAGTTTGTTAAGAACCTCTTCAGCAGTAATTGAATGATGATAGCTACTGAAGTCATTAGATTTTGCATAATTTTAAAGCAAGTATTTTCTAATAGATATTTAGAACAAAATAATAAATAGAAGATGATGAAAATGGTTATAAATACTTAGAGTATTTTTCCAAGCATAAAAAGTCGATGTAACTATGACTCTGTACAGGGGTGACATAAAATATCAATCCAGGAAAAGGATGATAAAAACTTATTTTAAAGCATTTTGTCAGATACCTCCCAGAATTGCTAAATTGCCTTTCTATTCTCAATAACAGGAGTCAAAGGCCTCAAAACCAGTATAAGAAATGTGAGACAAACCATCTCACAAGCAGTACCTGATAGGAGAAAACAGGGTTTCCAAATCAATTTGTCATGACCCAATATGGATTAAGCAGTTTATTTGTTTTGACATTTCTCATTTGCTAAGTGCCAGCATGCCAAACTAATCTCCCTGTGATACACACACAGACCAGAACATTTATTATTATTTATTTAGGGGATTTATAGCCCCTTTTCTCCAGAGTAGTCATTTGAAAGCAGAAATATTTGAAATTGGGACTGCGGGTGGTTTCACCTGATAATAGTTTAATCTCATCATTTCACTCTTGCAAGGGAAACCATGCTTTACCGTCCAGATTTATGTAGTGAGAGACCTTCCAGATTTATGTAGTGAACACAGCTACCCAGGGGCAGGCTTGAACAATGACCCCTGATAAAAAAGAGTAGTTCTAAAATTAGATTATGGTGACGGTTGCAGAATTCTGGAAATATACTTAAAACCTTTAAAGTATACACTTTAAATTTTAGGATATATAATTATCTCTCAATAAAGCTGATTTTTTTAAAAAGAAAAGTGATACACAGTAATTTGTATTTTAGTCCCTTCCTATTTAAGTATACTCTAAGCCCTTCCCATTCGTCTCACTGTTGAATTGGGCACAAATAGACACTTACAGACTCTTAAATAGGTTATTAAAAGTTCAAGAGATAGGACGGAGTAGGAAAATGATTTCTTTGGAATTAGACTAATTTGAATTTGATTCCTAGTACTTTGTTAACAATTTAACCTTAAAGCAAATTATATCATCTCTCTGAGCTTCAGTTTCCTCATCTGTAAAACACTGATGTAATACTTTTCTCATTGGCTTACAGTAAGGTGGCCAACTTTTTTACAATGAAAAGGAGGACAAAAATAAATTGATAAAAACAATATCATAAATAAAAGAAACATTTTATTCATTGCAACAGTAATATACTATAATATGATAAATGCATAATAAAAATTTGTAATATTTATATTGTAATTATGCTTACATGCCTGTTAATTTTTAATAATAATTGTAAGAAAAAAGTACTCCTTTAGATACAAATACGTCACATCCCATGCAATGGATCAACTCTGCATCGATCGAATATGGACATTTACAGATTAGTCTTCCAGTATCAAATAGGAGGACATGTAGGAGGACACTTTTCAAGGGAGGATGGAATTTACAAAAGAAGGATGATTGGTCACCTTAGTTACAGTGAAGTTAAAATCAGATAATATAAGGGAATTGACTAGCACAGAGCTTAGCCCATAGAACATCAGTAAACATCTGTCCTCCCTCCCCAGCACCACCCAGCTCTCCTGGGCTCATCCTTCGTGAGTTTTATGAGTTGCAGGTATGTCTGGGAAGAATGAAGGTAGAGACAAAAAGAAGCGAATGGACATCTTTCCAATGTGGTGCAGACTCATATAACTTAGACTCCCAGAGGCTCCATTCTCCATAAAGTCCTCTTCAGCCCATTTTGGGGAAGCTTGGAGAAATAAATAATGCAGAAAAGAAGATGAGAAAGAGAAGAGGGAGGAATCAGAGCATAATGAGGAAATGAGTATAGGGTTTTACCTTGGTCTGGTGATAACTGATCTCTTAGCTGGAGAGTTACGAATGTCATTGGAGAACAGACAGTTCCAGCGCCTCACACCCTACTGTCCTGCCATAGTGCCCCTCGGTGTGAGAGTCAGCCTATGCAAACTGTTGCCATTTTCACTTCTGTGCATGGATCACATTTCTTTCTTAATTTATGTATACCAATTATTTCTTGAGTGTATTTGCTTAGGTACACTCTTAATAGTTTGACACTGAAAACAATTGACTAAAACACCCAGCTGGAGTGCTTTTGCCTTAAAAGGGGTGGGGAGATGAACAGATTAAAAATCTGCATTTCCAGGTTTCAAAATGTAAACTAAGTGAACTAAGTACATACCCATGCGGAACCTAAATTCTGCCTGGTAACAAGAGAGAGAAATATAACAAAGAATTCTTCCAAATCAAGAGCAGTGCCTCTGCCTCACAAACTCTGATGTCCAAGGGCAAGCATTCTAGCAAGGCCTGCGCTCAGCACAGACTGGGGTGAGCATTTCCCTGCAGGCTGTGTTTAGACCTCACAGCAACACTCAGAGGGGATTGCTGAGATCAGGAAACGGAGCCTTGGAGGTTACTGGTCCGTACCACCACCAAAAATGTGCACCTGGAAGCCCACGCTTTTCTAGTTTTCCAATCTACACTCTTAATTTTAATTAAAGCCCCTCTACCATCAACCTGTATCCTTCAGGATGGACAAAAGCCACATCTCACCTATTTCTCCAGAAAATCCATGCTTGGAAGATTTGAGCTTGAAAAACAGGTGATGGATGAAAGGTCTGAAATGAAAACTATCTGAAAGAATCCTAAGAAAAGTTATTGGCCAAATAATTCTTATATGCTCAGTTGCCTGGATTCACAGATGAAAGGAAATTTGAGAGGCAGCTATAAAATAGGGAACAATAAAAGGAGTTTCAGACACAAAGTTATAGTCATGAACTAAATGAAAACACCTCAAAACAGTAAAACAGACATGAGAGGAAAAAAAGACAAACTCGAAAGTTGGGATATGATTCAGGTAGACCATGTCTCTAGTTCAGGCTCTGAATGATCAATAACATTCTCTAGCTCCCACAGGGCACACAACTCTAGCAACTAGGAGAAGTGGACCCTGGCAGTAGAGGTGTCTTGATGCCACTTTTGCCTAGATAACCTGATCTTGCTCCAACCAGTCCACACCAAACAGGACCCTCCATGGTCCTGACTTTGTACACAGTGAAGTTCTGATTCAATGCTCCTAGCTGAAAAAGGATTGAAAAAGTGACTAGCATTCTTGCTTCTACAGTGAGAATCTGACTCTCCATAAATACTTATAAGATGGGGAATTCCCTTAACACAGGAGTGAAATCAAACACTGGACAGCTAAATGAATAATAAATGTTCACTGCTGAATTGTTTCAATTTACATCACTTACTATAACCTCCAAGTACTACACAGACAGTCCCATAAAGCCCTCCTCACCACATCCCAAAACTCTAGAAAGTTGCAAGAGTCCAGGGCTTTCTGTGGAAAGCATAAATGGCTTCCTAAGCCTATCTTGCCCCTAAGATTGTCTATCTTGGATCTGATGAAATCTCAAATTCCCAGACCTCCCAGATTCCTCCTCAGAGGGGTTGGAAATGTCCCAAACCATAGAGTTTTTTGGAATGAAACATTCCTAAGGATATTGCAGAACTAAATATATCCTAAGATCATGACACCATTTAAATCTGTGTCCCTAAATGTTTCTGTTAGGCCATGCTGCTGACCTGCGCCCCCATCAGGGAGATTCTGCCCTACAGGACTAATGAAATCTTGAACATTCTTAATTCTGGGGAGCCTGGTGTCCTGTGAAGTCCCTATCATCTGCACTTACCTAGCCTCATTCCACAACATCTGTTAAGTTTAGGTGGAGCTAAGTTCAGTATCAGAAGAAAATGTAGATTTAAAGACTGTGTTGTTTATTCACCCATGTTACATCTGATAAGAAGTTAATATCCAAAATTGATAAAGAACTTATAAAACTCAACACCAAAAAAACAATTCAATTAAAAAATGAGTAAAGGACCTGAATAGACACTTCTGCAAAGAGGACATACAGATGATTAATAGACATATGAAAAGATGCTCAATATTGCTAATCATCAAAGAAATCCAAATTAAAACCATAATGAGATATCACTTTACACCTGTCAGAATAGCTATCAGCAATAAATCAACAAACAACAAGTACTGGCGAAGGTGTGGAAAAAAGGAACATTTGTGTACTGTTGGTGGGAACGCAAACTGGTGTAGCCACTATAAAAAGAAGTATGAAATTTACTTAAAAAATAAAAAATAGAATTGTCTTATGACTCAATGATTCTACTTCTTTGGAATATATCCAAAGAAACCCCAAACACTAATTCAGAAGAATATACACAACCCTGTGTTCACTGCAGCATAATTTACAATAGCCAAGATTTGGAAGCAGCCATAATCAAGTGGAGGGAAAAGTAACAATGAGAATTAAAAAATTAATATGTATAAGTATATTATATATTAGAAATATTAGAAATTTAAAAGAAATACTTTTAGTCAAAATAAAAACTTCATCTTTAGATGAAAAAGATTTTCTTCATTACAGAAAGAGAATGTAAAATTTGACAAATAAGTTAGATCGAGAAGAAAATCTTGGTTTTAATAATAGAAGAGATATCATATTAACCTCATATTTCTTTTCTATCAGACTAGATTCCAAAAAAAAAAAATGAAATGGCATCTGTAGAGTTAGATAAGAAACAAGAGAATTTCCCACAGCAAATCAGCAATCAGCAATGTATTCACAAATGGGAAGGAAAGATTTTTTTTTTTTCAGGCATGTAGATTGCCTGAAAAACATGCTTCAGAATATATTTCAGATGGTCAAGAATTTAATAACAATTAAAAGGCAAAAAATATGTAGGACAGCATAAAGAAAAACCCAAGACTGACCACTGAATAAACTTAAACACATACATCGTTAGATATCAAGCATTTTTTCTGTGAATGAGATGTTAATATAAAAATTTAATTATATTTTTAAAAATAGAGCAATATGCAAAGAAAACTATTATTTGCTAGTATAATATATACCAATAAAATTTAGATTTATTAGAAAAATGGTAAAAAAGTAAGTTTGCTAAAAGTGTGCTGCGTTTAGCCTTACATAGGGTTGAGTAAGAAGTTATTACATTGCAATTCACTGATAATTAGAAAAGTTTAGATTAGATTCTGTTTTTGAAAAGCTTAAAAAATAATCATCACTGGAATTATAAACAGGATGCACACCTGTTTTCCAAATCATTACAAAACAAAAAAAGATCTGTAAAGAATAAAAATAGCTATTATTTATTTAACTCTCACTCCATGCTAGGTGCTGTATGTTTACTTGTTCTTTTTTTTAAAAAAATTTATTCCTTACTACCATTCTATGAAATAGTTCTTTTATTTTTCCTATTTTTTAGGAAATGAAATTGAAGATCATAAAGTCAGTAATCTAGTCAATGACAAATAGCTAGTAAGTATCAAAACTGGTATTTTAACTCAGAAAGCTGAACTCCAGAGCTAATGAGCCACTAGACTGTGTGCCCACTTGTTTGTTTATTGAGAGCATATGATATGTCAGGAGAGTACCGTTAATTCATTTACCCTTTGAAAAGCTGTGCAAGATAGGTAAGCACATAAAAGGAAGAAGAAAAAAACAGAATGAACTATCAAACAGAACAGTTTAGAGGCTTAAAAATCTTATATTAAAGCACAAAAATGTATGGATTGACTTTTTATTTTACCTTTTTCTTCCCATTATTTAGTTCTAGCATGAAAATAAATGATGCAGAAAAGTAACAGTAAACAATTTTTAAAATACACAAGATTAGAGGCAAACTACCAAAAAAAAGATAATCATTTAGAATCAAAAGACAGATGGAGAATTCCCAGACAAGGAAAAACTAAGAGGGTTCAACACCAAACCAGAATTAAATAAAATGTTAAAAGGTCTACTTTAGGAAGAAGAAAAGAAGGTTAAAAAATACAAACAACAAAATGGCAATAAACACATATTTATCAGCAATTGAATTAAAAAAAAAGAATAAGCAGAACAGAAACAGGCTGATAGGTACAGAGATCATTTTGAAGGTTGCCAGATGGGAGGGTGGTTGGGGGGCGGGTGATAAAGGTGAAAAGATTAAGAAACACAAATTGGTTGTCATAGAATAGTCATGGGGATGCAAAGTACAGCACAGGGAATATAGCCAATAATATTCTAGTAACTATGTATGGTGTTAGATGGGTGTGAGATTTCTTGGAATGAGCACTTAGTAAGTTATGCAATGTCTAATCACTGGGGTGTACACCTGAAACTAATATAAAAATGTATGTAACTTTAACTGAAAAACAAAAGTGATATAAAATTTTAAAAATATTTAAAAGAAAGCCATCCTAGAAGACAAGATTAATACTAAATAAAATACAGTATTAAATTTATTAAAAGGGAAAAAGGAGAAGCATCATGCTGTGTTAATTGTGTAGTTTTAATCTATATTTAAATCAACAAATGTGTATCTATATAACGAAATATAATTATATTCTTTGTTATAAAATTATTATATGTAACCTTACATAATTATATATTTTTAAATAATAATCATATAATGAACCCTGCAACACATAATAGATCAGCTAGTTAAATAAAAACAAATAACTAGAATAATGTAACTTATAATAACCTTAATCAAGCTAAATTAAGTTGCATTCCACCAAAAAATCATCAAGAGAAATTTGACAAATTGATCTTAACCTTGGCTCAAAAACTCTCAATTCCATATTTACAAAGACAGAATTTATAGGGACCACTTCACCTGATTATTAAACTATAATATTATAAATAATTTTGTCCCTAGAATATAAAAACTTCTTAAATATAAAAATATATTCAAACAGTAACAGAAAAATAAGGTGAAAAAACATTACAAAATAAGACAAGAGGAGGCCACCAAAGGAATATTTAAAACTTTAGAATGTTATATTTTTAAATAGAAAAATATACTACAAATTTTACTGCAAGGTAACTATTGACATATTGAAAAACTCTTGATTTTTATGTATTTATCCTGTGAGTATCCATTTTGCTGAAATTTCTTATGAACTGAAAGATATTTAAGAAGTAAATATTAAAAATATTTAGAATATAAGTTAACTAGAATATAATGCATTTGTGGATATAAAAGAATTAGTAAATGAGTGTAGAGAAAAACTGTAATTAATATATATTGATACAAAGGGTGCTGCTTAGGGAATAGGTAAATCTCAGAAATAGTAAATTAAGAAAATAATCAAAGTAGTAAAAAGAAAGTTAAGATAACAAACATGGAATTATTTGTATAATTTCACATTAATAGTTAATATATTTCCAGGAAATAGTAGGTACCCTGGAGCAATATAAAATAGCCAAACTCAATTAAAAGAAAATAGAGAACATGAATGCATCTATAAACATAGCATGCAGCAGGAAAAGACAACTTCCAAACATGTCCCTGAGCACATTAGTGAATTATTTTAACTGTGAACACAGACATTTGTATGTCTTTTCAACAACTAAGAAAAAAATGGTAAGCTGAGAAATTTATCTTATGAATCCACCATAATCCTCATAACCAAAGTTTGATAATGAGTAAAACAGAATTACAGACCAATCTCATGTATTTCTGAATGCATATATAAAATTCTCAACCGAAATACTAGCAAATATATAATACAATTCACTAAAATCAAAAACAAAAGTTTGGATGCTTTAATCATAAGGATTTTAGTGTCAAAATATATTATTAACTCAAACAGGAAAACCTTGACATTACTCAATTTTTGGTTAAAAAATATTTAATAAAGTTGAATTATTATTCTTGATTTTATAAGCTTTTAAAAAATCTGGGAGTAAAAACATGAGCCACAATCTCATTCCAAGGCATTGCCATTGTTAAATCAAAGAAAGTGAACCTCATCAAGAAAGATTATTATCATCATTCTTTTTTAGCATTGTTCAGGATGCTACAGTGAACATAGAAACATATGACAATAATTAGAAAAAGATAATAGTATAATTATTAATGACAGTTATGGCTGTCTGTATATATAGAAAATGTATAAGAAAGGTAACGTCCAATTTATAAGAAAGTTCAGCAAGTAAAAACACATTAGATAAATACACAAAAAATCAAACATTTTTTTCATTATTACAAGAATAAACTTGCAGCAAATTTTGTAGTTTTTACAAAAGCATTGAAAGCTGTCAACTTTATTGCAAAATATCTTGTTTTCTACCATATGTTCTAAATGTAAATAAATAAATCTGCAGGAACATCCTGGTTTCTGGATTTGTAAACAGAAGTTATCAATTTCTTGTAACTCAAGGTAAAGGTTAAACATAATTTCAATTAAAAGCTCAAGTTTGTAATTTAAAATGATTTTGGGAATACAGAAATTTGAAAGTTTACAAATTGATAAATGCTAAGACTGGCGAATTTTGTTCTTTCAACAGAGAACAATGAAATAAGACATGACTGCTAAAACAATAAACTACCCTATCAACTGGGTGTTTTTAATTTTAGCAAAATAGATGCAACATACCATATTTCCCCATGTATAAGACACTCTCATATATAAAATGCACCTTAATTTTGGGGCCTGTAATTTGAAAAAAAGAATGTATTACATAAAGTTATTGAACTCAAGTTATATTCATCATAAAATTCATACAACTCCTTATCTGTGTGAAAAAATCAGGAAATGCAAGTAAAAAAATCTATAACCTCTGTATAAGATGCACCCAGTTTTTAGACCCCAAATTTTTTGGAAAAGTGTGCATCTTATACATGGGGAAATACAGGTATATGAGAAAGTACAATTTTAATTACAAAAATACTAAGATCCCAACAAGCAACTGAACAACAAACATAACCAAAAATTCATGAAAGAAAGATTCAAAATGTATAAAGATTTGAAAAATAAAATATATCATGGCCAGTAGTTTAAGAAGTGCTTTTTGAACTATAAAATACTACCTGTACTTTTAAATTTGCAAACATAATACAAATAATATTGATGGAGACGTGGTAAAACATTTTATTACCAATGGAATTATAATAACTTTTTGGATTGTTACTTGGAAATGTGGAGGTGAAGAGAAAAGGAAAGGAGGGAAACAAAGATAGGAAGAAATATAGAAAATACGTGTAGCATCTCACTTTTAATTAATCTAAAAATAGAAAGAGAGGTCAAAATAATCTCTAAGTGACTTTCTGTTATTGTCTAAGTACAAAGGGGCCATGTGCATCGAAACTGTTTTTTAAGACTATTGATGACCTACCATGAATATTAAATCTCTATGATTATTTTAAGTGAGAGAGAGAGACAGGGAAGGAGAGAGAAAGAGAGAGAGGGACAGACCTGAGTAGAGATGAGAAGCATCAACTTGTCATTGCGGCACTTTTACTTGTTCATTAATTGCTTTCCCACATGTGCCTTGACCATAGGGTTCCATCTGATCCAGTGACCCCTTGCTCAAGCCAATGATCTTGGGCTCAAGCCAGCAACCTTGAACTTCAAGCCAGCAACCTTTGAGCTCAAGCCAGCAACTATGGGATCATGTCTCTGATCCCACATTCAAACCAGCAACCCCGTGCTTGAACTGGTGAGCCCACGCTCAACCAGCACCTCAGGATTTTAAACCTGGGTGTTCAGCATCCTGGGCTGATGCACTATCCACTGTGCCATCATCTGGCAGGCTAAATCTCTATGTTTTTAGTCAAATTTGATGGCGTATTTTTACGTCTCTTGTTTTAAGTAAAGTAACTATAAAAAAAATTCCCCTGATTATTTTAAAATTGTATTAGGATATAAAAAATGGAAACAACCTGTTGCTTAGAACATACTTGAAAATTCTACAAATGTCTTAGATTCTTCAATTAGAAAAACAAGCCTTATAAGTTGTCTTTAACAAATAAGTTTGAAATACCTATGAAAGAAGGTTTTTGTATATAGCCTGATTATATGGGCAATGTATAATGATGAGTTAAGGAAGACTCATATTGCTTGAGGTAAAAGGATCGGGATCAAAGGACAACAGTATTATATGACTTTGTTTAAATTTGAGAAAGACGTATCATTTGTTTGAAAAAAGGAAAGTGCTAAGATGATGTTTTCCATTCAGCTGTTCAGGTGGAGCAAATTAATCAGATAGTTATTCATCAATTCACACCTATTATTGCAGAACGTTTGTCTCTCTTGAAAAATAAGTTCGTTATCATTATATATAATCTTCAATTTTAAAATAAAAAGTATTCAGAGGTTCTGAATGGCAGTCGAGCTAAACTGTGGCCTCCAAACAGGCTTTCAAATATATATGAAAACTGTTTCACTTACTTTATTTAAATCTCTGTGCCTTGGTAGATATAGGTAAGAAAATATTGCTCCTCACTTCAATAAAATAAAATCCAAAGTGAAATTGATAGGTTTACATTTCATCAAGCCCACTATCCTTATCTCTTCTTACTTGAGAGTTTAAAACTGAGATTTTATTGTTTCCACCAGTTCACTATTCCTTGGGAATCTAAAAAGAATAATCCTCAAAATTTGCTTATCTGTGCCCAGTAAAGGCAAGATTGCTTTGGGGAAATGTTTCTTAGAATAGAAACTCCATTATTTCCCTCTATTGTCAAGATCATCTTTTACTACAGAGACTAATTCCCAATCTAATTAATCATTACTCTGACTCTTAGTACCTAAAAATTAGAGGCATTTTTATTTCCTATGGATTGTAAAACTTGAGCCAGGCATATCTAGTTGATTTAACGATGTGGTTTTTGTTGTCTTCTAGCTATTCTCTATAATAAACTGTTTATGTCAGGCCCAGTTTTGAACCAATCAAAATATTGTAAACCATTCATTGTCAAAATAATTTGATTAATTTCTTTAAATTTTAAAATTAAATTCATCATAAGATCCTTTTCTTGTTTCTTTCACCATGTTCAGTCTTCCAATTTACCTAGTTCATGTAAATCAAGAAATCTGTGTGCATTCTAATTCATAGTTTATGTCAGCTTGTCAATAGATTATTAAAAACCATTATGTCTTACCTGACCAGGCAGTGGCGCAGTGGATAGAGCATTGGACTGGGACACAAAGGACCCAGGTTTGAAACCCCAAGGTTGCCAGCTTGAGCATGGGCTCATCTGATTTGAGCAAGGTTCACCAGCTTGAGCCCAAGATTGTTGGCTTAAGCAAGGGGTCACTTGCTCTGCTGCAGCCCCCCAGCCAAGGCACATATGAGAAAGCAATCAATGAGAAACTAAGGTGCCGCAGCAAAGAATTGGTGCTTCTCATCTCTCTTCCTTCCCGTCGGTCTGTCCCTCTCTCTGTCACACACACACACAAACAAACAAACAAAAAACATTATATCTTTCCCTTCTTTTCTCTAAACTTTGATTTCTTACATAAACCACTAATTTTTTTTTTTTTTTTTTGTATTTTTCTGAAGCTGGAAATGGGGAGAGACAGTCAGACAGACTCCCGCATGCGCCCGACCGGGATCCACCCGGCATGCCCACCAGGGGCGACGCTCTGCCCACCAGGGGGCGATGCTCTGCCGCGACCAGAGCCACTCTAGCGCCTGGGGCAGAGGCCAAGGAGCCATCCCCAGCGCCCGGGCCATCTTTGCTCCAATGGAGCCTTGGCTGTGGGAGGGGAAGAGAGAGACAGAGAGGAAGGAGGGGGTGGGGGTGGAGAAGCAAATGGGCGCTTCTCCTATGTGCCCTGGCCGGGAATCGAACCCAGGTCCCCCGCACGCCAGGCCGACGCTCTACTGCTGAGCCAACCGGCCAGGGCAAACCACTCTTTTTAACCCTTAACACATCTTTACATCTTTTTGGTTGTTGTTCATGTTGAACACCCTTGGCCAATTTCAATTTTTTTAAAAAAAATTAATTCTGAGACAAACATTTTCTATAATACATTGATTCATCTAGTATTTCTATACATATTGAATGTATGACATGTACCGTACCAAGTTCCATGGTGGCCAGTGGAGATCACTAGGCAAATAGCTTGACTAACTACCTGAATGGTCCTAAAGACCATATCTCTCTCCCACTGTTAGTGTATCCATCTCTATATCATAGCCATTTGATATCTGTGCAATGATGTTGAGTGACTGATTCTGATCCAATGATGAACTATGATTTGCTATTTTTCCTGCCATAGTTCTTTAGGTAATTTCAATATCTTTTAACTGACTTTAATATTGTACCATGTATTCTATACATGTATTTTTGGTTTCAATACACAATTTTTTAAATTTATCAAAGCCAGTGTGTAATTGCTGATATTACAAACCAATATTTCAGTGGTTTACTTCCACTTAGGGACTCACATGCCGAATCTATTGGAAAAATTATTTCTGTTCATCTTAAAGTTTAATCCAGTTAATTAATAACTTTATTCTTGAGATATACTGTGCTCAGAATCCATATAACAGGTGTGGGCCTTGAGGAAGTGATATCTGAGGCTCTTCAAGAAGCAATTTTACTTACTTGAAAAAGCAATTTTCCCACTTCTTCTGCCTCTTGGTTTTTCTAGCTTTGATTATAACTCATCAAAATGACAGCAGAAAATATTAAGACAACTAGAGAAGCCAAAACATAATTAAAACAAACTAGAGTAAGACTGAAAGATAAGTACTCTGAAAAAGTAACAATGGCATCAAATGGGCTTTCTTAGGGACCTCATATATTCAAAATATACATTTCTGGACTTAGCCAGACCATCTGTTGAGTGTGCTCTTCCTCTAATCAGAACTGTTCCATCCAACTATAATTCAAAACAGACAGTGGATTTAGTGTGGCTTGAGACAGAAAACACAAAATGACAACGGCTAAAGCAAGAAATACTTTTTTTTATCTATTAGGTAAGAAAATATGATGGCTCCACAATCACTAGGATCTCATCCACTCCTACCACATGGCAGCAACCTTGTTAAGCGAGATGGCTCTCTCATCTTTGGCAACATGCCCAGAAAGAAAGAGCCAGAAGGGAAGAAGAAAAGACAGAAATGCATATTGCCTGCCTTAAGGATCCTTCCTGAAAGATGACTATACCAATTTTGCTCACATCACTTCAGCAACAATGTAATTATATGGCCATACCAGCTGTGAAAAAGATCAGAGAATTTCATTTTCACCCTAGGAAATTATGTGCCCAACTAACATTTAGAAGTTCTATGCTTAAAGAACAACAACAAAAAATAAATAAATAAATATTGAGAAAAAACTAACATTATCTGCCAAAAAAACTAATTATTTTCATTAAATAATGATTTGAATAACTTAATGACATATGAAATCTGACCACCTTTTCTCATGCTTAGTCCAGATTTCCCAAGCAATTACAACAAAACTATGATTGTAGAAGAGATGCCATTGAGCATAATATCTATATGTATATATTATGTTCAGATAAATCAGACTATAAGGACCTATGCATAACAAATCACATTGAAATATAAAATTTATATTAAAGTTCATGAAAACTGATTAGTTAAATTTAAATAATGTTTGCATAAAAATGCTTATCTGCTCCCTGACTGCACTTTAGCATCACCTGGGGAACTAGTCTTGTTGTTGCTATTTGCTTTCTTATCTTCTAATAATGCCAAAACCAAGCACACAACTGAGACCACTTAATCCAGAGTCTGGAGGATGTAGAACAGGGACGTGGACCCCAGGTCTCTGAATCTGTTTAAAACACCTTCTACTACAGCATAGGATTCCGTCCATGGCAAGATAGCCTAGTGATTGTGAAGTCTTGGAAGCACTGATACTTTTAAATGCACTCGAGTCAAGTGCAATTAAGAAAATCAAGCCTGACCTTGCGGTGGTGCAGTTGATAGAGCATCAGACTGGGATGCAGAGGACCCAGGTTTGAGACCCCAAGGTCACCAGCTTTAGCGTGGGCTCATCTGGTCTGAGCAAGGCTCACCAGCTTGAACCCAAGGTTGCTGGCTCAAGCAAGAGGTCACTTGGTCTGCTGTCGCCCCACGGTCAAGGCACATATGAGAAAGCAATCAATGAACAACTAACAATGAAAATTGATGCTTCTCATCTCTCTCCCTTCCTGTGTGTCTGTCCCTCTCTCTGTCTCTCTGTCACAACACACACAAAAAAAAATTGGTGGTGGGATTGATTGATCTTCCTGTATATGGAAGACTTTTGCACTAAATAGTAACAAACTATAGAAATGATCCCTGAAAGTATAGTCTTTGCACTAAATAAAGAAAGTGACTAAGGTGGATTAAACACATTTCTGACTTTCCTTTGAAATCCAACACTTCTTTTTTTTCCAGATTACTTATATAAGCCAATTGCAATATAATATGTGGTGACAAAAACACTTTGTAAGTGCAGAAGGAGGAGAGACTAAGGTGCTCAGCATAAAGAAAATATAAGAAGATTCAGTTAAGATCCTTTAACATCTTTACAAAAATTGTTTTGTTAGGTTAGGTAGCTAGTTAGACATGAGCCAGGACAGGCAAAGGAGGGGGAGGGATGGGTTGCCCTCATGCATTCCTGGTATGCAGGATCTACCTGTAGGATCTACCTCCCCACACCCAGACTGCTGGTCTCCTGTTCTCTGATATGGTATTAGCCATACAGCAAGACAATGAAGACAGATAAATGAGAAGAAGAAGCTGGAAAGAAAAAAAATGGTAATGGAAAAGTCCGGGAAGTAAAGCCCATAAATACCTAAATTCTGTAACTAATCGGGGCACTCATTCTTGCAAGTGAGTTGCCTGCTCAAGCCTTCCTGAGTGTATTCCTGCACAGCCAATAAACCCTTGCTTTGCTTGCTATACTTTGTCTCTTGATTAAATTCTCTCTCTCAAGCAAGACAAGAATCAAGTTTTTATTGTTTCACTAGTAACATCTTCAGTTCTACTTATTGTTACCAGGTGGCTGTCTGTCCTAGGTAGTTCTCGCAGCTAGTCAGGCTTTTGGTAGTTCTAGCCTTCCAAAGTGAAGGGGAAAGACATAAAAGGATAGTCTTTCCCCTAAAAATTAATGTTGGGCAAAACCCTATGACCAGGCATGATAAAGTGTGGATTCTAAGCCTAGATCTGCCCCTAGTTACCAATATGACTTCTAATAACGCATTCTCCCTGAAGCAAGGTGTCCTCATCTGTGAAACACAGGCACTGAATCAGTGGTGCTTAGGTCCCCTTCTAGCTCCAGAATCCGAACTGTCTGCCCAGCATTCATCCTCCTTGGAAAGAAAATTACTACCTCAGATTTCCTGTCCAAATAATTGCAATAATCCTCCCCTGCCCGTAGGTCATACCAGAAAAGCAGCAATGACTAGAGGGAATATCCTCAATCTGAGCCTTTCCCCAGCTCCCCTGACAATACAAATACATTAATTTCAGGGAATGTGGTTAGAGTGCACTCAGGGTTTACGTAACATAATACAGAAAACAGCTGCATTATGAGGCACCAATTTTTCCTTTTGTCATATCCAGGGAGGATCACTGCTAAAAGCTTTTGAGACTTCCTAAGAGGTATTAATGGCCATGGTATGCATAGATTTCCAATGGCCAAAGAACAAAACTGACTTCAGAATGGGTAGTAAAGTGCTGAGAATCTAAGGGGATAAATCTCACAAAAATCCAGATATTGGAATTAAAAAGGAAACAGAGACTAGAAAACTAGGAGACTCATGGGTATGAGACAAATCTGGAGTATGTCTTAGTTTCCAAAACGAAGGTCTATGGATGCAACAAACACTATTGAAGGAAGAGTAGAGATACTTGAGGATTTTTTCTGAGAACATGCAACCTGAGTGAGAAATGATATAAGGTTAATTGGGAAAACATTTCAGAGTCTAGAGAAGCACATATCAGAAACTAGAACTACCCAAAGTGGGGCCAAATGAAAGAAAGATTGATCATTAGACTCAGGAGAGAATTAAGATACATCTCTTTGCCAGATAGTATATCAAATATTCCCCCATTGCTATCCAAAGGATTTCTATTTTGTTCAGGGCAGCAAGACGTCTTGTTGGAAATGTAGCCTTGCAGCCTCCCTTGCATGAGCAGGTGGTGCAGGGGTAGGAACAGGGCCACGGGAGAGTTCTGGCTCATGTGATTAAGGCAGAAACTCCTGAAGATGCCTTTCTCTCCCAAATAAGAACAGACAAAAGCCTCTGAAGGAGGCAGTCGACTGGTTCCTCCTCTTCCTCCAGCCTGGAGCATGAATACAAAGCTGGAGCTGAAGACTTTGTCTTGTAACCATGAGGTGATGAGTGGAAAGGTAAAAACTTGAGGTAAGGATGGGAAGACAAATGACAGGAGGTGGCTGAGACATGGGATATCACAGAACCATCCTGGACTTCGTGCTAGAAGAGGAAATAAAGTACTATTTGATTAAACCAAATTAGAGGCAGACTATATAGCATTCAATAAGCCAAACAACTCATTAATTATGGTTTAATAAAACTTCATGACTCCACAATGGTGAGGAATTGGAAAACACACAAAAAAACTGGACAATTGAGCATATCCTTTACTTCCAACATCTGCTCACAGGAACCAAACACCTCCTGTCGATAAGGTAATACCCCTTGAGATTGGAAAAAAAAAAAGTGTTCAAGGAGACAGATGCACTCAAAACTTTAAGCCACATGTGACGAAGTGCTTAGCATATCTTGACTGAGCAGGATGGGTGTTTTTGCCATTTTTATAAACAATGGAGGAAAGATCGAAAGGGACTAAAATTAGAATTATGCCAGAGCGCTGACATTTGAGATGATATTAACACTACAAACTGGCACTTATAAATGACGAGAAATTCACAGGAGACAAGTGCATCTGCCTCGTGTAGCTGATTGAAATTTGAAAGGAAGCACTAAGACCCAGCAGTTACAGATAATGCCTGTAGAATTTCAGATTAGTTGAAGAGAGACAAATAGGAAAATACTATTTTCCAGTTCATGAGCAGGCAGTGAGGTGTAAACACCTGATTGCTGGAATAAATAAACTCTTTGGAGGCTGCACTGTATTTGGTGCCTTAAGTGGGTATCAGCATGGACTAGTCAGAGCACAGCAATGGTATGGTTAAGCTTGGGATGTCTAGCAGTGAGTGCACTGCAGCATTGGTAGGCTGCTATGTTCCCATTAATAAAAATTTTTTTTAAAAATTTAAAAAATAAAATAACCCTGGAGTTATTTTATTATGAAAACCAAACTTTCAGAGCCACTTCAGTGCAGAGCCACGACCAGCAAGACTTTCAAACACACTTCAAGGAGCATGCCTAAGCAATCCTTCTCCTTTCTGCCCAGGCAGATGACCCTTTGACCCCTCATTCATTCATGGTGTTGGTCCAGCCAGTAGGCTCAGTGGTAGCGTTGGCCTGGCATGTGGATGTCCAGGGTTCAATTCCCGGTCACGGCACACAGAAGAAGAGCCTATCTACTTCACTTCTTCCCCTCTTGTTTCTCTCTCTCTCTCTCTCTCTCTCCCCTTCCTGCAACCATGGCTCAATTGGAGCAGGTTGGCCCCTGGAGCTGAGGATGGCTCCAGGGCCTCAGCCTCAGGTGCTAAGAAGAGCTCAGTTGCTAAGCAATAGAGCAATGCCCCAGATGGGCAGAGCATCATCACCTAGTGGGCTTGCCGGGTGGATTCCAGTCAAAGCATATGCGGAATTCTATCTCTGCCTTCCCTCCTCTCACTGACTTAAAAAAAAAAAAAAAATTGAGTGACTTCACGGAAATGGAGCCGTGAGCAGCGCGTCCGACAGATCTCCCCAAAATTACAACAAATTTATCAACTAGAAACAGGAAAATTTATCTTCGGAGCAAACTGAAAGCAAAAGGACTGTTATCACTCGAATCTGAGAGACGAGGGTGTGGAGGAAGCTACCGCAGGGACGTTCATTCAAGCTGCGAGAAAGTGCGCCTGTGTGCTATCAACAAGACCACCCTCAGATGCCAATAAGAAAGAGGAAATCGAATATTATGGATACAAAAGAAAGAGAGGTAACACAAATAGATGTGGAAAAATCTATGGAGAAAAGACTTAACATATTGGAAGCCTTGGAGCTAAATGACAGAGAATTTAAAATAGAAATCTTAAAAATACTCAGAGATATACAAGAAAACACGGAAAGGCAATATAGGGAGATCAGAAAACAACTCAATGAACACAAAGAATATATTACCAAGGAAATTGAAACTATAAAAACAAATCAAACAGAAATGAAAAACTCAATTCACGAACTGAAAAACGAGGTAACAAGCTTAGCTAGCAGAACAACCCAGATTGAAGATAGGATTAGTGAAATAGAAGACAAACAACTTGAGGCACAACAGAGAGAAGAAGAAAGAGACTCAAAAATAATAAAAAACGAGAAAGCCCTACAGGAATTATCTGACTCCATCAGAAAGAATAACATAAGAATAATAGGTATATCAGAGGGAGAAGAGAAAGAAAATGGAATGGAGAATATACTCAAACAAATAATAGACGAGAACTTCCCAAGCCTGTGGAAAGAACTAAAGCCTCAAATTCAAGAAGCAAACAGAACACCGAGTTTTCTTAACCCCAACAAACCCACTCCAAGGCACATCATAATAAAGATGACACAAACCAATGACAAAGAAAAAATTCTCAAGGCAGCCAGGGAAAAGAAGAGTACAACATATAAAGGAAGGCCTATTAGATTATCATCAGATTTCTCAGCAGAAACTCTACAAGCTAGAAGAGAGTGGACCCCAATATTTAAAGCCCTGAAAGAGAGGAACTTTCAGCCAAGAATACTATACCCATCAAAGCTATCCTTCAAGTATGAAGGAGATATAAAAACATTCACAAATACAGAAAAGATGAGAGAATTTATCACAAGAAAGCCCCCACTCCAGGAAATACTAAAGGGGGTTTTCCAACCAGATTCAAAGAACAAAAGAAAACAACACCACAAGTAACAGCTCCACCAAGAACACAATAAAACCAAACTTAAACTGTGACAACAAAGGAAAAAAAAAAGGGGGGGAGAGAATGGAGATTAACAGTAGCAAAGGACGATGAAGTGCAGAAATACTTATAAGATAGGGTACTACAATGAATATGGTAGGTACCCTTTTCATTACTTAATGGTAACCACCCTAGAAAAAACCACCACAAAAACACATGACTTAAAAAAGGTAGCAACAGAGGAAAGAAGTATGGAACACAAACAAACAGAAACAAATGATAGAAAAACAAAAGAGAAGAATCAAACTAGATACAAAACTAACAGAAAGCAATTTATAAAATGGCAGTAGGGAACCCACAAGTGTCAATAATTACACTAAATGTAAATGGATTAAACTTACCAATAAAAAGACACAGAGTAGCAGAATGGATTAAAAAAGAAAATCCAACTATATGCTGCCTACAAGAAACACATCTAAGCAACAAGGATAAAAACAAATTCAAAGTGAAAGGCTGGAAAACAATACTCCAAGCAAACAACACCCAAAAAAAAGCAGGTGTAGCAATACTCATATCTGATAATGCTGACTACAAGACAGAAAAAGTACTCAGAGACAAAAATGGTCACTTCATAATGATTAAGGGGACACTGAATCAAGAAGACATAACAATCCTTAATATATATGCACCAAACCAAGGAGCACCAAAATATATAAGACAGCTACTTATTGACCTTAAAACAAAAACTAACAAAAATACAATCATACTTGGAGACCTCAATACTCCGCTGACGGCTCTAGATCGGTCATCCAAACAGAGAATCAATAAAGATATAGTGGCCTTGAATGAAATACTAGAACACCTGGATATGATAGACATCTACAGGACACTTCATCCCAAAGCGACAGAGTATACATTTTTCTCTAGTGTACATGGAACATTCTCAAGAATTGACCATATGTTGGGCCACAAAGACAATATCAGCAAATTTAGAAAAATTGAAATTGTACCAAGCATATTTTCTGATCATAAAGCCTTGAAACTAGAATTCAACTGCAAAAAAGAGGGGGAAAAACCCACAAAAATGTGGAAACTAAACAACATACTTCTAAAAAATGAATGGGTCAAAGAAGAAATAAGCGCAGAGATCAAAAGATACATACAGACAAATGAAAATGAAAATACAACATATCAGAATCTCTGGGATGCAGCAAAAGCAGTAATAAGAGGAAAGTTCATATCACTTCAGGCCTATATGAACAAACAAGAGAGAGCTGAAGTAAACCACTTAACTTCACACCTTAAGGAACTAGAAAAAGAAGAACAAAGACAACCCAAAACCAGCCGAAGAAAGGAGATAATAAAAATCAGAGCAGAAATAAATGAAATAGAGAACAGAAAAACTATAGAAAAAATCAATAAAACAAGGAGCTGGTTCTTTGAAAAGGTCAACAAAATTGACAAACCCTTGGCAAGACTCACCAAGGAAAAAAGGCACAGGACTCAAATAAATAAAATCCAAAATGAAAGAGGAGAGATCACCACAGACATCATAGATATACAAAGAATTATTGTAGAATACTATGAAAAATTATATGCCACCAAATACAACAATCTAGAAGAAATGGATAAATTCCTAGAACAATACAACCTTCCTAGACTGAGTCATGAAGAAGCAGAAAGCCTAAACAGACCAATCAGCAGGGAGGAAATAGAAAAAACTATTAAAAACCTCCCCAAAAATAAAAGTCCAGGCCCAGACGGTTATACTAGTGAATTCTATCAAACATTCAAAGAAGACTTGGTTCCTATTCTACTCAAAGTCTTCCAAAAAATTGAAGAAGAAGCAATACTTCCGAACACATTTTATGAGGCCAACATAACCCTCATACCAAAACCTGGCAAGGATGGCACAAAGAAAGAAAACTACAGACCAATATCTCTAATGAATACAGATGCTAAAATTCTAAACAAAATACTGGCAAACCGAATACAACAACATATTAAAAAAATAATACATCATGATCAAGTGGGATTCATCCCAGAATCTCAAGGATGGTTCAACATACGCAAAACGGTTAACGTAATACACCATATCAACAAAACAAAGAACAAAAACCACATGATCTTATCAATAGATGCAGAAAAGGCTTTTGATAAAATACAACACAATTTTATGTTTAAGACTCTCAACAAAATGGGTATAGAAGGAAAATATCTCAACATGATAAAGGCCATATATGATAAACCATCAGCTAACATCATATTAAATGGCACTAAACTGAAGGCTTTCCCCCTTAAATCAGGAACAAGACAGGGTTGTCCACTCTCTCCACTCTTATTTAACGTGGTGCTAGAAGTTCTGGCCAGAGCAATCAGACAAGACAAAGAAATAAAAGGCATCCATATTGGAAAAGAAGAAGTAAAGGTATCACTTTTTGCTGATGATATGATCCTATACATCGAAAATCCGAAGGACTCCACAAAAAGATTATTAGAAACAATAAACCAATACAGTAAGGTCGCAGGATACAAAATTAACATACAGAAGTCCATAGCCTTTCTCTATGCCAACAATGAAATATTAGAAAACGAACTCAAAAAAATAATCCCCTTCACGATTGCAACAAAAAAAAATAAAATACCTAGGAATAAACATAACAAAGAATGTAAAGGACCTATATAATGAAAATTACAAAGCATTGTTAAGGGAAATCGAAAAAGATACAATGAGATGGAAAAATATTCCTTGTTCTTGGATAGGAAGAATAAATATAATCAAAATGGCCATATTACCCAAAGCAATATACAAATTTAATGCAATTCCCATCAAAATTCCTATGAGATTTTTTAAAGAAATGGAACAAAAAATCATCAGATTTATATGGAACTATAAAAAACCCCGAATAGCCAAAACAATCCTAAAGAAAAAGAATGAAGCTGGAGGCATTACAATACCTGACTTTAAACTATATTATAGGGCCACAATAATCAAAACAGCATGGTATTGGCAGAAAAATAGACACTCAGACCAATGGAACAGAATAGAAAGCCCAGAAATAAAACCACATATATATGGTCAAATAATCTTTGATAAAGGGGCCAACAACACACAATGGAGAAAAGAAAGCCTCTTCAACAAATGGTGTTGGGAAAACTGGAAAGCCACATGCAAAAGAATGAAACTCGACTACAGCCTGTCCCCGTGTACTAAAATTAATTCAAAATGGATCAAAGACCTAAATATAAGACCTGAAACAATAAAGTACATAGAAGAAGACATAGGTACTAAACTCATGGACCTGGGTTTTAAAGAACATTTTATGAACTTGACTCCAATGGCAAGAGAAGTGAAGGCAAAGATAAATGAATGGGACTACATCAGAATAAAAAGTTTTTGCTCAGCAAGAGAAACTGATATAAAAATAAACAGACAGCCAACTAAATGGGAAATGATATTTTCAAACAACAGCTCAGATAAGGGCCTAATTTCCAAAATTTACAAAGAACTCATAAAACTCAACAACAAACAAACAAACAATCCAATAAAAAAATGGGAAGAAGACATGAATAGACACTTCTCCCAGGAAGAGATACAAATGGCCAACAGATATATGAAAAAATGCTCAGCTTCATTAGTTATTAGGGAAATGCAAATCAAAACTACAATGAGATACCACCTCACCCCTGTTAGATTAGCTATGATCAACAAGACGGGTAATAGCAAATGTTGGAGAGGCTGTGGAGAAAAAGGAACCCTCATTCACTGTTGGTGGGACTGTAAAGTAGTACAACCATTATGGAGGAAAGTATGGTGGTTCCTCAAAAAACTGCAAATAGAACTACCTTATGACCCAGCAATCCCTCTACTGGGTATATACCCCAAAACCTCAGAAACATTGATACGTGAAGACACATGTAGCCCCATGTTCATTGCAGCACTGTTCACAGTGGCCAAGACATGGAAACAACCAAAAAGCCCTTCAATAGAAGACTGGATAAAGAAGATGTGGCACATATACACTATGGAATACTACTCAGCCATAAGAAACGATGACATCAGATCATTTACAGCAAAAAGGTGGGATCTTGATAACATTATAAGGAGTGAAATAAGTAAATCAGAAAAAAACAAGAACTACATGATTCCATACATTGGTGGAACATAAAAATGAGACTAAGAGACATGGACAAGAGTGTGGTGGTTACCAGGGGTGGGGGGAGGGAGGACAGGGGGAGAGTTAGGGGGAGGGGGAGGGGCACAGAGAACTAGATAGAGGGTGGCGAAGGACAATCTGACTTTGGGCGAGGGGTATGCAACATAATTTAATGACAAAATAACCTAGACATGTTTTCTTTGAATATATGTACCCTGATTTATTAATGTCATCCCATTACCATTAATAAAAATTTATTTAAAAAAAAAAAAAAATTCATGGTGTCATAAACTGTAATCAAGAACCTTCACTAAGTGAATTCTTATCACTTCATCATGAATCTATTGAAGTGGAACTGTTTTTGTTGACTTGCTTTTACTGTGTGTGGTGGAGAATATCTTGTCAGTCTAATCTGTTGGCACCACTATAAGTGGTGCTCAGGCATCTGCAGTTTTACTCACTGTGGCTTTTGCACCATTATTGTAAAAGTCAACACAAGAAAGGTAGACATGTTGTTAGTGACAAAAATCTGATCTTTCAAGAGAAAAATAAAAATTTAGAAAACTTGTATCATCAATTTGAGCTTCCCAAAACTTACTTTTGTCTGATGAAACTAGTAGTAATATTAACATATATGATTCTTTGATGCTGTACTTAAAATCTGACAATTAAAAGATCTTTAAAACTCTGAGAATCCCTATTTTCCAAGTTATCAATGAATGGTATAATAAAATCATGCATGAGTAAAAGATCTATTCAAAGTGAGAGACCATTGGACTTTATATAGTAATAGGCTACAAAAAAAGCTCACTGATCTATTTTTGTATTTCACATTGCAATTACTCTTTTAAAAAACTAATATTTTTCCCACTAATCAAACTTAGATATAATATCAAAGAAGCATATCCACAATTATGTATAAAGGCAATTGAAATACTTTTCTATTTTCCACCTATATATCTGTATGAGGTTTAATGGGGTTTTTTTAAAGGGGATTTTTTATTTATTCATTTTGAGAGAGAGAGAAGAAAGAGAGAAGAGGGCAAGAGCAGCAAGTATCAACTCCCATATGTGCTTTGACCAGGCAAGCCCAGGGTTTCGAACCAGCAACCTAAGTGTTTCAGGTTGACACTTTATCTACTGTGCCACCACAGATCAGGCTCGATGTTCTTTATATACATTAATCAAAACAGCATACTGCAACAGATTGAATGCAGAATCAAATATAAGGCTCAGCTGTCCTCTATCAAACTAGACATTAAAGAAAGATATTTGCAAAAATGTGAAGCAGTGATACTTTTCTTGCTAAAATTTTGTTTTAGAAAATACAGGGGTACGCAAAAGTTGGTTTATAGCTGTAATACAAATAAATAATACAATAATTAATAAATGATCATATAAGAATAAACTCTGTCTCACATACAATTGTAAATCTACTTTTGCCCACCCCTGTATAGTTTTTTGTTTTGTTTGTTTTTGTTTTCTTAGTGAGAGAGACAGAAAGGAGAGAGATGAGAAGCATCAACTCAGAGTTGCTTCACTTTAGTTGTGCATTGATTGCTTTTCATATGTACCTTGATGGGGGACTCAGACAAAGCCAGTGACCCCTTGCTCAGGCCAGCGACCTCGGGATTTTTAACCTGGGACCTCACCATCCCAGGTCAATGTTTTATTCATTGCACCATCACCGGTCAGAGAAGTATGTTTATTTTTAATTAAAATGTTACTTATATTAGCATTTAACATGTTTATTATGAACATATAAAATAATATAATATATAAAATGTCTTTCATTTTCTTGGTTTCAATTCCTAATGCAATATAACTAACATAAACCATAGCTTCTTGGAGTCCTTAAGAAATTTTAAGAGTATAGAAAGTACCTAAGATGAAAAAGTTTGAGAGCTGCTGCTTTATGTAAAAAAATTATAAATACTCAAAAATGTAGTATTTTATAACATAGATCTTTTTGCACCTTCTATGAATTATTCAAGAAATGTACAATGCTAGGCAAAAAAAGAAAAAGAAAGAAAAAGAGAAGGAGGGAGAGAGGGAAAGAAAGAAAGAAAAAGAAAGAAAGAAAGAAAGAAAGAAAGAAAGAAAGAAAGAAAGAAAGAAAGAAGAAAGAAAGAAGAAAGAGAAGAGAAAGAAAGAAGAAAGGAAGAAGGGAAGGAAGGAAGGAAGGAAGGAAGGAAGGAAGGAAGGAAGGAAGGAAGGAAGGAAGGAAAGAAAGAAAGAAAGAAAGAAAGAAAGAAAGAAAGAAAGAAAGAAAGAAAGAAAGAAAGAAAGAAAGAAAGAGAAAGAAAGAAAGAAAGAAAGAAAAAGATGTCTAAGGGTTACTTCTCAGAACTCAAAAATATATATATATTACCTTATGTGACAAAAGGAAATTAAGGTTGCATATGGAATTAAGACTGTTAGCCAGCTGACTTTAACTTAGGGAGACTATCCTAGACCATTCAGATGAAAAAGCAAAGCAAGAGGATCAGTGTCAGGGTGATGTGATATGAGAAAAACTCTACCTATCATTGCTGGCTTTGAAGATTGAAAGGATGGGGCCACAAGCCAAGGAATGCAGCAACCCCCACAAGCTGAAATATACCAGAGAACAGATACTTCCCTGGAACCTCCAGAAAGACATGCAGCCCTGCCAACACCATTACTTTAACTCAGAGCTGTCCATTTGGAACTTCTGACTCTGAGAAGTACAAGATAATAAAGCTGTTTCACGTTAAGCCACTAACAACTTCAAATTTCACCTGAGCCCTGGGATCCTGAGAAACAGCCAACCTTAAGGAATTGCTCCACCTTATTATACTCTGAGAAGTGCTCATAATAAAGAACATTTCTTCCCTGGATGACTTAGATAAGACTCAAGGATGTCTCTCTTGTTTACCTAAAACAAAGCCAGCCACAGACCATTCAAATCTCCATTCTTTGTCTCATAAATGTTTAGTTGAACTGTTTTGTCCACATAGTCAATTGAAACAAAATTTATATCAATTAAACATCAGTTAAATTTCTCTACTTCCTCTAGGATCCTGAGCTTTGACCTAGTCTCAGCTAGAGCCAGCATACAGCCCCTTCTTAGTGCCGTTTCCTAAGAGTTGGTTGACCTCAGGGTGAAGCATTCTGTGATCTACCATTCCACCCTTCTTGCTCACCCCACTTCTTACATCCAAATCTCTCCAGCCTTGTTCACTCATAAAAGAGAAGCTTTATCTGCCTGACCTTGGAGATGCTTGCAGATCTCAGAGTTTTCCCTAATGCAATAACCCTTCCACTCCTCTTGCAATAATCTTTTTGAACAAAGTGTCTCCTTACCTAAGTCCAGATTTGTTTTTTATGTGACCCCACTAAGTGTGTAGTCGTTTGTTACAACAGCAGTAAGAAACTAATGCATCTGCCTCGCTTGGCTAACAGCAGCTCATCACCCAAAGCCATTTTGGAAGAATGAACGATGCAGGAGCTGAAGGTAACAACATTGTTTCCCACTCAACTATAAGTCCCATCGCATTGCTGGTATGTCAGCACTAACAGCAAAGGTGGTGACAATGGGAGAGTAAAGGAGGTCACTGAGATGAGAATCTTTGATCAATAAATCAGTCCTTATCCAGACTTTCAGGTGACATTACAACAAGTCCAAAGAACCATCTTGGTGACCAAGAGCCTACATCATTATTACAGGGTCTCCTTGGTAGCCCTAAAACAGTAGAGTATTTGACCCCTAATACACATCTGCATGTGAGAACTCTTGTTTTACTTTAAATTTTAAAAAGTAAAACTTGCAGAATATATACAAATCATACCATTTCCCAGGGTGAAAATGAAAAAAACATCTTCTCTCAATTATAATATTGTGACACCCTTCAGGAGTACCCCAAATCTCCTGCCATGTAGTATTTACAAGGATGTTCTCACAATATGAATGGCTTTGTTTCCCTGTTTGCATTTTTTTAACATTAAGGGATACAATGCAAGCAATGCTAGTTGCTGACATTTTTAAGCGGCAAAAATGAAACCTTTAGTTTCTAAGAAATCTTTACCTCCTAAAAGTCAACCTGATGAACCAAATGTTTCAGTAATGTTGGGTGTTATTTCAATGTATTAATTTCTCATTTTTTTACTTGAAGATTTTAAAATGAAGGCAGAAAAAGACTCACTGAATTTCCTTAGAGCAGGCAGAAACAAGCTCCTGAGTAAGTCACACACACACACTCACACTCGCCCACACACGTCCATCCTGCTGCATCGCTCCAACACAGACTGCTTTTTAACTCTCCTATCTCCATCCACAAGTTGCAGACTTTATCTACCCAGAACACTGACTACTGTATGTGGAATTGTTGCTGTGCTAAAAATTAGCATCACAGAACCACGTTAGTTGTTCTCATCTTTTCTACACTGTACATGGAATCTGCGATTTCTGGCTTATCATCTTATAAAATGCAGAACAGGCTATGTAGAATATCTCATAAAATAAAAACATTTTAATGGGGTGACCTACCCACAGCTGCACTCGCAGCCATGTTTTATTACAATTCCATTGCTTCCATCCCTCTCTTGGAGCCCAGCAACCTGGTTTGCATATCCCCTGCCGCTTGAAATCTTCAAGGGGCCGCTCCAAGCTGAGTGGCCTGAGGCAGGGGCTATGGCCCTTCTCCAAGAAGCTCAAGAGACAGCACACTTGCTGTTTCCAACTAGCCACCTGACAAAACTGTAAATTGCCCCCATGTGTAGGCCAGAGGTTGTGGAGTGAGTTAGAAAAAGCAAAAGAGAAAAAAGAAAAGCATGTTGTGCCTAAAACAAACTCGACATATGTATGGACAGTCTCCCATCCGTGGCCCACCTTTGACTCCCAAACATGCAAAGGGTTCCTAACCTGCAGCCCCTGAGAAGGTTTTGGAAGAGAGATGATTTCCTGTTATTAGATGCAAAATCATGGGAGGTGAGCAAAGGTGGATACAGCTTTCATCAGATTCTCAATGAAAGTTTAAAACCCATCTTTGGAAGGTTTAAAATTCAGTTGAGTCAGAAATATCCTCTCTAAACTCTCCAGCACAGCTCAAACTATTAAAAATATTTTTCCATCCAAATACTAGCCAGGCAGTGGCACAGTGGATAGAGCATCAGACTGGAATGTGGAAAACCCAGGTTCAAAACCCTGAAGTCATCAGCTTGAGCCTGGGCTCATCTGGTTTGAGCAAGGCTCACCAGCTTGAGCCCAAGGTTGCTGGCTTGAGCAAGGGGTCACTCAGTCTGCTGTAGCCCCCTCTGTCAAGGCATGTATGAGAAAGCAATCAATGAACAACTAAGGTGCCACAACGAAGAATTAATGCTTCTCATCTCTCTCCCTTCCTGTCTGTCTGTTCCTATCTGTTCCTCTCTCTGTCTCTGTCACAGCAACAAAAAAATAATATTCTCTCTCAAATCTGCATTTTAACTTCAGTTGTAACAAAACAGAACAAAATCAAAGGGGAAAAAAGAAACAAAGAGAGAGGAAGAAAACAAAAATTAGAGGACATGACAAATTAACCAACTAGATAAAGATAAAAGGTAAAGATTATTATTTTATGGAAATGAAGGTCAAATAAGAAATTGCTACTGTCTGAGAATTTGAAAGCCAAAATGATCATTTATTCTAACACTCTGTTTTAACAAGTGAAAATAATTAGTGATTTATCCAAGAACATCCAGCTAAACTTTTGTCTGATCACTCCCTCTTGCATCTTAAAACCAGCAGCAGAAAACTGTCCAGGTGAGCAGGCAATGAGGAGTCATTACACAAAGGCTTGCTAACAGGCTTCGGGAGAAGATATACTGCTCTAGGTGTGCCTTTGAAAATATTATGGGTGCACAAAAGATGTAGTGGCAATTAGACTGACATTGAACAAGTTCAAGTGAAGATTTTTAAAATTGTATTTGGTGATTTTTATTTGGTTTTACTTTTTTTTCTACTTATGACTCTGCCCTAGGAATTAAAAGAATTGGATTCAAAAAAAAAACAAAAAACATTTTTGCATTTGTTTAATGTTGATTCAGTTGTTCCATGTATTTCTTCAGTGATTATTATTGTTTAAAAAATTGTTATTTGAGAGCATTGTCCAATCAGAACATTGCTAAGGAATCATTTGCATCTTAAATCAGGTCTCTGGCTTAAGGATCCTCAGGTCCTTCCTTGTGATCCTCCCACACTCACCATCTCCAGCATTAGTCCTTGACAGCTCTGAGGTCATGGTCAGGAACAATGTTGGTTAGTCAAGTGAATCCTGGGCTGTAGCCTCACTCCTCCCTGCCTTTGGTCCTGCTGCTCCCTCTCTCTAAAATGCCTTCCTCCTTTGTCTATGTGGTGAGGTCCTGTTTGTACTTCCTCTTTCTCCCTGACCCCATCACTGGCAGGAATGGCACCCCCCTTCTCCACAACCCCACCAGTATTAAGGTCATTGAAAGTAGTAAGTACAGGTAGACTCTAGGTTACAAACAAAATAGGTTGTAGGTTTGTTCTTATGTTGAATCTGTATGTAAGTTGGAACAGGTATACTTACCTATTAAGTGCAACTTAGATGTTTGTCTTAACATAGTATTTATTTTTACATTTCTATGCAGATAAATACTTAAACATTTTCAAACCTATAGAACCGATCTCATTTGTAACGCGGGGACTTCCTGTACTACACCTAATTCATCTCTGAAGGCTAGCAATTGGCAGAGGGTCTGGCAGATAGAAGGAAGTCTCTGATCGTATAATGGTTGAAACTTTAATGGACTGAGAATTTATCTAGCTGAGAGGCATTTATTGTTAATCTATTGTGTACCGGGTCTGCACTATCAGGAAGAGATATAAAAATGAGTAAGTCACAGTTCCTGTTTACAAAGAGCTCTTAGTCTAATGAAAATGAATGCAAATCCATCACTTCTATGGAAAAACAATATCAAGTTTATTCTGATAATAGTTCAGAGGCATCGTATTCATGGAAGGATAATCAATCATTATGTTCTACTAGTGTAAGAATATTATACTATTCTTAAAGAAACTCATTTAACTGTATATCACATCCACACCTTATGAAGGTTTAATAATTTGATATTTTTAAAGTTAAATACAAGTTAACAGAGGCCTGAAGATGACAGGGTAGGCAAGGGAAGCACAAGACAAAAAAAAAAAAAAAGAAGAAGAAGAAAATTAAATATAAAAACAAGAAAAGTAAAAAGACTTAATAAAAAGGAAAAGAAAACTAAAAAGATAATCAAATCCTACAATAGAAGATTTTGTTCTATTTCTTTGTCTCAAAGAAAAGGCTAAAGAAAATTTCCCTATTCTTCAGAAAATCTCGCACTGGCCCAGGAGACCAGGCATGTGTTCAGTTTCCACATCAAGACTTCATTTATAGCATTCTCCTATTTTTAAAAATGGATTTCTGTAAAATGTTTTATAATGTGGAGTGGTTTCTTTGGGGTCTGCCTCTGCACTATAGCTGCATAAAAAAAGACATTAATAACTTCTCCGTTAATGGGTTTTTTAAAGTCTCCAAAGACTCACCTTGTACATTATAACTTCCTCCCGTTTAGTCCCCTAGCTAAATCTTGATTGCCCTTGTAAGACATCTTCAGGACATACTGCTTAAGTTAAAGATGGTCTTTAGGAGAAATAACTTCTCATACTATGTACGATGCGTGCTCACGAACCAGCAAAGCTGAAGTGCTGTCATTTCTTGTGTCATTTTATCTTTGTCCTACGAAAAGTTCAGCCCTGAGAAAGCTGGCTCTGACTCGTAAATGAAGAATGCCACTGACAGAGGCAGCTGAGGCTCTATCCCAAACCTGAGAGGTGACTTTGAACTGGTTATTTTACCTTTTGTCCTTTGCCAAGACACCTGGTCAACTCACCCAACCACAGATTTCATAAGGTGGATGTAGAGTTCCCAGAAAATTTCTTCATAATTATGAAACGTATAGAACAGGGGGAAAGGCTCCACAAAGTCACAATAACCTAAATGTATGTCTGAGTATGTGTCACACACACACTTTCTTAGGAAATGTTTAAATACATATATTTATGTGTGTGTATACATAAATATGAGGTGCATAAGTATATATGCAGTATATGGTATATATACACACGCAGCAGTGGGCAAAAGTAGATTAAGTTGTTCATAGAAAATAACACAATAATTAATAAATAAGAATAAATTCTGTGTTTCACGTACTCACAATTGTAAACCCACTTTTGCCTACCCTTGTATATATATACATATACACATACACATACATATGTACTGCTCACAAAAATTAGGGGAAATTTTATCACTTCATATTCGTTTTTGAAATATTCCCTAATTTTTGTGAGCAGTGTGTATATATATATATATATATATATATATATATATATATATATATATACACACACACACACACACACACACACACATCACACAGTGGTGGGACTCAAATAATTTAACAACCAATTCTCTGCCCTAATGACTGTTTTAAGTATAAAAAAATAAATACTGAAAGGTAGTTTATTATTTCATGCATTTAATACTTAAATTAGAACAATAAAAGAGGTAAACAAAACTAGATTGTTATAAGAAATAGTATTAAAATATTAATAAAAATATTAAATAATACCTGACAAAAAAAATAAAATGACTATTTAAGATATTTCCAAATGGCTTCTTGACTGGCGTTCTCACTTGCAATTTTTCTCACCTATGGACGGAATGAACATCACTACAGGTGCTTAGAATATGCTGTTGTGTGGATGAACATTAAAAATGAGTAAGGAATGTAAATTTGTGATTTCCATATTGGGTGGCTTCCCAGGTACCCACCTTAGAGAGAACCCTGATTACAAGTGCCATTCTAACAACCAGTTCACTGAACTCAACAAAAAATTAGGTATTGGTTCTCCTGAACCAGTGTGAACCAGCTGAATCCCACCACTGCATATATATACAAATATAGCTATATAAAAATTAGAGGCAGAGTCTTGAAATGGGTCTCAAATTTTGCTACATAAGGGTTATGACATCACAGAATGTAAACTATTCAAGAGCAGGAACCATGCAGTCTCACGTATTCATTGATTCTCATCTTAAAACTTTAGCCTTTTCTGGCTACAATAGAAATCAAGCCTGCGTCTCTCTAAATGCCAGTCACTGGGACTAGTGACTGCTGCCAGCCTGCTTTCACTTGGCAAGTAAAGTCTGAATTCAGATGTGACAAGCAAAAATTCCCTGAAGCAGTTCTTTACCTTTCATAAGTTATAGACAGCTTTAAAAATAAAACTAAAATTTTAAAAATAGGTATATAGGTAAACACACACAAATATTTGCATGTGATTTTTAGAAGACCATAAGCCCTAGTTAACTTAAGAGTCTCTGCCCCAGAACATATCTCCAAATGCCACACGCCTCATCTCCTCATATTCTTTCCTTTTATCTCCAGGTTGCCATTACTTCATTTCACTTTGGCCCATACTGTCTTCAGTGCTCCAGAGAGCACTTGCTAGGGAAGTCACCACTGAAATCAACAGGTTACTGCAGTGGTCGGTGTGCGTCTCAACACACTGCCCTTAAAGAAGTGACAGTCTGATTTATAAAGTAGCGCTGGGTTTAGACAGATGACGCAGCATTTGTGGCACTAAAATCAACTTCAAAGCAAATGGCTGTCTCACGCTACTCACCACTCTGTCACGGGACTGTCAGAGGCTGCCTGTGCGTCATTCACATCCGAGCAGGCTTGGCCAACTGGCGTTCAGAGGAGATGACACGAATCAATAGCATCAGTCTCCGCAGGCCTCCAAGTGTTACACCAAACCTTCAAACGCAAAGCATGATAGAAGAGATATCCTGGGGCGGCATCTGCAAATAAATGGCAGACAATGAAAAGTTGCAACATTTGGACTCATAATTACGATTCAGTAAAGCATGATGGCTTACAGCACAGGCTTGGGATTCCAGCAGGCCTCCTTCTGCCACTCATTTGTCCTTTAGAACTAGTTATTGAACCACCCTGATCTTCATTTTCTCTTTATAGAAAATGGGAGGAGAGAACTCCATTCTTCCAGACGTGGGGGGGGGGGGGGCGTAAAAGAGTCAATTATACAGGGAGAGGCTGTTTGACTTTGGGTGATGGGCAGACAATACAAGGAATAGATCATATACCATGGAGATGTATACCTGAAACCTGTGTGATCGATCCTATGGACCAATGTCATCCCATTAAATTTAATTTTTAAATTAGTAAAATAAATAAAATAAAATAAAAAGGAAATGGGGAGAGAGATCTCCATTTTTCCAGCATTTGAGAGAGTAGGGGAGGGAAGGGGAGAGGTTGAGAGAGAGAGGATGAGCTCCCGGGATTCTCTTCTTATAAGGACCCTAATCCTACCAGATCAAGGCCCCATGAGTATGACCTCATTTAACCTTAATGACCTCTTTATATGTTCTATCTCCAAATATACTGCTCACAAAATTAGGGGAGGATATAGTTACATTGGAGGTTAGAGCTTGAACAAATGAATTTGGAGGGGGATACAATTTATTCCATGGAAAGTGGGAATAAATGTCATGTATTCCGAATGTTTGGAATAATGTGATTGAAACTATGGTGTTATATCTGATTTACAATTTTTATAGTTTTTGAACTGAGAAAAATAAAAATTCTGAATTGAGAAAAATAAATCACATATGAAATACATTTCTCCTCCTCTGGGTGGAGGGGAGCCAGGCTAAGCTTGGCAATTCTGAAATACATTTCTCCTCCTCTGGGTGGAGGGGGAGCCAGGCTAAGCAGGGCGATTCTGAAATACATTTCTCCTCCTCTGGATGGAGGTGGGCCAGGCTAAGCAGGGCGATTCTGAAATACATTTCTCCTCCTCTGGGTGGAAGGGGGCCAGGCTAAGCAGGGCGATTCTGAAATACATTTCTCCTCCTCTGGGTGGAGGGGGGGGGGGGCAGGCTAAGCAGGGCGATTCTGAAATACATTTCTCCTCCTCTGGGTGGGGGGGGGGGGGCAGGCTAAGCAGGGCAATTCTGCAACTCTTGACCACTGTGTGAAAATGTGCAAGCTGAGGTTGGGTTGTGTGGTTCAAAGGACAACACAGCCCTGGCCGGTTGGCTCAGCAGTACAGCGTCGGCCTAGCGTGAGGAGGACTCAGGTTCGATTCCCAGCCAGGGCACACAGGAGAAGCGCCCATTTGCTTCTCCACCCCTCCGCCGCGCCTTCCTCTCTTTCTCTCTCTTCCCCTCCCGCAGCCAAGGCTCCATTGGAGCAAAGATGGCCCAGGCGCTGGGGATGGCTCTGTGGCCTCTGCCTCAGGTGCTAGAGTGGCTCTGGTCGCAACATGGAGACGCCCAGGATGGGCAGAGCATCGCCCCCTGATGGGCAGAGCTTCGCGCATGCCGGGTGGATCCCGGTCGGGCACATGCGGGAGTCTGTCTGACTGTCTCTCCCTGTTTCCAACTTCAGAAAAATGCAAAAAAAAAAAAAAAAAAAGGGCAACACAACGAACACTCCAGCACCTGTAGCAGAAACTGGGGTAGAAGAGGGCAGGGTCTCCTGCACCTCCTGCTTGTGCTGCACTGGCTCTTGTCATTGAATGAGTCCGGAAACCAGAGAGAATGTTTTAAGGTACCTGTTACTCAGAGAGTAAGAAAGAAGGAAGGGGACGTTTTCTGAACTGGGAAATCCTTGCCTAGATCTCTGCTAAATTCACCTGTTTTTTTAACTAACCAAGAAACTCTGCCGAAACTAAAATAAGAAAAAAGCCCGCCTGGCCCTGGCCGGTTTGCACAGTGGGAGAGTGTGGGCGTGGCATGTGGATGTCCAGGGTTCGATTCCAGGTCAGGGCACACAGGAGAAGCGCCCATCTGCTTCTCCACACCTCCCCCTCTTGCTTCTTTCTCTCTCTCTCTTATCCTTCCTTCTTGCAACCAAGGCTCCATTAGAGTAAGTTAGCCCAGCGTGCTGCGGATGGCTCCATGGTCTCCATCTCAGTTGCTAAATAATTGCTCCGGTTGCATTGAAGTAAGGGCCCCAGATGGGCAGAGCATCACCCCCTAGTGGGTGTGCGGGGCGATTCTGGTCGGGTGCATGTGGGAGTGGCTCTCTGCCTAAGTTCCTCTCACTAAAAACATAATAAAATTTTTAAAAAAGAAAGAAAAAAGTGTTCCTGCATTCCCTTGCCTCTCTCCCTTTGTGCTTGTTTCTTCCGCTTAAAGGCCACCCATCTCTTCCCTGTTGGGCAAAATAGTTACTCAAGACCCAGGGTATGTAACACTTACTCCCTCTCTGTAATTTCTCCTGTCCTTCCTCAGCATTCTCTCCCTCTCTCACCCCTAGGTCCCCGTCCACTTCTTTCCACACCATGACTAATGTGCAACCTTTAGCAAGTTCCTATATCTCTGTGCCTCGTCTTCATAACCCTAATCTACAGAATGGGGTTAATATTGATATGTACCTTATTGACTAGTGATAATTACTGAAGTCACTGGCTTCTGTTCTTTAGTCTAAATAGTTCAGAGTGCTATTGTTTTTTGACCTTTATTTCTGCAGTGTTTAATCAGCTGGTAAACCCATCTAGTTAATTTTTTAATTTGAGACACTGTGCCTAATCTCTGAGCACATTTACACAAGCAGTTTTAAGGATGCTGTCTGTTAATTCCATCATTGCTGTCATTTCTAGGCCTATTTCCATTAAGTTAATTCTACCCTAATTACAGGACACATTTTTTTTCACTTCTTTTTATGTCATTATATGTTAGATTTTGAGAATATTATGGTTTTTTGTTTGTCTGTTTATTTTGTCTTGTTTTGTTATCTCCCTTAAACAGTGTTGTGTTTGTTCTGGCAAATATTGATGTTAGATATCAGCTTGCTCCTTTAGATACTTGTTTCAAGTTTTATTATTGCAGATCTACAGTAGCCTATATTTAAGGACAATCTTAGCTTTACTGTTAAGGCATGAACTTTTGGAGACTCTGCTAAGGCAAGACCTATGGAGTCTCAAATGAATGTCCATGATATTCAAAAAGGTATCTCTGTCTGATTTGTCAAAATTTCGATGTCTCTCAGTGCTGTGTCAGCTCAGGGAGTAGTTATGCTTTGCCCAGCCTTGTGGAGCTTCATCCATGCATATGAAGATTAGTGGTCAGCAGAAGACAAAGGGCACACCACACAGATTTCTTCTCTCCAGTCACGGCCCTGCAAAGCCCAGCTTCCTCCTTCTCTGTCTTCTCAGCTCACTACAACTTGTATGCTGTGCTTGTGTTCCCTCTCCCTGATCCAAAGTCCAGAAAGTGTCTTCAGACAGAAATCTAAGGAACTATAGGATAGGCCCTGGCCGGTTGGCTCAGCGGTAGAGCGTCGGCCTAGCGTGTGGAGGACCTGGGTTCGATTCCCGGCCAGGGCACACAGGAGAAGCGCACATTTGCTTCTCCACCCCTCCGCCGCGCCTTCCTCTCTGTCTCTCTCTTCCCCTCCCGCAGCCAAGGCTCCATTGGAGCAAAGATGGCCCGGGCGCTGGGGATGGCTCTGTGGCCTCTGCCCCAGGCGCTAGAGTGGCTCTGGTCGCAATATGGCGACGCCCAGGATGGGCAGAGCATCACCCCCTGGTGAGCAGAGCGTCGCCTCCTGGTGGGCGTGCTGGGTGGATCCCGGTCGGGCGCATGCAGGAGTCTGTCTGACTGTCTCTCCCTGTTTCCAGCTTCAGAAAAATGCAAAAAAAAAAAAAAAAAAAAAGGAACTATAGGATACACATTGGTAGTTTTCCTTCTTCAGACATTGGAGAACTGTGCTGCCAATTGTCAAAACATCTGAAAAATACATATTGACCAGCATTTTAGTTGATGACGGAACAAAGTGAGTCCCATATCACTTATTCTGTCATGGTTGGAAGCCCCAAAGCACTTCTACACATATTTATTATACTAGTTGCCATTGAATTGTAATCATTTTAAAAATTATTCTTCATACTACACATATTAAGAGAAACACTTTGTAAAGTGTGTAATTGTCTAACCACTCTGCTGTATACCTGAAACTAATATAAAATAATATTGAATGTAAACTTTAATTTAAAAAATTAAAAATAAAGATAGAAGTCCCCAAAATTAAATAGTAAAAATTAATCTTCAACAGCTTATTAGCCCTGGCCAGTTGACTCAGTGGTAGAGTGTCAGCCCAGCATGTGGATGTCCTGGGTTCGATTCACAGGCAGGGCACACAGGAGAAGCGACCATCTGCTTCTCCACCCCTCCACATCTCACTTCTCTCTCTCTCTCTTCCCCTCCAGCAGCCATGGCTCGATTGGGGTGAGCTGAACCCAGGCATTGAGGTTGGCTCCATGGCCTCCACCTCAGCTGCTAAGAAGAGCTCAGTTGCTGAGCAACAGAGAAATACCCCAGGTGGATCCCAGTTGAGGTGCATGTGGGAGTCTGAGTCTATCTCTCTGCCTTCCCTCCTCTCATTGAATTAAAAAACAAACAAACAAAACAAAAACAGCTTACAAGACCACATCGATGTCTTTCATATTTTAGAACATGAATCTAGCAAAATGTCTGGTATGCAATAAGCACTGGCATGAAATATTTGCTGCACGAACACATGTGATTTTTTCTTCACTCCAGGATCCGGCCTCTAGTTTTCCAGATGTGACTGGCAGACTGACTTAATTTTCTTTTTTATTGACTTGGTTTTCTCATCATTACCTCTGCCTCCTTCAGATGTAGAGCTATGTAGTTTAAGGCCAATCTGTTAAAGCTACCTGATTTCTATTTCTTTCTTTACTTGATTTTTTATTTTGACATTTCAAACTAGACTATTTCTAATCAGATTAGTGAGAAAGCAGAAAAGATGTGAACTTTCTCTATAAAAATCAGATTAACAGGCAAAATAATTTAAGCAACTCTTGGCATATGGGTGGTAGTTAATGAATGTGTTATTATTTCTATACTCTTTAACTTATCAGCTGTCAATGGTGATAAAAATAATCTTAAGAATCTAATCCTTTTGCATTCCCAAATACAAATTAATAGAAACACTCAGTGGTTAATTTACAGCTACATACCTATGTTGCATTTTATATGCAAAATTCTTAATCTGGTTTCGACCTGTATTCACTGTAAGTATTTTTGTCCAGTCACTCATTAGTTTCATGTTTTATGCTGTTGTCTATACATGTTGTCTCCACATGTATAAGCTCCTAGAAAGCAGTAAGATCAGCAATAGCTGATGTTTAGCCCTTACTATGCAGCAGACACTGTTAAAAGTATACCATATCAATCCATTCATTTATACTTCCCTAAGTGGTAGGTATTAGAATTATCTCTATTTTAGAAATGAGAAATCTGAGGCCCATAAACACTACACAGTATGTCCAAGGTCACATAACTAGTAAATGTAGGAACTGGGATTTAAACTTCCAAGCCTGAACTCTTATTCACTACTATAGGATGCTGCTTCTGCAAAGGTAATCTTATGTTCTCTGATAATATACTAGTCTTCATACATACATATGATACGACTTGAATTGGATACCAGACCAATTTTTTACAGATACAGAGAGAGAGTCAGAGAGGGGGATAGACAGACAGGAATGAAGAGAGATGAGAAGCATCGATTATCAGTTTTTTGTTGCGACACCTTAGTTGTTCATTGATTGCTTTCTCATATGTGCCTTGACTGTGGGGCTGCAGCAGACCGAGTAACCCCTTGCTTGAGCCATTGACCTTGGGTCCAAGCTGGTGAGCTTTGCTCAAACCAGATGAGCCCGCACTCAAGCTGGCGACCTCAGGGTCTCAAACCTGGGTCCTCCACATCCTAGTCCGATGCTCTATCCACTGCACCACCGCCTGGTCAAGCTAAAATAATATTTTTTATCTCACAGTTCTGTGGATAGGAATTCAGGAGTGGCTTAGCTGGTGGCTTGTCTCAGGGTCCCTCATGAGGTCGCAGTCAAGGTAAGAGCCAAGACAGCAGTCATCTAAAGACTTCACTGGGGCTGGAGGCTCTGCTTTCAAGATGGTGCCCTCATGTGACTGTTAGGGAGAGGCCTCAATTTCTCACTGACTCTTGGCAGACGGCCTTAATTTCTCAAGAGGTGGATCTCTCCACAGGGTTGTTTAAGTGTCCTCATGGCCATTGGCTTCCTCAGTGTGAGTAATCAAAGAGAGAGCATGAGAAAAATTAATGCTTTTTATGATCTAGTTTTTGAAGTCACACACCATCATTTGCACCTCACTAAGTTACACTCAAGGAGAGCAGAATTATGCTCTACCTTTTGAAGAGAAGAATTTCAAAGACTGTGTGGGCAGATTTAAAAATCACTTTTGGTTTCCTTAGTTGCTAAGAATATATATTTAGAACACAGATTGCTAGGGATAGAGTCTTTAGATGAAATAGGGTTATGATAATGCTCTTACAAAATAATTAATAAGCTAATAATTATCACCAGCTAGCTGTCTTGCTGTATTGCACTATTAAAAATGATTCACATGTGTTTCAGATTGAAGAATGATGTCAAAGAAAGCACCCTGAAGATATTTTAGTCCATTCTGTCTTTGTTGTTGCCTCCGATCTATATCTGTATATTGCCAGTATCGCCACATTTTATCAATACTGACTATATTTACTATCAATATTGACAACATCTACTAATGAATATTAGCAGAAATAAATCTCCTCATTTGTAATCACAAAGTTATTTCAAAACTCAATTAGTTTAGCTGCTGAAAAAAATAAAACTGCCATTGTATAGTGCCTGGCCCAGTAGATATTCAATAAATGTTTCCCTCTAAATCAAAACAAAAATATATCTAGACCAACCAGCAATCAGCCAATCACTCTTCTTTTATTGCTGGTTGAATTACTGCTCTAGATCATATAACCTGTTTTTTATTCATTTGTTCATAAGTGGTAATAAGTAACTTGTCTTTTTTACCTGGTATTTTATTGGTATAAAATATATAAAAATAATAATATATTGGCCCTGGCTGGTTGGCTCAGTGGATAGAGTATTGGCCTGGCATGTAGATGTCCCAGGTTCGATCCCGGGTCAAGGCACACATGAGAAGCAACTATATGCTTCTCTCTTCCTCCCTCTTCCCTTTTTTTCTCTCTTCCCCTGTAGCAGCCAGGAGCTCGATTGGTTCAAGTGTCAGCCTCAGGCTCTGAGGATAGCTTGATTGGGCCAAGCGTCAATCCAAGACAAGGGGTTGCTGAGCAGATCCTGGTGGGGGTACATGCAGGAGTCTGTCTCTATCTCCCTTCCTCTCACTTAAAATAATAATAACAACAATAATAATAATAATAATAATAATAATAATAATAATAATGTCGAGCATTTCTGCTTAAGTGTCCTCTTCTCATACTTTGGTTATCCCTTTGTCTTTGAGCTTGCTAAAACATGAAGTGAATCTCTTTTCACACTACAGTTTTAATGAGGTTATTCTCCTGCATATTCAATGAGATAGTAGTTTATGTCATACATTTCCTACTTCAAGATACATTTCTTCAGCTGTTGAAAGCATTAACCTTTTAAGTGAAATTAAACTTTAATTGCTGATCACAGCTATTTAAAATTAATGCTTTGCATACAAGCAAGGTAGGCCTTTTGAGTAGCCACTCAATAAAGATGTTTATGTCTCTTGTTAAGTTCCTAAGTACAGCCAACTTTGAATTATTTGTGCTATTAGGTAACAACATAATTAAAATTAATGATCCATTAACTCCATCCTATTTTCCGAAAGCCTTTCCTTTTCTCTTTACCGCGACATCTACCATACTTAAAAAACTTAAGTTTGATCTCTTTCCACTACCCATGTTTATAGATGAAGTGCTAATAAGCAGACCAGAGCCAAACCAGTTCAATTAGAATTAAAAAAAAAATAGATGGGTATACTCAAAAATGAATATTCAATCCCCAAACGGATAAAAATCAACTGCAGTTCCTATTACTGTATAAGGGCGAAGTGGGAGAAAACACATAGTGGTAATTATAAGTGATATGCCATCAGATGAAGAAATGGTGTTTTTCACTAGGTCAAGAAATAGTTTTCAGCTCATGTACCAACTTCAATTTAAGGTGTATGGTGCTAAAGCATTGTGCAGAAAAGGATTCCAGCACCAAGGACATTGGCCAAAAAGAATTGTGGCACATCTTACTCTGCCTAGATTTTTCTTTTATGTGAGAGGAAGGGAGATAGAGAGACAGATTCCTGCATGCACCCTGACCAGGATCCACCCAGCAACCCCTGTCTGGGGTCAATGCTTGAATCAACTGAGCTATCCTCAGCACCTGGGCTGACACTTGAACCAATCAAGCTACTGGCTCTAAGTGGGAAAGAGAGAGAGAAGGGGGAGAGGAAGGAGATGAGAAGCAGGGCACACTATCATATGTGCCCTGACTGGATCGAACCCCAGATGCCCAAATGCCGGGCTGACATTCTATCCACTGAACAAACTGGCCAGTGCCTATACTTCTAAGAACAACTTTATTCACAATAAATTGCTTGAGCAATTTCATATCCATCATGCTGACTTATCTCATAAACCTCACTTTGGAGCCAAACATACCTTCCAATTCTATGTTGTAGATCACCCTTTACCACTTACTTCCTGTGCCCTCCTCCATTAATCCAGCTGCTCCTCTGGTTTCTTAGTAAATGGCACCACTCATGAAGGAAGATGGCAGCAATAAGAGACACTGTGAGAAAAGTTCAACTAGGAACAAGAAACAGAGAAGAAAAGACAGCAACACTCCATGAGAGCAGTCAGAGTTAGTCACAGCTTTAAAAGGGGCTTGTAATTCTTAGGGAGGGGGAAATAACACAAATTTGATGTCCCTGGAAACTTTGCCTGGTGATTCATCATCATAAGAATTGACTCAGCTTCTCTTGTAGATGTACACATACACTAGGAAGGTGATAACTGAGCTTCTACAGAGAGCATAAAGCTAAGTTCAACCTGACAACTTCCAGAAGACATTTATTTGTACCACACAGTAGCTATTCCATAAAAGGTCAATATTAAATGAGTATGCATTCAACATGCTCATCCAACGCTTAGTTTATGAAAGAACTTTGCCCTTGATACTCTTGGCCCTCTAAAGATTAGCTCAAAGTTTCAATCTGGCTTATCAGGGAGAGAATCTTACACTTTCAAAGAACCAGTAAAAATGTTTCATTATTACTCTCACAGAGCAACAAGATCACTTTATATTCCTAGAAGAACAGTTGCCCTCCTGAGGCTCAGCTTGTAGATCCCACAGAATGTTTACTCACCAGGCTCTCTTCAGCATCCATTTCTTTAATGAGTCCTCTGTCCGTACAGAGCTCAGTGAGATGCGTAAGACCCTTACTTGATGTGCCTTACATGTTGAATGTCCTTCCAAACAAATGCCCAAGAGCTGAGAGCCCAGTTATTGTAGAGACAAATGCATTTGTTTTCATTGCAGAGCTACAGGAGAAGTCTAACAGTTTGGACATGGGAAGGGTGAAAAAAAATCTGAATATTACCATATCTTATGTAGGATTTAAAACAAAGTAACAAGATCAGTAAAGAATTTAGGCCAAATTTACATCAAAATCTCTTTATCCTAATCTTAACATGTTTGCGTATATAGTTTATTTAAAATTTAAAGATTGATTCTTAATCTTGCAAGTACTCATACTAACTGGCCATTTATTTATGTCAATATAATGTGTCTTTGATTATGTCTATGTATAATTTTATCTGCATTTCTATGACTTTAATATTGAAATGTTGGCTTTATTACTTTTTAACGTTCATAGACTATCTTCATAATTATCTTTTATCCTTTTTCTTTGTGAGCTAAATTCTAACTTCATCACTCCCAGGCTATGTGAACTGGAACAAGTCACTTCATACCCTTCTGCTTCAAATTTTCCATCTATGAAGTGAGAGTATGCATATAATAATGTTATATGAGGATATAAACCCTCAAGTGTTGGTGAGGATATATCAACAACCTTCATTTGTTGATATATCGAAAAGCACAGAACTAAGGTGAGCATAAACCCATGCCATTTTCAGATTGAAACCACCACACACACACACAGAGAAAATGTCCAAGTTACTATATCTAAAACCTCAGAGTTATATATTAGCTATTATTATTACACAATGATCCAGCACCAAATAGGACCGTGTGCTAGTATCCCAATCCTAGACATTCTTATCTCATTAAGTCATTTTTTATGGTTTAATAATTTAATTCCTAGAAATTCAACAAAAATTCAACAAAATTCAACAAAAATGTATACCAGAGGACATATATGAGTATTTATGCAACACTTTTCTTTCCTTTTTTAATCTAAATTATTGTTGCATCTTTTTTTAATTATTTTTTTATTTTTATTGAATTTATTGGATTGACATTGGTTAATAAAATTATATAGGTGTACAATTCTACAGTATATCATCAGTATATTATATTGAGTGCTCACCAAACCAATGATACACTTGATAAGGGGTTAATATCCAAAATTTATAAAGAGCATATAAAACTCAATACCAAAAAAACAAATAATCCAATTTAAAAATGGACAAAGGACCTGAATAGACACTTCTCCAAAGAGGACATGCAGATGATCAATACATATATGAATAGATGCTCAACATCACTAATCAGAGAAATACAAATTAAAACTACAATGAGATATCATTTCACACCTGTCAGAATGACTGTCATCAACAAACAGCAAGTACTGGTAAAGATGTGAAGAAAAGGGAACCCTTGTGCACTATTGATGGAAATGCAGACTGGTGCAGCCACTATGGAAAATAGTATGAAGTTACCTCAAAAAATTAAAAATGGAACTGCCTTCTAATCCAATAATTCCATTTCTAAGACTACATCTGAAGAAACTCAAGACACTAATTTGAAAGAATATATGCACCACTATGTTCATGGCAGTGTTATTGATAATAGCCAAGATGTGGAAGCAGCCCAAGAGCTCATTAGCAGATAAGTGAATAAAAAAGCTGTGGTACATTCACACGGTGGACTACTAATCAGCCATAAAAAAGAAAGAAATCTGACACTAGCCAGGTTGGCAATGGATAAAGCATCATCTCATCATCTCTGCACATCAAGGTCGTGGGTTCAATTCCTGGTCAGGACACATACGAGAAGCAGCCAATGAGTGCACAACTAAATGGAAGATCAAGTTGATGCCTTTCCTCCCCCCCCCACCTCTCTCTCTCTCTTTTCCTCCCCCCACTTCTGTTCTCTCAAATCAATGGAATTTTTTTTTAACTTTTAAAAAGGAAGAATATCCTACTTTCTGTGACAGCATGGAGGGACCTGGAGAGCATTATGTTAAGTGAGGTAAGCCAGTCAGATAAAGACAAGTATCATTTGATTTCACTTGTATGTGGAATCTAATGAACAAAATAAACTAACAAACAAAATAAAAACAGACTTATAAATATAAAGAACAGACTGCTATCTGTCAGAAAGGACAGCTATTGGGAAGCCAAGTGAAAAAGATGAACAGTTTAAGCAAAAAACATTACAAAACAGAACAAAAAACACCTCATTGACACAGACAACAGTATGATGATTATCATTAAACCATTTTTTAATCATGAAGTTCCCACTGTTAGCTGATTCTTGACTTTTTATATTATCCCCCTTTTCTGGTTTCTAGGCCTGAAGATATTTAATTTCCATGGCTTCACTCTTTAAGCTTCCTGTGGGCATGGTTTTGTGCGTGTCCTCTGGTTCCAATTGCCTCAGTCTTGGGTAACTTTGTACGATACCTGTTCTCCAGTGCCTCCCTCAGAGCACCCTTCCCAAAGGGAACTAAACAATGGTAACTCAGAATCTGTGCAATGGGGGGTTCCTGCTCAAGTGCACCCTGGGAGGGCATCCTGAGAAACACTAGGTAAGTCAGCATATCTTTGGTGCTTGTGTAAACTCAGTCTTTCTCTCATCACTTGTGACTTCTAGAGTGACAAATAATATTTTTAAATGTTCCTGTCACTTATATTCAAGTGGAAAAATATTTGCAATCATCAAGATGGCAACAATTGAACATGCATTACTTCTGCTCTGCTGTCTCGCTTCCCAGAAAGCCCAGAATGGAGGAAATGTTTGAAAAAGAAATGAGACACACCTAAACCAGAAGCAGCAATGAGTTGAATCATTCAGGCTAGCCAGGTTTTGAAGCCAGCGGCAGACTACAGCAGGATTTATGCTCTCAGCTCTTCATTGCTATTGCCAATAACTTCCTTCAAGGCTTGGTCAAAGCCCATTACAAATTAGCTTCCATCTGCCTTTCCAACCCCACCTCCTTGGATTGCCTACACACAAAATATACTCCAGAAAGCCTGTGTTTCCCAGTCATCATTCTCAATGACTTGCAGTATTATTTATACCACAAAAGCTTTTTTTCTTTTTTCTCCCCAAGTCTTGTTCACTTTCCATATCAAATTATACTTCCTGACCACAATCACCATGTCCTCCCACTCTCATAACAAGATATAATCTCTTCTCCATCAAACCGTTTTTAAGACTGTGGGCATACCTCTGCTGGGGCCCTTATTCCATTCTTCTCTATATTGTAATTATTCACATATTGAATTTTTTTTCCCTTACCACCATCAAGCCGTATTCACCTTGGGGGTAAAGACTATATATCATTGTATCTATCCCCTGCCATGCTTAAAACACAGTTTGGCAGGCTGAAAGCACTGAGTAAATATTTTGCAAGTTGAACTGAAGATTGGACTATGGATAAATATCCTTTGATTTACTTTATATTTATTTAAATTTATTTTGTTATATTTTGCAAATATTACTGAATATGTCAACTTAATGTTTATTTTATTTTTGTCTTTTGTTCCTGTTACTGGCAATGAACAATATTCTCAATAGACTATGTATATACGGAAAGTCAAAAAAGAAGAAAGATAAAATAGAAAATGAAGCCTTAAATTTAATCTTCATGTTTCGTATTTCCAGATGAAAGTCCAGCAACACTCCACTCTCTCAGTTATCCTGTATAATGTACTAGGCTATGGCTCCATAGAAATAATTGAGACCATACTTCTCAATTATCCTTTGGTTTATCTCTAAATAGTCTTTCATCCCCATGAAATTTAGTGTTCTCTCCCTTTTTGTTTTGTAAACAATCATTTTACAAATGCAGAAAAATGAAATTAGGTTTAATAATAAAAAGTTATAAATGCTGATAGAAAATCAACAATATATTTTAATCTTCCCTGTTTTTTGCTCCTTTATCTCTGAGGTTTCTTCTTTATGACTCTGTGTCTCTTAAATGCCTTAAGGTCTAAAAATTGAAAGATGGATAAAAAGAGAAGAATTACTGTTAATAAGGACAATCGGGTACTGTGACTTTGTAGTCAGTATTTTAAGTACAGAGCAAAAGAATGTTAATTCAAGAGATACGTCTTGTTTTTCATCAGGAGCATCTGGAAGAATGTACTATTTTTGTTTAAACAGATTTTTATAAGGCCTATTATCTCCCAGAATATTATGGTGAACACAGATATTTAATAGAGACAATATAAAAACATTGAAAAAAGCTCTCAATATTTTTTTGTTTCCAGATTCTTCAGCAGGCATTGAATCACTGAACCAGTGAGAGAGAGAAAGAAAGAGGATGAAAAGAAAAGAAAGAAAAGAAAAAAAATGAAAAGAAAAAATGCTGACATTGGGAAAGTTAGCCTAAGCTGTCTTTTTATAAGTAAATTAAAAGAGCACCTGTCAAAGTCCAGGGTTGAGTCTGTCTAAAGAAAGCAATATGGTCGCTTTCTACATTAAAGAACTCCAATAAAATCATTTGAAAAGTTTAAATGGATGTTTATTGTGACTCACTTTTTCCTGAACACATAGTCAATGTCCAATGACATTTAAGGTATCCTTGGAGGTTCAATAACCAAAAGGCTAAGTGTCTTGGAAACACTTTGTCCTTCACCTTATATTGCACTTGTATGCTAGAAGGAAGAAAACAAGGGTGTCCAGAAACTGGAATATACATTTCTTTTAAAAAAATCAGCAAGGAAGAAAAGAAACTATTTTAAGCATTGTCTTCTGTCACAATTCTCCATTCAGATATTCCTACTCAAAGACTCAAATTTTCTTAAGAGCCAAATGTGTCTATACCTTTCTTTTGCCATTACCTTACTTAAAATTTCTTCTATTCTCTATTCCCATTATTAGGACTGCTAGATTTAGCAAATCAACATACAAAGCATCCAGTTAAGTTTAAATTTCAGATAAATAACACATAATTTGTAGCCTAAGTAAGTTCCATGCAATACTGGGAAAATCTTGTACTAAAAAAATATATATATATTGTTTATCTCAGATTCAATCAACAAATTTTAGTAAATGTTTATTTTAGTAAATGTCCCAAATATTGGATGAAATATACTTCCACTGAAAAATTATTTGTTGTTTATCTGAAGTTCAAATTGAACCAGACCTCCTATATTTTATCTGGCAACACTGCTCCTATATAAATTCCTATATAAATTCTCCTATCATTCAAAATCAGATTAAATCTCATTTCTTCAGAGAAGTTTCCATATCTATCTTATTTTGAAGGAATGCATGCATTTATTTGTCATCCCCACCCCTCAGTGAACTAATATATATAAAAAACACCTATTGTCCTCCAGAAAGTGTGTTAGGGACTGGGGATAAAACAGAAGAGTCCACAGCTGAAAGAGGAAGGTTGCCTCGCAGGCAGGCAATAACTGTGCAGAGGAATTGGTGCTCTGAGAGAGATGTGCACAAGGCACCGTGGGAAATTCTCACATGAGCCTCCTTGACGGAATACTGACTGTTCATCCTTCTTATCTCCTACTTAACTGTGTCTTATATCAATATCTGGAGCTATATCTTTTACTTCTTGGCCTCTCCCTGGTATAGTGTTTGCCCATATCAAATGCTTATATTTATTTTAGAGTAATGAAACCCTTTTCCTTTTCATCCATTTACTCTATTGGAGTTCTTAGAAAGATACCAAAGGATTGAGATTGATTTGTTTCACTTTAAGTGTGAGACATTGTACATTTTTCAGTTGTACTAACAGTGACAGGGATCACTCTAAGTGTGTTACGTAGTCATTTAATCCTCACACTGTCCCAATGAACTAGCACTGCTTATATTCCATTTTATAAGACAGAAAACCAAGCACAATATGGTTTAGCAATTTGCCCCAAAACACATGAAAAGTAACTGTGGAGCTGAGACTCAAACCCAATAGCCTGGCTCCAGGGTTCTATGTTGGCACTCCATAATGGAAGTGATTTTAAAAGTTAAAGTTAAACAAGCTTCTGAAATTTTCTGCCGTCACTTTATATATTCTTTTTTTTTTTAAGCGTAACCATCCTTATGTTTCTAATAATCCACAAACAAACTATAGTGGCAAAAACACAACTGAAGGGAAAAAAACTTTAAAAAGAAGAAAGCTAATTTTGCCATTTTATGTAACAGAAGTATATGTTATTGTCCTCAAATTGTTCTGGTCTGTGCTACAGTCTAGAGTCTAGATCCAAGAGCAAACACTGTCCACCTTCCTGGACAACAGCAGAGCTGATTGATCTGAGAAAGCAGAATCATGAAGTCTTTTTCAAGTAACTTTAACTCAAGGTTTGTTAGCATGTACTTAAAAGTAAGTAAAAATACCCTTACACATTTGGTAGAAAATTTAGAGAAAACCAAACATGATATGGATATGTAATTATTATTAAGTATTGTAAACTTATTACTTATAAAATTACAAACTTAAGTATGCTCTATGTTTTATAGTCTTAGTGACTTCCCAAATGTGACCTGAAAAAAGCTACGTGATAAATGTTAAAATATCTGATTTTCCATTTGCATAGAATGCAGATACTTAAAACATAAGAGATTAATTTGGGAATACTCCAAGTCCTCATTCTCTAAAGAGGATCCTCCTATTTCCACTACTTGAAGGCTGGGATGTCTAGCAAATTCATTATGATTTAAATATCAGCTACCTGGGACACCAATTACAACTAAATAATTTTTTTTTATTGTAAAAAGAGATGAAGAACTAACAATGCTCATGAAAATATTTTTGTCTTTAGAAAATTTTCTTTCTCTACGACTAACAGAGGCTATTGTGGTCTGGTCCTATTGTTCATGTTCTGCTTAGTGTAGTGCAGAACATCAGGGAAAAGTTAGCTTAGTATAATCTTGGGTAGTAAATTATGGTGTTAAAATAAGTAAAATTGTTGGAATGAGCTTTTTGTCCCTCAGGGCATACTGATTCCAAAGCTATGCCACTATTAATACTTTTCTTAAGTCTGTGCACTGTAAAATATAGTCTATGGCCTCTTTCACTTTTGGAGCCAGAAATAGTGCAGAAATGGGAAGTTATGGAAAATTTTGTTTAATACTTATATAAATCAAAAGTTTCAAAATCTCAAAAATATACAAAATTCTTTTACTTTGGATAAATTTTTCAATATCTCAATTATTATGAACTTCATATATAATTGATAATAGTATGACATTTAGAAAAATATAAAATGTCAACAGAGATATTTTGAGCAAACATGTTACAAAAGCCTGTGTTCATAACAATAAAAGATATATTTGGGGGAATAATAGAATCTCAGAATTGAAAGACCTTGAAAGGTTATCCAGTTTACTCACCCCTAGATTTAATATACTCTCAACTATCTTCTGCCAGTCTAGGAGGTTCTAGTTTAAGTATGGGCGGCTGCTATAGAATATCACCCAGTAGTCTGTCCTATGTTTCTACTTCTCACTTTTATTATGAAATTTCTCACTTTTATTATGTGTTGATTGTCCTGTCTTCATAGTGCCACCTACCAGTAAACTTGTTTTTAAAACATGTTGATAGGTATGCACCACTACAAGAAACCTTACTTCTCAAGGTCTTACAAACAGACATTAGGGAAGAAAAGAGGAATACGATATGTAATTTAATGCTATGGAGAGCAAGCATTTTAATTTTTATGCATTAAATGCATTAAATGTCACTATAGCCAACCCCTCTGGCATGTGGGACATGTTAATTGAATCTAATTATAGAGTGACTTGAAGCTAACAATACCATGTGAGAAAGTCTTGTTTAAAAACATTCCTGAGTTCTGGTAAAATGTATACTTTTGAAAGTCAAGGGATGTCAATCCCATAAAAAAAAAAAGGTGGAGGAACCACAATTTACTCACACATGGGCTTGATTTTCTTACAGCATATCTTGTTTCCAGAGACAGAAAATCTCATTGATTTGGAAGTCATCCATCAGAATGCCCTTTCTTGTTACTGAGGACCTAATAGAAAGAGCAGAGCTTCTTAGATGTGGTAAGAACTCCAAAAATCTCTGCAACATCTCGAGGAATAGTACTCTGGAATTTTGAACTGTCTGGAAAGTTGCTGCAATCCCAGTAAATTTTTTAATATTTAACTATAATCTATCCCATCTGTTTCACTGAGGATTATCTTAACATTTGATAATTATTGAGGAGAGCATTGTGAATTTTGGGGGCATATATGGCAATAATTTTTGAGATAATAACTTCCGGGGTTTGCTATAAGAGTTCCATCTTTACTCCAAGGAGTTGGCCACTATCTGGGTTTCTCCCACTCAGGAAGGGGAAGAGGGATTTGCACTGCTTAGCAGGAACCAGGGTGATGGCCATGAGAAAGGAAAGGAGAATAGATAGCTTGGGGTAATTTTTGCCCATGACTCTTGTCTTTTACTTTGTTTTCTCAAAGCTGGTCTGAGGAATACATTTTATCTTTTGGCATGTTTTCCCCTTGGGTTCATCCTTCTGTGATTTTTTAAAGAAACAGAGATGCATATAAAAAACAAGTCTAAAGAGACATATTAAGTTGTTTTAGATTAGAAATAAACTATTAAAGAAAAATAGTGTAAATTTTGCATCCTTATGTTTTGTGTCTATGGCTCCCTCTTTTGAAGGTGACTCTTGAATATGAGGGTAGGGACACCAACCCCTATGCAGTAGTAGAAAATCCATGTAAAAGTTTTGACTCCTCTAAAATTTAACTATAGTCATCCCTTGGTATCCATGAGGGATTTGGTGCCAGGTCCTCGCTCAGATACCTAAATCCACGAATGCTCAAGTCCCTGATAAAAAATGATATAGAATAATGCATAGAGTCAGCTCTCCTCCTCTGCAGATTCCCAACCCCTGCAACTCAACGATATGGAGAACTAACTGTATATTTATTGAACAAAAAATCTGCTTATAAGTGGACCCACACACCCTCTTCTCTCTTCCCCACCAGTGACAACCAAGATGTTGAACAAATAAAAAATTGCAAATAAACAAAAACCTAGAGAACGACTGAGACACAGGTATCCAGATTAAACATTGTTTCTGGTTGTGTGTGAAAGGGTGTTTCTGAGTGAGATTAGTTTTTGAATCAGTGGACTCAGTTTGCTATCCTCAATGTGGTGGGCCTCATCCAATTGATTGCCAGGCTGAATAGAACAAAATGCAGAAGAAGAAATAATTGAACCCTCATACTCACCTCCCCACCCTCAGTGATTGAGCTGAGTCATTTCTCTCTTCTCCTGTTTTTAAACTGGGACTTACACCATTGGCTCCACGGGCCTTTGGACTCAGACTAAATTATACCACTGGCTCTCCTGGGTCTCCACCTTAAAGGTGGAAGGCTTTGGCTCTTCTTGTGATAGGCAGTTAGACAGATGAGCAGAGCAAGGACTATAGGACAGGCACAGAAAGTCACTAGGGTAAAAAGCCCCAGGTGCCTAGCAATGGGCAAAACTGAGAAACAAGGACTTCACCCCATGCTTCCAGGTGACCTTTTCTCCCTTACTGCATGGGGTTTAGGCCCCCTGATTTCATAGCACTAGTCATGGAATGTGGACCCTCGCCTCACCTTTCATCCCCTGGCATGTCATAAGTCATGTAGCTTTAGACTCTCTTAGAGGAGGAACAAACAAAACAGTCACAGAGTAACACTTAAGCATTAACCCTTAGAGATAACACCTAGGCCTCAGTTGTGTTTCAGCTCCAGGCCCAGAAAAGCAGCAAAACAGAGAAAGCCAGGGCTGACCTCAGGACCAGCTATATTGACTAATGACATCACGCTCTAGCACCAACCAATCAGTGGAAAACACAACCCCAAACGAATACACCTGGAAACCCAATGAATATTCTCTTAAGCTCCTTCCCTGGGACCTCTCCTAAAATGCCCACCCTTAAATCCTTTAGGGCAGAAATCCCAGTGTACTCTCCCATCAGGGAGTAGGCCCATGCCTTTCCTTCCTCTCTTCCTTTTTTCCTCTTCTTTCCCAGGAGTATATTCCTTGTCCCTCTCTTTCTCCTAAGCTGTAAGGGACTCCATGGACTTGTAAGCAGGGGAGCAGTGGGCAGCACCAGCTGGTCTTGGGCTAAACCCTTGAACCTGTCTCCAAGGTCCCCTTTTCTTTAACTTTCTTCCTGTGCAACCAATAAATTCTTCCTTTACTTGCTGTACTTTGTCTCTTGATTAAATATTTTCTCTCAAGAAAGTAACATTTTCAGCCTCCATAATCACATGACCCAATTTCTAATACTATCTACCTCTCTCTATCTTCACCCTTTATACAATAGTCAAGAATTTATAGGGTTTTAGGCCCCAGTTTTTCAGACTTTTGCCTAAAAATCACCAAATCAATCTTTTCCTTGATATGTTTATTCATTAATTTAATTCACAAGGGATACCTTAATAGATCTGGGTAGACATTATATAATTCTATAAATTATATTTGATAACTTAATATGTCATAAACATTTACACACATTTTATGTCAAATACTCTCAAAGAATACTTTATTTCTTAAAAAATACCTAAGTTCTTTTCTCCAAAGAAGAGATTTTAAAAAGATCGTTTCAGCCTGATCAGGCAGTGGTATAGTGAATGGAGAATTGTCCTGGGGCACAGAGGACACAGATTCAAAACCCTGAGGTCACTAGTTTTAGCTCAGGGTCATCTGGCTTGAGAGCAGGCTCTCCAGCTTGAGTGTGGGGTCACTGGCTTGAGTGTGGAATCATAGACATGACCTAATGGTGGTCAGCTTGAGCACAAAGGTTGTTGGCTTGAAGACCAAGGTTTCTGGCTTGAGCAAGGGGTCACTGGTTCTGCTGTAGACCCTCAGTCAAGGCACATATGAGAAAGCAATGAATGAATGACTAAGGTGATGCAAGGAAGAATTGATGCTTCTCATCTCTCCCTTCTTGGTTATCTGCCCTTATCTGTCCCTCTCTCTGTCTCTCTCCTCTGTTTTTCTTGCTTAAAAACAATCATTTCTTTAAAATATAAATTGTGTTTGCATCACTGGCAGATTTCCCTGAGTAAAGATTCGAAATAAAAGCAAAAAATATTTATTGGAGGGGACTAGTTTGTTCCCTGTCCACAGGCAGAAAGTGAAGAATAACTGGGTTGTGTTTGATCTTTGAAGGACTGTGTAAAACAGTGCAGAAGGGCTTGGTTTGGTTGCTACCAGTGGCGCTAAACTGTATAGGAGGAACCAGAGGAAGATTGTCTCCACATGGCCCTGGATAGTGGAAAGAGCTTCTGGTTCCCTGTAATGGCAGAGTGCCTCAAAGTGAACTCATCCTCTGCAAACACAAATTATAAATTCTGGGGAAAACTTTAACAAAAAACTATTTGAAGGTAATAAATAGTCACCAAAGGCAGGAAGAAACCAAAAGAGATTTGACCCTTGATGAAAAAGAACTACCCTAGTGAGAGCTATAATTACAAAGCTTTGACCCTGAAGGCAGCTGTTGGTCCATACTGTGTGGTGTGGTGGAAATAAAGCAGAAAGCCACACAGGCTTATGATCTCAGAGGAAAAAAGGTTTGAGATTGCCAAAGAAACTAAATATTAAGGGAGAAATCTCAGGAACATTTCCCCAATTCCTTACGTAATTGATTCTCAAATTCTCGGCTTCCAAAGAGAGAAGCTAAAAGAAACAGCTGGAAGTCTGGAGCAGCTGATGATAAATGTCAGCTTCTGCCCACCAGAGATGAAACAACTTCGGATTGGAGTTCCCTCAGATAGAGGGGTTTTATAACTACCTCGGGTTTTCTATTAAAATCAAAGTATAGTCATGTCTTAAGAATTATTTCTGTGCCTAGGGACTAAGAGTCTACCCATAAGATTAGACTAAGTGCAAAGCCAACATATTCATACATGCAAAGTGAAAAGCCCATACAAGTTCAATGTAATAAGCTGGTAGTTTAATCGTCCACTGGGTCAAAAAACAAACCTCTTCAGAGGAAGATTCTGTTAGGCAGACTAGACAGCTATCAGGACAGGAAAACGGGAAGGAGAACAAGAGGGGTTTATCTCATCCACTGAATGAGGGAGTCAACAATCCTCAGACTGGACAAAACAAGATAACCAGGTATCCCAACAGTTACAAGAAAAACTACAAAGGGGGACCATAAAAGTTCATCTATCAACCCTGATAACAGGGAAACAAAGCCTTGAAGCTAAGAGTATATAACTCCTAAGACCCCAACAGGAGGGGTGTTCAAGCTAGCTGAGTTGCCCACTTCTTGTGCCTTGTGACAAGTGTATAGCTTTGCTTAATAAACTACATCAGACTAAGAAGTTTTTGCTCAGCAAGAGAAACTGATAACAAGATAAACAGACAGCCAACTAAATGGGAAATGATATTTTTAAACACCTGCTCAGATAAGGGCCTAATATCCAAAATATACAAAGAACTCATAAAACTCAACAACAAACAAACAAACAATCCAATAAAAAAAATGGGAAGAGGATATGAACAGACACTTCTCCCAGGAAGAAATACAAATAGCCAACAGATATATGAAAAGATGATCATCTTCTTTAGTTATTAGAGAAATGCAAATCAAAACTGCAATGAGATTCCACCTCACACCTGTTAGATTAGCTATTATTAACAAGACAGGTAATAGCAAATGTTGGAGAGGCTGTGGAGAAAAAGGAAACCTCATCCACTGTTGGTGGGAATGTAAAGTAGTACAACCATTATGGAAGAAAGTATGGTGGTTCCTCAAAAAACTGAAAATAGAACTACCTTATGACCTAGCAATCCTTCTACTGGGTATATACCCCAAAAACTCAGAAACATTGATACGTAAAGACACATGCAGCCCCATGTTCATTGCGGCATTGTTCACAGTGGCCAGGACATGGAAACAACCAAAAAGCCCATCAATAGATGACTGGATAAAGAAGATGTGGCACATATACACTATGGAATACTACTCAGCCATAAGAAATGATGACATCGGATCATTTACAGCAAAATGGTGGGATCTTGATAACATTATACGAAGTGAAATAAGTAAATCAGAACAAACTAGGAACTGCATTATTCCATAAGTAGATGGGACATAAAAGTGAGACCAAGAGACATTGATAAGAGTGTGGTGGTTACAGGGGGAGGGGGGAGAGGGAGAGGGAAGGGGGAGGGGGAGGGGCACAAAGAGAACTAGATAGAAGGTGACAGAGGACAATCTGACTTTGGGTGATGGTTATGCAATATAATTGAACGACAAGATAAACTGGACATGTTATCTTTGAATATATGTATCCTGATTTACTGATGTCACCCCATTAAAAAAATTTAAAATTTTAAATTTAAAAACAACAACAAAAAAAAAACATAAAAAAAAAGAACCTACTCTAGAAGAAAACTTAACTCAAGGAACAGAAAGAAATTGCCTGTACTTTCCACTGTAGAATAACTGAAATAAATTCAATAAAATAAATGACAGAAAATACAGAATTGAATGAAACTGTACATTACAGAATTAAGTAAACAATTTGAGGACAAAAATATATTATTTCCATAATAAAAAAATAATTTGAAAATGACAAGGAATCAAACAGATAAAATACTTGAGATAATCACTATAAATGAAAAAGAAGTGGGGAAATATTTATTTTAATTGGAGAGTAAATAACAGAAATGGAGTGCCAAGACAGTTATTCTAAATTAAATAATTTTTTCTTAAATATAAAAGTTAAAATATGAAACAAAGAAAGTATTCAGAGATAAACTATAAGGAAACTTTCTTGACAAAAAGAGGAATATTTGAATCTAAGCAAATAATGTTCTAAGATACGTTGATACAATATGACCAACCTAGATGTTCTGATTAGATTTCTGAACTTCAAAGACAAGAATAAATTTTTCTAGTATTCAGGCAGGATAAAAATTTACTACTTATAAGGAGGAAAAATATAAGCCAGTCTCAAACTTTTCCACAGCAACATTCAATGCCAGAAGACCACACAGCAATGTCCATCAAAGTCCGAAGAAATACGAAACAAGAATATGTTCCTTAGTAAAATTTTTATTCCACTAGAAAGGCAAAAAGATAAACATTTTTAAACAGGAAAGAACAAGGAGTGCAAAGGCCATGACCCTTTCTATATGAAACTAATCAATAAAATACAGGTATAAATAAAAAGAAAATCAAAAATTTTAATTAAAATTGACCACAATTATTTTTATCATTCTCCCCAATGAAAAATATACCTTTTTTTTGGGGGGGGGGTTCCCCTACTGGAATCTTCTGTAGAAATGGCACTGTACCAGTTCCAGATCTTGACTTTAAAAAAACTAGAAAGTTTTGGGATGTTCTTTCTAAGCATCATGCTGTGAGAATCCTTAGCCATATGGAGAGACAACGTATAGCTGCCCCAGTTGGTAGCTCTACTGAGCTTCCAGCCAGCAGCCAGCATCAACAGCCATCATGTAAATGGGCCGTGTTATATGTTCTAGTCAACCCACGGAGTCATGGAAGATAATGGCATGATTATTGTATTAAATCACTATGTTTTAGGATATTTTGTTTTACAGCATTAGAAAACTAAAACAGAAATATAGAATGATTGATAGTAACCACTAAATTCATTTTATAAAACTAAACATTTATGAAAATTATAATTATGAAGCAGAATATAAATATTACAATAATTTTACTGAAATAAAGGATGTTGTAACTCATAATGGCTCCCATTTCACTTTGAATATAAGCCAAAGTCATTACAGTAGTCTATCGGGCTCTATTTGATTGGCTCTGCCATTCTGTACACATCTGTCCTCTTCTATTCCTCTCCTCTCCACTCACTCCATCCCAGCAGTCTTGTGCTCCTCACTGTTCCTACGACTGTCAGACATGCCCCTAAGAAATTAATCTAGCTTTTCAGTGCCTAAACCAGTTATGTCAGACAACTCACTCCACTCCCTCTTTTCTACAATCTTGCCTTTATGATGAATTAGTTAAGAATACAACCTTCTTCTCTCACTCCCATACCTGACACTTTTGCTCCTTCTTACCCTTTGTTCTATTTTTACTTATTTTTTATTCATTAAGTTATTATAATTTCCCTTCATCATTTAATTTCTATCTCTCTCGGAAAATAATATCAACTCCACAGGGTAAGAATCCAGTTTTGTTTCCATTTTATTCACTGAGGTATCTCAAACATCTAGAATCCTCCCTGGCTCATAGTTGGTGCTCAGCATATATGAACTAATACAATTAGAAAGTTGGAAGTCAGGAAGGGGAAAATGTAAGAATGCTAATTTTCTTATCTTTTATTCTACTGAGTCAAAATTGCGTAAAACTCGAGGTGTTTTTAAATGCATTCAATATCCTATGTTTTACATACTATCCTCTCAATATTTATCAGAAGTTCTATAATTCCTTTATTCGATACTTTTTTATTAAGCACATAAAATATTTTTAACACAATTTAATTTTTACAAGAGTATGCATACATAATCTCATTTTTGTAAACTTTTCTATGCACACAGAAAGACCTTACACTTCTCTCTGTTGATCTGCGCAGAAACAGATCTAGAGTAACACTCAATATTAACAAAGGTCGTTTCTGGCATCTGGGATTTGGACATATTTTTACTTTCTTCTTCAAACCTGCTTGCATTAATTAAATCTTTTATCATAAATATGTATCAGCTGCAAAAATTAAGAAGTCAAATTTAAATTATAAACTACTGTTTAATGAGCTATCTCTACCTAAATGTCCCAAAAGTAACTCATATTAAACATGTACCCCCCCCCCCCCCATGACTGGCCTTACTTGTCTTTTTTACTTACTGCAAGCCTATTTCCTTGTGCTTTATCAAGGACAAGGCAGGCTTATCAAACTGCAACTTGAAATTTAAATCTATCTTTGATTCCTTCTGCCTTAACAAGGCAATTAGTTCTCAATCATTCTTTGTTTCTAATTTTAATTACCATATTTTTTGCTCCATAAGACCCACTTTTTCCCCCCAAAGTGGAGGGGAAAATGCCCGTGTATCTTATGGAGCAAATGTTCATTTTTTTTTTCACTGCTGCGTGTTCCCAGACAACTAGAAGAGTATTTGAACATTAAAAATCTCTTCTCATTTGTTAATATAATAACACTGCTGATGGTTATTAATACTGCTGTTGAGTTTACATTGCTGAAATATTATTGTAGTATATTTTATTAAATATTTGAGCACATCATTTGCTTCAGAATATTATTTTTCTTATTTTCCTCCTTAAAACCCTAGGTGCGTCTTATGCTCAGGTGCGTCTTATGGGGCGAAAAATACGGTATCACCTCAGATTTATTTCTGCTCCTCAATTCCATTGTGATGAAGGATCAGCTTCTTCCTATGTAGGAAGAAGTCCAAATTTTTTCACATGTCACTCAAGTATCTAAGAATCTGTCCTCACCTTTGTTTCCTGCCACTTCGTGTCTGTCACTTAGTGTCTGATTAATACCAACCCTTGCCCAAATGGATCCAAGACTCTGAGGAACATCCCACTCCATCACAAAAAAAAATTTTTTAAAAATTGGAGATGATACTCCCAGGTCTTCCACATACTGCTTGTGTGATCTTGCACAAATGGCTCAATTCCTCCAAGCCTCAGTTACTTCATCTGTAAAATGGGGGTGATCTTACATTCCTCACCATGTCATAAACCAGGGGTCCCCAAACTTTTTACACAGGGGACCAGTTCACTGTCCCTCAGACCATTGGAGGGCCGGACTATAAAAAAAAAACTATGAATAAATCCCTATGCACACTGCACATATCTTATTTTAAAGTAAAAAAAAAAAAAACAAAAACAAAACGGGGACAAATACAATATTTAAAATAAAGACCAAGTAAATTTAAATCAACAAACTGACCAGTATTTCAGTAGGAACTAGGCTCCTCTCACTGACCACCAATGAAAGAGGTGCCCCTTCCGGAAGTGCGGCGGGGGCCGGATAGATGGCCTCAGGGGGCCGCATGTGTCCTGCGGGCCGTAGTTTGGGGACCCCTGTCATAAACTATTATTCTCTACTGGCTGTAGGCAGCTGTCAATCTATTCTCTGTGTCTTTTCATTCCTAGAACAGATAAAGGATGTCGATCTGTTTCCTGTGTCTTCTCATTCCTAGAACAGATGAAGGATCAGCTCTTACCTAGAACTTGCCATTCCCATGGCAAAAGGAAAAGGGGAGTGGGGGAAAATGGGGTGCAAACACACAATGACTCAAGAGTTTCTGCTCAGAAGTGCCGTGCCCATCACTTCACTCTTACTAACATTTACTTGGCCAAAGCAATCCTCATAGCTTTGACACCCATGCTTAAGGTATGCTCCTTCACCAGGGAAGCACTGCAAGTCAACTGCAACAGGTATGGCTATATAATCCACTCACAAGAGAGTAGGAAGCAATTAAGTTGAAAGCAATAATACAGTCTACACAGGCATGTCAGGAACTCCTAGAAATTTATTACTCATCAAGTTTCTAAATAGAAACTCAAAAATGTAAGTAACTAAAAATGTATCAAGTTCACAACAGGCTGCTGGAGAGGCTAGCGAAACCTATAAATCAATTTTCCACTTTAAGTTTATGGGTTACTAGTGAACCATAAAGGACACAAACATTGGCTTCTGTTAGGAGGATTTGCTTGAAAGTTTATCTAGAAATGATTAATCAAAATGTACCTTATTAAAGATTTACAGGGATTAATGTTTTTAGACATTTAAAAATGTTTGACAACAAAATTACTAAGCCATAGGCCAGGTAATAGAACCAACCCTTGTTAAAATGGCTAAGTCAAAATATTCATCTTCCACGCTCCCTCCTCATCTTTCCCTCCCCTCGCATCCCGCTCCTACTGCAGTTTCTCCCATGCCATCTTCTCAAGTCTCCTGTTATCTTTCTGTCTCTTACCTTCCCTCGGCCAGAATATATATCTTTGCCCAGTCTGTTCTTATTAAACCAGGTGTGTGTGTGTGTGTGTGTGTGTGTGTGTGTGTGTGTGTTAAACTTATATTGAAGTATGGCATACTTGTGACCCTTTCAGTCTCTTTCTCTCTTACATTCCAAGAATAAAGACCATCCCAACTTCCAACGCCATAGATTAGCTTTGTCTGTTTTTATATATGCTCTTGTGTGTTGAGCTTCTTTCACTCAACATTAACTTTGTCTTTGTAGATCATTCATCCTAATTTATGTATAGAATTATACTGTGTGAATAGACTGCAATATATTTACCCATTCTGTTCTTGATGGACATTTGGGTAGTTTCCAGTTTAGCCTTACTATGAATGGGGTTACTATTGATATAGTAGGCAGATAGACAGAAATGAATAGAATAAAAATGATAAGCTAGGTATGGAAGGTCACCAAAGTGGAAAGCCCCCAATTCCTAGCAACAGGCAAACAAGGTTTGTAGGAGGGACTTTGCCCCTTGGGTGACCTTTCCTCCCTGTGCATTTGGTTGGTCATGCAATTTAGACTTTCCCCTGACCCTTCCTCTCCTGGCATGTTACTAGTCATGTGGAAGACCTGCTGTGGAGGTACCAGGGGTCCAGAGAAAAGTCTCATGCAAGCCCTTGCATGGCCACTCTCCCTTAAGCAGTAAGTTCTCGAGAAAACGAAGCTCTGACCCACTTCAAATAATCTTAGGATCAAAGCCTCAGGTCTGTTGACCACAGAGACAGTCAAATTTGTGATAACATCTTGGTCCCACTGTGTTTCAGCTTCAGGGCCAGAAAAGCAGTAAGGCCAAGCATGGGGGCACCATGGCTGCCATCAGGACCAGCAGCAATGACTAATGTTCCCTTACTCCAGCATCTACCAATCAGTAGAGACCATGATCCTCTGAGGAGACACTCCTGGAAAGCTGATGAGATCCTCCCCTGAGACCTCCAGACATAAGCCCTTAAGATGAAGGACCCAATGCATACTTTCTTTCTCTCTCTCTCTCTCTCTTTCTTTCTCTCTCCCTCTCTCTCTTTATCACACCCATTCCTTTCCCCCTCTCCTTCCTCCTTTTCATTGCTTTTTTCTCCCCTAAGCTCCAAGGGCTCTTCTTTTGCCTCCACAACTTGTTTCCTGAGTCCACACAGCCTAGCTGGCTCGCTTCTTCCAGGACTCGCTCTTCTATCTCTGTGACTTTCTAAATAAGCATATGCTTGCATTTGAGTTCCTTGGCTCTGAATCCTTTCCTTAGATGAACTCAGGGATCAAGGTCTAACACCTGGTTTTATTCAACATTAAAACTATGAATATTCTAGTTTTTGTCTTTCTGAAAACTCAAGTTATGGATTTGTTTAGATCTTTACCTAGGACTAGAATGTCTGGGTCTTAAGGGATGTATATATATAATTAGCTGTAATAGTTTTTGAAAGTGGTTATACCATCCTCCATACTTTTTTAATGCTTCACATTTATTCATAAAAGCCTCAACAGTTGGCATAGAATTTTTTTAATGAAGTAGACCTAGAATTTCTATCTTTTGAATCCAAATCCAGTACTTCCTGCATTCAGTAAAAGTTAAATCCTTCTTTAAACACCACTTCTCTCTTTAATACTTTGCTGCCTCTTTCCTTTAATGCCACTCAGATAAATGGACAGCTAGTCATTCGTAGACTATTCTCCCCAGGGTATTTTTGCCTCTCAGAAGGTCAGTGGAGACATCAAATAATAACTCTATTTGTGGGAATTTTAGGCTCTGTAAAAGTTCAGTCAATAAGAAGGAAAAGGAAAAAGGAGAGATCATTTCAGTCACAGGGAAATGTTCAATGGAATCATTCAAATCCCAAATGACTGCTGATCTGAGCAGAGCCATCCCTGATGGAACACAATAGAAAACAGAAAGCTCTTCCTTTATCCTGTGAGCTTCAGGGCAAACACTTCGAAAAGCTATTAAACCCTTATTCCTCCTTAGTGAGACACAGAAACAATAAGGAAGCCTGAGAGGTCAAATTGACCCACAACTTGCTGTGTCTGTACCCAGCAGGGCAAGAGCAGAAATTTGCTGCTAATTCCTTAAACATGGCCTGTACTTGAGTCTAGTCTAGTACATGAGGAAACTGAGCAGAAAAGATTGAGAAAGATGACAATGGAAATCAAACCCCGACCTCCTGATGACCCACTCAGGAGTGTATCTGTCCCCTGATACTGTGTTGTAATTAAAAATAATCTTTTTAACATATTCAGATATTTTCCATATATCCTGGTCTGATGCATGCATTTACATGCAGCTGAAGTTAAAGAAATTAATTAACTGTGAATCATTCCAATACTTGAATGTAAGGCCTCTTGAGCCTAATGTGCAAATTTATGTAAAAACAATGTGAAAATTAGAAATGTGTTGGCACATTTTTAAAACCAGAACTGTAGCACTCTGTCTAGTCAAACAGACTGCTCATTTGCAAGTTGTCTATATGCAAAGCATTTTGCCCCTGGGAGCCTCAAATCTCCTTAGCAAGCCTTCTGAAATTTGAGAAGAGCTTAGTTCTGAGCCTGCTATCTGCTCTCCGCTTTCTCCTTATTCCAGGAGTGTGGACAAAAGGCTAAAAACAGTGTGGCCAGAACCTGAAGGCCACCCTGGGAAACACCAAATTGCTCCCTCCAACCTACGCAACTCAAAATTCCCTTTGCAGACTGGAGCTGGCTTGTTTGTGGGTAGGTCCTGGACCAGCTTTTGGATTCTCAGTAATGTTTGACGTTAAAGCAGAGCAGCTGCTTTGAAAACTGCTCAAGACTACAGATGGGTCAGGCTCTGGATTCCGCAGTTCTGCGCTCAGCCTCACCCGGGCTCTGAGGGAGTGCTAGCCCTGATAGGAGCCCAGGAGCAGCAGCAGGGGGCGCTTTTAGCTCATTGACTCAAGGCCCACTGGCAACTGAGCCAAGAAGTGGGTCAGAGGTCAGTCCCAGGAGATGCTTGGAGAGGGCCCGCAGGGCAGGGCCAAGTCATCGTGTGGAGAACCCTTCTGGGAATTACCTAGCTAATCATATAGCTGTGGGAGTGGAAAGGGCGATGAGAGAGACAGGAGGATCTTCCAAGGACTGGCAGCGAGCCAGATAGAGTGAACGGCAGCCCACCCACACAGGATAAGGCAGGCAGCGGAGCCTGACAGCTGAGAAGGCACTCCTGCGACAGGAACTGCCTCAACAGTGAGTGAGAATCACCGTCAAGTCTAAGATGGCTCAGGGTTTTCCCAGCAGCTGAATCCCAGATTAAAGGGACAACATCCCTATGCCCCCAGCAGCTGGGACTTTTGACTCCATTCATGCTTCTGCTTGATGGCCCACTTTACTGACAACAGCTCTTGTCTACTCAATATGCAAAAGATTAATTTTCCATATTGAGTTGTTCTGTAAATGCCTCTTTCATTTGTGACCAGTAAATTCAATTTCACCAGTTTTGATCATTGCTGTCACCCTGGCATTGGTATTCTAAAGCCTTGATACTCAAAGTGTGGTCCCTGAGTTAGCATTATCACCCTCAATTCTCAGCTTGTCAGAAATTCAGACATCTGGGGCCCATGCAGACTGCTAGAATCAGAATCTGCATTTTAACAAGGCCTCCAGGGGACTCGTGTGAAACTCTGTTCTAAGGTATTTCTCTAACACCGAGCCAAACTGAGTTTCCGTATTTCCTGTTATCAGCCGGGTAACTTTGAACAAAATACTTCATTCCCCTAACTCTCAAGTCCTCATCTGTAAAATAAGGATGCTAATCCTACTTGATTTAATATGACTACATTGAACAATGTATTAGAATTGGTCCTATAAATTGTGAATCATCCTCAAAATATTCAATTTCGGTTCTATATTGCATCCTAACTAAATGGTTATATTATAAACTCCTGAGAACAAGAACAATCCCTCCTCTACCTCTTTTTTATCTTTTCTATACACCATGTGCAGTACTCTGCCCATAATAAGGTTGAGACTATTTGACATTTACAAAAATCAACTTTCTTTGCAACCTCCAACTATCTTCTCTCTCTAAAAAAAAAATTCTAATTCCAATTCCTGACTCCAAGCACAAAAAGTTCCTGTCACTTTGACCTTATCCTCTGAGGTTCATCCCTCTAAATAATTGTGTTGTCACTATCTATAAAGCACTTTGTTACCATGGCAACACATACATAATTAGGTGTGTGAGTAATTTAAGGGTGGTTCTCTTCAAAATAATGGGTGGTCAGCTGCCCTCCCATCAGACAGTACAGAAAACATTCTATCCTCCCGTGTTACCCTCCCATAGGTTTGCATCAGGCCACACAAGTTTCTTGAACTTACGCATACTTTATGAACACTACAGACCAGTAGGAGCAGACAGATTGATACAGTAATCTGTCTCAGTTGGAAGGGAGGGGAGGAAGAAATTGGAGGTTTCAGTTTCAGTTCAGGGTCTGACACTATTTTGTGATTTAACTTGGTACAGGGTACTCAACTTTTCAGGACCCGAGGCCCCCAACTCCTTTACTTAAAGAAGATGAGTGAATAACATGCTTTCTTACAGCTTCACCTCTCCAATGTTCTGTAATATCAGAATGTCACTTAACTGAAATTATGCAACAAACCTCCCCAGCATTAAACATTAACACAGCTCTTTTTATATGGCATGGTCCATTACCATGCCAATAAATGATTAATTATAATTCTCTGTCTGGACCAATAATTTGGCAGGACTTCTATGATTCATGATATGTGCTGTGTTGTAATGTTACCTCTTGAAACTGACATACTAGCATTTATTGTTTTTTATTGCCTCTCTGAGGTGGCTTTTGAAAGAGACACCAAATGACACATTTAGAAAGGGTTTAAAAGTTTGACGTGGTTGCAGTAGGCATTACTTATCCAGCGAGAAGCGGAGGATTGGTACTTCTGTGGATTTCTGTGACCATTAGAGCCAAAATCCAGCAATGAATAATTCAACGAGCTGTTTGGCCACTGCAACAGTTTGCAATGGTTCATCTTGTGTGGTATCTCCCAGCAATTTTAATGCCATTCTAAGTGTGATCCTGAGTACCGTCTTGACCATTCTATTGGCTATGGTGATGTTCTCTATGGGATGCAATGTGGAAATCAAGAAATTCCTGGGACACATAAGGCGACCGTGGGGCATATGTATTGGCTTCCTCTGTCAGTTTGGAATCATGCCTCTCGTAGGATTCATCCTGTCAGTGGCCTTTGACATCCTCCCGGTCCAGGCCGTGGTGGTGCTGATCATGGGATGCTGTCCTGGTGGAACTGCCTCCAATATTTTGGCCTATTGGGTTGATGGCGACATGGACCTGAGGTAAGATATCTAAACCTTCATGTACTGCAATTACATTGAATTAATCTCTCAGAAGCTTATGGCATTGTGAATATCCATCTGTTGTGCCACTGAGCTAGGGTACAACTGGAGAATTAAACAGAAGAAAATAAATGCATTCCTCACCTTCCTGCACAGCTGAGATTGTATATTAAAATTTGTAGGTTATATTTTATGTTTGTGTTTTTTTTAATCTAACTCAGTTAACAGGGAGTTAGATAATTGATGTTTAACTTTGAAAAAGATTCAAAGTTTTTTTTGTTTTGTTTTTTTTTAATCTTTTCCATGGTCCAGGAGCTCCAACTGAGAAAGTTTTCCTTGTCAGTATCAAAAAGGAAAAAAAAGAAAAGAAAACCTTCTTTGAGGTGATTAGGAGCTCTGAATGCAATTATGAAATCAAATTGTTCATTAAACATTAGAATCTATGATGAGACAATAGTCAACTCCACCAAACACAGCGTGATCTTTGGACAATATTTTTCTTGGTATAATGACTAAGAAATAATTTGTACATTTGTTTCACTTCCACTGGTATTAAAAGAAAAAAAACACCTCCAGCAGCTTTTTTTTTTTTTTAAATTATGCTTACCTGACTATAAAATAAACAGAAAATGACTTCTCTGCTTCCCAGAAAGTAATCTACATTACAACGTTTTTCTAATTCATCTTGCACAGTCTGAACTAGCACTAGGAAAAAAAATAACTAATAGAAAGAAGATGAAGCGTTAATGTGACGAGACTGAGAATTTTAATGCTGCAAGTAGAATAGACAAATAAATGTCTTTTTGCCTACCTCACAATTCCTCAGTTCCTCTGAAAGGTATGCATTTCGGCAAAGCAGTCAGATGTTAATGTAATGTGTGCTTATTAAACATTGTACACTAGGAACTCAGCTCTGTTAATCACCAGATACTATACTCAGAAGAGAGAAACTCTAAGTGTAGAAATCTAAGCACTGCAAAATGTACAACTATTCCAGGTTGATCCACTACCTAGTAAGCAATTGGAAGCCAGCCACCACATCTCAGCTGGTGTTAATTTCACCAGGTGCTTTAGAAATACCATACAAATTATATACTTTCATAGTGCATATTTTTCATGTAAGAAAATACCGCATCTTCCTAGCAACAGATTTTTTTTTCCTTTAGGAAAGTCCTGCAAAGAAAGAACAAAGTATGGAACATGCTGTTTGTGTTTAGTTAATTTATGAACCACCGTATAGTAGTAAGGTCTTTTTCGACTTCAACTTGGTTTGACTTGGACATAGGCACACAAAGCTGAGAATTCTAAAAGTTAGTTGACGGGAGTGAATTAAATTGAATATGAAGCCTTGACTTCCACTAAACAGCTCTGACATAACACTTGTTGACCCTTGACCAATACAGGTTTGAAGTATGCAGGACCATATAAACATGGATTTCTTTCAGTAAATACTGTGAATATATTTTCTCTTCTTTACAATTTTCTTAATAACATTTTTTCTTTAACTTACTTTATTGTAAGAATATAGAATATAAAATATATAGCATACAAAATATGTGTTAATTGACCGTTTATGTTCTTCATGAGGCTTCCAGTCAATAGTAGTTAGCTTCTGGCTATTAGTAGTTAAGTTTTGGGGGAGTCAAAAGCTATACATGAATTTTCTGCTGTATGGAGGTGGGAGGAGGTCATACCTAACAGTGATTCAAGGATCGGCTATATTTGTAACTTTTTAACAAAATAGAAGAGTCTTGTATCTCAGCATAAAACCATACATGTAATCATTCTGTAAGATAGAAAGGTATGTGTGATGCTGAGTTGTTTGGATATTGCAAGCAATTCTCTTCTACTGGCTAAAACTGTAAAACCTTAAACTAAATGCTCCAAGTTACACTTTTCTGGGGTTTTAAGGAAATCTTATTTCTCTTGAAACAGGAGATGATTATATAATCTAGTCTACAGTGTTTAGCAATACCTGTAAGAAACAATAATATTAAGAAATAAGAACCAAAAGCAGGATTTGAAAACTTATCCTTCAGCAAGTCAGAATAAGCCCCATAACGGGAGGGATGGCTTGGAAAAACTTAATTTTCATTCCAGAAAGTTTACACTCCACAGGTCCCCCTTGTCTTCAAAATAACACCAACACCTCTTCAGTCCAATGGCAACCTCTCTAGCAATTTCACCTACTAGAACTCGAACAATACCTAATAAAAGACTTTGCACACCCCAAGTAAATCCCACTTAATCTCATAAACATTCCTCACACAGGACCTACTTACTCTCCCAATTCTCACGCTCTATTATGCTATTTCACAGCCCAGAGGATGAGAAACAAATGGGGGAAGGGAGTAAGTTAGAGAGGCAAGCCTGAGACCCACAGCATCAAGTGGTCCCAAAAGTTTTACCTCAAGAGAAAAAATCAAAATGCCTTTAGAATAAAGAGGATCACATCAAGTATAGCAGTCTCTACGTTGTTTATTTTAGGGACAAGCACAGTCACCCACAAGACATGTATTTTAGTGGAGCAAGTAATGTTTACCATAATGACCCATTATCATTAAGAGGAGGTTATGTTATGTTGCTAGGTAAGATAATGCTATACATGCAATGTATAGTTAGGGGAAAACTGTTCAAACATTTCTTTAAAGCCAATTAAGAGAGGAGTACATCAGCTATTGGGAAAGTTTTCCATCACTTTTTATTTTTATAATAGTGAACACTGGAAAACTGAAGTTTTTTGACTGTTTAGAGACAACCCTACTACCATTTATATTTCTAGTTCTGTCCTCTCGGAACTTGACCTTCTCCGTTCCCACCTGAACTCTAGCAGTGGCAGTCACGTGATCGTTGATACCAGCAGGTGTAAGGTATTTTTCCCCGCCGAGAAGGAAGGAACAGGTCTCAGAGCCACGAAGTGTGGAATAGCAAAAAGGCTTTATTCAGTACAGAGCGCGCATCCCGCCCGGCAAGGTTCCCTGGCCCCGAGGAAAAAAAAGATGGAGGTCAGGGAAGTTGCACACAGAGAGACCCGTGGGTAAATTTAAAAAGGAGTCCCTCTAGGGAAGTTGGGCTAATATGACGTGGAGAAATCTCACTGGCTGACAGTCAGTCGCTTTTTTTCCAAGGACTCCTAGGAAGTTTCTTTTGGCGCGCTTGGCTGTGGGCAGTCCTAGCCAAAGTTCACGGGCCTGGGTTCCTCACGTGACCATCCCTCTATCCACCGACCTTACAGCAGGTACCCGCACTCATTGAACAGATACCACACAGGGCCAGCAAAACAACTCCAGCTGGCTTTAGCTTTCCTGGATGTGGCTGCTGGGGAAGAAACCAGATCACCTTTCCCTCACCCTATCTCTTCCAAACCTGGGAAACCATTGTATTTTGAAATCTCTAGTGACAAAAAAAAAAAAGAAGAAAAGAATAAAACTACATACACATCAACAAAATGTACACACACAAAATAACAAAATAACAGACCTTGCTCATTGAAATACAATAGGTGATATTTCAGCCCCTTCTCTGATTCCTCCTCCTCCACTCCAGTATAGAAAGTTATGAGAATCTGATCAGTGCACAGGTATTCTTACCTGTTCTACCTGTTCAATGAGTGCATTGTACATAAATTCTTTCAGGGAGAAATAATGGTGAGATTTTCCGGTGTATTTGCTGAGTTCCAGGCCCACCATCCAGGGGCCACAGAGACATCCCACCTTCTTGTGTTGGCTTTAACCCCAGGGAGTCCCTGGTTTTGAATCTTTCGTTTCCTCACAATGGCCTTGACTATACTATGCCAGGACTTTTCCTTCTCACTTTTCTTCCACATCCTTTTCTCATATTCCTCCAGTTTTCTGCTGCCATACACTTTCTACATTCCCTTTCATTATTTTCTAGATTCAAGTTTTTTAGATTTTCCTACTGCATCCTTTGTTCTGTGGCGAAATATTGTTATATTGTTCATCTTCCTGTCACTGTAGTTGTTCAAGATCCCTGACCCTTAAATTTATTACAAATTTAAAGCAGTTCTTCTCATTTCAACTACCGAAATGTCCAGTTCTTCTTTAAGAACGAACCCAAAACTATCTGATCTTTCCTTTATTTTTCCTCAAAGTTACCAAGTGTTGTTTCTCGCATGTAGCATCTCTTTTGATTTTACTGGTTAATATTGGTTAGGTACATACAATGTAAGTACTTGGTATGCATTGCTGTGTTTAATCCTCAGAATAATCTTCTGAGGTCAGTGCTATTATTTTCTGCATGTGAAATAAAAATTTAGCCTCATATCCTTGACCAAGGTCACAGAGTCAGTATATGTCAGAGTCAATATTCGAACCCAGACCTATTCACTTATCCCTGTCCAGACTCTCAGCCTTTGTGTGACATTATTTCTATAACTTACCATATCTTCACTTTCTAGCATCACCTATACACTTTCCTTTTGATCTTTAAAATGTGGTGTTTCACTTCTAATGTGATTTCAGACTTTTGCATTTCTTATTTATCATTGACTTCATCAAATTCCTCAACATTCAGTAAAATCTTATTTATTGCTTTTATTTCCAAAAAGAAAATATAATTCTTCCTGGTGATGAATAGAGCTACAGCCAAGAATTAAAGACAAGGATTTTTTTTCTTTTCTTACATCTTCTCTTATTCCGATATAAACTCATGGTAGTATTTCTATTGTTGACAACTATGTGCTTTATATTGGACTTCAAATTTCTTTTATGTAAAATGACTGTTTTCTTTTACTAATGAATTCCCATACATTGCTTCTCAAAATTATTGATCTGAGAATTGTTTCCACCTCCTTTTGAGGGGTTGATGGTGTTCTCATAATAGCTCAAATGCACCAACGTCCCACCATCTCTCCTCTCGTCTCCTGCAACACCTCACTGTCAGGGTGTCTCACTACGAAAGCTAAGCCACATTCTCCACCCACCCATCTTGTCTCTCCTGTGGCTTTTAAGCAACTGCCTTTGCTCAACTCAAAACCATGATAATACTTCAGAGCCTGTCTGAGCAATAGCTTGGAATAAAGCTTTCACAAGGAAATTTCAAAGAAAAACCAGGAGAGAAACTAATACCTTCCAAAAATTGTTCTAGTTTAAAACACAAGACTCTTCAGGCTTCCTTTCACTGTGACCCAGGCAGTGAATACTGCCCTCCTCCGCCACCACCACCGTCATCCTCTTCACCGGGGAAGGCAGAGCAGGGCACTGGGGGAAAGCTAACTTCAGTATCGGATGACGTTAAATCCATTCTAATTTATTTCTTTATATAAAGGATAAAAATAAAAGAATGGCATTAAAATGAGGAAGGTAGAGAGAGAGGGGGAAATCTTTAAGAAACCCCAGTACTTTAATTTTAAGCAGGACAAAGTACAATTTATAACAAATTAATTTGTTGTATAGTAGGACTGTTTAGCAACCTATTTTGTATCTAAATTAAGTTAACCTGTCACTATAATCAACTGAATTTTTTAGAAATGTTTTTCATACACCCTAGCATTAATTATTGTTAGACTAATTTAATTCTACTGAGACAAGTATTTTTTTTTTCCAAATTCTTTAAAATACATTTTAAGCGAGATCATTTCTTTTTTTAATTAAAAAAAATTATTAGGGAAGTTTTGTCCCTTAGTAAATATTGCCCCCACCTTTTATTTTGCCAAATTTGTGCTAAGTTTGATGCATTGAAACAAAATTCCTCACTTCTAGCTTAGCATTGTATAGAATGATTGTGTGAGTTGTTTTTTTGAGGGGAGGCAGGTGGTATTCCTAATTTAGCATCCTCCTCCAAGTCAACATATAATACCTTTAAGAAATTATCACTTGCCCTGCCCAGATAGTCAGTTGGTTAGAGCACTGTCCTGAAGCACAGAGGTTGCTGGCTTGATCTCCGGTCAGGGCACATACAGGAACAGATTGATGTTTCTATCTCTCTCTCTCCTTTCCTCTCTCTAAAATCAATAAAAAATAAACAAACAAACCAAAATGAAATTATTATTCTGATAGTTTCAATGCTACAGCTATTGGAGAAAGTCTTTCAAAAAAATTTCTCTGATTGCCTGATTTAGGATTATGTTGCAATATAGCACACACTATGGTTGGATATAAAATAACATCAGCTATTAGTGAGCACCTTGCAGTATTCTAAGTACTGGACTCACTGGTTTAGTCAGTCCTCATAGTTTATGAGGTGGCAGTGATTATGATCTACATATTACAGATAAGAAAATGAGCAAAGAGAAGGAAATTACCCAAAGTCATGTAGTAAGTGGCCATGCCTGCTTCCAACTCAGGCGGTGTCTGGCTTCAGTGTCTAGACCAGGTATTAAGGCTCTGTTCCTTGAGCAAAAAAATCTCCCTCGCACACAGAGCACTTTACTGGGAGCAGAAAGACCTATTACCCAAAAACCTCTCTTCCATCCACTGTCACGATGCTGAAAATAACATCATTCCCTATCAATCCTTCCATGTCAAAAGTCAATATCCACTCACTTAGCCAGGTCCGCTCACTGAAACACAAATGTCCCCTGGAGGAATGTGCGAGCCCCTGGCCTTTTGAATACACATTTGATCATTTTTAGCTGAAGTAGAATCCCGGCATACCCTGCCTGCTTGTATGTTTTCTTCGTTTTGGGGGTTCAACTTCTTTTCTAAAGCTATGGGCATAACGGGCAGCAATTTGTCTCTTAAAGGAAATATACTGAAGCTTCATCTCTTGTACATACATTCTCCTCCAAAGGGCCAGCAAAGCCCATCTTGTACCAATGAAAATAGACATAACAAAGCCCCTTGGTGTCTCTTCTGTATAAATATTTTGCCGTTTTCTGATTGAAGGTTCAAAGGGTGGCACATTCAAGCACCTCGGATCTTGTTTAATAATGAATTTAAGTGTTCATTAAAGATCTTCAGTGATTCTTGAGAACCAACAGGGAGAGAGGGGATGGCACAAGACAAAATAGGAAGACACCAAATAGGGATCTCACCATTTTGCCCAAGGCTGAATGAAGCCTACACAAACAGGGGTGCATGTATATTTCTGTCTGTCAGATCAGATGCTGCTGCTAGTTGAAACAGTCTTTTGTAGAACTTTTTAATCATGAATTGAAAAATGAAACAACCTTTCCCCGAGAAAACTCAGGTGGCTGTATCAACCTGCCCGTTTCCTTTCAGCGTCAGCATGACCACATGCTCCACACTGCTGGCCCTGGGAATGATGCCGCTGTGCCTCCTAATCTATACCAAAATGTGGGTCGACTCTGGGAGGATCATAATTCCCTATGATAACATAGGTAAGTCATTCCCTTGCAAGATTTCTGAATATTATTCTCTACTCTCTGATTATCCCGGCTAGGTTCTCAAGCTGAGCTCAGACCCAGCTAGTATTTGCCTCTTGTCCCAGCAGCAGTTTGTGCCTAATTAAGATTTCCTTACAAGTCACTGCTGTGTTTGAATTAGAGTTGATAGAATCTAAATTCCAAACCTTGACACCATGGGAGAACCTGTTTTTTCCTCCATCGAAAACACCAGAGAGAGAGAGGCCGATTTAAAGACTCCCCTGCCACAGCTGTCTGGACCTGAGAAGGACAGGTTACTATACTTTCCCTAACCCACAGTGCAACCAGTTCTGAAGAACAGGAGTTTGCTCCCAGAAACTTAGATTGAAAAAATACAAAAAAATCAGTCCACTAATGATTTAAAAATAGGACACCCAGTAAGCAATCACAAATGTAGCAATAGGAACCTACCAGATGAAACATATTGTTTATAACACTTAACTGTGAGCTACATCTTGATTCAGAATTTGATTTACTGGCATGATCTGTGTGTCATGCTCCAAGTCAAATGGCTACTTATGACTCTGTCTGCACTCACTTCAATGCCCAGATATTCACCTCTATTCTAATAGAGCATTTTTTCTTGTTTCTGGGACAATAAATAATTGTGGAAGACTAAGTTGTTGGTGTATCGTGGTGTCAAGAGCAAGATGGTTCCTGGTCTGTCAAAACCAGGCACTTCTGATAGAATGATCGTCATAAAAAAGGAGATGTAGGTGAAATAGTACATCAGTACCAGTCACCAGGTACATTACATGCTGAATAATTTATTTTCACCTGATCTTGAGGATAAACATCTCCTTGATGAGCCGCCTCAGAGAAGTATGTAGGTGTCCCATTGAAGGGAGCATGTAAGCACAGGCTAAATGGTGACTCAGCAATATGTTTGTAAAAGAGATTCTTATTGGCATAGGAAGCTAGACCAGCCAGCACTTAAAATCCCTTCCATTTCTAAGGAAGACTGTTTTCTCTGACAAAACAATATTTGTAATAAAGCGTCAACCTGGAAATGATGAGGTCGCCGGTTCGAAACCCTGGGCTTGCCTGGTCAAGGCACATATGGGAGTTGATGCTTCCAGCTTCTCCCCCCTTCTCTCTCTCTGTCTCTCTCTCTCCCTCTCTATCTCTCCTCTCTAAAAAATGAATAAATAAATTAAAAAAAAACAATATTTGTAGTCTACACAACTGAATTAGAACAAACTTTAGAAATACTGATTGGGGATGATTTGTGTTGCAATATTTTTAATTAGTCAGTCTCTTCTCTCTCCCCATTCCTCCCATGGCCATTAAACAAAAATAAAATAAAATAAAATAAAACACATTAAAAAATTTTTTTAAGTGGTCTTCCTTTGACATACCATGCTCAGTATGGGATTTCCAAGTACAAGTTCCTTCTACTGATGCTTTGGAAACTACTCCATATCAGCCATAAACTCCTGCAGCAAACAGGTTTGAGGATGGGCCTCCACAACCAGCTGCCTGTGCTTACACTGCTGAGTTCTTGGCCTGCTCTATTGAAGGACACCTCCCTCAGAGGTAGAGAATGCACTTTTCTTGAGTGGTATACACTGTAGACCTCCTAAAAAACCTGTCTGGAAAATGAAGAGCTTTAATTCTATATTATTCATTATTTAAGAAAAGAATTTAAGCCTTAAAATATTCTGTGGAGTGCATTTTCTCCTGAAAAATGCCCTGTAGCAATATGAGTTATGCTTACGATGGTGTGTATGACTTATACCACATCTTTTATTGCGAGTAAAATTTGAAAGAAAGCAAAGTGAGAAAGAGTAATTAATAATGCAGACAAGGGTCATCAAATAAGTAAAAGGCAAAAAAAAATTTTTTTTAAAGAAAGTAGGAAATAGAAGAGAAAGAAAAGATAAAAAAAAGTTTGAAAAACAAAGATATTAACACTGTTTACTTTCCATTCTGCCCAGGCCTATGTCCAACCTAACCTCTTTCCTATTGGTTTTTCTAATCCTTGCATATAGAAAACAAACAACCTAATTACTTCATAAGTTGTTATTACTACTTTTTAGATGAGGAAGTTAAGGGTCAGGGTAACTGTTTAATTTGTTCAAGATGACCATGTGACAGGAAATGGCCCCTAGTCTGCCCTCCACTCTACTCCGTGGGCGGGACTGCTTGGCCCCGGTTCCACATAGTGCTCACCATGCTCAGAGGATTCAATCAGCACGTGCCGATCCCCTCCAGACGCTGACATCTGGATGGAGGAGGAGGCAGCTCCTACGCCTGGTACCACTGAAGACACACTGCTGTTGTTCTGCTCCTCTCTACCCCGCATTTGAGAGTGCCACAAACCATGTACCTACTACATCACCTAATTTCCATAATACCGTGAGAAATACATAATTTTACCCATTTCAGCAGCCTAGAAACCAAGGCTCAGAGATTTTAATTGATTTGCACATTTTCCACAGTCTATGAATAATCTTCCTCTCAGATACTGTATGGCTCCAAGTTCCACCACTTGCGTGTCTTTTCCAGTCAACTTCATGTCCTGGGAAAATTTTACCGGGCTTCATATGGTCAGGAGAGGAAATCAGCTATAGATTTCAGCAGGTGGTCCTCCTTACTTCTTTATTCAGTAGCTTTGGGCTGTTGCAAAAAGATAAAGCCTCTAGCAAGAGGGGCCAAGTATGGGGATGAGCTTCTTTTTCACTGATCTAACCATTAAAAATATACGTTACCAAAACCTAACCACACACATTCCAAGCACAGTATTTGCACATAGATTTAAGCTACCACACAATACAATCAATTCATATTTAAGATGTTTTAATTCAAGTCCTACACACCACAAAATTTAGGGATAGTCTGGAGACCCAGGGGAAGAAATCCTCTCCTAAAGTAGCAAGACATAAGGATACCCAAAGGGGATTTTCCTGAGGGTTGTTACCAGTACAGAGAGTCCTTGGGTTATGACATAGTTCTGTTCCTATGTCAGTGATGTAACCCAAATTTTGGTATAAGTCAGAACACACCCTAGCCGAAGTCACTTACCTATCCTAACACAGTTGTAAAATCATAATCTGGAACATAAAAACACAACTAAGCCATAGAAAAAGGAAAAGGACATAAATATACTGTACTGTATGTACACTGTACTACAGTAACAGAAAAAAATGACCAAAAAAATGAGTGTAAAAAGAATTACTTACCTTTATTCCTGTGGTTGGCTTGCACACTGGAAGGGACATTGCAAGGTGGCAGAGAGTGACCTGTTGGGAGGAGGAAGCTGGAGAGGCAGGAGAACCTGCAGAAGGTGCTGGAGATACTGGGTCAGGTGAATCAGGATTGCCTAAGGAACATGCAGGAGACGCTGGAGATGATTCTACCTGCACTGCAGGTGTTTCATCTCGAGAAGCAGCTGATGTAGAGGGTACAGGATCTGTTGCAGGCCTCTCTACCTTCTTAAAGAATTGTTCCAGGCTAGTCTGAAAAGTTGATGACTTCTTCTAATCAAACTAGTTTGCTCACGTAGTCCATAAGTATGATGCTAATGGCATAAGCTGAAACATTTATGTCTCAATTTTTTTGTTTTTATGGCAGTAAGCATCAATCATAAACTCAAAATGTCGTATGTTGAGACTGTTGTAACCTGAAGACCTTATTTATATAGCTAGTGCTCGACTTACGACCACAATTGGTTCCGACAGACTGGTCATAACACGATTTGGTTGTAAGTTCGGTAGGCTATATGTACAGTACTATGAAATGATGTTATAAAAATCTTTAAGTCATATTTTATCATAATTTTCTTTCATTATTGTTATATATCATAATTTTCTTTGTTCATTTTATGCCATTTATATCATCTCTACACCATTTTGTTTCTTATTTTTACATTCATCAGGTTTAAGTAAAACACTGCATTCCAGTACAACTGGTTTAATATTTGCAAAGACAATTTCCTCTTGGTAGACATCTTGTCAGGGGTTTGATGAAAAATATCCAAGACACAAAACACAAATTGCTGTACTGAGTCTGGGATAACAGTTGAAATGGTGCATGCAGAGATGGTAGTGCTGCCAGAAGCTGGTCCACACTGTCGTGCACCCAGCTGGGCAACGCTTGTGCTGCCAGATGCGGAGCAGTCATGGCTAGCGATTGTGGTTGTAAAGTCAAATGGTCATAAATTACACAGGTCGTAAATCGATCAATATTTGTAGTATAAGTGACTCTTTTAGATAGCCATTGTTCCATCATATTCTTTTTACTCTACCAATTATCATTTTTTCTACTTCTATTTTTTCCTTCTCTTAGTACCCTTAAACACCAGAAGGCTACAATCACTTATGTTTTTTTCACTATCATATTTTTTTTAATTAACATTTACAGACCTGGAATTTAGAATCCATTTTCCAGTCCTAGTTGAATCTACTCCATATTAAGCAACTTCTGCCTTCAGAATTTCAGAATTCTTACCAGGTGGCTCAACGCTAGAGTGTCAGCCTAGAGTGTGGATATCCTAGGTTCAATTCCCAGGCAGGGCACACAGGAGAAGCAGCCATCTGCTTCTCCACCCTTCCCCCTCTTCCTTTTTTCTTTCTGTCTCTCTCCTCTTCTTCCATAGCCATGGCTTGGTTAGAGAAATTTGGCCCTTGGTGCTGAGGATGGCTCTGTGGCCTTGCCTCTGGTGTTAAAATAGCTCGATTGCTGAGCAACAGAGCAATGGCCCCAGTTGGGCAGAGAATCACCCCATAGGAAGCTTGGGGCACACAGGAGAAGCAGCCATCTGTTTCTCTACCCTTCCCCCTCTTCCTTTTTTCTTTCTGTCTCTTCTTCTCCCACAGCCATGGCTTGGTTAGAGAAATTTGGCCCTTGGTGCTGAGGATGGCTCTGTGGCCTTGCCTCTGGTGCTAAAATAGCTCGGTTGCCGAGCAACAGAGCAATGGCCCCAGATGGGCAGAGAATCACACCATAGGAAGCTTGCCAGGTGGGTCTGGTTGGGCCGATGTGATATTCTGTCTCTCTGCCTCTTCACTTCTCATTTAAGAAAAAAAAAGGAAAAAGAAAAAGAGAATTTCATTATTCAGTTACACTGATTTAAAAGGAAAAAGAAATGACCCATGTGAAGTTAGAAGTTGTTGGTGCTATATTATATAAAAGCAGCTATTGCACAAATAGGTGTTAAATGATATGGAGAAGCAAAGCACATGGTCTTGAGATCAGCAGTAAATTTAAAATGGTGAAATTGAAGTATATCTATTTTATCTGGCTAGGTGAGCATAATCCTGCAAAGAATTATAATTAATTGAGAGGTCACCAAATGTATTATCTGACAGAAAATTTAAAGCATGCTTTTCAACTATTCTGTCACTTCTCTGCCCTAGATTTGAATAACCAAAGTCAGTCTTAACCAGAAGTCATTAACCCACCAAAAGCCTGAAGTTATTTGAACTTTTTATTTTATTTATACTACCATAAAGTGGCAGATATAAAATACTATCTATATGTCTCCAAGAATACACACACACTTTAAAAAGATATTTTTCCAGAATATAAAGATCCAAACCAAATAAGGCAAGATTCTGACAAATGGAAACTGAAATAGAGTGATTGGCAGTATAAGGAACTCTAAAATTAACCTAAGATTTAGGTAAAGGATTTATATCAATATTATCAATGTTACATTATTTACTGAAGTGGATAAAGAAGGAGAGGTTTGTGTTTTTTTTTTTTTATTTTGTTTTGTGTATTTAAGAAGGGAGACTGATGTATTACCTAAATATTTTTCAAGATGCTTACTATTTTGTTTTCTTCTTTTCTTGTGCTGTGTGTCATGTTGATCAAATTGCTCTTCTGCCATTTTTAGGTACGTCTTTAGTTGCTCTTGTTATTCCTGTTTCTGTTGGAATGTTTGTTAATCACAAATGGCCCCAGAAAGCCAAGATCATACTTAAGGTAAGTGGTCCATGCCATCGGTTACACAGTCAAATGCTCCACAGTGTGAGCTGAAATGATGAGTCTTTTCAGCTACTGTATTGGTTTTCTCATTATAGCATAAACCTAATTATGGAGGAGAAGGCATTAAAGTTATTAGATATACAGTACACTGTTTTAGAATACCTTTCCCTACTCTATCTACAGAGCTAATTTCTATTCACCCTCTGAGATACCCAACTAAACTACTACATCTTGGTTTCATCTACTCTGTACGTCACAGCACTTTGCTCTTATCTCTGTTATGTGGATTTGTATAACTAAATATATCTATACAGTGATCTTAAAAAATAGATTATATCTTTCTTATCCCTGTATTCATATAGCTAGTTCAGTATCTAGTAATTATTAGGTGACATATATAGTAATGTGTAACCATTCATTCTCCTTCACCAATATTCTAGCTGGATAACATAGATATAAAGATGCTATAGATTTATACATAGATGATACATATATATAAATATAGATATAGACATAGACATATATTCTACTGATTGAGAAACACAATCAGTTAGTTGGTGTTCTTTGTTTCTCTGGACCAAAAAACAAAGTCTAAAATCTAATTATTTTGAATGTCAAAGGGAGAAAACAATAGCTACAGTCGCTTTTGTTTGCATATGCATTTAACTTTTATAGAGTTGATTATCCATTTTCTCATTATAAAGTCATAAAAGATGATTAGGGCAAGATTTTATACTCAATTACAGATGAAAGGACTAAAACTCAGCAAGGTTTTATGATTTATTAAAAGAAGGGGTGGAATCTGGAAGCCAAGTCTTCTAGTTTTTATTTGGTGGGTTCTCTTCCTCCCTGACAGAGATCATTTGCAAGCTAGAACATCTTCAGGCTAATCAAGCACAGGCACTGTATGTCTTGTTATTTTCCTAAAAATTAAAATGCGGGAAAAGCCAGCATTTCTAGTGGGCTGGCATGGCCATCAGGTGAAGAATTCACTGAGAGGTAACTTTATCACAACTGTTGGGTCTACTTGTGTCTTTCTTCCAGATTGGGTCCATCACAGGTGCACTCCTAATTGTGCTCATAGCTGTGGTTGGGGGAATACTGTACCAATCTGCCTGGATCATCGCTCCCAAACTATGGATTATAGGAACAATATTTCCTGTGGCTGGTTACTCTCTAGGGTTTTTTCTGGCTAGGATAGCTGGTCAGCCCTGGCACAGGTATGGTATTTTGATAAAGCTAACTGGGAATATTTATACTGTAATAGCTGTTGTATTCATTTGCTAGGGCTGGTAACAAAGTACCCCACATGAGCTCACCTAAACAACAGAAATTTATTGTCTTATAATTCTGGAGGTTAGATGTCCAAAACCAATGTGTAGTAGCATTGGTTTCTTCTGAGGAATGTGAGGGCGAATCTGTCCCAGACCTTTCTCTTTAGCTTGTCAATTAGCATCTTCTCTCAATTCTCTTTACATTGTCTTCCTTCAGTGCATGTTTCTGTGTCCAAATTTCCCTCTTTCATAAGGACACCAGTCATGTTGGGTTAGCAGTGGTCAGCAAACTCATTAGTCAACAGAGCCAAATATCAACAGTACAACAATTTCTTTTGAGAGCCAAATTTTTTAAACTTAAACTATATAGGTAGGTACATTGTTACTAACTTAGTTAGGGTACTACCAAGCTGGCCTTTGAACCACACTCAAGGGGCGAAAGAGCTGCATGTGGCTCGCGAGCAACAGTTTGCCGACCACTGGATTAGGGTGTACCCTAACTACTTTATCTTAACTAACTTTATCTGCAGTGACCTTATTTCCAAATAAGGTTATGATTGGGATGATACAATTTAACCCATAATAGCTTTAAATACTGATGACAAATTTAAAATCTTTCACCTATAAAATTTATCCTATTTCTAAAACTTTGTTATTCTAAACAGACTCATTCACTCCTAAATTATGCAAAGTTCCCAGAAAGAAAATACTGATTAGTATTTTGCTGAAATTCTTCTTTACCATTCCCTATACAATGCAGGTTGAGCTCTTCAGTTGTCTTGCATCTTTATTCTCTAAGCAAAGTAACTTCAACATAAACACTGAGGTTGGCCTTGTAATATACTAGGGTTCCTCCTGCCAGCAATGAGATGAACTCAGCATTCCAAGGTACTGACGATTAGAACAGGGTTGAGCATTTATGGGCTTTATACTGAGTGAAAACATTCCCTCTCCTCCTAGCCCATCTTAATCAATAGGCAGAAGAAAAGGTTGGTACGTATGTGAGGTTAGGATAGAGACAAGTAGCCCTGAACAATGGAAAAAATGTGACATGAGTCAGATTGACCTGGTTTTGCACTTTGACTGAACACTTACCAGCTATGGGACCTCAGGCCAGGCACTAACTCTTTCTCTGACTTTTCTCATCTGTAGAATGAGGGCAGTAACAGCTGCCTTGTGGATTTTTGATCAAGATTTAATGATTAGGCCTGACCTGTGGTGGCGCAGTAGATAAAGCGTCGACCTGGAAATGCTGAGGTCGCTGGTTCGAAACCCTGGGCTTGCCTGGTCAAGGCACATATGGGAGTTGATGCTTCCTGCTCCTCCCCCCTTCTCTCTCTGTCTCTCTCCTCTCTCTCTCTCTTTCCCTCTCTCTCCTTTCTAAAATGAATAAATAAAATAAAAAAATTAAAAAAAATTTAATGATTAAAAACAAAACCAATTTAACAATAAAACAACTATAACAAATACTCTATCTTGACTATTTTCTCAAACCCTGCTCCATGCTCTGCACTGTAACTATACACATAATGGAATTGAGTAGCAATTTTTAACCTTTTTCATCTCATGGCACACATAAGCTAATTTTTAATATTCTTTTTTTTCTTTTTATTTATTCATTTTAGAGAGGAGAGAGAGAGAGAGAGAGAGAGAGAGAGAGAGAGAAGGGGGGAGGAGCTAGAAGCATCAACTCCCATATGTGCCTTGACCAGGCAAGTGCAGGGTTTCGAACCGGCGACCTCAGCATTTCCAGGTCGACGCTTTATCCACTGCACCACCACAGGTCAGGCAAATTTTTAATATTCTTAGGCACACCAAAAAACTATATTATAGTTTCTATTAATCTGACAAAAAAAGTAGGTATAATTTTGTTTTATTCACACCATATAGCTATTGTTGCATTGGCTGTTGTCAATTTTTATTGGACAGTCTAAGAAAAAAAGGTCAGTTCCCCTGACTGAATAGTCAGGTATTGCATATTTTAGAATTTCTTGTGGCACACTCGTTAAAAATTTCTGGCCTAGAGTGAAATAAACCCCCTTTGCCGTTTATGGGACATTAGTATAAATGAACTGCTTCTTTTAGTTTTATATATATATATATATATATATATATATATATATATGCACACATATATATAAATATATATATACTTGCCTTTAATGTAATATATTTATTCAGTATGTAGTTTTATTTATATTGATTAAATATATATTAAATATAATATAAATATATATTCTCTATGTATATGTATACATAAATATATAGATGGTTTATAGATAGATTTCACTGCTCAAGGGAAAAGTAAACTATTTGGTATTCTTTGTTTTACTGGACAAAATTATATTATAATTTCCAGGTTGTTTGCTTTTTTAAATGTGTAAAGAAGAAAACAATAAATTGTTGCTTTGTTTGCATATGCTCTTTAAAGTTTACAAAGTTTTATATCTATTTTATATCCATCATAACAATCTTAAAAGATGACTAGGGCAAGATTTTATCTATATTTATTTATATACTATAATATATTATATGTTATATTTACTCAATATAAATAATATATTGAATAAGTATATATATATACATTAAAAGAAAATATACAGCCCTGGCCGGTTGGCTCAGTGGTAGAGCGTCGGCCTGGCGTGCAGAGGTCCCGGGTTCGATTCCCGGCCAGGGCACACAGGAGAAGCGCCCATCTGCTTCTCTACCCCTCCCCCTCTCCTTCCTCTCTGTCTCTCTCTTCCCCTCCCGCAGTGAGGCTCCATTGGAGCAAAGATGGCCTGAGCGCTGGGGATGGCTCCTTGGCCTCTGCCCCAGGCGCTGGAGTGGCTCTGGTCGCAATAGAGCGACGCCCCGGAGGGGCAGAGCATCGCCCCCTGGTGGGCAGAGCGTCGCCCCCTGGTGGGCGTGCCGGGTGGATCCCAGTCGGGCACATCAGGGAGTCTGTCTGACTGTCTCTCCCCGTTTTCAGCTTCAGAAAAATACAAGAAGAAAAAAAAAAGAAGATATACATGTAACCTATATAATACTCGTTCTCATTATATCTGCTTTTAATATAATACAATAATAAAGCGAAACAAAACAAACAAAATAACGCAATAAAAAAACATATATTCTCTTAACCCTTCTTTCAGGTGCCGAACAGTTGCTTTGGAAACAGGAATGCAGAACACGCAGCTGTGCTCCACCGTTGTCCAGCTCTCCTTCTCCTTGGAGGAGCTGAATCAGGTGTTCACTTTCCCGCTCATCTACAGCATTTTCCAGCTCGCCTTCGCAGGGATTTTCCTAGGAAGTAAGGAATAATGCCAATCACATTTTAAAATGTTCTTTGAGAAATCCTGAAGTTACTAATATGACGTTATTTAAAAAATAACCTATTTCTGTTCATGAATTATCTAAATTAAATTAATTGCTTTTTGTCTGGCAGTGAAAAAAAAATGGGTGAGAAAAGCCATAATATTAACATGACTTCCCAGCTGTACATGAAGTGATTGTACTTTTACCAAAAGGTCTAGTAAAGACAATGTTTCAGTGTAAAATATTGGAGGTCAGTTCTCTCCATTGACTTCCTTTTCCTCAATAACTACGGAGGCATATTAACTTGTTAGAACCGTTTTATTGCGTGCCTTCCTACATATTTCCAGGAACGCTAAACTGGTCATTTCTTTTTTAAAATATTGCCTTGATATGCTTTGTAAATACAAGATATTTATCAGGAAAATGCTATGTATACATACATTTGTTTAAATACCCATTTAATTGAAACATTGAAGCAAACGTGTTTTATTTTAAGTACTAGGAATAGCAAATCTGATTTTTTAATTTTACACTGATGTAGCTTTGACCCATTAGCCCCTGCCACCTGCTGGCCTTCACCTAGTTGAAACTTTTTCTACATTTTGTTTCCCAAGGACCAAAGATCTTCAAGCTCTTTTTTAAAACTCTATCTTTTTTTTAAAAACAAAAACTTTTTAAACTTCTTGGAATTTTAACCGGGATTGCATGAGGAAGGTGAATGACACAAATGATGTGAATATTAAATTATAAAATGCCCGAAGTACAATTTTGTTTGGGCTTGGTTTTATATTTTTATTCTAATAGATATTCAACATGCCTGTGGGTGCTAATCACTCTCTACACCAGTATCTTCAATGTCATTCTTGAAACAGAGTCTACCTTTATAGTCTTGGCCTCTCTGAAATCTTTGCAAACCTTCCATTGATTTATCACTGATGCAGAAGACAGGGATCCATGGCCTAATTACCTTGTTTTTTTGTATGATACAGATATACCCAATTTGGTACACCTTGATATTTTTCCAAATAATTAGCTAGTGATGTCTACTAGATAAGCCAGAAAAAGTACATTCATTGATAGAGAAATTAAGTAGATTTTCTAGTTGAATAACTAAAAGGAATTCATGGATAAGCTGAAGGAATTATGGAAAGGCAGGCACTAGTATTGGCCTCATAATTTCCTACAGTGTTAGTAGCAAAATTTGTATTCCGATTGAATCCACATCTTGGTTTGAAAACAAAGAAGTCATCTTTACTAAGTATAAGCAATGCTTGGAAACATTATAGTTAAAGTATTAGAACTCTAAATATATTTTAGAACCAAAAAAGCAAGAGAGAGAGGGAAGACAGAAGGAAGGCAGGAAGGCAGGGAGGGAGGGAGGGAGGGAGGGAAGAAGGAAGGAAGGAAGGAAGGAAGGAAGGAAGGAAGGAAGGAAGGAAGGAAGGAAGGAAGGAAGGAAGGAAGGAAGGAAGGAAGGAAGGAAGGAAGGAAGGAAGGAAGGAAGGAAGGAAAGGAACAAGGGATGGAAAAGGGAGGGAGGGAGGACAGAGGGAGGGAGGGGCAGAGGGAGGGAAGAGAAAATGAAAATAATAAACAATAGTTTGGTTAAATAAAATCAGTTGCATAAATATAAGTTGAAGGCATCCCAGCTCAACAGTGTTTATAATAAAAATGTTGGGATATTCTAATTAAGCACAAGCTCAATTCACTAGGTGCAATATCTCAGTGGCTTCAAATCTAATATATTACTAGGAGTGTAGGGACCAGCCCAAGGTGATACTGATCTTGAAATATTAAGATCTTTGAAGTAAGACATTGTCTTTTTCAGCTGTATATCATAGTGATAGTTAATATTTGCTGAGCACTTACTCTTCTCCTAGGGCCATGCTAGGCACTTTACTATTTTAAACCCATTTAATGTTCACAAGTGTCCTAGGAGGTAGACAATCTTGTTATAATAATTTTATGTGTGAAGGACTGGAATGTGAGAGTAAATAAAAACTTTTCTTCCCTTGTAGACTTTGGAACCAATTAAGAGGTAGAAAAAATAAGATATTTAGATAGCAAAATAGCACTTTTATTACAGATAATACAATTAGAGAACATGGCTGAAAACTGTGACCAAAAGGGCATGTTCACAATGCCCCCTCCCACTGCCTCACACATGAACACATAACACACACTTATGCACACGTAAACTGTGGGTGCCTCCTTATACAGCAGATTGCCTTTGTGAGCCAATCTAAAAAATATGCTGGAAAGAAAAATAAAATTAAGCCCTGGCCAGATATCTTGGTTGGTTGGAGCATTGTCCCAGAGCATGGAGGTTGCCATTGAATTTCCGATCAGGGCACATACAGGAGCAGTGCGTTGTTCCTGTCCCTCTCTTCCTGCCTCTGTCAAATAAATAAATAAATAAATAAATATGCTGAAAAATGGCTGCCACCAGGGACTAGAAGCTCCATGGCAGACGGGAAGACTGATCACCAATCTGCCAATCCCTCTCCTCATAGGGAAGGAATGCATGAAGGCCGGATGAGATGAAGCATTATTTCTGCTCAAGTCCTCCCACACAAACCACTAGACCAAGGTCCTGGACATCACCCATTAGCATTAGCATGTAACATAATTACTGAGGACTAGCACATTAACTGGGGATGGTAGGTAGGGAATAAATGCGTACTGCTGTTGCTATTGGTGAGTACCACCTGGATAAGTCATGGGAGCAAGTATCCTGTACAGCTGTGTAGTAGGTCTTCTGGAAGTGCAGGCACTCTTCTTACCAACAGTGTCCATGGAACTAGGAATGGGGATTCCTCTAAGTAGCCTCCAGCCTACTGGATGTACACACTGCTTTTTTGAGCCATAGCTTATAATCATTATACAAAATAATTTTACAGCTAATTATTACAAAACTTTCTTAACCTCCTGTGTATCTTTTCTAGTTTATGTGTCATATAAGAAATGTTATGGAAAAAACAATGAGGAATTTCCACAGAGCAAAAATGGCGACACTGTCTCAGACTCATCTCTCTATAAGGTGAACGAAGGATTTCAATCATGAAAGGGGACAAAGAAGAAGAACTCTAAGGACTGTACTTCAGCTGTAAAAATATTTAATTATTTGTTTTGAGGGAATATTTGGCAGAAAAAAGTTAAAGTGAAAACTTAAATTCCAATTGAATTCATATATTTATTGGTTTTGGTACCAAGGGACTGGTGGTCCAAATCTTTAATGTGACAAATATTTATATGTATATAAATATTTTTGTGTCTTCAAAATATGCCAGAAAAAAACAAAAAACACTTCGGATCTCAGACTAAACCTGCCATAGGTAACACTGAGAACCTTGTAACTCCTGAACTGAATTCTTACCCAGAATCTCAGAGACCATAGATGAGCACCTGCCTTTTTGTATGTTAAAATAAATCCAGTGAATTCTTATTATAGTGATTAAGATTTTCTCCAGTATTTATGATTGTAAAAAGAATGAAATGAATGCCTTCCACTGACATACTATTATTATTTTGAAAATGTTGCAACTTATTTATATAACTTTGTAGTGTAAACTGGGCAAATATTCTGCTCACAAAAATTAGGGGATATTTTATCACTTCATATTCATTTTGAAAAATATCCCCTAATTTTTGTGAGTAGTATATCTGACTTCCTATATTTAAAAACAAAAATTTTCACTTCACTGAGTGACAATTCAAAAGCAAACATAAGAGAAGAGTTACTAAACAGAACCCAGTAACCAAATCAGAATCACAACCATATTCAGTGATATTGTATACCCACTAGACTTTTTCCTAAAAAAAAGGGGGGGGGCTTGAATTTAGGAAGGTGCTCTTTAAACTCTGGAGAGGGACTTCCTCAATATTTGTCTGTATGAGGCAGGTCACACTGGCTAAGATGACAGATACTCAGTTCGTATGAAGCTGCACAGGAAGCATCATGGAGTGGCAAGAGGTACAAAGACAGTAGAGGGATCAGAAGAAACCCCATTATTCCAGTGGGATGAATTCAATTCAGTGGGAGATTATGGCTAATACATGGGAAAGCACAAATAACAGAAACCCATTGCAATGCATGACCAGAGTCAAGTAGATGTGCACAATAGCTATAGAAGAATGAAGTCAGAGAGCCATGGGGAAGTGACTATTAAACAGTATGTGAGAAAGATGAGGACATGCCCCGGTCCCAGATTAGCAAGGGCATTGCCTAGTGAGTTTCCTGAATATGGTAAGTAGGTGGAACAACAAGAAGCAAGAAGGATTTGCTCAATGGCAGTAGAGTGTTATGGCAAGAGGGAAACAACTGGCTGTGTTGAGTTCTCAATTATAGTGTCTAATTTAATTGCCCTCATTCTGTAGCAAGATACGGGCACATTTTAACTCAGTTCACAGAGGTTCTGTTCCATTTTCCATTTGGACATTTTTACTGCCTCACTGACTCCCTTTCAAAAGCTTTGGCTCCAAAGGCTCTTCTGCATTTGGGTAATGTGAGTTCACATGTGCTGGTGCACCTCAGCATTACAGAAACACGAGTATCAACTCAAGTTAGCATTCAATTAGAAGGGTGAGGGATTCTGCTTTGCAATGTTGTAACATTCATACCTTTTTATACAAGATTTATATTTACAACTGAATAAGATCAGTAAGATTTATATTTACAATTGAATAAGACCTGTATATTTTTCTATCACTAGACAAATATATTACAAGGGACTGGGGACTTTTTATTAAAGGATAGTAAGGTAAAGGTAGTACAGATTTTCTTATTAGAGAGGGTCAAAGAATATGCTACCCACAGTGCAAAAGGAAGGCTTTCAGTCTATCCATAAAGTACCTCCTACACTTTTTACATCAAATAGAGAGCAGGCAGGTACACAAAAGACATACTGTGAATTTATATCAGAATTCCCACACACCCAAAGTCAAGGGCCTGGATACTTGCAGCTGCAGCAAGAAGGTTTGTCTTCTCTGTTGATCAAGATATGTGCGAGAGACAGAACTTTGCTTTCTTACATGATGTGGTATCTTGTGAGTGTTGCTTTTTTCCTAATGTGCTAGAGGAAAGAAAACTAGCTGAGTTTTATAAAATGACAGCTATTTTTAAATGACTCTGAAAAGCCAAATAAATTATGTATTTTAATGCCTTTGTGAATATCATATTAAACAAATATTTTATTTGAAAACGTTAAATAAATAAAAATAATTTTTGTAATGTTTGGTCTATTTGAATCTTTGTAACAACTGTCAAGGTCTCTTTATTATTCAATTTTAGGGATATAAAAACAGTGAAGTTTCTCAAATATTACATTTTTTTAAAAAGTTCTTAGAAGAAACTCTTAATTAAATACTCTATAATTAGGTTTCCCACTGATACAGATTGAGGTTGTTCCCAAGAAAACCATTCTAGGGGAGCAGTAGTTAAAAACTCTTAAAAATGGTGTGATGATGATAGCTAATTTAAAATAATAATGAAAGTATTATATGTATTTATAAATAACACTACCTCCCATAAAAAAATGAAGAGAGAGCATTAAAATTTCTCATTAACAAGACTTGAAGAAATGCAGGTTATGAACCTCATCTGACTACTCAAAGACATCACTCTCTTCCCCATCTAGGAAACTCTCTCTTCCAATAAGAAACAGCTTCCTTGAAATATTTGACATTCTATTGTGACTCACTCATTTTTCCCCTTCAAAATCCACATTATTTTAGAAAAAAAAAGTCATCAAACTGTATTGTGGATAGTACTGGGAGCTCCTGAAGTTGTCCTAGGGTACACAAACCAGATAGGAAATATGTTTCCATTTCACCAACTTCCATGTATATACATTCCCAAAATTAGCATGGTTAAAAGACTTGAGTTGCCCTGAGTTCTCTTTCCCCATCATCTTGTGGCAGGACTTTATTTCTTACAAAAGGAACACCTTACTCTCGCCATCCCTAATCTTATTACGGTTCCTTGGCTCAAGAAGAAAAGATTTTAATTATCAACTAAAGAAAAAATGCATAATATTGGTGTTTGAGGTAGTCCTCTTATCTCTTTTGGTGGTATATATATACTTCTTAAAGAATTTTAAAATGAGGTATTTTGATCTGTGTTGGAATATTTTGAATATAGAAATACTATAACGTGGATGGGAGTAAAGGCAATTTTCCACTAACATGCTGGCACTTATATCCTCAACTGTTTACCCTCAAACTGTATCTTGAGCATATTACTCTTGAGGGTGATCTTAAGAGAGCCAGCAAAGGAACAAGCACTGATCTGACACATTGAAAAAGCACACTTTGTTTTTCCAACCAAGGGATGACAAATTTGTGGCAAATGTCTGAACCTTACTTATCTTGGAATTGATATTCAGATGTGAGGGGACTAATATAGGAACTCATATTGATGTATTGGTTAGAATTAAAAAATAAAGTCATTTTTTTTTTCCTGACAGAAAGTCTGATTTGGCTGATTGATTTGAAAAATGCCCTTGCTTGGCCAATTAGAAAAAATGAAGGACACTTTTCATTAATAAATAAGCTAAATCTGCAGCTCCAAGTTTTTAAAAATACATATGAAAAATGTGATAATATCAAAATCACATTATACAAATAACTGATCTAGAACAGCACTTTTCAACCCTTTCCATTTCATGGCATACATAAACTAATCATTAAAATCCTGTGGCACACCAAAAAATATATTTCTGTTGGCCTGACAAAACAAATAGGTATCATTTTGATTGATTGTGATGCACATCACCCAAGGACATGGTGTAAAATTGTAAAGTGTATCAGATGCCTATATTTGCATGTAAGGATTTCTGGTACCAAGAATTAACCAATCAGCTGAAACCTTATTATGGACATAACCAATAAGATGCAACCCTATTATATGAACTATGTATTAATATTTATGGTTCAAGACAGGGCATTCACACCAGGTGGCTATTGTTGTGTTGACTATAGTCATTTTTTAATGTGGCAATCCAAGGGAAAAGAGGTCACTGCCCCTGACTAAATAGTCAGATATCACATGTTTTAAAAATTCTTGCAGCACACCAATACTGGTTGAAAATTACAGACTTAGAATATATAAAAATTTTTACAACCCAATAATAAGGTAAGTTACTTAATTTTTTTAAAAATGAGCAAAAACTTTTAACAAACTTCAAAGAATGGCTACTGGAGAAAATTAAGTACATACCAATGACAAATAAATATATGATACGACGCTCAACACCATTAGTAGTTAGATAAGTGCAAATTAAAAGTACAATGAGGTACCATGGTAGGTCCAATAAAATAGCTAAAATAAAAAATTACTGATGAGATTAGTATTGTTGAGGTTATCAACTATAACTCATAGATTACTGATAGTGCAGTTACTTTCAAAAAACCGTCTGCAATTTCTTATAAAGTTAAACAATACTAACCATATAATTTAACACTCTCACTCCTAGGTATTTACCCAACTACTAGAGTAAAATATGTAACAGAAAGATCAGGAGCCAGAAACCTGCAAAGGAATTAACTACTAAAGGCATGAGGAAACATTTGGGGATGATGGAAATGTTCTATATTATAACTTCGGTGGTGGTTATACAACTTTAAGCATTTGTCAAAATGCATAGAACTGTAGGCTTAAAATTGTCAAATTTTATTCTATTTAAATTACACTGTTAATAAAGCTGATTTAAAATTTTATTTGTCAAGGTATAGTAAGAAAATTTACTCCATTTTTTCCCAACCCTCTCTGAGAATATTGAGTTAAAGTGCAAAGAGTTAAAGGCTTTAAAAGCTATTTGATAAGTCTAGTAAAGTCTTCTGTAGTGTACTTCTTAGAAACTGAATCTAAATAGCTCAAGTTTGAGAAACATTTTGAAAAATAGGTATTTCCATTTTTTTTGTTTTCAACAAAATTGAAACAGGTATTGATCAAGTATCCAATACTTGCATTAAAATATTGTTTTAGCCTGACCAGGCAGTGGCACAGTGGATAGAGCGTCGGACTGGGATGTGGAAGACCCAGGTTTGAGACCCCAAGGTCGCCAGCTTGAGCGCGGGCTCATCTGGTTTGAGCAAAAAGCTCACCAGCTTGGACCCAAGGTCACTGGCTCGAGCAAGGGGTTACTCAGTCTGCTGAAGGCCCGCGGTTATGGCACATATGAGAAAGCAATCAATGAACAACTAAGGTGTCGCCACGAAAAACTGATGATTGATGCTTCTCATCTCTCTCTGTTCCTCTCTGTCTGTCCCTAACTATCCCTCTATCTGACTCTCTCTCTCTCTGTCCCTGTTAAAAAAAAATGTTTTAGCCTAATAGACATATGAAAAGATACTCAATGTCACTATTCATCATAAAAATGCCAGTTAAAACCACAATGAGATATTACCTCATGCCTGCCAGAATAGCTACCATCAATAAATCAGCAAACAAGTGTTGCTGAGGATGTGGAGAAAAAGCAAACCCTCATGCAGTGTTGATGAGAATACTGATTGGTGCAGCCACTATGGAAAACAGTATAGTGATTCCTCAAAAAACTAAAAATAGAACTGCAGATGACCCAGCAATTCTTTTGGGAATATATCCAAAGAAGCTTGAAAACACTACTTTCAGAATATATACACCTCTATGTGCATTACAGTATTATTTACAATGGCCAAGATTTGGAAGCAGTTCAAGTGCCCATCAGTAGATAAAAAAGCTATGGTACTTTTACATAATGTAATACTACTTGGCTGTAAAAAAGAATAAAATATTATCTTTTCTGACAGCATAGCTGGACCTGGAGGAGTATTATGATAAGTAAAATAAGCCAGTCAGAGAAAAACAAGTGCCCTATGATTTTTATATGTGGGCTATAATGAACAAAATAACAAACAAAATAGAAACAGATTGATAGATACAGAGAACAGATTGACCGCTGTCAGAGGAAAGGGGGTGAGGGGACTGGGTAAAAAAGATGAAGAGAATAAGCAAAAAAAAAAATATTTTTAAACCTGAAAAACAATAGTATGGTGATTATCAGAGGGAAAGGGGGTAGGAAAGGAAGAAGAAGGTAAAGGGGAGATATAAATGGTGATAGAAGAAGACTTGACTTGGGGTGGTGAACAGATCATACAATATACATATGATGTTTTACAGAATTATACCCCTGAAACCTACGTAATTTTTATTAACCAATATCTCCCCATAAATTTAATTAAATTTTTTTTAAATAAGAATTTCTTTTAAGATAGATGACTGGATATAGATAATAGGACAGCAAATCCCAGAGGGAAGGGGGGAGCGAGTTAAGGGGAGGAGAGCAAAGGGGGTATGAATAGGGACATGGGGGTGGGGGATGAGGGTGTTATATTAGTGGGACACTTGAACCCATTTAAATACAATAAATTAAAATTAATTTAAAATTTTTTATTTTAAAAAAGATAATATTTATTGTAACAATAAATATTATATAAATAGTAATAAAATATTGTTATATAAATACAAAAAAGATAGATTACTGATAAAAAGTCATAAACTCAGAAGTTGCATATAAACAAACAGGATCTTTCTTTAATATCCAAATAGTTGCTGCCAAGTTATGTGTTGAAATATTTCACCTTGTACACAGCTCCATTATAATTTTTATTAATTCTCCCAGTCCATATAAATTTCTTTAAAGGGTAATTACACTATTATTTGTTATAATAAAACAAGTCCTGCCATATATTGATCAAGGGGGATTTAAAAAATTAAAATTAAGATTATATAATTCTAATGTGTAGTAATAGTTTATAAAGATTTCAAATACACATTTATTATATTGGATTTTCAACTACATATAAAGTCATCACTCAGACTATTCTTTGACTATTGAGTAAATACGCATTAGGTATGATTTTAAGCACTCACTATTAACTCAGTCATACAAAACAAACTTATTAACAGTAAGCTCATCCAGTTTATCAAGTGAATCTAGACTAGGTTCTTAGGAACATGCTTAAATGTTATATTTATTCACTAGACCTCACTAGAATCCAAAAGTAATATATTTATTATGCCAGAAAATCTTAATGTATTGTGTCAATGAAATGCTGAAGTGTTATATGATTAATTTAAAAGCCAAGTGTTAGTTGTCATGACATAAAGAGCCATGAATGAATCACTGTAAAGCCAATAGCGGCAGCCACCATCATAGCCGCCTGGCCTATGCAGGTTCGCATTGGATTTGGACAGTCAGTAAAGAAACAATGGAGCCAAAAGCTGATTGGCCATCATCTTTAATCCTCGCTTGCACCCAACGGGCAAGTAAAAACACACACTGGGCTCCAAAACTCACTCATTCAGTGCTCACAAAGCTACTGACTTATCCAAGTTATTTGATGGGAGTGCACCACCCTACATCAAAAAGGGTGGGAACGGCTTAGTCTTAAAACTAAGCTTTAGGCTATAAGAATCCTGCCTGCTCACAGCCTGCCCCCAACACACATTAATATCACCTGAGCAACGGGCTTCCACGTGGGCAGCACCATCTTTAACAAAGTGAGCATAATATATTTTATCTGCCCAATAATCACCAAAATTTTTATAAAGAGTTTTACTACCTTTGGTCTCTAAACTTCCCATACATTGTCTTCTCATACTTCAGGGTTAATCAACCTTTTTATACCTACTGCCCACTTTTGTATCTCTGTTAGTAGTAAAATTTTTTAACCGCCCACCAGTTCCACAGTAATGGTGATTTATAAAGTAGGGAAGTAACTTTACTTTATAAAACTTATAAAGCAGAGTTACAGCAAGTTAAAGCATATAATAATAATTACTTACCAAGTACTTTATATCAGATTTTCGCTGTTTGGCAGAATAAATCTTTATAAAACAACTTACTATAGTTAAATCTATCTTTTTATTTATACTTTGGTGGCTCTGCTACCACCCACCATGAAAGCTGCAACACCCACTAGTGGGCGGTAGGGACCAGGTTGACTACCACTGCTCTAGACCATTGTATTGCATTTATTAAACAATGTTTATTGAGTTTCCAATTATTTCTTACTACATGTATGAAACTGCTCGTCTTCATGGATAAGTTATACACTATAAGACAAAGCCCTGCTCTTAGGAAGCTTATACTCTTGTCAGGGAGATAAGAAATGTTTAAACAAAACTAACCAAAATAGAGGCAGAAAACATAACAGGAACTCCACACAAGAAAGTGGAGGAAAGAGTTAAAAGAACTCGTAAGCATTATAAACAAGTTAAGCTCATGTTTTCGGCCTAAATCACTTGTCTTTGAAAATATAAAATATGGTGTCATTCTAACAGGGCATGCAGACCTACTTGAGGAGAGAAGACAAAGCATGTGTAAGAATGTTGCAGCTCTTCAGTGTTTCCAAAGACTTAAATGTGATCAGGGAGGGCTTCACAGAAGATGTGGAACTTTAGTGAGACCTTGAAGGATGGGTGAAATTTGAATAAGGGGAGAGGTGAAAAGAAGATGTTGGAGGTTACAGAAGGGTTCCCATTAAGGTGTGGAGTAAAGTACATTTGTAAAGCGATAGTAAAATATTGAGTGGATTGGCCTTTTTGTAGAATAAGTTTCCTGGGGAAGTGATATAAGACTAGAAATTTATAATGACCCAGAATGAGCACCTGGCAGGAAGAGGCAGCAGTGTGCAGAGGAAGAAGATACACAATTCCCCTCACAGGGTGGTCTGCGGGTGGTTTTGTTCACAAAGCAGTGTTTTTGTCTGAGATTGTTCCTGAAACATTCTCATTTTATTATTAAGCAACAAAGCCAAATAAACGCTGAAATAATTATCAAAGAAAACAGGGGATAAAGATTGGAGAACTATTTCCATAAACAGCAGGGTATTTCCTGAGGCAAGGAAAAAAAAAGTGAGTTATTTCCTTTATTACTTTTAATACTTTACTAAATGCCTGCTAGTCTTTTGGAGGGTCAAAAATAAACTCTTATCTTCAGTCATTCTTCTTATCTATGAAACTTATCTGATAAGAGCATTTCCAACTATTGAGTTGCAGGGACAATTATCCTTAATAAAATTATATGGTACTTTCTTTGATATCTGATTTTTCTCTCCATTTATTGTCTTTCTTTTGATATTATTACTGGATGCTTTTTAAACACAGGTTGTGCAGATTTGTTATTCTTAAGTATAAAGGAAACCCTCAAATTGAATAAATTTCTCTAGATATTTATTATATAAGAACAAGAGTAAATATATATATTTCATTTCAATTGACTGTAAATAAACAGTAAGTCAATTTTGGCATTTTGGGAAGCAATAATAAAAAAGTAAACTATTCTCTTTCTAATTATGATTTTTAAAAACTTTTCCCATTTCATGGCTATAAATGTAAGTATTTAGAAAGCTTTAATAATAAACGTCTTCTTGAGTTATATGCTTCATGTTAATCAGTTGGTATAGAACTTGAGTTTTCTCTCCTTCAAGAGCCTGTTATGTGTAGATTTGTTCTATTCTAAAATTTGTTTCCTTTTTATTTTTATTCTCCACAGGAAGTATACAAAGTTAAGATAAAGTATGTAGAGAGTTAAAAAAAAATACCTAGTCCTTTACATCATTGTAGTCAGTCAACCAAAGAACTTAAGACATGGTATCTGTCTTCCAGGATTATGTAAATCTTGCTGAGGGAAGAAGACATATGTGCAAGAAATAATGAAGTAATGTTGCAGAGTAGAATGCCAAAATTTACTACTGTTGTACAGGAAATGTTATAGGAATTTAGAGAAGATGGATGGCTAATGAGGGGCACGAGTCACTCTAGACGTTTCTTCATGGAGGTAATAGGGCAAATTTTGCATTTGTAAAATGTGGGATGAGGGGTAGTTTTCAGAGCTAGAGAAACTTGATTCTGACCTGGTTAGGAAAACCTACCTGGGATAGTGAGGTAGTTGGAAAGAGTAGACAAAAATTGGGATCAGATTATAGACAGATTTGAAGTCTGAGTTGAGATGTACTGGGATGGGAGTGACTATTATGAACTAACTATCAAAGGCACATTATGATAATGTCTTAATCTATTCATTCATTCATTGAACAAATAGTCTTTGATTCCTAAGATTCGTTGACTATGCAGTGAAGTGTTAGGTACACCAGATTTGGGAAGAAAGATAAACTAAAGAAAGGGAAACCAAAAGGCTAATACAACTGTTCAGATGTGAGAAAATGAGGACCAGTATTGAAATATAGTAATGAAAACAAAGAGGAAAGGCTGGATTTAGGAGGCTTTTGAATTAATGCTAAAATTTTAACTGATTTGGATTTAGGGAATCAAAAAGAGGAAAGATTAGGAGATTCTTCCAGATTTTCAAACTAGCCTTAATTGGAAAATGCTATTGATAAAAAGAATGGAATTAGGTTAATGGATACAACTTTGGAGGACAGCTATTACTTCATAGTAGTAGTGTCTTATTGCAATTAGAGGTATAAAACTGGAGCTTAAATGAGAGATCAGAGTTGAAAATGTAGACATTAGAGTCATTAATATTGTAAAAGTAAAGCCATTAAATCTAATTTAATAAGACAAATTATTTATTTACTCTCAATGAAGATCATAGAACCATGAAATAAATATTGGAGATGCTCACTCACACCGGTATAGGGGATCATGTAAAGTCAAAGAAAAGACAGAAGGAGCGAAGTAAGTGGAGAAAAATTGGAGAAGCAAAATGTTTCACATGTTGCTATTTTCAATAATAGGTTTTCGTAGACTTTTACTTAACAAATATTACTGACCACCCATTATGAGGTAGGCACTGCTTTGTATGCTAAGATTATAGGATTGAGTATTAATATCTCCAACCCCATGGAGGTTATTTACTGTTGTGGAGAACGCAAGAAAGGTTGAAATACTCTAATGCCTTGTGATACAACACAAAGTTATTTGTATGACTGGTTAGCCAATATGTTATGAAGATTCAAAATATAGGTTCAACCTCCAAATAATATAAAAGATAATTTCAAATGGAATAATTTTTCCCTTAGTTTTATGATTCAGTAATCCCAGTGACAATAAAAAAAAGTCATAAAAAAAAGAGATAAGCTAGAGTATGGAATGAACAGAACTTCAGGTGTATGACTGATGTCATCATCATCATCAGCAGCTATAATACAGTTCTTTACAAGTCTATAAAATGCTTGAGTCCTTGAAAAGGGAGTTGTAGAAGAGGTGGGGCAGGGACGAGGTATTTAAAGCAGATTGTGTTGGGAAATGAAGCTGCTGAATAGATTTTAACTACTACACGTGGCCTTTTTTGAATTGTCAAAAGTGAATATAATAAACAAAGGTAAGCAAGCTTCAGTAAGACAGACAACTCATACTAGAGTCACAATCAAAAGCTCTTTCCTTTACAGTTTGCCTTTGCAAGAATAGAGTTGTTTATCGTGAAAAACACCTTTACCTTAAATATCAGGATCCTGCTTGTAGTAATTAGACACATGCACACACCCACAGGCATAATTATACAGTTCTTCCTTTGGTAACTGCTCTCATTACTTGTACCTCTTTCCAAGGATTATATGAACCCTAGATAAATGCTTGTTTGTTTCCCAGGAAACTTTGATACATAAAATGATATAACTAAATGCGCTGTTGTATTTATACAAACCTAGATGGTCTTATCCCAGTGGTTTTCAACCTTTTTACACTTAAGAATAGGTGAAAATAGAATTATTTCTGGGATGGCTTATGCAGAAATAAAAACCATTATTAGTATTTTATGCATTATCTTTTCATTATAATGTTATAAAATAAAAATTTTTTAAAGTAACCAAACAGTAAAAAACTATATATTTTTAATAAAACACAACTGAAATTTCTAGAGAGCAATATTTAATTCAAGTAAAGCTAGTGCAAAATCTGCTGTTGCTTTTTTGCAAAAACACTGAGGTTGTAATTTTGAGAGCCAAAGCATTGCATTGACATCCATTTGGTTTCTTTGTTTTTTACTAGTGATGAGGCTGAAAATGACTTCTCACACAATTAGGTAGTAGAAAATTTCTGGTGGACTAGCTCTAGTGGTTGAAAAACACTGGTATTCAGCTGGTTCACACCGGTTCGGCAGAACAGATACCTAATTTAATTTTTTTTGTGTGTGTATTTTTCTGAAGCTGGAAACGGGGAGAGACAGTCAGACAGACTCCCGCATGCGCCCAACTGGGATCCACCTGGCACGCTCACCAGGGGCAACACTCTGCCCACCAGGAGGCGACGCTCTGCCCCTCCCAGGCATCGCTCTGCCGCGACCAGAGCCACTCTAGCACTTGGGGCAGAGGCCAAGGAGCCATCCCCAGCGCCCGGGCCATCTTTGCTCCAATGGAGCCTTGGCTGCAGGAGGGGAAGAGAGAGACAGAGAGGAAGGGGGGGTGGAGAAGCAAATGGGTGCTTCTCCTATGTGCCCTGGCCGGGAATCGAACCCAGGTCCCCCACACGCCAGGCCGATGCTCTACCACTGAGCCAACTGGCCAGGGCCCAGATACCTAATTTTTGTTGAGTTTGGTGAACTGGTTGTTAGAATGGCACTTGTAATCAGGGTTCTCTCTCAATATGGAAATCACAAATTTACATTCCTTACTCTTTTTTAATGTTCATCTGTGTAACAGTGTATTCTAAGCACCAGTAGTAAAGTTTAATTCTGTCCATAGGTGAAAAAAATTGCATGTTAGGAGGCCAATCAAGAAGCAATATGGAAATATCCTAAATAACAGTTTTATTGTTTCTGTCATGTATTATTTAATATTTTTATTAATATTTTAAAACTCTTATAACATAATCTAGTTTTGTATACTTGTTTTATTGTTATTATTTAAGTATTAAATGCACAAAATAATAAACTACCTTTCAGTATATTGTTTTTTAATACTTAAGTTGGTCATTAGGGCAGAGGATTGGTTGTTAAATTATTTGAATCCCACCACTGGGTATATCCTACCACTCATATATGCTATATGGTGTGGCTTATTGCTCTCTGGCTATCACCAAGGAGCATGTTACTGTCCTGAGCCCTGGAGGCAATTGTAACACAATGGTAAGAACTTGTGTATCTAAACATAGAAACAATAAAAATATGGTATAAAAGGTTTAAAAAATGGTACACTTGTATAGGACGATTATCATGAATGAAGCTTGTAGAACTGAAAGTTGCCCTGGTGAGTCAGTGAATGAGTGGTGAGAGAATGGTAAGGCATAGGGAATTATTGAACACTACTGTGGATTTTATAAACACTGTACACTTAGGCTACACTAAATCTACAAAACAGCATAAGATTAAGTCATGCACAAGAAAGAAGTATGCAATTAAGAAATGTGGTAAACATGAGATATATGAGGCCACTGCAGGCTTAACACGGCACACTTTTACAGCAAACTTTTTGTAAGTAGAAAGAGTACACTTTAAAGTGATAAACTGTGTAGTATAGTAAATACATAAAGCAGTAACATAGTTGTTCATTATTACTATCAAGTATTATGTACTGTACCTGATTGTATGTGCTATATTTTTATACTTCTGGCAGCACCATAGGTTGTTTATACCAGCATCACCACAGACACGTGAGTAATGTGTTGAGCTATGAGGTTATGACAGCTGTAATGGCACTAGGCAATAGGAATTCTTCAGCATCCTTTTAATCCTATGGGACCACCATCACATGTATAGTCTGTTGTTGTTGACTGAAATGTCATGTAACACATGACTGTATACTATTATTCAGCAAATATTAATCAAGCCCTAACTATATAAGGCTTGGAGAAAGAAAAAGAAAACTAACCAAACAAGCCTTGGGAAGTGCCAAACGATAATGAGGACAATAAAATCTATGGGAACAGAGAATAATGAGATAACCAAATCTGAAAATTAAACACTTTTCTGAATCTTAGTCAATTGGTATGTGTTGTGTAAGATAAAATGATTCTTTTAGAAATACCAGTTAATGCTGAACAAGTGATTTTGTCTTCAGCATCTAAACCAGTGGTAGTCAACCTAGTCCATACCACCCACTAGTGGGTATTCCAGCTTTCATGGTGGGCAGTAGCGGAGCAACCAAAGTATAAATAAAAAGATAGATTTAACTATAGTAAGTTGTTCTATAAAGATTTATTCTGCCAAACTTAGTGAAAATCCAACATAAAGTACTTGGTAAGTAATTATTATTATATGCTTTAACTTGCTGTAACTCTGCTTTATAAATTTTATAAAGTAAAGTTACTTCCCTACTTTATAAATCACCATTACTGTGGAACTGGTGAGCGGTTAGAAAGTTTTACTACTAACAGAGATACAAAAGTGGATGGTAGGTATAAAAAGGTTGACTACCCCTGGTCTAGAGAGCTAAAGGACCTGCAATCAAATTATGGCTTTGTCATGTACTAGAAGTAGCAGTATGACACTGGGTTGGTTGTTCATCCTTCACCAGCCTCAGTTGCTGCATCTGTAAAATGTGAGCATCATCAGCTGTTTCCAGTATTGTTTTTTGTATTGTCATAGTCGTGGTGCTCTTAGTAGTCTCCTTCCATCCATAACTGAAAGAACAGCCATGTCTGTGGCAAGAAACAATTATTTGTTTAAGAAATCTTAACTGTCCCACTAAACTCTCTGAAGAAAATTTACTGACTCTTATCACTAGTTTTTTGAAGTTTGTCTTCCAAACTCATAAAAGTATGGGAAGGCAATAAAAACAAAACAAAAAAAAAAAGGAAACATTTATAATATGCATGTTCAGTCTTAAAGAACCAAACTAATGATACTACATAAGTCTTTATTGTCAAATATCACTTTGTAATCCTTGATGGGTATCTAACCTCAGTTATGAACAATTTGCTGGGTTCTGGAGATGATTTTACGGTTCACTGCAGTCCTGGTTCAAGTCTTTCACCCATGACATACATTTCAGTGGAAAAGTTCAAAACCACCTTGAGTCATTTCAAATATAACAACATTTGCTAGCTTTGTGCTGGAGAAGTCTTTTCTGTAGCGTGGAGGTATACTATAAAGGGATCTGAACGGCCAAGTGGCAGTCTTCTGGGGATGCTGAAATTCGCATGCCTGAGTGACTTTTTGATTTGCACATGCCAAAACAATTAAAGAATCAAGAATGGTTAAAAATTGTCTTTTTTTTTTCTTTCTAAGTCACTGCACACAATTCCTATGCATAATTTGTTTCTCTGTTATGCAGACTTTAACATCTTGTTTACCACTGCTCAAAGGTAGTTTCTATTAAGAAAAGTTTCTATTTTTATAAATTGATTAAGAGTGAGATTTCAAAATATGAAGAGTATAATTAAGTCAGTGAAAGAGAAATAGCCAATCAACTACAAGTATGTGCAAATATTTCTTATGCCCAGGAAGTAAACTTACTCTAGATCTCTTCTTCTGAACATGACTATAATTTATTGAACAAACATTATATTCTAGGCATTGTGCAAAAAGCATTGGGAGTATATCAATTGTCTTTCTCTAGAATACTATAGGTTATCTTTTATATTTATAGACTAGCAAATCAAAGAGACAAAACATTGCTATTCCAGAAGATTGATCTGAGCATGAGTTTAAAATCAACCTCTTAACAATTTGATATGGTCAAATTAACTTCCTGATAATGGTTTTAAAGGTATTCTATAAGAGCACCTCTCCAACATCATTATCTAACTCTTCCCATTTTTAAGACATCAAATATAGTATCTTAGCTAAAGTCAGTTAGCTATAGTTCCTATGCCATAAATACATACTTGATTTTGCCCTTTTAAACTTCTATTTCACTGTTTTTTGCCACCCTAATCCTCCTTGAAAAATGTTCTTTCTGCTGTCTCTTCTAAATCAAAACTGCTTTTCACAAATGCAAGCAATAAATTCATTTCTCCTAGGAAATCCATTTACACATAAGTTGAATCACAATGTTTGCCCAAATAAAGTACATTTCAATCAATCATATATAATATCTAGATTATTCTAAAATATAAATGTAAATATTCATCTACTATGCACCTTGCACAAAGCAGTTGTATAATATCTGATGAATGCATAAAATTTTATTTAGCTTCTCATCACTCTACATGAAGAGTCTTTCCAAAATAATATAATTCTCTATCAACGTACCTTTTGACATAACCACCAGTTTTCTTATAACGAGAAACCAATTATAAAGTTATAAAGACCATTAGTGACACTAGAAAAATTGCGGGGGGTTTAGAGAAAGAGAAAAGTAAAGATTTAGTAATTCAATAGACTGAGCAACTTCAAAGAGGCCTTTGATTTTTAGAAGTGAGTCCTGGGGAATATAGACAAAGTCTAATAGAACAGACACTTAGCAAAGCTAGCCTCAGTTTTCTAAAAAAAAAACACACACACCCACAAAAAAGTGACTGGTCAAATCATAAAATAGTGTCTTCGTCTAGGAATTTCAGTAATGGATAGATATATCCATGAAATTTCCACAGAGAAGAATAGATTGCCAAGTTAGTCATCTAATGAACATGGGTTTAGCACAGTTCTAAGGAAGCATCCCAGAGGTCTCCTTGACCAGCAATGATGGAGACTAGCAGAAACTTCTCAGATTATGCAAGAATCCTGGGATTGACCTGGAACAGAACCATGGGGAAGCTGGAACAGAAGCTGTTAGTTCTTTTGCCAACATTTACCTCAGCATTAAACTGCCAAATAAAATGTGCCAGAAAATTTTTAAGAGAATTACCCTTAGTTGCACAGCAGAGGGTTGAGCAAGAATTAAAATGCACATTTATATGACACCCTCTCCTGAGCTCAGCATGTTGAATTTTGCCTAATGTCAGACAGTAGGAAATACCATTCCACCAGCTCTGTGTCAGAATCAACCCCTGAATAAGACTTTAAGTCAGACCACAAAAATTAAGTCAGGCCATTTCTCACAAAGGCATAGCAATGCTGAGAAACAAATGTTAAAAGGGAAAATAGCAATTTGCAGGACCTAAATTCAAATATCGTAAGAGTATAAATATTTATCTTAACCTATTGAACTTTGTGTTCCTTTAAACTGAATGCCTTGTTAAAAGCATTGTAAAGTATCATTACTTGGTTATGGGCCCCCAAATATAGTTTTCTATATAAATGCATTTCAATATGAGGTCACTTGGGATAATGGCTCAGAACTGGGTGCTTAAGGGATTTCAGCAGAGATGCCTTCCTTATTGCATTGCAATAAAAATTAACAAGTTAATCAAATGCCATGAAATTTCCCTGATAATCTATGCAGTCAGCACTGCATTGGTGAGTAGCTGTTTAAATTTACAACTTCAAAGCATGAGAAGTTTGCTGACAGGTCCAGCACAGAACATAGTAGGAAAACACCCTTGAAAGCAATTTTTTCAAAATGTTCTCAAGATCCTCTTTCCCACCTATGCACACAGCCCCAGGAACTGCCAGCTCTTCAGTAATAACACACAATATATTAGCTTCAAACACTGAACAAATTAGACAGGAGCCATCTTAGGATTTAACTACATTTATCTGTCTACTGTGTGACTCTCAACACGTGCCTCCTTGTGGCCACTTACTCAGCTCTCCCTTTTAAGCATGACTGCCTCTTAGAGTGGAGGCAGTAAATTAGTTTGCTTAGGTTTAAGAATTTCCCCAAGCAGCTTCATTGTTGACCTTAACCAGTACTATGCAATTCAGCCTTTAATTGTGAAGCAGACCAGAAAGAAAGCAGTGTGTCCTTGGCAGTCTAATTATACTGTTATTTCAACATATTTTGATCTTTTTTCATATTTTGTTTTTATCTTTAACTCTTATTAAACCTAACAATGTAACACCATATCTGATTTTTAAAATTATATATATACATCAAGAAAGGAGAGTTGAGGAGGGAAGTCAGACATATAAAAGTGCAATATCTCTAGTCAGAGCCAAATTCCTAAAGGGTTAGCCCATTAAATAGCCAAGCAAAATAAGACACAATCGGTGCTAACTTCATTTTCAAAAGTTCCCACGTGTAGGTTTATAGGTGCCTAGAGGGATGAGTTACCCTCAATTGTGTCTTGTTTAATTTGGCCATTTTAAGGGCTAACCCTTTTCTAACTTGGCTCTCATTATAGATATCACACCTCTACATGTCTGAATTTGATTCTTAACCTGGTTTTTTTCAGTGCACATTAAATGTTTCTGATTTGGTATCACTCTAAAAGAATTTGTAAGCGGTTTCTTTGCACTTATGTCTGGACAGATTGGGGTCAGGTGTGATTGGTGGGTTTCCACTATTAAATTATTTCACATTCCCTCAGCCCCCACCTAATGACTACAACCTTAGAGTTCATCTTCTGTGTGGGAGGCCAAAATATTCTGAGATCAGGCACTGGAGAAATTAGTTCCATGCATTGCAATTAAACAAAACAAAAATATGTTGTTATTATTGTTTTTAATAAATACATTACTTTTGCCAAGAGCTTCTTATTTACATTTTTACTTGAAAATATAGTTATTTTCTAATCTCATAAGTAGAATGCAGAAATTAAGTTCTTGTTTCTATCAGTTTCTTCATTTATTAGATGGAGAGACTACGATTTATCAAAGAATTACCTAATTAATGATTTAATGGGAAGAAACTCAATCTAAATAAACACTCAACTACCTCAAGGAAATTTTTTTTTTTTTTTTTGCATTTTTTCTGAAGCTGGAAACAGGGAGAGACAGTCAGACAGACTCCCGCATGCGCCCGACCGGGATCCACCCGGCACGCCCACCATGAGGCGACGCTCTGCCCACCATGGGGCGACGCTCTGCCCACCAGGGGGCGATGCTCTGCCCATCCTGGGCGTCGCCATGTTGCGACCAGAGCCACTCTAGCACCTGAGGCAGAGGCCACAGAGCCATCCCCAGCGCCCGGGCCATCCCTGCTCCAATGGAGCCTTGGCTGCGGGAGGGGAAGAGAGAGACAGAGAGGAAGGCGCAGCGGAGGAGTGGAGAAGCAAATGGGCACTTCTCCTGTGTGCCCTGGCCGGGAATCGAACCCGGGTCCTCCGCACGCTAGGCCGACGCTCTACCGCTGAGCCAACCGGCCAGGGCCCTCAAGGAAATTTTGTATTGGTTTCTTCTCTGCCCACCCCCCAAAAAGAATTAAATTTAGCTTATAATGATACATAGAACACAAGATGACCTAAATTAAAATAAATGAGAAAGAAGAAAATCTGTATAAAGATTAATGAGATGGAGTAAGGAAGGAGTTGATGGACCACGAATCTTAGAGTCAGAAAATAGCATTGGAATCTGACTTACTAGCTTTATAACCATGGCAAGTCATTTAACCTCACTGAGCCTCAATTATCTTATGTATAAAATATATATTATAATAATTTCTATATCACAGAGTTTTTGAGAGTCTCACATGAGACTATAAGTATGAAAACAGCCTATACAGTATAAATCCCAATAAGATATTTCACCAATATTATAAAAGAATTATAGAAAGATTAAGTGCTAAATTATGGTGTAACTATTGTACAAGTTTATGGGAAAAGGCTATTAGTATGAATTGGTGAAGATTAGAAAGTGGTTTTTGCAACAGGTGCAACTTGAGAAAGTACGAGGGAAGAAGAAAGTCTGAATGAGAGGAGTAGGAAAGGAATCGAGGGAGAGGGGACTGGAAGCAGCAGATGCAAAAGCATAAAGGTAAAAATCATTGGGCATGGGGAAGGGGGTAGTGAGAAAACTGGAGAGGGGGGTACCCACCCAGGAGAAACAGAAATGAGACTGAGGATGTTAGATTCAGGGAGTACTGACATGCTGGGGCTGCCAAGAGTGTACAAGGTCCCTGTGACACTGAGAACAAAGAGTTCAGCAACATCCTGCATTGAGTCAGAGACCCTTATCAGAAGTTTATGTTTGAAATTTTCCACTGAGTAATACCCCCCCCCCGTAACTGCGCACGACCTCCCTAGCCAATGACTAACAGCCACATCAGCTTCTGTATGATGCTTGCTCATCCTAGACAGCCACCCTATAAAAAGGAGCCATTTTAGAAGCTCGGAGCTGCAGTCCCTGTGCAGGTTTGGGGGGGCTGCAGTCCCTTGACAGGTTTGGGGGGCTGCAGTCCCTGCACAGTTTGTTGGCTGCGCAGGTTTGGGGGGCTGCAGTGCTCCAGTCTCTTCGGAGGTGTGGGTTGCCTGCAGTCCCTGCGCAGGTTTGGGGGGCTGCAGTGCTCCCTTGCATGGGTTGCCTGCAGTCCCTGTGCAGGTCTGCAATAAAACTTATAAAATTCACTTTGTGTCTGCTGCGGCCTATCTCGCCAGGATGTAACAAGGACACTAAGGAGCTCATTATAGACTGACTTCTGTGTCTTCCCAAAAATTATATGTTGAATCTCCAACTTCCAATGTGGTGATATTTGAAAATGGAGTCTTTGGGAGGTAACAGGGGTTAAATGAGGTAATAAAGGTGGAGCCCTCATCTGATAAGATGAGTGCTTTTATAAGAAGTGACCTTGGAGCTTTCTGTTTCCCTACAAAGAGATCATGTGAACACTCGGAGAGATAGTGCCACCTGCAAGCCAAGAAGAGGCCTCAGATAAATCCTACCATGTTGGCACCTTGATCTTAGACTTCCCAGCTTCCTGAACTATGAGGAATAAATTTCTATTGTTTAATGTCTAGCCTATGGCATTGTGTTATGGCAGCCCAGGCTGACTAAAACAAGTTTCACATACGGAAAGCCTCAAAATCAAACGGAAGGCTTAGGCTAAAGTTCTTGAGGGGAGTGACCAAACAAAAGGGGAATCTTTGGAATATTACCTCGGTAATGGTATGCAGGGTAAACTGGAAAGGATGCAGCTGAAAACAGAGATAAACCTAGGAAACTGTTTCTACAATCCATGTGTAGTATGATGAAAATAATGACTGGAAACAGCAATGAGAGAAGACTCTAATGAGCATTTTCTAAGGTTTTTACAACAGTATCAAGTGATTGGGAATAAAGAAAGGAGAATAGTCTGCCTGAATCCTGAATCTGGCTCTTGTCTTTTTATTATTTTTTTAATTGGATGGGAAACTTGGACTAAGCAGGTTGAATTGATCAAAGTAAGAAATTCAAGCAATATTTTTATAATCATCTTCTTCATGATTAATACAAAGCACTGAGTTTTTACTCATGAGTTGGCTTATCAAAGATTAGGAAAACAGAAGAACTATATTATTTGGCTTAATTTCAAGTCCTATCTCTAACTTCAAAGTTTCCAACAGAGTTGCTGTTATATACCCTTGTTTCTACATCTAGCAAAATAGAAATATGCAAATACACCCTTCTTTATCTCATAAGATCATTTGTAAATGAGTGAGACAGCATTTGTAATTGGAGCTCTGCAAAAATATTGCCACACAAACAAAAATTAGGACGCTGAGACACACAACCATTATTACAAATATTTAAGGTAAGTCAAACCTAAAAAATTAAATGTTTTCAATCAGAAACTTCAAGAATCATCACTCAGAATTTTATTATTGAGCTATATATTAGTCAAAGAATAAACTTTACATTTAGATACTTAAACCTTAAAAGTTCCCTGCTTACTTAAATCATTTTAATAGATCTTACCTTCTTTCTTTCTGAGAGTCTGTGTTTTTGTTACAGTTATTCAAAATACACCTGAGATGTAAGCAGAATAAAGTATATTCATCAGAGCAATTTAGAGATATTTTTATTACTAAAATATTGTTTGATGAACCATTTAATTTATATATGTATATATATGCACATACATATACATGTGCTATATACAAACATACAAATAGATACAGATATTAATATAGATATATAAAATCTAACTCAGTACCTCTGAACTAGAAATCATTTTACAGGTTATCTAGTGTAATGCTTTTATTTAATAGGTGAAATCTTGAGACCCTGGTTTGTATATTCACATTTCATCTAGAACTGAAGCAAGAGAGTTAAAGTAATTTATCAAGATCATCTCTCAGGCAAATGGCAAAGCTCAGACTAAACATGTGTCTGGAATTCAGGACCTATTTTTCCTAAGGCCCAAACTCATAATTTATTTATTATGTCATACTGCTTGTCTGTCTTCTGCACAGCCTACAATCTTAAAGGCAACATTAGGATCCCAAAGCCATCTCAGAAGAATGTAGGCCTATGAAAATCCAAGAAACTTAAGGTCAATCAGCTCCCCAAAAGGGCCTGTTGATCTGGAGAAGATTCAAACCCATCCCTAAACCAGGTCTTGTCAGATCAGATTTATCATACAGTGACTGAGCTGAGCTCAAAATCAGACGAGCAACTGAAGTCCCTAACAAATACTTAACTCCTGTGTTTTCCTACTTACCCATTTCTCTGGCTTCTCTCATAAGGCTTAAGTTGGGAGCTAAGAAAAGCTTGTTTCCTCAGTCCTCTGAACTGTGCTGCGAGTCCCCTCCCAAGTGCCCAGTGCTTTCTTGCAATAGACAAGTTCAGGTCTATTCTTGGCACCTCCTACCTCATTCAGATTCAGAATCTTAGTTTCCCACATATCCCAAGTGTGACAACCTAATTGTTACAAAGACAGGATTTTCCAAACTGTGTTTCTCTGAACACACAAATAAACAGCTTTTCAAGTTCAAATAAGTTTTGAAGACTGTTGATTATATTCTCTTTCTGAAAATTCATTCTACACATTTTCCTTTGGGAAATTCATCATTAAAAAAAGGGGGACGATAAAGAGATAGAAGAGGAGGAGAAGGAGGAAGAAGAGGATTTGTTTCTGATTAACCCAGATTATTTTAACATAGACCCCTTAATTTACATATATTCCTTAAAAATAATATTTTGTAAAATGCGTTGAGGAAAATTTGCATTAAGGTCTTTATGCCTGTAATGTGCTGCTCATCCCTGCTAATGTTTTATAATTTAACTTGAACTTTCTAAAAACATACTTTAACCCAAGGGAACAATTCCTGGAGGGAGAATCTTAGGCAATTGACAGTTGCTTGAGGCAGTATGGAGTGGCAGAGCTTTTCCAACTCCAGGACATGTCATCAGAAAATGCAGCCAGCCCAGCCCAGCTCCCCACAGCTCCTCTCTGCCTAGTCCCCTTGTGGACACATCCCTACCGGGGATTCAGTAGTCACAGTGGCAGAGCTTTTTCTTAATCCCATCTTTCTACATAAAAACATAGGGATATAAAATCCCTAAGGAGAAAGTTGAAACAATATGGTTTATCATACAGTTTTCTTTCTGCAGTGTTTATCGAGAAAGACAGTATCACATGGATTCCTTTTGAATCACGTTTTGACTTTGTAATTCTATTTACTCATGGTTTTGTGACGTCAAGGTGTTGTGAGAGCTTAAACTTCTCTTTCTGATCCACATAATTGTGTTTGAAGAGATCTGTGAAAACAGTTCCTACCATGTGGATTATCTATGTTGTCTATGCTCTGGGTAATGGCTCCCACAGCTCCCTGCCAACTCAGCCCAGCAGGCAGCCTTCTTTCACCATCAGAGACTGTTGGGCAGATAAAATATATTATGCTCACTTTGTTAAAGATGGCGCTGCCTAAGTGGAAGCCCGTCACCCAGGTGATATTAATGTGTGTTGGGGGCGGGCTGTGGGCAGGCAGGATCCTTGTAGCTTGGGGCTTGGTTTTAGGCCTAGGCCTTTCCAACCCTCTTTGATGTGGAGTGGTGCAATACTATCATGCCTCAGATAAGTGACTTTGTATTACAGACTTCCCTATTTTGTATATTGAATTAAAGGTTTTGATTTCTGCACTATAAAGTAGGGCAGACGGGGAGCTCTCTCTCTCTCTCTTTCTCTCTCTCTCTCTCTTTCTCTCTCTCTCTCTCTCTGTTCCAGAGATTAGCATTAGAGAGGAGAGCAGACAAAGGCCACGTGGAGGTGGCCAGGAGAAGCAGCCAAGATGGTGGAGTGCTGAGTGCGAAGCCAGTTTGTGCAGAGTTTGTGCAGAGAAGAGATGGGGAACAGAGGTGAATAAGTCTGGTGAGGTTAGAAACTTTTGATTGTAGGAAACTCGAATAAGTCAGTAGCTTTGTGAGCACTGAATGAGTGGGTTTTGGAGCCCAGTGTGTGTTTTTACTTGCCTGCTGGGTGCAAGCTAGGATTAAAGATGATGGCCCACCAGTTCTTGGCTCTCTTGTTTCATTACCAACTATCCGAATCTAATGCGAACCTGCACAGTCCAGGTGGCTATGATGGTGGCCATGGATACTGGCTTTACAGAGACCCCTCTGTAACTCACCCAAACTGAGCCCAGTAAAGCCTGGTCAACACAGCTCAGGAAGACCTGTTTCCTTTTATGTATGTTCAACCACTTCTTTGGAAATGATATTGCTTCAAATGTCTTCTTTATAATCAATGCTGATTAACAAAGCCTACACTACCCTGGACTTGTGTTTCTCCTCCTCAGATATTTATTGTATTATACCATCTTAGTCCATCAGTTACTTCATCTACTAATGCATCGACTTCTGCAGCTTCAGCACTAGATGAGCTGGAGAATAAACAGAGATAAAATTCTTTCTCAGGTCTTCTTATTTACAACATCAGTGGGAGAGGAGACTGACAATAGTTTGTTGAAGCTTCAGACCAGTTTGTGAAATAGTCTATTTGCATCCTTCTTAGTCACTTGATGTTCATTCATTCCTTCACTAAAAAAGAGAGAGAGAGAGTTTGATTTGCTTATAATGAGAGCGTACAAAAAAGCACAGCCCATAGTTACTTCCCACATGGACTTTTGACGTATATAGTTGGGCACACTACCTTATCACAAAGAAAATGTTAATAATGACACAGTTGCAAAACAACCATGCAAGCAAGCAAACCATGTCTCAGGATAATATTTTATTATATAAATTTACTTTTTTTAAAAAAGTATTATATAGCTCCTAGTATGTGTCAGGCAATTTGCTTGGGACAGAGATGGATAAATAAAAGAAGAGTCTCTGAAGATGGAAGGAGAAAGAGTAAAAAAAAAACTAGCCAGCACGTGCAGAAGAGCCAGACAAATGCTATGAAAGAAATATTTTGGGAGGGCTGCAGGAAAACAGAAATCAGCCAAGTAGAGTCTAGTAAACAAGAAACTCTGAGGTAAGCTCTGAAAACAAGGAGTTTGCCATGGGAATAAAAGAGAGAAAAGCATTTAAAGCAGAGAGAATAGGAGGAAAGAAGGGGGAGCTCAGAAGAGAGAGAAAAAATGCTGAGTCCAAGGAACTGGGTTCACTGGCCCAGTATTTGCCATACACAAAGGAGTCAGCAACACAACCGCAAAGCAGAAGACAGCAGCCCAACTGTGGAGGGTCTGAGGGGCCTACAAAGAAATATGGACTTAATCCTTAGGGTAATTAAGAACCATAGTAGTGTTTCAGACAAAAAAAAATTGTATTATTTAATTTGAATATTACACAAATGACTGCAGCAGCAATAGAGAAGGAATTTGGGTAAGAGTCAGAGTGGAAACAGAGGTAGCCGGAGCCAGGCTGGAGGAGATAAGAATGTATAGAAAGTGCCAAACTTCTAGATTCAAAAAATAAAATGATGGTTCCAGTCACTAAAAGGGATTATATTTGAAGAGGATTACGTTTAGTGACTGAGCTTGGACTGAAAGCCTTTAGATTTCCTCTAAGATATGCAAGCAGAGGAGCCCAGTAGGACATCAGGACTATGAGTACAGGCTGAAGATACAATTGAGTATTTTCTGGATGTGGGTGCCAGTGGAAGCCATGGAAATGCTGAGTTAGACAAATTGTGTCAGATCATATTCAAAGGAGATTATCCAGAAGGTGGGGGAGGGGCATGCAAAAAGATGCAGGAGAAACTTTAGGTGCTGACATCCACTAGGCAGGGAGCAAAAAGTAAATACAGGCCCTGGCCGGTTGGCTCAGTGGTAGAGCGTCGGCCTAGCGTGCGGAGGACCCGGGTTCGATTCCCGGCCAGGGCACACAGGAGAAGCGCCCATTTGCTTCTCCACCCCTCTGCCGCGCTTTCCTCTCTGTCTCTCTCTTCCCCTCCCGCAGCCAAGGCTCCATTGGAGCAAAGATGGCCCGGGCGCTGGGGATGGCTCTGTGGCCTCTGCCCCAGGCGCTAGAGTGGCTCTGGTCGCAACATGGCGACGCCCAGGATGGGCAGAGCATCACCCCCTGGTGGGCAGAGCGTCGCCCCCTGGTGGGCAGAGTGTCGCCCCTGGTGGGCGTGCCGGGTGGATCCCGGTTGGGCGCATGCGGGAGTCTGTCTGACCGTCTCTCCCTGTTTCCAGCTTCAGAAAAATGAAAAAAAAAAAGTAAATACAAAGCAGTTGAGAAGCAGCCAAAAACAGAGCTAGAGAACCAAGTAAGAACAGGATTACAGAAGTGACCCCCTCACACTGCCGGCCTAAGTGAAAGGGGGAACTCCTCACACACACTAGAACTGTGACCTCTAGTTTTCCTGGGGAACAAGATCCAAGATCCAGTTCTGCCATTTTGTGTCTTAAATATATAGTATAGATCCTTTATTCTGGTTTTTTTGTTGTTTGTTTTTTCTTTTTTGCTGGCTGGGTCACAAACCAATATGAAAGCAATCTGATTCATTATTCTTATCTATTTGCAAAACGAAAAAACACTTCTGTCATCTTTCTGGCCCATTTAATTGTCACTTTTTTACAGATGAGAAAAAGGCTGTGAGAGGTTGAGATTTGGCTACTCACACAAGTAATGAGAGCATCAGGATCAAACTCTTATCTGGCTTCAAATCTAGTCATTTCCACTATATCCCACTGGTTCTGATGACATTCTCCATTTGTACTCCTTTGTCCTTTTAAATTCTTTCTTCCAAATAAATATAAATTAAAATTAGAGGATGTTTTCAAAATTTGACCTTGCAGCCTTTACGGAAATGAGCATCATTGTACATTCTGAGAAACAACTTATTTTAAAAAAAAAAAGTAATAATTTTTATTTTATTTTTTTGTATTTTTCCGAAGCTGGAAACAGGGAGGCAGTCAGACAGACTCCCGCCTGCACCCGACCGGGATCCACCCGGCATGCCCACCAGGGGGCAATGCTCTGCCCATCTTGGGGTGTTGCTCTGCCGCAATCAGAGCCATTCTAGTGCCTGAGGCAGAGGCCATGGAGCCATCCTCAGTACCCGGGCCAACTTTGCTCCAATGGAGCCTTGGCTGCGGGAGGGGAAGAGAGAGACAGAGAGGAAGGAGAGGGGAGGGGGTGGAGAAGCAGATGGGTGCTTCTCCTGTGTGCCCTGGCCAGGAATCGAACCCGGGACTCCTGCACGCCAGGCCAACACTCTACCACCAAGCCAGGGCCAAAAGTAATGATTTTAAGTGTTCTTACTGTGTGAATGCTCAGTGTTTCTATCCTATTTCCCCTTCTGTTATTAGGAGAAGACAAAATAAAATAAAATAAATGAGTAAATGAAAACACCACCAAATTTCAGTCAGGAAGTAACAGCCGTAAGAATACCATTGATTATATTTTGACTTGAAAGTAGCCTGGGAGTGTGAGGGAACCAATCTAGGTCTGTGATGGCGAACCTATGACACGAGTGTCAGCACTGACACGTGTAGCCATTTTTGATGACACGTGGCCGCATGCGGCCGCATACCAGAGAAGTGTGAGGCCACATGCCCAGAAGGACGTTTCATCCTCGGCTCCTGCATGGCCAGGTGCAGTAGCCAAGGATAAAACATTTGCTGTAGTGTAGACATTCTGTGCCAGATGTCTGTAGACCAAAACAACAGAACTCCGGCACAGAGCGTCTAGTTCTGGGACTTCCGGTTGGGCCGTTAGGGGATCTTTGACCTCACTTCCCACCAACGGAGCAGGGAGCAGCAGAATGCCACAGGGGGACGCATCTCTGGGGGCCCTGTGATCGCCGTTACCAGCAACCACATAACCACAGCAATCATCATCCAATCTACTGTTCTGGGGTGTTGTGGATTTCTAATTGACCATCATTACTGAGATAAGTGAGGGGGAGGCTGGGAGAGGCGAGGGCCTGTGCTATGGGTGCCGTTTCCCGCCATTAGAAATAGCAGCAGCCATCTTAATTTACATAAGATGCAACTTGCAGAATTTCAAGACAGCATCTGGGCCCAGGTGTTTGTCAACTTGAGGTCAAAGCTTGAGAATCTGGAAAGGTGCCACTTGGAGAATCAAGAGGAGTGCCACTATGAACAGGAAATTTGGAGTGCCTAGAACCGATTACCGGACACTTTTAGCACCCTGAAAAATATAGCAATGGCTTTACTCACAATTTTTCCTGCTACGTACTTTTGTGAGACCTTATTCTCAGCGTTAAATAATATCAAAACCAACAAAAGAACCAGATTGACAGATGAAGTTAGTAGCGCTTGCTTGGGCTTGAAGTGTACAAAATACCAACCTTCAATTGAAGATTTAGCCAATGAAATTCAGCAACAAAAAAGTCACTAATAGGCAGGTTAGTTAAAGAATTCCCCCTCCCCCTCACTTATCTTAGTTCACGGCACCCCACACAAGTTAAATAATATCAAGACCAACAAAAGAAACCGACTGACAGATGAACAAAGAAGTCACTAAGCAAGTAAGTTAAATAATTAGTATTTGGTTTATTAAATACAGTTATATATTACAATTATACATTTTTGTTATTTAAACTATAAATATCACAAAATTATGGGGTTTTTTCTCAAAGTGACACACCACCCGAGTTATGCTTGGTATTTTGATGAATTTTGACACACTAAGCTCCAAAGATTGTCCATCACTGATCTAGGTGAAGATATATAGATGCTCTGCAAATACTATGCAAATAGCATTTTATGACAATGTAACATATCCAGGAATAAGCCGCAGAAAAACCATAAACAGTAATTGATCTAAATTGTTGTGGGGCCAGGACCACTGGAATTATTAGTAAAATGTACTGTGTAAATGGGATGCTGTGTATGTCGGATTAAGGAAGCATTTTTGTTTAATCGAGAAGAACAACTTTTTCAAAAAGGTTTCAGAATGTGTCCCCAGTGATTGAAATTATTATGCTGTTATGAGGAAAGAAATTGGGTCAAAACTCATTATCAAGTGGCATTTCCACAAGTAGCAAGGGAATACGTTGTTTCCTATCAGACATTCCATCCAGAGTCTGGGCAGGTCTTTTTCCTGAAACGAAGCCTACAGAACTACTTCATTTCCTAAGCTTTTCCCAGCATTTGTAAGTATCCAAGTTTCAACAGTGATCCTAAGCAGTAGACAAAGCACTTCAATTCCCTGTGCTGCACAACTTTATTTTTTTTTATTTTTATTGAATTTATTGGGGTGACATTGGTTAATAAAATTATATAGGTTTCAGGTGTACAATACTAGAATACATCATCTGTATATTGTTTTGTGTGTGTTCACCACCACAAGTCAAATCTCCTACCATCACCATATAAACATGTTTTAAAGCCACTTGTAAATTCATAGCTTTCTTCAGTTTCATCTGTCAACCCATAATAGCCAACCATCCCCATTCTGAAGACAGACAGAGGAAACTATCACAGCCAAAAATAATTTCTCTTTTTTATTTAGACTAAATCATTTTGGGCACAACTTTTCTTCCATGTCTTTCTCTCTGGAGGATCATTATGGAATTTTAGTACTCTGAACTTCAGTTGTCAGCTTTGGGTTTTTTTGTTGGTTTTTTGGTTTGGTTTGGTTTGGTTTTTACAGAGACAAAGAAGAGTCAGAGAGAGGGATAGATAGGGACAGACAGGAACGGAGGGAGATGAGAAGTATCAATCATTAGTTTTTCATTGCGACACCTTAGTTGTTCATTGATTGCTTTCTCATATGTGCCTTGACCGTGGGCCTTCAGCAGACCGAGTAACCCCTTGCTCGAGCCAGCAACCATTGGTATAAGCTGGTGAGCTTTTGCTCAAACTGGATGAGCCCGCACTTAAACTGGTGACCTCGGGGTCTCAAACCTGGGTCCTCCTCATCCTAGTCTGACACTCTATCCACTGCGTCACCGCCTGGTCAGGCAGCTTTGGTTTTTTAGTTTAGGACCATAACTGTAAACTACTGAGAGCATTAATTGTGGTATTTGTTCCGATGGCATCTTTTATCTCTTGAATCCTCACAGAAGCCTCAGAAAATAGGAATAGAATTATGGTTAATGTACTTTTTAAAATATATGCATCATTCTACCCAGTGATGGAAGACACCTACTTATTTATTACTATATAATCAAATGACAGTCATAGTCTATACCTGATATTTAGGCTTTATGAGGGCAGATATTTTGTGTTTTTTACTGGATGGATGTATGGATGACTGGATGGATGTGTATTATGATATATATACCATAATCTTGGAATACCTTATCCTTTCTTTCTAATGTTTTATATCTGACAACATGGATGAATGGATGGGGGAGAAAGAGAAGAGGGAATGGATATAAGTTATAAAAATAAAAGGATAGAAGGTGGTTAGATAGATTGTGAATAAATAAAAAAGTGGATAGTGGATAGATAAATGGATGGATAACACTGCTGATCATGACCTAAGATGTCATTTTATGCCAAATGTGAGTCTACCAAGAGGAAAGGTCTGAAATGACATTCAGTAGGAGCATCAGCTGTGCAAACAGAAAATGCAGAGAGACAAGGAAGAACTAAATTGGATTAGAAATGAGCAGTGTTAGCTGGAAGATATCTTCAGGCAAGTAAACCATATTTGTTTCAACAAGTTTGGGATTAAATCAAAATGCCAGGTTCAGTATTGCTTTAGTTCTACAAAGGTATTCCACGGTTTGCGGCAGGATGACGAAGAGAAAGCTAGAGAGAGGCCAAGGGAATTCAACTCCAATCCACCACCAAAATCCCTCAGTTGAACCAGAATAATTCCACTAGTATCATTTTTATGGATTGTGGCTGCCTATAAAAATTTACTGAAATGGGGACTCCCACTGATTAAAATAATTTTCAAAACCAAGTTCTATACTAGAAGGAATAACACCTGTTTCCTTCACAGGATTGTTTAAAGAACCAAATGGTCTATTTTAATTAAGTGAAATAGGTTTTGAAAAGTAAAAAACATTGCCAAAATTATAAAAAAATGAGGAAAGATCTGAGATTCAAGAAAAAGCTAAGTAATTTTAATTGTTTTTCTTTTTTCCTTTTCTTCTTTTTCACCCACTCATCTAGCCCTAGGTCTTTGCAGGCTCAATATTATTACAAAATTATAATCCCTTAGTATTTTATCCTTCTCTCTATTCTTTTTACTTCTGACAAAGACTAAGACTAGAAATAGTAGAACAAGTTAAGAAGAATTTGACTGAGTATGAGGTCTGGGGAACACAAAATAGATTGGGCAGAATTTTTATTTTCTGAGGCTAACCTTCTGTGGGGAGGTGAGAGCAAAATCTCTGAAAACATCCTTTTTTTTTTCTTTTTGTGTCCCTCCCCTCCCCCAACCCCCTCCCTCTCCTCCCCCCACCCTGTAACCCCAACACTGTTGTCCATGTCTCTGAGTCTCATCTGTATGGCCCAACTATGTATGGAATTATATAGTTCTTAGTTTTTTCTGATTTACTTCTTTTGCTCAGTATAATATTATCAAGGCCAATCCATGTTGTTGTAAAAGATCCGATGTCATCATTTCTTATGGCTGAGTAGTATTCCATAGTACAATATATATATATACCAAAGCTTTTTAATCCACTCGTCCTCTGATGGACACTTGGGCTGTTTACAGATCTTTGCTATTGTAAACAATGCTGCCATAAACATGGGGGTGCATTTCTTCTTTTCAAACAGTGCTATGGTGTTCTTGGGGTATATTCCTAACAGTGGTATAGCTGGGTCAAAAGGCAGTTCGATTTTTAATTTCTTGAGGAATCTCCATACTGTTTTCCACAGTGCCTGCACCAGTCTGCATTCCCACCAGCAGTGCATGAGAGTTCCCTTTTCTCCACATCCTCGCCAGCACTTATTCTGTGTTGTTTTATTGCTGAGCGCAATTCTGACTGGTGTGAGGTGGTATCTTATTGTGGTTGAATTTGCATTTCTCTAATCATTAGTGATGTTGAACGGTTTTTCATATGCCTATTGGCCATCTGTGTATCCTCTTTGGAGAAGCGTCTATTCATTTCTTTTGCCCATTTTTGGATTGGATTGTTTGTCTTCCTGGTATTAAGTTTTACAAGTTCTTTATAAATTTTGGTTATTAACCCCTTATCAGACAAAATGTCAAATATATTCTCCCATTGTGTAGTTTGTCTTTTTATTCTGTTCTTATTGTCTTTAGCTGTGCAGAAGCTTTTTAGTTTGATAAAGTCCCATTTGTTTATCTTGTCTTTTATTTCACTTGCCTGTGGAGACAAATCAGCAAATATATTGCTGCAAGAGATGTCAGAGAGCTTACTGCCTGTTTTCTTCTAAGATGCTTATGGTTTCACGGCTTACATTTAAGTCTTTTATCCACTTTGAGTTTATTTTTGTGAGTGGTGTAAGTTGGTGGTCTAGTTTCATTTTTTTGCAGGTAGCTGTCCAATTTTCCCAACACCATTTGTTGAAGAGGCTGTCTTTACTCCATTGTATTTCCTTACCTCCTTTGTCAAATATCAGTTGTCCATAGAGCTTTGGGTTTATTTCTGGGTTCTCTGTTCTGTTCCATTGATCTATATGCCTGTTCTTATGCCAGTACCATGCTGTTTTGAGTACAATGGCCTTATAATATAACTTGATATCCGGAAGTGTGATACCTCCCGCTTTATTCTTCCTTTTCAAGATTGCTGAGGCTATTCGTGTTCTCTTTTGGTTCCATATAAATTTTTGGAATATGTGTTCTATATCTTTGAAGTAAGTCATTGGTATTTTAATCGGTATTGCATTGAATTTATAAATTGCTTTGGGTAATATAGACATTTTAATGATGTTTTTTCTTCCTAACCATGAGCACGGTATATGCCTCCACTTATTCGTATCTTCCCTGATTTCTTTTATCAATGTTTTATAATTTTCCAAGTACAAGTCTTTAATCTCCTTGGTGAGATTTATTCCTAGGTACTTTATTTTTTTGGTTGAAATGGTAAAGGGGATTGATTCCTTGATTTCCCTTTCTGACAGTTTATTATTAGTGTATAAAAATGCCTCTGATTTCTGACTATTGATTTTATATCCTGCCACCTTGCCGAATTCATTTATCAGGTCTAGTAGTTTTTTGACTGAGACTTTAGGGTTTTCTCTATACAATATCATATCATCTGCAAATAATGATAGTTTTACTTTTTCTTTTCCAATTCGGATGCCTTTATTTCTTTTTCTTGTCTGATTGCTGTGGCTAGGACTTCCAGAACTATGTTGAATAAGAGTGGTGAAAGGGGCACCCCTGCCTTGTTTCTGATCTTAAGGGGATTGCTTTTAAATTTTGCCCATTGAGTATGATGTTGGCTGTGGGTTTGTCATAGATGGCCTTTATCATGTTGAGGTATGTTCCATGTATTCCCACTTTGCTGAGAGTTTTGATCATGAATGGGTGCTGGATTTTATCAAAAGCTTTTTCTGCATCTATTGAAATTATCATGTGGTTCTTCTCCTTTCTTTTGTTTATGTGATGAATCACATTGATTGATTTGCGAATATTGTACCAGCCTTGCCTCCCAAGAATAAATCCCACTTGATCATGGTGTATGATTTTTTTCATATTTTGCTGGATCCGGTTTGCTAATATTTTGTTGAGGATTTCTGCATCTAAGTTCATCAGGGATACTGGCCTATAATTTTCTTTTTTTGTGTTGTCTTTGCCTGGTTTTGGAAACAGAATTATGCTCGCCTCATAAAAGGAGTTTGGAAGTCTTCCTTCCTCTTGAATTTTTTGAAATAGCTTGAGAAGGATAGGAGTTAGTTCTTCTTTGAATATTTGGTTGAATTCACTTGTGAAGCCATCAGGCCCAGGACTTTTCTTTTTTGGGAGTTTTTTGATAGCTGTTTCAATCTCATTTGTTGTAATTTGTCTGTTTAGGTTTTCTGATTCTTCCAGATTGATATTTGGAAGATTATATGATTCAAGAAATTTGTCCATTTCATCTAGGTTGTCTAGTTTTTTGGCATACAGTTCTTCATAGTATTTTCTTACAATATTTTGTATTTCTGTTGTGTCAGTTGTTATTTCTCCACTCTCATTTCTAATTTTATTTATTTGAGTCCTCTCTCTTTTTTTCTTGGTGAGTCTCGTTAAAGGTTCATCAATCTTGTTTACCTTTTCAAAGAACCAGCTCCTGGTTTCATTGATCCTCTGTATTGTTTCTTTAGCCTCTATGTCATTTATTTCTGCTCTGATCTTTATTATTTCCTTCCTTCTACTAGCTCTGGGCTTTACTTGCTGTTCTTTTTCTAGTTCTTTTAGATGCAGGGTTAAGTTGTTTATTTGAGCTTTTTCTAGCTTCTTGAGGTATGCCTGTAATGCTATAAACTTCCCTCTCAGGACTTCTTTTGCTGTGTCCCATAAATTTTGAGTTGATGTATGCTCATTATCGTTTGTTTCTAGGAATTTTTTAATTTCTGCTTTGATCTCAATGTTAACCCATTCGTTATTTAATAACATGCTATTTAGTTTCCAAGTGTTTGAATATTTTTCAATTTTTCTGTTGTGGTTGATTTCTAGTTTAATGCCATTGTGATCAGAGAAAGTGCTTCGATATGATTTCAATCTTCTTAAATTTGTTGAGACCGCTTTTGTGCCCTAACATGTGGTCTATTCTAGAGAATGTACCATGAGCGCTTGAAAAGAATGTATATTCTGCTGTTTTAGGGTAAAAGGTTCTGAAGATATCTATTAAATCGAGTTGATCTAATATGTCCTTTAAGTCTGCTGTTTCTTTGTTAATTTTCTTTCTTGAGGATCTATCTAATGATGTTAATGGGGTATTGAAATCCCCTACTATTATAGTATTGCTGTTGATCTCGCCCTTTAAGTCCATCAAAGTCTGCTTTATATATTTAGGTGCTCCTAGATATTCACAAATATCTATTATGTGCGTAGATATTTATAATGGTTATATCTTCCTTTTGGAGTGCTCCCTTTATCATTATGTAGTGACCTTCTTTATCTCTAACTATGGTCTTTGTTTTAAAGTCCATTTTGTCTGATATAAGTATTGCTACCCCAGCTTTTTTTTCATTTCCATTTGCAGGAAATATTTTTTTTCCATCCTTTTATCTTCAGTCTGTGTGCATCTTTTGATTTAAGGTGTGTCTTTTGTAAACAGCATATGTATGGGTCCTGTTTTCTTATCCACTCAGCTACCCTATGTTTCTTGATCATATCATTTAATCCATTAACATTTAAGGTTATTACTGATATGTAATTGTTTATTGCCATTTTTTTCTTTAAAACTATATTCCTCTTTTGCTATATTCTTTTTTTCCTTTGATCTGTTTACAACAGGTCCCTTAGCATTTCTTGCAGCCTTGGTTTGGTTGCAGTGAATTCCTTGAGGTTTTTTTTTGTCTGTAAAGCTTTTTATTTCTCCTTCAATTTTAAATGATAGCCTTGCTGGATAAAGTAGTCTTGATTGTAGGTTCTTGTTCTGCATTACTTTGAGTATTTCTTGCCATTCCCTTCTGGCCTCAAGTTTTTCTGTTGAGAAGTCAGAAGTCATCCTTATGGGGGCTCCTTTGTAGGTGGTAGTCTTTTTTTCTCTAGCAGCTTTTAATATTTTCTCTTTATCATTTAGCTTTGGTATTTTAATTATGATGTGTCTTGGTGTTGGTTTCTTTGGGTTTCTCCTTAATGGAGTTCTCTGTGCTTCCTGAACATGTGAAATGTTTTCCTGCCTTAATTGGGGGAAGTTTTCCACTATGATATGTTTGAACAAAGTCTCTATCCCTTGTTCTTTCTCTTCTTCTTCAGAAATCCCTATGATGCGGATGTTATTTCTTTTCATGTTGTCACAGAGCTCTCTTAGAGTTTCCTCAGACTTTTTGAGTCTCTTTTCTTTTTTCTGCTCTGCTTCTGTGCCTTTATTTATCATGTCCTCTAACTCGCTGATTCGATTCTCTGCTTCATCCATCTTGCTTTTAATTCCTTCTATTGTATTCTTTATTTCAGATATTGTATTTGTCATTTCTGACTGATTCTTTTTTATTATTTCAATGTCCTTTTTTATATTTGTTATCTCTTTATTGAGGTTTTCATAATGGCCATCTATGGTTGTTCTAATATCTTTGAGCATCCTAACAATCGTTATTTTAAACTCTGCATCTGGTAATTTGGTTATATCTGATTCACCTAGGTCCTTTTCTGGGGATTTCTCTTGGTTTATTTGTGTTGTATTTCTCTGCCTCCGCATTTTCTCTTCACGGGAGTGGCTGTGATCACGCGCTCAGGTGCACAAGTGTTGGTGGCCTTGGCCTTTGCCCCGCCCCCGTGTGTGACGTTATGCTTGGTCCTGAGGGCACTGGCGAGCACCTTTGCTCAGCTGCGGGTTTCTGCCTATTTCCAAGCTTTCGCCCTGCCCTTGCAGGAAGAGCCTGCTCGAGGAATGGCTGCTAGCCTTGGCTCTACCGCCAGGCAGGACTGCGTACCCAAGCTCAGCTCAGTAGTGGAACTCCGCCTCTTCTGGGCTTTTGGCTCCACCTCCACGGGAGGAGCTGGCTACCAAGTCGGACGCAAGCCTGGGTTGCACGGGCGGGGCAAGGCTGTGCTCTTGTGCCCTTGCTCAGGGGCTGGTCTCCACCCTTTCTGGGGTTTCGGCCCTTCTCCTGCAGGCTGGATTACAGGCTGCCGGCAGCTGAGCTTGACCACTTTTGCACGTCCCCTTCTCCCCAACTGGGCAAGATTGAGCTCTCACCTGAGCCCAGTGGTGGCCAGCTGGCTTCCGCCCCTGCCAGCAGAACCGCCCGCCCTCCGGCGCACCCTCAGCCGCATGGGTGGGGGCGTTGCAGCTCGGACCCTAAGACTCACTACTGTAGACCCAAAAGCTCCCTCCTTCTATGTGACTCTGCTCTGAGTGCCGCGGGGGAGCTTGTTTGTCTGCTCTCCTGCTTCCCTTTGCTGGTATTGCTGTTTTGGGGGGAAATATTCACTTCAGCTTTTGGGAGTGACTCGTCCCAGGGGTTAAGGTGGCTATCTCCCAAAATGTTTCTCCCTGTGCCTCCTAGATTACACTCTCTTCCTGTTACTCTTCCAGAGTAACAGGAATAGAGTGTAATCTCTTCCTCCCTATCCTCTCTCCCTATCCCCAGGAGCCCCAGGAGAGTGTTTGTGAGAGAAATATTCTGCGCGGTCCCTTTAAGATGGATCCTAGGTCTGAGAAATCAGACTCTTTCTCACACACAGTATCCTGACTTGTTTCCAGCTAAATACTGTCCTTACGCCTCTTCTGGGCTCTGGGGCTGCAGGCTGGGGCTTTGTTCCTGCGGCTCAGGACTCTTCCCCCTCTGCTAAACTCACTTCCCGCCACGCAAGTCTCTCCCTGCTGCCGTTCGCTCCGGGGAGCTGGGCAGCCCTCTCCGCATTTCTGCTTTTCCTACCAGTCTCGGTGTGGTTTCTTCAGTGTTCCTTGGTTGAAGAGTCCTCTTAGTTTAGTCCAAAGTTGGTTTTTCCAGATGACAGTTCTTCAAATTAGTTTGTAATCCACTTTGGTTCTGGGAGGTAGATGTTGGTACGTCCGCCTACTCCAGCACCATCTTGTTTCTTTCCTTGAAAACATCCTTTATGTCTATAATACATGGGTCATCTTGGGGTTCTTAGGATCCTTGCAACTAAGTTATTGGATCTTTTCAACATAAGATTCACCTTAAATCAAAATTAAACCAGGCTGCCCAACAATAGTGTGAGCCCTCTTGGAAACCAAGAACCAAACATTTTCTAATGCATAATTTAGACCAGAGATTTTGCAATATTATTCCAATTTTTTGATACTATATTGTATTCAGAGACTACAAGAACTCAAGTACTGAAGAAGAGTATAGTACAAGTGGCAAAAGATAAAAACAGATAAAGTGGAGCCAGAAAATGAAGGGCCTTGTTTGTCTTGAAAAGAAATTTGGCTTTGATTCTATATGCTAAGAAACGTGAGAAGAGGCACATTTTTACCACATTTGCTTGTAAGGAGCTGTTAAGAGGCCTAGCTCAGGCCACCATCTCAAGAAAATTGCATCCAAATCATCAGAGCCTGCAAAACGTGGTTTTTCTCTATGGAGATACCAGCTAACCATTATTTCAATAGCATGGTCATATTATCAGTGTGGTTGTCTTAACTACAAAGGCTAAATGAAGAACCAAGAAAACTAAGGAAAACTTTATTCCCAAACTATTCTAATATTGTTAGCACTGGTCTCATGTAGACTATGAACAGGAAATTATTCTTTTTTGAGCAAATATGATATGCTAAATAATCTAAGGTTCTCAAACTAGGATATATAGTTGCATATACATATGATCTATCTTCCTAATGTGTCTATTTTGCTCAAAATTGTGTGATAAAAATTAACATATAGATATTTTTTAAATTGGCATATTTTAAGATTTCAAAAATGTGACTTCAAAACATTATATTGTAACCTGAAACTCAAACTCTACTCCCAAACACCTACCCCCAACCCCCACACACAGGGGCCATAGTCATTCTCTCATACAGTTATGGGTGTGTCAATGGAAATGTGTGAGAATCTAGGGATCTATAAACTATGTGTGAAGAAGGATAATCCCCTTAGGAAGAAACATATTCTAGAGGATCATACATATTTTATACTCTGCTATAATTCAGTGTTAGTCCGTATATAAGTTAACACCAAACATTTAAAAACAGGAATAATAGCATATTGGATTTTCTCTTCAACTGTGTAGCTTCTTTCAACAGTCCTGCCTATTTCACAAGGTTATTTTAAGGATTAAATGAGGAAATGAAAGCACTTTTTAAACTGTAAAGTGCTACCTTGATGTAATGTTTCATTAACAAATTAATTTACAAATGGCTAGGACAAGGTGCCTTTTGAATGATGGTTCTTTGCTCCTACATGAATTAGAAAATAAATGCTCTAGTGTGGTCTGCTGAGCAAAATAAAGGGCTGCGGCAATCCCTGATGTCATGGCACAGATGTGCAGAATACTGATTGTCTACATCAGACAGTAGCAATCAGGCAGCGTGTGGAAACCCATCTGGTTCTCATATTGTCTGAATGAGGTGCTGAAGTAGAGGATTTTTACTTAGCTGAATTTGAACAAATCTTTCTGAGCTTTCACCAAATGATTAAAAACAGTGCAAACTGTCCTCAGCCTGGTCCCCATTCTTTGATGTCCTCTGTCAGCAAACCCTAAGCCATCATATGAGACAAAGACTAAAGCAATGGATGTCAGAAGAGTAACTCCAGAGTTCTTGAGTGATTTTGCTGAATTGTCACTGGTTCATTCAACTGAGAAGTTATATGTGAGACATTCGGAGGTGAACCAAACATAAACCAGACCTACCCAATTTTTAATGTTCTCAGCTGTGTATTAGTGGGAAATATATTTCTTGGAGGCTTGCCACCTCTTTGTTGAGTGCAAGGGGCTAGGGTTTCTGCTTAATAGTGGTAGTGGGGCTGCTGGTGACAGAAATGCTAAAGCCAAACACAGAAGCCTGGCTAAAGAAAACAAACTTTCTCACAAGAAGACGCACAATTAGCTCCATGTGTTAAAAGAAGACAGTTATTAAGTTATTGAGTCAGGCATTTTTGTCAAATGCAAAATATTTTACTTTAACCCCTCCTAAGATCATGGTATGTTCTTATTCATAGATTATTTTATGGAAGAAAAAAATGGGAAGCTGATGATAAATGATGAAAGAAAAGGGATACATTGACTTTGTAAAGAAATAACCATGGTTCTTGGGTATCTACTGTTTTTCACCATAGTTATTCAAAGTGAATCCAGAAATGTAAAAATAAATGCTTTTGTTGACCTTAAAATCTACCTGGTCAATTGTATGTGTGCCAAGACCTTGTATACATGAAAAATGGTGTTTTTATTTATTGATCTTATTTACTAAAAGATGGATCCCAACTAGTAGCTGAGGAAGCTAATATGGTCCTTATAGATATAAAATATAGCTGGGGATATCCAATGACATTGAAAATGTTCTTATTTGGGTACACTAGATATATTGCATGAAAACTGATGTTGTGAAACCCAGTGGTTGAAATACCATATCCTTCAATTTACCTAGAACTCCAGACTAATGCCAGCCACCTGAGGACTCCAAACCAGGTAAAGACCCTCTTGCCTTAGAACCATATATACTTGTGAGCAGTTCTGGGACTTGGTTTCCTCCAATAGTTTATCTTGACATTATATTAGACAGATCAGCTTCCATACAGAGGATATTTTTTAATTTCTATATCTGATCTGTACTGGTTTCCATGTGCATATTTTTGTCTGCTTTTCTTATCAAGATGAATACTTGTAGTTATACTAAGGCTTCCTTAAACCCTGTTCTTGTGCTCAATGTACACAACATCTGACAAATGGAGGAGATTAAACTTCTCAATAAATGTATGTTTGTATTTATATTTGGCCTACACAGAGGAGCAGCCTAAGAGAACAAGCCCTTCCATTGCTCAAAAAAACTCAGTCCATCTCAAAGGCTCTCTTAGTCAAGTTTTATCATCATTACATTATTATATTAAGAATAAGAGTAGCCCTGGCCGGTTGGCTCAGCGGTAGAGCGTCGGCCTGGCGTGCGGGGGACCGCGTTCATTCCTAGCCAGGGCACATAGGAGAAGCGCCCATTTGCTTCTCTACCCCCCCTTCCTTCCTCTCTGTCTCTCTCTTCCCCTCCCGCAGCCAAGGCTCCATTGGAGCAAAGATGGCCCGGGCGCTGGCGATGGCTCCTTGGCCTCTGCCCCAGGTGCTAGAGTGGCTCTGGTCGCGGCAGAGCGACGCCCCGGAGGGGCAGAGCATCGCCCCCTGGTGGGCTTGCCAGGTGGATCCTGGTCGGGGGCATGCGGGAGTCTGTCTGACTGTCTGTCTCTCCCCGTTTCCAGCTTCGGAAAGATACTAAATAAATAAATAAATAAATAAATAAATAAATAAATAAGAATAAGAGTAGTTAAGATTTTAGAGAACATTCTACATCACAAAGCATCACACACATATATTTAACGCTTACAAAAATTTTGTGAAATGAATGTTTCTAATATCTGCATATCACAGAGAAGAAAACTGGGGCTAATAGAGGTAATGTGACTTGTTCAAGAACCAGTAAGTGAAAAAAAGAGAGATAAAGCTCAGATTTTTAAAATTCCCAATCAGGTTTTTCCCACCACACCTGCCTCCCTTTTTTTTTTTATGTAACTATGTGTAATAGTTACAGGGTAGTGGAATATAAGAATAGTTTTTTAAACTCTGAAATTTCATTGAAGATCTTCAATTGTATAAAGTGTTTCCTTGCTATAAAGAAGTTGCTGACCCTGGTATTTCTGATTAGTCAGGTTGGCTCTAGTTTAGCTACTTTCCACTGACAAAATCATCCTACCCCTTTTCTTATCACTTTCACAAGGCCCTGAGCAAGAGAGCACAGGAAGATGCAGAGGTAAGTGTTGTGGTTTCCGGTCCGTAGTTTGACTCTATCATGGAAGTCGTGTCCCACACATTTCATGCCATAAGCATTTAATATTACACATTCCTTCTCATAAAAGAACACTAGTTGGTGATTTGCTCACATGATCATAAATATAAAACAGGAAGTCCAAACTGAACAATTAGTTGCTTCTTATCAAGTCATCAACTTTTCTACTAAAGAGCAATAGCCAACATGACTCATATACTAAGAATCTTCCTTTAGCCTACCATTTCATAAGGAAAGGTGAAGAAACCAGATGATTCCTGTCAGTCTATGGGCTTATCTCTAAGACAAGTAAAGAGAAATGAGAAGAGTGAGAACTCACTCTCAGATCCTTCACCCAGCTCTTTTCCCTCAAGATTTTCTGCAAGTTGGGAATTTCCCAACAATCTTCAACAACATTAGCAGAAGAATAAAAAATGAGTTTTGCTAGATGGGACACCTTTAGACCAAAGATCTGAATCCAGTCTACTGGGGACAGATTTGGCTATGAAAGTGTCCTTTATATAATCTGTGGTGTTTATATGGCCCATAAATGTTTCATCCACTTTATATCCAAGGTCTGTCACTATCTCCTCCTTATAAAAAAACTTTCAGACAATTAAAAAATAGATATGAACAAATCAACAAATGACTTCTTCAGCAATATTTAAACTTTATCATGAAATCTACCTTAAAGTAGACTGTCTCCAAGTGGTCACCCACACATTATATGCTCACCATACACTCATTACAGATAAAAATGCTCACAACCTTTTCACACACTTCAAAACAGATGCTTTAAAAATATCCACCATGGTACTAAAGAGACATTGACCTCTGGCTACTTTGGAAGGTGTTGGCTATATTATTTCATGATCAATTATTTTGTCTCTATTAAATTCAATGTTATCTCTTTGTTGTACATTAGCACAAATTTATTCATATACTTCACCTAAGGATTTTGGCATGCTTTTGAACAAAGTGCCCATTTGATACTTAATGACCCTTTTATTTCAGATTCGGTTATTCAATTATAAACATCTGCAGTATTTTGACACTCACTGTACATCTTCCAAAAACTTACAATGAGGAAAAAAGCCTTGATTTGGAATTTATCAACTGCCCTAAGCCTGAAACACTGTAATTGCTCAAAAACTAACTGAAGAGTAAAAGTAAAATGGAATTATCAAGCAAGATATAGATGCTAGGAGTGATGGAGAAGATGCACAGACAAGCCAATCAGCTATTCTAACATGGTGTTTAGAACCTCTGCCTCACAGAGTTGAGCAGAGCTGCCAGACACAGACTGAGAGGAGACAGGTGGTTCTGCAGGAACACCAGGCAGACAAACAATGCTTTCCTTCACCTCCAACTTTCGCATTTCATTCTCTCTCTTCGGTGAGGCAAGTCTATTGGGGGAGGTATTTACAAAATCTTTTCTCCATCAGAGGCCTCCTTCAGTTATTTGCTTTCCTAACAGAAAGTTTACCCAAGGGAACACCCATATTTTCTTTTCTGTTGAAAGACTGCAAAAGTACATACCCTTTATTAAAAAGAAGAAAAAAATTCTCATTCGGGTGAAGGTTGAGGACCCAGGCTGGGTGTTCTCGCCATCTCACCGAGAAGTATCCTTGTTATTCTTTCCCCTTTTCATTTTTGGCTTTAAAGTTCTGTGATATTATGAGAAACAACAAAAGGCATTTACATAAATCAGCTAAGTGCTAAGGTAACAGACGTACTGAGGAGAGCAGAATTAATGTTTTTGGCTCTTAAACTTCAACAGAAGGAAGCCTTTGTTAACTTTTAGTGAGGATTCTTCAGTAAGTCATTGTCCTACTCTTAAGCATTCTTCTCCAAAAAAATAAATTAACTCGCACTATTTAGACTTTTGATTCATACCAAAACCAGAGCAAAAATCATGCTTTACGAATACCTGTAAGTATAATTTATTTGAGTATGTTTAGGGCCTGTAGAGCATTTCCTCTGGAACTGAGGGAAGCCCTGGGACTCCAGCCCAGACTGGGGTCTCAGCAGCTGTGTCTGTCATCACAGAGAGGAAGGGAAAAGGCAGGTCTGGGTAAGGTGGCCTCAGAAAGTAAAAAATTGTTTAAATATGTCTAATTCATGAGGAAGAGATTAAGGCAACATTTATATTCTTTACTAATGCTTCCTCATGACCTGGAAAAGTGCCTGGTGTATAATAGGCATCAGATCCAAAACGTAGTGGTTCAAACAATACAGTGACTGCGTGTGTTCAGAATACAAGATTAAAAAAAATAATCGCCTTTGAGTAACATTCTCTCGATGACGACTGGAGTAAGAGAAGTTGGTGTGAGAGACAATTGGTTCAAATATCACCACCACCAACCCACCCCACTGCATAATTACATAACAAAACATGGTCTGGGTTTCTGTGAACCACTTGGGGTGAACATTACAGACTCCTAATCCCTTCAATGAGAAACATTCTTCCTGGTGGACAGCCCAGACTACAGGATCTCTTGTATGACTTACTTGTTCTCTCTCATCAAGCCAATCATCAGAATCAAAGTGGATGGCAGGGACTTAGTGCATCAGGGAAAGCAGGACAGTCAACTATAAGAAGGGCAGTTGAAATTGCCAGGCCACAGAGATGTCCTCCTTTCACCTTGAAAGATCCCAGAAAACATTTTTAAATGTCTGGTATAGGCACATGGAGTTGATTTACTGAGAGAAACAAACATGATTTTATGACTTTGCCTATTTTGTATATTGGGTCTTTCTTTTATGAACTTCAGGATCCTTCTAAGACATTCTGATCCTGGCTGTCCTTCAGAATGGTGTTAGTGTTATAAATTAAAGAGAAGTATTCTCTGTGGATGAGATGCAGCTAAAATGTTATTTTGAGGTAGACAATTTAAGTGGTTAAAAGGTATAACCACAGCTGGCATTTGTTAAATAACCATTTAATATGATTTTTTGGCCATTATATTGTGGGTGGTAGATGGTGAACAATAAATACACATGCAGGAGGTCTCAAAGGGTGACCTCCAACATCAAGACACCAATGGGGTCCACTCTTGGAAACCTCCTGATACAGTCTAGGGATGCAGAAGAGTTCACAGGAAAATCGATCAGAAATGACTGATGTGTACTGCAAATAAAGTGTGCCTTCCTGGTAGGTATCAACTTCAACTAGAAAAAATACCATATGGGGACATGAATTTCAGCCCACAAATTCAAATGTGCAAGGAATGGCACATATCTACTTCTACAAATCAAGTTAGGAATTACAAATGTGGGCCTACCTTCTTCTATACGTTTAGGAAACCTCAGCAATCCCTCAGGTTCCCTCAGCCAATCAGGGCTATGCATGGTTGCATGCCTACACAGGAATCCAACGGAGACGTTCCCTTCGTTTCTGCATGATTCTCCAGCAGACCTCAGGAAGCTGTTTATGCCTTCTCACCACCAGGATGCACTGGGCAACCATTCCCTTCAGGAGACTCTCCACACCCTCTGGGTGCTATTCTGGGAAATCGTGACAGTGCCTGCTGCTTTTCTCACCCTTCTCATCCACCAGCTTTAGGAACTTCTTTTGGTCAGGGATACCTAACTCTTCTCCAGTTATATATCTTCCAAGCCACTCTGCTAATCTCTGTAATATATTCCCTCATCCCCACCCCTTGGGATTTCAGTTTTTGAAAACAAAAAATTAGAAATTTTTGCCACAGCTTCTGTTTTTCACCCTGCCACAAAATCATCTTGGGGCAAAAACCTCAGAGGCTGGCACGGTCTATGTTAGGGTGTGCAGGATGGGAAAGGAAGGAGAAGGAAAACTTCTGAAGGAAAATAAGCAAATATTCTGTTACACATATAAAAGACCAGAGAAAAAGTCCAGATTAGCACTTCACAATGCTCAGAAGGTCAGATTTCCTCATGAGAGGCCCTTAACTTGGATACAGGTATTACAAGAGGTATATAATACAACATTCCTGACTTGTTTTAATATAAGGACAATAGAACTCCACATGACTGTGAATATCCAAGGGCCTTGAATGAGCCACAGTTAACTGGCCAAGTTGTAATCATAAACCTTACCCAGCAGGCCTTGCCAGCATTCTGCTACCCTAGGGCTACCAGTGTGACTCTAGAGCTGAGTATGCCAACCACATGAATGGTTTTTACCCTCTGCTGTTGAACTAAAACACCATATTTCTCCAGATGAACTGATGGAGGCTAGATTAATTTCTTAAGGCTGCCATAATAAATTGATACAAACTGAGTGGCTCTATAAGACATTTATTCTTCACAATTCTGGAAGCTGAAAGTCTGAAATCAAGCTGTCAGCATGACCATATTCCTGCTGAAATTTCTATCTTTCAGCTTCGGGTGATTCTTTGATGTTCACTGGCTTGTAGACGCATCACTTTCAGTCTCTGCCTTAACTGTATGTGCCATTCTCTTTGTGTGTCTATGTCTGTTGTCCAAATTTCCATCTTATAAGGACAAGAGTCATACTGGATTTAGTGCCCATCCTAATCCAGTGTGCAGTGTGACTTCATCTTAATTTGATTATATCTGCAAAGATTTTATACCCAAACAGGATCACATTGACAAGTTCCAAATAGAAGTTTTGGAAGAGCACTATTCAACGAGTATGGAGGTTGAAAACTCAAAGCAATTAAGAAAGGTTCAACTGTGTTGTCCAGCTTGCTGTAGCTGGGGCTGCAACAGTCTGCACGCACTGTCCCTGAATGTCACGTATCCTCATACTGCTTCTACAGCTTAAAAGCAGCCCTGACAGTAAGCAGTTCTCTACTGTTTATGGAGTTACATTTTGGGAGAAATTAATACGGGATTTAGGATTCCCAGACTGGGATTGGCAAGTCTCTAATCCTCCCTCCCAGCCTTGCCTGAGAGATGGGAAAATTGAAAGCCTCCAAGAATTGTGATGACAGACACAACTCTGTCCTCCAGTGGTTGAGAGACAGCATAAAGTTTGGATTAGGAAGTTCAAACTTTCAGTTATATGATGAGAAAGTTCTGGGGATCTTATGTACTGCATGGTGATTATGGTTAATAAAACTGCATTGGGTATTTGAAATTTGCTAAGAGAGTAAATCCACCAAAAAATAAATAAATGGCAACTATGTGAGATCATGGATTTGTTAATTAATTTAATTGTAGTAATCTTTTCCTAGGATTATATGTATATCAAATTATCATATTGTGTGTCTTAAAAACAATCACCTTGTAACCTAAATATATACCATTATTATTCAACAATTATACCTCCATAAAGCTGAAAAAGAAAATAAGTAAAATTTTTAAAACTCAAAAAGAAGCTCACATCCATGTATTTCACAGAATGGTCATTCGTATTTCCTGGGACTGAGGTCACAGAGCTGGTCACTTCGTTCCACTGCAGCTCGAGCCACTCTCTAGCTGCCCACATCCTAATAGATCTCCTCTAAGGTCCAGCTCAAGAAAGCAATCCTAGCAGCTGCTCATCACACTGAAAATCAGGTCTATCATATGGATTGACACAAACTCATTTTCCAGAAAATAGATGCAGGAGAACAGGGTCTCTGGGTCTGCAGATTGTTGGTCAATGCAAATCCTTCTGGGTCTGATTGGTAGCAACTTCTCTAGCTGAAAATGGGTGACCCCCCTCCAGTGGTCGGGCATTTGGAATGAATAAGCAAGAAAGGGGCCAAGATCAAGTCTGCACTGGAAGCTACTCCTCTTTTCCAGTGAGCCACTATAGGTTATCAGAGCAGCGATTTTTCAACCTTTTTCATCTCATGGCACACATAAACTAATTACTAAAATCCTTAGGTACACCAAAATAATGTATTACATTTTTTACTAATATGACAAAAAAATAGGTGTAATTTTGATTCATCCACAATAGACAGCTATTGTTGTGTTGTCTGTTGTCTTTTTTTTTCCTTAAGTGAGAACTGGGGAGGCAGAGAGAAAGACTCCTGCATATGCCCTGACCAGGATGCACCTAGCAAACCCCCTATGGGGCAATGCTCTGCCTATCTGAGGCCGTTGCTTTGTTGCTCAGCAACCAAGCTATTTTAGCATTTGAGGAGAGTTCATGGAACCATCCTCAGCACCCAGGGCCAACTTGCTCCAATCAACCCATGGCCGCAGAAAAAAAAAGAGAGGGAGAGAAAAGGGGGGTGAGGGGGGAAGAAGCAGATGGTTGCTTCTCCTGTGTTCCCTGACAAGGATTTGAACCTGGGACAACCACAGGCCAGGCTGATGCTCTACTACTGAGCCTACTGGCTAGGGCCGGCTATTATCATTTTTTTATTGGACAACTTAAGAGAAAAGAGGTAAGTTCCCCTGAGTAAATAATCAGGTAGTGCATGTTTTTAAATTTTTTGGCATTCTGGTCAAAAATTGCTGCATTAGAGCAAATGGCAGGTGGGTCAACCTTTGATAAAAATTCCAAGATGTCTCCTTTGCCTTTTAACGATTTGCATTCAGCCCATAATTGAGAATGAGAGTTGTAATTACAGGATAGCACAGAAGCAGAATCAGCCCAAGGCACTGTCTCTGAGACCTCAGGACAACCATAAGGCATTGAGAAAACTCTACCTCCCTCCCCTGTTGCCTTGGACACTGAGACTCAAACAAGAGGTAAGGTCCAAACTGGGAGTCAGAAGAATAACTCTAAGGTTACAAAGAAAAATTAAAGGCCAGATTCCAATTGGGGTGGCCCCTGGAAGCACAAAGTTATTCAAAAGCTAGGAAAAGTGTAAGGACCAAATTCATAATGTAAGATACTTAGAGGAAGTAACACCATTAGGTCCAACAAACTAAGCCAGGGAGGATGCCCTTTCTCACCGTAGCAATGACCTAGAACAAGGAGCTGGAGGAGGCACAGGACCTTCTTTCTATGAAGAAACCAAGGACAAGATTTAAGAACCTCTCTTAGTTTTACAAATGGAGTCATTTCTCCAATGTAGAGGTAATTATGATCAACTATAGTAGGGGAAATGACGTATTAATGTTGCCATCTATACATATTTATTAAAACATGTATTTTGACTTACTCTACCTACATTCCTTATTAAGCTGAGGCAAGAAGTAGTGACCTTGATTTTCATAAAATGGTCATTTCTTCACATTTAACTAGAACATTGAAGTGAGGAAGAGGAACAATGTTTTGATTGTTTTTCATTGCAAAATACTTTTCTACTCCATTTCTAGATTCTTGGTGATGGGTTTCGTCCTGCCCCACCACTTCTTACTAACTTTAGGATTTCTCTTCTCTCTGAAAGTTAGTCTTCTGGGACCCCAAATGTAGCTAGCACTAACAGGCTCAACAATATCACAGTCAGGCACAAAAAAATTGATAGAAATCTATTCATTACATATGAAATCATGTCACAATTTAATCTTTTTTTATCTATTGGGTACTTCCATGGTAAAACTGGATTCAAGAACCTCAGTACACCTGACCAGGTGGTGGCGCAGTGGATAGAGCATCAGACTGGGATGCGGAGGACCCAGGTTCAAGACCCCAAGGTCACCAGCTTGTGCGTGGGCTCATCTGGTTTGAGCAAAGCTCACCAGCATGGACCCAAGGTCACTGGCTCGAGCAAGGGGTTACTCGGTCTGCTGAAGGCTCACGGTCAAGGCACATATGAGAAAGCAATCAATGAATAACTAAGGTGTTGCAACAAAAACTAATGATTAATGCTTCTCATCTCTCTCTGTTCCTGTCTGTGTGTCCCTATCTATCCCTCTCTCTGACTCTCTCTCTCTGTCTCTGTAGAAAAGAAAAAAAAGAACCTCAATACAAGTGAGTGTAATGTTTCAGTAAGCCAGGAAAATAGAAAGGTATGATAAAGACTTCTCCCTCCATTCAACCAAAAATATTGACAAGGCAGCAATTCTTTGCTAATGTTGCCCAAAAGCATGACTTCATTTAATTTCTCTCTAAGTGTCTAAAAGGAAATGCTGATGCAAATGAATATTATGTGCTTCTGTTAAAAATCTGCAATGTAACTTTGCAGGAAATGTAAACTGCATAGATTAACCAAGTATAATTTATCAATATATCAACAAATATTTTTTGTGCACTTTTGTGCCCTAAGCACAGTATACTAGGCTTGTTTGTGGAATGAACATAATAAAAATTATATACCACCATGTCCAAACCCTCAAGGAGTACATTTTTTAAAATTTGCATGAAAAGATAACATAAGAGCAATGGAAGAAACCACAAAGGAAAAGATAGATTAATATGACTGCATAAAAATGTAAACTTTCAATTTTTCAAAATACAAGCTTATTAGAAGATAATAAGCAACAAAGTGAAAAATACGTAAAATTATGTTTCACCAAGGATAAGCTCCTTGATAATATTATGAGGTTATGTAATATAAGACACTAAGATCCCAACAGATAAATGATCCACGAACATGACATTCACAAATGAGGACATGCAATGGTTTATAAATATTTGAAAGAAAAGTTATCTCAGTAATTAATCAAAGAAATAAAAATTAAAACATAAAAAACAATTTAATTTACCAATTTAGACACAACATTGCTAATGGTAACTAAGAAAGTACAATCTTTCATATATGAATTTTACAGGTGAGGAAAAGAAACACATTATCCTTTTACTTCCCAAGTACAGCAACAAAATGGGAGGAAAAATAACTACGTCAATAAGTAATGGAAAAGAGAATCTCTGAGGAAAATAATTTTTCCGTTAATAGAATTAGAGGGCTGGAGGTATTTGGAAGGAGGCAGATAGTACCCTGGAATCTCTTGCATCTTATGACAAATTAAGGAATAATTATTTTGGTGGTAGGGAGCTGAAAAGTTCATAGGGGACATGAAAAAGGCTTTGTGCTATATTAAGCAAAATATTCAACTACATCCTTACAGATGACAGAATTGAAAGTTTCAAATGGCTGTCTTTTATTTTGGTCATCATTATAGGCTAAGATTATTATACCAAAATTATAGTAAAACAATTTTGCAGATGGCCAAGACTAGGAGGTCTGGATATCTAGCTCTCTCCTGATGTGACTTAACCTGGTGGACTTTAGAATATCAGAAGGAACAGATGGACTGCATAGTCTTCAAATATCCCCCCAACTGAGTTTCGAAAAAATACTGTGTAACTCCTATATCAAGGCAGTCAGTCTGTGTTGTTTATTAGACACAAACCTATATGCCTTACCAATCACACTGGCGGTAAAGCTGACAGCTCTTCTGAAAACTGTGGAGCTTAACAAGGATTCATGCTTGACGGGAAAACCATTACTTCCTTCTGAGAAGATGAGCCAAAACATAACTGCAGGCAGAACCAAGAGTCTACTTAAAGCATTATTATGAATCATAAAAATAAATGAGTGTACCAGAAGTGAAAGTTCTACTCCTGTCTCATGCTCACATTTCAGCCTAGAAAACTTTAAAAGTGGGTGTAAATATAATTCACCAGGCTCAGAGAAAAATGTCAACAACGCAACCCTACAACATTTTACTTAGAGCAATCAGAAGCAACCTCCTTAACAGGCTCTGGAGTGAAGAGTCCAGAGTATGAAATTCTTGTTGTTTTATTTTTCTGTGTGAACCTATTAAAATTTGGAGAACAAGTAAGCAAAATAGTAACTTTAGTTTTAAAATATGAATCTGTGGCTCTTGTTTTGTTAATAATTAATTCTTAGGGTCATTATGTATCTTTTCTGGGAACTCTCATTTGAAGATAATAAAACCTAACACCATAAAAGGCTTTCTGTCTTCTCAGGGAGAAAAAAAGTTAATGAATCCACTCAAAGTAGTATATGTTCCTCAAGAAAAGAATTCTAAAGACACCAGAAAGCATCTTTTTTTTCTTTTTAACACACATTAAAAACATTTTATATTTCCATCTGGCAGGATTCCTTTAGCATGCTTGAATATAATGATGGGTTTATATTCCTGCAGCTCATGCAGTTTAGTCCAAAGCCAAAACCCACAAAATCAAAGCCTGAGGAAAAATCAATAAAAGACATGTATATCCATCATCAATTCCAGATTATTGTTTTCCAAAGGAGTGAAGTGGATCATAGTGGATTAATGTAGAATAAACATGTCTCAAGTATACATACTGCTTTCATGAATTCTCTGACCCAAGAAAACCAGACTTGTAATTTTTTACACAGCAGCTAGCATACTATTAAAGTGAAAGGTCCAATAACAAATGAGTCTGTAGTTTGACAGGATAAAAAGTGTACTAACTTGTAAACTAGGATAAACCATTTATTGAGAATAAAATCCCAATGCTGAGTAATTTCTTAAACACTCTAAACACAAAACATGAGTCCTCTTGAGCACATTATTAAACTTGATTTATTTCATCAAGAGATGATTAAGATCTCAAACTTTGTACAGTCAAAACAGAGTTCTTTACCTCTTTAACTTTACCTACAAGTATACTCCTCCTGCATCTTTCATATCTCAGGAAATGGTGCCATCACCCCCACAGCTGTTCAGGCCAAAATCTGCTATCTTATTCTCATACTCACACTCAATCCCTCAGCAAACCCCATTAACTCTCTTTTCAAGCTCTAACCAGAATCAAACCTTTTCTTATCACTTCTACCATCCTGGTAGATACCAACTCCTCTCACCGGGACTCTGAAATAGCCTCCCAACTAGAATCCCTGGCCCCTCTTTTGTCCACCTTCAGACAAAATGATGTAGCGCCAGGAGCAATTATTTGAAGTTCAAATAAGATTTTGCCACTCTTTAACTCACCAAATCCTCTGTAGCTTTCTATTACTCTCAGAATAAAATCCAAATTCTTGACTCTGACCTACAGCAACACATATGACCCAACCACTACCTATCTCTGTAAACTCACATCCAACTATTCGCTTACTCTAGTCTAGAGGTCAGGAAGCTTTTTGGCTGAGAGAGCCATGAACGCCACATATTTTAAAATGTAATTCCATGAGAGCCATACAAAGACCTGTGTACGTTACGCATTATCCAATAAAAATTTGGTGTTGTCCCTGAGGACAGCTGTGATTGGCTCCAGCCACCCGTAACCATGAACATGAGCAGTAGGAAATGAATGGACTGTAATACATGAGAATGTTTTATATTTTTAACATTATTTTTTTATTAAAGATTTGTCTGTGAGCCAGATACAGCCATCAAAAGAGCCACATCTGACTCTCAAGCCATAGGTGCTCTAGTCTAACTGCAATGTTCTTCTCTGAGACATTCATCAAGTTCATAAGCTCACTTCATCTAAGTCTCTATTAAAATGCTCTTTAGAGAGGACTTTTCTGGCAACCCTCTTTTAAAAAATCCACCTGCAGCCTTTACTTTCTCTCTCTCTATGCTTTACCCTGCTTTCGATATCCTTTGGACAGCCCTTATAACTAAAGATATATGTATATCTTTCTTTCCTGCTAGGACTTTCATAAGTGCTGGATCTGGACTATATTATAGCTGAATTTCCAACATTCTGAGTTGAATGTGGTGTATAGTCAATGAATTCTTTTTCCGTCTTTTCCAAGTGAGAGGAGGGAGATAGAGAGACAGACTCCCACATACACCCCAACTGTGATTCCCCAGCAACCTGGCAACCCCCATCTGGGGCTGATGCTCTTCCTATTTGGGGCCATGCTTGCAAACTGAGCTATTTTTAATGCCTGAGGCAAAGGCTCCATGGAGTCATCCTCTGTGCCTGGGTCAATGTGCTCAAACCAATCAAGCCATGGATGTGGGAGGAGAAGATCAAGAGAGGGGAAGTGAAAGGGGAGGAAGAGAGGTGGAAAAAAAGATGGTCGCCTCTCTTAATCAAACCTGGGACTTTCACACACAGGACTTATGCTCTACCACTGAGCCAACCAGCCCAGGCTCATTCAATGAACTCTTTGAATATTTATACTTTAATAAGGAGAATTATAAAAAGTGGGTGACATAACTGCAAGCTTCAGTGTTATCAACTAAAATTCATTCCACAGATAAGAATGTACCTTGGGCCTGACCTGTGGTGGCGCAGTGGATAAAGCGTCGACCTGGAAATGCTGAGGTCTCTGGCTCGAAACCCTGGGCTTGCCTGGTCAAGGCACATATGGGAGTTGATGCTTCCAGCTCCTCCCCCCTTCTCTCTCTCTATCTCTCTCTCTCCTCTCTCTCCCTCTCTCCCTCTCTCTCCTCTCTAAAAATAAATAAATAAAATTTTAAAAAAAGAATGTACCTTAGTATGAAAAGCACTAAATATCAAGTGACTAAAATGTTACATCAACTTTATTGATTTTGTGTATAATTTAATTGATATGTACAATGTCAACTACATTATAGTTTTCAATATCCATAGCTATCTCTTTACTCTTTATAATATATTATACATACTGGCTCATTTGAGCCAGAAAAATATTTTTACATTGATATGTTCATCCTCCTTAGATTTGGTATTTCAAATTCTTAAAATTTGTATTAAGGGAATTATTCAAAACTTGAACAAAACTGTATGTGTACAATTTAAAAAGGAAATTTAACAATACTCCTTGAGTTTTCATCTGAATCCTCAACCAGCTAAGATGTCCCAACAGGATATCAGCTATTGTAACAACTGGTCAGGGCAGTCCCACACTGCCAGATCAATCAATCCTTCATATTTAGCCTAACCCACATCAGAATGTTTTGCAATGGACAACATCTCTATCTTTCTCTTTTATTTTTTCAAGTGTACATGTCTATGATACACACTCTGTACAGGGCATTGTGTACCCACCACCCAAAGTCGAATCATCTTTTGTCACCATATATTTGGCCTTCTTTACCCTTAATTATCCGCCCACCCCCTTCCCTCTGGTCACCACCATGCTGTTGTCTGTGTCTATGAGTTTTAGGGTTTTTAAAAACATTATATAATTTTATCTTTTTTTTTCATTTTATTTAATTTATTGGGGTGACACTGGTTAAAAAAATTATATAGGTTTCAGGTGTACAATTCCATAACACATCATCTGTACACTGTATTGTGTGTTCACCACACCAAGTCAAGTCTCCATACATCACCATTTTATCCTCCCATGCCCTCCCTCTTCTACTTCTCCTCACCCGACAAGTACCATACAATTTCACTCATATGTGGAATCTAATGAACAAAATTAACTACCAGCAAAATACAGACAGATTCACAGATAGAGAGCAGGCTGACAGCTGAGGGGTAGAAAGATTGAGCAAAACAAAACAAAAAGAAAGAAACAGAAACTCATGAAAATGGACAACAGTGTGCTATCTTTCTTCTTTTATAATCTACATATATGTGTGTTTAACAAGAAATTGAGAAAATGTTAGAGTGTGAGCACATGAGGGAGGAGAGTTCTAAAGGGCTATTTTGGTATTAAATAGGAAAAAAAACACAAAAGATGTTAGTGCCTATTCAAGATGGAAAGTGTTACAAATCTAAGAAACAGTTACTAATTCATAATAACCCAGTTCTGATTAAGAACTATCATAAAACTATATCTGGAGTAAAGATATGCGGACAGATCAACGGAACAGAAGTGAGAATCCAGAGTCAAAGGCAAACACAGGCAGAGATAACTCAAATCGATAAGCAGATCAAGACACCCACTAAATTTCATTACACAATAACATGATACTTTTCATGAGAAAAACTGGTGTTTAAACAGTGAATGTGTCATGATGAAATTTTATTAGTTGTTCAATTTCCCAAAATTTTCCCTATATGTATTTTTCCAATCTCTGAAAGTTGATTTAGTTCCAACTTTCCCCCAGGAATAACATCCACTTGAGATGTATACAGAGCATGACAACATGGCTTCCTCAAAAGTATTTCTAAGTGTCATGACTTAAAACACCAGAAATCTAAGAAAGAGCTTTTGTGTGGCTAAGGAAGCAGCTCTAGGATCCAGTCAGCATCACATCAAATCGTCATCCACCTAGGCCTATTTATGCCCAGAGGTACTAAAAAGCCAATCTTCCCTAGTTCAAAATTTGCCTTTCAATCAAAGGTAAATGTTCACATTAGAAAAGTAGAGGCTACTTCTCCTCAAAGCAAATAAGCCCTAGTCCCCAATTCCTACGCTTCCTAAATCACTTTCTGAGCAATCAGCCAGTATAGGAGACTTCAGAACTATGGAAAAAACTCATGTTCTGCATCTGCCATGTAAGATAGAAAAGAACTCAAGCTGATTTCTACTTGGTTTGTTTCCTATTACAGAAACAGAGGAGAAATCCTTAACAAAATACTAGTAAACCAAATTCAACAGCAGATTAGAAGGATCATACACCATGATCAAATGGGATTAATCTCTGGGATACAAGGCTGGTTCAACATATGCAAATCACTATGTGATACACCACATTAACAGAATGAAGGATAAAATTTATATATATATATAATCATCTCAATAGAATCAGAAAAAGCATTTGACAAAATTCAACATTCTAGCATAATAAAAACTCTCAACAAATTAGGTACAGAAGAAATGCATACCAACATAGTAAAGGCCATATATGACAACCCACAGATAATATCACATTCAGTGGTGAAAAGCAGTAAGTTTTTTCTCCTAAGATCAAGAAGAAGAGGTTGCCTACTCCCTCCTCTTTTATTCGCATAATATTTACTTGAAGTCCAAGCAAGAGTATTAGTCAAGAAAAATAAAGGGCATCCAAATCAGAAGAACTATAATTGTCTCTGTTGACAGATGTTATGATTTTATATACATATAATAAACCCTAAAGACTTCACACACACACACACACACACACACACACACACAAACACACACACCATCTACTAGAACTAATAAACAAATTTGGTAAAGTAGCAGAATACAAAATCAACATATGAAAGTCAGTTGCATTTCTACACACTTACATGAACTATCTAAAAATGAAATTAAGAAAACTCAATAAGGGGAGGGGTTGAGGAGAATTAAAGGAAGGTATAGGGGAAATAAATAGTGGTGGACAGAGACTTGACTTGGGATGGTGAACACACAATACAGTAAGCACACAACACAGTGTACAGATGATATGTTGTATAATTGTGCACCTGAAGCCTGTATAATTTTGTTAACCAGTGTTACCTCAATAAATTCAATAAAAAGAATAAATAAATAAATAAATCTGAAAAAAAGATAGCAACTTTATTTACAATAGCATCAAAAAAAAATAAAACACTTAGGCATAAATTTAACCAACATTATAAAAAATCTGTACACTGAAACCGATATAATGCAGAATAAAGAAATTGAAGAAAACAAAAATAAATACAAAGTCATTTTATGGTCATGGATTAGAAGAATTAATATTGTTAAAATGTTCATAATAATCCCTGGCTGTTTGGCTCAGGAGCAGAGTGTCGGCCTGGTGTGTGGAAGTCCCAGGTTCAACTCCTAGTCAGGGCACACAGGAGAAGCAACCATCTGTTTCTCCACTGCTTCCCCTACTCCTTCTCTCTCTCTCTCTCTCTCTCTCTCTCACTCACTTACACACACACACACACACACACACACACACTTTCTCTTTCTCTTTCTCTCCCTCACTCCCACAGCCATGGCTCATTCAAGAAAGTTGGCCCCATGCCTGACCTGTGGTGGCGCAGTGGATAAAGCATCAACCTGGAAATGCTGAGGTCGCCGGTTCAAAACCCTGGGCTTGCCTGGTCAAGGCACATATGGGAGTTGATGCCTCCAGCTCCTCCCCCCTGTCTCTCTCTCTGTCTCTCTTTCTCCCTCTCTCTCTCCTCTCTAAAATGAATAAATAAAACAAACAAAAAAATTGTTAAAAAAAAAAAAAAAAAAAAAAGAAAGTTGGCCCCAGACATTGAAGATGGTGCCATGGCCTTGCCTCAGGGGCCAAAATAATTTAGTTGCCTAGCAACAGAGCAACGACCCCAATTGGGCAGAGCATCGCCCCATAGGGGGCTTACTGGGTGGATCCCAGTCAGAGCACATGCAGAGAAGTCTGTCTCTCTGCCTCCTGCCTCTCACTTAATAATAAAAAAGAAAGAAAAATTGTTCATAATACTCAAAGTTAACTATAGATTTAATACAATCTTCTTTAAAAGGCAAATAGCATTTTTCAAAAAAATAGAAAAAACAGTATTAAAATTCATGTGGAATTACAAATTACCCAAATAGCCAAAGCAATCTTGAGCAAAAGAACAAAACTGGAAATATACTACTTCCTGATTTCAAAATATATTACAAAGCTACAGTAATCCAGATCGTATAGTACTGGCATTAAAAAAAAGATATACCAACCAACATAACAGAATAGAGAGCCCAGAATTAAATCCACAGGTTTACAGTCTACTGATCTTCAAAAATGGAGAAAGGATAGTCTCTTTAGTATATTATTTTGGGAAAACTAGATATCCACATGCAGAAGAATGAAATTAAACCCTTATCTCACACCACATACAAAAATCAATTCAAAATTGATTAAAGACTTAAATGTAAGACTTAAAACCATAAAATTACCAGAACAGTGGAGTACAGCATAGGCAACAAAAACAAAAATAGACAAGTGTAATTTCATCAAACTAACAAGCTTCTGCACAGTAAATGAAAAAGCCAACAGAGAGAATAGATTACCTACCTTACAGAATGGGAAAAAATATTTTCAAATCATACATCTGATAAGGAGTTAATGCAGTGGTGAGATTCAAATAATGTAACAACCAGTTCTCTGCCCTAATGACTGTTTTAAATATAAAAAAATATATTCCACAATGTGGTTTATTTCATGCATTTAATACTTAAATAAAAACAATAAAAGAGGTATACAAAACTAGGTTATGTTATTAGAAAGTTTTAAAATATTAATGAAAAAGTGTTAAATAATACCTGACAAAAACAATAAAATTGTTATTTAAGATATTTCCATATTGCTTCTTTGTTTTATTTTTTATTTATTTATTCATTTTTAGAGAGGAGAGAGGGAGAGAGAGAGACAGAGAGAGAGAAGGGGGAGGAGCTGGAAGCATCAACTCCCATATGTGCCTTGACCAGGCAAGCCCAGGGTTTCGAACTGGTGACCTCAGCATTTCCAGGTCAACGCTTTATCCACTGCGCCACCACAGGTCAGGCTTGCTCCTTTGTTTTAATTTATGATTTTTTTTTTTTTCATTTTTCTGAAGCTGGAAACAGGGAGAGACAGTCAGACAGACTCCCGCATGCGCCCGACCGGGATCCACCCGGCACGCCCACCATGGGGCGACGCTCTGCCCACCAGGGGGCGATGCTCTGCCCATCCTGGGCGTCGCCATGTTGCGACCAGAGCTACTCTAGCGCCTGAGGCAGAGGCCACAGAGCCATCCCCAGCGCCCGGGCCATCTTTGCTCCAATGGAGCCTTGGCTGCAGGAGGGTAAGAGAGAGACAGAGAGGAAAGCGCGGCGGAGGGGTGGAGAAGCAAATGGGCGCTTCTCCTGTGTGCCCTGGCCGGGAATCGAACCCGGGTCCTCCGCACGCTAGGCATGATTTTAATTTATAAATATGTTTACATAGATTCAAGAGTTCCACCGAATATATCTTTCCCCATCACTTATTCCCCTCGGCCCCCCTATGCCCTCTCCCTCCAATATCTTCCCCCTTTCCCTCCAGGATTTGCTGTCCTGTTCTCTATAATGCTGTGTTATGTATATATAATTTAATTAATCTCTCTCCCTTCCCTGATCCCATCTTCTCTTCTACTTTCCGTCTGACAAGGAGCCTCTGCCTCTGTTCCGTTGCACAGTTCACATTGTTCATTGGATTCTTCAAATGAGTGAGATCATATAATATTTTTTTTCTCTGCCTGGCTTATTTCACTTAGCATGATAGTTTCCAGGTCCATTCATGTTGTCGCGAAAGGTAAGATTTCCTTCTTCCTCATGGCCCTGTAGTATTCCATCGTGTATATTTACCACAGTTTTTAATCTACTCGTCCACTGACAGACACTTGGGCTCTTTTTAAATCTTGGCTATTGTAAACAATGCTGCAATAAACATGAGGGTGCATTTCTTCTTTTGAATCAGTGATTTGGTATTCATAGGATATATTCCTAAAAGTGGGATAGCTGGTCAAAGTGCAGTTCCATTTTTAATTTTTTGAAGAATCTCCATACTGTTTTCCACAATGGCTGCACCAATCTGCATTCCCACCAGCAGTGCAGGGGGGTTCCCTTTTCTCTGCACCATCTCCAGCACTTATTATGTGTTGTTTTGTTAATGAGCTCCATTCTGACAGGTCTGAGGTGGTATCTCATTGTGGATTTAATTTGCATTTCTCTAATGATTAGTGATGTTGAACATTTTTTCATCTGCCTATTGGCCATCGGTAAGTCCTCTTTGGAGAAGTATATCTATTCATTTCTTTTGCCCATTTTTTGATTGTATTGTTTATCTTCCTGGTGTTGAGTTTTACAAGTTCTTTATAAATTTTGGTTATTAACCCCTTATCAGACAGATTGGTGAATATATTCTCCCACTGTGTGGGTTGTCTTTTTATTTTGTTAATGGTGTCTTTTGCTGTGCAAAAGCTTTTCAGTTTCATATAGTCCCATTTGTTCATCCTGTCCTTTATTTCACTTGCCCATAGAGATAAATCAGCAAAAATACTGCTACGAGAGATATCGGAGAGTTTACTGCCTATGTTTTTCTTGCAAGATGTTTATGGTTTCACGACTTACATTTAAGTCTTTTATCCATTTTGAGTTTACTTTTGTGAATGTTGTAAGTTGGTGATCCAGTTTTATTTTTTGGAAAATAGCTGTCCAATTTTCCCAACACCATTTGTTAAAGAGACTGTCTTTACTCCCTTGTATGCTCTTATCTCCTTTGTCAAATATTAATTGTCCATATAGGTGTGGGTTTATTCCTGGGTTCTCTGTTCTGTTCCATTGATCTGTATACCTGTTCTTATGCCAGTACCAAGCTGTTTTGAGTACGATGACCTTGTAGTATAACTTGGTATCAGGAAGTGTGATACCCCCCACTTTATTCTTCTTTGTTCAGGATTGCTGAGGCTATTCATGTTATTTTTTTGGTTCCATATAAATTGTTGGAATATTTGTTCTATATCTTTGAAGTATGTTATTGGTATTTTAATAGAAACTGCATTGAATTTATAAATTTCTTTGGGTAATATAGACATTTTAATGATGTTTATTCTTCCTATCCATGAACACAGTATACGCTTCCACTTGTTTGTATCTTCCTTGCTTTCCTTTATCAATGTTTATAATTTTCTGAGTACAAGTCTTTAACCTCTTTGGTTAAATTTACCCCTAGGTATTTTATTATTTTTGTTGCAATAGTGAAGAGGATGGTTTTCTTAATTTCTTTTTCAGACAGTTCATTGTTGGTGTATAAAAATACCACTGATTTCTGAATATTGATTTTATATCCTGCCACCATGCTGAATTCATTTATCAGGTCCAGTAGTTTTTTGACTGAGACTTTAGGGTTTTCTATGTACAGTATCATATCATCAGGAAATAATGATAGTTGTACTTCTTCTTTTCCAATTTGGATGCCTTTTATCTCTTCTTCTTGTCTGATTGCTGTGGCTAGGACTTCCAGAACTATGTTGAATAAGAGTGGTAAAGGGGGTACCCCTGCCTTGTTCCTGATTTTAAGGGGATTTCTTTTAATTTTTGCCCATTGATTTTGATGTTGGATTTGGGTATGTCATTGATGGCCTTTATCATTTTGAGTTATGATCCCTGTATCCCCACTTTGCTGAGAGTTTTGATAAAAAATGGGTGCTGAATTTTATCAAATGCTTTTTCTGCATCTATTGATGTTATCATGTAATTTTTATTCTTTCTTTTGTTTATGTGTTGAATCACATTGATTGATTGCCAGATATGGTACCAGCCTTGTCTTCCTAGAATAAATCCCACCTGATCATGATGCATGATTTTTTTTTATGTATTGCTGGATCCGGTTTGCTAATATTTTGTTGAGAATTTTAGCATTTAAGTTCATCAAAGACACTGGTCTATAGTTTTCTTTCTTTGTAGTGTCTTTGCCTGGTTTTGGAATCAGTATTATGCTTGCCTCATAAAAAGAGTTTGGAAGTCTTCCCTTCTCTTGAATTTTTTGAAATATCTTGAGAAGGATAGAAGTTAGTTCTTCTTTGAATATTTGGTAAAATTCATCTGTGAAGCCATCTGGCCCAGGACTTTTGTTTATTGGGAGTTTTTTGATAACTGTTTCAATCTCATTTGTTGTAATTGGTCTGTTTAGGTTTTCTGATTCTTTTATATTGATTTTTGAAAGATTATATGTTTTGAGGAATTTGTCCATTTTGCCTAGGTTGTCTAATTTTATGGCACACAATTCTTAGTAGTATTTTCTTACAATCCTTTGTATTTCTGCTGTGTCACTTGTTACTTCTCCTCTCTCGTTTCTAATTTTATTTATTTGAATCCTCTCTCTTTTTTATCTTGGTGAGTCTGGTTAAGGTTCATCTATCTTGTTTACCTTTTTAAAGAGCCAGCTCTTGGTTTCATTGATCCTCTGTATTTTTTTAGCCTCTGTGTTATTTATTTTTACTCAGATCTTTATTATTTCATTCCTTCTACTTCTCTGGGTTTTACTTGTTGTTCTTTTTCTAGTTCTTTTAGATGCAGGGTTAAATTGTTTATTTGAGCTTTTTCTAGCTTCTTAAGGTATGCCTGTAGTGCTAGGAATTTCCTTCTCAGGACTGCTTTTGCTGTATCCCATAAATTTTGAATAGTTGTATGTTCGTATTCATTTGTTTCAAGGAAATGTTTAATTTCTTTCTTATTCTCATTGTTAATCCATTCCTTATTTAATTACATGCTATTTAGTATCCAGGTGTTTGAGTGTGTTTCAATTTTTCTGTTGTAGTTGATTTTTAGTTTCATGCCATTGTGATCCAAGAAGATGCTTTATATGATTTCAATCTTCTTAAATTAGTTGAGACTCATTTTGTGTCCTAGCACATGGTCTATCCTAGAGAATATACTATGAGCACTTGAAAAGAATGTATATTCTTCTGCTTTGGGATAAAAGGTTCAGAAAATATCTATCAAATCCAGTTGATCCAGTGTGTCCTTTAAGTCTGCTGTTTCTTTGTTAATTTTCTTTCTTAAGAATCTATTCAGTGATGTTAGTGAGGTATTACAATCCCCTACTATTATAGTATTGCTGTTGATCTTGCCCTTTATGCCCATCAAAATCTGCTTTATATATTTAGGTGCTCCTAGATTAGGTGCATAGATATTTATAATGGTTATATCTTTCTGTTGGATTGCTCCCTTTATCATTATGTACTGATCTTCTTTATCCCTTACTATAGCCTATGTTTTAAAGTCTATTTTGTCTGATATAAGTATTGCTACCCCAGCTTTTATTTTATATCCATTTGCATGAAATATTTTTTTTCCACCCCTTTACTTTCAGTCTATGTGCATCTTTTGTTTTGAGGTATGTCTCTTGTAGACAGCATATATATGGGTCCTTTTTTTGTATTCATGCAGCTACCCTTTGTCTTTGATTGGAGTATTTAATTCATTTCCATTTAAGATTATTATTGATATGTAGCTGTTTATTGCCATTTTATTCTTTAAATCTACATTCCTCTTTTACTAGATTTTTCCCCTTTTGTTCTGTTTACAGCAGGCCCCTTAACATTTCTTGTAGCACTGGTTTGGTTGTAATGAATTCTTTGAATTTTTTTTGTCCAGGAAGTTTTTTATTTCTCCTTCAATTTTAAATGACAGCCTACATGTCTGTCAACAAATGAATAAAGAAGAAAATGTGGTATATATATTCAATGAAATACTACTCAGCCTTAAAGATAAGGAAACCCTGACATTTGCAACAGCCTGGATGAACCTAGAGGGCATTATACTAAGTGAAATAAGCCAGGCACAGAAAGATAAATAATACATGATTCCACTTATATGTGAAATCTAAAAATGTCATACTCATAAAAGCAGAGAGCAGATGGGTGGTTGCCAGAAGCTAAGGGGAGAAGGAAATGGTGTGATACTGGTCAAAGGGTTCAAAGTTTCAGTTCTGCAACATGAGTAAGTTCTGGAGATCTAATATACAGCATGGTTACTATAGTTAACAATACTATATTGTACACTAAAAACTTGCTTAAGAGAGTAGATCTTAAGTGTTCTTACCACACATACAAAAAAAAAGCAGTAATTATGTGAAGAGATAGATATGTTAATTAGCTTGCTTGCAGTAATCATTTCACCATATATATATATAAACACATTATGTATACACTTTAAATATATACTATTTTTGTCAATTATATCTCATTAAAGCTGAGAGGGAAATAAAAAGTAAAATAAACACCAAAAAAAGAAAAAAAAATGAAAAAATGTTTTCTTTATTCTAGTTGCTACAGTTCTTCATTTCACTCTCCAAATTTCGTTTAAACATTCTATTATGTATGTAGTGCTCGAGAATATAAACTGTAATAATCTGTCTGGTGCTAAAGGAAAAACAAGAACCCAGATCTGACAGATCACCCACCAGGCATCTCCACCACATTAACTAAGAGGGTCAGAATAACCTAACTCAGTGCAATTCTAGCCCTTGACAACTTGAAGAAATGGAATTCGTTGTACTAATTAGGGCTGTGCCAACTATCCTATCAATTGTGCATAATGACAAAGAAACATTTTAGTTGTTATAATTAATAATAACCCAGGTATAGACTGAAGAACTAACATGTGTCATCCTGATAATCAAGCCATCACTATCTAGAATATGAATTCTGAATCAAAATAATCTGTACTGTCTCCATAAGATAGAGCAAAAGTGGGGACCTTTCATGTCATAAGGAAGGTAAGAGACTCTTTTTTAGAGGCTTTATCTCTCTTTACCTGGAGATAAAGCAGAACACTCTGGACAATTGGACATAAGCATTTCATTCAATGTTTCTATATGCAGTTGCATAAAAATGGGACATAACAAAATGTTCAAAGCACTATTTTTATTTCCTCTTCAGTAACATGAATAACAGAAATTGAACTTCACCCCCTCACTGACCCAGTACTCAATCCTTGTCCCTGGAAACAAACTGAATAACAGGGTAAGGCTCAGATATAGAGTAGTGATATCTGTTTTGCATATTACTTAGAATAATTTTTTTTTAAGACAGAGAGAGAGTCAGAGAGAGGGATAGATAGGGACAGACAAACAGGAATGGAGAGAGATGAGAAGCATCAGTCATCGGTTTTTCGCTGCGACACCTTAGTTGTTCATTGATTGCTTTCTCATATGTGCCTTGACCGTGGGCCTTCAGCAGACCAAGTAACCCCTTGCTCAAGCCAGTGACCTTGGGTCCAAGCTGGTGAGCTTTGCTCAAACTAGATGAGCCCATGCTCAAGCTGGCGACCTCAGGGTCTCAAACCTGGGTCCTCCGTATCCCAGTCCAATGCTCTATCTACTGCACCACCACCTGGTCAGGCTAGAATAATTTTTTAAGTGAAGTATTTCATGAGGGTTTTTTGTTTTGTTTTTTTTTTTGAGTTTGTTTGTTTATTTGAAAGTGAGAGAGACAGACAGACAGGAACAGAGAGGCAGGAAGGGAGAAAGATGAGAAGTATCAACTCATAGTTTTGGCACTTAAGTTGTTCATTGATTGCTTCTCATACATGCCTTGACTGGGAGACTACAGCTGAGCCAGTGACACTTTGCTCAAGCCAGCGACCTTGGGTTTCAAGCCAGCAACCTTTGGGCTCAAGCTAGTGACCACAGGGTCATGTCTATGATCCCATGCTCAAGCCAGAGACCCTGTGCTCAAGCGAGTGAGCCCACGCTCAAGCTGGATGAGCCCGCCCTCAAGCCAATGACCTTGGGGTTTTGAACCTGAGTCCTCAGCATCCCAGGTCGCTGCTCTATCCACTGTGCCACTTTCTGGTCATGCGTTTCATGAGTTTTTAAAAGAAATCTGAAAATATCTTCAAACAGCAATGCTACAATGTTTTATAACTAACTATAAGACATCTACTCTATCAGATACTGCATTGCAGATTCTCAGGATGAGACAGCAAATCAATATTCACCTTGTAATTTTTTCTAACCTCCTTCCTGGGCAAGAGACAGAGCATCTGAATTTGGTGAAATATACTGAATCAGCTCTAAAGACAACATCACCAGAAATGGATGCTCTGTGATTGGATTAAACAATATCACCAGCTGTAAGCTAAAAACGCTTATCTGATAAAGTACAGGATTCTGATATTGAAAGGTGATTAAGGAAATCAGCAGCATGTTAAATATTAAGCATTTCTTGGAACATGAACACTGTGCTAGAGGTTACCACATCATAGGAACAGAATCTTTTAAAGACCTCAAGGTCTTTGGCTCTAAGACTCTGCTAAAGCATAAAATGTCCAAGTATCTAAATGGGTTCCAGAACTGATGCTAGAAGGAAACAGGATTGCTGGAGGGTGTTTCATTTCTCAGATCTCCCTACATTCTTCCTCTCATCTCCATTGCCATTGCCCTCAAATATAATCAGCCCTTGGAGCAATGTACTTAAATTCCTCTTCTTGGCAACCTTCAAATAAAGACTCTTTTGCCTTTATACATTGTTCCTATTTGAAAATCTTGCTCTCCTTTCTCCACAATATTATCAGCCCTCCCTGGATCTATATGATATTAGAATAAATGGCTAGTCTATCTATTTATTCTTTCAGTATTTTTTGAGTGCCTACTATGGGCCTGGTACTGTTTTATGCTAATTAATTAGTAACAAGCAGGCCTTTTCATCCCTTGTCAAACTATCTGAAGCATAACTTCACAAATATTCTACTTTTCCTGCTTCAAGTTCATGTTTTGTTTCCCATGTAACACTGATGACACTGTCATAGATACTGTATAACTCATATCATTCTAGACTGAAAGGACTGCCATACCCACACCACACAATTACCCTCCTCAAACAACAGTGGTCTAACTTACTAGTTTCTATTTCAAAAATTTCTGTTTTCAACTCACAACCAGCATAGCCATTCCCAATTCTCTGTGTACAACATCCAACTTGCTCCTCACCTTCTCAGATACACTCACTCCAACTTTTTAACACTGTGATCTTGATATACCATATTTCCCCAAGTATAAGATGTGCCTTAATTTTTGGGCCTGAAATTTGAAAAAAAAAAATGTATTATATAAAGTTATTAAACTCAAGTTTTATTCATCATAAAATTCATACAACTCCTCATCACTGTCAAAACTCCCATCCATTAGCTTGTTGTCCTCATCTGTGTCTGATGACGAGTCACTTCTTCAACAATGGGCACAAAAATAAGCTTGAAATGCAAGTAAAAAAAAATCTACAACCACTATATAAGACACACTCATTTTTTAGACCCCAAATTTTTTGGGAAAATGTGCGTCCTATAATTCATGCTAGAATAACGTCTTATTTTTAAGATAAAATTAAAGCTCATAAGTTTTATTATTTATGATTGACCCTAATAACACATGACACACCCATTCACTAGTGGTTTGGTAGAGAAAAATGCTTGCTTGTCACTTTTGCATTATTCAAGCACATTCTTTTTCTTCTTCCTCTTCCTCCTTCTCTTTCTCCTATTCTTCCTCCTCCTTGTTTTCTTCTTCTTCTTCTATTTCTTCTTCTCTTCTTCTTCTTCCCCTCCCCAGCTCTTCTCCTTCTCTTTTCTCCTCTGCCTTCTTAAAGAACATTCTGAAAATCCTAATTATCTATAAAAGTTTTCTCACTACTTTTAAAATTATTTTAAAAATCAGCATTGCTAGGCATCACCACACTCTAAAATATTTATATTTTGAAAATATATTTTATGTGTTTGTACCTGAAATAAATTTCCATGTTTTTGATAATAATTTAAGTGCTTATGTTCATTACTCTATTTTATATTAGTGTAGACAATTTCTTACAAGTAAGATTATGTAGTAAGTGGTAATTGATATTCACTACTTTAAATGGGTGAAAATAAGAAACAGGACATAAAGGTAGTAAAGGACACATGTCTGCCTGCCTATTGTACCATTTCTATAGATGTTGAGGACTTGGAAGATAAAAGTTACACTTCAAAAGAAAAAGAAAGAACTAGCAAGGGAAGATTTCTCAATTTGGGTTTAGTTGGTATTGGATTTAGAGAGAAGAAGGTTGAGGGGAATTTTTTTTTTTTTTTGAGAGATGAGGGGTTCTTTTTTTTTATCAACTAGAACACAGTTTCCAAAAAAATTTGTTTAAATCCTGTTTTATCTGCTAGGACCTGGCATCCTTGAGGAACCACTTCACATTTCTGCGTTTGAACTCTTTTCACACATATAATGAAAGGGTTATGCTAGAAGGCTCTCTGATCTCCCTCAGTTATTTATGGTTTCCTGCAAACTGCACAACTTACCTATATAATGACCTAGGCAGAAAATTGTGCCCAGATCATAATCCCCTCGATCTCTAGTTTGTATCCTGATATTGCAGGAATTGGAAGATATTCTAAGGGCTTCAAAATAATCTGCTGGTGATGAGCAGTAACAACAGAAACCAAAAACAAACAAACAAAAAAAAACAACAGGATTTTGTTCCACTGAACCTTTGTTTATATACTCTAAGGACCATCTGAGATATTGGACGCTCCACTTACTGGGCAATGAATTACATTACATTTCCTTCTAAGTAACATGAACAATTAACAATGCAGAGAAACAACCAAATATTCAGAATCACAGATATTTGTAAAATCCTAGAACATTCTATTTTTATTATTTAGATTAATCTGCATATAACTGGACATTGGGGAAATTAAAGGTCACTTCAAGTTTTCATCCAGTTATTAAAGAAAGTCAAAAAGATGACCAAGATAATGCAGAAGTGGGCAAGGTGCTATAAATTACAATCTTTGCCTTAAACAGCAGTTGGGATTTGGATGTGCAAAGGGAGAAATATACGTGGAGGATATATGTGCTGAGAAGATAAAATAAAGGTGACTAGTCTCATTTAAATGATGTTCTTCAGTTAAATTTAGTAAATACCACAATGTACAATATAAGGTACAAACCTTCTACTCCCTGTTTTAAAAATGCACAAAATATTAGTTCAAACATTCTGTGAACGTGCAGTCAAGTTAGTGAGAAAACAAATTAATGTATACCCCACAACTAAGAAAATGATAAAATGCTAAATTCTTGAAGATTCATGAATTCAGATAAATCTAGAGAGAGAAAGAAAAAGATTCCTATAGTCTGGAATTATTGGATCTCCTAAAGAACAATGTTGTAAGTTGAGGCATTAGTACTGGAATTCTGACTCCGGCCATGAACCTGGCTTTTTAGTGCCCTGGGTCACCTATGTGATGAGAATGGACATCATCAAGAAACCCAAGCAGCTTTTTATGTGGCAAATGGTAGTAAAGTAATATACAAGTTGGGTAAATGAACACTTTAGTGCTTATGAAAGAATAACACAATACTTGGTAATGGAGATGTTTGGTAACTAAGGCAGAAAAGAGTAGCAATTTTGCCATGAAGAATTCCAGTTTAGGATGGTTTTAGTCTAGCAATAACACCAGGCTCTCTCTACATTTAAGAGGCAGACTCAATTAGGAATGTGCCCTGTGGGCATTAAGTGCAATTGCCATCCTCGGGACAAACTGCACTCAATCAGCACAGAAAGAATTACTGCTGTGCATCAAGCTTACGGTTTAATTCACTAACCCAGTAAAAGCTCCATAAGGAACAGCATCTAAAACACAGGCTGATTCCATTAACAGTTGGATCAGACACATAAAAAGAAAAGATTAATCTCTAGAGTTATTTGTACAATGTAGGGTCTAAAAGAAGGACAGCAGCATTTGTTTTGGAACCATGCTCCAACTATCCCCTTTCCGGCCCATTCCCCTACTGGACCAGAATTGTTTCCTAACTGGTCCCCACTTTGACTCTCTCCATTGTCTCAACCTTCATTCTTACTATTGATATTAGACTAATCTCCCTAAAGCATGGCTATAATTAAGCTTCTACCCTGCTCAAAGGCCTTCCATGATTCTCAGTCCTATCCTATAGTGCAGGGGTCCCCAAACTACGGCCCGCGGGCCGCATGCGGCCCCCTGAGGCCATTTATCCGGCCCCCACCGCACTTCCAGAAGAGGCATCTCTTTCATTGGTGGTCAGTGAGAGGAGCATAGTTCCCATTGAAATACTGGTCAGTTTGTTGATTTAAATTTACTTGTTTTTTATTTTAAATATTGTATTTGTTCCCGTTTTGTTTTTTTACTTTAAAATAAGATATGTGCAGTGTGCATAGGGATTTGTTCATAGTTTTTTTATAGTCTGGCCCTCCAACGGTCTGAGGGACAGTGAACTGGCCCCCTGTGTAAAAAGTTTGGGGACCCCTGCTATAGTGTCTAAATTTCTTCCCTCCATATTTCCTGTCTTATTTTCCACTATAGTCTCAGTTCAAAGCCCGCCAAACTGGATTATCTAAAGATCCTTGCACAAATCTGCAAGTACCGATCTTTACCATGGCCTGCCTCCCTCCCCCAATTTGGATGTTCTCTCCTTTATCTTCCCCAACCCCATTGTGAAGTTTTTTGAAATATATTCACAAATTTTTTACACTCTTTTGAAAGGTAGAACTTAATTTATTTCCATTTGAATGTGGGATGAAGTTTAAGGCTTACTTCTAGCAAATAGAATGAAGCAAAAGTGATGATAATGACACTCAAAACTAGGTCATAAAAAGGTCCTCCATATTGTTCCCCTCACCCTCTTAGATCACCAGTTCTGGAAAAAAAACAGGTCCCATATCATGAGGACCCTCAGGCAGTCCTGTGGATAGGCCTTTTTGGTAAGAAACCAGGGCCTATTGCCAACAGCTGTGAGAATAAGTCATCTTGGAAGCAGACCTTCCAGTCCCTGTAAAGCCTTCCAATTGACCATAGCCCTGGCCAACAGCTGACTTCAACCTCATTAACCCTGAGCAAAACCCCCAGCCAAGCTGCTCCCAGTCCCTGACATATAGAAACTGTGGAAAACAATAAATGTTTGCTATTTCAAGCCACTAAATTTTTGGAGTGATTTGTCATGCAGCAATAGATAACTAACTAAAGATAATAGCTAATAATAACTGATAACTAATAGATACCTATTAAATAACTGACCCATTTTTAAGTGTCTACATTCTAAATACATTTCTTGAATGTATCCAAAATTAAATGCCTCCTGCTTCAAAGTCTGTCCTGGCCCACCTAAGTAGAAATAGTATTTAAAATCAGATAAGTTTTGATCTGTATTTCTCTTGTAAAATTTCATATCTCTGCTATAATGACAAGTATGACTTGAACAATTTTTTCCCTTACTAGGCGTTAAGCTCCTTGAGAAACTGGTTCTAAATTTTTTCTCTTATCTCATCACAGGAGTTAAGTACATAAAAAAAAAAAAAAGAAAAGAAATTACATGGACAATACTTGTTGAGAGAATGAGCAGCCAGATTCTAAAGTTTCTTCCCTTGCTTGAAAATCTATTTATGTTTATTGTTGTGATTTTAGTAAGGAATTATGTACAACTGAAGGAGCAAAACAATATAAAAAATAATTAATTCCTTCATAACTTTTACAAAGAAGAAAATAATTGAGAAAAATAATTAGCATATTCAAATTTATCAAGAAAATTAGGTGAGTAGAATTAAAACATCACTATTTTGATATTAGTGCTTGTCCAAAACTTACACAGGATGAAATTAGAAGCATGGGAACCTAGAGATGACTGTATTTCCTGCCCAAATAGCAAAGGACTTGCTGATTTTTCTTTTAAACTGAAGACAGAAACTTTTCTCTTTTACATTATTTGTGAGCAGACATCACCCCCACAGACCACTTCCACCCTCTTTCCTACGGCCTCCAGTTTGTTTTGTACAATATTAACTAAGAATCAACAGCAACATATGAACAGTGGATAATCATTTTTAATTGTTTGTACCTAAAATCCAAGCTTCCCATTTCCTCGGAGTAATGGAAAATGTGAAAAATCATTATGAACTGAGTAAAAAATGTTCAGAACCTTTGGCTTTTAAAAATGAAAGCACAAAAGTGATTATACTTTGCCAGAGCTCCCCAGATATAATTACATAAAAGGAAGGCTTCCTCCTGCCAGCTCTTGTTTTTGACACTGGTAAGAGGACATGCTGTCAGAGCCCATCTCTCTACTTCTTCTGACATATTTTAAAGTGTCTACTATCAGCCAATCTTTGGCAGTTAGAGAAGCTCAGAGTCGGACAGTAATATCCTAACGAGGCAAATCATACCTGTCTCTTATGTAACCAGATTTGATCCTTGATCTAAAGCAACCACAATAAACCTATTGAGACATTTTGTACAAGGATAATTGTTTTTATAGTAAATCAGTATCCAAGTATACAAGTTATTGTATACTGTAAAACAACTAATATGCTATTTATGTGTGGACTGTTACACACTCTTGGCATGGAAGACATCAATCCAGCTGGCTCCTCTTTCCCAAGCAACGGTGACAACAAAAAACACTGAGTTCCTGCGTTCCAAGTGCCTCCAGCTTGTTCTCAAATGTTAACATAAACATTATATTTTAGTTCAAAATTCTAGTAAGGTTAAAAAAATACAGCTCATATTCTTAGTTTCCAAACTGCATCCTTAGGTTTTTAACTACTACTGTTTCTACACTTTGCACCCAAAATGGGGATAACATTTTAAGAGACTAGAAACCCTTCGAGTATCACGATTCACACTGCCAAGCATTAGGTTACAGAGCATGTCTGCATTATTTTCTACACCAGAGAAATGAAATAAAGCTTTAGGCAATAAGTCAGGGGATTTAATCAATTCTAGCTATCAATACAGATGATTCAAGATAGTATAATTTTTTTTTATTTTATTTTATTTTATTTATTCATTTTAGAGAGGAGAGAGAGAGAGAGAGGAGAGAGAGACAGGGGGGAGGAGCTGGAAGCATCAACTCCCATATGTGCCTGACTAGGCAAGCCCAGGGTTTCGAACCGGCGACCTCAGCATTTCCAGGTCGACGCTTTATCCACTGCGCCACCATAGGTCAGGCCGATAGTATAATTTTAGTTGTTTGTATTAAAATTTTTCAGCCTAGATTTTCCAAATAAATAACTCTCTATTTCTCTTTGTCAGTATGGACAAATTTTGGAGGGGAAACTTTATACTATTTTTTATTACATATACCTGCCATTCAAATTGCTACTCTTAGAGCAGCATATTCTATCCAAACCAAATAAACTCTAATGTGCTGTTATTATTCATTTTCTTTATGGGCGGTGAAAACAGACACTCACATTCAGCCTCTTGGTTAATTTAATCAATTTCAGCTCAAGCCCTATGGAGTTTTAACTGGCCAAGGAAAGTCATCTAAAGCAGCGCCATCAATTAAAGCAATGTTTGCCATAATACAACTTCCCTGAAGTGGAAATATGAAGAACCAGGACAACAGAAAGACAATTGCACAACTACTACTCTGAGGGAAGTCAAGAGGAAGAAAAAAGTCACGGAGGAAGTACTCAAGAACTCAGTGAGGTAAGTCAGCATTCTTGTGGGTTTCTGGAAGACACCATAGGGGAGGGACTGTGTGTACCTAACGCAGGGAGTAACAGACACTGACTGGAGGGGATTCTGAGGGGCTATGCTTTTTTAATCAGATATTTTCAAAAGCAATTAAAGGTAAGCCTAAGATATTTTCATTGTAAGAGAAAATTCAGGATCACATTGGTCTGTTGATTGCTGCGCCTGCAAGTCAGTCACTACCAGAGGGAAACGACACATACTGGCCTGCCTGGGATGGTGTCTGGGATGGTGCCTGCGGTCCTGAATAATAAGTGTCACCGTTTACTCTCAAAAAGGTACCCGTTTGGAAAACAAATATTTGGGGTTATTTTAGCAGATTAGTATTTAGAGAAAAAATAATGACATCAACACGCATAAAATCTTAACACCATCTCATCTCTCTTCCTCATTCCAATATTCCTCGATCTTGGTGAGAGTAACCTGTGAGTATACTGTTTCTCAGCAACCTTCGGCCTGACCCTTCTGATCCAGTTAAGACACACACCCAAACACACCCCCACATACATTTTTGGTACTGCCTTTACATATTTGCCCAAACTATTCCCCAAATAGTAGTTGGCTGTCGTTTACCAATCTGTGTATTGTTTTACCCAATACCAAGCTCAAGACTCGCCTGCTCACTTGATCTCACTGGTTTCACTTCATTCTACCTTATGAGAGGCAAGTCCTAGAGGTAAAAGTACACTATTTAAAGTATATCACATTGATTTTCTAAGCAATAGCTGTTTGTTAGATTAAATATCAGACGCAAATGCATTTGTCCAAGCCCTAGCATGCTTGAGAAAATTCTGGCTGTCCGCCAGTAGCTTCTCTGCGTTTTGGGGGGACTCACAAGGTCCCCCACTCCTTTGCTGGAATGGCACAGTGCTAGATACTGTCAAGTTACAAAGAAAAATTTCTTGGCCTATTTTTTCCCATCTATTTTTAATATCTTTTATTTTGCTACAAACTCCTGTTAAGTCTTTTAAAGTCCTGCTGACACAATGTGGGAAACAGATGAATAATCAAAGATGGCTTTTGCTTTATAGACCTGAGCAGAGAATATGATATAATAAGCACGATGAAGTAGAAACAACATGCTATTAAGGTTCAAAAGATGGAACAAATCAGTCCCATGGGGGAGAGAAAAGTATGGACAAAACAAAAGAATGAGTGGATAGCGGATAGTGTGGAGATGAGTTCTGAGGTTATAGGATGAGGTTAGATAATGGTAAAAATATTGAGACAGAGGGATGTCTAGTGGAAACAGCATAAATAAAGGAATAGGCATTGGAAATTAGGGAGAATAATTAGAATAAAACAGTAATTCAAACCAGTAGAATGACAAGTTTTAGGGGTAAAACTTTTCCTGTCTGAAAATGATATGTCTTATATCTAGGGAGATCAGATTGAGAAAGGAAAAAGATGTATGTTCACAGCATTGGTGAAAGTGCATGAGCGTATCCACAATTTTATTGAAAATAGTCATAATTATTAAGTGCTCACTTGCAAAATGCAGGGATTGAATTGAATGCTTCTTACATTTACACAATGGGTGCTTTCTGCTCAGATAAAATCAACCAAGAGCTCCAAAGAGGTCTTACTCTCTAGCAAAGATTCAAACTCTCTGTGTGAGAATCAGGAAACAAAATAGCCCTAGGTCCATGCTCCTGTCGAAATTTATATTTCTGTTGAGCAGCTCTGATATGGGTCAGGCTTCCGAGCTCAGATCAAGCCAGACCTTCAGGCCAAATGCTGGAGGGAAGTGGAGGACAGCAGAAGTGGTTGCTCTATTGAAGCGGAGGCACAGTAGCATCTTCTGGACTTGCTGACAGTCTCACTTTTCCTCAATCTAAGTCTCAATCTGTTTGATTGATGCAGGGAACTGTTCATCTCTCTTCTCCCTGGGGAGGGAAAGGAGGATAAATTGCAATAGTGTAGAGCGAAAAGTGATTTTATACACATCATCTTAATTTTCAGTGATGGAGAAAGAAGAAAAAGAATAAGAATTCTAAGTGACAGAGAAAGGTTCAAGGTTAATTTGATTGGCAATATATGAAATGCCACTTACCTTAGGCCATTTCAAAATGCCCCTCATTCTCTCCACAGTGAATGAAATGATTCTTTCCAAATACAGGGCATCAACGGATAATGGCTTCTATTACATATTCATACACCACTTTACATTCTATAGCTTACTTGGCAGGAATTCTTACAAGTTTCTCTTCAAAGATGCCTTGTCAGAGAGGTGAGGTCAGGATTAAGTGAGCCCTCACTAAAACTTTTTAGTGGACAGTGTGTGGGCAAGCGAACCTCACCTGTGGAGTGCAGGTAGGTGTGCAGGTGATATATGACTCCATGCCTGTGCAGGGAGATGCACTGTCCAAAGGCAGTATTTTAAACGTTATTTAAAGACCCATTTGTATAATCTATAGTTCTAACAACAAGGAGTACTTCTCAGTACTGGGAAGATAATTTAAAAATTATTTTGTGCCTTAAAAAACTAACGTGAAACCATTTTCTTTCTACGTTAAGAATGACTTTCTCATCAAAGAGAAACTATGAAAAAAATTTTAAAGGGATGAGAAGCAGGGAAAGTCCTATCATGAGCTATGTGCAATTGAATTTCCGACTTGTGATGCAACCAATATACACTTCTCGAGCACTATCTCAATGAAATTAGGGTTAAATTATTTCAACACTCATTTGCTCTAATGTGCATGAGGCTCAACACTGGCAAGTTTTATTTCCATATAAACCAGTTTACTCCACACAACAAAGATATGGCCACAGACAGAGTCACTCAAGACAGCCCAAGGAAAGAAGAAAAGAAAAAATGGATGGCTCAGTGCTCACTTATTCCACTTTAAAGGAACATAAAACTCAGGGATTACTTATGCAGAATAATTAGCTTCACATTTTTAACCAAGAAATCTCTCTCTCTCTTTCTCATTTTCTCTCATTCTCTCTACTCTCTGTCTCTCTCTCTCTCTCTCTCTCTCTCTTCAGTTATTTACTGACGTGGCCAATTGCTGAATTGCTTTTCATGATTAACTCTCTTCTTTCAAGGTCAATGATTGCCTGTAGTGTGATGACAGTGCTCAAGGTAACACACAATTCAGATAAACCCTGAAATGTTGACCTATCATACGTTCAGTGTAATTAAAAGGTGTGCCTATGCCTAAGACAACTGCTTGAAGCACGTATGCTAGAAACCTAATGTCTCTGAATTTATCCAGAACATCTTTTCATGAATTTTCTTCACAGGTCCATTGTTCGGGGTAATTTTTATAAAACATTAAAAATCTACTTCAAATTAATGACAGAAAACAAGCTTGAGCTATTTTTGTTGTTGTTTTTGTTAACTTTTAATAACAACTTCTGGTTTAAAATTAGGGGGAAAAGGACTTTCTATTTATATTCTGCTAAAGGATCTGTGGTGGATTCAGATGCTATAGGAGTAAACTACTGCCCCATTCATGCAGTCTATGTTTTGACATGCCATGGTATTTCTTGAAAGAATTGTCTTCGAGAGTTATTCTGACCACAGCTGTTTTCGGTGTGATTGATTTTTTTATTGCTAATGGGATTAGTGCTCCCAAAAATATAATGTAGAGAGAGATAAAATAAGAAAGAGACATTCCCTCTGAAACTGTTCTAGAATAGTCTTGTCCCCTACCTCTAAATATTATTCCAGGATGCCAAGATACATTTTGGCTATGTATGTCTCACAGGGTATTCAAGGGCATTGTTTGAGAAACAAGAGGCAAAATTATTACTCCAAGAGAAGTTGATTCATCCAAGTTCAGCACTAAATCAACTTGAAATGCTTCACATGAACAAGATAAAATGCTAAGAACCAGGAATGTGTCTGGGCAAACTAAATTATTTTTGAAAGAACAAAAATCTAGGGGGTTGTATTTTAAAATAAAAGTATATCTAAAATAACCATGTCACCCAAAGTGGTACATACAGCCAAAAATGAGTGGTATAATGCCAGTTGCCAAGGCCAGGCAGGTCCACATTGGATTCAGGCAGATGGTAGAGGAAATGCGGAGCCAGAAAGCAGTGGACCATTCCCATTTAATAGAGTTTCACAACAGCGGACAAGCACACAGGCAGGGGAAACCACTTCTTGGGCAAATGAACAGCAAAAATGGCCCCTCACAGTGGCAGGCAGGCAATCTTCCATCCACCCTGACGGCAAGCACCTGTAGCCTTACAAAGACTATACACAAGTGGCACTGCCATGTGCTCACGCACTAATCAAAGTGCTTGCAGTTAAACCAGAGAGCAAGCCTAACACAGCTGTTTTCCCAACAAGTAACAAAGGTATCCCTATGTTTTGAGAGAAGAGCTTGCCTAGGTAGTGACTATGGAGATCTGCTCCTCCATCGCTCAGGTCCAGGGACAGGGGAGGAAGTGGTATTACAGTTACTAAGTTATTCTGAAATCTCTATTGCAGGAGCTCAAGAGCAACAATAATGTTATCTTTCTGGTTATTCTTCAAACTCAAATACTGTTACTCATCTATAAAATTAAAATCATAATACCTACCTACTAGACTTATTGTGGGGATTAAATGGACATAAACCTTCGTACCATGCCTGGCATACAGTAAACTCTCAACAAATGAATGCTGCTGGAATTACTCTCACAACTATTTCACCTTTATTATTTAGCCATGAATCAATTTTATTTAAAAAGATGTATATATGACCATAATATTTTTTTTCTAATTCATCAGAAGAGTATATGTTGAGTTCCTTCTAAGTTCTAAGCATGGGCAAGTCAGAGGGATTGAATTTCTAGGTGATCAGACAGAATCTACAGGTGCAAGATTAACTAAAGCCAATAGGGTTCTGGTTCAACCTACAACTTCAGAGGTCTTGCCGGCCCAACCTCTAGACAGATGAATCATTTTGGAAAAATAAATAAATAAAGCTTTAATTTTAGGAAATCTAAGGTCTCTCTCAAAAGGATCCAGGCATACTCCAAGTAAATACAAGCCAAGTAATCATGTCAGCAGTCAGTTTAGAAGAACCTATAAACATCTGAAAGTCAGAAAAATATAAACTCACAGAAAGGAAAGAGAACTTCAGGCAACATAAGCCATTAGAACTGAAGGTGCTTCATTGACAAAGATCTCAAAAGATGAAAATACTGTCCTGCAGCCTTGTCCTAGATATAATTACATTGATCCACACTCACACCCTGTCTCATACTCATTCTACTCTGAAGCTGTTCTGTGGTGCACATTTGGCTCAAAAACATATACATATGCAGCCTTTCCTTCAACTGCATGTGGATGTTCTAAATGATAAGTAAGTGCTAGTTTTAGCTTTAACTACCACGTTAAGCATGAAGAAAAAAAATGCATGACCAGCTTTCATGATATTTAATACCAGCAATGTTTTTCCTGCTTTTAAAACATTCTTTTGGTTATCATTCCTTAAAACAGCCCAATTTTATTCACAAATAACAATTTGTTATGTGCCATGCCATTATCCCCTTATAATTATTCATAACATTTTAGGATGGTTTTGCTGCTCTTATAATGACACTAGCCTCTGAACCTCTCCCTTTTACAATTTGAACGTTGGCATAAATTTTCAATCTATATATTAAACCACCCATGAATAATCATAGCGTTGCATTAAAAATCTTGTACTTTCTGCCTGACCAGGCGGTGGCGCAGTGGATAGAGCGTCAGACTGGGATGCGGAAGATCCAGATTCGAGACCCCGAGGTTGCCAGTTTGAACGCGGGCTCATCTGGCTTGAGCAAAAAGCTCGCCAGCTTGGACCCAAGGTCGCTGGCTCAAGCAAGGGGCTACTCGGTCTGCTGAAGGCCCCCGGTCAAGGCACATATGAGAAAGCAATCAATGAACAACTAAGGTGTCACAATGCGCAATGAAAAACTAATGATTGATGCTTCTCATCTCTCCGTTCCTGTCTATCTGTCCCTGTCTATCCCTCACTCTGACTCTCTCTCTGTCTCTGCAAAAAAAAAAAAAAAAAATCTTGTACTTTCTTCTTAAAATAATTCTTTGATTTAATTATCATATTACAGTTTGCATACAATATTATATTATTTTAAGTGTACAACATAGTGATTAGACATTTATAAAACCTACAAGGTGGTCACCTCAATAAGTCAATTACCCATCTGACACCAAACATAGCTATTACAGTCTATATCCCCTATATACTTTACATCACCATGACATATCCCATACAGTTTTAAATTTCATCCTTCATCTGCGTTTACTGTAACTTTTCCATTCTCATTCTGCTTTTGTAAGTACTCAAACAAATCTATAGTAATACCAAAGCAGAAGCTATTTATTAAATGGAAATGTTACCAATAATGTGGATGACAAATGAAATTTAATAGTGAATGGTAGGACTTTTTAAGTATCAGGCAGAAAGCAAAGCACTTTGCATGTATTATTTAATATTTAGGACAATCTTATGGGATACTGGTGCCATCACACCCATTTACAGATGAGAAAAACTGAGACATGGATGCATTATGTCATTGCTGAAGGTCAGGTAGCTAAGAAGAGACAAAATTTAGAACTCTACCTATCTAGCTCTTAAGCATTGCACCATGTGCAGAAAATTTTACATGCTTTTTTTATGCATGCACTTTTGAACAAAATACTTTTCCAGGTTGATATAGCCAAAAGAAGTCCACACAAAATGGAATAAAGGCTTTGCCACTTTTAAGCCTCTTAAAGCTTTCATTTTTTTCCCTTCTAATGTACCCCTTGCCATTGCTTGGTTTCTATTCAATCAGTTAGAATGCCATAAAATAATAACACAAATGATACTTAAATAACACATGCAGCTAGAGCAAAAATTCATGGGAAAAAAAGAGCAACACAAAAGCAAAATCTGAAGGCCCTTACCTTGTGGTGGCTGCTGCCTGCCCAGCACCATGGCTCCGAGGCAATCAGCCACACAATGCATAATGAAAATTTCCATCTCTAAGATGTTATTATGGGCCCATAGAACAATCTGTGTAAGGTCATATTTGCATAAGTCAAGTGTTCCACAGTCTGTACAGCATCTTTACCTAATGCAGGACTAAATCGCTGGTGAGGGTTGTAATTAACTGTCCAGATTGCCCTAACTGCCCGCCAGCGTTCATTTAGAGAAGAGTGGCTGGAATTTGAAGGATGTGAGGCATGGAACTGTGGTCAACCTCTCTGGCACTCAAAAGCCATTGGAACTCAGAAATCATTCAAAAAAGCAATACTCTTCTATGCACCAGTGTCCTTTAACTTAATAAGTTAGCACAAACAAGGGAAAAGTTAGTGTGTGAGTTAGTGGTGAGGAATTCAGAGGAACATGCATGATATCACCAGACTATCATCAATGCAACACAGACATCCTTTAGTCCAGTGGCTTCTAAACTGATGTTCCAGAAGCTCTGAGTTCCTACCTCAAAACGGCTTTAGGAATAAAAGAGAAAGGCCCAGTTATGGGGCTACAGGCCTTTGATCCTTTCTCTCAACCAGTGTGACTTCACTCTTATCTAATAGGCGTGCTGAGTTTCATGCAAGAATTGACTGGAAATAGTATCTGATACTGAATATAAAGTAGGAACACCACTAATCTAGGGAAATGTCTACCTTTTATTTACATACAGATGGTACTGGCACTCAAGAGTTAGTATCTTTCCCAATGAATCATGCCTGGAAAGTAGCAAAACCAAGACTGGAACCCAAGTATTCAAATTCCTGGTCCAGTACTCAACTCACCACGTCTTATCCTTCTTCATCCATTTCTCCAGATTCTTTCTTCTCCACCCTGAGATGTCCTTTGTTTTTTCCTCCAATTTTGGTAAATGTGTAAATGTGAGAGATACAGAAATTGTTCCTCCATCAAACTTTAAAAAGTGAGCAGACCTATGAACCATATAAGGCATAAGACATGTGGTCTTTGGAGCAGAGGTGCCTTTGGTGAATTGTATGCTTCCAAATCCTGTAAATATAAAGTCTGAGCATGTGCACATTAATCTATCTAGCCTAATTCCTTCAGCATTTAATTACAGTGTATAGTGCTCTAAGCTTTACCAAGCATGCACATATTTGTCACCAAAATATGAAATTTTTCATATTTCATATTTTAAAGTTGACCCTTCTAAAAAAAAGTGGGAAATTATCTATCTTACTTGGAATGTTGAATATTTTTTTTATTATTATTCAGAGAGAGGGATAGACAGGGACAGACAGGAACGAAGAGATGAGAAGCATCAATCATTAGTTTTTCGTTGCACATTGCAACACCTTAATTTTTCATTGATTGCCTTCTCATACGTGCCTTGACCGCAGGCCTTCAGCAGACCGAGTAACTCCTTGCTGGAGCCAGAGACCTTGGGCTCAAGCTGGTGAGCTTTTGCTCAAACCAGATGAGCCCTCGCTCAAGCTGGCAACCTTGGGGTCTTGAACCTGGGTCCTCGGCATTCCAGTCTGACACTCTATCCACTGTGCCACCTCCTGGTTAGGCAGAATGTTGAATCTTATGGTTATACAGAGCTTTGCAGGTGACCCAGACCAACTCTTTCAGTCTATCATAGTTTTCAGACAACGAGTAAGAAAACTGAGATCCAGCAATGTTAAATGATGTCATTAGGTCATTAGTATCTAAACCAAGACTTTAGACCATATCAGGTCACTCCTCGTACCCTTCTCACTGCACATTCCAGTGTGTGCAGTCACACCTAGGTACTGCAATGGGTTTTAATGTTCTTTAAGATTTTGATGACCCCACTTAGAGCAGAACACATTTCATGGCATATAGATACTTGGTAGCTCAAATCAAAGCTTCATTGTAAGAGTACCTCTGTGGACCTTTGCTCTACATTTTCAGAAATCCTCAACACTTTTCTTCCTGGTACCTAGTACAATTTTATGATACTTTCTTTATTTACTTAAGTGCATTTTTGTTTTTTATTTATCTTTCTATTCTATGAAAATAGAAATTCCATGAGAGCCATTACTACTAATTTTGTCTTGTTTAACATTTTTATTTCCAGACACAAGCACAGTGGCTAGAACATTGCAGAAATTAAATAAGTGAACAAATGAGTGAATGTATAAATTTCACAATACCCTGAAAATCTTTTTATGACTATGCTTATAGTATTTAAACTGTGCATTCATGATTTAATAATGCAATAAGAGCTTCTTCAGGGTAGTGTCTTTTCCCTGTTATATTGGCAACTAGTTTAAGACTTATTAATAAAAATAAGGCATCCAATAAATATTTATCCAAGAAATAAGTTTATTCATTAATCAATAAAATCTAATAATGATAAACATATAAGTAAGTGCTCAAGCACACTTATTGCTTAACATGTAAGTTGGTTGGTTGGTTGGTTGGTTGGTTGGTTGGTTGGTTGGTTGGTTTATTGATGGATAAAGCTCTATAAAAATCAGATGTTTTCTAGGGAGCCATCTCACAATCATAAAAAAAATCCTAGTATTTTAATAAGAACCCAAAGATGTTTATTTAAATATGAATCCTCTGAATTTTATTCTCTCCTCTCTTTTCTTCTCTATTTATAACAGAAATATACCTACCTTGTGAAATAAGTTTTGACTTCTGTTCAGAACAGTGTACAAAGGTAAACCATTAGGGAACATGTTAGAGCAGCCTTTCTCTATATACGTCACTTCAAGTTCATTGATTCATAACTTTGAAAACCAAAAAGGAACAAAGTTCAAGGTAACCACTTATGACTGTGAGCATCACAGCATGTAATAAAATAGTCATAGAGCTACTGTTTATTGGATTTGAGAAGGTCATTCTGAGTATGGCTCAAGGCTAAGTGCCTAAGTGTATCATCGGTAATGACTCGGATTTGTCTGCACCTTTTAAGAACATCTTTACAAAGCAGATGACAGTGGTGGAAAGCAGAACACACAAAAACTCATACAGATCTTTTCCGCTAATGTTTTGGCTTTACTTTTGAAATTTTACAATAACTATTTCACAAAATGGAAACATCACAGAAACAGTTTCACAACAGCTATTGAGAATTGAAAAGGCAACAGGAGTTCGTCTTTCATCTTTCTACCATATTCCAGGTGGAATGAAAGAACATACTCTATTTGGCAACTGGTGTTTATGTGAGCACAGAAGTGCTTATATATTCCATCTTCTGTTAGCCCTGTGCTCAGGGGAAACAAGGGTCGATGGGTAATTGAGCTCTGCCAGTGATTTCAAATATTGCATTTCATGTAATCATCTTACTCTCCTTCAGCATACACCTTGCTAAAATAGTATATATTTAGGCTGCTTTCTCCCCTGTTTCTGCTCATGTGTTGGTGAAGTAGTTTCCAAAGCATGAACTTACCATGAGATAGGCCCCATGAAATGATATAACAAGTGTAAAGAACTGTCCCTCAAAACTTACATGGTCAAGAGTCTGTCCATATTGCAGATCTGTCACCTCCTGGATGAGCTCCTACATGATGTGTACAATCTCCAGCACGTTAGAGAGTTCATATAGTTTGGACCTCAGCAGGAACCTAAGCTGATAGTCACACATACGGAGGCACATCCAGTGAGTTGGCAGGTTGAGCTCTTCTGCAGCTTATTTGGAAGGGCTGCTAGGGCACTGCTTCTTAGAGACCTCGTCACAGGGAAGAGAAAGCAGGCAGAAAGCCCAGCTGCAGGAAAGCCTCAGCCTCGGAGCATGTTCGGCACAAGTTCTCTTCCTCAGCTTTGTCTCCTGACTTAGCCCACACTGAACACTAGACCGAGGTCTGTAGAAAGAGAGAACTGTGGGGTAGGGGAGGGCAGCCCAACAGAAAAGCTATTTCATTAAAACCACACTGCTTAGGAAAACACCTCTCTTCCTCCTACCAAAAATAATGATGTGATGATAAAGGCAAAAGGAAGAATGAGACAGAAGCAAGAGAGCAGCAATCATTCTCTACTTCCCAATAAAATATAATCAGTTTCCGTCTCCTCACCCCCACTCTGGGGCTCTGACCTGAACCCATATTAAAACCCAGAGGCTGCCTTGTTAACGTGAGATGTCGTGTTAGCATCTGGCAGTAATAGGCACGCTTACAAGCACACCTGGGGAATTTCCAAAGTATTGAAAGTCTTATGTTTGCATCTTGGGACAAGTGAAATTCGGGTCATTCCTGTTCAAGTGCTCCCACTTTTTACCACAACCCAGGGAGGCCTGAGGAATCTCAGGAAATAAGTGTGTGTGTGTATATATATATATATATATATATATATATATATATATATATCCCTTCATAATACATTTTAAAAAATTAAATAACCATTAGATATATGTGAATTGGGATCTATAACCCACATGACCAAATTTAGACTGCACTTTCACAAAATTTATTAGCAGTCTGCTACATACAGGACACTGTGATAAGTGTTATATAGGATTTAAAAGACTTTTAAAATATGGTACTTTTCATGTTGAATATGCTATATAGATTATGAATATATATTTGCATACAGTTGTATATAAGAACCCACCCCCAACTTTTACTTTTTGCAATTCTAGGCATTCAAGTTACTATCATCAACCAAATACATCAGTTCAAGGGCAAATAAGGTACAAAGGAAATTGTTGTCAATAATTCTAGGCACTTTGCTCTTAAGAGAAAGAAAGAGTGTCTCTCTTGAGTCAGAAGCCATAGGCTTAGGATGATGTATAAATTTAGGTTTATTGATGTTAAGTTTAGTGACCTGCATTCCCCTGGTAATCAATAACATAAGAAGTGACAACTGACAGCAAGGGGGATAAGACACATTATGACAATTCCATGTCCTTGACTGAGGTGATGAGTGAAGGCACTTCCTTGACCCTTAGGATACATGCATGTCAACACACAGCACAATGAAGACTTCTGGTCAAGATGGTGGTATAGGTAAATGTAGTATTTGCATCCTCCCACAACCACATCAAAATTACAACTAAACTAAAGAATAGCCATCATTCAGAACTACCTGAAATCACACTGAATGGAAGTATTACAACTAGGCATTTAAAGAAAAAGCCAAATCAAGATTGGTAGGAGGGGCTGAGACACAGAACAGGCTGGTCCCATGCCCATGTGTGGCAACTTGAAATCTGGAGGGATATCTTGGCTGCAGAGATACTCCCTGAGGAGTATGTGGTCCCAGTCCCCAACTAGGTCCTCCAGCCCAGGGCTCCAGTGTCAGGAAAAGAAGTATTCATAATTCCTGGTTGTAAAAACCAGCAGGGATTGAGGCTGAATGAGAATGGAGAGTTGCTGGAGTTGCAAACAGTTCCTCTTAAACAGCCTACACATGGTCTCACACGATCTCACTCCCTCTGAGCTCCTACACTGGCACAGCAGCTTGAAAGGCACCAGGGACACACAGGAAGGAACTGAATCCTCTGCTACTAAGGAGAGAGCTGAGGAGCAGCTTTCTGGCAGACAAAAAATGCTTACAGAGGCATTGTTCCTTTCCTGAGACCCCCTCCCTATATAAGAGCTGGCAAGTGGGTACCATATCTGATCCTCCATCAACTTGGCTCACACTATTTGCCCCACCCTAGTGATTTCCTGAGACCCTTCCCCACCCAACTTGCAGGCCCATCAAAGCCATTCCATTTTTTTTCATACAACTCTCTTGCCTCATGCTTTGAACTTTTCTAAAATCCCTCAAACAAACAGCATCTAGCTTCTGTGTACCCTGTTACCTATTGCTAAGCGATCCCAGGCCCAGCACTAGTGGCAGCCTATTTTTGTTTACAAGTTGGCCTCTCCTGAGCATGTCTAAGCCTAGGACAAGTAGTATCCATATGCATATTTCTCTGTATCTTGAGCTGGGTGGTCCAGGCAGGGCATAGGAGGTGGCTGACCTTGCACCTCCAAGGAGGCCCTAGAGACTATGTTCCCGGTAGACAGCTTCAGACCACCCCAGATTAAAACCCTATCACTTCCAAAAGCAACACAGTCAAGGGGTGGACTCAGTGAGCACCAGAGACCCACTGAAGCAAGTTCTGCTCTGTAGCATTGACTCCTGCAAAGCAGCTCCTCTACTGTAGTCATAGTCGGTCCTCACAGCCAATTATCCTGGAAGTAAATCCCTCCCAGTGACACCAGCAGCACTCAAGCCTCGATTACAACAGGATAGTGCACATAGCCCAGATAAGGACACACCTGGACTAGGTGACTGGGGAGGTTGCACCACTGGACCCTGCAAAACACCTACTACACAAGAACACTCTATCAAGTCCAGATGATACAGCAACTCTACCTCATACATAGCAACAAATATAACAAACACAGGGAAGCAGTGAAAATGTAGAGACAAAGAAACAGGTCCCAGATGAAAGAACAGGAGAAATCTTCAGAAAAAAGAACTAAATGAAATAGAGGCAAGCAAACTACCAGATACAAAGCTCAAAACAATGTTATAACAATGCTCAAGGAACTTAGTGAGAACTTCAACAGCATAAACAAAAAACATAGAAACCATAAAAAAGATCTAGTCAGAATTTAAGGATACACTAACTGAAGTGAAGAATAAGTTATAGGAAATCAACAGTAGAGTAGATAACACTGATAATCAAATAAACGATTTGGAATATAAGAAAGTAAAACACACTCAATCAGAACACCAAGAAAAGAAAAGAATCTCCAAAAAGTGAGGATAGTGTAAGGAGCCTCTGGGACAACTTCAAGTGTAACAACATTTGCATCATGGGGATGCTGGAAGGAGAAGAGATACAGGAAGACATTGAAAACCTATTTGGAAAAATAATGACAGAAAGCATCCTTAACCTAGTGAAGGAAATAGGCATACAAATGCAGGAAGCACAGAGTCCCAAACAAGATGAATTCAGAAGAGGCCCACAACAAAACACATCATAATTAAAATGCAAAACGTTGCAGACAAAGAGAGAATCTTAAAAGCAGCAAAAGAAAAGCAGTTAGTTAGCTAAAAGGGAGCTCCCATAAAACTGTAAGCTAATTTCTCAACAAAAACTTTGCAGGCCAGAACAGAGCAGCAAGAAATATTCAAAGTGATGAAAAGCAAGGACCTACAATCAAAATTACTCTACCCAGCAAAGCTATCATTTAGAATTGAAGATATATATAAATATAAAGGGAAAGAGCTTCCAAGACAAGAAAAAGCTAAAGGAGCTCATCACCACCAAACCAGTATTATATGAAATGTTAAAGGGTCTTCTTTAAGAACAAGAAGAAAAAAAATGATCAAAAATATAAACAATAAAATGGCAATAAATATATATCTATCAACAGTTGAATCTAAAAATCAAAATAAACAAGCAAAAAGAACAGAAACAGACTAATAGATATAGAGAACATTTTGACAGTTGCCAAAAGGAAAGAGGGTTGGGGTCTGGGTGAAAAGGGAGAAGGGATTAAGCAATACAAATTGGTTGTTACAGAATAGTCATGAGATGTAGAGTACAGCAGAGGGAATGTAGTCAAGATTGAGTAGAACAGTCACTTAGTAAGGAATGTAATTTCTAATCACTGGAATGTACACCTGAAACTAATATAATAATGTATGTCACTGTAATTGAAAAATAAAAATGATTTTTAAAAACCAGTGTAATGTCCAACTAACATTTCTAAGTCACTACAAGGAGGCACATTGCATTCTGTCTCTTCTGGTAATCTAAGCAACATATAGATATATCATTTTTAAGATTCTCATAATTTCTTTTAAAATGTGTTCAACTAACCACTTAAAGTCTAAAGCTCAGGAATATCCTTTATAAAACTATAGTGACACATGTGAAAATTATGACCTAAAATGTCTGGCCTGAGTTAAATAGCAAGTTAGTGATAAAACTAAAATGAGAATCCAGGTTCTGAGTCCTGACTGGGATATGAAAGGGAATAATTTCACCTCACATTTTGCAGGTAGAATTCAGATCTAGAGAGATAAGTGACTTGCTTAAGGTCACAATTCAATGAAGAGTAGAAATGGAACAAGATCTCAGGTCTCAAGGATTCTAGTATTATACATAGTCTTTCCAGCAAAATACCTGTATGTTTTTTCCAAGGTAGTTTAATAGAACTTACATCCCACAGGCTAAAAACTGTCATTCTCTATTTCATAACAGGCATACTATTTGAAGTAGCTACTGCTCCTGCTTGCTTTTACCTAAGGAAAGTAAGAGTAAGGAAATTGCATTAACTCACTATATGCAAAGTGACTAACTCACTATATGCAAAGTAACTCACTATTAAAAGTACAGCTTTTAATACCTGATATAGATATTCTAAGCAACTGCTGTTACATATGTTTCAATTTGAGAGATTTAATGAGAAGAAACTATGAAAAAGAGCATTAAAGGAATTGGGGTGGCAAAAGTATACACACCTTCCTTTTCAAGGTGTCAAACATTTATTGAGAACCTGCTACATGTGAGAACTCTGTTTATGCTTTATATGCTGTTTTTAAATATAAATGGTGCAGAGTCTCAAAAGAGTGACCTCAGATCTTCTAACAGTGCTTGTGAAATTTAATAATTGGGAGGCTAACTCCAAATCTCATTTATTGCTGCTTTAAATGAAATAGATCACAGTTAATAAAGAGCCTGTAAATTAAAGTAACCCAGCAGTCTTAACTAGCAATTAAAATGACTTCTTTTCCTATCAAAGGTGAAACCATATGCTGGAACAGATTTTTGTCACATACAAGATAAATGAGCAGTTTGGCTCAGTGGGGAATAATTCCAGTTCCTATTGGGAAAGATCAGTTTCAGTACCAAAATCTTGTTCTCTCAATGTCAGGATTCTGATACCACTTTCCTGAAGACACCTGAGCTCAAGAGCTTTCCCCATGAGAACAAAAACCCAAAGTAGGTTTTCTCATTCCTCCCTAAACACTCAGAGTAGAAATGGGGGAATTTGGAGTCCGATATTATCTGGGTTGTGTTCAGAACCTAATGTCAACAAAAGACTAAATAAACTGAGTCTCACCCACCTCAGCAGTATTTATGGGTGTACCCAACACAGTTACTGAAGTATGTAGCAAAGGGGGAGCAAGCTGGGAGAGAAACACGCATGACAACATTGAATCTAGATTGATACTAAGATTACTCAGCCAGCGGACCCCTAAGAACATGTTAGAAGGGATAAGATGGGCTCTGGAAAATGCCAATCATCTTCTAGGAGGAAAGAAAGTACAGTAGTGGCCCATGAAACTGGACCCCGTGCATACACAGTATTAATACAGTAGCAGTCAGTACCTTGCCAGCTCAGCTGTTTGGAGCATTTCTTCCCAAGTACCTGACTTGCCCCCATATCTTTACTTGCCTAGCTGGAAAAGGGGGTGGAGTTAGTAAAGTGGCACATCTAATGAGAAGACAAGAAATGATTATTGGTCTCAGAAGACAGAAGAAAAGACAAGTAGAAAGAAAGAAAGAAAGAAAGAAAGAAAGAAAGAAAGAAAGAAAGAAAGAAAGAAAGAAAGAAAGAAAGAAAGAAAGAAAGAAAGAAAGAAAGAAAGAAAGAAAGAAAGGTTAAATAGATGACAGATATACGGATGGATGGTTGGATGGATAGATAGATGTTAGATAGATTTGTACACATATATTTATATCTATGTGACAGTGGGGATGCAATGGACCGGTGAGTGATTAGTAGGAAAGAAAAAGCAGACACATTTGTTAGCTACCTATCTAGTTCTGGTTGCTGAACTTCAAACTTCCTATGCATCATCGTCTCATGCAATCCATTTGTGATGTCACTGCTATTTTGCCTATTTTACAAGAAGAAAAAAAAAGAAGAAAACTAATTACTAAAAATAAATTTATTAAAAAAATTATTTACATAAAAAAACTTGTTAATATAATTAAGAAGATTATCAAAGTCAGCATTCAAACCCAGTTTAACATAGCCACAAAACCCCTTGGGTTTTCCATTACCCACACATTCAAAATCATGCTGATTTTTAGAAGATGCTCCATTGGAAAATAGAAGCAAATCATAAACTACACCCTCAAATCCACTCAACCACTAAACATAAGCATCCCACTGAACACTAGAATCAAAAGGTAAGACAGCACAAGAGCTTTATCACAAACCCTTCACGACCTGATGGCAAATAGGTGAGAAGCACATTTCTGTCCTATATTGTCTTTCGCCATCTCTATCCTTCACGTTCTTTATGTTCTCCACACCCCTCTCCCAGCCACTTTTTTACCCCTGCATTTGTCACCCTCTAATGCACATGCAAATTGCCTAGGATTCTGTTATAATGCAAATTTTGGTTCAGAAGATCTAGAATCTGAGAGTTAGCAGGTCTAACGAGTTCCCAGTGGATGCTGATCCTTCGGTCTGAGGACCACACTTTTTTGGTAACTAACCTCTACTCTTCACCCCATGTTAGAGAAAAACAATATGTTGTACATAAAAGGCTATTTAGCAACATTCTCTGGTCACTAAATATGTTTATTACACCTAATAAGAAATGCGGCGCAAATGTGGGGGATTTGGCTCTATGTATCAATACATTAAAAGAAAGAGGATCTCTAAATTGTAGAATCCCCCTAACTCTACCTCCAATCCCAGATGCAGTTTAATATCAATAAAACCAAGAACAATAAAAAATAGATGCCACCTTAATGCTATTTAAATATACATTTACTTCTTATTCATGATCTTTCGCCCATTTAATTTTCTCTGAGCTATTACTCAGGTCACTTTTTAAATGGGTTTCAATGTTTCCTGGGCTGTAGCTCATTATAAAAATGTCCACAGCAGATAGAATCTTGCTTCCGCACAGCACTTATTTTTGAGCTGGCAGACACAGAAATCGGTATGCGGATATTGTACCATAAACATTAATTTAGTATTATGTAGAAGGCCAGTTGATTAATAATTACATAAGCCAGGAAGCCTAATTTAACTCTTAATTCACTTTTTTTTATTTCACAGAGAGGAAAAAATTAATCTAGAAGTGTTGATTGATTGAGAGTTTTAGTCTCGTCTAGACAGCAATGGAAAATGACTATGAACCTGGGACTTTGCAAACTGCATCATTTGCAAAATAAACCCGATCAACAGATTTCATTTCACAGTGATTGATGGTCAGAAAAGAAAGGCTGAAGTGATCATGGAGAAGGAGATATGTAATCATCTGAGCAAGCAGTTTGCCATGCAGAATGGGTAAAGAAGTAAGAATTAGCAAATATTTTCAGTTCAGAGGGTGGACATAAATGAAAGAAAAAACACTTGAAATTTTTTAAAATTAATGAGCATTAGAGCACTCCAGTAGACTAGCAAATTAGAATTAGTACATTGCATTCTTAACAATGTGCAAAATATAAACATATTTTAGCTGCTGTGATCTCACTGCAAAGATTGCATGATGCCAATAACTGACTTACACTCTTGCTATCTTTAAAAGGTCACATTTAGAGCCCAATGTTCTATATCTAGATTTGAATAGTGCTGATTTTTTCTAAAAATGAGAGAAACATACTCATTTTTCTCTTTTTGAAGAGTAGCAATTAAGCTGAGCAGAGCAATTTCTTATGAATTATACCCACACCTTCTTCCTGCGATTCTGTTTTTCCTGTCTAGTCATATTTACACAATGACAATCACGGTCAAGTTCCAAGTCCTAAGCCACAGAAAGCTGACATCAGCATCATCAATACTAATATTTACATTTAAGTGTATCCATAGAAGGAAATAGAAGGAAGAAAAAAAGATAACACTTGAGGACCTGCTGTAATAAGAACTTATTCTATCAGAGATTCCAATCAAAGTTCTCACATCAACCCTTTGTTTTATTAACCTTATTTTTTTTTTTATTCATTTTAGAGAGGAGAGGGAGAGAGAGAGAGAGGAGAGATAGAGAGAGAGAAGGGGGGAGGAGCCAGAAGCATCAACTCCCATATGTGCCTTGACCAGGCAAGCCCAGGGTTTCGAACTGGCGACCTCAACATTTCCAGGTCGACACTTTACCCACTGCGCCACCACAGGTCAGGCATTAACCTTATTTTTCAAATGAGAAAACCAAACATTAGCATGTTAGGAAGACTAGCCAATGCTGCAATAGCTATTAAGTGGTAGAACCTGATTGATGTGAGGTTCTGTACATGCTATAAAGTAGTCTTTCTTTTTTAATATTTATTTATTTATTTTAGATGGGGGAGGAGCAGGAAGCATCAACTCCCAAATATGGCTTGACCAGGTGAGGCCAGGGTTTCCAATGATATCAGCGTTTCAGGTCAACACTTTATCTACTGTGCCACACAGGTCAGACCTAAAGCACAATCTTTATACAGCATGTATCAGAATGGCCTGCAGAGCTTGTTAAAAACAAACACAAGCACCAAAAAAAAAACAAAAAAAAAAACACACACACAAAAAGCAGTTTGTGTTGGGCTCCACACTCAAGAGTTTCTGATTCAGTCAATGTGTAAGTTTCTTGTTGCTACTGTAACAAATTACCACAAATCTGCTGGCTTCTAAACACAATTTGGTTATCTCACTGTTGGTGGGTCAGAAATCTGGACACAGCATAATTCAAGTGGGTCCTGTTTAGTCTCACAGCGTTGAAATCAAGATGCCAATGGGGCTGTGTTCCTTCCTGGAACCTGTAGGAAAGTATTTTCTTTGAGCTCATACAAGTTGCAGACCAAATTTAGTTCCTTGAAGTCCCCACTTCCTTGCTGTCTGTCACTCACGGGTTGCACTTTGCTCCTTCAGGCTGCTGGATTCTTGCCCATGTTTTCCATGTAGCCCCTCCAGCGAGGCCCTCCCTCTCACAGTTCGAATCTTTTTGACTTTTCCTTTTGCCTATCTCCCTGTGTCCAGCCAGATAAGTTCTCAGCCTTTAAAGACTCACTGTGATTGGGTCTGTTGGATAATCAAAAATAATCTTAAAAGTTCATAAACTTCCATTACATCTGCAGTTTCTTTTAGAGGCAATATATTTACAAGACCCATGGATTCTAATCCTCTAGGGTAGACATCTTTGGTGGGGCCACTTTATTTACTATAGTCGATCTATACTAGGGCCCCAGAATCTCCACTTCTAATAAGTTTTTCGGTAATACTGCTGGACCAGGGACCACACTTTGAGAAACCCTGCTCTAGCTTCTACTCCAAGTGTAGCCCATGGCACCAGCATCCCCTAGAAGCTTGTGAGAAATGCAGAATTTCAGGTCCATCCCAGACTTAGTGGAGAAAAGCTGCAGTTTAACAAGATCGTAGGTAATCTGTGTGCACATTAAAATGTGAAAAGCATTGGTCTAGGGTAGTGAACAAATGGGGACAAAAATAAAGTATATGTTGTATTTATTCTCAAAACCTTTCGGAAAGATACAGCTCCTCCTTTGTCCAGAAACTGCCCTTTTATTTTTTTTCTTGGCAGGAATGGAGGGAGGTATCTTACCTATAAAGCTGCACTTGTGAAGATTCCTGCACTTTCTCTCTCAGTGATGCTCACCCCTACTCCCAATTTTAATTCAAAAGTTGGGAGTGTATCTCTCTGTGAACTCAGCTCTGGAAATGTTTGGTAACCTGAAATATTGCAGGTCCAACTCGATTTATTGGGCAGGCTTGACAGAAACATCCCTCCTTTGGTCACATCCAGAGTTTAATGGGGATAGATTTCAAATGATGCTTAGATGGGTATCATACTGACCATCACCCCTGACCAGAGACAGGGTAAGCGCTGACGGGTGCAGCACACTCTACTTTTATTTTTGCCATTAATAGGATTTCTTCAGTCCTGGAAAGAGATTCAGTAAAACCTAAGGGCCCCAGAGGAGAAGAAAATATCATTAACCCTTTTATTGAGGATGTTATTGGTTTTCTGTGAGTTACCATTAGAGGAAAGTGACTGCAGGTAGAATAGATTGAAGGAGACTGCAGAGTGATACAGACAGCCTGTGACTGAACACACAGCTAACTTCTATCCTCAGCTGAAAAATGCCTAAATGTAATGACTGAAATCGAATCATTAACCATCCAGAGAAAAGTGGAATATGTTTCAAGATGTAGACATTAACTGAAAATTAATTATCTCACCAACCTTTCTGCTTTTTCTTAATTTAAAGTGAGATAAAGAGAACAAAACAAAAATGGAAGGATGTTTGGATGTGAAAATGAGAACATATGAGTGTAATAAAGTGCTATTAAGTAAACTTTATTGGTAAAAGAAACCAAATCTCTCTTTCTCTCTTATACACACACACAATGCTTTTTACTTATTTATTTTTATTTTTTTGTGAACCAAACTCCAGGTAATATAGGCCCATACTGTCGGCTCAAATCATGTGATATTCTTCCAGAATCAGCAAAGAAAAACCGTCTTTTGTTCCCAGAACACTCCCAGAATCCTCACACTTGTAACCTTCTGATTAGATAATACCATGAGAGCCTGACCAGGCGGTGGCACAGTGGATGGAGCTTCGGACTGGGATGCGGAAGGACCCAGGTTCGAGACCCCGAGGTTGCCAGTTTGAGCGCCGGCTCATCTGGCTTGAGCAAAAAGCTCGCCGGCTTGGACCCAAAGTTGCTGGCTCCAGCAGGGAGTTACTCGGTCTGCTGAAGGCCCTCGGTCAAGGCACATATGAGAAAGCAATCAGTGAACAACTAAGGTGTTGCAACGAAAGACGGATGATTGATGCTTCTCATCTCCCTCCATTCCTGTCTGTCTATCCCTAACTATCCCTCTCTCTGATTCTCAATCTGTCCCTGTAAAAATATATATATATACACCATGAGAGTTCCCAGACTAAACCCAATCCTCTAAAACATTACCAAATCCTCTTTTGGTACTTAATAACAAGAAAGTGTTGTGTATTGGCAAAGAATGCCAGCAACCCAAGAATGTTTAAAGAGGCATCTGAAAACGTAAGCCAATTGTACCCACAAAGAATCAATAAGATATGTGTCAAAAGACAGAGAGATAATAACCACCCCTGCGACTCTTGAAGAGAAAAAAATTCCCACCTCCCTGATCACTGCCATCCCCCCCACCTCCATTTCTAACACCTATCAACTTCAAGAAGTATTTACAAAAATAAATGAGTTTCCTGAAATCTAAAGTGTTTACTTTTGAAAATCCCCTGGCAAAACCACTTACGTGTCATTGTTCTTTTGGATCTGTGTTTATTGATGGCAAGGGGAGAAATGGGAGAGAATTCAAATCAAAGTTGGGATCTCTCCAGGGTCACTGCGGGGGCACAGGGTGACCCTTCACTGTATTTTTGATTCAATAGCCAATAATCGGAGTCTGGCATGAATCCAATAAACCTCAGATAATATTTGTCCTGTATTTGAGCTCTGGGCACTATTCTCATTCCTTTTCATGAAAGGTCAACCCATAGCATATCTCTTCTTATGAGTCTAAAGTACAATATTTGCATTTGTTTCATCTATTGCTATTCCACATGCTGCTGATTGGTACGTCTCCTCTGGACCTTCACAGGTGGGCTTCCCTGCAGTGGGGTCAGCACTCACTTTCCCACCTCAGCACTGCTATGGAAAGGATTTTCTGTTCCTGTCATCGCCATTCTTCCATTGTTTTCAGCTTTTCATCGTTATAATTGCCCTTCATCTTCCCCTTGCCTTCCCACTCAGTTCGGTCCTAAAGCCATTAACTGGGGCAGAACACAATGAGAATCGGCAAGAATCAGGAATGAGAGGGGACCTCAGTAGCCTAAATTTGGCTGCCAGAGCCTTTTCCTAAGCAAAACCTAATTCTGTTTTAGAATTTCTCTCTTCTACTCCCAGTTATCCAGGCTTGATAGAAGCATTACGGTCCTTTTCAAGTTTTTCTTTTCCTTTGAAAATTTATATTCAACCTGCCCACCTAATAGGTTGTGGTGAAGAATCAAGTAGAAGCACTTAGCAAAGTGCTTATAGCATAGTCCTCTGTAATATATTTTTAATTCTTAAAAGGTTCTTCTTCCATCCCCTGCATTGGGCCTGTCAGCACCATCAACCAGGTGAGTTCGATATAAACCTGAGCCCTCCTTAGTTGTGTGTTCATCTATTTGCTCAGATAATTCACCGCAAAGTCTTGGTGATTTTGCCTAGCGGTATAGAACAGTACTTGAGCTTGACTACCTATATTCAAGTTTCATCTCTACCACTTATTAGCTGTATGACCCTAGATAAATTCCTTAATCCCTGTCTCAGTTTTCTGATCTGTGAAACGGCAGTGATAATAACACTGTGCCCGACCAGCTGCCGGAGGATGAAAGGAGGTAACTCATGGAGAGCTCTTACTCTGTTTCTGGTACCAAACCAGGGCTTTTATAAGGAATAGCTAAGACTATACTTTCAGGGATCATTTCTATAGTTTGTTATAAGGAATAGCTCTTACTGTTACCCCCTCCAACCTTCCCTGTTCTCACCGTCTCTGCTGGCCGCTCCCTCAGGTCTGGCTCTCCCCGTCCTTCCCCTGCCATCAGGGAAATCAGGGCAAGTGCAAAAGGCCCGTACACCACCCGTAGACATCTTCCCAAACTATTTGAACTTAAGTGTAGGCTTCCTTCATGCCTGGTTGCCGCAGCACCGCGGGGTGTCTGCCATTTGCAATGGATGGTTGGATGGAACTACCCCAGCTTCCTGATCAAGACGTACAGCACCAATCCCAGTCATCTGAAGGCCTGCAACTCCTTCAGCAACAGTGGGCTGATTCACCACGAGACAGTGGGTGTGGAGTCGGCATAGGTGTAGCGGTAATCATGAAGCAGCGATCAGGCCAGTGAAAGCCAGCCACCTCCTACAGGGGGTCTTCCCTTAACAAGAACGCTCAAGCCACCCTGAGCAGCATCAGGATCCACAAGAACAAGTCCAACGGATCTGCGCATGGCTGCCACCCACAGGGCCGGAACCGGCTGGCGCAGGCAGGCAGGAGCCTGTGATGGTGAGGACCGAGGGGGCCCACCTCACCAAGCGCTGCTGAGAACACCCTCCCCAGAGCAATAAAGGTGCCAGCAGACTTTCTTCAATAAATAAATAAATAAAATAGCAAAAACATATTATCGGAAAAAAGTTCATGTAAAAAAAACAAATATAAAATGCAAGCCTAAAATTTGTGTTATTAAATTTAACAACTATAAATACTCCAAATTGCTCTGAAAGTTCCGAAACCCTTACAGTATTTCCAAATGTACTCATCTCTTAATGGGCCCATGACAAATAGCTGCTGAACAGAGGGGTATCCTTTGAGAACTTTGAGAAGCACTATAAGGTGCCCTTTATTACCTAGGCTCCAGACAGTTGAATCTCTCTGCCTCAATTCTTTCTGTGTGAGTGTTGTATGTGTGTGTACATACATATATTACAATATATACACATATCACTATATACCTACACATATTTATGCTACTTGGGGGTTCCCCAAACATACATTTCTGTTTCTATCTTTCCCATAAGCTATTCTGTTTCCCCTTCCCATCTTTGTGACCAGAAAACTCCTAAAGACCTTTTAAGATCTTATTCAGGCATTGTATGGCCTAAAATCTTGCATATCTGCTGTTTGGTACTGGGTGTGGCTCTGTCTCTGACACTGGTTGATTGTCACCACTGTCCCAACCCTCTTCTTGTTTGGCTGCCAGCACTCCAGTTGCCATGGTCCCTCTCTGTCTTAATAGCTAGTAACTGCTAAGTTCTGCTACATCCACCAAAGCTGCTGTAGCACTAGTGCTTATAGAAAAACTTGCCCACTGAACTATTAAGCCACTTAAGACTTTTAGTGAAAGCCTGCTTATTCCATTTTATTTTTTGCTCTTCTCCTAAGATAGCTGAAGCATGATCCAGAAAATATTTAAAGGACATAAGTCTGTATCTTAAAAAGTTTGCCAAATGCCTACACTGCACCTTGTACCAAGTTGGATGTGGTAAGTAAAGAAGGAAAGACATAGTCCCTGCAGAAAAGCAACCCTTATCGCAGTTCAAGAAATGCTATCATCATATATACAGGTGGTTATAGTAATTCAAAGAACAGCACACAACTGGTGTGAAGACCCTCATAGAGAAAGCCAGGATGTGAACTCTGGGTCTCATCAGATACTGCAAGCAGTATCCACTCCCCCTTGCAGGGCAGCCTGCCTGCGTGCCAGCTCTCTGCATATTAGGCTAGTTTAGCCTTGGTTCCCAGGTGCTTCTAGGTCAGGTGCCTGGACGATTGCCTTTTAGGGCACAGGCTAGCTAACACAGCAAGTTGACATCACCATACTGCAGTAATGGTTGATGTAACGTTGGTACCTGGCTACTATTGTCTGTAAGCCCTATATATACCCGCACCTGCACTGGTAGCCTAGGAGCAGCAGAGTGAAGCAAGAATAAAGACTTGAAATTTGCATCGCTTGCCCTCGGCTCGCCCGGCTTTTTTAATCTTCGGGATCTCACTGCCAAAATAACCCCTCGCAGAGCAGGTGTGCTTCAACACTGGTGAGATACATTTTAGTGCCTGAAGAAAGTTCTGCATGGGTCTTTATCTCTGTGCATCTTCTGCACAGAGGCATTGACAACCTTTTCTCTCTTTTCAAGGATGTTCGTAAAGTGAACAGCCTTGAAAGACAAAAATATATCTCCTTCCAGAGCAGAAGGAAGAAATGTTTGTTGTGCAGTATAACAAAAATATTGTCTCCCCTCTGGGCAATAATTGGTCAGGTTTTCTTTCAGCCTATTTATTACAAAACTCTGAGGTTTCCTGAGCTTAAGGTTTCTCAGCTGTGAAGAAACTCAGTACATGTACAGGATCCAAGACTTCTTGTATTGCCCTGGGCAATTTGGGGTAAGGAGCAGGATTAGGGGGCATAAGGAACTGACACAAGCATGAAGCACATGCTGCTTGCTCTGCTGGGAGTAATCAAGTCCTTTCTCTGTTACCAAGCAGTGCCATGTCTTTTCCCAGCACCTATAAAATTGTGGTAGGCTAAAAAATTAGCTTGAAACTAGGATAAAATCTAAGAACCTTCACAATTGTTGATATTTAGATGGGACCAAGGGAGTATTTCATGGGTCCTTGAGCTAAGACACACAGCCTTTGTGTAAGCTGGTAACAAGCGCACTCTACAAGATGAAGCGACTAGGCAAGAAGGCGTGTCCATACAACACATTTGGGAAAATCCAAGTAGAACAGGTTGACCAGATCATCATCAAGGATTTTGCACAGTCATGAAACTACATCAATGTACAGTAAGTCTTCATTACAGTTCTGATAAGTTCTTGGGAACTGCGACCTTAGACAACACACAATGTATAGTACAATCATTTTTATCATAGGTTAACTGATATTAACAAGAGTTAAGGAGTTAAGTTCCAACAGTTATTTCCAGTCACAAAAATATCACAAAACTTCCAAGAAAGACCCAAAACATTCTAATATTGAACATTGAAATAAATGTGAGCTATACATACATTTAAAAAATATTAATACAGGCAAGTATGATAATGCTTTTCCAACCTGCTTATTCCAGTTCAGGGTCGCAGGTGGTGGGCACTTATCCTGGCATGTCAGACCACAAGGCAGAAACCTACCCTTGGCAGAACACCCTTCCACACTAACTCGGACTGGGACAATTTAGATACAATCCACCTCGTATGCACACCTTTGGGATGTGGAAGGAAACCAGAGTCCCTGGAGAAAACCAATCTGACGTAGGGAACAGTGCAAACTCCACACAGACAGTGGCCTCATGGGAATTGATTTGTTTTTTTCTCTCACCAACATTATAACAAAATGAGGTTGAATGAAATAACATTATTTAAGGACTTGCTGTATTCGGTTTGGCCTTGGTCCATTTTGAGTTAAATTTTTTAATAATATAAGCCGTAGTCTTTGAGTTATTAATGAAGTACTTTCCAAACTGATGTTAAAGAAAAACGGTTCTGTGTAGTGTTAATTGAGGTACAAAGAAAAATAGCCTTTCCTTACACAAATAAATTTGTTTATTAACTGCAAAGTTTAATAGGTTTTTTCAAACACTGAAGCGCTTCTCAATACTTTAATATGGCAATAAATATTTTGACTCACCAAAGAGAAACTTAACATCCAGACTAGCTCAATCTAATCTGATCAAATATCCTTCATTTGGGGACCCGTGATCAATATCTCCGAGAATCATTGTTCTGCTCCTGCTGATATGTGTAATGTTTGTCTAATAAGTTTAAAAATTACTATGGTAGGCCTTGGCCGGTTGGCTCAGTGGTAGAGCATCAGACGGCATGTGTAAGTCCTGGGTTTGATTCCCAACCAGGGCACACAGGAGAAGAGCCCATTGGCTTCTCCACCCTTCCCCCTCTCCTTTCTCTCTATCTCTCTCTTCTCCCACAGCCAAGGCTCCACTGGAGCAAAGTTGGCCCCGCCGGGCACTGAGGATGGCTCCATGGCCTCCACCTCAGGTACTAGAATGTTCCAGTGGCAACAGAGCAACGCCTAGATGGGCAGAGCATCACCCCCTAGTGGGTATGCCAGGTGGGGTGGATCCCGGTTGGGCGCATGCAGGAGTCTGTCTCTCTACCTCCCCACCTCTCACTTCAGAAAAATACAAAAAAATAAAAAATACTGTAGTATTACAAGCAAACAAAATTATAATGGAATAAAATTAATCCTTGACTAGATTTGCTTTTTTTTTTTAAGATTTTATTTATTAATTTTATAGAGAGAGGAGAAGGGGAGCAAGAAGTATCAACTCATAGTTGCTTCACTTTAGTTGTTTATTACTTGCTTGTTGTATTTTCCCTGACCAGGTAAGCCCACGGTTTCCAACCAGCTACCAAACTAGTGACCTCAGCATTCAAGGTCACTTTATTCACTGAACCACCACAGGCCAGGTGGCTAGATTTGCTTTTAGCATGTGTCTATGAGGTTAATATTCTGTGGTCTTAAACCTTCATGACCTATAAAAAGTGAAATTTCATAAAAGCTTATATGTATCTGTACTCTGCTCCAATTAATGTCATTCTATTAATTGCACAGGGACATTTCAGCATTATGTCATACATCCTCATTTCTAATTGATTAAAGTATTTTAATATCAATTTATACAATGCTAAATATATACCATAATAGAGCACAGCAGGTTTGAGAGTCACTAATATAATTCAGACATTATTTATTTTGCCAAAGAATTCACTTAGAGTTTTATTACACTCTCAGTTATTAAAAATGGAGTATGGTATACTTATTTCAATGTGGATAGATATATAATATATATAATACTATATGTGTTATATATGTGTGCATATATACCGTACATTTTGGAAATACCTATGCAAGTTCTTTCAACTCTAAAATTAAAAGGATTAGGAAACAAAATAAGACAAGAATTAAGAAAAAATAAGAAAAGTTTACAGCGCTTTGATTCTTGGTTACTTTATAGACGAAACAATAGTTTAATCGATATTACAAGTGTACATTACAATATAAATATACAAAATAAATTGCTATTCTCCATTAAAAATTCCCAAGATAGCTTGACTGGGTGGTGGCACAGTAGATAGAGCGTCAGCCTCGGATGCTGAGGACCCAGGTTTGAAACCCTGAGGTCACCAGCTTAAGCACAGACTCACAGACATGACCCCATGGTAGTTGGCTTGAGCCCAAAGGTTGCTGACTTGAAGCCCAAGGTCACTAGTTTGAGTCCAAGGTCACTGGCTTGAGCAAGGAGTTACTCACACTGCTGGAGCCTTCCAGTCAAGGCACACATGAGAAAGCAATCAATGAATAACTAAGGTGCTGCAACAAATAATTAATGCTTCTCACCTCTCTCCCTTTCTGTCTGTCTATTCCTTTGTCTCTGTCTCTCTTTCTCTGTCTCTCTCTTTCTCACACTAAAAAAAAAATTTCCAAGAGAAGCTCTCTTTGCCAAAAAATATTTGGAAATTTTTGTTATCATCTACTTCTACTTCAGTCTATTGAAGAGCAAAGATAATGTGCTGGTTCTCTGCTATTTACAAATTCACCATTGAAATCTTTTTTTTTTTTTTTTAATTTTTTTATTTTATTTTATTTATTCATTTTTAGAGAGGAGAGAGAGAGAGGAGAGAGAGAAGGGGGGAGGAGCTGGAAGCATCAACTCCCATAGGTGCCTTGACCAGGCAAGCCCAGGGTTTCGAACCGGCAACCTCAGCATTTCCAGGTCGACGCTTTATCCACTGTGCCACCACAGGTCAGGCCATACCATTGAAATCTTTAGCCTAGCACAGTTATCATAAGAAAGACAGTTAACCGATATTTATTGAATCAATAAATAAATTTTTACTTTGTAATTGATAAAATAAAAATGTATCATAAAAATTTAAGTATATTTGCTGATTTCTATGAAATTCTCTATTACCAAGTCATTTCATTTAAATGGATATTAAGAAACGTTCATTAGAAAAACAGAGAAATGCAAAAGTAATATTTAAATGATTTAACAGAGCAATTACTATAGATATCCTGAGAATTATATTTTAAAAAAATAGAGTTAAAACAATATAGTCAACATAGTGTTCTATTTATATAGATTTTGCATTTAAATTGAAAAGCAAACATATTTTCTTAAGTAAAATCATTGATAATTTAACAATATTCATTTATTTTAACTCTTGGAGCTCTTATGGGAAGTTGTGTTTATTTCATCTAATCCTCCAAATTTTAACAAAATAATATTTTGTTATTTACAATGCAATGCTTAGAAACTAGAAACTTAAGATAAAATCAATAAAAGATTTTAAAATATTATTTTTTGTCTCTACTTCCAAAGGACTTCCATGTCTCCCCAGTTCATGAGCTTTCTTCCTTTACTTGTGTGGGTATTAATTTTGGGGGGGCCAGGAAAATCATCACCTTCCAAGTCCTCTTCACCAATTTGCATATGTGAAGACTTACACTGCCACACATATTACCGAATTACTTGTGCTTATTAGGCTCACATTATGACCTTCCTACAGAAAGATAAAAATAATTCCCAACCTCAACAAATTTATGATCTATATGAGAAGACAGTCACATACAAAACTAACTGCTCTACAGAATGGAATTCATTTACATATCCATTCATTGAATTATTATTGATTCATTTAGCAACGTTTATTTAACATACATATGGCACTGGTTATGCAAAAGCTATCACAGATACAAAAACTAATAAAATATAGCAGTTAACTGTAATGCTTCTTATTCTTGCTACATTAACTCTGCTCCTGCCCTAACTGAGGCCCTATTGTTCCTCAACAATCAAAGAAACAAAAACTGTCAACAGTTTCCCCCAGAATCTCCAGCATATAGTTCATTCTTTCTAATGCATGAATTTATTTAAATAATCCCCCTCTTCAAAAGCTTTTAGTTGCATCCCATAACCTGCAAAGTAAATTATAACTTTCTTAATTGGCAATAATTTAAAGGCCTTGATGTTTTGGCCCCAATACATCTTTTTGTCTCTACATCCCCCTTCTGCTCACTGTGACCCCACCTCTGCCTCTATTCCATTCCTCAGTTCTTGAAATACTAATGAAAGGAGGAGTGATTTACATTAACCCTGCCCTTTCACATATCTGACTTTATACACATTATCCTAGCTTTTTCACATATATTATCTTCATAACACAGTGGACATTCACAAAGCACTGTTGTATATTCCCCCTAAACTTTCTTTTCCTCCTGGACAAAAAAGTCTTGATGTCTAGGCCCCTGACATCTAGGTGGAGCCGTGTGACTAGCTTTGGCCAATGCAGTGGACAGATTTAATTTATGTACTGGTCTGGTCCCTAAAAGATCTCCTACAGTCTTCTCCCTTCTGTGGAGAATTTGGGCACTGTATGTGAGGGACAATGACACTCCAGATGAAGTACCTGAAAGTCGTTCGACAGTAGTGCTTTCATCCTCACTGGCACCCCCCAAACCAAAGGACCAGGATGTTAAGAAACATTTGGTTTTTATTGCTTTAAGTCATTAAGATTTCTAAAGATTTTTTTGTTGTTGCAGCATAGACAACTTTATTCTGACAATGCAGCCAGAAATTTATTTGACATACTTTTATGAGAATACCAAGGTTCTGAATGATAAATGACATCCAAATTCATATGGTAAGTAAGTAGGACTATAAACTCAGGTTTATTTTTTAAATTTTTTTATTAATTTTATTTTATTGTGTTAACATGAATTCAAGTGTCCCACTCAATATACTTCCCTCACCCCCACCCCCTTACCCCCCATTGCTCACCCCTCCTGTCTTCATTTTGGAATTTGTTGTCCTGTTATCTGTATCTATGTGTTATGTATATATAATTTCATTAAGCCCTTCACGTTCTCTGATCCCATCTCTCATCCCCCTTCTGCTCACTGTGACCCCACCTCTGCCTATATTCCATTCCTCAGTTCACTTTTTGTTCATTAGATTCCACATATAAGTGAGATCATATGATATTTGTCTTTCTCTGTCTGGCTTATTTCACTTAGCATAATAATCTCCAAGTCCAAAAGGTAAGAATTCCTTCTTTTTCACGGCCATGTAGTATTCCATTGTGTATATATATTACAGCTTTTTCTTTTTTCTTTTTTTTTTTTTTTTGGCGTGAAGAGAGCAGATCTTTAATCTGTTCATTTGAATCCAGAGCCTGATCACTTAACTACCATGTCACACTGCATCTGAGTGATCAGATCTGGATGTCACATCTGAATCAGTCCTGCTCTGAGGCTGTCCTGAGCCAAACCATTACCTTGCTTATTCTTTTTTTTATATAAATTTTTATTAATTTTAATGGAGTGATATCAATAAATCAGGGTACATATGTTCAAAGAAAACATGTCCAGGTTATCTTGTCATTTAATTATGTTGCATACCCATCACCCAAAGTCAGATTGTCCTCTGTCACCTTCTATCTAGTTTTCTTTGTGCCCCTCCCCCTCCCGCTCCCCCTCTTCCTCCTTCCCTCTCCCTGCCCCCAGTAACCACTACACTCTTGTCCATGTCTCTTAGTCTCATTTTTATGTCCCACCTATGTATGGAATAATGCAGTTCTTGGTTTTTTCTGATTTACTTATTTCACTCCGTATAATGTTATCAAGATCCCATCATTTTGTTGTAAATAATCCGATGTCATCATTTCTTATGGCTGAGTAGTATTCTATAGTGTATATGTGCCACATCTTCTTTATCCAGTCATCTATTGAAGGGCTTTTTGATTGTTTCAATGTGTTGGCCACTGTGAACAATGCTACAATGAACATGGGGCTGCATGTGTCTTTACGTATCAATGTTTCTGAGTTTTGGGGTATATACCCAGTAGAGGAATTGCTGGGTTATAAAAAACTATTTTCAGTTTTTTGTGGAACCACTATACTTTCTTCCATAATGGTTGTACTACTTTACATTCCCACCAACAGTGAATGAGGGAGACAAGATAAAGAAATAAAAGGCATCCATATCGGAAAAGAAGAAGTAAAGGTATCACTTTTTGCAGATGATATGATCCTATACATCGAAAACACCAAAGACTCTACAAAAAGATTACTAGAAACAATAAGCCAATACAGTAAGGTCACAGGATACAAAATTAATATACAAAAGTCCATAGCTTTTCTATATGCCAACAATGAAACATTAGAGAACGAACTCAAAAATAATAATCCCCTTCATGATTGTAACAAAAAAAATAAAATACCTAGGAATAAACATAACAAAGAATGTAAAGGACCTATATAATGAAAACTACAAAGCATTGTTAAGGGAAATCAAAAAAGATACAATGAGATGGGAAAATATTCCTTGTTCTTGGATAGGAAGAATAAATATAATCAAAATGGCCATATTACCCAAAGCAATATACAAATTTAATGCAATTCCTATCAAAATTCCAATGACATTTCTTAAAGAAATGGAACAAAAAATCATCAGATTTATATGGAACTATAAAAAACCCCGAATAGCCAAAGCAATCCTAAAGAAAAAGAATGAAGCTGGGGGCATTATAATACCTGACTTTAAACTATATTATAGAGCCACAACAATCAAAACAGCATGGTATTGGCAGAAAAATAGACACTCAGACCAATGGAACAGAATAGAGAGTCCAGAAATAAAACCACATATATATGGTCAAATAATTTTTGATAAAGGGGCCAACAACACACAATGGAGAAAAGAACACCTATATTACAGCTTTTTAATGCACTTGTCCATTGATGGACACTTGGGCTCTTTGTTGTTCTTTTTCTAGTTCTTTTGGATGCAGGATTACGTTGTTTATTTGAGCTTTTTCTTGCTTCTTAAGGTATACCTGTACTGCTATGAACTTTCGTCTCAGGACTGCTTTTGCTGTGTCCCATAGATTTTGAGTTTTTGTATATTCATTTTCATTTGATTCAAGAAAACTTTTTATTTCTTCCTTGATCTCATTGTTAACCCATTCATTACTTAATAACATGCTATTTAGCCTCCAAGTGTTTAAGTGTTTTTCAGATTTTCTATTGTGGTTGATTTCTAGTTTCATACCATTGTGATCAGAGAAGTGGCTTGATATGATTTCAATCTTCTTAAATTTATAGAGACTTGTTTTGTGTCCTAGCATGTGGTCTGTCCTAGAGAATGTACCATGAACACTTGAAAAGAATGTGCATTCTGCTGCTTTGGGGTGAAAGGTTCTGAAGATAACTATTAAATCCAGTTGATCTAGTGTGTCGTTTAAGGCTGTTGTTTATTTGTTAATTTTATTTTTTGAGGATCTATCCATTGATGTTAGTGGGGTATTCAAATCTCCAACTATTGTAGTATTGCTGTTGAACTCATCCTTTATGTCCATCAAAGTCTGCTTTTTATATTTAGGTGCTCCTATATTAGGCTCATAGATATTTACAATGGTTATATCTTTCTGCTGGATTGCTCCCTTTATCACTATGTAGTGACCTTCTTTATCCCTAACTGTAGCCTATGTTTTAAAGTCTGTTTTGTTGGATATCAGTACTGCTACCCCAACTTCTTTTTTCATTACCATGTTCATGAAATACTTTTTTCTATCACTTTACTTTCAGTCAATGTGTATCTTTTTTTCTGGGGTGATTCTCTTGTAGACGGCATATGTACAAGTCCTGTTTTCTTATCCATACAGCTACCTTATGTTTTTTTGATTGGAGCATTTAATCCCTATATTTAAGGTTATTATTGACATGTACTTATTTATTGCCATTTTATTCTTTAAACCTATAATTCTCTTTTTCTATATTTTTTTCCCTTTACTCTTTTTACAGCAGATATCTTAACATTTCTTCCAGTATTGGTTTGGTTGTAATGAATTCCTTGAGATTTTTTCTTTTTGGTTTTTAGTCTAGGAAGTTTCTTATTTGTCCTTCAATTTTAAATAATAGCCTTGCTGGATAAAGAAGTCTTGATTGTAGGTTTTTGTTCTGCATCACTTTGAATATTTCTTGCCAGTCCCTTCAGGCCTCAAGTGTTTCTGTTGAGAAGTCAATGTCATCCTTATGGGGGCTCCTCTGTAAGTAATTAACTGCTTTTCTCTTGCAGCTTTTAGTATTCTTTTTTTGCTCTTAACTTTGGCACTTTAATTATGATGTGTCTTGGTGTAGACCTCCTTGGGTTCTTCTTGAATGGGACCCGCTGTGCTTCTTGAACTTGTGTGACTTTTTCCTTCATCAATTTAGAAAAGTTTTCAGCTATGATTTCTTCAAGAAGGTTCTCTATCCCTTGTTCATTCTCTTCTCCTTCAGGAACCCTTATGATGCGGATGTTGTTTCTCTTCATGTTGCTGCAGAGCTCTTAGAGTTTTCTCAGTTTTTTGAACTCTTTTCTTTTTGCTGTTCTGCTCTGTGCTTTTGTTTATCTTGTCCTTTAAATTGCTGATTTGATCCTCTGTTTCATCCAGCCTGGTGTAGATTCCTTCTAGTACAGTCTTCATTTCTGATATTGCATTTGTCATTTCTGACTGGTTCTTTTTTATGATTTCAATGTTCTTTTTGGTGCTTGTTATATCTTTTTTTTTCTTTTACTGAGACAGAGAGAGGGATAGACAGGGACAGACAGACAGGAATAGAGAGAGATGAGAAGCATCAATCATCAGTTCTTTGTTGTGGCCCCTTAGTTGTTCATTGATTGCTTTCTCATATGTGCCTTGACCATGGGCCTTCAGCAGACCGAGTAATCCCTTGCTCAAGCCAGTGACCTTGGGTCCAAGCTAGTGAGCTTTTGCTTAAACCAGATGAGCCCACGCTCAAGCTGGCTACCTCGGGGTCTTGAACCTTGTTCCTCTGCATTCCAGTCCGATGCTCCATCCACTGTGCCACTGCCTGGTCAGGCACTTGTTATATCTTTATTTAGGTGTTCATTATGTCCATCCATTGTTGCTCTAGGATCTTTGAGTGTCCTAGAAATTACTATTTTAAACTCTGCATCTGGTAGTTTGGTTACTTCCATCTCATTCTGTTCTTTTCCTGGAGATTTCTGTTGTTAATGCATTTGGATCACATTTCTCTGTCTGCTCATTTTATCCGTGCATTAGGTAATGCTGTCTGACTTTGAAATTTTTGTGGTGTCTTTATGAAGAAGATGGACTCAATGGTACTGACCTCCAAGCCACCTGTTTGTTTGTTTTGTAGTTGTTGTTGTTCTAAGAATGCTTCTTGAGGGTACTATTTTTCCTCTTATTGTATGTGAGTATTAAATGCAGTTGGTCCTTTCATAGGTATGGTTCATCCTTCAGGATGGCTGGCTCTCCTGAAGCCAGGTCAACCTTGATCATGTGTATTATACACTGTGCAATGTCTGTCCTGTTTATTTATTCTCCACAGTGTCTGGTGTCTACTAGACTCCACTTTGGGGCATGCTGCTTGTGTAGGTAGCTGAGTCTAGAGTTGATGCTGTCTGCCACCCTCTACCAGTAGTGTTGGCTCTAGGTCTTCTTGGGTTGGCATCAGTTCTTGTTTGTAACCTGCTGTGGGCTACCTGTTTGCAGCTATTGCACTTTTTGGTGTTTGTGTCTTCATTTTCTGTGCCTGGGTAGTGTGGGAGGGGCCAACCTGTGTATAAGAATCAGCTTCCTCTTGCTTAGAGATAATAGCAGCTCCATAAAACCTCAAGCTCCTTTAGATTTGTCCACACTTTTCAGCTTCTCCTCCTCTTGTAGCTTCCTGGTCTTCCTACAGAGTCTTCTGTAGTAAGACTGTAGTGTCAGCTAACACTGGCCTTACCCAACCAACCCCTGTACAGGTTACAAGCTTGGTGGGCTAGGGCAGCTAATGTTGTGAATACAATGTTAGTAGAACCCCCTCTGTCAGGGGTCTTTTTTAAAAATTTTTTTAAATAATTTTATTTTTTTAATGAGGCAACATCAATAAATCAGGACGCATATATTCAAAGATAACATGTCCAGGTTATCTTGTCATTCAATTATGTTGCATACCCATCACCCAAAGTCAGATTGTCCTCTGTCACCTTCTATCTAGTTTTCTTTGTGCCCCTCCCCTTCCCCCTTTCCCTCTCCCTCTCCCCCCTCCCTTTGTAACCACCACACTCTTATCAATGTCTCTTAGTCTCACTTTTATGTCCCACCTACATATGGAATAATGCAGTTCCTGGTTTTTTCTGATTTACTTATTTCACTTCATATAATGTTATCAAGATCCCACCATTTTGCTGTAAATGATCCGATGTCATCATTTCTTATGGCTGAGTAGTACTCCATAGTGTATATGTGCCACATCTTCTTTATCCAGTCATCTATTGATGGGCTTTTTGGTTGTTTCCATGTCCTGGCCACTGTGAACAATGCTGCAATAAACATGGGGCTGCAGTGGTCTTTTGGTCAGCAACTTAGTATGGGGAATATGGTCCCTACTCCAGAGCTTAATCCCTCAGACACTGCTGGATACTCAAATTTTATTTCTCCCTAACAAGGTGTGCACTAGGTACAGACCCAGTGTGGCCTACAGTCCCCTCTGCAGAATTTCTTTCAGCTGGTGACACCCTGGTCTCAAGAAGGAAGACTAAGAGAGTCCTTTCGTGGGGTTAACAGTGCTTCCTCACCAGTTGTGGCTAAGCTCCTTGATCAGATCCAAAAATAGACTCACAAGGACCCACACATTAAATGCCCATGCTCCAAGCCTCTCTCCCTTCCCCCTGTGGAATCTAGCCCAGTAGAGCAGGATATCCAGCATCAAGGCCTGCTGATTATGAAGCTCCACCCTATCCAATGCACATGAGCCACTGTGCTGCACCTAATAACAGAGAGTGGAACTTGCCTCAGCTAGCCAGGTATAAGGAGTCTTTCCTTAGGATACCACTCTAGCAAGGGTTGTTAGGTCCTGAACCAATGCTTTCTGCAGCTGGCCCCAGAATGTGCCATCCCTGGGCCTCCCTGGCAGGAACCTGGTGCAGACCAGTGGGAGACTGGCCCTCAGCAACTTTCTTGGATCTATAAGCAATCCAGGGTTTGTGGCTGCCTCTGCTGGGCCCAGGTATACATGGAAATACCAAGCTGCACTCCTAGGCTGGCTTTTACCCACACTGGGCCTGAGGCAAGCAATGCTTAAAAGACTAAGTTCCCCTGAGTCCTATCTTTTGCAGCCTCTGTCTGCTGGCTGCTTGTTGGGCTCAGCCACTGAAAAAACCTCTGCTAGAGTCTAGAGCTTGCAGCAGTTCAGCGATTAGGAAGGGTGGAGGGTGTGGCTTCACCCCTTGGCCCCAAGTCAGTCTGTCCAAACATTTCTTACAGACCTCATTAGGGTGTGGCCCCAGGAGCCCAGTGGGTGTGGCCTCTGAGACCCAGAGGTATAGCCTTCTCTCTCTCCAGACACTTTCTACTGAGTCTCCTGTGAGGTGAAAGCACCAGTCCTAGAGGTGGGAGCATCTGGGGAAACACTCTGGTCTCAACACTAGAAAACTGAGCCACTGATGCACCCTCTGTTTCCTGGCCTCTCAGAATGACCCATTGCCATGTCTAGGCTAGAAGAAACTCCCAAGGGTGGAATGATTGCTTTTCCCCAGGATGATGCCCCAACAAAGGGGATGCTCCACCCAAGAAAGATGGCAGCTGTAATATTGGAGAATGACTCAGCACAGGGTTTCTGGTGGCCATCCCCCACAGTGTCTCTCCGTGGGCCTCGGACTTTACACTTTCTTTACACAACTCTAGAACTCTCAGCTCTCCCCCTCCAGAGCACTGGGTAAGTGGCTGTGAATGAGATTTTCTGTGTAGGCTTTTTAATATGGAGCCTATGTCTCCGAAAGTTCCGTCTCTTCCTGACAGACAGAAACACAGCTTTCTTCACTGCTAAATTCTGTCTGGGTGCCTCTTCTAAGCTCTGGGTTCTAGGCCTGGGGCTGAGCACCCACACCTCTCAGTGTGACCCTCCACACAGTGAGAATTCCTTCATACCCTCAGCCAAGCCTCGCTCCTGGGAGTGGGGCAGCCGTTTTTGCATCTCTGCCCTTCTTACCAGTCTTGTGTGGCTTCTTCTGTGATCCTTGGTTATAGACTCCTCATTCTTTAGTCCAAAATTGGTTTTTCAGGATGAGTGTTCTTAAATTAAGTTATAATCCAATTTGGTCCTGGGAGGTAGCAGTTGGAACATCTGCCTACTTTATCACCATCTTGGACCCCCTTAACTTGGGTCTTTGCTTTCTGTGATTTTATGTGTCGACTTGATTAGGATAGGGGATACCTAGAATAAGGGGGGAAAAGGGTGGAAGGAGGGTGAATTTGCTCTCTTTTGGAGCTGAAACATCCATCTTCTCCTCTCCTTGGCTATTGTTGCTCCTGATTCTCAGGCACCAACTGCCCTGGTTCTGCAACTTGTAGACAGCAGAGTGTGGGATTTCCCAGCCTCTATAATTATGTGATCCAGTTCTTATAATAATACACTTTTAGATTATTTAAAATTCCCATTTCATCATTATTTCTCCTGCATTCACACAATGATGCATGCCCCTTACATGTCATTTAGCATGAGTTAAATCGACATGTTTTCTGTTCCCTAAACACACAGCGTACTTCCCCACCTGCAGCCTTTGTGCACAATATTTCCCATGAAGAATCCTCTTCCTTCACCTCCATGCTTCAAAAACTACCCATCAAGCTCTGACTCAATCTGCCTCCATGTAAAGTCTTTCCTGCTGTCCCTGAGCAGAGGAGGTCCCCTCACCTTTGTGTTTACATAGTTAGCATCCTCTCACTTTCTTATAGCTCTTATAATATCACAGGACTGCTTTATTTCTCTCTCCCACTAAACTGAAGTTTTTTTCAAAGGCAGATACCATGTCTTACTCTTCTTGGTAGAATTCACTTTATTGAGCCCTGTACCTTATGTGTGAAGTATTTAATCAATATTTGAAAGTAGTTAAATTCACATTTAAAAACCTTTATCAATTTTAATTCTTTCTACTTCTATTAATTAATTTAGATTACCTCATCCCAAGACATAACATTTAAGGTATCATGACTCCTCTTTTAAAGTGCTACCTTTGGAGTTGCATTTTAAAGACAAAAGAATTGAACCTGACCAGGTAGTGGTGCAATGGATAGAGTGTTAGCCTCAGATGCTGAGGACCCAGGTTCAAAAATCTGAGGTTATCGGCTTAAGCACAGGTTCTCAAGTACTAGATAACTGGCTTGAGTATGGGATTATAGACATAACTCCATGATCACTGGCTTGAGCCCATAGGTCACTGGCTTGAAGCCCAAGGTTACTGGGTTGAAGCACAAGGTCACTGGCTTGAGCCCAAAATGGCTTGAGCAGGGGTCACTGGCTTGGGTGGAGGCCCCTGATCAAGGCACATATGAGAAAGCAGTCGATGAAAAACTAGGGTGCCACAACTATGAGTTGATTCTTCTCATCATTCTCCCTTCCTGTCTCTGTCCCTTTATCTCTCTCTCAAAAAATAAATAAGTAAATACATACATATATACATACAAAAGAATTTAAAAAGACACTATATGTAGTGTTGGGTTTTCACTGCCTTGCATATAAGTCATTTTATAATCATACTGAATGAATAAATGTTATAGTTTAACTGTTTAATCTATCATTAGTACATAGATGGACTTGCAGTGAATGTCAATGAAAGTCTCTTCTGATAACACGGAAGGATAATATATACAAAAAGTCTTCTGGACATGGAGTTCACTTTGATCTCATTTTTAAATACAGGACATTAGTTCTGCTTTTTAAGTATACTTTGAAATCCTTTGATCTTCTCTAATGAGCCACTTGATTACATAAGGCTCTGCCCCTTGTTTCTAAATGAATTGACAGTATCTATGCTAGCCAGAGCCAGACTCCAGATATTTGAATAGTAGAGAAGATTATTAATAATAGTTATTCTTGTTTTACTTTTGTTACCACAAACCAATTTACTTCAGCAATTTTACCTACTAAAAAAATTACACAAATTAGAACATGTCTTTAAAAATGAATAGCTTCTAAATAAAATAGATACAATTAGAATTGCAATACTTATTATGAAGAGCTGTGTCTCCTTCCATTTGGCACTGGTGACAAAGGTTAAAAATGGCCTCCTATAAAACACCACATAATTAAACAAAGCAATTTTGTAATTAGTCACTACACAGCTGGATAAATTCTAAGTTTTATAATTATTTTAATTCATAAATGATCCAGTTGTACAAAAAAATAAGTTTCAAAGATAAAAGAATCTTTTTCAGCACAATTTAGTTTCATTCTCATTTCTCTCAATTTATTCAACTACTTTTTTTTAAATAAAAATAACAAAATTTTCAGCTCCTTGTATTGCCCTCCTCAATAACTATGTATAGATGTGGGTATAAAATTGTTAGGCAGGATGGACAGTTATTAGGGCAGGAAAAGAGGAGAGGGAACAAAAGGGTTTTATCTCATCCACTGAATGAAGGAGTCAACAGTCATGAAACTGGAAAAAACAAGATAACTAGGTGCTCCAACAGTTACAAGGAAAACCATAAAGAGAAACCTTGGAACATTGTCTATTAACCCTGATAATGGGAAAACAAAGCCTTGAATTTTACAGGGAAGAGTATATAACCTGTAAGACCCCAACAGGTGGTGTGCTCAGACTAGCTGAGTTTGCACACTTGTGCTTTATGCCAAGTGTATTGCTTTGCTTAATAAATTGCTTGCTTCGTTTGAACACTGCACCCTATCTCTTACCTGAATTCTTTCTGGCGAATGTGACAAGAATGGAGGAGAGAGAAGCCCCCTTGGGCTCAAGTTCTCTCTAGTGACAGAATGACAGGCTTTCTGGTTGAGAATTGCTAAAACTCTACCCTTATCATTAAGAGTTGCAAGTATAATGCCTCAGGAGAAGGTGAAGGAACTCATTATAATACTCTGATAGAAACAAAACTCTCTAAAAGAAAAACACCTGTTTCCCAAAAGGATCGGATTATACCAACATACAGGCAAATTCCCATCATTCCAGCTTCCTGTGTTGAGCTTCTAAAAGTCTCATTCTAAACTGCATACCATCCGCTCATTGTTTTAAAGTGTGAAAGGGATAGGGTATCTCACCAAGCTCCAGCTACCTCAGGGTCCAGCCCTGCTTCCTTTGTCACACTAAGATGAAGGACATCTCCTGTGGGTAATTCTACAGAAGAAATCTATTTTATAGAATTACCCACAGTCTGAGATGACCAAAAAGAATTTTTTAAAAAACCATCATTCAGAATTTCCAGGTCACTAGATGAATTTTAAAATCACAGTGATGACCAAGTACTTTCATCAAATATCTATGATACACCTTAGGCATTTTGCTGAGTACTAGTCCTAATACCCTGGTCAAAATTCACCTTTTCAGTAGGTTCCCTTGTTAATTATTTAGTCCTTTACTTTCAAAGTAGTATTCTTGCTCTAGGCCCAGAACACTTTCCCACAGTACAGCGAGTAAATGTCCTCAGACTCCAAGAAGCTAGATGGAGTTTCTATAAATAAAAAAACCTAAAAGATGATGGCATCTATTGAAGTTGCATTCAAATCTCAGTATTAGAGCTTGATAATAACTTTTCCCGAAGGTCACTTTTACCTTCTCGAAAAGTGCAAAACAGAACATGTTAACTAATGAGTCACAGGGTCCAAGTTCAATGTCCTTTGGGGACTCACTTCCCAGTCTGAGCATTCGTACCAAAGGAGAACAAGGGTCATTACATGAGTATAGTAGTCCAGGCAGAGCATCCTGGATTTCTCTTTCAGCTTCCTTTCTTTCTGAGTTTTACTATAAAAATATTGGACTAAATTATCTGATGTCTACACAAATCAAATACCCACTGTAAGTTTCAACTAGAAAACAATTTAGAGCAATATAAAGAGAACATACATTTATGCATCATTTCTTTTGTGAGACACCTTTCTAGGTGTCTTAAAAAAATTATCATTTTTGGCCCTGGCCAGTTGGCTCAGTGGTAGAGCATCGGCCTGGCGTGCAGGAGTCCCGGGTTTGATTCCCGGCCAGGGCACACAGGAGAAGCGCCCATCTGCTTCTTCACCCCTCCCCCTCTCCTTCCTCTCTGTTTCTCTCTTCCCCTCCCACAGCCAAGGCTCCATTGGAGCAAAGTTGGCCCGGACGCTGAGGATGGCTCTGTGGCCTCTGCCTCAGGTGCTAGAATGGCTCTGGTTGCAACAGAGCAATGCCCCGGATGGGCAGAGCACCCCCCTGGTGGGCGTGCTGGGTGGATCCCTGTCAGGCGCATGTGGGAGTCTGTCTGACTGCCTCTGCATTTCCAACTTCAGAAAAATACAAAAAAAATTATCATTTTTAATCCCTATGAAAAATCTTCTAGTTTTTCTTTTTTCTTTTTTTCTTTTTTGGCATGAGAGGTCTTAGGTTCTGAGAATTTAAGTGACTTTGTGACCATCACCCAATAAATGATGTAATATAACTGAACATCTGTCTCCACAGCCATTATCTTTCTACTATGTTATGTTGTGTGTGTTACAGCCCACTGAGTCTGCTGCAACTCCTAGAGACTCTGAATGAGTGATGTCTACGATGTCCTGTCCTCAACAGCCCTGCTCAGCTCCTATAGACCCACGCCTATGGCTTCTTTTATGGAGTCAATTTATCTGATAGTTGGTCTTTCTTTTTTTCTACTGTCTTCCATTTTTCTCTGCATTATTGTCTTTTCCAAGGAACCCTGCTTTCTCATGATGTGCCTGAAGTAGAACAGGTTCAGGTTTGTCATTTGCCTCCAGTGATGTTACAGCCATAGTTTGTTCTAGGACCCACTTGCTCATCCTTCTGGCAGTCATGCAGAGCTCTTCTTCAACATCATATTTTGAATAAATCGATTTCTTTTCTCATCAGGCTTCTGCATTGTGCAGCTTTCACATACGTACACAGTAATTAGAAATATGAAGGTGTAGATTATCTTAGTCTTGGTCTCTAATGACATATCTTTGCTCTTGGTGATCTTTCCTAATTCTGCCATTGCTACCCTTCTGAGTCTCAGCCTGATTTCTTTTTTTTTTTTTTTTTTTTTTTTTTTTTTTTTTTATATAATTTTATTTTTTTAATGGGGTGACATCAATAAATCAGGATACATATATTCAAAGATAACAAGTCCAGGTTATCTTGTCGTTCAATTATGTTGCATACCCACCACCCAAAGTCAGATTGTCCTCTGTCACCTTCTATCTTGTTTTCTTTGTGCCCCTCCCCACCCCCTATCCCTCTCCCATTCCCCCCTCCCCCCCCCCCCGTAACCACCACACTCTTATCAATGTCTCTTAGTTTCACTATTATGTCCCACCTACGTATGGAATAATACAGTTCCTGGTTTTTTCTGATTTACTTATTTCGCTTCGTATCATGTTATCAAGATCCCACCATTTTGCTGTAAATGTTCCGATGTCATCATTTCTTATGGCTGAGTAGTATTCCATAGTGTATATGTGCCACATCTTCTTTATCCAGTCATCTATTGATGGGCTTTTTGGTTGTTTCCATGTCCTGGCCACTGTGAACAATGCTGCAATAAACATGGGGCTGCATGTGTCTTTACGTATCAATGTTTCTGAGTTTTTGGGATATATACCCAGTAGAGGGATTGCTGGGTCATAAGGTAGTTCTATTTTCAGTTTTTTGAGGAACCACCATACTTTCTTCCATAATGGTTGTACTACTTTACATTCCCACCAACAGTGTATGAGGGTTCCTTTTTCTCCACAGCCTCTCCAACATTTGCTGTTACCTGATTTGCTAATAACATCAGCCTGATTTCTTGACTGCAATCATCATTTGAACTGATGAGCAGACCAGTGTAAATCTTTAACAATTTTGATGTCTTCATTGTCTATGTTAAAGACATGAACTGTTCTTCTGCAATCATGATTTTTGACTTCTTGATATTCAAATGCAGTTCTGCTTTGGCATTTTCTTCTTTTACTTTCATTAGAAGTTGTTTCAAATCATTGCTACCTTCTGGCAGTAAAAGTGTCATCTGCATAGTTTAGGTTATTAATATTTCTTCCACCAACTTTCAAACTTTCGTATGAGTCTAACCTAGTTTGTTCTATGGTATGTTCTGCATACAGATTGAACAAATAGGGAAATATAATATACATCCTTGTTCTGACACCCTTGCTTATAGGAAACTATTCTGTCTCTCTATATTCTGTCCTGACACTGGCTTCCTGCCCATTAAGATAATCTCTCTTGATTTTTATTTTCTTTTAACTACTGGCATTGTCTTTTTGCATTCTTTCTTATTAGAATATTTCTAATTTCAGTTCACAGTTCTTCTGGTTCCAGTTAATTAAATCTAACTACACAAATCTGTTTTTCACGTGGACTTTAAATTTATCAGGTATGCTATTTATGTTATTTTTTGCCACTATAATTCTTTTGGTGCTATCTTCAGCTTTACTTTAGTGCTTGATATTAACAGTTCATGATCACTACCACACTCTGCTCTTGGTCTTGGTTTTGATGGAAACAATACAGTTTCTCCATTTCCTAGTTCCAATTAGATAGCCTATTTGAGATCTATACTGACTATCTGGTGATACCCACGTATATAATCATCTATTTGGTTGTTTGAAGTGTGTATTTGTGTTGGATCTGTTGTTGGCTTCACAGAAATACATGAGCTAATCTGCTTTATTGCTGACCCCTACTCCAAATTTTCCAATGACATTTGATTCTGCTTTATTTCCTACTTTTTTGTTCGAGCCACCTATAATTATCAGCATGTCTTGTTATGGTGTGTGATCAATTTCTTCTTAGATACTTGCATAAAAGCTTTCAATTTCCTCTTCTTCAGTCTCTGTGGTTAGAGCATAGACTTGAATGATGGCTATGTTAATAGGTTTTCCTGGAAGTCTGATTGATATTATTTGATCAGACCTTGCATTATAACCCTTAATTGCCTGTGATACATCTTGCTTCAGTAGAAAAGCCACTCTGTTTCTTCTGAGTTTGTCATATCCAGAGTAAAACACTTTGTAGTTGCCTGACTGGAAATGGCCCACTTTAGTACATTTTAATTTGTTACCACCAAGCACTGCCATGTTTATACATGCAATTTCTTACTTATGAGGCATGTTACCTCGTTAGATTTTAAGTGCAGACGCTGAGTTTGTTTCTTAATCTCTAAATCTCATTTTTTCTTTATCTGTAAAATTGTAACATTCCCAAGGTCACACACAGATGATAATTGTCAGTGATAGAATTTGAATACTGGCTTTATGTCTCTTTCAACGTACAGCATTCACAATAAACTGAACATTTAGACTTCCTCTGACAATTCTTTTCTTCCTCCAGTCTCTTTCTTTTCAAAATGTTAGGATCATTTTGGAGGCAACTTTTTTCTTAGTGACACATCCTATACAACAGAAAGACCCGATAATTCTAAAATATTACTCACACCCATCACTTCCTCTCCACCCTTAATACTAATTGCCACTTTCTCTAGCTGAAGCTGTGATCTTCCTCTTCCACCCAATCCTTCCAGTAGAGTCAAAGAGATCTTTTGGAAATATGTATGAGGCCATATTACCTTTTTCATGACTTTCTATTTCATTTAGGATTATGCCTGACCACTTCTCCCCTACCATCTCCCACACTCCTTACATATGCTTACTTAATTCTTATCAACTCCTTTTCCACTTCAGGGATCATGTGTGCTATTCCTTCTGCCTGGAGCACTCTTATTCTTTCATTATTCCATTCCATGGATACTGCCTCACTGGATATTTCCTTGCCCCTCTACTTCCATTCAAACTGGTTCCGCCTTTTACCTTCTTTCATAGTCTACTCTATTAGTTGGCACATGGGCTAAGCTGATATAACAGAGATCCAAAGACACAATGGCTGAAATAAGATTTAAGTACATTTCTCTGCCACATTATAAACTGAGTTCAAAGCTATGAGGGAGATTTTTTTCATCTTCAGAATGCAGCCTCCATCTTGGTATCCAAGGCTATTATTTCCAGCCAACAGGAAGGGAGAAAGAGTCAAGGGAATGATTACTTTTTAGAATACTCCCCAGTATTTTTATCAGAAGTGGTAAAAATCAGTTCTGTTCATAACCCACTGCCCAGAACTTAGTCATTTGGACAAGAGGTGATATAAGAGACAATAGGGTTGTGGAAGTTTTCCCAACCAAAACTTACACATTCCATTATTAAAGATAGTCAGCATAGGCATTGGTTAAAAAAAAAAAACAGCCTCTATACTTTTTCTTCACTGGGCTTATTTCCATTGATAATTGCATGTTTATTTAGATTATGATTTGTTTAATGCCTATCTTCTCTTTCAAATATAAGCTTAATGAGGAAGAAACTTTTACCTGTTTGGATGATTGCAATGTTTCCCATGCCTTACACAGTTCCTGAAATAAAGTAGATGAGCCATAAACATGTAATAATTGAATGAGTAGATAAAAGTTCTTTAAGAATTGTGCAAACTAATGTCTACTTTTCTCTAAATATACTCCTCAGTACACTGCGCATATGGGTGTATGTATCTAAATTGACCTGCCAACCCCTATGACACCTCTGCTCTTCAGCACCCATTTCTTCCTGAAACACCTTACCTGAAGCTTATTAGCACTCATGACATAGCATTGCATTTGTCACTACTAATCAACTCCCTATTGTTATAATTCTCTCTGCCTTGGTTTTCCTTGTTAACCAGTGTTCCTTCTGATCTAATCTAATATTTTAGTTACGCTTCTTTTATCACTCTACCACAGTGAGGTTCTACTCATTGATGTCAAGTCATTTTTTCATTCCACAACTATTTGAATATCTACTCTATTTATTATATTAGCCACCAAGAATACAGATATGTATAATTTAATCTTATTTTTCTAAAAACCTCAAAGTCTATCTGGGATACAGACTAAAAAAATCAATAATGCCAGTGCAAGGCTGCAAGTGCCATAAAAGAGGTAGGCTTAGAAAACTACGGGAACACATTTATTGAGCACCTGCTGTTACCCCTCAGTGTGTCTGAGAGTATTGTCATCAGACCATCTGAAGTTTAAAGATAAAGAAGTTGAGTCTCAGAGAGTTAAAGTAATTTGCCCAAAGTCAAACATCTTGGAAGTGAAAAAGTAGAATGGCCAGTTCAAGGCTATCTGATAGCAAACTCACCCTGTTTTCCCTCTATAAGCTCTAATGCAATTCTACTTTATTCTAATGCAAGTTCGTCTCTTAAAAGGTTATCTGCCTCTTCTTCTTGTCTATAAGCACCTAGCTTCAGCCTGGCACCCATGATATCCTTAATAAATTAATGTAATGACCTCCCATGTTCTTTGCCTCAATCTAGGACCCTTGTCAGAACAGAAGACACCACTGAAGGCAAGGAAAAGAAAGAACACCAGTGTTTGTTGGTATACAAGTGATGTCTTGCAGTAAACTACCTGATAAACACAAAATATATTATTATCTCTCATGGTTCTGAGGGTTGATTGAACTCAGCTGAGTGGTTTTTGCTCAGTATTACTCATACAATAACAGTCAGATATAGGCTGAAATTGGAATCATCAGCAGGCGTCCTCACTGACATTTTAGGTGCCTGGGCTTTGCTTGAATAACTGGAAACTGAGCAGACCTCTCTATATGGTTAGCTTGGGCTACCTCACAGCATGGAAGTCTCAGAGCAGTTGGATTTCTCATATGGAAGCTAGCTTCCCCTGAAACTTCCATTGTAACAGACTTGGAAGAAAGCCTTAAACTTCTTTTGATCAAGCCTTGTAAGTTTCAGAATGTCACTTTCACTGAATTCAGATAAGTTTCATTAAGTCAAAAACATCAGTCCAGATTCCAAGGTAGGCAAAATTGACTTGACTTCTCAGGGAAAGAAGTCATGAGGGATTCCAAGATGGCGATGAATTAGGCAGACATTCCAACAGCCACCTCCCGTGACCAAATTGAATTACAGTTAAATCTAAGAACAATCATCTTGAAAAGGCAACTTTAGACTAAATAAAGAGGAGTCTATAACCAAGTATCACAGAAGAAGCCACATTGGGACTGGTAGGAGGGGCACAGATGCAGAAGGGGCTGCCCCACTCCCAGAAGCTAGTGAAGGCAGCAGTGGAGGTTCTGAAGGGACTCTCACTGCAAGGAGGTTTTCCTGGAGAGGTTAGGGTCCTAAGCCCCAGGCCATCACCCCAGTTAGTTCCCCAGAGCCTAGAAGAGGTGCTGAAATAGCATTTAGAGGTTAAAAGGGCCAAGGTTTCTATCTACAAGAAAGAGACAGGAGCTCTTGGAGACACAGGCTCCATCTTAAAGAGCCAGCACAGAAAATCTCAGTCACAGCCACTTACCCGGGGCTCTGGCAGAGGGAGAGCAGAGAAGACTAGAGTTGTATGAGAAGAGTGTAAAGTTGGAGGCCCAGGGAGAGACATTGTGGGAGAAGGTGACCTGAACCTCTGTGCTGAGTCATTTTCCAATACTGCAGTCGCCATCTTCCTTTGGTGGAGCAGTCCCCTCTAAGCAGCATCAGCCTGCAAGAAATCAACTACCCCATTCTCAGGAATCCTTCCTGCCTCACCCTATGGAGACTGGGCCTTTCTGAGAAGTCAGCCAGGAAGCAGGGGACATGTCAGTGACTCAGTTTTTGGACATTGAGGCCTGAGATCTGCCCTCACACACAAACACTCTCCTGAGTCTATGACTGGTACTTCTGCCTCACATAAGATTCAGTAGAAACTGTCTAGACTATGGGCAGACCCCATCTCTGGGTCTCAGAAGCCACACCCACCAGATTCCTGGTGGCCACACCCTACTGAGGTCTGTGAAAAAAGTCTGGACAAACTGATACTTGGAGCAGAGGGGCAGGAGCCACACCTTCCAGCCTTCCTAATCCCTGAACTTCCCAGGCTCTAGACTCCACCAGAGGTTTTATTTCAGTGGCCAAGCCGAACAAGAATCCAGCAGACAGAGGCTGCAAGAGGCAGTCTCAGGAAATCTTGGCCTATTGCTGACCTTCACACAGGTCCAGTATGGATAAAATACAGCCTAGGTTTGCAACTGGGTAATTCCATATGTACCTGGACCCAGCAGAGGAAGCCAAAAACTTTAGATTGCTTGCAGCTCCAAGCTCAGGGCCGATCATGAGCAGTGTACCCCACTGGTCTGTGCCAGGGTCCCTCCAGAGAGGCCCAGGGCTGGCACATCCAGAGATTAGCTGCAGAGAGCATCAATTCAGAACTTAACGACTCTTGCTAGCAGTGTGTCTTAAGGGAGGGCTCATTGGACACCAGGCGCTGCTGATGCAAGTTCTGCTTTCTAAGATCAGCACCAACACAGCTGTTTGCATGCACTGGACAGGGTGGTGCTTCACAGTCAGGGTGGTGCTTCACAGGATCTCCTGTCAACTCTAAGCAGGAGGAAGCTGATCCTTATACATAGGTTGGCCCCTATCATACCACCCAGCCACAGAAAATGGAGACGCAAACAGTATCTTCAGACAGGTCACCCACAGTGAGTTACAAACGACTGCTGATGCCAACCCAAGAAGACCCAGAAATAATACAACCAATAATAGGTGGCAGACCACACCAATACTAGACTCAGCTAGCTACATAAGCAGCATGCCCAAAAGAGTAGTCCAACAGGAGCTAGACACTGCAGAGAATAAATACACCCAACAGTACAGACACTGTACAGCATCTAATACAAATGATTAAAGTTGAACCTTAGAGCTAGCCAGCCTAAAGGGATAGACACACCCATAAAAAGACCAACTGCATTCAATAGTCACAACAGGAGGGTAAATACTACCCTCAAGAAGCATATCTAGAGCAAGGAACTCAGGTAACCTGGAGGTCAGAACCACTAAACCCATCTTCCTCATAAAGACACCATAACAAATTTCAAAGTTGAAGAGCACCTAATACACAAAATGGGCAGACAAAGAAATATTACTCAAATAAATCCACAAGAGAAATCCCTAGAAAAAGAACTAAATGAATTGGAAGTAACCAAACTACCAGTTGCAGAGTTTAAAATAATGATTTGGGCCCTGGCCGGTTAGCTCAGTGGTAGAGCGTTGGCCTGGAGTGCAGAAGTCCCGGGTTCAATTCCCAGCCAGGGCACACAGGAGAAGCACCCATCTGCTTCTCCACCCCTCCCCCTCTCCTTCCTCTCTGTCTCTCTCTTCCCCTCCTGCAGCCAAGGCTCCATTGGAGCAAAGATGGCCCGAGCGCTGGAGATGGCTCCTTGGCCTCTGCCCCAGGCGCTAGAGTGGCTCTGGTCACAACAGAGCGACGCCCCGGAGGGGCAGAGCATCACCCCCTGGTGGGCAGAGCGTCGTCCCCTGGTGGGCATGCCAGGTGGATCCTGGTTGGGCGCATGCAGGAGTCTGTCTGACTGTCTCTCCTCATTTCTAGCTTCAGAAAAATACAAAAATAATAATAATAATAATGATTTGTAGGATGCTAAAAGATCTTAGAGCAACAATGCATGATCACAATGAGAACATAAACAAAAAGATAACAAGTATCAAAAAGGACATTGAAATCATAAAAAAGAACCAGTCAAAAATTACAAATACAATATCAGAAATGAAGCTTGCACTAGAAGGAATCAACAGCAGGCTCGATGAAGCAGAGGATCAAATCAGCAATTTAGAAGACAAGATAAACATAAGCACAGAAGAAAAGCAGCAAAACAAAAAAAGGCAAAAAAGAAACCTGAGGAAACTCTAAGAAACCTTTGTGACAACATAAAGAGAAACAACACTCACATCATAGGGGTTCCTGAAGGAGAAGAGAAAGAACAAGGGATAGAGGACCCGTTTGAAGAAATCACAGCTGAAAATTTTCCTAAATTGATGAAGGAAAAGGTCATACAAATTCAAGAAGCATAGGGAGTCCCCACTCAAGAGGAACCCAAGGAGGCCTACACCAAGCCACATCATAATTAAAATGCCAAAGTGAAGAGACAAAGAAATAATACTAAAAGTTGCAAGAAAAAAGCATTTAATTACCTACAGAGAAGCCCCCATAAGGATGACATTGACTTCTCAACAGAAACACTTGAGGCCAGAAGGGATTGGCAAGAAATATTCAAAGTGATGCAAAACAAGAACCTACAAACAAGAATACTTTATCCAGCAAGGCTATTGTTTAAAATTGAAGAAAAATTTTAAAAACTTTCCAGAAAAAAAAATTAAAAACTCAAGGAAATCATTACAACCAAACCAGTACTGCAAGAAATGTTAAGGGGCCTGATATAAAAAGAGAAAGTGAATAAAGAAATCAAGAAAAAGAGGTTTGTAGGTTTAAAAATAAAATGGCAATAAATAAGTACATGTCAATAATAATCTTAAATGTAATAGATTAAATGCTCCAATCAAAAGACTTAGGGTAGCTGCATGGATAAGAAACCAGGACCACTATATTTGCTGTCTACAAGAGACCTTCCTCAAAAGAAAAGATACACATAGACTGAAAGTGAAGGGATAGAAAAAAGTATTTTAAGCAAATGAAAATTAAAAAAGAAAAAAAAAGCTGGAGTAGCAATACTTACATCCGACAAAATAGCCTTTAAAACAAAGGCTATAGTAAGGGAAAAAGAAGATCATTATATAATAATAAAGGGACCAATCCAACAAAAGGATATAACCATTGTAAATATTTATGCACCTCAAAGAAGAAATCTAAAATTTTCCTTGAATCAAATGAAAATTAATATACAACAACCCAAAATCTATGGGACACAGTGAAAGCAGTTCTGACAGGGAATTTTACAGCATTACAGGAATACCTTAAGAAGCAAGAGAAAGCTCAAATAAACAACTTAACCCTGTACATGAAAGACCTAAAACAAGAACAAGTAGAGCCTAGAGAAAGTAAAAGGAAAGAAATAATAAAAATCAGAGTGGAAATAAATGACACAGAGGCAAAAAAAAAAAGAAAAAAATACAAAAGATCAATGAAACCAGAGCTAGTTCTTCAAAAAGGCAAGCAAGATTGACAAACTTTTAACCATAGACATCAAGAAAAAAAGATGATCCAAATAAATAAAATTAGAAAGTGGAGTGGTAACAACTGATACCACAAAAATAGAAAGGATTGTAAGAAACTATTATGAAGAGCTATATGCCAAAAAGTTGGACAACATAGGCAAATTGGATAAATTCCTAGAAATACACAATCTTCCAATATTCAATCTGGAAGAATCAGAAAACCTAAACAGACTGATTACAACAAATGAGACTTAAACAGTTATCAAAAAACACCCAGCAAACAAAAGTCCTGAATCAGATGGCTTCACAGGCTAATTATACCAAATATTCAAAGAACTATTCTAAAAAAGTCAAGAGGAGGGAAGACTTCCAAGCTCATTTTATGAAGCAAGCATTACCCTTATTCCAAAGTCAGGTAAAGACACTACAAAGAAAGAAAACTATAGGCCAATGACCCTGATGAACATAAATACTAAAATTCTCAACAAAATATTAGCAAACTGGATCTAGCAATACGTTAAAAAATATCATCCATTATGATCAAGTGGGGTTTATTCCAGGGAGGCAAGACTGGTACAGTATTCATAAACCAATAAATGTGATTCATTACATAAACAAGATGAAGGATAAAAAATCACATGATTATATCAATAGATGCAGAAAAAGCATTTGATAAAATCTAGCACCCATTTATGATCAAAACTCTGAGCAAAGTGGAAATACAGGGAACATACCTAAATATAATAAAGGCCATATATGAAAAACCAACAGCCAACATCATACTCAATAAGCAAAAATTAAACACAATCCTCTTAAGATCAGGAATAAGACAAGGGTGCCCCTTTTCACCACTCTTATTCAACATAGTTCTGGAAGTCTTAGCCACAGCAATTAGACAAAAAAGAAGTAAATGGCATCCAAATAGGAAAGGAAGTGAAACTGTCATCATTTGCTGATGATATGATTCTGTATATAGAAAGCCATAAAATCTCAGCCAGAAAACTACTAGGCCTGATAAATGAATTCAGCCAGGTGTCAGGATATAAAATTAATATTCAGAAATTAGTGGCATTTGTAAACACCAACAATAAACTGTCAGAAAGTGAAATTAAGGAAACAATTCCTTTCACTAATGCAACAAAAAGAAATAAAGTATCTAGGAGTAAATTTAACCAAGGAGGTAAAAGACTTATACTCGGAAAATTATAAGACATCAAAAAAAGAAATCAAGGAAGGCACAAACAAGAAAGAACTCAAATAGCCTCAGCAATCTTAAAAATGAAGAACAAAGTGGGAGGTGTCAACTTCCTGATATCAAGTTAAACTACAAGGCCATTGCAATCAAAACAGCATGATTCTGGAATAAGAACAGGCATACAGTCCAAAGGAACAGAACAGAGAACCCAGAAGTATACCCAGGCCTTTACAGTCAATTGATATTTGACAAAGGATATAAGAGTATACAATGGAGTAAAGACAGTCTAATAAATGGTGTTGGGAAAATTGGACAGGTACACCCAAAAAAATGAAACTAGACCACCAACAAAACAAACTCACAATGAATAAAAGACTTAAATGTAAGTTGCAAAACCATAAAAATCTTGGAAGAAAACATAGGCAGTAAACTCTCTGTTATCTCTCATAGCAATATTTTTGCAGATATATTTCTATAGGCAAGTGAAATAAAGGACAAAATAAACAAATGGGACTAAAACTTTTGCACAGCAAATGATACCATCAACAAAATAAATATACAATCCACACAATGGAAGAACATATTCACCAATACATTGGATAAGGGGTTAATAACCAAAATTTATAAAGAACTTCTAAAATTCTACACCAGGAATGCAAATAATCCAATTTAAAAATGGGCAAAGGGACAAGACAGACATTTCACCAAAGAGGACATATAGATGACCAATAGGCATATGAGAAAATGTTCAACATCACTAATCATCAGAGAAATGCAAGTTAAAACCACAATGAAATATTACCTCACACCTGTCAGAATGGCTCTCATTAACAAATCAACACATAATAAGTGCTGGTGAGGTTATGGAGAAAAGGGAACCCTCCTTCATTGCTGGTGGAAAGGCACACTTGTGCAGCCACTGTGGAAAATAGTATGGTATTTCCTCAAAAAATTAAAAATGAAACTGCTTTTTGACCCGGCTATCCCACTTATAGGAATATATCCTAAGAATTTCAAAACTCTAATTCAAAAGAAGATATGCACCCCCATGTTTATTGCAGCATTGTTTACAAAGAACTGAAAACAACCCAGGTGTCCATCTGTGGATGAGTGGATAAAAAAGCTGTGGTACATATACACAATGGAATACTACGCAGCCATGAAAAAGAAAGAAATCTTATCTTATGTGATGGCATGGATGGGCCCGGAGATAATTTATGCTAAGTGAAATAAGCCCGGCAGAGAAAGACAAATATCATATGATCTCACTTATATGTGAAATCTAATGAACATGGTAAACTGAGGAACAGAATAGAGGCAGAGGCAGGGTCACAGGGAGCAGAGGGACAGCTGTCATATGGAAGGGAGAAAGGGGATAGGATCAGAGAAGGTGAAGGGATTAGCAAAATTAGATACACACAACACACAGATACAGACACCAAGACAGCAAATACTAGAGGGAAGGGGGAAGGGAGTCAAGGGGAGGGGGACAAAAGGAGTATAATGGGGGGCACACTGTTAGGTTTGAGAGTGTTATATTGAGTGGGACACTTGAATCCATGTTAAAACAATAAATTTAATTTTTTTTTTTTGTATTTTTCTGAAGCTGGAAACGGGGAGAGACAGTCAGACAGACTCCCGCATGTGCCCGACCGGGATCCACCCAGCACGCCCACCAGGGGTGACGCTCTGCCCACCAGGGGGCAATGCTCTGCCCCTCCTGGGCTTCTCTCTGCCGCGACCAGAGCCACTCTAGCGCCTGGGGCAGAGGCCAAGGAGCCATCTTTGTTCCAATGGAGCCTTGGCTGCGGGAGGGGAAGAGAGAGACAGAGAGGAAGGAGGGGGGGTGGAGAAGCAAATGGGCACTTCTCCTATGTGCCCTGGCCAGGAATCGAACCCGGGTCCCCCGCACGCCAGGCCGACGCTCTACCACTGAGCCAACCGGCCAGGGCTAAATTTTTAATAATAAAAAAAGTAGCAGAAAAATGGCGGCCTTCTTAACTAATCTCATGTGGACTGCAACAACTCTGGGTTCCAATCCCAGCTTTGCCACTTATTATATAACTTTAAGCCAGTTACTTAACCATTCTGAAATTTAGTTTTCTTATCTGTAAAATGTGGAAAACAATATCTATCTTATTGGGTTGCTGTGTGAAATAAATGAAATCCAATGTATAAAGTATCATGTACCAGGCAGACAGTCAGTAAATGTTATTTTTAATTCCTCATCATGTTCTACCCTCACTTGCAAGCAGATGGCAGACTAGGGTTTCCATTAGCATTTGTTAAACAAATGAATGAAAGAAACTTTGCAACTCATGGAGCTTTCAAAGTAATCTTGGAAGATTACTCTCATATTTAAGAATGTGGAGCAGGGGTAGTCAACCTTTTTATACCTACCACCCCCTTTTGTATCCTCTTTGTTAGTAGTAAAATTTTCTAACCACCCACGAGTTCCACAGTAATGGTGATTTATAAAGTAGGGAAGTAACTTTACTTTATAAAACTTATAAAGCAGAATTACAGTAAGTTAAAGAATATAATAATAATTACTCACCAAGTACTTTATGTCAGATTTTCGTGAAGTTTGGCAGAATAAATCTTTATTAAACAACTTACTATAGTTAAATTTATCTTTTTATTTATACTTTGGTTGCTCCGCTACCCCCCACCATGAAAGCTAGAATGCCCACTAGTGGGTGGTAGGGACCAAGTTGACTACCACTGATGTAGAGAACCTTTTAACTGTTAAAGTAACCCAAAGTTCCCCATTGAGCATTCAAAACTCTAGGAACTCAGAGAACTGCTGCCTCAAGCCCCACTCCTTTCCCAGACAGATATGGCAGCCTCCCAATTCTCACACTAACACAGAGCACAGCACCAACATGTAGTCTATGCTACAACTATCCCTTGCTGGAACAGCAGAGGAGCCAACTGAAAGAGCTCCCAATAACCAAACCCAAAGCTATCTGAGCAACAAAACAAATAAAATAGTATTGGATTATAACCCAAATTATAAAACAAACTTCTGTGGCACCATACAGACATAAATAAATAATTAGATTAATTAATAAATGGAAGAGAAGAGACATATATTCAAATAACCCTTCACAAAGAGGTGGAGTGAAACTCCCCGTTCATCACCTATGGGCTGGGTATAATTATTTCCTTCCAAACAATACAATATGGAAAAGGAGAAACTTGACAATCATTCCCTCAGCCAAGTGATCAAGGTCAAAATAAGTAGTTATAGATCATGCTGATGGTATGTACTTTTGATATGATGTGATGACAATAGTACTCTACCTCTGTGACCATCCTCCCCAAAATTCATAACCTTAGTCTCACCATGAGAAAGACATTATAAAAATCCTAATTGAAATATGAGTGCTTTGCCCGTACTCCTCAAAACTCTCAAGGTCATCAAAAACAAGGAAAATGAAAATAATGTCACAGCCAAACGGAGAAGCCCGAGGAGACATGACAATTAAATATCATGTGGCACCCTAGGTGAAATCCTGGCACAGAAAAAGGACATTGGGTTAAAACTAAGGAAATCTGAATAAACTACAGAATCTGGTAATAATAGTTTACCATTGTTGGTTCATTAATTGTAACAAATGCATTCTACTAATTTAAGATATTAATAATTAGAGAAATTGGGTGGAAAGTACTTGGAAAACCATTGAATTGTCTACCCAATTTTCTGTAAATCTAATACTGTTCTAAAAATTAAGTATCTATGGAGAAAATATTTGTCTTTGGTAAACGCTGCCTTCCCACCTATTGCACAGAAAAGGCAATACTGCCTTCTGAGGCTCTGTCCGTCATCGTGGTCACGCTGGGGAGGCTCAGGTTACAGACATAGAGATAGATGTTTCTGTATCTGTGTTGAGTGGAGATGGGCTCCACAATTTGGAATCACATATCCATGCTAATCCAACCCACTTGCTCCCTGCATTCCCTTTGTTCATAGTACAAGCATCTCCCAGCTCCCTAAATTCAATATTTCAAAGTAATTAAAATATTGACTTTTTCTAAGCTCATTTGCTTTTAACTTATAAGTTTTATCTCAAATCTAGTATCTCTACTCAATGCCACTTGTCTTTATTCAGGTTCTCAGCATACAGCATCCACATGCCTTTGTAATTCTTCCTGCTCCCAGCTTCTCTTCGGTTGCAATCCATCCTCCAAGGTCACCAGAGTTAGCTTCTCCAAACAGGTATTTTATCATGGCAACCCCTGCTTACAATTTTCCCACCACTTTCAGATAGAATGTATACTTACTAGCAAACATAGAAGATTCTTCACACTCTAAACCAAACCTACATTTCCACTTTCCTTCCTTACCCTTTCCTCTGATACGCCTTATGTCACAGTCACACCGGGTTGTTGTTGCACTTCTACAAATACAACCTGGATTCTGAGAAGTACATGCTTTTGCAGGACCTGGGAGCTTTGACAGGAATGCTCATGTTGCCCCATCCCTGTGTTTCCTCTCTTGGTGTACCCTTCATTCCATAAATCTTATCTCAAAGATTACTTCTTCTCAAAGTTTTCTCTGACTCCCAAAAGCAGAGATCCTCCTTTATAATAGCATTGTCCACTTGTGATTACTCTGACTTCCACAAGAAGAGTCTCTCATGTGTGAGACTGCCTGCCACCCACCTGTGTCCTCCGTACCTATAACAATAACTTCCACATGGTGGGTACTCAATAAATGTATGCCAGATGCTTCCATTCAATGATTCCCCACAGTCCTCCTGCATCACACTCCTGCCCCTATCATGCATCACCACCTCCCTACCCCATCAGAACCTTCTTTCAAACATGACTGTGTCCCTGTTCCTCCAGCTGAGGGTCAGCCAGCACTCTCTGCAACAGAAGTCAACAGACATAGAAAAGAAATGGCACCTGAGCTTAGCCACAGGCAGAAAGAAGCACAGGAGGCAACCCATCTGGTGACTGTCTCTCTCCTCTTCGGTAAACATGTTTCCTTGAGTCGCTGTTATACTCTGCTGACTCAAGATGGAGCAGTTGCAGCCTTCAAGGAGGCAAGGGAAGCTGCTTTTCTTAATAACTACAGCCTTTCATTGCTTCCTCTCTGACTAATCAGCCACAAATTCAAACAGAGAGCAAGAGTCGCCAGCCGATAGACTGTGATCCCACTAGCCTAGCTAACATGTGAATATCTCTATGACCCTCAGAGTCTAGAAAATGCTCCCCCAAATTAGGTAGAGATACCATCAGAAACATGGATCCAGAAAAATGAATAATGAATAATCACTTAGAAACAAAATTAATAGAGGAAATTATAAAATAAATTTCCTCAAATCATACAGGAACTGAAACTTGTTCACACAAATTGGTATTAAAAAGTAAGATTGCCTGATGTGTGGTGCCGCAGTGAATAAAGCATTGACCTGGAATGTTGAGGTTGCCAGTTCAAAAGTCTGCTCTTGCCCAGTGAAGGCACATATGGGAGTTGATGCTTCCTCCTCCTTTCCCACCTTTCTTTCTCTGTTCTGTCTCTAAAATCAAAAAAAATAATAATAAGCTTAAAACTGGTTCCCTGACCACTGAATATCAAATCAACATCAAAGGTTATAGTCACGGATTATTTTCCAAAGTTCTTTCTCAAGAACATTATATTTTATCACAATAAAACCATTTCTTTATTTTTGTACAGTTTGTCTAATAATTTGCATTCTAGAGCACATGAGTTTTTCCTCTTTTTTTGTTTTTTATATATATTATCTCTTCCTTTTAATAGCAATTTTTCTTATTCTTCAACACCCATAAGGCCAGTGATGAGGCATGGAGCCAGGAATGAAGATTGGAACAAAATTACTAGAGACCAGTGCTCATAGTTGGGGCCCAGCTACATAGCATATCAGTAAAATTCCATTCCTTGATAAAATAATATTTTTTCACTGGGACCTACTCCTATTTTCTATAATCCTAATAACATCTAATGTGATTCTATACTCAAAGTAGAAATGCAGTGAAAGTTAAAAGTCAACATTATTATATGCTACAATTCTCTTAATAAATTTTCATCAGCTTTTGTTTAAAAGCATGCCAACGTTGAGAGTAACAAATATATTAACAGAAATCAAAATCAGAAAAAAACACTTTTTTTATTTCAATAGGTTCTGTATTTGATCATTAGATAGCAGTAATGTAAAAAGATTCCCTTTTTTTTTTTTTTTTTTTTTTGTTCTCTAAACTGATATTTGCATCCAAGTTAGCAGTTGATAATAGAGAGATTATGAAAATTTTGGCTGAAATTAAAATGCCAAAACTGGAACTCCTGGATAATGAGAAACTGATTGCCTCCATTAAAGAAGAGGAAATGAAAACAGCAATAGAGAAATTTGCAAGAAGCAAGCTGCCTGTGGTGATGAGTACCAACTGGAATAGGATAAAGCTTTTGAAGGGGAATCAAAAGATCTGTGATGCAGGATTTATGAGAACTGTCTACTTATGAGACCCATGAAAGCCCCAGCACAAAAGCCTTTGTTCTTATAATCTGTTGAAAGTACCAACATTAGTGCTGTTTGCTTAATTAATGGCACTGAAAAAAATAAAAAACAAGCCTTCCAAGTAGGAAATCAGATAAAATAATTCAGGTTGAGATTGGTAGTTGTTTCTTTCATGGCTACACTAATTATACTAGAAAAATTTCTAATTTATGATGGCTAGCAAATAGACTTAGACCTCCTTTCTATAGCAACTTATGAATTTGCACAGACAGAAACCCTTTATCGTGTAAAAAAGGAATATGTGCAAATGATTTTAAAAAGATTTAATTTTTAGAAACTTTAGTAAGTAGAATATAAGGCATGAACCCCTCTGTGAGTTACCAGTAAGAGTGCTTCTTTCTGCCTGGAAAAAACATGTGGTTTATAGATTCATTTTTGCTGCATTTCATCTGTTGACAAAAGAAGTTTATGTTCAATGCAATAGAGAATTGATTCAGGTAAAAGTTAAAAGTCGACCATCCTTGGTAACTGTATTTCATTTTATAGTAATGCATTCAATCCACTTTTTAAATTAGTTTAAAAACCTTGCTGCAGTAAAATCAACAGAATCTACAAGTAAACACTTAACAACAACAATAAAAAGACATAAAGTAACTTTGTTAAATGGTACTTAAAAATGATAAAGAATAAAATCCAAATCTCCAGCTAAAGGTAACTTTTTTGACTGACAAAATCCAAACATTTCTTTAAAACTTTGCTGTTGACTGCTTATTTATTCTCTGTGGTTATTCTCAAATAATAGCCTGGCACTGTCTGTGGGTGAAGAAAAAGAGAAAATGTCATGTTATTTCAGTTGCTTCTGAAATAATCCTATGAAACAATATAAATATGCACTTTACAGTATATATCTGAGAATGACTTATAGTGACATGGTAGTCTCTTCCCCCTTTTTCAGCACCTTTTGTTTCTGGTTGACCCAAAGAAACCTTAATGTAGATGAACGATTCAGAATTCAGGTTTCACTTAAGGCAGGATTTCCCAAACTGGTAGCTTATTTGACCCAAAACAGGTTGTAATCCTTATAAACATTTATGCACCCAATATAGGAGCACCTAAAAATGTAAAGCAAATTTTGCTGGACATGAAAGGAGAGATTGACAGCAATAGAGTCATAGTTGCGGAATTTAACACCATGTGGACATCAATGGAAAGATCTTCCAGACAGAAAATTAACAAGGAAACAGCAGCTTTAAATGACATAAATTAGATCAGCTGGATTTAATTGACATCTTCAGAGCATTTAACCTCAAAGCAGCAGAATATATAAATACATGCATTTTAAGTGTACCTGGAACATCTTTTAGGATAAAACACATGTTAGAATATAAAACAAATCTCAATAAATTTAAGAAGATTAAAATCATATCAAGCATTGCCTCTGACCATAATAGTATGAAACTAGAAATTAATCACAAGAAAAAAAAAATCACACAAAGACCATGGAGGTTAAATAATATGTTCCTAAACAATATATGGCTTAACAATGAGATCAAGGAAGAAAACTAAAGATACCTTGAAACAAATGGAAATTAGAACACAGCAACCCAAAATCTAGGGTACACAGAAAAAAAACAACAGTCTCCTAAGAGGAAAATTTCTAGCATTACAGGCCTACCTCAAGAAACACGAAATATCTCAATCTAACTTTACACTTAAAGGAACTTGAAAAAGAACAACAAACAAAGCCCAAAGTGAGTAGAACAAAGGAATAATAAAGATCAGAGCAGAAATAAATGAAATAGTCTAAAAGAACAATACAAAGTATCAATGAAATCAAGAGATAGTTCTTTGAAAAGATAAATAAGATTGACTAACCTTTAACCAGGTTCATCAAGAACAAAAGAGAAAAGACTCCAATAAATAAAATCAGAGATAAAAGAGGACAAGTAACAAATGACACTAAAGAAATACAAAAGATTGTAAATAAATCCTACAAACAAGTATATGCCAACAATTGGACAATCTGGACAAAATGGAAAATTCCTAGAAATATACAATCTTCCAAAACAGAATCAGGAAGAACAGAGAATCTAAGTAGACAGATTATGGCTGGTAAAATTGAAGCAGTAATCAAAAACTCCCAACAAATGAAAGTCCCAGACTGAATGGCTTCACTGGTGAATTACAGCAAACATTCAAAAATTAACACCTATCCTTCTCAAACTATTCCAGAAAATTCAAGTGAAGGGAGGACTTCCAAACTCATTTTACAAAGCCAGCATTATCCTAATTTCAAAACCAGATTTAAAAAATACAAAGAAAAAAATTATAGGCCAATATCCCTGATGAACAATAGGTGCTAAAATCCTCAACAAAATATTAGCAAATCAGATTTAAATATATATTAAAATGATAATACCCAATGAACAAGTGGGATTTATTCTAGGGATGCAAGTTGGTACAACACCCACAAATCAATAAACATGATATACCACATAAACAAAATGAAGAATAAAAATCATGTAATCATATCAATAGATGCAGAAAAAGTATTTGGTAAAATCCAGGACCAATTTATGATAAAAACTTTCAGCAAAGTGGGAATGAGAGAACATACCTCAGTATTATAAAGGCCATATATGACAAATCCACAGCCAACATTACACTCAGTGGGCCAAAACTATGAGCATTTCCCTTAACATCAAGAACAAGATAAGGATGTCCGCATTCATCATTCTTATTCCATATAGTACTGGAAGTCCACAGCAATCAGACATGAAAAATAAAAATAAAAGGCATTCAAATTGGAAAGGAAGAATTAAAACTGTTATTATTTGCAGAAGACATTATACTGTACATAGAAAAACCTAAGGATTCCACCATAAAAACAACTAGGACTGATAAATTAATTCAGTAAAGTAGCAGGATACATTTTTACATTTTTATACACCAATACTGATTGTTTATAAAGGGAAACTGAGAAAACAATACCATTCACAATTGCTTCAAAAAGAATAAAATAACTAGGAATAAATTCAAGCAGGGATGTAAAAGATCTGTACTCAGAAAATTATAAAATACTGGAGAAAATAATTAAAGACACAATTAAGTGGAAGCATATACCTTCTTATGGATAGAAAGAATTAACATCATTAAAATGATCACATTACCCAAGCAAGCTATAAATTCAAGGCAATTCCTATCAAGATACCAGTGGTATACTTAACAGAACTAGAACAAATATTTTAAAAATTTATATGGAACCACAAAAGACCCCAAATAGCCATAATAGTCTTGAGAAAGAATAACAAAGTTGGAAGAATCACACTATCTGATATCAAACTGTACTACAAGGCTATAGTAATCAAAACAGTATGATAGTGGCATAAAAACAGACATAGAGATCAATGGAACAGAACAGAGATCCCAGAAATCAACCCATGCCTATAGGGTCAATTAATATTTGACAAAGGAGGCAGGAGCATACAATGAGGTAAATACAGTCTATTCATTAAATAATGTTGGGAAAATTGGACAAATACATGCAAAAAATATGAAACTAGACCACTTTCTTACACCATATACAAAACTAAATCCAAAGTAAATTAAACAATTAAATTTTATTAAACTCGAAACCATAAAAATTTTAGGAAAAAACATAGGCAGTAAAATCTCAGACATTTCTGCTAGCAACATTTTTGTTGATATCTCTCCTAAGACAAGTGAAACAAAACAAAAAATAAACAATTGGGAGTATACCAAACTAAAATGTTTTTGCATAGCAGAGAAAACATCATCAAAATGAAAAGACAATTGACTGAATGGGAGAACATATTTGCCAATACATGTGATAAGAGGTTAATATCCAAAATTTATCAAGAACTTATAAAACTCTCAACACACACACACACAAAAATCCAATTAAAAAGTGGGCATATGACCTGAACAGACACTTTAAAGAGGACATATAGATGGTCAATAGACGTATCACTAATCATTAAGAAATGTAAATTAAAACTATAATGAGATACCACCTCACATCTGTCAGAATGGCTAGCATCAGTAAATCAACAAACAAGTGTTAGCAAGGTTGTAAAAAAAAAGAGAACCCTTGTGCACTGTTAGTGGGAATGCAGATTGGTACAGCCACTATAGAAAGCAGTATGGAATTAGTCCACAAAATTAAAAATGAAACTGCCTTTTAACCCAGCAATCCCACTTCTGGGAATATATTCTAAGAATTCTGAAACACTAATTTAAAATAATATATGCACCCCTATGATTATTGCAGCATTATTTACTATAGCCAATATCTGGAAACAGCCCAAGTGTCCATTAGTAAATGAGTGAATAAAAAAGTTGTGGTAGAGCTTGACTAGGCAGTGGCACTGTAGATAGAGTGTCACACTGGGATGCAGAGGACCCAGGTTCAAATCCCAGAGGTCACTAGTTTGAGCACGGGCTCATCCAGCTTGGGCGCAGGGTTGCTGGCTTGAGCATGGGATTATAGACATGACCCCATGGTCACTGGCTTGAGCCCAAAGGTCACTGGCTTGAAGTCCAAGGTCGCTGGCTTGAGCCCAAGGTCGTTGCCTTGAGCAAAGGGTCACTCACTCTGCTATAGCCCCTGGGTCAAGGCACATATGAGAAAGCAATCAACGAACAACTAAGGTGCCACAACAAAGACTTGGTGCTTCTCATCTCCCTTCCTGCTTGTCTGTCCCTATCTGTCCCTCTCTCTGTCTCTCTCTCTGTCCTTGTCTCTCTCGCAAAAAAAAAAAAAAATGTTTTGGTACATTTACATAGTGAAATACTCTGCAGCCATAAAAGATGAGGAAATCTTATCTTTTGTGAGAGCATGGATAGAACTGGAGATTATTATACTAAATTAAATAAGCCCAACAGAGAAAGACAAATACCATATAATTTCACTCATGTAGAATCTAATAACAAAATGAACTGACAAGCAAAATAGAGACAGACTCATACATAGAGAGCAGGCTATCAACTGTCAGAGAGGCAAGGCTAGGGTGGAGGAGTTGAGCATAAAATGACAAAAAAGAAAAAAAACTCATGGACACGAACAGCAGTGTGGTGATTGCTGGAGCAGGGGAAATGGAGGAGGGTATGGGAGAATAAATGGTGATGCACAAAGACTTGAATTGAGGGCTGAACACACAATACAGTGAATGGAGATGTGTTATAGAATTGGGTACCTGAAACCAGTATAGTTATGTTATTCAATGTCAGCCCAATAATTTTAACTTAATAAAAAAGTAAAGAAATTTTACTTCTCAGTGAAGTAAAAGGTAACTGTAACATATTAAAGAGTCAGGAATTAGCAACCTCATTTTCACTTGACTATTCTTTACAAGGGCTTAGACATGGAAGTAACCTAAGTGTCCATCAATGTATGATGAATAAAGAAAATGTGAAATGTATATATTGTGTATGTATGTCTACACACACACACACACACACACATATATACACACACACATACACACACACACACACAAATAGGATAGTATTTAGCCATAAAAAAAAGAAAGAAATCTTGCCATTTGTGACAACATGGTTGGACCTTCAGGGCATTATTCTAAGTTAAGTAAGTCATCCAGAAAAAGACAAATACTGTATGATTTCACTTACATGTAAAATCTAACCAAACAAATAAAAAAATGAATTCATAGATATAAAGAAGAGATCGGTAGTTGCTAGAGGCAGGGACAGGAAGTACGCAAAATGAGTCCTGGTGGTCCAAAGGTACAAACTTCCAGTTACAAAATTATAAGTCATGGGGATGTAATTTACAGGATGGCAACTATAGTTAAGAATTTTGTGCTGCATATTTGAAGGAGGCTTAGAGAGCAGATTTTAAAAGTTCTCATAACAACAACAAAAACTTTTATAACTACTCCATGGTGATGGATGTCAACTAGACTTATTGTGGTGATCATTTTGCAATATACACAAATATAAAAACATTATGTTGTACACTGGAAACTACTATGTTTTATGTCAATTATATCTCAATTTTAAAAAGTCAGGAATTAGTAATAATAGATATATGGATACTTAAAGGTATATTTAAGTATACTAACTAAAAGAATCTTTTAAAATATTAACAATGTGGGGTTTTTTTTGTATTTTTCCAAAATTAGAAGGAGGGAGGCAGTCAGACTCCTGCATGCGCCCCACAGGGATCCACCCGGCATGCCCACCAGGGGGCGATACTTTGCCCATTTGGGGCATTGCTTGGTTGTGGCCAGAGCCATTCTAGCACCTGAGGCAGAGGCCGTAGAACCATCCTCAGCACCTGGGCCAACTTTTGCTCCAATGGAGCCTTGGCTGAGGGAGGTGAAAAGAGAGATAGAAAGGAAAGAGAGGGGGAAGGGTGGAGAAGCAGATGGGCACTTCTCCTGTGTGCCCTGGGTGGGAATTGAACCCAGGACTTCCACATGCCAGGCCGATGCTCTACTGCTGAGCCAACTGGCCAGGACCTACATTAACAACTTTTTTATAGTACATATTTGACTTATGAACTAGTTTTTTTTACAATTTCTTATTCTTATTTTGCGTGTGAAATTTATATCTCTATTTTTCAAATATCAAAACCAAGCTAAATAAAGAACCATTATAGATTTTTATATTTATAGGAATAGCTATTGCACTTTGCCAAAACTATAACTGACTACTGGGGAAGTCATAACAAGAAACAAATTGTTGAGGAAGCTATTAACTATTAAGTATTTCCAGCACATATGGAAATACTAATATTATGTATTCATGAGGATATATAAGTATATTTAGTATAAGTTTAATATTTTCTCAGTAGAATGTTTGGGGTTTTTTGTTTTGTTTCGTTTTTAGCATTTTGATCAGATTCTCATAAACACCAATGCCTTTCTTTTCTTTTTCAGAGACAGAGAATCAAAGAGAAGGATAGATAGGGACAGACAGACAGGAACGAAGAGAGATGAGAAGCATCAATCATCAGTTTTTCATTGCAACACCTTAGTTGTTCATTGTTTGCTTTCTCATATGTGCCTAGACCGTGGGCCTTCAGCAGACCAAGTAACCCCTTGCTCAAGTTAGCGACCTTGGGTCCAAGCTGGTGAGCTCTTTTTGCTCAAACCAGATGAGCCCACACTCAAGCTGATGACCTCGGAGTCTCGAACCTGGGTCCTCTGCATCCCAGTCTGATGCTCTATCCACTGCGCCACCGCCTGGTCAGGCACCAATGCCTTTCAAAGTTAGCACAATTAGGTATTTCTTTTGATACATCTGTAGTTGGAAGATTGCATTCCAGAACAGTTTATTATGGTTATGAGAGCTATTTCATCAGATTGACTGACCCAACTAAGAAAAGTATGTGGCCATAGAATGGTTATGCACCATTACTCAAGGGGTAGACAGCTTTTTAGAAATTCTCTAGGGTTTCATTAAGGGAGAGGGTGAGATTTGGGCCCTACCCTTGTTACCCAGAAGTATCAGTCTCCAGGGCCTATTAAGCCAGAACCCAAACCTAGAGTCAACTTAAAAGGACTCAAATAAGGTGGAAAGCAGATATAAGAGGGCCATGATCAAATAAGAAATGTCGTTGTGTGTGGTGGGTACAACATCTGTGCCTAAGTCTGCCAAGGGGAAAAGGTCAGAAGAGGTGATAACTGAGCTCTACCTTGAAAAGTGACTATGAAAATGTCATGAATAAGGAGGGAAAAGAATCCCATAAGAGAGAAGTGAGAAGTGTAGAGGCACAGAGGTCTGAGAAAGCCCTCTCAGTTAATGGACAGCGATGTTCACTGTGGCTAGATTGTAACATGCGAGGTGAGGAAGGTGATGGTGTAATGCATGTAAATTAGTGGTATTTCTCCTGGGAGAGCTGAATGATTGTGGAGGAGCATGATCTAGGACTGGCCTTGAGGTATACGAGTCAGAGCATGTAACCATTTCGGTTCTGGAAGGGTGACTTGGGAGAACAGAATGGTATATCAGCCCAGACTGTGGCTCAGATTCTGGGGACTCTGTCCGTGTTCACATACTAGCTCTGCCCCTTTCCAGCTTTGTGCCCTTAGGCATGTTACTTACTCATCTGTAGAATAAAAATTGCCACACTACCTATTTTAGAGTCACTGTGAGATCAAATGCGTTCATTATTTTTAAGACATTTTGCACAAACCCAGCAAAGAGTCAGCATTACCTAAATGTTCGGGAAATAAAATAGTGGTTGCAGCAATTAAAGCACCAGCTCTTTTTTTTTTTTTTTTTTTTTGTATTTTTCTGAAGTTGGAAATGGGGAGGCAGTCAGACAGACTCCCACATGTGCCTGACTGGGATCCACCCGGCATGCCCACCAGGGGGCGATGCTCTGCCCAATCAGAGCAATTCTAGCACCTGAGGCAGAGGCCACAGAGCCATCCTCAGTGCCCAAGCCAACTTTGCTCCAATGGAGCCTTGGCTGTGAGAGGGGAAGAGAGAGACAGAGAGGAAGGAGAGAGGGAGGGGTGGAGAAGCAGATGGGCACTTCTCCTGTGTGCCCTGGCCGGGAATCGAACCCAGGATTCCTGCACGCCAGGCCTATGCTCTACCACTGAGCCAACTGGCCAGAGCCAAAGCACCAGCTCTTTACAAAGAAAACTTGCTCTAAATTCCAGACTTGAAGGACCCATTTAAAAAAAAGTACTCCAAGGACCACTGAAGTCTTTGACTCTAGAATCTTAACCCAATAACATGCTCTAAGGAAGAATCCCAGTCTTAACCCAGGTATTAATTAAATTGAGCCATATATAACAAATTATGGGGTTCATTTCAAAGGTGGTAAGTATTGGGTTCCCTAACAGAAACTGAATGTGAGTGTCTTGGTTTGCTTTGGTGTACAGATGAAAAGAAATGTAGCGGACAGATGACTCTCAGGCAAAGCCAAGAGATGTTTTCCCTCCGGGCTCTCTGAAAAGCAATTATTCCTTTTTATAGGTTCTCCAGAAAGAAATGCAAAGTTATTAAGAACATTTTTTAATTCACATAGCCCAGATATTTTGAGATAACTGTGTCATAATTACTGAGTTATGTGTCCAGATAACATATAAAATAAATTACTGTATATATATGAACAAATGATAAATGAACTACAATATTCTTTATAATTGCAGGAACTTTAAAATTTTTACAGGAACAATCTGCATTGCACTTTATCTTCAACTTTGTGTGACATAAGGATCATCAAACCTCCTTCACACAAGTAGAAAAGCAGGGTCACATGGAACAATTTGCTTGCTAAACTTTTTTAGATTTTTTTTATTATTATTATTAAGTGAGAGGCGGAAATTCAGAGACAAACTCCTGCGTGTGGCCCGGCCGGGATCCATCCAGCAAGCCCTTACCAGGCGATGCTCTGCCCAGCTGGGCCACAGCTCCATTACTCTGCAACCGAGCTATTTTTGTGTCTGAGGCTGAGGCTATGGAGCCATCCTCAGTGCCCAGGGACAACTTTGCTCTAACCATTCAAGCCATGGCTATGGGAGGAGAAGAGAAAAAGAGAGAGAGAGATAAGGGGAGGGGAGGGGAAGCAGTCACTTCTCCCGTGTGCCCTGACCAGGAATCAAACTCAGGACTTCCACACACTGGGCCGATGTTCTACTGCTGAGTCAACCTGCCAGGGCAATTTTTTTAGATTTATATTACAAAATTACTGACCTTTATGGCAATTTCATGATCATGATATAATCACAAATATACATATATGCAACAGAAAACACTAACTTTTAAATTCAGTCATATTAATAATATGTCAAAACCAATGTTAATTAGAAGTTAATAATTACAGTTAAGAATTTTAGCCTGACCAGGCGGTGGTGCAGTGGATAGAGCGTCAGAATGGGATTAGGAGGACCCAGGTTCGAAACCCTGAGGTCGCCAGTTTGAGAGCAGGTTCATCTGGTTTAAGCAAAAGCTCACCAGCTTGGACCCAAGGTCGCTGGCTCAAGCAAGGGGTTACTCAGTCTGCTGAAGGTCCACTGTCAAGGCACATATGAGAAAGCAATCAATGAACAGATAAGGTGTCGCAACGAAAAACTGATGATTGGTGCTTCTCATCTCTCTTCGTTCCTGTCAGTCTGTCCCTATCTATCCCTATCTCTGACTCTCTCTCTATCTCTGTAAAAAAAAAAAAAAAAAAAAAAAAAAAAAAAGCCTGACCTGTGGTGGCGCAGTGGATAAAGCGTCGACCTGGAAATGCTGAGGTCGCCGGTTCGAAACCCTGGGCTTGCCTGGTCAAGGCACATATGGGAGTTGATGCTTCCAGCTCCTCCCCCTTTCTCTCTCTCTCTCTCACTCTCTGTCTCTCTCTCACCCTCTCTCTCTCTCCTCTCTAAAAATGAATAAATAAAATAAAAATAAAAATTTAAAAAAAGAATTTTAAAATAAAAATACTGTTTCAAATATATATAACCTAGACACTAAACAATTCTTTAAACTGAACATCTCAGCATATGTCTCTAGCATCACACCATCAGCTCTGCCTAAATATAACTTTACCTATAAAAATAATCGGTGGGACAATCAAGATAATATGACTTGTATGTAACGGGCTAAATAGAAACCATGAAAGTTTATTACCTTTATATATAAGTTCTGGGAAAAAGTAAATGCATCAGAAAATATTTTATTTAGTTAAATAATTTGGTTTTTGAAGTAAGAAAAAAATGAAGTCAGGAAAATAAGAAAAATCCTTTATAAAAGAGACTAACAAAAGTCTTCTAATGTCACGAATTACATAATCTTTAGATACAACTGTGCTCCCCAGTGGGGACTTCTAAAAGGTTCAGTTTAAATTTTTTAGAAGTTGTTTCATGTAAGCATCACCACATATGCCAAGTGATCCATTAAGGATGCTCCATTATAGCTTAAAGAATTTTTAGTTAAACACTCAGGGTATTGTGGCTTAAGATACTGAGAAAATACACAGCTCAATTTCCATTTGTTGTAACTCTTTGGAAAGATATTATCCACAGAACATTTACGGAATTATGGCAAGCATTTACACAATGCCTTCAGAATGATTTGGATGCTTCTGGCCCCACTAGACCAAAGCCCATCTTAAGATTTTGAAAAGTTAGTTAATTTCATTATTCACATTTGGGTAATACATAGAGTGTCTAGAATGTGCATTGCAAACATGCCTACAGATCTAAACTATAACTTTGTGTTTTTATGAGGACTTTCTACTACCAAGTCAACCTACTTTTCTGGTCAACATCACCAAGAACTTCTGTCTTAGTTCTTCCTCAGATGAACACTAAGAGTTTAAAGTGTACAGCATTGGGGCCCTGGCCAGTTAGCTCAGTTGCTTAAGAGCATCATTCCAAAGAAAAGAAGGTTGCAGGTTTGATCCCTGGTCAGAGCACACACAGGAAGCAACCAAAAATGCAGACTGAATGAAACAACAAATGCTTCCCTTCCCACTCCCTTCTCTCTTGCTTCCTCTCGCTATCTCTCTAAAAATCAGTAAAAAACAAAATAAAGCCTTGGCCAGAGAGCTCAGTTAGTTAGAGCATTATCCCAGATTGCAGAGGTTGCTAGTTTGATTCCCTGGTCAGGGAATATATAAGAAAAACTCAATGTTTTTGTCTCTCTCTCTCTGCCTTTAAATATATATATATATATATATATATATATATATATATATATATTTGTGTATATGTGTGTGTGTTTATATATATACACACACATATACACACACACAGCATTAGAACTTCTCTCCTAATTCCTCTGCTCTCATATATGCTTTCCCAGTGATAGTCAAGTGTCCTCATAAAACCTTTAGACCAGAATAAATAGTGTCTGCATACTTGGAAAGAAAACTGATAGCTGCAAGTCACTGAGAATGTCCTGGACCCAAGACACTGAGCACGCCATCAGAATGTTCTGCCACATGAGCCCCTGAAGTCTGTTCAAAGTCAATGATGCAAAAATATCCCCAGTGGATCTTGAGCAAATGCCATGTTGAGAGAGGGAGACATTTGACACTCAAGAGAGCAAAGCAAAAGGTGTATGTCTTAAAGGTATTTATTTCCTGGAGGAAGTTTAGACAGCTATCTTCTGGAAAGTATGGTGCTTTCATGTTGGTCCTCTATATTTTCACTCTCACCAGAAATCACCAAACTCAGTTAGGTAAATAGAAAGAAAGCCAAGAAACGAACTGGTTTGAGAGAAGTCAGGAATGATCAGAGAAGGCTGTGTGGAACAGGTAAAACAGCGTTAGTATTTTGGTGAAGTGCAGGGGAGTGAAGGAAGGCATTCTAAGCAGGTGATAGCAGGGTGAGCAAACCATGAAGGCAGGAACTGCTGTGGAGTATTCAAGGAACAGTGAGCACACCTGCTTCCCTGTGTAGAAGATCTATGTTGGGGATAATAAGGTCAGATGGGGCCAGACAGTAAAGGTTCTTGAATATCATCAGCCTAAGAGGGTTGGAATTTATCACACAGAAATAAGAAGTCATTAAAGGCTTTTGAGGTCGTAAAAACCACATTTCAGGAAGCCTGACCTGATAATGATGTGTAAAAGAGATTTGGATGGACAGGATGAGTTGTGAAAACTAAAAAATAGGAAATATCAATATGCCCTAGGCCAAACCACTCCCTTTAGCTCAATTTGTTGACAATCTCAGAGGGAGAAACCCAAGCAGGGGAAAAATGAACTATTTGTCTCATCCAATTTCCTTTTCTCCCCACTCCTCGAGGCTGTTCCTGTCCATCCCCTAGAACAAGCACCTGGGAGAATCCCAAGTCCAGCTTTGTGTTCCTCCTTTCTTAGTACTTACTAGAGACACATAACTAGATAGGGAGAAGCCTTTCCTTCTAAGGGAGCTGGAGTCTGCTTAGCTGATAAGGGCACTTCAAGATTAGTAAATCTCCAGCTGGGATAGGGCCCACTAAAAATACCTGAATTGCCCTGAGTAAAAGGCCTCAGTCTACAGAGGCTTCTTATCAAAGCTACTAGTCTTTCTGAGGATCCTTCATGCTGTACCCAGTCCTTTTGATGTTTTCTTCCACTTGCTAATCAAGTTCCAGAATGCTGCCTAATGTCACATCAGATTTGCTAGTCTCATTCTAATCCTTTTTCCAAGAAGACCTGTGCTGACCTCAGCTTGCTTGACTATAGTTTGTCTCTCTAGCACTGCGGGCTTTCAGTGGCCACAGTGGCCCTGCCTCACTTTTCCATAGAAATGCTGTCACCTAAGGAAATTGTAGCCATCCAGTCATAAGGTGGGAATGTCTGAAACACATTAAAAGCAACAGGAAGAAAAAGGAAGCATCAGAGGAAGCATGCCTGATTTCTCCAATCAGAAAAATGGGATTGGTAAAGGAATGCAACAGAAGGTAACATAGGTACTGAGGATTTTCATTCCTAGTATGAATGATAACTCAATAGTTGTTCTTTCATAGAAGGAAGGCTCATATCAAACAAAGCAAAGTTTTGGTCTAAATGGAGCTTATGCCTTGTCATTAGCCAAAAGCCTTTCAAATTAGTACCCATGTTAATATTTTCATAGAAGCTCTCTCAAAACATTTCTGAGTCTTAACAAGGTCATATTTGACCAGGATTAGTAAAGCACCATTCACCATACATCTCTAATCCAAACCTGGGGTATGTCTATGTCAAGTCACTTCTCACCATCTCTGCTGTTACCCCTTTCAACCAAGCATGGCTTACTGCAGCGTCTTCTCCCTTCATCGGCCACTGCTCACCTCTCACCTACTCTCAAGACAACAGCCAGAGGGACCCTGTAAAACCACTGAGTCAACTTACTCTCATCCTCTGCTCAAAACTCTCCAATGGTTCCCTTTTTCACTCAGACAAAAAACAAAACAAAATAAATCAAAATGAAGTTCTCAAAATAGACTGCAAGACCTTTACTGATCCACGCACACCCTAATCCCTCTGTCTTTATTTTCTATGACCCACTGCTCTGCTCACCCTGCTCTAGTCCCACGGTTTGCTATTCCTTCAGAACTCCCAGAATTGTGCTTCCCTAGGGCCTTTGCTTTAACTTTTCCTTCTGCTGGAATGTCATTCCGCAAGATACCCTCACATCTCATGCACTCAACATCCCTCAGTTGTCACCGTATCAGCGGGGCCTCTCCTGACCCCTCCACTTATAGCTGAGGCACACCATTCTTGCCCAGAACTCCCAGTGCCCCTGACACTGCTCTGTTTCTTTCATAACATTTATCACTTTGGTATACAATCTACTTATTTATTGTATTCAATGTTAAATTTTGGTCTTCTCACACTAGAATGTAAACTCAATGAGAAGAAGGATTTTTCTCTTGCTTTGTTCTTTAGTTCTAGTTTCTAGAACCAAGCCAGGCACCCAACAGGCATTCAAATATTTGTTGAATAAGTGTCGGTGAATAATAAGCGAATTTTTTATTGTCAACAGAGTTTCCTGTGTTTAGCTCTTATACAGAAAGAAAAGTTTAAGACCAGAAGAACTGCAAGACAGGCTACAGAGACTGTTTTCCAAAACAGTAACCAGAGAAAGCCTAGTGGGTTTCTTCATTTAGTTACACACAACCAAATCTCTAAGATACCAAAATTGTTCCTTTTTCCTTTCAACAATTCACTCATTTCTTTTTCTGTGTGCTCTCAGAAATCTGGGTGGAAATGCTTAAGTATTACATACTTTACTGCTATTTACTCACACACAACTTTAAAAAAAAATAAAACATGTTTTAATTTCCTTTTGTGCTAGACACTATATTAGATCCTACTGAGGACCTTTTTTAAAGATAAAAACACATGGTTCTTGTGTTCAAGGAGAACACAGTCTAGGTAGGAAGACTGGAAAGTAATTATATCTGACTGGAGATGTTTTAAGAGCTATCTTCCTAGAGGAAGGACATCTGAGTTTAGTCTTGAGGATGAGAATAAATTTGGCAAATGGTGTATGAGAGAGAAAATTTTAAATAGAGGGAAGAGAAAGAATTAAGGCCTAGAAGTATAAAGGGGCAGCAAGCCACTTCAGAGACCTCTAAGCCACCTTTCTATGTTAATTCCAAAGGATGTAAATGGCTTTTGAAAAATATTTTTAAATGAACAAATATAAGGAATATTATAATTACTTTTATTTTTGGAAGCTGACTTTGTACAATCTGTATTTTATTCCCAAAATAGCAAAAGCAGTATAGGATATTAGGGGCATTTTTCTGTTGGTTGAACATAGAGAAACTTAATATCAACATTTTTTTGCTCGTGAATAAATATGTTTGACATTGGAAATAATTTTTCTATTTCACTGAGTCCCATATTAACTCTTTCACTGACCTCCTGGTCCCTATGGTGGGGGCAGCGGAGGTGTGGAGATGGAACACAAAGAGAGAATGGAAATGCAAAAAAGAAAATTAATAATTATTTTAAACATTTTTTCCTACTATTTCATTCCTCCTCTACAGTGGTTCTTAGTTTTGGTAGGTTTTGGACGTTTTTGAGAATCAACAAAAACTGTTGACCCTCTCTTCAGAAAATTATACACATGCACCATTGATCAAAGTTTAATTCAAAGAAAAGAATCTACTTGGGTGGGCATTGTAGTTTTTATCTTTCCACCCATTACAGTATGAGAAGACACACTGGAAGGAGGAAAGGAGGTTTAAAAGCACAGAAAAGGGCAAACAAAAAGCGAGCACAAAAGTGTCTGCATCCATGTAAGTGTATCCATGGGCTCCAGGCTCAGAACTTCCCCACAGAAATAGTGATGTTAAAAAAGAAAGCCCAGGGTGAGAGAAAAGATCAGGAACAAAGCACTTTGCTCTTTGTATATTTTGGATATCAAGCCCTTATTTGTGCTGTTGTTTGAAAATATCATCTCAGAGTGACATCAGAGAAATGGCACTGTGAGGAGTGTTCCCAATACCTCTTCCTGAAACTTCAACAAATTCAACAACTAGAGACAGAAAAACCAGTCACAGGAGCATCTGAAATACACATGCATGAAACAAAAGTACAATTGGGCGAAAAGGTGGCTGAATATATAATCCACTCTGAAGGAAATAAGACAGAGAAGGAAGTATTCCACTTTCCTCACTGACCTGAAGAAGGGCTGCTTTCCCTTGGAACTGGGAGAAAGCAAGGGCTGGGAGCATGGAAAGGACTGGGCTGGGGTGGAGATGTTCAAGCCGAGGAGAGAGTGTGCCCATGGCTCAGCCCACACAGAGCTAGCACCAGTGGCAGACCCAGCAGAGGTGGGCAAGCAGTTGCCTTGTTTATTCCCAGTATCCCAGTCGGCGAGCGCGGGCAGTGTGTGAGTGGATCCACCTGGATTTTCAGGCATGGGCGCCTGTGTTCCTGAACAGAGGGGCTGGATCAGAGACTGTCAGTAGTGGCCCTCTGTGTGGGATATGACCAGAGTTTCTGAATAATCCCGGCTTCCTAAACAACAGCATGCGAGAAGTGCACAAAAGCCTGCTTCCCTACACCTAGACCTGTCTGGGTGTGGCACCTTCACCAGCCATACAGGTTAACAAAGCACACTGCTGGGGAAGAGAACTGCGAGAGCGGTGGGGGGAAGGGCACACAGGCAGCTTGCTGACAGCCTTTGGAGAGCAGACCTGCAGAGTGCTGAGGCATACTAGACATGCCAGGAGGCTCATAGAAAGACACCTGAAAAGCAATCAGCTCCCAGCCCAGCCTGATTATGCTGGCAGTTCTGGCTGACAAAGCCTTACCCAGAATGCTATGTTGAGTGGGGATAGAGGGGGGATTTGGCAGTTCTTAAAGCCTCTTGCTCTCCAGGCAGTGGCTGGGGCAACTTCACAGCTAGATCCTAGGCTGCTTGTTCAGGAAGGAGAGATTTGGGGAGAGGCTCTAGGAAAATGGACTCTCCCATTGTCAGAGCCTAGAAACACTAACAAGCCCCCCCTACCAATGGGAATGAGGCCTAGTTTATGTCATCACCATAGCAAAACAACAGCAAATCTCTGCCTAAGAGTGCCACAGGGGCAGAACCTGGGTTACAGTGCCACAGGCCAAAAAGAGAGAGAAGAAAGAAAAAGAAAGAAGATAACTTCTCAAAACGAGGAAAAATCCAGTCTTTATAACTTTTTCCATTTTTTTTCTTGTATTTTTTATCCTTTTTTTTCTTTTTTTTCCTCCCACCTTGGTCATTTTATCCTCTTTCCATTTTATTCTTTTCTTTTCATTTTGAACGTTATTACCCATAGGTGTTACATTTTCCATTCTCTCTCTTTTTTTTTTTTATGAGTGTTACATTCCAAAAAACTTAACTCAATTTCTTTCTCTCTCTCTTTTTGTTTCTTCTTTTCTCTTTCACTTTTTCTCTCATACAAATCTCACCCACAAACAAATTATTTATTATGGATTCAAATTTTTTCTTTGTGGCATTTTGTGTGCTTTTACTTTGCTTTTTATCTCTTTACCATTTCCCCCAACTCTGCCTCTCCATTCTATAGTTTTTGTGCCACTTAATACAATCGAATTTTCATTTTTCACTGAATTATATTTTTGTTTTCTCTTTTTTTTTTTTTCCTCTTACACTATTTCTCTCATTTGACCATCATTTACAAACAAATTATTTTATTCTTGATCCAAATTTATTCCTTGTGGCATTTTGTGGGTTCTTGCCTTATTTTTTGCCTCTTTGTCACTCCCAACCCAGGCCCTCTGTTCTACATATTTTTGTTCCACCTAGCAAAATAGAATTTTCAGTTTTTTACTGCATTTTCTCAAAAAAAATTTTTTATCAACTCTTATTAGTGTTATTAACAATACCACTCTCAAATTCCATTAAAGGAAAAGAAATAGAATATCATGGATACAAAAGACAGTGATGTAGTTCAGATAGATGAGAAAAAGTCTATAAAAATAATTTCAATAGCTTAGGAACCTTGGAGTTAAATGACAGAGAATTTAAAATTGAAGTCCTAAAAATACTCAGGGATATACAAGAAAGCACAGAAAGGTAATTTAGGGAGCTCAAAAAACAATTCAATGAACAGAAAGAATACTTCACCAAGGAAATTGAAACTATAAAAATGAATCAAACAGAGATAAAAAAAAAAAACTTAATTCATGAACTGAAAAACGAGTTAACAAGCTTAGCCAATAGAACAAGCCAGATAGAGGAGAGAATTAGTGACATAGAAGACAGGCAACTAGAGGTACTACAGAGAGAAGAGGAGAGAGAATCACAAATTTAAAAAAATGAGATAGCCCTACAGAAATTGTCTGACTATATCAGAAAGAGCAACATAAGAATAATGAGTATATCAGACAGAGAAGAAAGAGAAAATGTAATGGAAAACATATTCAAACAAATAATAGACGAGAACTTCCCAAGCCTATGGAAAGAACTAAATCCTTGAATTCAAGAAGCAAATAGAACAGCAAGTTAACTTAATTTAACCCTAACAAACCTAATTCAAGGCATATCATAATGAAATTGGCACAAACCAAAAACAAAGAAAAAATTCTCAAGGCAGCTAAGGAAAAGAAGAATAAAACATATAAAGGAAAGCCCATTAGATTATCAACAGATTTCTCAGCAGAAACTCTACAAGGTAGAAAAGAGTGGATCCCAATATTTAAAGTTCTGAAAGAGAGGAACTTCCAGCCAAGAATACTATACCCATCAAAGCTATCCTTCAAATATGAAGGAGAAATAAAAACATTCACAGATACAAAAAAGATGAGGGAATTTATCATCAGAAAACCCCCACTTCAGGAAATACTAAAGGGAGTTTTCAGATCAGACACAAAGAACAAAACAAAACAAAACTACAAATAAAAGCTCCATCAAGATCACAATAGAGGGGGATAAAAAAGATGGCAGTGGAGTAGGCAGACGCACAGATGCCCAGCTCTCAACACCAAACTGGAATACAAATCAATTCAGGAAAAATCAGCATGAAAAACCAACACTGAACTGCAAGAACAGCTCTCAAAAACCAAGGAGCAAAGAGGAAGCCACAATAATCCTGGTAAGGAGTGCCTGAATCTCCTCTGCTTACAGGAACGGAAGGGGGGGGGAGGCTGAGAGCCCAGAGAGGATTTCACAGAGGAAAAAGAGCAGAAACTACTGCTCACAGCCACTTACCTGGCGACCAGGGAGCAAGGTGGGTTGAAAAGACCAGCTTATCTCCCAAGTGGAAAGGACAGGGAGAGGGACAGACTGTGAGGGGCTAAGGTATGCAAGAAACGAAATAAAAAAGCTGACTCATTCATGCTGGAGGCAGCCATAGCTGGGGGAGGGACTGAACCTTTCACAAAACAGAGCTGAAGTGCTTCCGGATCAGAGATCTCCGGACATCTATCCAGCTCCAATCAGTGCAACAAGACACAGCTGAAAACAAGAAGTGGGGAGGAAGGGCAGTAACTCAGGTCTCCATGGAGATCTGAGATACACCTCCCCCTACTGAAGCTGAGAAAAAACCCTGCCCCCAGTGAGATTAGTTGGTGGAAGAGACCTTCAGCATTCCTGGTTACAGTTTCAAGGAAGCCCCCTGCTGAGATCAGTTAACAAGACTATCATCTGTTAAGAAAACAAATAAATCAAGACTTCCGAAAGTGGATTACAAATAATAGCTGATATCAACCCAAGAAGACCTAGAAATAACACAACTGAAAATTGGAGGCAGACAACACCAAGCCTAGACTCAACCAACTCGACAAATAAAACAAACAAACAAAAAAGAAGATGAGAAGACAAAGGAGTGCAATCCAAATGAAACCACAAGAGACACCTTCGAGAGATGAACTGAGTGATATGGAAATAATCAAACTTCCAGATACGGAGTTCAAAATAATGATTGTAAGGATGATTAGGGATCTTAGAACAACAATGGAGGGGCAATTTGAAAACCTAAAGAAATAGCAAGTATAAAAAAGAATCAGTTGGAGACGACAAATACAATATCAGAAATAAAGACCACAATGGAAGGAATTAAAAACAGGGTAGATAGAGCAGAGGATCGAATCAGCGAGTTAGAGGACAACTGGAATGAAGGCATGAAAGCAGAGAAGAAAAGAGAAAAAAGACTCAAAAAGTCAGAGGAAACTCTTAGAGAGCTCTGTGACAACATGAAGAGAAATAACATCCGCATCATAGGGGTTCCTGAAGAAGAAGAAAAAGAACAAGGGATAGAGACTTTGTTCAATCATATAGCTGAAAACTTCCCTAAATTAATGCAAGAGAAACTCTCAAAAGTCCAAGAAGCACAGAGGACTCCATTAAAGAGAAACGCAAAGAAACCTACACCAAGACACATCATAATTAAAATACCAAAGCTAAGTGATAAAGAGAAAATATTAAAAGCTGCGAGAAAAAAAGGCTATCACCTACAAAGGAGCCCCCATAAGGATGACATCAGACTTCTCAACAGAAACACTTGAGGCCAGAAGGGAATGGCAAGAAATATTCAAAGTAATGCAGAACAAGAACCTACAACCAAGACTACTTTATTCAGCAAGGCTATCGTTTAAAATCGAAGGAGAAATAAAAAGCTTCCCAGACAAAAAACAACTCAAGGAATTCATTACAACCAAACCAATGCTGCAGGAAATATTAAGGGGCCTGGTGTAAACAGATCAAAGTGGGAAAAGAACACAGCAAAAAAAAGAATACACCTTTAAAGAAGAAAATGGCAATAAACAACTACATATCAATAATAACCTTAAATGTAAATGGATTAAATGATCCAATCAAAAGACATAGGGTAGCTGCGTGGATAAGAAAACAGGACCCATACATATGTTGTCTACAAGAGACACACCTTAGAACAAAAGACACACATAGATTGAAGGTAAAGGATGGAAAAAAACATTTCATGCAAACGGAAATGAAAAAAGAGCTGGGGTAGCAATACTTATATCAGACAAATTGGACTTTAAAACAAAGGATATAGTAAGAGATAAAGAAGGTCACTACATAATGATAAAGGGAGTAATCCAACAGGAAGATATAACTATTATAAATATCTATGCACCTAATATAGGAGCACCCAAATATATAAAACAGACTGATGGATTTAAAAGGCGGAATCAACAGCAATACTATAATAGTAGGGGATTTCAATACCCCACTAACATCACTAGATAGGTCCTCAAGAAAGAAAATTAACAAAGAAACAGCAGACTTATTGGAAACACTAGATCAACTCAATTTAATAGATATCTTCAGAACCTTTCACCCTAAAGCAGCAGAATATACATTCTTTTCAAGTGCTCATGGTACATTCTCTAAGATAGACCACATGTTAGGGCACAAAAGTGCTCTCGACAAATTTAAGACGACTGAAATCATATCAAGCACTTTCTCTGATCACAACGGCATGAAACTAGAAATGAATCACAGCAGAAAAGCTCAAAAATTCTCAAACACATGGAAACTAAATAGCAGGTTGTTAAATAATGAATGGATTAAGAATGAGATCAAAGAAGAAATAAAAAAATTCCTAGAAACGAATGACAGTGAGCATACAACAACTCAAAATTTATGGGACACAGCGAAAGCAGTGCTGAGAGGGAAGTTCATAGCACTACAGGCACACTTACAGAAGCTAGAAAAAGCTCAAATAAACAACTTAACCCTGCACCTAAAAGAATTAGAAAAAGAACAGCAAGTAAAGCCCAAATGTAGTAGAAGGAAGGAAATAATAAAGATCAGAGCAGAAATAAATGACATAGAGGCTAAAGAAACAATACAGAGGATCAATGAAACTAGAAGCTGGTTCTTTGAAAAGGTAAACAAGATTGATGAACCTTTAAGTAGACTCACCAAGAAAAAGAGAGAGAGGACTCAAATAAATAAAATTAGAAATGAGAGAGGAGAAATAACAACTGACACAACAGAAATACAAAATATTGTAAGAAAATACTATGAAGAACTGTATGCCAAAAAACTAGACAACCTAGATGAAATGGACAAATTCCTTCAAACATACAATCTTCCAAAAATCAATCTGGAAGAATCAGAAAACCTAAACAGACCGATTACAACAAATGAGATCGAAACAGTTATCAAAAAACTCCCAACAAAGAAAAGTCCGGGGCCCGATGGCTTCACAACGGAATTTTACCAAATATTCAAAGAAGAACTAACTCCTATCCTTCTCAAACTATTTCAAAAAATTCAAGAGGAAGGAAAACTTCCAAGCTCCTTTTATGAGGCGAGCCTAATTCTGATTCCAAAACCAGGCAAAGACAACACAAAGAAAGAAAATTATAGGCCAATATCTCTGATGAATATAGATGCTAAAATCCTCAACAAAATATTAGCAAACCGGATCCAACAATATATGGAAAAAATCATACACCATGATCAAGTGGGATTTATTCTGGGGAGGCAAGGCTGGTACAATATTCGTAAATCAATCAATGTGATTCATCACATAAACAAAAAGAAGGAGAAAAACCATATGATAATTTCAATAGATGCAGAAAAAGCATTTGATAAAATCCAGCACCCATTCATGATCAAAACTCTCAGCAAAGTGGGAATAAAGGGAACATACCTCAACATGATAAAAGCCATCTATGAGAAACCCACAGCCAACATCATACTCAATGGGAAAAAATTAAAAGCAATACCCTTAAGATCAGGAACAAGGCAGGGGTGCCCCCTTTCACCACTTTTATTTAACATAGTCCTGGAAGTCCTAGCCAAAGCAATCAGACAAGAAAAAGAAATAAAGGCATCCGAATTGGAAAAGAAAAAGTAAAACTATCATTATTTGCAGATGATATGATATTGTATATAGAAAACCCTAAAGTCTCAGTCAAAAAACTACTGGACCTGATAAATAAATTCAGCAAAGTGGCAGGATATAAAATCAATACTCAGAAATCAGAAGCATTTTTATACACCAACAATGAACAGTCAGAAAGAGAAATTAAGGAAACAATCCCCTTCACAATTACAACCAAAAAAATAAAGTACCTAGGAGTAAACTTAACCAAGGAGACTAAAGACTTGTACTCAGAAAATTACAAAACATTGATAAAAGAAATCAAGGAAGATACAAACAAGTAAAAGCATATACCATGCTCATGGTTAGGAAGAATAAACATCATTAAAATGTCTATATTATGCAAAGCAATCTATAAATTCAATGCAATACCAATTAAAATACCAATGACATACTTCAAAGATATAGAACACATATTCCAAAAATTTATATGGAACCAAAAGAGAACACGAATAGCCTCAGCAATCTTAAAAAAGAAAAATAAAGTGGGAGGTATCACACTTCCTGATATCAAGTTATACTACAAGGCCATTGTACTCAAAACAGCCTGGTACTGGCATAAGAACAGGCATATAGATCAATGGAACAGAACAGAGAACCCAGAAATAAACCCACAGCTCTATGGACAACTGATATTTGACAAAGGAGGTAAGGAAATACAATGGAGTAAAGACAGCCTCTTTAACAAATGGTGTTGGGAAAATTGGACAGCTACCTGCAAAAAAATGAAACTAGATCACCAGCTTACACCACTCACAAAAATAAACTCAAAATGGATAAAAGACTTAAATGTAGGCCGTGAAACCATAAGCATCTTAGAAGAAAACATAGGCAGTAAGCTCTCCGACATCTCTCGGAGCAATATATTTGCTGATTTATCTCCACGGGGAAGTGAAATAAAAGACAGGATAAACAAATGGGACTATATCAAACTAAAAAGCTTTTGCACAGCTAAAGACAACAAGAACAGAATAAAAAGACAAACTACACAATGGGAGAACATATTTGACAATACGTCTGATAAGGGGTTAATAACCAAAATCTATAAAGAACTTGTAAAACTCAACACTAGGAAGACAAACAACCCAATCCAAAAATGGGCAAAAGAGATGAATAGACACTTCTCCAAAGAAGACACACAGATGGCCAATAGGCATATGAAAAAATGCTCAACATCACTAATCATTAGAGAAATGCAAATTAAAACCACAATGAGATATCACCTCACACCAGTCAGAATGGTGCTTATCAACAAAACAACACAGAATAAGTGCTGGCGAGGATGTGGAAAAAAGGGAACCCTCCTGCACTGCTGGTGGGAATGCAGACTGGTGCAGCCACTGTGGAAAACAGTATGGAGATTCCTCAAAAAACTGAAAATCGAACTGCCTTTTGACCCAGCTATCCCACTTTTAGGAATATACCCCAAGGACACCATAGAACGGCTTGAAAAGGAGAAATGCACCCGCATGTTTGTGGCAGCATTATTCACAATAGCGAAGATCTGGAAACAGCCCAAGTGTCCGTAAGAGGACAAGTGGATTAAAAAGCTTTGGTACATATATACTGTGGAATACTACTCAGCCATAAGAAATGATGACATCGGATCATTTACAATAACATGGATGGACCTTGACAACATTATACGGAGTGAAATCAGTAAATGAGAAAAAAAACTAAGATGAATCCATACATAGAAAGGACATAAAAATGAGACTCAGAGACATGAACAAGAATGTGATGGCAACAGGGGCGGGGGGTTGGGGGAGGGGGGAGGGGGTGAAGAAGGAGAGAGGGGTTAGGGGAGGGGAGTGGCACAAAGAAAATCGGACAGAAGGTGACAGAAGACAATTTAACTTTGCAGGAGGGGTATACAACACAATCAAATGTCAAAATAATCTAGAGATATTTTCTCTCAAAATATGTACCCTGATTTATCAATGTCACTGCATTAAATTTAATAAAAAAAATGAATAATAGGTATATCAGAGGGAGAAGAGAGAGAAAATGGAATGGAGAACATACTCAAACAAATAATAGATGAGAACTTCCCAAGCCTGTGGAAAGAACTAAAGCCTTAAGTTCAAGAAGCAAACAGAACTCCGAGTTTTCTTAACCCCAACAAACCTACTCCAAGGCATATCATAGTGAAATTGACACAAACCAACAGCAAAGAAAAAATTCTCAAGGCAGCCAGGGAAAAGAAGAATACAACATATAAAGGAAGGCCCATTAGATTATCATCAGATTTCTCAGCAGAAATTCTACAAGCTAGAAGAGAGTGGACCCCAATATTTAAAGTCCTGAAAGAGAGGAACTTTCAGCCACGAATACTATACCCATCAAAGCTATCCTTCAAATATGAAGGAGAAATAAAAACATTCACAGATACAGAAAAGATGAGGGAATTTATCATCAGAAAACCCCCACTCCAGGAATTACTAAAGGGGGTTCTCCAATCAGATACAAAGAACAAAAAAAAACAGAGCCACAAGTAAAAGCTACAAGAAGAACACAATAAAACCAAATTTAAACTGTGACAACAACAAAAAGAAAGAGGGGGAGAAGATGGAGATTAACAGTAGCAAAGGACGATGGAGTGCAAAAGTACTCACAAAATAGTTTGCTACAATGAACAGGGTAGGGACCCTTTTCATTACTCAAAGGTAACCACCGTTGAAAAAACCACCACAGAAGCACATGAGATAAAAGAGATAGCAACAGAGGAAAGATGTATGGAATACAACCAAATAAAAACAAAAGATAGAAAAACGAAAGAGAAGGATCAAACAAGACACAAAACTAACAGAAAGCAAGGTATAAAATGACAATAGGGAACTCACAAGTATCAATAATTACACTAAATGTAAACGGAATAAACTCACCAATAAAAAGGCACAGAGTAGCAGAATGGATTAAAAAAGAAAATCCAACTGTATGCTTCCTACAGGAAACTCATCTAAGTAACAAGGATAAAAACAAATTCAAAGTGAAAGGCTGGAAAACAATACTCCAAGCAAATAACATTCAAAAAAAAGCAGGTGTAGAGATACTCATATCGGATAATGCTGACTACAAGACAGCAAAAGTACTCAGAGACAAAAATGGCCATTTCATAATGGCTAAGGGGACACTGAATCAAGAAGACATAACAATTCTTAATATATATGCACCAAACCAAGGAGCACCAAAAAATATAAGACAGCTACTTATTGACCTTAAAACAAAAACTGACAAAAATACAATCATACTTGGAGACCTCAATACACCGCTGACGGCTCTAGATCGGTCATCCAAACAGAGAATCAACAAAGACATAGTGGCCTTAAACAAAACACTAGAGCACCTGAATATGATAGACATCTACAGGACATTTCATCCCAAAGTGACTGAGTATACATTTTTCTCCAGTGTACATGGATCATTCTCAAGAATTGACCATATGTTGGGCCACAAAAACAACATCAGCAAATTCAGAAAAATTGAAGTTGTACCAAGCATATTTTCTGATCATAAAGCCTTGAAACTAGAATTCAACTGCAAAAAAGAGGAAAAAAATCCCACAAAAATGTGGAAACTAAACAACATACTTTTAAAAAATGAATGGGTCAAAGAAGAAATAAGTGCAGAGATCAAAAGATATATACAAACTAATGAAAATGACAATACGACATATCAGAATCTATGGGATGCAGCAAAAGCAGTGATAAGAGGGAAGTTCATATCACTTCAGGCATATATGAACAAACAAGAGAGAGCCCAAGTGAACCACTTAACTTCCCACCTTAAGGAACTAGAAAAAGAAGAACGAAGAAAACCCAAAACCAGCCGAAGAAAGGAGATAATAAAAATCAGAGCAGAAATAAATGAATTAGAGTACAGAAAAACTATAGAAAAAATTAATAGAACAAGGAGCTGGTTCTTTGAAAAGATCAACAAAATTGACAAACCCTTGGCAAGACTTACCAAGGAAAAAAGATAAAAGAACTCATATAAACAAAATCCAAAATGAAAGAGGAGAAATCACCACGGACACCGTAGATATACAAAGAATTATTGTAGAATACTATGAAAAACTTTATGCCACTAAATTCAACAACCTAGAAGAAACGGATAAATTCCTAGAACAATACAACCTTCCTAGACTGAGTCAAGAAGAAGCAGAAAGCCTAAACAGACCTATCAGTAGAGAAGAAATAGAAAAAACCATTAAACACCTCCCCAAAAATAAAAGTCCAGGCCCTGATGGCTATACCAGTGAATTTTATCAAACATTCAAAGAAGACTTGGTTCCTATTCTACTCAAAGTCTTCCAAAAAATTGAAGAAGAAGCAATACTTCCAAACACATTTTATGAGGCCAACATAACCCTCATACCAGAACCAGGCAAGGATGGCACAAAAAAAGAAAACTACAGACCAATATCTCTAATGAATACAGATGCTAAAATACTAAACAAAATACTAGCAAATCGAATACAACAACATATTAAAAAAATAATACATCATGATCAAGTGGGATTCATCCCAGAATCTCAAGGATGGTTCAACATACGTAAAACGGTTAACGTAATACACCATATCAACAAAACAAAGAACAAAAACCACATGATCTTATCAATAGACGCAGAAAAGTCTTTTGATAAAATACAACACAATTTTATGTTTAAGACTCTCAACAAAATGGGTATAGAAGGAAAATATCTCAACATGATAAAGGCCATATATGATAAACCATCAGCTAACATCATATTAAATGGCACTAAACTGAAGGCTTTCCCCCTTAAATCAGGAACAAGACAGAGTTGTCCACTCTCTCCACTCTTATTTAATGTGGTACTAGAGGTTCTAGCCAGAGCAATCAGACAAGACAAAGAAATAAAAGGCATCCATATCGGAAAAGAAGAAGTAAAGGTATCACTTTTTGCAGATGATATGATCCTATACATCGAAAACCCCAAAGAATCCACAAAAAGACTACTAGAAACAATAAGCCAATACAGTAAGGTCGCAGGATACAAAATTAACATACAGAAGTCAATAGCCTTTCTATATGCCAACAATGAAACAATTGAGAACGAACTCAAAAGAATAATCCCCTTCACGATTGCAACAAAAAAAAATAAAATACTTAGGAATAAACAAAACAAAGAATGTAAAGGACTTATATAATGAAAACTCTAAACCATTGTTAAGGGAAATCGAAAAAGATATAATGAGATGGAAGAATATACCTTGTTCTTGGCTAGGAAGAATAAATATAATCAAGATGGCTATATTACCCAAAGCAATATACAAATTTAATGCAATTCCCATCAAACTTCCAATGACGTTTTTTAAACAAATAGAGCCAAAAATCATCAGATTTATATGGAACTATAAAAACCCCCGAATAGCCAAAGCAATCCTAAAGAAAAAGAATGAAGCTGGGGGCATTACAATACCTGACTTCAAACTATATTATGGGGCCACGACAATCAAAACAGCATGGTATTGGCAGAAAAATAGACACTCGGACCAATGGAACAGAATAGAAAGTCCAGAAATAAAACCACATATATATAGTCAAATAATTTTTGATAAAGGGGCCAACAACACACAATGGAGAAAAGAAAGCCTCTTCAATAAATGGTGCTGGGAAACCTGGAAAGCCACATGCAAAAGAATGAAACTGGACTACAGTCTCTCCCCCTGTACAAAAATTAACTCAAAATGGATCAAAGATCTAAACATAAGACCTGAAACAATTAAGTACATAGAAGAAGACATAGGTACTCAACTCATGGACCTGGGTTTTAAAGAGCATTTTATGAATTTGACTCCACAGGCAAGAGAAGTGAAGGCAAAAATTAATGAATGGGACTACATCAGACTAAGAAGTTTTTGCTCAGCAAGAGAAACTGATAACAAAATAAACAGAAAGCCAACTAAATGGGAAATGATATTTTCAAACAACAGCTCAGATAAGGGCCTAATATCCAAAATATACAAAGAACTCATAAAACTCAACAACAAACAAACAAACAATCCAATAAAAAAATAGGAAGAGGATATGAATAGACACTTCTCCCAGGAAGAAATACATATGGCCAACAGATATAAGAAAAGATGCTCATCTTCTTTAGCTATTAGAGAAATGCAAATCAAAACGGCAATGAGATACCACCTCACACCTGTTCGATTAGCTGTCATTAGCAAGACAGGTAATAGCAAATGTTGGAGAGGCTGTGGAGAAAAAGGAACCCTCATCCACTGTTGGTGGGAATGTAAAGTAGTACAACCATTATGGAAGAAAGTATGGTGGTTCCTCAAAAAACTGAAAATAGAACTACCTTATGACCCAGCAATCCCTCTACTGGGTATATATTCCAAAAACTCAGAAACATTGATACGTAAAGACACATGCAGCCCCATGTTTATTGCAGCATAGTTCACAGAGGCCAGGACATGGAAACAACCAAAAAGCCCATCAATAGATGACTGGATAAAGAAGATGTGGCACATATACACTATGGAATACTATTCAGCCATAAGAAATGATGACATCGGAACATTTACAGCAAAATGGTGGGATCTTGATAACATGATACGAAGTGAAATAAGTAAATCAGAAAAAAACAGGAACTGTATTATTCCATACGTAGGTGGGACATAATAGTGAAACTAAGAGACATTGATAAGAGTGTGGTGGTTACGGGGGGAGGGGGGAATGGGAGAGGGAAAGGGGGTGGGGAGGGGCACAAAGAAAACAAGATAGAAGGTGACAGAGGACAATCTGATTTTGGGTGGTGGGTATGCAACATAATTGAACGATAAGATAACCTGGACTTGTTATCTTTGAATATATGTATCCTGATTTATTGATGTCACCCCATTAAAAAAATAAAATTATTAAAAAAAGAAAAAAAAGATCACAATAAAAACAAGATTAATGACAAAAACAAAAAAGGGGAGAGAACAAAAGTTAACATAGCAAAGGAGGATGTAGTGCAAAAGCACTCATGAGATAATGTACTACATTGAACATAATATGTATGCTTTCCATTACTTAATGGTAACCACCCCTGAAAAAAACAACACAGAAGCACATGGCTTGAAAAAAGAACAGAGAAAAGAAGTATGGATTACAACCAGACAAAAACAAATGATAGAAAAATAAAAGAGAAGAACCAAAAGAAATACAAAACTATCAGGAAGCAATATATAAAATGGCAATAGAAAATCCTCAATTGTCCATAATTACACTAAACGTAAATGGATTGAACTCACCAATAAAAAGACACAGAGTAGCCAAATGGATTGAAAAAGAAAATCCAACAGTATGCTGCCTAAAAGAAACATATCTAAGCTACAAGAATAAAAACAATTTCAAAGTGAAAGGTTGGAAAACAATACTCCAAGCAAATAACATCCATAAAAAGCAGGTGTAGCAATGCTCATATCTAACAATGCTGACTACAAGACAGCAAAGGTAATCAGAGACAAAAACAGTCATTTCATAATGATAAAGGGGACATTGAATCAAGAAGACATAACACTTCTTAATATATATGCACCAAATCAAAGAACACCAAAATATATGACAGCTACTGACTGACCTAAAAACAAAAACCGACAAAAATACAATCATACTTGGAGACCTCAATACACCTCTGATGGCTCTAGATTGTTCATCCAAACAGAAAATCAATAAAGAAATATTGGCCTTAAATGAAACACTAGAACAATTGGATATGATAGACATCTACAGGACATTTTATCTCAAAGTGCCAGAGTATACATTTTTCTCTAGTGTACATGGAACATTCTCAAGAATTGACCATATGTTGGGCCACAAAAATAACATCAACAAATTCGGAAAGATTAAAATTAAACCAAGCACATATTCTGATCATAAAGCCTTGAAACTAGAATTCAACTGCAAAAAAGAGGTAAACAAACCCACAAAAACGTGGAAACTAAACAACATACTTTTTAAAAATGAGTGGGTCACAATTACTTGGAAATCAGATAATCCTGTATGGGTAGACCAATGGCCCCTTTCTCAGGAGAAACTTAGGGCAGCTGCTCAATTGGTACAAGAGCAGCTACAGCTTGGGCACATTGAACCATCTAATAGCCCATGGAATACACTTCCATATTTTGATCTTGTGGCCTCATGGATTATCAAGGGGCATAGGCGACCCTTACAGCTTGTAGGTTTTGAGCCTCAAAATTATTGTTGTTCCTTTTTTCAAAGGATCAACAACAATGGCTCTGGGAAACTTCCACTAGATGGCAAATCACTCATGCAAATCAATGGACAACTTTATACTGAAACTCTCAACTTAAAATCAGCTCAAAGTCTAGAATTATATGCCATTATCATGGCTTTTCATCATTTGCCATATTCCCCTTTAATCTATATACAGACAGCAAATATTTACTTATGGTGTTTCCACTATAAAGACTGCTGTCTTAGGGACAAATGCTGATGAACTATTTCAGCAGTTCCTCCTTCTTCAAAGACTTGTATGTCAACATAGAGCTCCATGTTTCATAGGACATACTCGAGCTCACTCCATGCTCCCTGGAGCTTTAGCACAAGGGAATGCCCTTTTTTTTTTCTTTTCTTTTTTTCTTTTTTCTTTATTATTTTTCTTTTTTCTTTCTTTCTTTTTTTTTTTTTTTGTATTTTTCTGAAGTTGGAAAGGGGGAGGCAGTCAGACAGACTCCCGCATGTGCCTGACTGGGATCCACCTGGCATGCCTACCAAGAGGGAATGCTCTGCCCATCTGGGGTGTTGCTCTGTTGCAACCAGAGCCATTCTAGCACCCGGGGCAGAGGCCACGGGGCCATCCTTAGTGCCCGGGGTGGCTTTGCTCCAATGGAGCCTTGGCTGGGGGAGGGGAAGGGAGAGACGGGGAGGAAGGAGAGGGGGAGGGGTGGAGAGTCAGATGGACGCTTCTTCTGTGTGCTTTGGCCAGGAATTGAACTGGGGAATCCTGCACACCAGGCCGATGCTCTACCACTGAGCCAACCAGCCAGGGCCTAAGAATGCCCTTGTTGATCAAGCTACCCAAAAGAAAATTATTTGGAGCAACCATGACAGATCGAGCAATTCAGTCTCATACTATTCATCACCAGAATGCTGCAGCCCTGTGTAAACAGTTTCAACTTTCTCGGGAAGCAGCACGGCAGATTGGGAAATCCTGTCCAAGGGGTCCTATACTACAATCTGCCCCTTCATTTGGAGTTAACTCTCAAGGACCCCTACCAGGACAACTTTGGCAAATGGATGTTACTCATATACCTTCATTTGGCAAACAGTCCTATGTCCACTTTACAGTGGATACATATTCTGGATTTATAGTAACCTCTGTCAGAACAGGAGAGGCTACTAAGCATGTTATAGCTTATTGTCTGTATGCATTTTTCTATTATTAGATTTCCTAAACTGGTTAAACTGAAAATGCTCCTGCATATGGAGCAAAAACATTTACTGTATTTTGTCATTCTTATAATCTTCAAAGTTAAGGTATTATTAAAGTGTACCCAGCAAATATTTTAAGGTCAATGTAAAAATAAATTAAAAGGGGGCAGTCATATCCTGGAACTCCTACGGGTCTACCATATCATGCTTTTTACATAAAAAAAAAAAATTTAAATTTCTTTTGAATGCTGATGAACAGGAGATGCCAAATCTTTTTTGCCTGCAAATTACTACCTTCTTTATTTGACCCAGTTAATAACACTGTTTTGTCTTTTTCCAAATAGCTCCAGATATATGGAAAAGATTTATATAGGCGGAAGGGGATCCTCAAACCCCTCAGTGAGATCTTCTGAGCATGGCTTTTAAGATACCTAGAGGCAGAAAAAGCCCAATAGAGATCAGGGGAACTACCAGCTTTTAAGATACGCCCTTAAAGGCTCCAACACCACAAAGGGGTCACATAGAATGCCATCTAGGTCCTGCTTCAATAGTGGAAAGGAAGGTCATTGAGCTAGAGCCTGCCAGACTTACATGCCTCTGCTGTGAGGAAACAGGGACACTGGAAGGTAGGCTTCCCCCTCGCTCCTCTAAGGGAGGGTTCAGTCTCTTCCAGCCCTGCTCCAGCCACCTATGACCTAACTTTACCCAGAATGCTGGGGTTTGCCACTGAAGGCTGAAGGTGCCCAGAGCCGTCAGCCCCATCTACGACACTGTGGATGAGCCTAGGGTATTTCTTCCAAGAAGCAGGTAAACTGATCTCATTTGCACAAGGGCCACTTAACTATGTCTTGCCTGAATAGTCAGGTTTTTTATTCTTCCTTCAAAGATCTCTGTTGTGGGTGTTGATAGTACTATTTTCTGCTGCTTTGTTTAATATATAGTGTTTCTTTTATTCCTCCTACCTCAATGCCCCACTCATATTTCAGGCTGGGACCTACTCCTAATTTAGAGCTCTCTTTCCCCCTTTTGCCAACTTCTATTATGAATCTACCTTTGCCACCCAGCTTAATGTATCCCAAGGTTCTCTTTACCAAGCCACAGTCACAGAGCTCCAGGGAAAAGCAACCTGGTCTCATCTCTCCAGGCAGAGGAAAACAGAAACTCTATATCCACACATGCTGCAGATGGCTTTTCCAGTCTACCTGAATCATTACCAGCTAGAAGCAGCGGTCATTGGGACTTGGACGTGAGCTGCAAAGTATAGAATTTTGACAATTCTAGTGCCATGAGGACTTTTCCTGGATATGGACTTTTCCTGGACTCCTGCTCCTTGTGACAGCTCCTAACAGACAACTGGGGTTGGGTTGCTTTTTTCAGGGATTCGACATAGTGTTGGGGCCACCTTGGACTTGGTGAACATGTTAAGGAGACTACTCTTTTATGGATTCTTGCTGTATTGGCCAAGAGTTTGCTTTAAGGCTTTAATCACTGTAAAGAAAAATAGAGGACTATAAAGAAGATGTGGCGGATATACACGATGGTATGCTGTTCAGCTATAAGAGATGATGACATGGGATCACTTACAGCAAAATGGTGGGATCTTGATAACATTATACGGAGTGAAATAAGTAAATCAGAGAAAACTGAGAACTGCAGGATTCCATACATTGGTGGGACATAAAAACAAGACTAAGAGACATGGACAAGAAAGTGGTGATTACGGGGGGTGGGGGAGGGAGGGAGGGAGGGAGAGGGGGAGGGGGAGGGGTACAAAGAAAACTAGATAGAAGATGACGGAGGTCAATCTCTCTTTGGGTGATGGGTATGCAACAGAATTGAATGACAAGATAACCTGGACATGTTTTCTTTGAATATATGTACCCTGATTTATTGATGTCATCCCATTAAAATAAAAATTTATTTATAAAAAAAATGAGTGGGTCAAAGAAAAAATAAGCGCAGAGATCAAAAAATACATACAGGCAAACGAAAATAACAATACAACATATCAGAATCTCTGGGATGCAATGAAAGTAGTAATAAGAGAGAAGTTTATATTACTACAGGCCTATATGAACAAACAGGTGAGAACCCAAGTAAACCACTTAACTTCACATCTTCAGGAACTAGAAAAAGAAGAACAAAGACAACCCAAAACTAGCAGAAGAAAGGAAATAATAAAAATCAGAGCAGAAATAAATGAAATAGAGTACAGGAAAAACTATAGAAAAAATTAATAAAACAAGAATCTGGTTCTTTGAAAAGATCAACAAAATTGAAAAACCCTTGGCAAGACTCACCAAGGAAAAAGAGAAAGGACTCATATAAACAAAATCCAAAATGAAAGAGGAGAAATCACCACAGATATCACAGATATACAAAGAATTATTGGAGAATACTCTGAAAAATTATATGCCACCAAATTTAACAATTTAGAAGAAATGGATAAATTCCTAGAACAATACAATCTTCCTAGACTGAGTCATAAAGAAGCAGAAAGCCTAAACAGACCAATTAGCAGAGAGGAAATAGAAACAACTATTAAAAACCTCCCCCAAAATAAAAGTTCAAGGTTAAATGGCTATACTAGTGAATTTTATCAAACATTCAAAGAAGATTTGGTTACTTTTCTACTCAAAGTCTTCCAAAACATTAAAGAAGAAGCAATACTTCCAAACACATTTTATGAGGCCAACATAACCCTCATACCAATACCTGGCTAGGACAACACAAAAAAAGAAAACTACAAACCAATATGTCTAATGAATACAGATGTTAAAATACTAAACAAAATACTAGCAAATTGAATACAACAATGCATTAAAAAAAATAACTCATCATGATAAAGTGGGATTCATTCCAGAATCACAAGGATGGTTCAACATACCTAAAACGGTTAATGTAATACACCATATCAACAAAACAAAGAACAAAAACCATATGATTTTATCAATAGATGCAGAAAAGGCATTTGATAAAATACAACATAATTTTATGTTTAAAACACTTAACAAAATGGGTATAGAAGGAAAATATCTCAACATAATAAAGGCCATCTATGATAAACCATCAGCTAACATCATATTAAATGACATAAAACTGAGGACTTTTCCCCTAAAATCAGGAACTAGACAAGGTTGTCCACTCTTTCACTCTTATTCAACATAGTGATGGAAGTTCTAGCCAGGGCAATCAGACAAGAGAAAGAAATAAAAGGCATTCATACTGGGAAAGAAGAAGTAAAGGTTTCACTTTTTGCAGATGATATGATCCTGTACATCAAAAACCTCAAAGACTCCAAACAAAGTCTACTAGAAACAATAAACCAATACAGTAAGATCGCAGGATACAAAATTAATATACAAAAAGTCCATTGCCTTCCTATATGCCAACAATGAAACATCAGAAAATGAGCTCAAAAAACAATCCCCTTCATGGTTGCAACAAAAAAATAAAATGCCTAGGAATAAACATAACAAAAAATGTAAAGGACCTATATAATGAAAACTACAAAGCATTGTTAAGGGAAATCAAAAAAGATATAATGAAATGGAAAAATATTCCTTGTTCTTGGATAGGAAGAATAAATATAGTCTAAATGACTATATTACCCAAGGCAATATACAAATTTAATGCAATTCCCATCAAAATTCCAATATCATTTTTTAAAGAAATGGTACAAAAAATCATCAGGCTTATATGGAACTATAAAAAACCCTGAATAGCCACAGCAATCCTAAGAAAAAAGAACAAAGCTGGGGGCATTACAATACTTGACTTCAAATTATATCATTATAGAGCCACGGTAATCAAAACAGCATGTTATTGGCAGAAAAATAGACATTCATACCAATGGAACAGAATAGAAAGCCCAGATATAAAACTACATGTATATGATCAAATAATCTTTGATAAAGGGGCCAACAACACACAATAGAGAAAATAAAGCCTCTTCAACAAATGATGCTGGGAAAACTGGAAAACCACATGCAAAAGAATGAAACTCAACTACAGTTTGTCCCCTTGTACTAAAATTAATTCAAAATGGATCAAAGACCTAAATATAAGACCTGAAACAATAAATTACATAGAAGAAAACATAGGTACTAAACTCATGGACTTAGTTACAAAGAGCACTTTATGAATTTGACTCCAAAGGCAAGGGAAGTGAAGGCAAAGATAAATGAATAGGACTACATCAGACTAAGAAGCTTTTGCACAGCAAAAGAAACTGACAACAAAACAAACAGACAACCAACTAAATAAGAAATGATATTTTCAAACAACAGCACAGAAAAGGGCCTAATATTCAAAGTATACAAAGAACTTATAAAACTCAACAACAAACAAGTAAACAATTCAATAAAAAAAATGGGACATGAACAGACACTTTTTCCAGGAAGAAATACAAATGGCCAACAGATATATGAAAAGATGCTCATCTTCATTAGCTATTAGAGAAATGCAAATCAAAACCACAATGAGATACCTCCTCATACCTGTTAGATTAACTATTATCAACAAGACAGGTAATAACAAGTGTTAGAGAGACTGTCGAGAAAAAGGAACCCTCATCCACTGTTGGTGGGAATGTAAAGTAGTACAACCATATGGAAGAAAGTATGGTGGTTCCTTAAAAAATTAGGAATAGAACTACCATATGACCCAGCAATCCCTCTACTGGGTATATACCCCCAAACTCAAAAACACTGGTACGTAAAGACACATGCAGCCCCATGTTCATTTCAGCACTGTTCACAGTGGTTAAGACATGGAAACAACCAAAAAGCCCTTCAATAGATGAATGGATAAAGAAGATGTGGTACATATATATAAATACTATGAAAACTACTTAACCATAAGAAATGATGACATCGGGTCATTTACGACAACATGGATTGACCTTTATAACATAATACTGATTGAAATAAGTAAATCAGAAAAAACTAAGAACTGTATGATTCCATACATAGGTGGGACACAAAATTGAAACTCATGGACATGGACAAGAATGTGGTGGTTACCAGGGGGAGGGGAGGGAGGAGAGGGAGGAGGTGGGGGGAGGGGAGGGGCACAAAGAAAACCAAATAGAAGATGACGGAAGACAATTTGACTTTGGGTTATGGGTATACAACATAATTGAATGTCAAAATGACCTGGCAATGTTTTCTCTGAATCTATGTATTCTAATTGATCAATGTCACCCTGTTAAATAAAAATTTTAAAAATAAATAATTTTTAAAAATAGCACTCTGCATTGAGCACCAAAGAAAAACAGAATGTGGCTATTGTTTCCTGTCAACCTTTCCAGGATACAAGCCATTCTACAGAGGCAGAATTGCAAAACAATCAAGAGACTTCAAGGTCAGAGGATACAGTTGTATCACTTCAGCTTCTATTTCCTCCTCTACAAAATGGCTATAACAATGAAATCCTATCCTGAGTATAATGATAAAATCCTATCTGATCTACAACCTAGCATTGCTGTGAAAATCACAAAAAAATAACATGTGGAAGAGTTCATAAGCTCGCAAGTGCTTACAAACAATGGCTATTATTATTATGACTAACTTGAGATATAGATCAGCTTTAAGGAATTGCTAGTTGTCTCAATAACCCACTTAAAAGAAAATGTTCTTACCTACTGAAATGCTCTGATCAATTAATAGTAAGCAGTGCCTAATAAAATCAACTGCTTCAGCATAAGCCCCTAAATATTATCTAATTGATCAAGTAGCATTTCTACTTATAGATACCTATTACATACAGATGAATCAGCAATATTCTTCTTGAACTAATATACTCAGACGTGCCAGATATACCAGAAGATGATGCAAAAGGAACAAGAGCAGGACCTGAAGTTCAGGTCCTACTATAAATGTCTTTTAAACTCAAGAGATCCCACCAGAACTCACCATTTTCCCCTCTGCCCAAACTTTTCTTTACTCCTTTTTGTTCTCACCATCAAAGCATCACTATTCACCTGGCCAGCTTTAACCACTTTTAATTCTATTTTCCTTGCCCCAACTCAGTACGTAGTTCAGTAAGCAGTAAATCCAATCACTGTATTTCAAATCTATCAGTTACTGTTTCAGACCTCCTGAAGAAATGATGGCAGAATCCTCCTAAATGTGTGCACTTCTATTGAGGGTAGGTTCTCTGCAGGTAAAGTAGTTTAAGCTTTTTAGCCATATAGCTCAAATTCACTAAAACTTTACCAATATTTATTTTGCATGATCTATCAAGTACTAAAAAGAATGTGCTACAAATACCCCACTACAATGGTGGATTTGTCAATTTTGCATTGTAATAGTGTCAAAATTTGTTGCATAATTAGGTGTTTACAAGTTTAGAGTTTCCTTATGTTTTCCTTCTAAATTAGTTCTCTTACCAAAATGTAATAATCATCTTTACCTTACCATACTTTCTTGTCCTAAGGTTATGTTGCCTGGCATTAATATAGTTAGACTACAGTTTTCTTTTTGTTAGTATTTAGCTGATATAACTTTCTCTATCTGTTCATTTTCAATTGTTGTGTCCTTGTATTTTAGATATGTCCCTTATAAAATACATACAGCTAGCTTCGTGTTTTCATTTTTGCCTTTTAACTGTAAATAATTTTTAACCTATTTGTATACTCTCTGGATAATAAGTGGTAAGTTTAATGTAATTATATTTATTATGCTTATGTCTGCCATTTTACTGTATGCTTTCTTTTCATCTTTTTTTCTACTTTTTTGCTCATTTCTTGCTTTGAGTTGATTTTATCAAGTTTTATTTATTCCTTTTCTCTAATTTATTTATTTGGAAGTTTTAAGTTCTAGTCCTATTTTTTCTATGTTTGTTTTAGTATTTTAACAAGCTTTCCTGATTCCTAGGTATACAAAATATGGCAGGTGTGTTGGTCTGATGAGAATGGCATCAGACCAAAGTATGAGGGCAGAAGAGAGGTACTCCACTTCCAAGCCTGGCCATCTCCATTCCGCAGAATGCTTCACTCACTCCCTCTTTCCTAGTATGTGTAGAAGCCATCTGCTATAGTCAGTGTTGTCCCAAAATAGAAGAAACCTGGATTGCTGAGACATTGCTTGAAAGACAGTCACCCTGTCAGGGTTTGTTACCTCAGCATAGTCCAAAGCATATTTAAGGTCCAAAAATAATCAGTATATTTAACCTTAGATAATCTTAATATGATTTAAGTTCAAACACCTCCTCCCTACCATATATATAATATTATGATTGTGTAGTAATTTCATTCCATCTTGATTTTACCACCTTTCAAATTCATTGCCATCATTGTGGTTTTATTCAGTTAATGCTTATTCATATTTATCCACAAGCTTATTGTTCTTTCTTACATCTTACTGTTTTCTTCTGGGTTCAATGTCTTTCTTTGTTATGTAAATTTATAAAGGAGTTTTTAATTAATGATTTTGTTGGAAGTTAACTATTCAGTCTTTCTTTATCTCTAAAAGTTATTTTACCCTGCCTCTTGGGATATAGTATAATTGAGCATAGAATATTTACTAACTATTACTTTCCTTGACCCTTTGAAAATGTAATTCCACAATTTTCTAATATCTATTTTTGCTTGAGAAGTATTCTGTCAGTTTAATAGTCATTCTTTTGTAAATGAGCTACATCTTTTTCTCTGGTTGCTTTTAAGATCTGTTTGCTTTTGGTGTTTTGAAGTTTCATCAGAGTGTGTTTGGGTGTGGGTTTATTTTATTTATTTGGCTCAAGACATGTTGCAATTTCTTTTTTTTTTTTTTAATAATTTTATTTTTTTAATGGGGTGACATCAATAAATCAGGATACATATATTCAAAGATAACAAGTCCAGGTTATCTTGTCGTTCAATTATGTTGCATACCCACCACCCAAAGTCAGATTGTCCTCTGTCACCTTCTATCTTGTTTTCTTTGTGCCCCTCCCCACCCCCTTTCCCTCTCCCATTCCTCCCTCCCCCCCCCCCGTAACCACCACACTCTTATCAATGTCTCTTAGTTTCACTATTATGTCCCACCTACATATGGAATAATACAGTTCCTGGTTTTTTCTGATTTACTTATTTCGCTTCGTATCATGTTATCAAGATCCCACCATTTTGCTGTAAATGTTCCGATGTCATCATTTCTTATGGCTGAGTAGTATTCCATAGTGTATATGTGCCACATCTTCTTTATCCAGTCATCTATTGATGGGCTTTTTGGTTGTTTCCATGTCCTGGCCACTGTGAACAATGCTGCAATAAACATGGGGCTGCATGTGTCTTTACGTATCAATGTTTCTGAGTTTTTGGAATATATACCCAGTAGAGGGATTGCTGGGTCATAAGGTAGTTCTATTTTCAGTTTTTTGAGGAACCACCATACTTTCTTCCATAATGGTTGTACTACTTTACATTCCCACCAACAGTGGATGAGGGTTCCTTTTTCTCCACAGCCTCTCCAACATTTGCTATTACCTGTCTTGCTAATGACAGCTAATCGAACAGGTGTGAGGTGGTATCTCATTGCCGTTTTGATTTGCATTTCTCTAATAGCTAAAGAAGATGAGCATCTTTTCATATATCTGTTGGCCATTTGTATTTCTTCCTGGGAGAAGTGTCTATTCATATCCTCTTCCCATTTTTTTATTGGATTGTTTGTTTGTTTGTTGTTGAGTTTTATGATTTCTTTGTATATTTTGGATATTAGGCCCTTATCTGAGCTGTTGTTTGAAAATATCATTTCCCATTTAGTTGGCTTTCTGTTTATTTTGTTATCAGTTTCTCTTGCTGAGCAAAAACTTCTTAGTCTGATGTAGTCCCATTCATTAATTTTTGCCTTCACTTCTCTTGCCTGTGGAGTCAAATTCATAAAATGCTCTTTAAAGCCCAGGTCCATGAGTTGAGTACCTAAGGACATGTTGCAATTTCTAATCTGAAGATACATGTGATTAATCATTTATTTTTCAAAGTTTCAGTCATCAACTCTGTCAATATTTTCCTGCCCCTTCTTTCATTCTGAAACTTCTGCTAGACATATGTTGGATCTTCTAATTATGTCTTCTATAGCTCTAAACTTCTCTTTACCATATTTCCATCTCTTAATCTTTTTGTGCCATATTCTTGATAATTTCCTTGAATTGATCTTCCAGTTCACTAATTCTCTCTTTATCTGTTCACTAACTCTGTTTAACTCTACTTGTACTTTATTTTACTCACTGAGATTTTTATTTTAATGACTATATTTTTTATTTCTATAAATTTTATTTGGTTCTTTGTCAAATATCTGGACCATTTTGATAGTTTTGTTCTCATTTTGATACCTGATATCTTACTTTATACCTTTAACTATGTTGTAATTACTGCCTGATACTTCTATTACCTGACATGCTTGGAGCCTAAGCCCATTATTTTTCTTCTTTGCTGCCTTCTTCTGGATGGGTTTGAATTCCAGTTCCATAATTTAAAATTATTTTAGGTGAATTACTTAACTAAATTCCATTTCCTAGTCTGTAGAATGAAATCAATGATTGAAGTACCTGCCTCAGAGTATTACTGCAAGTATTAAATGATATAATATGTATAAAACTCTTATCATTAGACTCAGATCCAAAAGCATAACTTTTATTGCTAGCATTCAGCTGCAGATTCTCTCTAGCACCTATAACAATGCCTGGCTCTTAGTTGCAGCTCAGTTAATATTTGATTTTTTTAAATGTAGATGAGTCTGACCAGGCAATGGTGCAGTGGATAGAGCATCAAACTGGGATGTAGAGGACCCATGTTCAAAACCCTGAGGTCGCTGGCTTGAGCACAAGCTTATTCAGCTTAAGAGCAAGGTGGCTGGGTTGAGTGTAGCATCATAGATATGACCCCATGATTGCTGGTTTGAAACTCAACGTTGCTGGATTGAGCAAGGGGTCACTCACTCTGCCGTAGCCCCCCAGTCAAGGCACATATGAAAAAGCAATCAATGAACAACTAAGGTGTCACAATGAAGAATTGATGCTTCTCATCTCTCTCCCTTTCTGTCTGTCTGTCCCTATCTGTCCCTTTCTCTCTGTCTATGTCATTTAAAAAAAGTAGGTAAAAAACCTGAAATTTAAATCAGTTATGACAAATTTTATATTATAATTACCTAAATACTAATGCTTCTCAGGCTATAAACACCTAGCATACATTTCTCAAGTATTCATTTATTCATTCTCTATACAAGAAAAATCATTGTTTTAGTAATGAGATATATAGCAATGAATGATTCAAAGTTACAGCTCTTATAGGACTTGCATTCCAGTGAGGAGGAACTGATAACAAGTACAGTCATCTCGCACTATGTCATGGTTCACTTTTCGAGGTCTCACTGTATCGCGGATTTTAAAATTGTATATATCTAATTTGGTATTGCAGATTTTTCACTATATATTGTAGTAGAATTTTGTGGTATATAGATATTTTTATGATATATATTTATTATTTTAATTATTTTTGCAGTAAAATAAGCATTTTATAGCCTAAAAATATGAAAACAATATAAAAAAGAGTGTGAGAAAGGTTTATAAGAGTGGGGAGGATTTATAAAGCCTTAAAATACATATAAATAATAAAATAAATATAAGGTTGCTACTTTGTGAATTTTCGCCTATTGCAAGGGGTTCTGGAACCTAACCCCTACAATAGATGGACAACTGTAGATTATTTATTAGAGAGATGAAAGTGATAGGGAGGGAAGGAAGGAAGGAAGGAGGGAGGGAGGGAAGGAAGGAAGGAAGGAAGGAAGGAAGGAAGGAAGGAAGGAAGGAAGGAAGGAAGGAAGGAAGGAAAAGAAACATCATGATTAAGGCTTAGAAAATTAAACTAAAGTGATGTGTTCGAAAGTAGTTAATACTTTACATTGAAGGGACTTACTCTATATTGACATTGAGTTGAGACCTGAAGGCTAAGAGGGAACTAGCCATTCAAAGATGTGAATAAGAGCATCTAGGCAATTGAGACAATAAATGCAAAGACTTTTCGGGAGCAGGCTTTGCTCTTTCAACAAGCACAGAGGTTAGTGTGTTCTCAGATTAGTGGGAGGATGTTCTCAGATAAGTTCAGAGAAAGAGACATGGACCAGGTCATTAGGGCTTTGTTAACTAAGATAAGGAGTTTAGAATTTATTCCACCAGTGCTGGGAAGCCATTGGAGATATTTGAGCAAGAAAATGTCATTATCTGAATCCCATTTCTGAAATATCACACTAGTTGATGGACATTTTGAAAAAGAACTGTTTGAAGAGATGCAGTAAAAACAAAAGCTGGGCAGTTGCATACTTTATACCTAATCTCCAGGAAAACTGCTCTTGCTGCTACCACCACTTACCACTGTAACCACCAATGTGCCTACACACAAAGCTCTGGTCTCATACAGCCATCTGGTGACCAAAATAGGAACTGTTTTATCCTATAACCCTGAAAATACCCAGATCCCAGAAAATGCCCTTAAGTCTTGTAACTTCTTGGTTTCTAATCAAATTTTTCCAAGTCCTACTTTTAAAGGTATCTATTATTCAATTTAGTTATTTTCTTTTTGCTTTTGTTAATATGACAGTAATCATCTCTTTTATTGCGTTTCATTGTAAGTAAAACAAAGTCTGGACTACATTCAAATGGACTAGGTTACAATCTTATTAGTGAACTTTATTATTAATCCTAATATGTTTGATGGAAAAATAAGTTTCAAGTTATCCCTGCCCTTAAAACCCACTTACAAACACTTTTAGAACATAGCCAAAAAAATAAATAAAATAGTTTATGATGTTACTTTACCAAGGAGATTGGAAGTCAATCTTCTGCATATATTTTTAGTTCAGAATGTGGCCCTAGATGTGCAATCATAACATCTGGAACAGCTGTATGCTGAAAAAAGTTCACAATTTTTTTTCTTTATTTAAGAAAGTAGCAATTTGAAAGATGAGGCTTTGTTTCAAATGGGAAAGCTATTTATAACTGGCAGTTGGCAATTGTTGAAACTAGCTCAGGTTAAATATATATACATACACACACAAACACATATACACACTGGGTTTTTCAACAATATAATGGTCAAATCAGAAAACTCAAATTTTTCTTAGCTAATACAAAGCAGCTCTTTTATAGTAACTTTAAAATATGACATCAGGGCCACCTATCCCCTTTGAGAAGGTTTTCTGTTTACAATAATGTGAAGAATTGCAATGATATAAGGATACCTACTTTGCTACATTTATATATTCTTGTCAGTCAAATTGAAAGATCTTAAAAGCAATGCTTACTGGCCTGACCTGTGGTGGCGCAGTGGATAAAGCATCAACCTGGAACACTGAAGTCACTAGTTCGAAACCCTGCACTTGTCTGGTCAAGGCACATATGGGAGTTGCTTCCTGCTCCTCCTCCTGTCCTTCTCTCTCTCTCTCTCTCTCTCTCTCTCTCTCTCTCTCTCTCTCTCTCTCCTCTCTAAAATGAATAAATAAATTTTTTTTAAAAAAAGCAATGCTTACTCACTTGACTTTGTTAAGGAAACTTTGACACATTATGGCATGACTGTTAAAAATTACATATATCTGGGCATAAAGATCTCCGGCTGCTTCTAGGTGGAGTTTCAGGGAAGGTTTCCCCAAGACATAATTAGATTGACTCTTACTTTAAGAATACTTTTGGTTCCTCCACATCAAAGTAAGTTTTGGGGGGATAGTTAATTAAAGTGTGATTTTTCAGTAACTGTGTCTGCACTATAATGAGACAGGCTTGTTGAAAACCACTGTGCTCATAGTAATGATCTTTTTCCCAGCCCAGACTTATTGCTGAATTATCCTAGAATACCTCTTCGCATAGGCATACTCTACATGAAATGAGTAAGGGGTCTTAGCTCTTTTCTTAGCAGAGACTTGTCACAGAATCTTTCACCACCATCGGCAGCAATTAGCACTAATTGGTACCCTGGGCAGCAGTGGAAAAGAAAGGTCGGTGATGGAGTGAGCAGGCAGAACGAATTACCCTTTCACCTCTGGAAGTGAACTTATTGGTTCTGTGTGGAGCTGCTCTGTTCCTGCTATCTCTGCTGAGCCTGGGAGGTGGATTAAGGAGAAATTCATTCTCTAAGGCTGTCAAACAAGAGTACTGAGGAAGGTCAGTTCACTGAGTGGGCAAAACAAAGGCGCTGAGTTATGATAGTGAACAGCCATAAATAGGTCTCCCCATCTTCACCCCATATTACCTCACCTTTTCCTATCTCCCCCTCTCACTTTCAGTCTCTTTCTATAATATTATAAATCCAATCAAAGCAAGCGCTCTGTCAGCATTTTTCTCTCCCTTGCCACAGAGCCCTCACTGTTGTACTCATTACTGTGCAACCAGGTCACTTGGTGGCAGGGAAGAGATGTCATTTGTTTTAGCTTTGCTTCGCTATACATTCATCCTACTTACCTCATGAGAGATGAGGGGGTCGGTGTAAAAATAAGTGCAATAAGACCTGTGCATAACTTTTATCTTTGTAGACTATTAATTCTACTAAGTGCCCACATGTTTGTCATTCAGACATCTTTATCATAGCTACTTTAAGTCAGCGGTTTCCGAAATCCTTGAGAGAATTGTCAGGGAACAATTAATAATCTCTTCCTCTGCTACAAGTAGCCACCAGATGACTTAGCATCATTCACAAGGCAACAGAAAGCAAAAGAATGGTGGCATTCTGCCACCTTACAAAACTTGCCCCTCCCTTTCACTTACCTCAGATGCCAGCACTTTCCTGAAGGCTAAGCAAAGAGGAACAGAACAGAGAATGGGCATTTGATAAAGAAAATCATAACAAATAAACTTGAGGACCACCATATAAGGTAATGCCCTTCTGTCTTCTTTTTTTTTTTTTAATTTTTTCTGAAGCTGGAAACGGGGAGAGACAGTCAGACAGACTCCCACATGCGCCCGACCGGGATCCACCCGGCACGCCCACTAGGGGCAACGCTCTGCCCACCAGGGGGCGATGCTCTGCCCATCCTGGGAGTTGCTATGTTTGGACCAGAGCCACTCGAGCGCCTGAGGCAGAGGCCACAGAGCCATTCCCAGCGCCCGGGCCATCTTTGCTCCAATGGAGCCTTAGCTGTGGGAGGAGAAGAGAGAGACAGAGAGAAAGGAGAGAGGGAGGGGTGAAGAAGCAGATGGGCGCTTCTCCTGTGTGCCCTGACCGGGAATCAAACCCGGAACTTCTGCACACCAGGCCGACACTCTACCACTGAGCCAACCGGCCAGGGCCCCTTCTGTCTTCTTAAGACCAGTAAGCTTGAAACAAAACAAAAACTATTCACCTTCCATCTTTCTGTTACTTAGAAAATACTTTTTCTGTGAGTTCTGAAGCATTCACTTGGGAGAAAAGAACCAAGAAATGGTTGACCTAGAAATAATTCAGCCTTGCAAAGATGCCTGAGTCCAGACATTAGCTAAAGCCAAGAGGGACCTTTCAGGACCATTTATAACTAGATCAATATGTCAACTGGTTTTGCCCTCAACTTACTCAAGTTTTTTGTTGGAACTGAAAGATTAGCCTAGAAACAAACTGCCAGAAGAAGTGTGTAAGAAGATAAATTTGTTCTGCTTAGTCTTCATTTCCTTTCCCAGAAGGAATTCAAATGAAGGCAATGAAGTATCTGGCCTGGACATCTTTTTATTCTCAATGACTGGCAGAACACCTGACAATAGTAAATGTCCTGTTAGCAATATGACAAAGGAACAATAACTGAATGGTCACTTAAAGGCTCCTAAAGGAATAGAATTTATAGCAACTAATTGAGTTCATTTCACACTGGCAAACTGATGTTCTTGGCTAACATCCAAAATTAAAGTGCCTGGAGCAAAATGAAAAATGCCTAACATTCACTAGAGAGGTGGCATTCTTTCATTTCTTCAATCAACAAACATTTATTGACACTTATGATGTTTCAGATCCTGTGCTGGGCACTTGGACACAAAAATAAAAATCATAGAGTCTCCCTCAGCTAAAGTTCAGTTTGTTGAGTGGGTAGAAATGAGAACAAGTAATGACAAAGCAATGCGAATTAGATATCCCAGGCTACATCAGAACAGGGGAGTTAACAGAGGAGGGACATTGAGCTCAGTCTTTGTAGAGTAAGCAGGAAACACAAATGGAAATAGGATTCCAGGCTCAGAGAGCTGATAGAGAGCAAGGAATGGCCTATGAGAGAGCACCGTGACCTTGGGGGAAGTAAGTAGCTGAGTGACAGCTTTCTAACAACTTCCTAAAGGGAAATGGAGTGAGATAGAGAAAAAAGGTGGAACAAGAGGGAAAGAAAATTGATAGAAACTAGAAAAGCATGGCTAAGAAAGTTGGACAAGGGTCTATCTGCTAAACTTGGACTTTATTTAGTATATAGGCAATAGGGTACTACCCAGAATTTTAAGTGACCTGATTGGATCAACTGGAAGGTGATTTACATAATTTGGTCAGCTAAGTCAGTGTTTATTTCGTTCTTCAGTCACTACCAAGGGTCCCTTTAGAAGCTTTGAATAAATAAATGTTTGCCAAGAGATTGTGTAAGATTCTGTTTTCTATAAACAATACTATGGAAAATGGGTTGGAGTAGAAGAAAAATAAAGTCAGGAAGACTGATGCTATTTTAAGAGAAATATTTAGGAAATAAAATTGATAAGCCTTGGGAGAGAAGAGCACTTGAAAATAACCCTGAGGCTTCTAGTGGGGCAACTGAATGATTGAAGAAATGCTTATCGGAAGAAAACTAGAATCCCTATTTTTAAATCCAAAAAAGAGGCACCTGGCCCTCAAAATTTTCATTGCCATTGAACTATTATATGCTTAAAGGCATACGCAAATGGCATGTTTTCTCTCTGTGCCAGAAAATAGAAAGAAATACTTTAACCCAAACGAGCCTCACAGAGATCAAGGAAAGTGTTATCTTTAAATACTATAATTTAGCAAAGGTATAGTTTAGGTTTTCTGTGTCTATGGTGTATGAGAAAGCAAATTTGACATTTGGAATTAAGAATGAAAATACATTTCAATGATAAAGCCCCACGTTCATTCACTCTTAACCTCCTGATCATAAATGCACTCTCAATTTTATCTCACCTAAGAAGAGGGTGCATTAGTTTTCTTATTGAAGTAGGAGCTCAAAAACCTGCACAACACCTCAAAGCCCAGGAACAATGGACAATGATAGAAAGGTGAACCACATTTCATGTGAATATAAGTCAGACAATGATGGCAGCATGTCTGGGCCAGCGTGGGGCCCTCCCACAGACTCGGAGACATTTGCCTCCTCCGCCACAGGCCTTTGGAGATCCAGGCCTGTATATTATTCATTTTGCCTTTAGCACCCACAGCACACACTTTCAAATACATGGACAGATCGATGGATATAATTATGCAAATAGTCTCTTTCCTATTGCAAAATGTACCTGAAAATCACATTTTCCCAAGCTTCCCCTCAGACATTGTAAATACTCAATACAAGGGATATTTTCAATCTATACTTAAGTTAATAAGAACTCCACTATACAAGAGTTTTACTCAATTCCAAGAAAAGGTATTTTTTAAAAGTTATAAGCTGCTTAAGTATGGTTCTGCACAGTAAGCTATTTTATTTGGTTTTTAATATGTATCCAAACTACACAATAAAATTATTATTACTTCCTAACTGGCTCTAGGAAAGGTTTCACTTTATGTTCTTACTCTCTTTTCTCTCACAATACCAGGAAATTAAGGATTAAATGTATATTAATGTTTATGCTATAATGTATACACAGAGAAGTCAGAAAGCATTTTAATAAGGTTCTCAAAGTTATTTTAATTCATTCCTGTTTTTCTCATGAAAAAGCATATATTCTTGTCCTTTTTTTTCCCTGAATAAATAGTTTATTGAGGAATGGATGTGTGTGGGTAAATCTCTGCAAAGAGACTCTATTTTTGCTTTTGTTGACTTAAATTTGTAAACCCAGTAAACTGAATTGTTAAATTGTTTTAACAAAACATGCTCACAGTGAAGAGCTTAATTTTTCTTATTGCATTTCTTAGTAACACCTCTCAGGACAGCTAATCCAATAGATTACTGGATTATTCATAATCTACTCTGCCTCCACAAGGCCATATTGTTCTTTCTCCTTAATTCACCATGTGAAATATACCAAAGATAATCAGAAGCGTGAGTGAATTTAAATCTGATATGAATCGTGCCTGACATTTGTATTTTGCCTTTACATTCAAAAAGGGTTTTTGCTGACGAACTCTCTTGCAGCGAGTTTGAAGGAAACAAACGAGAGGTGGAAACAGAGCATCTTGCAGGGTACCTCCCTAACAGGAGATGATTGATGCCGGCCCCCACTCCCTTCTGCCCAGACTGAACTTGTTGGTGGCAAACAAATTCCTCTTCCTGAGCCCTGCACAAAACATTTTAAGGACCTAACTCCCATCGCAACAGATTTCTTGACATTGAATCACAGCTGCCTAGTTGCATTGCTGACAGCCTTTTAAAATTCTAAATCAATTTATTAGTCTTTATGTAGTTCCTCAGTGAATAAAAACTAGAATTTTAACAGAACTCTCCTTTCAAGTTAGTAAGAGAGCTAGCAACCATCAAAATGAGAAGGCACAAGAACCTAGAGAATTTAAATTGCTATCAAAAGGAAGAAAAACAAAAAAAATGTTGAGTTCATTCATTGTAGCAATAACCTCTCTCCTAATAAAAAGCAGAATGGCCTGTGTGCAGGTATTGACCAAGACAAAAGAGAGAAATGATGTCTGTTAAAGGTTTCTCACCTGACTGGCCATTTTCATTTGACAACCCCTATCATTGTGAGAAAGTTAAATAAATTTAAGATTACAAATATCATATACCTATTTCCACAAAAGACTTGAAATAGTTTAAAACAAGATACTATGATAAGGTGATCTGTCAAGAGAAACACTTTTTCTAGAAGGAATTAAAGTAAGCAAATAAAAATCTTTCCCCAATGACATTGTGGAGACCTATGCTTTCCTTTGAAAGCTACATTGTCTGCAGAAAAATGCTGCGTGGGGTACTACTGCAAGGAGCTAGACATGAAACACAGACCTCTGGGAACACTGTTGAGGGCTTCAGTGACTCCTGGGAAAGTCAGCCACTTCTACGGTCCATCATGAGAGTCAGAATCCTACAGAGGGTGAAAGAACACAACTTGCTTAACGGTAACAATATCAACTGTCCTGGTTTAAGAACCCTCATTTATTCAAGACCGAGCAAGTCTCTGGAGTTCTTGAACAATCCAGAGTAGAGCCATAATAAAACGAATATAATATTCTTCTGCTAACCCTCTAGACAGGAGAGTACCAGTTTGTTCTTAATCATCTTTTTAAACTGAGAAGTATATTTTTTTACACCAATATTGTGGTTCATATCTGTTTCAATAGTAAAATATAGACCTTGGAAATTCACCTCAAATAAAAAGTGGACACAAATGTGCCAACTCTGGTGGTCAATATGGCTGTCCTTATTTCCAAACTATTTTGAAATAATTAGACTATGTTAACTGGTAAGTAGGATTTCTTTTTAGAAGGAAAAAAGTTCAAAATCATTTGTTATTATAACTAGATTTGAGCTTTCTGACGAAAACTCAAATGGTTTCAAGAAAATATTAAGGCCTTGGAAGGCTGGCTCAGTGGTAGAGCGTCAGCCTGGCATGTGGATGTCCTGGGCTTGATTTACAGTCAGGGCACACAGGAGAAGCACCCATCAGCTGCTCCACCCCTCCTTCTCTAGCTTCTCTCTCTTTCTCTCTCTTCCCTTCCCACAGCCATGGCTCAATTGAAGCGAATTGGTCCCAGGTGCTGAGGATGGCTCCATGGCGTCTGCCTCAGGCTCTAAGAGAAGCTTGGTTGCTAAGCAACAGAGCAATGCCCTAGATGGGCAGAGCATCACCCCCTGGTGGGCTTGCTGGGTGGATCTCAGTCAGGGCACATGCAGGCGTCTGTTTTCGCCTAACCTTCTCTCACTGAATAAATAAATAAATGTGTGTGTGTGTATTGAATGTGGCTTTCAAATACCCTAAATGAATCTATATGTAGGAAATACACCTAATGCCAAATATAAAGATCATATCTCTTCTTGTCCCTTAATCTGGGAGCCAAGTTCAGATAGGTACCTACAACTTCCCAGCTGCTCCTAGTAGATGACCATTCTTTTTTACATATTACTCAACCCTTTCATGGGTTTGAGTAATTTCATCAGGTACTAAAAGGGAAACATTGGACTCTGATCTTGCAAAGCAAATAATTTTTTGAGTTTATAGAGGGTAGGAATTTCCATAGGAAATCCAATGTATCTCCCTGGGTGGACCCAGACATATACCCCAATGCATTCTGGTACAATGTTTCCTACAGACCAGCTAAAGTCAGATTCTTGGAAGCAGCACTTCTTGATTCCTTCCATATCTATGAAGTGCAGTCACTCCCTGTATACTATTGCTAAAGTATTAAGTATTTTCAGAAAAAGTTCTCTCCATCTTGGTCAGACCACTTCTGCACACTGCTTTAAGCTTTGGAGACAAGAAAAAGAGGAGCTATTGAGCAATTGGAGTATGTGCAAGGAATATAACCAATGATTGAAAAAGAACTGGAGATATTTAGCCTGAAAAGACAAACTGTCATATACTCCTCTTATTGCAATTGTGAAGAAAAAGGTTTTGTGTAGGAAAGGATTATTTTTTGTTGAATATAAGAGGCAAAAAAAAAATCTGTTCCATGTAAGGTTGTACTTTCTCTTAATTAGAATATACTGTCTTATCAGAGTTAGGAGTCCCCTCCCTGAAAGAATGCCCATTCACCATCTATTAGAAACACCTAGAAGATAATTTTGCTCAAAGTAAGTGGGCAGACTCCTAACCTGTAAGGTAGCTTTATATTCTAGATTCCTAATAGTCTATATACATTTGGTTATTTTATAACATATTATACTTAAAAATATTTTTCAGATAAAAGTCCTTAACCACTTTGGAGCCATTTGTTTCTTCAAAAGAAGCCCAATGCACCAAAAGTACTTATGTGATGTAGTCACTCTTGGTGTTTTCGTTTAGCATGACGCATCTCACCCCCTGCTGAGTCTTCCTTTCTAGATAATATCTGCCCCCTGCTTTGTGAAAAGCAGAACCCTCTTTCTGGGATGCTGAACTTCTTGGGTTCTTGAGAAATGGTGTAGTAGCTTATTGAACAAAGGACATAATTTGTGTCTAACATGGTAACATTCCAACTTCTATTGATTATATCAATTAATATGCCAGTGCTGGGGTAAGATAGCATGTTTTCTGTCTTCCAAAAACAATTAATCTGTATTGACTGAGCTCCAGGGGAAATGTATGCTAGGCTATGTCTGAGGTTGGTTTCAAACAATCGGAGTTTTTCATGTGGAAAATTCTCTATTTAGCAATACATGAGATGAGAAAACATAGAATTTATAACTGATTCAGTAAGTTGTACGCCATGAGGAGTGCAAAAAGGGCCAAAGAGAGATTATCTGAGCATGGTGAGTCACATACACCAAACCAATTCTTTCCCTCAAATGCCACTCAACAAATTTCATCACCAAAATGTACCTATCCAGCCCCAGGTTTCTAATTCAGTGGTTTGAAGCAGGCAGGGAAACAGCATTTCTCAAAAGCTTCACAGGGGTTTGAGAGCCGCGGTTGAGAACTACTCTCTGAGGCAGCATATTTCCACAAGATGTGTGCTCATATTAAGAAAATGAATACCTGCCTCCTTCCTCCAGTTCCAGAATTTTCTAATTGCTTTTATTTAAAAAAAAATTTTTTTTACCATGATGATGATGAATTCCAGTTTTAAAAATTAGTTCATGGAGATTATCTAGTTGGAGGTATAAGTATGTCAATTTCATGAAATAATATGACTAATTCATCACAAAGTTGAAAAGAAAAAATTTCTCTACCTCACTGCTGGAATACTTACTTCACTTGTGGTAAAAAGGGGAGGGGGGGGAGACTCACCAAAGCCAACATTTTCTAACTTATCAAGCATGAGAAACACGGTTCTTGCCCAGATACACATCTCAATGATGAAATCAGAGCTATCCTTAGCTAAGTTCCCCCTGCTCCCACCCCAGGCCTGACAAACTCCTTTGCACCACCAGAAATCCTTCCCCAAATGCTGACACTATTTGTGTGGATCAGAACCTCCTCTCCATAGACAATGTAAGGCTTCAGAATCATCTCTATTAGAAATAGCAACACATTTTAAAATTAAGAGCCTGTCTGAATATGGAACGATTACATGCTGTAGCAATAAAAATTAAACACTGTCACTGGCTGTTCTTTAATAACTTACAAGCATTTTATATTCAGAGTCTTCAAGTTAGAATTTTAAGAAATAGCTTTTTAAAACAATAATCTCTACACAATTTTTCTCACTCTCTCTTCACTTTATAGACTATTTACTACTGTGCTTAAAGTGTTAAACTCAAAATGGACAGAAATGGTGTATAAACATTAAAAAACATTAAGAACAAGACAAAAGGTTAGTCTGAATCATGCATTGTTGAATTAAAGCTGTCTTCCTAACAACTTAGAAAGGATGGAGCCTACAGGAATTTACTGAGATGGTTCATGGGAGGTCTTAGGAAGCAGAATGTTCATTCCAGGAAGAGGGTACAGTTTAAGATATGGATCATCAGATGCAATAAAGGAAATAAATAAAGGAGACAGAACAAATAGGTGGAGGCATCTCCTTTATGTTCCAAAACACCCCAGCCTCAGATGATTAACACTGAAGTGTAATGTGTGACAACAGTGGTTCTCAAACATTTGGTTCCCAGACCAGGAGCATCAGCATCTGGAAACCTGTTTGAAATACCCCATTCCAGACCTACTAAATCAGAAACTCTGGAGTTGGAGCCCAGCCTAACAAGTCCTCCAGGTGGTTCCGGTATACACTCAAGTTTGAGACCCACTGTATGACAAAAAATCGAAATCTGAAAGTTCTGGCCAGATATTTTCTCTCAGGCTGTAAGAATCAAAACTTCTCTCCTTGTTACAACTCTCCATCCTCTTACAGTTTTCTCCTCTTCCCTCCCCCCCTTCCTGATTTCACACAGATGCACACGCGCGTGCTTGCACACACACGCACACACACACACACACAGCCAATAAACTCCTGAAAAGCATTCAAAGAAGTGGAAACGAGCCCTTGTTTTTCCGTTTTGTGGAGAGTTTATTTCATAACATGGTGCAGTGCTGAGGAAAGGGGTAGAATTTAAACAATCCTTAATTAAGCAGGTAGGTTCTACCTACTTATCACAATATACTGTTGTGTATTTACCCCTTACTGCTTTGATACATTTGCATATAATCTTTCATAATTCATTTCATTTGTTTAAATCATTTCTTTTTTTTTTTTTTTTTACTTATTTATTCAGAAGGAAAAGTTTATCTTACGAATAACTGGGGCCTCCCAGTGGCATTCTTAGGTAATTTAAGACTTGGATTTTATTCCAGGAGTTTTGGGGAAGGGTATACAAATCCTTAGCTTTTCACCCAGTTGGTAGAAATAAATGATGGACTCAAAGCAAGCTTTTTATCTGAGGTAGATCGTATCAGCATCTAAGCTGAATTTTCATCAGACATTGGCTTTCAACTGCTGCATTTATCAGACTCTATATTCAGTCACTTGCTTAGTAGAGATGTCAGTCGGCAGACTTCAGGTTCTGCTGGGGAATGTAGCGTCAACCAGGAATACATACAGTAAAAAGACTATCAGAGAAACTTATCTAGTGATTCCTCTTCCTCAGCAACCTTGAGGTTTTTTTCCCTAGACTTTCCATTCTTACTCTCTTGCCTTTGAAATTGTAACTGCCCAGGTTAACCATGTCCCACCAGAAGTTTTAGATACATCATTTTTCCTTCCTCTCGATTCTGGAACATTCTGTAGCTACTTTGGCTCACACTGCTCTCCAGTGGCAGTTGACACGGTCGATCAATCGTCTGAGCCTGGCCCTCACATCACAGTCTCTGACAGCTTGCCCTCCCCTGACATCATGGAAGCAGACTGAGCCGCCCACACCCGCGTCGGCTTACATCCTGTCACCTGTCGAGGCCTCCAGCCAAGGTTTGAAGGCTTACTCAGCAATATCAACCTCAGAGAATCGGGGTGTCTGTCATCTGCAGAACCTCAGGCTAATGGGCACTGAAGACCATTTCCACTTAGCCAAGCACTTTGCTGCAGACATGCTGGTGTACTTCCAACCTCCTGGCCAGAGACCCTGGATGTGCTACTTCGGCTTCAGAAGGCTCCGCTGCCTGAGTCAATGTTGCGCTCGCCTTGAAAGACTGCTGAAAGGTGGTTTCCGGGAACTGGCATGCTCACATCGCCCCAGGCCTTACCTTTGTGCTGATGCAGTGAGCTTGCCACCTAGTAACAAGCCTATAAACACTGGCACCATTGACAGATCAGATGATGTTTTAAAGTTCAACCCCACCCCTTGGACTTTTTTGCCGAAAAGTCACCTGAGGGCATCCTATACTTTCTTTGCTTCATTCAGCCGGAGCCATCTTGCAAGGAAAAGACCAGCTTTTGCTTCCACCTCAGCACCCTTTATACAGGAGGTCCTTCTTTCTTACCCCTGCACCAGCTATTTTAAGATTACTACAAATCTTTAAATTAATTAACCTAACTGTTCAATATTCCTTGCAAAGAAAAATGCATTTAAGTATTTGCTGGATATATACATACATTTATAAAATCATACTCTTTGCGGTTTGTTGTGAAAAGGAGTTCATGCATGTTCATCTCAATAGTATCCCACTTATACTAATTTGTGCCCAGGAGGCAAATAAAGATAATATTCACTAAACTGGATTGCTCCAAATTAGCTAGAATAAAAACCAAATTTAGGAATCTTTTTGCAGGGCTCAAAAGTGGAAAGTGGACACCAGGCAGTAAGTACCCTGGGAGAGCTCCGCTTGGGTGCCAGTCCGAGGTTCCCATCCCCTCCTACACACGTGTATAAACTTGTGAGATCTCTTTCTCCTATGGAGCCTGTTACTACATATGTAAATTGTGCAAATCCCTCTCGGATTGCCAAGAGGATTGAGACGCTACATCTGAAATGTCTAAAATAGGGCTGAAAACAGTGAGTATTCCATAATGAAATTATGTCAGCAAGTTAATAAAAGCTATCATTTCTCCAGTGAGTAGCTTAAACAGGTCACTTGGCTATCTCTAAAATGTCTTACATGTTGTTTCCTCTACCCAGACTATGTCCCCTCTGTCCTCTCTTCATCTCTTTCATCCCACTCAGCCACCGATTACTTCTCCAGAAGCTCCCACTGCCTCCCGGGCTGGGGATTAAGTTCCCTCCTATCAGGACAACTAACACTTTGTAAAAGTGTCTATTTGTTCTATCAGGCACTGCCTGTCCCACAGCTGACCATTTGCACTGAACTTTAAGGCTCCAGGAGGGCTCACCCAGCCAACTTGTTCACTGTGTGTCTTTAGCCACTGCTTGCCGCATTGTGGATTTTCAATAAATATTGAGTGAATGAATGAATGAATGAATGACAACCATTAGGTGACCTCCTAGAGAAGAAAAATATCATCGAAGGAAAGTAAAAGGTAGTTAAGTTAGTTTGCATTCTTATAATTGCCTTTAAGCCTCCTTGAATTAGCTTCAAACAAATATGAAATCCGTACCCAACAGCTCCAGTGCTTTGTGTGCCTCTTCACCCCAAGAATGCTGCACATTCTTATTACGTTCTATTTATTATAACAATTGTAGCATAATTGTTGTAATAAATTATAATCTTATAATTATTCCTCAAGTCCTCTTTTTAATACATAATTATAAAATGTGTTTATCACGTTTAACACCCTTCTAATTCGTAAATTGACTGCCTATCAATCACAGAGATCCTAAGGAAGGAGGAAATCCTTGGTAGAAAAGTGTTAATAATTTACCAGTTGCAAACTGTACTTTTACCTCTGAACACCAGGTGGGTAAAAAACATTACTCATGTTTTTTAATCTAAGAATTTCTTACATTTTTATGGCTTGTTCTTTAGGCTTATTTATGGTGGTTTGTGACAGAGACAACCTTTGTCATTATGATTTATACTCTTCCAACAAAGGAAATACAGAAAGAGATAAGAAACCCAAATTAAATCATGGCACTAGATAAGAAAACCCAAATTAAATCACGACACAAATAATAAATTTAAAACTCCAGTGAAGGTAAGGGGCTGACTCAGAATTTTAAATCAAAACAAAGAAGTGTATAAATATACGGACTTTGGACAATAAAAAGATAGAAATTTCAGAGCCTAAAATACATAATCTATAGTATTTACCAAGTAAGCAGTTTTCAGTCTTGAGTCATATTTGTGGCTTTATGAAATAATGCTTGGCTGCTACAATGTTTTTTTAAGTGCTTTGTTTTAATTGTACTTGGTTTGTGCTCTTGTTTGGGAAGCCAAACATTATCTTTTGGTATGATAAAGTGCTAGTGGCAGCAGATATCCAATATTATTCTTTTTTTAATTAACTTCATCTATAACAAAATTGACCTAAACATGTTTTCATTTTTAGTGATACTTTTAAATTCCTTGATGGTTGAGTGCCAAATCTAAAACTTGAATGGATTTCAAGGAAAGACAATTGCCGTAGAAACAAAGAAATTGAGAGGAAAAACTCAGGTCTTTGAGCTTTGCCGATAAAAGCTTAGTTCATGATGGAGGCCAAAGGTTAGTTCAATAGAATAGGCAGTCAATGGTGTGTGCCCAGCAATCTAAATACTACACAGCTATACACAATCTGAGTAAATACTAATGTCCAACTCAAGAATTCTTAATAAAAGAAGTTACTATGACCACAGAATTAATTGATGCTAACTAAGCCGCCAAGGACATAACTGTCCCATTAATATGAGCACATAATTATACGGAACACTGTCTTTGATTTTGTGTGGAACTTGGAAGCAGAACAAATATTGAAATTGAGCTTGCAGGTCAATATTCTAGACTTAATTTCAAATGACAAACTCAAAAATGCCAAAAACTGGATGTGAAAATCATTTGTGAATTATTTCCTGGCTTTATAAAGAAAATACAAAGAATGAGTTCCACACACACACACATACACACTCACAAATGTCTATATTTTTTTAATTGTGCTTTGCCATATCCCCCTACATTTTGCAAAAGTATTTTCCCTGCTCCATTCTCAATTTGTTTCTTATTATTACCTTATAAACTGGTGGGGGAAAGGCACATATTTAAAGATTTTTACATTCTCTACATGCAGATTTCCAGGAAAATTAAGTTAAAATGGAGTTGAATGAAGAGATATAGTATATTAATTTTCTTGTAAGCTTATCAATTTTCTTACTTAGCTGATCTCCTTAAGGTTGACTTAATCTTTTATTTCTAGAACCCAAGGTCCCAGCTTGTTTTTAAAATTAGTACATCAAAATCTTACCCAGTAGACATGTTTTATTTCCAAAAGATATTTGGAAATTATTTACCTGCTTACATGCCAATGGCACTATTTAAAACAAATTGGATATAACCTCTGTCTATAAAAACCAAGCATTCACAGAGAAGACAAAGCTACTGGAATCTGAGGATTTAAAGGAAAAAAAGAAATATTCCATTCCATTATGTTCCCTCTTTTTCTTTTTTGTTTTTCACAATAATGACTTTAAATTATCAGCTCCAAATCTGCTAGGAAGTTACCTAATGCCACAATTCTTTATCCAAAAAAAATGATTCAAATATATAAAAAATGAAAATCAATTTTAAAAAATGTTGGTAGACAAAAATTGGTACAAATAAGATATATCAGTAGATTCTAAGACAGAATTTATTTCTAAGATAGTACTTAGTTTTCTAAAGTTAGTTGATACAGTCTGGGGCAAAAAATAATGGTGCTGCCCTGGCCAGATAGCTCTACTGGTTGGAGCATTATCTGGATGTGCAGATGTTGCCAGTTCAAGCCCCAGTCAGGGCACATACAGGAACAGACCAATGTTTCTCTCTCTCTCTACCTCCCTCTCTCTCCCTCTAAAGTCAATAAATAAATTTTTAAAAAATAAAATGTTATTTATAATTTAAAAATCACTGTTACATTTCAAGCTGCAGAGTATCACCAATAAGTTATAGTACATCTGCTCTGAGGTAACAACTATACTGTGATAACCTCTATCTAAACCTTGATAATCAGTATGTTTCTTCTTTCAGAAACCCAGAAAGTGACTGCAAGAAGTGAATTAAGGTTTTCAGTGATATAGTTTTATTTCTCCAAAAAAAATCAGATAAAAGCTAAGTTCACAATATAACACTCTGGGATTAAAGTTGACAAATCAATTCCTAGCCACAAAAGAAAAACTGTAAAATGGGGAAAAGCCTACTCAAATTATTGTAAAATTGAATATAGAAAAGCATGGAGAAACTACAGCAAAAAAAGATAAAAGTAGACAAACATGCAGAATGAAGTAAAACAGGAGGGGTACAGTGTGTGTGGTTGGGTGTTAAAATTTGCAAATGAATGCTATAAACAGAATAAAACATTGGCTATTGAACACTGCGTTTGACAGATTGACACTTAGAGAAAGAGGAACTATTAGGAGCCATATGTTTGTTTGGTCCTAACAGTCATTGCAGTAAGGATACTTTATTCTACCTAAAAATAGCTTCGTAGTGATCGTCAAACATTTCAGGAGAGGAGCCATGTTTCTCACTTGTTACTCCAACATTCCTGCTGCTGCACCCAAAATGCTCCTAGCAGTCTTTGCAGCAGCTTTGAAGAATTTGGGACTTCTACTGACCAGTTCAAAAGTCACTGTGGTAATAAATACATATCTCAGAGTCAACAGATATTACCATAACTTTGGTGGTGGTGCAGTGGGGGTTGCAGAACCTTAAAAAAAAACTTCAAATACAGTTATGTCAGATTCCTTAATGTTGGTAACCCTCAGAGCTCAGTCCTTGCTTTCTTCTCTGTGTATTCGCTCTTGCTGCCTGAAAGAGCTTTACAAACCATCTCTAAGCTGATGCCTCTAACTGAATGTCTAGCCTTCAGATCAAATACTTTAGAGTCAGCCTTGACTCCTCCTCCTCACATGCATATTCAATATGGTGGGAAGTTTTATTGGCTCTAGCTTCCAAACACACCTAGAACTGACCCTTTTCACCACTCCCAGGGCACACATTCCCTGCTGCACCCTGCCGTGTTCTCTTACCCGGAAGGCTGCCACAGCCTCCTAACAGATCCCTTCGCCCTTTAATACGTATTCTCGAAACATCTGTTGGAGTGGTCCTCACATGTAGTGATATGGTTTCACCCCTCCATTCCAAAGCATCCCATGATTGCTTTGGCACCAGAGGAAAAGCCAAAGTTCTTTCGATGGCCTTAAAGGCTGTGTTGGACACCATGTTGTGCTGCCCAGATCCCCTGCAGAATGACTTATTACCTTGCTGCTAGAAGTGCTGCTGGCAGGTGGCCCACAGCTGTCAACGTCTTCAGGAGTTGCCTCTGCTGAAGGGACTCACCTCAACCAAGGTCACAGAGCCTTCTCAGGATAGTCAGTGATAATGACACGGAGTTATCAAGGCCCAGACGTCTCAACCCAACCTGGGGCACCTATGAAAGGCCACTCTAGGTCCAGCACTCTGTGGGGATTTGCTGCAACTGTGGTTTAACCTGCATTGCAACAGGACCTCTACTTTTGTCCTACTTGCTTCCATTCTTTCCACAGGTCTTGATCCCAACAGCAGTCTCTAATAAATGATCTGCACCCCAAATTCTCCCTCCGAGTCTGCTTCCAGAGAACCCACACTGCAACAAAGATCCGACATAATCCAGCCCCCTGCAGCCTCTCTGAGGCCCAATACCTACCAGTCTGCCTGGCTCACCCTGCTCCATGCTCACTGGCTTCGGAGTTTCTTCTAGAGAACAGGCCTGCTCCTGCCTTCTAGTCCTTGCACAGCTGATCCTTCTGCCAGGAACCGCCTTCTTCAGACATCTGCACTGCTACTTTTCCCACCAACTTCCAGCTTTGCTTAAGTGTTACCTTCCAAACAGGCCTACCCTGGCCATACACTTAAGGCAGTAAAAAAGAAAAAGATTTAAGGAAGAGCATTTCTCATCATTTCCTAATGTATATACTCACCTTTCTGGGTATGGATTTCATTTTGAAGAAATGACTTTACTCTTTTTTAAAAAAAGAGTTAAAATTACTGTTTGAAACACACAAAGGCAGTACAGTGGTAAAGAACACAGGCTCTGGACTCAGACGAGCCTGGGCCTGAGTGCCCCATCACTGCCCCTCTGTGACTGTGTGGGCTGGGGCAGGTGACCTCACTGCTCTCAGCCTCGGCTTCTTTCTCTGTGAAACAGGGACAGTGATATTATTTAGACTTCTTAGAATTGTTGTGAGTATTAAATAAGTATGTGTGTGACAGGCTGTGAAAGCTACAAAGGGCCATGTAAATACTAGGAATTATGGAGAGATGGCCCTGTGAACTGCACATACCAAAACCTCCACTGGGAGCATATCTGCATTCTGGCTTACAGGTCAGGGTCCTAGGAAATGGTCTTCTTAGCTCTACTCAACCCTTAGTGGACTGAGAACTTCCAACAAAGCAGAAAGGGTTGGCATTGTAGAGCAGGGATCACCCCCAGGGCACAGTGAGAGCCTGGCAAACATTACGGGGGACACTGAAAAGTAGTTACCAACCAATATACTCTTGTTACATGGTACAACACTCTAATATTCTGTGCTCTTTGCACTAACTTTAATTACTTCAGACTTATTTTAATCTCTTAAGGCCCATGTGAAAAAAACAAAAACAAAAAAACACATAGGATTTCAAATATCTAGATCTATATACGTTCATCAGAAGAGCTTTAAACTTTAAAAACAGTCATTTCTCTGGTTATTTGAGATTAGAGCCTAAGTCTTTTTTATGTGTATTTTCAACCCAAAGTTTTTATATTTATTTCTGTTTCTGTGATAAAAATAATAACTGTACTTGGCTTAAAAATGAAACAATAACGCCACCAAAATCCCAACTGTTTTTATGTTTGCTTCCATTCATTTTTCACTTACTAGAGTGAAATGTCCTTGCCTGTAACCTCAAATCCATAAGCTTGATTGATTTCAGAGGCTGTACTGGAGGCCCACTCTGCCAAGCAGAGATGACAGACTGCCTATAAGCTGGCACTAACAAAAACCACACTAATCTAGCACTTACCATTATATTATGTATCTGCCTTTCAGGTTTATTTGCAGATCTAATTCTTTATTTTAAGGGGAGAATCACATGAGCTTATGTTCAAAACAATAAGAATGTTCACTATAGAGATATCATTATTGAAAACCACCATTCTAGTTATACACTAAAAAATAACAATTGTATTATTTATTAAAGTGACCATAATAATAAGTGATGTTAAAAAGGGAGGGGATAAGAAAAGCAGATGTTGTCCCAACCTATAACCACATGCTCTGTCTGGGAAAATCGCTATCTAGGGATTAGCAAGTGTGTATGTGTGTGTATGTGTGTGCTATGCCCCCCTTGAGAAAGTCAGTGCTACATCAGATTATCCAGGGTCTTCTTTAAATCATAATCTACTAGAAATTGCCTTTGCTTTCCAAGTCTTCCTTTGAGGATATCATGCACTCCTTCTATTTTTCTTCATAGCTTTATACAATTTGATATTCAGGCTAGGGAAACTAGAAATCTCCTCTAGGTCAAATAACTCCTTAAATCTATCTACAAATTTATTTTCTTTCTCTAACCTGAATTTCATGACCCAAAGGATGATGGTAGTTTCTTTGCACAGATGGTCAAAGGTAATGAGTAGTTCTTCCAGGAAAGGATGAGCATAGACAACATCAGCTGCCAGGATATAGTCAAAATTGTTGGAAGACCTGGGGAAGTTCTTGTCTAAAGCTATGCCCCAGGAGAGTTCTTTAACCTGAGGCAAATGCTTGCATTTCATTTTGGTGTTTCGGGAAATATTATATTGCAGATTTCCAAGTAATTCGGGTAAATCCGTGGCAGTCACATGTGCACCTGTGAAGCAAAAGGCAGTAGGAAAAGTAACCCTTGTGGAATAAAAAAAAAACAATCAGGTTTCAAGCCAACATGTATTTTGCATTTCTGCACAACTGCTAGTCCCAAGGAATAAACTGGTCAGTCAGTACATACAGGAAAGAAATCCCTTTCAAGAAGGATGTGAGGGCAGCTTTATGCCTTCCATTAAAATTTTTTTTTTAGATTCCCATGATTCTTTTGCACTTCATTTCATTTTTCTGTTCTCCTGGTTTTCTTCTTGTTTTAGTGTTGTTGTTATTGTTATTTTCTATTTATCTACTACATGCTAGGATTAAAAAATGAAGATAAAAAGAAAATCAAAATATTTGGTACCCTCACTGAAACAAACATAAATCCTTGTTGAAAGATGACCAACTTCTTCCCTAAAAGAATTCTGAGCCCCAGTCCTGTGAGGCTGAACAAGTGTATACAACATTGGCCATCATATCGTTGAACAGGAAGTATTCAAGTGTGAGAAGTAGAGGAAGGAAAGAAGACTATTCAATAGCATTACATTGAAAGTATCCATGTTTATACCCAAGTTTTCAGCTTGACCTCATTTTAAGTGTGAGACTTCCCATCAAAAGATATTTAAAACCTAGCCACAGCATGCATATAGTACTCAAACAGCCAAAGATTGCAGATGCAGAACAAAATGCTCAGATGGAGAAGATATAAACCATTTCCTAGTTAAAAGTCAATAGTGGTGGTCATTTTCAGGAGAAAATATGAAGGGGAAAATTGTAGATACCAATAACTACTGAAATTTTTCCTTTAAAGTAAACTTTGAACAGCAGGAGAGTCTGAAAATAATGTGCAAGTAAACTTAGGATGGGTCAATTCCACATCATCAAACAAGAACACACTTTGCTGAGCATTGGGAAAACAGAACTGGAAGAGAAGTCTAGCTCAGCCCAGACCAGTTTAGGCCCCATTCCTTAGCTACAGTGACATATTTCTGTGGCCATTAATTATATTTTATAGAAAATATTAAAATGGGATGGTCAACATGCACATCATTGGTAGAATTGCAGAAATATGCATCATCAGCTCTAATGTGGGTGGATCTATAATTTTGAACAAGTCTTTTGAAAATCCTAAGATAAGGAATACACCCCTACTGACAGTGATTATAAAATTTTGACTATTAATATCTTTATATTAATAGTCTAGAGAGGTGAAGATCACCACTTTTTGAATACTGACTAAGGAAAACTGCAATCTTTTGATATTTGTGTCCAGATATACAAGCAAACCAAAAGGATAATTGTTTTTAATGAAACAAATGACTTCCCAAACATAAATTCTGCTCCTAGGAAGTCTTCGAGTATCAATCCAATAGTGCCTTAGATTCTATTCATACAAAATAGAATGGTGACTTAGGAAAGCAATATCAGGACAGAGAAATTTTTAATATATATATATTTGGGGAGGACTTCAAGAGTCCTATATTTTCTCAGTGTTTAGAAAGCTGTAAATTGATAAGTCTTGAATTCTTCTCAGGATTTTAGAACATCAGGTATGCACTTCTGAAGATCAAGGAAATTAAGACATGTGGGTAGCACACATCGGGAAAGGCAGCTAAATTAAGGCAATGAAATCTATAACAATGACAACAAAGAGTGAACTGGAGGAGGCAGAGGCATATATAGAATCTAGTACACATTTAGCTAGAAAAGAAGATTCCAGTGAGAGAACATGATTTCCAAAAAAGAAAGAAAGGAAGGAAGGAAGGAAGGAAGGAAGGAAGGAAGGAAGGAAGGAAGGAAGGAAGGAAGGAAGGAAGGAAGGAAAAGAAAATGAACTGAGGAAATAAATTCAAGAGCAAATACACAAAATGAGAAGCAGACATGATTTCTATGTGGTTTCTAATACTTCTCCATTCCAAAAGGGGCTTTTTCATAAAAGCATAGGACTTTAAAACCCAAAAGTAATTTATGGCTACATGAAAATGGACTAAAATTTAAATAAAGAACATTAGAGTTGACAGCAGTAGATTCTGCCTACACCTAGTATCTCACACATCTCCTCTAGCAGCCCAGAGGCTCAGGTGCACCTCCCAATTGGAATACATTGTGCCTTAGCACTGTATGAGAAAACCTGATACAACTTCATAGATTTATGAAAGAAACACATTAGGTAACTTTAAAACTGGTTATTTCTTGATGAAGCTCATTCAAACAATTAAGGAGTTAAAAATAGGCCCAGGTCATAGGACACTAGATAGTAAAAGCAACTAATGATAATTGATCGTTACATTCTTCAAACCTACCTGACCTGTGGTAGTGCAGTGGACGGAGCATTGATATGAAGTGCTGAGGTCTCTGGTTCAAAGCCCAGGGCTTGCCTGGTCAACGCACATACGAGAAGTAACTAAAGCAACTACGAAGCTTCCCAGTCCTCCTCCATGCAACCCCCCATCTCCCACTCTCTCTCTCCTCTCTCTAAATCAAAAAATAAAATCTTAAATAAAAATATACTTCAAACCCCATTCAATCAAAAATAGATACTTACCAAGTAAACTTGCCACAATGGAGACTAGCCCTGTTCCAGCTCCAATTTCAATCACATTTTTGTCAACCATATTATACTGCTTTACATTTGTTTCCAGAAAATAACATAGAACAAGGGCCTATGAAAGTTAAAAAAAAAAGAAGAAGAAAAAAGAGGAGGAGGAGGAGGAAGGAGAGGAGGAGGAAGAGGAGGAAGAAGAAGAAGGGGAAGAATGAGAAGAAGAAAGAAAAAAAATAATGCTGGGCCAGTAATAACAAAATGTATAATTAAAATCTATTCAGTAAATATCCCACTAATATTATCATATGTATGTGTGTGTATTTGTGTATATATTATACATACAGATCACTACAGAAAATTATTAGCAAAATTACATCCTCCAATGGCTCAGCATTTAGATTAGAAAAAGTCTTTGGGGATTGTTGAGGAAAAAAGAGGCAACCAAAAATATGGAGTTCAGTTGTTTAGCTTAGATTATCTTTAAAGAAAGCTATTTTAAATAATCATTTCAAAGAAGTGTGTGGATTGGAACAGATAGTGGTGAGGGGCCTGCACCCTTCATGGGACAATTAGTAAAGAAGAATATTGTAGCATATTCTCCACATTAACATTGGTAAACATCACATTATGATTGTTTAACTCAAAAGGAGCCAGTTAAATGGGAAATAAAATGGTCACGACTGACAAAAAATAAAAATGAAGGCATAAACATCTTTTTATTAATCCTACAAATCAGCAGTAGAATTGGTGGAAACATTTTTTCAATTTCATGATTCCTAAATTTTACTGTTGTTTGAGATAAAACAAAATAAACCAAAAAAAAAAAGAAACAAAACTTATTTTCTTTTTCCAATTAGTACATAATAATGAACAAAACTGACTGAAAATAATTGAAATGTAGCAAACTTTGTATGCAATTATACCGATGGCCAAACAACAGCACCATAACAATCCATGGCTTCAGTAATTCGAATCTCGTGACCAACAAAATGAAATCCCTCCCAGGCAGTGGTTGTTACTAGAGTTGGAAAAAAACATCTTGCCATGATCTCTGCAACCACTTTCTTGTCATCGTCTCCTCTGTCCCCTAAAAGGGGGGAAAAGAAAGGCAATTGCTATGGTTGTGTTAGTAAAACTATGGAAAAGGAGAACCTGATAGAAATGCAACGTTTCTACTTACTATAAGTTACTTTTGAAAATTCATTGACTTTAGGCACAATGTACTAATAAGGTAAACTATTTGAAAATGGCTCATTATATAAGCTAACATTTCACACATCAAGATGGCAACACCTTTCTGATATTTACTGAAGTTAAACTCACCACTATCCATTTCTGCAATGTTATGTGAAACAAATAATAGTATCATTTTTAAAGGCAATATAATTTAAGGCAACCCAATATGTTCATCTAGAACAATATCTTCACCAATATGTATATTGGTGAAGGAATATAAGAACCCAACTCTTCACATTGGCTTCGTAATACAATTTCAGTTATTTTAGTAATATATACCCTTTTTGACCTGCCTTTATTCAGATATAAAATATTTAACACCAGCCAACAATATACTCTTATTTTATTATTACTTATTTTTAACATATTATTTGGGGGCAAGACATGACAGATACCATAACATCCACAACAATGCACAGATTAATAAGCAATGTTAACTACCAATTACTGAACACTTTCTTCACATTCATTTATATGATATTTCATGTAATTTTTGCAACAAACCTTATAAGATATGCATTATTATTTGTACTTATACAGATAACAAAACTAAGATTTAGAGAGCTTTATTAATTGACCATGCTCATTTTTTCAGTTATACCAAAGTCCCCTCTCTAAACTATTACAAAGATGTAATTTAAAAAGAACCTAATAGTCCCAACGAATTGCAAACTAGTTTTCGACCAAGACACACATCTCTCTCTAAGCTTCCATTTCCTTATTTGTAAAATGGGAAAGACTGAAAAATATATATCAAAAAGTATTAGGAGATTTAAATAACATGATGTGTATAAATCGTTTAGCACTTTGTCTACAATTCTATAGGGCTAAAAATTATTATTATTATTATTATTATTATTATTATTATTATTATTATATACTGCTCATAAAAATTAGGAGATATTCCAAAATATGGAGTGATAAAATATCTTTTAAGTTTTGTGAGCAGGGCCCTGGCTGGTTGGCTCAGCGGTAGAGCATCGGCCTGGTGTGCGGGGGACCCGGGTTCCATTCCAGGGCACACAGGAGAAGCGCCCATTTGCTTCTCCACCCCCCCTCCTTCCTCTCTGTCTCTCTCTTCCCCTCCCACCGCCAAGGCTCCATTGGAGCAAAGATGGCCCGGGCGCTGGGGATGGCTCCTTGGCCTCTGCCCCAGGTGCTAGAGTGGCTCTGGTCGCGGCAGAGCGACCCCCCGGAGGGGCAGAGCATCGCCCCCTGGTGGGCAGAGCGTCGTCCCTGGCGGGCATGCCTGGTGGATCCCGGTCGGGCGCATGCGGGAGTCTGTCTGACTGTCTCTCCCTGTTTCCAGCTTCAGAAAAATACAAAAAAAAAAAAAAGTTTTGTGAGCAGAATTAGGGGATATTTCAAAATGAATATGAAGCAAAAAAATATCCCCTAATTTTGGTGAGCTGTATATTTTATATTTTGGTTAAAAACCATATGATAAAACAAGAACATATAATAAAAAATTGGATTGTGTGATATTGGATTATACACTGAAAATTCCATAGTCACTCATATAAGCAGAGAGTAGAATGGTGGTTGCCCAGGGCTAGAAGGTGGGGGTAATAGGGAGATGTTGGTCAAAGGTTACAAAGTTTCTGTTATACAAGATGAATAAATTCTGGAGGTGTAATGTACAGCATGGTAACTATAGTTAATAATAATGCATTGTATACTTTAAATTTACTAAGGGAGTACATTTTAAGTATTCTCACCACAAAAAAAGAAAATGGTAACTATGTGAGATGATGTATATGTTAATTAGCTTGATTATGGTGTTTATTTCACTATGTGTGAAACAAGTTGTACATCTTAAAATACATAATTCTTATCCACTGATTATACCTCAATAATGTGTGTGGGCAAGAATTCTATAGTTAAATAAAGAATAGTGAAATCACTGTGATGGAGGTCACACAGAGATGGCTTCATAAAGGAAGCATGTCTTAGGTTTAAGCTATCTAATATATCATTTGCATTAATAGAGAAACTATTTATTTCTTACACCAATCCTTAAAATCCACTGATCCTTCAAGTCTTGTTTTTGTTCTTTGCCACTTCCCACACCACAATAAATCCAGGCTTAATTATCTTCAGAAGAAAAGGTAGAAATAAAGACTGAACTTTTTTTATACTTTGAGCATAAAAAAGAAATGTGTTATGAAACCTAGAAAAAGAAGTTTGTAATTCTTTTTTTTTTTCTTTCAGTGAAAGAGAGAGAGACAGGGACAGATAGAAAGGGAGAGAGATGAAAAGCATCAACTCATAGTTGCAGCACCTTAGTTGTTCATTGATTGCTTTCTCATATGTGCCTTGACTGGGAGCTGCAGCCTAACCAGTGACCCCTTGCTCAAACCAGCAAACTTGGGCTTCAAGGCAGCAACCATTGGGCTCAAGCCAGTGACCATAGGGTCACATTTTTTTATCCCATACTCAAGCCAGTGACCCTACACTCAAGCTGATGAGCCCGTGCTCAAGTTGGATGAGCCCATGCTCAAGCCTGCAAACCTCGGGGTTTTGGACCTGGGTCTTCAGCATCCCAGGTTGATGCTCTATCCACTGCACCACTGCCTGGCCAGGCAAAGTTTATACTTCTTTAAAAGAAAAAGATAGGCAGAAAGAACTCATTTTAAAAACTTAAGCCAAAACATTTGTTCCTTGGTTGTTCCATTTACTTTTTTCAACAAAACTATATCTATTGAAGGCCTGCTATGTGCCAGGTACTGTGCTAGATGATTGAAGATAACAGTTATCCAGACAGACGTGGTCCCTGCCCTCAGGAAAAGTAGAAATAAATGGGCAAAACTATCTGAACTTCAAAAATACATATGGTAGGTAACTCATGACATCCCCATAAAGAAAATGAATTGGATGCAAGTTAAGTTTTTCCACAAAACCCCCTAAGCCCTTGGCTCTGATGCCCACCTATATAGACCTTTCTAATAAATGGGTGTTCACAGCTTTGGTCCAATTGACATTCTTGTTACCAGTTTGACTGATGATATTGAGAATGTGATCAAATATTCAAATGACATGAATGCAATGGGGAATTAGAGTAGAAGACTAAATGTAGTACAAAATATCTTAAGGGGCTATACCAGTAGATTGGACTTAATACGAAATTTGAACAAGACAAATGTAACATCCACTTTCAGTCTAATCTATTTGTGGAGGGGAAAAGGTATAGAAATTTAATTGGCCACAGTCTCAACATGAGTCAAAAGTAAAATATGACTGTCACAAAAGTTAATATATTCAGGCCTTAAAACAAGGGCAGTAAAGGCTCTGTTCTATTTGAAAGTGGTCAGGTCACACTTGTAGTTCCATCTTCAATTTGGAAAGCCCCGTTTTAGAGGGCCATTGAATAACTGGAGCAACTGGGAGGTGAGAAATCTTGACACTCCCTATGAGGACAGTTGGGGAAGATCAGCATTTTCATCATAAAGAAGAAACAATATGAGAGAACATAAGAGTTTTTACAAATTTGAAGGAGCAGCAAATAGAAGAGCCGTGAATATGCATGTGTGTGTGTTTGGTGTGTTCTCAGAGAGCAGAATCTGAACCCAAGGGGAAAAATTACAGTAAAAATTATAACAGACACCAGAGAAATGGGAGCATGAGAGATACTCCAAATATCGCCCCTTGAAATTTCAACAAACTCAACAACTATACACAGAGAAAAAAACCCAGGAGCACCTGAAATATATACACACCAGATAAAGATATGATTTAGTGAGAAGGAGGCCGGAGAATCGGCTCACCTGGATGGAGAGTTTTTCCTTTACTCACTGATCTGAGGGACGGAGGCACTTTTAGTGTGGGTTTTGTTTCAGAGTGGGGAGAAGTGAAGAGACTGAGAGACAGAGGGAAAAGTGCTGAATTAAGACGGAAACAAAAAAAATCATTTCCCATTTAGTTGGCTTTCTGTTTATTTTGTTATCAGTTTCTCTTGCTGAGCAAAAACTTCTTAGTCTGATGTAGTCCCATTCATTAATTTTTGCCTTCACTTCTCTTGCCATTGGAGTCAAATTCATAAAATGCTCTTTAAAACCCAGGTCCCTGAGTTGAGTACCTATGTCTTCTTCTATGTACTTAATTGTTTCAGGTCTTATGTTTAGATCTTTGATCCATTTTGAGTTAATTTTTGTACAGGGGGAGAGACATTGATACGTAAAGACACATGCAGCCCCATGTTTATTGCAGCATTGTTCACAGTGGCCAGGACATGGAAACAACCAAAAAGCCCATCAATAGATGACTGGATAAAGAAGATGTGGCACATATACACTATGGAATACTACTCAGCCATAAGAAATGATGACATCGGAACATTTACAGCAAAATGGTGGGATCTTGATAACATGATACGAAGCGAAATAAGTAAATCAGAAAAAACCAGGAACTGTATTATTCCATACGTAGGTGGGACATAATAGTGAAACTAAGAGACATTTATAAGAGTGTGGTGGTTACGGGGGGGGAGGGGGGAATGGGAGAGGGATAGGGGGTGGGGAGGGGCACAAAGAAAACAAGATAGAAGGTGACAGAGGACAATCTGACTTTGGGTGGTGGGTGTGCAACATAATTGAACGACAAGATAACCTGGACTTGTTATCTTTGAATATATGTATCCTGATTTATTGATGTCACCCCATTAAAAAAATAAAATTATATAAAAATAAATAAATAAATAAATAAATAAATAAATAAAAAAAAAGACGGAAACAAGAGCAGGAACACGACTGGTTCTGGTGTCTGCCTACATTGCCAGGCTCCATCTGCCATCGCAGGCACTGGGCATGCACATAGCCTGTGGCGCTCCTGAGAACAGCATATGAATAGCCCATGGAGATCAGCCCCAGGTCCCCGAGGTGTGCTCAATCTGCCCACATGGCCCACAGAATTTGGCCTGCGTGATACAGAGGCACACTTAATCTGAGATCTGCACCCCCTTGGGCACCCGCTCAGTGCGCAGACCCTGCCTTGCCCAGGACCGCACTTTGAGTGGTATCAGAGGAAGGCCCCAGCTGTGTCTCCACCAGTATCCCAAATCCTACATTGCTCCCTTGCTGCATAAACAGTGGTGATAGTGGATCCTCCACAGTTGAGTCTAGAGGCGCTAGCTTTTGTAAGAGGCAAAGGTGCCAGGTGTTTGATCCTCGGCTCTGATGGGATATGGGGGAGAGGTGAAGGAAGACCTGAGATGGCCATTGCTAGAGCCATAAATTGCAAAGTCCTAACAACATGCCCTCCTATCAACGCACTGCGACTCTGCCTACATCATTACCACAGTGACGCCTCAGCAGAAATCTGCCCAAGAACCTCCCAGAGGCAAAACTTGTAGTACAGTGACACCTACCAGAAAAAGGGAAAAGTTACCTTTCAAAACTAGAAAATACATTTTTTTTCCTTTTTCTAATTTTTTCTACTTTCCTTTCTCTTTTTCCCATTTGGACTTCATTATCCTTAGTTGTAATACTTTTTATTCTTGTTTTTTGTGAGGGTTTCATTTCTGACACTTTCTCTTTTTCTTTTTTCTCTCTTCCTTTTTCTTCTCATTTTTAAAATTTTTTTTTCTTTCTTTTTTTCCCTCTTATTTGAACTTTATTTTTTGTCAAATTATTGTATTTTGGACTCATATTTTTTGGTGGCATTTTGCTTTTTTTTTTTACTTCATTTTTTTCCCTCTTTTTTCATTGTTCCTCAGTTCCTGCTCCCTGTTCTTATAGTTTTTGTTCTACTTATTATTATTTATAGATTTTTTTAAGTATTTTATTTTTATTATTTTTTTACTTATCTCTTGTTAGTTTTATTAACAATACCACTCTCATCTGCCATCAAAGAAAAAGAAATCAAATGTAATGGATACACAAATCAGAGACATAGCTCAGATAGATGATGAAAAATCTCCAGAAAAAAAAAATCTCAATTACATGGAAACCTTTAAGCTTAATTACATAGAATTCAAAATTGAAGTTCTAAAAATACTCAATGAGCTACAAGAAAACATTGAAAGGCAATTTAGTGAGCTCAAAAAACAATTTAATAAACAAAAAGAGTACTTCACCAAGGAGATTGAAACCATAAAAATGAACCAAACAGAAATGAAAAACTCAATACATGAACAAGCTTAGCTAATAGAATAGCCTGGATAGAGGAGAGAATTAGTGACATTGAAGACAGGCAACTAGAGATACTACAGAGATAAGAAGAGAAAGACTCATGAATTTTAAAAAAAAAATGAGAAAGCCATATAAGAATTGTCTGACTCCATCAGAAAGAGCAATATAAGAATAATGGGTATATGAGAAGAAGAGGGAAAAGAGAATGGAGAACATATTCAAACAAGTAATTAGTGAGAACTTCCCAAGCTTGCAGAAAGAATTAGAGCCTCAAGTCCAAGAAGCAAACAGAAGACTAAGTTATCACAACCCAAACAGACCTACTCCAAACCACATTGTAATGAAATTATTATAAATCAATGACAAAGAAAAAATCCTCAAGGCAACTAGGGAAAAAAAGAATATAACATATAAAGAAAGGCCTATTAAGCTATCATAAGATTTCTAAGCAGAAACTCGACAAGCCAGAAGAGAGTGGTCCCCAACATTTAAAGTACTGAAAGAGAGGAACTACCAACCAAGAATACTTTACCAAAACTATCCTTAAAATATGAAGGGGAAATAAAAACATTTACAGACATAGAGAAGCTGGGGGAATTTATCACTAGAAAACTCCCACAGCAGGAAATACTAAAGGGGGTTTTTCAACCAGATACAAAGAACAAAACAGAAGTACAAGTAAAAGCTCCAACAAGACCACAATAAAAACAAGGTTAATCTGTGACAGCAATAAGATAAAAGGGGAGAGGACAAACATTAGCAGTAGCAAAGGTAAAAGGAGTGCAGAAGCACTCATGAGCTAATGGACTCTAATGAATATGATATTTTTAAAAATAACCTAATAATAATTAACCATTCCTGAAAATGCCTCTACTGAAACACATAGCTTAAAAAAGGAGAAACAGAGGAAAGAAGTATGGAATACCACCAAACACAAACAAGTGACAGAGAAACAAAAGAGAAGAACTAAACACAGACCTATCAGAAAGCAATATATAAAATGGCAATAGGAAACCCTCAAGTGTCAATAATTACATTAAATGTAAATGGATTGAACTCACCAATAAAGAGGCACAGAGTAGCAGATTGGATCAAAAAGTAAAACCCAACTGTATGCTGCCTTCAAGGGACACAGCTAAGCTACAAAGATAAAAATAGATTTAATGTGAAAGGTTTCAAAACGATTCTCTAAGCAAATAATATCCAAAGAAAAGTAGGTGTACCATACTCATATCTGACAATGCTGACTACGAGACAACAAAGGTAACCAGAGACAAAGATGGTATTAAATAATGATAAAGGGACATTGTATCAAGAGGATATAACATTTCTTAATATATATGCACCAAACCAGGGAGCACCAAAATATATAAAACACCCACTAACTGATCTAAAAATAAAAACTGACAAAAATACAATCATACTCGGATATTTCAGTACACTACTGATGGTTCTAGATTGTTCATCCAAACAAAAAAAATCAATAAATAAATATTGGCTTTAAATGAAACACTAGAACAAATGGATATAATAGACATCTACAGGACATTTCATCTCAGAATATCAGAGTATACATTTTTCTTCAGTGTACATAAAACATTCTCAAGAATAGACCATATGTTGGGCCACAAAGCTAACATCAACAGATTCAGAAAGATTGAAATTATACCAAGCATATCTCTGACCATAAGGCTTTGAAACTAGAATTCAACTGCAAAAAAGAAGTAAATAGACCCACAAAAATGTGGAAATTAAACAACATACTTCTAAAAAAATGGCTGGGTCAAAGAAGAAATAAAAGCAGAAATCAAAAGATATATACAGACAAACAAAAATGACAATACGACATATCAGAATTTCTGGGATGCAGCAACAGCAGTAATAAGAGAGAAGTTCATATCATTATAGGCTTATATCAAAAGACAAGAGAGAGCCCAAGTAAACAACTTAACATCACATCGTAAAGAACTAGAAAAAGAAGAACAAAGGCAACCTAAAACCAGCAGAAAAAAGAAAATAATAAAAATCAGAGCAGAAATAAATGAAATAGAGAACAGAAAAACTATAGAAAAAATTAATACAACAAAGAGCTAGTTCTTTGAGAAGGTCAACAAATTGACAACTCCCTGGCAAGATTCACTAAGGAAAAAAGAGAAAGGACTCATATAAACAAAATATGAAATGAAAGAAGAGAAATTACCACAGATATCAGATATACAAAGGATCATTGTAGAATACTATGAGAAACTATATGCCACCAAATTCAACAATCTAGACGAAATTAAATTCCTAGAACTATACAATCTTCCTAGACTGAATCACGAAGAAGTAGAAAGCCTAAATAGACCCATAAGCAGGAAGGAAAAAGAAAAAAATATCAAAACTCTCCCCCAAAATAAAAGTCAGGTGCCAGATGGCTACACTAGTGAATTCTACTAAACATTCAAAGAAGATTTGGTTCCTGTCCTTTTAAAAGTCTTCAAGGAAATTGAAGAAGAAGTAATATTTCCAAATACATTTTATGAGGCCAACATAACCCTCATACCAAAACCTGGCAAGAACAATACAAAAAAAGAAAACTATAGACCAATATCTCTAATGAATACAGATGCAAAAATCCTAAACAAAATACTAATACTAGTGAATCAAATAAAACAACACATTAAAAAAATAATACATCACAATCTTGTGGGATTCATCCCATATGCACAAGGATGGTTCAACATATGTAAAGCGATTAATGTAGTATACCATATCAACAAAGCAAAAAACAAAAACCATATGATCCTATCAAAAGATGCAGAAAGGGCATTCAGTAAAATACAACATCCTTTTATGTTTAAAACACTCAATAAAATGGTATAGAAGGAAAATACCTCAACATAATAAAGGCAATATATATCACAAACCATCAGCTAACATCATACTAAATGGTAAAAAGCTGAAAACATTTCCCCTAAAATCAAAAACAAGACAAGGCTGCCCAATTTCTCCACTCCTATTCAACATACTATGGAAGTTCTGGCCAGAGCAATCAGACAAGAGAAAGAAATAAAAGGCATTCATATTAAGAAAAAAGAAGCAAAGGTTTCACTTTTTGCTGATGCCATGATCCTGTATATAAAAAACCCCAAAGACTCCACAGAAACATTTTTTTTTTTTTTTTTTGTATTTTTCTGAAGCTGGAAACAGGGAGAGACAGTCAGACTCCCGCATGCACCCGACAGGGATCCACCCGGCACGCCCACCAGGGGCGCCGCTCTGCCCACCAGGGGGCGATGCTCTGCCCCTCCGGGGCGTCGCTCTGCCGCGACTAGAGCCACTCCAGCGCCTGGGGCAGAGGCCAAGGAGCCATCCCCAGCGCCCGTGCCATCTTTGCTCCAATGGAGCCTTGGCTGCGGGAGGGGAAGAGAGAGACAGAGAGGAAGGAGGGGGGGCGGGGGTGGAGAAGCAAATGGGCGTTTCTCCTATGTGCCCTGGCCGGGAATCTAACCCGGGTCCCCCGCACGCCAGGCCGACGCTCTACCGCTGAGCCAACCGGCCAGGGCCGAAATAATTCCTTTTTCAGTTGCAACAACAACAAGAAAAATACCTAGGAATAAACATAACTAAGAATGCAAAGGACTTATATACTGAAAACTATAAAGCATTATTAAAGGAAATCAAAAAAGACACAATGAAATAAAGAATATTTGATGTTTTTGGATAAGAAGAATTAATGTAGTTAAAATGGCCATATTACCCAAAGCAATATACAAATTTAATGCAATTCCCATCAAAATTCCAATGTTATTTTTTAAAGAAATATAACAAAAAATCATCAGGGTTGTATGGAAACATAAAAAAAAAATCTCTAATAACCAAAGTAATCTTGAGGAAAAAAATGAAGCAGGAGGCACTACAATACCTAATTTCAAATTATACTATAGAGCCATGATAATCAAAATAGCATGGTAATGGCAGAAAAATAAACACACAGACAAATGGAACAGAATCGAGAGCCCAGAAATAAAACCACATATATATGGCAAATCATCTTTGATAAAGGGGCCAAAAACACACAATGGAGAAAAGCAAGCCTCTTCAATAAATGGTGCTGGGAAAACTGGAAAGCCACATGCAAAAGAATGAAACTTGACTATAATTTGTCCCCTTGCACAAAAATTAATTCAAAATGGATCAAACCTAAATATAAGACCTGAAACAATAAATTACATAGAAGAAAACATAAGTACTACACTCATGGACCTGGGCTGTAGAGAATATTTTATGGATTTGACCCCAAAGACAAAGGAGTAAAGGCAAATATAAACGAATGAGACTATATCAAACTAAGAAGTTTCTGTACAGCAAAAGAAACAGACAATAAAACAGATAGCAAACTAAATGGGAGCTGATATTTGCAAACAACAACACAGATAAGGGGTTAATATCCAAAATATATAAAGAACTCACAAAACTCAGCAACAAACAAGCAAACAATCCGATAAAAAAAATGGAGAGAGGGCATGGACACTTCTCCCCAAAAGATATTAAAATGGCCAATAGATATATGAAAAGATACTCATCTTTACTAGATATTAGAGAAATGCAAATCAAAACTACAATGAGATATCACCTCACACCTGTTAGAAGTGTTGGAGAGGCTGTAGAAAAAAAGGAACCCTCATTCACTGTTGGTGGAAATGTAAATTAGTACAGCCACTGTGAAAGAAGTATGATGGTTTCTTTAAAAAATTAAGAATAGAACTACCATATGACCCAGGAATTCCTCTACTGGGTATATACCCCCAAAACTCAAAAAAAATTGGTACATAAAGACACATGCACCCCCATGTTCATTGCACCATTATTCACAGTGGCCAAGACATGAAAACAACCAAAGTGCCCTTCAACAGAGGATTGGATAAAGAAAATATGGTTCATATATACAATGGAATACTACTCAGTCATAAGAAACAATGACATAGTATCATTTACGACAACATGGATGGAACTTGTTAACATTATACTGAGTGAAGTAAATAAATCAGAAAAAGCTAAGAACTGTATTAAGTCCATACATAGGTGGGACACAAAATTGAGATTCATGAACATAAAATGGAATGCAGTGGTTACCAGGGAGAAGGGTACAGGGGAGAGAGAGGGACATAAAGAGGGACAAATATAAGATGATGGAGGATGATTTGACTTTGGGTGATGGGTATACAACATAATCCTCTGTCCAAATGATGTGGAGATATTTGCCCAAAATCTATGTACTCTAGTTGACCAGTGTCGCCCTGTTAAATTTAATCATCTAAATAAAAATTAAAGAGAAAATGATAATAAAGCAAATTTTTAACATTTTTCTAAAAATCATACCTTTTCAAAAATAAAATGGCTCATCTCAAGAAGGTAGTAAACATTTAGTCCCCAGAACCCCAGAAGCTATCAAACAGAAACCAGAAGACCATTTTTACAATATATCAGGGATACATCAGATTGATGTTGATCTGGCTGGACTAGGACCACTGTGCGACTGAAGTTCTATAATTCAACAAAATAACTACATGCCATCATGTGGGGAAGTGCTATCATAGAGATAAAATGTGCTCAGGAAATGGAAGAGAGAAAGTAAATAAAAGCAAACCAAAGAAAGCCAGTAGTGAAGACAGAGAGAGAGAGATATCAGCCTTTGGAAGAGAAGTGAATGAACGGGAAATAATATTCATCAGGAGGCCAAAGAGATGTGTCCCAAATGATACATCTTCTCATTAAGTACTCACTGAGTATTTACTAAACTCTAAACTCTAGAAATTGAGAATAAAAAAAACAAAACTCAAGCATACAGTCCTTGTGCTGGTGAAGCTTACAGATGTGCAGAAACACGCAAAGAGACAATCACAATGCTTTCTGGTGAGTGCTAAAATGAAGGTGAAAGGAAAGCACAATGAAACACATGAAAAAAAATATCATTCAGCCTGTGAAATTCATAGATGATTTTCTGTCCTAAATTTTATGATCTCTTAATGGAGTCGTATTTAGGATCTATACAAAATCAAGTATTACCCAAAAGAACTCCAACTTCACTACACACCACAGGAAGGGTCCAGTCTACCACACCACTCTACCAGCACCACAAACAATGATTGACTCTTGGCAGGGATGCAGAGAAAACAGATGAAAAATTTATATTCTTCAGCAATAACCCCCTCTTCTAATATACCTATCTTTCCTCTTAAACAACAGCGTGCATTCACATTCAGGAAGAGTTCTAAGAATCAGGTAATATTATTAGTAATATGTTGTATTTGAACTTTAACTTTCATTTCACTATATTCACTTGCCTTGCTAAAATGGGGTGGGAAGAGGCAATGTTTGCTGTGGAAGTTCTTTAGGGAAAAGCAGAGAACATTAATTGCTTCCTTGACCTTTAGCTGAATATGCCCTCTTGGGCCTCCTTGCAAACTCCTTGTAAATGCAGCACTTCTTTGACAAGTCACCTAAGGTATCAGGGATTAATAGATGTTAGAGTACACTAAATCCCAGGAGCATCTCCTAAAGTTCCAATCTTTGATATAAAAACTTTGCCAGTGAATATTTACTGCTACAAACTGACATTTCTGACTTTAAACTCTCTTTTAAAGGTTAGTCGACCAGAGTAGTGCATTTTTTTCTAAAAACTATAGTGTAATAACAAATAATTCCTGGTTTTTTACTGTTTTTCTAAAGAAAGAATTAGTTATTTCTTTTTAGAATGACCACATCTTTGCTTTTATAAGGAAATGAGATTAAAAGTATATATGTGAATATATTATTGTAAAAAAAATTACAGCCGAAAATAAAGGATCTTCAAAGAGTTTTAAGAAACAATAACCACTATTGCATATCCATTTTAAAAAGCACAATTCTATTCATTATATATAGTAATTCAAAATTTGTTATAGACCTACAATGATCATATATTATATAGAAAACATGATCATGCTGAATAAAAATTAATTGATAATATTTTTATCTATATTCTTTTGTATTTAAATACTATATGAGTACCACAGTCATTCCATAAGAAGAAACACTCATAAAAATTAGCATAGTTTATACCAAAAAACACAAAATATAGTAAACTTGACTGCTTAAAATATTTGTCTAAATATGTGATATTATAAAGCAAATATACATACACATATAATTATTTTCATCTTAAAATGTTTACTGCTGTTTTTCAGCATTAACTTCTATTTAAAGCTTTTGAGGCAATAATTTTAATAGTAATTATTTATTTAAAACAAAAGACATGTTGGTATTAAACAGTATTGCCAGCCATTACAAGGTTAAAGAACCTCTAAAATGAAATCTAAGGAAAACAGTTGCATTATTATAAGAGTATCCCTAAAGTAGCCTTGTTGTAGAAAAAGAGAGAAATATATACTCCAAACGCAGCATACAGAGAATGTGTCCCTCAAAGTGCATATATATTTATTTGTTGAATATGGGATTGGATCTTGAGAAGATTAATAAATGAGTAGGCATTCTTTGGTGCTATCATTTGAAGACAATTGCCTCAAAAATTAAAAGCAATATCATGTAATAAAATTTAATTTATATTTCTGAAGAATAATTTTTCCACACATATTCTCTCCTTCTTATCTAGCACTCAGGCTCAAGAACAAATAACTAAAACCAGGTAATGTTACACAAAATTATGAATCTTGGCTTTCTCATATGAAAAGCAGAAAACTCCTGATAGCTATACCTTTAGATAAAAACTATCTACTATATTCATAGAGTATTATTTTATTAATGAATTTAATATTGAAACAAATATTAAAATAGATTGTAAATAAAACATAATTAAGACATTATATTTGTGTTGCTATCTTGAATTTATCTACTTTAATGCTTTTTTGATACTAAAGTCTTAACACCATTTCCTGCTACTAAAACTGATAGTGAATAAAATCTACCAGTTACTCTTGTTCTCCTGAAAATGAATTATAGAGTAAAAATTAGCAAGATTCTGCCATATTATGATAATCTTTCTTTCTTTTCTTTCTTTCTTTCTTTCTTTCTTTCTTTCTTTCTTTCTTTCTTTCTTTCTTTCTTCTTCTTTTCTTTCTTCCTTTCTTTTTTTTTTAGGTGAGAGGAGGGGAGACTCCCACATGTGCCCCAACTGAGATCTACCCGGCAACCCATCTGGGACCAATGCTCAAGGACTGAGCTATTTTTAGTACCTGAGGCTGTCACACTCCCACAGAGCTATCCTCACGCTTAAACCAATGGAGCCATTGGCTGTGGGAAGGGAAGAGGAAGAGAAGGGGTGGGGGAGGGAGCAGAGGAGAAGTAGACGTCACTTCTTTTGTGTGCCCTGACTGGGGATTGAACCCAGGACACATGGCTGACTCTCTATCCACTAAACCACTGGCCAGGGCTGATGCTTTTCTTAAGAGGAAAATTCAACAGCGTTGACTTCCAAGTCTGAATTGCAGCATGACTTCTAAATAGAGGCTCTGTCTGTGTTCTTCTCTTTTATACTTTTAGGGTCAGTAACAACAATAATAAATGGAAAGGTCAGATCAAAGAAATACACCCCCCAAAAAATCTTTAATAGCTATCTATGACAAGTGAATTTAAGCTTCCATTAGAGGGCTGTCATGAAAACCTGTCAGCAAAACTTAAAGTAAAAACCCCTCAACTAAATGAAAGAGACTGTCATTCAGTTGAACCTTCTATTCAAAGATGAATGTTATTGCTTCTTAAGAAATATCTAGAGATTAAAAAGAAAAAAGATGTTAAGGATATTTTCAGATTAGTAAATAGTCACAGTCTAACCTGAAAGACAGAATTCTGAATGCCTCAATAATGTCAAGGTCTGTGTCCTTATGTCAAAACTAATTTCTGAGATTTCACAAACATTTTTTGTCCATATGTCTGTTTAATTTCAAGAATATACAGAGGCTGTAACTTTAATCAAGTGGATCAAATGATAATACATTTAATAAGAAAGAAAATTCATCTTTCACTCAGACTCCTCAGGCTGCAATTGGAAAAAAAAGAATTAGTTGTACTCAAAGTTTGCTGCTGGGATCAGAGTGGGAAGAGACATATAAGCAAATGCCAGTGAAGTATAATCAAAGAAATATTTCTAAAGTGCTATGGTAAGCACCACTGGATGGTCAGATTAGGAGAAGCATTCCCAAGAAGACATGTGAGCTAATTTGGAGGGATGAGGAAGGCTGCCAAGCAGAGAAGGGAGGAAGCAAAGTCAAGGAAGATGAAACGCCCCCTGAGGCAGAAGCAGGCTTAGAGAGCCATCAGTATTTGGGGAGCTGTCCATGTTGAAGTGTTATAGAAAATTATCCTGAAGAAGCAGGTTGAAATCTGATCTGCAGGCAATGTTGACCTTTGTTCTCTAAGGTGAAAAGGAGCCAATAAGGACTGGTAAAACAGGAAACAACATGATTAAATTTGATATATAAAAATTACCTCTGGCAGACACTGCTGAAGGCTAAGTTAGACAGTTGCAATAATCTGGACAAAAGATGAAAGAGTCTGAACTGAGGCAGCAGCACTGGGTTTAAGAGCCAAGAATGAATTTGTGAGCTTTTGAAGTAGTAATAGACCTCCCTTAATGGCAACAATTGCCATTCAAACTTGACATTGTTTTAGTATGGGTTACCATTTTCTACTATACTATTATATAAAATATTTCTTACAGCAAGCTTTGTTGTACAAATTAGAATTATCAGCAAACTTGACATTTAAACCTACTTTTGAAGACATATGAGACAGACTGTTACATTTATTTTTATTCAATATGTGGAAAATTTATTAGTCTTATTTAGCATATACTTATTGAGGTTACTTTTAAAACATGTAAAATATGCTGATGAATGATTCTTTAGTAATTTTGTTATGGTAACTCTAACTGGTATATTAAACATATTGTTTCAGACTATAGCTTGATACGTTTCTTAAATAGTAATAGAATTATTTAAATAAACTTTCTTCTTTGAATGTGAAGTCAGTATTGCTTCTGACAGCTATTATTGGCCTTTAATGCAACTCTTTAAAGATTTATGAAGATGCTTGTGAAAGATTTTCATGTGATATCACTAAGTAATGTATTAAACTTGGTCCTGAAAAGACTCAACAGACTGGTGACCAGAATCACAAGGCTATGACTAATAAGCAAATTTTAAGTCTAGTAAATAGGCCTCAGTTATACCTAATTCATTAATTCACTGATTAATTGAGTACTTGCACACTATCAATACAAAGATAGAGCAGTATATAAGTACTATAATATAGACTTAACTAATTAACTCAAAAAGAGAAAATTCCATGTCTCAGAGAATTCAGTAAAGAATGACCAGAGTCTTGACGATTATGACTTTGTGAGTCACATAAGAGAGGGCAATACATGCCATACATAGGAAGCAACATGCATAGAAGCCCTCTGGCAAAAACACTTGATCAAGTTTCCAATCGGGGAAACTCTGAGAACTAGAATGTAGGATAAATCAAGGTAGTAGCATGAAATGAAGCACTTTACGTCATGCTAAGAAGTCCTGACTTTATCCCATAAGAAATAATGAGACACTGACTAATTTTAAAGAGAAGGCAAATGTGGCAACATTTGAATTTTTAAAAGATCATGCAGGCTACAGAGAAATAACTAGAGAGGATAAAGAAAAGGAGCTAGCCCAGGGTGGGGGCAGTCAGCTAGAAGGCAGTTACAATAATCAAGAGAAGAAAAAATGCATACAGCTAGTGCTCAACTTACGACCACGATTGGTTCCAACAGACCAGTCATAACACGATTTGGTCGTAAGTTGAGTACGCTATATGTACAGTACTGTGAAATGATGTTATAAAAATCTTTAAGTCATATTTTATCATAATTTACTTTCATTATTGTTATATAACATAATTTTCTTTGTTCATTTTATGCCATTTGTATCATCTCTACACCATTTTGTTTCTTATTTTTACATTTGTCAGGTTTAAGTGAAACACTGCATTAGCAGACCAACTGGTTTAATATTTGCAAAGACAATTTCCTCTTGGTAGACATCTTGGGAGGGGTTTGATGAAAAATATCCAAGACACAAAACACAAATTGCTGTACCAAGTCTGGGATAACAGTTGAAATGGTGCATGCAGAGATGGTAGTGCTGCCGGAAGCTGGTCCGCACTGTCGTGCACCCAGCTGGGCAACGCTTGCCAGACGCGGAGCAGTCGTGGCTAGCGATTACAGTCCTAAAGTCGAATGGTCGTAAGTTGCATAGGTCGTAAGTGGATCAATATTTGTACTTGCATCAAGGCTGATGCTGCAAACAGGTGGTGGGGGTAAGAAAACATATTACGAGGCAAAACTCAGTAGGAATTAATGATGCAGGGTGTGAGGAAAAGGGAAAGACCAGGTTGATTCCAGGTATCTGCGTTGCCAGAGAAACAGTGTTGCCATAAATTGAGATAGAAAATAGAGGTGGAGAGGCAAATTAGCAAAGGAAAATTATTTTTTTAACACATATTTAGAAATATGTGGCATGAAGTACCAGTCACACAGGGGTGCCGCTCAGAGGAAGAGAGCCTGCTATGGGGAGCATGGCTGTCCAACAGTCCCAGCTGCTGGCCCTTCGGCTTCTCAGAGGCCAGGCTTCTCCCTAGGGCTGCCTATGAAAGCCATCCCATTCCTGTTCCATAAAGGACACTCCTCTAGGGAGCAACTTATGCTCAGGGACTCCCCGTTGGCCGACCAGAGACTCTCAGAACTGGCTACAGTCTGAGGCTCTTCCTACCCAGCCTCTCCTTCTCTCTTTCCTCTCACAGGTATCGAACCTGCGTCATGGTCTGAAGTCTCCCTGAGCACTTCTGTTCCTTCTTGATCCTCCACAAACATTTCCCCCAATAAATCTCTTGCACATTTAATCCCATTTTTACAACTGTTTTCTCGAAGGAGCCAAACTGACACAAGCAGTATGTCGGACGTCAAGTAAGCATCGGAGCGGTACAAATGCAGGAGTTATTGTGCACAAGAATCACTAAGCATCGGGTCAGTGTGGACCTGCTCCCAGGGTGCAGATTCTAAGGAGCACACCATGAGTTTATAACACGGTGCTACAAGTGCTAGCAGCCGGAGAACGCTTTTGGCAAAAGGTAGACACGTAAGATATTTGGAATAGTTAACTTGGATTAGTTTTTAAACAGTTTAGATTATAATCTAGCATTAGAACCATAGAGGAATTTTTAGCATAACCATAGTCCTAACTTTAATCTGTGTATAAATAAGTGACATTCTGTAATTCTAGGGTCGTTAGGCCAGTGCTGTGATAGAAGAACTGGGCTGTGGGTTTGCTTCATGCCTTCCAAGCACAAGCTATTAAGAGAGTTAGAACAGGACAAGTCAACATCCTTTAGCACTTGAGAACTGAGTGTTCCTCTGGTTAGCGAAAGTCATTCCAACAAAATGCCATCTGACTCTACCCCAATAATACACACTTAATCCCTGCAGCCCTGTGCTGTGAACATGTTTTTAAAGCTTTAATTGGCTATATAGATGATTATGGGGTGTGATTATTCATGTTGTAAAATACTTTAAAGCTAATTCTGTCTCAACCTTACCTTGAACTTTTTTCATTTCCTTTGTAATTTGCCAAATTATTGTACATACAGTTGATACCAAGCATTGTTGATAATGATGTAACTGTATTCATAAACCACACAGAAATTGCTCCTTCATTCAAATCATCTAAATGGCTGGATTCTCTCAGTGATTACAACTTTAAATGTTTAGGTTTGAAAAAATTGCTACAGTAAAACCATTAGTGTTTAAGCCACATAAGCTGCCAACTCTGGGCATACACCCAGCTCTTCTGGCCTAGAAATATGCTCACCTAAGTAGAGGCCACCTGGAATGCCTAGAAAAGGAAAAAGGTAGGACTATAGTTCTTAGAAAACATCCACAGTGTGTAGATAAAGAAGAGAGAGGAAGGAGCCAAAATAATTACATTTATAGTACAAAAACACGGCAATAATTCTTCTAGTCTATGTCAAGAGTGTATGCCTGCACTTCTTATCTCAAAATAATGAGGATAATTACATTATGTAATCCAGGCAAAGTCACGTGTTTCAGATGATGTAAAATGTGGGTCCATTTCAAATAACTACACCAGTAGTAGAATTTGAACTTAAATTCTTTCACCAAGAGGTCAAATTACATTCCCTATTTGCCTCTAACTAATACATCAAAGGGACCATAAACAAAGACTAGAAATGTTTTGATAATCTAAAATCATCTTTCATCTAAGCATTAGTAAAAACATGTAGTTTTACATAAGACTTTTTATCTCTCTTACAATCTTCTTACCTGAAATGAAATAACTCAGTGATCACAATCATGTGCACAGCCCTGGGGAAAAAATTATTCTACTTTCACAGATTAAAAAAATAAATATTTAGCAAATCAGTAAGTTTAATGTACTGTCTTCAAAATTAATTCTGCCTGACTGGTGGTGGTGCAGCAGACAGAGTGTCAACCTGAGATGCTGAAGTCCCAGGTTCAAAACCCCAAGGTCACCAGCCTGAGCACAGGCTCATCTGGCTAGAGCATGGGGTTGCCGGCTTGAGCATGGGATCATAGACATGATCCCATGGTCACTGGCTTGAGCCAAAAGGTCGCTGGTTTGAGCAAGGGGTCACTGGCTTCACTGGACACCCCCCCTCTGTCAAAGCACATATGAGAAGCAATCAATGAACAACTAAAGGACCACAACTACAAGTTGATGTTTCTCATCTCTCTCCCTTCCTATCTCTCTCTCTCTCTTTTTCCCTAAAAAAAAAAAAAAAAAAAAAAAAAAAAATTCTCTAATGTATTATCAGGACCATAAGTATCAGTAAACATTAGACATAATTAGAGATATTTATAGGTCAACAAACACAAGCCAAGATATAGCCTGCAATTGATAAAAGTCCTAGTTCCATTTAAGACATTAATGAACACTTTAATTACTAAAGGTAAGCTTTTATATTCTGTTGTTTGTCATCCTACAATTGTTCAATTTACATAAAGAAACAAAAAGTGATTTACCTTTTTGAGCTTCTGTATCCATTAAGCAATGAACTAATGAATGATTATATATTGATGTTTTCTTGATCATTTCTTGAAAACTAAGAATATAATACATTAAAATATCAAACAGTAGCAATTAATTCAAAATGTATCAAGTACTTTTATACTTAGCTAATATAAAAGTTTAACTTCAAATATAACAGAAAAATTATATTAAAATCATATATCGATATATCATGCTTTAAGGAATGCCATGCAAATACTATCTAGCACAAATCAAAATTTGAACAAAAGCTTCAGAATCAGAAATTTTAGAAGCTACAGGAGAAAGAAAACACATTCTTCACCAGAGACTATCTCAGCTATCACAAAGAAAGATATCAGCTTTATAGTGACTAGTTATATAGCAATCCTAAAACAAGTAATTAAAACATTGGGATAAAATGGGTTCCATTCCATGTAGTAAAACAAAAAACATAGTGTTAATCTAAAATAAAGCTTCCTACATAGCGATAAATTCAAAGTTGACACTGTTCCCAACAATGTGTCATTAGCACATGCCCAATGTCAAACAGCCAATTGCCAAATGGGCTTTTGAGTAGCTTCTACTTTAAAGAATTCATATCACCTCAGCAAACATACTTAAATCTGTAAAAATTAATGTTATGCCTCCCAAATAGAGCATACCATGCAAATAAGCTTAAACAAGCTGTTATTCCAATTTTGGAAAGCAATAACTTGATGTCCTACAGCTTGATTTTGAATCATATAATAATCTTTGCACTACCATGAGTTTATTTAGCATTTCTTCCTTCCAAGGATCCCCAAACAGTTTTCACAGCCACCACATTTTTCTTTATGTTAAATTAGAAAACAAATTATTCCCCTTACAGTTTACAAACAAGGAAAACCGGAGGTTAAACTGCATCCCTGAGGTCACATGGCTAAACAATAGAAAAAGTGGTCACAAATTTTGTTCCCAGTTTAGTTTCTCTTCTATTAAAGAGAGCGGTCTGTATTATACGTGTCTCCCTGAAAGTCAAACATTTATTAAATGTTAAGACTAGACATACCTAAATGAGTTAGCTGAATTTCTGGAAGGTTAAAAAGTATCATCCACAACTTTTGTTTGGCTGATGAGACCTCTGAGGGTGCCTGAAGGCTAGCACCAAAGCAGGCAGTTTGCTACTGTACACGCTGGCAAGGAGTCCTCACAGAAGGGATTAGGATCCTGACAGCTGCAGCTCAGAGCCTCCTGTTATACAACAATGAGTCTGTAACGCCCATGAATAAGGAGACCGAAGGACAGTAGGAATATTCCATGTGAGCGCCTCATAAAACACTCTTGCAAGTGACACCATTATTTGGGCAAAGTGATCTGTTTTTTAAATTCGGATGCCAAGAGTTATTTAATTCTCTTTAGTTATGACATTCTGAGACAGAGGTCACATACTTTTCATGTCACCTGTCTGGGTGCAAGTATCGTTTTTAGAATCAGACAACCACACCAGAATGTTTTGGAATGTGTACATCTGTGAATGCAGGAATCAAATTACCTGGATTCCTTCCTACTCAGAACAAGAAGGCTAAGGGTTATGTCCACCTGTTCACCTACACATGTGCATACATAGTAGCACCTGGGAGTACAAATAAATGTCCCGGTTCTCTGAAAATATCTTTTGAAAATTAAATTTATTGGAGTAACATTGGTTAATAATAGTTTTCAGGTGTACATTATAAATGCAACATCTGTGTGTACTCTATTGCATGCTCACCATCTGAAGTCGTTTCCTTCTGTTACCATATATTTGACCCCTTTTACTCATTAGCCCTCTCCCCACCCCCTTTCTTCTCTGGTAACCACTGTTCTGTTCTCTATGAGTGTTTTTATTTTGTTAGTTCATTTGTTACTTTTTGTTTTATGTTCCACAAGTAAAATCATACATTTTTGTCCTCTTCCATCTGATTTCATCATATGGTAGTTCTATTCTAAATTAAAATATCTTCAATGGCAAGTTATTATAAACAAATCAAGCAATGTTGTAAAGTTAAAAAACAGGAGTGTGAATACAGCTCCTAAGAAATACTTTATATACCATAATGTATACAAAGTTGGATTTAGATCATGCTAATATATTGAACAGGACTAGTGGTCTGAGAGCCCAATTTTAGTTATTCCTGGTCAAAAATCAGCTTGTAATTTTAGGCATGTAATGTTTCTTAGCTTCCTCATCTATAAAACAGGGCTATAAAAGGCACACAGTATATATTTGTGGGATGAATATGGTAGGTAAAAAGCATTCTGGCAATTGTGAATTCCAAAACAATGAAAACTTATTCATAAAGTTAATTATGGGCAGAAGACAAACTTTCTGGCTTTTTAAAACAAGAATAAAGTTTCATTTGGTGAGTAAAAATCACCTTTTTCATGGAGATATTTAAAAGATCATAAAATCTCATTGCTAGGTTTCTTGAGAGACAGAATACCTAAGTCAATAATCTAAACCAGCAATTTTTCAACCTTTTTCATCTCATGGCACAGATAAACTAATTACCAAAACCCTGTGAAACACTTAAATATATATATATTTTTGCACAAAAAAAAATATAGGTATAATTCACACCAAATGGCTGTTCTTGTATTGGCAGTAATCATTTTTCAATTTGTGCATCTAAGGGAAGAGGTCAGTGCCCCTGACTAAATAGTCAGGTATTGCATGTTTTAAAAATTCTTGCAGCAGCTCTGGCCAGCTGGTTCAGTGAATAGAGCATCGGCCCAGCATATGGATGTCCCAGGTTTGATACCCAGTCAGGCCACATAAGAGAAGTGACCATCTGCTTCTTTCCCCCTCCCTCTCCTGCTTCTCTCCCGCTTCCCCTCCCCAGCCCATGGCTCAGTTGGTTCCAGCATCAGCCCAGGCACTGAGGATGGTTCATTGGTTCAAGTGCATCAGCCTCAGGCACTAAAAATAGCTCATTGATTAGAGCATTGGCCTTAGACAAGGTTGCCAGGTGGATCCCAATCTGGGCACATACAGGAGTCTATCTCCCCTCTTCTCACTTAAAAAAATCTTGCAACACACAGGTTGAAAATTGATATTCTAAACTGATATGACAATGGTTATTTCAATTATACTGCACTGTTTAAAAAGTGCACAGAGACTTCTGCCTCCAGCTTTACATAGCTTATAGCTATGTTTATATTGACAGTTCGAAAAGCTTATTTTAAACACACATACACACACAAGAAGGCATCAGAGTTTCTCAGATAAGAATTCCATACTTTTGATGACTTATTGGTGTAAACACGCTGAAAAGCCAGAGAAGACAACATAGAAGGATGCTAGCAGTTTTGGGCAATTATACAGAACTAGGGAGACAAAAGAATAGTGTTTGGAGCCGGCAATGGAGCCGGGAATTGGGGTTTCAACATCCCAGAAAGGGACAGAAAAGTAAGCCTGACATGTCACTCAAGATATTTGCTCAGTAAGATGTTTAGGGCAAGAGACTTAATTTTGCAAGCATAAAGTGGGTAAAGCAAAGCAAAGCTCAAAGAAGGGGACACCTGGCTGTCAGCTGGTACCCCTCTAAAACTTTTTAGAAAATGAGGAGGGCATACTGAAAATGGAGTTCTACAAAGACCACGAACCAGCCTTGAATTCACTCACTTCTGATCAGTGAAGAGATCCCCCTCTCTACTGCCTGCCAGAGTATCTTCCTGAACATCTAGAGGAAGATCCAGAACATCTACAAATTTTAATATACAATGTCCAGCATTCAGTCAAAATTTACTAGCCATACCAAGAAAGAGACAAGAGAAACCCAAAGATAATCCAGATATTGGAGTTCTTTGGCACAGACTTCAAAGAAATGGTGATTATAATGTTGAAATATTGATTACCATTTCACTAGAGAACTGGAATCTATAAAAATGAGTCAAATAGAACTGAAAATACAATAAATGAAGTCAAGTGCTCAACAAATGAGCTCCTTTAACAGCAAATGTAGAGCTAACTAGTCAAAATATTCATGAGCTGATAGTTTTGTAATAACTTTATCCAATGGCCATCATCCCAACTAAGTTATAGGTATACCAACTTACCTTCAATAATGACAAATTTGCTTTGCTGCTGTTTGTTTTAAAACAGGCAATTTATTTTATGTTAAAACAGCACCTTGAATTTCAAGTTAGATTTGGGTTCAGGCTAGTGTTTTCTATTAGATAGGTGAATTTAGTAAAGCTGGTTAACATCTCTAAACTAGTTTCTTCCCTTGAAAAAGGATATTTCATGGTCACAGGGTTTAGAGGAAAAAAGGATATATCAAACTGTTTTATAAATACTGTAGATATGGCATAAGCTACTAATAGTCTTGCATATCACTTCTTCCCTTCTTCCTGCGTACATAGCCCAGGTAGAAACAACATTTTTCAATATTTCCAGTATATTCCAAAGAATATGCTCAGTTCAATGAAATGGGAGCAAAAGTGATTTTTCTAGTCACCATTAAGATAAGACATTCTGCTTGCCCTGGACTTTGGGTCTTTCCTCTTCCAGCAGGTAGAAATGCAGATGTAACAGTGATCGCTCAAGCAAGACAAGTTAATGGCTGAGCCTGACATGAATGACTCATGGTATGCAACTGCATTACCAGCTCAGATGGGCCAGACTGTTGAGTAGAAGATAAATAATGTTCCAGCTTATTCAGGCCATTCTATATGAACATTTCTGTCACAGCAGCTAAGCCTTCAAGTCAGCTATTACAGTGCAAAACAAATATAAATTACTGATCAAATGAAACAAAATTTCTTTAGCAAAACTACTATTTTTCTACCTACACATGCAGAAAACTCCCAAGAAAAATAGCTTTGAGGAATAACACAAAAAGTTAATTTTGCCCTCGTCCTCCAAGAGTATTTTGCTTCGAATACCTCGAGAAAAGCAGCATTAAAGGAGATTTGTGTTTATTTATGTGGAAGTTACTGTTGACTTTAGAAGGCTGCTAGAGAAGAGACTGACAGAAGCAGAACACATTTCAAATTAGAAAGGAATAAATAATGAGCAAAGAAAAACAGCAGCTGTATTCCAAATATTTGGGGAGTTGGGCTAAAAAGTAAATATAAATGAAAGTCTAGAGAAAACATCAAGGAGTCACTCAAAGATTGTTGAAAGATATTTACTTGTGTTTGGTTTTCATCGGTGAAGATTTTCAACTATTTGAAGACTGAAGGAAGGAAATCAGGAAAGATGGAAATACCAAAAGGCCAGAAGAGAAACAGACTTGGGAAGAGAGAATCCAAAAGCCAAAGAACTCCAGCTCAAAGTAATTGGTAATACTATCTCCAGCTCGTTCTTAGCTAAGCATCCAGAACTTTGGGAGTTGTGACTGAGAGGTCTCAGCAGGAGGAATCAAACTAACCTTGGCTGCACCACTCTGTTAACAATAACTAACCTCTGGAAGCCACTCCTTAAGTTAATGCACCTACACCTGTCAGTTACAGCCCTACCCCCACACACATTTACACAGAAGTCAGCTGGGGCGACCAGAGTAGTTTGAAGGCAAAACGTCACGGTGCGAGGTTCCCATACAGTGCCTGTTCACAGAGAAATCATGCGCCCCATTTACACCTCCTAGTCACAGCAGGCAGACTCCCGTCCGCTGCAGCAGAGAGGTTCCTCCCCTCCTGCTATCCTAAGTGAACCCTGAGGGAAAATGGGAAGCAACAGAGGACGAGACTGTATGTAGCTGGGTATAACTGCTCACTGTAATAAGAAATCAGGATACTTTTCTCCTCATCTAGGTTGGAAAGTCAGAGGGATGTGTACTGAGAGTGAGTACTGATCAATATATTATAAATCCTTTTTCCTTTTTTTTAAAATGTCACCAGAAAGCATCAAACATTGTACGATAACAGAAACATGAACAAAGCCCGTGAATACAAGGAAATATTCAATGAGGTAGAAAATAGAAGAAAAATGAAACATTGAAAAATAAATACATGTCAAGTTAAGAATCCATATTTAAAAACCACCCACTAAGTACAAAGACTGTGCGATATACTTATTTTATTATTTTATTTTACTATTTCCTCCCAACAAATTTATTACTATATATAAGTTGTACCAAATTATAGAGAATATAGGTTTAAACTAGGTTTTTCTCTTTCTTCTTGTGCTTCCCAGTTTCCGCCTTTTCTTCCCAAACACAGATCTGGCTGTCACCAGGACTGGTTTTGTTTTCTCTGTGTCATCGTCACTAGAGTTGCTTGTAGTGGTACCTTCGTCCCTTAGAGGATCATCAGGTTTCACTGTGTTCTGCAAATCTGAAGAGCCGACTTTTGCCTCTGCAGATGCTTTTTGCTGCTGCACCCTCTTTAGAGATAAACACTCAGCATCCTCACTTGAGGACGCATCAGATGACTGCGAGAGGTAGGCTTCCCCAAAAAACCCACCACCTTCGCGTTCTCCTTTAGAATCTGAAATCCTCATCCTCTTCTGGCTTGATGACTCTTTCCATTCATTTACTGTGCTTCTCTTCTGGGTCGTACCTTTTGCCTTATCAGAGAACTCAAATTCTTTCTCCATGGCAACAGAAACTGCTTCTATTTCACTGGCCTCTCTCTCTTTTCTCAGCATACATGTCACAGCTCTGTTAAGTCTCTGGCTCTTAATACCCTTAGCATCTTGTTTCTCCTGTTGAGCTAATCTAAAGAAACAATCAATTCGGAGCTGGGTCTAAAAAATAAAATAAAATAATAACAAATCAGACAAGTTTCTAAAGCAAATCTGAGAGTTCTACCTTGATCACTAGCACTAAAGGGCCCTTTCAGAGAATACTAATTCATTATCTCAAATGCCATCCTCTCTAATTGAATCACTGACAGAAAACTTGACTTTTTATACTTAATTAAGCATTTGTACCACCTTTTGCAACTAACTCCTCTGTCCACATCTCAAATAAGAAATCCCTTCCTAGGCCTTCAAAAAAACATCAACAATTTATAATAGCCAAATATGTCATTTTCTTTTGGAGGAACAAATTTCACGAGGTTTATTCCTAAATTCTACTATCTCCTTCTTCTGAAAATATTACCATGACAAAACCTTTTAGAGGCAAATTCACAGTCACAAAAATATTCATGCCTTTTGATCAGTAAGTTGATCTTAAAAATTCACATTTGGGAAAGTTATATGCCTAATGAGCATCACAACATTACTGATGAAAAACTAAATGAACTGAACATATTAAGTTAAATCTCTTTGATAAAATGTAATCTGGTCATTTGCTATGATGAAAATTAGGCAATACACAGAAAAAAAATACATTAATAGGTGGGGTTTAGATATACTAAATTGCATTTATGATAAATATATGTAGAAAAGAAAGGGAATTATAAAAAACTAAATGTTAACATCTATATTAGAAGTAGATAATAAGTAATTTTAGTTCATTTATTAACTTCTAATTTTAAAGATATGAACTTATATTAACTTCCACATGAAAAGAGGAAAATGTATTACAACAGAATTTATCTTAAATTAGGTAAGAATCAGTCACTAAGCCAACAGCCTCTTTGTCTGCTGGTGTACAATGTTTACAGCACAGAAAGTCATCCAATAAGCCATGGGAAACACTTTCTAGAAATGCTGTCTCAGTTTTAGGTATTTTCAAACTTTATTGAACGTAAGGGAAAAGGATTTAACTTAAATATATATCTTACAGAATATGGCCTCATTTCTACATGTACGGTTTACCTGTATGTATGTTTTGTGCATTGTCTCTGGGGTGGGAGAATGTTTCTGTATGGGTAAGAACATACTCATGTATAAAAAGGTCCTCATATATAGGGGAACTGAGGACCACACAAAGGCCTTTTTTCTCCTCAAAAATCTTTCCTGGCCCTGGCCGGTTGGCTCAGTGGTAGAGCGTCGGCCTGGCATGCGGGAGTCCCGGGATCAATTCCTGGTCAGGGCACACAGGAGAAGCGCCCATCTGCTTCTCCACCCCTCCCCCTCTCCTTATTCTCTGTGTCTCTCTTCCCTTCCCGCAGCCAAGGTTCCATTGGAGCAAAGTTTGCCCAGGCGCTGAGGATGGCTCTGTGGCCTTTGCCTCAGGCACTAGAATGGCTCTGATTAGGGCAGAGCATCGCCCCCTGGTGGGCAAGCCGGGTGGATCCCGGTCGGGCACATGCGGGTGTCTGTCTGACTGCCTCCCCGTTTCCAACTTTGGTAAAAAAAAAAAAAAAAAATCTTTCCTGTCAATATATTATAGTGACCAAACTTCTACCTTTGGTGATTCCTCCATAGAATTAAAGAACATTAAGACATTAATGATCAGAATTGCTTTGGACTGTTAAAAATAAAAATAGTGCTAAAGAATAAAATACTTAATTATAAACACCTCAGTGTGCAATTCATTATTAGACTGTTTTTCAAAGTCAGAAAGAATCAAAGGGACACCAAAGTCCAGTCCTATGGGTGACCTTAGAAATGAAAACAATGTCCAATTTCTCTTTTTGTGTTTTCTTCTGTTCTCATTTAATCATTTAAAAACATGTTACCTGCCCTAAACAAAAAACAGTAACTCTTCATCCTGAACTTAGGAAAAGAGCTACCATGATTACCTGCTGGGTGTTCAGTTGCTTCAACACCGGAAACAGAGACTCGTCTGTCTTTGTTCTGTTCCAGCCAAAATACCGTTGACAAAACATGCAGGCAGTTAAGACTTTTACACATTTCTAAAGATATTAAAACAAGTGATATATACAAAGGCCCAAAATACCCATCCTTGATTCAATTCCCATAGCTCCAAAGATTTTCATATTTATAAAATTAAAAGTGGTAAAAGTAACAAATTACTCCAACATAATCATCTAGCATTATTTTCTTTTCAATATCCTTTAAGATAAAACATATCCAACTCTTATTTTAGGACATCAAACACTCGTAACTATGAAAAAAATGTTAACCTAGAATAAAAACAAGTTGCAGATGATATCCATACTTCTTTGAAATAAAAAAATTGCAATTAGGTTAATTCTATTGTAAACTTTAAAATATCTAATCAAATGATTATTTAAACATGCAGAAATGCCCTGGCCAGATAGCTTAGTTGACTAGAGCATCAGCCATATACATAAAGGTTGTGGGTTCTATCCCCGTTCAGGGCACATATGGGAACAAATGTTTCCCTCTCTCTTTATCTCTCTCTCACTTTTCCTTCCTCTCTCTCTAAAAATCAATAAAATACATTTTAAAATAAATATGCAAAAAGAACATCAGTAATAAAAAAACTCTTTTCATTCTTTCAGAATACTTAAGTATGTGATTATATCTATGAGCACTATTACTAGTTATTTCAAATAAAGATACTCTTTAAAACTAAGGATATTATTTATAATAGTTAAAATGTGAAAGCTACCCAAGTGTCCAAATGTGATATATATATATATACACACACACAGGAGAATATTTTTCGGCCTTAAATAAAAAAATTCTGGCCTGACCAGGTGGTGGCGCAGTGGATAGAGCATCAGACTGGGATGCAGAGGACCCAGATTCGAAAGTCTGAGGTCACCAGCTTGAGCCCGGGCTCACCAGCTTGAGCTCAGGATTGCTGACTTGAGCATGGGATCAGACATGACCCCACAGTCTCTGGCTTGAGCCCAAGGTCACTGGTTTGAGCAAAGGGTTACTCGGTCTGCTGTAGTCCCCTGGTCAAGGCACATTGAGAAAGCAGTCAATGAACAACTAAGGAGCTGCTATGAAGAACTGATGCTTCTCATCTCTCTCCCTTCTGTCTCTCTGTCCCTATCTGTCTATGTTTGTCACACATACAAAAAAATTCTGATACATGCTACAACAGGGATGATCCTTGAGGACACTGTGCTCAGTGAAATAAGCCCGACACAAAAAAACCAAAGCTGTATGATTCCACTTATATGAGGTACTTAAAATGGTCAAAATCAAAGAGACAATGGAGAATGGCAATGGCCAGGGACTGAGGCCAAGGGGACTGGGGAGTTATTGTTTAATGGGTCTAGAGTTTCAGTTCTACAAAATGAAAAAAGTAATGGAGATGGATGGTGCTGATAGTTGCACAACAATCTGAATGCTTTAATACCACTGAACTGTACATTTAAAATGGTTAAGAATGTTAATTTTATGTGCATTTTAACACACACACACACACACACACACACACACAAACTTGGAAAAAGAATCTAAAAGAAATGTCTCACACAAATAGAATATTAAGAAAATCCAAATTCATGATCCATAAATTTTAAATCAAAACACTATTTGGCTTAACATTCCTTTACGTTTTAAGTTAAAGGATATTCTCTGATTCTGTCGAGATCAGGTCTCCCCCACAGAAACGAGCCCTTGGAGTCGTCCACCACAGGCCTGAGGTAAGCCTCTGCAACAGCAGGGTTAGGAAAGCCGGCTACCAGCTGCAACTTTCGTAACTTTTTTTTCACTTTGGTGTCATAAGGATTAGGTCTTATCTTCTTATCCTTTTGAGCTTCATGCCACCACTCTCTATAAGGCAAAGGAAACGAGTCTTTATAAATAAGCAATAAGACATTGTAGTAGATGCACTATAGATAAAGAGCTAAACTTAAAGTCAGGAGACAAAACTCAATTTCTAATTTCAAAACAAATCCTACAACCTACAGAATTCAAATGTTATTATCTCTAGTGCTATTAACCACAATATATAATGAATGTAAACAATAATTAAGATTACTCTGTAATTGGCACTGTGTTAAATGTTCATGTCCAATCACCATATGAGCACGAGCCTATCACTGTCCTCACCTCACAAATGAGGAAACTGAACTCAAACAGAAGTCACTTACTCCAGATTTCCCAGCTGGGGTGGGTACAATCAGACCCTGGCAATCTCCTTCAAGAGCCCATACTCATAAAAGTCTCAATTTCTTTGGGTCTCTTTTTCATACATAAAATGGAAATAATACCTGTGTTATTTAGCTACAATAATGGACTCAAGAACATTTAATAAAATATAAAAATGCCAAGAACATTTTAAATTTTAAAAATGCAGAATGTAATTCTACAAAGAATATGATGTCAATTTTGTTGGGAAGAAAAAGTAAATCGAGATATTTAACCAACATTATTTCACTGTGTGCTAGATGTTCTAAAGCAAGAATACAGCTGTCATTTTCTTCTTTATATATTTTTTTTCATTTTTCCATTATGAACATCAATTATTATGGCAAGTTAAAGCTAACCACACATTCATTCTCTTCTCCCTTCAAGAAGCAGAGTCCGGCCCTGGCCAGTGACTCAGTGGATAGAGCACTGGCCCGGCGTATGGACGTTCTGTGTTCAATTCCCGGTCAGGGCACACAGGAGAAATGACCATCTGCTTCTCCTCCTCCCTCTCCCACTTCTCTGCCTCCTCCCCTCCCACAGCCAGTGGCTCATGTGGTTTGAGTGTGGCGCCGGAAGCTGAGGACAGCTCTGCCGGAGTGCTTCAGCTTCAGGCACAAATATAACTCAGTACTCGAGTACTGGCCCCAGAAGGGGTTGCGGGCTGGATCCGGTTGGGGTGCATGTGGGAGTCTACCTCACTATCTCCCATCTTCACAGCTAATAAATAAATAAGTAATTTAAAAAAAGAAAGAAGCGGAGCCCACATCCCCTACCCTGGATCCAGGCAGGCTCTGTGACTGCAGAAGTCATACTATGCCCACCCTCAGGGACTACAATTTCCACATCCTGTCTCTTGGGTAATCTGCCCAGGAAGCAGCCAACATGCTCTAAGGAAGACCCAGCTTGTAAAGAGGTCCAGATAGAGAGGGTTCAAGTCAACAGCCCAGCCATGCCTGAGCTGCTGGGTGAGATAACCACTTGCCAGCCATGTGTGTGTCACCTCAAGTGAATCCTCTAGTCCAGGTGAGCTGTCCCCTAACGTACACAAAACAAAGATGACACATCCAGACACAGCCTAACCAGACTGCAGATTCATGAGCAAAACCAATGACAGCTGCTATTTAAAGGTGGTTTATACTGAGGCAACAGGTGTTCAGAAGACTTTATACAAGTTTAGTCTTATCAGTGGTGGCACAATGGATAAAGCGTTGACCTGGGACGCTGAAGTCCCAGGTTCAAAACCCCGAGATCACCAGCTTGAGCGAGGACTCATCTGACTTGAGCACAGGCTCACCAGCTTAAGCATGGGTTTGCTGGCTTGAGCATGGGATCATAGATATGACCCCATGCTCATTGGTTTGAGCCCAATGGTCACTGGCCTGAAACCCATGGTTGCTGGCTTGAAACCCAAGGTCATTGGCTTCAGCAAGGGGTGACTGGCTCAGCTGGAGCCCCCTGGTCAAGGTACATATGAGAAGTAATCAGTGAACAACTAAGGTGCCACAACTACAAGTTGATGCTTCTCATCTCTCTCCTTTCCCGTTGGCCTGCCTGTCTGCCTCTCTCTCTAGCAAAAAAATAAAAAGAATTTACACAATTTTCTAAAATGAATTGTATAAAAAGTTAAAACATAAATATAGTCCTCACCAATCTATGCATTCAAAAGAACCTAAAAAAGCTCTAAATCTCATGTTCTGATGCTTCACATACTTATCAATGTTAGCAAGTCAGATTTGTTGGCTCAGCCACTGGTTCACATCTCTGATGCAGGAGGGCCATCTAGCGCTAAAAAAGGCTAACTACAGGCTTCACTGTCAGATCAAAAGGAAAAAAAGACCTTTCTTCATCAGTTTTACAATACTGTTTCCAAAGAGTGCACTAAAAAGATACCTATATTTCTCCCCTACTCTGTTGGAATTTCATCTCAAACAGTCATCATAATTGTCAGCTAGGAGGATCATCACTACATGCTGTGAGCTCTTCGAACCAAAAGAATCACACCTCCTTAAAGCAAGAGGGCCAGACACAACATAAATCAAAGACGAAAGATGGCACCTGCCAATCAGCTGAGGTGTGGGGAGCACAAAAGGGATGGGGAGCACTGGTGATAAAATGGAGAGATTTGTACCCTGTCCAAGTCAGGGTGGAATCACTATTCTCTACCCCAGCTGTTTGGGGGCTTATTTGGAATGTGGAGCCAGTGTTTTCATATTTCATTTTCCTTCAAGAGAATCTAAAATTTTCTGTGAAATCTCCCCAAACTTAAATGTTGGTAGCCAATTCAAAATTACAGAAGAGCACACTGTGTGCCATGCCGAGCACATCTGGGTGAGTTCGGCTGGCATGGCAGAGGCACTCTGCTTTCCAGGGGGAGAATGCTCGCCAGCGCCGGTGGGAAGGTGAAGGGGGCTCAATGCCACTCTCCCACTGCTTCTCTGGCTCTCTGCGGCTGCGGCTGTCGGGCCCCCGGACCCACGCCCTGCACAGGCTGCCCCGTCTGCACTGAGGAGCTGGAAGACCAAAGGCAGAAATTGCTAAAGCCGACTCTAAAATATGGACCATTTCACTGGCAATGAACAAGCAAAAACTGTTGAAAGAAAAAAAAATGGCATAAACAGGCTAGGCACTGAATCAGAAATGCAAATTGTCAATAAACATGAAAAAACTTCACTCTCACTAATAAGTAGGACACCAAAATGGTAAGTTATGTATCATTTTCAATTGTTCTAAAATAATAATCAGATAAGAACCGAAAGATAAGAACACTCAAACAATTTTTGCTTATACTTTAAAAAAAAAAGGCATTTGATTAATTATTATACCTCACAAGACTAGTATGGAGTCATTAAAAACAGTATGACAGAAATCTATTCATTAATGATATGCCTTGTTCTATCACCAAAAGAGGTACAGATAACATAAAAAGTATGTAACATTATCCCATTCTTGTGAAAAACCTAAATACACACTTACACGAATGTGTATGTGTGTTTTATGTACGTGAGCATACAGCTGACCTTTGAACCATGCGGAGGTTAGTGGCACTAATCCCAACACATCAAAAATCCACATATAAATTTTGACTCCTCGAAAACTTAAATACATTTGTTCCTCTGGATATAAGGGGAACTAGTTCCAAGGTCTTCCGTGGATACCAAAGTCCGTGGATGCATAAGTCCTTTATATAAAACGGCATCTACAAGTTCCCAAATAAACAGATAAAAAATAGTTTTCAATCTATGGTTCGTTGAATCCACAGATAGTAGACCTAGAATATAGATCAACTGTATAGTTATTGAAAATGACCTACATATAAGTTGATCAATGCATTTCAAACCTGTGTTGTTCAAATCAAATGTGTATGTGTGTATAAAATGTATAATTTAACTGTACAAAGTTAAAATTACATAAACTAAAATGTTAGCTGTAGTCTTTTTAATCCACATTTTATTATTTTTCTATTATGTATTAATTATCTATACAAAAAAGTTATTTGTAGTTTTCCAAGTTATTTAAACACCACGACCTACAAGCTACCTAATAACTTATGTCCAGCACATACATTTCCTCAACAATAAAATTATGGAAAGAGATATGAAGAAAGCATAAAGTAAAATACAGCAATATGTGTGCTAAGGCTGGAGGACAGAAATCATTAAAACAATTTTGTATTTAAGTTTTCATTCTAATCACTGATTCTTCAGACCAGAACAATTCAGAATTTTTCAAACAGGATATACAACTGGAGAGAACACTAAAAAAGAATCATTAAATCATCTGCTGCCAAATAGTATTTGATAGGTTAGAAGATGCTGTCACAATCTCATGAACAGACTGAAAGTCACTGAACTGTGCACTTTAAATAAGTGAAATATATGGTATGTGAATTATACTTCAATTTTTATAAAAGATGCCATCAAGGGACAACCTTAAGAAGGCGCTACTTTCACAGACATACTCATAACTACCACCATCTCAGAACCTCCAAAATTGAAGTGTACCCCAAATGTGGGACAACTCTAGATTCTGCGCAGACTGCATCCCACCACTGAATGCATCTCTGTTCTCATGCAGTGAGAAGAAGGAGCAGTGCCTAATGGAAATTTCCTGGCACTGTATTTCCATGTCCCTGTCTGACCAACCTCTTTCAGAACAATCAACAAACAGAATACAAGTATGTGTTTCTTTCTGTCACCCCCAAGAGCATGGGAGCTGCTTGATGGTATGGCCTATAATTTAGTCATCTTTCCTAGCCCAGCCTAGCACCGTGTCTGGCACAAAGCAGCTACTCAATTAATAATTGAGTAAATGAAGCAGCAACTTCTACACACTTAGTAAATCCCACAGGACTGGGTTTGTACCCTTGTATTAGGATAAACCTGGCAACATACACAAAAAAAATGGTCTCTAATTTCATCAGAATTCTAGAGAAAGGGAAATACACTTTAGCAACCCCAACAACACCTCCTCCAGTTTTTCTAATGAACAACGACTTGTAATAATTCATGGTGTAATAATAGTTTTGTTTGTTAATTGGGGTTTTATATGAACCCAAGAAATTAAGAAATTAAGAAAGAATTTATGGCCCTGGCTGGTTGGTTCAGTGGTAGAGCATTGGCTGGTGGATGTGTGAATGTCCCGAATTCTGTTACCAGTCAGGACACACAGAAGAGGCAACCATCTGCTTCTCCACCCTTACCCCCTTACTCTTTCTCTCTCTCTCTTTCTCTCCTCCCCTCCCACATCCATGGCTTGATTGTTTCCAGTGAGTTGGCCCCCAGTGGCTCTGTGGGGCCTCTGCCTCAGCTACTAAAAATAGCTTGGTTGTGAGCACTGGTCCCAGAGAGGCAGAGCAACAGCCCCAGACAGAGGTTGCTGAGTGGATCCCCACCTGTCCCTTGGAAAAAGAAGGAAAAGAGAAAGGGAGGGAAGAAGAGAAGGAGGGAAAGAGGGAGGGAAGAAGGGAGTGAGGGAGGGAGGAAGGAAGAGAAGAAGGGAGGGAGGGAAGAAGGAAGGGAGGGAGAAAGGAAGAAAGAGGGAGAGAAAAAACTTATGAGGCCTGAACAGTGGTGGTTCAGTGGATAGAGCATTGACCTGGGATGCTGAGGTCCCAGGTTCAAAACCCAAGGTCACCAGCTTAAGTGTGGGCTCATCCAGCTTGAACATGGGATCATAGACATGATCCCATGGTCGCTGGCTTGATCCCAAAGATCACTAACTTGAGCTGAAGGTCGCTGGCTTGAGCAAGGGGTCACTGGCTTGGCTGGAGTTCCCCGGTCAAGGCACATATGGGAAGCAATAAATGAACAACTGAAGTGCCACAACGAGTTGATGCTTCTCATCTCTCTCCTTTCCCTGTCTGTTTCTCTCTTGTAAAAAAACAAAACAAAAACTTACGAGAATTTTTGGAGTGGTTCCAGGCCATGTCCAGGGAATTCGTTGAGAATTTCCATAGCTGTAACACAACCTACAGTTGGTATTCCTTCTGTGTAATCACTTCCAAGCAAATAGGCCAAATTTATTAATTTGTTGCGGTCCAATCCTGTAAGAATAAAAATTATTCATATTTAAAATTTTAAAATTTTATTTTACAAATATTGCATAACATTTATAGACATATTATTATATGAACAATATATGTCCTTATCCAACAGCCAAAGATATCTCTTATTTACTATTAGAAAACAAATTCTTTTTTTCATGGCATTCTATTAAGAATTTTAGAGTTTCATCTACCCTCCCAGCTTTTAATATCATCTATGAAGTACCATCTATACTCTGACCCATAAATTTAACTATGTAGCCTGGATTTTCCCTCGGAACCACAGTCACACATATTCAACTATCACGTCAGCATCTCCATTTGGATATGTCATGGGCATCTCAGATGCAACAGCTCCAAAACTGGATCTTCCTGTCACGCTCTAACTGCTCCTTCCCGTTTTCCTCATCTCATTACTGATGAGGCCATTCTCCCGGTGGCTCAGGATGGGTAGTCATCCTCAACTGTTCTCCTTCTCTTAAATCCCACACCCAGTCCACCCACAAATCCTTGCTCTAGCAAGACAGACCCTACTTGGCTTTGGTCTCCTCCTTCCTCTCCGATATTAACACTTGCCATTCTCCTCATTCACTCACACTGGCCTCTATTTATTGGTTTGCTCAGGCTATCACAGCAAAGTACCCAGACTGAGTGGCTTCAACAACAGGAATATATTTCCTCACAATTCTGGAGGTTAGAAACCTTAAATCAAGGCGTTGGCAGGGTCGGTTTCTTCTGAGACCTCTCTCCTTGATTTTTCTTCTCCATGTGTATTTAAATGATCTTCCCTCCATATCCCATCACCTCTTTTTATAAGGACACCAGTTAGATTGCATCAGTGTCCACACTAAAGACCTGATTTAATATTCCTCTTTAAACACTGCATCTCTAAATACAGCTGCATGTTGAGGTACTAGGGGTTAAGACTACAACCCATAAACTTTGAGGGGACACAGTTCAATATATAACCTCTTGTTTCCCTAGAACCCACCAACCAACTTCTGCCCAAGGGCCTTTGCACATGCTAGCCCCCTTGTTTGACATGATTATCCCCACAATATCTTTAACACCAGCCTCTTAGACCCCATTTCCTTTAGACCCCAGCCCAAAAGTTTGCTATTAATAAAGCCTTTCCCAACCACAATTCTGCATAAAGCAGTACATGCACTTGCTGCAACTCTCTCCTTCCTTTCACTGCTTTATGTTTCCATACGGCACATACCGCTAACTGTGCAATTACAATTTGTTTTTTATCATCTGTTTCTCCTACTAATTTTATTTCCTGTTCTTTCCCCACTGTCACGAACTGGCACATAGGAGTCACCCAGTACAAACTTGCTGAATGAATGGGAGAGTGAGACTGTCAGAAACACCAGTATAGGGCCATGAGGTTCATGATTTCAGCAGGAGAGATTTCTACCTTCCTCCCCTCTCTACCACCTGTGGTTCACTCTCAAGATCACAGGTAGCCAAAGTCTAACCAGATCAGATGATTAAATTGCAGAGAATGCCTAAACATACTATAATTTTAACTTCTTTCTTTTTTTTTTTTTTTTGACAGAGACAGAGAGAGAGTCAGAGAGAGGGACAGATAGGGACGGACAGACACAGGAAGGAAGAGAACTGAGAAGCATCAATTCTTCGTTGCGGCACCTTAGTTGTTCATTGACTGCTTTCTCTTGACCGGGGGGGGGGGGGGGGTTACAGCAGAGCGAGTGACCCCTTGCTCAAGAGAGTGATCGTGGCCTCAAGCTGGTGACCCTTGCTCAAACCACATGAGCCCGTGCTCAAGACAGCGACCTCGGGGTTTTGAACCTGGGTCCTCCATATCCCAGTCCGATGCTCTACCCACTGCCCTACTGCCTGGTCAGGCTTAATTTCTTAATTCTAATTTAAAAATCCTATTCCTCTAATAAGCAAATGATCACTTATATGAAAATTGGTACAGACCTACCATTTCCATTAATACATCAAATTATTTCCTTAGAAAGAAAAATAATACAAATTCTGAAGGTAAATTTCAGAAAGTACTCATACTCTAAAGTCTTACCTAACTGATTGTGAAAGTCCACATATTGGTAATATTCTACAAACTTGTTTTTATTAAAAAAGTTTTTATAGACATGCCGTGCTCCAAATAGCCAAATATCACTATCATCAGTGATTGTTCCAGAAGTTTGATCAGTCAGATCCAGAATGGCGCACTGAGCCTCTGCTTCCATGGGAGCCTCAATGTAGGGAATTCCAAACAGGCGAAGAAGTTCCTAAGAGGAACAAATTCACATTGACCACTACCGAAATGCAGTACCTGGCCTGGACCCTTTAAACATTTCATTTAATGCAGTCCCTCAGGGAACCTGATTTAGTAAAAACATTAGTACAACAGATACTATTAAGAGGCCCAAGCTGGTACACCTACCTGGCTTTCCAAAAACATCTGTCCTGTAACAGTAGCAGCGACCCGTTCTTGCTGCTGCTTTTGTGCTTTCAATGAATGCTGTTGTGTTAAAAGGTTGCTCTCCAGAGTTTCCAGTTCCTCCTACAAAATAATTTCATTTGCAGCTAAATTATACTAATAATCCAATTAAATTCATCTATTACAAAAGCCTGCATTTAGTCTGACTGAAATGATCAATAAGCTTTTCTCCTTATGAAGTTTTCTATTTGGATTTCTCAGCAAGTCTGTGATATCTTTAGAGTAAGTAAACTTCCCCAGACAGCTAACCTACATAAAATAAGGCATCACCAGCAAGCAAGAATAAAAAGATGGATGCAAATAGGTAATAAACATTCATCTAGTAACTCCTTAAAATAAAATCTACTTAACAAGGCTTCCTTAGCATAAGTTAAAGCATGGTGTAAAATTATTACCAAATTAATATCTTGCCATTCATTGAGCGAATCATTTGCATCTTTTTCAGTTTCTTCATGTGGCTCCAAGCTCAAGGGCTCGCTTTCAGAGTTGTCTCGTAGGCGGTCAGAGTCACCAGTGGCTTCTTCTTTCCTAGTTCCTATCAGTTCCTCTTCACCTTGTTCAGAGGGAGGTCTGGATGCTTCAGTGAACTCGGTTTGAAGTTCCTCATCGCTGCTAATTACACTCTGCACTTCAATGAAACTTCCTGCACCGAAATAAGGTTACTTCATCTACAACTGAAACATTTCAATTATCCTGAAATCATCAACGCTTTCCAAAGTATTCTAAAACATGGTTTACCCTACACAGAAAAGACTTGAATGTAATAGAAAATGTGACAGTAGCATATTACTATAGTATTAAATAAATTTAATATAGATGCCTATAACTTCAAAATAAGCCTTTTCAATGAAATACACTGACACTCTCTTTGAAATTAGGAACCAAGCTTTCAGAGATTTGCATATTAACTTTATACAAATATATTCTTTAAATTAACTTACTGTTTAAAAATTCAAAAAGAAGGATTACTGGGGTATGTAAACAACCATGGAGGTAGTAAAAGAAGTTTTTATGCAGTTTCACTTTGGAAACAGCAAAGAATAAAGCTGTAACTTAGTGGGAAACAATCTGGGTTAGCACTCAGGAGAAACAACTCTTCCTCTTTCACACTCTTTCCCTCTGCTCTTTTGTCTTTTCTTTAAAATATGTGTTTCTGCCGACCAGGCAGTGGCGCAGTGGATAGAGCGTTGGATTGGGATGTGGAGAACCCAGGTTCGAGACCCCAAGGTTGACAGCTTGAGCGCGGGCTCATCTGGTTTGAGCAAAAGCTCACCAGGTTGGACCCAAGGTCGCTGGCTCGAGCAAGGGGTTACTCGGTCTGCTGAAGGCCCGTGGTCAAGGCACATATGAGAAAGCAATCAATGAACAACTAAGTCTCGCAACAAAAAACTGATGAATGCTGCTTCTCATCTCTCTCCGTTCCTGTCTGTCCCTGTCTATCCCTCTCTCTGACTCTCTGTCCCTGTAAAAAAAAAATATATGTTTCTTCCCTTCCTTCCCTTCAGGCACAGGGGGCTGGGTCTGCGGACACCATCAGGATGGAAGTTCGCAGGCAGGGGCTTGCCGGGCCTGTGACCTGGGGTGAGGAGACAGCCTAAGCCACGGAGGCGGCCAGTGAGATCAGGAGAAATAGGAACATACGTTTAAGATAATGAGAGCAAGCTTTCTCACCATTGGAGTTAAATTACAAAGAAGGTAGAGGCTAGGCCCTGGCCGGTTGGCTCAGTGGTAGAGCGTCGGCCTGGCGTGCAGAAGTCCCAGGTTCGATTCCCGGCCAGGGCACACAGGAGAAGCGCCCATCTGCTTCTCCACCCCTCCCCCTCTCCTTCCTCTCTGTCTCTCTCTTCCCCTCCCACAGCGAGGCTCCACTGGAGCAAGGATGGCCCGGGCGCTGGGGATGGCTCCTTGGCCTCTGCCCCAGGCGCTAGAGTGGCTCTGGTCGCAACAGAGCGACGCCCTGGAGGGGCAGAGCATCGCCCCCTGGTGGGCAGAGCGTCGCCCCCCTGGTGGGCGTGCTGGGTGGATCCCGGTTGGGCGCATGCGGGAGTGTGTCTGACTGTCTCTCCCCGTTTCCAACTTCGGAAAAATACAAAAACAAAAACAAAAACAAAAAGAAGGTAGAGGCTAAAATGAAATTTGTGATGTTGGAATGCAAGTGCCGATACCATTAATTTATGGATTTTAATCTATAAATTAAATAGACAGAAATAAACTAGATGTGAATGCACACGTGCATTTATGTATTTGTCCTGGCTCTGCTGCTGAGAGGGCCTGAAGCAAGATGCCCCAATAACCACGAACACACTCAGTACCCAGATCCTGGTCTCTAACACCATGCCATTACAAGAATCCAGGGCTCCTTAGCAAAATGGCTGGTTTCAGTGAAGGTCAGGGAAAGCATAAGATAAACCTGGAATATCTTGGCCAGAAAGTAATGCTCAAAACATAATGGGTAATTGTTAAAAGTCACAGGAGCCGACTTGAAGGGAAAAACTAGCCACAAAGGAAAGTATGGTAGTACCATAACCCACTAAATAAGAATCCGAAACAAGTGGGTAAGGGTCTGTTCAGTGACAGCATATTTATATATCCCCCAATATCCTTTTCCATAAAACAGTAATTACAAAGGGGAGACAGCAACTTATAAAGTGGAGAAGCCGAATAAACAAAATCATTTAAAAAACTGATAAAAATAAATCACCATGTATGTGTGTGTGTGTGTGTGTGTATGTGTATACATACGAGGGAGAGGTGTGTCCATAGACCTTTCTTCTTATTTGCAGTGGTTATGTTCTATAAAGAGAGTACTGAATACATGAATACTGAATCCTTGCACCTGGAGGAAATATATTTACAATCTTAAATTCTAAAAACAACCCGTCTTGGTAAATGCTATTTTTCTTTATTTTACAAACAAGAAAACAAGGTTGAGGAGTGTTAAGAGACTTACCTGAGGCCACCCAACTAACTGGTGCTGAGATGGGATTCAAACCCTGTTTCACTGGCCTCAGAGTCAAAGCTTCTTAGTCTAAACTGCACTGCTCTCTCCCCTCTCTACCCTCTGGACTTCTCTGTAGGTGAGTCGAGACAAGAAGGGAGAGTGTCACCTTGTTCGACCTCAGCTGGGAACAGTGTGGCAGCTCACATTCTTAGCTGCTCTCTACAAGTCCACGAAAGACCACAAAGACACTGACTTTAGTATTGATTCTGGAGTTACAAATAAACTCTGCAAATATGGAATCTGTGAGTAATGATAAGTGGCCATATACAATTCTGTAAAGATATATAGATATGAAATAGACGTGTGTACTATATAGAGAGATAGGATAAAGCCAATGTGGCAAAATGTCAGCCATTGAGTTTCTGGGTGAAGGAATCAGAATGTTTTATAATATTCTTTTAACTTTTTTAAGTTTGTAATTAATTGAAAACATAAAGTTAAAAAAACTAAAAAGAAACTTCCCTTTATCTTCTCCAGTTAGGGTACTCCTTCTTCCCTTTAAAAATAATAAAGTACAGCCTGACCAGGCGGTGGTGCAGTGGATAGAGCGTTGGACTGGGATGCAGATGACCCGGGTTCGAGACCCTGAGGTCGCCAGCTTGAGCGCGGGCTCATCTGGTTTGAGGAAAAGCCCACCAGCTTGAACCCAAGGTCGCTTGCTCCAGCAAGGGGTTACTCGGTCTGCTGAAGGCCCGTGGTCAAGGCACGTATGAGCAATCAATGAACAACTAACGTGTTGCAATGCGCAATGAAAAACTAATGATTGATGCTTCTCATCTCTCTCCGTTCCTGTCTGTCTGTCCCTGTCTATCCCTCTCTCTGACTTACTCTCGTCTCTGTAAAAAATTAATTAATTAATTAATTAAAAAATAATAATAATAATAAAGTACAGCAAAACAGGAATGGTCAAGATTCCATTACTAGCTGTGTGTCCTTGGGAAAGACACTTCACCTTTCTGGGTCTCCAGAACAGAGGGGGAACTACCACACTAAAGGACCTCTCGGTTCCTACAAATGTGAAATCACCGTTCTTATCTCTAAGAGAGAATTAGCACCTACCATCAGATTCACTTTCTTCAGAGTCAGTTTCCATTGGATCCATGGACTTTGGAACTGAAATTAAATCCTGGCCTACAGATTCCATCGCCTCACGTTCTTGGGTGGTTTTCAGGAAACGTTCATGCTTTTTAGCATTTTCTAAGGCACCTATTGCCTCTGAAGGGACACTTAGTGTGCTACTCCTTTCTTGCAAAGTGACAATATCAGTAACTTCAGAGGCTGGATTTTTTTCACATTCTGTTTCACCACTTAAAAGAAGAGAAGAGTCACATGTATTCTCAGACGGACAAAGCTCTTGTTGCACCTCAAGCACTTCGGTGCATGTTTCAGTCCTTGATGCAGAACGTGGACTTACAGGAGATGTTGGTGTCAGCTCTCTTCCACTCTGGAGCCCCGGTGCATTCGTGTCTACGACTACTGTATTTGCTAAAGGAACTGCATCTTTCCTAACGTTAACCGTAGGCTCACTGCTTGTCTGAAAGGCTTCGTTAACCACGTGAATAAACAACTTTTGTTCTTTTGGAATGCTCGATTCACTACCTTGACAAAAGACAGCACTTGAAGAAGGAGCCGAGTCTACCAGCTCTTTTTCATTATTAGTGCTGGGTAAATGCTCCTCCGTGAAGTCCACACCGGCTGAATGAGGCACTGCTGTCAGCAGCGTTCCTTTTCCATCTCTGGTCTTAAGTCCTTCATCAGTTTCCTCATCAGAACTGCTCATAAATAGCTGGCTTGCTCCTGACCGTCCCGTCTGCACTCCTTTCGCAGCATGCACTTTCACGTCTTCATCGTCGTCATCAAGAGCTTTCTGAATAGCCAGGACAGTCAGTGGTGACATGGAGCCTTCCTCTGCAGCAGCAGATGCGGTCCTCCTCTTACTGTGGTGCTGCCTTCCGTTCTCACTGTCCAGCTCCTCTTCAGAGCTGCTTCCCAGCATGGCAGCCTGCATAGCCTGTAAAGTTCTTGGAGACGGAGGGGTAGCGTCAGGCTCTTTCTCTGGCTTCAGTTTTTCACATGGCGATGACTTTATGTCAAAAGATATGTTGTGCATTTTGCTGGAAGATGGAAAAGACTCTGAATCCACATCTGCAACTTTTTGAGGTTGTACGCCTTAAGAAAAGGTAAAACATTCTTACTGGGTAGTTTTACAGTATAACAATATACTTCTAGTAACATGAATAAGAGTATACTGGTTCTCATAAATTTAAGTTGTACATTTTCATTTAATCAGCAATTAAGAGTTAACTCATTAGTTAATCTTAAAGTGTAATCCATTAATAGCTTTACACAAGTAGGACCTCATTAATATTATCCAGGGGTGGTAGTTTATAGAATTCAGCGACACAATACATTTTTGGTTTTTAACTATCAAGTACGTGAGGGTGCCCAATACCTTTTATCAAGATGTAATGTGAAGTATCTTCAGAGACCACTCTTCTTGACTCCACCTCCTTCAAAAAGCCCCCTTCATCCTCATATTGCCTTTGGATTTGTCCTGAATGTTGCTGATTCATTTCCTTTTGGACATTTTCTATGTGTTGGTTTAGATAGTTTTTTTTTAGTAAGCCTTTGAGTTGGTACTGTGAAAAGTCATTGGACTCCTAAAGCAAAATAAAATGATTTTTTTATATTAAATACAGATAATGTAACCATATACCCATCTCTTTTCCAAAAGGTGGACAGAGAGCAATTATATTTTTCATTGGAGGTATTTTCATATTTTCATATTGGAGGTATAATTTGATTACTTAGCAAAAAACTATAATATTATAATCTTTAAAGCAAAAAGAATTGGGCAAAACAAAAGAAACCATGGGTAGTGTTTATGATTCAATCATTCATTCAAAATTCATGGATTGAGCATGTGGTGCATGCCAGGCACTGTGACATTGTGATTATGGCTTCACAGATGAGACAACTTTCTAGAATGCAAATAAATAGGCAAGTAAAGGGCCCAGCGTAGTCTCTGGCCCATAAAACACACACAGTAAATCTTAGCAACCACAGTTATTAATAATAAGTTAATATTTGCAAAGCATTTCCTATGTAAGTCATTCTTCTAAGTGCTATATATATATATATATATATATATATATATATATTACTCCATTTTATTCTCAGCCACTGATGAGACAAATATTATTATCACCAATCTAAAAAAATAGTAAGACTAAAAGAGGTTAAGCATCTCCCTAGAACTACACAGCTAGTAAGCGGGAAATCTGGGATCCAAGGCAGATCTCTGATTAACACTTATACTATATTACTTCCACTACTGTTATGATTATTACTATTATTACTCATACCATCATTACTATTTCTAATATCGTATTTGCCCAATGATACAACAATCCAGCCTGGATGACTCAGAGCTTCCCTTAGCTGTCAGATTACAGACCCAGCAAGCTGCTGTACTGTACTCCCCTAGTCTACCAATCTCAGAGGCTCTGTGGTGGCAGAAAGAGAAGCAAGTGGAGCAAATCATTAGAAACCATCTCTCTTTCTCATATTCCTCCCCACTGCTGTGTACATAATCCAGATTCTACTTCCTCAAAACCAGCCAGAGATCCTTTCACACACGAGAAATAAAATGCTTGACTCAGCCTAGATTTTTCCCAAAATAAAAACAATTTATTTTTGCCCTTTGAACGTCATTTCTGTATACCCTACCTACTCCCTGTGTTCACACTCTTCACAGAAAAACAGAAAGGAGTGATAGCAAAAGAAGTATCTCCTGCCTTTTTCACATTTGTTATCAATTTAAGAAATGTTCAAAAGTCTGCAGAAAAAATAATACTACATCTGTTCATTAGGAATAATAATGCTGCAAAAATTTATATTCCGTCCTACAGTGAGTTAAAGGGAGAACAATGTTAGAAAAGATAGGTGGTAGCACTGGAAAGGTAAACAAAACTCATCCATCAACTAAAGACAGTAATAATCCATGGTGTAGCATGATCAGGAGACATGCTCGACAAAACCCAACTCTGCACACCACCTGCTCGGGGTCCTGTGGCTGTGCAGCCACTGTCCGATGCTCTAATTTGAAGAATTTGCCACTACATTCCCTGGTACCACTGTCCAGAAAGAGGAGAAGGGAACATGGAGATACAGCTGCATTACCAGCCCTGTGGCAGAGGAAGAGATACCTGGAATTTCCAGTTAGAACAAACTTTTCCATTGTGATTAGGTTCCTTTGTACTATTAGTATTCCACAATAAACATTATAGGTTAAAATAACTTTTATGAACTAACCTAAGAATTGAATCACTAAGCAACAGAGTGGGGCGTGAAAGATACAGAGCTAAGTGCTGAAAATAGAGAGGTAAGCAGTCCATTTGAGCACTAAAAACTATAACAAGAAGTTATGGGGTACTATGAAAACACAAAGCAGGAGAAAAGATCTAATCTTGCGTAAAAAAAACAAGAAAGCCTTGTTTGAGTAAGTATTTATCATTTCAAACTTAGCTTCACAGGGTCTCTGAGATACACAACTGCTGTTTACTGGAAAGACACTATATAAGTAATGCTTAATAATTTTCTTTTTTATAAGGAGAAATATTGCTGCAGTTCTCAATTTTACGCATTAATGTGCTCTTATACATTTTACCTCTGGCATTGCTTCAAATAATGTTCTTCTTCGCTTCGTAAATTCTTTCATATCAGTCAAGATTTCATGCTTTATTTCAAGGGGCAGGCTGCGGAAGTCTTCAGACTCAATATCTACAGCACGAGGATTCTGAAAGAACTCTTCCTGTAAAGAATAAAACAAATAACATGAAATTAACATTTCATACACTTAATGCTATTCACTATGACAGATATTTTCTGTGCTTATATAATAAAGAGTTCTACATAATCTACAATAGGCAAAATACAGTTGTACATAATCTGCAGTAGATATCAAAGCGAATAGCAGATTAAGGAATGTATCCATTCACTCATTCATTCATTCAGAAGACAAAATACTTACCAGTTACCTCTATTGTGCCAAGCACTGATCTAGATCACGTTAAATAAGGTCCCTACTCGTAGGAGTGAAGAAAAACATACGATAAACAAATAAATAAGCAAGATAACAATGAAAAAATAAAGCAGATTATTCTGATAAGAGTTGATTAGAAGAATAGAAAGCAAAATAACTTTGATAGAGAAGATCCCACTAAAAAAATGACCTTGAGCAGGGACATGAAAAACAACAAAAAGCCTGCTCAAATACAGAGCATTCCAGCCAAAGGGAACAGCAAGTGCAAAGATCCTGAGGTAGAGATGAGCCTTATAATTTTAAACAATATTTACAATTCCCTTACTTAAATTAATTTTATTTTGCTCTTAACCTAAGATTAAAAGCAAAATTAAAAGTGGGAAATTCCATAGACATAGAAAAGCCTAAAACTTTTCTAAATTTTAACTAATTACCAAAAGTACTTTAAAACTCTTCATCAGTAAAGAAAATAGAATAATACAGTTTGTCTTTTGTATGTATATGACTTGTGTATATGTGCACACCAGTGAGCACTCAGACAGACCAGTCCTTATGCTCAGAGCTGCCCATGCTCTCCCTCACTAATGCCCCATCAGCCCTATGAGGAAGGCTTTGGTATTATTTTTGTTTACGAAAAAGAAAATAAAGCCTTGGAGAAGTTCATTTGTCTAGGATCAAATAGCTAGTGAACAGCAAGGAGAACCTTCACTTATATGAAACTCTTTATGACCACAGATTCATGGTCTTTACCAAGATTGCTCTCACTTGCTATATTAATAATGCAGAACCTCTACGAGTTAAAGGATCACACAGTTTAGCTCAAAAGTCTTCTATCAGATGTACCAAAATCATATAAACATATAAGAAACAATAAACATAGAAATCAAAAAATATCTATTTTGAGAAATTTGAAAAAAATTTCAAAAACTTGTATCTATAGTACCTCAATTTATAAAGGTGTTATTCATTAAAATATGGGTGATATTAAAATACAATATTAAAACATGTTAGAACATGTCCACAGGTTCTCCGCCCCTCATCTTGTCTAACTTCCCTCACATTAACTACAGGCTGGCCTCAACCAACTTGTAATGAACAGAATGTGAGGGAAGGGATGCTGCCCAATCTCCAAAGCTGGCTAGAAAAGGAAACACAGGTCCTGCCTGGCACTTCCTCTGGGACTGCCTGCCCCTGGAACACAGTGCCATGCTGTGAAAGAGCTCTGGCCATATGGAGATGCCACAGGTCGGTGTTCCAGCTGACAACCAACATCAACCGCTGGCCACGCAGACATGTAAGCGAGGAGGCCTTTGAGGAGACGCCAGCCCCAGCTACAGTCTGCCTGCACCCACACAGGACACACTGAGCGGAAACTGCCTCAGCAGGTTCATCGACCCTCCGAACAGTGAGAGGTGATGATAATAAATGACCCTTTCACACCAGTAAGTTACAGAGCAATAGATAAGTAGAGCATATAATACACAGACGTACATTTACATGTATATACATATACAATTCCCAAATAAACACACACACTCAACCATACAAGGGATTGAGGATGGACTTATATACACCAAAAAGTTACTAGAAGTTATTTGTAGATGGTATGTGTTCTGTATTTTATATAAGCACATGTAACTTTAGTTATTTAATGGTTGGTAGATTGTAAAAGAAAAATGGCTTATTTTGGATATCTAGATATGTATAATTCCATGTATGTGTATGTATGTGTTTGTATTTTATATATACATATATACACATGCATACATATATAATATACACATATAAAAAGACATCTATCGCCATTATTTTTATCAGAAACTTTTCATAAATCATTCAACCTCATTCAAATTATTCATTTTAATGTCATTAATTTCAAATACTAGCAGAAATTCTGAATTCTCAAATTATTTAAATACCTGTAATGCTTGTTTTTGATTCATTCTTTCTTGCCATTCTTTTTCATCTTCCTCTTCTGAACTGAAAATCAAACATACATTTACAATATCTGTGATTTAATGACCACTTACAAAATATTTCTTGAACTCAAGGGTCTACAATGGTGACTAAGATGGCAAGATACACGCCACCACTGGTCTCAAATCTGGTGAGGACACGTGTAAGTGAGCAACACAATACAATCTAAGAACTTCCCTTACAAGGGAAGGGCAGGTCGCCAAAAGTGCTAAGAAGAGTCACATCACCCCAATTGGAGATGTCATGAAAGCTTTCTGAAATCTCCTGCAATTGCATTGTTTAGAAAAGCATGTGATTAGAGTTGAAGTTTTATCCTGAAAAAAAAGAGAGAGAGAGAGAGAGAAGCTAGGAAGTATTTTACACAAGGAAATGACATCAGACTTGGGATTTACAGATGCAACACTACAAAACAGAGATTATGCTTGGCAGTGACGGGTTCCTACAAAAAGATAAGATCAGAGACAGAGAAGAGAATTTAGACACCGGTACAGTGACCTAGAGACAAGATTATGGTGGCAGTGATAGAGATAAAGGAACTGGGCTATTTCTAAAGTCACCTAGCCTCTCAGGAGCCCCTACAGACACAAATGGGGAGTAGGGTGGAGGACACAGACAAACTGGCCCTCCACCTGCCCTTCAACCACAGAAGCTGTGACAGTGAAGAGCCGGCCAGAAGTGGTCCACAAAGAAGCCTGAAAAAGTGGCCAGCGAGGTTCTCAGCAGGCGCCACATTAAACTGAGAACTGCAAAGCATCTACTGGATTTACAAAGCTGTCATCTGTGGTTGTTCAGCACAGTGGTGCGAGAGAGATGACACAGGGCTGAGAAAGAGGTAGAGACAGCACTATAATCACAGTGTAAGAAAAACTAAAATTCACACCTTCATGAGTTATAAACCAACAGTCCTAGCACAGGCTCTACAGAATGAAAAGAAACCATCATAAACCACCAAAACACAAGGACAAGTGACTAATAAAAAAATTTAGTTTTTGAAAAATACTCTCAAGTGTCAAGAATGTATATTTTAGATGCATTAATTCTCATGTGCCTTAACATCTAGATAAAATATAAAGGTTTAAGTCTGTCTGAATACAGTGATAATAAATATTTTTAAATAAACATTTACCTATTTTTTTCCTTCTCTTGTAAAGGTGGCAAAGCATAGATGTCATCTTCTCTTTGAACTTGAGTAAGACTGGGTAGTGCTTCATCTCTGAAAAGGACACACAGGCTTGAACAGATTTGATAGAGGAAATAGCACTTTGAATCAATAGCAGTACCCCACTGATTACATAAACTGAGGAGGTGTGAAAGGGGAAAACACAGGGGCACTGGCTTTCTCCCCTGCTGACCTGGCTGTGAGAAATACATATAGCCTGCCTGACCAGGCAGTGGTGCAATGAATAAAGCATTGGGGGACGTTGAGCACCGAGATGCAAAACCCTGAGGTCATCACCTTGAGCGTGGGTTCATCCGGCTTGAGCATAGACATGACCCCACGGTCACTGGCTTGAGCTCAAAGGTCCCTGGCTTGAGCAAGGGGTCACTGGCTCAGCTAAAGCCCCCTCCCTCAAGTCAAAGCACACATGAGAAAGCAATCAAGGAACAACTAAGGTGCTAGAATTATGAGTTGATGCTTCTCTTCTCTCTCCCTTCCTGTTTGACCCTCTCTCTCTCAAAAAAGAAAAATCTGTCCAGCCTAAGATAGAGAAAACTTGCTGCAGCTCTTCAGCACCTGTCCCACACCCTCAGTGTGAGTACAAGAAAGACTGTGATAAAAGTAAAACATGCATGCAGTGCAACACCACAGTTTTCTTTCTCATTGTCAAAGCTAATTCACATAGAACAGAAAATTTTCACAACTTCAGATTGCTAAGGCAGAGGGACATCCCACTTACTCCTCTCATTTCACCCTCTAATTTCTACTGAGAGTTACAATTAGAAAAAGGCAGCCACAGGAATCCAATGTAATTTCCTTCTTGCCTTTTGCGTCTTAAGGCAGTTTTGATAGCCTGTCTTTTCAAAAATGTGCTCAAAAGCTTCTCTGTAGTTTTTTTGGAGTCACTGGTTGCCAAGTCCTTTTTCTGCCTTCTCTTAGCCTGTGAAAAGAATGGACATAAGATTTTACTTCAGAGTATTAGTATATTAAAAAATCTGTGATTTTTTTCCCCCATAGAATTTGGTTTTCTGAGTGTTTAGACCAGGGGTCCCCAAACTTTTTACACAGAGGGCCAGTTCACTGTCCCTCAGACCGTTGGAGGGCCGGACTATAAAAAAAAACAACTATGAACAAATCCCTATGCACACTGCACATATCTTATTTTAAAGTAAAAAAACAAAATGGGAACAAATACAATATTTAAAATAAAGAACAAGTAAATTTAAATCAACAAACTGACCAGTATTTCAATGGGAACTATGCTCCTCTCACTGACCACCAATGAAAGAGGTGCCCCTTCTGGAAGTGCGGTGGGGGCCGGATAAATGGCCTCAGGGGGCCGCATGTGGCCCATGGGCCGTAGTTTGGGGACCCCTGGTTTAGACTATAGCTGTTTTAGTATGTCCTATACTTGCCATATTAGTGTATATCTTCAGCTTTCTCTTATGTAAAAGACACCCAGTCTCCATCTAGCTATTACTTAATGGACTGGCTATTATACATTTGGAAAACTATTAATTTACTTTCAGTTTCTTTTAAATGTCCTCAAGAAACCTAAAGTTTAATGATAGGTAATTAAGTAACTGTTTACCAAAAGGGATTAACTTACTCTTTAAAATGTCATTGCTATGCCAAAACAAATTTCCGATATTGAAATATACATTACTTAAATGTTACTCTGTCCTTCAATATTAAAGATTATGTCAAAAGAAATCTGAAAATATACTGGAATACCTTGTAAGAAATGTCCAAGTAGGGAAAAACGGAATAGTCTTCTATACTTATGGTTCAATATAAGGCAGAAATACCAAAACATTCTTTTCCTTTTTTGAAATTGAGGTTTAACTGACATGTAACATAGTTTAAGATATACAGTGTGTTGGTTTGATACATTTAAATATTGCAATATGATCGCTAAGGTACAGCTAACCCCTTTGTCAGGAGTGGGAACTGGGGACAGGCTGTGTAAGGGTGCATACAACTTACAGCTAGTAGATAAATGCAGTTCTGGAGTTCTCTTTTTCTCTCTAATCCTTCCCAAGACTACCTGATATAGAGTATGCCTTAAATCAGGGGTCCCTAAACTTTTTACACAGGGGGCCAGTTTACTGTCCCTCAGACCGTTGGAGGGCCGGACTATAAAAAAAACTATAAAAACATCCCTATGCACACTGCACATATCTTATTTTAAAGTAAAAAACCGAAACAGTAACAAATACAATATTTAAAATAAAGAACAAGTAAATTTAAATCAACAAACCGACCAGTATTTCAATGGGAACTATGGGCCTGCTTTTGGCTAATGAGATGGTCAATGTGCTCCTCTCACTGACCACCAATGAAAGAGGTGCCCCTTCCGGAGGTGCAGCAGGGGCCGGATGAATGGCCTCAGGGGGCCGCATGAGGCCCGCGGGCCGTAGTTTGGGGACCCCTGCCTTAAATAATTAAAAACTGCAAGATTCAAGTCTAGACCTTTTACTGATACAACAAATGTCTCCGAGCATTTACAAATACTTTTATCCTATGTCCTCAGTTAGACAATATCTGTGTAGTACGATTACAAGGTGATGAGATGACATTTTCACATATAAAGATCATATGTCAAACTGCTCCAAAGTTCACTACAACTACATTGTTCAAACACTTTTTAAACTAATCTCAGAATAAAGAAACTCATTCTCATTCTTTTATATCCATTTAGTCAAACTTGGCAACTCATAACATTGCTCACTCCTAACATTTCAATTGCCTTTAAAAGAAGGCTCATTAGCATGGAGGGTCCTCAGTCTCAGATCTGGGGAGGCATCTCCCGGATAGGTTTTCTCCAATGCTCTGAGCAACAGCAACATCACTGGAACACACGTAGAACACCTAAGAAGTTACCATACTTGAAAGGAGAAACTCAATTATAACAATTTTGGTATTTTTATTAAAAGTTAAACTTTATCATTGCATCCATTATAGTCTCATATATAAACCTTTTTTAAAAGAAAATGCGTTTATTTGCTCGAGATAATTTCAATTAAATTCGATATGTGTCAAAATAAATCTTGGTTTACAAAATTCTAAAGATAATATTAAAATTTTATACAAACTTTTCTTTCTAAGAATGTGCAAAGAAAAAAAAAATCCATCACTCTTACCAAAGTCTGTTTCTTCAGTAGTGGGGCGTCCCCATCAAACACAAAAATAGGACGAATTCGAAAAAATAAGAGTTTGCAGAGCCGATGAAACAAAGTGAGAAGATGAGCATTTTCTATTGTGTTCCCACGGTGGTCTCGGACTCCTTTAAGCGCTTGGTTTAACCAAATGCTAATATCTAAAAGAACTGTTAATGAAAAATATTTTGGAATTTCTTTCCTCATCCTCCCAGTCTCAAATTCCTAACGTTGAAACTAAGAACTCATCCAAACATTGAAACTAAGAACTCCCAATTTATTTGAAATTGAAAAATGATTAGCCCTGACAGAATCTACTTAAAAACCAATGAACTTCATTTGAACTACTATTCACATACTGAATTTTAAAATCTTACATAGACACATATATCCTTTAAAAAGTCTAATTGTAAAGAAAAATATGCTCCTTTTTTATTTATTTTTTAACTTAGTGAGAGGAGGGGAGGCAGAGACAGACTCCCGCATGCACCCAACCAGGATCCACCTGGCAAGCCCACTAGGGGGCAATGTTCTGCCCATCTGGAGTCCTTGCTCCGTTTGCAACCAAAGCCATGTTTTTAGCGCCTGAGGTGGAGGCCATGGAGCCATCCTCAGTGCCTAGGACCAACTCGCTCTAATCGAGCCATGGCTGCAGGAGGGGAAGAAAAAGAGAGGGAGAGGGAGAGGAGGAGAGGGGGAGAGGGGGGGAGGGGGAGTGGGAGTGGGAGGGGGAGGGGGAGGGGGAGGGGGAGGGGGAGAAGAGGAAAGAAGTGAGGGGGTGTTGGAGAAGCAGATGGGTGCTTCTCCTGTGTTCCTTGACTGGGAATTGAACCCAGGACATCTACAGCCAGGCCGATGTTCTACCACTGATCCAACTGGCCAGGAGGAAAATAAGCTACCTTAAAAAAACTAATAATCTGCCCTGGCCGGTTGGCTCAGTGGTAGAGCGTCGGCCTGGCGTGCAAGAGTCCCGGGTTCGATTCCCAGCCAGAGCACACAGGAGAAGTGCCCATCTGCTTCTCCACCCCTCCCCCTCTCCTTCCCCTCTGTCTCTCTCTTCCCCTCCCGCAGCCAAGGCTCCATTGGAGCAAGGTTGGCCCAGGCACTGAGGATGGCTCTATGGCCTCTGCCTCAGGCACTAGAATGGCTCTGGTTGCAACAGAGTGGTGCCCCAAATGGGCAGAGCATTGCCCCCTGGTGGGCGTGCGGGTGGATCCCGGTCGGGCGCATGCGGGAGTCTGTCTGACTGCCTCCCCATTTCCAACTTCAGAAAAATACAAAAAAAAAAAAAATTAAAAAAAAAAAAACTAATAATCTCTAAGGAACCGCAGTAATAGCACAATTCTTTTGGAGAACAACTTGACAAGTCATAGCAAGAAATTTAACTTACATTCCATTTTACCTAAAAATTCCACTTCTAGACATTTATCCTCAGGAATCATCATAGGTTTACAATAACAGTAACTTATAAGAATGTTCATTTATAAATAATAAAAATATTTTAAAATTTAAGTTTTCAAACAGGTCTTTTTTTTAAAACTAAATATGATATGCTGATTTGCTGGACTACCAAGGAGCCCTATAGGATGGAAGGTGCAGGAGCATAACAGTGATAAGACAGTCACAAAATATCATTAAAGAAAGTAAAACAGGTTCTAAAAGTATAGAAAATATAATTCCATTGTGTGATGTGCATTATGTTAAATATAAAATACTAGTAGTTTGGACATCAAATTTTTAGGAGGACTTATCTCTACTGTGATCACATATAATTTATGTTTCCTTCTTAGTGTTTTCTCATCCATTTAAACTTTTCTAAAAAAAAGTATTTAACAAATGATTTTCTATTTGTCTATAAGACAGAGGGACATGACCCCTGCTGGTTTTCCTGCTCTCAATCTCTTCGCCAGCTCCTCTAACTCACCATTAACAAGTTGACTTCAGTAGTGATCTCTCGAAGACCCTCTCTTTTCCTACCAGCACTAGTCACCCAGGCAACCTCTGTCCCCAACACCACACCCTCCTCATATGTGTACATCTGCCCCAGAGCTCCACCCTGACCCTAGAATGAAAACCAGTTAACACCTCTGATGCCTCACAGACATTTCAAACTAAAGAGAGCAAAATATTTTGCTAATAGACTTTAATGCATTTTACAAATGTGAAGGTCAATAAGAGAGAAGTTAAATTATTCCTTATTGTATAAATGAACAAGACAGTTGGCTATCAATGGTAAAAAGGCCAATTTATTTTAGGGATCTAAGAGTAAATTTTGAACCTAGTATGTCATGGGTGATGTCATCATTAATAAATCAAAATAATCTGAATGAATTTCAGATATTTGAATTTGAATTCCCATGAACATAAACAAAGCAAAATCAATTCTAGAACCATGATTCAAAGATATTCAAGTTATAATAACCTCATACACAAACACATATATGAGGTTATTATTATAACTTGAGTATCTTTGACAGGCCTTTTTAAATGATTTATTCTTTCAAAAAAGCCCCAAAGCCCCATGAAAATGATTTCATGTCCAAAAGAGTTTCTAACACTTCTGAAAATAGATAATCTAAATTAAATGCTTTACCTTTCCTTATTTTGGACAACGTGTTATCTCAATGATTTTACAATTAATTAATTCTTCACATGCTTCAATGTAAAATGGCCTAAATCCTTGAAGTTTTCAGGGCTCCCATGACAAAACTGCTTTCATTCACACTCAGTTCTAGGAAAAAAATCTTTAGAAAGCAATGATGTGAGGAACCACTAGAGGACAGCAATACAACATATACCCCCCAAAAAACACTACACAACTTTCCCTTTCCCTCAGGGTATCCTACATAAAAATTTGTAAGCCCAAATCCATTACAGATTTATTTCAAGGTTAATCACATTACAAAAAATATAGGATAATAATAATCATATTACTTATAAGTTCCCATTAAGGGAACTGGTAAAAGTTACCACCAGCTTCTAGAACAGAATAATAAGACATTCAAAAAAAAACCCTGAAATTTCAGGAAAAGCACTTACATGTTTTGATAATGAAGAAAACATTTCATTTCAAGGGCACAAACAAAACCAGCCAAACGTGCACACAAACAAGAGGAAAATAAGTCACTGTACAGCTTTCAAAATATATTTTTCAGTGCAGTGTAGTACCAGTACCCGGTAAATTTCTTACCACACACACACACACACACACGTTTGCAAGGTCCAACACTAGCCAGTGGTGGCGCAGTGGATAAAGCCTCCATTTGGAACGCTGAGGGCGCCAGTTCAAAACCCCAGGCTTGCCTAGTCAAGCCACATATGGGAGTTGATACTTCCTGCTCATCCCTCTTCCTCTCTCTCTCTCCCCCTCCTCTCTCCAAAATGAATAAATAAAAGAAAAAGGTCCAACACCTGAACAAAGTACCCTTACTCTAACAAACATAAATGGAGCAGGACTCAAAAATCAGCAGGAACTACAGGCAAGAAGCCTACTTCATTCTTTCCTTGCTGACGTCACAGCCTGAATAACACTTTAACATATTAACTATGGCAGACACTATTATTCTAAGCTTTCTTTATTTAAATGTCCCTTTATCCCTCATACCAACTTTCTGTGTGTGGATACCATACCTCCACTTTCCAGGGCAGAGAGTAAAACACTGCCCCTAAGTGATAAAACCAGGATTCCAATTCAGAGTGGAAATCGCAAGGGGGTGGAGGGGTATGGGGGTGCAGTAAACGTCGGAAAGGGAGTACACGCCTGACACAAATCACTGCACCCCAAGGCTGACGCTCCGTTAAGGATACCCACGGCAAGGATCTTCCCTTCCAGCGTGTCCGGGCTGATCGGCCTCCCGGAGCGCTCGAGCAGCTTCCAGAGCCCCTGGACTCCCATGAGGCAGGCCTGTCTTCAGAGGGCAACTCGGTGACGGTCCGCGGGAGACCTTTAATTCCAATTCCTGTACAACCAGCTACACAGCTGCCCCGAACTCCGGGTAGAGAGGCCCTGCGCCAGCTCAGTTAGAATGCAAAATACCCCGTGGTTCCCAGCGGCAGACACCGCCTACCTAGAAAAAGGCGGATCCGACGGCAGGGAGGAGATGGTCCTCTCCCAATGCTTTATGCCAAATGTCTGCAGTCTTAACATTCCTAACAGAAGACTAAGGTGAGGGGACAATAGAGCCGAACAGCCGAAAGACTTCCTTCTGATAGCACCTATTCGAGTGGGTGCGTAAACCTACGCGAAATGGAGCCTCTCGGCTTCCGTCTAATAGAAAGCACAAGGCGGAAGTCCCGGCGCACCGCGCTGACGGTATATTTGCTGCGTCGCTTCACTCTGCAAGTAAGAGCTCGGTTTTCACGCTAGTGTCGGTTGTGTCAAGACCTGTGCCTCGTTGGCATTTTGTTGCAGTTAAATGTTAAAACTGCTTGCTTGGCTGACGGCTTTGTGTACAGCTTCGGTATCAGTTGCTCCCCATTGGCCGCCACTTGTGAAAACTGTTAATACTAAGTATTGTTTTGCACATGGAGCGACAACAGAAAGGTGGATGCTTTGTTGGTGTTTTTAAGTATTTATTCGATAACTTGTAGTAATACGATTTAAAGCCTTGAAATACAGTGCCCTATTTCTCGGCATCTAAAATGTAGGAGTTTACAGCTCGTATATGTCAGAAATGACGAGAAACTAATTGCCAGGGGAGCTCCTGAGGGGCGAGGGCTCTGGAGCCCTCAGGCCGAGTCAGACCCCAACCACGGGACAGTGGATAGCATTGTTCAAGCAACAGGTGTTCAGAACTGTTTCTTCTTTAACGTGGGCTGAAAACCAATCATGCGGACTATTAGCAAGGACCAGAACTGATTGTACGCAGACTACTTACACTAGTAGTTAATAAATGATAACCTTATACATATGGTTTCAAATTTGAACTATTGAAACTAGATTCACACTCAGTGAAAAGACCTATTTAAATGAGCAAGTAATTTTGTTAAATGAACGCTCTATGACCAAAAAGATCAAAAATTTGCTTTTAGGCCCTGGCTGGTTGGCTCCATGGTGGAGGGTAGGCTCCACGTGTGGAGGTCCGGGGTTCAATTCCCAGCCAGGGCACACAGAAGTGCCCATCTGCTTCTCCACCATTCCCCCCTCTCCTTTCTCTCGATCTTTATCTCTCTCTCTCTCTTCCTCTCCCACAGCTAAGGCTCCACTGGAGCAAAGTTGGCCCCTGGCACTGAGGATGGCTCCATGGCCTCTGCCTCAGGCGCTGGAATGGCTCTGGCCCCCTGGTGGGCATGCCAGGTGGATCCCAGTCGGGTGCATGCGGGAGTCTGCCTCCCCACTTCTCACATCTGAAAAATACAAAAAAAAAAAATAGCTTTTAGTAAAACCATTGTTATCCCCAAACATGGGGGGATAGTAGCTTTAGTAAAAGCTTAGTAACAGCTATCAAGGATATTCCTGACAAAGAGCTTTTTTTCTTTTGCATTTCCACCCTGTGTAACATAACTCCCAGAAATCGTCCTTAGTTACATTTTAGATAGATTAAAATAATTGCTTATTCAATTTTTGTTTCCCTCCACAGACTAAATTTACTGAAGCAGGGAACTATTTTATTCACTGTTATATCCCTTACTCCTGACACTTAGTAGGGATTGTGTATTGCCTAAATGACCTATTCAGCCTCTAGGGTGAAGCTCTCCAGTGCATCCTGCACCCTACTGAATAAATTTCCTCAGAAGTGAGGCAGGTATCTGTCCCAATCCCACCTGAGTCACATAACAGTCCTATGTTAATGGGCTGAATTGTGTCCTCCTCCAAAATTATGTTAAACCGTACCCACAGTAACTGGGAGTGTGAATATATTTGGAAATAGGGCCTCTTAAAAGTTAAGTTACAATAAGGCTGATAGGGTGAGCCTAATCCAACTGACTGAGGTCCTTGTAAAGAGAAAATTAAGACACAGAGAGATACCAGGAATATGTGCACAAGCAAAACACCATGTGAAGACATAGTGAGAAGATGACCCTCTGCATGCCAAGGAGAAAGGCTCAGGAGAAACCAAACCTGTCAAAACCTTGATCTTGGGCTTTTAGCTTCCAGAACTGTGAAAAAATAAATTTCTTTTATTTGAACCACCATCCAATCTTTGGTATTTTGTTATAGAAGCCCTAGCAGTCTAAGACATCCTGTGATCCTAAGCAAGTTTCTTCACCAATGAGAATCTATTCATGAAACGGAGATGCCACCATTTTCTTGGGGTTGTTCTGAGATCAGCAATTTAACATGAAACACATAGTGGGTAACAGTGCCCAGTTTGCTGAGGGAGAAAACACTGTGGGTAAAACTGAGATACAGAATGTGATGTATTTACTAGAGCACGTTATCTGAGCCCCTCCAGTGTCTGGGAGAAGGCAAGTTGGAGAGTGCTATAGCTGCTGCACCAGCTTGGACTAATGATGGGGAATAGTAGTGGGTAAATAAACAGTCTCAGGATTTTATGTAAATGAACATTTTTTTACTATCTGACAGCTGGATAAAATAAAGTAACCAATGTGGACATGTGAATAATCAAGTATTTTCATATTTTTTAAACCATAGCAACATTTTTTCTAACATTTCTTAAAATATACTCTTTTGAAGAAATAGTAATTAAGAGCTGTATATCTGATTTACAAGGAATTGGCTCCTTGAGATGCTGTTTAATGGGCTCTCAAGTTTCTGAACAGTAAAATACACATCTTCTGGAGTAAGAATAATAGCAAGCACTTAAATAGCGATTTCTATCTACAAAGCACTGTTCTGAACACTTTACATGTATTAACTTATTCATTCTTCAAAACAATTTATAAAATAGATACTATTATCTCCACTTTACCAATGAGGAAATAAGCAGAGAAAAATGCATCAATTTGCCCAAGGTAATACAACTAGTAAATGCTGAACCTAGATTTGAACCCTAAGTGCTTCTAGTGGAGACTTCTAGGAGTTGACCAAAAAAGTAAATACTATATGACAGGAATGTTACTAATATTGAAAGAAATCTGTGCTGAGCCCATTTTTGAACCTGCATTGGTTCTATGGAGACTCCTAAGAAGAGTTGACCAAGAAAATAAATAGGACAGAATATTACAAACATTGTTTTGGAAGAGTGTAAACCTCAGTGTGCTCTTAATGATTGTCAAACTTATAAATCAACTTATAAAGTGATCATACATATCAAGACTTTTACAAAAAGTGTTTATGGCCAATAAGCAATATGTATAAACTCATCCTCTTTTCTTAGGTGTCACTGTATTCTTTATGTTGCATTTATCTACATTCCTCTTGTCTTGAAATATTCAAACTATATGAAATTGCTGATATTCAACTATGACCTACAAAACTGATAATTTTATTTGTTTCAAGCAAATTAGAATTAAATTGTGTATTTCCTATTATAGTCTTATAGAAATCTAAAATTATGGTTATAATGCATATTTCATTAATTATAAGTCAGATACAAGATGATTTCTTATAACATACTACTTAGAATTGACAAATGATCATGCACGTTAAACAAAATTATAATACTCCCCTCCTAAAACAAATGTTCAAAACATTCACATGATCAAAAGTAGAAAACAAAACTTTATTTGATGAAAACTTCTTAAAAGTTCCAGTATGAAGTAACAAAATCAACAACCTACAAATCTTTCAGTCCTTTGCATTTCAAGCAAAATATTCCCTTCATAAATTGACCATTTCATAATATATATCCCCTTTTGTAGGCTTAGGTATGTCTGAGTGGATAAATGGATATTATAAAATTCAAAAGAGAAAGGAAAATATTTTTAAAATAAAAATCTAAACCTTCTCCTTGAGATGTATTGCAATATGGTTACCAACATATTCAGCACCTTCTAACAATCAAGTTACTGATTTGAGTTCTGGAGCACCCCTGAAATGAAAGAACACGACATCCTAGTCACTTGAGTCATGGGTTGACAGCATAAGAAAAACTGACAGCAAGTACAGAGGGACTCAAATATATGAAATCCACGGTTTCTGAACTAAACACTTCAAACAACTAATTGTGTTTTTAAAAAGGCTCAGAATATGGATAGTTTGGAATAGGGATAGCTGCCCTCTGAGGACATGGCGTTTTGAATGCACCTTTAATGCTGTTAACAGTACTTGATTCCATATTGTGGGACCAATCAAATACCAGATCTCATTTTACAGATTACCTTGGATATAGAAACTATGGGTGCCCCCTGTTCTTTTACTCTGTCCCTAAATTGGTTTACTATAGACTTACAGAAGTCTTTCAAGACCTAAAGTTTATGTCAATAGCTGATAGTATCATACCAAGTCAAAGAAAATCAAGAACATCCTGAAATAGTACACTAGGTCGCTCATTTGCACCAAAAGAAAGGACTACATTTCTTGAGTCTTTTCTCTTTTACCTCTTTATTGAGAATCCTGAGAAAGTTAACCAGGAAACAAATGATGCAGGCAAGGCATTGGTACCAGTGAAGGAATTACTAGACTTACTGCCTAATTTTAAATGAGCTTTAACCGTGAGAGAAAACTAAAAATAAAGAGCCCCAATTTTTTTTGAGGGGCAGATGGTGCCTTATATCATGAGTTTAGGAATAAAACTATCTCCAACATGTCTGGGGACCAAGTCATAAGAAATCGTGTCATGCTTAACTATTTCAAATTGTGATGTTATTAAGTAAATTTGTATTTGTTTATATGTAATTGTATTGAATTTTGTTAAGCTGTCCAGAATGTTTATATACTCTTAAATTTAAAAAGACAATAATCTGTGCTTATCTGCTTAAATATCTCAACTCACCCATCATAATCATATACAACTCATTTACTGCAGAACTACAGGGTTGTTTTGCACCAGAAGTTCTGTTCCTATTTAAAGTAGACTTAATAAAATCTACTGCCTTAATGCACTCCTGTATACAGCATTACGTAACACAAGTTTTTCAGTATCCAGCATAGTCAGTCATTCCCACCATAATCACTATAACCCTGGTAGCCGCTGTTCCTTCTCTCGTGGATGCTGGACATCTTTTTCCATGCTGAGTCCTGATGGAAACTAGCACTGAAAGACCGGCCCAGACGCCCGTGATGTTTCTTGGAGATATTGTCTTCACTCTCAGATTTGGCAATTCCCTGGCCATATGTTGGAGGCTGTGACTCTTGTCTAATGGTTCCAAATGGGAAGTTCCAAAGGCCAAACCTTTGCCAGTTTAGTCTCTGGAATGCTATAATACAATGCAAATTTCCCCCAACCTGAGAAGGAAAAAAAGGTAGGTGAAGAAAATGATGGGAAATGAATTATACTAATATATGGGTTCCTATGAATCCTCTTATTCTCCCCGTTCACCTGCCTCAAAACAGTCCTTATCCTTTCAGACACCATCAGGTCACATTATCCTGCATCTTCCTGACCAGCTGCAGTTAAAAACTATAACAATGCCCACACTTTTTTGAATACTTGATATTAAGTTGAAAGTCAAGAATATACTGAATCAATGCACTAAGTCACCCATTTGCACCAATAAAAAGGATTAGTTTCTTGAATCTTATCTCTTTTGACTCTTTATCGAGAATCCTCAGAAATTTAACCAAGAAAAGAATGAACGAAAACACCTTTCTCCCATATGCCACTCTCATACTATAACCTCCCCTTCTGCCTAATCCAAATACTATTCTTCATTTGTTGGTAGGAGTCTATCATTGGGATGTGATGTCTACTCAATCCACAGAATCTACCTTTCTCTCAGAAATAGGCCCAGCAGTCTTGATTGTAAACATGGCCCTGCCCCATGGCCACAGTTAAGATGGCTCAGGACTGAACACCTGACCCAAGCTGGACCAAGACTATGGAACTAAGTCTGAGGAAGGCCAGTCTCAGTCTAGACAGCTGCTCTGAAAGAGACATAAAGGTGATGATGATCTTCAGGAAGTATATAATCAGACAAAAAGATAACATATACCATATTTCCCCATGTATAAGATGCACTTTAATTTGGGGGCCCAAAATTTGAAAAACAAAATGTATTAGACAAAGTTATTGAACTCAAGTTTAATTCATCATAAAATTCATACAACTCCTTATCACTGTCAAAACTCCCATCCATGAGCTTGTCCTCATCGTGTCTGATGTTGAATCACTGTCTTCAACAATGAGTGCAAAACAAGCACGAAAAAGTAGGAAGTCCAAGTAAAAAAAGTCTACAACCACTGTATAAAATGCACCCAGTTTTTAGACGCCACATTTTTTTTTTAAAAAGGTTCATCTTATACATGGCAAAATATGGTAACTCCCAAAAGAATGAGACAGACCAACAACTTTGCCCCTGCTAACATTCTTTTACCTGATAACAGTCCCATATGAATCCAGGCTATACTCTTTGCCCTTTTTTTTTTTTTTTTTTTTTTTTTGTATTTGCATTTTTCTGAAGCTGGAAACGGGGAGAGATAGTCAGACAGACTCCCGCATGCACCGGACCGGGATCCACCCGGCACGCCCACCAGGGGCGATGCTCTGCCCACCAGGGGGCGATGCTTCACCCCTCCAAGGGTAGCTCTGTTGACACCAGAGCCACTCTAGCGCCTGGGGCAGAGGCCAAGGAGCCATCCCCAGCTCCCAGGCCAACTTTGCTCCAATGGAGCCTTGGCTGCGGGAGGGGAAGAGAGAGACAGAGAGGAAGGAGAAGGGGAGGGGTGGAGAAGCAGATGGGCGCTTCTCCTGTGTGCCCTGGCTAGGAATCGAACCCGGGACTTCTGCACGCCAGGCCGACGCTCTACCACTGAGCCAACTGGCCAGGGCCTCCTTGCCCTTTTGTTTTAACCCTTTGAGTACTACGAACATTCATGTCTGTCCTGGTGCCTCCTGACCAGAGTACGATCGTACAAAAATTTTTATTTTAAAAATGTGTAAGGCAACATTATAAAAAGGCAAATGTATGTTCTTCTTGTTTCCATAAATGGGTTATCAAACAAACATTATTTTAAGTTAATAAAACTGTAACTAGAACTAATTTTATTTTTTGAAAAAAAATTCACTCCCGGGAGTCAGCAAGCATGAAAAAAACTCACTAATCAAAGGGTTAAACATACCCCTTGTCCTTAAACTAATTTTCACATTTCTGTCTAAGATGGTCTGAACTGGTTTTCTATTAATTAGTCTAGAGTACTTAGTAAAATACTGCATTTTGGCCAGTTGGGAAATACCTTCAAATACAATGGTGTTCTTACCTTCTTGGTCTTTCGATACTGCAGCCCCCTCTCCAAGTGCCGGATATCTAGATATTCTGGATTTTGAGTATTTAGATCAGTAACAATATCTGCCCATCTGTAGTTAAGAAGAAAGAATAAAGCACAATTTTCTTTTTAGTACAAAATAACATTGTAATAGAACATTTTACATGAGCAATATTCTACAATATTACTGAGGTAAGTCTCTTAGGATTATTCCACCTATTAAGCTCTAATAAATTCGTTTTTAACAATTCTGTTTATGCAACTATTGCCAAGTTTTTATGTTTAAAAATGGTTGTCTCTGTATGAAATAAATATGTATCAACCTATTGGATGACATCTTGCAAGCTAAACTAAAAACATTCTATATTTCCTTCTTAGTGTTAAGTACACTTCCAAAGGACTTAAAATTTTAAATGCCTTTATTTACAAACAACATGATTGTGTGGAAAATCCAAAGCAATTACAAATTCCTTTGTATTACAAAACTATTACTAAAAATAGTAAGTGAATTTGGTAAAGATGCAAGATTTAAGGCCTGTATATACAAACACTAATTGTATTTCTGTAAACAACCAGAAAATAACTGAGAAATTTTTAAAAATCAATTTGCAATAGCAACAGAAAATAGGGAAAGTTTTTAACAAAACAGATATAAATCTCGACTGAAAAATACATAACATTACTGGAGAGAAAGCTGTAATTAAGTGGAGATATAGTCCATGTTCACAGGTTAGAAGATGTCATAACATTATGATATAATTCTCCACAAACTAAACTATGGAATCTATGGATTCTATCCTAATCAAAATTCCAACAGGCTTTTCAGCAGATATTTTAAAAAAAAGTTAACATACTTTTTACAGTGAATAGCAGGATGTTTTCTACTTGATTCTCCAATTAAGATCCAATATTCTACTTCTTGTGGTGCTAGGGGACCCCTGCTAGATTTAAAATACATTCACAGTAAACTTAATAAAGGTTATTCACTCCCTTGAAAATAGTGCTTCAATTATATATTAATAAAAGATATACTGAAGTTTATTGAAAAGTAGCATTTGTAAATGCTAGAAGAGACACTGGAGTTTAGGCTTGAGCAAATGTCTGAACACAGAAAGCATAAACTAAATTTAGGTCTTCATCACTTATTACAAAATCTAGGGTTAAAATGTTGAAATATAGTATCTCTTAGCATCTAAGAGGAAAATAAAATCCTAGCATGCTACCACAATTCTTCAGCTACTCTTATCCTTTTGCCATGCATTCAAAAAGTTTCAAAAGGCATCCTAAAAACAAAACCTTAAAGCAACAAGTCATCTGTGGAACTTTTAAATATACGTATACTGATGCCCTAATCCCACTCAGCAATTCTAATTCAAAGCGGTCTGGAGTGGAGCACAGGCAGGGATTTGTGCAGTTTGAAAAGCATCTCAGGAGATTCGTAGCTATGGCCGAGGTAACAAACCCTCCTCTAAAGTGGACAAAGTAGAAGAACCTACTTTTTCATGTGCTACAGGTGATAGATATCTGGAGGAAGGTGATGTTGCAGGGTAAAATCACAGAAGAAACACAATGTACCTCACCTCCAGAGAAGTAAGTAAAACATTTCAGGATTTGGAGAGACCAAGTAATTTTTCTCTTGTTCCACATTCACAAAATTCCAATGTCCAGCTTCCCAGTTCTCCCAGCTTACTCCTACCTTTCCCAAAATCCCCCCAGCACACAACCCTCCTCCCCCTCCCAACCCCTCCCAAGGACCTTGACTGGGATATAAAGGCCGTAGAGCCTCCAGCCTCCAAGAACCCATCCTATCCCCCTGACCAAGCCATATTCTCCCCACCTGACCTTCGGTCCTCACTGAGAGCAGCACTACCTCTTCCTCCTCTTGAGTTACCAATTCCACTGACCCACATGGGACCAAACAAGAACCTCAGCTGGGTGAGGATAACTGTGCCTATCAATACTTTTAATCAAAGTGTTCATGGCTTCTGTTTTAATCATTCTCAAATAGGACATTTTCTCCTTTGCTTTTAACTATCCTGGCATTATCTCAACCTGCATGAAGAAAACCTGCTAGAGAAAAAAAAGAATACTGAAATTCAGTCACCATAATAAATTAATTTTTAAAAGAAAAAAGTAAAATTCAGTCAAATGCAATTCTGCAAAAAAAAAAAAAAATCTTCATGTAAGGAAAACAAATCACTAAGTCTTCCAATTTCTAATCACTAAATGTATCTTCAATTCTTTCTATAACCCATCTTATGGTCAAGCATCCACATAACATATATAAATGCTTACCTAAATGCTTTATTAGCTTTAACAGGGGTTGCTTCAAAGCCAATTGGACAAAAATAATGATTTTGGCAATGATAGATATAAGCCAGTGATTCATCTTTCAATCCATGAGTTAACTTCGACAAGGCCCCTGAAGCTACAAAAAACGAAAACAGAGGGACCATAAAGTACTATCCACAAAGGACTAGTTAACAACTAGAAAAGAAAGACAGTACTCAGAATACAGAACATTGCTGGGGGGGAATGAGAATCTATTGATACAAAAAAATATTAATAAATTTATTTTCAGGTTTAACCTTTAAACTGAAATTCAGATCAACTAACCAGCAAACTAAAGTACTGAAACCTGTCTTTGCTTACCAGAATCTTCTATTAACACACATGCTTCTCTATGAAATTACTGTATAAAACCTAATACCTTGCATATAGCAATGGTTTCAACTTTTCTGGTTAAGCACATCTGTCACTAGAAATTTGTGAATAAACATGCCCATTACAAGCATTTTAGTTTACAGAACTGTGCATATACTACTGTACTAATATGTTTTTATAAAATATATACTGTACTAATGTTTTTTACAAAAAGTAGGAATTTTAAATTAGATTAAAAAATAGATATTCTAATATGTTCTTCCCATATCAGTGTTCATCTTGTATAGCTCTTATATAGTGGGTACATCTCAATCTGAAGACCACTGAGGTATATGAATATAAATTCCAGATGATAAATTTCCAAATACGGAAACTTCCTCCCACTGACATACAAATTAATCTTTCTCCAAAAGTTACACAGACTAGATAACAGCTTTTTCAAGATGAGATAAGGACATCTCCAGAGGCCGACTGGTAGTCCCATGCCATCTCTTATCACTGCTCCTCCTTGTATAGTTCCCATGGCTGTATTAGGTTTGAGCTCATTTCAAAAGTATTATATAAACAGTTAGTTTTACTAGGACATACTTAAAGTTATTACTGAGGTTTCAATAACTTGCATCTTTTAGAAGAAACTAAATTATTCATTAACAACCAGTCTATTAAAATTGGGAATCCTAAAAATAGTTTAAGTAGATGAAAGCTTGAAAATCATGGTTTCTCTGACTTTCTAGCCACTGCCAATAGCTGAAGAACACTAAGAAGAGCAGGTAAATGGCTATAACAGAGCCCAGCAGGTGAACCCGCCCTCACCCCTGCAGAAAGGCACAATCTGTGAGTTCCATGGAGACAATAATATTTCTGTTTTAAACCCTTTCTCTAAAATTTCATCTAGACCTTTCCTATAGAGCTTTGCTTCATAGCCTACCATCAGAACATACATACATGCATGGCAAGGTGGTCTTTACTGCTAACATCTCTATTTTTGTATTTTAAAGAATTTTATTTATTGATTTTAGAGAGAGGAGAGAAAGGTGGAAGGAGCAGGAAACATCAACTCATAATAGTTGCTTCTAGCCCGAGGTTTTGAACCAGTGACCTGAGCATTGCAGGTCAACGCTTAGTCCACTGTGCCACCACAGGGCAGGCTAAAATCTCTGTTTTATAACAATAAGTAAGTCATTCTGGTTGAGTTACCCTGACAATGTAAAAACGGATCCTCAATGGGAGCTCTAAATAAACAATTATAAGAACTAGAATTCAGAAGACAAATACTTCGTTTCCATAGTTGTACTTCATTATAAATAGGCTCCAGGGTAGGGAGCAAACATATGTATGTATTTAGACTTCGCACAAATCAATAAATACAAAAAACGTTTATACATATCATCGCTTTAGAAAAAACTTTAGAAATCTTTTAAAAACTATGAAAATGCCAAATAAAAAGTTTTCCCAAATAACTGAAATTAATAAAAAAAATTTATTATAACTTCTAATGGAAATCTGTATTTCACACTTTCCTCCTTTCTTAAGTCAAATGTAATGCAAAGCAACTGAGTACTTTAGTGTAATTATGATTAGCAATTTATTTTTAAACACATATTTACTGAGTCCTCCCATGTGTGAGGCACTGGTAAAACAGGAGGGACTAGGACAGCCAGGCTGGGTTCCTGGCTTCCTGGAACTTACTGTCCAGTGGAGGACACCAACACTAAGCAAATAAAATAATTATGAATGGTAATTTGTGCTTGAAATGAAATAAATAGGGTGCTGGGTTAAAAGAAATGGCTTAGGCATGAAACTTTAATATTCAGTGAACGCCCCTTGGAGGTGGTAGCATTTAAGCTGAAACATGAAAGATGAGACGGATGTTGGGGAAGTGAATTCTAGGGGATAGAACAATCCAGGAGAAGTAAATAGCATATTGCATCTTTGAGAGACACGGTCTCATTCAGAACTCCATCATAGTCTCGTGAAGCAGGCACTTGTGGTAGGCACTTGACTAGCAATTACTTTAACATTCTCGAATACATTCCAGATTTCCTATCAGTGCCAGAGTAAAGTCTTGATAAAGAGGTTAAATAATACCTTTATAGAAAGACTATAGCAGTAGTTCTCAAACTTAAGCATGTGAGGCTTGTTAAACAACATATCACTGGTGTCTAACCCAGTAGGTCTGGGATGGGGACCAAGAATTTGCATGTCCAATAAGTTACCTACTAATGCTGATGTTGTGTAGGAATCACATTCTGAGAGCCACCACTCTACAGTTAAGAGAAATTTTCATTTAACTCAATTCACTAATCAATTTATGAGTACCTACTAACTATGTCAGGAACTAGTGGAAACAAAAGAAAGTAACACAATATGTCAAGTTCTCCATGTAGGGAAGATTAAACAAGTAACTTTAATGTAAGGTAGAATAAGACAGTACCTAAATAAAGGGTTATAATTCAAAGAAGAAAGCACATCAGGTCTAAGGAATCAAGGACTGGCATCCAAGGTGGAACTTACTGAAGTGGGAGAATTTCAACAATCCAGACAGAAGACAGGGCATGAGGAGAAAACAAATCACTAGAGGGGATGGCTATAACCAGAGAACTTCAAGTAGCCTAGTTTAGAAGAGAGGGTATGATAGTATAGAGAAGCACCCCCAAAATATCAGAACAAGGTCATGAGAAGATCACCCTCTGAAATAAAGACAGTAAATACAGTATTTAATATATTAAAATGGCCATCAAAAAAAATAAGTTCATTTAGGAGAAGACTTGTAAATGTGTTACAAATGGAAACTAAATTTAGAACAATGTTCACTCTAGATCAGAGTATATCTAAAAAATCTTATATTTAAGCAACAAAGCAGCCACTACCAAAAATAGAACCCTAATCTGATTGATAGATAGAAAGGGGGGGAAAACTACTGAAATTAGCTGGCTTGCCATACTGTGAAGAGGAATATTCATCCTGTGCATCTAACAAAAGAATACTGGTATCTCTGATATTCTACTTATCACTTTAAGTTAAGGTATCAACACTCTGATAGTTGTCGACTTTAATATGAGTTTATTCCGTGGAGAATGATCATCTATAGAAGAATTAGAGAGAACTCGAGAACTATGTATTAGAATGTATTTTTACACCTTCAAAGACAAGAACTAGATTCTGTAATAATATCCTGTTAGGTTCTTATTCCTTTCAAATATTTGAAATACAACAGGTACGTGCAGAAGAGCAATGGAAAGCCAATCTATATTGGCTTTGAACGGTGCTAAAGAATTTATGACTTAAGCAGTCACCAGAAAGCTCTACAGAATGAAAGATTTCTATTAGCATTGAGCATTAAAAAGATTTATCTGGCATTGTATCTATTATGAATTGGGGAAAATCAGTGGATGAAGAAAATGAAACCTTAATGCATAGTCCACCTGAGGTGAGCTAATGCATTGCAATAAGCTGGTAGCAAAGGCCATAGTGAGGGTATATATGAGTTATGTCAGGATAAGGCAGAAGAAGCTATGCTCTGTTAAGCAAAAAATAATGAGTCCTGATACCTGTAGGAAGAGTAAAAGTGAAACACATGAAGAACATTTATATAACTTTCAAGCTAGCTGATTAAAAAGATGAATCTAATTTCTCTGGTACAAATGTTGGTGGCTAAGTGAAACAACAGTTTGAAGTTATCTAAATGATAATAATAATAATAATGGTAAGTTAATAACAGGAAGTAAACAAATAGTTTGAAACTAATGTTGATTACCTGTAGCACAAACTTTTATTGTAAGTAATTGCATCTCTGATAACAAAATACTTTAATGCATATTAACAGTTAAATCTATTATTTTTGTAAAAATCCCTGACTTTTGTGTTTATTCCATTTGTAAGCTGAAGGTCCTGTGGAAATGAGCACACCAACAAGAATGGAGGAGTTATAAAATCAAAGAAGCGTAGTACCCAGGAAAGCTTAAAGCCTACCATGAAAAACAGGCCTAACAGTCCTAAAAAAATAACAAACAAAAAGAAGATACATTTCAAAGTATTTTTTAGAACATAAGCAACAAGTGATCATTGTTTTCTCTACTGCATATAACAGAGACAGGTGAGAAAAGACTATTTCTGCAACTCTTTCTTCCACAATGAAAAAGAACAGAAAAGACTTTTCCTTAATACATGTACCACTCCTCTGAATACAACCAGAAGTTCTAAGGTAACATGGATGAGGTCATAGGATATTATGTATGAAATCAAAGGGCTATTAAGGGATAGTCCCTGTGATCTCAGAGCTGGACAGACACATTAAAAAGACACAACATAATAAAAGGTGCACTTGCAGCCCTGGCCAGTTGGCTCAGCGGTAGAGCGTCGGCCTGGCGTGCGGGGGACCCGAGTTCGATTCCCGGCCAGGGCACATAGGAGAAGCGCCCATTTGCTTCTCCACCCCCCACCTCCTTCCTCTCTGTCTCTCTCTTCCCCTCCCGCAGCCAAGGCTCCATTGGAGCAAAGATGGCCCGGGCGCTGGGGATGGCTCCTTGGCCTCTGCCCCAGGCGCTAGAGTGGCTCTGGACTCAACAGAGCGACACCCCCTGGTGGGCAGAGTGTCGCCCCTGGTGGGTATGCCGGGTGGATCCCGGTCGGGCGCATGCGGGAGTCTGTCTGACTGTCTCTCCCCGTTTCCAGCTTCAGAAAAATACAAAAAAAAAAAAAAAATAAAAATAAAAGGTGCACTTGCATATGCCAAGTGCCACATGACAGACACAAACAATCATTACTATAGGCATTAAAAGGAATAGTCTTCAAAGTTAGCAGGGAAAACTTCAGAGTTAAAGCAGGGCTTGCACAAGACCACTGATTATTGAAGAGGAAGACAAGGAAATTCCAAGTAGGGAGGCAGATCAAACATCCTTCAGAAAATACAAATAGAAAAAAAAATAGTGAGTGGTCAAATATTGTAATAGGAAAAATGAAAACAGGAATAAAACTGAGAATATATAGCATTAAAATTTACTGAGCCTGGCCTGGTAGCTCAGTTGGTTAGAGTCCCAACATGCCAAGGTTGTTGGTTTGAAACCCAGTTGGGGCACATACAAGCGACAACCAATGAATGCATAAATACACTGCTCACAAAAATTACGGGTATTGCAAAACAAACATAGAACAATAAAATATCCCCTAATTTTTGCAAGCTGTGTATATAGGTAGAACAACAAATTAATGTTTCTCTCTCACCCTCTTTCCCTTCCCTCCCCCTCAAAAATCAATCAATCAATAAAAATGTTTTTTAAACTTATTGAAGAAATTACACCAATCATTCGTCCCCCTGCCAAAAGGGAGAGATGGAGTATAGGTAGTTTATCCCTTTTCTCAAATGAGAAAAGTTTATGTATAGCAGAATGTATACCCTTTGTTAGTTTTTAATTGCATGACCAATTAGTAAGAGAGGTGAGCTGACAGTCGCACTAGAAACAGAAAAAAATACTAGCACGCCATTTAAAGCTGCCCTTGCCATAGGGACAGGCCTCCTCCACAGAACTCAGTCAGTAAGAATAAAAGCACCACTATTGAATCCTTAGTCTGTGTCAAACAAGGAGCTACATGTATGACAAACATGTCTCCTTTTATCTTCACAGTGACTCTATGGGAGGGGGATACAAATATGGAAAGACAGAAGTCTACTTACTGTTCAAGGTCCCAAATTAATATATGTAAAAACCAACATGTGAATTCCAAATTTACCTGACTCATGAGCAATTTGATATGCCTGCTATAGGTCAACAGAAATATATCCTTCTCTATGTTCAATCCTTGACCTTGGTAAACCATATACTCTCTCTTGTTGACAAAGACTATTTCCTTGACCAAACTTTAGTCAGGCTTCTCTGAGCCCTCTTCTCGAGTAGGCCTCAGTCTACAGCTTCTGTGTCCATCCTTGCTGCATCCAGTTTTAGCAAGATTCCTGCTAAATCAATTTAGATATTAATCACCCTTGATATCTGATCAGGTTCCTCATCCCCTACCCTTGAGGTCTAAGCCCTTAGCCTGCCTATTGTAAGAAGCCTGTTAGACCAGTTTGGCAAGAATCCCCCTACCCTTAATGCCTCCTCTTAGTAATTCTCCATCCAGATCTGTCACTTGCCAGCTGTCTATGAATTCCCAGCTGCCTTTATCACACATTCAGGGTTGAGCCCCATCACTCTCCCGTATTGCAATAACCCTATTACAGTAGTCTTGAATAAAATCTTCCTTATTGTTTGACATCAGAATAATTTTTCTTTAACACTATATTACAGTTTTCTGACATGTAAAGTCAAAAGATTGTCAAATTAAAAAATGAAAATTGTCAAATAATGCAAATGATTTAATTAGCATCTAACTAAAACAATCCTTAAAATCAATTCCATCATTCTCTATTATGACTAAGACTATTCCATAATAGAATTTGCATCACATTTACGGTCCGTTTTCCTGCTGTTATGTTATTATGCAGGTCTGAAATCAAATATTTTAAAATCCTTGCATCCTGTTTTAGAAAAATGAACTGCAAATTCTCTGCTGATTTCTGAGAAAGGGTTTTACTAGCACACACAAACACACTCACACACTCCATGCACCCAAACAATACAAAAAATATATTAAAGTAGTATTTATGACATGCCTTAAAATTCTGAAAGTTCTACATGCAAAGACTAGAAGAGCTAAAAATACTAAACTGTAAATTGAAAAGTGCCTACAGACCCTGGCCAGTTTGCTCAGTGGATAGAGCATCAGCCAGGGTGTGGACATCTCAGGTTCGATTCCCGGTCAGAGTACACCAGAAAAGCAACCATCTGATTCTCTCCCTCCTCCCCTCCCACAACAGTGCCTCGACTGGTTTGAGCATTGGCCCCTGGGCACTGAGGATAGCTCCATGGGTCCCACTGCATCAGCCTCAGGTGCTGAAAAGCTCTATTGATTCGAGCTTCAGCTCCAGACTGGGGTTGCCAGGTGGATCCTAGTTGGAGAGCATGCAGGAATCCTCTCATTATCTACCCTCCTTTCACTTGGAAGAAAAAAAAAGTGCGTATAGATTATTATTATGATTTCCCTCTTGTAAAAAAGATATAAAAGTAACAGACTGTGGCCTGACCAGGCAGTGGTGCAGTGGATAGAGTGTCGGACTGGGATGTGGAGGACCCAGGTTCAAGACCCCGAGGTCGCCAGCTTGAGCGCGGGCTCATCTGGTTTGAGCAAGGCTCACCAGTTTGAGCCCAAGGTTGCGGGCTTGAGCAAGGGGTCACTCGATCTGCTGTAGCCCCTGGTCAAGGCACATATGAGACAGCAATCAATGAACAACTAAGGTGCCGCAACAAAGAATTGATACTTCTCATCTCTCTCCCTTCCTGTCTGTCTGTCCCTATCTGTCCCTCTCTCTGACTCTCTCTGTCACACACACAAAAAAGTATCAGACTGTGTTTAGCACTTATATAATCAAAACAGGTAATTTATACAAAGCATATATGTGCACATACATGTATATGTGTATAAATCTTCTATATGTTTACCTACCTGTTTCTCCAGCTGTTTTATTCTTCCCATGAGGCTTATATAGAACATACGAGCATCCTTTTACATGGAAGTGGTCATTAATTTGTCTAAACCATCTGAAAAGAATAAGATTTGCTCATAGCAACAGTTCTATAACAAAAATAGCACTATTCCAATTCTAGAGAAATTCAGGCAGAGCCTAATTTTGGCATATCTACTACAGGTTGGGGCCTGGCAGCTGGACACATGGTTTACTATCAACACACATCTACAGCATCATTACTTTGCAGAACTAAAAAAGGGCTTCATACCTCATAAGTGTTGTATTTCCAGTGAAAGGGCCAAACCTAATATCTTCAAATGGGGGTTGAAAGCCCAAAATATGTAATGCTTCTTCTTGGGTAACAGGTGGAAGACTACAAAAGAAACACTGCCTTTCACTTTACAATTCCAAACATATACAAATATAACCTGTCTTATTTGTAAATAATTCTGGTAATATTTTTCATTTTTATTTTATCAAAAATAATGTATACATATATTTTTAGTTAAAAGACTTAAAACAAAATGCAGCAGTTTTTTCTCAATTTATGAAAAATCTATCCTTAAAAACCTTCCATTATAGAAAAAGCAACACCAAATAGTGAGTGGTACCTTGACATACGAGCACTTTAAATCACGAGCAATCTGAGAGACGAGCAGTGGCTTGCGGGAGTTTTTGCTTTGTTACTAGCGGATATTTGAATCACGAGTGTTGGGCAAATGAGTGTGTAAAAACTGCGTTTTTTGAGTTTGTTCACTTTTATTGTTAAAAATGGTGCTGGGCAGTCACGTGTGTGCTTGCCCTCAGAGCAGGGCAGTTAATTATAAATTGTGGATTACCTTCCTGCTTGGGAAGGGCCATTGTTATGCTAATGTTGACTGGAGGAGAGGTTCTGGCACCAGAATAGTTTTAAAAAGGAGAGAAGAAGGAGGAAGACAAGAAGCCATGCTGGCAGAGTGAGAGCAGAGAAGATGCAGAGTGCTGAAGGAGGAGCCAAGATGGCAGGGAGAGAGAGAGAAGCCAGGATGGCAGGGTGCTGACAGAGAAGCCAGTCTGTGCAGAGAGGAGAAGGGAGAAGGTGTGCAGATGTGGGACCAGAGGTGACTGAGACTGGTGGGGCCTTTGATTCTAGGAAAAACCAGAGAAGATTTGCCTGGTTGTGGAATCAGAGAATATGTAAGTGGCTTTGAGAGCCCTGTGTGTATTTGCTTGTTGGCTGGTATGAGTGTTGAGAATAAAGAAATGGCCCACCATATTTTGGCTCCACTGTTTCTTTTCGGTCTGCCCGAATCTAATGGGAACCTGCATGTGTATGGCCATGATAGCCGTGACTACTGGCCATACATTTGGCATAGTTTGCGGCAGGATTCGGATCAGATCGGTATAGAGCTGCCACCACTCTTGAGGGGTAGGGTAGAGGACTAGTTGTTGTTATAGTTCCCCATGTTTTTTCTTTTGGGGACCATGGGCTGGCTAATTTTTACAGCCCTGCAAGAGGAAACCGAGAGCTCTGTGCAAGAGACTGCCCAAGGCCTGCAAACTGAGGACTGGAAAGAGTTGGAATGGCCATTAGAGAAAGAGATGCAGATCCTGGAACTGAAGCAAGCGCTGGAGAAGAGGGCCGACCGGGTTCGCGAGCTGCACCTGGAAATGGAGCAGTCTCTGGAGAAGAAATTACAGGTTTGTGAGTTGCAGTCTGCCCTGGAAATTGTGGAGAGCCGGCAGCCGCAGGAGCCTAAGCTGGAGCTGTGCCAGCAGAATGGCTCTGAATCTGAGGGAACAAGTGTTCCCAGCTCTTCTTCTGAGGATGAGGAGACTGGGGCTGAAGTTGCCATCCAAAGACTCCAGAAGGAAAAAGCCCAGCAGCAAAGAGTACCTACTAAGCCCCTGGTAGGTTTGCTATGGTTATGGGACACAGGGGTGGATGGCAGCATCCTCTCTGGAGCAGAGGTGGAAATGCTGGCCGCCACTGCCACATGTTCCCCTTTGGGGCAGCATCTTAAGAGCTGCCAGGATGGCAGGGATGAAGGGCGAGGCCTGAGGCTCCATGTGCGTGGACTGAATCTTGGACGGTGACCAGAGGGGGCACCAGCTTCCTTGTTGGATGGACATGCAACTACTGGACAATATGAGACCCTGATGGAGGGGAGAGCAGGTCTGGTTGAAACTGGATGACTTATGCTGTTGCTGTAACTTGTTTGTGTGATGTGCCTAATTCCTTGCACAGGAACGCTTGTGGTGTGAATTGCAAAGTGAGCAAAAGGGGTGGAATGTTGGGCAAACGAGTTTGTAAAATTTGTGTTTTTTTAGTTTGTTCACTTTTATTGTTAAAAATGGTGCTGGGCAGCTATCTATGAAATTGCTAATTACCTTCCTGCTTGGGAAGGGCCACTGTTATGCTAATGTCTCCTCCCCCCTCTGCCAGCATCTTCACCTGACCATGAAGTTAAATATACTTCATAAACCAGTTTATTTCTTTACAGTCTCTCTTATTGTGTGTGTGTGTGTGTGTGTGTGTGTGTGTATGTATTTATTTATAAAGTACATTTTCTTTAAAAGCATATAAAACAAAAAATTTGTATAGTTTTTGGGGGCCGGAACAGATGAATTGCATTCCCAATAATGTAAATGGGGAAATTTGATTTGACACACAAGCAAACTGAGTCATGAGCTCAGCTATGAAACAAACTAAACTCGTGTGTCAAGGTACCACTGTAACTTGGAGTTTAAAGATACTAATAGATTAACATACTCACTTTCCAGCTCCCATTGTGCTATATAAGAAATTCCAACAAGAAATTAATGAGGAGATACCACAAGAAGTCTTATATTGTGGTCGGCTTATGCAGTACCTGGGAAAACAAAAGACTTTGCTTGAATAAATACAAAATAGGCATATAAAAATATAACACTCATGGTAACTGAACGTATTAACATAATGAAAATGTGATCATTTAAACCAATATAAAATCCTTGTTCACTTAAAATATTTTTTATTTATTAAACACATCATAAATGCATTACAACAAAAATCATTCATTTTAATAAAGATAGCAGGGTGACGTCACGGAAATGGCGCCGTGAGCAGCGCGTCCGACAGATCTCCCCAAAATCACAACAAATTTATCAACTAGAAACAGGAAAATTTATCTTCGGAGCAAACTGAAAGCAAAAGGACTGTTATCACTCGAATCTGAGAGACGAGGGTGTGGAGGAAGCTACCGCAGGGACGTTCATTCAAGCCGCGAGAAAGTGCGCCTGTGACCCTGCAGACGCCGGCAGGCCTTGACTACCAACAAGACTAAAGCCAATTGTGTGACATTGCCATAGAACCCCATCAACTTGCAAGTCCCTGCCTGGGTGTGGCGCAGGGGCAGGGCCTGGGGTGCAGAGCCGCCGACCGGGAAGAGGGAGAGAGGAGAAGGAGGAAGAGGTTGACATCTCAAAATCAGGAAAAATCCACAGACTTTGCAGCTTGTTCCATTGTTTGTTGGTTTTTTTTTTGTTGTTTTTTTTTTGTTGTTGTTGTTTGTTCCTTCTATCTTATTGCCTTTATTTCCTCCACCTCAGTCCTTCTATTCTCTGCCCATCTTATGCTTCCCTTTTCTTGAACTACACTACCCATAAGTGTTACATTTTATTTCTCTTCTTCATCCTCACCCTCCTTTGGGGTTATACTCCAGGACACGTAATTCTCACTCTCTCCTCTTTTGTTTTTTTTTTGCCTTATTTTGTCTTCTTCTCTTCCTTTTTTATTTCTTCCTTCGTTTTTCTCTTTTTCTTATTTTTTCCTTTCTATTCGTTTTTTCTTTTCTCGTTTTACTTTCCTCCCATTTAATCCTCAATCACGAACAAATTAGTTAATTTGGGACTCAAGGTTTTTTTTGGCTCTATTTTTCTTTTTCGGTTTTGTTTTTGTTTTTTTCTGGTTGGTTTGTTTTTGTGGCATTTTGGGTCCTCCCAACCCAAGGTCTCCATTGTATTTGGTCTTTGCTCCACTTAATACAACGTATTTTTACTTATTATTTTTATTTTTTCTTCTTGATTATTCCTTTTTTTGTCCTTTTTTCTGGTTCCCTCTTGTCCCTCTCATTATATCTCTTGGTTGACCGTCACCCGCAGGCAGATCAACTTATGCTTCTCTAAGATTTTCTTCCTTTTTTTTTTTTTTTTATTTTTTTTTTTTTATTTATTTATTTTTTTTTTGCCCCCTTGAACTCTTCACCGCAAACCAGGCCCTCCATTATAGGCACGATATTTCCCTGAGGAGGGGAGAGGAGGGAAGGAGAACAAAGAAAAAAAAAAGGGGGAAATAATAAATTATTACTGCTTTTTTTTGTGGGGTGTTTTACCCTTTGTATTTTTTTTTGTTTTTTTTTTGTTTTTTTTTTTGTTTGTTTGTTTTTTTTGTTTTGTTTTTTACTTTTTACTCTTTATTAATTCTAATTAGTGCTATCAACAAGACCACCCTCAGATGCCAATAAGAAAGAGGAAATCGAATATTATGGATACAAAAGAAAGAGAGGTAACACAAATAGATGTGGAAAAATCTATGGAGAAAAGACTTAACATATTGGAAGCCTTGGAGCCAAATGACAGAGAATTTAAAATAGAAATCTTAAAAATACTCAGAGATATACAAGAAAACACGGAAAGGCAATATAGGGAGATCAGAAAACAACTCAATGAACACAAAGAATATATTACCAAGGAAATTGAAACTATAAAAACAAATCAAACAGAAATGAAAAACTCAATTCACGAACTGAAAAACGAGGTAACAAGCTTAGCTAGCAGAACAACCCAGATTGAAGATAGGATTAGTGAAATAGAAGACAAACAACTTGAGGCACAACAGAGAGAAGAAGAAAGAGACTCAAAAATAATAAAAAACGAGAAAGCCCTACAGGAATTATCTGACTCCATCAGAAAGAATAACATAAGAATAATAGGTATATCAGAGGGAGAAGAGAAAGAAAATGGAATGGAGAATATACTCAAACAAATAATAGACGAGAACTTCCCAAGCCTGTGGAAAGAACTAAAGCCTCAAATTCAAGAAGCAAACAGAACACCGAGTTTTCTTAACCCCAACAAACCCACTCCAAGGCACATCATAATAAAGATGACACAAACCAATGACAAAGAAAAAATTCTCAAGGCAGCCAGGGAAAAGAAGAGTACAACATATAAAGGAAGGCCTATTAGATTATCATCAGATTTCTCAGCAGAAACTCTACAAGCTAGAAGAGAGTGGACCCCAATATTTAAAGCCCTGAAAGAGAGGAACTTTCAGCCAAGAATACTATACCCATCAAAGCTATCCTTCAAGTATGAAGGAGATATAAAAACATTCACAAATACAAAAAAGATGAGAGAATTTATCACGAGAAAGCCCCCACTCCAGGAAATACTAAAGGGGGTTTTCCAACCAGATTCAAAGAACAAAAGAAAACAACACCACAAGTAACAGCTCCACCAAGAACACAATAAAACCAAACTTAAACTGTGACAACAAAGGAAAAAAAAAGGGGGGGGAGAGAATGGAGATTAACAGTAGCAAAGGACGATGAAGTGCAGAAATACTTATAAGATAGGGTACTACAATGAATATGGTAGGTACCCTTTTCATTACTTAATGGTAACCACCCTAGAAAAAACCACCACAAAAACACATGACTTAAAAAAGGTAGCAACAGAGGAAAGAAGTATGGAACACAAACAAACAGAAACAAATGATAGAAAAACAAAAGAGAAGAATCAAACTAGATACAAAACTAACAGAAAGCAATTTATAAAATGGCAGTAGGGAACCCACAAGTGTCAATAATTACACTAAATGTAAATGGATTAAACTTACCAATAAAAAGACACAGAGTAGCAGAATGGATTAAAAAAGAAAATCCAACTATATGCTGCCTACAAGAAACACATCTAAGCAACAAGGATAAAAACAAATTCAAAGTGAAAGGCTGGAAAACAATACTCCAAGCAAACAACACCCAAAAAAAAGCAGGTGTAGCAATACTCATATCTGATAATGCTGACTACAAGACAGAAAAAGTACTCAGAGACAAAAATGGTCACTTCATAATGATTAAGGGGACACTGAATCAAGAAGACATAACAATCCTTAATCTATATGCACCAAACCAAGGAGCACCAAAATATATAAGACAGCTACTTATTGACCTTAAAACAAAAACTAACAAAAATACAATCATACTTGGAGACCTCAATACTCCGCTGACGGCTCTAGATCGGTCATCCAAACAGAGAATCAATAAAGATATAGTGGACTTGAACGAAATACTAGAACACCTGGATATGATAGACATCTACAGGACACTTCATCCCAAAGCGACAGAGTATACATTTTTCTCTAGTGTACATGGAACATTCTCAAGAATTGACCATATGTTGGGCCACAAAGACAATATCAGCAAATTTAGAAAAATTGAAATCGTACCAAGCATATTTTCAGATCATAAAGCCTTGAAACTAGAATTCAACTGCAAAAAAGAGGGGGAAAAACCCACAAAAATGTGGAAACTAAACAACATACTTCTAAAAAATGAATGGGTCAAAGAAGAAATAAGCGCAGAGATCAAAAGATACATACAGACAAATGAAAATGAAAATACGACATATCAGAATCTCTGGGATGCAGCAAAAGCAGTAATAAGAGGAAAGTTCATATCACTTCAGGCCTATATGAACAAACAAGAGAGAGCCGAAGTAAACCACTTAACTTCACACCTTAAGGAACTAGAAAAAGAAGAACAAAGACAACCCAAAACCAGCCGAAGAAAGGAGATAATAAAAATCAGAGCAGAAATAAATGAAATAGAGAACAGAAAAACTATAGAAAAAATCAATAAAACAAGGAGCTGGTTCTTTGAAAAGGTCAACAAAATTGACAAACCCTTGGCAAGACTCACCAAGGAAAAAAGGCACAGGACTCAAATAAATAAAATCCAAAATGAAAGAGGAGAGATCACCACAGACATCATAGATATACAAAGAATTATTGTAGAATACTATGAAAAATTATATGCCACCAAATACAACAATCTAGAAGAAATGGATAAATTCCTAGAACAATACAACCTTCCTAGACTGAGCCATGAAGAAGCAGAAAGCCTAAACAGACCAATCAGCAGGGAGGAAATAGAAAAAACTATTAAAAACCTCCCCAAAAATAAAAGTCCAGGCCCAGACGGTTATACTAGTGAATTCTATCAAACATTCAAAGAAGACTTGGTTCCTATTCTACTCAAAGTCTTCCAAAAAATTGAAGAAGAAGCAATACTTCCGAACACATTTTATGAGGCCAACATAACCCTCATACCAAAACCTGGCAAGGATGGCACAAAGAAAGAAAACTACAGACCAATATCTCTAATGAATACAGATGCTAAAATTCTAAACAAAATACTGGCAAACCGAATACAACAACATATTAAAAAAATAATACATCATGATCAAGTGGGATTCATCCCAGAATCTCAAGGATGGTTCAACATACGCAAAACGGTTAACGTAATACACCATATCAACAAAACAAAGAACAAAAACCACATGATCTTATCAATAGATGCAGAAAAGGCTTTTGATAAAATACAACACAATTTTATGTTTAAGACTCTCAACAAAATGGGTATAGAAGGAAAATATCTCAACATGATAAAGGCCATATATGATAAACCATCAGCTAACATCATATTAAATGGCACTAAACTGAAGGCTTTCCCCCTTAAATCAGGAACAAGACAGGGTTGTCCACTCTCTCCACTCTTATTTAACGTGGTGCTAGAAGTTCTGGCCAGAGCAATCAGACAAGACAAAGAAATAAAAGGCATCCATATTGGAAAAGAAGAAGTAAAGGTATCACTTTTTGCTGATGATATGATCCTATACATCGAAAACCCGAAGGACTCCACAAAAAGATTATTAGAAACAATAAACCAATACAGTAAGGTCGCAGGATACAAAATTAACATACAGAAGTCCATAGCCTTTCTATATGCCAACAATGAAATATTAGAAAACGAACTCAAAAAAATAATCCCCTTCACGATTGCAACAAAAAAAATAAAATACCTAGGAATAAACATAACAAAGAATGTAAAGGACCTATATAATGAAAATTACAAGGCATTGTTAAGGGAAATCGAAAAAGATACAATGAGATGGAAAAATATTCCTTGTTCTTGGATAGGAAGAATAAATATAATCAAAATGGCCATATTACCCAAAGCAATATACAAATTTAATGCAATTCCCATCAAAATTCCTATGAGATTTTTTAAAGAAATGGAACAAAAAATCATAAGATTTATATGGAACTATAAAAAACCCCGAATAGCCAAAACAATCCTAAAGAAAAAGAATGAAGCTGGGGGCATTACAATACCTGACTTTAAACTATATTATAGGGCCACAATAATCAAAACAGCATGGTATTGGCAGAAAAATAGACACTCAGACCAATGGAACAGAATAGAAAGCCCAGAAATAAAACCACATATATATGGTCAAATAATCTTTGATAAAGGGGCCAACAACACACAATGGAGAAAAGAAAGCCTCTTCAACAAATGGTGTTGGGAAAACTGGAAAGCCACATGCAAAAGAATGAAACTCGACTACAGCCTGTCCCCGTGTACTAAAATTAATTCAAAATGGATCAAAGACCTAAATATAAGACCTGAAACAATAAAGTACATAGAAGAAGACATAGGTACTAAACTCATGGACCTGGGTTTTAAAGAACATTTTATGAACTTGACTCCAATGGCAAGAGAAGTGAAGGCAAAGATAAATGAATGGGACTACATCAGAATAAAAAGTTTTTGCTCAGCAAGAGAAACTGATATAAAAATAAACAGACAGCCAACTAAATGGGAAATGATATTTTCAAACAACAGCTCAGATAAGGGCCTAATTTCCAAAATTTACAAAGAACTCATAAAACTCAACAACAAACAAACAAACAATCCAATAAAAAAATGGGAAGAAGACATGAATAGACACTTCTCCCAGGAAGAGATACAAATGGCCAACAGATATATGAAAAAATGCTCAGCTTCATTAGTTATTAGGGAAATGCAAATCAAAACTACAATGAGATACCACCTCACCCCTGTTAGATTAGCTATGATCAACAAGACGGGTAATAGCAAATGTTGGAGAGGCTGTGGAGAAAAAGGAACCCTCATTCACTGTTGGTGGGACTGTAAAGTAGTACAACCATTATGGAGGAAAGTATGGTGGTTCCTCAAAAAACTGCAAATAGAACTACCTTATGACCCAGCAATCCCTCTACTGGGTATATACCCCAAAACCTCAGAAACATTGATACGTGAAGACACATGTAGCCCCATGTTCATTGCAGCACTGTTCACAGTGGCCAAGACATGGAAACAACCAAAAAGCCCTTCAATAGAAGACTGGATAAAGAAGATGTGGCACATATACACTATGGAATACTACTCAGCCATAAGAAACGATGACATCAGATCATTTACAGCAAAATGGCGGGATCTTGATAACATTATAAGGAGTGAAATAAGTAAATCAGAAAAAAACAAGAACTACATGATTCCATACATTGGTGGAACATAAAAATGAGACTAAGAGACATGGACAAGAGTGTGGTGGTTACCAGGGGTGGGGGGAGGGAGGACAGGGGGAGAGTTAGGGGGAGGGGGAGGGGCACAGAGAACTAGATAGAGGGTGGCAAAGGACAATCTGACTTTGGGCGAGGGGTATGCAACATAATTTAATGACAAAATAACCTAGACATGTTTTCTTTGAATATATGTACCCTGATTTATTAATGTCATCCCATTACCATTAATAAAAATTTATTTAAAATAAAATAAAAAAAAATAAAAAAAAAATAAATAAAGATAGCTAAGTATGACTACTAGTTAAAAGTGGATATAATCCAAACCAGTGGAAAAAGTAATGGTATATAAAGTTAGACAGCAACTAAAATTTCAATGCAAATTTCTAGTTGAGCTGCATACATGATTACTTGCAAATTCATTTCTAAGAGTTCTTTATGTATTCTGGACATTAATCCCTTATCTGATATATGATTTACAAATATTTTCTCCCATTCTGTATGTTGCCTTTTCATGTTGTTGATTGTTTCCTTTGATGCACTAAAGTTTTTTGATGTAGTCCCTTTTGTCTATTTTTGCTTTTGTTTCCTGTGGTTTTGGTGTCAGGTCCCAAAAATCATTGCCAGATCCAAAGTCAAAAAGGTTTCCCCTATGCTTTCCTCTACAAATTTTATAGTTTTAGAACTTATGTTTATGTCTTTCACCCATTTTGAGTTCATTTTGTGTATGATGTGCGCTAAGAGTCCACTTCATTTTTCTGTATGTGGTTATCCACTTTTTCCAGCACCATTTTCCAAAGAGGCTGTCCTTTCTCTATTCTGTGGGCCTGGCACCCTTGTCAAAGAAGTTTTGTTCATTTATATGAAGGTTTACTTCTAGACTCCCTATTCTATTCCATTGGTCTTTATGTCTGTCTTTACTCTAGTACCATACTGTTTCAATTATTATCTTTGTAACATGTTTTAAAATTGAGGAGTGTGTGGCCTGTGTTCAACTCTCGCAATCATCATCTCCCCAGCAACTCTCCAGAGGCAGTATCTTCAGCTGGGAGTTGGGGAGTAAGATAATCACGTGGCGATCAGCACCATGTCTCTCCTTCTCCAGCCCTCCCTGCAATTCAGTAATGTTGACCTGGATTTTTATGAACTCCAATGTTTCAGCACTGATGTGCCTTCACACACCACATGATCTAACCAAAGGGTCTCTGGATGGTTTCAGGACCGTCACATAAACTTTAGGGAAGCCTGCATTACTTGAAGTCAGCAGTTTATACACATAATTTGATAAGTATGTTTGACCCTCTGGTTTGGGGACTTTGCTATTTGTTTCAAAGACAGAGTTTTCCCTGTTTTTCATCTTGTTATTGATTTCATCGGTTTGAGGGAAGGAACAGAGTAAAAAGACCTTATTCTAACATATTTAAGTCTCCCTTTTCTATTTTAAACAATTCTTCATAAAGCCTTGGGATCAACCATTGGTATAAGGTTTTTATATTTCTTTATCAATCCAAACTTGTTTACTGGTCTTGTTTATGACCAGCTTATAACTTTTACTATATTATTCTATCCTCTGAGGGTCTTTCCGTTCCAATCCTAATCCTGTATAATATTCTTAGTGGGAAATAAGTTGCCATCCTAGTAATTTTTCTCCTCAGGTTATTTCTCCCATCTGTCCTTTTTCATCCAAGCCTTTAAGGCCTCACATGTTATACTACACTAATATAACTCTTTATAGTTGTTAAATCAAATACTAGGATTAAAAGCAAAAATGGGCAAACTTTGCTCCAAAGAAACTAATATTAATGTTTTTAATCCTAGTGTTTCTTCTCTAATACACTTTTCATACTACTACTGCCAATTTATCCTCATAAATATTCTTTCATTAAGAAATCATTAATGACTTATCTTTGCCCCAGAAAAAAATCAATCTAAATCCTTAGCCTGATATCCAAGAAAGAGATCATGAAAGGTGTTATAAAGAAAAACATGGACTTTGGAGTCTGGCTTTCTTTGGTTTCAAAACATGATCTACTTATTTGCCATGTAATGTTGGGCAACTGTCTTGGCTTCTCTGAGCCTCACTCCAGACAAACTGGCTTACTATTCACTACCAACATATCAGACCCTTTCATACCATCCCTTAGATTTCCTCTCTTTAGACCCAGCTCTTCAGTGAAGCCTTCTGTTCATTATTTTATTTCATGTTCGTTCTTTATTCATACCCATCGCCTGACAAACTGCCTGAAATATCTTGTATTTTCTGCTTAGTCCCCTCTTCTCAACTACATTTTAAACCTTAAAAACACAAAGACCATACGTTATGTACTCTTCATTCTCAGGCCATAGTTAAGGGTCCAATATTTATTAAATAAGTGGGGAAAAAATCTAATATTTCTAAAATCTCACACAGAAGAATTTTTAAAACCTCAAATGAGAGATTAGCAATTTTATAGCTACCATAAATTAAACCATGTTTTCTTTAGAACAAGAATTGTCTTTTAAGGTAACCAAATAGACTTAATTGATAAAGGAAAGCTCTTCTTATTAGAAGAATGCCAGCTAATAAAGGAAGAAAAAAAATAACAGAATTTTGAGATATCACCATTTCTTAACAAGGATTCGGGCAAGTATCATCATGGATTTGGCTAACACCACTAGGTGAAAAGTAGATATGAACAGGGGATTAGCCACATGCCATGTCACCCCACTGATGACTTGATGGTCGCAGAGGGAAATAAATAACTTGACAATGTGGGCTAAGGCTGTCACCTTTTAAATCCAGTAATAACTCTTAGAATCTCTAACATTGGATGACCAGATACAGTGTACCCCCTGAGGTGATACAGTATGAAGGACACAGGATCACTTAGGCAGTATTCTTGCCTAAAATGTTCAACTAGAACATAATCAAGTCTTTATTATCAAACATCCAGTTTTCAGGAAATACTGAGGTCATATAAATAATTCAGACAATAGTGAAAGAAAATCAGACAAATCCACGAGGTAGAAAATTCTACAAGATATCTTGCCAAGTCTCCTCACCAAGTCAATCTTCTAGAATTAAAATGAAGGAGAGTGAGGTGGAGACTGTTTCAAAGTAAGAGAGATGCCTGGGCCACAATGAGTAAACACAAAGTATGGTTCATGATTGGGTCCCACTTTGAACAACCAGGCATGGATTCATTGTCAGAACAATTTAGGAGATCTAAATTTAGCCTGGGAATTAAATACTAAGAAGATATTGTTAACTTTATTAAGTATGACAATGGTATCGTGGTTTAGGAAGAATAAACAACTTTTAGAGATTACCATCGTCTGAGGTCTAATACTTTCCGCTGCTTAATATCTTCAAGAAGAGAATATTGAGGCCACTCCCTTTGGTGTCTTCCTTTTTTATCTGAAGTTTTTTTCTTGGAAATTTGCTTCTTTACATTGCCTAGAAATATAAGAGTATAAAATAAGCAAAATGCCTAAATGAAGTAAACTGCCAGGACAATGAGATTAATTATGAAACAAAATTTAAAAATAACTGCTGCTAGTTCTAAAAGTGATATTTGCGAACATATTGAATACATGTATCTTCAAAAATATTCTCCTATCTTAAAGAGAGAAAATTTTTTAAACTTAAACAACCATGAATGTTATTTCCTATCAGATTTGTATATTCTAATTCCTAAGCTAGTCACCTAGCTAGCAAAAGAATCAATCACAAAATCTTTAATTTAGAAAATCAAATTACCAACAATAAAATATTTAACTAGACCACTTTCCAGTGGAAATGAATCCTTTCTATAAAACAATAAAACCACATTAATGTTGCTCTGTTAAAAAGTAAAAACATTAGATCTACTAATGCAAGAAAGTGATAGTTAAAAATATCCACAGGCCTACAGAGACCTCAAAATGGATTTAAAATCATGCACACATGTATAAATTTTTAAAATGCAACTTTAGTACCAGGAACTATAATGGAAAACAAGGGTTTTTTCTGTGTGAGTGTATGATATTTCTCTCTCTTCTCTCCCTCTCTCTTTCTCTCTCTCTCCCCTGTTCCTTCCTTCCCCTACCTCCAGAAGACACATAAGACAAATAAAAGTGGTAACCTATGGGGGTAGAGGAATTGAGAACTAGACAAAAGGAATCCATGCAAATAGATTACTCAGTCAAAAAATTTATATAAAGTATTAACGTCCAAGACTCACTTTACTAAAATACCATTAACAGTTCACATAACTTAAATACTTTCATAATGTCACACATATTAAATTTTAAATAAAATAATCAAATGTTATTAAAATAAAATAAAAGCTAATATTTTATTTTTATGAGTTATTCATAAATTATGAAACATAAATTATATAGATATACGCCCAGAAACAAACATGGAAAAGGGTCCATTTTATTTATTTAAGATGTTGTACAATGAAATCATTTGGCACCCAAAACCAGCTAGAACTCAGAAACTATTATGACACAGGAAAGTTCTCTAATTTTTCTAAAATATCAAAATAACACTAAATTTATCCAGAAACAAGTTTCTATCCCCTTCCCTCTAGTTATTAAGTATTCAGAAAACACAAAATTTCTCACAGAGCTAAGACCACTGGCAGATGTAAGCTTGAACAAAATGAAAAAACACCTCATTATGACAAATGACCTTTAATAATAAATGAATTGTAGAGATCCAGAAAATAGAAACCCTACTTTCCACTATTTCTTGATATGTCTTCGCTGCCCAATAATGCCTTAATTCCCTAAGTAGTTTTCCCAGCTCCTTAGAATGTGGAGGCTAATGAAGCAGGATAATCTGGACCTCTCCTGCCAGAGTGGTCTGCACCCACACATTATTCTGATGCTTACCTAAGCCTGTTTTTCTCTGTTCTGAGCTTACTCCCATGAGCCCCGAGGATAAATAAGTATATAAGTTCCAAATGAGCATCCTCATAACATCTTACACTGCCACACAGAGAACTGGTCCCCAAACAAAACTCCATTCCACTTGAGGACGAAAGCTCTGTCAAAGTGGAAGATAAGTTTGAGAGGGGAACATAAAAGAACAACACCTGAAGACTCTGTTTTCCCCATCTCATCAACTCCAGTAACCTTTACCTATTGCTCCTTGCTGTTGCCATATTCTTTTCTATACCTTACCATGCCCACAGCATACCCAGAGTGCCCTAACACCAAATATGCATACATATTATATGTATATATACACCTCTATTCACTACACTGGCTTTTAGAGAAAGGTAGAAAGAGAGTAAATAAAAATAGAATGCCCACCATCTTCCTTGCTTGAAGAACTGCAGAACAGAGCTCTGAACAATCACAGTCACTGAAAAGTGAAGTGGGGGAACCACAGAAAGAGAGCCAGATAAAGTAATACCTAAATTCTGTGTATGAATTTGGCCCAAATCGTAGCAGACCCCAAACAGCACAACTAATGCTAGAAGAACTGAACTGAGATTTGAGATGTCTTCAAGAGACAGAGTTGATTGGGCCCAACCAAATTAACTGCTGCTAAATTAATTACCGATAACTAGTTAATTAAAAAGAAAACATACACACTCTTTGAAGGAATATACCAGAAACCAGAATCCAAGTTACCACAAAATAACATGCCCAATATTTAGGATGCAATCCAAAATTACTGAACATGTGAGGAAACGGGAAAAAATATGACACATTATCAAGAAAAAAAGACCAACTGTGAAATAACTCAGATTTTAAAATTGGCAGATTTGGATATTGAAGTGGGTATTATAATTATGCTCTATGAAATCAATAAAATGTTATAGTAATGAATAAAAAAATAGCAAATCCAAGATAAGTAGAAACTATTTAACATTGTAAATTCTAGAACTAAAATAAATATACAAAATAAATAATTCACTGAGTATACTTGGCTATCTTTAACAGATGTACTTTATAAATTTTTTTTTTTACTTTTATTTATTCATTTTAGAGAGGGCAGAGAGAGACAGAGAGGAGAGAGAGACAGGGGGGAGGAGCAGGAAGCATCAACTCCCATATGTGCCTTGGCCAGGCAAGCCCAGGGTTTCGAACCGGCGACCTCAGCATTTCCAGGTCGACGCTTTATCCACTATGCCACCACAGGTCAGGCAACAGATGTACTTTAAATATAAAACAAGATACAGGTTGAAAATAAATGTTTGGAAAAAGATATGCCCTGCAAAAACGAATCAAAGTAAACTAGATTAGCTTATCAGCAAGTTCCAACCTTTTTCATTTCATGGCACACATAAACTAATTACTAAAATTCTGTGGCACACCAAAAAATGTAATTAATTTTTCCAATTTAACAACAACATAAAAATAGGTGTAATTTTGATCAGCTATTGTTGTGCTGGCTGCTGTCATATTTTTTTTACTTGACAAGCTGAGGGAAAAGAAGTCAGTGCCCCTGACTAAATAGTCAGTTACGGCATGTTTTAAAAATTCTTACACCGGTTGAAAATCACTAAAGTATATAAATATCAAAGAAAATCGCTTTTAGGACAAGAAATATTGCTAGGAAAATGAGAAACATTTCAATGATAAAAAGGTCAATTTGTCAAGAAAAAATAAAAATCATAAATGTGTGAGTACCTAATAAGAGAACTTCAGATTACATAACAAAAATCAACAGAATTAAATGGAGAAAAGGAACTCCACAATCATAGTTGGAGATTTTTAATACTCTACTTTCAGCAATTGATGGAACAAGACAAAAGTTAAGTAGAGACAAAAACACATGAGCAACACTTTCTTTTTGTATTTTTCTGAAGTTGGAAACGGGGAGGCAGTCAGACAGACTCCCGCATGCGCCCGACCGGGATCCACCCGGCATGCCCACCAGGGGTCGATGCTCTGCCCATATGGGGCGCCGCTCTGTCGCAACCAGAGCCACTTTAGTGTCTGAGGCAGAGGCCACAGAGCCATCCTCAGTGCCCGGGCCAACTTTGCTCCAATGGAGCCTTGGCTGCGGGAGGGGAAGAGAGAGACAGAGAGGAAGGAGAGAGGGAGGGGTGGAGAAGCAGATGGGCGCTTCTCCTGTGTGCCCTGGCCGAGAATTGAACCCGGGACTCCTGCACACCAGGCCAATGCTCTACCACTGAGCCAACTGGCCAGGGCCAACACTTTCAAACACTTTGACCTGATATGTATTAGTAGAACACTACACCCAACAACTACAAAATGTACCTTCTTTTCAACCAACATAGACCATGCATTAGGTCATAAAACAAGTCTCAGCAAATTTAAAAAGACTGAGATCCTATGTTCTCTGGCCACAATAGAACTGAGTTAGAAATCATTATTTAAGAAAACCCCAAAAGATCTAGAAACTGCAAAGCATACTTCTAAAACGTGCATGGATCAAAGAAGAAATCACAAGAGAAATTATAAAATACTTCAAATTAAATGATAATAAAAATAAAGTATATCAAAATGTGTGAACGATATCTAAAACTTAAGATTTAGCAATTTAAAACAATAAGTACTTATAGTAGAAATGTCTTGAATCAAGAAGCTAGAGAATGAAGAACAAAGAAAACCCAAAGGAAGAAAAATGAAAAAAAAACCCAGAAATCAATGAAATAGAAAACAAACATTTGAGAAAATTAACAAAGCTAAAAGTTGGTTACTTGTAAAGATGAACAAACATATAAACCCCTAGCAAGAAAAAAATTAACAACCAGCTCAAGAATGAAAGATTAGCTATTACAAAAGACCATATGTATGTTAAAAGGATAAAGGAACTATTATATTAGAAACAATTTTATGCCAACACCTTAACCTAGATAAAATGAACAAAATAAAATTTGACAGAATGGAAATTAAGACAACATAATCAAAGCTAGATATTTTTTAATACCCCTCAGAAAATAGGAGAAAACGCTTCCCAACGTATCTTAGAAAACCTGAATAGTCCTAATTTCAAGACCTGAAAAAGACATTATAAAAAAATTATAGGCTGCCCTGGCTAGTTGGCTCAGTGGTAAGAGTGTTGGCCCCGCGTGTGGATGTCCCAGGTTCGATTTCCGGCCAGGGCACATAGGAGAAGTGCCCATCTGCTTCTCCACCCCTCCTCCTCTCACTTCTCTCACCTCTCTCTCTCTCTCTCCCCTTCTCCTCCTCCTCCCTTCTCGCAGCCATGTCTTGATGGAGCGAGTTGGCCCGGGGGCACTGAGGATGGTTCCATGGCCTTTATCTCTGGCTCTGGCTGCAAAGGAGAAGCAAGGGCCCCAGATGGGCTGAGCATCACCGCCTAGTGGGCTTACCGGTTAGATCCCGGTCCGGGGGCATGCGGGAGTCTGTCTCTGCCTCCCCTCCTCTCACTAATAAAAAAAATATATATATATATACCACTCATAAATATAGACAAAAAGTGAAATCCCCTGACACCCTGAAAATTACAAATTTACAGAACATTCTGTGAAACAAGTTTATTTTGCAAATGAATGGGTAGAAGTCATGATGTTACAAAATGATCGGAGAAACCTAGAAGTAAAATACAAATCCTAGTTCTGCTACTTACTATACAGTTGTGCAAATTAGGGCAGACAATTTATTCCCTCTATGCCTCAATTGCTTCACCTATGAAAAGGGAATAACAGTACCTACCCCATAAAATTCCTGTTACTGTTTAAAAGAAATTAATATCTGCCAGAGGACACCACAATGCAATTGTGAAGGTTGTGCACTGCACCCTAGGTGACTCCCTAGGTGAACGGCACAAAGTTGGGCAGTACACAACCTACTCAGTGCTATCTGGAGATCTTGCAGAGTAATAAAAATTTTAACAACAAAAAAGTCTCAATGTTATATAGTAGAAAAGAAAATTAAATGTTTAATTGGGAAATATGAATTCACTTCCTGCAAAACTATAAAATAGTGGTATGTTATTCTAGCCACCTCATTAACCACTTCTGAGATCCCATGTACTTATCTGTAAGACCTGTGTTCTACAGCTTCACAGATTTTTCAAAGCCCTCAGACTGTAACGGTAATGTTTGAAGTTTCCAACAGCAACACATTAATGAACCAAATGGCCCATGTCCAAGGTTATGTCTTAACAACAATAATAGACAAGATGATAGCAATGCTCTCTATTCACTATTATAAAGGCATGTTTAATGGCAAGTTTAAACAAGATACATTGTTTTCTCATCATTTTTACATGTGAACTTCATGGCTCCTTCCTTACCTGATTTGTGTTTCAAATTTGTGGTCACCCCATCAAATTCAGACTTATCAATTTCCCATGCGAGAGGTAGCTTGCCCAGGCTACTGGATAAGTTTTCCAAGCTATTTTCCTCATTGTAGATGATCTCTGATGTACTAGACGGGATTCCAATGTATCTTGAATTATTTCCAGCAGATAACGACGTATTATCAGGGAGGCAAGAGGAGCGGGATAGATTTGTAGTTTTATAGATTGAGGTTGCCTGGTTGAGAAAGGCATAGTCAGAACAGATGGCATAAATTTTCTCTCTGGTATGGGTCACTGGACAGCTCCATAGATAATGACCATCTCCTTTGGGACCCAAGGGTGCTCCTGACGCACGTGTGCAGAAAGACTGGACAGCACCTTGTAGGTTCTCTTCAGGAGACTTTCTCTCAGATTTGTGCCCACCATTTCCAGAATCATTTGTCCTTTCTGCTTCTGCAATGTTAGGCATTGAATGCAACTATAGAAGTTCTATTACAAAGAAAGAATTGCAACCCTGTTTCTTGAAAAGCTGTGACAATTGTTTTGCATTCTACAAAAACTTGAGAGCTGCAAAATGGACTCCTAAGAAAAGAGGGAGAAAGAGAGATCAACAATCCACCAGACACTACAAAGAGCCCTAAAAAATATACCAAATGTCATGACTTCATTTAATAAGTATTTATTTTACAACTACCATATGCATAGTTATTATAATCACTATTTGTCCTATTAAAAATTATTTTAAATAATGCATTAGAATAGCCTGACCAGGCGGTGGCGCAGTGGATAGAGCATCAGACTGGGATGCGGAGGGCCCAGGTTCAAGACCCCGAGGTCGCCAGCTTGAGCATGGGCTCATCTGGCTTGAGCAAAGCTCACCAGCTTAGACCCAAAATCGCTGGCTTGAGCAAGGGGTTACTCGGTCTGCTGTGGCCCCACGATCAAGGCACATAATAGAAAGCAATCAATGAACAACTACGGTGTCGCAAGGAAAAACTAATGATTGATACTTCTCATCTCTCTCCGTTCCTGCCTGGCTGTCCCTATCTATCCCTCTCTCTGACTCTCTCTCTCTGTCTCTATTTAAAAAAAAAAATGCACTAGAATAAAAAAGACAAATAGCCCAATTAAAAATGGGCAAAGTATGTAAATACTAACTTCTCAAGGATGATATAGAAACAGCAATAAGCACAAGAAAAAAAAACTAAGCATCATCAGCAATCACAGAAATAAATGTAAATCAATATCACAATGAGCCCCAGCTGGTTGGCTCAGTGGTAGAGCATCAGCTGGCATGTGGATGTCCTGGATTCAATTCCCAGTCAGAAAATACAGGAGATGCGACCATCTGCTTCTCCAACTCTCCCCCTCCCCCTTCTCTCTCTCTGTCTCTCTTCCTCTCCGGCAGCCATGGCTCAACTGGCTCAAGTACCTCAGCCCTGGACACTGAGAATGGCTCCATGGAGCCTCCACCTCAAGTGCTGCAAATAGCTTGGTTGAGAACATAGACCCAGATCATAGGCCCCAGGCAGGGGTTACTGGGTGGATCCCAGTCAAGGCACACGCAGGAGTCTGTCTCTGTATCTCCCCTACCCTCACTTGGAAAAGAAGAAGAAGAAAAAATAACAAAACAATGAGATACCGACATATACCAGTATGACAATAATCAAAAAGGCAAATAATGATTTTCAAGGATATGGAGAAATTGGAACCTGCAACACTGCTAATGGAGGTGCAAAATGGTCCAGTCACTTTAGAACACATTTCCTCAACATTTACATAGAGTTCCCATACGGTCCAGCCATTTCACTCCTAGGTATATATAGCCAAGAGAAGTAAAAACATGGGTCTACACAAATGTTCATAGAAGATTTATCCATAATAGCCAAAAAGTGGAAACAATCCAAACATCCACTGAATAAATGTTATATATCCATACTATGGGATATAAGGCAATAAAAATAAATGAAGTACTGAACCAAGCAACAATGTGGAGTAACCTTGAAAGTGTCAGACCAGGTGAATAAAGCTAGTCATAAAGGAACAAATAGTGTATAATTCCATTTATATGAAATGTCCAGAATAAGCAAATCCATTCAGAGACAGACGGTAGAGTAGTGGTTACCAAGGGCTGGAGGGTAGTGAAGTTGGAAGTGATGGGGTTTCTCCTGAAGTAATGAATATGTTCCATAATTGGCTGTGGTGAGGAGTGCACAACTTTGTAAACATACTAAGTCATGTTATTGTACACTTTAAATGGCTAAATTGTATGATGCATAAATTGTATCTCAATGAAAGTGTCTAGAAAAGTAAGGCATTAGCAAGGTTATTTTAAAAGCATATAGGAACAAATGGTACATGAGGAATAATGAGCACAGATTGAAATATAACTACAAACTTAAATTATTTTTAAATTAAGCAGTCTTGATCTCCTTTTCTTTTTTTAGCTCTATTTTCCTTTAGTCTTTTAATTTTTATTGAAGTGGGATGACACTGGTTAATAAAATTGTTTCAGGTGTACACTTCTATAATAGAGCACATGTATATGTTGTGTATTACTCTAAGTCAAGTCTCCTTCTATCACCATGAATCCCCTCCCTCTTCTCTTCTACCTCCCTCACCCCCTTTCCCTCTGGTAATCACCATATGTTGTCTGTGTCTATCAGTTTAATTTCCCTTGCTTAATCCTTTCACCTTTTCCACCCAGATCCTTGATGCTTCCACCAACAGCTGCCAGTCTATTCTATCTATGAGTCTGTTTTTATTTTCTTGGTTAGTTTATTTTGTTAATTATATTCCACATATAAGTGATCTCATATGGTATTTGTCTTTCTCTGGCTGGCTTATTTCACTTAGCATAATTCTCTCCAGGTCCATTCATGCTGTCACAATAAGATTTTTTTAGCATCAAATAGTATTTCATTGTGTAAATGTATCACAGCTTTTTAATTCATTCATCTGCTGATGAACACTTGGGTTGCTTCTAAATTTTGGCTATTGTAAATAATTGCTGCAGTGAACTTAGGGGTATACATATTCTTTCAAATTACAGTTTCAGGTTTTTTCAGATATATATATTTCCATAAGTGGAATTGCTGGGTTATAAGGCAGTTCCATTGTTAATTTTTTGAGGTAACTATATACTGCTCTCCACAGTGGCTGCAACAGTCTGCATTCCCACCAACAGTGCACACGGGTTCCCTTTTCTCCACATCACTGCCAACACTCAATAGTTAATTTATTGATGCTAGCCATTCTGACAGCTGTGAAGTGATATCAGATTGCAGTTTTAATTTGCATTTTTCTTATGATTGGTGAATTGAGCGTATTTTATGACTATTGGCCATCTGTATGTCCTCTTTGGAGAACTGTCTATTCAGGTCATTTGTCCATTTTTTAATTGGGTTCTTTATATTTTTGGTGTTAAGTTTTATTAAGTTCTTTATAAACTTTGGATATTAACCACTTATCAGATATGTCACTGGAAAATATGGTCTCCCCTTCAGTGAGTTGTCATTCCATTTTGCTGATGGCTTCCCTTGCTGTGCAAAAACTTTTTAGTTTGACGTATTCCCATTTGATTATTTTTTCTTTTGTTTCCCTTGCCTGAGGAGACATATCAGAAAAAATACTGCTCTGAAAATGTCCAAGGTCTTACTTCCTATGTTTTTTTCTAGGATTCTTATGGTTTCAAGCCTAACAAATCTTCAACCAATTTTGAGTTTCTTCTTTTGTGTAGTTTAAAAAAGTTCTCTAGTTTAATTTTCTGCACATACCTGTCCAATTTTCCATACATCATTTATTGAATAGACTAGCTTTGACCCATTGTATGTTTCTGCCTCCTTTGTCAAATATTAATTGCCATAAAGGCATGGGTTTATTTCTGGGCTCTCTATTCTGTTCCATTAATATATATGTTTGGTTAATGCCAGTTCCAGCTGTTTTATTATGGCCTTTGTAGTATAGTTTGATAACAGATAGCATAATTCCTCCAAATTTGTTCTTTCTCAAGATTGCAATGACTATTAGGGTCTTTCGTAGTTCACTACAAAAACTTTTAGAATATTTGTTCTAGTTCTGTGAAATACGCCATTGGTATCTTGATAGAAATTGCATTAAATCTATAGATTGCTTTGGGTAGAATGGACATTTCAATGATATTAATTCTTCCTATCCATGAAGATGGTATATGCTTCCACTTCTTTGTATCTTCTTCAATGTCTTATAATTTTCCAAGTACAAATCTTTTACAACCTTGGTTATATTTATTCCAATGAATTTTATCTTTTGATGCAATTGTAAATGGGATTGTTTTCTTGGTTTCTCTTTCTGATAGTTCACTATTAGTGTATAAAAAGGCAACTAATTTCTGGATGATAATTTTCTGCTACTTTACTGAATTCATTTTTAGTACTTTTCTTATGGAATTTTTAGGGTTGTCTATACACAAGCATATCATCTGCAAATAATGACAGTGTAAAGCCAGCAGGCACGGCCAGGGCCACTATCACAGCAGCCGCCCGGCCCATGCAGGTTCGCATTGGATTCGGACAGTCGGTAAAGAAACCATGGAGCCAAAAACTGGTGGGCCATAGCCTTTAATCCTACCTTGCACCCGGCGGGCAAGTAAAGATACACACTGGGCTCCAAAACCCAGTCACACTCAGTGCTCACAAAGCTACTGATTTATCCGAGTTTCCTAGAATCAAAGGTTTCTAGCTCACCAGCCTTATTTCCCTCAGTTCCAGATCTCCTTCCTTATCCCAGATACAAACTCTCCACAGACTGGCATCTCACTCAGCACTCCGCCATCTTGGCTGCTTCTCCTGGCCTCCTCCACGTGGCCTCCTTTAGCTGCTGGCTCTACTCTCTCCGCTCTCTCATGCTAACCTCAGGAACCAAGCGGCAAGTTCCCGTTCTACCCCTATTTTATAGTGTAGCTTCACAACCTTTAATCCAATATACAAAATAGGGTAGTCTCTAATACAAAGTCACTTCTCTGAGGCATGATTGGATTGTACCACCTTACACCAAAAAGGGTAGGAAAGGCTTAATCCCAAAACCAAGCCCCAGGCTACAAGGATTCTGCCTGCCTTTAGCCCACCCCAACACACATTAATATCACCTGGTCAACGGCCTCTTTAACAAAGTGAGCATAATACATTTTATCTGCCCAACAGACAGTTTTACTTCTTTTCTAATTTGGATGCCTTTTGTTTCTTCTTGTCTGATCTTTATGGATAGGACTTCCAATACTTTGCAGAGTAAGAGTGGTCAAAGTGGACATCTTCATCTTGTTCCCAATCTTAAGGAAGACATTTTTAGTTTTTGCCCATTGAGTATGTTTGCTGTGGGTTTGTCATATATAGACTTTACTATGTTAAGGTATGTTCCCTCTATTCCCACTTTGCTGAGAGTTTTTATAATAAATGGGTGCTAAAATTTATCAAATGAGTTTTCTGTATCTATTGATATGATCACGTAACCTTTATCATTTGTTTTATGTGGTTTATCATGTTTATTGACTTGCAGGCATTATGTCAACCTTGTATCACTGAAATAAACCGCCCTTGATCATGGTGTATGATCCTTTTAGTGTATTGCTGAAACTCATTTGCTAATATTTTGTTGAGGATTTTAGCATGTTTATTAGGGATATTGGCCTATAAATTTTCTTTCTTTGTATTTTCTTTATCTGGTTTTGGAATTAGGATAATGCTGACCTAGTAAAATGAGCTTGGGAGTCTTTCCTGCCCTTGAACTTTTTGAAATACTATAAAGGTAGGTGTTAGTTCTTTGAATGTTTGCTGAAATTCACTGTAAAGCCATCTGGTCAAGAACGTTTGTTTGTTGGGAGATTTTTCTTCTTTTTTTACTGCTTTCATTTCATTAGTTGTAATCTGTCTATTCAGATTTCCTAATTCTTCCTGATTCAGTCTTGAAAAACTATGTTTCTAGTTTTTCTAGGAATTTATCCATTTCTTCCACATTGTCCAATTTGCTGGCATACAATTGTTTGTAATATTTTATTATAATCCTTTGTATTTCTGTGGTGCCAGTTGTTATTTTTCCTCTTTTAATTCTGATATTATTTATTTAGCTCCTTGCTTCTTTTTCCTTAATGAGTTGGTTAAAGTTTTGTCAATCCTATTCTTTTCAAAAACCAGCTCTTGGTTTCATTAATATTTTGTATTGTTCTTTTAAATTCTATTTCATTTATTTCTGCTCGATCTTCATTATTTCTTTTTTCTACTTGCTTTAGGTTTTGTTTGCTGTTTTTTTTCTAGTTCCTTTAAGTGTGAAGTTAGATTATCTGAAATTTTTGTTTCTTAGGTAGGCCTGTAATGTAATTTCCCTCTTAGGGCTGGTTTTGCTGTGTCCAGATTTTGGGTTATTGTGCTCTCATTTTCATTTGTTTTAAGGTAACTTTTGTTTCCCTCCTTGATCTTATAGTTAATCAATTCATTCTTTAGTGACATGTTTTTTAGCCTCCATGCATTTGTGTGTTGTTTATTTTTTCTTGTAATTTCTAGTTTCATATCATATGGTCACAAAAGATGCTTGATATGATTTCAATCTCCATAACTTTATTGTTTTCTGGCCTAACATAAAAAATGTTCCATGTGGGGCCCTGGCCGGTTGGCTCAGCAGTAGAGCATCAGCCTGGCGTTCAGGAGTCCCGGGTTCGATTCCCAGCCAGAGCACACAGGAGAGGCACCCATTTGATTCTCCACCCCTCCCCCCTCCTTCCTCTCTGTCTCTCTCTTCCCCTCCCGCAGCGAGGCTCCATTGGAGCAAAGATGGCCCGGGCACTGGGGATGGCTCTGTGGCCTCTGCCTCAGGCGCTAGAATGGCTCTGGATGCAACAGAGTGACCCCCCAGAGGGGTAAAGCATCGCCCCCTGGTGGGCATGCCGGGTGAATCCCAGTCGGGCACATGAGGGAGTCTGACTGCCTCTCCGTTTCCAGCTTCGGAAAAAAGAAAAAAAAATGTTCCATGTGCACTTAAAAAGAATATAGTCTGATGCTTTGGAGTGAAATCTTCTGATGTTATGAATTAACCCTTTGAGTAGTGAGTTTTTTCATGCTTGCTGACCCCCGAGAGTGAAATGTGTTGTTGTTGTTGTTTTCAAAAAATAAAATTAGTTACAGTTACAGTTTTATTAACTTAAAATCATGTTTGTTTGATAACCAATTTATGGAAACAAGAAGAACATACATTTGCCTTTTTTAAATGTTGCCTTACGCATTTTTAAAATAAATTGACCCTACTTTGGATGGTCAGGACACACGAGCACGGACATGAACGTTTGTACTATTCAAAGGGTTAAATCCATCTAGTGTGTCATTTAAGGCTACTGTTTTCTTGTTCATTTTCTGTCTGGAAAATCTATTCATGTCAATAAGGTGTTAAAATCCCCTACTGTAACTGTGTTACTGTTGATCTCTCTCTTTATGTCCATCAAGATATGCTTTATATATTTAAGTGCTCCCATGTTGGGTGCATAAATGTTTACAAGATTTTAACCTCTTGTTGGATTGCTCCCTTTATCATTACGTAGTGTTCTTCTTTGTCTCTTACTATAGCTTTTATATTAAAGTCTATTTTGTCAGATATAAGTATTGGTGCCCAGCTTTTTTTTTCCTTTCCATTTGCATGAAACACCTTTAGCTTTTTCTATTCTAGAAAGCTCTTTATTTCTCCCTCGTCTTTAAGTGATAGCCTTGCTGGGTAAAGTAGTCTTGGTTCTATATCTTTTCTTTTCATCACTTTGAATATTTCTTTTTTTTTTTTTTTTTTTGTATTTTTTTTTTCGGAAGCTGGAAACAGGGAGAGACAGTCAGACAGACTCCCGCATGCGCCCGACCGGGATCCACCCGGCACGCCCACTAGGGGCGACGCTCTGCCCACCAGGGGGCGATGCTCTGCCCACCAGGGGGCGATGCTCTGCCCCTCCGGGGCGTCGCTTTGCTGTGACCAGAGCCATTCTAGCGCTTGGGGCAGAGAGGCCAAGGAGCCATCCCCAGCGCCCGGGTCATCTTTGCTCCAATGGAGCTTCGGCTGTGGGAGGGGAGAGAGAGACAGAGAGGAAGGAGGGGGGGTGGAGAAGCAAATGGGCGCTTCTCCTATGTGCCCTGGCCAGGAATCGAACCCGGGTCCCCCGCACGCCAGGCCGACGCTCTACCGCTGAGCCAACCGGCCAGGGCCACTTTGAATATTTCTTGTCAACCCCTTCTGGCCTGAAATGTTTCTGTTGAGAAATCAGCTGACAGTATTACAGAAGCTCCCTTGTAGGTAACTACCACATTTTTTGCTCCATAAGACGCACCTGACATAAGACACACCTAGGGTTTTAAGGAGGAAAATAAGAAAAAAAAATATTCTGAACCAAATGGTGTGTTAAAATATTTAATTAAATATCGTATTTTTCACTCCATAAGATGCACGGGCATTTTCCCCTCCACTTTTGGGGGGAAAAAGGTGCGTCTCATGGAGCAAAAAATACCGTAATTGTCTTTCACTTGTGGCTTATAGGATTCTCATTGTTTTTAACCATTGCCATTTTATTTATGATGGGTCTTGATGTGAGCCTCTTTGGGTTCATCTTGTTTGGGACTCTGTGCCTCCTGGACTTGTGTGTCTTTTTCCTTTACCAGATTAGGGAAGTTTTCAGTTATGATGTTTCTTCAAATAGGTTCTTCATCCCTTTCTCTCCTCTCCTTCTGGTACCCATATAATGCAGACCTTGTTACATTTCATGTTGTACCAAAGGTCCTTTAAACTATCCTCATTAAATTTCTTTTCTTTTTACTGCTAATTGAGTGTTGTCTGTTACCTCATCTTCCAAATAGCTGATTCAGTCCTCTGCTTCAACCAACTTACTTTGTATTCCTTCTAGTGTATTCTTCATTTCTGACTGGTTGTTCTTTTGTGTTTTCTATATCCATTTTTATGCTTGCTATCTCTTTGTTGAAGTTCTCCCTATGCATCCCTATAAACATTTTTTAAAATTTTGTATCAGGTAAATTGTTCACCTCTATTTTCATTTAGCTTTCCATAGATTTCTCCTGTTCTCTCATTTGAGGCATGTTTGTCTCCCAATTTTGGCTGTCTCTTTGTCTTTGTTTCTATGTATTAGGTAGAAATGCTATGACTCCCAGTTTTGGTAGAGTGGCCTTATGTAGTAGGTGTCCTGTGGGGCCCAGTGGTGCAACTTCCTTGGGCTCCTGACCTGGGTGACCTAGAAATGTCCATTATATGGGTTATGTGGACCCTCCTATTGTAATTGAATCTTGATCGCTATTGAGTTGTCTGTGCATGGCGTCAACCGTCAATCTAGCTGTGAGGATGGACATATCTCAGAGTACAAGCTGCTGTACAGGGGCTGACCATATGAAGCAAAATTCACACCTCTGTAGGGTCTGGTGCCTGCCAAAATCTCCTTTCAATATGTCACTTCTGAAGCTAATTGGACACTGTTCTGATGTTGTCTGAAGCTGGTCACTCAGTATGCTGTTTCTATAGGCTCTTAGGAGGGACTCTGGTGCAAGTCAATGCCAGATACTACTGTGACTAGCCCTGCACAGCTAGTTTGGAGCTAGAAAGTGATTCCTAGTTGATGGTTTCCTCTCTGAGTGTGCACAGGAAAGATCAAGCTGTGCACCAAGACTGGCTTTTACCAGCACTGGGCGAGATGCAGGTCAGCAAATGTCCCAAGGCACCCTAAGACCTGCTTCCACCTGCTTCTGACTGCCGGCTGCCTGTTAGGCTCAGTCACTGATAGAGCCTACCATGGAATTCAAATTGCATGAGATAGACTCTTGGTGAGTCACCAGCTAGGGGCGAGCAGTATTCACCAGACTGATATAAGTTCAAATTTGTGTCAGTGCTGGGTCTAAGGTCACTAAGCAAATGTCCCAAGGTATACCAACTCTTGCTGCTGCTGCTTCTTCTTTTTTTTTTTTTTTTTTTACAGGGACAGAGAGTCAGAGAGAAGGATAGATAGGGACAGATAGACAGAAACAAAGAGAGATGAGAAGCATCAATCATCAGATTTTTGTTGCGACAAATTAGTTGTTCATTGATTGCTTTCTCATATGTGCCTTGACCGTGGGCCTTCAGCAGACTGAGTAACCCCTTACTTGAGCCAGTGACCTTGGGTCCAAGCTGGTGAGCTTTTTGCTCAAGCCAGATGAGCCCATGCTCAAGCTGGCAACCTCAGGGTCTCAAACCGGGTCCTCCGCATCCCAGTCCAAAGTTCTATCCACTGCACCACTGCTTGGTCAGGCCCAACTCTCACTTCTACATGCTGGGAGCTCACACATCTTTGTGGTGGGACAGGATCTCAGGCACTCATCATGGTGAAGCCAACAGACTTGGCCCAAAGAGACCAAGATTTAGCCATGTGAATGGAGGGCACTGCACTGCTCAGGCATGCAAGGGGAAAACTGCCCGATTCCTAGAGCCACACAACTCAGTCTGCCCCAGATTCTGCCAGGAGCCCAATCTCACCAGGATGTGGTCACCAGGAATCATGAGGGTGGGGCTAGCAAATTTTCATGAGGGGGCAGTGCCATTCAGTTTCACGGAAGAGTGGGGAAATAGTAGTACCCAACCCAAATCCACACAACTCAGTCACTGACAGAATTGGAGATCTCAGCCCAGACAACTAACTCATCAGCAGGGCATAAGATATGCAGGCTGGGGCAAGAGGGAGTATAGAAGGTAAGGCTATTCCTTTCCCCAAGGCTGATGTCATACGAAGGGGAATAATCTACCCAAGAAAGATGACATCTGCAGTGTGAAAAAGTGATGTGGCACTGGGATCCTGGTGGCTGTCCCTTCACTCTCTGCCCAGAGCCACAACCCCAGTCCTTCCTCACAAAACTCTAGTCTGCTTCACTCTGCCTCTGCTAGAACCCATAGTGAGTGGCTGCAAAAAAGATTTTGTGCACTGGCTCTTTAAGAGTGCACATGTGTCTCTAGCAGACTCCTGCGTCTCCCTGGTAAACAGAATTCCTGCGGATTTCCACAGCCAGATGTTTCGTGGGTACCCCTTCCCAGTTCTGGTACTCTGGGCTGGGGAGCCCAAACTTGGTGTTGAGATCCCACACTTCTCAGTAGAGACCTTTGCAGCTGAGATTTCCCTCCAGAATCTCAACAGCCAGCCAGCCATGGGAGCAGGACTAACACTTTTCATGTCTCTTCTTTTCCTACCAATCTCAATGTGGCTTCTTCTGTGAATTCTTGGTTATAAGACTTTTCTTCAACTAATCTCTAGTTGGTTATTTACACTGATAGCTCTATATTTTAGTTGTAATTCCAGTTTGGCCCTGGGAGGAGGTTAATGGTAACATCCACCTACTCCACCATCATCTTGGTGGATGTTACCCCAGAATTCAAATTTTTTAAGTATCTGTCACCTGACAAAAAACAGGATCAAATCTAGGCAGTCACCAACTTCTGATCAATCTCAGGAAAAACTAAACTTCAAGTCTAAATTGATTTCTTTAATGAAGAAAACAGACAAGTTTACATAGCTACTGAGCATCGAGGAAGCTACAGATATAAACTAAAGGAAGACCTAATGAGTGAAACCATTAGAGCACGTGACCCAATGCAGGTGCCAGAGAAGCGCATGCCCCCTTTGCGGGACGTTAGTGATGGAGCAGTATTCAAGAGATTCACCCACCCTGGGTGACCAGTTTGAGGTTTACCTGTTAATATCTCTGCCCGTTTGCTTACTTAAAAAATTAGAAATGAGAATAACTTTCAGAGATTCAGGACAATGATTATATAAAATCCAACATACAAATACTGAATGACAAAACCTATGACTAAGGTGATAAGACATAACCAAAGATAATTACCCTAAGTCTGTGAGAAGAAATTAATGAAGGTACTGCATGTTCTCCATGTTAAGGAAAGACCTCCACCTGGAGGACTCCACATACCCTAGAAAAGATTCTATTTTCTTTATTTTTAAGGAATGCTTAAATGCCTTCTATTCAAACCTCCATGTAATTTGTGCAGAGTTTGTAGTTATTTGTAGGAGGGTCTGTTTGGCAGGAGATTCACCAAACATGGAACCTCTGATGGTTTTGAAACTTTCCTTTTCTTTTTTTTTTTTTGGCCAAGAAATAATAAAAGTACTTATAGTGGGTCACTAGGCAGGACTCTGTTATGCTTTCTCCTTCTTCTTCATCTCTTAGCGTGGTGGTGACAGTGGAGGAAGATGCAAGAGAAGCTGAGTACCTGCGGTTGTGCAGACCAAACTCTGTACTTATCTGAGGAGTTAAATTCTCCAAGTCTTAGCAGATATAATACAGGAGCATCTTCTACTTTTTATCCGTTATCCTCATGCCTTTCTTTAATAGCATAGTGTGGACAGTGGTGATATTTGTAGCACTGGGACTGTGTGGATGGGTTGTACTAGGATAAGACATGAAAGAAGGCAGCATATGAAAGAGGTCACGGTAAAGGGCAATTAGCAAAGGGGACGGAAGTTAGTCTGGTAAAGAAGACATAGGCCCTGGCCGGTTAGCTCAGTGGTAGAGCGTCGGCCTGGCGTGAAGGAGTCCCGGGTTCGATTCCCAGCCAGGGCACACAGGAGAAGCACCCATCTGCTTCTCCATGCCTCCCCCTCTCCTTCTTCTCTGTCTCTCTTTTCCCCTCCCGCAGCCAAGGCTCCATTGGAGCAAAGTTTGCCCAGACGCTGAGGATGGCTCCGTGGCCTCTGCCTCAGGCACTAGAATGGCTCTGATTGTGGCAGAGCGACGCCCCAAATGGGAAGAGCATCGCCCCCTGGTGGGCGAGCCGGGTGGATCCCGGTTGGGCGCATGCGAGTCTGTCTGAACGCCTCCCCGTTTCCAACTTCAGAAAAATACAAAAAAAAAAAAAAAAAAACATAAATGTTCCTGGCACTGCCCTTGTTATCTCCATCTCAAGCTCACCTTCCACTTTGCCAGAGATTCCTTCCTCAGATTGAATGGAATTTTACTTGTGGGACCAGCTCCCTGTGTGGCATTGTGGGGATTTTATGAAAAATGCTAATTTGGAATGCACATAAAAGAATGTTCTTATCAAAAACATATGCAAAAGAAAAGTACAGCATTTGCTCACAAAAGGGGCTGAGTTTCCAGAAGCTAATGACAAGAATTACCATAGCAGTTGAATAATACAAAATGTAGCAGTCTCAGCCCTGGCCAGATAGCCCTGGCCAGATCCTGGTTGGTTGGATCATCATCCCAAAGCACAGAGGTTGCCAGTTCATTTCTTGGTCAGGGCACATACAGGAAGAGATCAATGTTCCTGTCTCACACTCTCTCTCTCTCTCTTTCTCTCTCTCCCTTCCTCTCTTACTAAAAAATCAAGAAATAAAATGTTTTTTAAAAAATTTAACAGTCTGTTTTTGTGTTTGATTGCTTTTAAATAGTACTCAATGATCAAAAATAATGCCTTTGGTTGCACATTTACCCCTCCCCCCAAAAAAGAGCAATGACCATCAACATAAAAGCATATTTTACATTGTTAAAATAAAAGCCAAGAGTAAATTTAGAATGGTTTGCAAACTTTCTCACTGAACCACTGTTTATGGAAATTTGTCTTTGAAAACTAATATTTATAATTTTTTATCACATAGCAAAATAAATTACAGAAAAACACTGCAAAGTACAAAAACATATTACAGAGAAAGTAAAAATTATCCCAATCCCATGACCCAAATGCTGCTATAGTGCTATTTTTCCTTATTATCTTTCTGATCCTGTCTTTTCTCCCCACTTGAGCAAGGTCTCCATGAGGCCAAGGGCACTAATATTATTGTGGCCTCAGGCTTTCTTACAAGTGAATAAGCACAAATTATTACTGAAGACAAGAGACATTATAGATGCCAATTACTGTATTCTATCATAATTATGTAATTATAGCCTCAGGAGTTAGATAGAGAGAGGCAGTTTGTCCCTCCATTACATAGCCCACAGTTGTTTTTTCATACCTTGTATCTGCTTTTGTTCCTACTTTTATAAACCCTTCCCAATTCCATTCCCACTCCTATCCCCCACCATTCCCATGAGTTGACATTTCTAATCTGACCTGTGCATAGATATTAGAAAATAGTGTCATATAACTCCTCTGCCTGAAGCCCTCTGCTGTTAGAAATTATCTGAATCCACCCATCCTCCCACTCTCCCTTCCTCTCTGAGCTCCCTCCATGCTGACCAAACTTTCCATTCTCTGAACATTATTTACTCCCACTCACCCTTCTTTATTTAATTTCTATCAGATATCCTTCAAATGCCACTTTTGGGGAGGTAGGGAATACCTTCTTTGCTTCTTAAAATGGGCCAGATCACCCTGCATACACTATATGCTCAGGTACTTTCCTTAACCAGGGTGCCAGTTTACATTTATAAGTGTATTCATGTGATGAATGTGTACCCCTTGCATATCTGGTTTTCCTGACCATTGTATTCTCAGGGCCCAGCATTTGCAGAAGTGTCATCTGCAAATACTTATTTTTAAGTGCTTACATCATGCCAGGCATTATTGTAAACACTGGCTTAAGAGCCTGCATGCCAGAAGGGCTTAACAGGAATGGTCTTAGGAATCAAGAACTAGAGTTTAAGCCAAGGAGTCTCTTCTTCTCTCTCTACTTCTCACCTGTGAGAACTGAAGTTCCCTAATCCAGTTTAGTGAGGCGATGCTATATTAACATTTAATAATAATGACTGCAGGATGTAAGGCTCAAATTAATGATTTATTCATAAGATCATGGCACAAGCAACAGAAGTATTAATTGTGTGCAAACAAAATTCCATAAAATGGCCAGTGCTAAAAGCACCGCTAGAGTAATGATTTGAACTATTCTGCAAATTAAATGTTCCATTTGTAAGAATACTCATTTCCTAGGTTACATTCTTGTCCACTCATATGTTAAATCAGTATCTTTAAGAATCAAGTTTGCTTAGAGAACTAAACGTCTTAAAAAGTCTCTTCAGAAAAAGCATTCCACATATGACAACTATTATGATCTATATTCTGAAAGGTAAGGCCACCGAGACACAGAAGCAGGTAAGTGACTTACTAAGGGTGGAATACTGGAGGGCCAGGCCAGACACACATTAAGCCCCAGAGCTCCGATCTCCGTCCGTCCCCATCCCCGCCCCTCTCCATTCCTTCCCCACGTCCCCCAGTCCTCTCTTTCTCCATCACACCTGAACCACTCGCCAGGCAAAGGTTGCCAGCGTACGATGAATACCGGAGGCCTCCCGCGTACCGGCCAGCGTCGAGCCCGGTCTCCCAGGGAGGCGAGCGGAGTTCCCACTTGCCTCCTCTACGAAGCTCGCGGCGCCACGGGACTCGGAGGCCTGCGGGCCGAATGCGAAAGCCGCGCAGGCCGCTGCCCCCCAGGCCGGGCCGATCTGTGCTCAACGGGCGCCAGCACCGAGAAAAAAGCGCGGCTGCGCCCCCTGCCCGCGCCCCTCTGCTGCCTTCCCAGCCCGCGCGCCTTCCGGGGGGCCCTGAGTCCGCTTCCGTCGCCGCAGCCAGGCCTCCTGGCCCCTCCTCCCGCCCTCCGTCCCGGGCCGGAAGTCGGAGTTTGCAGCCAGGCGGTGTGGGCAGAGGCTGGCGGGTGACTTCCACTTACCTGCCCCACGATGCTCTGGCTGCTTTAGGCGCTTGGGTGGGTGGGACTTGGGCAGTAGTCCCCGGACGGAGAGCCCCCGATGGAAGCTTTGGAATGCACGAGTTGACATCAATTAGTAAGGACAATTGCAAAAAATAAATAGAAAAAGAAACCACCGCTGTGGCCCCAGCCCAGGCTCGCTGAGCCACCCAGCCTGTCTAGGTTTTCAGGGCAGCTGACGAGGTCGAGAAAGGGAGGGAGGAAGAGGAGGCGGCTCGGGTCCAATTACGGAGCGGACTGGGACTCCTCCTGGTGACCGACCACCTGGGCCCCAAGGTCGGCGTGCAGGGGAGAGGGGTAGGGCACCGCGCGCTCTGGACTGGGGCCCTACAGAGCGTGGCGGGAGACCGGCTCCTGGCATTGACCACCGGTATACGCGGGGACAACTCCAAATCAGGTTTTGTTCCCAAGGCTCGTCCCTTCCGTCCCTAACTCTTCCCTCCATCCTACGGCCCGGTTCGTCACCCCACTTTTTCAGGGGAGAACGAACACCGACGCAGTGGCCTCCACTTGGACCGCCACGGGACCCGGGAGAGTCTCTGGTCCCTGCCAGCCCAGGCGGCATTAAGGCGCCTAGAACAGGCGGGTCGCATAAGGCCCGGCTCGCGGGTCCCAAGTGCCTGGCGCAAGACCACGCGCGGAGGGAACACAGCCGCGGACCGCCACTTCGGTTCTGACCACAGACCCGGGTACCTTTAGATTGTCTGGCAGGGTCAGATCGCTGCGGCCGCCGCGGAACCCAGCTACGGACTCGAATCAGAGCTTCCAGAGCGCAGCCTGCGAAGCTCGTCGGGTTACCCTGGGGCTGGCGTCTCTCGTCCCATCGGAGAGCACCGGGGCAGCGCCTTGGACGGCTATGCCCGGAGACCAATAGATATCATTGACAGCACCTTCCTTTCTTCGTGTTTTATACCTGACCTCTGCACGTACGGAGGATATGGCGAAAACTTAAAGAAAAAAATCTTAGCTATTCTTTCAGATCCGCGTGTCCTTCTATTAAACATCTAGTATTTATCCCCCGGAAAGCGGCAACCGCAAAGTAAATAAATGAGTGGGAGACCGTAAAACCTGGCAGGATTTCCGCTCGTCTTGTCGTGAACTACATGTCCCATGAAGCCACGGCGACCTGATGCGTGTCCACTTTGCCATCCACTTGGAGAAAGTCTTACTCAGCCTGGTGCGACCCGCGGGGCCAATCCCCTCACCCGGTGCCTAGGGCAGGAACCTGAGACGATTCGCCCCCAATGATGCTCCAGTTGCAAGAGCAACGCAAATTTATCATTGTCCAGAGAAAGAGGAACAGTGTGGTTCTTTCCAATTTCAGCAGAACGGCTGGCACTCTCCAATTGTACAAGGCTGCGCTGGGGTTGTGATTTTCCTTGGGAAAGTGGAGACCCGCGCGCCCCCCCTGCACAGCAAGCAACACCTTTGGAGCCGTTTCTGCTGCTGCAGTCGACCTACTTGCCGTGCCCAAACCACGGCTTGTTCCGTCCACTTCTTTTATTTCATTTATCCATAGATCATTTTGATAGTCCGTCTTGTAAATGTTTAGCATTTTGCTACTTTATTATTTCTTTCTGGGGACATTTCCAGCATTTGCCGAGACTGGCGAAGAGAGACGACTGAGCCCAGAGAAGAGTGAAATATGGGGACCAGGGCTGAAAGCAGCTGTTGTCCTTCCTGCGCGCTTTTTCTATATTCAGGCGGTGGATACATTAGGAAATAAGTAAGTTGAGAAACAGCTGCCTAATTATTTTGGAATGCTGCTAAAGCTTACTGTTACTTCCTTCAAGTTCTATCCACCCAAGAACTCGTTTCTCCACAGCAGTTTAAATTCCAGGATATTTGGGTGCTATCCATATCTGGTTGTAAATTGTCTTTCTCAGTCCCAACCAATCTTTGTACCTTTAGAAATAATTTGGAATTAACTGTTTTCTTGCCTATTTTGATAGGGATTCCCATATGACTAGAGATACAAAGCCCCTGCACTTTGCTAGAAATACGATTTCAAGCTACTTTTGCATAAGCTGTTACAAGGAATTTAAATCCAGTTGTTGGTTGGTTCTATCCTTCTCTGGTGCTGCCCTGTTTCCAGGTGGACATCTACAAGTAAATGTGCTTTGAAACTCGAAAAGAAAAGTCAAGCACTTTATAAAACATTAGAGTTTAGAGGAAAAGTATCAAAGAATGAATCTCCTATGTGTTTTTAAACAAACGTTTGTTTCACTCCATGGAATTTAACAATTGAAATTATACTCAAAACTTATTTTTAGAATTCACATACTTCTGAAAATGTCTTTTTTTTATTGCTGACCATGTATATTTTGTAGGAAAAAAAAGATGTTAGAAATAAACTTTCCAGTAGAATTGGAGAGACTAAACACAATCTTAACAGCAAGAACACTCAAAAAACTTCCATATAGTATCACTTAGGTGATATACTATCTACTGGCTTTCGCCCATGCTGGGCATGATTTGTAATACTAATTTTTAAAACAATCATTGAGAGAGATTTTTCAAAAGATCTTTAAGGTCCCATTTGATCAAAAATTTCTAGATGTGATGGGCATGAAATAAGGTAGTTAAGAATATTTTTATATGAAATGCATAAATATGTTCTATGTTTATATAGATTACTTATCTTATCATAATTCTTTGTGATTTTCTAATGAAGCTTTTCAATATCTCAGCCATTGTCATCTTTTTTTTTAATATCTGATTCATACTCATTCTAGTAATAAAAGTATAAGAGAGAAGATAAGTGTGTGTTAGAGGGAGAACATAAAGAAGAGTAAGGTTCACAGACTAGGGAGCATTATCTTTGTGCATTTGTTCCTTAAAACAATTCTTGTATATTATTATTCTTTCTGTCACAGGTTCACATCTTCTCCAGGTGAAAAGGTATTCCAGATTAAAATCTCAGCACCAGATGAGCAATTCACTAGAGTTGGAGTCCAGGTTTTGGACCGAAAGGATGGATCCTTCATAGTCAGATATAGAATGTATGCAAGCTACAAAAATCTGAAGGTAGAAGTTAAATTCCAAGGTCAACATGTGGCCAAATCTCCATATATTTTAAAAGGTAAATTAGAACATAATTTTAAAACAGCTATTTGAGTACAATGAGGCATGTCGTTTATTCAATAAAAACAAGTTAGCATAATACTTTTTCCACTGAAAGAAAAAAAATTAACATTTCCTACTCATAAGCTAAATTGAGAACCCGGTAGATAAATGCAAGATTTGAATGGAAATGATATAATTCACTAAAGAGGAAAGAACACACATTCATAGAGAATTTGTTCCTTGAATACCCAACATTAGCAAGAATAATCAAGCTATATACAAGATGGGCATAAATGACACTTTATTGGAGGTATAAGTCAAATAACGGATAAGCATTTTTGAAATTTGATCACTTCAGGAAGAGAGAAGGCTTGAAGCAAAGAGGGGAAGTTGACTGTTTATTTTTTTATGGTTTTTTTTTTTGTCTTCCAATAGTATTTTTTTTCAGAGAAATTCTATGATTTTTTTAATATAAGATGAGATTATAGCTGCATTATCTAGAGCCATAACCCTCCATCTCAGTAGAGACAGTTCCCTAAAACAGTAGAAAAGCAATGTATATACAAAGACACAAAATTTTCTTGTTCTCTACCTTCAAGAAATCAAATGTTTTAAAAAGTGTCTAGGTTCCCTTCTCACATTCCACCAGGACCACATGGTTCAATATAACCTGCTAGAAAAGATTCCATTGTTGACTACTGCCTTGGTCTGGTAGGAATCCGCAAATTATAGAAAGGAATGACAATAAAAATCCAATTCAGATTCTGTTGTGTTATTTCTATAAACAGGAATCAGTTCATTACAATATGAACTGTTTTGAAGATTGCCTCATGTTTTGTACAATTCTTGAAAAAAAATAAAAGCATAATTAGGGTTCTTGCTTTACTTATATTGTTATTATGATTTACCCATTGAATAAAATACCTGGGACACTAAGAAACTGTATAACAAATCATTCAAATATTAATTTCATATCACTTTTGTCTTTCATTGAAACAGGTATACTTCTTTGGTATCTTTTTACCAATGTATGGTTAGTGTTAAGTACACAAAACATAAAGAATGATGGACTGTATAATAATAATAGCAACTGTGAGCAAATATTAGTACCCATCTGCTTTCTTTTGAATCTGGGCAACTTAGACCTGTGAAAATATCCTGACTTTACTGTGAAGAGCTGTCAGAACAGAAAATTGACTTATTAGTGATGCCTCAGTGTGATAAATATGTGTTTTGGGGGGGGGGGTTTTATTGAATTTTATCAGGGTGACACTGGTTAATATAATTATGCAGGTTTCAGATGCCCAATTCTATAACACATCTCTGTACACCGTATTGTTTTCACCCCCGCCCCAGTCAAATCTTCATCAGCATTTGTCACCGTCATGCCTTGCTCTACCTCCCTCACCCCACCCCTAGCAATCTCCACACAGTTGTCCAAAAAATATTTTTCTTCTAAAAAAGTTTTTTCCATCAAAATACCCTTCCTCTCACCTAGGCCAAATTTGTGAAACCATACTAGGGATATCTGTTTTGTTCCAAATACTGAGTGAAATTTTTACTGTATAATTTGTTGCTTGTGTGTACTTAGGGCCAGTTTACCACGAGAACTGCGACTGTCCTCTGGAAGATAGTGCAGCCTGGCTACAGGAGATGAACTGCCCAGAAACCTTTGCTCAGATTCAGAGAGATCTGGCACATTTCCCTACTGTTGATCCAGAAAAGATTGCAGCGGAAATCCCGAAGAGATTTGGACAAAGGCAAAGCTTGTGTCACTATACTTTAAAGGATAACAAGGTACAATTTGTGATTGAGGTTTGCTTGTTTGTGATTTTTTTTTTGGACCATATGGCTACAATTAGCTACATATTTTACTAAAAATCATTCTGAAGGTCATTGTGATAAGCTTTACCTCAGTGAAGCCTGCCAGGACTTTTAGACTAACATAATAAACATTCAATTATCTTTTAGGTTTATATCAAGACTCATGGTGAACATGTAGGTTTTAGAATTTTCATGGATGCCATACTACTTTCTTTGACTAGAAAAGTAAGTATTTCTTTTCTTTTATGTATAATAAACAATTTAAGCCCTGGTTTTATATTTTTTCAAACCAAAAATAATATCAGGGGTGTTCTATTTTGGAGCCTTATTATAATACTCTTCTGAAATTTTATATCATGTGGGATGCATGTGTTAACTTCCTAGGCCTGCTGTAACGGAGTACTACAAACTGGTGGCTTAAAACAACAGAAATCTATTCTCTCAGTCTGAAGCCTAGAAGTTTGAGGTCAGGGCATCAGCAGGGCTCTGCTTCCTGTGATCCCTATAGGGGAGAACCCTTTTTGGCTCTTCCTAACTTCTGCTGGTTCCTGCAGTCCTTGGCATTCTTTGGTTTGCAGCTGCATCGCTCCAACTTCTGTCTTTGTTGTCACATGGCATTATCCATGTGTGTCTTTATGTCTTCACCTCTTCTCACTAGGACACCAGTCATATCAGATTAAGGGCCCACCCTACTCCACTATGATCTCATCTTAACTCATTACTTCTGCAAATAACTCGTTACTACTTCCATATAATGTCATTCTGAAATACTGGGGTTTAGGACTTGGCATATCTTTTGGGAGAATGCACTCGATCTTATGACAGTGCCTTGTAGAGAGAAATGCCTTACAATAAAATTATTTGGGGTCTACACCTAAAAAAGACATTCCGTATTCTGAATCCTGTTCCTTGGCATAATGTTCTTTAATGGGGTTCTAGTGAAGTACTTGACAGCGATAGTGAAACAGTTGATATGAAAAACTATACCATCATTTTTACCAGTTGCTTACTAGCTATTTATAGAACATCCTGTATGCATGCACCTATTGGTTGAATTACTCATGGAAAATAATAATACCTTTCTTAAGATTGCAAAGCATTTACAGTGAGTTAATTCTGAATGTGAGTAGCTATATAGTATTAGTCTTTTGCCTCCCTAATGCTAAGACATCAGAGGACCGACAAGTATTTCTTGCTCATCTGTGTCAGTCCATAGAAAAATAAGAATATTCCTTAGGACTCCAGTATCTCAAAATGCTTCTCAAACTGACCAGTGCAGTTCTTGCCTTAAAATATATATAAAATCTATCTATCTTATTTCACAAATACCCTAAACGTTTTCCCATGGTTGGGTTCTTTCAACACATTTGTGCCAGAAGAGGCAGATCAGCTTGGAAGTGACTAGTATTGGCTTTAGTTTTAGAGTTCAGTTCAAATCCTGGTCCCATCACCTACTGTATTTTAAAATAGAAGTACCTGGCTTATTAACCAGGAATTAGAGTTAGAGTCTCAAGTGCCATGTGTTGTAGTTATTTTCTAGAAATTCTCTTTCTCTCTAATCATCTTAGAGTCCCCTGGCAGTATTAGAACACAGATTTCCTTTATCATTTCATTCTTTTTTTTTTTTTTTTTTTTACAGAGACAGAGAGTGAGTCAGAGAGAGGGATAGACAGGGACAGACAGGAACGGAGAGATGAGAAGCATCAATCATTAGTTTTTCGTTGAGCATTGTGACACCTTAGTTGTTCATTGATTGTTTTCTCATATGTGCCTTGACCACGGGCCTTCAGCAGACCAAGTAACCCCTTGCTTAAGCCAGCAACCCTGGGTCCAAGCTGGTGAGCTTTTTGCTCAAGCCAGATGAGCCCGCGCTCAAGCTGGCGACTTCGGGGTCTCAAACCTGGGTCCTTCCACATACCAGTCCAACGCTCTATTCACTGTGCCACCGCCTGGTCAGGCTATCATTTCATTCTTATTGAAGCAAGTCTGTTGGCCCATATAGATAACCTAGAAAGGAAATCCAGTATGCTTACATATATGACAATACTCTTGTCTCTCCCACTATTCAGAACAAGGTAATTATCATTACCTAGAGGTTGGCCTTTCCTTTGATATGATTTCTAATTTTTATTGTGTTTCATTGCTCACTGTGTGTTTAAGTTGTGCTGCAGGATAGAATATGAGTGTGGCCATGGTTAAAAGGCAGGTACGTACCACCCAGTAAAGAACAAACAACAGGTCACTAAGAACAAACAACAGGACCACCAGGGTCAAGTGGTCTAACATTTACTTAGAGGAAAGGATAGAGAGTCTGCTGACAAAGAGTCAGCAGAACACAGAGAACACCTTTCAATGCGGCCTTCCCCCAGGGCCAGTGGATCCATCCACAGCCAGCCACCCTCCCACTTTCTGCGGCAGTGGAAGCGCCCTGACCCCTTCCTGGGGGGTCTGAAATACAACACGTGAGGGTGTGACTGAGGGCCATTGACCCCTGCATTTAAGCAGAAAAGAAATAGAATATTCCTTCACTAGGAGAGTCTCCTAGCCCAAAGTATGAGGGTTCTCTATGTCTTGGTGAGGAAATGTGCCAGGTCCTAGACTGTTCTTATTTGGCCTGAAAGACTGCATGCAGGACCCTGCCTTTCCCAACACGTTGATCAATAGAAGGCATTATACAATGCAAGAAATGTAAATAAGCTGTTCTCTTTTTCCCAGGTGAGGATGCCCGATGTGGAGTTTTTTGTTAATTTGGGAGACTGGCCTTTGGAAAAAAAGAAATCCAAATCCAGTTCACAGATCCATCCAATCTTTTCCTGGTGTGGCTCCACCGATTCCAGAGATATTGTGATGCCTACGTATGACCTGACTGACTCTGTCCTAGAAACCATGGGCCGGTGAGATCGGGTCGCAGATGACCCAGAGCCTTGGGGTTTTTCTGTGGTGAGTTCTTTCCCAGGAACCTTGGTGATGTGATGGTTTGGAAGGAAAATGTGTTGTACTCTCTGTCTTCCAGAGTAAGTCTGGATATGATGTCTGTGCAAGCTAACACGGGTCCTCCCTGGGAAAGCAAAAACTCCACAGCTGTCTGGAGAGGACGCGACAGCCGCAAAGAGAGACTCGAGCTGGTTAAACTCAGCAGAAAACACCCAGAACTCATAGATGCTGCCTTCACCAACTTTTTCTTCTTTAAACACGATGAAAGCCTGTATGGTCCCATTGTGAAACACATTTCATTTTTTGATTTCTTCAAGGTATGACGTCATCTGTGACCAATCCTTTTTGTTTTTCTAAATACAGTTGACCCTATAAAAAAAAATAATAATAATAAATAAATAAATACAGTTGACCCATGAACGAAATGGAATTGAACAGATCCACTTATAGCCTGTTTCTTTTTTTTCCCCCCAATATACAGTCAGCCCTCTATTTCCCCAGTTTTTGTATCCATGGGTTCAACCAACTGCAGATCAAAAACAGATTTTCATCTGAGGCTGAGAATCCGCAGATTTGGAGGGCCAGCTGTGTGCATTGATCTATGCCATTTTATAGAAGGAACTTGATCTTCTGTAGAGTTGGGTATCCATAGGGGTCCTGGCATAAATCCTCCCTGGATACCAAGGGAAAACTGTGGGGAGAGTCAAAAGTTATACACGAGATTTTGACAGTGCTAGGGTATGGGAGTCAGTCCCCCTAAACCCCATGTTGTCCCAGGGTCCACTGTATTTGCGTTTGGGAGAGAGGTGAGCATAAAACTCAGTGAAGGTGTAGGGCCCCAGGGGCTGGTTAGGCAACCTAGGTCTGTGCTCAGTACCCAGCCCTGACATTAAATATACGTCAGGGAGTTTAGGGCCAGGGGACAGCTGTCAAGTTTAGAGCCAGGGGACAGCTGTCATTTTTTCCCCCAACTGACCCTCAAGATAAACACATTTCAGCTCCAAAACCATTTTTTATTAATAAATACATGTAAGTGATTTTACAAATACTTCTCCCCAGAGCTACAACTTGACAATAGACTAAAAAAAAAAGATATAAACCAGGTGTCTCTTATCAGGCCTTTTGGTGGGGGGATGACTTGAAAACCACCCAAAAGGTCTGTGTGGGAATTCTGGAGATTAGGGAGCGCTTTCTGTATCTAGAATGTGGATTGATCATGTTTCATGGGAGGTGACTTTTTTGCTAACAACTTCACTTTTCACACAGTAAGACATTGCCCTGTTCTCTAGTTTTTGAAGTCCCATGTGGTGGGGAGAAAGGTGGGCAAGGCAAAGATGAGCAAGCTCGGTCTGTGCTGTATATGCCAAGAGTTTTTGTTTAGTTTTGTTTTGATGGGTTATATGGCAGCATAACTCACATTGTCAGTGTTTCCATATGCATATCACAGAGATTTTTGAAATATGGTTAAAACCAAAGAGAGCTAATTCCAGCCATCCCTCCTTAGGGTATTCTGGCATGCCTTTGCTTTATTCTTACCTGTTGAGTCTGCTACAGTTAACGACTGTTGATTACTACAGTGCTGTGAATATATTTATTCATGGGTGTACTTGCCTTAGAGCTTGTTAATTTCCTTAAGAATTGTGTGTGACCATCTGATGTTTAAAAGGTATGGTTGACATGGAATAGAATGCACCATCATCAGGTGCTCATGTGTGATCAATAAAGTAGTAGAGAAACTACAAGTTACTATAAATCAATCTTTCCTTAGGTTGTAGCCTGAGGACAACAGTTAGTTTATTAATTTACTGGATAGTGGTCTCTTTGAGAAACTTATGAGAGCATCGAAATAAGCCTTCCACTCAGCATGTTATATAATAGCACTTACTAAGTGGTGAAAGCAGTGGACAGAATCTGGGCAAATCTGATGGTGGTGAGGCTTTCTGTGTGGAAAGGGGAAGAGAATAATGAGAGTAGAAAAAAGGAAATTTATTGGGGGTTCTTATACTTTACTGCTGTTTCACAGCATAAGTATCAAATAAACATTGATGGCACTGTCGCAGCCTATCGCCTGCCATATCTTCTAGTCGGCGACAGTGTTGTGCTGAAGCAGGACTCCATCTACTATGAACACTTTTACAATGAGCTGCAGCCCTGGAAACACTACATTCCAGTTAAAAGCAACCTGAGCGATCTTCTAGAAAAACTTCAATGGGCAAAAGATCACGATGAAGAGGTCAGTTTTCTTGTACTGTAATACCATGGGTTCATTTTAAATATCTGCTTGGTATGCTCAGATATAGACCTTTACCTGTAAATAGGAAGCCCCATGGTTAGCAGTTTCATGCAGGGTGAACACAAGCATAGTGGCTTGGATCAGCTGTCCAGTCTGATGAAACAAAAAGTGAAGGCTTGGCCTTGACAATGCTCTCATCTTTAGTCAGATTGATCTGAGCCTCAAGCACTCTCTCACATCTCCTGGAAACATGGAAATTAGGATAGCCAGCCTGGCAAGAGGAAAAGCTGACTGCTATGGATGAAAAGGAGGGATTACATGAAATAAACTTCAAACCAATTCCTGAAACACTTTAAGGCAGTACTTTAAGCTTAATGCGGCATTTACATTATAAAGTCATCATTACTTCATTTAATGTATATCTTTTCTAAGAGAGGCTTATTTCTAAAAGGTTTAATATGACTTCTCAAATTTCAAGTCTTAAAAACTTCCCTTTAATTTGAACATACTCTGTTAACTGTTCCCTGTACCACGAAAGACTATCCCCAAAGATATTTTTCCCACTGTTGTCTCACTAAAATGTACCCTGAAGATTAGTTTTTATATTTCTGCATGGGGGAAAATATGTTTCATTAAAGAATTTTTTTGTTGTTCCCACAGGCGAAGAAGATAGCAAAAACAGGACAAGAATTTGCAAGAGATAATCTCATGGGTGATGACATATTCTGTTATTATTTTAAACTTTTCCAGGTCAGTATTTTTCTATGAAAAGAGCATCTAACTTGTAATTGATCATATTAGTAGCAAATAATATTTCACTTAACAATGTCTGAAAGTATATAAGGAGATAAATGTACACCTCTATGGGTAAAAATCAAGGATAATGAAAATAGTAGAAAACCAAAGATTAGCTAGTACATAATGCTACAACATTAAAGGAAAACTATTAATGTTAGAGCTGTAGGGTATGTGGTTAAGATATTGGCATCTGATTCTGCAAAATCACTGTGCGTGGGTTCCTATTTCCTCTCTACAATATTACTGCTGCCTTACCATTTCTTGATCTTCAGAGTACAAGCTATGTTTGGAACTATTGTGCTCACTCCATATGAGCCATTATTTGTCTTGGAAATTTTTATGGACTTAAACATTCAGGGATCGTGATTAAAATGTATCTGACAATTCAAAAGATTCTTTTTTTTAAAAGAAATGCAGTAGTAAGCAAGTAATTTACTAATAATAATACTAGATATAAATTAAGCCTTTCTAAATCTCAGAATTGAAGATATTGAGCTTCATATCTTAGGCTCTGGTACAAGATAAAGTTGGTCTTTTATCTGATCTAAATTGGCCTCTTCCCCTTTATAACCTTTCCTAGAGGACAGTGAAGGGATAAAGAGGGTGAAGGTGGAAACTGGTAGAGCAGGGGGATTTACTGTCTAAATTCCTGAAGAGCTACAAGGTAGTGTTCCTTTACTCAACTCACATATACTAGCACATAAGCACCTGACATAGAGCCTGGCACAGAAGAAGCACATAATGAATGAAGATGGGGGGACTGGTTCTGTACAAGCCATGGTGGGTAAGACAGAAATAGTCTCTGTCCTCAAATTCTCAGTCTAGGGAAAATCATGTGCACAATTATATTTTCATTGCAAGACAAAGGCAGTAAAACCTAAGTAAAAAAATACAAGTTCGTGGAGGATGAATAAGGAGAGATGGATCCTTAGAACTAGGCAGCCAGTGTCCAAAGAACAGCTGCCCCTCAGAAGCTCTGTTGTTGAATGTTTAAGGGGAGTATGGAGGACTTTGTATATTGTAACTTGACATGTGAGTTAAATGGGACCATATTCTAGCAAATTCCAGCATATCTAATTCGGTAAATATACTTTAAGTATTACAAAAGAAATGCTTTTTGTATTGTTACCTATCCAGGAATATGCCAGTTTACTAGTGAGTGAGCCCCAAATCCGAGAGGGCATGAAGAGGGTAGAACCACAGACCGAGGATGACCTCTTTCCTTGCACATGCCATAGGAAACAGGTAACCAGACTCGCCAATGGCAATGTAAGAGCTGACTTTGAGCCACGTCTTCCTTTATTCCTTTAGTCTTTCAGTTAAGCAACAAGTATTTGAATTTCTCCTGGAGCCTCCAATCAATTCATTATACCAGGGACATAGGTATAATAGGTAATAACAAGGCCAAAGAAAGGGCACTAAGATGCAGTTAAGTAAGAAAGCATAGGATCTCCCAACAAAGTGGAGGAGAGCCTTTTGTTAATGTGAGAATTCAGATCACATGGCATTGGACTAGATGTTCAATTTTTAAAGTATTTTCACTTGTATCATCTAATAGCCTCATCTCCCTGTAAGATAGGTTTGGTGCAAAGTTCATCATCCCAATTTAGAGTTGAAAAAATATATAACCATGATTAATCATGTTAGCAGATGACTCATGAAAAACAATCTGTGTTGGTACCACTACATACTGATTTCGTTTATAAAAGGCAGATTCACATAGGGACTTGTCAGGCTAAACAGGACCTTAGAGGTCATCCAGGAAATACATTCATTTTACGGTTAACAAAACCGATCCCAAAGAGGTTAGTTCAGAATCAGCTAGCTGGATTACAGCAAAGCCAGTGCCAAAAACCAGTCTCTCATCTTCAAATTGTGCATGTGGTTGTGCATAAAAACGGTGCAGCAGGACAGAGTCATCTTGATTATAGTTGTTTTTTATTTAAAGGAACTTATATTGTATAAAATTGTGGCTTATATATATTATGTATTATATATTGACATTATTTTAAGTAACATCATGTCTCTGAACAAATAAACTCAATATTGTGGTATTGTAACCAAAACTGAGAAGGAAAATTATTATGTCTGCCTTTAAAAGGAATAAAGTGGCCACAACCCAGTGGTGTGATGAAACCAGCTCAGACAAGCCCACTGACTGTTAAATAGTTAGAAACTTTGCACAGTTGCTAAATTTTGGTATCTTGGAATCTGCCTCGTGGGAATATTTACACCATGTCAGTAGCACGCGCTATAAATCAGAGTTTTGATTTTACTGATTTTATTTTGTTTTGTTTTGTTTTTTGAGAATTGATTTGCCACCAAATAGTCCTTTGAAATGGTACATCATCAATTAACATTAACTCCTGTCAATGGGCAAAACCATAAAATTAGTTACAAATAGTGACAAACCACATTGCCAGAATAGAAAGGTACCTTTCACAAAGTTAGTGATTTAATGTCAGAATGCTTTTGTGGGCTCCAAATGAACCTGGACAGCTTCCTCTCTCCACTCCTCTTTTTATTTTTTATTTTTGTCTATTTTGAGGGATGTCAAATGATTCCACTGATTTGTAGAATTTAGAGGAGCTGGAATGACAGCTTTGTTTATTTCTTCTTTATTGTTTACCCTCCCCTGTCACTGACAATTCATAACACAAGGCCCTCTACAATGACACAGATCTTAGGTGATTGGATTCCTTATCAGTAGCCCTATAAAACTCTACCCATGGGTGATTCCAAAAACAGTTCTAGACCCTATAAGTCTCTAGCAGGAGTAGTCAACCTTTTTATATCTACTGCCCACTTTTGTATCTCTGTTTGTAGTAAAATTTTCTAACAGCCCACCGGTTCCACAGTAATGGTGATTTATAAAGTAGGGAAGTAACTTTACTTTATAAAATTTATAAAGCAGAGTTACAGCAAGTTAAAGCATATAATAATAATTACTTATCAAGTACTTTATGTTGGGTATTCACTAAGTTTGGCAGGATAAATTTTATAAAACAACTTACTATAGTTAAATCTATCTTTTTATTTATACTTTGGTTGCTCCGCTACCACCCACCATGAAAGCTGGAACGCCCACTAGTGGGCGGTAGGGACCAGGTTGACTACCACTGGTCTATAGCAATAACTTGACCTTTTTGTTCCTTCTTTCTTCTTTAAGGGAAAACAATTAATAGACTAATGTAATTCTTCCTAACTCATATATGATTTCTTTATGGCTCTAAATTTTTGCTTCTTAATTTCAGACCAAAGATGAACTCTGATATGCAAAATTACTTCCCTTCAAATAATGGTGCTCTGAAGATGCTTCTTAACTGAAAAGAAGATTGTTTTTTTAAAGATATTAATTCCATGGATAATATAAATCTGCTATGTGATTGTCTGGGTTATGAAGATATGTTTCCTTTTATTATGCAGTATTCCCATGACTGTACTTTAAAGCACATTTTTAGAATTTTATAATAAAACCACTTTTATTTTAATGGCCTGTGTTATGCTAATTATTGACTGTGTTTGGATCACAGAGCAGTAACAAGAGAGGGAGTCTGGGTCCTGGGCTCAGTGTGCAGCATCACAGTAGCCACCACCTACCCAGACACGTGGTTTACATGACAAAGCAATAAACCTCTGTCTTGTTTACACTATTATTTTGGATTTCAGTAACTCACAGCCAAGCCTAATTCTAACAAATACATCCTACAGAGCCTTTCATGATCTTGTCTCTGCCTGCATCTTTAACCAAATCTCTCACCACTTCCTTATTATGTACTCTGTAGCTCAGCAAAACTAGTCTCTTACCATTCTTTCAATGTCTTGTTTCTTACTTTGCTTATGCATGCTGCCCTTGGTCCGGAATGCCATGACCCTCTCTTCTTCCTCTGACTTAGATGGACTGCAGGGCTCATTTCAGAAACCACCCCTATGCATACTGTACCATTACATTTACCTTGCTGTGGTAGTGATCTAACTGGTTGTCTCTTTCCCTTACCAGATTTTAAACAACATGATTACAAAGACCATGCTTTCTTATATTTAATAAAATACCTGCAACTAGACAAGCTCAATAAATATCGAATGGATAAATGAATGAAAATCACTTTGAATTGTGATTAAGTGAATTAAAAGGAACTAGAAATACTGAAACTGAACCATAATATGATTTACAAATTCCTTTACCTAATAGGTGCCCTTTCATCTACCTTGCAGTTAGTCTGTGAGAAATTTTACTTGTGTTGCATCTTTATACATAAATATAACATGTATCTTTAGCTTAAAATAATTATAAGAAAACACCCATGTAACCACTAAGAAAGATTATTTGCTTGACAAACTTTAGTCAGACTCGTGAAACTTCTAGGCCCATCAATGCACTTCCTTATAAAACAGAGGTCGGGAACTTTTTTGGCTGAGGGAGCCATGAATAACACATATTTTAAAATGTAATTCCGTGAGAGCCATACAATGACCCGTGTACGTTACACATTATCCAATAAAAATTTGGTGTTGTCCCGGAGGACAGCTGTGATTGGCTCCAGCCACCCGCATGAACATGAGCGGTAGGAAATGAATGGATTGTAATACATGAGAATGTTTTATATTTTTAACATTATTATTTTTTTTTATTAAAGATTTGTCTGGCCTGACCTGTGGTGGCGCAGTGGATAAAGCGTCGACCTGGAAATGCTGAGGTCGCCGGTTCGAAACCCTGGGCTTGCCTGGTCAAGGCACATATGGGAGTTGATGCTTCCAGCTCCTCTCCCCTGTCTCTCTTCTCTCCGTCTCTCTCTCTCCTCTCTAAAATGAATAAATAAGATAAAAAATTAAAAGGAAAAAAAAAAGATTTGTCTGCGAGCCAGATGCAGCCATCAAAAGCCACATCTGGCTCATGAGCCATAGGTTCCTGACCCCTGTTATAAAATCGAGTTTCAGCAAGAACTATGCTAAGTCCTTTTAGCAAGAATACCCCAGCCTCCAGTGCAGTTGGTTGTAAATTTGCTGAAAATCATTGAATTGAACTCTTGGAGTGGATTTTATATCACGTAAATGAAGTTTTTTTAAAAAACTATAGCTAGAAAATTAAGAGTCAAGAAATGCTCATTAAGACTTGAAATTCAGAAAACTGCTTGAGATAAATGACAAGTGGTTTTCTGAATTTTATTTCCTTACATGTTCTGTGGTAGAAAAGAGGGCAGTCAGCAAACATACTAGTCTTGGGGAAGATTCATTCATTCAGAGAGTCAGACAGGGAAGTGGAGGACCCAGGTTCGAAACACCAAGGTCGCCAGCTTGAACACCGGTTAATCTGGTTTGAGCAAGGCTCACCAGCTTGAGCCCAAGGTTACTGGCTTGAGGAAGGGGTCACTCGCTCTACTGTAGTCCCCCAGTCAAGGCACATATGAGAAAGCAATCAATGAACAACTAAGGTGCCGCAACAAAAAATGTATGCTTCTCATCTCTCTCCCTTCCTGTCTGTCTGTCCCTGTCCCTGTCTCTCTCTCTCTGTCTGTCTGACACACACACACACACACACACACACACACACACACACACACACAAGTAATGATACCTAAGCAAGTGGTGGCACAGTGGATAGAGCGTCTGTCTGACTGGGACACAGAGGACCCAGGTTCAAAACCCCGAGGACACTGGCTTGATCGGGCTCATCTGGTTTGAGCTCATCAGCTTGAACCCAAGGTCGCTGGCTTGAGCAAGGGGTCACCTGCTCTGCTGTAGCCCCCCCCCCCCCAATTACCCCTGTCAAGGCACAATTGAGAAAGCAATCAATGAATAACTAAGGACCTGCAACAAAGAATTGGTGCTTCTCATCTGTCTCTTTTCCTGTCTCTCCCTGTCTGTCCCTCTCTGTCCCTTTCTCTGTCTCTCACAAAAAACAAACAAAAAATTTAACACCCTGCCTTCATGGGGTGTGGGAGACCCTACAAGTAGCAAAGCTCTTGTAGTTCGAAGCTTAACTAAAGGCTAATTTCTCACCACCACCTCCATATTGACTAAGAAGCTGAGTATTTGCATTCACACCCCCCACACCCCCCACCCCCGCATTTCACTTGCTTTCATAAGATGCTAGAGCAACTTACATGCCCTTCCTCTCAGCCCTTGTTTGTTTTGATGTTGGTTGATTTCAGTTATGCAGGGTGGAGGGTTTCTGCACTTGGGCGAATTCTTGGGTTGCCTTGGAGATGTGTGACTTTGTATTGGAGACTTCCTTATTTGCATATGGCTATATAATAAGGCAGGCTGGGACCCCTCACCTTCTGCAAGCTATCTTTAGCGGTGCAGAGTCCTCTGGAGCCAATCTTTTTTTCTCTTTAAACCTATTTTCTTAATTCCACGTTGATCCCACTCAGGACTTGGAATTATTAGCCTGTATGAGAAATGGCTGGATTCCATATATATTTGCATGAACCAACAAGATGGACTAATTCTGGGAAAGAGAATCAGAATTGACCCCACATTTTTTTACCTGCGTGACCGTTATAATGGAGTGGCTGGGATGGGGAAGGACTCAGAGTAGAAACAGTTGGCAGTAAGACGAGGATGTTACTCGTAAGCCGCCCGCGTGTGCCCAACTGGCAACGGCGGGAAAACTCCCGCCCCCAGCGTGCCCCGCGCGCCGGCTCGCGCGCTCAGGGGCGGGGCCTGTGTGCGCATGCTCCGTAGCGGCACGCTCTGGCGGTTGCGGCGAGACGGTGCCCTCGAGCGTGCTAGTTTGCTCTGTGAAGCGAGTAAGGGCGGCTGGGTACGCCTGGCCACTTTCCGTTCCCCGGTAAGTGCGGCGGCGGCGACGGTACCAGGCGGGGACAGTCTCTCAAGGGAGTGTTAGCGTGCCTGGCGGCCCCGCCTGAAGCTCCTCGGACTCGGGGCTCTCGCCCCTCGGGAGCCGTTGGTCGGCTCTCCGAGGCGTTCGGTTTAAGTTCCGTGCCGACGGGCACCGGCCGCCGAGGCGTCGTCTGCCCTGCCGACTAGGAGGCCGAGTGTAGGAGGCGTGCGGGCGGGCAGAGCGGAATGGGTCCGGCCCGGGTCACCCGAAGCGGCCACCGGCCGGAGCTGGAAGCAGCCTCCGAGCTCGGAGGGGCCGCCCCGGGTCCTCGCAGCGGCCGCCCAGCCCCGTCGCGTGCGCGGGGCGCCCGTGAAGAGGCCGTTGGAGGCGCCTCTGGCTCCCGAGCTCCGGGGACCCCGCCAGGCTGCCGCCCCCGCCCCCAGCGGAGGCCGGACCTCCCGCCGCCCCTGTGTGCCTCCTAACAGCGCACTGCCGGAGACCTGGTAGATAATGCACCAACCTTGTCCCCGTCCAAAGGCACAGTGGTGGCGGATTTTTGATCCTTCGTCATAAGATGTGACCGCGTATTGCATTCTGAGTAGTATATAAAAGGAGTCGTAAAAATCACTCTTGAATGCTGACAATGTGGGGACACCACTAAATACAGCACAGAGGTTTTCAACTCATGGCAGCCTCTCTACGAAGTTGGGGTGTCTGCTCCATTTGCGGGTGAAGATCGTGAGGCCGAGCCAGGTTTTAAACCCTGCCCTATGGGAATCCAGAGCCGGAGATTATTATAACCTGGGCTGTCTCGACCAGGTGTGGTGAGCTTTTATCCCGGGGACAGTTCAGTGTTTCCGAAGCAGCCCAGAAACGTGTCCACCAGCTGTGAAGAACAGATTGTCCATCTACTGGAATGGAGGAGAGTGTTATTGAAAACAAACAAAAGCTCAGGTTGTTGAATTGTAGAGCACTCTGGGTTAAGAAAGCAGATTAAATACAAGCATCTAATTCTACTCCCCCTTGAAATCTCACTACAATGCAGTGAAGGGATTTTTTTGTTTTGTTTTGTTTTTTAAGAAAAACCCACAAGGATGGAGAGGAAAGGAAAGGGGGAAAAAAGCGATAAAATACTGGGTACTAGAAAGCAGGTGTTTTAGCAAATGGTAGCTTATTTCTATACCAGCAGCAGGGAATACTGTGGAGCAATTCTATGTAAATCACAGAATCTTCAGATTGCACAGAAGCTGGCAGCACTGGGCACCTTGGTAACTGGCAGTGAAGGTAATTGTGCAGAGAATGGTTGTGGGGGGCTTAAAATTAAGATGATTTGGTTGAAATCCATTTATGAAGTAATTAGATATCTAGATCAATAGTTTTTCAACCTTTTTACACTTGGGGACCAGTGAAATTAGGAGAATTATTTCAGGGACTGCTAAGGCAGAAATCACCCTGGGCATAAGCGAATTCAACTAAAATCAATCTTCATACACTAAATTCCTGGCAGACAGGACAGTTCTGCAGACAGGTAGTTAAAAAACACTGATCTAGGTCCTCTCCATTTCACACTATTGGATGACTTCCTTTTTGCATTAAAAGACTGTAGGCTATTCTCTTGAGAATGTAAAACAGAGGGCCCCAGACACAGTTAATTATGGGGCTACATTTATTAAAAGAGGGACACTGAAGGCTGAAGTCCTCCTCCTTGCATTCAAATCCCAGAACTTTTGCAGTCAGACTAATACCGTCAGGCTCAAATAAGAGTTCTTTGCACACTTACACATCAAAGGGGAAATACTATATTGATCACAGGGTTGCTTATGGGAAGGAAAAGGAACTTGGTTGAGGAGAAAGACTGTAAAGAGACTTAACCATATACATTTTTGTCCTTTTAAAATTTTGTACCATGTGCATATGTTACCCATGCAGAAATGAAACGTATATTTTAAAAACAATAGCAAATGAATATTCCCTTTGACACAGCAGTTGCTCTCCCAGGAATTTATCTTATAGATATGTCTACACATAAGTGAAAGCAATATAAGTATAATGCCACTCATTGCAATACTGTTTTTGCAGAAGATTGGAAACAGTTTCAATGTTCATTGATAGTTGGTGAAATAAGTTATGTTTGACTGTTGCTTGGAGTATTATTCTACAGCCATAAAAAAAAATGAAAGAAACACATTATATAAAGAAAAGAGTAATTACCAAGATATATGTTAAGTGTGGGAGGGGTCAAAGAAAGGTATCAGTTCTAAAAAGGAGAAGGATATGTGTACATATAGAATACCTGCGTGGCAAGCTGTGTAAGAAAGGGATAATAACATCGGTGTCTTTGGAGAAGACATCTGGGTGGCAAAACAGTGGAATGAAAGAGACTTTTCACATATGTTTTTGGTTATCTTTTGAGCTTTGAACCATATTATCCAATGAATTTTTTTAAATGTTAATTGGGAAAAATAGATGAATAATGGAGTTCCTGATGTTGATAACATCCTGAACAAAGAAAGATCTCTAATAGGAAGAAATGCTGCAAAATCTCAGTGGCTTACAATTCATGCTCTTGGTGGTTCAGGTCAATATTTTGTGATTATTCAGTGGATTAAATCTTAGCTAGACAAGGCTGCACTCCAGGCTTTAGTTTTGGGTTCAGATCTGTTCCATGTGTCTTCATTCTGGGGCCCAGGCTGAAAAGACAAAAGTACCCGGAGCATGCTTTTCTCATGGCTGAATGTGCAAGTTAAGAGGGCTTCTGGAAATTTACCCCTCCTCTGCTTATAAGTGGCACATTGGAAGGCACCTTTGCTCACCACTATACCACCAACACTTAACTGTAAGCGGCACATTGAAATGTCTACATATGTTCCATTAATTAAAGCGAGTCCCATAGCCAAACCCAGTCAATTGGGTAAAGATACACTCTTCCTATTGGGAGACTGCAGTCACGTAAAGAAAGGTGTCGGTGTATACAGCAATTGCATGGTGAGAGGAAGAGTTGAGAACAAAAATAATGAAGGCAATGGGTTAGTAGAAAGATGCTGTGAAATTAGATTAAAGATAGTTGAGAATAAGGATGCCTGGGATGTGTGTGTGTGTGTGTGTGTGCGCACGCACACTAACATACAGCACCCTGTTTTGATAGGAATTTTCTTAAGGCTTCCATATTATCACATTGGTTTTATATTATATGACACTTGTCAGCCCCACACCCTGGCCCAATAACTTACTCTGAGTGCCTATAGGAACCTTGAAAATAATTAAATAATGTATATGTAAGGATTCCTAGAGAAATAGTTCTAAATGTGTTTATTTCTGCTATTGAATGTGTTCATTCATAGTTCTTGTATCATATCCATGTCTGCCAACCCACCTTTCACAGCAGAATCTTCTTTTCAGGGAGCTGTCCTTTGCTTCTCAGATGTAATGCACTTTAAGTTTGTTATTCAACAGTGAAAATGAGTCATACAGAGGTAATATATATTTTCATATGTTCTGCATCATCAGGGTTCCTATTATTTTATTTTTTGTAGTCATATGGCTCCAAAGTAATTTTCTTCTTGTATTGTGAGAAACAGTATAACATTAGTGATTAAGAGTAAGGACTTTGAAGCAGACTGCTTAAGTTTGAATACAGCTAGTGACATCATCTTGGGCACGTTACTTGACCTACTGTGCCTCAGTTTCCTCATCTGTAAAATCGAAATAATAATAATAGTATTTGCCTCATATTATTATTAGGGAGGTTTAAATGAGTTAGTGAATATAAAAAAACTTAATCGTACCTGACACATTGTAAGTACTTAACTATTAGATATTAACATCATTGCTTTTTATTCAGAGGCTATAATTTGAATCATGGGACTTACAGAACAGTTATTCAGTTGTTTGAATAAGAAAGGAAGTAATTTTTGATACCTATATTCTTTTGAATTCTAGGTTAAATTAAAAATACCTTTTGGAAATAAAGTACTAGATGCTGTTTGTTTGGTACCTAACCAGAGCTTAACATATGGAATAATTCTTACACATGGAGCATCCGGAGACATGAATCTTCCTCATTTGATGTCACTGGCAACCCATCTTGCATCTCATGGTGTTTTTTGCCTGAGATTTACCTGTAAAGGCCTTAATATTGTACATAGAATCAAGGCATATAAGTCAGTTTTGGTAAGAAAATTTCTTTATATTTACTTATAACAGAATTCTGTTTTAAAATTAATAAATTTAAGACAAATTTTGTTATCATTTGATTTAATTTAAATGTCTTTTAATGAGTATTTTAAGAAACTCAGCAGTACATGAAGTTTCCATGGAGATGAGTACTCATAAATGGTTCTCCATGATATTGTCAAGGAAGCTACTTATATAATTTTCTTAATGGAATTATATACCTTTAGAATATAGTTCTGGATATTTTGCTTACCATGCTATGAATGTATAAATACGGCATGGTTTTCTTAATATGTTATTTAGAAATTGTAAAATCCCTGGATAAAGTAAATTTGAAATTTCTTTTAATCCAAATTATATTAAACTTGCTAATTTTTTCAGAGCTTTAACTTAGATATTAGTATTACTATGAAATTTTGTATTAGTTGTCAGCTTTAACTGGCCATTTTTTAAATATAATTTTAAAATATTTTAGTATTTGATTTTTTAGGCTGATGAAGTGTTTTTTTTTGTTGTTGTTTTTGTACTTTTCTGAAGCTGGAAACGGGGAGAGACAGTCAGACAGACTCCCGCATGCGCCGGACGGGGATCCACCCGGCACGCCCACCAGGGGGCGATGCTCTGCCCCTCCGGGGCGTCGCTCTGCCGCGACCAGAGCCACTCTAGCACCTGGGGCAGAGGCCAAGGAGCCATCCCCAGCGCCCGGGCCATCTTTGCTCCAATGGAGCCTTGGCTGTGGGAGGGGAAGAGAGAGACAGAGAGGAAGGAGAGGGGGAGGGGTGGAGAAGCAGATAGGCGCTTCTCCTGTGTGCCCTGGCCGGGAATCGAACCCGGGACTCTCGCACGCCAGGCCTATGCTCTACCACTGAGCCAACCGGCCAGGGCGATGAAGTGTTTTTTTTGTTTGTTTGGTTTTGTTTTTTGCTTACTCATATTTGCCTGTATTACCGAACATATGATCTGACAGTGCAGAGATCACTAGAAGCACAAAAAACTGGTTAACTCTTTCAAAAAGAAGCTCAAGATTTTGTGGTTGTCTGTGCAAAGATTTTACATATATACTTCAGTAATGATGAGAAATACATGTTGATTTCCCAGTGGAATATTTTACAGGAGAAGAATTGATCATTTTTTTGTTAATTTTTTTTTTTTAGAGTTACCTCAAGAACTCTGGAGAATACAAACTTGCAGGTGTTTTCCTTGGAGGTAAGTTAAAATACTTGTGAATACTTGTTTTTAAATCTACTACTAATAATACAGAAATTGAGAATTAAAATTGATGACAAAAAGCTAATCTAAGAATTTTTTTTTTGTTTTGGTAAGTTGCTTCCTTGTATAATATCAAAGTACTTTATATATTTAAAACAAATTTAAACTTCATATTTATGTATTGTAACCCAAAGATTTCTCCTTTTTTATGTATCTGGTTCACCTTCTCTCAAATGATTCCTTCATGAGGATTGTCCTCACAGTTCTTCAAAAAAAGAATTTCTTTTTTTAATAAATTTTATTTAGGCCTGACTGGTGGTGGTGGAGTGGATAGAGTGTTGACCTGGGATGCTGAGGACCCAGGTTCAAAACCCTTAGGTCACAGGCTTGAGCACAGGCTCATCTGGCTTGAGCACAGGCTCACCAGCTTGAGCACATGGTTGTGGGCTGAAGCACAGGATCTTAGACATGATCCCGTAGTCGCTGGCTTGAGCCCAAAGGTGGCTGGCTTGAAGCCCAAGGTCGCTAGTTTGAAGCCCTAGGTCGCTGGCTTGAGCACAAAGGGTCACTGACTCGGCTGGAGCCCCCTGGTCAAGACATATAAGAGAAGCAATCAATGAAGAACTAAAGTACCGCAAGTATGAGTTGATGCTTCTCATCTTTTTATCTCTCTGTTTCCTGTCTGCCTGTCTGTTTCTACCTGTCTGTTTCTCTCCCTCTCTTTCTCACTTGCTAAAAAAAATAGACTTATGATTAGTTTTTAGCTCTTCATAGTCTATTGGTGTCTATCATAGGTATTGCGACTGTTAATTGACACTTTTTGGAATTAATTTGTTAATACACAAATATGAATGAACAGTAAATAAAATCTAATTTGCCACATTGTCCCCACTTTATGTAAATGTTTATACTTCACACTGAAATTAATTTTAATTGATTTTAGGTCGTTCAATGGGCTCAAGAGCAGCTGCTTCTGTACTGTGTCATACGGAGTCAGCTGATGCTGATAATTTTGTTCGTGGTCTCATTTGTATTTCTTATCCACTGCACCTTCCAAAGCAGCAGCATAAACTTAGAGATGAAGATCTCTTTCGTTTAAAAGATCCTGTACTATTTGTGTCAGGCTCAGCAGATGAAATGTGTGAAAAGGTGAATTACAACTTGATATTTGTGTGAATGAGACAGAAAGAAAGACAAATAGAAACCATGTATTATCTGTGGCATTCAGTCTCTTTAAAGAGATGCTGAATTGACTAATGCTAGTTTTGTGCCTTAGTTGTCCTATTGCTTTGGAGAACCTAAAATAATGACAAAATTAATCTCCCTGGAGAGACAATTGGTAAATGTAACTTTTACTTGGGAAATGAAAGATTGATTTGAATCATGTGATTTGGGGATTACTAACTAGACTGTACATTTTGGTTTATCATTTCAACATTGAAGCAGGTTCTTCAATATTTTAGAAAATCGACTCGAGAAAAAGTTAACTTGTACACATTAGTAAATATTAGTATATTTTCTACAGCATGTAATTTCCTTGGGAAAAATATTTTTAGAATATTTTTCTCCAATTTACTTAATTTTTATCATCAGTAATAAATGCTTGATCTGTTCTGTTTCTGAGAGATGCGAACTGCCTGCCACTTTGGTAGACATTTCCTAGCACATTTCATTGCCTCAAAAGTTGCTTGTAAAGTATATATTGAATGAGTATTTAGTGAGTGGATGCTAGTATATGTGGGTTGGGAGAGAATTTTTATTAGACACAAAAAGAGGATTAGCCTAGTGTCCTCTTCTTTTTTCCTTTAGAACTTGTTGGAGAAAGTCACACAGAAAATGCAAGCTCCTAATAAAATTCACTGGATTGAGAAGGCAAATCATTCCATGGCAGTGAAAGGACGGTCAACAAATGATGTTTTCAAAGAGATAAATACACAAATTTTGTTTTGGATCCAGGAAATCACTGAAATGGACAAGAAATAATTGTCTTTAGTTAAAAGCCATGTTATTTTGAATACAAATGCAGTTAATTTGATAAAAAAAAAAGGCATAACTCAGCATTATGAGGTATATTTTTGACTAATTTAATGTTCTTTAATGTTTCCCCATTTTTAAAACCTGTTTTGTGATATTGATGTCTTTTACAAAATGTCTTTTGAAAGCATAGTTCTATAAAGATGATGCACAAATATTGAAGATGGTTTAAATATAATTTATTTTTATTAATATAGTTAAGTTTGAAAAAATTAAACAGTTGAATTTTGTTACAGTGGACCTTTTGTCTTATTTCTGTGCAACTGAGAAAGTAATTTTGCAGAGGAGTGTCATCTTTACAAAAAGGAAAACAACACTTATTTTACTATAGTAAATCTAGTCACTAATTCAGGCCCTCAACAATTCTCATCTGTATAATTGCAGTAGTTGATTTTCCTAATTTATTGTCTTTTTGCTTTAGTAGATCAGTTGACATTTCCAACTCAAACACCTGGGAGATCTCCAAAGATGACTGTTAAGTTTAAAGTCCTTAATTCAAGTCTCTCCACAGTAGGCCCTGTCAACATTTTAGCCGTATCTTTTTCTTACATAGTACTCCAGGAAACATGGACTACACAAAGTTCCTGAACTCCACAAACTCTGTCTCCTCTTCCTGAAACTTTCTGCAGTAGTCTTTGCCTGATAAAATCTACTCCTTTTTCTCCCTTTATAGCTTTCTTTAAATTATCCCAAGTATTTCTTCTTCAAGCTCACATAATATCTTATACTTTGTTGTTAATCGCACTTTGCCTTCACAGTAATTACTGATGCATTTGCTCCATACCACTTAAATTACATACTCCTTCAAGTCAGGGAATAGTTTTTACTCATCTTTGTATCCGTAAAACTTTTTAGTTACTTGTTCAGTGCGTTATTCTTTTTTTTTTTTTCATTTTTATTAATTTTAATATATTGTGTTAACATGGATTCAAGTGTCCCACTCAATATAACACCCTTACCGCCCACCCCCATTACTCCCCATAGTGCCCCCTTCCCCATAACTCCCTTCCTTCTAGGATTTGCTGTCCTGTTATCTGTATCTATGTGTTCTGTACTGTATTTATAATTTCACTAATCCCTTTACCTTCTCTGATCCCATCCCCTCATCCTCCATCTCTCTGACAACTGTCCCTCTGCTCCCCATGACCCCACTGCTGCCTCTATTCTGTTCCTCAGGTCACTTGGTTTATTAGATTCCACATACAAGTGAGACCATAAGATACTTGTCTTTCTCTGTCTGGCTTATTTCACTTAGCATAATAATCTCCAGATCCATCCATGCCATGGCAAAAGGTAAGATTTTCTTTTTCATGGCCGCATAGTATTCCATTGTGTATTTGTACCACAGCTTTAATTCATTCATTCACTGACGCACACTTGGGCTGTTTCCAGATCTTGGGTACTGTAAACAATGCTGCAATAAACATGGCAGGGCATTTCTTTTAAATCAGTGATTTGGTATTCATAGGATATATTCCTAAAAGTGGGATAGCTGGGTCAAAAGGCAGTTACATTTTTAATTTTTTGAGAAAACATTGTACTGTTTTCCACAGTGGCTGCACCAGTCTGCATTTTTCACTAGCAGTGCAGAAGGGTTCCCTTTTCTCCACACCCTCATCAGCACTTTTTATGTGTTAATTTGTTAATGAGTGCCATTCTGACAGGTGTGAGGTGATAACTCATTGTGATTTAAATTTGCATTTCTCTGATGATTAGTGACATTGAACATTATTTTATATGCCTGTTGGCCATCTGTATTTCCTCTTTGGAGAAGTTCATTTGGGTCGCATTTCTCTGCCCATTTTAGGTAGCACTCTCTGACTGAAATGTTTGTGGTGTCTTTATGAGGAAGACGGGCTTGGTGGTACTGCTCTCCAGGCCACCTGTTTCCCTTGTTCTAGGAATGCTTCTTGAGGGTACTATTTTCCCTCCTGTTGTGAGTATTGAAAGCAGTTGTTCCTTTTGTGGGTACACTTATTTCTTTAGGCTGGCTGGCTCTGAGGGTCAACGTTGATCATGTATATTACACACTGTGAAATGTCTGTCCTATTGGGTGTATTGATTTTCCACAGTGTCTGGTGCCTGCTAGACTCTACCTTTGGGTGTGCTGCTTGTGTAGGTAGCTAAGTCTAGGGTTGGTGCTGTCTGCCACCCACTAACAGTTGTGATGGTTCTAAATCATCTTGGGCTGTTGTCAGCCATTGTTTGTAACCCGCTGTGGTCTACTTGTCTGCAGCTACTGTTCTTTTCACTGTTTGCATCTGCATTTTCTGTACCTGGGTAGTGTGGGAGGGGCCAACCCATGTATAAGGATCAGCTTCCTCCTGCTTAGAGCTGACAGCAGCTCCATAAAAGCCCCAAGCTCTGTAATATTTGCCTCCACTTTTCAGCTGCTCTACCTCCTTTTGCAGCTGCCTGATCTTCCCACAGAGTCTTCTATAGAAAGACTATACTGTGGACTCAGACTGGCCTCACCCAACCAACCCTTTACAAATTGCAAGCTTGTTCAGTTACAGCAGTTGAGGTTGATAATACAATGTTAGCGGGACCCCCGACTTCAGTGGTCTCTTGGTCAGGAGCTCAGTACAGGAAATATGGCCCCCACTTCAGAGCCTAATCCCCCGGCCACTGCTGGATACTTAAATTTTATTTCTCCCCAACAAGGTGAACAGCAGGTTCAGATTGAGTGGGATTGACAGTCCCCTCTGCAGAAATTTTTATAGCTGGTGAAATGCTAGGCTCGGAGGAAGACAGAGTCCTCTCCTGGGGCTGACTGTGCCCCCCTCCCAGAAAATGGCTAAGTCTGTCATTCAGATCCAACAATAGTCTCACAGGGACCTGTACTTGAAACATCCGTGCTCCAAGCCTCCCCCTTCTTCCTGTGGAAACCAGCCCAGGAGGGCAGGATATACAGCACACAGGCTGGGTGCTGTGAAGCTCCACCCTATCCAATGCACATTAGCCACTGTGCCGAAAGCATAACTCACCTCAGCTGAGCCAGGTGTAGGGAGCCCTTCCTTAGGATAACACTCTATCAAGGGTTGTTAGGTCCTGAACCAATGCTTTCCACAGCTGGCCACTGGATGTGCCAGCCCTGGATCTCCCTGGCAGGAACCTGGCACAGACCAGTGGTAGACACTGCCCATGACTGTCTCTTAGCAACCTCTTGGAGCTGCAAGCAATCCAGAGTTTGTGGCTGCCTCTGCTGGGCCCAGGTGCTCATGGAAATATAGACTGGCCTTGACCTCCACTGGGTCTGGGGGTAGGTCCATTTAAAAGGCCAAGATTCCCTGAGTCCCACCTCCTGCAGCCTTTGTCTGCTGGCTGTTTGTTGGGCTAGGGCTAGGCCACTGAAAAAAACCTCTGGTAGAGTGTAGAGCCTAGGGCAATTCAGGGATTAGGAAGGTGGTGGGTGTGGCTCCATGCCTCTGCCCCAGGTGTCAGTCTGTCCAGACTTTTCACAGACCTCAACAGGGTGTGGCCCCAGGAGCCCAGTGGGTGTGGCCTCTGAGACCCAGAGGTGTGGTCTGCTCACTCTCCAGACAGTTTCTACTGAGTCTCCTGTGGGGCAGAAGCACCAGTCTTAGGCTCAGGAGCATGGAGGGGGGGGGGGGGAACAGGACTTCGGCTTCAACACTGGAAAACTGAGTCACTAATGCACTCCCTGTTTCCTGGCTTCTTAGAACAACCGATCTCCATGATTGGGGCAGGAATGACTCCCAAGGGTGGAGCAGTTGCTTTCCCCCAGGCTGCTGCCGCTCAGAGAGGACTGCTCCACCCAAGAAAGATGGTGACTGCAGTATTGAAGAATGACTCAGCACAGGGGTTCTAGTGGCTGTCCCCGACAGTGTCTCTCCCTCGGCCTCCAACTGTACACTCTCCTCCTGCAACTCTAGTCCTCTCAGCCTCCCCCGCTGGGGCCCAGGTAAGTGGCTATGAACAAGATTTTCTGCCCGAGGCCTTAAGACGGAGCGTGTGTCTCCAAGAGCTCTGTCTCTTTTTCAGACAGAAACCCGGCTCTTTTCCCCTCCAAATGCTATGTGGGCACCTCTTCAAGGCTCTGGTGCTCGGCCTGGGGCTGAGGACCCACACCTCTCAGGGAGACTCACCCTGCAGTGAGAGTTCCTCCAGACCCTCAGCCGCTGCTTGCTCCTGGGAGCGGGCCGCCCTTTCCACATCTCCGCCCTTCCTACCAGTCTCGGTATCGCTTCTTCTGTAATACTTGGTTATAGACTCCTCTTCATTTAGTCCAAAGTTGTTTTTTCAAGATGATTGTTGTTAAATAAAGTTGTAATCCAATTTGTTCCTGTGAGGTGGCAGTTGGGATGTCCACCCCTTCTGTCACCATTTTGGAATCCTGCCTTATTTTTTTATTATTTAATAAATATTTGTTATATTGAACTAAGATATGCAGAGGAGACTTTCTAACCATTATGAACCACCCTGTATTTGCTACTTACACACCTATTATTGAGATTTCATTACTGGTATATAAAAAATAAAAACCTAGTTCACAATGTCCAAATAGCTTAAAGAATGTGGCATTAGTAAATACAGATTTTTTTTAAACTTTAATATTTTTTCTGAGTGTTTTCCTGTATTGTCTTTTTCTGTTAATAATGGGATTTCTTTGGTGTTCATTATTTTGTCTATGATTTTTAAAATAAATATGGCTTAGCATTCACTTTTAAAACTGCTTTCTTGAGATTGATGTAAGAGGTTTCCAGTGCAAAAGACATAAGTTGAGGCTGTAAACCAGGTAATTGTACTTTTCATTAGTAGGCAGGTACCAGAATAACGAACATGAGGAAGCCCTGGAAGAGGATACTCTTTACCTCTCTGCCAACTTAAACATTGGCATGAGCGTTATACAGAAGTTCCTTTTCAGTTCACGGAAGAACTATTCAATGGAATACTAATTAGGGATTTGGTTCCATAAGGTTCTGGAAAATCTAAGATACTAGAGAGTAGTGTTAAAACCTTGAATCCCATTTAAGGTAGTTAACATTAAGTGAATTAGAGAATGCCTGCCCTAAGACAAGAGAAATGGAATGTATTGCCAACTGGATTATATTTCTTAGGAAAAAAAGAAGAAGAAAATCACCTTAACTGTGTATATAGGTAGGGAACTCAGAGAGGATGTTGTACTTTACCCTGGAAACATTTCAGAGGAATTGAAGTTTTTTCTAGAAGTAATGAATACAAACCATGCATTCTTTCTAGAAGACTTTTCTTTGCAAAGACAAATTCCAAGATCATGGTGTAACCTAAATAAAAATTATAATTTCCTGGAGGCCATGGTCCAGGAGACTGGAAGACAGTCCACTTGAACACTTAGAATGTGTCTCTGAACTTACTGTCTTCAGTACTCAGAAAGTAAGAGCCTCATAAGTCTTCCTTGAACTCAGTTAAACTTATGTGACCAAAGAGGCCTGAACAATTAAAATTGTTTTAAAGAGTGGTATTTATTTCCCCTGGTGGGAAAGATTTCAAGTTCTTTTAATATATGGAGTATGTTCAAAAAGTTCAGGAAGTCACTCTTAGAGTCCTTTAACCCAGTTTATCAAAATTGTTATTACATATCCAGATTCGTCTGAAGTGGAGAGCTGGTTGTTATTGTGCTAGTGTGTGAACAATATATCAAATCAAATGCTTTTCTTTATGAAGTATTTTCTAAACTGATATACAGTATTTTATTTCTACAGTGGATTTGTGCAGTTTTCCTGGGAGGCTAGGATAGGAAAGCAGAGGACCTTGGGTTTAGTCCTACCATGCCTGAGCTCTCCCTATAGTTTATCCTGCCTCCTCATAATCCCGAGAGGAGAGGATCACAGACACGAAGCCCTCTTCCCACCCACACCAATGACTGATGGGGGCATTGGAGGGAATATAGCCTGTAAGTGAGACTGAGAGAGAATGACCAGAAAGTTAGGAGGGCAGGGAGACTAAAGGGAGAGTTTCAAATAGCAGTGAGGGTTCAACAATGTCAAATTCACAAAATACAGGTGTAAGTACTGGTCTTGAGAACCAACATTACTTTGATGGCTTTGTCCTCACCCCTGACCTGAATTGGAACACACAGCAGCTCAATGATCTATACCCAACTGCCATCTGCCATTGCCAGGACATCAGGTGACATCGGGACCTCACTCCAGAGCATCTGCCACTACTCAGCAACATCCTCCAGGATAGGCAGGAAGCCATCCCACAGGGCTACCAAGAGACCACCTCCTAGTAGTCCTGTGCTGTCTGCCCTTTTACACCTGCACATGGACTTCACTGCCCTGGGCTTCAAGGCTCATGGTCAAGGTGGAGCGAGCTCACGTGTCGGCAGAAGTGATTGTGAACCTGGAGTGTGATCTGGAGCCTGACCAGCAGCACACCCTTACCTTTGCCCTCAGCACTTGACCCTGTGCTGCTCACCATAAGGAGAAAAACATAGAAGTGTGGGATTGGGGATGAGGGTGTGGGCTGCAGGATTTTATGCACCAAGTAAATTTTTCTTTATTTTAAATTGGCTTATTTCTAGTATGTTAAAGTATTAGTCCCATTTGAAAAAAAAATCTTTTGGCTCATAAAAATTCTATAACGTTAATTATTTTATTATACTGTGATAAGACAAATGAAAATTTTTCATATCATTTTACATTTATGCTAGGGATACCAATTCTTTCTCTGTTATAAATGCTACTTGATATGGAACCATAAAAAACCCCGAATAGCCAAAGCAATCCTGAGGAAACAGAATGAAGCTGGAGGTATCATATTACCTGACCTCAAATTATATTATAGAGCCACAATAATCAAAAAAGCATGGTACTGGCAGAAAAATAGACATATAGAACAATGGAATAGAATTGAGAGCCCAGAAATAAAACCACATATATGTGGACAAAAAATCTTTGACAAAGGAGCCAAAAACACACAGTGGATACAAGAAAGCCTTTTCAATAAATGATATGGGGAAAACTGGAAAGCCACTTGCAAGAAAATGAAATTTGACTACAGTTTGCCTTCCTGCACAAAAATTAATTCAAAATAATGCCTTAAAAATTAATTCAAAATAGATCAAAGACAAATATAAGATCTGAAACAAATTACAAAGAAGAAAACATATGTACTAAGCTCATGGACCTTGGCTGTAGAAAACAATTTATGAATTTGAACCCAAAGGAGAGGGAAGCAAAGGCAAAGATAAATGAATGGGACTATATCAAATTAAATAGCTGCACAGCAAAAGAAACTGACAACAAAACAAATAGGCAGCCAACGAAATGGGAGATGATTATTTGCAAACAACAGCTCCAATAATGGGTTAATCCCCAAAATATATAAAGAACTCAAAAAGCTCAGGAACAAACAAGCAAACAATCAAAAAGTGGGGAAAGGACCTGAACAGACACTGCTTCGAGGAGGACATACAAATGGCCAACAGATATATGAAAAGATGCTCATCTTGACTAGCTATTAGAGAAGTTTAAATCAAAACTACAATGAGATACCACCTCACACCTGTTAGGTCGGCTATTATCAACAAGACAGATAATAACGTGCTGGAGAGGCTGTGAAGAAAAAGGAACCCTCATTCACTGCTGGTGAAAATGCAAATTAGTACAATCATTATGGAAGAAAGTATGGTGGTTCCTCAAAAAATTAAGACTAGAACTACCATATGACCTAGCAATCCCTCTACTGGGTATCTACCCCCCAAACTCAAAAACATTGGTATGTAAAGACACATGCAGCCCCATGTTCATTGCAGCATTATTCACAGTGGCCAAGACATGGAAACAACTGAAGTGTCCCTCAATAGAGGATTGGATAAAAAAGATGTGGTACATATATCCAATGGAATACTACTCAGCCAAAGAAATGATGACATAGTGTCATTTATGACAACCATGGATGGACCTTGAGAACGTTATACTGAGTGAAATAAGTAAATCAGAAAAAGTTAAGAACTGTATGATTTTATACATAGGTGGGATATAAAACTGAGACTCATGGACATATATGAGTGTAGTGGTTACCAAGGGTAGGGGGACGTAGGGAAGGGGAATGGGGGGAGCGGGTGAGGGGAAGGCTGTAAAGAGGGACAAATATAACATGTCAGAAAATGATTTGACTTTAGGTGATGGGTATACAACATAATCAACAGTTCACATGCTATAGAAATGTTTACCTGAAACTTATGTACTCTTATGATCAATAAGAGTTAAATTTAATTTTCTAAATTAAATTTTAAGAATAAACATGTATTTACTATGCTTGGATTATTTGGATGTGCCTAATAAAATGAATTATAAAACATTTCATTTTTTATTAAATAATATATTAAAAATACAATTTATACACTTTTAATTTTAGTAATAGAAATAGTGAAATTATTTTTACTTATTCATATTAACAATAACACTTTAACTCCTCAAGATATGCACTACAAGATATAATTGTCAGCACATGAGATGTGTTGATGATCTTGGCATCTTATATGAGCTATGTAATGTTCTTTGGGTTTAACAATGAGCTTGAATATTTTAATACTTTTTCTATAGAGAATTTTGAACATATACACAAAAAAGACAGAATAGTATGTTGGAACTCTACATACCTCTCACCCAGTCCTCAAACATTGCACACTTCCCCTCCATTACTATTTTGAAGCAAACCACTTAATATTACAAATATTTTATGTTTTTACAAGAGAACTACTATTTTTAACAATCTCACATCTAAAAAGTAACAGTAATTTCTTAATATCCTATATGCAGCCAGATTATTTCTATCTCATGTGCATTTTCTAATAGTTGGGGATATAAAGTTACACATGCTAGCTCTTTTAGGTGTGTTTTAATCCATAGGTTTCTAATTCTATAGCTTTTTTTTCCTTGCAATTTTTCAAATTGAAGAAACCAAGTTTTTTGATCTATAGGTACTGTCCCTATTGGCAGATTGAAATTATTTAACTTTGAATTTCTAATTGTCCCTTTAAAGGTCTTCAAATAGATTACACAGTGTGCAGCATTTAAAATAAAATTTATTGTTTCAGTGATTGCTTATTACGTCTAAAAATGCAAATTTGAGCTATTAGGCCTATAGAGCTGTTATGTAGTTACATGTTATATAGAGCTGTTACACAGTTAGCGCTGTTAGAGCTGAAATAGTGAAATGTCTTACCATGAATGGGGTGGGGTGGAGTGACTAGTTCTTGTACTGTGAAGCACCAGCACTGAGATATCAACTGTCAAATATGACACAATTTTAAATACCAAATTAGATACAAAAGGGCCTATTTATTTAAAGTGAGAAAAGAAATCAATACAAATTTCAAATTTTATAAAGCTGATCAAACCCTCACCATCATGAGTTCAGAAAAAGCATTTTTATGAACTGCTTTAATACAGTTTCCTACATTTTTTGGCGGCACATACTTTTTTCACAGAAAAATGATTTTGTCATATTTTTAAAGAGAAAACAAAGGTAAACCAATATTGTAGTGCTTGATCAAATTTTGTTATTTATTACTGTTTATAAAATCCAGGCACTTTTCTGACTCAGTGGAAATTTTACATTGCATTTCTTCTAGAAGCCCAGATTTCATCAGACCAGGATACACTAAATGTGGCAAGAAGCAAGCCAGTAAGTTGTGCTTAAAATGCGTGATTTCACACACAGGTGCACGTGCTGTTTGTGGTACTGGTATAGGTTTGTACTCCAGAAACAAACTGTGGTAAAGTCTATGTCATACAATCCCCATCGATAGAGTATAGTAAATGTGTAAGGTGTGCTCTGCTTTTTGATTGTTACTCCTGTTGGAAGAGAATGTTCTTTTTGACTAGGTGTTGTATAGAATGATTTATCAGCTTAAAATTTTACACTCCTAATGAATGGAAGAGTTATCCACAAATCAGTTTACTATACCATACCTTCTAAGTCTTGTTTCTCGTGTATTATGTATATTCCTCGTGCTTGGGACACCATAGGAAGCTTACAAGTGATAGAGTCCCTGGCTTTGCACCCCTAGGTCCCAACCTGGGATGTGTCCTTCACAGTAGGCAGAAAGAGTCCTGGAACCGATATCCATTCTGGGATGGCTAGCATAACTACAGACAGATGTGAATATCAATCACATAAGCATTATGTGCCCACCAAATCCAAACTTAATGAATTTTAACTTGCCCTGAGCCCAGTTCCAAAAATATTTGCAGGCCCTCTAATCTCCCCAAACATGAAGTCAGAAATAATGGAGGAAATGTCAAAGTGGAAAGAGAGAATAGGAGGGGTTCCTCGGGTTACAATACAGTTCTATTCTTAAGACAGTGACATAACCTGAATTTTGGTGTTAGCCGAAACACACCCTACCCTAAGTCACTTACCTATCCTAACACAGTTGTAAATTCATAATCTAGAAGAAAAAAAAACAACTAAACTACAGAAAAAAACCACTTTATTTTTTCACCACACTCAACCAAACTAGTTCGCCCACACAGTCCATAAGTATAATGCTACAGCATAAGCTAAAACATATCTCAATTTTTTAAAGTTTTTGTGGAAATGAGCATCGTAAACTTGAAATGTCATATGTCGAGACTGTCGTAACCCGAGGACTCCCCTGCAATTAATTACAGTAAACTATCTCACTTTTAGAAATATTTGGGTTCCTGAAGCTCAGGCTGTTTCACCCTTCATGGTATATCTGCTTGTGCAAATCATATTAATTTATTAACTTCCATATTCTAGCAACAAACACTTATTCTCTGTCTACTTCGTGTCAGGCCTTGTCCTGGCTATCAGACCCAACAAAAATTAACTAAGCACAATCTTGACTTGGGAAGCACACATTTACAGGTCAAGAAGAGATAACCTGTGCAAAGCCCAGTAACACACTCACACATGCACACGTGAAGAAACACAGCCTGCTGGCATCTCATTTCTCTAACATGTTTGTACAGTATGTCACTGGTATCTGCTGAAGAAAACAAAAGTAGTTCTGAGGCCTCAATTATTTAGGTCTAAGCCATCTATCAAGAGTTACCCATTTGGAGTGAATATTGAAAAAAAAAAAACTGAATCCAGGTTTTCTGGTGATTCATGGTCTGATTCCTCCAGAGACTCAAGATTCTGAGGGAATAGAGGCATGTGTTATAACATATGCTGATGGGGCCTGACCTGTGGTGGTGCAGTGGATAAATCGTTGACCTGGAAATGCTGAGGTCGCCGGTTCGAAACCCTGGGTTTGCCTGGTCAAGGCACATATGGGAGTTGATGCTTCCAGCTTCTCCCCCCTTCTCTCTGTTTCTCTCTCTCTGTTTCTCTCTCTCCTCTCTAAAAATGAATAAATAAAAATTTTTAAAAAAATCAAGGTGTAATTAAAAAAAACAAAACATGCTGATGGTGTCATCAAATGACATTAAAACGAGAGAGAGATTTAGTCTCAAGTTTTAAGGTAATGAGGGAACTTGGGAAGGCAGAGTGAAAAGAGTATAAACTTTCCCCTGGAAGATTTAGACTGAGGGCTGAGAATTTCTTAGTTCTATATAACTACACTCCCCTCTCCAACCCCAAAGGCCTGCCACTAACTTGGAAGAAATAGAGAAAACAACAGGAATTCATCCTTAAGTCAGAGGTTTCCAAACTGTCTCAGTGCTTTTAATGTCTCTATTTTTTTCATGGCAGCCCTAGGCCAAAATTAACAGTTAACAATTCTGAATATTAAGTAGCTTAGGTCCGAAACACTTAATTTTTTTATGTCTTAACAACTTAGGAGTTGTTTGAAAAAAACATAAATTGAAAGAAAAATAGTTTATTTCATTCTTCAATAACCACAGTTACCTACTGGTGGAATGTGTACCTGTTAGGCACTGCGCAACTTTTCAAACTTTGGGAATCAGATTGGATACTCCACGCTGATACTTGGGCAATGCTCGCTTTTATTTTTGCAACAGCTAATAACTCAGCTTCACAATGAAATTACATAATGGAATGAAATGTAATGCCATGTAATGAAACTGAACTACCTTGGCTAGTAGTTCACAAAATTTCCAACAGATGTCACTATGTGTCCCTCCCAGTTTAAAAATATTCCATGTGTTGCCTGACCAGGTTGTAGCGCAGTGGATAGAGCGATAGACTGGGATGCAGAAGACCCAGGTTTGAGACCCCGAGGTTGCCAGCTTGAGCGCGGGCTCATCTGGTTTGAGCAAAGCTTACCAGCTGGGACCCAAGGTCGCTGGTTCGAGCAAGGAGTCACTCAGTCTGCTGAAGGCCCATTCTCAAGGCACATATGAGAAAGCAATCAATGAACAACTAAGGTGTCACAATGAAAAACTGACGATTGGTGCTTCTCATCTCTCTCCGTTCCTGTCTGTCTGTCCCTATCTATCCCTCTCTCTGACTCTCAGTCACTGTGTAAAAAATAAATAAAAAAAAAATTTCATGTGACCACAGGACATGTTTGAAACTGCCACCTTGATTTTGTTGCAATGCACTATTTTTATAGTTTGTTCAAGAGCATTTCTTCAAGAATAATAGTACAATGAGAGGTAGTATAGGTAGGGAAAAGGAACAACTGAGTAATAAGAGACTAAAGCTGGATTCGTTTGTTTCTCCCACCAGATTACTCTCTATACACACACTCTAATTCACTCTAATTTGAGTAATTTCACTTTTGTCACAACAAAACTTATGGACCTTGGTACATTTCCATAGTCTGTCTACTCCCAATTCTCCTACCTGATTATTTCATACCTTTACTTCTATTCTCAAATCTCAAATATCTCCTACCCCATCCTCACAAGCAAATGACTATGTTTAATACTTCACTGAGAAGTGAGGAGACTTTTCACAGACTTTCTTCACAGCTATATCAACCTAGCTATTTCCTCATCTAGTACTATAAATGAACATTTCCTGCTGCCACCTTTCAGTAATGAAGTGGTGCTTCTTTTAGATAGAAAGTGGAAAAAAGTTTTCTTAGAAAAAGGAACAAGACAAAAACATTCTTTGCATATGTATATGAAGTGCTGGGGAGACTCCCAAGTGACTTAGGCATGTACCTGATCAGAATCAAAGAGCAGAAGGTTTCACAAGTGAACTACGCGGTGATGTGCTGACTAGGATTCCGACTGCCCTCCATAGCATACAAGTAGGGCAGACCAGAATAATACTACATAAGCTTTGAAAATTAAGTTGATATTTCAACAAAAATGTCAAAAAAAAGAAAGCAAAAGTAGCTCAAGGATGTCTGTTCTGAACCCAAATAAGGTCACTACTTGCCAAATTAGAAGACTTAAGAAGCTAGATTCTCATAACATCCAAAAAGTCCAGATTATAATCAAGTAGCATATTATTCATCATACCATGAACCAGGAACCTCTCACCCCAATGAGAAAAGACAGGAATCTGTCAGATTTTAAAGCAGTCATCACAAAACTGCTTTAATGAGCAATGAAACAAGTGAAAGAAGTCTCAGAAAAGGAAAAAAAGACATAAAAAAGAATTTATTAAAAATTTTAAACAAAGTAAAATTAGCAAGTTCATTGAATAGGCTCAATAGAGGAATGAAAATGACAAAGAACAGAGTCAGTGACTGACAATAATAGATAGGGAATCTGAGGAATTCCTAAACAGTATAAATCCAAAGAAATTCATGACAAGACACATTATCCTAAAAGTATTGACAACTAAAGGCAAAAATATTGAATGCATTTATAGAAAAATAATGTATTACTTATAGAGAAAAAACAATTAGAATGGCAGTGTATTTCTCATCAGAAATCATGGAGCCTTAAGGGAGTAAAATAACATTTCTTAAGCGATTTAAGAAAAGAGCTTTCGCCTGACCAGGCGGTGGCGCAGTGTATAGAAGGTGGGACTGGGATGCGGAAGACCCAGGTTCGAGACCCCGAGGTCACCAGCTTGAGCGCGGGCTCATCTAGTTTGAGCAAAAAGCTCACCAGCTTGAGCCCAAGGTCGCTGGCTCGAGCAAGGGGTTACTCGCCTGCTGAAGGCCCGCGGTCAAGGCACATATGAGAAAGCAATCAATGAACAACTAAGGTATTGCAACGTGCAACAAAAAACTAATGATTGATGCTTCTCATCTCTCTGTTCCTGTCTGTCCCTGTCTATCCCTCTCTCTGACTCTCTCTCTCTGTCTCTGTAAAGAAAAAGAAAGAAAAAGAAAAGAGCTTTCAATGCAGAATTCTGTATTCAACAATACCGTTTAAAAATAAAGATGTAATACAGTCTCAGGTGAAGGAAAACTAATTTGTCACCAGTAGATCTTCCCTAGAATGATTACCAAAAGAAGTTCTTCAAACAGAAAGGAAGCAATAACAGAAGGAAACTTAGTACATTAGGACTGAAGAAAGGACAATAGAAGACATAGGTAGATGGAAAATATAATAGACTATACTTCTCCTTTGATTGTTGAAAGCAAGAATTATAATATTTTCGGAAGTGATTCTCAATGTAGGTAGAGGAAATATTTAGGGCAAATGTGTTTTAAAAGGGATATTTGGAAAAGGACCTAAATGGTGAGGTTTTTCTGGATTCCACTATTTACTGCTATTTAAATATGTTTATGAAGTTCCAGAGAGATTCCCAAGTGACCAATGCATGAAACCAACCAGAATCAACACAACCAAAGGTTTTAGAAATGAACTACAATGTTGAATACCACCCAGATTCAGACCCTGAATCTATAGTAAAGTAGTAAAATATTCATACTAGTGGAATTATTAGTCACATATACATCTTATAATTTCTAGAGAAACCCCATATATATGATATACTCAATATAATCTTTAGAGAAATCAAAATGAATTACTCAAAATCTTTCAAGTAACCCCTCCAAACCAGAGGAAGGCAGGAAAAAGAAAGCAGGAACAAAAACCAGAGGAACAAACATTTAAAAATATAATAAAAAGGTAGAATTAGGTCTCAACATATTAGTAATTGCCTTAAATACAAATGGTCCAAATATACCAATTAAAAGCTATATTAGCAGAGTGGATAAATATTATAGTGACTATAATAAAAAAATTACTTTAAATATAATAGGTTTTAGTAGATTAAAAAGATTGAAAAAGGTATACCTTACAGACATTAATCAACAGAAAGCTCGATTGTTTATACTAATATCAGATAAAGTAGATTGTAGAGCAAAGAAAATTACCAGAGACAGAATGAGTAAAAATGTTAGAAGTGTCAAGGTTCAATTCACTAAGAAGAGAAAACTGCTCTAAATTATATATACACCGACAATAAAGCTTTAAAGCAAGTTAAGCAGAACCTGACAGAACCAAAAGGAGAAATAGACAAATCCACACTTGTATTTGGTGACTTCAACACTTCTCTTAGTAATGGGTAGAAAATCAGCCAGGATATAGGATAACTGAACAACACCATCACCCAACTAGCTCTCATAGAACATTCTAGCTGACAATAGCAAAAATATACATTATTTTCAAGTGCACATTGAACATTTACCAAGATACACAGTATTCTAGATCATGAGACAAATTTTGGCAAATTTAAAGGAATTGAATACAAACAGTATTTTTTTTGATATAGAACTAGACATTAATAAAAAAAGGTAACAGAAAAATCTCCAAGCATTAAAAAATAACACTTCTAAATATTCCATGAGTCAAAGAGGAAGTCTCAAGGAAATAAAAATTTAAAAAAAAAAAACACTGAACTGAATGAAAAAAAATTTAAAATACAGTATATAAAAAACTTTGAAGTAAATCATTGCTTAGAGGGAAATTTATATTAAATCCTTATATTAGAAAAGAAGAAAGTTTCTATCTCAAAACACTAGAAAAAAGAAGATCAAAATCAACACAGAGCAAGCAGAAGAAAGAAAATAAGCACAAGACCAGAAATGGATGAAATTTAAAACAAAACAAAAATAGATAAAATCAATAACACCAAAAGTCATATAAGAAGTTAAATAAAATTGGTAAAACTCTAGCTAAACTGTAAAAGAAACAAAAGAGACAAGACAAATTAGATCAGAAAGAAAGGAGGATATCACTCCAGATGCCAAAGACATTTAAAAAATGTTAAAAAGGTTATGCTACAAACAACTCTACCCATATAAATTTGACAATTTAGATAAATGGATCCAGTCCTCAAAAACCGAAGATTACGCTAAGTGAAACAAGTCAAACGGAAAAAGATATGTACTATCTAGTCTCATTTATATGTGGAATCTTAAAAATCCATAAATAAAACACTGAGTTCATGGATATAGAGAAGAAATTGGTGGTTGCCTAAGATGGGGGGTGGGCAAAATGAGTGAATGAGGTAAAAAAGAAAATCCAAAGGGGGAGGAAGATGAGAGCAGAGAAATTCTGTACTGACCACAATCAATGATAACTCTACACAACTTAATATTCCATTTTTCTAGAATCAATAGTCCTCTGCAGGGAGGTCATACTCAGCACCAAAGCTATATTCCTAAATTTCTCCTAATTTCATTTTAAGACTCATAAATTTCATATTTAAGATGTTTGCTAGTTTTCCCAAAACACTGTTCCCTTATCCCTTCTGTTTAACATGTAGACAATTTGATGGTTTTTCCAGATATTTATTCCCCCTAAATGCCCAGAGAAGCATAAGACTACATCGTAGCCAACTTGTTAATAGATTTAGAACATGCATATCATCATGGGATTACAAGAATTATTACAAAATGAGCCATATCACCTCCCCTTGCTGACAAAAATAGACTGGGACTCTGGAAAGGAAAGCCCGCCCTTCATCCAAGAATCTCAACTGATTGTGAGCTGCTGCATGGTAAGTTTGCCAGGTCTCAGAATGACTATTTTCATTCTAAGTTACCATACCATCAATTCTTCAAAACTCAGCTGTTGCTGGCATATCACTTTCCCAAAGGGAGTAAATAAGTTTGCAACATACCTTCTAAAACACTAAATACCATCCCAATGTACAAAGCAAAGCCGTGGGATGGGACCATACCACGAGTGACCACATCATTAGAAAATTTCTCTTTCCACACATGCCAGGAAGAGCTAATCAGCCACTAATATTAAACACCTGGCACACTTGATAGACACTATATCACTTACTCTTCATGCCAACCCTGGTATTATTGCTCCCATTTTACAGATATGGCAACTGAGGTTCAAAGATTCAATAATTTGCCCGAAGTCACCCATTAAGAAGCAGCACCTGAGTTTTACCCACCGCCTAATTCTAAAGCTTCATTAACAAATGGAATATATTATAATTCACATGAACTTTATATTTTTAATTTATTTATTTTTATTGATTTTAATTTATTGTGTTTACATAGATTCTAGTGTTGCCCCGAATGCATCCCCCCTCCCCTGTATTCCCCTCAACATCTCCGTTGCCCCCCTCCTCATAGCGCTCTTCCCCCCTTCCCTTCAGGTTTCTCCCATCCTATCATCCCCCTTCCCTCTGTCCTCTTTCCCTCTGGTCCCTTTGATCTCTCCTCTTAGTTCCATTCCTCAGTTCACATTGTTCATTGGATTCCTCAAATGAGTGAGGTCATATGATATTTTTCTTTCTATGCCTGGCTTATTTCACTTAACATAATAGTTTCCAGCTCAATCCATGTTGTTGCAAAAGGTAAGATTTCCTTCTTCTTCATGGCCCCATAGTATTCCATCATATATATGTACCACTGCTTTTTAATCCACTTGTCCACTGACAGACACTTGGGCTGTTTCCAGATCTTTGCTATTGTGAACAATGCTAATTCACATTAACTTTAAAGATCAGGTATGAGATTTTGAAGTGGCTATTTTGGGCTGGGTTTCAAGATGTAGAGGGGAGGCATTCATTTGTCTTCTGTTAGAAAAGTTTCTGAAGCTCTGATCTCTGCCCCCTCTTGAACTTCCCTCAGGCTGCTGTTTTTCCAAAGCCTGCTCCTCCCAGGCCAGCTCAAGCGAATGGAGTAGAGAACTATGGAACTGACAGCCAGGAGACATGGGGTCAGCTCCAGCTCTGTCACTAACTGCCAAACCTCCCTGGGCTTTCTTTTGTAAAATAAGACCACTGTACTAGATAAATGATTTCCTCTATCTATATCAAGAGTCTAAATAAAGATATCTGGCTTTTTAGTTAGCATAATCTCAGCTGTGTCCTTCTACCTTAAAATGTCATGGTTTGCACTGAATTCTCACACTAGCCCACAGTGATGTCTTTCTTCTCTGAATTTATGGCTTGTAATTTGCCATATAAAATGCTGCCCTGACGTTTATGGAGCCGGGTCAAGAATACAAAGGAACACCCACATATTAGTTGTCTAAATATGGAAAAGTTATAAATCAAACAAACAAGCAGATAAATAAATCTTCATAAGGCACTGGAAGCCCAGGCTCAAATTTAGAATCCTCCGACTTGGAGATTTGGTCTGGAAAGTGACAGTGCCGGCAGGGCTACTCTTGGCCCAGGACACTGGCCCACAGCCCTCCTCCCTTCCTTCCCAATCTGGCTCTGTTCCCACAAGGAAAGAGAACATCATGCTTATGGGTGTGGACACACCAGCACATACATCCAAGCTCCATCAACCTTCCGCAACATGCGTGCACACACACACACACACACACACACACACACACACAGGCAGCTATTCCTTGTCCACTATGTGTGTTCATTCCTGGAGAACAGACTTGGAAAGAAGCACATCCGGGCCCTGGCTGGTTGGCTCAGTGGTAGAGCATCGGCCTGGCGTGCAGGAGTCCCGGGTTCGATTACCGGCCAGGGCACATAGGAGAAGCGCCCATTTGCTTCTCCACCCCCCCCCCCTCCTTCCTCTCTGTTTCTCTCTTCCCCTCCCGCAGCCAAGGCTCCATTGGAGCAAAGATGGCCCGGGCGCTGGGGATGGCTCCTTGGCCTCTGCCCCAGGCGCTAGAGTGGCTCTGGTCGCAGCAGAGCGACGCCCCAGAGGGGCAGAGCATCGCCCCCTGGTGGGCAGAGCGTAGCCCCTGGTGGGCGTGCCGGGTGGATCCCGGTCGGGCGCATGTGGGAGTCTGTCTGACTGTCTCTCCCCGCTTCCAGCTTCAGAAAAAAAAAAAAAAAAAAAAAGGAAGAAGCACATCCAGACCTTGGGGTTTGGCTCAGGACTGTAAGGATAGGGTAATCTGGAGGTCCAGGAACCCAGAACATGGTCCAGAAGAAGGTGGGTGGGCTCAACAGTTATTCCCGACTTCCCCTCGCCCTTGTCACACATACTCTGCACTCCTTGCCTAGAATGTGGATGAAAGAAAGTCCTGTCTCTAAGACATGGGTGCGCTGGCAGGGGACCCTCTTGACTGAGTCTAAAGGCAGTGCTAACTTTGTAACATTTCTTTCATTTTTTCTTACTTATCTCCCTTCATTTTCCTCTCGTCAGATAAGATCATTAAACAATTTTGCTTCTTGTGGGTCTCAACCTTTCCCTAAGTACCTGGTTTAGGTGAGATAATTGGGGTATTTTACACTCAGCCTGTTGACTTTGCAGGATGCCTTTTCTGTCACAAGATTTCTTATTTAGCATTTATACAGAACTCTAGAAGCCCAAACACCATATCATCAACCATTTGGATTTAACCATATATCTCTAGAGTCATAGCTCAAAAGTACTTCCTCTCCACTTCATATTCCTCCATCGTGAACTTGATTTCCTAATCCATTTTTCATTTATGTTAACTAGATTTACCTATGACATTTATCACATAAATATGAGTATTATAGTCTCAAAACTATGTATACATATGTTTGCATGTGTGTTTCGGTTGCTATCTGGATGAACGATACTTTGGTTGTATATGGGATTCTCGGATTGTCATTCTCTTCTAGCAACAATTCAAAATACTATCTAACTGTCTCTTAGCCTTAAGTGAAGGAAAATGAGGCATTCAATATGATTTCAAATATTTTTGGGGGTAAGTTCTATATGTTTCAGTTTCAAAGACTGTTAGTTTTGTCTTTATCCTTAGTTACCAACCTACTCCTAGGTCTAGGTCCAGTCTTTTCTGGAGTGGCCTGGGCTCTCTCAACTTAAAAATTTGGACCTCTCTCTGCTTAAGGGTCTCTTCATATTTTATCCATTATTTCCATGCTATTTGTTTTCTTTTCTACTTCTGGAACAACTAGTCTTTGGATATACATTCAAAGAAAAAAAAAGTAAAACAAATTTATAGTGATGACCATCAGAATAGTGTATGTTTGGAAATGGTCATTTCTAGGCGTGTTTGTAAAGGAGGCTTGTGGAGTGCCAGTAACTTCTGTATCTTGATTTGGGTGGTGATTAAATGGGTGCATCTTGCCAAAATGTTTGAGTTGGACACTTAGAATCTGTTCATTTTTATTTAAGTGTTATGTTCCAATTTAAATGTCATAAAATCCATCAATTATAATGACCATTACTTTAAAAGTAATGCACTGAAGTTGCATTACTTCAGTTGATGCACTGAAGGAGCAGTTATTTATTACTGAGGCACATATTTATGGCTCAGGAGATCAAGTGGGAAATAATCTCAAACCAGTTATAAATCATGAGGGTAAAGATGAGAAACTTGGAAGACACACGTTTGCATTATCATCTATAGTGCTCTCTAGAAGTAGCTCTTTTTTTTTTTTTTTTGTATTTTTCCGAAGCTGGAAACGGGGAGGCAGACAGACTCTCTCATGCGCCCAACAGGGATCCACCTGGCATGCCCACCAGGGGGCAATGCTCTTCCCATCTGGGGTGTTGCTCTGCTGCAACCAGAGCCATTCTAGCGCCCAAGGCAGAGGCCATGGAGCCATGCTCAGCACCCGGGCCATCTTTGCTCCAGTGGAGCCTCGGCTGTGGGAGGGGAAGAGAGAGACAGAGAGGAAGGAGAGGGGGAGGGGTGGAGAAGCAGATGGGCGCTTCTCCTGTGTGCCCTGGCTGGGAATCGAACCTGGGACTCCTGCACGCCAGGCCGATGCTCTACCACTGAGCCAACCAGCCAGGGCCTAGAAGTAGCTCTTTTTTAATAGGAGTTGCATGTTTGCTCATTCTGTTATTCCTTCCTCTCTCTGGCTGCTGCATCTATGACATTTTTTTTTACTTATTTGTGGCTCTATTCATTCTCAGGGGCTCAGGTTCAGTTCCTGAAATACCTTAAGCAACATTTCTGTAAGTTGCAGGAGGTAGGGTAGCTTGTCTCCCTGCGGCAATTTGGCTAAGCCTTGTTAAGATATAGAATCTTATTTTCTCCTACTCTTCTCAGCTACAAAGACTAATGTCCGCCCAACCTTGGCAACAGTGAGGATTAAGCCCAACTATTCCCTTTCTCTGCAGGTTCTTAGCATTCAGAAATAAAAGCAGATCATCTTGAGAAAAGTCATTAATCTTTTCCCTCTTAAATCTGCATCTAGCCTGACCAGGCGGTGGTGCAGCAGATAGAGCCTCGGACTGGGATGCCGAGTACCCAGGTTTGAGACCCTGAGGTTGCCAGTTTGAGTGCGGGCTCATCTGGTTTGAGCAAAAAGCTCACCAGCTTGGACCCAAGGTGGCTGGCTTGAGCAAGGGGTTACTTGGTCTGCTGAAGGCCCGCAGTCAAGGCACATATGAGAAAGCAATCAATGAACAACTAAGGTGTCGCAATGCACAACGAAAAACTAATGATTGATGCTTCTCATCTCTCTGTTCCTGTCTGTCTGTCCTTGTCTATCCCTCTCTCTGACTCTGTCTCTGTAAAAAACAATAATAAATAAATAAATAAATAAATAAATAAATAAATAAATTTTAAAAGTCTGCATCTCTACAAGCCAAGCTCCTTCCGTGAGCTCATGAGCTCGTTTCCCTCGTCCACTCAGCACTCTCCCCTGCTGGGTCAGGCTCTTTTGGGAGCAGAGGCCCTTTCCATCCTGGCAGACCCTGAGACCTTTTCATAGTACCTAGTTTATTTAGTGAACTATGGAAACCTGGACGCTCAAAAGAAGTAGTTGGAAGAGGAGGGTCCCCTACCATTTCCTCACCATTTAAATGCATCTGTTAATTCTTGAAGTACATGGACAAATTGCCTTCCAAGATGCCATTACCTATTCATATATCATAAACTAGTTATGATAATGTTCTTTCTTCCACACCCTTGCAATGATCAGATACTATTAATCTTTTAAAATTTTCATCTAGTGAATATTATGTGGTAACTTGTCTAAACAGCTTCATCAAGGTATAGTTGAATACAAAATACTGCATATTCTTAAGGTGTTCAATTTTCTGTTTGACGTATTTATACACTGATGAAAACATCACCACTAACAAGACAATGAACACATACATCACTCCCAAAACTATCCTTGTGCTGCTTCCTAATCTCTTCATCCTGTCCCTCCTCACCTACCCCAGCCTGATTCTGCAGAAAACCACTGATCTGCCTTCTGACACCATAGTTCACATTTTGTAGTTTTTAATTTTTCCATTGATTTGAGAGCGAGAGAGAGTGGAAAGGAAAAAGGAGGGAAAGGAGAGAGAGAGAGAGAGAGAGAGAGAGAAAGAGAGCATGAACTTGTTTCACTTAGTGGTTTCACCTACTTGTGTCTTCAGTGATTGCTTCTCCTATGTGCCCTGACCAGGGGTCAAACGCATGGCCTCTGGTGCCCCAGGTCCACACTTTATCCACTGGGCCACCTGACCAGGGCTTTGTAGAGTTTATATTAGTGGCATGATTATTTAGAAATTCACTTATGATGTCACATGTATCAGCCAGTCATTTCTTCTTACTTATAAGTAGTACTCTGTTGTGTCAATATACCTTAATTTGTTTATCCAGTCACCTATTGCTAGACATGAAAGTTATCTTCAGTTTTTTTGAGCTACTATGAATGAAATTGCCATGAGAATTCATGTACAGATCTTTGTCTGAACATATTTTTTCATTTTACTTAAATCCCTAAGTAAATGGCTGGATCTTATGTCAGACCTATGTTTACATTTTGAGGAAATTATGAAATTATTTTCTCAAGTCAGGTACTATTTTATATTCCCACCAGCAGTGTATAAGAATCCCAGTTCCTCCACATCTTCAGCAACACTTGATAGTAGACAGGAAGGGAGAGAGATGAGAAACATCAATTCTTCGTTACAGCTCCTTAGTTGTTCATTGATTGATTTCTCATTTGTGCCTTGACGAGGGGGGCTACAGCAGACCGAGTGACCCCTTGCTCGAGCCAATGACCTTGGGCTCAAACTGGTGAGCCTTGCTCAAAACAGATGAGCCTGCGCTCAAGCTGGCTATCTCGCGGTCTCGAACCTGGGTCCTCCATATCCCATTCCCATGCTCTATTCACCGCGCCACAGCCTGGTCAGGCTGTAACTTTTTATATATTTTTAAGTTAGCAAAGAAAGAAGCTTGGTGAGAAAAGTGATTGATATATCACATAAGCTTGAGAAACCTCAAGCTGGTAGTTGAAGCTCTCTACGTCTAAAGAACTGATCTACATCAACTGTTTAAACTTGTAGAATCGGAATTCTGTTAAGAAAAAGGCTCCCATCATTCATTCATACTTTCATTCACTCGTTAAACATTTAATGACCATCATTTCAATGATAATAACCATACCAGGTCTCAATCTTTGAGTTCCTCACAGTCCAGCAGGGAAGAGACAAACCTCACAGACATAAACTGAACCATGACAGAAAAAAATGAAAGAGGGAGGGCTATTTCCTCAGAGTGGTTCTAGAAGTCCTCCTGGTGCAGTGATGCTTTGAGTTGTGCTAAAGGAAACAATAAGAATTCTCTGAGTAAAAGAGAGGCAGGAAGAATTTTCCAGACACAATAATTTTTTTGCAAAAATTAGAACTCTAGCTCAATTTTTATCTAGAAAATAATTAAATCAAGAGAATGGAAAAAGTTATAGTCTAAGGAATGTCTACAAGAAGGAACTATAGTCTAAATAAAATGATTAATAAGTCTGATGGAGTTAAAGTATTTATAAGTGACCTATGATTTTACAGTTTTTATTTTGCCAGGAGAGCTTAAGAGAGAGAGGGAGGAAAAGAGAGAGAGGTTATAAAGGGTTTAAGAGGTTGGGAAACCTTAACAGGCATTTCAGACTAGAATCAACACATTCTGGGACAGGGGACTAAGATACGTCTTATGTTCATTTTATCACAATTATCTTCCCTTAAGTGATAGTAGTGTGACATTTACATGTTGTCTCCTGCATTGCTGTTTCCACATATGTATGATTGAGTATTTCCGATCTTATTGTCTATGTGTTAAGGCATGCTGCAATCCTTTCCTTTGGAACAAGTCACCGTGATGTTATTCCAATACCTAAAGTGATTCATGTGTCGGGAATGAAAAGATAATCCCATGTTGGTGCCACAGATAATGCCATCCTTATTGCTGTGCTGGGCAGAGGACCAAGACTGTAACTCAATCAGCTGATCTTTGACACATGTGCAAAGCACTTAAGCTATCTTGAAATTCAGGGTTTCAATTTGCACAGGCTTCATGATTACCTTCTGATTTCTATTCAGGGTTTTCTATTAACATTGTGAGAAGGGATTAGTAAGCAATTGACTTGTTAGATTTTTTTCCTCAGCAAATTAAATGGAACTCATCTTAGTTATTGCAATTAAAATCAACTAAAATATGAAATCTTGAAGGTATTTGTTGTCATTTACTTTTTTATTTAATACTTTTAAAGACATTTTAGGCTCATAGCAAAAAAGAAATACTTACTTTTAAAGACATTTTAGGCTCATAGCAAAATAGAACGGCAGTACAAAGAGTTCCCATGTTCACCCTGTCTCTCATATGCACAGCCTCCTCCACCATCAGCATCCCCCACCAGAGTAGTACATTTGTTATCATCCATGAACCTACACTGATACATCGCTATCACCCCACTAAGGCTCATTCTTGGTTTATGTCCTATGGTGTAATGCTGGTGGTTGAGGCCAAGTGGGTTCGCATTGAATTCAGGCAGATGGTAGAGGAACTGTAGATTCATAAAGTGTTGGCCATACCCGTTTATTGGAGGCTCACAGACATAGGCGAGCGAATAAACAAAGGAAAACTGCTTTTTGCAGTGGAGGGCAAAGGATCAGAAAAACTGCCCCTCATGGTGGTGGCTGAGGGAATCGGGAAACCACACCTCGCAGTGGCAGCGGGAGAGCGATCTGGGAGGATCGCCCCGAGGGAAAACACCCATAGCTTTTCATAGAGACACACGTGGCTTTCTGCCACATGCTCCCGCACTAAATCATGCAAAGTGCTTGAAGCCAGGAAACCAGCAATCAAGCATAACACAGCTGTTTTTCCCACATACGGGTTTTGACAAATGTACAATGACATATATCCCCGTAATAGTGTCACACAGGATAGTTTCACTCTCCTAAAAATCGTCTGTGCTCCACCTACTCGCCCCTCCCTCCCCATACCCTCTAACAACCACTGGTCTTTTTACTGTCTCCATAGATTTCCTCTTCCAGAATGTTATACAGTTGGAGTCCTATACTATGTACCTATATTATAGGTGAACTGTAACTGAAAAATTGAAGACTACAAAAAGCAAACAAAGAGAGAAGTAGGAGGAGGAAGTAGTGGAACAAGAGAATGGGGAGGAGAAGGAAGAGGAGGAGTAAGAAAGAAAAAGGTAATACATGAAGCACCAAAAGTTTCTTAGTTTTCTTGCATAAAATTTAGTCGGTAACTATACAAAGGAAGGTGTCATTATTGGCAAGGGTCATAACGAGGTGCTTTTTGATAGTTCATGTTACCTTTGTCCGACTGTAATGAGAATATTTATATGGAACTGTCTCTCCACCAACTAGAGAGGAAAATCTTGAGAAAGACAGTATCTCATATCAACTTTCAAAAGAGATATTCCTTGGTACCTTACAATTTACTTCATATTGCAAATGGCATATTCTTTTTAAATTGCCTTCTCTAAATTTTGTTGTTACTGTATAATAATGTTGTTTTTGTACACAATTTTGTACAAACTTGAACTTTTTTTTATTTGTTCTAACAGTTTGTAGAATGTATTAAATATTCCATATAAAATATCATGTATAAAATTTTATTTCTATCTGATCATTATATCTTTTATTCCATTTCCTTGCTTTTATTTTACTATCCAGACCTTGAGTACAATGAGAAATAGGAGCAGTTCTGGCAGATAGCTTTGTCTTTTGTAAAGCCAGTGGCGTCAGCCAGGCAGGTCATCATTGGATTCCGGCAGATGGTAGAGAAACTGGGGAGCCGGAAAGCATTGGGCCATTTCGTTTAATAAAGCCTCACAACTACGGAGAAGCACACAGGCAGGGGAAATGGCCTCAGGCAAAGAAACAGCAAGAATGGCCCCTCACAGTGGCGGGTAGGCAATCTGTCATCTCTCTTGAGCGCAAGCACGTATAGCCTTATATAGGCTATGCACACACGCCTCTGCCAGGTGCTTCCACACTAATAAAGCAGAAGTGCTTGCAGCTAGTAAACCAGTGAGCAAGCCTAACACAGCTGCCCCACATCTTTTTCTTGTCTTTGTCTTTTCTCCATTTAATCTTGTCAGATTTCACTGATCATGTTAATGACGTTCCTTAGGTTTTATGTTTAAAAAATCATGAATGATGTTGACTTGTACCAAATCTTTTTTCTGTATCTTTTAAGGATGGCATAGACAGGAAATCCTCGGGTCGTGAACAAGATAGGTTCTGAAGGTTTGAAAATGTTTTTAAGTATTGATATTCACAGAAAGGTAAAAAATACTATGTTAGGACAAACATCTGTCTAAGTTGCATTTAACAGGTAAATGTACCTGTTCCTACTTACATACAAATTCACCTTTAGAACAAACCTATAGCACCTGTCTCATTAGTAACGTGGGGACCTAGTTTTGCCCCTCTCATGTGTTAAAAAAAAAAGGAATTACACAAATAGGTTTTTTTTCAACAGTGAAGGTAGATTTTTTGTCTGATTAGCTCAATAATGCACACTCATTGATAGTTCAACCAGTATATGAAAGCGTATCATCCTCCTCTTGTGTGGCACTTGGAACCATCCTGCTCCTATCTGGCCAGTGTGGCCACACGGCCTTCCGGACTTCACTGCGTAACCAGACAGCAGTCCATCACTCAGTCTCCTGTCCTGTCCCTCTGCGTTCTGACCCCAGGCTCCTTGATGCAAGGAAGAATATATTATCAAAAGAAATTCTGAGAGCTTTACTTTATCTGAGTATCTTTTAGAAGGGAGAAATAAAACTGAACAAGAAGACTTCAAAACCCAAAGCCCTAGAAACTTAGCATTCCGCAGTTACCTCTCGGTTTATAAAGAAAGCATGAAGGAGGAAACGCATTGCTTTCCACTGTGCTTGGTTCCTAGAAGCTTCCATTTCTTGTAGGGGGTAACACTGCATGAGTTTACTTGTTGGAGGCTGATTGGCTGGGAAGCTCCAAGGTCATGTTGACACTGAGGAAGCTGAAGTCTGAGTTCTTGCTGAAGATCTAGTCAAGGACTATAGAAAGGAGTCATTCCTGGTAAGTGTCATAACGAGGTGGTTTATGATAGCTCATGTTACCTCCTTCTCGCTGCAGCGGGAACTTTGTTTAAGGTTAGAGTAAGCATTTCAGGGAAATCAGGACAGTTTAAGTTTTGGTTACATGTGTATTAGTGTTTAGTCTAGGGTGTTCAAATTGTGGCCTTCATTTTGGTTATTCTTTAATATCTTTATTTCAAATATTTCTATCTAACTGTCTATATCTGTATCTGTATCTATATCTCCATATCTATCTATATCTATATCTATATCTGTATCTGTATCTCCGTGTGTGTATGTGTGTGTCGTGGGGGGGGGGTGATGATACTTGTCCTGCTCTGTCAGATATGTCTCATGAATTTAGGCGCATTAATTTTTCCTCCTTGTGGTTCTTGGAGTTTAAGTCCATAAATACCTGAAATTTAAGTATTTATACATAATGTTCCTACCAGTTACCAAAGAGGAACTAATAATATGAACACATTGGGAAAAAAGATTAAATTTCTTACTTTTGAACATTAATAATTAAAACTGAAGAATGTAAAAATAAAACTTTTAATTTACTACAAAAACAACTGCCTAGATCAGGGGTCCCCAAACTACGGCCCGCGGGCCACATGCGGCCCCCTGAGGCCATTTATCCGGCCCCCCCACACTTCCGGAAAGGGCACCTCTTTCATTGGTGGTCAGTGAGAGGAGCATAGTTCCCATTGAAATACTGGTCAGTTTGTTGATTTAAATTTACTTGTTCTTTATTTTAAATATTGTATTCGTTCCCATTTTGTTTTTTTACTTTAAAATAAGATATGTGCAGTGTGCATAGTGATTTGTTCATAGTTTTTTTTTCAGTCCGGCCTCCAATGGTCTGAGGGACAGTGAACTGGCCCCCTGTGTAAAAAGTTTGGGGACCCCTGGCCTAGATCACAGTTTGGTCAATGAGTACTGTAAATTCAGAGTATTTACAACTAGTCTCTTCATAAGAAAAATTTAAATATCCTGAAGTCTTACAACTCACATGCGAAATAAGAAAATTTGACAATGATCCTAAAAATTCACATGACATTACCAATCATAGGTTGTAAAGCTAAAAGAAACTTTATCAAAATATCATTAATTATAGTAAATTTTAATTAACCATGCCTGAGAAAAAAGACTTTATTAATATTTGTCTTCTATATAGAGATGTGATATATTGTTATCATATGAAATATCAAAAAATAGACAGCCAAAATTTTAGAAAATAGTATTTTTAAAGTATTTCCAGAAGTTAATATTTAATATATTATTATATAATTATGTAGTTATGATATAGTAACTATGTTAATATATTACTTTTTAAATACATTATTTTTCATCTTTTAAAATTGTGTTATTTATGATGATTTCTCATTTTGAATAAATATTACTTTCGTACCCAATTTTGTGTATATAACTAAAATTTTTTTTCTTAAAGAGGACACTCCTCTCAGGCTATAGAAACTTTAGGGCCCCCAAAACCTGGGTTTACTCTGGTCCCAGATTGAATGTCCTATTGGCCCAAGAATACATCTTTTGTCCCTGAACACTTCAAAACCCCAACGTCTTTAGATTCCAGGGCCTATAATGAAGTCTAATACACTCCAGGATTGTGGTGGCATGAATTCATTTTTTAATGTGGCTTGATAGCCCTCTATATTTATGACATTTAGGGATTTTCCTTTCTTTCAAGCTCTGATATACTTTCTAAAGCGTATTTGAAAATACACTATTTGCTGTTTTATGTGTTGAGAATAGGAAGAAATGCCTGCACCAGCATCATTAGCTATGTGTCTGGATGTGAACCCTTATTTTCTTCTGTAACTTTATTGATGCACACTCTTATATTTAATAGAGTCCAAATTCCTCGTGAATAAACTAATAATAGTGCTTACATAGGCCCTGTAGTTTTCAAAGGTGGTTCATATACTGTACTTTGTCTCACTTGACCCAGAAAAGACTCAACGGAGTGGGTGTGGTAAAGGTGTTATCCCTAACAGATGAAGAAAACAGAACCTGGAGATGTGACTTTACTGGGATCACATGATTGGAAAGTGGGGGGACTGGGCTCCCATAGAACTCCCATGGAACATGTTCAGATGAGAACATGTTTTTCATGTTGAGTCTACCCTAGAATAAGGAGAAATAATGAAAGAAATTCTCCCTTGTGGTACATCCAGCATAGCCCCATCAGGTAAATATTCTTTCCTAATAGTAATCTGTTGGGGAAAAATTCTCTTTCTAAACACGGGTCAACTGTTGTTGCTAAAATCAGAGCATGATTAGTTGCCACTAAGCCCCTTTAAAAAGTGCCATTTCCAGGCAGCTGATGACAATATGGAAAGAACAGATGGCATTGGAAGCATCGGCCTCTGGCCAAGAGTTGTAAGGATTGTCATAGTCATTTTTGCTTCAGGTCTGACAATAAAGTAGACCTGAGGGAATCATTCATCAACTCTCTCAAAGTTGAATTACTAGAAAAGGATTTTTTTTTTCATTTTAGAGATCCATTTGGTTCCATCTATTCTAAGATTAAGGTGGCTATCTGAAAGTTATCATTTATTAAGTTCTAAATTAAGAAGAATGTTATTAGCAAACTAAAATTTACTTCATAGACATTTTTATCATAATTTGGCCAGAAGTTTTCTTTTAATTTAATCTAAACCTATTTGCCAAGCATGACTATGTTTCATGTAATTAATAACACAGGTTTATAGCTCAGGTCCAAAGCATTCTTAGCTATTTTGATTACATGAACCCTGACAATAATGAATCTTCAATAACTGCAGTTGAATATTTTCAATTTATTTGAGGGGTAATCTGTTTTAAGAACTGGCTTGGGAAAAAATAAAAACAGAAACAAGCAACTAAGTACACGTCTTCTCCCAAATGAATGTAAGTCTATCAAGGCTACTCATTGCTTTCCTGTCAGAGCCTCTTTGTAAGGAAGAAAATTGTGGAGAGCCATGCCTTTCCACATGGTGACGTAGACACTAAAATATTAAGAAACAGGCATGTGCTATTTTTAAAATGAAATGACTATAACTCTACTTTTTTTCCCAAAATATATTGGATTATTTTTACTCATGTACTTTCTTTCTTCTTCACACTTGTCATTATATAAAGGACATTTAAAATGAAACATAGGTAAATTCTTCTATGTCTACAATCCTGACAAAATTTAAGTGTTGCTTGAATGGTTTGTTTTTTGTTTTTGTTTTTGTTTTTCTGAAGACCTACTTTAAATTTTCTGATGATGGTCTCTTTGGAGCATGACAAGGAGTCCATAGTCTTTATGCCTCAGCCAAAACCAAGATAAGAAGAGTCCCGTCTTACCATTCTGCTGCATGGGCTTTCTGCAGCTGATGCTTCTACATGCTATATGGTCTAAATCTTTACACACACAAATGTCGTAGCTGCACCATTGGGCCCTCTCCCCTGCCACTCCCAGGACCTTCCCCAAAGTCTGGCTTGTGAGGAGCGTTGTAGCAGACCTAAATCACGTGACAGAAAAAATTATGAACTTTGAGCTGCTGTGTTACCAGATAATTAAGGCACCAGAAATTACGGAATTTGCATTTTACTGTGACCAAATAGTTTCTGTTAAACACATTGAAAATCACATACATTCTTGAATATTAGTGATTCTTGGGGTTATAAGGAACATCTGGTTCAATGAAACCTCACCTCTCTGGAAGTGAATTCCTACTATAGTCTTCCTTATAAATAAGTATGGTGGACATCTCTTATATTTGTCTGGTCAGCAACGCTTCCTTTGTGGAATTTTTGGGGAAGACCATTTGAAAAGCAATGAGCCTCTCACTCATATTCTGGGATGGGGAACAGGAATCCATGGTATGCAGTGATGAAACAGCTAATCAAGTTATTGTCTATGGTTACCTGGGATTACATGCCTATTGAGAGAAAAACAACAGAACTAGTGAAGAAACAGACATCATATAGAGCTTTGGAATAGGAGAAGAATGACTCCATTTTCTCTAGATGCATTAGCCAATGAAATTTTAGCTAATCACCCACTTTAGAAATAATGGGTCCCCATTTTGAAATTGTATTTATGGAAATAAGAAAGTGTGTATGCAAAGAGTGGCCAAGAAGAGGAGGAGGGCCATACCTAACTTGGGTTTTTCATGGGTGCAGCATCCTCCTTAGAGTTGCCAGCCTTGCTTCTCATGATCTGGCAGGATGCTTTTCATACCACCCAATCCTGACTGTAGGGTTGAGCTTATGACCAAGTTAGACCAATCAGAATATTTATCCTCACGTCTTAAATTTTTACCACAGTTACACAGGGCTGATAGGTGACTGTAGTTGAGGCTTCCAACAGCCCTGTTCAATGAGAAATCTCATGAGATCCTGCTGCTGGAATCTTTGGGACCAGAGCAGCCTTGGGTCTTTTATTTATAAAGCCCCAATATTCAGTGTTTCCATGTGATTCAGTGAATGACTTGGAAGTCATCCAAAGAACACTGCTCATTTAGCCTTCTCCTTGAACACCAATTGTTGATGACCCTTTAAGCACCAGGCAAATTCTTTCAGATAAATAACATTTCATCTAGTTCTTACAGGTGTGTAAAGGAATAGCAATATTTTTGAAATTTTTTATTTAGAAAATTAAATTTAACAGGGTGACATTGATTAATAAGAGTACATAGGTTTCAGGTGAACATTTCTATAGCATTTGAACTGTTGATTATGTTGTATACCCATCAGCCTAAGTGAAATCATTCTCAGTCACCATAAGGAATAGCAACATTTAATGGGCCAACAACAGTTGCTGTGATGACCTCACTTGCATCTCTCAGACACATCTGAGTGCTCCAGCTGCTAGCCTCTGCATCTGAGATGGTGCTGTAGCAATAGCCCATAAGCCCTCTGAACCTGAAGTAGAATAATTATGAGGCATGTGTTTGGTCTCATTTTCCAGCGTTTCCCCATGGGTTTAAGTTTTTATGTCCTTCTGTCCTCATAGAACACTCACTTACCCTTGATTATTTCGCCCTTTTTACTCTCCAAATAAAACACTTTTTCTCAAATCCTTGTCTCTGGGTCTTCTGGGAGAAAGCAGGCAAAGCCTGGACTGCCGTGTTGGATCTACACGGAGATGTAGCTCAGAATCAGACATGTATTAGACTCTGGAAATATTAGCCCTCCTCACTTTATGGATGCGGACACTGAGAAGGAGGAGGCGGGCATCACCTTGCTAGTAGATGGTATGTGCAGCATAGCAATTAGAATTTACTCTGCACGGCAACTTGGATTTATCACCTAGGCCAGGGTTTCCCAACCTCGGCACTGTTGACATTTTGGGTCAGACAGTTCTTTGTTGTGGGGCACTGTCCTGTGTAACATAGAATGTTCAGCAACATCCCTGGTCTCTCGTGCCAGTAGCACAACAACCCAATTGTAATAAGCAAAAATGTCTGCAAACTGCCAAATATCCTTGGGAGAAGGGAAGGATTCCTCCATGTTGAGGACAACTGGCCAAGAGAACCAGGTTCATCTGGAAAAAGCTCCGTGATGGATTAGAGGTCTGCACTGACGGGAATAGGCAGAGAAAGTGACACACACACAGCTTCTTTGTTGACCTTGAATAAAGCTTTGATCCGATATTTTACCTTCTGACCTCAAATCTGGCCCACTTTCCGTTAGGCTAGGCTCCCTGAGATCAACTGTTCCATTGCTCTGCTGATTAGAAAGTTCTTTCCTATTGAGCCCAATTCTGCTTCCTGGGAACTTACATCATCAGTGTGCCCTCCAGGGTCATGCAGAGGCCTAATTCCTCTTCATGGGATGGCACTTCAACTATCTGAACACAACTTCTTGTCCTCTGCCTTATAGATTGACATCTACTACATGCCAAGTGCTGCAGACACACAGGGAACAGATGTCGGACAGCAAGTTCAAACTTCTAAGCTCTGTCTCAGACCTCTGAACGGGAATTTCTAGGGGTCTAGAGTCCGTGCATTTTAAAGTTTCCAGGTAATTCTGATGTGACCCATCATAGTCCAATATGTAAGAACCTCGGACCTAACTTATTCCATCTCCAGGCAATAGAGTTTTGGTTTGTTCTTAAAGCAAACATGAAAGATGGTTTTTGAAGATAGTATTACAAAGGAACTCTTAAAATAATGAGATACAAGTAAAGTAGAAACAGACCATACATCGACATTAGAGTAATAGCTATGGGGGTCTGACTGCGGTGCTAGGTGGAGGAGGTGGAGGGTTAGAGCAAAAGAGAACAAAAGCAAAAACTCGTGAATATGGACGACAGTGTGGTGGCTGCCGGGGCGGAGGTGGAAGAAGATAAGGGGCATACATGGTGATGGACGAAAACTTAACGTGGGGTGCTGAACACACAATACACTGTACAGAGATGTGTTATAGGACTGGGCACCTGAAACCTGTATAATTTTTTTTAACTACTGTCACCCTAATGAATTCAATTAAAAATAAATAAATAAATAAAATAATAGGACATTCTACACTAGGTCAAAGAGGTACATGTTTCTATCCAGTTTCATTTTCAGTAAGATAGCTTTTTATTAAGTTTACAAAAAAAAAAAGGTTAAAAGTTGACACCAGAAAATATTAGTCAAGGAGTCAAGTTACTTCCACAGATAATGGAATTAAAGAAAAAATTTAAAAATTGCTTCTTTGTCCTTTTCTTCATTTTTAAAGCTTGTAAGATGAATGTGTGTGTATTTGTAAATATACACACATATTCATATACATTACAATTAGTTTATGAAAGTTAGTTTAAAAGTTGTAATGATGACCATCTTTTGCTAGTTCTTATAGGAATTAAGACATATGGTAGAAATAAGTTGCAGAAATGCAGGAAACAAGCATGGAACCGTACCATTTTGGAAATAATAAAAGCATTGGAATGATAGATTTGAAAGTCTCCAGATCACTTCACTTAAGGGAGTGGGAAAGAAGACCTAATAGTCATAGGACCACAGCATATCCATACAAAGATCTGGAGTTTAAAGAAACAAAAGTCCCTGGCTGGTTGGCTCGGTGGTAGAGCATTGGCCCTGTGTGTGGATGTCCTGGGTTCGATTTCTGATCAGGGCTCACAGAAGAAGTGAAGTGACCATCTGCCTCTCCACCCCTCCCCCCCCCTCTCTTTCTCCCTTTCGTGCATTCATGGCTTGATTTGTTCGAGCACATTGACCCTGGGCACTGAGGATGGCTTCGTGAAGCCTCTGCCTCAGGTGCTAAAAAATAGCTTGATTGAGAGCATGGCCCCAGAAGGAGGTTGCTGAGTGGATCACGGTCAGGATCACGGTCAGGGCACATGCAGGACTGTCTCTCTATCTCCCCTCTTCTCACCAGGAAAAGTAGAAGAAAACATGAAAAAAGAAAGAAACAAACAAACATAAATTTTAAAAAGTGACAGCAGAGAAGAGAAGAAATACTAATGTTGGGTAAAAACAAAAATAGGCTTTTTAATCTACTCAAGCTAAATCACCATTCATTCGACTGAATGGTTAAATTTAGTCCCTCATAAATGTGAACGATTATTTATTTCCTATTTGCTCAAGGCTTTAAATTACATGCCCTATATTCTATTTTAAGGGTTTCCAGGCTTCCAAAATGAGCAAACACTCTCCCTCTTTCCCTTTTAACTGACCTTATTTCTATTAAATAAATTACAATGGCTTGCTTTTCCTTTGAAGAATTTTTCTGATTTCCTACTCACTGCTGCCCCGACTCAATATCTCTTATATGACTTTAAGCCTTTGACTCCTATCCCTTCTTATGTAGAAAATGTTTTTATGTCTTCCTTGCAAAAGTTTTCCCTTCTTCTTGGTAGAGATTTATGTTATTTCTGAATGCTAGAATCAGGGTCCAAGACAGAGTGTGCAGCAGGCACATCCTGTCCTTCAGCTGCGGGAGTTTGGCTAATGAACACAAAGTTTGGAGATCCACAAAACCCCCAACTACCCAGCCCCCACTTTTTTAAAAGTGAAATAGAAGTCCACGTTGCAAACTACATTGCAGCAACTGGATACCACCGAGGGCAGTCTCTGCTCTGCTGCAGTGATTTTCTGGGTCTTTTGAGGGTGGTTCTATTTCATGCTGCAAGGAGTGTGTGTGTGTGTGTGTGTGTGTGTGTGTGTGTGTGTGTGTGTGTGTGTGTGAGAGAGAGAGAGAGAGAGAGAGAGAGAGTGTTTGTGTGAAAATTTAAGACAGAAAGAGAGAGAGAGAGGAAATTCTAGCAAAGCAATGTGTCTGAGTACTGGTGGGTAATGCTACCCTAAATAACTTGGACTTCCACTGGCTGGCTTTTGTTCATAAAATGCTAATCCTTTTAAGTGAAGATCTATATAAACATTGAGGATAAAAGAGTACACAGAAATCCGAAATCTCTTCTGCTACATAAGGTAAAGATATATTTAAACTAACAGTTCAAAATTGTTTTTATGATACTAACCAGGAGTCATTTTAAAACCTTCTCAATTCTTTATTAAATACTAACATGATATATATCATATGATGTGTCAAACTAATAATGAACACTAAGCAGATTATGGTAGTTATGTTCTAAGTTGTGTTTCAATGCACAGCTGTCTTTGGGAAAAGTTAATTTCTTATGTCAACTCTAGTGATGGGGGAAGGGAATAATTTCATTTCACAAGGAAAAGTGCCACCTGATATTTGAAACAAATTCTCCTTTATTTGCATGCAAAATGAAGAAATGTCTTAAATTTAATGTTCAGAGTTACGTGGTGCTGGATGGGAGTCCTGTGTAGGGTGTTGGATTGTGTAACTTCTCAAGTTTGGGAGATGATCATCACATGCAGTAGCAATTGTAGTGTGAGTCTTTGTATAGATTACTTCTCTTAATTCCCACAACCACCATAGGAGGTAGGTAGCACCATTATCTACATTTTCAACAAAGGAAGCACATGGCAGAGCCAAGATTCAAATGCGGGCTCCTCGCCACAGCGCTGACTTCCACACTGAGGATGCTCTATGGACACATAAGTGACTAGTCTGCTATCTTTTGAGGGGAACTTTCTGGAGTTGTGGGAAAGTTGAAAGAAAGGAGCAGGTTATCTTCATGAGAAAACTCTTCTCCTGTGAAACACAGACTAGCAGAGCACTCTTGGCTGGTTTGGTGAGTTGAAGAATTGGGGTCAACATTTGCTTATCTGTTTCTAGAGTCAGTGAAAATGTTATTCACAGCAATCTCATTGTTTGAAATCCTGTCGCCCATGAATGTGAGGACCATGCAATTTCCCCAGGTGTGGGGCAGAATGTCATTCGCTGCAGGGGCTGGCACTCCTCCTGTGTTGTGTGTGCTCACTGGAGCAGGCCAGTACCTGAATGGCTGGGTTTCGTGGTCAGCTAGTTAGTCATAGTGTGACTGGTGTGGCTAGTTGCTTTCCGAAGTGTGGAAAATAAACACAGAATGGTAAACACAAACCAGAAAAAGTATTTACATTTTGTAAAAAAGGACTAGAAGATGTCACTGTTACAGGGAAACGTCACGAGTAATATCAGGGGCCAAGTAAGCCAGGAAACCCAGGACAACTCAAGTTGTGTCCTAACTCCTGTATAGGAAGGCAGATCTGCTGCTGGACCTCCTGGGTTTGATGCCCAGCTCTGCCACAGGCCAACTACGTACACTCGACCTGCTTTTTAATCTCTCTGTGCCTAGATTTCTCTCATCTGAGAAGCAGCATAATAATAGCATCTACTTTGCAGGGTTAGTTATGAGGATTAGCTGAATGAGTCCACGTAAAGCATTAGAACGTGGTTGGCAACAACAGGATACAGATACGTCCTACAGCAACATCAGGTGTCATTATTTCGACCCTGATCAATGATCCCAAAAGCCAGGCCCCCTTTTCTGAGTCAGAAAGAGTTTTCCTTTGCTGTACTAATCACTTTTTTTTCTTTCTGTTCCTTGCCACAGCCTTAGGAGGTAGGCAGATATTATTATCCCCTTTCTGCTGATGAGGCAATGGCGAGGAGGGGACTAAATTAGTGTTAGAGCGTTAGAGTGGTGAGCTTGGCCCTGAGCGCCCAGCACTTTCTACTCTCCTGCAATAAAGCCTCAGATGAAAAGGGAGCAAGCAGCCCTATGTTTGCTCCAAATCCTGGCTGCTCATCCATGATATTTCAATCCACAAGGGACTCACAATGGTCATATTGTTAGACAAGATTTGCTTTATTAAGATTCAGTTCCTATAGTTATCAAAAATACATTTTAGACTCTGGCGACATTACGCCTGTCCAGTGGTGGGATTCAGCCAGTTCACACCAGTTTGGCAGAACCAATATCTAACTTTTTGTTGAGTTTAGCGAACCAGTTGTTAAATGGCACTTGTAGTCAGGGTTCTCTCCAAGGTGGGCACCTGGGCATCCACCCAATGTGGAATTCACAAATTTACATTCCTTACTCTTTTTTAATGTTCATCTGCTCAACAGCATATTCTAAGTGCCTGTAGTGATGTTTGTTCCGTCCATAGGTGAAAAAATTGCAAGTGAGAATGCCATTCAAGAAGCAATATGGAAATATCTCAAATAGCAGTTTTATTGTGTTTTGTCAGTATTATTTAATATTTTTATTAATATTTTAAAACTTTATTATACATAACCTAATTATGCATACTTCTTTTATTGTTCTTAAGTATTAAAAGCATGAAAAAATGGACTATCTTTTGGTATATCTTTTTTTTAATACTTAAGATGGTCATTAGGGCAGAGAACCAGTTGTTAAATTATTTGAATCTTACCACTGCGCCTGTCCCCTGGCTCCAGTTTTTCTGTTTTTGCCTTTCTTCATGCACAGAATAGGTTCGGGCATGTTTAATGGTCTCCCTCCATTTTGCTCTGCAAAACCAGATGGCAGCTCCCAGAGTGGCTGCTTCGCTTGCCCAAAGGAACTAAGCTGAAAAGCAGGTGTTCTTTTCGACTCAGCAGATGCTAAGGCGATAAGCTGCACTTTTTAGAGCCTTCTGAGAGATTCAGACAGCCTGGGCTGAGCAACTCGGGTCTTGTCCAATTTTCTCCTCTCTAACCAGCTCCGGTTATGGACGTGTGTCTGAGCTCCAAGCAGCAGCCTGGGTTCCCGGGGGAAGGACTGAGCTCACCAGATGGCTGGTTAGAGGCAGAGGCAGAGACCGTCCAGAAAGACGGCACCAGTGGACCCTCAGGAGGTAACCTCTTTCATCACCTCAACACTTTCTAAGTTGTTTTCCTGGTGATGACATTTTCCAAGTTAACTTCTGTGACAAAAATTTCCACCTACTTTTCACTCTAGATTTTTAAATCATTTTTATTGAGATAAAACTGATATGTAACATTATATTAGTTTCAGGTGTATGACACAATGATTTGCTATTTGGATATATTGCAAAATAATCACTACAATAAGTCTAGTTAACATCCATCTGGATAGTTCATATAATGAGCTAAGTACAAAAATGCCTTTATGCAAGCATAAGCCTAGCATTACAAGTGATCCCTGTTTTTCATTATTTATTATCAAAATTCACAAATTTCTTTTATCTTGTGTATAAATCTAAGGTTGCATATTTTTTGTAACAGGCACTTCTAGAAAGAAATGAAATCTGGATTAGTTTCTGCTTTTGATCAAAATCTATTCTTGATAGCTCCATTAGACGTTGGATCCTCTCAAAGCATAGTGTATTTTCTCATCAGGACAATGTAACCATTAGAGTTGTGTTTTTGGACAGGAATTTAGTAGTTAATTATTGATAAACATGACAAATATTGTCATAAAAAGCTAAGATATAGCATTTATTCTTTTTTTTCTTTATTCATTTTTTTAGAGAGGAGATAGAGAGAGAGAGAGAGAGGAGAGAAAGAGAAAGAGAAAGAGAAAGGGAGGAGGAGCAGGAAGCATCAACTCCCATATGTGCCTTGACCAGATAGATAAGTGCAGGGTTTCGAACCGGCGACCTCAGCATTCCAGGTCGACACTTTATCCACTGTGCCACCACAGATCAGGCCAAGATATAGCATTGATAACGTTTGCAATCATTTAACATGATACAATCATGTTTCAACTCTACTAAACCAGAATGTTATTTATTTTTACTAAACTATTTACATAAATACGCAACTTTACCTATCTCTAATATCTGGACCCTCTAAAAATATTAGGCTAGCATAGATACAATAAATAAAAATATTTAATGTACAGTAGACATAAATTTATATATCTTTGTAGAACATAAAAGGGTCTTATGGGAGTATATTTGAATGCTCATATTTTTTTACACTGTTGATTGGGGAAGTATAAGCATTAGTTTATTAACCTATGAAATAATGAGCCATCTAACATAATCCATTGACTTTCCCCCCAGTCTTGAGAGTGCCCTGTTGGTGATGTGTGGGAGGAGGGGACGAATGAACAGTCTGGAGCACAGTGGGCATGGGCTGGGGGAAAGAAACCTGCAGGAGCAAGGATGAGCATCTGCTGGTCTGGCTGCTCTAGGTAGACACTCCAGTGACAAAAGCCTTCAGGAAAAAGGACACAGCTCTGTACTGATTCCTTAGAATGACTGGCCTATACCAGCTCCCAAATTTCAAGAATTCTGTGAGCTAGTTATTAAACACAGCCATTATTGAAATTAAAGTTATATAAACTTACAATTAAATAGATTATATAAAAAACAAAGGTATATAAAAAAACTAAAGTAATAAATACTCATGACTCATCAGAAATTATTTTGCTACATTTGACGATTATCTATGCTCTTGAGTCCATTGATAGCCATTGTATCTGGAGGGTAGAAATACTCCATGATGGTGTGCTGTCACACATCTTTTCCCAGTGACATTTTTAAAAAATCACCATGTGGGAGTATTAACATCATAGTAATTGTCAAATCCTACAAATCAGTACTTTCCCCCCTTTCTCCAAACTGGTCATTAAACATTTACTAGTCACCATGGTCCATTTCTCTGCCTTCTTATTGTCTCTGAAACTGAATTCAGAGTCAGCCTTCCAGCCCTGTGAGAGAAGCTAGGGCCTCCTTGGTCATTCATAAATACTCTGTTGGTGTTAGATGTCCGTAGCTTCCCATACGAGGTAGGTGAGGGCCATAGGTCTCCTTTCCTCCCCAACAGCTTCCCCACAGCCCTAACTAGGGCACATGACAGAAAAGGACAAGCCCTCAGGACTGATTGGGCCACTCTTTGTTACCAGGTTCAGACAAGTTCAGTGCAGTCCCTGGTCTCTGCAAGCTCATCTTGCTGTTCGGGGCCGAGCGTTCTCCTCCAGGGTTGGAACACTGAATCAGAACCTGTGGCCCAGGGCAGCGCTCTGGAGACCTGTGGACATCTGTCAGGCTGGTTTACAAACCAGTTGCTTCACTCACGCTGTGGTCAAGGACCATTTCCCCATCTGCCGCATTCTGACACTTTTTGGTAAAATACTATAAAAATGAATTTCTAGGAAAACAAAACGAAAATACAAAGACGTGCAAGATATAAGCATGCAATTAGTTTCAACAGACATGATCAAATTATAAAAGTTCTCAATGCTTACTCCACGTTTCTATCCTGTTCTTCCTGTGAGCCTGTTACCTGGTTTGCAGACCAGCAGCCTAGAACTGCTCTCGAGCCAGTGGGAACCACTGGCACCTGAAGTCCCTGTGGTCCCTGCCTCTCAGGGGTGGGCTCCTGAATAGATTTCTTCAAAGACCCACCAGCCTTCAGCCTCTGTTCACATCCTCCTCTGAGCAGGTGCTCTTCCTCTCATTTTATGTGATATTTGAGAGCTGCTCGAGTGGGTCATGAGAGTAAAGAAGTATTTAAAGCAGTAGTGACTCAATAGTCAGAGCTCGTCTGACGCCCTCCCTTGGACTGTGGGGCTGGCTCATCTTTGGGCGACCTGTACTTTTTGAGGAGCTGATGTAGAAAGGATTTAAGGAATACGCTCCAGCCAACATGTGGAAATGTTACTTCAAGACCTAAAAATAGTCAGGTTCATGTTTTCCCAGGTCTTCCTTACACAGACAGCTCATTTGTGCCATTTTCCTGGTGCTACTTCCCTTTCTCCTGTTGTGAAAACAGTGTGTGGAGGGAGCCATACCTCTTCCGTCCTCTCCTAAACAGAGGAAAGAACTCAGGGCATCCTTGGTGCATTTCATTATATGATAAAAATTTCACATCTGAATTTTATGGCCCTGTTACTCCATATTATTGTTTTGTGCTAGTTTGTAGCCATTGTCACTGATGGCATTATGCCTCTGAGGAAAGAATTTTCAATATGTTCCCATCTTAGCAATTACTAAGTGTGTATTTGCACAGAATCAACAAATCATAAAACCTGTTTTATTTTCTGCCCCACAGATTTAAACAACATAGAGCCCTCGCTTCATAGCCTTCAGAAATTTGTTCCTACAAATTATGCCAGCTACACTCAGGAGTATTATCTGTTTGCAGGCAAGAAGATTGTGATTCAAGAATCAATAGAGAGTTACGGAGCAGTGGTGTGGCCAGGGGTGAGAGATCTGCTACACTGGGCTGGCAGGATTTCTGGGGACGATAATGACACTTTTGTACATCTGTGTTGTCTTGATCAATATGCCAAGTACTTCAACATTCTGTGTGTCCTCAACTTAGGGTCAATTATTGCCTCCCCAAGGGTGTGGGTGGCGTGGTTGCGCTCCACTATACCTAGCATCTCTCCCCTAAGCATTGATTTTCCTCTATGCTATGTTCTTAAATACACTGTTGATGCATACATTATTGTTTACATTAATATAAACTTGAATATATCAAGAAGTAAGATGAAAAGTTAATATAAGTTGTTAAAAAAAACCCATATTTTGGAGTTGTAGCTTTGCAGCACGTGCCTGTGGCCATTCCCACAGACCCTCCGGCCCTGACTTCCTTTTCACGTGGTGGGTGTTGCAGTAGAAATGTGCAGGAAGTGTGGCTGCATCCCATGTTCTCCCTGCAACAGCCCTGTGAGGATGGCACTGAAGTGGGGGAAACGCTCTGAATTTAAAGCCAGAAAACCTGCGACTTCCTGGCCCTGTGGTCATGGATGTTCACTTCGCCTCCATTTGCCTTCATTTCTGTATCTAAAGCATGGGACAGTGTTGATGTCCAATTCCTGAGATGGTTGTGAGGTTCAGTGAAGTGGTGCACCTCTCTCTCATGTTAGCTGTAGTTGCTAATGTATTATCATCAATATTGATGGATTACTAAATTAATGAAGAGTTGATCATTTGGTAAAGCTACTGCACTGGGTGCATGGTGCACAGACAGGCTGAGACAGTGGCCTCAGATGCCAGTGCTGTTGTTCTTTCTGTTGCAGAAGTTGTCAGCCCAGGCTTAGTGAGAGAGGCTCCGAACCACATCAGCTCAGCTGTTAGCACGGATGTGAATTATACTGGGATCCCATTAAAAGGCAGGTTCTGATTCAGGAGGTGTGGACGGGGGTGGGTGGGTGGGGGGCACTGTGCCTGTACATTTCTCACAGGCTCCCAGGTGATACAGACCAGCTGGTCCAGGGACTGCACGTACAATAAGTAGTCATGATTAGAGGTTCCATGGAATGCCCTCGGGAGAGCTGGGGTACTGGTGACAGGTGAGAGGGGGAGCAGGAGGAGGGAGGGGCTGTCGGGGGCTCTGTGCTCTTAAATCTCCACCTGCTTACATTCCTATCAACCAAAATGCTTTGTTTGTACCCCTTATGCATATAAATATGATTCTCTTCAAAGGATTTTTTTAGAAAAATTGAATTTATTGCAGTGACATGGTTAATAAAATTAGATAGGTTTCAGGTGTACAATTCTATTATACATCATCTGTATATTGTACGGTGTGCTCATCACTGCGAGTCAAGTCTCCTTCCATCACCGTTTACCTGCCCCTTCCCTTTCCTACCTCCCCGCCCGCCTTTTCCCTCCTGTAATCGCCGTACTGTTGGCTGAGTCTATGAGTCTGTTTCTCTCTTTTTTTCTTTGGTGGCTTAACAACAAGTCTGAAAACCATCAAGCTACTCCAACAGCTTCCTATTTTAATATATTTGGCAAATAGACAACCATAGCAGGGATATCAGAAATTAGAAGTGGAAAAAGTTATTTGTCCACGGGGCTGCTCTGTTCTCATTAAGGCCTCAGCCTTTCATGCACCAACCCTGGTCTTCTCCTGGGATATCAATCCCCCGAAAACTGCAGAGGAAGGGTTTATGTAGAAGGGGAAAACACCCTTTTCTTGTATGACTTATAGTCAGCTCACTGTGAAAGAGATCATTTCTCAGATTTGGCTAATAGGGCCAAGAAGGGGTGGGGGAGTGTTTGGAATGTCAAGAAATGTAGCCGTTCCCCTAGTCTCCCAATAGCTCTCCAATGGGGCCAGCCTCTCACAGGGCAGGACTGATTTTCTCAGAAAACACCTCAAAGCATATGTCCTCTTGATAGCTCTACGTGACACTGTTTTCATAATATTGAACCTCCCACCTTGCAAATAATTACCCTCTGTTCTCAAGGGACATTTGGTTTTCTATATTAAAACTATCTTAATTTATTTGCACACTTTTTAAAAACATCTCCTGACTACTACTCAAAGTGAGGTTCATGAACCAAGAGCACTGGCATTATCAGGGGGCTTGTTAGAAATGCATCCCTGGGCACCCCCCAGCCCATACCTGAGTCCACAGAGATGTGCCCCTTTCCCCAGGCCCCCAGGTGACTTTTGCATGTACACTAAAGTGTGGGAAGTACTGTTCAGATAATCTAAGTGTTTCTTAGAGGAACTACTTAAAAAAATAACTGCCCAGTTGTCCAGTTTAACAGACAGAGTCCTAGCCCACTTGAATTTTAATAGAGGACAGGAGAGAGGTGTTGAAAGAGTTTATACAACACTTTTATAGCAGGTGGAGGCCCGATATGACTGAGTCAGAGCAAGAAGTTCCTGGATTTTCAAGCAATGAGCTGGGCTTTCAGTTTCTGGAGACTGATCAAGTCTTCTGATGAAAGCCATTTAACAAACTTGTTTCTCTGGTTCCTTTGATGAATATTATAACTTTCATATTCCAGAGGTCTAAATACATCATTAAATATATAGTTACATTCTGATGAGCCTCTTAATAAATTAAACTGTATGCTGTATCTTACAGTATTTAACTTGGGGTGGGGATTGGGGCCATGACTGGTTTCCAATGTACAGGTGACAACAGTAAATATTTTTTAGGCTACGGCTTTGTGTCAGTATTTGGAGGAACATACAGAGGAACTGAATCTTCAAGACGCTAAAATACTTGAAATTGGTGCTGGACCAGGCCTTGTTTCCATTGTGGCCAGTATTTTAGGTTTGTTTATTTATTTCTGATCTTACTTCAAAAGACCTTTACTGTGATAAGGAGTATCGTAGGACATGATTTCATTCACTGAATCTCCCCCAAATGTCATGAGCTAGAATTACCACTGTTATCCCAAGATAGGATTATTGTGTTTTAAAGAGCTTAAATACCTTGCCCAGTCCACCAATTATCATGTGATGAAGTTGAAATTTTGGAGCTGTGACTTTTCCTGCTTTTTGTTGCAAATATTATAACTAACATTTTGAAGGGAAAAAAAATGTGAGTTAATCCAAGGTAAAGATATATTTATACCCAAAATGCAGGTTGTGAATTCCTGGGCACTGGGCAAGAGGTGGGTACTAACCTGGCATGCTTTTGCCCACACAATAAAAAAAAATCTAATCTGTAAATATAGTGACCTATTTTGTGAACAATTGTTACTAGCTTTAAAATACCCAAGAATTAATTTAATGAATTTAGATAAAAGTGAGAGTCATATAAAACAGATCATCCTCATGAAAAGAAAGTTGAATACTTCGTATAAGAGAAAAATAAAAGCTTCAGATTACCATGACCAGCTCAGCTGTGGGTGTGAACGAAAGGAAGTTGCTGCAGGACTTAAGAAAAACACACACAAGACACAACATACAGAAAAGATGGGTACAGGGGACTCCTAGCCTCTAGGACTGAGAGCCCAGATCACTGCAGCCTCATCGTATTTATTGGTCTCTTTGCTCAATAAGCAAATTAGCAGAGCCTGGGTTCAGGTGCAGAGAAGGGTAATTAACTAATGTCTCTCAGGTATGTAAGGAAAAGGCTATAGGGATCAGCTGTTTCCTTTAAACAATCTTACCAGGGCTTGCTGGGGCAGCGTTCTGCCCCGGCAGGACTTGGCGTTCCAAAGTCCGCACAAAAGACTTGGCTCAGGACCACAGTTTAATTCCCAGGCATTTTCCCACATCAGATAAACGTAATTTTAGAAGGAAAAACATTATGAATTGTTATATTAAGCAGATGCGAAGCTTAGTATGTTTAGCTAGTTATCCTGAAATCTCCTAACATTGCACCATTGTTTAACTTATAATTTCTTAAAAGATGGGAATATTATTCTATTTCAGTGGTTCTCAACTGAGGATAATTTTTCCCCACAAAGGACATTTGGCAATGTCTGGAGACATTTTTGATTGTCGTAACGTGGGGATGGGTGGGGAGATGTTTCTGTAATCTAATGGATGGGGCCCAGAGCACAGAACCAACCCTGCACCCCCAAAAAATTTATCCAGGAGAATTATGTCAAATATGTCCAGCCGTATGTCAGTAGGGCCAATGCTGAAAATCCCAGTTGTATTTCTTTTGTTCCTCCCTGAGAGTTATGTCCCTCAGAATGTCCAAATGTTTCCAGGTAATTATTATACTTTTCTCCTTCTCTCCAGGAGCTCAAGTCACCGCAACGGATTTGCCTGATGTCCTGGGAAACCTTCAATACAACCTTTTAAAGAACACACTAAAATGTACAGCACATCTGCCTGAAGTGAAAGAACTGGTGTGGGGGGAAGGCCTGGAACAGAAGTTCCCCAAGTCAACCTTTTATTATGATTACGTTCTGGCCTCTGATGTGGTCTACCACCATTACTGTCTGGACAAGCTGCTCACCACCATGGCGCACCTTTGCCAGCCTGGGACTGTGCTGCTTTGGGCAAACAAGTTCAGATTCAGCACTGATTATGAATTTTTAGATAAATTCAAGCAAGCTTTTGATACAACATTCTTGGCTGAATTTCCAGAGTCATCAGTTAAAATTTTTAAAGGAACACTGAAATGGGACTAAATTAAACAAAATGTTTTTCAGAAAATTAGTGTGTGTTTAGAGCAGTATTAGATATCGCATTGTCAACAAAACACTTTTAAGATTAAGAAGGTAATACGTAAAAATACTTATACATCCAAAATAAACAGAACTTAATATTATAGCCACTTTCTAAAATAACCTACTTAAGATGATCTGGTTCATCTAATTATCTGCAAAGAATAATATAAAAATATAACAATAGCTTTGCTGACTTCCAAAGTTCTGATTTAAATGTTTAGTAAATTTACACGAATAAATGAATAAACAAGTGGATTTACACCTTGTTATTTCTACTGGAGAGCACAGTTCTAAACTCATCAATATACTTTTGTCACATGCTTTTTGATACTGAGCTTCATTGGATTAATTTGAAGAATTTATTTGTAAGGATTTTAATTAGCAAAGGAATAAGATTTTGAATGATAGAAAACAATCATAGGCGAAACAATGACTAAAGTGAACAATGTGGAAACGGCTGGAGTGAGGAAACGGGTGCTGTCTTTGGAACGTAACAGAATTTGATTTATAAATACTTTCCTTCTGTGTCAACTGCCTAAGACTACTACACATTAAATTATTGGGTTGTCTAATTTTTTTTTCTTTTGATTAAAATTTCTTAGAAAGTTAGGAAAGAATGAAATCTTATCTGTTCTAATTAAGGAAGGCTACAAAAAAAATCTGAAACAAACATCACAATTATAAAATGTTAATAGACTCTCCATTGAGATAAGGAAAAAGCCTTTAAAGTTCCGCTTACCACCATTTCTCTTCAACAGTATACTAGAGATTTTAGCCAATGTAATAATAATAAAAAAATGTCAAAGAGGCCTGACCTGTGGTGGCGCAGTGGATAAAGCGTCAACCTGGAAACGCTGAGGTTGCCGGTTCAAAACCCTGGGCTTGCCTGGTCAAGGCACATATGGGAGTTGATGCTTCCTGCTCCTCCCCTTCTCTCTCTCTCTCTCTCTCTCTCTCTGTTTCTCTCTCAGCTCTCTTCTCTAAAATGAATAAATAAAAATAATTTTAAAAATGTCAAAGAAATTAAAACATGCAAATTTAGAATGATAGGAATAAAAGTACACTATCATGAATAACATGATTGTCGGTCAGGGTCAGTAAATTTTTATACAGTGCCAGATAATAAATATTTTAGGCTCAGTAGGCTATATACTGTTTCTGCATTATTTCCTTTGTATTGTTTTTTACAATAATTTATAAAAATGCAAGAACTGTTATTAGCTCGTGGGCCCCGAAAAAACGGGCTGGTAGTTGCATTTGGCCCACAGGCCATAATTTGCTCAGCCCTGGAACAACAGATAATCTAAAGTGGAATTATTGAAATCTGTAAGTTTAGCAAGGCTGCCAAATGTCAGTACACAAAGCTCAAGTGTCCTTAGGAATTCTCACTACAAAGTTAGAAAATAAAATTAAAATAATTTACAATAGCTACGTCAAATACTTAGAAATAAATCTAATAAAAGATATGCAAGAATGCTACACAGATTTATAGCAGTACTGTGATAAAGATAACCTAAGTAAATGAAGAGACATACCAAGTTTGTGCATTAAAAGCCACTTTAAATCTTTTTTTCAATTTTTAATTTTTTAGTGAGAAAGAGTGAGAGAGGGATAGACAGGGACAGAGAGAGATGAGAAACATCGACTCATAGTTGTAGCACCTTTGTTGCTCATTGCTCTCATATGTGCCTTGATGGGGGGAGAGGAGGGTTGAAGAGAGCTACAGCCAAGACAGTGGTGACCTCTGAGCACCTCTGAGCTCCTCTGGGCTCATGTCTATGATCCCATGCTCAAGCTGGAGACCCTGTGCTCAAGACGGCGACCTCGGGGTTTCGAACCTGGGTCCTCAGCGTCCCAGGCTGATGCTCTATCCACTGTGGTCAGGCTTTAAAGCCATTTTCAACCTGTCATTTTTATCTGAATTGATCAACAGATTATGTGCAGTCATATGTAATCTTTCCTGTGGAACTTGTCAAACTGATTGTAAGACTAAAAAAAAAAAAAAAAAGTCCCAGAAGAGTAAAGGCAATCTTGAAGAAGAACCTGTTGAAAAGATTTGCTTTACAAGAAATCAAGAGGTATTTTAAAGATGTAATAATTGATAGAGCAATTAGTATTAGTTGCTAATGCTAACACTCATTGGTATTTCTTAATACACATGCACACATACACAGGTTATGTCTTAAACTTTAAAGTCAAATGTTACAATTAATATAAATATAAATTTAAAGACAAAATTGGGATTCTAGACTCAAGTCTGAAGATTTAATTGCATTTACTTTCTCGACAGATATTGCCTATTGAGTCTCTAAAATATGTGGTGATCAATTGTTTAAATACTTTTCAATTTCTCTGAATGAAGATTAAAATTTCTTCTCTTTTTAGATAAATAATAATGTGTTCGTAAATCAAGAAAATCATTATTTTAAAAGCTTACTTCTAAAATTTTGAATTTAATATTTTAAATTGTTCCCTACTTCCACTTAAAAAAAAATCTTGCCTAAAGCAAAAGCCATAATATTCTTCTCTTAAGCAAAGGGAAGGAAAATAAATGTGCCTTTTACAATGCCTTCCCTTAGGATATAGAATTTACAAATTCTATATCAGACCCCCACAGCGCAGAAAATAATGTGTGGGAAAAGGCATGATAGGATGTATTTTACGTCTAGATGTTCACCTGGTGACTCTAGATTTTATCCAATTCTACTTGTTGTTTTCTTCTCTGTCAGTGAGTGAGAGTGGGAAAAATGAAGTCAATCTAGAAGTGTGGTCAGCATAAAGTTCAGTGATCACATCAATTGATATTGGCATAAGGACATACAGGTCAACTGAACAGACTCCAGAAATACACCCATACTTATGTGGTCAATCGATTTTTGACAAAGGTGGCAAGGTAACTCAATGGGGAAAGAATAGTCTTTTTAACCGGTGGTGAAGAATAAACTGATTACCATACAAAAAACAATTAGCCTTGCATCTTTCCTTCTCCTGTTATGTATACAGGTAGCTTGATATTCATGAGGAAAGAGAGCAAAAGGAATTAGACATTATATTTTATAAAACTTGGAAAGCCTGCTTCAGTAAGAAACTGCAACAATTACATTTAGCTTAATTTGCTGGAATGTTAAAACATTAACAGGCCCACAGTGCCTCAGTGCCAGTGAGCCCTTGGACCCAATCCTTTAAGAAAAAAATAGGTTATTTCAGCAATCCTCTTCCCCCATCCCAGGGCAAAACCAATTCGCACCCAAACTAACGGGAAAGGGTTTCTGTGTGTCCCACTTGAAGACAGGTGCAGTGGAAGCCAGATTGGTGACCACAGTCTAGCCTGGAAGAAGGATCTGATTGGCTAGTGAGAGGAACCAACACAAGCCCACAATATTTAAAAAAAAAAATGGTTAGTTTAAGAAAAGCTAGTCATTCCCAGCTCGAAAATATAAATATTGGTTTCACAGAGATGGCCCTCATTTTGCCCTCCCCCCACTCTGCCTTCCTGTTGATATACGTGCTAGCCATGTTAGCAGCCATGCTACATGGGCTGACAGCCAGATGGCGTTCCAAGCACAGGCTTTGAGCAGCACCTGGACTGGAATGACCTTTGATATAGAACACATGGACTTTGGTTTCCATATTGGGCTTATTGAAGACTAGACTGGATTTTTCCACTGGTGAGACAGAGGGAGGTAAGACATTGGGAACCTGTTAGCAACCTTCTACATCATCTCCAAATAAATCTTACTGCAAAAGCCTAAGGTTCTCCAAGTGCCGGTTTTATAAAATGCTTTTTATATGACACATGAACCCCACTTCAAGTGGCACCAGAACCACCATCACTACCTTATGCAAAAATTAAATCAAATGGCTGATAAACCTAAAAAAAGGAGTTAAAACTACAGCTAGTGCTTGACTTACGACCATGACTAGTTCCGACAGACCAGTCGTAACATGATTTGGTCGTAAGTTGAGTAGGCTATACGTACAGTACTGTGAAATGATGTTATAGAAATCTTTAAGTCAAAGACAAAGACAATTTCCTCTTGGTAGACATCTTGGGAGGGGTTTGATGAAAAATACCCAAGACACAAAACACAAATTGCTGAACCGAGTCTGGGATAACAGTTGAAATGGTGCACGCGGAGAAGGTAGTGCTGCCGGAAGCTGGTCCACACTGTCGTACGCCCAGCTGGGCAATGTTTGCACTGCCAGACGCGGAGCAGTCGTGGCTAGCGATTATGGTCATAAAGTCAAATGGTCATAAGTTGCATAGGTCGTAAGTCGATCAATACCTGTATAAGAAAATTAAAACTTATAGAAAAAACAATTAAGATAAAACTTTGTTACTTTGAGACAAAGATAAAACATGAAAAAACACAAACTATAAATATAAATTAAAAAAGATGTTGAATTAGAGCTTATCACAAGTCAATTTTTGCTCTTCAAATGACACTATCAAGAAATACTGAAGAAAATATTTGCTAAACTTGTGTCTGATGACTTTTATCCAAAACATAAAGAACTCTTACAATTCAGTAAGACAGGAAACCCAAATGTTAAGTGGGTTAAAAATCTGAACAAAAGCTTTACCAAAGATACTAGACAAATATCTAATAAACTCACTATTAGGGAAATGCTAAGTAAAACCACTATGAGATACCATTACAACCACTACAGTGGCCAAATGTAAAAAGGTGACAATACCAAGTGTTGAGGAGGTGCAAAAATCTGCACTCACACATTGCTAGTGAGAAAGTAAAATGGCACCCGCATTTTGGAAGCCAGTTTAATAGTATCAGTTATCTTAAAATGTTAAAAAAGATAATCAGTAATTTCATTCCTAGGTATCTACCCAAGATATATTAAAGTATATGCTCACACAAAAAAACTTGTATATATCCATAGCAACATGATTCATAATGACCTCAAATGTACAGTCCAAATATCCAGTAACTGTCAAATGGGTAAAATGTGGAACATCACACAATGAAATATTACTCAGAAATAAAAAGGATTAAATATCCGATAAACACAACAAATGTGAAATTCAAGGACATCATGCTAAGTGAAAGAAGACATAAAAGACATATTATATGATTCCTTTATATAGAATTTCTAGAGCAGTCAAACTTATAAAGATAGAAAGCTGGTCACCAGCGGTCTAGGGCTAAGGGTGGGTGTGGAGATTAACTATATAAACAGATGAGGGAACTTTTTCAGATGATGAATATATTCTAAAATTTGATGGTTCATTGTTGGGCTATAGAAATTCAACTGTACACTTAAAATGGATGAATTCTATGGTATATAAATCATACCTCAAAAAAATAAAATGAAGTTCTTTATAAAAAATCACATGGGAGATCCAACACGGTGGTGGAGTAGGTGGAAGGTGCTCACCCCCAAGCTGAGCTCCCCAGCCCAGAACACCAGAACTGGGAAGAGGTGCTCAGATAATACCTGGCTGCAAAAATCAGTGGGGGTTCCGTTTGTCAAGGAGAGGTGGGAGTCAGCTAGAGGCACAGGTGCCCTCCTAACGAACCAATGCACAACATCTCATTTGCAGCCATTCACCTTGGACTTCAGCAGAGGGAGGGCAGAGCGGACTAGTCACGTGAAGAGAGACTGGGGTTTGTGGCTCTGGGGAAAGAGCTGAAGGTGCAACCCTTCAAGATACCTGAGCTGAGTCCTCCTACACTGCAGATGTCCTCTTGGGTGGAGGACTCCCCTCCATACAGCATCAGCCTGGGGAAATGCAATAGCCCCACCCTTAGAGATGACACCCTGCTGAGGAGTCAGCTGCCTGGGGCATGAGGTCTGGGCAGACTCAGGGAGTGTCAGTGACTAAATACTGTGGCTTTGGGACAGGGGCCATTTCCCCAACTTGCCTGTATTAATATATTAAAAGTTTAATCAGTGTTCCAATGTCCAATTATTTCATAAATGTTCTGACATTTACATTTAGTTTGTTTAAATCAGAACCCAAATAATGTCCACATGATTGCTTGATTGGCATGTCCCTTCAATTTCTTTTAATCTTCATATTCTCCCTTCCTTTTGCCTTTTTCCTCTTGCCAGTTGTCTGTCTAGCATTTCTACCTGCTGCATCACCAGGGTACCCTTTAATATGTCCCTCTATCTTGTTCTTCCTGTAAATTATACATTTGAATGACTTGGTCTTGAAATCACACAAGTCAAACCCAGCTTAAATCAAACTCCAGCCAAGTTACGCCTGTAAGTGAAAAGTAACGATTATTGTTAAAAGCCAATGAGTTTTGAGGTATCTGGGTACATAGAATCACTGAGGCATATATAGCTTTTAAAATCATCCATAAAATAAACAAAAATTATAAAATATATTTCCAGCTGATTTGTACTCTATTCACATTTTGGATATGACCTGGCATAGTCAGAGACTAGAAAGAATTTGGTTTACAAAATGCAGGTAGTCTTATCTGCACAGTGAAAATGGTGACAATTAGCAGTATGACCTTGTCAAGTCACATCTTTTCTGACCTTTCCAATTTCTCTGTTAGTCTGAAGCTATGTATATGGGGACCTATATGTGTACAGGTCAAAGTACATGTGTTTGTGGGGAACAGTTCAGGATGGACTTCAGACTCTAGGTGGTACAGAAAATATGTGCAAAATGTTTGCATGTACGGTATATTTATATTTTTTCATAAAGGCTCTAATATTTTAATCAAATAAAGGAATCAATTATGAACTTGACAAGATTACTGGTAGGTCTTCTATATATTTATAAATCACACACACACATACACACACACATACACTTGCTGAGTAGAGGCTTTTAATATTGCTATCTGTGTCTGTTTATTTTATGGAGTAAGGATGAAAGAAGCAGGTATAATAGTCAGAAAGATAAAAATAATAAGTTAAACAGACACAAAAGTTAATCACATTAAGAACTGGAAACATTCAAATAATTGCAAGCCTACAAGAAACATTATAAATTACCTCACATTGAAATTTGTCTACGGATTTAACATTACTTTTGTTCTAGTCTCATATTTTATTTATGAAAAATTAAGACCAACTTTAAAGAAGCTTCAATATACACTTTTATTATTTATTAAAAATATTAAGGTATCAGAATGTATATGGTATACCGTCATCTTGGTTTTGCACATTTATTCACGTGTTTACATTATTTCAACTTTAATAAACATACCATATATGTATCTTTACAATACCTGATAAAGGCTTAGCTGTCTGGCACTTATACATGTATTATTAGTTCATTCTGATGCACTGCACGCCAAGAGGATGTCAAAAATGATTGGTCTCAAGTTACTACAAGATGAAGATTTATTGAAACCATTATGCTCCAGCAACTGCCACGGATTTGTCTCCCTTTAATTCTCCCACCTTAATTGAATGTAAACGTTTGAAAAAAAAAAAAAAAAAAAAAAAGAAATCTGGAAGTGAAGTTCTGTTACTTTTTAGTCCAATAAATAATTTTTAGCTACCGTTAATGTAGCTTTTTTAAGGCCTTCATACAATTTAAAAAAAATTAAAGTTGAGAATGTTAAAACCCTGTCCATTTATAAAATAAAAAATAGAGTTTTACAGGTTTGCAGTTAAAAGTCACCATTCAAAACCTATCAGATCATGCATGTAGGAGCCGCAACCCAACTGAAAGTCCTTGGAGTTGGCAGTCAGGGCACAGCCCACTGCCAGCAATGTGAGGCATGAGGGGAACACCATGATGTCAGAGGGTTACATTTACATGTATTAAGCCACACGCCAGTGAAGTCTCCAATAAATACACATCATTTTAATAATCAGTATTTGATAGCAGATGAAAACATGCATTAGACTAAAAATGCCACAAATTTGCTTTTATATCCATTCATTATAAAATTTTCTTTTTTAAAATTTAAAGTCCTGGTTCTCATTTTAGAATACACAATAATCAGGGGGATACATGATGGGGAGCCAGTTTTCAGTAAAAGATGCACAATGGGTCCATCCAAGTAACTTCATCAGCTATAACAAAACACAGCAACATATTATTAAAGAACACATTTTCCAAGTTCAATATTTAAAGTAAATTCTGCACTAAATATTTAGTAAGAGAGTAGTAGTATGTAGAATTCTCCTTCCATCCAACCTACCATCAATCCACCTACCTTCCTTCTTACCAACCGATGTCCCTTACTACCAACTACTACATAAACTTTCCTACCTGCCAGCCTATCTTGGTAATTATCATCATCCCGGCCAACTTTCCTTCTTTCTCTCCTTCTTACTAACCTTTTCTTTTCCTTACCAATTAACTTACTTACTTCGTTCCTTCCTACTAATCTAGTTTCCTTTCATTCATTTTTTTCTAAGTGCCCACTGTAAGTCAAACACTATTCTAGACATTGGGAAAACAACATTGAATTAAGCCACTTCCCACTTTAGGAAAAATTATGTTCTATTCAGAAAAACCAAATAATAAAGCGGTAAAATAATATCTGAATAAATAAATAAAATATCTATCAAATCTTCCGTAAAAATAAAACTACATAATGCAGAGCAACTGGAAAATTAAAATTAGATGGTCAAGAAAGGGCTCTCCAAGGAGGTAACATTTAAGTTGAAATCTGAACGACAAGAAGAAACGTACTCTGTGTAAGTCTGGGAAAGAGCTTTCCATATAGCTGGAATGCTTGGGTCCTCCTGTGGGAAAGGGCACAGCTGTTCTAGCCAAGCAGGAAGGGGCTGGCGTGGCAGAAGCAGAGTGAATAGGGGAAGTGAGATCTGAGACACAGCTGGAAAGGAGGCAGGAGCCAGATCACACGGGGCCCTCCTTATGGGCCACAGTGAGGAGTTTGGATTTTATTCTAAATGTGATGGTGATTCACCAGCAGGCGTTGAGAGCCATCGTTTCTGGTTGCTGGTTGGAAAACAGTATGAGAGCAGAGTGGAAGGGAGACGAGTTACAAAACATCCCGACTTGAATGTCTGGGCGGATCACTGGCATCACAAATACAAGAGTTCACAGATTATCGCCTACACGATGAGACTGGACTAATTAACAATTTACTCCAGAAAGAGTTCTCTTAAACAATTCAAAAATCTAAAAGAGCTTATTTGAAATGTCACACAACTTTGGTGAAGGTACACAGAAAAAGGTCTAAGAATAAAGATAACCTATAGTATAATCAAAAACTTTCACTGGAACTGACTGGTCAGTTTTACATCCAAAGAATACCTTCAATATAAAGAGCAAACCCTTGCCACATTTGGCATAACCAACATTCCCCAACCTCCCTATGTCCTTTAGGTATAAACCAGTTACGCATATACAAAGAAAAGGTGAGGCTAAAATAATTTCTGTGCAATTCAGTAAGTTTTTACACTTGACAATTAACTTCTGCAAAAAAGGCCAACCACAGAATTTTTCTGCATGTAATACAGAATGTGGTAAAATAATATAATGGCCTATCATCTCAAAGAAAGAATAAAGTCAAATACAAAACTCTAAATGTTCCACCATTTTAGAATTAAGCCAACATGTATTTAAAGGAATTACTTGTTTCCTTCATAAAGGAAAACTGCATCTTCTATCTATAGAAAATTTATAATGCATTGTGCCTATGTTGAAAACACCTGAAGCTAAATACAGGTTTTCTGGACAGAAGTAAAAAAATGCTTAAAAAAATGGAAATAATTTGTTGACTGACTCACCATGCATTTACTCTATAGCTCAGACTACACTCATTACAGGAATAACCAGCCACGCTGCAGTCAGTGCTGCTCTATCACTCTCAGGAGGCTGCCAGCTCTCTGTCACTGTGTAGCGCTCAAGTGATGCTTAACAGTGACAATTTAAATATTACTTACTTGAACACAGTTTTTCCAGTTTTCTTTTGTTGGTTTTTCTTCCACAAGTTTAGTTGCAAATTTAAGGCCTCTCCCATACATTTTATTTACTAACGCATGCTTGTATGCAAATGTCAAAACCTATAATGCAAAGTAGAATAAATGACATAACCACATTTTAAGGCATATAGCTTCAATAAAGAAAGAATTGAGGCCTTTACAATAGTACAGCTTTTAAAATGAACATGTTATACCAAGTAAATGCCAAAAAATCTTTTAAAAGAACAATTAATGTATTTAAAAGTGGTGGGTATTCCACAGAACAGACAATTTATCTTGAGGAAGAAATTCATTAGGATAAATCAGTTGCTGTTAAATCCACACCCAAATACCTCTCCATGAATAAGAGAACAGGGCCAACCTAAATGATTACAAAAATGCAAATTACGAGGCAAGTACAAAACTATAGTCATTAAAAATTACCAAAATTACAAAAGAGAATTCAAGTAAAAAAAAATAGAAAAGTATCAGATTATATAAACTTTCCACTACTTCTTTTTATACAAGTCCTGTACCTTCAACTATTGTTATCTGTCAAATACACTCTTAACCGTTTACTTTTATTTTTGGTCTTACTGGAGAACATTTTCAAAGAAAGAAATCCTGTCACATTTACTTGTATTCTAGACCAAAGAAAGTGCTCAACAATTGTTGCTCTGAATGTAAACAGACAGGTAATAATATTATGCATGGCCCCTAATACAGTATATTATAGAAGAATAAAATTATTTATTTATAACAATTTTATTATGATGTTCATCACCTTTCTGTTGGACCAGGACCTTATTCGTCTTTTTCTAGCAGCAATCTTTCTCCAGTGTTTGGAATAAAGTAGACATGCGATAATTATTTGTTAGTAAGAACAGCCAACATAGTTGAGGTCCTCGTATGTACTTAATACTCATTCATAGAAGCCCATGGAAGGTAGTTTCATTCATTATCCTCACTTAATAGATAAAACACTGAGGCATCAGAATAAGGTCACACACATAAAAGTGGTAGAGGCAAGATTCAAACTCCTGGGGTCTGATTTCAGATCCAAATTCTTAACCTCTGGTACAGTTTCCAGAATATATAAATATAAATAATTGTGCTCCCCCCTCATTCCACTATTGAATTGTGGCAGAAAGACCTGAAGCCACAGAAAGAACTTGCCCTACTTTCAAAGTTCTTTCCTAGAAATTATCATGGTTCATTTTGAAAGCACGCATCTGTCTGCTAAAATAAAACAACGGCAAGAATTCCACCGATGTCATTTACTTGGTTTTTTTTTAATCTCCAGAGGAAAGGAACATCAAACACTTGGAGTTGTACAATCTCTACTCTAAGAGTTATACTAAAGAGCTGAAAGAATTTAAAAATGTTTTTAAGACCAAAATCCAAACATTTATCAATGTCACTTTTTCTAAACTGGCTTTTAAAATTATCAGCTATAAATCAAGATGATAATTATTTAGAAGTTAGAGTTTTGAGAAATATAATATCTGAACTAACCATTATACCACCCCCCTATCCCTGACAAATCAGTACGTACATACGTGTGAGAAGGCAGGAAGACAATTTCTAGAAATGTTCTTAATTTTAGCTTCATATGTAATTGGCTGGCTTACCCAAAAGACCACTACATACATTTTCAAGCTGTTTTCCAAATTAGTGTTGCTAACCAACCACTTGGCAGACAGATAAAATAACAGTAAAAAATGGTTTTAAAACAGGTATGACAAATGTCAGGTATCGCTAAACATGCCTTCTTCAGAGCTAAACTTAGCCTCACTCCACTTATTCTCTTCTTCTGGCCAGAAACTGGAAATAGTAAAAGGTAGGCAACGGAGCACAAGAGAAGTTTGTGAAGAAACCACCAAACACTGTTCAAAAACAAGAAGCAGAAAGGTTACCTTATTGTCAAAAAGGTCAGTCCATTTTGTTGTTTCCCAAAAAGTTTCCGTCAGAGAATCCAAAATACTTTCCCCTTCATCCTCCCTTCCTTCTACATCACTTGAGACAGCCCCATCTTGGTCCTGGGCTTGAAGAAGATGGTCGGCCAGGGCACATCCTTTCCTACAAAGGGCATCTACGAGGGTGGATTTTTGTTTGTCCATGTCACTGCACACCAGATCAAAAAACATTCCACACATCAGTCCAAGTTATTTAAAAGTACAGCCTTATCTTAGATTCATGCATTCTTTTGCTTAGTATTTACGATGCAGAGATCTTATACAGCTATGAATATACATTAGTATTGCACATCAAATAAAATGATTTATTTATAATAAGTAACAAAGGAGTCACTATTTTATGCAGATTGAATGAGTTAAGATTGCTGGACTTGGTTGAAACAGAATGCCATATGCAATAGCACAGAAAAATATTTGGTTCTAAATTCTGTCAGCTACATAACTCTTAATCAGAAAAATATCTTGTAAGTGTTTGGATTTCTAATAAATAGCAGTTATTACATATTTGTCTCTGTGTATGTACAGATGTACAGAGGTTCTTCTAATCCTAAACTTTCATGTATAGAGCAAAAAAATACGCTTACTCCAATGTGACAGGAACTGTTTTGAGCATTTTCAAGTTTAAAGCATTTTAACTCATTTATACTCAAAATAATTCTGAGTAAGATAAATTAATTATCCCCATTTTGCAAAGGAGAAAATTGTGGCACAAAGGGATTAAGCAATTTGTTCAAGGTTCTACCGTTAGGAAGTAGATTCAGGGTTCAAGCTACATAGTCTGATTCTGGAATCCCTGCTCTTAACCACTAAGATAAACTGCCTTGCTCCAGGGGAGGTATCTTTATTTTCTTCTAATGTATTCCCGATTCCCAGAACAACGCAAGTCACTGTTGAATGAAATGCAGTGACAACCTACATTAGGGGCAGTGTTTGTCTCTAGAATGCTTGCTTATTTGAGTCATTTTGTCCAACTCATGTCAGATGCTTGTGAAGATGATGAGTTTGTGAGAAAACAATTAGGCATAGTAATCTTCTGAAGATTAGGATGGAAAAATAAGGGAGTGGCTTTATCAAGAAATGAGAAGGGCACAGGCTTGGGACAGATCCCGGTTTGAGTAAAGGCTTTTTTACAACCTAGTCCTGTCACCACAGGCATGTCACTTAATCTCCTAGATCATCAGTTTCCTCTTCTATAAAAATGGAGTAAAAATGGCCCTACTTCACGGGTTTTTTAGAGGATTAAATTTAAATGAAACACTGTATTTAAAATGCCCCAAGTAGTTCCTCATACATAATTGGCACTTCATAAATACTGGCTACACTTTTCCCAATGAATAATATTGTTATTTAACAATAACGTTTTGAGATTTTTCTCCAGAAAGTGTGAAAGGGTACTAACAATGGTTAACAACCAACTCTGAACAAATTTTGTTCCACTTGAAAACTACCACTTGTAAGATTCATAACATCCTGTAATATCAATAAATGGTAGCAATGTGTGTATAAACCACGTAATGCCAAGAGTTCTTGCAATTTTGCATGCTGTATTTCTATACAGAAAAACAAAACAAAATACTCTAACGGAAACTGATGGAACCCTTAAGGAGAATTACAGCACTATTAGGAAGGCTGAACAGCTTCACTTTATTAGTTATAATAACTTGAGAAAGTGATGATATCTACCTTTGTAAAGCAATGATCCCCTACATTGAAAATAAACCAAAGTGAAAAAAACAACAACCAGTACTGACAGTAAGAGTTCATGGAAGGGTAAAAGTGGAAGAGCTGTTGGACCCTTAGACTGACAAATGTAAACCCACTCACACATGGAAGGAACCATCCCACTCACTTATACACCCAGCTTAGCCTCCCTGCTTACCTATCACATTAGGGTTCATAAAGGCAAAACTATAATATAAACCTTCCCCTTCCTTTTATCCCAGGTAATACTGTAAGGCCAGTTCCATAATCGGAAGTTGCTAGATAATGGATTTTACCTACTTTTAATTTTCATCATTTGCTTTACTACGCATTACAAACTAAATATGAGGTTTTCATGCTACTGGACAATAAATAGTTTAAAAGTTAACTTATAGGGTGTTATATGTTAGCCCTCTCCATGCATCCATTTCCTACAAATCCCCACGTGGCTGGATTGCTGGATCACAGCTATGCAAATCTCTCCACCAGGACGGCACCTACTGGTAGAGAAAGGTAGAGAAAGCAAACTATACTACTTCTGCTTCATCTTAAAATGATTAAATTGTTACAAAGTATCTGAGGAGGGAGCATCTAAATAGTCACAACTCTAATTATAAAAATATAACAAATACCAGGAAAGAAAAATATTCTCAATAATATCAATCCCTACTTTAAAAAAAGTAACTAAGAAATGAGATGCAAGAAAGATTATTTACTGGTTAGGTACTTTTTTATAGTAGCTGCATCGGGCCTGGGGTCAGTCTTCATCGCAATATAAACTGCTAGGGCTGTTTGATCTATATGAGAAATTACAGCATTTGCAGCATCAACAATTTCATTAAGTCTTTTCACTCGTTCCTGGAAAGGAAAAAAAGAAATAAGAAAAAAATGGATGCATCAATGAGCATATTAAAACGTTTTTCTTTCTGTCATCTCCACCCAAGTGTGAAGGGACTGTGTCGTTCATTTGCAGTCCAAGGGGCTCCGTGCTGTCTCCTACTGTGATCTGTGTAACTGTCAGCACCTCTCCAAAAGCTGAGCACAGACAGGGGAGTATCTAATTTACATTCCCTGTGGGCATTAAATGGTAAGAGTAAGCAAATATAAAGTTCATAAAAATGTAAAGTGTTTTCTACAAAGGCAACTCCTTTTCTGGGTATCTTAAGAAAAGATTTTTAGAGACCTGCTGTGTTACTTCAGTCCCATGCCACAGGCCACATGGAAAAAGAAGTAAAAAAAGCACTAGCTGATGAAACAAATTCTAATTATTATTAAAACACAAAGATGAGAGTAAACAAGAATATTATAAAGTCTATGATTATCATGATATTTGTGATGTTCTCAGCAACTTACTTCTCTCTTTTCTTTTAGTCTTTTAGAGGTCTCCCTTTAATATTTGATAGTTCACTCTAAACCCTTGATAATTTTTAATTGACTATGGCCAGCATGCTCTTACTACCAGGATTACTATTTGAGAGCTGGTCCATGTTAAGAAAGTCTGGAACTATGGCTAATTCTTAAAAGCTACAATCGTTAACAAAGTTAATGCTAAGCGGGGTTCTTCTTTTCCTGAAGGTGTTTAGATTTGCAGTGGGCCATCTGCTCCTTGCTCTGTAGGTTAATGTCAGAAAAGCAATCCTTAGGGTATCTTAACCACTACTTTAATCCCAGTGACCAAAGAGCAAGAATCCTAAACCTACAGCGATGGCCAGGTTCCTTAATTACCTTAAATGAAAGTAGCTTTATAGAACAGTCAATTTGAGGAAAAACGTTTTCAGTCTCTGAGAACAGAAGACAAATACAAGTTTGCCTTTTAATTCAAAATACAAACCTTATCTAATATTATAAATGAAATAAAATACTTGTATTAAAAATGAATATGCCTAACCTTTTCAGCATCCAACTGATGAAGTCGTGCAACATACAGAGGAAGATAATTAGGGTATGTTTCTTTCAATTCATTATAAATGTCACTAGAATCCAGCCTATGTATATAGGAAAGAGAGAACATTCATTACTTCACTTCTTTTATAAAGAGAATTCCCATCTTTCCTGTTTAACATTAAAGTTCCAGTCATTAACATAAGCCCTCAATTTGAATATAAGTATACCCAATTATAAGGACGATCTCTATTTGCAGGTGGCATAAATATGCTAACCTAAAAACCTATAAAATAGAAAATAAAAATTATTTCAATTAAGAGTTCAACAAGATGGACAATAAAAGCAAGCATCAACAGGCCCTGGCTGGGGCTCACGGAGGCCACACGAGTTTGATCCCCAGACAGGGCCTGCGTGAAAAGTGAGCAATGAGGGCACAACTAAGTAAAACTAAGTGGCATAATGGGTTGATTTTTCTCTCTCCTACCCCTTCTCTCTCTCAAAGCAATAAAAAGATTTTTTTTAAAAAGCATCAACAGCTTTCCTAAAAGGAGAAAAAAAATTCACCAATAGCAAAAAAGAAATAAAATTCTAGAAATGTCCAAGATCTAGAAAAAAAAAATTAATCTCAAGTCTTGAATGAATAAGAGACATTCCACGCTCCCAGATGGGGAAACTGAACAAAAGCAGGTCAGTCCCTGCTGATCACGTGAGTGGGAGCAGCAGCCTGCAGTCTCCTCGGCTGGCCTTGCCTGCCACGGACCCACACCTCCTGCGCTGAGGCGGGGATGGGGGGCGGGGAGGGGGTCTCAGCAGTGCCACACCCAAGGCAGACGAGGACGGCTGAGCAGAAGAAAAGACCCCTACCTCTTGACCACACATGACTGGCACTTAGCCTCAGCAACGGGCAGCTGGGCTGGGTGAGGAGTGCCAGAGTCCTGCTCCTCCCAGGAAGAAAGTCCTCTGACTGGGGGCTGAGAACCAGCCAGGGGCAAAGTTTCTGCATCACTGTCATGCCACAGTCAGTCTCTACAATCTCACTTCTGAATGACGTACATGGCATTTTCAACTGTTTATAACATCCTACAACCAGCCACAGACTGACCCAAAGACTGTGACTTCTGGTGGAGTCACAACCTAGTTTTGAGTAGAAAAGTAAACCTGAATATGGAATAGCATTATAATGGGAGCCATTTTCACAATATGATGTCTGCTCTCTGTAAGACCTCATGACTGTACGGATGTACACATATTCAGCTATGAGGACTCCAATGGAAAATCAGTGGTTGCCTGACCAGGTGATGGCACAGTTGACAGAGAGTCAGCCTGGGACGCAAAGGACCCAGGTTTGAAATCCCGAGGTTGCCGGCTTGAGCGTGGGCTCACCAGCTTGAATGCTTGAGTGTGTGGGATCATAGGCATCATAGACATGACTCCATGGTTGCTGGCTTGAGCCCAAAGGTTGCTGGCTTGAGCAAGAGGTCACTTGCTCTGCTGTATAGACCCCTGGTCAAGGCACATATGAGAAAGCAATCAATGGACTACTAAGGTGTCGCAACAAAGAATTGATGCTTCTCATCTCTCTTCCTTTCTGTCTGTTTCTGTCCAAAAAAAAAACACAACAAAAACAAAAACAAAAAACTGCATGATACACATGGAAAAAGCAAAAGCAATCAATTTGACTACACAGAATAAATCTAAGTAAAAAAATAAACTGTGACAAGTATAATAGAGCATTAATCTCTCTTTTTTTTTTCATTTTCCCATTCATTTGAGAGGGGGAAAAGAAGAGAGAGAGACAAGCATCAACTCCGTGTTCCATTTAGTTCACTTAGTTGTACCATTTAGTTGTGTACCCACTGGCTGCTTCTTGTATGTGCCCTGACTGGGAATTAAACCTGTTATCTCAGCACACCAGGATGATGCCATATCCACTGAGCAACCTGAACAGGGCCACATTAATATCTTTTGTGTTAAGAAAAAAATCCGATGTGCCAATAGAAAACTGGGCAAAGAACATGGCCCGACTGACAGAGGCTATACCAAAGAATAAAAGAACATTCGAAGTGCTCAAATTTAACAATGAGTAAAGAAATGCAATAATGGCCTTTTCTTCTTGCACCATATAGTAACAAGGCTTTACTTCTTTTCTTTCTTTTTTTTCTGAGAGACACACAGAAGGGAAAGAGATGAGAAGCATCAACTCATAGTTGTGTTACCTTAGTTGTTCATTAATTGCTTCTCATTTGTGTCTTGACTGGGGACTCCAGCTGAGGCAAGGACCCCTCGTTTAAGCCAGCAACGTTAGGCTCATGCCAGTGTCCATGGGATCATGTCGATGATCCCACGCTCAAGTCGGCGACCCTGTGCTCAAGCTGGCGACTCTGTGCTCAAACTGACAACCCCACACTCAAGCTGGTGAGCCTGAGCTTAAGCCAGATGAGCCTATGCTCAAGTCGGCGACCTTATGGTCTCAAACCTGGGACCTCCGCGTCCATGGACAATGCTCAATCCACTCTGCCACCACCAGTCAGGTGCAAGGCTTTATTTTTTATAACATGGTTTACTGTTGGTAAAGGTAAAAGGAGCAACACAGGCCCCATCATACACTACTGGACAGAGTATTTATTGTTATAATCACTCTAGAAAGCCATTTGGCAAAACATAAGATGATTTTTAAAAATTAATTTCTGATTCAATAATTGTACTTTAAAGATGATATAACTAATGGAAATTTAAAAATAAATCTATATGTGTAAAAACATCCATCACAGGCTCTGGCCGGTTGGCTCAGTGGTAGAGCGTCAACCTGGCGTGCAGAAGTCCCGGGTTCGATTCCCGGCCAGGGCACACAGGAGAAGCGCCCATCTGCTTCTCCACCCCTCCCCCTCTCCTTCCTCTCTGTCTCTCTCTTCCCCTCCCGCAGCCAAGGCTCCACTGGAGCAAAGATGGCCCGGGCGCTGGGGATGGCTCTGTGGCCTCTGCCCCAGGCGCTAGAGTGGCTCTGGTTGCAACAGAGCGACGCCCTGGAGGGGCAGAGCATTGCCCCCTGGTGGGCAGAGCGTCGCCCCCTGGTGGGCGTGCCAGGTGGATCCGTGTCGGGCGCATGCGGTAGTCTGTCTGACTGTCTCTCCCCGTTTCCAGCTTCAGAAAAATACAAAAAATAAAATAAAATCCATCACAGTATTACAAAGAAAAACTATAAATGTACGCATCAAACAGATCAGTGGTTTTTGACCACCAATCCAGGAACTGGCCCACCAGAAATTTTGTGCCGGTCTGCAAAAGAGTTAACCACCCTGATGTTGTATGAAGATTACAGACCCAATGATCTTAGTTAAATTCACTTATGCTCAGGGTGATTTTTGCCTTAGCAGTCCCCAAAATAATTTTATCTTTACCAGCCCTCAAGGGTAAAAAGGTTGAAAACCACTACAATAGACTCTTAAATGAGTTATATTTCACCCACAAGAGTATACATTACATAGATATTAAGAATGGTATTTTAGAGTGATGTCAAAGGAATGGCAGCTTGAAGAGGTCTTGCCTCTTGAAGTTGCAACAATTTGAACAGCTGTAATTCAACAAAGGATTAGCTGCTCAATGCACAAGCAAGTCTGAGAGATCCACACATCGAAACATCTAAAAGTAGCTAAGAGGGAGAAAGGGTGACTAGGGGAGCAAATGAGAGAGGCTAGAAGGGAAAGAAACTGGTGTGAGTCACAGATGCAGCCCTGCAGCCAGGAGCTCAAGGTCAGGCTAAGCCCAGAAAGGGGAGAAATTGGGCTGTGGCTGGTATTTCCTTAAGCTAAGAGGAGCAAAGAAATTCAGTGGGCATTCCTGTAGGAGTAAGCCATAGGATACCTGGCAAGCCACAGATACCTGGGCAAGGACTCAGCGCAGGGGTGTAGCCACAGTTATCGGGCAGTTGATATTCCAGACAGAGAAACAGAGAAATAAAGCTATGGGGCACTGCTGCCACGGTAAACGCCCAGAGCTCATCTCTCTTAGCCTTTGGTATCAGGCTTTATATAGCACATTATCTGCAAACCCAAGAACTGGTACTACAGAATCACTTTTTCCCCTGAGCAAAGAGTACGCACTATTACTGGTTTCCAGTAGGGGCACAGGGGGACGCTGTGAGGTCTGATGTCACCATTACCAGCAGGAGAAAACAACACATAAAACTGCTGGGTTCCCCAGCGCACCACAGCCCCACTGATTGCAGCTACACTGAGAGCGGCATCTGGCTCTGTGGGTCAGCAATGGGAGTTCACAGAACCAAAAGCTTGTGATTTAGCACCACCTACTGAAAATAATAGAAAGATCTCTTTGTATTAATCTGCTTAATTAATGTAGTATTGTATTTGATTTGCTTGCATTTTATTAAGGATCTTTACATCTTTATTCATCAAAGATATCAGTCTATAGTTTTGTGTGTGTGTTTTGGAATCAGGGTTATGTGGCCTCAAAATATATTGACTCTTCTTTATTTTGTGGAAGAGTTTGAAAAAGGTAGGTGTCAAATCTTTTTTGAATGTTTGGCAGTGAAGCCATCTATTCCTAGACTTTTTATTTTGGGGGAAGTTGTTGATGGTTGTTTTAATTTCCTCACAGTCAGGACACACAGGAGAGATGACCGTCTGTTTCTCTCCCCTCCCTGTCCTCTCTCCCTCTTCCTCTCCCATAGCCATTGCTCGATTGATTCAAGAACATCAGCCCGGGTGCTGAGGATGGCTCCGTTGAGCCTCTGCCTCAGGTGCTAAATATAGCTTGGTTGCAAGAGGTCCCAGATGGGTAGAGCATCAGCCCAGATGGGGGTTGCTGGCTATATCCTGGTCGGGGTGTATGAAAGGAGTCTGTCTCTGTATCTCCCCTATTCTCACTTGAAAAGAGAAAGAGAGATATTGTTCATGGAGTGGAAAAGTCAACATAGTTAAAATGACCATATTACCAAACAATATACAGATTTAATGCAATCTCCATTAAAATTCCAATGTCATTTTTCTAAAAGTAAAATAAAAACGATTAGATTTGTACAGAACCACAAGAGACTGCAAATAGCCAAAGCAATCGTGAGAAAAAAGAACAAAACCAGAGATAACACATTACCTGACTTCAAATTACACTACAGAGCTGTGATAGTAAACACAGCACGGTATTGGTATAAAAAGACACAAAGACCAATGAAACAGAAATGAAAGCCTAGAAATAAAACCACATGTATATAAGCAAATAATTTTTGACAAAGGATCCAAAAGCATACAATAGAGTAAAGAAAGCATCTTCAATACATGGTGCTGGGAAAATTGGAATGCTACATGCAAAAGAATGAAATTAGACTCCAGTTTGTCCCCATGTACAATAATTCAAAATTGATCAAAAACCTAAACAAAAAATCTAAAACAATAAATTTCATAAAAGAAAACATAGTAACTAAATTTGTAGAATGTGGCCATTAAGAACATTTTATGAATTTGACCCCAATAGCAAGGGAAGTAAAGGCAAAATAATTGAACAGGACTCTATCAAACTAAATTGCTTCTGTACTGCAAAACAAAGCAACAAGAAAACAAAAAGGCCATCAATTGAATGGGAGATGATATTTGCAAACAACAGCTCCAACAAGGAGTAAATATCCAAAATATATGTATAAAGAACTCATAAAACTCAACACTAAACAAAAAGACAATTCAATTAAAAAAATGTTAAGAGGACCCGAACAGACACCTCTCCCAAGAAGATATACATACGGCCAATAAACATGAAAAACTACTCACCTTCACCAGCTATTTGAGAGATGCACATCAAAAGCACAATGAGATAGCACCTCACACCTGTTAGATTGGCTATTATCAACCAGACAGGTAATAACAAGTGTTGGAGAGATTATGGAGAAAAGGAACCCTTATTCACTGCTAGTGGGAATGTAAACTGGCACAGCAACTATGGAAAACAGTACGGCAGTTCCTCAAATAACTAAGAATGGAGATACCATATGACTCAGCAATACCTCTTCTGGGTATCTATATGAAAAATTTGAAAACACTTATTGGCAAAGAAATATATGCACCTCTATGTTCACTGCACATTATTAATGGTGCCCAAGACATGAAGACAACAAGGTGTCCTTTGATAAATGAAAGATGTGGTACATATATACAATGGAATACTATTCAGCCATAATAAAATATGAAATACTGCCACTTGTGACAACATGGATGGATGTTGAGTATTATGCTAAGTGAAATAAAGTCAGTCAGAAGAAGCTTAGACCCATATAATTTCACTCATATGTGGGATATTAAAAACGAAACTCACAGACATAGACAACACTGTGTTGCTGGTATTGGTTGCCAGGGGAAAGGGTGGGAGAATGGTAAAGTGGGCCAAATATGTGGTAATAGAAGACAATTTGACATCGGGTGGCGGGCACACAAAGTAATTTACAGATCATGTATTACAGAATTGTACACTTGAAACCTACATGATCCTATTAACCAACACCACCCCAATAAATTTAAAAAAGATGGGCAGAAGATCTGAACAGACATTTTGCCAAAGAAGACATACATATGGCTATAAGCACATGAGAAGATGCTCAGCATCTTCATTATCAAGGAAATGCCATAAAAACCCAACAAAATATCACTCCATACCTGTCAGAATGGCTATTATCAAAAAGACAACAAAAGACATTGTTGGCAAGGATGTACAGAAATCAGAACCCTTGTGCACTGTTGGCAGAAGTGTAAATTGGTGTAGTTGCTATGGAAAACATATGAAAGTTCCTCAAAACATTAAAAATAGAATTATCATATGATCCAGCAGTTATACTTCTGTGTATTTATCCAAAGAAAAATAAAAACTAACTCAAAAGAATATCTGTGTCCCCATGTTCATTTCAGCATTATTTATAATATCCAAATATGGAAACAACTTCTGTTTCTATCAGTGGATGAATGAATAGTGAAATATATATGTATAGTAAATGTGTGTGTGTGTGTGTATAAATAAATATATAATGGAATTTTATTTAGCCATAAAAAGAATGAAGTCCTTCAATTTGTGACAACATGGATGGACCATAAGGGTATTATGCTAAGTGAAATAAGTCAGACATAGAAAGACAAATGATCTCTCTTCTATGTGGAATTTTTAAAAAAAGCACCAAGCCCATAAGTACAGAGAAAAATTGGTCTTCACCAGAAGCATGGGATGGGAGTGGGAGAAATAAATAAACTTTCAATAAATTTAAAGAAATTGAAAAATATAATAAAAATACTTTAAAGGGCTATTAGATGACATAGAAAAATGCTTATATCAAACAGTAACTAAAAAAACTAGGACACAATGTCAGTATTATTCACACTGCTACATATATAAATACAGAGGTAAATAATAATAGCACAATGATTATCTTTGGAGAATGGGCAAAGTCATTTTTATTTTTTTTCTTTATATCACCCAATAAAATTCTAAGAGTAAATCAGAATAAGTGATTAACATAAAATTAAAAAAATTCTTATCACAAAAGGGAATTAAAAAATAAATACAAGAAAACTGAAAAGTACCTGTAAACCCTATCATCTACTGCTAACATTTTTAAATACAGCCAGCAGATACACACATAATATTGCTGCAAATGGGAAGAAAAGTGAACTCTTAAGGGATTAAAAACTTACTTTGTCATCCACTGAATTTTAAGGTCTCGTAATGCTTCAGTAAACTCTTCTTTGAAATCTTTCTCTTTTTCTAAGTCTTTTTCTTTATCTTTGCTGCCATTTTTCGTCTTTGTTGGTGGAGGTATCAGGTAGTAATGAACAGGAATTACATCCTATGAATGTGTAGAAAGTCTTAGATTAACATGCTTCATTTTACATACTTTAAATCCACCTTTAATAGCTGAATATCACATAATATGGGCTGTACCTCAGTTGTACCACACTGTACTCCAGAGTTTAAGATATCACAATACATAAAAAATTCCAATTTGCAATCAAAGTAATTTATTTTCTCCTTAACTTTAAAGTACCAATGTCTCTACTATCTCCTTTAAAATAAAGGAGGTAAGCCTGAACAATGTTGGCATGGTGGATAGAGCATCGACCCGAAATGCTGAGGTCCCTGGTTCAAAACTCCAAGGTTGCCCACTTGAGCATGGGCTCCCTGGCTTCAGCATGGGATCACTGACAGAATCCAAAGGTCACTAGCTTGAAGCCCAAGTTGCCAGCTTAAGCCCAAGGTCGCTGGCTTAAGCAAGGGGTCACTGGCTAGGCTTGAGGCCCCGGTCAAGGCACGTATGAGAAGTAGTCAATTGAAAACTAAAGTAAAGCAACTATGAGTTGATGCTTCTCACTCTCTCTCCCCCTTCCTGTCTCTTTCTCTTTCAATGAAAATAAAAATTAATTAACAGAGGTAAGATTAAATTTTTCTCTATTTGAGTGTATTTGGTATTGTTTTACTTAATAGATTAATTACAAAAGTATATTGAGCTTTCTACATTTTATATTTGAAAAATAAGTTAAAGCAACAAAACAGAAAAGATCCTTTATTCTAAGTAAATTTAAAGAGAAATTTATGCTTTTCTTCAGTCAGCTGTACTATTGAGCCCCTTCCTGTGCCAGGGAATGCTCTGATAGTTGAAGAACGAAGCAGAGAAGGCCCTTTCTTGCCCTCAGGAAGAATATATTCTATTGGGGGGAGACAGACAACAAACACGGAAGTAAATCAATAATGTCAGATACTGACATATGATATGAAGAAAATAAGACTGCCAGGTAAGGTGGGGGAACCACTATAGACAAAGTGGTTATGGAAATCCACCTCAAGGAGGTATCACCCAATCTAAATGAATCTAAATTAGGGGTAGTCAACCTTTTTATACCTACCGCGCCCACTTTTGTATCTATGTTAGTAAAATTTTCTAACCGCCCATCGGTTCCACAGTAATGGTGATTTATAAAGTAGGGAAATAACTTTACAATGTAAAATTTATAAAACAGAGTTATAGCAAGTTAAAGCATATAATAATAATTACTTACCAAGTACTTTATGTCGAATTTTTGCTAAGTTTGGCAGAATAAATCTTTATAAAACAACTTACTATAGTTAAATCTATCTTTTTATTTATACTTTGGTTGCTCCACTACCGCCCACCATGAAAGCTGGGATGCCCACTAATGAGCGGTAGGGGCCAGGTTGACTACCAATGATCTAAATGAATCTAAAAAAAATGAACCTCAGTAAATGAGAGGAAGAAGTGTTTCAAGGTAACAGATGAGGATGTGCAGAAACCTTAGCCTGGTACATGGTGAGCACCACTCTGTACTGAGCAAATGGGCAGGCGACCTTAGCATTAAGTGGGGTTGACAATACACAGAAAAAGAAAAAAATTTCATATTATATTCTAAGTGCAATAGAAAGTCTACCAGAAGAATATATATACAAAGCAGTGATGACTGAGATTTTTTCACTGTTTAATGACTCTGAATCTTATATGAATTCAGTTTTGGTTTGTTTTTAATAACTCTTGATTTTGGAGAATGGATTTATCGAGTGTAAAAATAGAAAAGAGAAAAAGTGGAAGCAAATGTAAGCATCCCAACACTGCCTTGAACTAAACAACAGGCTGTAGAAAAGAAATGAATGGATTTAATATATTCTGACAAGGTAGAGCCAATAGTGCTTGCTGATGATGTTTAAAACTCGGGCTAGGTAGAGACAGGGCATGGGGAGCAGCGAGCCCAGGACTTGGTCCAAAGCAGTCTACTATCGATGCTGTGTGAGTGAGAGGCAGAATCCAGAGAGAATCTGAGGTACCGCAGCCCTGAGAAAAGCCAGTGTGAAGAAAGAGGGAGAGGCCAACTGATGACTGTAGCTGAGAGGTGATGTAAGGAGAATGAAGTAACTGAAAAGCCTGGCAGGAGTGGCTACTGATCACCATGACAATCAGTGTCTGTGGACAGTTGGGGAGTAAAGACTGACTAAGAAAGAGATAAAGAGAGATAAAGTAGGTAAGTGTAATAGGTATATTGAAAAGTTTTACTTTGTTGAGAGCAAAGAAATGTACAATTATATCTAATTACATCTATTCCCATCTATTTTATTAAAGCATATAAATCTTATGAAAAGTACACATTATCTGGAAAATGAAATCATGATATACTAAGTAGTTCTGTTTCTGGCACAATAACTAGGTGTCCCTAATTAAATCATTATTTATTAAGTCAATTATCAAATTCTATCTTCAGGTGTACATTGAAAATGCTGCTTAAATTCTTATATTTGTTTTAGTTTTAAAAAATTCATAAAATAGAAATAAATTACGTTATCAAAAGATATTTACTGCTCTGAAATCACAGTAATTTCAGAAAAACCTTTATACAGATTGAGTTAAAAAATATTATTGCAAGCCTGCATTTTCCCAATAGAATTTTTAGCTGTAAATACTACCTAACTATGCCCATTTAAAGATATTTCACACTCAAAGTTTAAAATGATGTATAAGAGCAAATGTAAAGAACTACTGTTATATACTGCTCACAAAAATTATGGGATATTTGAAAATGAAGCGATAAAATATCCCCTAATATTTGTGAGCAGTATAGTTCTCATAATATTCCAACATAAAGTTATGACTATTTCAATATGACTCATTTCAAGCTCAGAAAATCACTAACAAAAAATAACGACACAAATCCATTTTTAGCCATGTAGGTGCATCTCTCCCTCTCTCTCTCTTTCTCTCTCTCTCCGAGTTCAGGGAGCCAGAGCCTGCAAGCAAAGATCTTCCGCGAAGTGTGAGACTGGGAAAAAAAACAGGTATCCTGCTTGGGCTAGCTCCTTCTGGACCCTGCCACCCCCCCTTCTTCCTATAAACAGGAAGAAACCCTATATCACAGCAACCATAAACTATCACTAAGTGCACAAAAGAGACCGGGAAAGTTTATTATAAATGACCTTAGGAGGGAAAAATATCAAGGTTTTGTAATCAGCATTTTATATGTTAAATATATTAAGTTAGAACTTATAAATGTTAATATAATCCTAAAAATATCAGGACAAAAATGTTATATTACTAAGATTTATGAACATGGTAGTTTCAATTCCTAATTAAAAGAAAAATGAAGTTATTTTTCATTTGCTTTATCATGGTCACCTGTTCTTTTGACAGTAAGTATTTTTACAATCACTTCTGAGAATTTATCACAGAGTAAATTTAATAGAAATGATTTTGTAGCAGTAAATCTTGAGAAACCTTGATTATGATTTTAAAACACTGTCAAAAAGAATTTTCAGAGCCAAAATGCTAAAGTTCTCTATAGTACCCAACAGTAAGCCTGTTTTATTTTAATGCTACTCACAAAGTATTTCAACAGTATTTGAATTGAATGATATTATTTAGGAAGTCAAACATACCCATATAATCAGTACTATTTTTTGGACAAAATAATATACCATCATTGAAATTTTGTTTTAACCAAACAAAATTAGTTTTAGTTCTTATTAACAACTAAAGTCAAAATCATATCTTTACACAAACAAAATTAGCCATTTTAAAGATCAATGTATTCAAATGCTATTTACAATCTGTTAAAAGTAACTATATTCTTTTATATTACAATGAGCTTAAAAAAGGATAACACATTTTCACATCAAAAGTCAGTGAAGTCCCTGGCCAGTTGGCTCAGCGGTAGAGTGTTGGCATCGGCCAGAGCATGGAAGTCCCGAGTTTGATTCACGGCCAGGGCACACAGGAGAAGCGCTCATCTGATTCTCCACCCTCCCCTCTCTCCTTACTCTCTCTCTCTCTCTTCCCCTCCTGCAGCCAAGGCTCCAATGGAGCAAACTTGGCCTGAGCACTGAGGAGGGGTCCATGGCCTGCACCTCAGGTGCTAGGATGGCTCCAGCTGCAACAGAGCAACGCCCCTGATGGGCAGAACATCACCCCCTGGTGGGCAAGCCGGGTGGATCCTGGTCGGGTGCATGCGGGAGTCTGTCTGTCTGCCTCCTCACTTCTAACTTCGGAAAAATCCAAAAAGTCAGTGAAACCCAGAGAACAAGTCCACAAAAAAACCTAATTGGTATTTTGTTTAGGCAATAAATTAATAATATATTTTGGTAATGTGGACTATAAAACTACACTAATTCTAGTTATTTTTAAAATAAGATCTTCATGTATACTTGCACTAAAGAGAAAGAGATACAAGGAGAAGTAACTCTAGATGTCAAGTTCTTCATACAAAACTTTACTAAACATGAAGTAATATGACCCAAAGACAATGTGTAGATATAATGAAATTACAGTTTGTGCATGTGGTGAATTGACATTTCCTATTTTATTCTGTTTTTGTGTTAATGCTGGTATGTTTCATTAAGTGAATATACATGGCCCACAAATGGGTCAAGCACAGTTGAAATACTGGTCTATGCAGAACCAGAATTTTTTTATCTGGAAAGGTGATTACTAGTGGTGCATTATTTGAACAAAGTATTTACCATCACATAATAATTTGAGTATTTTAGAGATCTTTATAATAATGGAATTTTACCTATTATGAAACAGTGAGCCTCAGTTTCATATCATTACGAATTAAGAAACAAAGGTGTCTTTTGTTCATACCTCACAGTACTAACTCTCCCATTGCAATGCTTCCTGCTTGAATACAAATTAAAAAAAAATCACTAAACCATAAATGATGTCAGCAGGTTTTCACCAGAGAGCTCTCAAATATGTATCCCCTTCTCTAAAGTACACCTGAAGCAGAATGTTTCTTTTTTGAGTTAACTTTGGCTCTAGTAGGCAATCAGAGATTGTCATATAAGTAGCAGGCAAGTTGATCAGATTACTTATTAGTTATGGTCTGAAAGTTAGCTTATGCTTTTAATGTAAGTTTTAATTTCGGGTCAACAGTCCTGATTTCTGCTCCTGCTCGGTCCACTGCTCTGCTTGTTTCTACTCTTTAAGAGCCAAGAAGACGTAAGAGCAAGAAATAAACTTCATTCGAAATACCTTAGTGATATGTTAAAATCAAATCATCCGATTTAAGAATGTTTTTAGACTTCAAAAAGAATTGTTTGGCCTAACAGTTGAAAAGAAATCACATTCATCTCCCTATATGATTTTAAATATAAAAAATTTCAAATGTTTTTACTTATCTGTAGTAAGGAATGAATAGCATTAAACATTTTCTATACATATATAAGTGGGAATGCCAGATATTTACGGTAGGAAAAAAAATTAGGAAAGCAGTATGCCAACACTGATAAGCTGAAAGCACCACACTGCAGAGCCTAAAGAAAGGAAACTAGGGGAGAGATTTTTTTTTTAAAGATTTATAATAGTGACAGAAAAAAAAACGTTTAACTAATATGCAAATAAGGCTGTAAGACATCTTTTTAAAGAACTGACAATCAGTACCTTTTTAAATTTTCCTTGTCGTTTTGCTGCAGACTGCCCCTGGGAGTTAGAACGACATTCTGTAAGAAAACATGCATAATCTACACAGGATGGAGACACCACCTCTGCCTAGTTTTCTCCTAGTTTACATTCCACCTGTATGTGTCACAGAATGTAGAAAGGTCAGGTCTGTGATCAAGGTGGCAGGCTTTTAAAGAATGCAACATTGCCACTTTGTTTTTTTAAATTAAAATTTAAAATAAAAATGCACTGAAATGTTATTCCTAAGGGTGAATGTTTTCTTTTAAACTTTCTGTATCAAAAATTTAGTAGAGCAAAGTCCGTTAATTATCAAAATACTTTTGGAAACAAATTTAGCTAACAGTCTACAGACTCTGACTTCTAAGGACATCACAACCATCACACCCACCCATGATCTCTTAGAAAGAGCATCATTCAAGTCAAAGAGAAAATGAACTTTCCCAATTACCAAAAATCATAAGAAATGTAAAACTACTGAGGTAAGATTAAATAAACAATGTGTTGGGAATTACAATTACTGTAACTCTAAAGTTTTAGGTTTTTGTTCTTTCTCAAGAAAATCTTCCCTGGTAAGTGATAATTACTGTTAATCCTAAATGTTAATTATTTCACAGCCACCCCAGAGAGAATGCAGCCAGGAAGTAGTAGCTATCCCTGACTTGCTAAAAGCATACTTTTAATAACAATGCTCTCTTTCACACCCATCACAAGAAAGTGGACACTTCAGAGGAGTCATCTGTGTGTGAACCCCATCTCCTAAGCCGCACTGCTGAAGCCCCATCTAGGAAGAAACCTGATAGCCAGGAAATGAAGTCTACAGAAAAAGGTTGTTAGGACCTCTTGAAAATCAGTGCATCCATGAATTCCAATACAATGGACTATCCATTCACTTCAAATCATACTAAAGAATACATAGATAAATAGTATAGCCTGAAATGAGAATCAAGTAATATGAAGACAAACAACTTTTTCTAAGCACAAAATTCCTAAGTTATGCTTCTATGACAACAAATAAGTGATTTTTAGTTCAACAGTGACAAGAAATAAGTGTACTTCTCAAGATGTATAAAATTTATTTATTTTGATAACAGCATTTATAGATTCCAGCATTAGGTGGTAGGCTTAGTTTCCAAGAACTAACGCTAAAGAGAAATACAAAATGGTAAGAATGACAACCTTTGCTGGCACTGAGCTAAAATATGACCAAAGGTGATAGAACTATATAAACACTATTCTCTTAACAAATTTATAAACAGATGGAAAAGCTAAACAGGTACTTATCAAACTATAATATTTATCTCTAAAATATAACCGGAAACATATTTTTAACAAAAGAAAACCTATAATTTTGAAACTCCAAAATAAAAGACAATGCTAAAAGAAATACCCTCTAGTTACCAACATAATTATGTGAAATTCCAACAAGAGAAAAGTCTGTACAGTGCGGAAAATATCCTTTGTTAGTAATAATTGTTCTGACTAGTTTTTAGAAGTAACCCCAAATGATACACTACTATGTTGGTTAAAATTCCATAAAGTGCTCTAATTTTAAACATCCCATTTATTTAAGCCAAGTTTCAATAGATGCATGCTTCACAGGAAATTCCAGTATATCAGCCATGCAAGGTAGGGCAGGTTCAGGGTCAGAGTAACTTATGACTGAGAAAAGGAATATTAAAATTTTAAAATACAATCAAATATTAATTGACCTCTACTAGTAACTTGGGAGAAACACACACACACATTCCCCCCCCCCCCAGGGAGATATTCTACCTATTTTGAAATATGAATTAATTCTCCTCCTTAAAAAATGATAAATTTTAGAACATTTCAGTGTAAACCAACAACAACTAGTACTTACAGCTTTCTTTCCAAGCTCAGTCTTTGACAATGTTAAGGAGCCTGCAAGGTAGCATCCAGGTCCTGCCCCTTTAGGTATTCTAATAAGGAGATTCAAGAGAGAAAAAGAAAAAAGAGAAAAGTTTCACAAAAATATTTAGGAGGAAAAAGCAACAAAACAACTGCATTCCAAAACAGTTCCCACAGCTAAGATTTCAATAATCAAAGGGAAAAATAACCTTAGTATAAAATGGTAAATGACAACGTACTATAAATTTAGAATTAGAATGAACAGTCTACAATGTACGAGATGGGCATTAACTGTAAGCAATGTCACCACCTACTTGTCATCAGGTAAGGACGTAACAAAGAATGGCTGGTTATATTTGGGTGGTAGTGTCAAATTACTGGATTTCTTCTTTCCTAGAAGTGCAAGGCTATGACTTTCATGAATATCTAAGCTCAAGGTATTAGACAACCTATGAGAAACAATAAATGGAAGATCTTTAAGACGTTCCAAATCACTGATTTGCTCATGACGAATCTGTAGTCGTATTGTATAATCTCCTTTCTCCAGTTTCAGAGAATACTAAAAAAAGAAAACAACATTTAGAAAAAGTATAGTCCGGTAAACAGATAGGTAAGAGGATAAACAGAAACCATTACTACATAAAGTCCTTACAGTATATGAGGTACAGTGCAAGTTACTACACACATTTATATCCACATGAAATCCCAATTTTGTAGGTAAGCAAGCAGAACCAGGAGGGATATCTGTGAACTGTCCAAGGTCACATAAAGAGCAGTAAAGGACAGGGAGTTGAAGACAGGTCTGACTCCCAAGCCCTCGTTCTTTACACAACTATAGGCTACTCCCATACTCTCAGCTAAATCAGTCTGTTCTGGGCTGAGAAAAGCTATGATTTTCTAGTTCATGGTTACTCAAGACATGTAAACATTCAAAATTAGCAAAATTGTGGTGTCATAGAATATCCAAGACAGATACACACACATGTGTGTATATACATGACTGTAATCTTTCTATTGGAATCAAAATGCCACATCATTTATTGCTGATAGAAAAAAACAGGGAGCCAAGAGAGATCAAGGAGTACAAATCCACTATGCTACATCTAGTTAACCTGCTTAAGAGGATGGGATGCTGTATTCTGCATCAGCAGTTTCTTCTGACGAGATTTTAAAAGCAATCAAAGTAATAGCTATGCAATAATCCACTCTGTATTGGGAAGATGTGATTGGGGCTTCCTCAGAGAATAAAAGGAAATCATTCCTTGAATAACTAACCAAAAACAAAAACAACAACAAAAAACCCAAACAACTTGCATACATTATTTTCATTATTTTAAGTACAAAAGTTTTAAATGTTATAGGATTTATCATATTTCCTTGAAACAATATTTCAATCAGGAATAAAATTTTATAAATTATGATTAAAAGGTTTCTTCTCTTTCCATAAAATAGTGCCAAGCACCGTTTGGCATAAAGAAAGTGCTCAATACACAGTTGTCCAATGAAAAAGTAAAGTTGGAAGTTCTAAGAAACCGAAGACACTGGGCACTGCTCTAGTGCTCTTCATCCAGCTAAGACCGAGGATCATTTCCAGGCGCTCACATATCAGATGGTTTGCTTTCAAGCTTCGGACGGGAGGAAGCAGTGGCTGGGAAGAACTACTAGAACTACAGAGCTGTGCTGCCGGTGCCCATGCTGCCCTTGCCCTCTGCTCCCAGAACTTCACTCAGCCGAACCACATGGCTGAAAACTTGTCCCAATCTATAACAGGCTAACCTTCCAGTGAGGTGTCACAAAGTACTAAATGCAAAATTATGACATTAAAAAACAAAAACAAATGTTATCATAACGAAGAATCAGGAATCTGTTAGTTAAAAAATGAGTTTCTGTTAATTCCAAAAATCTCTGGCAATGTCATACCTGATGTGGATAGGCATCGCCAGACCCCATCTGTCTTTTATTCTGGTCAAATATGATCCACAGTTGGCTGTCAAATTCTGATTCATATAATAATTCACAAAGTAGTGGGCAGCTTGGAGTTACTTCCCCACTCTTGGGCTATAGAGAAATAAAAATAACTACTGACATGGTTTACATAATTTCTAATGTAGATCTGTAATAGTTACTGAGACTTTTACATAAAAGTATTAAAATATTTGTGACAGCCAATTTTAAAAATGTAGAACATCCAGGATTTTGGCACTAATAAAACAAACCTACCTACTTTTACTCATTGATAAAGCAATATATATTTTCTTTATAATACTGAAATTTTATAACTCATTGAAATCAATTATTTTCCCTGAACATTAAAACCAAATATGTTACAATAAGAAGTTTACTGAAATCTTGTGGATCCTACCTACATAAACTCTTCACTCCAACATTTACACTGGCCTCAACATCCTTTATCACTCATTCAGCTGAAGAATTATTCTAATGTTTCGTTGCTCCGATGCTTGCTTCACCGAAAGCAAACAGGTCAACCTCTCCCGTCCTCAGAAGGCGTCTGGCCTTGATGAGACACCTGACCACTGGGCAAGTGCAGTACTGTGGGGCAGGTGCAGTACTGTGGGGCAGGTGCAGTACTGGGGGGCAGGTGCAGTACTGTGGGGCAGGTGCAGTACTAGGGGGCAGGTGCAGTACTAGGGGGCAGGTGCAGTACTATGGGGGCAGGTGCAGTACTGTGGGGCAGGTGCAGTACTGTGGGGCAGGTGCAGTACTATGGGGGCAGGTGCAGTACTGGGGGCAGGTGCAGTACTGTGGGGCAGGTGCAGTACTATGGGGGCAGGTGCAGTACTGGGGGGCAGGTGCAGTACTGGGGGGCAGGTGCAGTACTGTGGGGCAGGTGCAGTACTAGGGGGCAGGTGCAGTACTGTGGGGCAGGTGCAGTACTATGGGGGCAGGTGCAGTACTGTGGGGCAGGTGCAGTACTGTGGGGCAGGTGCAGTACTATGGGGGCAGGTGCAGTACTATGGGGGCAGGTGCAGTACTGGGGGCAGGTGCAGTACTGTGGGGCAGGTGCAGTACTATGGGGGCAGGTGCAGTACTGGGGGGCAGGTGCAGTACTGGGGGGCAGGTGCAGTACTGTGGGGCAGGTGCAGTACTAGGGGGCAGGTGCAGTACTGTGGGGCAGGTGCAGTACTGTGGGGCAGGTGCAGTACTAGGGGACAGGTGCAGTACTGGGGGGCAGGTGCAGTACTGGGGGACAGGTGCAGTACTGGGGGGCAGGTGCAGTACTATGGGGCAGGTGCAGTACTGGGAGGCAGGTGCAGTACTATGGGGCAGGTGCAGTACTATGGGGCAGGTGCAGTACTGGGGGGCAGGTGCAGTACTGGGGGGCAGGTACCACTGAGCAGGGTCAGTGATTACAAACACCAAGGCCAGGTCACCACAAATTAGAATTTGTGACTTCAGACCTGACAGACACTTAGATCCTTACAAATTATGAGTTCCCAAAGAATAATTCCAAAAAAAGTCACTGTTATTTCCTTGACTCTATTTCATATATATAAGGTCTACCGGAAAGTTCTCTTCGTTTCTATCACAAGTTTCGACACGTAAGCACATGTTTACTTGGTGCATGTGTGCCTCTCTATTTTTATCACTTAATGTATACATACTGACGTAGCAAATTAAAACAAAGTTGATTCACGTTAGTCTTATGTGTGAAGCGATAGTGTACCCATGGCTACTGATAAAGTTCATTTACGCCACTGTAATTTTTACGAATTTCAACAAGGAAGAAATGCTACAGAAGCATATCTGTCGCATCCACCATATTCCCTGGACTTAGCACCCTCTAACTATCACTTGTTTTTGTCCTTACAAAATTTTTTGAAGGGCAAAAATTTCAAAAATGAAGAAGATATCAAACAAGCACTGGTTCAATTTTTCACATCAAAAGATAAAACATTTTTCAAAAATGGGATATACAAATTGCCCTCATGCTGGCAATAAATCATTAATAATAATGGCAATTATATTATTTAATAAAATTTATTGACGGTAAGAAAAATTTGTATTTTGTTCTATTCCAAAAACGAACAGAACTTTCCGGTAGACCTTATATATATCAAATATACCATCCTTCCATTTAAAATTTTATAATTCATAAACAAAACACAAAAAATACTTTATTATAAAGACACTTACTTGATGAAAGTTATAGGTAAGGATCATCTCATAAAGTTGACGATTATTTGGCAAAATGTCTCTTGATCCTAAAGGTTTGGTTTTTGCACTCAGTGGGCTGTAATTAGAAAACCGCATAAGTGATTTGATTCAAGAATTCATTTAATGAGACAAAACTATAATCAACAAAATCTATAATATATCACAAGTGACAAATAAACATTCCTAAACACTGTCTTTTTCAGTGTATTATATAATATTTAAATCATTAACTTACCTAATTCTTTACTGACCGAACCATAGCAATACATATAGTTTAAATTTTGCAATATTATAAAGGTAATCTTTTCATGATAAAAACATTTTCAAAAGTCAACTAATATTTTTTTGTGTGTGTGGCAGAGACAGAGAGAGTCAGAGAGATGAACAGATAGGGACAGACAGAAAGGGAGAGAGATGAGAAACATCAATTCTTCGCTGAGGTTCCTTAGTTGTTCATTGATTGATTTCTCATATGTGCCTTGACGGGGGGGCTACAGCAGACCGAGTGAACCCTTGCTCGAGCCAGCAACCTTGGGTCCAAGCTGGTGAGCCTTGCTCAAACCTGATGAGTCCACGCTCAAGCTGGCGACCTCGGGGTCTCGAACTTGAGTTCTCTGCATTCCAGTTCAACGCTCTATCCACTGTGCCATCACCTGGTCAGGCAAAAGTCAACTAATATTGTTGAAAGACAAATGCAACTGCAAAAGGTGCTCTCTCCTCACAGGATGGGTCCTGCCAGGAGCACTAAAAATTTCTCATACATGTTATTTAACACTAGAAGCCACTCACTGCTGGGGCTGCCTCTCAGAGACTTACCAGGATTCCTAGTCTAGAGTGTCATAAACTGAATTTTCATCTCCAACATTCAGATGGATTTAGGAAAATGACTCTCTCTTCAAAGAGTGTAAAACAGCATCCTGCTGGGTAGCTCAGTTAGTTACAGCATTGAGAATATGCTAATTTTGTGGGTTCAATCCCTAGTCAGGGCACATACAAGAACTGACCAATGAATTAATGCATAAATAAGTGGAATAGTAAATTGAAAAAAAAACAGAGTGTAAAAGATCCCTCCCCCACGTCAGCACTCAACCTTTGTAGCCCTAAAGCATTAATGATACCGTAGTGTTTGGACCCAGCTCTTCAGAGTTATGCAGGGAGCCAGATCTTCATACTTCAAGGAGGACTGAACATCAAAACGGTTTATTCCTTCCGATGCGTGCTATGAGGGATATTTATAAAATCAGTTTCTCCAATTTTATTTAAAACAAACTGTATTTTAAAACAATATGTAGAACTAAAATAAATGTTTAATGCAAAGTTTAGAGTCACCCATGAACTGGACTGTTCCTAAATCACTTGTGGTTATTTTCAGAACTACAAGTCATCTCCCTATTGAACTTTAAATCTAACCAACGAGATTATTTTTCAGGAACAGAAGAAATAAATAACATTAAAGATAATGAAAATGTGGAACTCACAATGTTTAACTGAGGAGCAGTACACACTATGCCATGGAAAGAAATGGTGTAATCAATATTGACATCACTAAGGCTTGCCCACCAACGAGCAATGCAAAATTCAATTGCTTTCCCATTCTGCAAAGAAAAATATATTATAAATGTATAAATAATCTTTGTTCTTAATTCATTTCAAATTATGGAATATAAACAGTCTTTGTTTCAAAGTAATTCTATGCTTTCAATCTTATCCTATTTGTACAGCAAGAAAACACATATAATTTTAATCAGCTATACTTGCAGTTATGCAAATTATAGTTACATGGATATAGTGTAGGTATTTAAATTCACATAGTTATTTACTCTAATCCTTCACTGTTTGTCCTAATACCTGAGACGGCCTTTGAAACCATATACGATAAAATGATTAAAGAAAAATGGAATAAAAACCTATAACCAAAGTAAAAAAATCCAGAAGAATGACGGGAGGAATGGTAGTGCTGCTTTATAAGGCGTTCAATAGCCGCAGCTAAGTTTTAGGCTCAGAGCTGCCTGGCAACCAAAGCAACATGAAATAATGGTCACTATATCTTTCCCCCTATTATAATAATGAAAACCCAAAACTGTTCCTAGTTCTCAATTTTAGATTACATTTTCTAGAAATCAGTACATTAGGAAATTTAAAGATGAGTCATAACACTGATACACAATGAACACTATTCACGTGAAAGTATCAGAATCGTTAAACATAGGAAAGATCATATGAGCAAATAAAAGCATAATGTAGCAAGTTTAAGAAAGAACGTCAGTACATTCACCTTCTGTGGGGAAAGGTCTAGTCATTATTTCTAACACTACAGGTAAGAATGGGTTCTGCCATGTTTGAAGTAACTCCTGTAGGAAGCAGTAGCACTTTCACCTAGAAAGCAAATTAGCCTCATGGATTCTCTACAACAGGGCAGTAAAATAAAACAACTTAAGTGATGTGTAGAACCATCTTAAATAAGGAAATAATCTACTGTGGGATGAGGAAACTGTATCAGTCAGGGTCCACAGTGCAAGACGCCAGTTTCTATCAGACCAGCACTTTCCTTTGACTAAATTATTTGAGTTAAAAAGAGTTAATATTTACTTTGGACTTGGTCTCAAGTATTCTAGTTAGACTACCTATCTTCCTACTTCACCTATTTGGCATTAACAAATAAACTGAAATAAACTGCAAAATGAAATTCAAATACTTAATCCATACCAAAAATGGAAAAAAATTTAGTATTTCAAACTATTAATTAAAACTTACTAAGACAGGAAAAGCTTCAGTTAGTGTTCCTTTCTCTGGAAGGGAACAAAACTTATAGAATTCATGGCTCCGATATGCTCTCTGCTTCACGAGCTGTACTGCATGAAGAACAAACTTGGCCGACACCTCAGAGGAACATGAACACACTGTAACTTCTAAAATGAAAAAGAAGAAAAATTTTAAACTGATAAGATTAAAAATGGACATAAAATGGTTTTAAGAATGCCTACTTATTAGGAAATAATATATTAATAATAAAATGATACATTCAAATGAAATCTGCATATTTCCTTAAAAACAAAGAATCAAGAGAGTATTAAAGCAGAAGATTCAGCTATGAAAAATAAATAAATCAATATTAAAATAAACAACCACTATGCTGCAAACACCATGAAAGAGCAAACTTTCCAAAATTAACCTAATCAGGTACCTTTTAAAATCCTTCTCTCCTTTACTAAGCTCCACCTTTCCTCTTGCTTTAGCCAAAAGCCAAGCAATTCCTGATAAAGAGGATTTTAATTTTAGAAACCTCTATTTGTCATAATGCTTAAATTCCATTAGTATCTATTTCTTCTACTTCATTGATAACTTTTCCTAGTCTTTCCCCCTTGGTTTATTTGCGCTCTGGTTTGCTTCTAGAAGGGATAATGTCAGAATTACCTATGCTTAGCTTTATTCTGTGACAGAGATGGAGGTAAGCCCAAATCACTGTGAAGCAATATCAGCAGTTTATCTACTGAATACTCAACTGTAATACAAAGACCGAAGCAAGCCTTAATTCTCTGGTTCACAGGGTCAAGTTGGTACAGAGCTCTGTGAATCTAATGAATTGCTAAGAATACAAAAATCTAGTGTTAAAACAATATTTCTAATTATTTAAATATTTTTTTAAATTAAAAAAAAATGTTTAATTATTTATTTTTACAGAGACAGAGAGAGAGAGAGTCAGAGAGAAGGATAGACAGGGACAGACAGACAGGAACAGAGAGATGAGAAGCATCAATCTTAGTTTCTCGTTATGCATTGCAACACCTTAATTGTTCATTGATTGCCTTCTCCTATGTGCCTTGACCATGGGTCTTCAGCAGACTTAGTAACCCCTTGCTCGAGCCAGTGACCTTGGGCTCAAGCTGGTGACCTCGGGGTCGCGAACCTGGGTTTTCTGCATCCCAGTCCGACGCTCTATCTACTGTACCACCGGCCAGTCAGGCCAATATTTCTAATTATTTGAAGTAAGAATCAGCTGTAGTACTTTTCTTGTCTTTTGACCCTCTCTTAGCCCCTCCCAACTGAAATAAAATGAACAAATAACATTGTATAAGTTTAAGATATACAATGTTGACAATCTGATATAGGTATACACTGTGAAATGTTCACAACAATAAGGTTAGTTACCACATACATCACTTCACAGAGTTACCAATTCTTTCAAAATGTGAACATTAAAAATCGATTCTCTCCCAACTCAGGTTTCCATGGAGATCTGACATACACTTCCCCCTACTGAAGATGTGAAAACATCCTGCCCTCAGAGAGAGTAACTGGCAGATCAGGCCTTCGGAGTCTCAGGTTACACCGACCACATTCCTGGATAAAGTTTTAAATAAGCCCCCTGCTGAGAGCAGTAAACAAGAATATAACCTGTTAAGAAAACTGAGAAGAAACAAACAAATCAAGACTTCAAAGCAGCTCTACTAGAAAAGCCAAATCCGACAGTGGATTACAAATAACAGCTGATGCCACCCCAAGAAGACCTAGAAATAACACAACTAAAAACTGGAGGCAGACAACACCAAGCCTAGACTCAACCAGCTCCACAAACAATACACTCAAACACACAGACATAATAAGAAGACAGAGAAGTGCAATCCAAATGAAACCACAACAGAAACCTCCAGGAAATGAACTGAATGATATGGAAATAACCAAAATTCTGGATGCAGAGTTTAAAATAATGATTGTAAAAATGCTTAGGGATCTTAGAGCAACAATGGATGGTCATTAAAAACACCTAAATAAAGATAGCAAGTATAAAAAAGGACATTGAAATATTAAAAAAAGAACCAGTTGGAGATGACAAATACAATATCAGAAATGAAGACCATAATGTAAGGAATTAAAAACAGGATGGATGAAGCTAAGGATCGAATCAGCGAGTTGGAAGACATGTGAGATGAATAAAGGCATGGAAGCAGAGCAGAAAAAAGAAACTCAAAAAGTCTGAGGAAACTCTTAGAAAGCTCTGTGACAACATGAAGAGAAATAACATCCACATCATAGGAATTCCTGAAGAAGAAGAGAAAGAACAAGGAATAGAGACTTTTTTCAATCATGTCATAGCTGAAAACTTCCCTCAATTAATGGAGGAAAAACTCTCACAAGTTCAAGAAGCACAGAGAACTCCAAAAAGAGAAACCCAAAGAAAACTACACCAAGACACATTATAATTAAAATACAAAAGCTAAGTAATAAAGAGAAAATATTAAAAGCAGCTAAAGAAAAAGAGGCTATCTCACCTACAAAGGAGCCCCCATAAGGATGACATCCGACTTCTCAACAGAAACACTTGAGGCCAGAATGGAATGGCAAGAAATATTCAAAGTAATGCAGAACAAGAGTCTACAATCAAGACTACTTTATCCAGCAAGGCTATCATTTATAATTGAAGGAGAAATAAAAAGCTTCCCAGACAAAACAAAAACAAAAACAAAAAAAAAACCTCAAGGAATTCATTACAACCAAACCAATGCTGCAGGAAATGTTAAGGGGCCTTTTGTAAACACATCAAAGTGGGAAAAGAATATAGCAAAAGAGGAATACAGCTTTAAAGAATAAAATGGCAGGCCCTGGCCGGTTGGCTCAGCGGTAGAGCATCAGCCTGGCGTGCGGGGGACCCGGGTTTGATTCCCGGCCAGGGCACATAGGAGAGGCGCCCATTTGCTTCTCCACCCCCCCTCCTTCCTCTCTGTCTCTCTCTTCCCCTCCCGCAGCCAAGGCTCCATTGGAGCAAAGATGGCCCGGGTGCTGGGGATGGCTCCTTGGCCTCTGCCCCAGGCGCTAGAGTGGCTCTGGTCACGGCAGAGCGACGCCCTGGAGGGGCAGAGCATCACCCCCTGGTGGGCAGAGTGTCGCCCCTGGTGGGCGTGCCGGGTGGATCCCGGTCGGGCGCATGCAGGAGTCTGTCTGACTGTCTCTCCCCGTTTCCAGCTTCAGAAAAATAAAAAAAAAAAAAAAAAAAAAAAAAAAAAGAATAAAATGGCAATAAACAACTACATATCAATAATAACCTTAAATGTAAATGGATTAAATGATACAATCAAAAGACATAGGGTAGCTGCATGGATAAGAAAATAGGACCCATACATATGCTGTCTATAAGAGATATACCTTAAAACAAAAGATGCACATAGACTGAAGGTAAAAAAATGGAAAAAATTTTCATGCAAATGGAAATGAAAGGAAAGCTGGGGTAGCAATACTTTTATCAGACAAAATGGACTTTAAAACAGACGCTATAGTAAGAGATAAAGGAGGCCACTACATAATGATAAAGGGAGCAATCCAACAGAAAAATATAACTATTATAAATATCTATGCACCTAATATAGGAGCAGCTAAATATCATATATATAGCAGACTTTGATGGATATAAAGGGCGAGATCAACAGCAAAACTATAATAATAGAGGATTTCAATACCCCACTAACATCACTAGATAGATCCACAAGAAAGAAAATTAACAAACAAACAGCAGACTTAAAGGATACACTAGATCAATTGGATTTAATAGATATCTTCAGAACCTTTCACCCTAAAGCAGCAGAATACACATTCTTTTCAAGTGCTAATGGTACATTCTCTAGTATAGACCACATGTTAGGGCACAAAAGTGGTCTCAACAAATTTAAGAAGATTGAAACCATATCAAGCACTTTCTCTGATCACAATGGCATGAAACTAGAAATCAACCACAACAGAAAAACTAAAAAATTCTCAAACACATGGAAACTAAATAGCAGGTTGTTAAATAATGAATGGATTAACAATGAGATCAAAGAAGAAATAAAAAAATTCCTAGAAACGAAGGAAAATGAGCATACAACAATTCAAAATTTGTGGGACACAGCAAAAGCAGTACTGAGAGGGAAGTTCATAGCACTATAGGCACACTTTAAGAAGCTAGAAAAAGCTCAAGTAAACAACTTAACCTTGTATCTAAAAAAACTAGAAAGAGAGCAGCAAGTAAAGCCCAAATGTAGTAGAAGGAAGAAAATAATAAAGATCAGAGCAGAAATAAATGACATAGAGGCTAAAGAAACAATACAGAAGATCAGTGAAATCAGGAGCTGGTTCTTTGAAAATGAAAACAAGATTGATGAACCTTTAACTAGACTCACCAAGAAAAAAAGAGAGAGGACTCAAAATAAATAATATTAGAAATGAGAGTGGAGAAATAACAACTGACACAACAGAAATACAAAATATTGTAAGAAAATACTATGAAGAACTGCATGCCAAAAACTTAAGACAACCTATATGAAATGGATAAATTCCTTGAAACATACAATCTTCCAAAAGTCAATCTGAAAGAATCAGAAAACCTAAACAGACCGATTATAACAAACGAGATCGAAAGAGTTATCAAAAACTCCCAACAAAGAAAAGTCCTGGGCCTGATGGCTACACAAGTGAATTCTACCAAATATTCAAAGAAGAACTAACTCCTGTCCTTCTTAAGCTATTTCAAAAAATTCAAGAGGAAGGAAGACTTCCAAGCTCCTTTTATGAGGAGAGCATAATTCTGATTCCAAAACCAGGCAAAGACAACACACAAAAAGAAAATTATAGGCCAATATCCCTAATGAATTTAGATGCAAAAATCCTCAACAAAATATTAGCAAACCGGATCCAGCAATATATGAAAAAAATTATACACCATGATCAAGTGGGATTTATTCTCAGGAGGCAAGGCTGGTACAATATTCACAAATCAACCAATGTAATTCATCACATAAACGAAAGGAAGGAGAAAAACCACATAATTTCAATAGATGCAGAAAAAGCATTTGATAAAATCCAGCACCTATTCATGATCAAAACTCTCAGCAAAGTGGGAATACAGGGAACATACCTCAACATGATAAAGGCCATCTATGACAAACCCACAGCCAACACCATACTCAATGGGCAAAAATTAAAAGCAATCCCCTTAAGATCAGGAACAAGGCAGGGGTGCCCCCTTTCACCACTCTTATTCAACATAGTCCTAGAAGTCCTAGCTACAGCATTCAGACAAGAAGAAATAAAAGGCATTCAAATTTGAAAATAAGAAGTAAAACTATCATTATTTGCAGATGACATGATATTGTATAGAGAAAACCCTAAAGTTGCAGTAAAAAAACTACTGGACTTGATAAATGAATTCAGCAAAGTGGCAGGATATAAAATTAATACTCAGAAATCAGAGGCATTTTTATACACCAACAATGAACAGTCAGAAAGAGAAATTAAGGAAACAATCCCCTTCACTATTGCAACCACAAAAATAAAGTACCTAGAAGTAAATTTAACCAAGGAGATTAAAAACTAGTACTTGGAGAATTATAAAACATTGATGAAAGAAATCAGGGAAGATACAAACAAGTGGAAGCATATACTGTGCTCATGGTTAGGAAGAATAAACATCATTAAAATGTCTATATTACCCAAAACAATTTATAAATTCAATGCAATAACAATTAAAATACCAATGACATACTTCAAAGATATAGAACACATATTCCAAAAATTTATATGAAACCAAAAAAGAACATGAATAGCCTCAGTAATCTTGAAAAGAAAGAATAAAGCGGGAGGTATCACACTTCCCGATATCAAGTTATACTACAAGGCCATTGTACTCAAAATAGCCTGGTACTGGCATAAGAACAGGCATATAGATCAATGGAACAGAACAGAGAACCCAGAAATAAACCCACAGCTTTATGGACAACTGATATTTGACAAAAGAGGTAAGAGCATACAACGGAGTAAAGACAGCCTCTTTAATAAATGGTGTTGGGAAAATTGGACATCTTCCTGCAAAAAAATGAAACTAGACAACCAACTTACACCATTCACAAAAATAAACTCAAAATGGATAAAAGACTTAAATGTAAGCCATGAAACCATAAGCATCTTAAAAGAAAACATAGGCAGTAAGCTCTCCGACAGCTCTGCAGCAATATATTTGCTGATTTATCTCCACGGGCAAGTGAAATATAAGACAGAAGAAACAAATGGGACTATATCAAACTAAAAAGCTTTTGCACAGCTAAGGACAATAAGAACAGGATAAAAAGACAAACTAAACTACACAATAGGAGAATATATTTGACAATACGTCTGATAAGGGGTTAATAACCAAAATTTATAAAGAATTTGTAAAACTCAACAACAGGAAGACAAACAATCCAATCAAAAAATGGGCAAAAGAAATGAACAGACACTTCTCCAAAGAGGACATACAGATGGCCAATAGGCATATGAAAAAATGTTCAAAATCACTAATCATTAGAGTAATGCAAATTAAAACCACAATGAGATATCACCTCACACCAGTCAGAATGGCGCTCATCAACAAAACAACACAGAATAAGTGCCGGGGAGGATGTGGAGAAAAGGGAACCTTCCTGTACTGCTGGTGGGAATGCAGACCGGTGCAGCACTGTGGAAAACAGTATGGAAATTCCTCAAAAAATTAAAAATCGAACTGCCTTTTGACCCAGCTATCCCACTTTTAGGAATATACCCCAAGAACACCATAGAACTGTTCCAGAAGGAGAAATGCACCCCCATGTTTATGGCAGCATTGCTCACAGTAGCGAAAATCTGGAAACAACCCAAGTGTCCGTCAGAGGACGAGTGGATTAAAAAGCTTTGGTACATATATACTATGGAATACTACTCAGCCATAAGAAATGATGACATCGGATCATTTACAAGAACATGGATGGACCTTAATAACATTATACGGAGTGAAATAAGTAAATCAGAAAAACTAAGAACTATATGAATCCATACACAGATGGGACATAAAAATGAGACTCAGAGACATGGACAAGAATGTGATGGTAAGGGGGGGGAGTAGGTGGTGGGAGGTGAGGGGCACAAAGAAAACCAGATAGAAGGTGATGAAAGACAATTTGACTTTGGGTGAGGGGTATGCATCATAATCAAATGTCAAAATAATCTGAAGATGTTTTCTCTGAACACATGTACCCTGATTTATCAATGTCACCGCATTAAAATTAATAAATAAAAAAATAAATGAGAAAAAAATAAAATCAATTCTCTCAGCAAATTTCAAAAATATTTGATACAATACAGTATTGTTAACTATAGTCACCATGTTGGACATTAAATGTCTTGAATTTACTTCTGCCTGAAAGTTTGTACTCTTTGGCCAACATCTCCTCATTTCCTGTACCGCAGTAGTATGTATACATTTCTAATCTACAACTGTTAAATGCTCTAAATCCACTTCTATTCTCGATCATCTGATATATTTTTACTAAAAAAAAAAAAGAACTTAATTATTTTCAACACCAAACTAAACAAATCATAATTAGGACATCATCATTATTGACATTTACCATTAAAAAGATTTCATATTCAATATTAACCTCAGATTTTTATTCTTTAAAATGAATGGTGTATATTTCATCAGAGCTTAACGTTAGATAACTGCAAGCCGCTCTGTGTGCATGCACGGCAGCCCAGAGCTATTCAACAACGCAACTCTGGCTGTAATCATTAACAGGTCAGGCTTTATTCTAAACTAAGTTAAAATCTGAATATTAAAAGATCTTAAGATGGCCTAGATGATAAGATGCATAAGCCAATGCAAAATAGTACTCAGTCTTTAAACTGTTTTGAAACCTAACAGCAAAACTAGAGTGCCAGATACAGTACTGTTATGAGAAAAAGATGTATTACAGATACATAAACTTTATGTAATCATAACCATAAAAGATATAGAATGTACATAAAGATAAGTGGTCAAGACAGACTTTAATTTTACTTACCAGCCCATGTTGCACCCTCAGGAACCTCAATAAAATGCCTTCGAATTTGACCAGGTTTAAAATGTACATCTGTAAAGGCTAAATCATAATGTGATGATTCATTTACTCTGAAAATTAATAAAATATAATGATTAAATGTGATACTCATTAAAAACAGCATTAAATTATAAGCTCACTAGTACTTTAGATTTTAATAGTTCATTAGAAGTATTTAATAGCTGTTTACAAAATAGTATGTATAATACAATCTCATTTTTGCAACATGTTAGCAGAGATAAACTATGGCTAGCCCAGTAGAGATTTTTCTACTTTTTACTTGTCTGCGCTATACTCTGTAAGATACACACACATGTTCACATACTATAAGCAAAATCACTTTTCTCATTAAAGGAATTGTGTTACATTCACAGGATTTTCTATTTACCAGAACCTGGGCTATAGTAGGTTATAAACATTAAAGTCAAAGGTAATATTTTATGTCATTGATACCAACTGTAGCTCTGAGAAGGGTATTAAATAAATCCTGTAGCTTTAAAATTCTTCCATACCCTAATGACACAGTAAAGAAAGAAACTACTTTCATAACATTTTTATATTAAGTCAATGAAACATAAAGGTCAAATGTATAATTACTCTCTATGAAAACTTCAAGTATGTGCTAAGGACAAACTCTAGTCAGTGTTAGAAAAATTAAATGACATCTTAAAATATATAAGGCACTGTTATTAGGAGTTACAAATACAACAATGAATATTTTCCTTTGCAATACACAATCTAGATGGGACAGAAAAACCACCTGAGACACTGAACTCTAGGTAGAAAGTGTCAGGACAAACGAGATTTGATTCATGCAGAGGACCAGGGAAAGCTCCCTGATGGAGGTGATGTCTCAGTTGACTCCTAAATCCTACACAGTACCTTGACTGAACTCCTGCTGGACTTCTAGGAAACATAAGGCCGAGAAATTAACTGTCCTGCAATTTTTCACGTGTATATCACTTTCTATCTACTCAATTTCATCCTATGTTTCCTAAGGGCTGAGATTTATTGCACACTTAATATATATTTACCAGCGTAAGTAACTCTATAGAAACTGTTAACTTGGAACTTTCTATTGTTTCCAATACTTGCATAACCTCAATCTTGTCCTTCATCTATTAAACAATTTGTTTCGTAAATTCTGTATATTGGGCTCCATATAGGAACATGTAAATACAATCCCAGTGATACAATAAGATACAGTGTCTTCAGTGGGCTCAGAGTCAAACCTGGTAAAGTAAATAAAAAATGACAATATAGTTGCTGAAGTCTGTGCCACAGGAATGTAAAAAGCACTAGGAAGCAGTAAGAAGGGACTCCCTCCACCTGGGGATGACCAGGAGTGTTCCTGGTCATAAAGTTAAGAGAGAAGAAACTGAAGAAATCCGCTGTGCAAATGCACCCCGTCCTGAGGAATCCGCATCTGTGACCTCGTGAAAATGTATAATTTGGTGTGCAAATGACAGGAAGCATTGGCTTGTAAAGGATCCTTGTTTGCTATTTTAAGGTACATGACTTGATCCTTGATCATGCTACTGATGTATTTAAACAGGAAGCAATATGATCAGATTTGAGCTCCTTGGTTCCAGGTAGAAGACAAGATGGAAAACAATGAGCCTGGAAATTGCAGGTGACTGAACAGTGGAAGACCGGGAGAAAATAGTAATCCCAGAGACAAAGGGATTAAAATGGAGTGGGGGGATAGAAGAGGGTGAAGTCATATTATCAAATATTGCAGAGGGATTGGGCAAGGTGAAGGCTCAAATGTCCTCTGAATCAGGCACTTAGAAAGCATCCTGGCGGAAAGCATTTTCAGGGCAGGGCCAGGGCAGAGAATAGAGGGCATCACTAATTCTCACAGGCAACAGGGATACCATGACTATGTGCCATTCTGAACTTTGAGCAAGAAGCAGAACTAAAGCCTGATTATCTGGTTCTTGCTTATTAATTCTTTAGAAGTTCACGTTATTTCCATAAACAGCCATTACAAAATTAGTTGACCCTTGAACAATGTGAGGGGTTATGAGCACTGATTCCCCAAAACTAAGCTGTCCCTCAGCATCCACAGGGAATTGGTTCCAGACAACCAATGGATACCAAAATCTGCAGATGCTTAAGCCCTCTGTATAGTGTAGATCAGTGAAGAGCCACCCTCATGTGTGCAGTCTAACCCAGGTCGTTCAAGGGTCAACTGTTATTGTACATGTAACAGTGAGCTATTGGTACCTTGTTACTTACTTTGCTGCTATAACTGCTGTGATTGGAACTCTGAACAGAGGACCTGCATTAGGGGATGCTATATCATAGCCACATACCTTAAAAACAGAATGTTAAGTTTCAGTATCCATAAACAAACTTTTAACAGAGGAAATAAAAGCATAATCTATTTACAGAATAAATCTAATATTAAAATTTAAAGGTCTGAAGCTTGTGCTGACATCAATTTTCTGATGTCAGGCCACACATTTAATGGCAAATGGCCTAAACAAATACATGCAGGACAACCCTTGACTAATTCAGACAAAGAGGGAAAAGGACTGCCACACACAGTATTTTTAAACATTTTTAAAGGTCAAGAAGTACCAAAAAAAGAGAGAAAAGAATATATGCCAATACCTCTGTATAATGTAATCCTTCTCGTAAGCCCCTGGGGTCCACACGTATGTTTATGTGTCTACATTGATTCATGAGTTCCAGGTGGCTAGGACACTGAACCCAAGATGAATTTGAAGTTAAAGCTAAATGAAGCTGGAGGGATATTTTTTCAGAGTTTTCTGGCATTAAAAAGACCAAAAACTAAAGATTAGTACATTTAAAAATGTTCTATTTTCTCTCAAAAAAATTTAGCAAATTTGTAAAAGGCATAAGCTTCCAAAATGCAGTTTTAATTAAACATCACACTCTTCCTTATGCTTCAGTACACTTGTGATCCAGTCGCACTTTCACTCAGCACCGCTACAGCCTTACTATGAGGGGCTTCTGTGGACAGGTCTCACTACTGTATGTGGACGACAGCATCTGACCAACACGAAGACTGCCAAGATACACAGCGATGCCTCGCTCACCCCTCACTGAGCTGAGGCTCTCTGGGCTGCTTCCACTTCCCATTCTCCAACTGAAAAATCTGTCTTATACCCAAGCAGTAAAAGTGGGAAAAAGAAATATGATGTCGTATATTCTACAAATATAAATGTATGTCACTAAAGGCCAAGTCTGCTATTCCCTTGATAGAATGCTAACTGAATTGACACAGTACTGAAATCCCTAAGTGCCATCATCTTTCCCCTAAAATCTGTAAGATTTAAAATAATATTGCCAATTCATGTTTTCTCTTTAGGACAGTAGCCCAAACAGCATTTCTCTATTATGATACTATTCATTCAAACCACATATGTGAGCACTTCAGCTTACCATTTATTACTTACCAGTATTTTCTGGAAACACAGGTTCAATGCCAACACCATGATCTGAAGGTGCTGCCACCTGAACAGGATCTCGGAGGTAGATGCCACGGTTATTTCCAATGGTAACAGTGAAACCTAATTTATTAGCAAATGATGTATTCTGAACGAGGTAGTCATAGGCTTTATCAACCTAATTAAAAGAACAGAAAGAGTAAGATATAAAGAGTTAGGTCAAGAAAATACTTTATTGCAAGTTACTAATTTGATTTCACTTGTGGCAAAGTACAAGCAAAAAGTTAGTTTCTATATTCAGCTTTCTAAAGTTAAGAGGACAATTCTACCTTTCTAGACAAATACTAGTCTAACTACTCGACTCACCTTCCCCTCCACTTTCTTCACTCACACTATTAGGAACTCTTTTATATGCCGTTATGACTTACCAGTTTTTGCCTTTCACCTCTTTGCTTCTAATTTCTAGTCTCTCCGTGTCCTACATTTATTATATTTCTCTACCTTACTGCAACAAATGTGTTTTCATATTCTCTTTGCTTATGGTTTAGAGACAACTATGACGATATAACTTAAAATTAGATATACTCAATCATCAGTATAACAGGAAATATACAGCAATAGCTAAGATATTATCTTAGTGATTTACAACACATTTATCAAACAGACAATACCTGAATAATACCATGGCCTTGGGCAAATACTTCTATGTTGTCAGCCTTCACTGCAGTGTTCTCCAGAGCTCTTCTGACCGAATGAACTGTGTAGTTAACATTAGTAGCTTTCAAACCTAAAATTGAGAAAGAAAAACAAGACAAAAGCTCACTACCTGAAACCTTCCTGCCTCATCAGTATAGATAACACGTACATTCCCTAGCTTTCATGTCTGGTGCTGCAACGCTCATTTTTAAATCTTAAAACAAACAAGAGAAACTGAACTAAATAGTCTGACCAAAAGCACTGGCATCACACAGACTTATTTAAGAAATATTACTATGTACCCATTATGCAATGGCACAAATGCAGGCTCTACAGAAATAATGTAAATGTATGCAGCAGATACTTAAAGGCACTCAAATGACATTTGCTTTAAAACACTGCTGGTCAAATACTGGTTTGGGCAAAAGTAGGTTTACAGTTGTAAATACAGGAGTTTATTTTTGTGTTATTAATTACTGTATTACTTTCCATATGAACAGCTGTAAACCTACTTTCGCTCCACCCTGTAGAGTTGCTGGCAGTAGTTTTCAACATTGTTGCATGTTATATAAAAGCCAGGGAACCTAAACATTCAAAATAGATGCTGAGGCCTCACCACAAACCAATGAAACTAGCATCTTAGGGACGAGATCCCAGGAGCTCATACGGATTAAAAGCTTCCAGGGTAATGCTGGGAGCACCAGGCTGGGAATGACTGTTCTATGGGAAGAATATAGGGGCCACCAATCTGTAAACTCTACATTAATAGCTGCTGTTAAAGATTAGTATTCTTGCACTCTCCAGAGCTCAACAAACATGTAAACATGGGTAATATTGTAAGAAATGAGCAAGACAAACATGGAACCATCATGGTGCTTTAAGACCAAAAAAGGTGAAGCCCTATCAGAGAAACAGACACTTGAGTCAGAAATTTAAAGTGAACAGGAGTTTGCAAGGACAATAACCAGCAGAGAGAGCAGTTTGACCAAAAACAGGAGGCATGAGCAACCTTGAAGTATTTAGTGAGGTTGAACAGGACTAATAATAAAGGTAGAGAAGCTGGGGCCTTAGATTAGAGGTGGAATTGTTACCACAGTCTGGCTACCCTGACTTTGAGTCCTAGTCAATGTGAAGCCACTCTGTTTAACACTGAAGCCTCCCACACACCACCCTAGAAATTCCTACTTCCCTTTGCACTTCATTTTGTCCACAGTAATATTCATTACTAGCTAACATGTATATAAACTATTTATTTTGTTCACAGTCTGTCTCCCCCAACTATAATATAAACTCCACATTGGCAGGTATTTTTGATGTTCTGTTCACTAATTTAGCCCTAGAAATAAAATTATGCTTGACAGTCATTAACAGCCAATAAATATATTTATTGAATAAATAGATATCCAAGTCATTATCACATAAATTACTCTCCACCTTCAACTTTACTTTGAGCCAGAACATCACCAATTCTACCACATTTTCTCACCATAAGAACTTCAGAAAATGAAAACATGCGTCTCCAATAAGGTAAGATAAATATCCGATTATTTTTTATGGCTACTATCTAACTTTATTTTATGCTATAAACATAAAATTGTCTAGATACTTAACACCTGCTTACTTAATCTTACAAATAAATTATAGATTTTAGAACCAGTACTAAGGTAAATTATAAAATGGTACATTTAAAATCCCTTTAACTCACTTCTATCTCATTAAGAAAAGTAGTTAAACTGTAATTGAAATACATGTGGAAGAACCAAAATTCTACCATCACTTTACTGGAAATTTAGAAAAAGTACCATGTAGAGCACTAAGACACGTCCTTACCTGAAAGTATAAGGGCGATACCTCCACATGCGTTGGGAGAAGACATGGACGTCCCATTCATTAGCTGAGTTCCTCTCAATGTCCAGTTAGGAACAGAAGCAATGGCTCCTCCAGGTGCACTGATACTCACCCCCAGGGCTCCATCGGCACTGAATGAAAAGTTTGCTTACAATGGTGAAAACTGGATAAACATGAGTGTTCATAAAACGGCCACTGTTCAAATACATTGCAGTACAATATCATGGACTATTTGCAGTTATTGGAATCAGTGTAGGAGAATACTCAGTACAACTATTTTCCCATTAAATAACATTATTCTCCTTGTAAGTGGACAAAATCTGTGTATGTGTATTGGGCTTAGATGTAAAAGGTTGTCATTATAGTTGTAGAGGAAAAATAAATGTCACTGCTCAGACTCCTTGATGAATGAACTTTCATCTTGTCCATAATTAGTATGAGTGTCTGAAGTTTAATATAGCACTGTCCAATAAAATATGTGGGATATATGTCATTTAAAATTTTTTTAAAGTCTCATTAAAAAAAGAAAGGTAACAATTTGGTACAGTTAATTTTAATAATGTATTTTATTTAACCCAACATATCTAAAATATAATTTCAACATGTAATTGATAGCAAAAATGAGTTAATTCATATTCTTTTTGTACTAAGTCTTGAAAATCCAATGTATAGTTTGCACTTTCAGCTCATCTCCATTTAGACTGACCTGTGAGACTAGTGGCTGCCATATTGGATGGCTTAAGTCAACAGGGCTGCTTCCTTTTAGGTTTTGGCTAAGCAAGGTTTAATGAATTAAAACCTGCAGGGCTCATTATCATATTGTCAACAAACACAAGCTCTGCCCTCTGCACCCTCTCAACTGGAGGAGTGGCCACAAACTCCCCAGAAAGGATGCTGGCCTCTCCTTTCTATCATTCTTTCCCAAACAGACTAAATTATTTTTATGCTTGGATAGGAATACTAGTACAATTTGGTTTCATATTTTTATACAGAGAGCTGAAAAGAATGCAAGTCATATCTTCCTCCTGAAATGGGTTAGGGATATCGCTTTTAGTGAATATCTTAAAACAAATATGGTGAGATTGACCTGAAAAGACTATCATACCTAACCTCTATAATAAATTATAGATTTCAAAACCAGTACTAAGGTAAATTACAAAATGATATATTTAAAATCCATTTTATAATTCACTTTTATCTCATTAAGAAAGTGATTAAACTATGATTGAAATATATGTAGATTAGCCAAAAATTTACCATCACTTTATTAGAAATTTGGAAATACATTATATAGAACACTGAAAAATCTCATACAGTATTAACAGAGTGACAAAGTGCCTGAATAGTGTGATCTCCCATTTATGCAAAGAATGACTGAAAGGTCATTCATCAAAATGTCACCCAAATATATTACATACAGATAATGAGACTCAGGGTAATCTTGAATTTCTTCTTTACACCATCTATGTTGTCTAGCAATGTCCACAATGAGCATTTGGTATCTTTTTTTTTTTTCTCCCCACCCCTACCCTGATCTTATTACTAGAAAAAAATAACTGGAAGAGCCATAAATTCTAACAGACTTATTTCCTATTTCTCTGTATTAATTTTCCACTAGTGTAAGTGACTAATAATAAAGCACTTAATTACTGTTCTAAAAATGGGCTCTATGAAATGTAAATTAAAATTTTATTAAAATAAAAATTTTCTAATATAAACCTTATACATTCCTTATAAAAACCTTATATAAATATTATATAAAAGTTTTTTTTAAAATAAAGCTAGTGGTATTTTTCTTATAAAATATAATATGTAATGGAATTTCAAAACATGTTTATGTAGACATTATTTGGTAATCTGTCTATAAGATATATGCCTTATCTTCATGTGGTTCAGGAGGCTTTGCCTATCTTATCATCTCTAACATCAGATTGCCCTGATCAGTCCAAGTAGCTGGCCTAAAACTCCACATCACTGAATAAGAACGGTTAGAAATAAGAGTCAAAGTTGACAAAGGTTGCAAACATCAGGAAGTCAAGTAAATTCTTTTTTCTGACAGCCTTCCCTGATGAAGAGCATTTAAAAAATAGTAGACAGAATATACTCATTCAATGACAATCAGTGCTTTATATTCTAACCCTAATAATTAAACCATGTATTTGCATAAATCCGATTCTCGCATTTCTTAGAAAAACTAGTTTAAGAACCATTATGTGCTTCATCCAAGCTTTCTCCATAATTCCTGAACTAATTTTCTTAAAATAATTACTTAAATATTCTATGCACAAATAAGGTCAACAAAGTCTGGTTTAAACATTCTTTAATACTTTGTTTTTATACTAACTATAAGATAAAACAATATTTTGAAATCTATTTTAGAAAAGAACAAGTTCACTAAATACATCTATTAACTAAATATAAAAATGTAAACTTTGCCAATTTTGACTCTTATTCTTATTCCTAGTCACTCTTATTCAGTGATGGGGAGTTTTAGGCCAGTTCGTTGGGCTGATGAGGGAACTCTATGGTATAGGTGATAATATAGGCAAAGCTTCCTAAACTACATGGAGATCCATAGCCTTAATAAACTACTGAAATAAGTTTACTTCTTAAAGAAGAAATTACCTGGAAAGGCTAGAAAGATACTTTTGACTCACAGGATTAAATTTAGCATAACCACATTTGATCTGATCCCAACCAGTTTTTCTAATCTTCCAACATTCCTTTTGTTGTTCAAACCCAACTACCAGTTATTTCCCTCAAACCATTACACTAAAAGCTGCTCATCTTTGGACTCATGCTAATCTTGTCATATAAAACTCCTTCTCTCTCAAAATCCTACCCATCCTTCAAGGCTAACTCCAAAACTATCTCTTCCTTGAGGGGTTCCACTCAAAGGGAAACGATTGCCCTACCTATGTAATCCCAATGTCAAAAATGGCACTGTGAACTCAGATCACAACCTATTCATTTATGGTCCGGCTAATGCAAGTAGTAAGGTACTTGCTGAATTGAATTTAAAGTCAAGTCTCTTTAAAAAAAAAAATGCCAAAGAGATAAAGGGATGAATTAAAACAGGCTTTATTTTATAGAAGGTCCTGTTTATAAATCAGGACTTAATATACTTCTTGAGAAAGATATTAAGTTACTGAAATCAGAAAAATATAGTTCACAGAGAGGCTTTAGGGAACAAAAACACAAGAAATTCATTTATTGAACAGAACTTACCACTATGGATTGTACCCAAAATTCTTCAATTGGTTATAACTTCAAACACATAAACACAGGGTATGCAGGCCTATAACTGTGACAATTTACAAAAGCTTAGGGCTTTTGCTTTATCTGAATTTAAGCATCAAAAGTATTGCAAACAAAATATTTGCTACTTTCTAAAGATAATTTAGTACTTACTGTATATTTAGAACCTCATAAATGAGGGATTTGGGGTCCAGACTCAAATTAAAAATTCATACTTAGAATAGTTACATGCATCTAATAATGAAATAACTGTATTTTACTTCTTTAATTATAAAAAAAATCTTAACCAAAACAAAAATGCTAAAATAAGTAAATACTAATACAAAGAATTGGTAAAATTACCAGTACTCTGTGCCTCACCCCAACATATAAGGTTTAATCAAGTATTTGTAATAGTCCACATGTCCTTCTCTCAACCTACCTGGGGCCTCTAGAAGACCACGTATATTGATTTGCAGGTAATTTCTCTCTTAGAGAATACTCAGCAACCATCATATCAGGTGAAACATAAGCACCAACACCTGTGGGATGGATGTCATCATTAACAAAAGGACACAAAACATGAATCTTATTCTAATCCATTATTGACTTGGCTGTGTGACCTTGGATAAGTTGCTTTATCTTCCTACACCACAGCACTGTCATAAAATGGAAAAATAAAAAGACATAACAAACAAAAGTTTACTATGTACCAGACATTAAACTATACGTCTTGTTTTGGGATATAAAAATATCAGATTATGTGGATTAAAAATAATAATGTACCTGAAAGCATGTACAGGTGTAAAAGAAAAAGAGAAATGTTTCAAACCATAAAATGTAACATTTGAAAAAAAGGAAATTGGTTGGTCATTTTTATTTTATTTTTTACTTTTTACTTTTTATTTATTTTTAAAAATTTATTTATTGATTTGAGTGAGAGAGGAAGGGAGAGAGACAGACAGAAACCTCGATCTGTTCCAATATGTCCTCTAAGGACTGAACCCGCAACTTCTGTGTATGGGATGACGCTCTAATCAACTGAGCTATCTAGCCTCTGCTGATTAGTCATTTTTTTTAAATTTTTATTTATTTATTCATTTTAGAGAGGAAAGTGAGAGACAGAGGAGAAACAGAAAGAGAGAAGGGGGGAGGAGCTGGAAGCATCAACTCCCTTATGTGCCTTGACCAGGCAAGCCCAGGGTTTCGAACCGGCGACCTCAGCATTTCCAGGTCGACGCTTTATCCACTGTGCCACCACAGGTCAGGCCGATTAGTCATTTTTTTAAAGAGAGAAAGTGAGAGAGAGACATACAGACAGAGAGGGAGAGAGATGAGAAGCATCAACTTGTAGTTGCGTCACTTTAGTTGTTGTTCACTGTTGCTTCTCATATGTGCCTTGACAGGGCGCTCCAGCTGAGTCAGTGACCCCTTGCTCAAGCCAGCGACCTTGGGCTTCAAACCAGCAACCTTTGGATGCAAGCTAGTGATCACGGGATCATGTTTATGATCCTCCACTCAAGCCGGTGACCTTGAGGTTCCAAACCTGGGACCTCAGCATCCCAGGCTGACACTCTATCCACTGTACCACCTCCTGTTCAGGCTGACTGGTCATTTTAAAATGACTATTCTATTCAAAACTCTACCCATAAAGTTGGCAGTATTCCTCTCCTCAAAAATGGCTATAATAATGAGCAAAAAACAAAGACATAATATGCCAGTCTTCTAGATAAATATGCAAATAAAGTCTAGTTAGACTTTGAAATACAATATTGAGATCAAACCTGGGTTTTTCATTTTGGAAACTTGGAAACATGGCCTACAGAGATTGAAAAAAATGTACAAAATACACAAGTAGAGAAAGGATTCAGAATCCAGGTCTACCAGCTTCTAATTCCTCTTTACAACATACACATATTCAGAGTACAAAATGGGATACCATATATGTGAATTAAGAGGATTTAGGTTAACAATGCTGCCACATAAAATTGCAATTATTTTGTAAAATTTAGTTTAAAATTTTCAGTGAATATGGGGATAAGAAGACAACAAAACACTGAATATTATAGAAAAATAGTAAAGATTGATCTTTAAGAACCTTTCAGATCTATTTTTTGTTTCATTTTCATGTGTACATAAAATATCCAGATAACCAAAACACACAATGAATGTATCACTGGTAGGCACTGTTGCCTTAACACACAATTTAACAGAATTACTTAGGCAAGAGGTTAAATTACATGAAGTAGCTATACCTTAAAATGCAGAAGCTATAAATAAAAGCATATCTTATATTAATCTGGTATTTGTAAGATCACTGATATCTAAATATTTTTTTTTAAAAAGGACCAATTTCAAAACTTGGATAACCAAATATTTTATATACATCTACAGTATCTACATATCAATAACACCTATAATATGTATATGCCTACTCAATTATTGACCTATATACCAGAAAAATTATTTGGGACCAAATAGTTTTTATAGTCATATATCCAATCACAAATACCAAAAGGTAGAGGGATTATTTTGATCTCAAATAAAAACAAACAAAATATTTCAGGCATCATTTACTACATACTTAATTTTCTCAATTCATCCTCCTCACTCACGCTACATATTTAAAAAGAACAGGGAATGGGTTTTATATTTCATGGTTTTTCTGCATAAGTTGGCAGCTACTGTACTATAAAGTAAACTAACTGCATTATTCTCATGCTGTGGTTGCAATTAATTTTGGTTTCCCATAACTCTTGTTGATAGGCATTTTTCCATTAGATTAGAGTGAAAGAGATTAACACTGTAGCATATGTAAAGACCAGAGAGTGGTGCACACTCATGGAACAAATGTGTTTCAACTACTTTTCCCATTAATAAAGTTCCCTTCCTCTACATCAGTTCTTTCTGCATGTCCCAAGAGAAATCAAAGGAGGAAACTCTACTATAAATAAGTTGCACACTATAAGTAAAAAGTAAAGCAAGTATCTTTACTGTTCACTTAGTTTGGAAAGCCCTTTCCTTGATCAGTTCTACTAACTGAAACCTTCATCCTACACTTCTTCCAGAAAGCCTTACCTAAATTCCCCAATCAGAAGTGGTTGCACTTTTGTAATCCTGCAGCACTGTTATCTGTACCTCCTTATTAAACCTCTTATTCCAGTCCACTTCAGAGTGAATTCCAGATCAGCAGGTCCCTATGAGATTAGATTTTCCTGAAGGTGTATTTAAGGTTTACAGTGTTTTGCATACAGTAGAGATCCAATTAACACTGGATCAACTGAGGGGTTTTTGTTTGCTTATTTTTAAACAAATCCATTTCTAAAACAGAAAACTAACCTATTACACTTGACGTAGTTCCACCAGGACAACCAACTGTAGAAAGGCATGGGCCGTTATTTCCAGCACTTGAAACATAAATTATATTATGCTTCCACACTGCTTCATTGATTACTTCACAAATTCTCCTGAAAGAGAGAGAGAGAATTCCTTTGAACATAAAATACTGTCTCACTTTTCAAGAACTATATTATTATATGAGAAATTATTATTTGAAAGTATTATTTGCAAATATGGTTTATATAAAAAAATCAGACTAAAATACGGTTCTAACAGGACTAAAACAGCGGCTATAAATAAGGAGGTGTGCATTAGAATCACTCAAGAAACATTCTCAAACTACAAATACCTAGCCTCTGTTCCCAAAGTATTTGTAATACCAAAATATTCTTCCAATGCATAGCTAAGTAACTTTTGGCACCACTCGCCAATGGTGGAACTGATACAGCCATTCCAGGTGATACAGACCAGTGGGGTTTTAATGCTAGGAAGCAGTGATGAGGCCAAGGAAATACCAGATACAAAATTGACTATACGTGGGGCAAACTACATAAGGACTGAAAGCAAGTCCTGAATGGTTAGCAGTGATTGAGTAGTGGGGTACAGTTGAAAAGAGGCTACTACTAAACCTGACAGGCTCAGGGAAGGCCTACCTGGCGGCCTTGCAAATCAGAGATCTAAAGTAACCACACAGGATGGTCTAAAATTAAAACTTTCTAACTAAAAGGGGTTCATGGCGAGTGGTTATGTCCTATGGCAGTGTTTTTCCCTGGCAAAGGTCAACATTTACCTTACCTGAACCTGTCGTCTTACTTTGCAGCTACAGTAACACACCTGATAACATACCTTTGGAAGATCAAAGTAATATCCTCCCCCCCTCAAAGCACAACCACTGCAGCAGAGACCACAAATCCTCTCGCTGTTATCACATTAACTGTAACTATCCTACAGAATCTGGCAGTACGAAAACACTGATGTCATCATCATAGGAAGGAAGGGTCGGGAAGTGAATACACACAACCAAGTTTTGCTGGAAAAGTGAGTGAAGTAAGTATGAAATATAGAGGTTTTGTGTCTGCTCTAAGGCTGGTGGCTCTAGCCTGACCAGGCGGTGGTACAGTGGCTAGAGCATTGGCCTGGGACACTGAGGGTACAGGTTTGAAACCCTGAAGTCATCACCTTGAGTGCAGGGTTGCTGGCTTGGGCGTAGGATCATAAACATGACCCCATGGTCACTGCTTGGGCCCAAGGTCACTGACTTGAGCAAGGGGTCACTGGCTCAGCTGGAGACCCCAGTCAAGGCACATATGAGAAAGCAATCAATGCACAACTAAGGTGCTACTACTATGAGTTGATGTTTCTCATCCCTCCCTTCTAGTCTGTCTGTCCCTATCATGCAAAAAAAAAAAAGGAAGCAGCTGGCAGCTCTAGAGTATGTCTGTGTAGGATAATCCAGGAAAGGAGAGATGAAATGAGAACCAAATGGCAAATGCTTGAGTGACTCCTGGTCCTTCTTTCATTACACAATAGGGAAGGCAGAGAAGGTGGGGTCAGAGCAGGTCACAGGAAGGGCACAGAGTCCTCTGCTGCGTGCTTTTATTCTAAGGGAAGAGGGGAGGGATTTACTGAGGGAAGAAAGGGAAGGTCACCAAAGGTCTCTGAGGAGAAAAAGAGGTATAAGATGGTCACAGAGGAGTATAAGGGCAAATGCAGCATATGACCAAAGACAATGCTATGTAAACATCTGATGTCTGTGGTCACAATCTTAGTGTGATGTCAGTGTGCTTCTCCAGCAAAGTCTGGCAGATCAGGGGCTGGTTCACTGGGATCATTTGAGGGAATGACAGGGTTTTGACAGTCTAGAGTTTCGTCAGGTAGTTACACCTGGGAGAGTTAGGTTGCTTATGGATGAGGAATTCTAGTGATGGATGGGCGTGGGGTCTCCCTAGCTGGGAGGATAAAAGGACATCAAGGATATGAGTATGGGAATGGGAGCCAGAATCTAGGAGATATACAGTTATCATCTAAGCACAGTGACTGTTTTCTAAATGTGATTTTCAATCCAGTTATGAAAAGCATTTCATAGTCTTCATCAGCTAAGTTTCAATGGCTAACAAATGTCATACAACACTCACCCAGAATTTGGCCAGTGAGTTGCTTCTCCGTAGCTATAGTTGACAAGATCACACTTATGATTTATAACTTCTATCATCTATTAAAATGATAAAGAGTTTAATTAGGCAGCAATGTATAGAAACGAATTGGACAGTAAAATAAAGGCATAGAATCCCATAGTTACTTGATGAATGAATCATATTCTAATCCAAATCCAAAAATATAAGTTACTTCTAGGGCCTGACCAGGTGGTAGTGCAGTGGATAGAGAGTCGGACTGGGACATGGAGGACCCAGGTTCAAACCTTGACGTTGCCAGCCTGAGCGTGGATTCATCTGGTTTGAGCAAAGCTCACCAGCTTGAACCCAAGGTCACTGGCTTAAGTAAGGAATCACTCAGTCTGCTGTAGGCCCCTGGTCAAGGCACATATGAGAAAGCAATCAATGAACAACTAAGGTGCCACAGTGAAGAACTGATGCTTCTCATCTCTCTCCCTTCCTGTCTGTCTATCCCTATCTGTCCCTCTTTGTCTCTCTCTCTCTATCTCTGTCACACACACAAAAAAGTTACTTCTAGGAATATGGTTAAACTTTAAAAAAGGCAGGGGGAGACAAAGAACAGTAAATAATCTATAAAAAACAAAACTAGCATTAGCAGAATGGAGTAGGGGAGAGGAAGAGGAAATGGAATGGTTCTTACTAAATTCTAAAGTTACTAAGGTTAAAGAAAACAATTCACATGTTAAAATGAAATGCAGAATATTAGTTAAATTCTTCTTAGGCTGACAGAGCAAGCTGGATAAGAGGCATTTTTTTTTATTGTTTTAAAGCATCTCAAAATACCTTGTTAGGTTTACTAGAAATGAGAAATATAATATTTTTATATTTTCTAAGAAACTTTATCCTATCAGTTTTAATAAAAATAAATGAAAAATATTCTTGGTAAGCCCAGAGCATTTTACAAATCTAGAACTATCCAAGCTCATCAATCATTAACCTTCTAAATCAACACCTCAGAAATACTCACAGCTCTAATAAGGCCTGTGCCTGTTTCCATTGTGCTCAGTCTTGTATCACCGATCTTGATGGAGAGAATCTGGGCACCAGGAGCTACACCATTCCTTTCGGGCTCTTCCGGAAAATGCCCAGCAGCTATACTAGCTACATGTGTCCCATGAGCTCCTAGAAGGAAAAAGGGGAATAAGACAAAATATTCTCACGGATTCAAAGCTTTAACCATTCAATTCAATTTGTATACTATTAATCATGATAAAAATAATCTAATAAAAATATACTCTCATCTTAATATTTAATTAACATATTACCGTAATTCTTTTATCAATAATTCACAAAATATAAAACTCTTTGAGTTCCATATACTGTTCTGCTACCTGGCTTCTACGCTGTTCACGGAGAGCAAAAATGCAAGTCACAAAGATGAGCAAGTATTTGCAATATATATACAGACAGTCCTGGGTTGCTAGCAAGATAGGTTCTGTAGGTTTGCTCTTAAGTTGAATCTGTGTGTAAATTGGAACAGGTACATTTACCTTTTAAGTGCAACTTAGAGGTTTGTCTTAACATAGTATTTATTTTTATGTTTTAGTGCATATAAATACTTACCATAAACAGTTTCAAACCTACAGACCTATCTTGTTCATAACCTGGGGAATGCCTTAGTTGACAAAGAGCTTATATTCAGAATAAAACCTTTCAAATCCAAAAAAGAGACAACACAAAATAAAGATGGGTAAAACTTGAAAAGCATTTCGCAAAAGAGGAAAACCAAATGGCACATAAATATATGAAAAGATGTTCAACCTCATTAGTCTGCCTGGGAAATGCAAATCAAAGTTGCACTCCTTTCAGAATGGCTATAACTTTAAGGCTGACAACAGTAGCTGTGGATGGGGATATGTATACACTGCTGGTAGAAGAGCAGACCAGCAATTTGCAAAGCTGAACATAGCATAATCTATGATTTAGCAATTTCAACCTCTAGCTATACACCCAACAGAAATATCTGCACAAGTACACTAAAAGACAAATTCAAAAATGTTCATAGCAGCATTGTTTTGTAAAATTCAAAAACTTGAATGGATACATAGTATATTAATATCTGAATATTATACAGCAATAAGTATGCACTACTTCTATACATATGAGATGAAGTACATAAAAATAAGGCCAATTTAAAGAAGGCCAGATACAGGACATATATTGAATAATCCATATATAAATGGAAAAATCAGCATAGTAGGTTTAATCATGTGCAATGACCACTATTTAATCATTTCTGACCTATAAAAACAGCAATAGCAGATGGTTCAAACTAATGTACTAATAGAACTAAGGACAGTTGTTAACTTTGAGAGGAGAGAGGGTAGGTTGGTGGATAGGAAGAAATATGACAGGGGCTTTGACAATGCTTTATTTCTTTATTTATTCATTGGGGGGGGGGAGAGGAGGAGGAGCAGGAAGCATCAACTCCTATATGTGCCTTTGACCAGGCAAGCCAGGGTTTTGAACCGACAACCTCAGTGTTTCCAGGTTGACGCTTTATCCACTGTGCCACCACAGATTGAGAATGCTTTATTTCTTAACTTGGGTGGTGATTACTGAAGTGTCCACTTTGTGATAATTCAATGTGGTACAGCTTGTGATTTGTATGCTTTTTCCGACACACTTTATATACCAATGAAGTAAACAAAAACAAAAAAAGAAAATTAGGCCTGTTATTTAAGTGAAAATATAGGTGGAGAGAAATATCCCTCTACTATTAGATACACTATGACACAAATGTAATGATAACTGACTTCATGTTTGGGTGACATTAGCGCAGCAGAAGCTCCAGGAGAAACAAGAGCAATGACTCTTCCGACTGGGCCTGCTGCAATGCCAAGACTCCTCCTCTAGACAACTGCTGTCACATAAAATATGCGCCCAGTATTACCAACTCTTTCTTTCTTTCCTCTTATTTTTCCCAATAAAAATAGGAAAACTTAATTTTAATGTAATGCCCCCCTCCCCCCCCGCCAACTACCAGTGAGAGTGGCCAAAATTAGGAGAAGGCGGCTGCAGATATAATGTAGAAGGGTGCAGCCACTGTGGAAAATGGCTTAGAAGTTAAATATATACCTGCTATAACTAACCAGTTCTTAGTTATCATTCCAAATTAAACAAACATATATAGATTTGTACACAAATGTTGAAACAATCAAAATGCCCATCAATAGGTGAATGGATAAACAAACCATGATGTATTCACATCATGAAATACTACTGATCAATAAGGAACAAGCTTTTTATAACAACATAAATGAATTTCAAATCTTTATTCTGAAATAAGGCAGGTAAAAAACGTATTTTTTATTATACTTATATACAATTCTAGAAAATGAAAAGCAATCTAGAGGGACAGAAAGGAAGTCAGTGGCTACCTGGGTGAAGACAGGCTGGATTACAAAGGAAGACAAGCACACCTGTGGGGGGATGGGTATTTCATCACTTTGTGGTGCTGGTTTTCGGGGAGTATGCATCTATCAAAACAGAGCAAACTGTGCGCGCGCGCACACACACACACACACACACACTCAAACACACAGTATATATTACTGTATTTCAGCTATGATTTAACAAAGTTGGGGGAGGAGTGAGCCTTCCACGGCCTTCTCTTTGCTCCCTCACTAGGAGGAACCACTATAGAAGCTGTGTGTATATTTTCCTCATCTATATTGTTACCATTCAAACACATATACCATATACATGGTATAGTATTTCCTAGCATGGTTACAGTTTTACACAAATGTTTTATCATCAATATATTTTTAATACAAATTTATGTGTTTGAGATTTATAAATACAGGTATATGTAAATATGTTTTGATTGCTGTATAATATTACACAGTATGAATAAGACACAATTTTCTAAAAACCTATTCTTTTGTTGATGGGTATTTAGATTGTTTTACCTAAGAGCACAAAGATCTTCACTACAGAATTCTCTATCATTTTAAAAACGTTGTATTTCTCAAGGGTTAATATTTGGAAGTAAAATTACTGTCTATCAGATGAATTATGTTGATGAATATTTTGAGGTTGGACCATGCTTGTACTCTTAGAATGGACCATATAGGACTATGAGTTAAAGAAACAACACCTTGCCCTGGCCGGTTGGCTCAGCGGTAGAGCGTCGGCCTAGCGTGCGGAGGACCCGGGTTCGATTCCTGACCAGGGCACATAGGAGAAGCGCCCATTTGCTTCTCCACCCCTCTGCCGCGCTTTCCTCTCTGTCTCTCTCTTCCCCTCCCGCAGCCAAGGCTCCATTGGAGCAAAGATGGCCCGGGCGCTGGGCATGGCTCTGTGGCCTCTGCCTCAGGCGCTAGAGTGGCTCTGGTCGCAATATGGCGACGCCCAGGATGGGCAGAGCATTGCCCCCTGGGGGGCAGAGCACAGCCCCTGGTGGGCGTGCCGGGTGGATCCCGGTCGGGCGCATGCGGGAGTCTGTCTGACTGTCTCGCCCTGTTTCCAGCTTCAGAAAAAAGAAAAAAAAAAAAAAAAAAGAAACAACACCTTGCCAAGAAATCAAATCTGATTTATTATTCTGGACCTAGTTCTTCAGTTGGAATTTCTAGATTAAATTCTCTGTAAGGCTGCTTTTGGCTATAGGACTTTTACCATCTTGAACTTTGTAAATTTAACTCTAATTAGCAACTCTGAAGCAGAATACCTCCACTGGTCACGATAGAGAGCAGGTTTCCATCATCATATATATTCACAGAGTAATTCAACATCTCAGCTGTCCCAAAAGAACCATACTCTTGGGCTTCTTTGTAGTTTCTCAGTACAGTCGATTTACTCAAGTCCCCGTCTTCATTTGAATCAATGCAGGCTCTGTAAATTCAGAATAAAGAATAGATAAGAAAATCTATTTTCTTATCTTCCTAAAAATCACATAATATTGTTTCTCAGGTATCTTCTTACTATCCTATCTATTTTCGAGATCTTTGTTTCATAGTCATCAGCAAAGATTAGGTATGACAGCTTCACAAAACTCCAGGCAGAAAGCTTTATAGCCACTTAATATTAGACCAAAGCTTAGCCGACCTTCAGAAAAGTTTAGGATGATTTTGACACATAGCCTAGGCCTTATTTCCTTCTTCTTCCAGAACTGGCTTCATAAATGCAACAGAACATGTAGCTTCCCTGAAACAAGAAGTATCATTGAGCTTCTGTCCCAAAGTTATAACAGCCTTAGGCAAACATTTATTTTTTACAAAAAGCATTTCCTAAAAAAAAAAAAAAAAAAAAAAAAAAAAAAGCATTTCCTATATAATTCTATAATTTTACTCCTGTCTGCTCTTTCCCCATTTTAGCTTTTTATTGTATAAAGGACATCTGTTATAAATACTAAGGCATATATTCCATGAATAAAACACAACAATTTGGAAAGATGGATCATAAAAATTGTCAGTACACACCTCCATCAATGTGTAGCTAAAATTACTTACATTTCAAAAAAAGGACTTACAATATAGCAAGATATAAAAGACTGAACACTTATTAGAAAAATTAGGCAAAGAGAAAACAAACAGAATATTAAATGGACACAAAACTGAGGTTAAAAGGTAAAATGTATGCCATCAAACTCTCCATCTCTGCTAGACTTTTGGTTCCCAAATGATTGGCCTGTTCCCATCCTGAAAATCATCTCTGAAATCCTCTCTTTCTTTCACCTGGCCCATGAAACACTAAATTTCTAAAAGTTCCTCTGTTGTCCTCGGGATCTTTCCCTAAAGCACACCCCCTTTCTAATCCATTTTGCTTAGGTAACTTTTTCAAATTTTTCTTGATGCTTCCTAGATGGGTTTAGACATTGCCAATATTGCTTCCACAGGGTCTAGGGTCCATGGAGTAGCTTCTAGAGAGTCTACCTGGTATAAAAAAGCAACTCAAATATTTGCCAAATGATGAAAGAATGAACGAATGAACACTTTTAACAACATTCTCACAGCAAGGCTGGCCAAGACGGTGGTGCAGGGAAATGTGGTATTGGCATCCTCCCATAACCACATCACAACTACAGCTAAGCTAGAGAAAACCATCACTCAGAACTGTCTGAAATGGAGCTGAACAAAAGTCCTAAAACTACGGATAGAAAGTCATATCCAGCCTGGTGAAAGGAGCAAAGGGGCAGGGACATGGAACAGGCTGGTCCCACACACACATATGGTGGATAAAAATTGGGAGGACTATCTCTACTGTGACGTCCCCCATTGAAGAGGGAGAGAGTCCAGTCCTCCCACCTGACCACCCCCCAGCCCAGGGTTCCAGTGCAAAAAGAGGAGTCCCCATAACTTCTGGCTGTAAAAATCAGTAGGGATTGTGGCTGAGACAGAGGGTGGCCAGACTGCCAGGTGTTCCTTTAAAGTGCCCTCACACAAACTCACTTGGACTCACTCATTCTGAGCTTCAGAGCTGGGCAGCAACTTGAGAGGAACCAGGGACATAAGGGGAGGAACTGATGGCATCAGAGCAAGAGCTGGAGGTATAACTTTCTCCCAGACAGAAGTGCTGGCAGAAGCCATTGTTCCTTTTCTGAGTTCTCCCCACAGAGCCAGCAGGTGCAAACCATATTCAAGTCTCCATCAAGTGGGCTAACACCATTCACTCTACCCTGGTGATTCCCTGAGATGCTGCCCCACCCAACTAGCAGGCCCACCCAAGCTGTTTCCAGTGGCTTTTCCACAAGAATGACCTGCTGTGGCTCATGCTTCAGACTTTCCTTCCTCTCAAACAAGCAGCATCTGGCCTCAGAAGGTTATCTACTGCTCAATAAGTAGCCCCAAGCCCAACACTAGAAGCAGCCAGTCTTGGTTTGCAGGTTGGCCTCTCCTGGGCATGTCCAAGTCCAGCACAAGTAGCAGCAATCTGCATATCACTTTGTAGCTCATGCTGGGTGCCCACGGGCAGAACACAAGTGGTAGCAGATGTAGGCCTGCACCTTCTAAGAGGCCCAGAGCCAGCATACCCAGTGGACAGCTTCAGATCATGTTGAAGCATTACCCAACCAACTCCACCAAGTGACACACTCAAGGGGCAGACTCAGCAGGCACCAGAACCACAGTGAAGTAAGTCCTTCTCTGTGGGGTAGGGTCCTGCAAATCTGATGCACCATGCTCATCAAAGCCAGTCCTTGCAGCCTACTGGCCTGGGAGTAAATCCCTCTCATTGCCATGCAAACAGCAATCACGGCTCAAACACAAGAGGAGGATGAACATAGCCTGCATAAGGTGGTGGGGTGCACCTGGAGTACCCAGCTTGGGTGAATGGGGAGGCTATGCCCCTTGGCCCTACAGGACACCAACTATATTAGGTCACTCTACCAAGACTGGGACACACAGCAGCTTTACCTAATTCACAGACACAGTGACAAACACAGGGGGACAAATGAGGAAACAAAAAACATGTCCCAAATGATAGAACAGAACAAAACTCCAGAAAAAGAACTAAATAAAACAGAGACAAGAAATCTACAAGGCCCTGGCCGGTTGGCTCAGCGGTAGAGCGTCGGCCTGGTGTGCGGGGGACCCGGGTTCGATTCCCGGCCAGGGCACATAGGAGAAGCTCCCATTTGCTTCTCCACCCCTCCCCTCCTTCCTCTCTGTCTCCCTCTTCCCCTCCCGCAGCCGAGGCTCCATTGGAGCAAAGATGGCCCGGGCGCTGGGGATGGCTCCTTGGCCTCTGCCCCAGGCGCTAGAGTGGCTCTGGTCATGGCAGAGCGACGCCCCGGAGGGGCAGAGCATCGCCCCCTGGTGGGCAGAGCGTTGCCCCTGGTGGGCGTGCCAGGTGGATCCCGATTGGGCGCATGCGGGTGTCTGTCTGACTGTCTCTCCCCATTTCCAGCTTCAGAAAAATACAAAAAAAAAAAAAAAAAAAGAAATCTACAAGATGCACAGTTTAAAACACTGGTTAAAAGCTGTTTATTAAACTTAGTGAAAACCTCAACAGCATAAAAAAGGACATGGAAACCATAAAAGAGAACTAGTCAGAAATGAAGGATACACTAACTTAAATGAAGAATAATTTACAGGTTATCAATAGTAGAATAGATGAAGCTGAGAATCAAATCAGTGATCTAGATTTAAGGAAGCAAAAAACACCAAAACGAAAAAAAGAACACAAAAAATGAGGACAGTGTAAGGAGTCTCTGGGACAACTTTAAGCATATCAATATTCAGATGGGGTGGCCAGAAGGAGAAGAGAGAGAGCAAGAAATTGAAAATCTATTTGAAAAAACGATGACAAAAAACTTCCCTTACCTGGTGGGAAAAACCCCAGACATACAAGTCCAGGAAGTGCAGGGAGTCCCAAACAAGATGAACTCAGGCCCATATCTAGTCACATCATAATTAAAATACAAAAGGTTAAAGACAAAGAGGGAATTATAAAAAGCAGCAAGAGAAAAAAAGTAGTTACCTATAAGGAAGCTGATTTTTCAAAAGAGACTCTGCAGACCAGGATGGCAAGAAATATTCCAAGTGAATAAAAGATATTATAAGCAGGATTACTATACCCAGCAAGGCTATCACTTAGAATCAAAGGACATATAAAGACCTTCCCAGACAAGAAAAAGCTAAAGGAATTCATCACCACCTAACTAGTAATACATGAGATGTTAAGGGATCTTCTTTAGAAAAAGGAAAAAAAAAAAGATAAAAAAATAAGAACAATATTTAGTTCAGTAGATAGAGCGTTAGCCCAGCATGCAGACGTCCTGAGTTCAATCCCTAGTTAGGGCACACATAAGAAGCAACCATTCACTTCTCTTTCCTTCCCTCTCTCACTTCTCTCTCTCTCTTCCCCTCTCATGGCTAGTGGCTCAATTGGTTTGAGCATTGACCCCAGGCACTGAAAATAGCTCAGCTGATTTGAGCACTGGCCTCAGATGGGGATGGGGGTGGGGGGCTGCCAGGTAGATCCCAGATGGGGTGCATGCAGGAGTCTGTCTATCTCCCTTCTCCTCTCACTTAAAATAAATTATGAACAATAAAGTGGAAATAGACATAGAGTTATCAACTGAATCTAAAAAAACAAAATAAACGAACAAGCAGAACAGAAACAGACTCAGATAAAGAGAACATTTTGATGGCTGCCAAATGGGAGGGGATTCGGGGAGAAAGGGTGAAAACGGTGAATGGATTAAGAAGTACAAAGTGGTAGTTACAGAACAGTCACAGGGATGTGAAGTACAAAATAGGAATATAGTGAATAATATTCTAATAATTAGGTATGGTGTCAGATGGATACGAGATTTATTGGGATGATCACTTAGTAAGTTATATAATGTTCAATTAGTGGGTTGTACACCTGAAACTAATATAATACTGTATGTTAACTGTAATTGAAAAATAAATGTGTAAAAAAATTCTCACAGCAAATCCTGTGACTCATTCTACAGATCAGTTTCTTATAACTCCATTGATATAAAGTAACTCAACAATTCAAGCACACTATCAAAATAAATATAAAATTTTGAGATTTTATTAAATAACTCCACAGAGGGCAAACATGAATGTGGTACCCCTGTATAACTTTCTAAAGGTCTGGTTGACGTAACTCAAGAAACAGTTGTTAGAATATAGAGAAAGGAAATATGAAAATGAGGTTCATGGAAACAATAAGGTATATGTGTGACATATTAGAAGAAAAGGAGTTTTGGGGTTATAAATTCCTGAACATTTTAAATACATTTCTTTGTCTAATTTTCTATGAAAAAAATTCACAACTTTCATCAATCTCAAAAACAACAACAAAAAACACCCCTGATAACAAGATAAAAAAACACTGAAAAGAAAACAATTAGCCTGACCAGGCGGTAGCACAGTGGATGGAGCGTTGAACTGGGACGCGAAGAACCCAGGTTCAAGACCTGGAGGTCGCCAGCTTGAGTGCAGGCTCATCTGGTTTTAGCAAAGCTCACCAGCTTGGACCCAAGGTCACTGGATCGAGCAAGGGGTCACTCAGTCTGCTGAAGGCCCACGGTCAAAGCACATATGAGAAAGCAATCAATGAACAACTAAGATGTTACAATGAAAAACTGATGATTGATGCTTCTCATCTCTCCATTCCTGTCTGTCTGTCCCTATCTATCCCTCTTTCTGACTGTCTCTGTCTCTGAAAAAAAAAGAAACCAATTAATGCTCCTTCCCTTTATGTAATGCTTTATAAATACACCCAGCTTCCCTCAATCTGCTTTTGTTTCATAAGGAGTGATAGTGAGTGTGACACTTAACATCCTGGTGAATACTTAAGAGTATAAGTTATATTAGGTCACCTACTAAGTGCAGAGATTGGGGTTTAACAATTACTGGAAATGTGGCAGGGGAAAGGCAGACGTGACATTCTTTGTAAAACAAAAACAAAAGAAACATGACACTTAAGGTCACTTTACCCTCCTTCAGGAATGGTTGGCATTTCTGAAATGACAGTGCCTGGATTTGCCTTAGGTAATGTGGACTCTTTAAGATTCTCCTAAAAAATTCTGGATCTAACTCTGAGATAAGATAGGAAGATTATAGTCCTATATGACCCATTATGGCGCAAAAAGTTGTTTCTAGTAGCACCTGAAGTATATATACTTTGCTGTACTTTTTACTCACTGTAACATTTTCTAAAATGTTACTCTAGTGACTTCAGATTATATTTCATTGAATGTTTGATTAAATTTCATTTCCAACAGAAAAAGTCTCTAAGGTGTCTTAGAATACCATTGACAAACTGTTAAGAGTGTATCACTTACTTCGTTAACTGCCTTATCCAGCAAGTAAACCTCTTGGAAACACATACTGGCACCGGGACATCCTGATCCCAAATTTCTTTCCCTTAGGACAAAGTAGCCTGCAGTTCTCAGTTATGTGTGGAAAACACTTTAACTGAAACCACCCATTGCCCCAAAACCTAATCCTTGCTAGTATTATAGTATTTAAGGCCTTTTGTAGTATATTTTGTAGTACATATGCTCACTTTTATATCTAGTATTTTCTTCATTTAACCTTGCCTCCTCTCTCACACTAAAACTCACCTGAGCCTTAACACTGGTAATAACTTCATCATGGTACACCATGTGGTAGATGTAGCCAAATTTGTTAAACCGTATGTTTGCACACTTTTTATATTATAAATACTGCGATTAAGGCTTTCTGCATAGCTTTTAGAAAAATATTGTTCACAAATGTGTGCACACTTACATGTACACACACACCCAAACAATATGCCTACATGCATATGTGCAAACATGGAATAGATAATACCACCTAATTGGAAAACGCAAATATTTTATTAACACTTTCAGTCCCAAAGGGAGCATGGATTTCTCCCTCAATTAAAAATGTATACCCATTGTTACAGATGAGCTAGTACACACATACATGGGAGGAAAGCACTCCATTAAGGATACATTATAACGTAAACCTGAGAAAATTAATCAAGTAGTCATAGCTCGTTCTGTATCTAGAGAAATGATTCTCTGCACATGAACAGGAACTCTAACTATAAAACTATACTTGATTTCAAGTTAGAGATTTAAAAAAATAAAGTAAAATACAATTCTATCAAAAGCAAAAGAAAAATGTTTTAAGGAAAGGTTCTTGGTTTACTAAAGGTACCTTAAAACACACATATGACAAAATACCTGTATTAAAAACACATTTCTATTTCCATGCATATAATAATTCAAGGAGTCATACTACCCAATTCCAAGAAACACATATGCAGTGTACAATTCACGAAGAAAGAAACTGAAAATGTAAAGGATAGGTAACTTGGTATAAATCACCAATATTATTAGTAGCAGTAGCAGTAGCAGCATTAATAGCTTACTTTACTGAGTGTATACTATGTGTAGAAACACAAATATTAATTTTTACAAAATCCCCTAGAAAAGCAGTATTATTATCTCAATTAAGAGATGAGAAAGGCTCAGAGAGGTGTCAAGTCACACAGCGAGGATTCTACCTCAGAGACTGAATTCTGTATCATAGGGACTGTATTATACTACCTCACTTCAGCTTAGCTACATTGTCTCTATTGAGATATCTTCATTCAACTTTCCTCCCAGGCCCAAAGTAGATGCTTTGCAACATTCTCATGCAGTTACTTTCCAAACTGACCAGCTTCAAATCAGGCGTATTTCTACATGTCTATCAATGATTAACTTGCTAAAATCTGGGTAATGATAACTCTCTGGTTAGAGAAACAAGTCTTTAAAACTCAAAAGAGGTTTAGTGTCTAAAGAACTAAGTTTAAAAGGCTTGTCCAATCCTGGCCGGTTGGCTCAGCGGTAGAGCGTCAACCGGCGTGTGGAAGTCCAGGGTTCAATTCCTGGTCAGGGCACACAGGAGAAGGGCTTATCTGCTTCTCCACCCTTCCCTCTCTCCTTCTTCTCTGTCTCTCTCTTCCTGTCCCATGGCCAAGACTCCGTTGGAGCAAAATTGACCCAGGCACTGAGGATGGCACCATGGCTTCTGCCTCAGGCGCTAGAATGGCTCCAGATGTGATGGAGCAACGCCCCAGATGGGCAGAGCATCACCCCCTGGTGGGCATGCCGGGTAGATCCTGGTCAGGCACATGCGGGAGTCTGTCTGACTGCCTCCCCGCTTCTAACTTCAGAAAAATACAAAAATAAAACCAAATAATAAAATAAATAAAATAAAATGCTGTATTTTGAAAAATACAAAAATAAAATAAAATAAATAAATAAAATAAATAAAATGCTTGTTTAAAACTATCCAAAAGCCAGTCTGACTATCAAATAGTTTTGCCTAGTGACAGTCATGTCATAATAAGCCAAATTTCTGACAGCCCTAAGGGTTTTATGTCCTTCAGAGTAGATAAAATATTCTGAAGTGAAGAGCTATAAAATACATAAAGTTTACCTCCAGACTTCACCATCATGCCATACCAAGCAATCATATACCGGGCCAGGATCACTATATTTTTTTTCAAAAGAATTTAGCAATTCCACTTGACTTTGAAGCTCCTCCTTGATTAGTTTATTTGCCTGATCAATTAAAACATAAATTAATATTAGTACAATTGGTACTCTTGAAAAGTTATATTAACATATAACCAAAGAGATAGTGTGACCCAACAATAAAATTTCACCCTGGAAAAACGTAGGAAAATTCTCATTTTATATCCATGCATCTTATAGTTCAATTTTATGGTACAAGTATCACTTAATATATTAAATCTTTTAAAAATAATACTTCTTTTACTCAATCTCTCATTCAGATGCTCACTTCTCCCACTTTGAAAAAGACATTATATATATATGTGTCGGTGAGTATTATATAACCAAAACATGGCACATACATGTAATCAATACAACTCATTTCCAAAAGTTATTCTAAAATTGACATAATATAGGTTGTCAACTTCTAGATTTTTATATCAGGCCCATTTCCATTTAAAACCTGTTTCTTAAGGACTCAAATAAATAAAAACCATGAACTGTTTTACCTCTTTTAGGATATGCTAAATTAAATACAAACTATATTCATGACCATGTACCTATAATCTGCTATTTAACCATTTTGATCTATAAAAATGAGAATTTTATATGCTTCAACTTAAGTATTTTTAACTATATCCTACATTAGACTGCTCTACATTCACCTGAATAGTCCTAGTGAATAAAAAATGAATTTTCACATGTTCCAAAAATCTTAAGCTATACTTTGTTTTTAATTATGCAACATATTGAACATTTACTCCTCCTTAAAGGAAAAAGGCAATTATATACACGTTTGGTATACAATAAAATAAAATGAAATATTAAATCTAGCTCTTCTTTTATAAAGTTAGTCATATATATATATATAAAACACCTGAAATACTACATTTAATACGCCCAGAAAAAGATGCTGAATCAGGACAAATAGTGATCTAACAGAAAATTATGTAGCTGTTAAGGAATGGATGCTGTTCACAAATTAAATATACATGAAATGTGTATATAGATCTATATAGGCCAGGGTTCCTCAACTCTAGTTGCATGTTAATTAAAGTTCATGAGGAGCTTTAAAAATGTGTGCCTCCCTGCAAGGTTCTGATTTACTGCCTCTCTAGGGCACAAGCACTGGCAGTTTGAAAGCTCTTCATATGACTCAAATATGCAGCCAGGGTTGAACCACTGATATGATTCAATCTTTGATTAAGAATAGGTCCAGGCATGCCTTAAAAGAAAAATTCAGAAGGATAGACACAGAGTTGTTACCATCCCTGGAGGGTGGCATCGTGGGGGCTTCCGCTAACTACTTTACACGCCTAGGTTGTCCAAAAGTTTCCACAACTAGTAAATCTTATCTAAATAATAAATCAAGACATTACTTTTTTAAATAAATTGAGTTAAAAAATTTATTGGCTCTTTAAGGCTGTAGAATAATGGGAACTGTTACACACTTTTTGTGGGGACGTGAATTGGTATGACTCCTTATGACTGCCCCCTTGCAAAAAAACATGCACAAGAATGCTCAGCATAGTATTTTTCACAATAGCCAGAAACTGAAAACAAAGAAAATATCAATCTGCAGAATGGATATATGAACTGTGGTGCATCCATGGAAAAGCAAGGAAAATGAAGAAACTATTTCAATACCCCAAATACGGATGAACCTCAGAAACACACTGAATGTGTAGTAGCTGCTACGCATAAAAGAATACACACTGTATGGTTCCATTTTACAAAATTCAAAATAGACAAAAGCATTCAATAGTTTTAGAAGTTAGGAGGGTAGTGACCTTTAGGGAGGAACAAGGGAGCAATAATGAGGAAGAGGCATCAGAGGATGCTGCCAATATGGCAGCATTCACTTTGTGATAATTCATAATTACACATTTATAATTTAAGCACTTTTACATGTTATGTTTAATATTAAGTTTTAAAAAATTAACACATTTGTGAATTGATTTGATAAATAATAAAGTAAAAATTAGTGAAACTAACAATTTAAAACTTGTGCGAATAAACTAGTCTATTAATAATTCCCCAAGAACTCCGATACATGGTCCCATGGTAATGTTTAAAGAAAAATGATGAAGCACCAACTTGAGAAGGGCAGTTGTTGGCAACATCAAATTCTTCCTGTTTTCTACAAGCTTCTGCCAAGGCCACTCTGTGTACAGGGTCCCAGATTTTTTCCTTCCGTTCTTTCTGCAAAGACAGAAAAAATTACCTCACAATGAAGTTGACAAATATTCAGGTAAACATAAAGAGTCATTTATATATGAACCTATTAGTTATCAGTTGTGATACTTCATGATTGTCATACAGAGGCTAAAAACAATCATATCTAATCAAGCTGATAAGGCAATGAATCGACTATTAAAACTGATTAGTTCCCTTACTGCACCTCTAGGTTTCAAAAGAACAAGTTTACCAAGGCACACCCATGTATTTTTATACATCATTTGCCTCAATTTAAACCCTTCAAAGCGTAATACTAATCAGATAACTGAATTCCCAGTCATTTAAAAGAAAAGACTGTATTCTGAGACCGTACACAAATGAGAAATGCCTCTAGTGCCGCCACAGGACAGGAGTGGGACTGCAGCTGCACTGGGACGGACATGCAGGCTTCCTCAGTTTCCTCTCACTAGCTATCTCTTCTTGATCCTCTTTACCTTGGTAAGCTTCTTTGTTATTGAAATTATTCTTAGCTTGATCTCCACTGTCTTTAACCCGAATGTCCCACAAAAGAAAAATCCTTTCCTTATAAAATAAATTTGACTCAATTAAGGTGATGAGGGGGTCAGCTTTAACTTTAAATTTGCATGCTAATTTGTACCTTATCAACATATTTATTAAATTTAATACAGTGCATAAAAATACTATGCTATATATGTGTTTTTCAGCCTGAAATTTAAAATAAAATAGTACCCATTAAAAGTCATGTGCATTATTTTTTTGTAATAATGACTGGAATCTGACTAATAAGCAAAGGTTATTACACACGTAATACAACTTTTTATGGTTCATACACCCCTAGAGAAGCCAAGGATATTATGATAGATAAAAGGGCCCACAGGACTTACCCTTCAGGCTCATTTTCAAGGGTTACATCTCATTTTACAGTCGAAACCCTGAAACTGTCTGCATCAGCAACTAGTGTCATAGCGATCTTCTAATGTGGCACTGTCAAATTCAAGAACCGCTAGCCACATGTTGCCATTTAAACTGAAATTCTAAAATATCACCGCAATTAAAATTTCAGTTCTTTAGGCATACTAGTCACATTTCAAGTTCACAAGAGTTACTTGTGGCTAGTGACTACTGTAATGGATAGATACTGAACATTTTGAACATTATCACCTATCACTGAATGGTCTACTGAATAGTGCTGCTTTAAAGCAGGCTCCTTATCACTCTATTTACAACTCTACTTCTCTAATGACAGATGTGTTTCCTATATTGCAGCTGCCTTATGTTTGAGTAACCGTTTCCTTAATATTGAATAATAACTAACTGGGATCAAGACTAAACAGTAAGAAAAATGGCACAAATTATAAAAGCTATAAAATCTGAACTTTAAATCAACTGTTTTTATCCTTTTTGAGGTTAAAAAAATAGTCCTTCAAAAAAATCTAGTGAAAACTATATACCATTTCCTTGAAAAACACAAATATCCAGTTTTTATTTTTCTTTTTAAAGTGACAGGAGTAGAAATAGTGAGACAGACTCCTGCATGCACCCTGACTGAGATCCACCTAGCAATGCAGGGTTGATGTTTGAGTACCGAACTATTTTTAGGGCCTGAAGCTGATATGCTTCAGTGCCAGGGGCCATGCTTGAATCAATCAAGTCACTGACTGCAGGAGAAAAGGGAGAGAAGGGGGAGGGAAAGGGGGGAAGTAGATGGAAGTAGATGGTCATTTCTCCTATGTGCCCTGACCTGGAATTGAACCCAGGACATCTATATACCGGGCCAACCTTCTATCCACTGACACCGGCAGTGGATAGAAGATTTGAATATAATTTCAGTGTATCCACAGATTCCCTAAGCATATGCCTGTATTCAAGATGATAAACCATGACTTTAAATAGGTAACATTCCATTGAACAGAATTTTTCTTTAAGCAGTCACTGTTTGAAAGACTCCCATCAACTAAAATAATTAAGAGTTAGTAAAATTTTGTGATTTTTTTCCATCAGTGGAATAAAATTTGAAAAAGAAGTGAGTGATAGTAGATTGAATATTACCTGTATTCTTTCCTTGAGAGCCTTTGGATAGAAGTCATAGCCATTTTTTATGCCAACATGATATCTGCCTGAAGGATTTGTCCAACTCGCAGGAATCTACAGAAAAAAAAAGTAAATTATTGATTCACTAAAAAAAAAAGTAAATTATTGATTCACTAAATGCTTCTCAATTCAATGATTCACTACTGGAGAAAAAGGTATTTCATTCGGATGAGCAGCTCACATACCAGAGAACTATTTTTTTTTTTTTTTTTTTTTTTTCATTTTTTCCGAAGCTGGAAACGGGGATAGACAGCCAGACAGACTCCCGCATGCGCCCGACCGGGATCCACCCGGCACGCCCACCAGGGGCGGTGCTCTGCCCCCCAGGGGGCGATGCTCTGCCCATCCTGGGCGTCGCCATATTGCGACCAGAGCCACTCCAGCGCCCGAGGCAGAGGCCACAGAGCCATGCCCAGCGCCCGGGCCATCTTTGCTCCAATGAAGCCTCGGCTGCGGGAGGGGAAGAGAGAGACAGAGAGGAAAGCGCTGCGGAGGGGTGGAGAAGCAAACGGGCGCTTCTCCTATGTGCCCTGGCCGGGAATCGAACCCGGGTCCTCCGCACGCTAGGCCGACGCTCTACCGCTGAGCCAACCGGCCAGGGCTCAGAGAACTATTTTTAATATTCAAAGGTGCCACTAATATCTCTCTGGCTCCTTTCACCTCAACCATAAATAAGATGGTTCAACTAGAGTATCTTTCATTTGCACAATGCTTCATAGTTTACAAAGTGCTTACAATATATGCAATCTCATTAAACCTCTAAGATCTTTAGTTCTCAAGCATCAATGACACCCCACCTCTTCCTTCACCATCTTACTGCCCATCAACTAATGGGGAGGCGAAGTATTGACAGAACTTCTTACCCTTAGATTTCTCGTTAATAACAGAACTTCACTGGGTTCTAGGATACAACAGGGATAATGTCTAGAAGTCAAATTGGAGCTCTTTGAATTCATAAAAAAAAGTTCAGTAAAATCATTTTAATTATATATAATATTTTATAATTTTCAACTATCTAAAAGTATTTAAAAATAACAAAGCTTTTAATTAATGGAATGATGTAAATAATATGCCTAGTTACAAATAAAGAAAGCAAAGAAGCAAAGAGAAATTAAATTGCTTGCTCAAATAACAGGAAGGTGGAATAGAAAGCTGGAATCAGGTTCCATCATGGAAACCGAAAAATTCAGTGTAAAGGATACATGATTTAACATCAGATAAACCTGGCTATGAATCTAAACTCTACTAACTAGGTGGGACCCACAGGCTTCTAGTTCCTCATGTGTAAAAAGAAGACCCCTATCTTATGATTCTCATGAGTAACAAAACACACTGAACATCAACCAATGTGAAATGTCAATTTAAAAAAATGTGGAGGTTCATATTCTTTGTAATCACAGGATCTGTAGTCATTAAAAACAGCTCGTAAGTGTGTATAATTAATGAGGTTGAATTATCAACCACTCAGAGTTGGTTCACTCCTCGATTCTCATTTATGCAAACATCTTTAACCAACTCATCTGTATGTCCCTCATCAAATTATTCCCCAGGTAGGCAAGTTGAATGAAATGTTCTCATACCTAAATAGAGGAAAAACAATCATTCACAGAAATTCAAAGATCTACTGACTTTTTAAAAGCCTGCATATCAGGGAACTGGCTGGTTTGCTCAGTGGTAAAGTGTGGGCCTGGCGTGTGGATGTTCTGGGTTCGATTCCTAGTCAGGGCACACAGGAGAAGCACCCATCTGCTTCTTCACCCATTCCCTTCTCCTTTCTCTCTATCTCTCTCTTCTCTTCCTGCAGCCAAGGCTCCACTGGCAAAAAGTTGGCCCAGGAGCTGAGTATAGCTCCATGGCATCCTCCTCAGGTGCTAGAATGGCTCCAGTTGCAATGGAGCAGTGCCCCAGATGGGCAGAGCATTGCCCTATGCCAGGTGGATCCTGGTCAGACACATGTGGGAGTCTGTCTATCTAGCTCCTTGCTTCTCACTTCAGAAAAATACAAAAAAAAAAAAAAAAAAGCCTGAATATCAGTTATAGTTTCTGTCTGGAGAACGCAATTTCAACTATGTTGCCACACTAAGTAGCACTTTTCATTCAAAACTTAATCAACCATCTTTAGAGAATAGAGATTCTTAACTCACATGTTCTTGCAACAGCCCATGACATAATAAAAATAATAAAATGTTGCAACAACAAAAAGTTAAGTAGTTACTAGTTGGCAAATTCAAAGAATATTTAATCACAGACAAGCCACCACACAGGTGGCTTTGTAACCCTAGGCTAGGCAACCTCTTTTACAAAAAGCCTTGAACTATCAAAGGATTTAATGGAATAACTAATTAAAAAAACTGCAAAATAAATTAAGGTGTTAAGACATTTAATCACAATTACCAGTACATAATACAATAAAAAGAATCTGAGAGATATAACTTATATTTAATTATAAGACCAAAATCTGCAGTGTCTATGTAACCAGATAGTTTACTTTTCAAATCACTACTATATATTTTCTTCATAGAATACTTAGCTACAAAAATTAAACTAAAAAAAAAATAATCAGAAAATAAATCATGGTTCTGTTACCTAACCTTCACCAAGTTGGAATCAGGCTTTCTTTATGAGGGAATTATGTCATTTTACCTATTTGAGCATTCTTTACAGATAAAGATATTTTCAGTCTCTTTAAGAATCAAAACTTTATATTATGACCATTTTAAGTTGATATCTTTAAAATGGCTTTAATTACATAGTAACTATAATGTTAAGACTGTCACATGAGAAACAGAATCTTTTTAATTACACATTTCACCCCTTCCCTGAATCTTTAAAGATGCCTAATAAATTGAACATTTTCTTAACAAGCCAGGTGTCATCTTTACTGGAATGTTCCATGCAGTAAAGTTGGGCTTCAACAAATGAATTTTGGGGGCACACAAACATTCAGTCACAACACATGAATAAGGAAGCAAAATATTAATAATGCCTGCTGTCTGCCTTTGGTAGGTAGATTGTAAGATGACCCATGCCCTCCTACAGTCCTCCACGCTTAGTGAAGGCAGGACTTGTGAATATCACTCCTGTGATTATGTTAGGGTAAGTAATATGGCAAAGGTGATGGATATTGCACGTACAATTTCAGTCCCTAACCAAAAAGAAAATTATTAGCCTGTGGATGTGACCTAATAAGGTGAGCTCTCTAAAAAAGACAGGCCATCTCTGAGGTCAAAGAAATTCTTCTGCTGGCCTTCAATAAGCAAGCTGTCAGAACAAAATAAATTGTGCCAACATCCATATGAACTTAGAAGAGGAGCCCCAGATGAGACCACCAACCAACCAATACCGGATTGTAGTCTTGTGAGACCCTGAGTAGAGCCAAAGCCAGCCATGCATGCGTTTCCGACCCAGGGAAACAGTGAGATAATAAATGTAGGAGGTATGGGATTTTAAGCTGGTAAGTTTTTGTTACTTTGTTGCATAGCACAGAAAACTAATCCACTGCCACAACAAACTTATCCTGTAGATCAGGGGTCCCCAAACTACGGCCCGCGGGCCACATGCGGCCCCCTGAGGCTATTTATCCGGCCCCCGCTGCACTTCCAGAAGGGGCACCTCTTTCATTGGTGGTCAATGAAAGGAGCACATTGACCATCTCATTAGCCAAAAGCAGGCCCATAGTTCCCATTGAAATACTGGTCAGTTTCTTGATTTAAATTTACTTGTTTTTTATTTTAAATATTGTATTTGTTCCCATTTTGTTTTTTTACTTTAAAATAAGATATGTGCAGTGTGCATAGGGATTTGTTCATAGTTTTTTTTATAGTCTGGCCCTCCAACGGTCTGAGGGACAGTGAACTGGACCCCTGTGTAAAAAGTTTGGGGACCCCTGCTGTAGATGATGCCTAAACACAATTCAGATAGATGCTAAAAGATGGAAAGAGTTAAATATATATAGTTCTTTACACACAGAAATAACCACAAATTTATTTTCTAAACTAAGTTTGCTAATTGGTTTAAAAGATGAGTACTCAATCATAATCAAAATCTTGCCATCTACCATACTCATTAGCTACTATATATTGAACTGTTCTAAGTTTTCTAATTATATTTCATGTTAGTTTTCTATCAAGGACAAGGAATAAGACAAAGCTAATCACTTAAGATCATAATTATCACAGCCTAAATATTTCATGTTTAAGTTCCTAGAAGGGACAGAAAAAGATGAAGGCAAAACTGACATTTAGTCATTTTTCCCCACCTTTCTACTCAAAACTGAATTAAAATTTCTAGAATTTGGTAACCACATTGAAAATAAAAACAACAAACAACCAAATTCTAAGCCTGGTAACAAACAACAAAACGATGACCTCTCTCTAAGATGGCCCCTAACAACCCCCACCTCCTGGTATTCATGCCCTTGTAAAAAATCCCCTCCCAACGGCCTACTTCTAATGAAAAAAACATGGCAAAGTGATAGGATGTCACTTCCAAGATTAAGAACATGGTAGAATTAATGAGATGCCACTTCCAAGATTAAGTTATCAAAAGATCATGGCCTCCATCTTGGGCACTCTCCCTGGATTGCTCTCCCAGCCCAGGGGGAAGACAGCTGCATGCGCGAAGCAGCCCCGTGGACAGGTCTTAGTAGTGGACCAACGCCTGCCAACAACCAGTTGAGTGAGCTTGAAAACAGACTCCCCTTCCCCACCCAAGTTGAGTCCTGAAATGAAACCACAGCCCTGGCGACAGCAAGCTCAGAAGGTAGCTTGAAGAAGCACTCAACTCTCTCAGATTTCCTGACTCATAGAAACGGTGAGATAATAAATGTTTACTGTTTCAAACTATGATGTTTTAGAGTAATTTGTTATACAGCAATAGCTAACTAATACCATACTATCAAATGTAAGCTAAAAACATTAGATGATTTGAGATGACAATACAAAAAAAAAAAAAATCAATAAAAAAGATAAAAGCTCCAACCTTAAGCACTCTTCCTGAAAGGCCAATAATTTCACCATCTTTTGGCTCTACTATTGTAGCAGTATTCACATCACCGCTTCCTGTTGTGTCAATGATATCAACAATTTTTGGTTTTCCATCAGATGTAACCTAAAAATTAAAGAGAATTAAAATATGAGTTATAGATTAAATTATTTATCCTCAAAAGGAAGCAATGCTAATCCACATGTGTGTATGTGTACACGTATGTTCACATATATAAAACATCCTATAAATCTGGATTTGCTATAAAGAGAACTGAATTTTTTTAAGCCAAAAGCCTGAACAATCCTACAAAGAAAATTTAGTTATGGAAAACACACAGAATCCTTCAAGTGGTTTTATTTATTCAGTTAACAATTATTTACTGAGCATTTACTATAGGCCACACTGTTTTAAGTGTTGGGAATACAGTAATGATCAATACACAAAAATCCCAGACCTCACAGATCTTATGTTATACACAGTCAAGAAACAAATATGTGAAAAATGTAACATGTCAGATGGTGATGATTACTATGAAGAAAATTAAGCAAGGAAAGGAGACAGGAGGGATGGGGCTTTTGATTTTAATCAGGACGGTCAAAAGAGGTCTCACTGAAGAGCAAACACTCAAGAAAAGATCTGAAGAAGGTGAGCTTGGGCTGGACAAGTCCAAAACTTTCGGGGAAAAATGTTTAATAACATTTCATTACTGGATGCCACAGTAACACTCAAACTTCATGTAGGTCCAAATTCAAACTTAACACTGACACTTGTTTCTCTCCAGGCTTTGCCATCATCAATACACACCCAGTTCCTCAAGTCAGAAACTTAAAGTCCTTCTCTGACTCTTTAGTGTCAAATCTGTCACAAATTCTCTTCACAAAAATATAGTTCAAATCCATCTTCTTTTAATTTTCACTACCAATACCCTCCACCACCATCCTCTCTTGCCTACATAATATGACCACAGTGTCTCCCAGGGTCCAATCTTGGCATCCACAAAAATATACAGCAAAACAAACTTGATTATAACAGACTCCACTTACACGCTGCTATGGATTTACCGAGTGCTCAGTAAAAAAAGCCTTTGCCAGATCTGATGCCTGCCACTCCCAGTCACTCATGACTCGAACCATATTGGCCTTTCAATTCCTGGAATGTTCCAATCTTTTTTCCTGCCTCACAACTATTTACATAGGGTCCTTCTGCTTGGAATTCTCTCTCCCTTCCATCTTTCGCAGGGATTTCTATCTTAGTTGTGTACTACAATGTCACCCCTTCAGAAAGGTCTCCCTGTGACTTCAAGTAGCCACTATCCTATACCTAACTATTCATTCTACTTTACCTTGTTTCTTTCACAGAACTTAACTCAATATGCAGTTATACAGTTAGGTGACTCCTCTATTTCTGCTATTAGAAGACAAGCTCCACAGGGCTGGCACTATGCCTATTTTATTCACCAAACCTATCAGTGCATGGTAGGTACTCCATACATATTTAACTACCGAATGATCTGACACTACTCAGAATTACAACTGATTCTTCTAAGGTCTCGTTTCTTGGACAGCCCACCACCTTTCATTTGTGCCGTGCTGACGACTACAGGTAACAGTAATACTGTATTTTCCATACTGCTTTTGTGGAAAATTCATTCTGGGATCTTCCTGGACTACAGAATCTGTAAGCATTCAACATACATGTACTGAGTTACCAGCAGAAACCATGTACAGACACAAAGAAGACTGAAAAAATGACGCCTACTCTCAAGAAAGAAACAAGAATACATATATTAAAAAATGCCAAGTGTGACAAGAGCACAAGACCCTGGGACTCCTTATCCAATTGGGGAATTAACTCTTTAAAATATAGCTTAATGTCCCTTTCTGTGATCTGCCCCCCTCCCCCCGCAATACCAACTGCGGTGTCCTTAAAGCTTTGTAGTTAATAGTACCTGAGAGGACAGGAGGACAGGGAAAGTCACTGTATGGCCGAAACAAGGGCACACCTTTTTTTTTTTCACTGTAAGTCAAAGTAAGGGGGTAGCTGGTAGACTCCAAATCTCATTACAGTCGTGTTGCCACTGGACAACCAGAGGCCACCAGCTTGTCAGGGGGCACATCTCTGATTGTTTAATGTATGGTAATTCTTAATCTGGATGTTTATTCCTTGGGGGCTGTCTATTCAAGTATTTTAATAGCACTAAAAACCACAAATCACCTATCTTTCTCAGTCAATGAATAAACAATTTAAGTGACTTGAGATTAAGTAATCATGAGATCTCTAACATGTCAGACACAGATCCCTCTCATTAGAAACCTCATTCTCACTATGTGAGCAAAGAAGAAAGCAGAATAGGATTTAGTGGCTTATTTGCTATCTACTATTGACACAGCTTTACTTACTAGTATCTCTCTTATTAAAATTTTCTTATATATGCAATTTTCTATCCATGTACCTTTTGAGGGGTCTGACAGGCAGAGAAACAGGAAGAAAAATGAGAAGCATAAACTCGTAGCTGCATCACTTTAGTTGTTCACTGATTGCTCTCTTACGTGCCTTGACAGGAGAGGGGGCGGTGGGCTCAAGCCAGTGACCTTGGGATCATTTTGATGATTCTGCGCTCAAGCTGGTGACCCCCTTGCTCAAGCTGGCGAGCCTGCACTCAAGCCAGCGACCTTGAGCTTTCAAACCTGGGTCCTAAGCGTCCCAGGTCAATACTCTATCCACTGCACCACCACTGGTCAGGCACTATTCATGTACTTTTTGCTTCACCATGAGGTAAAAGCAACCGCTGCATTGAGGATAAGAATACGAAAGAGAGCCCTGGCCAGATAGCTCATTTGGTTAGAGCTTCACTCCAAAGCACAGAGGTTGCTGGTTCGATCTCCAGTCAGGGCACATCTAGAAACAGACCAATGTTTCTGTCTCTCTCTCTGCTTTTCTCTCTCTCTAAAATCAATAAATAAAATTTTAAAAAAATACAAAAGAGACTTTAGAGTTAGGAAGGTTTTTAAAAAGGCAAGCCAGTTGAGAATTGTGCAGTGAAGCTCTGGGAGAAGGAGACCGAACTGCTAACATTAGAACTACACTCCTAATCTTTCAGGGGAGCGAGGCGTCACAGGGGAAGGTGGAAGTAAAGGCATGGGCAGTTATCAGGAGTAGAGCCAAGGGAACTGACCTCGTGAATTGGGATGGGAGACTGAGAAATGCCTATTGGGCCATCATGCTGGCTAGACAACATATAAATTGTCCAAAGGTTTCCCCAAAGGTCAGGAATCTACTGGTACTCCGTATCTCCACTGAAACACTTGTGGCAGAGGAGCTGGTGAGGGTTGAGAGCCATCCATTAAACATTTGTAGAAGACCAAAACAAGGGGGGGAGGGGAATTAGCAAATTATCCTAAACAAAACAACATGAATGTTTAAGTATTTACTTGAAATTTCAGGGAAGATACTGAAAATTTTATTTTTATTTTTTTAAAATATTATTTATTTATTTATCTATTTATTCATTTTAGAGAGGAGAGGGAGGGAGAGACAGAGAGAGAGAGAGAGGAGAGACAGAAAGAGAGAAGTGGGGGAGGAGCTGGAAGCATCAACTCCCATATGTGCCTTGACCAGGCAAGCTCAGGGTTTCGAACCGGCAACCTCAACATTTCCAGGTCAACGCGTCATCCACTGCGCCACCACAGGTCAGGCTGAAAACTTTATTTTTAAAAAAGGGATAATAGTTTTTAAACAAATACTATTAAATGACTATTATTCTGAAAACCAAATGAATGAACAAAACAGTCTTTGCTTTAAGAAAGTTTACTATCCAGTTAGGAAAACATGATTAAAGAGATAACTGCAATGTAGGACAATGAGTAACAAAGGTCAAGACAATCTACAAAAACATTTAAGGACACAAAACCAAGTTTGGGGGAATCAGGAAAGGTTAACTGAAAAAGAGGTAATAAAAATAACAGGGCATCCAATATTGGTAACCAATTATATATAATGATTTTTAATTATTGTACTTCATTTTATTTCAGTGAATGTAAAAACAGAAAGACTTTTATAGGAGTACTTGTAACCTCTTTCCCCAAACCATTTTATCTCCATGATGAAATTATGTACATTTTATACATATACACATTTTCCCAGTCAGTAAAAATAATGTTAAACATTTCATACAGAATAAAACTGGATATGATTTCAAAGAATTTTAAGTTAACCAGCAAAAAGTTATATAAACAATGCTAAAACCAAACATCTTAAGTGCTATAGGGGTATTTGAACAAACTGTTATGAGAGCAAAGGGGGACAGAAATTAGCCTTACTCATCCTTGAATACATGGCCGACACACAAACATTAAATAAGTCAGTAGATATGTATTCCAAAAGGTAATGGGATCAAGATCCAGTTGGGTTTTAAAGGATTAAGCAGGAGTTTACAGGTGATCGCAGAAGGCTTGCAGGCAGATTAAATGCCACATGCAAAGGCATGTGTTAGAGAGGACCTGAAACATTTGGGCGAATAAAAAAGAGTGAAATATTCAAGGTGGGAGCACAGGGTAAATGGTGGTGTGGATACAGACAGAAAAAATGGTGAGATGAGAACTGAGGCTACACAAGGAGGGGAATTGAACGGTGAAAGCCTGCACACAGTTCAATTTTGGAATTTTTATGCAAAGACAATTAGGATGTCTAAACAGTTTGTTTTATATTAGACAAGAGTGTAATGAAATATATTTTTCTAAAGGAAAATAACTTTGGCAATGTGACGGATGGACCACCGTAAAGCAACACTGGTGGCAGGGGGATACACTGGCTATTGCATATTTATTTCCAGGTCCAATGTGACCTGTGGTGGCGCAGTGGATAGAGTATAGGCCTGGAACGCTGAGGTCCCAGATTAGAAACCACAAGGTAGCCAGCTTGAGCACAGGGGCTCACTGGCTTGAACACAGGATCATTGGCATGATCCCAAGGTTGCTAGCTTGAGCAAGGGGTCACTGGCTTGACTGGAGCCCCCAGTCAAGGCACATACAAGAAGCAATCAATGAACAACTAAGGTGAAGCAATTCCGAGTTAATTCTTTTCACTGCCCCTGCCTCAAGTCCCCTGCCCTGTCTATCAATCAATCAATCAATCAATCAATCCAGGTCTAGTTCACGTCCCATCTCTTATTCATGAAGCCCGATTAGTCCAATTCTCACTGGTCCTCTGTTCAATCTCTGCAACAGAGTCTGTAGGACTACATCATTTTTTAACATATTAGACACCTAGCAGGTGCCCAAATATTTGCTGAGGAAAGATATAATAATTTATGCAATTATCACTCTTCTTGTGCAGTCACCTTCCAACAAGCCCACACAACTGTCACAAAAGAGAAATTAGCCCAAAACAGTTAACCAAAGAACAAGAAAGCCCACTCGTGCCTCCAGTCCTCTGCTTAGACCCCGTTGGCTTTCCAAATGTCTAATTTGGCCTCTTCCTCCTCTATCTTGCTCTTTCCATCCTTTTCGCTTCTATCCACTTTCTTGTCTTAATGAGGTACACATAGATCTACAAAATAAATTTGTTAAAGGCAAAAATTTAAAAAGAACTTAAAAAGTCATTATATTTGCAAGCCTCCTTACTGAATCTCTTTTAACTAGCCATGTCTAGGTAAATGCCTCAGAGTTGCAAGTTGTTAGAAAAGTTATGTTTTCATTTTACTTCAAAATTTTATTTCTTGAGCATTTGTGATTACATGCAAATAATGCATATTTATCTTTCAGATAGTTGGGTGATTTGAGACACGGGATAAACTTTAAAAGAGTATCCTTGCTTATAAAAAATCAGTGTTTCATGGAGGTTACATAACATGTTATTAAACAATGAATGAATTAACAATGAGATCAAGAAAGAAATCAAAAGTTACCTAGAAACAAATGAAAATGAACACAGAACAACCCAAACATGTATGGAACACAGCCAAAGCATCTCTGACAGTGAAGTTCATAGCATTATGGGCCTACCTTAAGAAGCAAGAAAAATCTCAAATAAACATCTAACCGTTGCACCCAAAAGAACTAGAAAAAAACAAAGCCCAGAGAAAGTAGGAGGAAGGACATAATAAAGATAACAGCAGAAATAAATTACATAGAGAGTAAAAAAAAAAAAAAGAATATAAATGATCAGTAAAACCAAGAGCTGGTTCTTTGAAAAGATAAACAAGACTGATGAACCTTTAACCAGACTCATCATGAAAAATGAGAGAGGACCCAAATAAATAAAATCAGAAATGAAAAGTAACAACTGACATCAAAGAAATACAAAGTATCATAAGAAAATACAGACAGTCCCTTGGTTACAACAAACAAGGTAAGTTCTGTAGGTTTGCTCTTAAATTGAATTTGTATGTAAGTTGGAACAGGTACATTTATCTATTAAATGCAACTTAGATGTTTGTCTTAATATAGTACTGGTTTTTCCCTTCCTGTCATATAAATACTTAAACATTTTCAAACACACATACCTATCTTGTTCAAAACTAGGGGAGTGCCTGTACTACGAACAATTATATGCCAACAAATTGGACAACTTAACCAAAAAATTCCTAAAACATACAATCTTCCAAAATTGAATAAGAATTAATCAGAAAATCTTGATAATAAAACCTAATGAAATCAAAGCAATAATCAAAACTGCCAGCAAACAAAACTACTGGACTAGATAGCTTCACAGGTAAATTTTACCAGAGTCAAAGAACCATCACCTGTCCTTCTTAAACCATTCCAAAAAATTCAAGAGGAGTGAAGACTTCTAAGCTCTTTTTATGAGGCCAGCGTTATTCTAATTCCAAAACCACAAACAGATGTTACAAAGAAAGAAACTTATAGGTTAGTATCTCTGATTAACATAGATGCTAAAATCCTGAACAAAATATTAGCAACTGTATCCAGCAATACATTACAAAGATCATATACCATAATCAAGTGGGATTTATTCCAGGAATGCAGTAGTGGTACAATATTAGCAAAACAATATGTGTGACACCCCTTATAAACAAAATGAAGGATAAAAATCACATGATCATATCAATAGATGCAAAAAAAAAAGCATTTGATAAGATACAGCACCCATTTATGTTAAAAATTCTCAGCAAAGCGGAAATAGAGGGATCAGACCTCAACATAATAAAGGCCATATATGACAAGCCCACAGCCAACATCATACTCAGTAGGCAAAAACTAAAAACATTTTCCTTAAGATCAGGATTAAGACAGGAATGTCTGCTATCACCACTCTTATTCAGCATAGTACTGGAAGTACCAGCCATAGCAATAAGACAATAAGAAATAAGAGGTATCCAAATTGGAAAGTAGAAAGTAATACTGTCACTATCTTCAGATGGCAATAGTGTGTATAAAACACCCTAAAGAATTCACCAAAAAACTACAAGTTCTAATAAATGAATCTGGCAAAGTAGTAGGATATGAAATTAATATTCAGAAATAGGTGGCATTTTATTCATCAACAAGGAACTATCGGAAAGAGATATTAAAAAAACAATCCCATTTACTATTGCAACAACAACAAAAAATAAGGTACCTAGAAATAAATTTAACCAAGGAGGTAAAAGACTATATTCAGAAAATTATAAAATAATGAAGAAAAAAATTCAGAAAGATACAAATAAGTGGAAGCATATTCCATGTTCCTGGATAGGAAAAATTAACATTATTAAAATGTCCATATTTCCTGGCCTGTGGCAGCAGCACAGTGGAAAAAGTGTCGCCCCGGAATGCTGAGGTTACCGGTTCGAAATACTAGGTTGCCTGATCAAGGAATGTACAACAATCAATCAATGAACAACTAAAATGAAGCAATTATGAGTTGATTCTTCTTACTTCCCCACCCTTCTCTCTCTCCTCACTCTGTAAAATCAATAAATAAAATCTTAAAAAATAAAATAAAATGTCCATATTACCCAAAGCAATCTCCAGTATCAACACAATTCCTATTAAAATACCAACAGCATATTCATGAATCTGGAACAAATTTTCCGAAAATATATATGGAACCACAAAAGACCTCAAATAGCCTTAGCAATCTTGGGGAAAAAAAAACAAAGTTGGAGGTATCACACACTACCTGATATCAATCCATATTACAAAGCTGTGGTTATCAAAACAACTTGGTAGTGGCACAAGAACAGGCATACAGATTCCTGGACAGAATATAGAGCCCAGAAATAAATCCATGCCTTTATGGTCAATTAATATTTGACAAAGGAGACAAGAACATACAATGGAGTAAAGACAGTCTTTTCAATAAATGGTTTTGGGGAAATTGGATAGAAACGTTAAAAAATGAAACTAAACTACCAACTTACAACATGTACAAGAATAAACTCAAGATGAATTAAGACTTAAATGTAAGATGCAAAACCATTAGAATACTAGGAGAAAACATAGGCAATTAGACTTCATATATTTCTTGTAGCAACATTTTTGCAGATGCATCTTTTCCAACAAGAGAAACAAAGAAAAAATAAACAATGGCACTGTATCAAACTAAACGGCCTTTGCACAGCAAAAGAAACTATCAACAAAATGAAAAAGAAACCCACTGAATGGGAGAATATATTTGCCAATGATACACTTGATAAAAAGGATTATTTCCTAAAATATATAAAGAATTTACATACCACCACCAATAAGACAACCCTATTAAAAAATAGGCAAAGGACCTTAATAGACACTTCTCCAAACAGGAAATACAGATGGTCAATAGACATATGAAAAGATGCTCAATGTCATTAATCATCAGACACATGCAAATTAAAACCATATGATCTATCACCTCATGCCTGTCTTGAATGACTATCATCCATAAATCAACAAACAAGTGTTGGTGAGGGTGTAGAAAAAGGGAACCTTTGTAGACTGTTGCTGGAAATTAAGATCAGTGAAGCCACTGTAGAAAACAGTATGGCGTTTCCTCAAAAAATTAAAAATGGAACTGCTTTTTGACCCAGCATTCCTGCTTCTGGGAATATATCCAAAGAAACCCAAAATACTAATTTGAGAGACTATATGCACATCTATGCTCAGTGCAGCATTATTTACAATAGCCAAGATCTGGAAACAGCCCAAGTGTCCATCAGTAGATGAGTGGATTAAAAAAGCTGGGTACATTTACACAATGGAATGCTACTCAGCCATAAAAAATAAAGAAACCTTACCTTTTACAAGAACATGGATGAGCTGGAAATTATCATGCTAAGTGAAATAAGCCAGTCATAGAAAGACAAATACCATATGATATCTCATATGTGAAATTTAAAGAACAAAATAGAAACAAAGGTATGTATACATGGAATAGAGTGACAGCTGTCAGAGGGGAGGAGATTTGGGGGCTGGATGAAAGAAAGAAAAGGGATTAAGCCAAAATCATATATATACACACAGACACAGACAGAGACAGCAGTGTGGTGACAGCCAGAGGGAAACGGGGATGAGGGAAGAAGGTAGAGGTAGGCAAAGCGGGGATAAATGGGGACAGAAAGAGACTTTGCTTGGGATGATGAGCACATAATGTAGTGTGCAGGTAATGTTTTGCTGAGCCGTACATTTGAAATCTATATGATATCGCGAACCAATGTCATTCCAATAAACTCAATAAAAAAAGAATTAAAAAATTAGTGTTTTGCCTGACCAGGCAGTGGCACAGTAGATAGAGCATCCGCCTGGGACGCAGAGGACCCAGGTTTGAAACCCCTAGATCGCCAGCTTGAGCGCGGGGTCACAGACATGACCCCATGGTCGCTGGCTTGAGCAAGGGGTCAATGGTTGGCTAGAGTCCCCCCTCCAAAGGCACATATGAGAAAGCAATCAATGAATTAAGGTGCCGCAACAAAGAATTGATGCTTCTCATTTCTCTCCCTTCCTGTGTGTGTGTATCTATCACTTAATAATAATAATTTAAAAAGTAGCATTTAACACTCTTCTTGAGTACTTTAAAGTTACATGTAATTAATCTCAATTTTCATAGCAACACTGTGGGATGAGAATTACTGTTACTTCACAGAGAGAGTAACAGTATTTTGGCAAGCAGGCATGAGAAATTCTATACAAGTATCAATATATACTTTTACTGAGATGGTCCTCCTGCAAACTCCTCTGCTTCTCTTACTATCCTGACAAAAGAACCAGTGAACCACTTACCCCAGCTGTACGCATCCCCCTTGTCCCTATAAAAAGTAAACATACACCACAACAGAACAGAAACCATTACTAACTACTCTGTAATAAAGCTTCAATGAGGTGAGAGGTGTCCCTGTTTTAAGTCTTCAGAGCTATTAATACAACAACAGTACCACTAAAGCTACTGAGGGGAATTCATCACCTGCTCCTCTTCTGACTCACAAAGCTGCCTGGCAAGGCCACCTGGCAGTAGAACATAAGGTGTGTTGTACTCCAGAGTACTGCTGAAGAATTAACAGGAGGAACCAGAGAGATTCTACAGTCAACCTGGTTCCCTTTTCCCCTGCATTACATCCCAACCTCCAAAATACTACTTCCTCAACTATTAGAGAGCACAATAGAGGATCCAGAGGAGAGAAGCATGGAGGGAGAAAGAGAATTACTAAAGTTCAGCACTTAGTGTAAAAAGGATAGTAAGATACACAGGTGAAGGACTGAAATAAGGGAGAGATCACATACAGTAGAGTTAGCCAAGTTAGGCTTTTGGGAATGGATCTTGAACAAGATCAATAAAATTTTATTACTGGATTTCAGTAATAGGCTAAGGCTAAATTTACAAATGTCAAACTTTGACTACTTTAGCCAGGACACGGTTAATCCTGAGACATATCCCTTAAAATTACCTTTCACTATGGTCCCTTGATCTAATGATTATGAAGGTGCCTAAGGCAAAACAAAATAATTTTTTAAATTGTAACTAAAGTACATTGTCTTATATTTGGAAGCTAAAACTATACATAAGTATAATCTAATAAAGTCTTAAGTTCGCCAAATGCAAACCAAATTAGGTTCCTATATCTAGCAAAGACTAAGTAAAGCATGAGTTTTAATGTCCCTAAACAAGTGCCCTGGAGAAGATGGTTTAAAAATAGAAGGCACAGAACTACCAGAGGAAACAAATCCGGAAGTTGACTGAGTTATCTGCATGAAACCCGGTTTTCGTGTTTAAACAATTCTTCCCCAAACCAAATCTCCCAAACTCAGCAATAAGAATGAGTCTGAGAGATCATTTGTCTCTTTTTTCTTTCCTTCCTATCCCCCGACACATAATAAAAATTGTAAAATTCTCATCTGTTTGACAATAGGCGCTGGCCGGTGCCGGGGACACGAGGGACCAGCGGAGGAAGACAGTGTGACGGCCGGAGCCCCAGGGCCCGGGCCTGGCAGCGCCCGGGCAAAAAGGCGCTTCCCGGGTGCAAGGCGGCCCGGCACCCGACCAGCCGAGGCGGGTACGCCGCTTTGTCTGGCGGAGATCGCCGCCCAGCTGGGGCGCCCGGGCCCCGAACGCCGCCCGGTGTTCCGCGCACGCCTTGCCCTCTGCCTCCCCGCAGTGCCCGGCTCACGCTCGGCCCCAGAGCGGACCTCGGCCTGCGGGCTCCGCGGCTGCGCCCCTCCGGGACCCCGGCCCGCCGGCCGGCCGGCCGCCCGCGTCCCCGCGTCCCCGCGCCCGAGCCCTGCGCGGCTGCCGCACCTGCATGCCCGGAGCCCCCGGGTCAACCCCGGTGTCCAGGACGGCGATGAGCACCCCCCGCCCGTCATACTCCGGATAGCGACAGAGGAAGGAGGCGGCCCCGGTCTCTTTCTTGGGCAGGAGGCCATGGAAGGGGAAGGGCTCCTCGGTGGCGGCGGTGGCCATGGACGCAGGCTGGAGGACGAGGACGAGACAAACTGCCAGGCTGCGCGTGGACTAGCGCCGCGAGGACACCGGGGTGGCCACGGGCCTGGGCGGGGGCGAGGGGCGGGGCCGGCGGCCGCCAATCGCGGCCCGCCAGGAGGCGGCGGCCAATCACACGCGGTGCGTAAGCTAACGGCGCCGCTCCGCGGGGCGGGGCCGGAGCGCTGCCCGGGGCTGCAGAGAAGGGGGCGGAGTCTGACGCTCCGCCGGAGGGTTCGGTTCCCGAACACCGGGTCTTAGATGCTCGCACTTGGGATTTTTAGGAGCGGGCCGGCCTCCACGCCAAGGGTTCGTGTGTCCCGGGCCGAAACATTCCCTAGGGACAGGGAAGGGAATGGACCAACATCCTAGAGTAGCGGGACTCCCCTGCTGGTAAGCTGCGGTTCCGATCTTGAGGCGGTGGACAGACGTTTCTGTCAACTGCTGCGGGGCGCATGCGGACCAGAGCGGGAGCCGGCTCCCGCACGTTAACCTGCCAGTTAGTGTTCGTCGGGCACAGCAGCCTCTTTAAAAAGAGAGGCCTCTGATTCAGCGCTGTGTATCCCCCTGCCTGTGTGCCACTTGGACCAGGGCAGGGAGGAATAGGATGGCGGTAGGTCCTGGTTCAGTCAACAGGAAGTGAGCCGTGGGCCCTTCAGTCCTCGCAGCCAGTAACAGAGTATGAAACTGAAGCGGGCCCCTCCTATCCTCTTTGCTTACCCTTGGCTTCCGGGATTTCTAAAAAACATTTTTTTTACTCTCTTAAAATTGCAGTTCTTGGTTGCTCCTTAAGGTTCTTCACTCAACTATTGAGCATAATTTGAAGTTTTTCAGATTTGCAGTGGTGGCTAATCAAGTGCTCCACGATACACTAGTAGCCCTTTAATGACCATTACGTCTGTATTTTTGCCAGGATAATCTTAGTCTTATGTGTATATGTGCCAAAGACTTCTTTGGCAACCCTGTGAGTCTTGCGGACTCCTTCTCAGACCAGTGTTTTTAAACACATAATATGAAATAAATGATTACACGGGGGATTATGTTGAAATATAGTTACCACAAATATTAAAACAACTTTGTTAAGTATCAATAGTTTTATACATGTGTGTATAATTATATATGTGCTTCAAATAACAAGAAATAGAACCAAATCTGATAAAATCCCATAACTTCAAAATAGTGAAGAGCATAAACTATATTTTGAAATATTTATAATAACCGTGCTATAAGAAACATTCATTTTTATTTTTTAGAAACTTATTTGTCTGTAATGCTGAGGTTGCAGGTTTGAAACCTTGGGCTTGCCTGGTCAAGGCACATATGGGACTTGATGCTTCTTGCTCCTTCCCTCCTTTCTCTCTCTCTCTCTCTTTCTTTCTCCTCTTTAAAATAGATATATAAAATTTTTAAAAAATTTAATCTTTATTTAAAAAAGATGTTTGTATTGGTAACAAAGTAATAAACAGTAACTGCTAACACTACTTTGGTTATTGTCTACATTCCTAATTGAAGAGGTTAGTGAAAAAGATTTTTTTCCTACATGTTTTTGAACCCCTTGGATTCTACATAGATCCTAGGTGTAAAGGAAAGCCCTATGTATGCCAATTTCCAATCAACAGGATTTAGGAGATTGTCTGTGAAGTCTCAAAAATATATTGGAATGGCTGTGCAATAGTTGTAATTGTTTATTGACCATTTATTCATTCCATAAATCCTAGAGAAGCATCTCTTTAGTGGAGAGGAAAAGAAAAAAACAGTAGTTAATGTTTTCCTTCCTATTCCCAACTGCATGTGTTACCTCTAAAAAGAACTTCAAACTAACAGGAAAGAAAAGAGAAAGAAACTCTTAAAAGATATTCAAAGAGAGTTTATAGTGACAACAGAATAGCTACCAAGTTTCAAATGAATCATGATCAATCATTGCATGTTACAGATAAGGAAGCAAAGCTAGACAGGTTAACTGACTGCCATGGGTTACAAACTAAATTAATGAGAAAGCTGTATTTCTGTTCCCATGATCTGTCCCTGATATTTTCTACCACACCAAATATGCTCCCCTGCCGGTGTATCACCTAATGAATGGATGAGGAACTGTTCATTATGAAAACAAAGTATCAGACTTTTTTCATTAGACTCTTGTAACAGTGTTACTGTTGTTCAAAAAGAATTATTTTTTTACTGATGGGTCCCATAAAAATGTTTTAGAAAAGTACTGGATTGACTCCATAAAAGAAGCAAGAGGAGCCCTGGCTGATTGTCTCAGTGGTAGAGCGTTGGCCTGGCGTGCAGGAGTCCTGGGTTCGATTCCCAGCCAGGGCACACAGGAGAAGCGCCTATCTGCTTCTCCACCCCTCCCCCTCTCCTTCCTCTCTGTCTCTCTCTTCCCTTCCGGTAGCCAAGGCTCCATTGGAGCAAAGTTGGCCTGGGCACTGAGGATGGCTCCATGGCCTCTTTCTCAGGCACTAGAGTGGCTCTGGTTGCAACAGAGCAACGCCCCAGATGGGCAGAGCGTCACCCCTGGTGGGCATGCTTGGTGGATCCCGGTCGGGCACATGCGGGAGTCTGTCTGACTGCCATCCCGTTTCCAACTTCAGAAAAATACAAAAAAAAAAAAAAAAAAGCAAGAGGCAGGAGTCTACAAGAACTGAGTAGGGCTGTAAGGACTGGACATTATAGACATCAGTCAGTCATAGGCTTGCCGGGAGTTGAGTTGATCAACAGCACATGACACACATTTTATATAACCCTGAAATCACCATACTGCAGTTCACTTTTTGCGGTCTCACTGTATTGCGGATTTTAAAATTGTATATATATCTAAGTTTGTGTTGCTGATTTTCACTATACCGTGGGATTTTGCAGTATATAGGTATTTTTATATATTTATTATCTTAATTATTTAGCAAGTGTTAAAGAGCATAGGAAGTGTTTGTAAGAGTGTGGGGAAGGTTAATAGCAGTGTTGGAAAGGTATATAAGAGTGTGGGGAGGGTTTATTAAGCCTTAAAATACACATAAATAATAAAATAAATATAAAGTCGCTAGTTCATGGATTTCCGCCTATCGCAGGGGGTTCTGGAACCTAATCCCCACGATAGATGAGGGACCACTGTATACTCAGTTCTCCATTCTTTTTCTTCAAGCCCCAGTATTCTCCACTTTATGGGTTTACACCTCCTAATTCTTTTATTTAATGACAGGCTCAGCTAAAGGAAATCTTTCGATGCTAAGTCAGTTTGTGCAAATTGACAAACAGCTTGTTAATTCATTGGATATTTGAAAAAAACAAGTAGAGTATACTCGGAGTAAACAATGAAGACATAGATAAGACAAAGCGTTAGGAATGGAGGAGGAGGAACGGAGGCCAGGACACAATAGTCACCCTATCTGGGGTAAAATAATAGGCTGGACGCACGGGAACCTCCCACATTGCGTTGTTCAAAGCAGGAAGTGAGGAGCCAGATGTTTTTGAGGTCCACCTACCTTTCCCATCACCTGCCAGGTTTGAGGCTGCAAGACAATGCAGAGTTATGGAGAGGCAAAGCGTCCCATGAGTCATGTTCTTTCTAACTATTACTGTACCATAATCGTTTAGAGAATATTTTTTCATCAACTTCCCAAACAGTGTAGAGATTGTGAAAGCATCCAACATGTACCAACATTTGGACTGTGAAATCCTGCACAGCATTTGCAGCGAGGCCACTCCTCCCGTGGGCAGTTCCCAGGCAATGATTGAGTGGAGCAGGAACCGGAGACAGGAGGGCGCACCTGTTCCTGAGAATGAGGAACTTTGACAGCCCATTTAGGCTGAAGGACTCCCCACTGGCTTTGCTAAGCCTTTTCTACTCTGCAAACTCCTATGTTTCCCTGAAAATAAGACAGTGTCTTATATTAATTTTTGCTCCTCAAGATGCGCTAGGTCTTATTTTCAGGGGATGTCTTATTTTTCCATGAACAAGAATCACATTTATTGTTGAACAAAAAAATCAACATTTATTAATATACTGTAGTCATGTCATCACAAACATCAGCATAACCAGCCAAGCTCTGAATTCCATCAACAATTTCTTGTGACTCTATTTCCATGTACAGCGATCTACCCTGTTTCCCCGAAAATAAGACAGTGTCTTCTATTAATTTTTGCTCCTAAAGACACGCTAGGTCTTATTTTCAGGGGAGGCCTTGTATGTCTAAGCTTGAAAAAAATTGCACGAGGCCTTATTTTCAGGGGATGTCTTATTTTCGGGGAAACGGTAGTCTAGGAGGCTTCCTTCCACCCAGCCTTCGCTTCTGTCTTCTTCATTCAGGGTCAGATTTGCAGAACAGCCTGATGGCTGTTCCAGCCTTTTGTGGACCCTTGACTATTGTTTCCTTGCACAGACATCCCCTCAAATAGAATCCTTGCTCGTTTAAGCGATTCTTGGCATCTGCTTCTCAAAGAACCCAGACTAAAATAGCTGACACCAAAGAAACTGAGGTTCAGATGATTAAATCTTCACCACTGCTGCCCCTTGTAGGCAAAGACTGTCATTATCTTTCCTGCCATATACACCTGCTTCCTAACCACTTCTCCAACGCTGAGCCAGATGGGCAATCTATTTGGCAAAGTGTAAATCACATGCCTCTGCCTAGCTGTAAAGGAGGCTGGGAGATTACGTTCTGACTTTTTTTTTTTTAATTTTTATTTTATTTATTCATTTTAGAGAGGGAGAGAGAAAGACAGAGAGAGAGAGAGAGAGAGAGAGAGAAAGAGAGAAGAGAGAGAGAGACAGGGGGGAGGAGCTGGAAGCATCAACTCCCATATGTGCCTTGACCAGGCAAGCCCAGGTTTTGAATCGGCGACCTCAGCATTTCCAGGTCGACGCTTTATCCACTGCACCACTACAGGTCAGGCCTACGTTCTGACTTCTTGGATGGACAAGCAGGACTGATAATATGGGAAATTCTATAAACACAGGAAAGCTTTTCAAAGGATGACTGTTAACTCAAAAGATTTATTAATCATGACAAATACATATATACACACACATATACAGGAACGGCCAAAAGTAGGTTTATATTCTTGTATTATTATTTATAATTTATTGTATTATTTTTCATATGAAGTACAGTAAGCCTACTTTTGTTCACCCCATATATAAAAAATCTAATGTGTATATATATTATATATGAATAATCTAGATGAAGGTATATATAATATATATGTATGTATATATACAAATATATATCATTGCTTAGGTATCATATATATGATATGATACTATACATATGATACCAGATGTCAGTCAACATAAGAAATTCCCAAACCTGTAAGAATTTTTAGGAATTTATTTGAGCCAAACTGACAACAATTTCTGGGAAGCAAAATCTCAACGGACTGAGAAAATGCAGTTTCACCACTAATTTTCTACACCAGAATCAAAGCGGAAGATGTAAAGGGGGTTACACAAAATCCACCGGAGATAGATCAGGGAGGCGGGAGAGAGCAAAGCGGGGGAATATCTGGGATTGCAGAAAATGTAAAATGTATAGGCACATACTTCTTTTACATAAGCAGGTATAAGATAATTAACAGTTAACCATTAACATGATAATAATGAGGGGATTTGTGGGGTCTGAAAAAAGACCCATATTTCAAAGCCCTGTTATTCTTACATTTTAAAGGTATTTATTATAGATGCAAAAAGACAATACACAGGCTCAGTTAAGGTAAACATTGATCTCTGTTAGGGAAAAATACCAGCCTAGGCTGTGATTACCCACCACGATCTGCTTTTAGTTAGAAAGTTTTCATTTCAGACCATCCTGTGTGGTTACTTTAGGCCTTTGAGTTTGTAAATCTGCCATGTAGGCCTCCCTGAAGCTGTCAGTGTCAGTATGTGGTCCCTTTTTCCTCCACACGAAGATGATTATGTACATATGTGTGGATGTATCTAAGAATTTATATTTAAGAACTCTCTGGACACCACAGAGTAAAGCTTCCCAACTCTGTTTATGCTCTGCAGCCTCGGGGCAGCCACACACTGGGAGTGCCCTCTGCCATTTACTTCAACGTGCCACACTTATCATCTAATTTTCTATGAAGGCAGCGATGTATAAAAGGTTGCAAAACTCTGATATAGGGCATAAAAATATCAAGTCTGATTGCATCTATCTTTTCAGAAACCCAAATGAAAACTGGTAGTAATAAATTATTAGTATAGGTCAGAATGCACATATTTTATCAGCCCCTTCCTACGCGATAATCACTTAAGATAGAAAAAAAAATTAGATTTAGCTTTTGTCATTAAGAAATTTATCAAAAATCTACCACTTTTGAGCAAATTAGTCTCATAAATACCCCTTCTGGGGTCCTTCTATTATCTCTTCATAGCTGAAATGTTCATTCATCATCCCTTGGATTCTGAGCTAATTCATGCTCATTAGAATATCTGTAAACTAGTATATAGGGGTTGAGGTATAACATTGCTGGTACAATCTTTGTGATGAGAGAGTTTTCTAATGAGCGGCTAGATAGCTATCCCAAACTACAAGGAAAATAGGGAGAAATTCCTGAAAAACTAGAATGGTGAAATCTATGGACCGATGGGTGAGGCAGTGTCTTGTGACCAGCCACGTCCAACTCTTGTGTAGAAGCTGACATTTGGAGGCAAGTGACAGCTGGCTTTAGGAATCTGGAGACCTGAGATTTTTGTCTCAGCTCTGTCTTGGCTTGTGATCAAGAGACAGTGAATCTCTCTGTGTTCTAATTTTTCTCATTTGTATGAGAAAGAGTTAATGGATTCCGCTTACTTTGTAGTTTGGGGGGAGGGGATTTTGAATTAATTTCAAAACAATGCACTTTATTGTCAGTTAACGTAAGAAAGTTTTAAAAATGGCTCTTCCCCAAATTAGAGAGGGGCCATGTACTCAGTGTAATAAGGCTAGTGGTGTCAGTTCACAAAAAATAGAGTTCATATTATATAAACAGTGGAAATATGAATTTTTTCACATAAGAAAGATAGGTGCCATTGGAAGCAAATTAATATTTGGAGCGGTGAGTTATGTTTAATTTAGAAGTAAACAAGCTACAAGCCTCAGTAAAATTCTTTCACCATTTTCCTCTCTTCTGTGAGCTCTGACCTTTCTCCCCTCTGACAGCTCTGACCAGCTGTCACTGGGACCAGAGGCCCACCCCTTCCCTCTGAAGAACCAGTAAAAACTGGGCAGAGCAGCAAATGCATTGATCTCCAGAGGACATTGGAGCCTATAGACTTACAGACAAATGAGAAATATATGATGGCATGGGCTTGGTTCTTTGTGTAGGGTGCGATTGTATGTATATATCCTAGGAAAAACATGGGGAGCAGCTGGGCAGTGAAGCTTCCCTCCATGCATAGCACAGATGAGAGAGTTCAGTCTTGGACACAAGGCCCAATTCTACACCCCTCTCTTTAGCCTTCTCCAACAGATGCTGGAATCTTCAGTGAAGAACTGATTAGAAGCTGATTGTCAGTCAGGATAGTCCAGGCAACGCTGTGGCAATATACCAGCCCAAATTTCAGTGATATAAAAGACATTTTTATATAAATCATGCTTGGCTCTCCTGTATCTAATCAGCTTTGGATCCAGGTTGAAGGAGCAAGCATTAACTGGAATGTTGCCCGTCCCCAGGACAGGAAAATGAGAACCCGGGGAAGCATGCACTGGCTCTTAAAGCTGCGGTGGCTTCTGCGCACACCTCATTGGCTGCAACAAGTCACACGTTTAAGGGGGCAGAGAAACACAGTTTTATCTTGTGCCCAGGTTAACAATAACCAGGATATTTGAAGAGTCTTAATTATTACCACCACGTCATTCATGTTCAGTATGTTTTTACTCTTGTGAAAGATTAGTAATGTGATATCCAGAACAGAAGTGTTTCCCTCCTCCACGGTCAATACCCTTGTATGAACTGCCAGACAAACAGTGAGAGGCACTTCCTCCTGGGTGACCACCTAATGGGAGAAACAGTATGACAGATACTCAAGGGTCATCTAAGAGGAGCAAGAAACACATATTATAGTTTAAAATAGAAGGGGTAGATCATGACTGCTAAACCCTGCCAGTTCTGTCTTTCCAATTACATGCAGCCTAGTACATAATTGTTCAATAAATAGTTGAACTACATACACATATCATTCCGGAATAAGGAATTGTGTTCTGAAATAGCCAATTATTTCTCACATTCTTAACAGAATAAATTTTGAAATATTTGTGCATTAGCCTAATTTAATTTAATCTTCAAAATTGCACACCATTTCGTTAATATTTATTTCATAGTATCTCCAGCTCTATTTTTTTAGTATTATGAGTGAGGGAAAAAAATAGAAAAACGTTATGCCTTCTAGTACCATAGGTGAATAGGGTTGCCCGAGAAACATCTCAACCAGAGGAGTGTGAAATTCTCTAGACTTCCTTGAATTGTGTATCCTTCCAGAAATGTTACATGCATAAAAAGAATATCTATGTATATATGTAAACATATCCTGTCCTGCTCTATATGTACATGTATGTGCACACACATATATATGTGTATATATGTATATAATTCCTCTCTCCTTTTTTATGCATTAGTAACATACTGCACTATTCTGCACCTTGTTTTGCGTGGGTTTTTTTTTTTTTTGTATTTTTCTGAAGATAGAAGCGGGGAGGCAGTCAGACAGACTCTCGCATGTGCCTGACCAGGTTCCAACCTGCATGCCCACCAGGGGGCGATTTTCTGCCCATCTGGGGTGTTGCTCTGTTGTGGCTGGAGCCATTCTAGTGCCTGAGGCAGAGGTCATGAGCCGTTTTCAGCACCCAGGCCAACTTTGCTCCAATGAAGCCTTGGCTGTGGGAGGGGAAGAGAAAGATAGAGAGGAAGGAGAGGGGGAGGGGTGGAGAAGCAAACAGACGCTTCTCCTGTGTGCCCTGACTGGGAATCAAACCCGGGACTTCCACACGCCGGGCCAATGCTCTACTGCTGAGCCACTGGCCAGGGCCAACACCTTGTTGTTGTTTTTTTACCTTACAATATTTTCTGGTGAATAAGAGTACATACAAATATTTCTTTTTTTTAATAACTGCATGCAATTTATTGATATTTATTTGGGCATGTCATCATTTACGTAACCATGTGAGTTTGTTTTAAAACCACCTCTTTGTGAAGTTAAGAATGGGTACTTCCTTGCAAGTGTAGTTGTTTCGAAAACATAAACCCTTCTGGCTATAAAATGCTTCATTTACTTTAGCTCAGCTTTACAAAGTCAGCTTTCCATTTATAGCTTACATCAGTCTCACTTCCATTTTTGGAGGAGTGCAGCCCACAGTCTCTGCTAAGTGGCCAGGAAGCATGTAGTACACATACGGTGCTTATTTTGTTTTACCCCAGTTCCTGAAATGCATTAGTTAGCAAAAACATCCTCCTACTGAATTCTATGATACTAAATCATGCTTATGTTGACAGACGTTAATTAGATGGCACAATGTAGGAATTGTTCAGAAGGTAGTTCCTGCTTGCTGTTGCTTCATTGCAATAGTCGTGGGTCACTGGACATGTGCAGGCCTGGTTCAACCTCACTGTTCTTATCTGCAGCACCTGCATGGGATTTCGTAAGTCCCGTGCGTCTACCTGAACTTGGAATGCCAGAAAATCACGTTAGGCTTAGGATCCCAATTAATCGCTTATCCTAATGTTGATGCTGAATGTCATGACTTGAACAAAGAAACAGAGAATATAATATGTTAATGAAAACACTTAGAAGTTAAGGAATTGTGTCTTCTAGGACTAGTTCTGCCACTAATTAGCTTCATGACTTTAATAAGATCTCAGTGTCCTCAACTACAAATCTGATGTTTTTATTTTTTTATTTTTATCAGAGTTAAATTGAAAAAGGTACCTTCCACAGTGGCAATAAATAATGTGTCTGGTAGATACTAGAAATTCAATGTACTGAGACTGGTCATACCATTTGGTATTAGGTAGCAGGCTACCATTACTATTTAGGTAGCAGGCTAGCTAAAGTTAGGAGTTTAAATAAGCAAAACAATGAAAAAAATGTTTTTTTTTTAAGTGTTTAGTTTGCAGAATTTTTAAAAATCAACTCAGGTATATAGTAATGAGAACTTATGAGCCTATTTCCTTGAGTATGTAGATCAAACAATTTAATCTGTAATTTGTGAAGCATAATATGAACTGGTAAATTTTTACTGTTCTAGAACTTAAATTTTTATTGATTGATTTTAGAGAGACTGAAAGAGGAACAGAAAGAGTAGAGAGAGAGAGAGAGAGAGAGAGACAGAGAGAGAGAAGCATTCATTTGTTGTTCCACTTAATTGTGTTCAGTGGTTGCTTCTGGTGTGTGCCTTGGCTGGGAATTTAACTGGCAACTTTGGCATTTCAGAGCAATTCTCCAACTGAATGAGCTAACCAGCAGGGCCAGACTTAATTTTTTAAAGCAAAATACATCTCCAGTCCTATGTGTAAGGTATTTCCCCACTGAGGAAGAAAGAAAGGCATATTTATCAAGTGTGGATAAGCAAAAGCATTATTTAGTAGAGCACTTCCCGGATAAGGTTCTCTGGTCTGGGAGACAGGGGCCAGAGAAGTCGCATCATCTCCCCTGTTTGGGGGTAATTTATAGCATCAAGTAGGGTGGTCGGGTTGATATGACATGGCGAAATTTCATTGGCTGACAGACAGTCGTTTTTTTTCAAAGGGCTCCTGGGAAGTTTCTTTTGGCGCGCATGGGTGTGGGTGGTTCCAGCCAAAGTTTGCAGGCCTGGTTCCTCACGTGACCTTCCCCCATTGCCAACCGACCTCACATTCCGACCTTTTATGTTAGATAAGGGCACTGCTACTCATCTGGCTACTTCCTGCTAGTTAGGGGCATTGTGAAGAGGGAGGTTGGAAGGTGGTGGCTCTGAGGGGAGTCACGTATATGGGTGTAGCAACATCTGTTTGACCGTGACTTGGGAAACTTCGTGGATGTGGTCCTTTTGATGAGCCAGAGACGGGTAGGGCCCAGTGGTTCCGACTGCCAGCAGTCCTGCATGGGGGCAAGCTTGAGGTGAGAGACATGGTTATAAATGAGGGTAGCTCATTCACTGTTGGTGGGAATGTAAAGTAGTACAACCATTATGGAAGAAAGTATGGTGATTCCTCAAAAAACTGAAAATAGAAATACCTTATGACCCAGCAATCCCTCTACTGGGTATATACCCCCAAAACTCAGAAACATTGATACATAAAGACACATGTAGCCCCATGTTCATTGCAGCATTGTTCACAGTGGCCAAGACATGGAAACAACCAAAAGCCCTTCAATAGATGATTGGATAAAGAAGATGTGGCACATATACACTATGGAATACTACTCAGCCATAAGAAATGATGACTTCGTCGAGGGTGGTTACCATTAAGTAATGAAAAGGGTACCTACCATATTCATTGTAGTACCCTATCTTATGAGTATTTCTGCACTTCATCGTCCTTTGCTACTGTTAATCTTCATCCTCTCCCCCCTTTTTTTCTTTTGTTGTCACAGTTTAAGTTTGGTTTTATTGTTTTCTTGATGGAGCTGTTACTTGTGGTTTTGTTTTCTTTTGTTCTTTGAATCTGGTTGGAAAACCCCCTTTAGTATTTCCTGGAGTGGGGGCTTTCTGCTGATAAATTCTCTCATCTTTTCGGTATTTGTGAATGTTTTTATATCTCCTTCGTATTTGAAGGATAGCTTTGATGGGTATAGTATTCTTGGCTGAAAGTTCCTCTCTTTCAGGGCTTTAAATATTGAAGTCCACTCTCTTCTAGCTTGTAGAGTTTCTGCTGAGAAATCTGATGATAATCTAATAGGCCTTCCTTTATATGTTGTACTCTTCTTTTCCCTGGCTGCCTTGAGAATTTTTTCTTTGTCATTGGTTTGTGTCATCTTCATTATGATGTGCCTTGGAGTGGGTTTGTTGGGGTTAAGAAAACTCGGCGTTCTGTTTGCTTCTTGAATTTGAGGCTTTAGTTCTTTCCACAGGCTTGGGATCATTTACAACAAAATGGTTGGATCTTGATAACATTATACGGAGTGAAATAAGTAAATCAGAAAAAAACAAGAACTGCATGATTCCATACATAGGTGGGACATAAAAAATGAGACTAAGAGAGCCCTGGCCAGTTGGCTCAGCGGTAGAGCGTCGGCCTAGCGTGCGGAGGACCTGGGTTCGATTCCCGGCCAGGGCACACAGGAGAAGCGCCCATTTGCTTCTCCACCCCTCCGCCGCGCTTTCCTCTCTGTCTCTCTCTTCCCCTTCCGCAGCCAAGGCTCCATTGGAGCAAAGATGGCCCGGGCGCTGGGGATGGCTCTGTGGCCTCTGCCTCAGGCGCTAGAGTGGCTCTGGTCGCAACATGGCGACGCCCAGGATGGGCAGAGCATCGCCCCCTGGTGGGCAGAGCGTCGCCCCATGGTGGGCGTGCCGGGTGGATCCCGGTCGGGCGCATGCGGGAGTCTGTCTGACTGTCTCTCCCTGTTTCCAGCTTCAGAAAAATGAAAAAAAAAAAAAAAATGAGACTAAGAGACATGGACAAGAGTGTGGTGGTTATGGGGGGGAGAAGGAGGGAGGGATAGGGGAAAGAGGAGGAGAAGGGGCACAAAGAAAACTAGATAGAAGGTGACGGAGGGCAATCTGACTTTGGGTGATGGGTATGCAACATAATTGAATGACAAGATAACCTGGACATGTTTTCTTTGAACATATGTACCCTGATTTATGGATGTCACCCCATTAAAATTAATAAAAATTAAAAAAAAGAAGTAAGGGTAGTATTGATTATGGGGGAGCCATTGGTAGTGAGGAAAATGTTGTCAGCTGGGTAGTGGCTTCAAGACTTTGTAGAATGTCCCAACTTAGGATAGATACAGGGCATGATGGCATAACTAAGAAGGAGTGCGAAAAAAGGGGATTTCGTCCAAACTGCAGGTCAGGGGTGGTGTGCGAAGAGGAAAGGAAGGGGTCCTATCCACTCCCATAACTGAGACCCGTGAGGGAACTAGAGGTCCAGAGTGTAATGGCAAAACAGAGAAGGTAGCTCCTGTGTCCACAAGAAATGAGATGGACTTACCCACTATTTGTAGCATTACCCTGGGCTTGGTGAGGGTGATGGGGGTCTTCAAGTCCAGGCCGTGTCAGTCATCCATGAGGTCTAGGGGTTCAAGTGGTGGGCCCACCTGGCTGGCTTGTCTCCCACGTATAGGTGCTGAGGACAAGTCTGTTGCCCAAAAAGGGCAATCGCTCCACCAGTGACTGGACTGCTTGCAGTCAGGGCAGGGCTTAGTGGGTGGCTTAGTGGGAGGGGCACTGCCGGAACCAGTGACCCTCCATGCCACATATGAAGCAAACTTCTGGTGGAGTTCCTCTTTGAAGCCCGGACTTGGGTCGGGCATTTTCTATGCCTTGGCCCTGTTGCTCTGCCAGCCTCAGGGCTACCACAAGAGCCTGGGTTTGGAGTGTTACCTTTTGCTGCATGCGGGCCTGGTGAGCAGCCTCAGCCTGTTCCTCCTGACCATTAAAAACCTTAAATGCCATGTTCACAGGTCTTGGATAGGGGTTTGGGGGTTGAGAATAAGGGAGGGGACTCTTGGGGAGCCCGGCACCTAGATCCAGCCATAAATGTCGGAGCCAGAGACAGGACAGAGCCAGGCCTTCCTGCAAGAAGACCAGGGGTGGGCTGTGGGGTCAGGAGCCCTGCAAACCTGTGTGAGGGTCACTGGCCAGTGGAGGAGGGCCTGACGGGGGAGGGACTTAAGAACACAGCAGAGTAGGGAGGGGTTTCTAGCCGGCAGGGGAGGGGGCTTCCTAGAAGGAAGAGACTCGAGTGGAAGAGGTCTGCAGAGGGTCCAGAGAGGGGTCCCAAGAGAGGAGCACCCCCCAGGGGCCAGGCAGGAGGGGGAGAGAGTTTCTCAAGGGTGGTCAGCGAAGGAAATAAGATCTGGAGCGGAGGGTTTAGCTGAGGTTTCTTTGGCCAAAAAGGGCCTGCGCTGTAGAACAGGCGGCACAGAGATTAGGATGGGAGTGAAAATACTAGAAGCCCTGAATATAAGGGATCTCCAACCATTTCTCAGTTTTTTTGGTGATAGTTAAATTGGTGAGGACGTTAAAATTGAAAGTCCCTTCAGGAGGCCACCTGGTCTTGTTATCTAGTGGGTTCTGTGGTCTGGCCACAGTGGAGAAGAACAGTTTCTTCTTCTTTAGGGAGGAAGAGATTTTGGATAAGGCACTCCAGGAGTGTTTTTGAGTCAGGTTTAGATTCCTGTGCCTCCCATGGCCACCCTCAGTTCTCAGAGTGATCAGAGATGAGAATTGTTGTCCCACAACTCAAGCTCTGGCCACCGGATGGTTAGGTAGAGTGGATGTGTCCAGGATATCTCCACGGGCACACAAGCACTTGGAACAGATAAGAGGTCCCTGATGCAGCTGCGATTATGGACAGGGAGTCTCAGCAGAAAGAACTGAGGGGAGGCTGGAGGCAGGGGACTTACCACACCGTGTGCCAAAGTGGGTGAAAGTCCAAAGTCCTAGTTCTTCCTCAGAAGGGAAGGGGAGAGGAGTGGTCTCTTGTGGACTTTGGCTCCTCCTGGGTTTTGGCACCAAATGTAAGGTATTTTCCCCACCGAGGAAGAAGGAAGGGTGTAGCCACCATGTGTGGATAAGCAAAAGCTTTATTTAGTAGAGCGCTTCCCGGGCAATATTCTCTGGTCTACAAGATGGGGGCCAGAGAAGTCGAGCGGATTCTTCCACTGGGAAATTTATGGGGTTGGTAGGGTGATGGCGAGTTGATATGATGTGGCAAAATTTCATTGGCTGATGGACAGTTCTTTTTCAAAGGACTCCTGGGAAGTTTCTTTTGGCATGCATGGGTGTGAGTGGTTCCAGCCAAAGTTCCCGGGCCTGGTTCCTCACATGACCTTCCCCTATTGCCAACTGACCTCACACTGTGGAACTATTCTTTTTTCCTTTAATGAAAGACTGACAAATGGAAAACAGGTTATAAAAATCACTGTGTGTGTTTGTGTGAGACCATATATTGTAGCATTTGGGATGACAAACTGAGAATTCTCTTTAAGTCTTCTGAAACTGACTTTAAGTATTTGCTTAGAAAAAAAATCAATTTCCATAAATTCAGTAAGTTTTCAAAGGGTATTCTAGGGTGAGTTCAGGAATTTAGAAGGCAGGGAGAAAAGAGAAAAGACTTAATTAAAATCGACTTTGTTTATTATTAACTAAGCTTTTGAATACATATTAGTCAATTTTAAAAAAAAGTTTAACAAAATTACACTGTGTATGTATTAGATACTGCTCACAAAAATTAGGGGATGTTTCTTTTTCTTTTTTTTTTTACAGTGACAGAGAGAGAGTCAGAGAGAGGGATAGATAGGGACAGACAGACAGGAACAGAGAGAGATGAGAAGCATCAATTATCAGTTTTTCATTGCGACACCTTAGTTTTTCATTGATTGCTTTCTCATATGTGTCTTGACCGTGGGCCTTCAGTAGACCGAGTAACTCCTTGCTCGAGCCAGCGACCTTGGGTCCAGGCTGGTGGGCTTTATGCTCAAGCCAGATGAGCCCGTGCTCAAGCTGGCGACCTCGGGGTCTCGAACCTGGATCTTCTGCATCCCAGTCTGACACTCCATCCACTGCGTTACCACCTGGTCAGGCAAAAAAAATTAGGGGATATTTCAAAATGAATATGAAATGATAAAAAAGGAAGCATTTGATTTTTTTTTATTAAATAAGAACATCAGAAAAGCAAATGACAAGACAAAGAAAGTTGCTTGATTATGCAAATGAGATGCAAAACCAACTTTTATTTCATTGGTGAAAATGCACTACACAAAAGGCTGAAAGTACTGGAGCATCTGCACATTCCCTGATTCCCTAATTTTTGTGAACAGTATATACACACACACACATGCACACCACATTGAGAATCAAGAAGCAGTTATCACTTGAATACCAAGGAAAATATTTCCTCAACCAATATCTCCAAACTAGCTCAGTGACCTGAATCACCCAGTGCTCTAGTTAAAAATACAGATTATGTGGACCCTTGTTGTGTAGCTCAGTTGGCTAGAGTGTCATCCCAATATGTCAAGGTTGCAGGTTCAATCCCCAGTCAGGACACATACAAGAATCAACCAATGAATGCATAAATAAGTGGAACAACAAATTGATGTTTTCCCCTCTCCCTTCCTCTCTCTAAAATCAATCATTAAAATATTTAAAAAAAATACAGATTACTTGGAGCTCTACTTCTGACTTACTGAATCAGAATCTTTTGCAGAGTTTCATGAGAATCTGTATTTTCAACCAAGATCCAGGTGTTTCTCCTCATCTGGAAGTAAATTGAACTGATTTGCTGTACCCCATTCTAAGATAGCTCTGCAGTTCAGAGAATTAAAATTAAAAGATTTATTTAAGATTTTTTTTTTTAATTTAATTTTTCATTTTTCTGAAGCTGGAAATAGGGAGAGACAGTCAGACAGACTCCCGCATGCGCCCGACTGGGATCCACGTGGCACGCCCACCAGGGGCGATGCTCTGCCCACCAGGGGGCGATGCTCCTTTGGGCGTCGCCATGTTGTGACCAGAGCCACTCTAGCGCCTGGGGCAGAGGCCACAGAGCCATCCCCAGCGCCCGGGCCATCTTTGCTCCAATGGAGCCTTGGCTGCAGGAGGGGAAGAGAGAGACAGAGAGGAAAGCGTGGCGGAGGGGTGGAGAAGCAAATGGGCGCTTCTCTTGTGTGCCCTGGCCGGGAATTGAACCCGGGTCCTCCGCACGCTAGGCCAACGCTCTACCGCTGAGCCAACCGGCCAGGGCTTCTTTAAGATTTTTTTTTTAATTCCACTGTGTAAAATGCCAGTTACCGATGTATTGCGTTTTGGGTGCGAGTCTGCCCTTCTCTGCCCTGCTTTGTGATGGTGGGGCTGGACCTTGTACATATGTCTCCCTTGCCGGATGGCACACTGAAGCTTTGCCAGTTTTCTAGAGTTGTTGTCTCCAGTTTACCTCCTTTCATTTTCTTAAAAATCCCCTAGAATTAGTTTTTCTTCCCCACTTTTGAAACTGTTTGAAGACCTCCACCTTGGGAAATAGGAAGGCTGATTCTCATCTTTTTACTTAACCATTATCAGCAGTATTTGACATAGCTGGGTGCTGCTTCCTCTTTGATAGACCTTCTTTCATTTTCTTTTGTTTAAAAATAGCTTTATTTAGACAATTAATTTTAATGGGGTGACATCGGTCAACTAGAGCACATAGATTTAGAGAAAACATCTCCAGATCATTGTGACATTCGATTATGTTGTATACCCATACTGTCTTTCATTTTCAAGCCAAAACCTTTGGCTTTCTGCCCCCAATCTTCCTGTTTTATTGCTTCAGTATATTTTTCTGGTTCCTCCTTCTCTCCTAACCTCTGAATTGAAGCATGCTATATGACTCAGTTTTTGCTCATCTCTTTTCTTGGTGCATGGCCTTTAGTATCATCTACATCCTAAGGATTCCAAAATTTGAATCTTCTGTTTGTCTCTTCTTCCTAAATTGCATCTGCATGTTTGATATCTAATATATAATATTTACTTGGTTGTCCAATAGGAATATCAAATTTACATGCTCCAAAACTTAATGGCTGATTTTCTTCAAATCTCTTCTTCTAATGTTCCCCTTCTCAATTACTGGAAACTTTGTTTCTTGTTGCTTAAGCCAAAAATCTTGGAATCTTCCTGTCACCTCACTCTTTTATTGTGAATCCACTTCATTAGCAAAACCTATTGGTTCTGTTTTCAAATACATCCAGAACTGATCACTTCTCATACATAATCTTCACTGCTAACTCTTTCATCCAAGCCAACAGCATGTTTCATAATAGGCTAGATTATGTTGTCATTCAAGTGATCTTCTGTCTCAGTATGTTCAGTGTTCTATTACAAAATACCAAAATACCATAGATGGGGTGGCACAGAGATGACTTTGGTAGTGTTTTCGAAGCTAGAGCAGTGGCATCATACTTCCTCAATGCTTACAGCTCATAGTCAAGAGAGTGGGCCACTACTGCCAGTGTGACTCACTGCTAACAGGGCAGTCCGCTGCCCACAGAGAATACTGGACCTTAATTAAAGTGCTGCACTTGGTATGCAGTAAGTGCTCAGCAAAAAGTAGTTGTTACTAACAATGAAGTGTTCATGGAAACCTAGACTCTTATCTCTTATCTATTATCACTTCATTGTGGGGCATCCTAAACATTTAGAGCTGTTCACAATGTCAAAACTTTCAACAACTATTTTAGAATGTCCAGTATTCTTACCAAAAACTAAGCATTAACTACATAAATTCCTCCAAAAATTGGTTATTTGGGAATAGATAGCCAAGTAAAAACTTTGTGAAATATATTTTTCCCTTGTTCCATTCCTTAATAAAATATATTTTATTCCATTTTCAATAGAATTTACTAGGCATAGAAATGATATTCTCACAATAAAAAACACTTATAGAATAATAACATTCCTTAAGCAAATAATTAAGAGTAGATTTTTGTGGTAAAAACTTTCCAATTATAAAATAAATTGTCATGGGGATGTAATGTACAGTATAGTTACTGTAATTAATAATACTATGCTACATATTTGACAGTTGCTAAGAGAGTTGATCTTAAAAATTCTCATCACAAGGAAAATAGTTTTGTAGCCATGTATGGTGACAAATACTAACTAGACTTACTGTGGTGATCACTTTGCCACATGTAGAAATGGCCAATGATGTTGTATACCTGAAACTAATCAAATGTTATATATCAATTATACAACAAAGTAGATCTTTGTATTTCCTCTTTGGCTGGTGCCACAAAACTTTATAAATTATATTGAGTATTTAGTAGCTTAAATTCTCTTTTTTTCCAGCATTTAAAAACAATTTTTTAAAATTTCCCCCATGATGATTTAAGAAAGAGTTTGCTTCTTATGCATACCCTGACTGGGTCGAACCTGTGGTTTCTGGTGTCAGACGCTTTACGCACTGAGCCACCCAGACAGGGCTTTCTTCCTGGTTTTATTGAGGTGTAATTGGTGTACAAAAGACTGCATATAATTAATGTATACAATTTAGTATGTTTGGAAATATGTATACACTTACATTACCATCATCACAATCCAGGTGCTAAACATACCTATTACTTCCAAAAAGTTGTCTTGTGTCCTTGCTGTGTGCGTGGGTCTTAAGAACACTAATCTGAGATCTACCCTTTTTAACTCATTTATAAGTACACAGAACTTATTATTAACTTTAGTCCTTATGTTGCCCAGTAGATCTCTGGAACTTATTCATCTGGTGTAATTGTAACTTCATACTGTTGAACAACTAACTGCTCATGTCTTCCTCCCCTTATTCTCTGGTAACTGCCATTTTGTTGTCTGCATCCATGACTTTGATATTTTAGATGCCTGTATAAAATACTCATGCAGGATTTGTCCTATTGTGACTGACTTATTTCTCTTAGCATAGTATCTTACAGATCCATCAATGTTGTCAAAAATGTAGACTGTCCTTATTTATTTATTAATTTTAGGTGAGAAGAGGGGAAATAGTGAGGCAGACTCCCACATGTGCCCCAACTGGGACCCACCTAGCAACCCAATATAGGGTCGCTGTTTGAATAGCCAGCTATTTTTAGCACCTGAGGCAATGAATTCAGACCAACTGAGCTATCCTCAGTGCTTGGGACCACACTCAAACCAATTGAGCCACTGGCTACAAAAGGGGAATAAAGGAGAAAAGGGGGGAAAACAGTGTTACTTTTCCTCTGTGCCCTGACTAGGAATTGAACCCCGGGACATCCATACACCAGGCCAATACTCTATCTACTCAGCCACTGGCCAGGGTGAATACTCTTATTTTTTAAGACTGAATAATATTCCATTGTATGCATATTGTAATTTTCTTTATTCATTTATCTATTGATGGATATTTGGATTATTTTTAGTTCTTGGTTATTATGAGTGGTGCTGCAACGAGCATGGGAGTGCTGATATCTCTTAGTGGTCCTGATTTTAAATCTTCTGGATATATACCCAGAAGTGGGGTTGCTGGAACATATGGTAGTTCTGTTTTTAATTTTTTTGAATGACCCCCCCATACTGTTTTCCATAGCAGCTACATCATTTTACATTTCCATCAACAGTGTGCAAGGGTTCCCATTTCTCCACATTCTTTCCAACACTTAAAAAAAAATAGCAATCCTAACAGGTGTGGGGTGCTACCTTATTGTGACTTTGATCATAATTAAAAACAGCTTTAAATCCACTGCTCTCAGAGAACAATGCCCATGCTCATACATAAACTTTCCATTTAACATTATATCATTCACGTTTTCAGTGTTTAAAAACATATTTTAAACATGATTTATACATAGTTTAATAGATATCTCAAACATTTTGAGCCATTTTGAGTACTTAAACATTTAATTTGTTTCAAAAGGTTTTTGCTTTTATAAGTAATGCTGTAAAAAAAACCTTGATAAAACTATAATTTTGATTGCATCTCTGATTATTCTCTTAGAAAAATTAATTTTAATTTCTCCCAGAAATTTGGAATTTCTCAAAGTGCAAGAACATTTTAAAGGTTTTTAGTCATAATGCATGCAAAAAATTTCAAATCTGAATTCTGAAATCCTGAACTTATGTAAAATAAATGTTCATGAACTAAAATTGCAAGAAATAAATATATAAGCAAAAAGATTCAATTAGATGACTTTCTCTCTCTCTCTCTCTCTCTCTTTTTTCCTTTTTCTAAACTTTATTGATTTTGGAGAGAGAGAGTGAAGGACATTGATCTGTTCTTATATGTGCCCTGACTAAGGATCAAACTAGCAACCTCTGTGCTTTGGGGCAATGCTCTAAGCAACTAAGCTATCTAGCCAAGGCATTAGATGACTTTCTCAAAAGAACCTTGGTGGCCAGCTTTTTGGGAGAATTTCAAGGCAAGTGGACCAAGAACATTTTTAGACACTAGAATATAACTCAGCAGATTTAGAGTGGAACACCTGGCAGAGTGGAACAGCCAGAGAGGGTTCTCACTCAAGGTCTCTGAAAGAAGTATTCTCAGTAGTGGCCCATCCTAAAGATGAATTGACCTTGTGTCAAGTGCTTAGAACAATCCTTAACTCAGGATGAGGGATAGGAGAGTCTTTGCTGTTTTGCTTTAATGGTTGTAATATTTACAATTGAAAACTGGCTACAGTGAGAAGTAAAGTGCAAAATCTATAAAATCCACATGTTGCTGGAAAGCATGCTAGGGTTGTTACAAACTTAAAATGTGTTCAGGTTTTCAATGATAATCCCATTATAATTACCTTGAACAGGAGTAAAATTTCTAAATTCTTTATTTATATAAATGTTGATTTAATCTCCTTCTCTCTCTCTCTCTCTCTCTCTCTCTCTCTCTCTCTCTCTGTGTGTGTGTGTGAGTAAACCTTAGAAAGTTTTGTATCAATAGATATAAGAAAAACAATTTAGGTTTTTATTATCTCAGCATTGGTTTTGCAACAGTGCCACCTTCTGGTTGAAGTTGCCTTTACAAGCCAGCATACCCAGACCCATTTTATTCTGCTTGGTAAATTATGACTATGTTCAAGGGATATTTTGTGAATGAGCTGTGGTAAATCAATCCCAGCAGACTACCCTCTAAAGATGCTTGCCAGATAGGCGCTAGAGCTCTAAAAGGCAGACAGAATTCAGGGAACATAAATAAAAGAGAACTAAGAAGTTATGCTAAGCATATGTAGAAACCAATACTGTGTCTGAACTTAGAATGCTTCTTTGCATCTGATTGACCAATTCTCTAGAAAGATACAATGGAACTGAAAGAATTGCAGAAGAGGCCAAATGAAATGACTGTGTGCAAGGGACACTCTATCAGGAGCTGTAGTGTCAGTAAGTCAGGAGCCACCCAGATGGTTCTTGTTGGCCACTAGACACCTGCTTAGCTTTCATATAAGCATTTGAATGTTGCTAGATGGAAATTGAGTTAATATAAAGTGATATTTAAGCCACAGCTCCCCATCACCTTTTTATCTTTTAAGTACAAAGTTAAAATTTGAGACATCTAATGCATACCCAGATTTTAATAAAGCTCCTTTCACTTTTATTTTGGTAAAAATAATGCATTATAGCAATTTTTTTCAACAGAACTATTCAGATGCAATAGTAAAAATTACTTATTCCTGAAGTACATAATACATACAGTTTCCCATCTTCATTGTTCATTTTCTCGCTTAGAGAAGCCTGTAGATGAGTGAGAGTCTCTTTGTTATAGCAAAAGTCTTGAATTTCCTTTGTGCAGAAAGCTCAAGGACTTCCCTCTACACTGCTTCTTGGATCTAGCCTCAGGTTAAGGATAAGAATATCCCCACCTCCCAATTGATACTGGTTAACAACAACAACAAATGACATTTTATTAGTAGTAACAATTTACTTGAAATAAAATTCACAAAAGATCAACACAGCTTCAACTGAGACTCTCAGGATGAGAATATCCAATATAAATGTCCCAAATTCAATGACTGTAGGCACACTGTTTATACTCATTTATTCAACCTTTCAAAATGTACATAAAGCAAAACTTGCCTAAGCTGAGGCCACTGACAGCTCACTAAATTAACTCCTTTATAAGATGCATGAACTCCTTTGTTGTACTGTGATACTTTAAAGCAATATATATGTTATATATATATTAATATATATGTTACATATACTAATATATATGTTATATGTGTTATATATATACTAATATATAATATAATATATAATAATATAAGTATATAAGATATATATATACACACACACACACACTAATGCTTAATCATGGATAATAATATAGAAGTATTTTCTGAGATAAAAATGGGCACCTAAAAGAGTTAACTGGTTTTTTTTTTTGGTTTTGTTTCTAAAGCTGTCTAACTTCTCAACAGAAAATAAAGCTGACTTAAAGGGCCTGTTGATCTAATTTGAGGTACACAAAACAAAATTTAGTCCTTATTTGTTATATGTGAATAATAAGAAATTGATATGATTGTTTCCTCTTATTCCTTCTCTAAATCTGATGACGAGTAAAGGTTTTGAATCACACACACAATTATGTATTCACTTGCAAAAACTGTTTATGTTATCTGGACATCAGGCATTCACCACAATTAAAAGTAGACTTGACAGAACAGATCTGGTGGCTCACAAATATAGATTTGGAAAGAACAATAAACCTGAGCAGTGTTCCAAACAAGGAAAAACCTGCAGGTTCACCTGCTATATTTGGACTTGTGAGATCATTAGTCAGCTGCATTATTCATCTCCTACACAAAAGTATTTCAAGGTCTGTGGGCGTTTTCTCCAGAGAAGGTTGATCAATCTTTATTACCCTCAATTTATAACTTCTCAGATGCTCAAGTTGGCAAAAAGTTTTTAAAGTCAAATGCGTTCCTTTATTATAGTTAACAATACTGCGTTTTATTCTTGAAAGTTGCTAAGAGAGTAGATCTTGAATGATCTCACCATGAAAAATTATGTGACATGAGGCAGGTGTTAGCAAATGCTGGGCTGGTAATCATTTTGAAATACATTAGTGTATCAAATCACTAATGTACAACTTAAGCTTACACAATTTTACTTGGCAATTAAAAAATAAAAGGGAGAAAATCGAGTTCCTTTTTTTGCCCTCCTTCAACCATTTTTGATGATCTGAATTGATATGACTATTAAAAATAAATAATAGAGGAACTTAAGGAGATTTTCTTTGAAAGTCTCTGGGAACTTCGACAGCATAGCATAGTATATGACGTAAGAGGGAAGGGCAAATGTTATCAGGTGTAGGCTTTTAAACTAAAATGGTTTCCCTGGACCTTTTGAAAAATCTCTTTACGTTTTAAACTGAGAACTATAATTTAATTCATTCAGCTAAGCGATCATTTCTACAGGAAAGATTTTGTGCTAAGCTCCAATTTAGCATAAAACAAAAAGCCATGTTTAATATACTTGTTTCTGTTTGAAATAAAATCTCTCTATAGATTTTATTTTAGAAATGAATTATTAGGCTGGTCCCTGGGCTTCCATGTGACTGTGGCTTCTTTCAAGTGCTCCACATCACTAAATTGGATTTCTTTTCTGTCACTGCAAATCTGCTTTCCCCACCTGGTTTTGTTATCCTCAGATATTACCTCTGCCAATATTTTCCTCACATTGCCCACCAACAAACTGTGCAAATTTATAAAATCCACAATGTTTTGACCAGCAAAATAAATCATCCCACCTGTGTGTCTTTGCCAGGTCGTCCCAGGAGCCCCAAAGCGTGGTGACTCCTGTTGGTTGTTTTTCGGCTCCGCCTCTGCTGTTGGACCCTGCTCTCGGCTGGGGCTGCAGCAGTGCCACCTTATCTTCTCCCCACTTTCCCCAATCCTGCCTCCAGCAGGCCTTGTTCTGGATATTTTCTCTGTTATCAGCCAAAGACGGCAGCAGAGGAATAGCAATTTTGATATTTATGCCTGAACTCTAATTCCTTTTTGCAGCCAGCCATGGAGTTTGCCTTAATTTAATTCTATATTAACCTGCATAAAATTTGCCCCAAAGTAATTACTTATATTTGCATTCATTCTGTCGATCAACAAATACTCCACATATCTGGCATCTCAAAGCCGCCTGCAAATACAACTTAATTTTAGCAAGGGCTTTCCATGTGCCATGTTGAGAGACCCAATGGTATTGAAGCATCCATGCAGTTTATAATAAGAGTTCCCTACTATAAAAACTGTTCAATATCTTTAGAGTAAAATTTTTTTTTATGTATATAGTGATTCTTTTGCAGGACTGTCAAGAAAAAAAAAAGAATAGATAATATTTCTGAAGACATTAACCCCAAGGCTCAATTCTGGCTTGGGATGATACTTTCTTCTCATACAGTAAGTAGGCCAGAAAAGTGTATTTGCAAGAGCATTCTTTTCCTTTTAAAAACAAGACACTCCGGTGCTTGTTTAGAGATACATAAGTGGGAGTTAAGGGCTCGCAAGGAGAAGTAATGGAAGCAGGATGTATAGCATCTCTATTTTTTTCCATTTTAGTGTTTAACAAGTATGATGCTGCCCGGTGGGGGCAGGGTGTGTGTGAATTGAATTTGCAGTCATCCAGAGAATACACCCATGCAGTCTGGCACACGGAACAGAAGGGAGGCATGCAGTTCAGTAATAGTTGGAACAGAGCAGTCCTTACAGAAAGACAACCATGCAATGAAATTTGTAGGTCTAACTTTTACACTTGTTCTTTTGTAGACTGTCATCCACAGTTCTTATATCTTTTCTATCTTTTACAGGAAAATTGTCTGCCCTGTCCTTCATGTGACCATTTCACTGAATTTCCTAGGATATACAATCCCATTAGTTGGGAATTGAGAAAGGTGCCCATACTAAAAGGCGTGCCTTCCACAGCAGACATCATGCACAATAAAGACTCGTCCTCACTGTTAGGCAAAGCCATGCACTAAGTAAAAGCTACCATGTGTTGCAAGAAGAATGTATAGAATTTTAGGGTTATTTTTGAACAAAGTGCCTTGAGCGCAATAGGTACCTCATAAATATTTATGACTAATGGTTTCTAGAACTTGCATTATAGATGCCATCTAGACAGCCCACTATTCTGGCTGGAGAAATGGAAATTTTGGTGAAGAAAGCCAGGCTGTATTTCTAAGAATGAATATACCTAAAGAAACAGTCAAATATCATACATTTCCTAGCAGATTGCAATTTCCCAATTGTTTATACTGAGTTCTGTTGAGCATGCATATGTGACGACTGCTCAGACAAATCCCTGTGACACCCCTTCAAGTGGGAAGGCATCTGTTTGGTCTCAGTTGGGAAAACGTGCTAAAAATGTTTTCGCTTTGGCATTAAATCAGCTTATTGAAAAAGTGTATACTCCAAACTAGACATTTGTTACTTTTTTTTAAAGTAAACTATTTCGGATTTATAATCTACTTTAGGAGGAACCAGAACTTTATATGTTGCAATAACTTAAATGTGAAGGTGAGGACATGGTTTTGCTAGCTAAATATAGTAATTGTTTTAATTATAATGTAAAGTGACCAGAGAGGAGAGTTTTTATCACCCAATATTAAAAAAAATTTACTCCTGAGAAAAAATTATGAAGGATGCAGGGATATATTAGTTTAGCAGAAAAATCACTTCTCATCCCAAGACAAAACTATGTCATCTAACAAAGTTTAACCCCAAAGGTGGATTTTTATAGCTGGTTTTGACGATAAGCTGAAAATTTACTTCTAAGCAATGGAGACTGATTCAAACTATTCATGGTTTTATAAAATAACTAATTTACTTATTTAGCTAGAATATGTAACATGCTAAGTTAAGAGACCATTAACAAGTCACTTTTAATGATGCAGTGATATGTAAGAATATATTCCTAATTGCTCTCTGTAATCATAATGCTGACGTTTAGCGCTAGATGAGAGCCACTCTACGTGAAAAGATGAATGTTATGTGACCTACTGCCTGGTGACATCATAGGTGTAAATGGTGGCTAAACTCTTACTGTTAGAATCAAGGATGTAATTATGCATTCAGAGTAATGTTGGCATGAGAGATATTCCTAATCTCTCCCTTTGAAATTTCAACAAATTGAACAACTATAATGCAGAGAAGGAACCCCAGCTGGGCTTGCAGGTGCACCTGAAAGATCCATCCACTGAATAGACTAAAGGTGGGACAGGATGAAAAGAGGGGCAGGAGGTAAAATGCATTCCTGGTGGGCTTTGGAGAAAAGATGAGACAAATTTGAAGTGACTGGGTTTTTTTTTTTCTCTCTGCTGGACTATGGGGAAAAGGGAAGCTTGGGCTTTCTGAATTTTGTCTGAGGGATACAGAGAGAGAAACTCAGAGTAACTGGGTTTCCTTTTGTGGGAGGAGAAGTGAGATAGGGATGCAGAGGGGGAGATAAACCAAAGCAGCCAGAGCATGGGGTCACGGCCAGTTTTCCATGGTCTGCCGGCAGCTTGCACTCAGCAGAGACAGAGAAAGCTAAAGTGCAGCCCCCAGCCTCCCAGATCCTACCTCCTTCACTTGAAGAGTGGCAGAGATAAACCCCACAGCTAGCTCTCTAGAGAAACTCTTTCCTATGAAGATCAGAGGTGCTCCGTGTCTGGTCTCCAGGTCTGTTGAAATGTGGGCAAAGGTGCCTTAAAGCCTGCAATTGCCATTGCTTGAGCTGTAAAGCTAGAAGGCTGGAGCCATAAAGTCAAAGACATAAGGCCAAAGCAATAAGGTCCTCACAACATGCTCCAACCACTAACGTGACTGCAGCTCCTCCTACATCACTGTGACAGCAACATCTTAGCAAAGAAGAGCCTAGGAACTTCACAGGGCTAAAACTTGTAATACAGAGACACCTACTGCAAGAAACCTCTCAAAACTGAAATTTATTTCCCCCTTTTTACTTTTTAACTTCTAATTCATATTTTCTCTATTGAATTTTATTTTCTTTAATTTTTATATTTTTTAATCTTACTTTTTGTGGATGTTTTATTTTTTATTTTTTTGATTTGCTTTTGATCTTTTTTTCCCTGTGGCATTTCTTTTTTACTTGTCATAATTTAAAAAAAATTATAATTATTATCGTATATATTTTAAAAAATAAAATTTCACTTTCTTTAGTTGTTTTGTTAAGGTTCTTAACAATACCACTCTCAAATGTCATCAAGGGAGAAGAAATCGAATACCATGGCTACACAAGACAAAGATGTGGTTCAGAAAGAAAATAAAAAATCTCCAGAAAAAAATCTCAATCACATGGAAACCTTGAAGTTAAATAATAGAGAATTCAAAATTGAAGTTCTGAAAATTCTCAAAAAGATTCAAGAAGACACCAATAGGCAACTTAATAGCTCAGAAAACAAATTAATGAACAAAATGAACACCTCACCAAAGAGATTGAAACTTTAAAAACAGAGACAAATAACTCAATACATGAATTGAAGATTGAGGTAACAAGTTTAGCTAATAGAACAAGCCAGATAGAGGGAAGAATCACTGAAATTGAAGATAGGCAACTAGAGATGCTACAGAGAGAAAAGGAGAGAGACTCATGAATTAAAAAAAATGAGAAAGCTCTGCAAGAATTGTCAGACTTCATCAGAAAGAGCAATATAAAGATAATGGGTATAACAGAAGAAGAAAAGGGGGAGAAGGGACTGGAAAGCCTATTCAAATAAATAATTGATGAAAACTTCCCAAGCCTATAGAAAGAGTTAGAGCCTCAAATTCAACAAGCAAACAGAATGCCAAGTTAGTGTAACCCAAACAGACCTACTCCAAGGAACATTGTAATAAAATTGTCAAAAATAAATGACAAAGAAAGAATCTTCAAGGCAGCTAAGGAAAAGAAGAACATAACATATAAGGATGGCCCATTAGGTTATCATCACACTTCTCAGCAGAAACTCTATAAGCCAGAAGAGAGTTGATTCAAACACTCAAAGTACTGGAAGAGAGGAATTACCAGCCAAGAATACTATATCCATCAAAGTTATCCTTCAAATATGAAGAAGAAGTAAAAACTTTTATAGACATACATAAGCTGAGAGAATTTATCACCAGAAAACCCCCACTACAGGAAATACTCAAGGGGGTTATTTGACCAGATACAAAGAACAAAACAAATCAAAACTATAAGTAAAAGCTCCAACAAGGTCACAATAAAAAGAAAGATAATCTGTGACAACAATAACATAAAAGGGGAGAGGATAAAGATCTACAGTAGCAAAGGAGTATGAAGTGCAGAAGCACTCATATGACAAAGGACTCTTGTACATATGAACACTTTCCTCTTAATAACCTAATGGTAACCACCCCTCCAAAAAGGCACTACTAAAACACACAGCTTAAAAAAATTAAGAAACAGAGAAACAAGTATGGAATACCACCAGACAAAAACAAGTGACAGAAACACAAAATAGAAGACACAGAGCTACTAGAAAACAAAACATAAAACAGCTATAGGAAATCTTCAAGTGTCAATAATTACCCTAAATATAAATGGACTACACTCACCAATGAAGAGGCACAGAGTAGCAGATTGAATCAAAAAGCAAAACTCAACCATATGCTGCCTTCAAGTGACACATCTAAGCTGCAAGGCCAAAAGTAGATTTAAAGTAAAAGGTTGAAAAATGATTCTCCAAGAAAATAATATACAAAGAAAAGCAAGTGTAGCCATACTCATATCTGACAATGCTGACTTGAAGACAACAAAGATAACAAGAAACTAAGATGGACATTTCATAATAATAAAGGGGACATTGTATCAGGAAGACATAACACTTCTTAATATATATGCACCAAACCAGGGAGCATAACTGGTTCAACAAGCAAATATAGCAACCTAGAGGAAATGGATACATTCCTAGAACTATACAATCTTCCTAGACTGAGTCAGGAAGAAGTGGAAAACCTAAATAGACCTATAAGCAGGGAGGAAATAGAAACAATTATCAAAAACCTCCCCCAAAACAAAAGTCTAGGACCAGATGGCTACACTAGTGAAGTCTACCAAACATTCAAAGATTTGGTACCTATCCTTCTCAAAGTCTTCCAAAAAATAGAAGAAGCAATACTCCCCAGCACATTTTATGAGGCCAACATAACCCTTGTACTAAAACCTGGCAAGGACAACACAAAAAAAGAAAATGACAGAATAATATCTCTAACAAATACACATGCACAAATCCTAAACAAAATAGCCAATCTAACAGATGTGAGGTGGTGAAAAAATGAAGGCCTTTCCTCTAAAATCAGGAACACAACAAGGTTGCCCACACTCTTCCCTCTTATTCAACATAGTTTTAGCCAGAATGATCAGGCAAGAGAAAAAAATAAAAGGCATCTATATAGGGAAAGAAAAAGTAAAGGTATCACTTTTGGCAAATGACCTGTTCCTGTATATAAAAAACTTCAAAGACTCCACCAAAAAACTATTAGAAATAATGAACCAATACAGCAAAGTCGCAGGATACAAAATCAATATAGAAAAATCTACCGCTTTTCTATATGCCAATAATGAAACATCAGAAAATGAAGTAAAAAAAAACAAAAACAAAAACAAAAAACAATTCCTTTTACAATTGCAACAAAAAAGAAATATGGTACTTAGGAATAAACTTAACAAAGGATACAAAGGACCTACATATTGAAAACTAGAAAACATTACTGAAAGACACAATGAAATGGAAAAATATTCCATGCTCAGTGATGGAAAGAATCAACATAGTTAAAATGACCATATTACCCAAAGCAATATACAACTTTAATGCAATCCCCATCAAAAACCCAATGTCATTTTTTAAAGAAATAGAACAAAAAATTACCAGGTATGTATAAAACCATAAAAAATCTCAAATAGCAAAAGCAATTGTGAGGGTAAAGAATGAAGCCAGAGGTATCACACTACCTGACTTCAAATTATACTATATACCCACAATAATCAAAACAGCATGGTATTGGCAGAAAAATAGACATACAGACCAATGGAACAGAATCAAGAGCTCAGAAATAAAACCACATACCTATGGTCAAATCATCTTAGAGGAAGGAGAAAAGAAATGGAGAAAAGAAAGCCTCTTCAATAAATGTTGCTGGGAAAATTGGAGAGCCACATGCAAAAGAAAAAATTTGACTACAGTTTGTCCTCCTGCACAAAAGTTAATTGAGAATGGATCAAAGACAGAAATATAAGATGCAAAACAATAAGTTACATAGAAGAAAACATAGGTACTAAACTCATGGACTTGGGATATAGAGAACAATTTAGGAATTTGACCCTAAAGGCAAGGGAAATAAAAACAAAAATAAATGAATGGGACCAGCTCAAACTAAAAAGCTTCTGCACAGCAAAAGAAACTGACAACAAAACGAATAGACAACCAACTAAATGGGAGATGATATTTGCAAACAACAGCTCTAATAAGGGGTTAATATTCAAAATATATAAAGAACTCACAAAGCTCAGCAACAAACAAGCAAACAATCCAATTAAAAAATAGGGAGAGGACCTGAATAGACACTTCTTTCAAGAGGACATACAAATGGTCAACAGATATATAAAAAGATGCTCATCTTCACTAGCTATTCGAGAAATGTAAATCAAAACTACAATGAGATACAACCTCACACCTGTTAGATTAGCTATTATCAAGAAAACAGGTAATAACAAATGTTGGAGAGGCTGTGAAGAAAAAGGAACCCTCATTCACTGCTGGTGGGAATGCATATCAGGACAACCATTATGGAAGAAAGTATGGTGGTTCCTTAAAAAATTAAGACTAGAACTACCATGTGACCCAGCAATCTCTCTACTGGGTATCTACCCCCAAAACTCAAAAACATTGGTACATAAAGGCACATGCACCCCCATGTTCATCACAGCACTATATTCACAGTGGCCAAGACGTGGAAACAACCAAAGTGTCCCTCGATAGAGGACTGAATAAAGATATGGTACATCTATACAATGGAATACTACTCAGCCATTAAGACATGATGATATAATGACATTTATGACAACATTGATGGACCTTGGGAATGTTATACTGAGTGAAATAAGTAAATCAGGAAAAGCTAAGAACTGTATGATTTCACACATAGGTGGGATATAAAACTGAGACTCATGGACATAGATAAAAGTGAAGTGGTTACCAGAGGGAAGGGGATGTGCCTTGATAGTGGAAGGTCTCGCTCCAAGATAGTACTGGTAGTCCTCTATTTTTGTTTGTTTGCTATCCTCAGAAAATACTGACAGAACTGTGACTTACATTTCATAATGTGGTAGGTGACTTCACTCATGTTTGGGGTTTGGGCTAGATTTGGGGCAGTTATAATTTCCCCTCATTGGGAAGTTATGTTGCTTCAGTACTGGATGAATGTCACCTTTTATAAAGTTGAGATGAGGGGACCCTTGGCAGCAGTACAGGGAGGGCCCAGGGCGAGAACCAGAATGTTATCTGTAGGGTAGGGAGAGTGTGGGGAAGTGAAAGGAAGCAGTGGCTGGAGTCTGTGGGGAGAAACAATTAAGGACAGGCTAACTTGTCTGGTATAGATGCAGCAGAGCACCAATAACCTGTGCAATTTGTGGTCTCTTTGAGCACTCCTGTTTACCCCCAACTTCTCTGGGGGTGTTACCATGATGAGGAGATACCCACAGACATGCGTTTGTTTACTGAGGTGCTCACAACAGGACTCTGTGTTACTTAGGAATGTATTAGATGAAAGGTACAATAGCTTTCTATTGGTTAGTTGAGAGCTGCCAGCTTCAAAGGAGCCTATAGATGTGTCAACCATATAAGACCCTGAAATAGAAGAGATGCAACAGAACCTGAGGACCAACTGGAACCAGGGACACAAATGTCACCAGGGGCCTTTTTTTCTTTTTTCTTTTTCCAGTTCTTGATTCTGCTATACTCAGAATGTTGATAGAACACACAGTTGCTGGCCTCCTAAGTTTTACATCTCACGGTTTCAGCCACTGAAGAAAGAATACCCTTTAGCTTTCTCCAGTATCAAGTCTAAAGTCTTTAATATTTTAAGGCAGGAAGGTGGTGGTTTATTTGGATTTTTGGGTCAGGCAGTCAAAAAAAAAAAAAAAAAAAAGGAAATCACATTTGACCAGTTTAGCTCACAAATCCACCCTTGTATGAATCAGCTATGGTTAGATGGGAGGGGTCATAGCAGTGGTCGTATTCAGTCGGTTCACACTGGTTCGGCAGAACTGATGCATAATTTTTTGTTGAGTTTGGCAAAGTGGTTATTAAAATGGCACTTGTAATCAGGGTTCTCTCTAAGGTGGGTGCCTGTGCAGCCGCCCAATTTGGAAATCACAAATTTACATTCTTTACTTTTTTACAATGTTCATCTGTGCAACAGTGTATTCTTAGCACCCAGAGTAATGTTCATTCTGTCCATAAGTGAAAAAAATTGCAAGTGAGGATGCCAATCCAGAAGCAATATCAAAATATCTTAAATAACAGTTTTATTGTTTTTTGTCAGGTATTATTTAATATCTTTTTATAATATTTTAAAACTCTTTCTTATAACATAATCTAATTTTGTGTACCTCTTTTATTGTTCTTATTTAAGTATTAAATACATGAAATAATATACTACCTTTCGGTATATCGTTTTTTATACTTAAAAAGGTCATTAAGGCAGAGAACTGGTTGTTAAATTACTGGAATCCCACCACTGGGTCATAAGAACATGGAGCTGCCACTCTGGCCAGTTGAATGGACCATGCCAACTCCCAGAAAGACACATCCTGGATTTCGACTAAGAGATCATTCTATCTAGTCATGAGGCAGGAAGTCAATCTCTTTTTGTTATTGCTTTGTGAATGACCCTAATTTTATTTTTAATGATTTTAAGTTCAATTTTTTTCTTGTTCTAACCAAAGTTATAGGGCATAATAGATGCTAAAAAGGTTTTTCCTAACTTGAACAAGATTTTTTTTTAAGAATTAATTTTTATTCATTTTAAAGAAGGGAGGAGGAGAGAAGGAGGTAAGAGCAGAAACCATCAACTCCCATATGTGCCTTGACCAGGCAAACCCAGGGTTTTAAACCAGCAACCTCAGTGTTCCAGGTCGACGCTTTATCCACTGCACCACCACAAGTCAGGCTGAACAAGACTTGTTTTTATGTCAATAATTATATGCAAATATATTTAAAAATTTTCAAATACTATGTAGTTTAAAATTATAAAAATCGATGTTCTATATCTGTCATGAAAATTTTATTTTGTAAGAAGCCATAGCCATTCCCCTTTGTATCTGCTTTTTGTACCCCAGTGAAGTTCAGAGGTTAAGGAAGACATGTACTTACTTGCTTTTTAAAATTTATACTAAGGTGGCTATACCAGGTGCAAAGTGGCTATTTTTGTGTTATTTATTGTTAGGCCAGTTGGTCTCCTGCATTGGGTGCCGCAATCACACAACAAGGTTCAGATGCTACTTCATATGGCATAGGCTTTATCGGAGAAAGAAAACACAAGGCAGAGTCATTAAGAAGGGAAGGCATTAGTCTCATATTATTATTTATCCTACTATCCCAAGAGAGATGCACCAGAGTTCATTGGACACAGCATGCATGCATGCATGTGAGATTCAGTGGAAAACCTCTCCTACTAGGAGTCTTCCTTCTTATGGAGAAACAAAACTTCACTGTATTTACTAAATAGGCACCGAGCTCTTTAAGAATGCTGAATGGTTGTTACCCATTAGCCTCTATGGAGAAATATGGGGCAGAAACAATAAAAGGTAAAAATTTACAAGTTAATAAGTTTCCCCTGTAAAAGTTGCCCATGATGTTCACTGGACTCAATAAGCAATAATCCATTCTCTTATCTTTCCTTTGTTACAAATCCTTCTCCATTCTTAGGAGTTCCAGACAAGCTTCTCTTCCTTTTTTTCTTCCAGAATTAGTAAGCTTGGGTTTCACTCCTTTATAAAACAAGGCTTCTCCTGTTTCCTCAATTGCTTGGCTCTTGAAATTAAATGAGTCATCCTTTTCTATATTAGGGTTTATAGACTTACCTCTTGGGGCCAGCAATCCCTCTGTACTTAATGACCTTGTTCCACATGGGATGATGCTAAATTATTTTAAGTGAATCCATATTGGTTTAGATGTTTGGTCTTCTCTATTAGAATATGTTATGATGTCACTGTTTAAATTCTATGCTTTAGTCCATTAACCAAAATAGTAAACTTATTGAATCAAAATCAAATGTCTTTGTAAATAAACAGAGGACAAATTTGCCTATTCAATGAAAGAAACAGCTGATAAATTGGCTCACAGCTTAATTTAGCTCACTTTCATTTTTTTGAAAATCTATTAATCACCCAAAGAATTGGATTGTCCTTTGACTGTTTTGTGTGTTTGTTTCCATGCTGACTGTTACCTCCAGAAATTGAAAGGCTAGAAGTAATACTTTTCATTTTTTAAATTATCTTGGTGCTAATGAATGTATTTATGTAGGTACTTAATAATGTGAAAGTTATTGACTTGAATTGAATCTAATTCTTTTTTTTTTTTTTAAATAAATTTTTATTAATAGTAATGGGATGACATTAATAAATCAGGGTACATATATTCAAAGAAAACATGTCTAGGTTATTTTGTCATTAAATTATGTTGCAAAATTAGCTGTTATTAGCAAGTCAGGTAACAGCAAATGTTGGAGAGGCTGTGGAGAAAAAGGAACCCTCATACACTGTTGGTGGGAATGTAAAGTAGTACAACCATTATGGAAGAAAGTATGGTGGTTCCTCAAAAAACTGAAAATAGAACTACCTTATGACCCAGCAATCCCTCTACTGGGTATATTTCCCCAAAACTCAGAAACATTGATACGTAAAGACACATGCAGCCCCATGTTTATTGCAGCATTGTTCACAGTGGCCAGGACATGGAAACAACCAAAAAGCCCATCAATAGATGACTGGATAAAGAAGATGTGGCACATATACACTATGGAACACTACTCAGCCATAAGAAATGATGACATCGGAACATTTACAGCAAAATGGTGGGATCTTGATAACATGATACGAAGCGAAATAAGTAAATCAGAAAAAAACAGGAACTGTATTATTCCATACGTAGGTGGGACATAATAGTGAAACTAAGAGACATTTATAAGAGTGTGGTGGTTACGGGGGAGGGGGGAATGGGAGAGGGATAGGGGGTGGGGAGGGGCACAAAGAAAACAGGATAGAAGGTGACAGAGGACAATCTGACTTTGGGTGGTGGGTATGCAACATAATTGAACGACAAGATAACCTGGAATTGTTATCTTTGAATATATGTATCCTGATTTATTGATGTCACCCCATTAAAAAAATAAAATTATATATATAATAAAAAAAAAAAAAAAAAAAAAAAAAGAAAAAAAAAAAAAAAAAAAAAAAAAAAAAAATTATGTTGCATACCCCTCGCCCAAAGTCAGATTGTCCTTCGCCACCCTCTATCTAGTTCTCTGTGCCCCTCCCCCTCCCCCTAACTCTCCCCCTGTCCTCCCTCCCCCCACCCCTGGTAACCACCACACTCTTGTCCATGTCTCTTAGTCTCATTTTTATGTTCCACCAATGTATGGAATCATGTAGTTCTTGTTTTTTTCTGATTTACTTATTTCACTCCTTATAATGTTATCAAGATCCCACCATTTTGCTGTAAATGATCTGATGTCATCGTTTCTTATGGCTGAGTAGTATTCCATAGTGTATATGTGCCACATCTTCTTTATCCAGTCTTCTATTGAAGGGCTTTTTGGTTGTTTCCATGTCTTGGCCACTGTGAACAGTGCTGCAATGAACATGGGGCTACATGTGTCTTCCCGTATCAACGTTTCTGAGGTTTTGGGGTATATACCCAGTAGAGGGATTGCTGGGTCATAAGGTAGTTCTATTTGCAGTTTTTTGAGGAACCACCATACTTTCCTCCATAATGGTTGTACTACTTTACATTCCCACCAACAGTGAATGAGGGTTCCTTTTTCTCCACAGCCTCTCCAACATTTGCTATTACCCGTCTTGTTGATAATAGCTAATCTAACCGGGGTGAGGTGGTATCTCATTGTAGTTTTGATTTGCATTTCCCTAATAACTAATGAAGCTGAGCATCTTTTCATATATCTGTTGGCCATTTGTATCTCTTCCTGGGAGAAGTGTCTATTCATGTCCTCTTCCCATTTTTTTATTGGATTGTTTGTTTGTTTGTTGTTGAGTTTTATGAGTTCTTTGTAAATTTTGGAAATTAGGCCCTTAACTGAGCTGTTTGAAAATATCATTTCCCATTTAGTTGGCTGTCTGTTTATTTTTATATCAGTTTCTCTTGCTGAGCAAAAACTTTTTATTCTGATGTAGTCCCATTCATTTATCTTTGCCTTCACTTCTCTTGCCATTGGAGTCAAGTTCATAAAATGTTCTTTAAAACCCAGCTCCATGAGTTTAGTACCTATGTCTTCTTCTATGTACTTTATTGTTTCAGGTCTTATATTTAGGTCTTTGATCCATTTTGAATTAATTTTAGTACACGGGGACAGGCTGTAGTCGAGTTTCATTCTTTTGCATGTGGCTTTCCAGTTTTCCCAACACCATTTGTTGAAGAGGCTTTCTTTTCTCCATTGAGTGTTGTTGGCCCCTTTATCAAAGATTATTTGACCATATATATGTGGTTTTATTTCTGTTCTTTCTGGGCTTTGTATTCTATTTATTTCTGGGCTTTCTATTCTGTTCCATTGGTCTGAGTGTCTATTTTTCTGCCAATACCATGCTGTTTTGATTATCGTGGCCCTATAATATAGTTTAAAGTCAGGTATTGTAATGCCCCCAGCTTCATTCTTTTTCCTTAGGATTGTTTTGGCTATTCGGGGTTTTTTATAGTTCCATATAAATCTGATGATTTTTTGTTCCATTTCTTTAAAAAATCTCATAGGGATTTTGATGGGAATTGCATTAAATTTGTATATTGCTTTGGGTAATATGGCCATTTTGATTATATTTATTCTTCCTATCCAAGAACAAGGAATATTTTTCCATCTCATTGTATCTTTTTCGATTTCCCTTAACAATGCTTTATAATTTTCATTATATAGGTCCTTTACATTCTTTGTTATGTTTATTCCTAGGTATTTTATTTTTTTTGTTGCAATCGTGAAGGGGATTATTTTTTTGAGTTCGTTTTCTAATATTTCATTGTTGGCATAGAGAAAGGCTATGGACTTCTGTATGTTAATTTTGTATCCTGCGACCTTACTGTATTGGTTTATTGTTTCTAATAATCTTTTTGTGGAGTCCTTCGAGTTTTCGATGTATAGGATCATATCATCAGCAAAAAGTGATACCTTTACTTCTTCTTTTCCGATATGGATGCCTTTTATTTCTTTGTCTTGTCTGATTGCTCTGGCCAGAACTTCTAGCACCACGTTAAATAAGAGTGGAGAGAGTGGACAACCCTGTCTTGTTCCTGATTTAAGGTAGAAAGTCCTCAGTTTTAGGCCGTTTAAAATGATGTTGGCTGATGGTTTATCATATATGGCCTTTATCATGTTGAGATATTTTCCTTCTATACCCATTTTGTTGAGAGTCTTAAACATAAAATTGTGTTGTATTTTATCAAAAGCCTTTTCTGCATCTATTGATAAGATCATGTGGTTTTTGTTCTTTGTTTTGTTGATATGGTGTATTACGTTAACCGTTTTGCGTATGTTGAACCATCCTTGAGATTCTGGGATGAATCCCACTTGATCATGATGTATTATTTTTTTAATATGTTGTTGTATTCGGTTTGCCAGTATTTTGTTTAGAATTTTAGCATCTGTATTCATTAGAGATATTGGTCTGTAGTTTTCTTTCTTTGTGCCATCCTTGCCGGGTTTTGGTATGAGGGTTATGTTGGCCTCATAAAATGTGTTTGGAAGTATTGCTTCTTCTTCAATTTTTTGGAAGACTTTGAGTAGAATAGGAACCAAGTCTTCTTTGAATGTTTGATAGAATTCACTAGTATAACCGTCTGGGCCTGGACTTTTATTTTTGGGGAGGTTTTTAATAGTTTTTTCTATTTCCTCCCTGCTGATTGGTCTGTTTAGGCTTTCTGCTTCTTCATGACTCAGTCTAGGAAGGTTGTATTGTTCTAGGAATTTATCCATTTCTTCTAGATTGTTGTATTTGGTGGCATATAATTTTTCATAGTATTCTACAATAATTCTTTGTATATCTATGATGTCTGTGGTGATCTCTCCTCTTTCATTTTGGATTTTATTTATTTGAGTCCTGTGCCTTTTTTCCTTGGTGAGTCTTGCCAAGGGTTTGTCAATTTTGTTGATCTTTTCAAAGAACCAGCTCCTTGTTTTATTGATTTTTTTCTATAGTTTTTCTGTTCTCTATTTCATTTATTTCTGCTCTGATTTTTATTATCTCCTTTCTTCGGCTGGTTTTGGGTTGTCTTTGTTCTTCTTTTTCTAGTTCCTTAAGGTGTGAAGTTAAGTGGTTTACTTCGGCTCTCTCTTGTTTGTTCATATAGGCCTGAAGTGATATGAACTTTCCTCTTATTACTGCTTTTGCTGCATCCCAGAGATTCTGATATGTCGTATTTTCATTTTCATTTGTCTGTATATATCTTTTGATCTCTGCGCCTATTTCTTCTTTGACCCATTCATTTTTTAGAAGTATGTTGTTTAGTTTCCACATTTTTGTGGGTTTTTCCCCCTCTTTTTTGCAGTTGAATTCTAGTTTCAAGGCTTTATGATCAGAAAATATGCTTGGTACAATTTCAATTTTTCTAAATTTGCTGATATTGTCTTTGTGGCCCAACATATGGTCAATTCTTGAGAATGTTCCATGTACACTAGAGAAAAATGTATACTCTGTCGCTTTGGGATGAAGTGTCCTGTAGATGTCTATCATATCCAGGTGTTCTAGTATTTCGTTTAAGGCCACTATCTCTTTATTGATTCTCTGTTTGGATGACCGATCTAGAGCCGTCAGCGGAGTATTGAGATCTCCAAGTATGATTGTATTTTTGTTAGTTTTTGTTTTAAGGTCAATAAGTAGCTGTCTTATATATTTTGGTGCTCCTTGGTTTGGTGCTTATATATTAAGAATTGTTATGTCTTCTTGATTCAGTGTCCCCTTAATCATTATGAAGTGACCATTTTTGTCTCTGAGTACTTTTTCTGTCTTGTAGTTAGCATTATCAGATATGAGTATTGCTACACCTGCTTTTTTTTGGGTGTTGTTTGCTTGGAGTATTGTTTTCCAGCCTTTCACTTTGAATTTGTTTTTATCCTTGTTGCTTAGATGTGTTTCTTGTAGGCAGCATATAGTTGGATTTTCTTTTTTAATCCATTCTGCTACTCTGTGTCTTTTTATTGGTAAGTTTAATCCATTTACATTTAGTGTAATTATTGACACTTGTGGGTTCCCTACTGCCATTTTATAAATTGCTTTCTGTTAGTTTTGTATCTAGTTTGATTCTTCTCTTTTGTTTTTCTATCATTTGTTTTTGTTTGCTTGTGTTCCATACTTCTTTCCTCTGTTGCTACCTTTTTTAAGTCATGTGTTTTTGTGGTGGTTTTTTCTAGGGTGGTTACCATTAAGTAATGAAAAGGGTACCTACCATATTCATTGTAGTACCCTATCTTATAAGTATTTCTGCACTTCATCGTCCTTTGCTACTGTTAATCTCCATTCTCTCCCCCCTTTTTTTTCCTTTGTTGTCACAGTTTAAGTTTGGTTTTATTGTGTTTTTGGTGGGGCTGTTACTTGTGGTGTTGTTTTCTTTTGTTCTTTGAATCTGGTTGGAAAACCCCCTTTAGTATTTCCTGGAGTGGGGGCTTTCTGGTGATAAATTCTCTCATCTTTTCTGTATTTGTGAATGTTTTTATATCTCCTTCATACTTGAAGGATAGCTTTGATGGGTATAGTATTCTTGGCTGAAAGTTCCTCTCTTTCAAGGCTTTAAATATTGGGGTCCACTCTCTTCTAGCTTGTAGAGTTTCTGCTGAGAAATCTGATGATAATCTAATAGGCCTTCCTTTATATGTTGTACTCTTCTTTTCCCTGGCTGCCTTGAGAATTTTTTCTTTGTCATTGGTTTGTGTCATCTTTATTATGATGTGCCTTGGAGTGGGTTTGTTGGGGTTAAGAAAACTCGGTGTTCTGTTTCCTTCTTGAATTTGAGGCTTTAGTTCTTTCCACAGGCTTGGGAAGTTCTCGTCTATTATTTGTTTGAGTATATTCTCCATTCCATTTTCTTTCTCTTCTCCCTCTGATATACCTATTATTCTTATGTTATTCTTTCTGATGGAGTCAGATAATTCCTGTAGGGCTTTCTCGTTTTTTATTATTTTTGAGTCTCTTTCTTCTTCTCTCTGTTGTGCCTCAAGTTGTTTGTCTTCTATTTCACTAATCCTATCTTCAATCTGGGTTGTTCTGCTAGCTAAGCTTGTTACCTCGTTTTTCAGCTCGTGAATTGAGTTTTTCATTTCTGTTTGATTTGTTTTTATAGTTTCAATTTCCTTGGTAATATATTCTTTGTGTTCATTGAGTTGTTTTCTGATCTCCCTATATTGCCTTTCTGTGTTTTCTTGTATATCTCTGAGTATTTTTAAGATTTCTATTTTAAATTCTCTGTCATTTAGCTCCAAGGCTTCCAATATGTTAAGTCTTTTCTCCATAGATTTTTTTACATCTATTTGTGTTACCTCTCTTTCTTTTGTATCCATAATATTCGATTTCCTCTTTCTTATTGGCATCTGAGGGTGGTCTTGTTGATAGCACTAATTAGAATTAATAAAGAGTAAAAAGTAAAAAAAAAAAAAAAGGGTAAAACACCCCACAAAAAAAAGCAGTAATAATTTATTATTTCCCCCTTTTTTTCTTTCTTCTCTTTCCCTCCTCTCCCCTCCTCAGGGAAATATCGTGCCTATAATGGAGGGCCTGGTTTGCGGTGAAGAGTTCAAGGGGCAAAAAAAAAGGGGAGTAGGGACCTACTAAATGCAAAAAAAAAAAAAAAAAAAGGAAGAAAATCTTAGACAAGCATAAGATGATCTGCCTGCGGGTGATGGTCAACTAAGAGATATAATGAGAGGGATAAGAGGGAACCAGAAAAAAGGACAAAAAAGGAATAATAACGAAGAAAAAAATAAAAATAATAAGTAAAAATCTGTTGTATTAAGTGGAGCGAAGACCAAATACAATGAATACCTTGGGTTGGGAGGACCCAAAATGCCACAAAAATAAACAAACAAGAAAAAAACAAAAACAAAAGCGAAAAAGAAAAATAAAGCCAAAAAAAGCCTTGAGTCCCAAATTAACTAATTTGTTCGTGATTGAGGATTAAATGGGAGGAAAGTAAAATGAGAAAAGAAAAAACGAATAGAAAGGAAAAAAAAGAAAAAGAGAAAAACGAAGGAAGAAATAAAAAAGGAAGAGAAAAAAACAAAATAAAGCAAAACAAAAACAAACAAACAAAAAAAACAAAAGAGGAGAGAGTGAGAGTTAAGTGTCCTGGAGTATAACCCCAAAGGAGGGTGAGGATGAAGAAGAGAAATAAAATGTAACACTTATGGGTAGTGTAGTTCAAGAAAAAGGAAGCATAAGATGGGCAGAGAATAGAAGGACCGAGGTGGAGGAAATAAAGGCAATAAGATAGAAGAAACAAACAATAACAACAACAACAACAACAAAAAAATTAGTGGAACAAGTTGTAAAGTCTGTGGATTTTTCTTGATTTTGAGATGTTAACTTCTTCCTTTTTCTTTTCTCTCCCTCTTCCTGGTCTGTGACTCTGTACCCCAGGCTCTGGCCCTGTGTCACACTTATGTAGGGATTTGCAGTTGATGGGATTCTATGGCTATGTCATATAATTGGCTTTAGTCTTGCTGGTAGTCAAGGCTTGTTGGCGTTTGCAGGGTCCAACGATGAGAGAGTTTGCTTTCCTGGATTCTCTCTCCTAGTCCCCCCTTCCTGAATTAGCAGCCTGGTGATCCAGCTATAAGGCTGCTACTGCTTCTGCCTGGGGAGTAAGAGGTTCAAAGAGCTGGGAAATCCCTACTCTATCCCCACTCAGTGCAAGGCTTTGGGAAAGGCTCTGGCAGTCAGGGCCTCCAGTGTAATCAGGCGGGGGTGGGAGTCAGTTGTTGTCAAGGTGACTGTTCAGCGCCTAGCATTCAGTTGGACCTCTCAACCCAGGCTTTCCACACTTTGTAGCCTGTTTTGGCTGGGAAGAAGAGGCACTAGTCTCTGCTTGCGACTAGTGTAGTATAGATCTTATTATCTGCCAAGTCCTTCTTGTTAGCGTTTATCCCTGAATATGGAGGCTCTATCAATCAGAATTTGCCCCCGCCCCTTTAGCGAGAGGCACTAAAAAATATCACGCCTCTTGTCTTGGGTTGGTGAACTGAGAGAGATCTTATCAATTAGAACCGAGGGTGCGCAGATTTCACGGGTTAAGTTAATTTCAGTAATTGGGTCGCAGCTGTGCTCCCGAAGGTATTTCAGGCTGCCTGCGCGCGCCCCTCCCCCAACGCTTAATTGTTAGCTTGAATGGCTGGGTGAGGTGCCCCGCCCGTGGAGAGAATCTCCCAAGTAGGGAATACCGCCCTGGGGCCTCTCCCGCTCCCCGTGCGCGGGCCGCTGGGAACGTTAGCGGTGCTCGGTCTGCAACCGGACTGGGCGCTGCTCGCGGCTGCTCGCGGCGGCTGCTCGCGGCGGCGGTGCTCACTCTGCAACCGACCCGGGCGCTGCTCGCGGCGGCTCGCGGTGGCGGCTCGCGGCGGCGGCTCGCGGCTTCGGAGTGCAGGCTGACTCACCACAGGCGCACTTCCTCGCAGCTTGAATGAACGTCCCTGCGGTAGCTTCCTCCACACCCTCGTCTCTCAGATTCAAGTGATAACAATCCTTTCGCTTTCAGTTTGTGTGGAACTCCGGAATGCTCCGAAGATAAATTTTCCTGTTTCTAGTTGATAAATTTGTTGTGATTTTGGGGAGATCTGTCGGACGCGCTGCTCACGGCGCCATTTCCGTGATGTCACCTCCTTCCTTCCGAGAATTTTCAAGAAGGAAAATGTTGCTGTATGAAGACGCATCAAACACAGGCGTACTTCCTCGCGGCTTGAATGAACGTCCCTGCGGTAGCTTCCTCCACACCCTCGTCTCTCAGATTCAAGTGATAACAGTCCTTTTGCTTTCAGTTTGTGTGGAACTCCGTAATGCTCCGAAGATAAATTTTCCTGTTTCTAGTTGATAAATTTGTTGTGATTTTGGGGAGATCTGTCGGACGCGCTGCTCACGGCGCCATTTCCGTGACGTCACCGAATCTAATTCTTGTAGGAATATTTAAGTAGTTATTTTAGAGAAAGAGTAATGCCACATAACTAGGACACAAAGATAAATAACATGTAATTCCATTATGCTCAATAGTCTTACATGTCTTTTTTAAAACCTTTGAATTCAAGGTCTTTTAAGTATTGTTTTGAATAGGTTCCAGAGACACATTTCCAAATTAAAACAATATATTGAGATTTACATTGAGAAGTGTAGCTCCTACTTATACCTCTGTCAAGCTAATCCCCAGTTAGCAATCAGTTTTATTGATTTCATGTGTCCTCTTAGTGTTTCTTTACGCAGACATAAGCAAATATACACATATATGTATTTTCTTTCTTTTCCCATACATAAGTTAGCATATAAACCATTCTGACCCTAAACATTAAATGTACTCTGAAAAACTTTTTCTATCTCTACACAGAAAGTGTTGTTATTCTATTTTTTTTAAACAGCTGCATAATATTCATTATGTATATAATTGTTTAACCCAGGATTTTTTACCCTTGGCACTATAGACAGTTTGGGCTGGATAATTTTTTTGTTACAAAGGTTGTCTTTTGCAATGTAGGACTTTACACACTAGATGTCAAGAGCACCCTTCCTCATTGTGAACACCAAAAATATATCACTCTGGTGAGAACCACTGGTATAAACAATTCTCAAACGAGGAACACTAGGGTTTCTTCCATTCTTTTATGATCACAAACCATGAATCAATGTGTAATCTTGTACATATGTTATTTTTATGTGTGCAAGATATGCATTCCTAACCATGGGATTGCTGGGTTAAAGAGAATATAACTGTCAATTTGGAAATACTGTAAATTTTCCCCCATAGGAGCCATGTCATTTTGGAGTTCTATCAACAATATATAAGATTGGGATTATCTTCCTTTGTAACAAATAAAAACATTAAGAAACATAAAAAGCTTGGCTGGTATTTGCACAGTGGGTAGAGCATCGACCTGGAACGCTGAGGTCCTGGGTTCAAAACCCAAAGTCGCTGGTTTGAGCTCAGGCTCTTCCGGCTTGAGCACAGAGTTGCTGGCTTAAATATAGATCTTGACATAATCCTAAGGATGCTGGCAAGAGCCGAAGCTCATTTGTTTGAGCAAGGGGTCACGAGCTCAGCTTGAGTCTCCTGGTCAAGGCACTTACAAGAAGCAATCAGTGAACAACTAAAGTGAAGTAATTAGAAGTTGGTGTTTCTTACTCTCCTCCCTCCTTCTCTCTTGTTCTTTCTCAAAATCAATAAAAAAAAAAAAGAAAAGAAAGAAAAGAAACATAGAGTCATAAAAAGGCCTGGTACAATCAGAGATTCAGTGTGGAAAAGTTGTGGTGTTCATAGATATAGCAGTTGGTCTGTGTGTAAGATGCAGCTGAGGCCGCGCGGAGACTAACCAGAGTTGTAAGGGATTTTTGGCCTGGACTAGAAGACCATTACCGAGGTCCTGAGAGAGAGGTTGGAGGAACAGTCTAGATAGAGCACCTAGGAGGGACACTGGCACAGTGGTGGAGTCAGCTGTCCCTGTGGCCCTTAGTTGCCTGGGGAAGGACATACATAGGAATAACTTTGGGGATCTATTAGGGAGGAAGAATTGGGGAACATACTGCTGATGAGGCAACAGAGATCATTACAGAATTGACTTCTTTTTTTTAATTGAATGCATCTGGAAATTGCTTCAAGCTTGTCTTGGGACATCTTCCATGAATAAAAAGGGAAATATTTCTACTTAGATATTTACAAATGTATAAGCATGTACAATCTTTTCTTTTTTTTAGTGAGAATGACAACCATATTTTCCCCAAATTAAATAAATTAAATAAGTTATTTGGGTTGAGATAAACTGTAGAAAGTTTTATGAGAGAGGGTGATTTAGAAATATCTAAGAGCTTATTGAGACAATATCTTATGACTGTAGTCACAAAATTTTGCTAGCCATTGCATAAGAGAGCCCCACTGTTGAATTTAAATATCTGTAAAATTTTCTTTGTACAACTGATAAGTGACATGATAGTGATACATATATATGTATACATATGTATACACACAACACACATATAATATTATATACATATATTATATATACACATACACACAATAGAAATATATACACACATACATAATATACATAAATATACACTTATATTATAGATGTGTGTCTTTGTATATATAGTAGATACATATAATGTATATATATGTTTATATGAATATATAATAGTATATATAATATATGATATATAATACAGAAATACTTTATACATGTAAACAGATATTTCCACTTTATAAATTTTCCTGGAATTGTTCCTCCTATTGCTCTGGTCCTATTTGCATCCATCCCAAGGCTTACTCTCTTTGGACTCAGTCACAAGGCTGATATGGCTCTTGTTGCTCTGTTTATTATAAAAGGAAACAAAGGAGGTAGATATATGTTACTCAGAAAAATAATATTAAAATGCCAAGAATTATTAATGGGAATTGAAGAGATGTGAAAGAAAACTATATTTTAGGATAGTATTTTGCTTAAATTTGTTAGCAGGCCCAAATTAGCCTTTATTTTTCTGTGGAGGGATTATTTAATCACAATAATTGAGATTTTCATTTCTAGGGCAATTTAATGTGTTTTGTGAAGGCCTCATATTGACTCATTATTATTAACCTCAGGGAGGAAAGAAATGTAGAAAACATATCAAGGAAAAGAGGTCTTTAGAGGCTGAGAGACTTAAACATAGGAGAATATGAGCTATTTAAAAAACAAGGTGTTTACTATAAACAACCTTGGAAGATTCATAAATGCAGAAGCTTGGCACAGAACAAAGCTGATTTGAGCTTTACATATTATAAAGGTAAAGTTAATGTGTTTAAACACCCTTGAAGTTCAAGGCTGTGTTTAAGTTACTTGATGTGTACTTTCCCTTCTTAAAACATGAATTAGCTATGTCAATACATAACTAAGCAACCCTCTATAATCACTACTGTGAAAACCTCAAGGCTAATTATAGAGCTTCTATATCATGCCACTGATCTTTTTTTTTTTTTTTTTACAGGGACAGAGAGAGAGTCAGAAAGAGGGATAGATAATAGATAGGGACAGACAGACAGGAACAGAGAGAGATGAGAAGCATCAATCATGAGTTTTTTGTTGCGACACCTTAGTTATTCATTGTTTGCTTTCTCATATGTGCCTTGACCGCAGGCCTTCAGCAGACCAAATAACACTGTGCTTGAGCCAGCGACCTTGGGTCCAAGCTGGTGAGCTTTTTGCTCAAGCTGGCAACCTCGGGGTCTCGAACCTGGGTTCTCCGCATCCCAGTCCGACGCTCTATCCACTGCGCTACTGCCTGGTCAGGCCATGCCACTGATCTTATGAGATCTTTCCCCACTTTTCTACTCAAGCCTAATTCTCCTCAACCATCCCCTACCCAGAGCACTTTAGGGACCTCCAACTCAGCCCTTAAAGCAATGGGCATTTTTTACTTATTTTTTTACTCTTGGAAACTTCAGTTTATTTGTCTGTAAAGTGTGGATAATAATGGTAATAGATGTCATAGTGCTCCACCTAGGTTACCTCTTTGGGGCCTGTGCTTTCCCCAAATTTACTGGGAACTGTCCCCACTGCAATCCTCTGACCTCAAAGGGAGTCTGCCAGAGCCAGCGCTTCCTATAGGATTGGCTGAGGCCCCAAGGGGAACAAAATTTTGAAACAGGCATACTGTATTCTTCATTCTTTTTTTTATAAATAAATTTTTATTAATTTTAATGGGGTGACATCAATAAATCAGGCTACATATATTCAAAGAAAACATGTCCAGGTTATCTTGTCATTCAATTCTGTTGCATACCCATCACCCAAAGTCAGATTGTCCTCTGTCACCTTCTATCTAGTTTTTTTGTGCCCCTCCCCCTCCCCCTCTCCCTCTCCCTCCTTCCCTCCCCCCACCCCCCGTAACCACCACACTCTTGTCCATGTCTCTTAGTCTCATTTTTATGTCCTACCAATGTATGGAATCCTGCAGTTCTTGTTTTTTTCTGATTTACTTATTTCACTCCATATAATGTTATCAAGATCGCACCATTTGTTGTAAGTGATCCGATGTCATCATTTCTTATGGTTGAATAGTATATACCATGGTGTATATGTGTCACATCTTCTTTATCCAGTCTTCTATTTTTTTTTACAGTGATTAAAGCCTTTAAGCAAACTCTTGGCCAATACAGCAAGAATCCATAAAAGAGTAGTGTCCTTAACATGTTCACCGAGTCCAAGTTGGCCCCAACACCATGCCAAATCCCTGAAAAATGCAACCCAACCCTAGTTCAGTCTGTTAGGAGCTGTCACAAGGAGCAGGAGTCAGGAAAAGTCCATATCCAGGAAAAGTCCGCATGGCACTGGAATTGTTGTCACAATTCTATACTTTGCAGCTGACGTCCAAGTTCCAGTGACCACTGCTTCTAGCTGGTAATGATTCAGGTAGACTGGAAAAGCCATCTGTAACATGTGGATATGGAGCTTCTGTTCTCCTCTGCCTGGAGAGATGAGACCAGGGTGCTTTTCCCTGGAGCTCTGTGACTGTGGCTTGGTAAAGAGAACGTTGGGATACACTAAGCTGGGTGGCAAAGGTAGATTCATAATAGAAGTTGGCAAAAGGGGGAAAGAGAGCTCTAAATTAAGAGTAGGTCCCAGTCTGAAATATAAGTGGGGCATTGAGGTAGGAGGAATAAAGGAAACACTATATATTAAACAAAGCAGCAGAAAATAGGACTATCAACACCCACAACAGAGATCTTTGAGGGAAGAATAAAAAATCTGACTATTCAGGCAAGACATAGTTAAGTGGCCCTTGTGCAAATGAGATAAATTTACCTGCTTCTTGGAAGAAATACCCTAGGCTCGTCCACAGTGTCGTAGATGGGGCCGTCTGCCTTCAGTGGCAAACCCCAGCATTCTGGGCAAGGTTAGGTCATAGGTGGCTGGAGCAGGGCTGGAAGAGACTGAACCCTCCCTTAGAGGAGCGAGGGGGAAGCCTACCTTCCAGTGTCCCTGTTTCCTCATAGCAGAACCATGTAAGTCTGGCAGGCTTTAGTTCAATGACCTTCCTTTCCACTATTGAAGCAGGACCCATATGGCATCCTATGAGACCCCTTTGGGGTGTTGGAGCCTTTAAGGGCATATTCTAAAAGCTGGTAGTTCCCCTGATCTCTATTGGGCTTATTCTGCCTCTTGGTATCTTAAAAGCCATGCTTAGAAGATCTTGCTGAGGGGTTTGAGGATCCCCATTCGCCTATATAAACCATTTCCATATATCTGGAGCTATTTGGAAAAAGACAAAACAGTGTTATTAGCTGGATCAAATAAAGAAGGTAATAGTTTGCAGGAGAAAAAGGTTTGGCATCTCCTGTTCATCAGCATTCAAAAGAAATTTTTAAAAAAATTTTAAGTAAAAAACATGGTATGGTAGATCCGTAGGAGTTCCAGGATATGACTTCCCCCTTTTAAATTTTTTTAAATTGACCTTAAAATATTTGTTGGGTACACTTTAATAATACCTTGACTTTAAAGATTGTAAGAAATATACATAATTCAAAAGATTTGACAAAATACAGTAAATGCTTTTGCTCCATATGCAGGAGCATTGTCAGTTTAACCAGTTTAGAAAATCCAATAATAGAACAATGCATACAGACAATGAGCTATAACATGCTTAGCAGCCTCTCCTGTTCTGACAGAGGTTACTATAAATCCAGAATATGTATCCACTGTAACGTGGACATAGGACTGTTTGCCAACTGAAGGTATATGAGTAACATCTATTTGCCAAAGTTGTCCTGGTAGGGGTCCTTGAGGGTTAACTCCAAATGAAGGGGCAGATTGTAGTATAGGGCCCCTTGGACAGGATTTTCCAATCTGCCGTGCTGCTTCCCAAGAAGGTTGAAACTGTTTACACAGGGCTGCAGCGTTCTGGTGATGAATAGTATGAGACTGAATTGCTCGATCTGTCATGGTTGCTCCAAATAATTTTCTTTTGGCTAGCTTGATCGACAAGGGCATCCCTAGGCCCTGGCCGGTTGGCTCAGTGGTAGAGCATTGGCCTGGCATGCAGGAGTCCCGGGTTCGATTCCGGGCCAGAGCACACAGGAGAAGTGCCCATCTGCTTCTCCACACCTCCCCTCTCCTTCCTCTCTGTCTCTCTCTTCCCCTCCCACAGCCAAGGCTCCATTGGAGCAAAGTTGGCCCGGGCGCTGAGGATGGCTATGTGGCCTCTGCCTCAGGTGCTAGAATGACTCTGGTTGCAACAGAGCAACACCCCAGAGGGGCAGAGCATCCCCCCCCCCCCGTAGGCGTGCCGAGTGGATCCCAGTCAGGCACATGCGGGAGTCTGTCTGACTGCCTCCATGTTTCCAACTTCAGAAAAAAAAAAAAAGGCATTCCCTTGTGCTAAAGCTCCAGGGAGCATGGAGTGAGCTCAAGTATGTCCTATAAAACATGGAGCTCTAGCCTGACCAGGCGGTGGCACAGTGGATAGAGCATCGGACTGGGATGAGGAAGGGGTTGCCAGCTTGAGCGCAGGCTCATCTGGCTTGAGAAAAAAGCTCACTAGCATGGACCCAAGGTCACTGGCTCAAGTGGGGGGTTACTCAGTTTGCTGAAGGCCCACGGTCATGGCACATATGAGAAAGCAATCAATGAACAACTATGGAGTCGCAATGAAAAACTAATGATTGATGCTTCTCATCTCTCTCCGTTCCTGTCTGTCTGTTCCTCTCTATCCCTCTATCTGACTCTCTCTCTGTCCCTGTAAAAAAATTAAAAAGAAAAAAATTAAAAAGAAAAAAATTAAAAATAAAAAATAAAACAAAACATGAAGCTCTATGTTGACATACAAGTCTTTGAAGAAGGAGGAACTGCTGAAATAGTTCATCAGCATTTGTCCCTAAGACAGCAGTCTTTATAGTGGAAACACCATAAGTAAATATTTGCTGTCTGTATATAGATTAAAGGGGGAATATGGCAAATGCTGAAAAGCCATGATAATGGCATATAATTCTAGACTTTGAGCTGATTTTAAGTTGACAGTTTCAGTATAAAGTTGTCCATTGATTTGCAAGAGCGATTTGCCATTTAGTGGAAGTTTTCCAGAGCCATTGTTGTTGATCCTTTGAAAAAAGAAACAACAATAATTTTGATGTTCAAAACTTATAAGCTGTAAGGGTCGCCTATGCCCCTTGATAATCCTGGAGGCAACAATTTCAAAATATGGAAGTGTATTCCATGGGCTATTAGATGGTTCAATGTGCCCAAGCTGTAGCTGCTCTTGTACCAATTGAGCAACTGCCCTAAGTTTCTCCTGAGAAAGGGGCCATTGGTCTACCCTTACAGGATTATCTGATTTCCAAGTAATTGGGTCTGCACAATGCATTATTGAGGTAGCAGGAGCTACCAAGGCCCCTATGCTAAGTTTTGATATCCTAATCCACACCTTCTGGTATTGGGTGCCACTTCTATGGGGGTAAGAATTCCTCGCTGTTCTTTCCCTAGTCCCTTGGTGGGCAAAAATCCCCAATCAAGCATCTGAGTACTGACTAAACCATTAGGACTGACAAGCAATGCTCCCATATTTTTCAAAACATCTCTACCCCACAAATTAACTGGCCATCCAGGGAGCACATAAGGCTTAAAAAATCCAGAATGACCTTCTTAATCTTCCCAGTATAGAAAACTAGAACTTTGTTAAGGGGATTTACTCTGCCCTATACTTTGTAATTCTGTGGCTGCTGCATGAGTGGGCCAGGAAGGAGGCCAATGTAGCTTAGCAATAACAGATACATCAGCTCCAGTATCTAAAAGTCCTTTAAATTTATGCTCATGTATTGTTAGTTCCATTTCAGGGTGTTCCTGACTTATTTTTTTAAAATTCAATTGGCAAAATCAGAGGAGCCAAATCACCAATTTGCTTGGGGCCCCTTTTGCAGAATGTGGCCTAAGAAGCAGAATTAGCATCCTTATACTATTCTTCTAACTGCCTGAATTAGCCGTGAGACACATTCTTTTTTTTTTTTTTTTTGATTAATTTTGATGGGGTGACATTGATAAAATTGTCTTCCATCACCTTCTAACTGGTTTTCTTTGTGCCCCTCCCCTCCCCTAAACCCTTCCTTCTCCTTCCCCCAACCCTGTAACCCCAACACTGTTGTCCATGTCTCTGAGTCTCATTTTTATGTCCCACCTATGTATGGAATCATATAGTTCTTAGTTTTTTCTGATTTACTTATTTCACTCAGTATAATGTTATCAAGGTCCATCCATGTTGTTGTAAAAGATCCGATGTCATCATTTCTTATGGCTGAGTAGTATTACATAGTATATATGTACCAAAGCTTTTTAATGCACTCGTCCTCTGATGGACACTTGGGCTGCTTCTAGATCTTTGCTATTGTGAACAATGCTGCCATAAACATGGGGGTGCATTTCTTTTTTTCAAACAGTGCTATGGTGTTCTTGGGGTATATTCCTAACAGTGGTATAGCTGGGTCAAAAGGCAGTTTGATTTTTAATTTCTCGAGGAATCTCCATACTGTTTTCCACAGTGGCTGCACCAGTCTGCATTCCCACCAAGAGTGCAGGAGGGTTCCCTTTTCTCCACATCCTCGCCAGCACTTATTCTGTGTTGTTTTGTTGATGAGCACCATTCTGACTGGTGTGAGGTGATATCTCATTGTGGTTTTAATTTGCATTTCTCTAATGATTAGTGATGTTGAGCATTTTTTCATATACCTATTGGCCATCTGTGTGTCCTCTTTGGAGAAGTGTCTATTCATCTCTTTTGCCCATTTTTGGATTGGTTGTTTGTCTTCCTGGTATTAAGTTTTACAAGTTCTTTATAAATTTTGGTTATTAACCCCTCATCAGATGTATTGTCGAATATGTTCTCCCATTGTGTAGTTTGTCTTTTTATTCTGTTCTTATTGTCTTTAGCTGTACAGAAGCTTTTTAGTTTGATAAAGTTTCATTTGTTTATCCTGTCTTTTATTTCACTTGCCTGTGGAGACAAATTGGCAAATATATTGCTGCGAGAGATGTCAGAGAGCTTACTGCCTATGTTTTCTTCTAAGATGCTTATGGTTTTACGGCTTACATTTCAGTCTTTTATCCATTTTGAGTTTATTTTTGTGAGTGGTGTAAGTTGGTGGTCTAGTTTCATTTTTTTGCAGGTAGCTGTCCAATTTTCCCAACAACATTTGTTGAAGAGGCTGTCTTTACTCCAATGTATGCTCTTACCTCCTTTGTCAAATATCAGTTGTCCATAAAAGTGTGGGTTTATTTCTGGGTTCTCAGTTCTGTTCCATTGATCTATATGCCTGTTCTTATGCCAGTACCAGGCTATTTTGAGTACAGTGGCTTTATAATATAACTTGATATCTGGAAGTGTGATACCTCCCACTTTATTCTTCCTTTTCAAGATTGCTGAGGCTATTCGTGTTCTCTTTTGGTTCCATATAAATTTTTGGAATATGTGTTCTCTATCTTTGAAGTAAGTTATTGGTATTTTAATTGTTATTGTATTGAATTTATAAATTGTTTTGGGTAATATAGACATTTAATGATGTTTACTCTTCTTAACCATGAGCACGGTATATGCCTCCACTTGTTTGTATCTTCCCTGATTTCTTTTATCAATGTTTTATAATTTTCTGAGTACAAGTCTTTAATCTCCCTGGTTGAATTTATTTCTACATACTTTATTGTTTGGTTGCAATGGTAAAGGGGATTGATTCCTTAATTTCTCTTTCTGACAGTTCATTGTTAGTGTATAAAAATGCCTCTGATTTCTGAGTATTAATTTTATATCCTGCCACCTTGCTGAATTAATTTATCAGGTCTAGTATTTTTTTGACTGCGACTTTAGGGTTTTCTATATACAATATCATATCATCTGCAAATAATGATAGATTTACTTCTTCTTTTCCAATTTGAATGCCTTTTATTTCTTTTTCTTGTCTGATTGCTGTGGCTAGGACTTCCAGAACTATGTTGAATAAGAGTGGTGAAAGGGGGCACCCTTGCCTTGTTCGTGATCTTAAGGGGATTGCTTTTAATTTTTGCCCATTGAGTATGGTGTTGGCTGTGGGTTTGTCATAGATGGCCTTTATCATGTTGAGGTATGTTTTCTGTTTTCCCACTTTGCTGAGAGTTTTGATTATGAATGGGTGCTGGATTTTATCAAATGCTTTTTCTGCATCTATTGAAATTATTATGTGGGTTTTCTCCTTCCTTTTGTTTATGTGATGAATCACATTGATTGATTTGCAAATATTGTACCAGCCTTGCCTCCCAAGAATAAATCCCACTTGATCATGGTGTATGATTTTTTTAATATATTGCTGGATGGGGTTTGCTAATATTTTGTTGAGGATCTTTGCATCTAAATTCATCAGGGATATTGGCCTACAATTTTCTTTTTTGTGTTGTTTTTGCCTGGTTTTGGAATCAGAATTATGCTCGCCTCATAAAAGGAGTTTGGAAGTCTTCCTTCCTCTTGAATTTTCTGAAATAGCTTGAGAAGGACAGGAGTTAGTTCTTTGAATATTTGGTAGAATTCACTTGTGAAGCCATCAGGCCCAGGACTTTTCTTTTTTGGGAGTTTTTGATAACTGTTTCAATCTTATTTGTTGTAATTGGTCTGTTTAGGTTTTCTGATTCTTCCAGATTAATTTTTGGAAGATTATATGTTTCAAAGAATTTGTCCATTTCATCTAGGTTGTCTAGTGTTTTGGCAACACAGTTCTTCATAGTATTTTCTTACAATATTTTGTATTTCTGTTGTGTCAGTTGTTATTTCTCCACTCTCATTTCTAATTTTATTTATTTGAGTCCTCTCTCCTTTTTTCTTGGTGAGTCTGGTTAAAGGTTCATCGATGTTGTTTACCTTTTCAAAGAACCAGCTCCTGGTTTTATTGATCCTCTGTACTGTTTCTTTAGCCTCTATGTCATTTATTTCTGCTCTGATCTTTATTATTTCCTTCCTTCTACTAGCTCTGGGCTTTACTTGCTGTTCTTTTTCTAGTTCTTTTAGATGTGGGGTCAAGTTGTTTATTTGAGCTTTTTCTAGCTTCTTGAGGTATGCCTGTGATTCTATAAACTTCCCTCTCAAGACTGCTTTTGCTGTGTCCCATAAATTTTGAGTTGATGTATGCTCATTATCATTTGTTTCTAGGAATTTTTTAATTTCTTCTTTGATCTCATTGTTTACCCATTCATTATTTAATAACATGCTATTTAGGTCCAAGTGTTTGAGTATTTTTCAGTTTTTATGTTGTGGTTGATTTCTAGTTTAATGCCATTGTGATCAGAGAAAGTACTTGATATGATTTCAATCTTCTTAAATTATTTGAGACTGCTTTTGTGCCCTAACATGTGGTCTATTCTTGAGAATGTACCATGAGCGCTTGAAAAGCATGTGTATTCTGCTGTTTTAGGGTGAAAGGTTCTGAAGATATTTATTAAATAGAGTTGATCTAATATGTCCTTTAAGTCTGCTGTTTCTTTGTTAATTTTCTTTCTTGAGGATCTATCTAATGATGTTAATGGGGTAATGAAATCCCCTACTATTATAGTATTGCTGTTGATCTTGCCCTTTAAATCCATCAAGGTCTGCTTTATATATTTAGGTGCTCTTATATTAGGTGTGTAGATATTTATAACGGTTCTATCTTCCTTTTGATTTGCTCCCTTTATCATTATGTAGTGACTTTCTTTATCTCTGACTATAGTCTTTGTTTTAAAGTCCATTTTGTCTGATATAAATATTGCTACCCCAGCTTTTTTTTCATTTCCATTTGCGTGAAATATATATATATATATATATATATATATATATATATATATTTTTTTTTTTTTTTTTTTTTTTTCTCCCCATCCTTTTTCTTCAGTCTATGTGCATCTTTTGATTTAAGGTATGTCTCTTGTAGACAGCATATGTATGGGTCCTGTTTCTTATCCATGCAGCTACCCTATGTCTTTTGATCGGATCATTTAATCTATTTACATTTAAGGTTGTTATTGATATGTAATTGTTTATTGCCATTTTATTCTTTAAAACTCTATTCCTCTTTTGCTATATTCTTTTTCTCCTTTGATCTGTTTACAACAGGTCCCTTAGCATTTCTTGCAGTCTTGGTTTGGTTGTAGTGAATTCCTTGAGTTGTTTTTTTTTTTTTTTTTGTCTGTAAAGCTTTTTATTTCTCCTTCAATTTTAAATGATAGCCTTACTGGATAAAGTCGTCTTGTTTGTAGGCTCTTGTTCTTCATTACTTTGAATATTTCTTGCCATTCCCTTCTGGCCTCAAGTGTTTCTGTTGAGAAGTCAGAAGTCATCCTTATGGGAGCTCCTTTTTAGGTGATAGTCTTTTTTTCTCTAGCACCTTTTAATATTTTCTCTTTATCACTTAGCTTTGGTATTTTAATTATGATGTGTCTTGGTGTTGGTTTTTTTGGGTTTCTCCTTAATGGAGTTCTCTGTGCTTTTTGAACATGTGAGATGTTTTCCTGCCTTAATTGAGGGAAGTTTTCAGCTATGATATGCTTGAACAAAGTCTTTATCCCTTGTTCTTTCTCTTCTTCAGGAACCCCTATGATGCAGATGTTATTTCTCTTCATGTTGTCACAGAGCTCTCTTAGAGTTTCCTCAGACTTTTTGAGTATCTTTTCTTTTTTCTGCTCTGCTTCTGTGCCTTTATTTATCATGTCCTCTAACTTGCTGATTTGATTCTCCGCTTCATCCATCCTGCTTTTGTTTCCTTCCATTGTGTTCTTTATTTTAGATATTGTATTTGTTATTTCTGACTGATTTTCTTTTATTATTTCAATGTCCTTTTTTATATTTTCTATCTCTATATTTAGGTGTTTGTAATGACCATCTATTGTTGTTCTAATGTCTTTGAGCATCCTAACAATCATTATTTTAAACTCTGCATCTGGTAATTTGGTTATATCTGATTCATTTAGATCCTTTTCTGGGGTTTTCTCTTGGTTCATTTATGTTGCATTTCTCTGCCTTCACATTTTCTCTGTGTAAAAGAAGGTTTTGGCCACTGGAGTCCACTGGGTATGGCCTCTGTTCCCTAGGTATGATCTGACTGCAGGCCCGCCGCCCCCTCTTCTGTTGCTGCCTAGAGCTTTTGTGTTTGGGCGTTGCTGGTGTGTACCCACTGGGCCTGTTGCTGTGGTTTCCACCTCTCCTTCACGAGAGTGGCTGTGATCACGTGCTCGGGTGCACAAGCCTTGGTGGCCTGCAATGGGCATTTTTATTTATAGTCATCATCAATAACTACTAGGATTGATGTTTTGCTTGTCTCTCTTTTGTACTAGAGCATGAAGTGTTTGAAGGCAAAGGTTACCTCCTATTCACTTTTGTGTCTAGCATTGTTAGCATAGTTTGTGCACATGGTGTTCAGTACTTGTACTGAGGAAACAAAATAAGGCAAAACATAATTTACTTCTTCCAGCTCAGTTTTCCTTTAAAAAATTCCATGGTTGTCTTTGAAATGTTTAAATGTTAAATAGTACCAGGATCCCCATGTCACTTTAGTAAGTGCTAATGTTGTGACTAGAGCCTTCTTGCTGAATTTCTGTTGGAGAGGAGACCAATGGGACAAAATGCCTCTCTCAGTTGGTCTACATTCTATGGGAGGTACACAAACAAGGACATTGTGTAGATGGTTTAAGACAGAAGCAATTTCCCCTCAAATGTTCAGATAGTGGAGACTGAGTACATACAGGATTTTGTGGCAGATGTAGATGAAATATTACTTGTTTAGTTTTGGTTGACTAGAGAACAAAAATGGGTGATTCAGAATAAATCCACTTTAGATAATATAATGAATGCCCAGAGTTTTTACTTTAATTTCTTAATAAATGAGCTCCAAGTCTGGTTTATTTTCTCTTAGGCAGATACAATGGAAGCATTTGCTTGTGTCACCAGATATAGTCTCAGATTCCCTTTTCTGATTGATAAATTTGAGGGGATTAGATTCATGTTCTGTCAGTAAATAATAATAAACCAATTGGTCAATTGGTGAGGGGATGACAAGAGAACCCTACAACAAACATTTCAGGAGACAAAAAGTAGTAGAACTATTTATGTGGAACTAATGGCTGTGAGACTGGTCTTCATGGTATTATTGGAAGCCTCATAATAGTAAGGGTTCAGAAATTTCTTTGGCCCTCTCAAATGCTTTGAGGCTCTGGTACACATCCACAGTGGTACAAAGACTCTTCAATGGAAGAGCCAAAGGAGCTGGGAGTGAAGGGCTTCCTTTAGTGCATACCATTAAAGACTGCCATGAAAATGCACTTCTTACTTTAGAAAGCTAGCATCCAGTGCATATTAGTCAATCAGATCTCTCTGGTGAACCATCTAGTTGATGGGAGGGTTGATGCATCTAATTGGAATCCCTGGGCAGGTTAAAAATGGACATACTGAAGGAGGAAAAAAAATGGGTGAAATATGTGTTGAAAATAAATTTTGCCTGACTTTTTTTTTTTTTTTATCATGTAGATCAACCTGCTCATTACCCATAATGGCAAAGACAGTCTTCTACCAAGTGAATAAACCACAAAACATTTGATTGAATTATCCATTTCACATTTATATCCTAGTTTACTGTAATATATAGTGAGTTTATGTACAAGAAAAGAATTGCTAAATCTTTTTACTTAGCCTTAAGTCACTTTGTTATTTTTCTATATAATATATTCAATTAATTATGAGACATTTGTCCTGTGCCATTTGCCATTCAATCATTTAAAAATATATAGACTAAACCCTGGCCGGTTGGCTCAGCGGTAGAGCATCGGCCTGGCGTGCGGGGGACCCGGGTTCGATTCCCGGCCAGAGCACATAGGAGAAGCGCCCATTTGCTTCTCCACCCCCACCCTCCTTCCTCTCTGTCTCTCTCTTCCCCTCCCGCAGCCGAGGCTCCATTGGAGCAAAGATGGCCTGGGCGCTGGGGATGGCTCCTTGGCCTCTGCCCCAGGCACTAGAGTGGCTCTGGTGGTGGCAGAGTGATGCCCCAGAGGGGCAGAGCATCGCCCCCTGGTGGGCAGAGCATCGCCCCTGGTGGGCGTGCTGGGTGGATCCTGGTCGGGCACATGCGGGAGTCTGTCTGACTGTCTCTCCCCGTTTCCAGCTTCAGAAAAATACAAAAAATATATACATATAGACTATAATTTCAAAATTATTGGTTGCTAAAATATGAATGCTTAGTTTTTGAAAAGTTAAAGTGGGTCCAAAAAGGAATATATGGAACAGAAATGTATTTGCTGTATTTCAATTAGCACTACCAAAGTAAAATAATGTCTTGTTATATTACACAACCATCACTTTTTCTCTTCTATTAATGTGGAGGAAATATTCAACTTTCTTCATCAATTGTTTTCATAAAAGCTTTAAAATCTGTATAATGTGATTGGTCTGTTGAATATTACTTTAAGAATATAGTGGAAGAAATAACTATGAAGCTATATTTTAACGAGGTGATAAAAATTAGATTGCCAGGCCCTGGCCAGTTGGCTCAGTGGTAGAGCGTCGCCTGGCGTGCAGGAGTCCCAGGTTCGATTCCCGGCCAGGGCACACAGGAGAAGCGCCCATCTGCTTCACCACCCCTCCCCCCCTCCTTCCTCTCTGTCTCTCTCTTCCCCTCCCACAGCCGAGGCTCCATTGGAGCAAGGATGGCCTGGACGCTGAGGATGGCTCTGTGGCCTCTGCCTCAGGCGCTAGGATGGCTCTGGATGCAACAGAGCGACACCCCAGATGGGCAGAGCATCGCCCCCGGTGGGTGTGCCGGGTGGATCCCGGTTGGGCGCATGCAGGAGTCTGTCTGACTGCCTCCCCGTTTCCAGCTTCTGAAAAATGCAAAAAAAATAAAATAAAAATTAGATTGCCGGTTGGCCTATTTGAATGAATCTAGTCAATCAACTCTTCAGTTCAGACAAAATTGAACCAGAAAATCATCTAGACTCTAATTCTAAAGCAAATTCTGTTTTAGGTAACATCAGATCTTAAGAATTCTGTGAACTTATGATATTCTGTACTTTGAATGTTAGCTGTAGCCTTTATATTTTTATTTAAAAAGAGTATATATGAAAAGGAAAAGATAACATTATTTTATTTACAAACACCCCCTACTATAGCAATTATTTAGTTTTAAAAAATTCAGAAAAGTTTGTATATATAATGTATCTTCAACAAAATTGTTCTGATACTTCATATATTTGAACATTTCTGAGTTTCTGAAATAGATTTGGTTTTCTTTAGTGTACAACTTCTTTTTCAAGTTGTTTTTCCTGTTTAATTCATGTATTTTGAAGAATTTCCAGCTTGATCTAGGCAGTGCTTCTCAGATGTTAGTGTATGTTGACCCCTAGGGATCGTGTTAAAATGCAGATTCTCATCTAGTAGGTCTGGGATGGGACCTGAGACTGTTATTTTTAGTAAGTTCTCTGATGATGCCAATGTGGCTGATCTCAGGACCACATTTTCAGTGCCAAGCACTTAGAAAAATGTTTTATTTTCAGACTTTTAGAAATCTCAGCAGTTCTGGAACACTGATTTGCTGGACAGAGTTGAGGTAGCCTGTAGAGCCTGGACATGAAATGCACATTACAGGGAATAATTCTTCTTGTCTTTCTTGCTTACTGCTTTAAATGTATTTCCTAGAGACAATTCTCTTATCATTAGAAATGTTAAAATATTTGAATAAAAGCCAATTTATTCTTTTAAAGAAAAACAATCTTCTTTTAAAAAAATCTTCTTTAAATTTCAAAATTCTAAAAATTAATTAAAAAATTCATTGAACTATTTTTAAAATCTACTTTAAAAAGAAACTAAGGCAAAATTTGTACATCTTCAATGAAACCTATTAATAGTTTCTTAAAATCCAGAAAGTAACAAAATAGAATGTTTTATTCCCAGTAATGGATTTATCTTCCAAATAACTATATCTATAGAAAAGTTAATAGCCAGGACTTCAGGATTTCTCTCTCTCTCTCTCTCTCTCTCTCTCTCTCTCAGAAGTCACTTAAATTCATTATAAAATATCTTTTTCATAATTCCAGGAGGAGGATATTATTTATTTTAATTCTTGATCTGACCGGTTAACTCTAGTACTATGGTGAGCAAAAAATAACCAAAGTGTCATCTTTCCTGTATCATAAGAGAGATTTGAAGACCTAATAAAATTTAAAATTTCATAAAGAGGTGTGGGAAATAAGAAGTATGAGGGATATTCTACTCAGCAGCATAGGAGTGCTTTTCGTTGAAGTAACAGCCAAGTGCCACGTAGTACTGTAGTACTGATGGAACCCTCCTTTGAATGTGAACCCCACCTTGGGTGTGTGGAAAGAAGCTGTATGCAGAAATGCTGGACTGAAGATCAAGACAATTTTCTCTTGTTACATTTTTCATTTTTTTAGTAATAAAATATTTTAAATGCAGATGTACTTTTTTGGGATATATATTTTTTGACTCCATGCATGGTTTAGATGGGTGTTTCTTGAAGTGTGGCCATTTAACTGGCAGCAGCAACACTTGGAAACTTGTTAAAGGTATAAATTGTCAGGTTGCTAGGAAGCCAAAGCTATCAAATCAGAAAGTTGGGTGGCGCCTAGTCATCTGAAGTTAAAGAAGTTGTCCTGGTGATTCCGATGGCGATTTAATTAAACTAAATAAGTTGTTCTTAACAGGGGTGACTTTTTTTACCCCGGACCCCCACTGGAGACACTTGGCAATGTCTGGAGACGTTTTTGGTTGTCACAACTTGGGAAAGTGCTACTGCCATTGAGTGGGTAGAAGCTAGGGATGCCGCTCATCATCTTACAACTCAGTCACTGCCCTTTCCGCCAAAGAACTAGCCAGCCCAATATGTCAACAATAGTGTCAAGATTGAGAAAAATCTGCGTTAGAATCTTCGGGAGAAATTTCCTGAAAGTAGCCAAATTTGGTCAACTGAAAGGCAGCATGGATTTGGGAATGAGCAAAGGTCTAGCATTCAGGTTCTGGCTCTGGTAATTAATAGTTGTGTGATTTCATGTAGATTCTTAATCCCTCCTTTTCAGTTGTCTCCCTTATAAAATGGGAAGAATCCTCGCCTATTGCATGGATTACTCTGAGGGTCAAATGAAATAATGTGTATGAACACACTTGGTAAACTATAATGCTGAGTAAATTGAACTTAAAGATTTTTTTTTTTCCAGTGGGAGGAGCACAAAGATGGAGGGGGGTGAGAATAGGATGAAGGTTAGAGCATCTGATTCAGTTGTCAGAAAAAAGCCAAATTCCTGAATGTAGATCTGATTTGTGAAGATTTTTTTCTTTAGTGTTTATTATATCCTTTCCTATAACACGTCAGTTTAGCTTTTTTTTTTTTTTTTTTTTTAACTTTTAAGCCATTGCATGATACAGAAATAGTTTACTCCTCATTTCTTTCTATACTAGAGGTTTTAAATTTTAGCCTGCATTAGAGTCACCAGGAAGGTTTTTTTGAGTAAGTACATAGCATGAGATCTACTCTCAAGAAATTTTAAGTGTACAGTACAATACATTGCCAAGTATAAGTACTGTACAATATTGTACGGCAGAACTTTAGAGCTTATTCATTTTGTTTAACTGAAACTTTACACTTTTTAATTAGTAATTTTCCCTTTCTTCCTCCCTCCATCCAGCCCCTGAAAACCACCGTTCTATTCTTTGCTTCTATGACTTTGAGTACTTTAGAGACCTCATGAAAGCTGAATGATGCAGTGTTTGTCCTTCTGTGACGACTTATTTCACTTACCATAATGTCCTCAATGTTCATCCATGTTGTTGCATCTGGCAAAATGTCCTTTTAAAAGACTAAATAGTATCCCATTACATGTATATACCATGTTTTCTTTATCCATTCATCTGTCCATGGAGATTTAGGTTGTTTTCTTATCTTGGCTATTACAAAAAATATGGCAATATACATGGGCGAGAAGGTATTTTTTTAAGATCCTGATTTCAATTTTTTATTTTTGATAAATGCCTAGAAGTAAGGTTACTGGATCACATGGTAGTTTTACTTTTAAATTTTTCAGTGACTTCAGACTATTTTATATATATAGTGGCTGTGTAACCACAGAACCAGCTCAAACTGTCCCTATCCTGTTTCTAACAAGATACTTAGCTGTTTTTCAGAACTACAAGTCATGTAGCTGGAGCATGGGCAGAGGAGAGAATTTTGACCTTCAATTATACCTGGAACCAATGTCTCCCAAGGAGACTCTCCATTTCCCCACCACACCATGGAACCCAAGGATCAGGGACATGACCAGAACTTGAACACCTGAATCCTTTCAGAAGTGTAGGGTCCATTGTCCAGGAAGATCTGGTGTTGGATCCTTTACCATATCTTGCCATAAATGGTCAAATTCCAAAGACCTCCCATTGAAACCTGCCTGGATAGTGCTTCAATATATCAGTCTGTCCTTCTCTAACCCTTAAATCCCATCTCTAACCCTCACTGGGCAGACAGCTTAGAACCTTGCCTCTCATAACCTTGCTGGTTGACTTTGCAATAAAGCCTTAACTTATCTCAAAAGCTGATGCCATAGTATTGACTTCTATTCACTTCAGGCAGCAATCCCTTTCTTGGTAACAGCTGCACCATTTTATATTCCCATCCTCAGTGTATAAGGGTTCCAATTTCTCCACATCCTTGCCAATACTTACTATCTTTACCAGAAAATTTTTGTTAAAGTGCAGATTGCTGGGCTCAATCTTCTAATATGTCTCACATAAATAGGTCTGGGAGAGATTCAGGTAGTTATGATTTTCTAACAAGGCCCCAGGTAATGCTGATACTGTTGGTCTGAGGACCACATTTTAAAGAACTACTCTGTACCCTATCAGTATCTGAAGGACAGAAGATAGTGAGTGGCTAGAGCTGATCATTTCTAATTGTCACTGGTGAGCTTTGGCTTCGGTGGTTATTTGTCAAGACTCTTTTGACATAACAAATAGCTTTTATTTTCCTGGAAAGTGAAACCATTTCCCTTATTAATTTTTTGCCTGATGAAGTCCATTCATTTCTCTTTCTTTTTCTTTTCTGTTGATTGTGTTGCATGTCCATATTTCTTTTTCCTATTCTCACTGGTGTTAACAATTTTAGCAATTTAATATCGATAATAGTTTTGACTTATTCTTGGTTAATTGAGGGAACTCTACTTTAGCAATCATAGTTAACAACAGAGGATGCACACTTAGCTTAAACAGAGAATATATTAATATATTTTAGATAAAGAATAGTTTTGTTACTCAGTGTTTGTATTTGATTCAGAAGTTAATATGCTATCCTAAAATCAGAAATATGACAATGAAGAGACAGGTATGACCTAGAGCTTTTGTATTTGAAATGTCTTTCACAGTGTGAATTTTGGATTATTTGCCTCATAATAAATAAATTGAGATATTTGCTTGACATGCTATTTCCTAAGTCCCACTCCAAAAATGAAGGTGTAGAAATATTAGTTGCTTTAGAGTTTTGAGAAACTGCCCTGCAAGGCTCTAGACAGATCGGAAATTAACAAAATGAATTTTCTATCATCTTCCCTCCAAACAAACCTACATCAACACATTATTATTCCCCAAATTCCATGTGTACATTGGGGTTCACTGTTAGTGTTTACCTTCTATGGGTTTGGACAAATTATATTGCCAAATGTATGTTGCCATTATTATTGCATCATAATGAGTATTTTCGTTATCTTAAAAAATCCTTTATGTTGATTTCATTCTTGGGTCCTCACTGTGCTGTGTAGATGATGACCTAACACAAATTTGCTGAACAAATATCTGCTACACATGAAGGTACATTTTTCATACTCATGTCTTTAAATATCACTGGTTTTACATTGTAAAGGGTGTTGGAGGTTATTTACCTCTGTTTTTACTGTCGTTGAGGACCTGTGGTACAGAATGGTCGGTGCGCTTGTTCACGTCTCATATCTAATTAATGGCAGAGATGGAACTCAAGCCCAGACATGTCTATGGTCCTTATCATTCTTGTGTCATTTCACAGATTGAACTCAGAGCAGCACCTTTGGCAGTTTTATTGTGCCTAGTTAGTTACACACTTTCAAGTAAGGCTTATTGTTGTTTTGGTCATTAAAGGCATTAACAATTGTTTTGCATATCTGTTACCTCTTTTTGTTTTTTAGCCACATCAGACTGCTCTCTTCCAGCCCCCCAATAAAACATGTATTTTCTCACCTCTGTACCTTGGCTTATGTTGTTCCTGCTTTCTAGAAAGTCCTTCCGTTCTCCCACTCATTCTTCAGATCCATAACCCAACTTATTACTTACCATTTCTACTGAGTCTCTGAAGCATTCCAAATATAATTGCCAAATAGTATGAGAGATACTGTCCCCTATTGTATATAGTTAACTAACTGATAATACTGTAATTGCTAATGATAAGTTAAGGTCTCAGAGCAGACATATATATAAACATTACTGGACCCTCATTTACTTATTTAAAATTTTTTTTTATCTAGAACCCAGGACCTTCAGATGTTCCCAAGGAAGGTAGATTTTCCCTTTGTATTGATATGTCATATAATAAAGCCTGGGACCCTTCCTGTCCTCTGGGTACAGTATTTTATACTGAAATCTGTCTAACTTAAATGTCCTGTTTAGTTCTTATTTCTGTGCTCAGAAATATCCTTTTCTCTAGTTAATGACAAAATAAATGACTTTGTGTTTTCTGTGAATTCCTGCCTTTTATGTACAGCTCATGTTTCTGCCCACATTACAGCCCCCACAATGTAACAAGATCTTGCCAATTCAATAACCATAGCAAATAGCAAGAACCACATGCACAAGGGCTGGTTACAAGCTACCCTCCCACCAACTAGTAAGCACTCAGTAAATATTGGTTGAATAAATACATCAGGGAATACAGGAAAATCTATAGTTTTACATAGCAACGAAAGCAAACATTTTACTCCAGGCAGCAAGGCGCACTCAATATTGTTTTAATGCCTTAGTTGAGGTAAAAGGTTTGCCTTTCTCAAATGAAGTAGAAAACTAACATTATTTATTTGTAATAGCAATTAACTGTTGAATATCCTCCAAAAAACTTTCTTGGTCTCTAGTTCAGGCCTGCATTAACCAAGGCTGCATACATTCTTTATTCTTATACTTAAATTTCCCTATTTTGTACTTAATACAGACTTAATATGTTCTATATTTCCTTTTTCTCACATTTAAATAAATGTCGACTAGCATATTATGTATATTTGAGTTAAAAATAAGGTGTTGTCAGCTGAAGAAAATAGTGAGCTGGAATCTAACGCCCACTGTATCTTTAGCAAATGAGCTTCCTGTGATCCCTTGAGAACTCCTGAATTATGTGAAGTTTTCATTGATCACATTTCCTACTAAGCCTCCTATTAAATTTAATCAATGATTAATAAATATATTAATCAATGATTAATATTAATAGGAGGGGTATAAAGGCTAAATATGTATTATAGAATACATGTAGGTATCAGGAAGAGAGTGAACATTTCAACCTTGTTAGTGTGAAGCATATAGTCCATAAAATCTTTTTCTGTTACAATAGTACCATGTATAGAAAACTCTCAAGCAAATTTACTGCCATTAATTAATTTATGGCAGGAAATATTAAAAAAAAACATTTGTAAGGCTTAGGCAACTGGCTCTTCAACCATTGCTTCACCTATTCAAATATTTATTGAACTCTAAAAGAGCTGAGTTTGATGAGGAGAACATAGCAACAAACAAACCAACAAAAAACAAAAATAAAATAAACAAACTCAACAACTGATTGAGGCCTTGCTATATACCTGCATGCCCTATGCTGTTTTACATACACTTTCATTTATTCTTCATAAAAGGATTGTATACTTTTAATTCTGCACAACCTACTAGGAAATCAAATAGTTTATGATACACATGATACTTGTAAACACATTTAAAAGCAAGTCACATATTTGACTTTCATTTCAACAAAAGCATCAGCACATTGCTGAGGACCTAGTGTGATAAGGTAGGAAAGAAAGATGTGTATGATTTTTATGAGCATAACGGTGTTATGTAATGTGGTAAATTAAGTCACACAAATACAAAGAAACAAATATTACAAGGCACCATAATAGCGCTACATGTATAATTAGTAGAGGAATTCAAAAGAAGAAAATAAATATATAGAATAAGGTCATTTGCTTGTCTGACCTCACTAATTTGGTTTGAGTTCACAGTGTGGCACTTAAATCACAAAGCTATAACCTGGTTAAGGCCCTGCTTCAGCAATACAGGTAAAACATGCACACAGCTCACTTTTATTTCTAATCTCAAAAGCCTACTTTTCATCCTATCATGCTTGTTTCAGCTTTCAAACAGAAACTGAAGAGCAGAAAGAGTCCAGGTGGCAGGTGTTTGCTTCTAACTGACAGGGGGAAAGCAGCAAGAAAAAAAATTTCATTTCCCTGCATAAACATGGAGCAGCTGCTGTGTGCAGTAAGAGTGTTGACTTCTGTAGAACATTATACACAGTGTGCATTATGCTCAAGGCTGAAGTTCTGAACTTTATTATTTGTGTGTGTGTGCGGGTTGTATCTTCCTCCAATCAGCCTTCTTACCGAATGACTCACCCATAGAGTTGTCATGGGTAAAAGATAAAAGGCTGAATCAGATAAATTGGCTTCGTTAAGAACTTGTATTTCCACCCACAAATATACCAGTTATGATGATTCTCCTTTCTCAAAGATTTTCCTTCTTGGAAGGATTTCACCTTACTCTGCAGCAACACATGGCACACATGGCAAGGTGCAGTTTCGAAGAGAGCTTTTCAGTTGGGACATTCCATGTTTTCATGGGAGATAAGGGGATGTTATTGAATGAGTGAAAGAACGGAATGGAAAAAAAATATTCCTTGTCCCTATGATTAAACAAGTTCAGATGTGACAGTCAAGGAAAGGGTTGAAAACTTGGTAGTATTCTGAAACTATTGTTGCTAAATAAGCACACTAAAATTTTCTTTTAAGTTTTTATATTCTCTTGCTTCAGAGTTATTTGATGTATTATCCTAAATAAAAATGTCTCCTCAAATCTTAATGTACTATATATAAGTATGCTGATTATTAAAATGTTATTTTCTTCATTTAATGTTTTTATTATATTATTACATGATCCAGCAAAAGTCAGCGAAACCTTACTAGTTAGATAATAAAATCTAAGTAGGTTTTATTTTGTATAAGTTTAATTTTATAATAAGTGATAACATAAGAATGTGATTTCTTCCTATAAACTCAAACCCAAGCTGTTGTAGAAGATACATATTATATATTACATGATATATAAGAACCATACATATCTTGAGAGATCTGGGTAGCTCCTAGAAACTCCTAGATTCTACACTTGAAGTCCAGAAACCACCTGTATAATTTTACGTATGTATTTTTCTGAAAATAGGATTCAGAGTTTTCATCATCTCCCTCAAAAGATCTGTGATTCAAAAAAGATTATGAATTATACTATTAAATAAAAAAAAAACCTTATGTATTTTATGTAATGACAAGTGCTATTTAAATGCCTTGGAGACTTACTAAATGAAGCTTACAGGAATTATCTTTCTTAAAAAAGTTTTATCTAGAAAATTAAATTTGACAGGGTGACATTGATCAATAAGAGTACATAGGTTTCATTCAGTTAAATGTTTTTATAGCATTTGAACTGTTGATTATGTTGTATACTTATCACTCAAAGTCAAATCATTTTCTGTCACCGCATATTTGTCCCTCTTTACTTCCTTCCCCCCACCTCTCCCTTACACTACCTCACCCTGGTAACCACTTCACTTTTTTTTTTCACTTCACTTTTATCTATGTCCATGAGCCTCAGTTTTATATCCCACTTATGTGTGAAATCATACAGTTCTTAGCTTTCTCTGATTTACTTATCTCACTCAGTATAATGTCCTTAAGCTCCATCCATGTTGTTGTAAATGACACTATGTCATCATTTCTTATGGCTGAGTAGTATTCCATTGTATTATATATATATGTACCACATCTTTTTTTTATCTAATCCTCTGTTGACAAACACTTTGATTCTTCCCATGTTTTGGCCACTGTGAATTATGCTGTGATAAACATGGGAATGCATGTGTCTATATACCTATGTTCTTGAGTTTTGGAAGTAGGTACCCAGTAAAGGGATTGCTGAATCATATGGTAGTTCTAGTCTTAATTTTTTGAGGAAAGGAATTATCTTAATTAAGAAAAATATGTTTTTCTTTTAATAAAACAAAAGCATCTTTCTCCAAAGTTTGTGTTGTAATGAACTTATACAATAAAAAAAAATCATTGGACAATTTCTTCTTTTTTCTTCTTGCAGTTATAAAACCTCTGTATATTCATGATGTGTGCTGACATTTTAAACACATGAACTTGGAATGTTATGGCTCAACAATTAATATGTAATATACAGGGTTTGTATTTATACACTTCATAACTTTAGATCCATAATTTCCTAGTAGATTCCTTTCCTTGTTATTTAACTGTATTAGTGAAATATTGTTGAAAAATTTGTCAGAGTGTATATGCAGTTTATCTGGTTCTGTCATTAACATTGTCAAGAATGTAAGACTGGCTATCTTTTCTTCAAAATAAATTTTGTCAATACATAAACTATTTAAGTTATTTTTATAAGACCATTTTTCCCAAAGTATTTTTTTCTAGTAGAATAAATGTTTGTAGAAGAGACTGATCAATTCTGACATTTAAAAATGGTCATATGAAAGTAAAATTTCTCTATTTCAAAATATTGAGAAATTCTGACATTTAGTTTTTCAAAAGTCAAGTTCCTCGTATATTGCTGAGTTCTGTGTACCTAGACTAGTAAAAGTCTGAGATATTATTGTCCAAATTATTTATTTTTTACATAAAGAAACCAAGACTATTCTAGATGGGGCCTAAGTAGCTGAAAGAATCAGAGGCCATCTACTCTGTTTCTCTTAAATCCACGTTCATGCTCCACTAGTTTTGAAGACTCATACCCTGGCACTTGGATAATGAGGAACAAAGATCCCAATGTTCTGTTGGTGGATAACAGTGAGAGTGGCACCACCTATGCAAGCCTATATTTTCCAATCCCATCGTAAAGCAGGGTACTCTAAATTTTTAGGCATTCCTCTTCTTAAGGCTTTCTACCATAGTATGGCTATGCTGGGCTAGACCAACACCTCACCCAACTGTGATTCAAGGAAAACTAAAGTAGAATATTTTAAAGACTTAAAATACTGTTGCTTGCAAGTTGAGAGTTCTGGTTATTAGAGTTTCTAAATTTAATCTCAATGAGAGAAGAACATCAAAATATACACATATGTAATTAAAGATGTATTAAAGAGCTTATTTTTGGAAAACACTTAGGTTTATTGAATTTGCACCTCACTTCTTTTCAAAATGAAACCGTAAGACAACTATCACATCAGATAAACTAGAGGGTTACCACCATGAAATGGAAAGCAGTATCTCAGATAGAGAACAGCAACATTTTGGAATTGTTCAAAAGTTATTTAATCCCTTAATCAGTTGTTTTATTCTTTTTCAAATTGATAAATCTACCTGAATCTTACTTTCTTCACTTGTTAAACAAGAAATTGTGGGGATGGGTAACATTTATATCAAATATTTCTTGTGAGTATGAAAATATTACATGACATTAGAAGTAATATAGCACAGTGGGGTAGTTATTACAGCTCATTCTATACACCCAGTTACAGTTTTTTCTAGGAAAAGAAATTTTTAAAAAATCTTACTTATATGTCATAAATTTACATGAAAACTGGAAAGGCAAAGCAGAATATTGGGCTGATACTTTAAAAACATTTAAGAAGATCATTAAAAGTAATACATTAGGTGGACATCATTAAAAAGTGTATCTCTCTAGCTTCTTTAGGTTAACTTAGATTTTCTGTTTTGTTTGGGACTGTAAAGTAATAGCAGTAAAAAAAAACTTTACCATCTTTTTTGGGGGGTAATGAATATAAATGTCATTGTACAACTTTTAAAATTTAGTGAGATGTAAACAAATAAACCTTTGTACAAAATAAGATGTAAACACAATGGTCAATAAATGAAAATATTTGCAACAAATACCATTGTAAATGTTTTTGAAAAAACCTAGACACACTATGAAAGTGAAATTGCATAAGTAAATACATGGAAAACAAAGGTAATAGCTTCTGGTGCCCTTAAAGTTTAGTTAAATGCTATCAGTCAATATTTATTATATTGCATTGTATTTGTTTTCTTTTCTTTTTAAAAAATTTACTTTAAACAGCTTAGGGGAGAGAGCGAGAGAAAAAGAAAGAAGGGGGAAGAGCAGAAAGCATCAACTCCCATATGTGCCTTGATCAGGCAAGCCCAGGGTTTCAAATCAGCAACCTCGGTGTTCCAGGCTGATGCTTTAGCCACTGTGCCACCACAGGTCAGCCTTGTGTTTGTTTTCTAATAGGAAAACTCATAGCAAGTTAAACTAGTATGTGACTATGATGATAAAGAAGAGGAGGAAGAGAAAGAAGAGGAACAAGGTTGAATGATAACAAATCAGAGCTTGTATCTTTAGTAAATTCCAACAGTTCCTACCAATTTTTTCTTACTGATAAAAAAAAAAAAGTAAAATATAAGCTAGGTATGATTAGACCAAACTCAGACAGAATAAGGTCAAACCTTAACCTTGATTGAAAATATGGTCTAATTTTCTTCTCCACTGACATTTAATTAGACTGCCTTAGCTGAGCAAACACAAGAATAAGTCTGAGCATCGGCTTCACAGATAACTGATCAATGCACTGGATCTTTGTAGGTCAAATAAGTTTGTAAATATGATATGTATGTTTGCTTGCTTATAGTTTGCATGGGTTGTGGTAGACAGGCTGTAAACTGGCAAAGTCATTATAGCCTAAGGCTTAGTTTTAAGACTAAACTTTTCCCACTCTTCTAAGAATAAGATCTTTTCAAAACTAAGCTTTTCCCCACACCCTTGACGGTTGCATGATGTGGGGTGGTGCACTCTAATGAGGAATCCCATTTATGCCTCAGATAAGTGGCTTTGTATCAGAGACTTTCTTATTTGTATATTGGCTTAAAGGCTTTAATTTCTTGAGAGACCAGGAGCTCCTTTGCTTGGATCCTGAAATTAGCATTGCAGAGGAGAGGCAGCCAAGATGGCAGAGTGCTGAAGGAGAAACCAGTTTATACAGAGTTAGTGCAGAGAGAAGGAGATGGGGAACACAGGTGAATAAGGCTGGTGAGGTAGAAACCTTTGATTCTAGCAATACTTGGATGAGTCAGTGGCTTTGGGAGCCCTGAATGGAAAGGGAAGTGGTTTCCCACTGTGTGTATTTCTCGCCTGCCAGGTGCAAGCTAGGATTAAAGCTAATGGCCCACTAGTTCTTGGCTCCATTGTTTCATTACCATCTGTCTGAATCAAATGCAAACCTGCACGGGCCACGCGGCTGTGATGGTGGCCGCGGCTACTGGCTTTACAATCTTGCACTCAGAAGAGCCCTGTACTTGGGTGAATGCTCTGTAATTGCTATCTTGAGTCTTATTAATATTATTTTTGAATTTGTGTTCAGTAAGTGAAGTCCAATAGGACAAAGGAGCATGTGCCAGGGGTTTGAAACTTGTTTCCCATGTGGGTTTTGCCTTCACTCACTTTCTTCCCTCTCTCTGGGATGAGTTCTTGCCTCCCTGGTGCCTGGGGCTCCCCTGCCCTGCACTGCTGCCACTCTTTGTCTAGGCAACGGGCCGGGTCACGTGGTTGGAAGGAAGCTCTCATTCTGCCATGACCCTCTACCATGGTGGGAGCCTAGATAATGACATGTGGATAGGCAACGTCAGGCCCATGTTGGGGGTCTCAAAATGGAGCCAGCAGCACCTGGTGCTGTGGCCCAGGTATCCTTCCAGGTATCTCTCACTCCTAATACAACCTTTGGGAGGAGGTTGCAATCCCTAAGAATAGATGATCCACTGTGTGTTGGGGCAGTGGGTCTGGTGGGAAGGGGTGATTAATTCCCCAATCCAGTTGGTACTTTGGGTTCTCACTGTACTCTGGATCTGGGTAAAAGATATAACTATCCCTGGTTTACTTGTCATTATTAATGTAATGCTTACTGAGTATTCTGGTTACACAAAGACATCTCTCTATTAAATCATTAAGAAACTAAAAGAATATTAAAATTGTTTTCAATAAATACTTAATATCTAGTTAAGCATTAAGTAACATGCTGCTTGGCTAAATAGTAATTTATAATATTAGGAAACTACCTTGGAATAGTTAAAAAAACCTTTTTATAAAGTTTGACTACTTCTATTTCATATCAATTATAAGGACTACTTAACCTTGATTAGCAATACTTTTGTGAGCCTGAGTATTTGATACCTTTACAAAGCATTGTTAGATTGAAAAATACACAGGACCAAGTGACCTAAATTAGAAAAGAGGAAACAAGAAAAGAAGAAAAAGGAAGAACAAAGCTACTGGAAATTGAGAGATGAAGGAATGACTCCAGCACGATGTCAGAACAGAAGTTTCTAGCCCTTGAATCCCCACAGAAACAGGTGACCTGCTGGATGGTAAGGCACAACTGGAGGAGAAGTAGGTTGCAGGGTGGAGAGTGGTGGAGGTAACAGTACTACTAATAGACAGTTCTATTGAGAGCTTAGTATGTATCTGACACTAGATAGGTAACATGCATGAACCCAATTAATAATAGCTCATCAGAAGTCTGAGGGAGATGCCATTATTATTCTGATTTTATGGTAGAATAAACTGAGGCTCAGGGAAGTTAAGTGAGGAGGAGGCCAAAGAGGAAGCCAATCTAGGTAGTTGGTCTAGAGACCATGCTCCTAATCATTACTCCATAGATGGATTGTGCTTGGAATCTGGGTTTGGAGTTTCACATGAACTTCTAGGCAGCTCATGTGTGAGTGGTAAAGTTACAGAGAGCAGTTTAATCAGTTTAATAATAATAGGAACATTTTAGTTTTTATTCCATTTATTGATAAAAAAAATAGCTGGAAGATCCAGGGAAAAAGTATGGAATGAAAATATTAAAGGACTTCTGTTTTAATAGTAGCTTATATTTGTATATAACATTTTGTGTTTCTGAAAGTGCTTTCCTGAGTACCATTAAATTTATTTTGCAAAATGACTTGGCAAAACAAGTATTAGTTTCTCCATTTTGCTAAGATGAGGAAATTGAAGCTTGGAGACATTAAATGATCTTAATGTCTCTTAGCTTATAAAATGAAGGTTCCAATCTTCTTACTTCTTTCTACTAAAGATTATTAGAAAATTGTGAAAAATGAAATACTTTTTAATCTCAGTTTGAAACAGTTAATTACAGATAGGTTTCTTCTCACTAAAATCACTTTCAAGTGGCTGTTGTGTCATGTTTATTTTATTAACTAAAATTATGAGCAGCCAAAATAATTAAAAATTGCAGTATGTAAAAGGAAACTCAGATTTTAGGCATGATTTAATCTAATTTATTAATCATAAAAGCCATCTGGACATTTGTGCTCATTATTTTATTTCTTCTTTGAGAAGATATTGCTAAATTGACTTTAAACAATTGTTTCTCAGTATAATTAGTTCTTGAGTCAACATTTAAAACACTATTTGAGAATGGACTATGGCCTTGAGGTATAAAGAGGGAGTAAGGGGGAGGCGAGAAGGCTGACTCATTTTACAGAATCATACATATTGAAGAGAGTGCACAACAGAGTGTACTGCTCCTGACATTTACAGAGAACACTACAGGAAAGGAATCATGGTGGTGCATATTGGCCATGATGGTCACTCTCATATTTTTACTGGCTAGAGATCGGTTCTTTTTGCTCTTATTTTCTGTCATGAAAGCTTTAGGAAGTAGGATAGGATTAAGATAGATTACAAAATTGAAGATAACAAGGTGGTGAAGTTAATATCATTTTTTTCCTCATCAACATGAAGCTGAATTAACACCTTGGAATTATAGAATTAAAGAATGTTTAAATGGCAAGGGTCTTAGCTGATGAAGATAATTCAATTAATCAATCAATTAATTAAAGTACCTTGCTTTGTATGGAAAACAAGAGAGACATGGCACTTATCCACATGAAGTTTATGACTTAATGAGAAAGATGCACAATTAAACAAGGAAGTACTTGTTTAGCATGTCTGACCCCTGGTTATCCTACCTTCTCATTATCTCATTCTGTGATTGGGCAACTCTTAATATATAGTGTTGTGGCACAGGCTTAAAATTAAGAGCCAATAACATGTGCATTGACAATTGGTGAAAACTGGAAGTACCTTAAATGACCTCATTGCAAATTCCCCTATCCACTTTGTTCTCAAGATTAAGGTCCCCTACCCAAACAACTTTCCAGGGCACAGTGCCTGCTTGTCCCTGAGGAGTGGGCTTTGGTTCCTGGGTACCCCACAGAATTATTCACACCAGCCAATTTCATTGTTCCCCAGGAACCAGGGAGTTATCTCACCCTCTTGTTACTGCAAAGCCTGCCTCCTACAGCCTCTGGTTGTTCACTCTGTTCCAGAGCACAGAGTGAACATGTGGCCCTATATAGCACTGTGTATTTTGTCCTGGGCTGTGACTATATGTAACTAAAAAACTACTGTCAATCATATTTGTCCAGGGTTGAGTGCTGTGTGTTTGGCTGTAACCCTGGGAAAAAATCCATTCTTCATCAATGGAGTTTAGAAGAGAGCAACACAAAAATACTTTAGACATTGGGTTAAACTTCAGTTTCATATTGTATCCACTTATTGTAGGAAGTTAAGAAGTGAATGGGAATACAGAAATGATTGATAAGACTGTTAACCACTCTTCAAAGTCACTGAATACCAAGCATGAATAAAATGTTGCTATACAGCTTTTCTCAAAATCTTATTTTCATGAACTCAGAAATGACTCAAAAATAATAAAACATTTTTGTCAATTAGTTTTATTAATCTGAGGTATAAACTCAGAGAAGAATTTAAAGACTTTAAAGAGGCATGCCTCTTTTTTTTCTTTTTTACAGAGACAGAGAGACTCAGAGAGAGGGATAGACAGGGACAGACAGACAGGAACGGAGAGATGAGAAGCATCAAGCACTAGTTTTTTGTTGTGCATTATGACACCTTAGTTGTTCATTGATTGCTTTCTCATATGTGCCTTGACTGCAGGCCTTCAGCAGATCGAGTAACGCCTTGCTTGAGCCAGAGACCTTGGGTTCAGGCTGGTGGGCTTTTTGCTCAAACCAGATGAGCCCGTGGTGAAGCTGGAAACCTCGGGGTCTTGAACCTGGGTCTTCCGCATCCCAGTCCGACACTCCATCCACTTCGTCACCGCCTGATCAGGTGAGGCATGCCTCTTTAAAGATTGAAATTTCACTTTGTTCGGTTAAAATGTTTGACTTCCTTGGGAGGTTCAATTTTTCATCTGTCAGTTTTCAGTCCCAACCTTGATTTAACAAGTCCTGCTGAAAATCATTCCTCTTTGTGTGAGAACTCTACTGAGAATGGCTGACACACGCTTATTATGCATGTCAGCGTAAAAATGAAGTGGCGTAGGCATGTAGCAACATTATCACTTGTTTTCCTGGAGCAATAATTCCCTGAGGACAGAATCATTACTTATCATCTAATCTTAGTTAACTTATATTTTTGTTTCAGCTGCAAGCAAACACATCCCAGTCTGGCAGCCCTGAAGGTGGATGCTCCTCGGATACCAGCCATGTTTGTTTGGTCAGGTGCCATGACATCCATGATAATGGTGATCTGAAATTAACCAGGATAAGTTTTATTTAATTGGGACAAAAGACATTTTAATAAAAATATGCACTTGTATGAAAAGTAACCAAAAGAACCATATTGTTTCACTGAACAGAGTTGGAATTGGTGAATCATAATTTTGAATCCCTCTGTTATCCCAGCACAGTAAATGGTAACAAAACTTATTATTGGGTGATATCAGGATGACCCTTAATCTCCGGCACACCTTATGCTTTGAGCCCATGAAATATGAAATTCTACTCAGAAAGAGTAACTCTGCCTCCTCCTGGTATTTTTAATTTTGAGGGTATTAGACTGCTATTTTAGTAAGAGGGTAGATAGGGAGATAAGAAAGGAAAGAAAATAACAGGATGATGGTGAGGACAAATTTTACTCACTTTAACAGTCTGAAGGTGACTTAGGTAAGATAATGGAAAGAAAGGGCAGACAAAAAGACATTTTGGAATTCTAAAGGAGATTATAGGTTTGGCTACCTCTGACTGAAGGTCTGCCAAGAGACAGCCGTGTAGCACAAAGTCACATGTACTCGCATAATGGGTGATGCCAACGTGTAGTACAGTTTGAATCCTACTCAACTTAATTCTCCCATGACCTTAGAGGGTAAGTATAATAGTCCATGTTTTAATAGTGGCACAAGTAAGATTCAGAAGTTAAATAAATGACCCAAAGTCATTCAGCCAATAAATGTCAAAGCAAGGACTGGGATACTGCTCTGCCTGATTCCAGGGCCTGTGCTTTTCTACGAGCTCATTTGTGGTCCTGATAGAATCTGCTGGGGAACAGGGTAGGGCAAGGAAGGTAAATGAGAGTTGTGACATTGCTTTGTTATTCATATTTTATATATATATAAAAGGAATGTACATGTGAAAACTGGGATTGTAGCAACTAAAAGAATTTTTATTAGCAGCTTACAGCCCATATTCCTCTGTTAAACTTATTATCTATATTTAACGACATTGAAGCTGGGGTTGGTTCTCTGAACTCCTTGACTGAAAGAAAAGAAATGCTATATTAGAAAGATGCTTCAGAGATTGAAATCAGTTCTCTTCTGTTTTATGAATGAATTGCAGTGAATATATTTAGCAGTGTATAATTTTTTCCTCAACACTTCCATTATCTTTTTTCTAGCTCACTTTTCAAGTGACACATGATTTATTGACTGTCTTTAATAGTTCCATTTCACTGAACAAATGGTGAATATAAAAATCTATCATTTGACCTAACACTGACTCATGTTCAAAAGCTTCATTTGATTAAAAAGAACTCAATAAGTGTTAGATTATAAGAAAATTTAGAATATTCCAAGATTTGTTCTTTTTGAAATCAGCAAGAAGCAATTCAAATGACATTTTCTTTTAGGGTGACCAGAGGCTGGGTTTGCTTTCTATATTGCATGTTTTATGCTACATCGGTCTGTCTGCCATTGACTTCAGTCATCTTCAACTAATGAAATCAAAATGCATTAGTATATTTCAAGAAACCTCTCAGGAAACATATTCTCTACTCTTCTTGCCAAAATCCATAACAGATTAAATACAGGGGGACTTGTATGTCTAAAACATGCATATATTTGCAGTGGAAGCCACAAACCAGAATTAAACTTCTAGAAAGCAACAAATGAACAAAACAAAAAAACTCATAAGTGTAGAAAGTAGTACAGTGGTCACTGGAGGGGGAGAGGTGTGGCGGGAGGCAGAGAGGGGAAAGGGGGTGAAATATACCATGAGGGAAGGAGACTTGTTGATGATGAACACAATGCAATATACAGACACTGTATTATAGAATTGTACATCTGAACCTTATATAATATTATTAACCAATGTCACCCCAATAAATTTAATAGAATTAAAAAATTAAATATCTATATCCTATTAGAAATTATTTAATGATGGAAGGTGTGATAATTCCTTAGAAGAGCAAGAGACTGGAAACAACCCAAATGATGATTAATGAAGGATTAGTTGGCAAAACTGAAAAATCCTCCCTATGTAGCATGCATTGTGTGACTTTTTTTTTTGTGTGTGTGATAATGGTATTGTGCTTGTGTGAGATAATGTCATTATTAGTAGTAAATATTAAAATATTTAGTTTTGAGTGATATCACATATATGCTTTTCTTTGAAATTCTTTAGCTTTAAAAATATTCCCATTTCACAAAAACAACCAAAAGAAAAAAATACCTCAAAAAGGGTAAACTAAGTATGACAAAAACTTTGATAAATTCTTTTTTTTTAAAATAAGTGTGTATTATTTCTTTATTTTTTATTTATTCATTTTTTAGAGAGGAAAGAGAGAGGGAGAAAGAGAGACAGAGAGAGAGAAGGGGGAGTAGCTGGAAGCATCAACTCCCATACGTGCCTTGACCAGGCAAGCCCAGGGTTTCAAACTGGCAACCTCAGCATTTCCAGGTCAACGCTTTAGCCACTGCGCCACCACAGGTCAGGCTGATAAATTCTTAACTGAGTGGTAGGTATATATGGGGGTTGACTATACTCTTCCCTATAGTTTTATTTATGTTTGATAATATTCAAAATAAAAATATTTAAACATTGGTAGAATCTAAGAATTACTGACCTGCCTCTTACAGATTGAAGAATATAAAACCTGGCTGGGTGATATATAACCAAACATTTACATTCTTTATCTCTGTTTCAGTATTCTTATGTAACAAAAAAGGATTGTTATAGACATGGAAATAGGCCACCTATTGTAGTACTCAGGTTTGGCTAACTCTATGTGCACGGAAATATCTCACAGCTCAGGATAAGTAGCTTTGACTTAGTGGAAGTATTGGGTTAACAAATCTCATAAGTGGAGAATATTCTAGCTCCTGTTGGTCTTAGGGTACGCTACTTATAACTTCCACTGTTCAAAGTAGTGGAGTCACTGTTTAACTGGCATGGCTCAATTTAGACTGGCTGGGATTCTAGCAAAACTAGATCTTGTTATTTATTTTTTTTAAATGAATTTTTATTAATGGTAATGGGATGACATTAATAAATCAGGGTACATATATTCAAAGAAAACATGTCTAGGTTATTTTGTCATTAGATTATGTTGCATACCCCTCGCCCAAAGTCAGATTGTCCTTCGCCATCCTCTATCTAGTTCTCTGTGCCCCTCCCCCTCCCCCTAACTCTCCCCCTGTCCTCCCTCCCCCCACCCCTGGTAACCACCACACTCTTGTCCATGTCTCTTAGTCTCATTTTTATGTTCCACCAATGTATGGAATCATGTAGTTCTTGTTTTTTTCTGATTTACTTATTTCACTCCTTATAATGTTATCAAGATCCCACCATTTTGCTGTAAATGATCTGATGTCATCATTTCTTATGGCTGAGTAGTATTCCATAGTGTATATGTGCCACATCTTCTTTATCCAGTCTTCTATTGAAGGGCTTTTTGGTTGTTTCCATGTCTTGGCCACTGTGAACAGTGCTGCAATGAACATGGGGCTACATGTGTCTTCACGTATCAATGTTTCTGAGGTTTTGGGGTATATACCCAGTAGAGGGATTGCTGGGTCATAAGGTAGTTCTATTTGCAGTTTTTTGAGGAACCACCATACTTTCCTCCATAATGGTTGTACTACTTTACAGTCCCACCAACAGTGAATCAGGGTTCCTTTTTCTCCACAGCCTCTCCAACATTTGCTATTACCCGTCTTGTTGATAATAGCTAATCTAACAGGGGTGAGGTGGTATCTCATTGTAGTTTTGATTTGCATTTCCCTAATAACTAATGAAGCTGAGCATCTTTTCATATATCTGTTGGCCATTTGTATCTCTTCTTGGGAGAAGTGTCTATTCATGTCCTCTTCCCATTTTTTTATTGGATTGTTTGTTTGTTTGTTGTTGAGTTTTATGAGTTCTTTGTAAATTTTGGATATTAGGCCCTTATCTGAGCTGTTGTTTGAAAATATCATTTCCCATTTAGTTGGCTGTCTGTTTATTTTGTTATCAGTTTCTCTTGCTGAGCAAAACTTTTTATTCTGATGTAGTCCCATTCATTTATCTTTGCCTTCACTTCTCTTGCCATTGGAGTCAAGTTCATAAAATGTTCTTTAAAACCCAGGTCCATGAGTTTAGTACCTATGTCTTCTTCTATGTACTTTATTGTTTCAGGTCTTATATTTAGGTCTTTGATCCATTTTGAATTAATTTTAGTACACGGGGACAGGCTGTAGTCGAGTTTCATTCTTTTGCGTGTGGCTTTCCAGTTTTCCCAACACCATTTGTTGAAGAGGCTTTCTTTTCTCCATTGTGTGTTGTTGGCCCCTTTATCAAAGATTATTTGACCATATATATGTGGTTTTATTTCTGGGCTTTCTATTCTGTTCCATTGGTCTGAGTGTCTATTTTTCTGCCAATACCATGCTGTTTTGATTATCGTGGCCCTATAATATAGTTTAAAGTCAGGTATTGTAATGCCCCCAGCTTCATTCTTTTTCCTTAGGATTGTTTTGGCTATTCGGGGTTTTTTATAGTTCCATATAAATCTGATGATTTTTTGTTCCATTTCTTTAAAAAATCTCATAGGGATTTTGATGGGAATTGCATTAAATTTGTATATTGCTTTGGGTAGTATGGCCATTTTGATTATATTTATTCTTCCTAACCAAGAACAAGGAATATTTTTCCATCTCATTGTATCTTTTTCGATTTCCCTTAACAATGCTTTATAATTTTCATTATATAGGTCCTTTACATTCTTTGTTATGTTTATTCCTAGGTATTTTATTTTTTTTGTTACAATCGTGAAGGGGATTATTTTTTTTGAGTTCGTTTTCTAATATTTCATTGTTGGCATAGAGAAAGGCTATGGACTTCTGTATGTTAATTTTGTATCCTGTGACCTTACTGTATTGGTTTATTGTTTCTAGTAGTCTTTTTGTGGATTCTTTGGGGTTTTCGATGTATAGGATCATATCATCAGCAAAAAGTGATACCTTTACTTCTTCTTTTCCGATATGGATGCCTTTTATTTCTTTGTCTTGTCTGATTGCTCTGGCCAGAACTTCTAGCACCACGTTAAATAAGAGTGGAGAGAGTGGACAACCCTGTCTTGTTCCTGATTTAAGGTAGAAAGTCCTCAGTTTTATGCAGTTTAAAATGATGTTGGCTGATGGTTTATTATATATGGCCTTTATCATGTTGAGATATTTTCCTTCTATACCCATTTTGTTGAGAGTCTTAAACATAAAATTGTGTTGTATTTTATCAAAAGCCTTTTCTGCATCTATTGATAAGATCATGTGGTTTTTGTTCTTTGTTTTGTTGATATGGTGTATTACGTTAACCGTTTTGCGTATGTTGAACCATCCTTGAGATTCTGGGATGAATCCCACTTGATAATGATGTATTATTTTTTTAATATGTTGTTGTATTCGGTTTGCCAGTATTTTGTTTAGAATTTTAGCATCTGTATTCATTAGAGATATTGGTCTGTAGTTTTCTTTCTTTGTGCCATCCTTGCCAGGTTTTGGTATGAGGGTTATGTTGGCCTCATAAAATGTGTTTGGAAGTATTGCTTCTTCTTCAATTTTTTGGAAGACTTTGAGTAGAATAGGAACCAAGTCTTCTTTGAATGTTTGATAGAATTCACTAGTATAACCGTCTGGGCCTGGACTTTTATTTTTGGGGAGGTTTTTAATAGTTTTTTCTATTTCCTCCCTGCTGATTGGTCTGTTTAGGCTTTCTGCTTCTTCATGACTCAGTCTCGGAAGGTTGTATTGTTCTAGGAATTTATCCATTTCTTCTAGATTGTTGTATTTGGTGGCATATAATTTTTCATAGTATTCTACAATAATTCTTTGTATATCTATGATGTCTGTGGTGATCTCTCCTCTTTCATTTTGGATTTTATTTATTTGAGTCCTGTGCCTTTTTTCTTTGGTGAGTCTTGCCAAGGGTTTGTCAATTTTGTTGATCTTTTCAAAGAACCAGCTCCTTGTTTTATTGATTTTTTTCTATAGTTTTTCTGTTCTCTATTTCATTTATTTCTGCTCTGATTTTTATTATCTCCTTTCTTCGGCTGGTTTTGGGTTGTCTTTGTTCTTCTTTTTCTAGTTCCTTAAGGTGTGAAGTTAAGTGGTTTACTTCGGCTCTCTCTTGTTTGTTCATATAGGCCTGAAGTGATATGAACTTTCCTCTTATTACTGCTTTTGCTGCATCCCAGAGATTCTGATATGTCGTATTTTCATTTTCATTTGTCTGTATGTATCTTTTGATCTCTGCGCTTATTTCTTCTTTGACCCATTCATTTTTTAGAAGTATGTTGTTTAGTTTCCACATTTTTGTGGGTTTTCCCCCCTCTTTTTTGCAGTTGAATTCTAGTTTCAAGGCTTTATGATCAGAAAATATGCTTGGTACAATTTCAATTTTTCTAAATTTGCTGATATTGTCTTTGTGGCCCAACATATGGTCAATTCTTGAGAATGTTCCATGTACACTGGAGAAAAATGTATACTCTGTCGCTTTGGGATGAAGTGTCCTGTAGATGTCGATCATATCCAGGTGTTCTAGTATTTCGTTTAAGGCCACTATCTCTTTATTGATTCTCTGTTTGGATGACCGATCTAGAGCCGTCAGCGGAGTATTGAGGTCTCCAAGTATGATTGTATTTTTGTTAGTTTTTGTTTTAAGGTCAATAAGTAGCTGTCTTATATATTTTGGTGCTCCTTGGTTTGGTGCATATATATTAAGGATTGTTATGTCTTCTTGATTCAGTGTCCCCTTAATCATTATGAAGTGACCATTTTTGTCTCTGAGTACTTTTTCTGTCTTGTAGTCAGCATTATCAGATATGAGTATTGCTACACCTGCTTTTTTTTGGGTGTTGTTTGCTTGGAGTATTGTTTTCCAGCCTTTCACTTTGAATTTGTTTTTATCCTTGTTGCTTAGATGTGTTTCTTGTAGGCAGCATATAGTTGGATTTTCTTTTTTAATCCAATCTGCTACTCTGTGTCTTTTTATTGGTAAGTTTAATCCATTTACATTTAGTGTAATTATTGACACTTGTGGGTTCCCTACTGCCATTTTATAAATTGCTTTCTGTTAGTTTTGTATCTAGTTTGATTCTTCTCTTTTGTTTTTCTATCATTTGTTTTTGTTTGTTTGTGTTCCATACTTCTTTCCTCTGTTGCTACCTTTTTTAAGTCAAGTGTTTTTGTGGTGGTTTTTTCTAGGGTGGTTACCATTAAGTAATGAAAAGGGTACCTACCATATTAATTGTAGTACCCTATCTTATAAGTATTTCTGCACTTCATCGTCCTTTGCTACTGTTAATCTCCATCATCTCCCCCCTTTTTTTCCTTTGTTGTCACAGTTTAAGTTTGGTTTTATTGTGTTCTTGGTGGAGCTGTTACTTGTGGTGTTGTTTTCTTTTGTTCTTTGAATCTGGTTGGAAAACCCCCTTTAGTATTTCCTGGAGTGGGGGCTTTCTGTTGATAAATTCTCTCATCTTTTCTTAATTTGTGAATGTTTTTATATCTCCTTCATACTTGAAGGATAGCTTTGATGGGTATAGTATTCGTGGTTGAAAGTTCCTCTCTTTCAGGGCTTTAAATATTGGGGTCCACTCTCTTCTAGCTTGTAGAGTTTCTGCTGAGAAATCTGATGATAATCTAATAGGCCTTCCTTTATATGTTGTACTCTTCTTTTCCCTGGCTGCCTTGAGAATTTTTTCTTTGTCATTGGTTTGTGTCATCTTTATTATGATGTGCCTTGGAGTGGGTTTGTTGGGGTTAAGAAAACTCGGTGTTCTGTTTGCTTCTTGAATTTGAGGCTTTAGTTCTTTCCACAGGCTTGGGAAGTTCTCGTCTATTATTTGTTTGAGTATATTCTCCATTCCATTTTCTTTCTCTTCTCCCTCTGATATACCTATTATTCTTATGTTATTCTTTCTGATGGAGTCAGACAATTCCTGTAGGGCTTTCTCGTTTTTTATTATTTTTGAGTCTCTTTCTTCTTCTCTCTGTTGTGCCTCAAGTTGTTTGTCTTCTATTTCACTAATCCTATCTTCAATCTGGGCTGTTCTGCTAGCTAAGCTTGTTACCTCGTTTTTCAGCTCGTGAATTGAGTTTTTCATTTCTGTTTGATTTGTTTTTATAGTTTCAATTTCCTTGGTAATATATTCTTTGTGTTCATTGAGTTGTTTTCTGATCTCCCTATATTGCCTTTCTGTGTTTTCTTGTATATCGCTGAGTATTTTTAAGATTTCTATTTTAAATTCTCTGTCATTTAGCTCCAAGGCTTCCAATATGTTAAGTCTTTTCTCCATAGATTTTTCCACATCTATTTGTGTTACCTCTCTTTCTTTTGTATCCATAATATTCGATTTCCTCTTTCTTATTGGCATCTGAGGGTGGTCTTGTTGATAGCACTAATTAGAATTAATAAAGAGTAAAAAGTAAAAAAAAAAAAAAAAAAAAGGTAAAACACCCCACACAAAAAAAACAGTAATAATTTATTATTTCCCCCTTTTTTTCTTTCTTCTCTTTCCCTCCTCTCCCCTCCTCAGGGAAATATCGTGCCTATAATGGAGGGCCTGGTTTGGGGTGAAGAGTTCAAGGGGCAAAAAAAGGGGAGTAGGGACCTACTAAATGCAAAAAAAAAAAAAAAAGGAAGAAAATCTTAGACAAGCATAAGATGATTTGCTTGTGAGTTTTGGTCAACTAAGAGATATAATGAGAGGGATAAGAGGGAACCAGAAAAAAGGACAAAAAAAAGAATAACAAAGAAGAAAAAAATAAAAATGATAAGTAAAAATCTGTTGTATTAAGTGGAGCGAAGACTAAATACAATGGAGACCTTGGGTTGGGAGGACCCAAAATGCCACAAAAATAAACAAACAAGAAAAAAACAAAAACAAAAGTGAAAAAGAAAAATAAAGCCAAAAAAAGCCTTGAGTCCCAAATTAACTAATTTGTTCGTGATTGAGGATTAAATGGGATGAAAGTAAAACGAGAAAAGAAAAAACGAATAGAAAGGAAAAAATAAGAAAAAGAGAAAAACAAAGGAAGAAATAAAAAAGGAAGAGAAAAAAACAAGATAAAGCAAAACAAAATAAAACAAAAGAGGAGAGAGTGAGAGTTAAGTGTTTTGGAGTATAACCTTAAAGGAGGATGAGGATGAAGAAGAGAAATAAAATGTAACACTTATGGATAGTGTAGTTCAAGAAAAGGGAAGCATAAGATGGGCAGAGAATAGAAGGACCGAGGTGGAGGAAATAAAGGCAATAAGATAGAAGAAACAAACAACAACAACAAAAAAAATTAGTGGAACAAGTTGTAAAGTCTGTGGATTTTTCTTGATTTTGAGATGTTAACTTCTTCCTTTTTCTTTTCTCTCCCTCTTCCTGGTCGGTGACTCTACCCCAGGCTCTGCCCCTGTGTCACACTTAGGTAGGGATTTGCAGTTGATGGGATTCTATGGCAATGTCATATAATTGGCTTTAGTCTTGTTGGTAGTCAAGGCTTGTTGGCGTTTGCAGGGTCCAACGATGAGAGAGTTTGCTTTCCTGGATTCTCTCTCCTAGTCCCCCCTTCCTGAATTAGCGGCCTGGTGATCCAGCTATAAGGCTGCAACTGCTTCTGCCTGGGGAGTAAGAGGCTCAAAGAGCTGGGAAATCCCCACTCTATCCCCACTCAGTGCAAGGCTTTGGGAAAGGCTCTGGCAGTCAGGGCCTCCAGTGTAATCAGGCGGGGGTGGGAGTCAATTGTTGTCAAGGTGACTGTTCTGCGCCTAGCATTCAGTTGGACCTCTCAACCCAGGCTTTCCACACTTTGTAGCCTGTTTCGGCTGGGAAGAAGAGGCACTAGTCTCTGCTTGCGACTAGTGTAGTATAGATCTTATTATCTGCCAAGTCCTTCTTGTTAGCATTTATCCCTGAATATGGAGGCTCTATCAATCAGAAGTTGCCCCTGCCCCTTTAGCAAGAGGCACTAAAAAATATCACGCCTCTTGTCTTGGGTCGCTGAACTGAGAGAGATCTTATCAATTAGAACCGAGGGTGCGCAGATTTCACGGGTTAAGCTAATTTCAGTGATTGGGTCGCAGCTGTGCTCCCGAAGGTATTTCAGGCTGCCTGCGTGCGCCCCTCCCCCAACGCTTGATTGTTAGCTTGAATGGCTGGGTGAGGTGCTCTGCCCGTGGAGAGAATCTCCCAAGTAGGGAATACCGCCCTGGGGCCTCTCCCGCTCCCCCCGCTGCTGGCGGCTGGGGTGCACCAGGCGCAGGATGATGGGGCACCCTGGGTGTGCGGGCCAGCAGGGCGCTCTGGGCGCGTGGAATGCCCAGGGTACATGCGCGAATGGGGTGCTCCGGGCACCGGTGGCTGGCGACTCACTCGCAGTGCACCGGCCGCTGGGAACGTTAGCGGTGCTCGCTCTGCAACCGGACCGGGCGCGCCAGAGGCTGCTCGCCGCTCCGGAGTGTGGGCGGTGCTCGCTCTGCAACCGAACCGGGCGCGCGCCTGCGGCTGCTCGCGGCTGCTCGCGGCGGCTGCTCGCGGCTGCTGCTCGCGGCTCCCGAGTGTGGGCTGACTCACCACAGGTGCACTTCCTCGCGGCTTGAATGAACGTCCCTGCGGTAGCTTCCTCCACACCCTCGTCTTTCAGATTCAAATGATAACAGTCCTTTCGCTTTCAGTTTGTGTGGAACGCCGGAATGCTCCGAGGATAAATTTTCCTGTTTCTAGTTGATAAATTTGTTGTGATTTTGGGGAGATCTGTCGGACGCGCTGCTCACGGCGCCATTTCCGTGACGTCACTCCGATCTTGTTATTTTATTTTATTTTATTTATTTTTTAGGTGGGAGGAGGAGAGATAGTGAGAAAGACTCCCACATGAGCCCCGACAGGGATCTACCTGGCAACCCCATCTAGGGATGATGTTTGAGCACTGAGCTATTTTAGTGCCTGAGGCTGTAGCTCTCCGATGGAGCTATCCACAGCACCAGGAGTCATGCTTGAACCAACTGAGTCACTGGATGTGGGAGGGGAAGAAAGAGAGAAAGGTGAGAAGGAGGGAGGGAAGCAGATGGTTACCTTTCTTGTGTGCCTTGACCAGGAATCGAACCTGGACATCCATATGGTGGGCTGACACTCTATCCACTGAGCCACCAGTCAGTTATTTAGTTACTTTTAAGATGAATAAGTTTAGAAAGGAACCTTTGTAATAAACATCTGAATGCTGACAGAAAGGTCTTTTTCCAGGTGTGGGCTTAGGTAAAATTGGAAAAAAGTTATTTGGTTTGCCTCTGGAACTCTGCTGTCATTCCTAAGCTAGTCCTTACAGAATGCTCTCCATCCTCAATCCTCAGACTTCTCTTCTTATTCCGCCTCTTCCTATGCAGGGTGCAATGCTCATTTTGGGGAACCCCAACTGGGTCTGCCTCTTTTGTCAGTGCCATGTCAGTGGTCCCAATCCACTGAAGACTTTGCACCAGTCTTCCCATTTCCCTCCTCCTACTTACCTTTATCCTATAGATACTTTCTTTGAATCAGGAGAGCACGATGTAAAATAAATACAATTTAGGGAAATTGAATTTGAGGCCAAAATTATGTTGGGAACACTAGAAGGACCTAAAAAAGCCCCTGGCAGGCAGTACCCTGGCTCCTAGAAGAAACAAATGCATATCCTTCCCAAGGGAAATAATCTTTAATTATGGTCTTTAGCTTCCCAATATATTAAGATCAACCAAATATGAGTTAAAAAAAAATCATCAAACACACAGGAAAATAAATCACCATGAATGAAATTCAACAGAAACAACAAAAATTAAACTAGGGATCCAATGTTTCAGATATTGGCATCATCAGATACAAAATATATACCAATTTATAAAATGTTTGACCAAATGAAGGGTAACATTAAAAAAAAACTGTAAGAGGTTATTCCAAATGATCATAAATATATGACAACACAGCATGACAAAGTTAGGTTAATCTTACAAATGCAGTGAAAAATGGTATAAACATACTATGAAAAATAGTGAAAAATCCCGAAGGTTGACGTCAGAGTAATGGCGGAGTAGGAAGCGATACCAATAAATCTCCCCCAAACCTCAACAAGATCTTCAATCAGAAACAGAAAAACCTATCCTTGGAGCCTCCAGATGTTTCGCAATACACCCAAAGGTATGATCGAGCGAAAAATTGGCTAAATATATAACCAAACCCCGAAGGAAATAGGGAGTAAGAAATGCTCCGCCTTCCTCACTAACCTAAACAGGGCGGCTTTCTCTGGTAACTGTGAATATAGAAACTGAGGCGGGCAAAGGGGGTGAATAGATCCAGGCCACGGCACAAACGGCCGAACCAGGCTGTGGCACAGAGATCCAAGCCAAGGAAAAACTGTTCCTGTGACAACCTGGGCAATACAGTTAACACTTGCGCCAAACCCAGACAAAGAAAGACAAGTGGAGCGGCCATTTTACCTGATCCCCTGGTAGGTGCATAGTGGGCGAGAGATTCCTTCCAAAGCCCCCGGAGGGTGCGCCCGTGTTACTCCACAGAGAGGCAGAGTCAGAGGCCTTTGTGTGGGCCGAAAGCCTCCGGGCTGCCCCAGCACCCGGGGAGAGCCGCACACGGGGAGGAAGCAAGAGCTAATTCCAACACTGGAACTTTTCAGTGCGGGCGGGAGGTTTCACTCAGAGGGCGAGACTCCGACCTCACATCCTCGTCTGCGCGCACGGAGAGTGGGAAGGAGACTCCTCCCAGCACCTCCGGAGTGGGAGCCCGTGCTGTCCCACGGAGGGGCAGAGTCGGGGGCCTTTGTGTGGGCCGAGGGCGGAGTCACGGGCTGCCCCAGCGCCTTGAAAGAGTGGCACACGGGGACGAGCGAGAGCCAATTCCAACATTGGAACTTTTCAGTGCGGGTGGGGGGTTTCACTCAGAGGGCGAGACTTCTGGTCTAACATCCTGGTCTGCGCGCGCAGACCCGCCCGTGTTACCGGACAGAGTGACAGAGCCAGAGGTCTTTGAGTAGGCGAAAGCCCCGGCTGATTATGCTAGCAGCTCTGACTGACTGAGCCTTACCCAGAGCCCTGTGCTGAGTGGAAATAAGAGTGGGGAGTTGACCGCTCTTAGAGCCTCTTACTATCCAGGCAGAGGCAGCAGCAACCCCATAGTTGGATTCTCAGGCTGCTGGTTGAGGAAGGAAAGACTAGGAGAGAGGCTAATGGAACACGGACTCTCTCACTGTCGGAGCCTATAAACGCTAATGAGCCTCGACTGCCAACGAGACTGAAGCACAATACATGACATCGCCATAAAGACTTATCAACTGCAAACCTCTACCTGAGCGTGCCAAAGGGGCAGAACACGGGGTACAGAGTCGCCGACCAGGAAGAGGGAGAGAAAAAAAAAAAGCAAGAAGATAACCTCTCAAAATCAGAATAATCCACAGACTTTATAACCTATCCCATTTTATTATATTTGTTCGTTTGTTTCTCTTATCTTCATCCTTGATTTTTTTTCTTCTTTTTTCTTTTTTTTTTCCTCCTCCAATTTGGTCATTTAACTCCCTACCAGTCTTACTCTCTCCTCTCCTTGAACTACACTACCCATAAGTGTTACATCTCCCATTATCTTTTCTTTCCTCTTCCTTTCTCTCTATGAGGGTTGCACTCCAAAATCCTTAACTCTCTCTCTCTCTCTCCTCTTTTTTCTTTTTTCTTCTTTTAGTGGTTCCCTCTTTTTTTTCTCTCTCTCTCTTCTTTTCTCCCTCTATATTAGTTTCTTCCTTTTTCCTTTACATCTCCTCTCATTCAAACCTCAATAACAAACAAATTATTTTATCTGGGACTCAAACTTATGTTTGTGGCATTTTCAGGGGTTTTTACTTCACCTTTTTAACTCACTAGCAGTGCTCCCATCCCAGCTCTCCATTTTATCAAGCTCTTGTTCCACTAAATACAATAGTAATTTTTTAATTTGTCCCCCCATTTTCCTGTTTCCCTCTTACTCCTCTCATCATAACTCTTAGTCAACCAACACCTAAACGCAAATCATTTTATTCTTGATCCAAATTTTTTCATTATTTGCTTTTTGTGGGTCCATACCACCACCCCTTTTATTTATTTATTTATTTATTTATTTATTTTTCTTGCCCCTTTATTACTTTTCCCCAATTCAGGCCCTCCATTACAGGCATTTTTTGTTCTATTAAATACAATATAATTCACAGTTCATCACAAGATTTTCTCAAGAAAGAGGGGAGAGGAGAGGAGAGAAAAAAAGGAGGGGGAGAATAATTTCCTTTTTTTTAAATTTTTATTTTATTTTATTTTTCTTTATTTCATTATTAATTTTTTTTAAAAAAAACAACTTTTTTCAATTTTTTATTTTTTTAACTTTTTATTTTTTATTAAATCTCATTAATACACAATTAATTAATTAATATCAACAAAACCACCCTCAGATGCCATTAAGGAAGAGAAAATCGAATATCATGGATACAAAAGAAAGAGGTAACACAGATAGTAGAGGAAAAATCTATGGAGAAAAAATTTAATATATTGGAAACCTTGGAGTTAAATGACAGAGAATTCAAGATAGAAATCCTAAAAATACTCAGAGATATACAAGAAAACACAGAAAGGCAATTTAGGGAGCTCAGAAAACAACTCAATGAACACAAAGTATATATGTCCAAGGAAATTGAAACTATAAAAACAAATCAGAGATGAAAAACTCAATTCACGAGCTGAAAAACGAGGTAACAAGCTTGGCTAATAGAACAGGCCAGATAGAAGAGAGGATTAGTGAAATAGAAGACAAGCAACTTGAGGCACAACAGAGAGAGGAAGAAAGAGACTCAAAAATTAAAAAAAAATGAGATAGCCCTACAAGAATTATCTGACTCCATCAAAAAGAATAACATAAGAATAATAGGTATATCAGAGGGAGAAGAGAGAGAAAATGGAATGGAGAACATACTCAAACAAATAATAGACGAGAACTTCCCAAGCCTGTGGAAAGAACTAAAGCCTCAAATTCATGAAGCAAACAGAACTCCGAGTTTTCTTAACCCCAACAATCCTACTCCAAGGCACATCATAATGAAATTGGCACAAACCAATGGCACAGAAAAAATTCTCAAGGCAGCCAGGGAAAAGAAGAATACAACATATAAAGGAAGGCCCATTAGACTATCATCAGATTTCTCAGCAGAAACCCTACAAGCTAGAAGAGAGTGGACCCCAATATTTAAAGTCCTGAAAGAGAGGAACTTTCAGCCACGAATACTATACCCATCAAAGCTATCCTTCAAATATGAAGGAGAAATAAAAACATTCACAGATACAGAAAAGATGAGGGAGTTTATCATCAGAAAACCCCCACTCCAGGAATTACTAAAGGGGGTTCTTCAATCAGGTACAAAGAACAAAAAAAAACAGAGCCACAAGTAAAAGCTCCAAGAAGAACACAATAAAACCAAATTTAAACTGTGACAACAACAAAAAGAAAGGGGGGAGAGGATGGAGATTAACAGTAGCAAAGGACGATGGAGTGTAAAAGTACTCACAAAATAGTGCTCTACAATGAACAGGGTAAGAACCCTTTTCATTACCTAAAGGTAACCACCATTGAAAAAACCACCACAGAAGCACATGAGATAAAAAAGATAGCAACAGTGGAAAGATGTATGGAATACAACCAAATAAAAACAAAAGATAAAAAAACGAAAGAGAAGGATCAAACAAGACACAAAACTAACAGAAAACAATCTATAAAATGGCAATAGGGAACTCACAAGTGTCAATAATTACACTAAATGTAAACGGAATAAACTCACCAATAAAAAGACACAGAGTAGCAGAATGGATTAAAAAAGAAAATCCAACTGTATGCTGCCTACAGGAAACGCATCTAAGTAACAAGGATAAAAACAAACTCAAAGTAAAAGGCTGGAAAACAATACTCCAAGCAAATAACATCCAAAAAAAAGCAGGCGTAGCAATACTAATATCTGATAATGCTGACTACAAGACAACAAAAGTACTCAGAGACAAAAATGGCCATTTCATAATGGCTAAGGGGACACTGAATCAAGAAGACATAACAATTCTTAATATATATGCACCAAACCAAGGAGCACCAAAATATATAAGACAGCTACTTATTGATCTTAAAACAAAAACTGACAAAAATACAATCATACTTGGAGACCTCAATACACTGCTGACGGCTCTAGATCAGTCATCCAAACAGAGAATCAACAAAGATATAGTGGCCTTAAACAAAACACTAGAGCACCTGGATATGATAGACATCTACAGAACATTTCATCCCAAAGTGACTGAGTATACATTTTTCTCCAGTGTACATGGATCATTCTCAAGAATTGACCATATGTTGGGCCACAAAAACAACATCAGCAAATTCAGAAAAATTGAAGTTGTACCAAGCATATTTTCTGATCATAAAGCCTTGAAACTAGAATTCAACTGCAAAAAGGAGGAAAAAAATCCCACAAAAATGTGGAAACTAAACAACATACTTTTAAAAAATGAATGGGTCAAAGAAGAAATAAGTGCAGAGATCAAAAGATATATACAGACTAATGAAAATGACAATACGACATATCAGAATCTATGGGATGCAGCAAAAGCAGTGATAAGAGGGAAGTTCATATCACTTCAGGCATATATGAACAAACAAGAGACAACCCAAGTGAACCACTTAACTTCACACCTTAAGGAACTAGAAAAAAAGAACAAAAACAACCCAAAACTAGCCAAAGAAAGGAGATAATAAAAATCAGAGCAGAAATAAATGAAATAGAGAACAGTAAAACTATAGAAAAAATAATAGAACAAAGAGCTGGTTCTTTGAAAAGATCAATAAAATTGACAAACCCTTGGCAAGACTTACCAAGGAAAAAAGAGAAAGAATTCATATAAACAAAATCCAAAATGAAGGAGGAGAAATCACCACGGACATCATAGATATACAAAGAATTATTGTAGAATACTATGAAAAACTTTATGCCACTAAATTCAACAATCTAGAAGAAATGGATAAATTCCTAGAACAATACAACCTTCCTAGACTGAGTCAAGAAGAAGCAGAAAGCCTAAACAGACCTATTAGTAGAGAAGAAATAGAAAAAACCATTAAAAACCTCCCCAAAAATAAAAGTCCAGGACCTGACGGCTATACCAGCGAATTTTATCAAACATTCAAAGAAGACTTGGTTCCTATTCTACTCAAAGTCTTCCAAAAAATTGAAGAAGAAGCAATACTTCCAAACACATTTTATGAGGTCAACATAACCCTCATACCAAAACCAGGCAAGGATGGCACAAAAAAAGAAAACTACAGACCAATATCTCTAATGAATACAGATGCTAAAATTCTAAACAAAATACTAGCAAATCGAATACAACAACATATTAAAAAAATAATACATCACGATCAAGTGGGATTCATCCCAGAATCTCAAGAATGGTTCAACATACGCAAAACGGTTAACATAATACACCATATCAACAAAACAAAGAACAAAAACCACATGATCTTATCAATAGACTCAGAAAAGGCTTTCGATAAGATACAACACAATTTTATGTTTAAGACTCTCAACAAAATGGGTATAGAAGGAAAATATCTCAACATGATAAAGGCCATATATGATAAACCATCAGCTAACATCATATTAAATGGCACTAAACTGAAGGCTTTCCCCCTTAAATCAGGAACAAGACAGGGTTGTCCACTCTCTCCACTGTTATTTAATGTGGTACTAGAGGTTCTAGCCAGAGCAATCAGACAAGACAAAGAAATAAAAGGCATCCATATCGGAAAAGAAGAAGTAAAGGTGTCACTTTTTGCAGATGATATGATCCTATACATCGAAAACCCCAAAGAATCCACAAAAAGATTATTAGAAACAATAAACCAATACAGTAAGGACGCAGGATACAAAATTAACATACAGAAGTCAATAGCCTTTCTATATGCCAACAATGAAACACTTGAGAATGAACTCAAAAGAATAATCCCCTTCACAATTGCAACAAAAAAAATAAAATACCTAGGAATAAACATAACAAAGAATGTAAAGGACTTATATAATGAAAACTATAAACCATTGTTAAGAGAAATTGAGAAAGATATAATGAGATGGAAGAACATTCCTTGTTCTTGGTTAGGAAGAATAAATATAATCAAGATGGCTATATTACCCAAAGCAATATACAAATTTAATGCAGTTCCCATCAAAATTCCAATGACATTTTTTAAAGAAATAGAGCAAAAAATCATCAGATTTATATGGAACTATAAAAAACCCCGAATAGCCAAAGCAATCCTAAAGAAAAAGAATGAAGCTGGGGGCATTACAATACCTGACTTCAAACTCTATTATAGGGCCACGACAATCAAAACAGCATGGTATTGGCAGAAAAATAGACACTCAGACCAATGGAACACAATAGAAAGCCCAGAAATAAAACCACATATATAGTCAAATAATTTTTGATAAAGGGGCCAAGAACATACAATGGAGAAAAGAAAGCCTCTTCAATAAATGGTGCTGGGAAAACTGGAAAGCCACATGCAAAAGAATGAAACTGGACTACAGTTTGTCCCCTTGTACTAAAATTAACTCAAAATGGATCAAAGATCTAAACATAAGACCTGAAACAATAAAGTACATAGAAGAAGACATAGGTACTAAACTCATGGACCTGGGTTTTAAAGAGCATTTTATGAATTTGACTCCAATGGCAAGAGAAGTGAAGGCAAAAATTAATGAATGGGACTACATCAGACTAAGAAGTTTTTGCTCAGCAAGAGAAACTGATAACAAAATAAACAGAAAGCCAACTAAATGGGAAATGATATTTTCAAACAACAGCTCAGATAAGGGCCTAATATCCAAAATATACAAAGAACTCATAAAACTCAACAACAAACAAACAAACAATCCAAAAAAAAATGGGAAGAGGACATGAACAGACACTTCTCCCAGGAGGAAGTACAAATGGCCAACAGATATATGAAAAGATGCTTATCTTCTTTAGTTATTAGAGAAATGCAAATCAAAACTGCAATGCGATACCACCTCACACCTGTTAGATTAGCTATTATTAACAAGACAGGTAATAGCAAATGTTGGAGAGGCTGTGGAGGAAAAGGAACCCTCATCCACTGTTGGTGGGAATGTAAAGTAGTACAGCCATTATGGAAGAAAGTATGGTGGTTCCTCAAAAAACTGAAAATAGAACTACCTTATGACCCAGCAATCCCTCTACTGGGTATATACCCCAAAAACTCAGAAACATTGATACGTAAAGACACATGCAGCCCCATGTTCATTGCAGCATTGTGCACAGTGGCCAGGACATGGAAACAACCAAAAAGCCCGTCAATAGACGACTGGATAAAGAAGATGTGGCACATATACACTATGGAATACTACTCAGCCATAAAAAATGATGACATCGGATCATTTACAGCAAAATGGTGGGATCTTGATAACATTATACGAAGTGAAATAAGTAAATCAGAAAAAAAGAGGAACTGCATTATTCCATATGTAGGTGGGACATAAAAGTGAAACTAAGAGACATTGATAAGAGTGTGGTGGTTACGGGGGGAGGGGGGAAAGGGAGAGGAAAAGGGGGAGGGGGAGGGGCACAAAGAAAACTAGATAGAAGGTGACAGAGGACAATCTGACTTTGGGTGATGGGTATGCAACATAATTGAAAGACAAGATAACCTGGACTTGTTGATCTTTGAATATATGTAACCTGATTTATTGATGTCGCCCCATTTAAAAAATAAAATTATAATTAAAAAAAAAAAAAAAGAAAAATAGTTTGATTTTTTTCTTAGAAAATCAAACATGTGCTTACCAATACAACCAAACGATTGCACTCAGATTTTCACCTCAGAGAATAGAAAAGCTCTGTTCACACATAAACATGTACATTAATGTTCGTAGCAGATAAATTCATAATAGCTCCATACTGGAAACAATTAAAATGTCCTTCAATGGGAAAATGACTAAACACATGTACAGCCATATCATGGAATGAAAAGCAAGAAACTATTGACACATGAAATGATTTGGATGGAACTCAAAGAGAATATGCTGAGTCAGAAGATCAATCCCTAAAAGTTACATATTGTGTGATTCTATTCAGATAATATTACTGACCTCACATTTTAGAGACAAAGAACAAGGTGGTGGTTGCTAGGGGTTAAGGAAGATTTGGGGAGTGGGGAGAAGGGCAGACTGATGTGACTACAAAAGAATAGCATGATGAATTCTTGTGGTGATAGAATTGTTCTCTATCTTGAATATGTTGGTGATCAAATGAATCTATACACATGATAAAAGTGTCTAGAACTAAACACACAGACATGCAGACCCCCTTCTCACACACTTGCATGTAATATTGGCAAAATCTGAATTTTGTGTCGATTTTTAATATCAGTTTCCTGGCTGTGTTATTGTATTATATATATATATACATTATTTTATATATATCTATATATTTATATATATATATATTTATTTTTTTTCTGAAGTGTATATATATATATATATTTTTTTTTTCTGAAGCTGGAAACGGGGAGAGACACAGACTCCCGCATGCGCCCAACCGGGATCCACCCGGCACGCCCACCAGGGGGCGATGCTCTGCCCCTCCGGGGCGTCGCTCTCCCACAACCAGAGCCACTCTAGCGCCTGGGGCAGAGGCCAAGGAGCCATCCCCAGCGCCCAGGCCATCTTTGCTCCAATGGAGCCTTGGCTGCGGGAGGGGAAGAGAGAGACAGAGAGGAAGGAGGGGTGGGGGTGGAGAAGCAAATGGGCGCTTCTCCTATGTGCCCTGGCCGGGAATCGAACCCGGGTCCCCCGCACGCCAGGCCGACGCTCTACCGCTGAGCCAACCAGCCAGGGCCCTATTGTATTATATTTAACATGATTTCACCACTGGGGGAAAATAGGTGAAGAGAATACAGTATTTCTCTGCATTATTTCTTTTAATTGCATATGGATATACATTTATCTCCAAATTAAAAGTTTAATTTAAAAACAAATCCAAATTACAGATACCATTTTTATTTTTTATTTTTATTTTTTTTGTATTTTTCTGAAGTTGGAAATGGGGAGGCAGTCAGACAGACTCCCGCATGTGCCCGACCGAGATCCACCTGGCATGCCCACCAGGGGGCAATGCTCTGCCCATCTGGGGCATTGCTCTGTTGCAACCAGAGCCATTCTAGCGCCTGAGGCAGAGGCCATAGAGCCATCCTCAGCGCCCGGGCCAACTTTGCTCCAATGGAGCCTTGGCTGTGGGAGGGGAAGAGAGAGATAGAGAGGAAGGAGAGGGGGAGGGGTAGAGAAGCAGATGGGTGCTTCTCCTGTGTGCCCTGGCCAGGAATCAAACCCGGGACTCCTGCATGCCAGGCCTATGCTCTACCACTGAGCAAACCGGCCAGGGCCATACAGATACCATTTTTAAAGCAACAATAATGTAAACTACATTGGCATAAATTTAATAAAATACATACATGAACTGTATGAACAAAACTATTAAACTGTATTTGGAGACACAAAAGATGATAAAAATAAAAGAGTCTGGGTTGGTTGGCTCAGTGGTAGAGTGTTGCTCGATGTGTGGAAGTCCCGGGTTTGATTCCCATTCAGGGCACACAGGAGAAACACCCATCTGCTTCTCCACCCTTCCCCCTCTCCTTCCTCTCTCTCTTTTCCTCTGCCGCAGCCAAGGCTCCATTGTAGCAAAGTTGGCCTGGGTGCTTAGGATGGGTCCATGGCCTCCGCCTCAGGTGCTAGAATGGCTCCAGTTCCAGCTGAGCAATGCCCCAGATGAGCTGAGCATTGCCCCCTGGTGGGCATGCTGGGTGGATCCCAGTCAGGCTCATGCAAGAGTCTGTCTGCCTCTCCCCTGCTTCTTACTTCAGAAAAATACTAAATAAATAGAGATAATTCACCTTCATGGATGGGAAGACTTAATATCATAAAGATATTAATGGAGGTATAAATCCAATAAAACTCCCAGGAAAATTTGTTGAGGAAATTGACAAGCTGATTCTAAAATTCAAATTCTTGTGCATAAATATCAGGTTATTTAAAATAACTTTAAAGAAGAATAAGATGGAGCAGCTTACTCTATAAAATTTGAAGACTTTCTATAAAGCCATGGTAATCAGTATCATTTACTTACAGTCAGACACAAATTGCCTAGAAAAATTTATGTACCTGTGCAAAAAATTTTTTTTTAATTTATTTATTCATTTTTTTAGAGGGGAGAGAGAGAGAGACAGAGAGAGAAAGAGCAAGGAGAGAGAGACAGAGAGAGAGAAGGGGGGAGGAGCTGGAAGCATCAACTCCCCTATGTGCCTTGACCAGGCAAGCCCAGGGTTTCAAACCAGCGACCTCGGCATTTTCAGGTCGACGCTTTATCCACTGCGCCACCACAGGTCAGGCCCCCCCAAATTTTTGTAATAGTCCAAGCATTCTAGATTGTTAAGGAAAAATTTGACTATTAATAAATTGTGTTGGAAACTTAGTTATATAAATAAAATTAAAATTGGGTTACTATTTTATATCTTTCACTAAATGAAATACTTAAATTTAAAAACTTTTAGAAGGAAATATAGAAAAATCTTTTTATGACAAAAGGGTAGTAAAGAATTTCTTAAACACCACACAAAATGTATCAACATAGAAGATAAGATTGGTAAATTTAAAATTAAGAACTTCAGCTCACCAAGACACTACAAGAAAAATAAATGTGAATCTCAAACTAGGAGAAATATTTACAATGTATAAAATCAATAAAAAATATCAACTCAGTAGAAAAGTTAACAACACTCATTAATAGGCATTTTACGAAAAAGCAAATACTAATGTCCAAAAAACTTATGAAAAGTTGTTCATTTTTATGAGTAATCAGAAAACATCAGTTAAAACAATGTGGTAATTTTATATCACTAGATTGGAAAAAGCAAAGAAGTCTGTTAACGTATGTTAGTGAGGATGTGGAATAATAGGTGATATTTTTACACAGTACTGGTATAAAAAAGTGGAAATTGCTTCAATCACTTTAGTACTATCTGGTAAAGTTAAATACTCATATAGCTTATGTAACAGCAACTCCATTTTTAAAATAGACCAGGGGTAGTCAACCTTTTTTATACCTACCGCCCACTTTTGTATCTCTGTTAGTAGTAAAATTTTCTAACCGCCCACCAGTTCCACAGTAATGGTGATTTATAAAGTAGGGAAGTAACTTTACTTTATAAAATTTATAAAGCAGAGTTACAGCAAGTTAAAACATGTAATAATAATTACTTACCAAGTACTTTATGTCGAATTTTTGCTAAGTTTGGCAGAATAAATCTTTATAAAAGAACTTATTACAGTATAGTTAAATCTTTCTTTTTATTTATTCTTTGGTTGCTCTGCTACTGCCCACCATAAAAGCTGGAATACCCACTAGTGGGTGGTAGGGACCAGGTTGACTACCACTGACATAGACTCTTGCTCTTGTGTCAGGAGACATGCACACAAATTCTCTTCATAACATTGTATACAATACCAAAAAATGAAGTCAACATAAATAGTCATTGATAGGCAAAATGATAAACTTTTTTTTTTTGTGTGTGTATTTTTCTGAAGTTAGTAGTGAGGAGACAGTCAGACAAATTCCCTCAAGCACCAGACCGGATCCACCTGGCATGCCCACCAGAGGGCAATGCTTCCTTGGTGGCTGGAGCCATTCTAACACCTGAAGCGGAGGCCATGGAGCCGTCCTCAGTGCCTGGACCAACTTTGCTCCAGTGGAGCCTAGGCTGCCAGAGGGGAAGAGAGAGATAGAGAGGAAGGAGAGGGGTAAGGGTGGAGAAGCAGATGGGTACTTCTCCTGTGTGCCCTGACCGGGAATCAAACCTGGGACTTCCATACACCATACACCAGGCCAACATTCTACTGCTGAGCCAGCTATCCAGGGCCAAAATGATCAACTTTTGTGATTTTATGCAGTTAAATAGTATTCTGTAAAGAAAGTGAATAAAATAGATTTACATGGAAAATTTTTAATGAATTTTAAAAATTACACAAAGTGAAAAAAACCTGTTAGACAACTTTTACTATTTCACCATTTTTATAAACCTTTAATGGAAACAATATTAAACAACATATTATATATTTTAAATTATTATATATTTATAAATTAGTAAATTACCTTTGAGTGAAGTGTTGACACAGGCAGATGCAGGGGACACAGGATAATAACAGAAGGAAAAGGACCATATGTTGAAGATACAAGCTTCTTGGCAATGCTCTAGATTTTACGTTATGAGTTTAGAGTGATTCATTTTAATATTTTGCTTCAGAAATTACATGCATCACATGTGTTTTTTTTTATGTTTCAGATATTAAATAATACATTCTAAATAGGAGGAAAATACCCATCATAGAAAAGTTCAGAGTCAAGTTTGTTTGTTTGTTTATTTATTTATTATTCAGGGAGAGGAGGGGAGATAGAGACAGACTCCCGCATGCACCCTGACAGGGATCCACCCAGCAAGCCTACGAGGGAGTGATGCTCTGCCCATTTGGTGGGGCCAACTTGCTTCAATGGAGCCATGGCTGCAGGAGAGGAAGAGAGAGAGAGAGAGAAGAGAGAAGGGGAGGGGTGGAGAAGCAGATGGTGCCTCTCCTGTGTGCCCTGATTGGGAATTGAACCCGGGACATCCATATGTCAGGCTGACGTTCTACCACTGAGCCAACAGGCCAGGGCCCAGAGTCGAGTTTAAATGTCAATAAAAATTTCTATCTCTCAAGAGAATGAAAAGGCAAGACACAAGGAGGAAATATCTGCAAAAAATATATCTGATAAGTGGCTGTTACTCTAAATATATAAACAATTCTTAAAATTTAATAAGAAATTAAACAATCAGCCCAAGAAATGAGTCCAAGTCCTTGGCAGACACCTCACCAAAAAAGGTATACAGATGCCGACCAAGCATTTGGTAAGATGACACTACATACCTATTAAAATGGCTAAAATCTAGAACACTTCTGTGGAGCAGCAGGAACTCCTATTTATTGCTGATGGAAATGCAAAATGGTATAGCCTCTTTGGAAGACAGTTTGGTGGTTTCTTACAAAACTGCACGTATTCTTACATGTGATTTAGTAATCACATTCCTTGGTAAATTAAAAACTTACATCCATACAAACACCTGAACACAGATGTTTATAGTAGTTTTATTTATAATTGCCCAAACTTGGAAGTAACTAAGTAGGTGAATTCAGTAGGTGAATGGCTAAATAAACTGTGATACATCCAGGCAAGGGAATATTATTCAGAGCTAAAAAGAAACGAGCCATCAAATTATAAAAAGATATGAAGGAAACTTAGATCCGTAAGTGAAAAAAACAATCTGAAAAGGCTGCATCCTGTATGATTCCAACTATATGACAGTTTCAGAAAAAAAGCAAAACAATGGAAACAGTAAAAATCAGGTGTCTCTAAGGGTTAGAAAGAAAGGATTAATCGGTAAGGCATCAGGATTTTTAGAGCAGTGAAAATATCCTGTACAATACTATAGTGGTGGATACATACGTTTGTCAAAACCCACAGAATGTACACCACCAAAAGTGAAACCCAGTGTAAACTATGGACTTAGGATGATAAAGATGTGTCAGTGTAGGTTTATGTGTTGTAAGAACTGTGCTACTCTGGTGGGCGATGTCAACTGTAGGGGAGGCCATGTATATATATGGGGACTGGGTATCTTCTACTTTTGCTATGAACCTAGCATTGCCCTAAAAAACAGAGTATGGATGAATCAATGTTAATTTCCTAATAAAATTGTGGATTTGTAAGAAAACATTCTAATTTATAGAAAATATACCTTAAAGTATACAGTGGCAATAGGGTCAGCAACAGACTCTCAAATATAATACTTTGGGGTGGAAGATTGTACTTAGATTTTTCTTAAGGGTAAGATTGTTACAAAATTAAAGAAATTTTTTCTAATGATGCCAGTCATTACGAGTGGTCTTAACAGGAAATTCCAGTGTTCAGTCTTTTGTCTGCTATTCTTGTTTCCCCGAATTAGAGGTATGCAGATGCCTAGTCATTCTGAAATTCTGCAAGGCCCCAAGGGAGCAATTATTCTCAATCTGGTGCTAGCTTCACATGGCCACATTCACTTCAAGGCTGACTCAGGTTGCTGACCCAGTGAGTAAGTGTCCCCTAGGAGACAAGTTATAAAAGGCCATCTGCCAGGTTGTACCTTTTTTTTTCTTCTTTGCATAAAGCTTTCCATTTCTGTGCTCTAAAATATAGAGTTGTCAGATATGGGCATGAGGGCACTTCGGGCCATTCCCAGGCAGACAAAATAATGAATAATCTCATCATGGAGAGTCTCGCACCTCTTCATCACGCCGTACAGCTTCCTTCCCTGCCCCAGCCACGCAGTTTTGGCACTGTCTTACCACCCTTCCCCTCAGTGAGGCTTCCCTGCCTGCCATTTCTTCCTTCCTAGGGTCCAGCTCGGACAGCCCCATCCTTCTGAGCAGCAGGACTCTTATGCTAGCCACTGATTGTATTTTTTGAACTCTCTAGGTTCTTTTCTTAATCAAGAGTTGCCTGTGAATAGAAATTGAGTTTAATACAAGATGAATGAAATAAGCTGGATATTTAAATCTAGAAATATCTCTAGTGTGGGGTTATGTAGTGATCTCCCTGGTGGGAGAGCCCACAGGTGAATGATAGAGAGACACGGGTTAGCCTTAGAGCCCTGGCTCTTCTAAGTGTAACCAAGAGTAGAAGTATGTTATTCTTGTCATCTCTCAAACCTCCAGGAAAGATTGTTGAACTTTATGGTTAAAATTTAAATGCATTTCGATTATTTAAGGGATGGAACAGTGTTTGGGCAAAAAGTTTAACTGTGGTCAAGGGCAAAATTAAGGATGGAACAGAAGGGAAAATCGGTCATAGAGGTATATTGATTCTTTGTTATGTGTTCTAAATTTTTTGCAATGTGTATTATTTTTATTGTCAAGAATATATTAATAAAAATATAGAGTGGCTGGATAGATATATGTTCCAATTATGAAGTGGATAGTGAGAGTTTCAGGTCATATGCAGTTCCATAGGAAAACTATTCTGGGAGGGCATTTGCTACTCTTTTTTTCTTATTTTCCTTCTTTTCTAAGTATATTAGATATAGAAGCCATACAAGATATATTATATATATTTTATTTACTTTTGAAAAATTAATCAAACTTGTTTTATTAGCAATGCCAGTATTGAAAGCATGATTGACAATGCAAAAGTAAAATCAATTTAGATTTAATAACTTTAATGAGAAATTATGCTATTTACTACAGATATTGTTACTGTATCAATAATATGCTGAAAAATCTACCAAATTTTCTTTACAATGTGTGTTCTAAACATATAAATGAGTCACTATTTTTAATTAATTTTGCAGCACTTTTATTTTATAGTCTTGTTTTGTCTTTTTTTAAAGTTGGTCAACTATTAATTGTATCATTCAATGGAATATTAATATTGCATAAGAAGGCAAGGCATTTTGCAAACCTAAAGATAGTTTAAATGTAACTCTTGAGTTGGCACAAGACATCATAATTTAGAGGCTTTTTGAGTGTTTGAATTGAAATCTTCATCAGTTTCTTAAACAATTAATTTTTTATTGATTGATTTTAGCGAGAGAGGAAGGAGAGAGAGAGAAAAATAGAGAGAGCTATCAGTTTGTTGTTCTATCCATCCATGTACCCACTGGTTGATTCCCATATGTGCCTTGACGAAGGAACTAACCTATAACCTTGGTTCATCTGCATAGCGCTCCAACCAATTGAGTTACTTGGCTAGGGCTTCGTCATTGTTTAAAATGTATCACTTATAGTAATTCTTTCAGTCACTCACTCTCAAGTCATCAAACTTATTTTGGATGTCTGCTGTGTACAATATATTCTTGGTAAATAGGAATTGGTGCTTGTTTTCAGAGAAGTTGTGACAGTTTAGCAAAGGAAGTAAGATGACCACAAGGATCATTATAAAAATAAGCAAGTGATAAGTGCAGCAAGAATTGATAGATTACATGGGAGTAGTTTAGATAGTGTGCTGGGGAAAGATCTTATAAGGCCATTCTTAGGGGAGGAAAAAAGAGCATGGTAAAGAAAGCAAGAACCCAAAGTATGATGGTAGAACAGTGAGTAGGGGCTACTGCTTATATAGGAAACTGCTATTGGCCTCTAACCACTGTGGGTTATATGAAATGAATGATAAGTTTGTGGGTTTTATGGTTACTGTTACATAATAAGCTCAAACTCATTACAGGTGCCAGGTAGATTTCTGTGTGACATAGCAGACATATATGAAAGGCAGCCATTTCACTTTGTTGGAGAGTGGGCTTCATCTCTCATTCGTAAAGTTACCTAACTCTCACAGTATTGATGCAGCAGGGTACTCTTGTGATCCTCATACTTGTGATGGTCACTTTTACATGTCTTTCCAGCTACACCACCATCTCATTCCAGTTATTCAATCAAATATTAATCTAGATGTTGCTGTGAAGGTATTTTCTAAATGTGAAGTCCATAACTAGTTCACTCTAAGTAAGGGACATTATCCTAGATAATCTGGGTGGACCTGATCCAGTCAGGTTAAATGGTGGCTTTCTAAAGAAATTGAGCCTGTGAACTGGAACTTCAGCCTGTACCCTTCTGACAGCTTGTCCCATGGATTTGGACTTGCCTACCGAGCTACCACAAGTGAAGAGCCAATCCCTTTCAATAAATATTTATCTCTACTGATTTTGCTTCTCTGGCTGAACTCTGACTAATACAATACCCAGCACAAAGATTCTTATGCTTCTTTTTTTTTATAATTGGTTCCCTGTATTGAAATTTTCTCTTTCCTTGTGGTTTGATAGATGTCAAATCTCTTTGTTTCTTTACCCAAGATTTATTATTTATTTTATACTGCAAACTAATAAATTTATTATTTGATTTTTTAACAAGTTCATTTGTCATCCTTGGCTGTACTATGTGCTCTTTCTTTCATATCAATCAATTTAACCTCTAGAACATAAATTCCACAGGAACAAGGGTCTTCAATTGGTTCATTTAATATTTGCCAAATACTGAATATAATGTGTGGCACGCAGGAGATACTCATTAGATGCTTACTGAATTATATTTCTTCATAAATATTCCTCTTTACATCTACAAATTGCTCATACAATAATTACATCATTACATAAAACATTTATCTCTGTCCTTACTATGGTATTGGTTGGTGGGAGGCAGCTATTTTGGTAAACACATCTGTTTTGAAAATTCAGACTGTCCGTCCATTGTGTGTGTAATCACAAGATTTAGACATGGGATCAAGTGTAAGGTATCAAGATACTGGCTGTAGATGGGAACTATTCCCTTCAATTTAGCTTTACTAATAACACAGGTAATTTCATCTCTATTCATCAGATACTTGCATTTATCTCTCAATCAGTTCCAGACTCAAAAACAGTTCAAGAGGTACATTGATTATATCCCTGTGCTTATGAAACATATATTTTTGGTCTATTCTGAGAGTAAAATGCTTTTCGGTGGGGAAAGAAACTATTCTATGTCTCTACTTGGAAATTTTTGCTCTAGTGAAATCTGCCAGTTATATACTATTCATTCTTTCTGTCCTCAGTGATGGGTGTGTGACCACGCCAGAGTTCTTCCCAAGGATTTTTTTTTTTTTTTAAATTGGGACTAAGGAAAGTGGGCTTGTTCTACTCTGGTGTCATTCTGAATAAGGTTATGTTTTACCTCTTTTTCATAAAAGTTTAACTTAGCGATATGGCCATCTTTCTTTAAAATTAGTTATGTGTTTTGAAAAGGCCTCTAAGGGAAATCATAGAGGGAGTTGACTAAGCACTCCACTGCCCCTGTACTGGCACCAGTTGTAATGAGAAATAATTGGCTCAAAAAAGCCCCAATGATATTCTTATAGAATTTTCTTTAATAATGCCAAATGTGTGTAAGAGTAGGCAAGAAAATTGTGGGGTGAACCAGCTAACTTTAACTTTATAAGTGGTTCAGGTAGTGGGTAATAAGATATCATTCATCTTGGATTGTTGAAAAAAGATTCACACAATAGAAAATTGAATACCAGCAGCCAATGCTTCCTTTGTTTCAAGCACTTCTGCTTTCTCAGTAAATAATCCTTGCTTACTGTCCTTAGAAGCCTCCCTAGAATTCCCGAACTTGGTGCTACACTGGGTGGCCCCCGATAGTTTCTCCTCTTGGTTTATGAACCGAATCTGGCACTCATTCAATGTTTTTTAAATACCAGCTTCTTCAAGCCATAAACTCTTCTGGTACAATAATATCCAAGTTCTTTTATCAGACATAATATTACTTACTCTTTTCTGTAGTTTAAATTTTCCCAATTGTTCTCCTGTATAAAATAGAAATCTATTTTTGTTTGGAAGAACATAAAGATTTATTATTTTTTGAAATATAGGGCTTGTCTTACTTTCATTCAATACAATATTTATCACTTTTGGTCATTAGAACGTGTTGTTCATCTCAAAGAAAGTCAACACTTTTATATGCCTGTCAACATGAAGTGCTGTTAGATTCTAAAACTGACTCAAGTAGAAAATAGAGTGACTAAGCAATGGGATTTTACTTCTTATTTGAAAATCTCCCACTTGCAGAAATTTGTGGCTTATGAGCCAAGTTGAAAAGGTTTATTAATCTCTCTGGTAATCAGATAATTATAGCAAAATGTTCCTTAGTTAGAAATTAGCAGAAGGATGTTTGAAGTCAAATGTAGGGCAAAATCAAAAGAAGCGAAACATTAAAAACTTTCAGATATACCCATGTAATAAAATCTATTTGTTAAGACGAAGCATCCATTTCTTCCCCAGCCTTGTCTCTATTACCTTTCTGTTCTTTTGGCACTGGCATACTTTTTGCCAAATCATTGTCAAGGCGACATTCATTATACCTTATTTACTGCGCATCTATTGCTTGCCAGGCCCTGTGCCAAGTATTCTGGTGAATACAAACATTAGTAAAATAATTTTGATAGGGAGCTTATGATTTTTAGAGGGAGACAGCCTTGTACAAGGTGTGTAAGGAAGACCTCAGAAGTGTGTCTGCTTCCATCTAGAGGAAAGGGCCATCCATGGTGTCTCTCACTGTTGAGGGGGTTTGAGCCTTATTCGGGGCTGCTGAAAGTGGGCTGGGAGAAAGGGTAATGGCTGCAATCAAAGGGTGAGAGCAGTTCTCAGTACAGAAGGTTAAATGCGAGGCTAAGAGCTGGCAAATGCTGGAATGTGATGGGATGTGAGCAACGTATCTGGAAGAAAGCAGCAATTTATACAGAGGACCTTGATTAACATTCAAGTGCAGAAGAGTTTTATTTTTTATTCACTTTACCTTTTGTTTGGAAGAACATAAAGACTTAAAGTTTTTTGAAATATTCAGGTTGTCTTTTATTCAGTACAATATTGCACATATAGATAAATACAAATCATACTTATAAAAATACTTTAAAATATACTTTAAATATAATAAAATATACTTTAAAATGTTTTTTTTTAATTTATTTATTAATTTTAGAAAAAGAGGAGAAGGGAGAGACAGAGACAGATAGAGAGAGAGCAGAGACAGAAACATCGATCTGTTTCTGTATGTGCCTTGATCAGGGATCGAACCCACAACCCTAGTTTATCAGGGCAATGCCCTAACCAACTGAGCCATCCAGTCAGGGCCATAAAATATGCTTTAATCGGTTACCATACCCATATAACTATGAGCAAGTATTTGAAATCTAGTGTATATTTTACTATTCTTATAGTACATCCTAATTTGAACTAGCCACATTCAAATGCTTAAAAGACCCAAGTGGCTAGTGGCTACCGTGCTGGGCAGTTCTAATCTAAGAGAGATACAGAGTATTTTTAAATAAGGCAATCAGTAAGTGATCTTAATCAAATAGACATATATAGAACTTTATACTGAATAACTAGAGAATTCACATTGTTTTCAAACACACAACACATTTATAAAAAGGAACCATGTAATATACCATAGACCAAGTCTCATTATAACTTAAGAAGTGTTATCATATAGAATACATTCTCTTATTTCAAAGCAATTCGGTAAAAATAAGTAATAAAAATAACTAAACAGCACTATGCATTTGGAAATATAAATGTGCAGTTTTTTTTCTCTTTTCAGATTTTATTTATTCATTTTTAGAGAGACAGGAGAGAGAGAGAGAGAAAGGGGGGAAGAGCAGGAAGCATCAACTCCCCAGGCAAGCCCAGGGGTTTGAACCGGCGACCACAGTGTTCCAGGTTGACGCTTTATACACTGTGCCACCACAGGTCAGGCTAAATGTGCAGTTTTAAGTAACACATTCAAAGAAGACATTTGAATGGAAATTAAAAATCACTTAGCACTGATGATAAATATACCACACATAACTTTCTGTGATGCAGTCAAAACACTATAAACAGAAAATTTATATTCTTAAATTCTTCTGTAAAGAAATAAGAAGGGATGAAAATTAATGAGGCCCAACTTAAAAAATTAAAAAAAAATCACCAGAAGAAAATCTACTTATAGCAGGATATTTTCTTTTTTTTTTTAAAGTATCAATTTGTTAATTAACACTGTTGATTCTACTTTGTAATGATCTCTAAATCTTTTTTTTCTTTTTTCCACATACTTGTGTAGTTTCAGCCTTCCTCATTTTTCCCTATGTTGTTGGCTTTCTAACAGTATTCGCTATCATTTGCATTTCTTCTCCATTTATTCACCTCATTAATTAAATTTATTCCAAAGTATTTTACTATTTTTTATTCTATTGTAAGGTTCTTTCCCTTATTATTATTATTTTTACACAGGTCATTGTTAATGTATAAAAATTCAACTGATGTCTATATGTTGATGTTATTATAGCCTGAAAGGTTACTGAATTTGATTATTAGTTCTAACACCTTTTTCTTTTCTTTCTTTTTGTTGGGGGGGTATATACAAAGAACTGAGATGGCAATTGAGAGTGTTTTTATTATTGTTTTCAGAAACCACCATATTGTTTCCCATAGTGTTTGCATGGTTTTACATCTCTACTAACAGTGCACAAGGGTTCTGATTTTTTGCTATCCTCTCCAATACTTGTTTTTTTCTGTGTTTTTGGTAGTAGCCAAGTATATTCTGTTGGATGAGATTCAGATTATAAAGTTCTTTTTTTTAGTAGAAATATTAATATTTAGGATATGCAACAGTAGACCCAGAGTTTCAGAGCAGGTGAAAAATGACTTTATTTGAATTTCCATGTAAGAGAAAGAGAGTCCAAAAGTTAGGGAACACAGGAGACAGAAAGACAGAAAGAAAGAGAGAAGCATGAGAATGAAGGTGGTCTGAGAAGGGCAGGAAGCCACAGTGTGGTTGGAGGTCTGGCCTGCCCAGAAAGTAGCTGATGTGTAATCCAAGGAACAGGACGGTAATTTTTACAACAGGGATTTTTGTTTTTGTTTGTTTTTTTGTTTGTATTTTTTCTGAAGTTGGAAACGGGGAGGCAGTCAGACAGACTCCCGCATGCACCTGACCGGGATCCACCCGGCATGCCCACCAGGGGGCGATGCTCTGCCCATCTGGGGCATCGCTGTGCTGCAATCAGAGCCATTCTAGCGCCTGAGGCAGAGACCACAGAGCCATCCTCAGCGCCCAGACCAACTTTGCTCCAATGGAGCCTCAGCTGCAGGAGGGGAAGAGAGAGACAGAGAGGAAGGAGAGAGGGAGGGGTGGAGAAGCAGATGGGTGCTTCTCCTGTGTGCCCTGGCCGGGAATCGAACCCAGGACTCCTGCACGCCAGCCCGACAATCTACCACTGAGTCAACCGGCCAGGGCTAGGGATGTTTAATGCCCAAAGCCAAGTTGGAAAAGGGTTGTGTTTCATATGTGGGTCAGTACAGGATACAAGAACAGCCACAAGAGGGAAGTTCATGGAAGATGGAACTTTAGTAATAAAAAGTGATTATAACAATGGACTCCAAAACACCTCTAGGGGGATGAGCTAATCACAACGCCAATGAGCCAAGTGACCTCCACTGACATCTAAACTGCACAAGGAATGATGACACTGAGGATGTTTGTATTAGCTACACGACTGTCCACATTTTTAGAGTGATGGAATTCTGTGTTTAGTTCTTGTTGAAGAAATTTATATAAAAAATGTGTGCTATTTCAACTGTGATTTTTCTTTAAAGACTTGGATTATTGCTCATATCATTAACAATTCTGATTTACATATACAATGATCTCCTGAATATACCTCAGTAATTGAGCATTACTTTGAACAAGAAGAAAAATCTCTCTTAATGTAGCAATTTGTGTAACCGGAAAGACGAAGATAAAACCTCTGAGTCTCCCAGGTGGTTAACAATAATTAAGAAGAGCTACGAGGCCCTTGCCGGTTGGCTCAGTGGTAGAGCGTCGGCCTGGCGTGCGGAAGTCCCAGGTTTGATTCCCGGCCGGGGCACACAGGAGAAGTGCCCATCTGCTTCTCCACCCCTCCCCCTCTCCTTCCTCTCTCTCTCTCTCTCTCTTTTCCTCTGCTGCAGCCAAGGCTCTATTGGAGCAAAAGATGGCCCAGGTGCTGAGGATGGCTCCTTGGCCTCTGCCCCAGGCGCTAGAGTGGCTCTGGTCGCGACAGAGCGACGCCCCAGATGGGCAGAGCATCGCCCCCTGGTGGGCGTGCTGGGTGGATCCCGGTCGGGCGCATGAGGGAGTCTGTCTGACTGCCTCCCCGTTTCCAGCTTCGGAAAAATACAAAGGAAGAAAAACAAAAAAGAAGAGCTACGACACATTTGCAAAGAAAGCAGAGGAGTCTTATTTGGAAAACACCAAAACTAAGTAAAACAAAAACAGAAATACCAGTCTTTCCTGGAAGTAAGAGAATAGTTAGAGTCATGGGGTTTCTTTTAGCCCTATCTTTCAAATTTTTGTGTTTGTATGTATCAATAGGTATCAATTCTTTGATTTCCACACTTCCTTTATTCAATCCAGCCAATCACATTCGTTTTTTGCTTGTTTCCCACTTTCCGTCATGAAACTCTCTGGTAGTTAGAGAGTTTCACCGCTTTCCTCTACTTGCTTTTTAGCATGTAACTCTCAAAGTGCAGGGTTGCCACATAGAAAGTGGTCAGTGCTCAAGAAACATTTTATTTGCCAAAACTCCTCACTATGTGTTCTTCAAATACACATTCACCAACTTTTGACTGAGGCCATCTGTTAGTTTCGAAGACCAGATTTCAGTATGTTGGTGACTCGACTCATGCACGTGCTGTCCTGTTTTCTACAACTCCTCTCACAGCAAAGAATCTTCTCAGAATTTAGAAACAAGTCCAAGTCATTTGTGTCCTATTATTTTTTAAAACGGTATTGCTTTGGCTGTGTTCCTTTTGTTTCACATGCAGCTAGCTATCTTTGGGGATAGTTAGACTGATTCCTGCCTATACCCTTTTATATCCGGTACCTCAGGATCTATTCAGATAATGGGTGGAATGGGTTCAAGATGGCATTAGGCTAAGAGGAAAAGGAATAGATTTCTGCCCTACATTAGTTACTCTTTCCTGAATGAAATACATACAGAGAATCTTGCCCAGGAAAGAGCTTTACTCTGAGACTGGACCATAAGTCCCCATGTATGATTCCCTCAGGGTTGCCTGGATAATGGGCAATTCCTTTTGTTTAAGCTAGTCATAGACCTGAGAATTATTATTAAATTTCTTGGTTTTTTTCCTGTTCCTTGTAAAGCGACCCTTGAGTCAGTAAGGTTAGGTTTATAGATTCTGAAGCCAAGATTGCTTGGGTTTGAATTCCGTCAGTTAAAACAGTAAGTGTTGTTAGGTATTATAATTATTATTGAGTTTGAGAACTTCTCACTAAAATGTAACCCAGCGAAGCAAAAAACAAAGCCAAACATAAATAATGATGGAGAACAAATGCTAATTCCTGGGTAGCTCTGGCTAGAACTCCTGGTAAAGCCCCCGCCCTGAGACCATAGCCAGTGTGGCTTCTTTTCCACCCTCTTAAGGTATGTCTGGATTCATCCTCGGTGAAGACTGATGTGTGGCTTGGATGGGTGAGCTATGAGAAAAAACAGTATGTGGTTTCTGCTCAAGACCTCAGTATTGATCTATAATATCATTTGCTGGGAATAAATCAAATTCCTTGTATGCACGGTGATAATTCGTCTTTGCTACAGCATGGTCAACCGGTGACAAATGTTTTCTCTTTGTTTTCTCCTCACGATATTCTATTAAGATTCCCTAGCAAAAATTGTCATTAGATTAACTTCGGTGGAACATATTGGGAATTCAGTAATTAATGGTGATAAAGTCTTGAGAGAAAGCAAATTTGATATTGAATTAATAAAAATTCCTTTTTGTGACAGTGCAAACATTTGTTGTTTTGACTTTTTAATACAAGATTCCAAAATTCGAAAGAAATATTTTCATCCAGAGATTAAGAAAGGGGTGAAATGATGCCAGACCAAGGTGATACCATTAAATAGAAAAAACAATTTTAGGTAACATCAAACACATATTTCACCCTCTAAATTATTGGTTGTCAAACCTTTTTTCAATGGCAACAATACCTTTTTTGTTAATATTCAGTAAACCACATGCATTGCCTGAGTATATAAAATAGATAAAAGCAGACCTTTCCTAGTGGCATTGCTCTGACATAAGTGTGACCTGATTCTTAACATCAAGACTCTAGAAATTCCTCAGGTAATTCCAAGTACTCTGGGGCTGTGCTTAACTAACTGAGTGATTCCCAGTATTTTTACCACCCAGGATCTTTTATTATTATGATTTTCTCCACAGATTTAAACATTTTCTACTCTGTGATCAAAACTGATTTACCTATACTAGACACTCTAGATGTTATCTCTTTTAGTTTTTTTGAACTACCTATTTGGTAAGTTCAAATGTATCCACTTTATAGAAAAAAAATATTATATAACTTGCCCAAGGTCACACAGAAATGGTGAGACTGGGTCCTGGACCCAGATTTTTCTTGTTTCAAAGTCTTGGGCTACTGTTTTACCATATAGCCTCATGCAATTCCATCTCAGAGCAAAAGAGTAACTTGTATTGCTCAGAAATCTTATCACGGGCATATATATATATGATTGACATTAGGATTTCTGGAATACTGAAAGGAATTGATAACCCCAATTACAATGTTGCAGATTTCAATTTGACAGTAATTTTTTCCTATACTAGCTGTTGGTAGTCTAAACTTATAAGGCTACTCAGTTTCCTAAGGCTATTTTTATTTTAAAATAAGAAAAGAATGCTTAAAATAAATAAATGAATTTATCATTAATTCTTGTTCCACTTATGAACTTTATCCTCCAAGTTGAGTATGTATACTTCTTCCCTTCCTGTCCCTCCAGATCTCTTATGGTTAGGTTATGCCCACATAAAAGAAATGTAAAATTTATGACTTTTGGAATTTCTTATATTGGTGATAGTTCTGTGCAAAGATCTAGAGTAGATGTAGTCAACCTTTTTATACCTACCGCCCATGTTTATATCTCTTTCAGTAGTAAAATTTGCTAACCGCCCACTGGTTCCATAGTACTGGTGATTTATAAAGTAGGGAAGTAACTTTACTTTATAAAATTTATAAAGCAGAGTTATAGCAAGTTAAAGCATATAATAATAATTACTTATCAAGTACTTTATGTTGGATTTTCACTAAGTTTGGCAGAATAAATCTTTATAAAACAACTTACTATAGTTAAACTATCTTTTTATTTTATACTTTGGTTGCTCCGTTACCACCCACCATGAAAGCTGGAATGCCCACTAGTGGGCGGTAGGGACCAGGTTGACTACCACTGATCTAGAGTTCTCCCTAATATCCCAGTTTGAACATGTCTGCAACTTTTAGTCTCATGAAGGGCTATTGTATAACCATTTATGAGAAAGTTCATCTCTTCTTCTACAAAGAGGTATTAATTAATGCGTTAGCTATAGAAAAAGCCAGACTGCCAAGTGGATAGAAAGTGTTAGAATCAATATATAAAAAATTTTTAACATAATTTGTTCACTGTTGAAGTTGTGTAAGTCTAATATACTATAAACTGTATGCTTATTATTGTTACTTCTTGAATTCTCATGCCATTTCCTGTGACTCCCAAGAGTTTGTTGTTTTCACACTTGATCATTTATAGGGCTATATTCTGAGATGTGGTCTTTGACTAGGTAGTTCAGAAATAAATTGGGATGATGGAACTTGAGTTGAGTATTTAGTTCAAAGATTCTAAAAATGGTGAAAATCATTTTCACATATATCACCCTTATGCTGTATGTGGCATTATTTTAAGTTTTATAGATATTAAACACATTTGATTTTCATGATAATTTCTTTGACGTTATCTACTATTATTGTGGAAACAGGTACAGAGTGTTCCAATCACTTATCCTAGGTCAACCCGCTAGTAAATAATGAAATTTGGATTTGATTCCAGTAAAGGTTAATGGACTAAAAAATATTGACTTGTTCAGAAAAAATATTTTTTTCTTTAAAAAAAATCTATTATTTTTTTTAGTATGGCATTAATCAAGAACATCTAAACTATGCCACCATGAAACAACCTCAAAATCTCAGCAACTTAAAATACAGAAGGTATATTTCTCACTTAACTGTCTACCATCAGTTGGTTGGAAGCTCTGCTGTTTATTGTCCCTACTCTAGGTCCAGGGCACTGTATAAAGCATTGTAGGTCACTGTCCCAGTGGGGAAAAGAGTTGTGGCAATTGCACAGTGACACTTAACAGTGACTGCGAATAACCCCCAAAAGCAAGTCACATGATCATGCCTAACTTCAAGTTAGGCGCCCAGGAAAGGGGAAGAACTGGAAATCCTTTGTGAATGGCACCGTTGATCTTTACAGCGCCTAGATCCAATTTTCAAGAGTACACTGTTGATGAAAAAAAGATAAAATTTAAACTTACAAGCATGCATCTCTTTGGTACAGTTTGTGAAATTTTAAGATGAATGTAGTGGATTGTGAGGGTGCACTTAGCGAGATGAGTTTAAACTGAACTATTATTAAACTCAGGTCAGATCTGGCTTGCAAAATGAAATGAGTTCTGGATCTTGTTCTTTGGCCCTTCACACCCATCATTCTGGCAATAGCAGCCATGCTTGTGGTTGACAATTGATGTTCTCCTTGTAGTCCTTCCTGCTCCATTCCTGTCCGCTGCCTCTTCCAAGTGATAGCTAAGTAAATGCTAAGGGAATGACATTAATGAATTAATTCATTTATTCACTCTTGCAGGAACATTGTAAGTACTTTGACACTAACATGCTAAATGCTGGAGGTACAAAGATAAAAAACATGAATTAATACTCTCTGAAATTTCATTCTACATGGGCAGATAAAATATAACTAATTTATCCTGCACCCATAGATTTTACTACACTAGACAGAAGGGAAAGTTGGTAAATCTGGTGATGACCAAAACTACAATTTACTACTTCCTAGTTATCATGGATAACATCAACTTGGATTTACTGTAGAATCTGCCCTCCTTTCAACATCTGCTATTCAAAATCTCAAGTCTTATCCATTCTATCCATTCAGAAAATTTCTCAACAAGGAATATTTATCATATGGCTTTTGCCATATATATATATTTAACAGAGAAGCAATAAATATTTTTTAGGGAGAACTGTTAGATTAAGAAAATAATTCTATTGAAAGTATAGAGGATAGATTAGAAATTTAAGCGGAACTGTGGATGCAGAAATCCTTTAAAAGCTATTGCTGAAGGTTGAATTTGGAGGCAATGATAGAAATTGGGACTGGGGCTCCCTCTCAAACTGCCTATTTGGGTCCCCAAAGTCCCTGCCACCTTGGGGCAGCATTTTAGGCATGAACATAGGCATCTTGAAGCTGTTGTCAAAGATGTGAAAGCAACCTAGACGAGTGCTCATCCATGTCCTCAATAGGTTGTCTGTTCTGGTTCAAGGGGGTTGGGCATAGGTGGAATCAATGCATTACTGTTCCCTTTGGGAAGGTTTTGTATAAAACCAAATCTACAGTTTGGGTAGATATAATCTGGCAGACAGGTCCTCTCCATGAACAACAGAAGTAGAAAAGACCCAGCGATGCTGCCATTCCATAATGCCTGGGCTGCACCTGCTGCCTCCTCATGCAGCCCTCCTGCTGTGCCCATGAAGGCCAGCACCTTCCTATTTTTGATAATGCTTAAACTCTTTTTCATGGTATTCTTCAAGCAGTGTTGTGCAACAAATATAATGCAAACCACTACATTACTTTAAATTATGTAGCTGCTGCATTAACAAAAATAAAATGAAAGGAAAATAATTGTAGCAATGTATTTTATTTAACCCCATGTATTAAAAGATAGTTTTCTTTCTTTCTTTCTTTTTTTTTTTTTTACAGGGACAGAGAAAGAGTCAAAGAGAGGGATAGATATGGACAGGCAGACAGGAATGGAGAGAGATGAGAAGCATCAATTATCAGTTTCTCGTTGTGACACTTTAGTTGTTCATTGATTGCTTTCTCATATGTGCCTTGACCGCATGCCTTTAGCAGACCGAGTGACCCCTTGCTCAAGCCAGTGACCTTGGGTCCAAGCTGGTGAGCTTTTTGCTCAAGCCAGATGAGCCGTGCTCAAGCTGGCGACCTTGGGGTCTCAAACCTGGGTCTTCCGCATCCCAGTCCGACGCTCTATCCACTGCGCCACCACCTTGTCAGGCAAAAGATAGTTTTTAACTTACAATAAATATAAAACTAAGATTGCTGAGATATTTTATCTTATCTTTTCAGACTGTGTTTTGGAAGCCTGGTGGGTATATCATACTTATAGCACATCTTAATTTGCATTAACTACATTTCAAGTAATCACTAAACACACGTGACTAATTACTTGTCTTGACATTGTTCCTTTTAATTAATATTTTATGAAATGGCAGTAAGACAGAAATGAAGGAAAACTATATTATTCAAAACATTTGGTTTTTTATCATAAAATGATAAATACAGCAATTTTAATATTTCCTGATATTTCTTTCCCCTATTTACTTTTGAGTTAATGCATAGAAATGTATATATCTGTATAACTTTTAAAAATTGTATTTTCCCATTACAGTTTGGATTAAATATTATTTTGTATTAGTTTCAGGTGTACAGCATAGTGGTTAGATAATCATATACTTTACAAAGTGATCCCCCTGATAATTTCAAGTACCTACTTGGCACCATATGTAGTTATTACAATATTATTGGCTGTATTTCCTATGCTTTGCTTTATACTCCCAAAATTATTTTGTAACTACCAATTTATATTTCTTAGTATTTTCATTTTTTTCACCCTACTCCCCATTCCTTACCTTCTGGCAACCATTAGTCTATTCTCAGTATCGATGAGTTTGTTTCAATTTTGTTTGTTCATTTATTTTGTTCCTTAGATTTCACACATAATTGAAATCATATTGTATTTGTCTTTCTCTGTCTGACTTATTTCACTTGGCATAGTATTCTATAGGTTCATCCATGATGTTGCAAATGGTAAGATGTCATTTTTTAAATGGCCATTGTATATATTTACTACATTTTTTATTTACTTGTCTATTAATGGGCACTTGGGTTTCTTCTATAGCTTGGTTATTATAAATATAAATGCTGCAGTTAACAAAGGAGTATATATATCTTTTTGAATTAACATTTTGGGATTGTTCAGCTATATATTATATTTATATATCCAGAAGTGAAATCACTAGGTCATAACATTTTTAATTTTTTTAAAGAACTTCCATTGTGTTTTCCATAGTAGCTGCACCAATCTGTATTTCCACCAACAGAGAATGGGAGTTCCCTTTCTCCACATCCTTACCAACACTTGTTGTTTGTTGATTTATTTATGTAATTTTATATGATTTTTATATTTTCCCACAAATATACTTACAGAATATGGTCTTTTAAAAATAATATGAAATGATAGGGTGCTTCAATGCAGACTACTTTTTTTTTTTTTTACCAAGTTTTCAAGTGCAGGATTTGTTAAATACATCAGACAAGGAAAACCATTGCGAGTTTAGCTAATATATGCTAGAGATTATTTTTCCTCTAGAGATATATGTTTTTTTGGGTATGGGCTGAGGATTGGGCTTGGTCCAGGTGGAGACCCCTGCTAGAAGAAGAAACTTAGTAAACATGAATGGATTTCTACCTCTGTCTCTGACACTTGCCTTCACCTACAGTGGAGATCAAAGACTTCTCAAGGATGAGAAGCCACCAACACCAGGGATAGACTGCTTTCCCACGACACTGATAAGGCCTTATACACCAACAAATTGATGTTGAGCTTTATTTGATTGTCTCTACCTGTCTGCTAATAATATTATCATAATGATAATTATACTTGTTTATTGAGCTTTTCTCAAACTTTGTGTATATAGCCCACCTGTAAATAATTGCTAAAGATATATAAAATAGCTTTTGTATTATCACTAATACTTTTTTCATGGTTTCTCTTTTGAAATTTAGAAGACATACTATTGCAAAAAAAGAAGAAAAGAGATGTGTGTGTTTAAGAAAAGTTAAAAGAAGTAATTTGTCCTAATAAGTTGTTTATGTCTGAATGAGTAAAAAGAGACAAATTAAGAAGAAAAAGGCAAGCTATAGAAGGTTAGTGGAAAAAAGATATTGAGAAAGGAATTTTTATGTATAAACACTCAAACCAAATTATAAGACTGTGCTTACCATCTAACCCACAAGGACTACTACTCACTATATTAATTCAGATGGAAGCTGCAGTGGCTATAACAACATGGCCTTTTGTAATTATGCTGAAGTGCAGGAAATTTACTTATGACACTCTTACTGTCTTCCTGGCTTCTGGAATTTTTAGATAGTAATTGTAATTTATGGCATTGTGTTCTTATAGATGTGGCTTAAGTTAAACCTTAAAGTTACAGCTTCCAGTTGTACAACTAGCAGGATTAATAACAGCACCTGAGTGTTTCCAATGGGAAGTAGATGGGTCATAGTAAATGGAAGCTCCTCTCATAGTTGGATTATGAAAACTGAAGAGATATGTAGTGTGCCCTCAAACTAGAAGTAAATGTTATGATAGATGCAAAATACAGAGAAGCAAGACAGCAAAACTTGGATCATAATAGCTTATAGGTTAGGGATGATCCAGGGTGTTTTTCTTAATAAAGGCTCTGACTGACTCCCATTTACCTGCCTTTCATTTTGGAGAAAAATTTGGCCTTGAATTCTATTCTAGGTTATGGTCTTTTCTTGTCCCCAAAGATCCATTGTTCAGCAAGACAAATTCTGATGCTTAGACTTCCTAGGAATGAGCCTTCCTAGCACCATGGGATCACATCATTCAACCAAAAAGTGGGCCATCAATGCATCCTTTGTATTGATTTATGACCCACAGGGGGCCACATACTAAACCTGACAAGTTTAAGGGAGGCCTTCATGATAGCCTTACAAACTCAGAGATTTAAGTAACCACATAGGATGGTCTGAAATGAAAACTTTCTAACTAAAAACAACTCAGAGCAAGTAGTTTTGTTGTAGGCTGGTATTTTTCCCTAACAAAGGTCAATGTTTACCATAACTGAGCCTGTCTGTTGTTTGAAATGCAAGAGTAATCTCCTTTTCTAGATCCCTCACCACACTAGAGCAGAGACCATAAACCCCTTAATTGTTATCATGTTAATTGTTGACTCATAACTTTCCATATCTGTCTATGTGATATATATCTTCATTTTACCTTGTATCCAATCCCAGGAATATCCTACCCTTACTGCTTTGCTTTCCCCTACCTCCCTAATACATCACCAATGGATTTCATGTAACCCCTGAGGTATAAATTAAATGGTAAAACTGCCATTTTCCACAGCATTTTCTCAATCTGTTGAGATTTTGCTTCCTGGCAATTGTCAGTTTGGTTCAAATAAACTCATAAAGATTGTTTTGAAAAAAAAAGAATATTAGTGATACTTTTAGCAGTAATACTGTTCTGGATTGACAAATTGGAAACATGTGAGGCCTCAAACACAGGGATCATAGGACATTTGCGGAATCTGGGCCATGTGAGAGGCTGTGCAAGAGACAGTAGATAGTGGCTGTCCTATTCAACGTAGTTAGCAACTTTGAAGTCTGTAGAATGGGAGGCTACAGAGCTGAGCTGAAAACTTCTAAAGTGCAGAACTGGCTCTCAACATTAAGTCAAGAAGACAACTATTTAAAATAGGGTGAAGTCAATTCTATATCGAGTCTTACCAAAACTACAATCCAGTTCCAACTCACATCTATTCTTAATGGGATGGGGAGATCAATGTTTTACCTTATAATATGCCTAACATAGGAAAGCAGGATCTTCTCTGGTAGAATATAACATCTACTGGAGTCTGAACTTATTTGATATACAATGTTAGACATATAATAAAAAAATTTACTAGCCATGAAGAAAGGTAGATTATATAAGATTAAACACATGCAAGAGATTGTTATCATTTTATTCTTCTTCTTTTCCAAATGAGAGAAAGGGAGATAGAGAGACAGATTCCTGCATGGGCCCTGACTGGGATCCACCTGGCAATGCCCGTCTGTAGACAATGCACTACCCATCTGGGGCCATGCTCGCAATGGGGGCTCTACAAAGCCATCCTCAGCACTGGGGCTGATGTGTTCTAATCCATGGAGTCATGGCTGTGGGAGAGAAAGAGAGAGACAGAGAGAGGGAGAGAGAGAAAGAGAGAAGGGGATGAGGAGGGATGGTAAAGCAGATGGTCACTTCTCCTGTGTGCCCTGATCAGAATCGAACCCAGGACATCCAGATGCTGGGGCGACATTCTACTACTGAATAAACTGGCTAAGGCCCATTTTTTAAGAAGAAGAAGAAAAAAAAACATAAACAAGACTCATACTTGATTTAGGTATAGGAGTTAGCAAAGTTGGTAGATTCAAAGCAAGAAGGGTGGATTGGAGCAGGACGGAGAGGTGGGAGGCATTAGCATGAGTTGGATCAGATCTCCCAGGACAACAAGAGCTAGCAGGATGATGGATTCAATGCCTCTGAAGGCCGAGTAAGAAGAAAAGAACATGGTTACAGGGAGCTAAAAAGACTGATAAATAGGAAGAAAACAGAGTTGTGTGGAGTTGTGATGATAAAGCAAGAGAGTGCTTTGGGAAGTAGGAAGGGATCAACAGTTTAGACTAATGCAGATTAAGTAAGGTGGGCAGAGAGTTGTTTGGTGAGACAGTTAAGTTTGGGCAGCTCGTGGGAAGCAGAGACTCTCTAACAGCATGAAAGCTGAGTATTGTAAATTGCTGTTACATATCAACATATCTTTGGAGATGGTTAAATTCCAAATATCTGAATGTTACTCCACTATGCTGTTCAGACAATCCAACAGAGCATAATATGTTACTTTAACTTTAGATATGACTTCAAATATTTCCTTGACTAGAGCTAACATTTCTTTTAATTAGAGTACAAAACTTTTCTTAGATATTATGTCTTGCCTTTTAAGAACTAATAAAATAGTTTCACTTTTGAGTTTCATAACATGAAATAACAATTTAAATATACAGATACAAGATCATTACCAGTCAGACAACTTTGAACAAGATAAATTTAAACTTTCACTCCATGTTTCTGAAATATATAGTATAACTTCAGTATATACTTTTCTGTTCAGTAACATTACCCTTTTTACAAGTGGTTGGCAAACTTTTTCTTTAGAGGGCCAGATAGTGAATATTTTAGGCTTCGAAGAATACACATGGCCTCAAATTTTTCTTCTTCCTCCTCTCTTCCCCCTCCTCCTCCTCTTCCTCCTCCTCCTCCTCCTCCTTCTTCTTCTTTTTTTAAAAAATCTTTCAGTATGCAAAAACTAATTCTTAACTTGCAGCTTCCACAAAACAAGCTGTTGGCCAAATTTGGTTCTCAGACCACAGTTTGCAGACAGCTATTATGACCTTAAAATATTTTGTGGTACAGTGCGTGCTTTATTTTACTTGTAGCAGTCTTTCCTCTTAGCGTAGATACATATCTACGCTATATTAATACAGAATCATTACTTTATATTTAGCATAAATTGTTTACATTGAAAGCTATTGTTAAGATATCTTTATAAAATATATGGTTTTTTAGAATATTTTTCTTTTTCTTTTTCTCCAGAAGTTGATCAAGATAATGCAAGCAAAATCATAGAGTTGCAGGGGAGTAATCTTTACATTGAAGGGGAGCAGAGAATGCCTTGCCAAAATGTGCCAGGAGCACTGAGAATAGTGGCAAGAGGACTGTAAGGCCTGTTTGCACCTTTTCCTTCCTTCCCTCTTTTATTTTTTATTTATTTATTTTTTATAGATTCAACCTCCTGCTCCATACATTTACCTAAGGGCATACGACAGAGAAGGTAAAGCCCTAATCTCATAAGATAGCAGCTGAAATTGCATTGAGAAAGCCATAAAGTAGTGCTATTACTTAATTAAGATAAAATCAGGATATGCCTGTAAAACACACTTTAAAAAATCATGAGAAGCCCTGGCTGGTTGACTCAGTAGTAGAGCATTGTCCTGGTATGTGGATATCCCAGGTTTGATTCCCAAGTCAGGCCACACAGGAGAAGTGCCCATCTGCTTCTCCACCCTTCCCTCTCTTGCTTCTCTCTCTCTCTCTCTCTCTCTCTCTCTTCCCTTCCTGCAGCCATGGCTCGATTGGAGCGATTTGGCCCTGGGTGCTGAGGATGGCTCCATGGACTCCACCTCAGGTGCTAGAATGGCTCACCCCTAGTGGGCTTGCTGGGTGGATCCTGAGTGGGGTACATGTGGGAGTCAGACTCTGCCTCTCCTCCTCTCACTGAAAAAAGGAAGGAAAAAAATCATGAGAGATGTATTGCTAAGATTTTTGCATTTCCTTTGCATCTATTTCAATGCCTATATGAATTCCATATTAATGCATATGAATACTATATTATATTTATGAACACTATATGTAAATTATCATATAATCCTGGTTAAATTACATATAACATGAGGCTTATGTACTCTCTTTTTTTGGTGACAGAGACAGAGAGAGACAGAGAGAGGGACAGATAAGGATGGAGAGACATAAAGGTATAGAGATGAGAAGCATCAATTCTTTGTTGTAGTATCTTAGTTGTTCACTGATTGCTTTCTCATATGTGCCTTGACTGGGGGGCTACAGCAGACCAAGTGACCCCTTGCTCCAGCCAGCGACCTTTGGCTCAAGCTGGCAACCTCAGAACTTCAAAACTGGGTCCTCCGCATCCCAGTCTGATGCTCTATCCACTGCGCCACTGTCTGGTCAGGCTGTACTCTCTTTTTTTACTTGATGTTATTCTGTCAGCAATCTTTAATGTCACTGAAATTCACTGAAGCTTTCATATATAATGACTGCCTAATATTTCTTAATATGAATTTATATTTATTTAATCTTTTTCCTCTCACATGGTTTAATCCAAATTTGTCATTGTTAGCCATTGCTAATCTTGTATCATTATTCTTATGTTGACAGCCAAAGAATCAAATCAGGATGTTCTGAGAAGGAAAGGAAGGATGTGAAATTTTACAGCATGGGGGCCCAATGACAAGAATTATCACACTGACCTCACAGATATGGAAACTGCAGTGCAAATAGTTTAAGAAACATGCCTAAGGTCACACAGCTAATCAATGAAGAACTGTGATTTGAACTCAAGTCAGCTTCAGCAAAAGCTATAGTTTTTTTTTTCTCTGTTGTGTTTTTACTTGTTCTGACTTAATGTGATTTACTGTGTAACTCCAGAGAGAGTCCTGAGTATCATGGATATTGCCAAATAAGACCTGTCTTCCAGCTGTGGTAACCTGTTTCAGCAATGGTACAAAACAGTTGTCTCTTTTATTCCTTAAATTAAATGAATCAAGTCCTCCTCTCAAAGGTCTTCTTTCCTTGCCTCTGGAATTTTATTCCTATCAACTCCTCTGCCCAGCTCATGCATGTGTATGCACACGTGTGATAGGTATGAGAATATGAAGGCCTTCTCAGTTGAAGCGTCAATCATCATAGATAGTCCATATTCAACAGTGTAAGAGAGAAAACCAGAAGTCTCATGGGTCTTTTGCTGGCCCTGTAGCCATTCCTGCCACATGGTGTCACTGTTGAAACACAGGCCAAACAGTTGCCCCAACGCTGTTTCCTTTGGCTCCAAAACCGGGCATGAACTTCCCAAACTCAACATCTCCTCCCTGAATGACCTGCTTACCTGTAAGCCTGATGCAATCCTGGCTGCTGTCTGGCTTCGCTCCACTCAGACACTTCTTTCCATGGAGCTGAGTCACCTTCATCCATTATACATACATACATGACACAGGCTGTTAAACTACCCGTTTCAGTTGTGCAAACATAGCTCACAGATTCTTGGACCTTACATATCTCGGTGACCCAGTTTCAACTCTATTCATTGGTAATGCAACTTCTTGAGTGTAGACATGTAGTGGGGGTGATCTGCTAAAGATAGTTTGATCTATTTTTCTCTTCTTTCAGCCAAAAAATTTTTTTCCCTTTTTTTCTATTTGTGAGGGAGTCATTTTATTCCTTCCAATCCCACTCTCAGAGAGGGCTTAAAAGCCTTTCTGATTTTAAGGTCTGTGTCTTTCTCTCAGAGAGAAGAAAAAGATTTTCTTTTTGTCTCCAAATCCAGGAACTTTTTCTGAGCCACTACTGTCTCTTTTAGAGAGAAGGAGCTGGTAGTATTTCATATGTTGAAAACAAAAGCAGCCTGACTTTCTGGGTATCACAAAATTCAGTAGGAAAGGGGGAGGTGAGTGAGTGTTTTTACTAGAAGCAGGTGACAGGTTCTAGCACAACACTGCTGTGGCCCCAGGCTCTGGGAATTGCTGACGTACAAACCCCAACACGGCACCCAAACCCTGTGGCTGAGACACAGCTTTCAAAGGACTTGATTGGCATAAGCCTGCAGCTGGTGACCGCTCTGTTTTGTTGACATCAGGCAGGCAAATTGGAAAACCAGCATGAAGAGGGTTTTTTTTTCCTTTCTTAAGAGTGTACATTTGGAAGAAACCCTGTTGGGACATGTAGGATACCCAATTTCTTTGACTATCCAAGGAAGAGTGGAAAACCCCCAACAGTTTAAGAATGGACTTTATGCCAATCTGGCATTGGGTGCCAAGTCAAATTAAATTTAACTAGTCAACATTAACCTGATGTTAATTAGGATGTCTACTGCATCCTAATGTAGAGTAATAACAATAGAATTACCAACATGCACACAGCTACCCATCCAGGTTCAAGCCTTCCATGAGGTTAATCAGTTTCACCATCTCATGGAAACACAGCCCATCTTTTCAACCTCAGCATTTTTAAGTCTCAAAGGTAAAAGAAACACTGTTTTCTCTCTCAGGTTGTCTTTATCTTCTGTGCCCAATGTTGGAAATATTTTGTTTAGAATAAATACATACCTGGTTATATAAATTAATCATGTTATATCAAGGTTTTACTATATATATATGTATATATATTCTAATCATTGTGATGTAGGAAGGTGACTATTCCTATAGAATAAAATCACATCCCTGAGCCTCTACTTACTGAGTTTCCCTTGAACCAATGGTAAAATATTAATAACATTGGTTCCAGAAATTATTTGGAAAAAATTGCTGATCTGTACTCAAGAGGGGGTGACAGGCACTCTCCTATGCTGTGAGTTGTTGACCTCTCTCTAATTCACTCTTCCTAAAGTAGTTTGGATATTTCTTTTTTTCTTCTTCTGGGGATTTTGGGAGTTTCTCCTTATTCTTCATGGATCTATGCTTGTAGAAGATCCTTGAAGACTAGCTGGAAAAACTTCTCTGAACACTTTTCTTTTATGTTTTACTCTCTGATTTTGTAACACAACCCTGAGTGGTCCCCTCGTCCTTGACTTGTACATTAGAGACTGGCTCAGTCAATGCTCCCTTTGGCTTGAACCCTGCTTCCCTTGGAGCTGAGATTTGGAAATGGGCTCTGTGTGGTTTTACTTTGGACTTGATCTCTAATTTTGAGGTCATTTAGGCAAATGCTACTACTTCCTACTTTTTATTGTGTTTGCCCTTCTGATCTCTTGACTTTGACTCTTTCGTCTCCTATCTCAATGTGCTATACAGTTATTGCTTTCATAGGGGCTAGTGTAACCTGTTATCTCCTTAGCTGATAGTGCCTGGACCTGTGCAATGGTGCTCTACAAAAAACATTGTAGTTCAATGTTTGGATTCCAAGCAGTTGAGGATTCCTCCCATTTTAGGAGGTTTAAGATATTTAACATCATTACAGCACAGAGAAGGTTTCTGCTGGACCAAAAGGAGGTACAGAAGAGACCCCTATTTTTTTCCTTAAGTGTTCATATACACAGAAAACAGGTAGTCTTACACAGCTCTGCTCACAGGTAAGAACCACTGGTAACATTCATAGTGGCCAGAAAAAAAGAAGCAAACATCCCAGGATAGGTCAAACTGGCAACAAGTAATACTCTGAGGAGGATATAGACCTGCTTCACTCAGAGCTTGTTACTTCAGTGCATCATTATTAATTCATTGAGAGTCATTAGTATGCACAGTAAATTACATGCCATTCTCAACAGATCCTGTGGCATTTTAGTAAAATACCTTCATCCTGTCAGAATGAAAGAAGCCAGTCCCAACACCCACTCTCAGGATCCAGCTGCCTCTGAGACTTCTCTTCATCGATGACCTTCTTTCTCTTCTGTGTCCTTAACTCCTTTGCTTTGTCTTGATCTCTATACCATCAGCTTTTAAACACATTCCAGTCTATTCCATCTTTAAAAAGCTTTCTATCGCTTGCCAAATAACCTTTGCATTTTTAAAAGTGTCTTTTATCTGAAGCTGGACCACTGACTGATGTTTACAAGAGTGACCTTGCCTTATTGTCTGCCAAAAAATTGCTTTTGACCTTAGTTGACCAATTGCAATGTCAATAATTTAAATAATTGGGGTCATAATGCAATGTTAGAACACCAAACTCATTTGTTTCTAATATTATGTGCCTCGACTCCCTGTTTGCTTTGGTTACACCAGATGTCCAAACCATTGTAAACATATACTACCACTTGAAATCTCCTTTATGTGTATCTCTGTATACCACTAATCTGTCCCAATCTGCAACCTGCTCCTCTATTTATGTCATTGCCCTTTGCAATTCCAGCTCTGTGAATGGTCATTTCTTCTTTGTCATGGTCAGCTCAGGATATTATAACAAGGTAGCTTTGGCTGTGTGGCTTAAATAACAAACATTTATTTTTTACAGTTTTATAGCCTGATAGGGACCTCGTGGCGCAACGGTAGCGCGTCTGACTCCAGTTTTATAGCCTGGGAATTCCAATATCAAGGTGCTGAAAAATTCTGTTTTTGATAGGAGCTCTCTTCCTTGCTATGGACAACTACATTTCCACTATGTTCTCACATAAAAGAGAGAATGAACTCCATCCAGTCTTTTCCTCTGATAAGAACGCTGTCATGGGGGGGGGGTACCACATTTATAACTTGACCTAAACCTAATTACCTCCCAAAGGCCACACCCCGAAATGCCATCACATTAGAGATTAGGACTTAAACATTAATTTTGGTGTGACTCAATCATTCAGCCAGTACATTTTTTTCTGGGCCCCCAAAATTCATGTTATCTTCCCATGGAAAATACATTAATGTCATCCAAATTGCCCAGAAGTCTTAACTCATTTCAACATCAACCCTAAAGTTTAAAGTACAATGTGTAAATATTATCTAAATCAGAAATAGATAAGACTCAACATATGATTCATCCTAAGGCAAGATTCAACTTCAGCTTGAACATGTAAAACAAAGTAAGTCAAGTAGTTAAAACATGTGATAGTAGGACAGACATGAGACAGACATTTTCAACCCAAAAAAGAAAATAAGAAAGCAGGACAGAGCGATGAGTCCCAAGGAAGTAAATATTGTCAGAGTTTAAAGCTCAAGAATAATCTTTTTTGTTTTAATGTTCTGTCTTTCAGATTCACTGGGGCAGAGGTCCTGTCTCTGCTGCTCCGCTGGGTGTGCACTGAGTCCCAGGTGACCACCATCTTGCCTGTTGAAACTGAGAAAGTAGGCCTAATGGCTTCTAAATTGCCTTTGGGGTCATTCTTTCATTGTTTTGAAAAATAGTGCATGTTTGCATCCGAATACATCTATGTACTATATGAACAGATCATAAATCTAAGAAATCTGACAGTCTTCTTTATTTCTTCCCATTCCCCTCTCCATTTTCAAATCTTGTTGGTTTTTTTTTTTTATGTGTGTGTATGTGTGTTTTTTTGCCATTTTTTCTACTCGTGGGCTCTAACAGATGCCTGGCTGTTCCCTAAAGACATTGCTACCTTTGTACCCTCCAATTGGAGATACTTTTTCTCTCTCATACATGACATACTTCTGAGCCACGTGGTAGGGTAATGTTTTTCTTAATCATCATCCCCATTTCTGGATCATTAGGCCTTTAATTCCCCCAAAAGTCCATGCTCACACCATCAAATTCTATCATTGTATCAGTCAGAGTCCCAGCAAGGAAATAGATGGCACACTCATGGTAGGAAAATTCTAAAAAGGATTTGAAAAGGGAGCATTTACAAAGGTACAAGTAGAATGTAGAGAAACCACATGGAATTAGTATAGCATCCTTAAGCTAGTAACAGGGGTCAACTCAAGGGAGGTAGGAAGGCATTGTTATCAAAATCCAGAATGAGAGACTCACACAGGACTAGCTGCGGTGGACAATTAGTACCTTCAGCCAAGACACACAGTCAGCTGGATGCAACCTTGGGAAAAAGTACTCGGCCTCCCTACCTCCAATCTCTGAAAGGCTGTCCAACAGCTGAACAGAAACCAGAGGGCAAGGGATCCTCTGGTGATATTCCATATGGGAGTCTGCGAGGTACACAGACACCAGCTTGTATAATCATTTTCCTCTCTCCCACACTGCTGTTGTCTACTGACCGACTGGCCTCTCACCCTCACTTATTAATAGTTTGCCTGATGTAGGCTTTATCCTCTTTCAACTCATGCCACACTTCTCACCTTGACTTCCGGTACATGTCCCAACCAACATGCTGGACTCTTGAGTCCTTAACCAATACTTCTCCAATCATTCTTCTTCTCCTCTTCCTCAGACTTCCACTCTCACAGTTCAAACTGGAACTTGTCACTTGTGGAATCTGCACTGCCTTTGAAATCTTCAATTTATCTCAATTCTGCAACCAACTCCTTTCTTAACAGCTCATAGCTCAAATAATCTTACTACAAATATTCTTATCAATTAATTATCTTCAGTTAACTTAACCTAACATTTTCTTACTATCTAACATTCCCTCTTGTTTTCACTTTCTTTTTTGTGCAACTCAGAGCCCATGGTTTATCACTATTATGACTCCTTGCAATCTCCTTAATTTCTTTTTTTTTCTTTTTTTTTTAAGACCCTAGTCTGAAGACTCAACTATCCAACCATGAGTTTTGTGCTTACATACAGACAGATAAATATTCCAAGAGGAAATAAATTCAGCCAGGTAGATCGGTTTCCCTTTAAATAAATCATATAAAACTCTAAGGGGACACTAAAACCTGACTGACAACCCAACCGGATTTGTCTTGTAAGTTGCTTTCTCATTGTTTGAATTAACTACTATTTTGTTCTGTTTCTTTTCTTCACAAACTCACTTGCTCTTCCTATACTTTCATTCCTACTTTTAACTTTGACTATTGTTTATTTCACTTATATATTGAAATTGTCAACTAGGAATTTTTTCATCTTCTCACTTCCAACTCTGGAAATCTATCTGCATCTCAACCCAAGTTCTTCTTTCCTCCCAAAGGCAGAAATACATTTTATAGAGGTTCAGTGCCCCTATTCCCTCATGTGGGCTCTACATCCTAACCCTTTCAGCTTCCTCATATGCTTTGATAATTCTCCACCGCCCAACTTTACTTGCTTCTCTTTCAATTGGACCATTCCCACATGAATACTGGTGATCATTGGTCCCTCTCATCTGATGGTACTTGGCCCCTGTACCCTTCATTCCACTATTTCTTTATTTCTCTACCTCAGTTCTTTTGTCTTGGCTTGTTACATTCCACTTCATAATTTCCTTTTCCCTTGTTGGAAGATTATCCTTAGGCTCCTTCCCTGATATCTCCTGCAAGGAAGCAAGTACTGTAAAAGCCAGGAGAGCAGTTCCTTTGAAGGGAGAGAGCTGTGCTTGGTATTGGACACACTGAGGGCTCCTAGGGTTGGGGGCTAGTGTGGTTCTTTCTCATGGTCTGTGGAGTGGGTACAGAGTGTATACACCAGAGGTTCTCAACCTGTGGGTCGCGACCCCAGCGGGGGTCGAACGACCAAAACACAGGGGTCCCCTTAAGCCATTGGAAAATACATATTTATTATACAATACATTTTTAAATAAAATACGTATTTCCGATGGCTTTAGGCGACCCCTGTGTTTTGGTCGTTCGACCCCCGCCGGGGTCGCAACCCACAGGTTGAGAACCGCTGGTATACACAGTAATAAACCACAAAGTTCTGCTAAGTAAGTAAGTAACATTAAAAACTTATTCAGACAATGTTGCTCAAAATGTTTTCTTTTTATTCTTTTAACATCTGCAAGTTCTGTGGTGATAGCCCCTTCATCATTCCTAAGACTGTGTGTGTGTGTGTGTGTGTGTGTGTGTGTGTGAGTGAATATGAGTTTCTATTTATTTATTTATTTATTTATTTTTGTAGGGAGGCAGAGTTTGTTTTGTTAGTTTTTCATCTTGTTGACCTTCTTCAGTTGATTTTTATATTCAGTTGTGTTAAATTTTTTTTTCTCCTCTCAATGATTTGGTCAATTTGCTATTGTTTTATTAATTATTTTTTGTAGTTGATTCAGTTCATTAAAGTATCAGACTCTCTAATTTTCCAATATAAACATTTTATTTATTTTTATTTTTAAAGATTTCATTTATTTTCTTTTCAGAGAGAGGAAAGAGAGAGGTGGGGGAGCAAGAAGTATCAATTCATAGCTGCTTCACTCTAGTTGTTCATTGATTGCTTGTTGTATGTACCTTGACCAAGCAAGCTCAGGGTTTTGAACCTGTGATGTCAGTATTCTAGGTTGACACTTCATCCACTATGACATCACAGGACAGGTTCCATTATAAACATTTTTAGATAGAACACTTCCTTGAATTATTGCATAAGCTGTATCCTATATATTTTAATGTACTACTTGTTTTATTATTATTTGTTGAATAATTTACCATTGTAATTTTCTCTTTCATTATGGATCACTTAACTGTGTACTTCTTAATTCTACTATATGGAGATTATACTTACATTTTGTACTTTATTACAAATTAACTTCAGTGTCATTAGGAAACATATTCTATGCTATTTCATATCTTTGAAATTCATTAAGACCTCCTTTGTGCCCCAGCATAAGGCCAAATTTTATAAACATTTCATACTTGATTGAAAAGGAGATATAGCCTTGGTTGGTTGGTTTAGTCATAGAGTGTTGGACCAACATATGCATGTCCCAGGTTTGATTCCTAGTCAGGGCACACAGGAGAAATGACAGTATGCTTCTCTACCCTCCTCTTCTTTCTCTCACTCTTTTTCTTCCCTTCACGCACCAATGGCTTCATTGGTTTGAGCATATCAGCCTTGGCACTGACGATTGCTCCATGGAGCCCCTGCTTCAGGTGCAAAAAAAAGCTTGGTTGTGAGCATGGCCCCAGATGGGCAGAGCATCAGCCCCAGATGGGTGTTGCTGGGTGGATCCTGGTCTGAGTGTGTACAGGAGTCTGTCTCTCTATCTTCCCTCTTTTTACTTGGAAAAGAAGAAGAGAAAAAAAAATATTTTCCATTGCTGGGTGCAGAATTTCATATTTATGTATCTGTATCTATTAATTAATATTAATTATGTTGTTTATTTTGTAGGCTTATTGATATTTTTGTCTGCTTGTTTTTTTGTTTTCTTTTTTTACAGAGACAGAGAGAGAGAGTCAGAGAGAGGGATAGGTAGGGACAGACAGGAACTCAGAGAGATGAGAAGCATCAATCATCAGTTTTTCGTTGTGACACCTTAGTTGTTCATTGATTGCTTTCTCATATGTGCCTTGAGAATGGGCCTTCAGCTGACCGAGTAACCCCTTGCTCGAGCCAGTGATCTTGGGTCCAAGCTGGTGAGCTTTGCTCAAACCAGATGAGCCTGTGCTCAAGCTGGCGACCTCGGGGTTTCAAACCTGGGTCCTCCAGATCCCACTCCGATACTTTATCCACTGCGCCACCACCTGTTCAGGCTGTCTGCTTGTTTTATTGAGTATTAATATTTTACATTATAATTGCGTGTTTCTCAACTTTCCCTTGTGTATCTGCATATTTTTAATATTTTTGGAGCCACAGTACTATATGCACACAAATGTAAAATTTGTTTTATGTTATTTTTAAAAATTTTAATTTATGGATTTTAACAAAAATGAAAGGGATGGCAAAAGATAGAGAGAGAGAGAGATAGGAACATTGATCTGTTTTTGTATGTGCCCTGACCAGGGACTGAACCGGCAACTACTGTGCTTAAGGACAACGTTCTAACCAACTAAGTTATCTGGCTAAGGCTTATGTTTTTGATAAACTGTACCTTTTTTTTATTATGAAATAAAACTTTTGTTTGATGTCAATATGGTACTTTTTAAAAATTATTATTACTTTTTGTTTCTGATTCCTTATATTTAAACATGTCTGTCATAAACAACATCTGATTGTTATTGTTTTTTATCCAATCTGAAAGTTTTTGTTTTTATCTGAATTTTTCATCCACTTACACTTAGTACTATAACTAGCAATATATTTGGGTTAAAAGTCTCTATCTTATGTTTATTTTGTTTGTTCAACCGATTAATTTTTGTTTTGTTTTCTTCTTACCTTCTTTGGATTGATAATTTTTATGATCAGATTTATCCATTATTTTGGAAGTTATGTACTATTTTTGTTATTTATTACTCTGGAAATTACAACATGCATTTATAATTTATCAAAATCTAAACGTAAGTGATATTTTTTTCTCTCTCTCCAGGAAATGTAAGGATCTAAAAACACTTTTACTTCATTTATCTCTTACTTGCTGAAATACTGTGGCCGTTATGTATTTCATTTCTCTTTTTATATAAAACAAACACCATAGACTCTATTGTTACTGTTTTAGAGTCAGTATTTATTTATTTATTTATTTATTTTTAGTTGGAAATGGGGAGGCAGTCAGACAGACTCCCGCATGGGCCCAATCGGGATCCACCCGGCTCGCCCACCAGGGGGCGATGCTCTATCCATCTGGGGCATCACTCTATTGCAACCAAAGCCATTCCAGCGCCTGAAGCAGAGGCCACAAAGCCATACTCAGCATTTGGGCCAACTTTGCTCCAATGGGGCCTGGGCTACAGGAGAGGAAGAAAGAGACAGAGAGGAAGGAGAGGGGAAGGGGTGGAGAAGCAGATGGGCACTTCTCCTGTGTACCCTGGCTGGGAATCGAACCTGGGACTCCCGCACGTCAGGCTGATGCTCTACCACTGAGCCAACCAGCCAGGGCGAGTCAGTAGTTATTTAGATTAACTTTTTTACTTTTCAGTTCATTTGGTCTTCATTTATTCCTGCATCTCTGACATTTTATTATGTGATAATTATTTTTCTTCTTGGAGAACACTATTTTTACTGCTTCCTGTAATATGGAGAATTTTCAACATCCTCTATGCTTCTCAGCCATAGCTTTGGCTTTCTGTGTAGAAGGCTGCATAGTTTTTTCCTCCAGTTCACATATTCTGTCTTAAGTGTGGCATGATGTGCTCATATACCTGAATCTCTAGTTTTTCTTTCTTTCTTTTCTTTCTTTCTTTCTTTCTTTCTTTCTTTCTTTCTTTCTTTCTTTCTTTCTTTCTTTCTTTCTTTCTTTCTCTTTCTCTCTCTCTCTCTCTCTCTTTCTTTCTTTCTTTTGAGAAAAAGAAACAGGAAGGGAAAGAGACAGTGAGAAGCATCAACTTATAGTTACTTTCACTTTATGTGTCTTGACCAGGGCCAAGCCAGTGTCCCCTTGCTCAAGCCAGCGACTTTGGGCTTTTTATGCCAGTGACCTTTTGGGACTGTGTAGAAAATACCTTATGCAAGTCAGGACCCCATGCTGACAAGCCTGGGCTCAGAGTTGGAAACTTCGGGGCTTTGAGTTGGCAACCTCAACATTCTGGGTCCATGCTCTATCCACTGTGCCACCACCGGTCAGGCTCCAGTTCTTAATTTCAAATTCTACATCCTGCTTATCTACTTCTATTTGTAATTCCTGTGTCATTTTCATATTTTACAATTTGCTGATTTTCAAGCTTGGCTTTTATCTCCTTTTGTAATAATAAGTATATAACTTTTACCTGATATATTTTAATGATAGATTCTAACAGTTCCCATCTATATCTAGCTCTGCTTCCTGCCTTATGCATACCTACCATGTTAAACTCAAGTGTGTGTAAATATGGGAGCAGAAGTGAGGTGTGTCACTTTTAATCAGAAGCTCTAAAGAGTCAGTAGATGCTTCATCATGCTCTTCTTCCATTTTGCTGAGGTTACTCTTAATGTTTCAGAGAGTGAATCTTCTGTCAGCCTGTAACTCAGAGTAAGGATAATGATAATGGGGATAAGTGCCACCATTCTACTTGTGATGGACATATAACGTGAGTCAGAACTAAACAGACATTGTTTTAAGCCATTGAAATTCTCAGGTTGTTTATTCCTACAGTATACTCAGATTCATCTGATTGAAATACAAATTGAAATTAGGATTGGAGTGTCATTGCAACAAATAACCTAAACTATGTGGATTTGGTTTATGGGCTAGGTATTAGTTTGCATAGAAATGGATAATAGAGACTAGAAGAGTGGTAACCATGTTATAGAGTGACAAATCACTTAGTAAAACTATTGCCTATGTTAATTTAGAAGGAAATTATAAACTAATAATTTTGTAGCTTTGTAAAAGCACAAACATTTAGTAACAATGTGTTGGCTGCATTTAAAATTTGTTACACAGACACTTCTCCCAGGAAGAGATACAAATGGCCAACAGATATATGAAAAGATGCTCAGCTTCATTAGTTATTAGAGAAATGCAAATCAAAACTACAATGAGATACCACCTCACTCCTGTTAGATTAGCTATTATCAACAAGACGGGTAATAGCAAATGTTGGAGAGGCTGTGGAGAAAAAGGAACCCTCATTCACTGTTGGTGGGAATGTAAAGTAGTACAACCATTATGGAGGAAAGTATGGTGGTTCCTCAAAAAACTGCAAATAGAACTACCTTATGACCCAGCAATCCCTCTACTGGGTATATACCCCAAAACCTCAGAAACATTGATACGTGAAGACACATGTAGCCCCATGTTCATTGCAGCACTGTTCACAGTGGCCAAGACATGGAAACAACCAAAAAGCCCTTCAATAGAAGACTGGATAAAGAAGATGTGGCACATATACACTATGGAATACTACTCAGCCATAAGAAATGATGACATCAGATCATTTACAGCAAAATGGTGGGATCTTGATAACATTATAAGGAGTGAAATAAGTAAATCAGAAAAAAACAAGAACTACATGGTTCCATACATTGGTGGAACATAAAAATGAGACTAAGAGACATGGACAAGAGTGTGGTGGTTACCAAGGGTGGGGGGAGGGAGGACATGGGAGGGAGGGAGGGAGAGAGTTAGGGGGAGGGGGAGGGGCACAGAGAACTAGATAGAGGGTGGCGGAGGACAGTCTGACTTTGGGCGAGGGGTTTGCAACATAATTTAAATGACAAAATAACCTAGACATGTTTTCTTTGAATATATGTACCCTGATTTATTAATGTCATCCCATTACCATTAATAAAAATTTATTATAAAAAAACAAAACAAAAAAAAAAACAAAACAAAAAAAAATAAATAAAATTTGTTACAAGAAAAAGACATGACCAGAACAATATTGTCTGGTACTCAAGCAAGAATAAAAGACAAAAAACAAAGATAGTCTATAAATTCAGGGACTTATAAGTTGAAAAAATGTTTCTTAAATTCAAACATTAAAAGATAAAATTGAATGTCAAAGGCTAATTAAAATCACTCTTTAAGATAAGGATTAAATAAAGAATATGGTTGTCAGATTGATTTAAAATTTTTTTTTGTTTGTATTTTTCTGAAGTTGGAAACGGGGAGGCAGTCAGACAGACTCCTGCATGCACCCGACCAGGATCCACCCGGCATGCCCACCAGGGGGCGATGCTCTGCCCATCTGGGGTGTGCTGTTGCAACCAGGGCCATTCTAGCGCCTGAGGTAGAGGCCACAGAGCCATCCTCAGCACCCGGGCCAACTTTGCTCCAATGGAGCCTTGGCTGCAGGAGGGGAAGAGAGAGAGAGAGAGGAAGGAGAGGAGGGCGAGTGGAGAAGCAGATGGGCATTTCTCCTGTGTGCCCTGGCTGGGAATTGAACCCGGGACTCCTGCACACCAAGCCGACGCTCTACCACTGAGCAAACCGGCCAGGGCCGATTTTTAAATTTTTTGAGTAGACTAAGATACTTACAGTAAATACTTTTAGTTGGACAAAAACAGCTCAAGAAAAAGACACTAAGTGTGTGGCTCTCCCATCAATGACTTACAAACAAAAACTGGCTGCATTTATACAGCTATAGGACATGGTAAAAAAAAAAAACTGATTTGAAAAAATAGATAATAAACTGCCTATATTTTTCAGGAAATGTATTGCACAAAGCTCCAGCAGCTTAAAGTTAGTGAGATTGTGACTTCTACTTAAGAAGCCACTTAGATGCCTGCTATATACACTTTTGAAACCTAATCCTCAGTGGACGATGTTTGGCGAAGGGGGCCTTTGGAAAGTGATTAGGGCAGAAACTTTATGAATGGTATTAGTGGTCTTACAAAAGACCTCAAAGAGATCCCTTGATTCTTCTGCCATATGAAGATATAATGGAAAGAAAGCCATTATGAACCAGAAAGTGGGTTCTCAAGACTGCAAATCTGCTGGTGACTTGACCTTGGATTTCAGGTCTTCAGAAATATGTGGAAATAATTTCTGTTGTTTGTAGGTCACACAAACTATAGTGTTCTGTTATAGCAGCCTAAACAGACTAAGACAGCATCCATATTTCCGCAAGACGGAAGGTTGCTGAGCAGTTCAGCCCTCAAGAAAGGCGTATTCTTCAATGCGCTTTCAAATTGCGGTCACTTTTAAGAAGTTTTAAAGTGAGTGCATGTTTTTTCATGTTCTCTCTGGCACTTCCACAGTTACTGGAAACATTCCAAACAGCAACTATCCTGTCATACAAGATATCTGAGTGAAGACACAGGTAATGAAATTATTTGTAAAAATATTTTGAAAGGTAGGTTAATGTTCTTTTCCTCAGTAGAGAAAGTTTTTTTTCCTTATGAGGCACTAACAACAAGGATTTTTATGAGTTTCAGAATTTGAGATTATCTGTTTACCTAGTTGACCCAAGACTGGGATTCTGTCATAAAGTTCTTGAAGTAACCATTTTTTCCTGGGTAAAACCTATTAGGATTCATCCAACCCTTAGTCAGTTTGTGATTTTCTGACTGCTGCTCCCATAGGTCTGGAATATTGTTCCAAGTATATTTCAGTCAGTAGTTAGTTCTTATTTGATAAATTCCCCTAAGAAAGAACCAGGCCATAAACAGGGCTAAAGTCTCTTAATTCTTTTTGCATTTAAGATCTTGGCATAGAATTCCCATATCATATTATCATATCATATATCATATCATATTATATATCATATATATTATATCATATATTACAGGGGTCAGGAAACTTTTTGGCTGAGAGAACCATGAAACCACATGTTTTAAAATGTAATTCTGTGAGAGTCATATAACGACCTGTGTACATTACGCATTACTCAATAAAAATTTGGTGTTGTCCTGGAGGACAGCTGTGATTGGCTCTAGCCATCTGCAACCATGAACATGAGTGGTAGGAAATGGATGGATTGTAATACATGAGAATGTTTTATATTTTTAACGTTATTATTTTTTTATTAAAGATTTGTCTGCGAGCCAGATGCAACCATCAAAGGAGCCATATCTGGCTCATGAGCCATAGGTTCCCGACCCCTGATATATTATATCATATCATCATTTTTAAGAGGACTATATCTTAAACTGGAGTATTAGAATGAATAATCTAGTCTTTCATTACTATTAGCTAAAGTAAATTTTATTCCCTATATTTCCAGATTCTCATAGAGGCACTCACTGTGTTTTTCAGGTACTGACTACATTTTGTTTCCTTAATGATTTGCTATGCTTCATTATTAACTATAATGAAACATTTATAATTTGTCATGTTTTTATTTTTGTTTTGATGGCCTGAAAATTCAAATTTAAAACTTGAACAAATGATCACATTGAGCCTGGGTTGATTTTCTACTTAATCTATTGTCCTATATTTTTGTAAGTATCTTTTAATAGGCTGACTTTGTTACATACAATGAGTAAAGAAACAATCACAAGTAACTCACATAAAACACAGGCATAAATAAAAAAATGTAGTCTTTTATCATGAGGGAGAAGGATTCTAAATTACACAAATTATTTGAGTGTGTACAATTTAGCTATGAAAATTTCAGAAATAACTGATATTTTAGAACTTACACAATGTGATGCTTATCTGAATAATTCCCTATCTACATATCTTAATCTTTTGAAAGAATATATTGAGTTTCTGATAATACTTTAGTAATCCTTCTATAACCTAAAGAAATTACTCATTAGCTATATAATTATTGCCAATATTTTAGCCTAATACTTCTATCATTCATTATCTTATTTTCTCCCTGAATCAATAGTTCAGTAGCAGTCCCCTTGATGTCAGTTTCTCCATTGGTTCCAAGGACTGTTTAAACAGTTAATTGCCTATATTGTATTCTTAATGTAATTCAAATTTGAAGCTTAAGTACATTGATCAGATTGAGTCTTGATTGATTTGAATGGTTGAAAGAGAGTAATTTCTCTTTTCTTTTTTTATTATTTTTTTATTTTTTGTATTTTATTTTTGTATTTTTCTGAAGCTGGAAACCAGGAGGCAGTCAGACAGATTCCCGCATACGCCCGACCAGGATCCACCTGGCACGCCCACCAGGGGGCGATGCTCTGCCCATCCAGGGCGTTGCTCTGTTGCCACCAGAGCCACTCTAGCACCTGGGGCAGAGACCATGGAGCCATCCCCAGCGCCTGGGGCCATCTTTTGCTCCATTGGAGCCTCGGTGCAGGAGGGGAAGAGAGAGACAGAGAGGAAGGAGAGGGGGAGGGGTGGAGAAGCAGATGGGCGCCTCTCCTGTGTGCCCTGGCCAGGAATCGAACCCGGGACTTCCTCACGCCAGGCCGACGCTCTACCACCGAGCCAACCAGCCAGGGCCAGTAATTTCTCTTTTCTGAATCAAATCCTGAGCAGATACAATCTTTGTTTCCTGTGAGTTTAAATACAATCTTTATTTTTATGCTTATTTGAAAGCCACCATAGTTTCAAATATATATACATTTCTATGATACATGATTAGTATATTGCATTGCTCGCTCACCACCCAAAGTCAAATCATCATCCATCACTATATGCTTGGCCTTCTTTACCCTTTACTTATATGATCTTATTAACCAATGTCACCCCAGTACACTTAATAAAAAATTAATTAAAAAATAAAAACCCTGATGGAAATCTTTTTCTTCCTTCACAAGATCAGTACCCTTCCATTTTATCCATGTGTTTGAATGAGTGCTGCTATGTTATACACACTCCACACCCATTACCACTTTTAATTAGTGCAGAGATGGTAAACTGACCTAAGCAGAATTAATCAGAACATTTTCCTGGAATCTCTAAAGTTGGATAGAAAGAACAAGTCTCAAACCTTCTCTGGTGGTGAAGCTGAAATACATAAGACCAAGGTGCTTCTAGGAGTAATTTTCCCCATACTTTTGAGGAAAGCTGCTCTGGTAGTATAAAGCTGATACACTGAAAGGAATAAAAGCAATGGAAGAAAATCTCTTTTCCTTTCTGCTTTGAACATCAGTAAAGTATTTGCTTTTCTCATCCTTAATAGGGTCAACAAGTAGAGTTGTATTTCTATCACTTACAACTGAACAAATCTTGAATACTAAAAAATATTTCAGACCAAGTGAAACTGCTCAATGGCAATGGCTAGTTTTCAATTGACCATACAGACATTTGAGCCTTAAAAAAAGAAGTTTATAAAGTTGGAAAGATTACTAAAAGAAGTAGACAATAAAGATGTGAGGGCTGATATCTCCCATGTTGAACAGAAAAAGTAGATACACATTCATTGCTGCTCCTTCCATTTAATATTGGTTAATAAACAACATGATTAAAGTTGGTGATATTTAGACAGTTAATGTGCATAGCACCTTAAATTCACATCTTAATTGCCTGTTATACTCTGATCACATGGCAGGGATGAATATAATATAGAAACCGAAAAACAGAATTGCATACTTAAGGTAAAAAATTAAGATTGGTATAATATTTTCATGGACCAAGAATCTAATAGAAATTCCCAGCAGAGGTAGAGGCTGAAGCCACAGTGAGCTGCAGATCGGGCAGAAGTAGCTGGGAGTTTGGTTTTGAAGGGGTAAGGGAATCTAGCGGCCAGTGGCTGAGATGAGACCCCTTGTCTTTTCAGTGAGCTCTGAAACACAATTGTTCTCGCTACCACTTGAGACTTGGGCAGCTATGAGCTCAGAGAAGGATAATGACAAGTCCTCATGGTCAAGTACTATCTTGGGGATTTAATGTATAATATCCTGAGTATCACTGCAGGTTGTGAGTACTAGCAGTGCCATCAGTTCTGGTCTGGATAGTGAGCTAACAAGTGATGGATGGGGGGAAACAATTAGGCAGACAGAGTGAGGGAGAATAAGGAGGAGAAAAAAATCTTCCTGCCCACCTTCTAAAACTCAAAATTTCAAACATATTTTTGAATTGCATTTAAAGAAAGAGCACTAACAGAATCAACAATCAGATTATAAACTCAATCCATACTACATTTACTTCAAAGAACAATATGACAAAGAATTTATGTATGTTTTAAGATGTTTAAATAGAGAAATGAAAACACACTTGCATCAAGTATGAGCAATATATCATGAACTGAAGACATAAAGTGAAAAGGGTTAAGTATTTCTGTATTAATATTTCTAGGGAAGGGTGCTGGCCAGTTGGCTCAGTGGTAGAACATTGGCCCAACCTGTGGATGTCCCAGGTTTGATTTCTGATCTAGGCACACAGGAGAAGTGACTATCTACTTCTCCACCCCTTCCCCTCTCTCTTCTTTCTCTCTCTCTCTTCCTTTCTTTTTTTTAAATTTTTTAAATTTTATTTATTCATTTTTTTTAGAGAGGAGAGAGACAGAGAGGGAGAGAGAGGAGAGAGAGACAGAGAGAGAGAGTGGGAGGAGCTGGAAGCATCAACTCCCATATGTGCCTTGACCAGGCAAGCCCAGGGTTTTGAACCGGCGACCTCAGCATTTCCAGGTCAACGCTTTATCCACTGTGCCACCACAGGTCAGGCTCTCTTCCTTTCTTATAGCTGTGGCTTGATTGGAGCAATGGGCTCTGGGCACTGAGGAAGCTCCATGGCCTTGCCTCAGGCCCTAAGAAGAGCTTGGTTGCTGAGCAACAAAGCAATGCTCCAGATGGACAAAACATCACCCCCTAGTGGGCTTGCCAGGTAGATCCTGGTCAGGGTGCATATGAGACTCTGTCTCTCTGCCTTCTTGCTTCACACACACACACACACACACACACACACTCCAGGGTAGGAGAATGAAGAAAGTGGCAAAGAATAAAAGAATAACTATCTCAAGAGATAATAACTGAGAATTTTGGAATTGATGTAATGTTTACACTGTATATATTATTGTAGGCTCAATAAAGATAAATTTGCACATAATCACATCATCAAGAAATTGCTGATCATCAAAGAGAAAGAGATAAATCTTAAGAGTTAGCAGAAAGTAGAAATTAATCATATACCAGGCCCTATGAAAGCACAGCACAACACTTTTAAATGAGATCAATAATAAAAAGAAAATAATATAGGAATCAAAGACACAAAGATAAAAAGATAGAAATTCTAATAGATGAATAATTAAAAGACAGAGCTTTTAAGTTATTGTGAAGAATAGCTTAAAAGGAAAACACACTTTATGAGGTTTTTCTACAAATTATTCTAATTTTAGATATACAAATATAACATTGGTGAGTACAAAGGAAGAATTAGGCATTTTGCTTATGACTTGCTGGTTCACTTGCTCATTTTCTGTAATTCCAATGTGGATGGAGGTGGTGGAGAGAAGGAAAAATAAATGATGTGTTGGCCTTAGAAAAAACTACTTAAAAGCCAAAGCTCATAGGATTTTACTCAGCTCTGTTTTGTGGAAATGATTAAAATCCATACCACATCCTGATGTCCTTAAATAAAACTAGTGTTTTAAAAGAAAGACCCACAAGAGCCCTTTCTGCAGGTGGCACCATGTCTCTTAGTTCTTTTTTAAATATGACAAAAACCATGGTCAATTTAAGAAAAATTAAGTTCAAATAATTGTGTTTATATGTGTGTGTCCATGCAAGTTACATGAGGGAGAAAGAGAGAGAGAAGATGAGAGAAGAATTAGATTAGAGAAAGGGGAAAAGAGAGGATTTAACAAAGATGGCCTGAATTTTTAAACTTTCATTGGTTGGTCTGATGCAGAAAAAGCTGAACTCTTCTAGAGATTCAGGAACAGCTATTCTAATAATCCTAGTGACTGGCCAAGTTCCTAATGAATGACTGGCTAAATGATGGAGATAAAATTGGCAGGCATGCTTGATACAGATTTGCAAATATTTATTAAATAAATAAAACTATTAATCCTCAAATATATTAGCTACAGACCAGCAGTCCACCTTGGCTTTGTTTGAATGCCATTTAATGATACTTTTTTATGTTGGAGATAAATATTCTTCATGTGTGGAAATTCACATATAATAAGTTGAAAAGATGTGGTGCTTGAGAATAGACTATGGTACAAATAATTTTAATTTGCCCAGTGATTAACACTCAGCATTTTAGGAATGACAAGTAATTTATGTGGAATATCGTCAGGAACATTAACCTCTGGGATGACTAATTAGAAAAAAGTAGAAAATGAGCACAATCTAAATTTCAAACTTGGTATTGTATTCAAAATTTACTATTCCTCCTAAATATGTCTATATTCTTTGATCAATCTTATGTGTCTGAGCACTGTCAAGATGGTTCTCCTCAGTCTGCCGGGTACTTCTCATGGGTCTGCTTGGTCTACAGTACATAGGCAGGAAGTGCTGTGAGCAAATCAGAAAAAAATGTCTCCTCTGATTGGACCAATTAGAAGAAAGGTAATCTGTCAGAAAAAAGCATATTCTCTGTACTGACAAATTAGAAAAAGGCACTACCACTGGAGAACAAGTAAGAAAAGCAGCTTTGGGGTAAATCAATTGGAAAAAGATGTTTTTCTTAGTTGGGCTAATGCCTAGTGTACTGGCTTAGCAAATGAAGCACAACTTGCATTTTAGTCTTGACTAATGCTCTCTTGGTTAGCTGCTTTCAAAGTTTCAGAAATTAAACAATTATGTTTTGTTGCAAAGTAATGGTCTCCCCCTCCCCCCCCCCCCCCCCCCCCCCCCCCGCCTATTGTAGGAAATAAAACTGAAGCATTATTGATTTTTTTTTCAATTTTATCTTTCCTCCCAAAATTGACTTGAGATTTTGGTGCCTTCTGCTAATGTTCATATTGTAATCTAATAAAGAGTAGAAGCATTACCAGAAAAGTTTGTTTGGTAACTTTAAGTTTACTATAACAATATTTCACGTGGCTGTGCATTGAACACCAATAGTTCCCACTTTTGATCACCTGAACATATTTGAAAATCTTGTATTAAAATATTCCTCAATGAAGTAGTATCAGACTCAATTATTAATGGAGCTTTAAAAAGAAAGCATTCAAAAACTTGGGAATACTCATATAAAGCATGTGCTTATTTAAAAAGTTAAAAAATAGAAACAAAAAAAAATCCTAATGTGTATTAGAGCTTGACTGATGGCTATTGATTAAAGAAAGTGGTTGATATTGAAGTTAAAATAAAATTTTTGTGTATTTTTTAAAATTAGATACAAATTATAAAGTTCTTAAATATCACTCAAAATATTAGCCTTGATATGCTTGACTAATTATATATCATTTATTGGCATATTTACTTTTAAAAAAACAAAGTTAATGCTAAGTAGTAATTATCTTTAACCATTACACACACGTGTGTAGTCTATTGCTTATCTCATTCAGACAAGTAATAAAGTAAAAGTGCTTTATTGTCCAGATGCCAATAACACATTACAGCAAATCAGTGTTCAAGTGCAACATTTTAGATATTTTTCACACCTGCATGGACAGCAATTCAATTATGTGCCCTTAAATCTACAATGTTGTAAATGTTTGTTGATGTGAGCAAAAAATTGGGAATTTTTCACAATGTAACCTTCAAAATCTAAATTTATATGGAGATTACAATTCATGAAATAAATAATTAAATTTGTATACACCTGAGATTATTAAGGTGAGGTATTAAGCAAATTAAATAACTTTAATTTTTTGCCTCTTAAAATTTATGGTTCAATAGATGTGCAGTTTATTTTTTGGAATGTAAATTCTGAGTTGGCATTTTTTTTTTTCATTTACTTTGTAACCTAAGTGTTAGAATGAAAATGCGAGATGACGTCAGAGTAATGGCGGGGTAGGAAGAGATTCCGATAAATCTCCCCCAAAACTCAACAAGATCTTCAACCAGAAACAGAAAAACCTATACTTGGAGCCTCCAGATGCTTCGCAATACACCCAAAGGTATGGTCAAGTGAAAAATTGGCTAAATATATAACCAAACCCCGAAGGAAATAGGGAGTAAGAAATGCTCCGCCTTCCTCACTAACCTAAACAGGGCGGCTTTCTCTGGTAACTGTGAATATAGAAACTGAGGCGGGCAAAGGGGATGAATAGATCCAGGCCGCGGCACAAACGGCTGAACCAGGCTGTGGCACGGAGATCCAAGCCGAGGAAAAACTGATCCTGTGGCAACCCGGGCAATACAAGCTAACACTCGCGCCAAACCCAAACAAAGAAAGACAAGCGGGGCGGCCATTTTACCCGGTCTCCTGGTCGGTGTGCGCGCATTTAGTGGGCGAGAGATTTCTTCCTAGGCCCCGAGAGTGGGTGCCCGTGTTGCCCCACAGAGAGGCAGGTTCAGAGGCCTTTCTGTGGGCCGAGGGCAGAGTCTCTGGGCAGCCCCAGCGCCCTGGGAAAGCCACGCATGGGAGGGAGTGAGAACTAATTCCAACGGTGGAAATTTTCCGTGCTGCTGGGGGTTTCACTCAGAGGGAAAGCGGCCGGCCTCATATCCGGGTTTGTGCGCGTAGATAAGGAGTGAGCGATTCCTCCGAGTGCCTCGGCAGTGCGTGCCCGTGTTATCGCACAGAGGGGCAGAGTCAGGGGCCTTTGTGTGGGCCAAAGCGGAATCTCGGGCCGCCCCAGCGCCTTGCAAAAGCCGCACACGGGGACGGAGCGAGACTCAATTCCAACGCTGCAACTTTTCCCTGCGGTTGGGGGTTTCACTCAGAGCGTGAGACTGCTGGCCGGATATCCTGGTCTGCGCGCGCAGACAGTGAGTGAGAGTTTCCTCCAAGCGCCCCGGAAGTGGGCGCCCGCCTGTGTTACCGGACAGAGTGGCAGACAGAACCAGAGGTCTTTGAGTGGGCGGAAAGCCCGCCTGTTTATGCTAGCAGCTCTGACTGACTGAGCCTTACCCAGAGCCCTGTGCTGAGTGGAAATAGAGTGGGGAGTTGCCAGCTCTTTGAGCCTCTTACTATCCAGGCAGAGGCAGCAGCAACCCCATAGCTGGATTATCAGGCTACTAATTGAGGAAGGAAAGACTAGGAGAAAGGCTCCAGGAACACGGACTCTCTCACTGTCGGAGCCTATAAATGCTAATAGCCTCGACTGCCAACGAGACTAAAGCACAATACATGACATTGCCATAGAGACTTATCAACTGCAAACCTCTACCTGAGCGTGCCAAAGGGGCAGAACCCGGGGTACAGAGTCACCGACCAGGAAGAGGGAGAGAAAAGAAAAAGCAAGAAGATAACCTCTCAAAATCAAGAATAATCTACAGACTTTATAACCTATCCCATTTTATTATATTTGTTCGTTTGTTTCTCTTATCTTCATTCTTGATACTTTTTTTCCTCCTCCAATTTGGCCGATTAACTCTCTGCCGGTCTTACTCTCTCCTCTCCTTGAACTACACTACCCATAAGTGTTACATCTCCCATTATCTTTTCTCTTCTCTTCCTTTCTCTCTATGAGGGTTGCACTCCAAAACCCTTAACTCTCTCTCTCTCTCTCTCTCTCTCTCTCTCTCTCTCCTTTCTTTTTTCTTCTATTAGTGGTTCCCTCTTTTTTTCTCTCTCTCTCTTTCTTTTCTCCCTCTATATTAGTTTCTTCCTTTCTCCTTTACATCTCCTCTCATTCAAACCTCAATAACAAACAAATTATCTTATCTGGGACTCAAACTTATGTTTGTGGCATTTTGGGGGAGTTTTACTTCACCTTTTTAACTCACTAGCAGTGCTCCCATCCCTGGCTCTCCATTTTATCTAGTTCTTGTTCCACTAAATACAATAGTAATTTTTTAATTTGTCTCCCCATTTTTCCATTTTCCTCTTATTCCTCTCATCATAACTCTTAGACAACCAACACCTAAAAGCAAATCATTTTATTCTTGACCCAAATTTTTTCCTTATTTGCTTTTTGTGGGTCCATACACTCTTTTTTTTCTTTCTTTTTTTTTTCTTTTTCTCGTTTTTCTTTTTTTTTCTTTTCTTTTTTTTTTTTTTTTTTTTTTTGCCCCTTTATTACTTTTCCCCAATTCAGGCCCTCCATCACAGGCATTGTTTGTTATAATTCACAGTTCACCACAAGATTTTCTCAAGAAAGAGGGGAGAGGAGAGGAGAGAAATAAAGGAGGGGGGGGGAATAATTTCCTTTTTTAAAAAATTTTTATTTTATTTTATTTTTCTTTATTTCATTATTAATTTTTTTTAAAAAAACAACTCTTTTCGATTTTTTATTTTTTATTATTTTTTTTAAATTTTTATTCTTTATTAAATCTCATTAATACTATCAACAAAACCATCCTCAGATGCCATTAAGGAAGAGAAAATCGAATATCATGGATACAAAAGAAAGAGAGGTAACACAGCTAGATGAGGAAAAATCTATGGAGAAAAAATTTAATATATTGGAAACCTTGGAGCTAAATGACAGAGAATTCAAGATAGAAATCCTAAAAATCCTCCGAGATATACAAGAAAACACAGAAAGACAATTTAGAGAGCTCAGAAAACAACTCAATGAACACAAAGAATATATGTCCAAGGAAATTGAAACTATAAAAACAAATCAAACAGAGATGAAAAACTCAATTCACGAGCTGAAAAATGAAGTAACAAGCTTAGCTAATAGAACAGGTCAGATAGAAGAGAGGATTAGTGAAATAGAAGACAAGCAACTTGAGGCACAACAGAGAGAAGAAGAAAGAGACTCAAAAATTAAAACAAATGAGATAGCCCTACCAGAATTATCTGACTCCATCAAAAAGAATAACATAAGAATAATAGGTATAACAGAGGGAGAAGAGAGAGAAAATGGAATGGAGAACATACTCAAACAAATAATAGATGAGAACTTCCCAAGCCTGTGGAAAGAACTAAAGCCTCAAGTTCAAGAAGCAAACAGAACTCCGAGTTTTCTTAACCCCAACAAACCTACTCCAAGGCATATCATAATGAAATTGACACAAACCAACAGCAAAGAAAAAATTCTCAAGGCAGCCAGGGAAAAGAAGAATACAACATATAAAGGAAGGCCCATTAGATTATCATCAGATTTCTCAGCAGAAATTCTACAAGCTAGAAGAGAGTGGACCCCAATATTTAAAGTACTGAAAGAGAGGAACTTTCAGCCATGAATACTATACCCATCAAAGCTATCCTTCAAATATGAAGGAGAAATAAAAACATTCACAGATACAGAAAAGATGAGGGAATTTATCATCAGAAAACCCCCACTCCAGGAATTACTAAAGGGGGTTCTCCAATCAGATACAAAGAACAAAAAAAACAGAGCCACAAGTAAAAGCTCCAAGAAGAACACAATAAAACCAAATTTAAACTGTGACAACAACAAAAAGAAAGAGGGGGAGAAGATGGAGATTAACAGTAGCAAAGGACGATGGAGTGCAAAAGTACTCACAAAATAGTTCGCTACAATGAACAGGGTAGGGACCCTTTTCATTACTCAAAGGTAACTACCATTGAAAAAACCACCACAGAAGCACATGAGATAAAAAAGATAGCAACTGAGAAAAGATGTATGGAATACAACCAAATAAAAACAAAAGATAGAAAAACGAAAGAGAAGGATCAGACAAGGCACAAAACTAACAGAAAGCAAGATATAAAATGGCAATAGGGAACTCACAAGTATCAATAATTACACTAAATGTAAACGGATTAAACTCACCAATAAAAAGGCACAGAGTAGCAGAATGGATTAAAAAAGAAAATCCAACTGTATGCTGCCTACAGGAAACTCATCTAAGTAACAAGGATAAAAACAAATTCAAAGTGAAAGGCTGGAAAACAATACTCCAAGCAAATAACATCCAAAAAAAAGCAGGTGTAGCAATACTCATATCGGATAATGCTGACTACAAGACAGGAAAAGTACTCAGAGACAAAAATGGCCATTTCATAATGGCTAAGGGGACACTGAATCAAGAAGACATAACAATTCTTAATATATATGCACCAAACCAAGGAGCACCAAAATATATAAGACAGCTACTTATTGATCTTAAAACAAAAACTGACAAAAATACAATCATACTTGGAGACCTCAATACACCACTGACGGCTCTAGATCGGTCATCCAAACAGAGAATCAACAAAGACATAGTGGCCTTAAACAAAACACTAGAGCACCTGGATATGATAGACATCTACAGGACATTTCATCCCAAAGTGACTGAGTATCCATTTTTCTCCAGTGTACATGGATCATTCTCAAGAATTGACCATATGTTGGGCCACAAAAACAACATCAGCAAATTCAGAAAAATTGAAGTTGTACTAAGCATATTTTCTGATCATAAAGCCTTGAAACTAGAATTCAACTGCAAAAAAGAGGAAAAAAATCCCACAAAAATGTGGAAACTAAACAACATACTTTTAAAAAATGAATGGGTCAAAGAAGAAATAAGTGCAGAGATCAAAAGATATATACACACTAATGAAAATGACAATACGACATATCAGAATCTATGGGATGCAGCAAAAGCAGTAATAAGAGGGAAGTTCATATCACTTCAGGCATATATGAACAAACAAGAGAGAGCCCAAGTGAACCACTTAACTTCCCACCTTAAGGAACTAGAAAAAGAAGAACAAAGAAAACCCAAAACCAGCCGAAGAAAGGAGATAATAAAAATCAGAGCAGAAATAAATGAATTAGAGAACAGAAAAACTATAGAAAAAATTAATAGAACAAGGAGCTGGTTCTTTGAAAAGATCAACAAAATTGACAAACCCTTGGCAAGACTTACCAAGGAAAAAAGAGAAAGAACTCATATAAACAAAATCCAAAATGAAAGAGGAGAAATCACCACGGACACCATAGATATACAAAGAATTATTGTAGAATACTATGAAAAACTTTATGCCACTAAATTCAACAACCTAGAAGAAATGGATAAATTCCTAGAACAATACAACCTTCCTAGACTGAGTCAAGAAGAAGCAGAAAGCCTAAACAGACCTATCAGTAGAGAAGAAATAGAAAAAACCATTAAAAACCTCCCCAAAAATAAAAGTCCAGGCCCTGATGGCTATACCAGCGAATTTTATCAAACATTCAAAGAAGACTTGGTTCCTATTCTACTCAAAGTCTTCCAAAAAATTGAAGAAGAAGCAATACTTCCAAACACATTTTACGAAGCCAACATAACCCTCATACCAAAACCAGGCAAGGATGGCACAAAAAAAGAAAACTACAGACCAATATCTCTAATGAATACAGATGCTAAAATACTAAACAAAATACTAGCAAATCGAATACTACAACATATTAAAAAAATAATACATCATGATCAAGTGGGATTCATCCCAGAATCTCAAGGATGGTTCAACATACGTAAAACGGTTAATGTAATACACCATATCAACAAAACAAAGAACAAAAACCACATGATCTTATCAATAGACGCAGAAAAGGCTTTTGATAAAATACAACACAATTTTATGTTTAAGACTCTCAACAAAATGGGTATAGAAGGAAAATATCTCAACATGATAAAGGCCATATATGATAAACCATCAGCTAACATCATATTAAATGGCACTAAACTGAAGACTTTCCCCCTTAAATCAGGAACAAGACAGGGTTGTCCACTCTCTCCACTCTTATTTAATGTGGTACTAGAAGTTCTGGCCAGAGCAATCAGACAAGACAAAGAAATAAAAGGCATCCATATCGGAAAAGAAGAAGTAAAGGTATCACTTTTTGCAGATGATATGATCCTATACATCGAAAACCCCAAAGAATCCACAAAAAGACTACTAGAAACAATAAGCCAATACAGTAAGGTCGCAGGATACAAAATTAACATACAGAAGTCAATAGCCTTTCTATATGCCAACAATAAAACAACTGAGAAGGAACTCAAAAGAATAATCCCCTTCACGATTGCAACAAAAAAAATAAAATACTTAGCAATAAACATAACAAAGAATGTAAAGGACTTATATAATGAAAACTATAAACCATTGTTAAGGGAAATCGAAAAAGATATAATGAGATGGAAGAATATACCTTGTTCTTGGCTAGGAAGAATAAATATAATCAAGATGGCTATATTACCCAAAGCAATATACAAATTTAATGCAATACCCATCAAACTTCCAATGACGTTTTTTAAAGAAATAGAGCAAAAAATCATCAGATTTATATGGAACTATAAAAAACCCCGAATAACCAAAGCAATCCTAAAGAAAAAGAATGAAGCTGGGGGCATTACAATACCTGACTTCAAACTCTATTATAGGGCCACGACAATCAAAACAGCATGTTATTGGCAGAAAAATAGACAATCAGACCAATGGAACAGAATAGAAAGTCCAGAAATAAAACCACATATATATAGTCAAATAATTTTTGATAAAGGGGCCAACAACACACAATGGAGAAAAGAAAGCCTCTTCAATAAATGGTGCTGGGAAAACTGGAAAGCCACATGCAAAAGAATGAAACTGGACTACAGTCTCTCCCCCTGTACAAAAATTAACTCAAAATGGATCAAAGATCTAAACATAAGACCTGAAACAATTAAGTACATAGAAGAAGACATAGGTACTCAACTCATGGACGTGGGTATTAAAGAGCATTTTATGAATTTGACTCCACAGGCAAGAGAAGTGAAGGCAAAAATTAATGAATGGGACTACATCAGACTAAGAAGTTTTTGCTCAGCAAGAGAAACTGATAACAAAATACACAGAAAGCCAACTAAATGGGAAATGATATTTTCAAACAACAGCTCAGATAAGGGCCTAATATCCAAAATATACAAAGAACTCATAAAACTCAACAACAAACAAACAAACAATCCAATAAAAAAATGGGAAGAGGATATGAATAGACACTTCTCCCAGGAAGAAATACAAATGGCCAACAGATATATGAAAAGATGCTCATCTTCTTTAGCTATTAGAGAAATGCAAATCAAAACGGCAATGAGATACCACCTCACACCTGTTCGATTAGCTGTTATTAGCAAGACAGGTAATAGCAAATGTTGGAGAGGCTGTGGAGAAAAAGGAACCCTCATACACTGTTGGTGGGAATGTAAAGTAGTACAACCATTATGGAAGAAAGTATGGTGGTTCCTCAAAAAACTGAAAATAGAACTACCTTATGACCCAGCAATCCCTCTACTGGGTATATATCCCCAAAACTCAGAAACATTGATACGTAAAGACACATGCAGCCCCATGTTTATTGCAGCATTGTTCACAGTGGCCAGGACATGGAAACAACCAAAAAGCCCATCAATAGATGACTGGATAAAGAAGATGTGGCACATGTACACTATGGAATACTACTCAGCCATAAGAAATGATGACATTGGAACATTTACAACAAAATGGTGGGATCTTGATAACATGATACGAAGCGAAATAAGTAAATCAGAAAAAACCAGGAACTGTATTATTCCATACGTAGGTGGGACATAATAGTGAAACTAAGAGACATTGATAAGAGTGTGGTGGTTTCGGGGGGGGAGGGGGGAATGGGAGAGGGAAAGGGGGTGGGGAGGGGCACAAAGAAAACAAGATAGAAGGTGACAGAGGACAATCTGACTTTGGGTGGTGGGTATGCAACATAATTGAACGACAAGATAACCTGGACTTGTTATCTTTGAATATATGTATCCTGATTTATTGATGTCACCCCATTAAAAATTAAAATTATTATAAAAAAAAAAAAGAATGAAAATGCATTCTTTTCAAATGTAATTTTTATGTTAACTGATAAATTTCTTTATGACACATTTTAAGTTAATGAAGAAAATTTTGATTTGCTAGTTAAATAATTCCATGCAATTTATTATTGTCAATAAAATTTGATTTTATAAACTTCTTTTTTTTTTTTTTTTTTTTTTTTTTAAATAAATTTTTATTAATGGTAATGGGATGACATTAATAAATCAGGGTACATATATTCAAAGAAAACATGTCTAGGTTATTTTGTCATTAAATTATGTTGCATACCCCTCGCCCAAAGTCAGATTGTCCTTCGCCACCCTCTATCTAGTTCTCTGTGCCCCTCCCCCTCCCCCTAACTCTCCCCCTGTCCTCCCTCCCCCCACCCCTGGTAACCACCACACTCTTGTCCATGTCTCTTAGTCTCATTTTTATGTTCCACCAATGTATGGAATCATGTAGTTCTTGTTTTTTTCTGATTTACTTATTTCACTCCTTATAATGTTATCAAGATCCCACCATTTTGCTGTAAATGATCTGATGTCATCGTTTCTTATGGCTGAGTAGTATTCCATAGTGTATATGTGCCACATCTTCTTTATCCAGTCTTCTATTGAAGGGCTTTTTGGTTGTTTCCATGTCTTGGCCACTGTGAACAGTGCTGCAATGAACATGGGGCTACATGTGTCTTCACGTATCAATGTTTCTGAGTTTTGGGGGTATATACCCAGTAGAGGGATTGCTGGGTCATAAGGTAGTTCTATTTGCAGTTTTTTGAGGAACCACCATACTTTCCTCCATAATGGTTGTACTACCTTACAGTCCCACCAACAGTGAATGAGGGTTCCTTTTTCTCCACAGCCTCTCCAACATTTGCTATTACCCGTCTTGTTGATCATAGCTAATCTAACAGGTGTGAGGTGGTATCTCATTGTAGTTTTGATTTGCATTTCCCTAATAACTAATGAAGCTGAGCATTTTTTCATATATCTGTTGGCCATTTGTATCTCTTCCTGGGAGAAGTGTCTATTCATGTCTTCTTCCCATTTTTTTATTGGATTGTTTGTTTGTTTGTTGTTGAGTTTTATGAGTTCTTTGTAAATTTTGGAAATTAGGCCCTTATCTGAGCTGTTGTTTGAAAATATCATTTCCCATTTAGTTGGCTGTCTGTTTATTTTTATATCAGTTTCTCTTGCTGAGCAAAAACTTTTTATTCTGATGTAGTCCCATTCATTTATCTTTGCCTTCACTTCTCTTGCCATTGGAGTCAAGTTCATAAAATGTTCTTTAAAACCTAGGTCCATGAGTTTAGTACCTATGTCTTCTTCTATGTACTTTATTGTTTCAGGTCTTATATTTAGGTCTTTGATCCATTTTGAATTAATTTTAGTACACGGGGACAGGCTGTAGTCGAGTTTCATTCTTTTGCATGTGGCTTTCCAGTTTTCCCAACACCATTTGTTGAAGAGGCTTTCTTTTCTCCATTGTGTGTTGTTGGCCCGTTTATCAAAGATTATTTGACCATATATATGTGGTTTTATTTCTGGGCTTTCTATTCTGTTCCATTGGTCTGAGTGTCTATTTTTCTGCCAATACCATGCTGTTTTGATTATTGTGGCCCTATAATATAGTTTAAAGTCAGGTATTGTAATGCCCCCAGCTTCATTCTTTTTCCTTAGGATTGTTTTGGCTATTCGGGGTTTTTTATAGTTCCATATAAATCTGATGATTTTTTGTTCCATTTCTTTAAAAAATCTCATAGGAATTTTGATGGGAATTGCATTAAATTTGTATATTGCTTTGGGTAATATGGCCATTTTGATTATATTTATTCTTCCTATCCAAGAGCAAGGAATATTTTTCCATCTCATTGTATCTTTTTCGATTTCCCTTAACAATGCTTTGTAATTTTCATTATATAGGTCCTTTACATTCTTTGTTATGTTTATTCCTAGGTATTTTATTTTTTTTGTTGCAATCGTGAAGGGGATTATTTTTTTGAGTTCGTTTTCTAATATTTCATTGTTGGCATAGAGAAAGGCTATGGACTTCTGTATGTTAATTTTGTATCCTGCGACCTTACTGTATTGGTTTATTGTTTCTAATAATCTTTTTGTGGAGTCCTTCGGGTTTTCGATGTATAGGATCATATCATCAGCAAAAAGTGATACCTTTACTTCTTCTTTTCCAATATGGATGCCTTTTATTTCTTTGTCTTGTCTGATTGCTCTGGCCAGAACTTCTAGCACCACGTTAAATAAGAGTGGAGAGAGTGGACAACCCTGTCTTGTTCCTGATTTAAGGGGGAAAGCCTTCAGTTTAGTGCCATTTAATATGATGTTAGCTGATGGTTTATCATATATGGCCTTTATCATGTTGAGATATTTTCCTTCTATACCCATTTTGTTGAGAGTCTTAAACATAAAATTGTGTTGTATTTTATCAAAAGCCTTTTCTGCATCTATTGATAAGATCATGTGGTTTTTGTTCTTTGTTTTGTTGATATGGTGTATTACGTTAACCGTTTTGCGTATGTTGAACCATCCTTGAGATTCTGGGATGAATCCCACTTGATCATGATGTATTATTTTTTTAATATGTTGTTGTATTCGGTTTCCCAGTATTTTGTTTAGAATTTTAGCATCTGTATTCATTAGAGATATTGGTCTGTAGTTTTCTTTCTTTGTGCCATCCTTGCCAGGTTTTGGTATGAGGGTTATGTTGGCCTCATAAAATGTGTTCGGAAGTATTGCTTCTTCTTCAATTTTTTGGAAGACTTTGAGTAGAATAGGAACCAAGTCTTCTTTGAATGTTTGATAGAATTCACTAGTATAACCGTCTGGGCCTGGACTTTTATTTTTGGGGAGGTTTTTAATAGTTTTTTCTATTTCCTCCCTGCTGATTGGTCTGTTTAGGCTTTCTGCTTCTTCATGACTCAGTCTAGGAAGGTTGTATTGTTCTAGGAATTTATCCATTTCTTCTAGATTGTTGTATTTGGTGGCATATAATTTTTCATAGTATTCTACAATAATTCTTTGTATATCTATGATGTCTGTGGTGATCTCTCCTCTTTCATTTTGGATTTTATTTATTTGAGTCCTGTGCCTTTTTTCCTTGGTGAGTCTTGCCAAGGGTTTGTCAATTTTGTTGACCTTTTCAAAGAACCAGCTCCTTGTTTTATTGATTTTTTCTATAGTTTTTCTGTTCTCTATTTCATTTATTTCTGCTCTGATTTTTATTATCTCCTTTCTTCGGCTGGTTTTGGGTTGTCTTTGTTCTTCTTTTTCTAGTTCCTTAAGGTGTGAAGTTAAGTGGTTCACTTGGGCTCTCTCTTGTTTGTTCATATAGGCCTGAAGTGATATGAACTTTCCTCTTATTACTGCTTTTGCTGCATCCCAGAGATTCTGATATGTCGTATTTTCATTTTCATTTGTCTGTATGTATCTTTTGATCTCTGCGCTTATTTCTTCTTTGACCCATTCATTTTTTAGAAGTATGTTGTTTAGTTTCCACATTTTTGTGGGTTTTTCCCCCTCTTTTTTGCCGTTGAATTCTAGTTTCAAGGCTTTATGATCAGAAAATATGCTTGGTACAATTTCAATTTTTCTAAATTTGCTGATATTGTCTTTGTGGCCCAACATATAGTCAATTCTTGAGAATGTTCCATGTACACTAGAGAAAAATGTATACTCTGTCGCTTTGGGATGAAGTGTCCTGTAGATGTCTATCATATCCAGGTGTTCTAGTATTTCGTTCAAGGCCACTATATCTTTATTGATTCTCTGTTTGGATGACCGATCTAGAGCCGTCAGCGGAGTATTGAGGTCTCCAAGTATGATTGTATTTTTGTTAGTTTTTGTTTTAAGGTCAATAAGTAGCTGTCTTATATATTTTGGTGCTCCTTGGTTTGGTGCATATATATTAAGGATTGTTATGTCTTCTTGATTCAGTGTCCCCTTAATCATTATGAAGTGACCATTTTTGTCTCTGAGTACTTTTTCTGTCTTGTAGTCAGCATTATCAGATATGAGTATTGCTACACCTGCTTTTTTTTTGGGTGTTGTTTGCTTGGAGTATTGTTTTCCAGCCTTTCACTTTGAATTTGTTTTTATCCTTGTTGCTTAGATGTGTTTCTTGTAGTCAGCATATAGTTGGATTTTCTTTTTTAATCCATTCTGCTACTCTGTGTCTTTTTATTGGTAAGTTTAATCCATTTACATTTAGTGTAATTATTGACACTTGTGGGTTCCCTACTACCATTTTATAAATTGCTTTCTGTTAGTTTTGTATCTAGTTTGATTCTTCTCTTTTGTTTTTCTATCATTTGTTTCTGTTTGTTTGTGTTCCATACTTCTTTCCTCTGTTGCTACCTTTTTTAAGTCATGTGTTTTTGTGGTGGTTTTTTCAAGGGTGGTTACCATTAAGTAATGAAAAGGGTACCTACCATATTCATTGTAGTACCCTATCTTATAAGTATTTCTGCACTTCATCGTCCTTTGCTACTGTTAATCTCCATTCTCTCCCCCCCTTTTTTTTTCCTTTGTTGTCACAGTTTAAGTTTGGTTTTATTGTGTTCTTGGTGGAGCTGTTACTTGTGGTGTTGTTTTCTTTTGTTCTTTGAATCTGGTTGGAAAACCCCCTTTAGTATTTCCTGGAGTGGGGGCTTTCTCATGATAAATTCTCTCATCTTTTCTGTATTTGTGAATGTTTTTATATCTCCTTCATACTTGAAGGATAGCTTTGATGGGTATAGTATTCTTGGCTGAAAGTTCCTCTCTTTCAGGGCCTTAAATATTGGGGTCCACTCTCTTCTAGCTTGTAGAGTTTCTGCTGAGAAATCTGATGATAATCTAATAGGCCTTCCTTTATATGTTGTACTCTTCTTTTCCCTGGCTGCCTTGAGAATTTTTTCTTTGTCATTGGTTTGTGTCATCTTTATTATGATGTGCCTTGGAGTGGGTTTGTTGGGGTTAAGAAAACTCGGTGTTCTGTTTGCTTCTTGAACTTGAGGCTTTAGTTCTTTCCATAGGCTTGGGAAGTTCTCGTCTATTATTTGTTTGAGTATATTCTCCATTCCATTTTCTTTCTCTTCTCCCTCTGATATACCTATTATTCTTATGTTATTCTTTCTGATGGAGTCAGATAATTCCTGTAGGGCTTTCTCGTTTTTTATTATTTTTGAGTCTCTTTCTTCTTCTCTCTGTTGTGCCTCAAGTTGTTTGTCTTCTATTTCACTAATCCTATCTTCAATCTGGGTTGTTCTGCTAGCTAAGCTTGTTACCTCGTTTTTCAGCTCGTGAATTGAGTTTTTCATTTCTGTTTGATTTGTTTTTATAGTTTCAATTTCCTTGGTAATATATTCTTTGTGTTCATTGAGTTGTTTTCTGATCTCCCTATATTGCCTTTCCGTGTTTTCTTGTATATCTCTGAGTATTTTTAAGATTTCTATTTTAAATTCTCTGTCATTTAGCTCCAAGGCTTCCAATATGTTAAGTCTTTTCTCCATAGATTTTTCCACATCTATTTGTGTTACCTCTCTTTCTTTTGTATCCATAATATTCGATTTCCTCTTTCTTATTGGCATCTGCGGGTGGTCTTGTTGATAGCACTAATTAGAATTAATAAAGAGTAAAAAGTAAAAAACAAAAACAAAAACAAAAAATAAAAAAAAAATAAATAAAACAAAGGGTAAAACACCCCACAAAAAAAAAAAAAAAAAAGCAGTAATAATTTATTATTTCCCCCTTTTTTTTTTTCTTTGTTCTCCTTCCCTCCTCTCCCCTCCTCAGGGAAATATCGTGCCTATAATGGAGGGCCTGGTTTGCGGTGAAGAGTTCAAGGGGGCAAAAAAAAAAAAATAAATAAATAAATAAAAAAAAAAAAAAAAAAAAAAAAGGGAAGAAAATCTTAGACAAGCATAAGTTGATCTGCCTGCGGGTGACGGTCAACCAAGAGATATAATGAGAGGGACAAGAGGGAACCAGAAAAAAGGACAAAAAAAAAAAAAAAGGAAAAATCAAGAAGAAAAAATAAAAACAATAAGTAAAAATACGTTGTATTAAGTGGAGCAAAGACCAAATACAATGGAGACCTTGGGTTGGGAGGACCCAAAATGCCACTAAAACAAACCAACCAGAAAAAAAACAAAAACAAAACCGAAAAAGAAAAACAAAGCCAAAAAAAAACACCTTGAGTCCCAAATTAACTAATTTGTTCGTGATTGAGGATTAAATGGGAGGAAAGTAAAATGAGAAAAGAAAAAACGAATAGAAAGGAAAAAATAAGAAAAAGTGAAAAACGAAGGAAGAAATAAAAAAGGAAGAGAAAAAAACAAAATAAGGCAAAAAAAACAAAAGAGGAGAGAGTGAGAATTAAGTGTCCTGGAGTATAACCCCAAAGGAGGGTGAGGATGAAGGAGAGAAATAAAATGTAACACTTATGGGTAGTGTAGTTCAAGAAAAGGGAAGCATAAGATGGGCAGAGAATAGAAGGGCTGAGGTGGAGGAAATAAAGGCAATAAGATAGAAGGAACAAACAACAACAACTACAAAAAAAAAAAACAACCAACAAACAGTGGAACAAGCTGCAAAGTCTGTGGATTTTTCCTGATTTTGAGATGTCAACCTCTTCCTCCTTCTCCTCTCTCCCTCTTCCCGGTCGGCGACTCTGCACCCCAGGCCCTGCCCCTGCGCCACACCCAGGCAGGGACTTGCAGTTGATGGGGTTCTATGGCAATGTCACACAATTGGCTTTATTCTTGTTGGTAGTCAAGGCCTGCCGGCGTCTGCAGGGTCTAACGACGAGAGAGTTCGCCTTCGTAGATTCTCTCTCCCAGTCCCCCCCTCCTGAACCAGCAGCCTGGCGATCCAGCCCCAAGGCTGCCACTGCTTCTGCCTGGGGAGTAAGCGGCTCAAAGAGCTGGGAAATCCCCACTCTATCCCCACTCAGTGCAAGGCTCTGGGAAGGGCTCTGACAGTCATGGCCTCCAGTGTAATCAGGCGGGGGTGGGAGTCAATTGTTGTCAAGGTGATTGTTCAACGCCTAGCATTCCGTTGGACCTCTCAACCCAGGCTTTCCACACTTTGTAGCCTGTTTTGGCCGGTAAAAAGAGGCACTAGTCTCTGCTTGCGACTAGTGTGGTATAGATCTTATTATCTGCCAAGTCCTTCTTGTTAGCGTTTATCCCTAAATATGGAGGCTCTATCAATCAGAAGTTGCCCCCGCCCCTTTAGCGAGAGGCACCAAAAAATATCACGCCTCTTGTCTTGGGTCGGTGAACTGAGAGAGATCTTATCAATTAGAACCGAGGGTGCGCAGATTTCACGGGTTAAGTTAATTTTAGTAATTGGGTCGCAGCTGTGCTCCCGAAGGTATTTCAGGCTGCCTGCGTGCGCCCCTCCCCCAACGCTTGATTGTTAGCTTGAATGGCTGGGTGAGGTGCCCCGCCCGCGGAGAGAATCTCCCAAGTAGGGAATACCGCCCTGGGGCCTCTCCCGCTTCCCGTGCGCGGGCCGCTGGGAACGTTAGCGGCGCTCGGTCTGCAATGCTCGGTCTGCAACCAGACCGGGAGCGCGCCAGCGGCTGTTTGCCGCTGGCTCTGCAACCGACCCACCGCTCGCGGCGGCGGCGGCGGCGGCGGTGGCGGTGGCGGCGGCGGCGGCGCGGCGGCGGTTTCCGAGTGCGGGATGACTTACCACCGGCGCACTTTCTCGCGGCTTGAATGAACGTCCGTCCCTGCGGTAGCTTCCTCCACACCCTCGTCTCTCAGATTCGAGTGATAACAGTCCTTTTGCTTTCAGTTTGCTCCGAAGATAAATTTTCCTGTTTCTAGTTGATAAATTTGTTGTGATTTTGGGGAGATCTGTCGGACGCGCTGCTCAGGGCGCCATTTCCGTGACGTCCCCAACTTCTTTTTTCGAGAAATATAATAAATAGCTCAACCAAGTAATTTTCACTCAATTCAAAGTGAAAAGTACTGCAGTTTCAACTTGATTTTCTCTAAAAAGTGGTCTATTAGAAGTCTATGTTGGGTGAGATAACCATCAAATAGTTAGAGGAGGAAATAGTCTCTTGTTAATACACTTAATAATGTATGATAAAAATCTGTGGATATTCATTGTCTTACCAGATATTAGGTATCAAGTAAACCATCATAAACTAAAAAAAAAAAAAAAAAAAAATTGTCAATGAGGTACCAGGTTCCTGTCATGGCTGGAAACCTGGGCAGAAAAAATACAGTGTATTCATCTAGGAAAAGTCAGAAAAACTGAAGTCATTTGATGTATTCTGGTTTCAAAATGTTTTAATATGGGAATTGGGGACTTGGAACTGTTGGAAAAGCTGGGAATAAAAGTCATCTTTTATCCATGATCTCAGCCTGAAGTACCGAAAGTGGGCACTTTCAAGAGTTGATTGGGATTCTGCTCTGATTCTTAGGACAGCTACAGTTCTCAAGGTTGCACCAGGAATCCACTGTGAATTTCACATTGACTGGCATTTGCCATTCAGAGAATGGCCCCTTTCATCTCTTCCGCCTTCCAAATCTATTTGAGGGCCTCTCGTTGGAGAAAGCTAATCTGAAATCACACAGAAAGAGTATCCTGGTATATGTATTCCTGGCTTCTTCAAGCAGCATGAAATGGGGTGTTGGTGGTGCTGAGTTGACCACGGGCAATTCATCATACAGAGGGATATACCTCTTCTATTTAAGCACGTATTCAATAATGTTATTCTTATTTCTCAGTTATCCAAATTTTAGAAAGTGTACTATTATTCAGGATAAACAATAGTTTAAATTTTGGAATATATAAATCTCCCCCTATATTGAAAATCTCAGGAGACAAATTTCTCCACCATAAATAAATGAATTTAAAATGATATATCCAAAGCTGTCCTACTCAATAGTTATAGAGATTAAGCAAAATAATTCTATTTACAGAAAATGTAATTTCCCTTAAGAATACTTCAAATCATAGACATGCTTTTCAACAGAGGACATAGTTCCTTAGAATTAGGAATAACAAAATCTTGGATGAATGGGGAGAAAGCAGAGTGTAATTTGAAGTAGTTTATAAAAAGGTACTATTGCTTTGATTTGTTATTAGCTGATATATTTAATTCACATTAAAATTTAAATCACATTAAAGAAGGTGTAATACAGGTATGTTTATTAGTAGGAGGTATGCATTATAAAGGTCTAGAGACATTGATAAAATGAGGTGCACTGTATAAGTCCTCAAATTGTTTAGGGCCAATCCTACTTATTTAAGATGAACTCCTACCTGTCTCAGAGGTTGCAAATTAAGTTCCCCGGACTCCTAGTGAAGTTGTATAGGGAGTCGGGGCTTTACTGTCAGACATATCTACATGGGCTGAGACAAAGTTCTTTAAGGTGTGAAAGGAAGCTTTGTGATATTTTGTCAAGAGAAGCTCATATTTCTGAAGATTCAAGGGAATTCACCTATTTTTGCCTGAATCTCTTGGCAGGTTCCTCTCTGTTTCTTTACCATACTTGCTGGACATAATGGGAACAAAGAGAATTTTTTTTCTTATATATATTATTTTCTAATATTTGGGGTTTTTAAAAAATAATTATTTTTTATTTATTCATTTTAGAGGAGAGAGAGAGAGAGAGAGAGAGAGAGAGAAGGGGGGAGGAGCAGGAAGCTTCAACTCCCATATGTGCCTTGACCTGGCAAGCCCAGGGTTTTGAACCGGCGATCTCAGCATTCCAGGTCAACGCTTTATCCACTGCGCCACCACAGGTCAGGCCATATTTGGGGGTTTTAAGAAGAGTAATTAATTCTGCCTTTTCTCCTACCACTTCTAAGTTTAGATTCAATTAAGAAATAGGAGTGCATAAGTTAGAAAAATGGAAATACTAAAATTATTAGTTTTATTACTGATAAGGTTGTTTTAGGAATAAAATTTGACCTGTGGACACATCTGGAAATTACAATAATCATTCAAGAAGAGACTGAATCTAGAGAGCATTCACATTTACCCTGCCTTTGCTCTTCAACCCTGTCTTGGGTTGAGTTTCCATGGAGGATGAAGATTCTAGTACAAATAGTTTATTTGGGAGAGAATATAGCAGATAAGTGGGGAATGGATAGAGGGAAGGGGAGAGAGGGTCAGTAGTGTGCTGACAAACCAGCTATCCTGGTGGGAGAATGTCTTAGTTCCACAAGGAAAATCTGGGAAAGGATGTAAAACACATGCCTCATCGTTATCTCTCCCACAGGGTAAGGGAGTTGGGGTGTTTAATCATGGACAAGTTCTCTGAGGCAGTGTTAATTCCCAGGCTCTTCTGTGAGTGCCGGGACAAAAAGGCCTTCTGTGGTTTGGAGAAATATCCCTCAGGTTCAGAGATGCAAGTACTGGCAGCTGGAAGCCAGCCAGAGCACACTGGTACAGTAGGATGAAAAGGATATATGTGAGGCACGGATGTCTGCTGCAAACCCCCACAGTCAGTTCAGAGAAAGACTGTTCTCCAGACCTGTTTCTAGAAGAGAGACTGCAGGCTTCAAGGCTGACCCAGTGCTTTTATGCAGAGGGGAACAGAAGCAGAGGTTTCTAAAAACGTTTTCGCAGGCAGACATATCTGAAGAGACAGAGGAGGAAGAGTCTGGGCCACTTAAGTTATTCTCTGTTCATTGAGAACTGAGAGGGGGCAGAGAGGACTAGAGTTACCTTTCCATACTGTTTTCTCCAGGAGAAAAGGAGTAGAAGTTTTCTACCCCATGTGCCCTGGGCCCCGACTATTGAAGGGCTCTGCAAAACCCCAACTTTACACTTTTTTTCTAATATAAGGGGTCCAATATTTTCTTTTGCACCTGAGGTTTCAACCGACCTTAATCCGCCTCTGATGCCATGAGTCAAAATAGAAACAAAGGGAGAGGAAGAAAATAGTACCATACAGTAGTAGAGTTATTCTTTAAAAGTTAACACTAATAATAAAGAAATAAGTGTGCAAAAAACAAAGACACCATCTTTTCAAAGAGGTTTACAAGATATGTTTAGACACTGAGGCCTTATTTACACAGTGGTCTTCTTTTTCTCTTTCTGACCAACTCTTTATTCCAATCACTTTTCCTTCTTTCTTCCTTTTAGTTATCAAGCCTTCATTGTCATGGTCATAGCTTTAAACTGTCATGGGTTACATCTGATGGGTAGGGAGCAGGCCAGAGGAGACAAAGGAGAAAGGAAGATCTGACAATGGGATGTCTGCACTGTTGGTGAGGATGAGCTACAGTGGTTTGTGAGTGACAGCTAAGAGATCAGTAGTGGCTACGTAAATGGAAAGGAGGAATGTCATACTGCAATTAAACCCATAAGTGATACGTGATGTGTTGGTGTTTTAAATTCATTTTTGTAAGTAAATTACCCATACATAAGTGTCTTGTTATTAATTCCAAACTAGTCCATAGATAGTAAGAAGATAAGCTGCTATAACAAATTCACACAAAAATACAGTGGCTTAAAAGAAAGTTTCTCTGTTATCTAACAATGTAGATGTAGGTGGGCAGTGCTGGATAGTTGGTGGAACCCTGGCTGAATAGCTTGGTGTGTTAGAGCACTATCCTGGTACTCAGATGTTGTGAGTTTGAGCCCCAGTGAAGGCACACACAGGAACAGATGGCTGTTTCTGTCTCTCTTTCTGTCTTCCTCTATGAAAATTAATTAATTAATTTAAAAAATTTGGTGGCTCTGTCTAAGACCCCAGGTTTCTTTATTTTGTTACTTTATTCCTAGGATGGTCCCCATCCATGATATATCTAAGCTGTCCATACCATTACTCTCGGCTCACAGAAAGGACAAAAGAGGGAAATGAAAGATGATCAACTTCCTTTGAAAAATGTGACCAGGAATTTCAATGCATCACTTCTGCTCACATCCTTTTGGTCAGAGTCTAGTCACATGACCATACTTAACTGCAGTGGAGGCTGGGAGTTATCTTTCCTATCTGAGTACCCACATACCCTTCCAAAACTGTGGTGGCAGTGGGGTTTTATTACTAAAAGGAAGAATAAATAAAAGAGTAACTATTGGGAACAATTAGAAAAAGCATGCTAACGTAGTTACAAAGATTTCTGATAATCTCATAGAAGTTCACATGTTCTATATTAAAATAAAACATGTATTTATTGTGACCTGAAATTCTGGTCATTACATTTACTTTTACGTCTCTTTACTATGATATGGCTGAAGGCAAGTTTTAATTTTAAATGAACTTGATTATGAGTACTGGGTTTATCTTATTTCAGCCTTGTGAAAACAGTTTTAAGATTTTTTTTCTATCTATACATACCATAGATTTTGCTAGTCCTTTGGACCAAAGATAACCTGCGTCACTGTTAGACCATCTTTTCTAGAAAAAAAATACAGCGTATTTTTTTGTTTTTGTTTTTTAATAATGTAAATAATAGCCTATGTAAACTAAGTAGAAATAGGAAAGAATTATAGAAATTTCATACATTGTAATAAATGATTTCTCCTCTTTTAAACATCATAAAAGATAAGAAGCAAGTAACACAGCACCTGGAATAATGGAATCTCAATAAATAGTAGTCACAGTTAATTACCTTTTATGTTGGTCACAGGACAAAGAAGTAAAGAGTTTTCCACCAATATATAGCAAAGAAACCCACAGCTTTCTCGCAGTCGTTCCTTATTGTAACAGGGATCAAATTCACAGCTATAACTAGAGAAGATAGTCCAATTTGGAAATGCAAGAGAAGCTGATGTAAGAAATACTTTCTTTACAAAAACTTAGCATACAAAAAACCCTAATGGTTACAGAACTTCTCCCCAGATTTCACTCTACTTGTGAAATACCCCAAGAACTCAGCAAGCTTTTAGGTAAACTTAGAGCTGTGGGAGTTCAAAAGACTTTGATGGAGAATCCTTTTTATCCAACTGTTTCTCTGGTATATATCTAGTGGTAATAGTTTGGGATGTTCTAGAACATTCCCCTTCCCTCCACCCCCAACAGGACACCAGAATGTGATAGAAGCAGCACATGGTATCTGTAGTGATAGATTGATACAATTTTTTTCATAATTATTTGACAATACTATGCCAATTTTTATCTTTCTTTTATTTTATATTCTTTTATTGATTGATTTTAGAGAGACAGAGAGGAAGGGAGGAAGGGAGGCAGAGAGAGAGAGAGAGAGAGAGAGAGAGAGAGAGAGAAGCATTTATTTGTTGTTTCACTTAGTTGTATGTGTTCACAGGTCACTCACTTCCCATCTGTGACCTGAACAGGAATCAAACCCCCAACCTCGGTGTTTCAGGACGATGTTCTAACACCAGTTGAGCTAACCTGCCAGGGTACTCTTTCAAAAAGAAAGAATACTAGTCTTCAATTTTTTTCAGCCTGCTTCTCCTAAATTATTTGCCATTAAATTCATAAACTCTTAGTATTTCCTCTTTCTTTACTTCCCAAACTGTTTTTAGACTCCAGCTAATGATGGTAGTTTTTAAAGCTGTATGACATGATTATTTTAGCACAGTGAGGTTTCTGGTTTCTTTAGTTTAATAGAATTTACTTGTTTTTAATTCCTTTTCTGTCTTACATAAAATAGACTGTTTCCCAAAAGTGTTCTAGATATAGGATGCAAATTTTGGCATCTCAAAGTGCCTCCTAAATATTAGAATACTCTAGCAGTGGGGGAATTGTACCACATTTTTATTTTTTTGTTAAGTGAGAAGTTAATTTTCTTTAAAATTAGTTTCTTCTATTTATGCTCAACAACATAAATTTACATCTATTTGTTTATAAGGTAGTTTGAAAACCCATGCAATAGAAGCAGTTTTAAGTTTTTGAAATTAAAACTGAGCTTCTAAATACATATTTTAAATGAAATTTAATTTTTTTATATCAATGATCTTGTAAGAACGGAAATAAGCTGATATAACTTTAATTCATTTACCTAACAAGAGTGAGAGTGGTCAGTTTTACTTTTCCAAAATTTTCAGTTCACAGGTATGATGAAATATTAACACGTACTAATGTTAAGTGTTGAATACACTGGAATTTCTTTTTTATTCTTTGCAACAGTTTGTATTATTTTTGTACATAACATTGTTTCCCCAAATAAGATAAAATAAATTAACAGCTCTGCTCTAAATATTTTGATTTTCTGGGAAAGAAGGGAGCTAGTTTATTTTATTTATTGATTTTACAGAGGGTGGGGGAACAAGAAGTATCAGACGAGATCGGGCGCGTTCAGGGTGGTATGGCCGTAGACACAAGAAGTATCAACTCATAGTTGCTTCACTTTAGGTGGTATGTTCTTTGGTTGCGTGTTGTATGTGCCTTGACACAGCAAGCTCAGGGTTTTGAACTAGCGACCTCAGCGTTCCAGGTTGAGGCTCTATCCACTGTGCCACCACACTCTAGGCTGGGAGCTGGTTTATATCTTGGTGAAATGAAAAATCTGCTGTTTTGTTAGGTTAGATTATGGTGGCTGGTGACAAGATTGTATATTAGTGTAGATGAAAAGTGCATTAGGGTGAATTTAATATTCAGTTAATGGTTACAAAAACAAACAATGAGTTAAGGTGTGATTTAAGCAGAGTGCTTTTTGTACAAAAAATTATTTGACGATGGTGAACTGTTTGTCCAGAAATGGCATAAATTTTCCCATGTACATATGACCCTCCCTACCAAAATATATTTTGCTACCTTGATGTTAGTGGTTGCCCTTTTAGCAGCCTGTTTCAGCAAGTACATATTTGCCATGCGCCTGGTTTAGAGTTTGCAAACAGCACTTTAAGTAGGATTCCAATCATGAGAACTGAAGGAACTTGAGGTTTCCTTAGTGGTTTAGGTGCTGCTTTTGAAAATGTAAGGTGGAACTAATGTTGGCTGTGAAGAATGGTATTAAACTACTGTTTCTCTTTAAGTCCCCTCCCCCCATGTATTTTTTTTTAAGATTTACTAATTATAATTGTTAATTTTTCTTTTGCAATTAACTTTTAACAGAAGGCTCTGTTAGATGGCCTCAAGAACAATCAGCAAGCCAACTTATGCAGGGCAGAGGAGGTAGAGGGTCCGATGCTGGGGCAAGGTGCTGGCGGTGGGGGACTTCAAGAGGGGAACTTGCTGGAGAGACTGCAGTGACACTGCCCTCCCCGGGCGGGTTGAAGCATCTCACTGGTGACGGGTCTGAAAGCACGTGGCTACGTCATGGAAAGCCAGTCTTTTCAATGCAAACTTCAACTCCTCCTCCTCCTCCCTCTAATGCCTGTAACTCACATCCGAGGCTGGGCGAGGAATCCGGAGGGGAGAATTTCCTCATGCTCACCGTTGTTGGAAACTGGGAGAGTGAGAGGAAGGAGGAAGGGGATCTCTGGCGCTCTCTACCTACTACCGGCCTGACCAGGGGAGGGGACACCTAGATTTGCATCTTCGTGGTGATTGAGAACTGCAGGTTCAATCCGATCCCACTGGGCACTGGCGATTGATTATAAAAAAAAAAAAAAAAAATCGACACTGAGAGAAGGGAGGCTGTGTCTTCTTCGGCTGTCAGACTCGATCTCCGAGGTGGTATTGGTGTGTGAGTGTGTGTGCTGGTGGTTTTTTTCTCTTTTCTTTTTCTTTCTTTTTTTCTTTTTTTTTTCTTTCTTTCCTTTTTTTCCTTCCTTCTCTCCTAGGGGCTACACAATGGCAGACTTCTCTCACTGAGATGAATCCTGCTTCGCCTTCTGCAGACCCACCCATCCTCATAGTGATCAAGTAAAAGGCTATGGTTTTCTCTTCGGGGATCTTTTGTGCATCACTGTTCTCCCTGATTAGTTCTGGCCTCAGTTGGGATTTCTTTGCTTTTTTGTTTGTCTTCATGCTGAAAAAGGATTTTTCCCCCAGCCCTTTGATAATAACCCAGTGGTGATCAAGAGGGATAAATCATTCACCCTGGCCGAAAAAAAACAATCACTGAGAAGTCTCAAAGAAATATACCACGTGAGGGGAAAAAACTGGGAGAAGATTCGGAATATTATCGTTTTTCCTATGGTAAAACCGGTGCCCCTCTTCAGGAGAACTGATTTCAAATTATTATTATGCAACCACAAGGATCTCTTCTTTCTCAGGGTGTCTAAGCTGCTGGATTGCTTTTCGCCCAAATCAATGTGGTTTCTTTGGAACATTTTCAGCAAAGGAACGCATATGCTGCAGTGTCTTTGTGGCAAGAGTCTTAAGAAAAACAAGAACCCAACTGGTAAGCAAAACATGCATCGTGTTATGTTTTTCCTCATAATAACCTGTCTGTTGCTCGTTGAGCTAGATCTGCAGTTCTGCTATGCAGGAAGGCAGGGGAAGCAGAAAAGGAACCAGGACAGTGTTGCATATAGAGGTGTTGCATGGATAAACAAGTAACAGCTGGATCGGCGTCTGTGAGCCAGAAAACCATTATCAGCTTCTCTTGGCTGTGACACAATCCATCACTAGAAGGGAGGAGGAAACTTTTTTGGAAAAAAAAAATGTATTTGGTTGCCGATGTTTGGTTGAATATCGAACGGCTATGGGTTAAGGTTTTGCCCGAGGCAGATGAAGCTTCTGTAGTTGCCAGAAAAAAGAACCGCGAGCTCGCCTCACTTCTGCAGCAGGTTCGGGGCCGTAGCTCGGTGCCGAGAACCTGCTCTATACTTTCTGATTAGCTTGCACAATATTCGCCACCCTTTCACCTCTACCCAAAGTAGGAGAGGCCCCCTCCCTCGCAGCCCCGCTCCTCCGTCAGCCCCCGCCTTCCTCCCCCGTCTGCTCCCGGTGCCCGAGTGTTATTAACTCATTCCCGGGTTTGCCTCTGACACCCCCCGCTCCTGGGAATACCTGGGCAGGATTTAAGTACCTGGGGGAACCTCAGACCGAGAAGACAAGCCCTCCCCCTCTAATATATTTAATTACCCCCCCCTTTTAAAAAAGCAATATCAAATCCCTGCGTCCAGGTTCCACGGGTGGGATCAGCGCGGCCGTGAGTCCCTGTTTCAGCCTCCTGGTGATCGTGCGCCCCCATTCTAAAGGACTCCAACAGGGAAACTTGCAGCACATTACATAATAAATGCAAATGCAAGTGATTCGGGGAGTTGTGTCCTCGGGTTCACTTTCTGGTATTTCAGTCTGAGGTGTTTGGGGGCAGCCGAGGAGCTGTGGGAGAACAGCCCAGGAATGCCAGGCCGGAGGGCTGCATGGTGGCGGCGGCGCGCCGGCGACTAGGCTGGGCGCAGCGGGTCCGGGAGTGGTGCACGCTGGCTTTTGGGGGTGTGTGGCGTCACCCGGCTAGGTTCAGGATGGAGAGGAACCAGGGGCCGGGTGTTTGTGTCTGGGCGGCATTGGGGGGCGGGGGCGGGGACGCGGCCAGGGCCCTCCTGCAGTGGCAGCCGGTGAGCTGGAGGCTCCTGACGCTGGCACTGCGGTGTAGTAGATCATGGCTCCCCACAGCCGCCCTGACATCCGGAGCCCCAGCCGCTGGGCAGCAAGTGGCTGCTCCCCCTATGCCTCCGGAACCTTGTAAACGCAGTGTAGCCGAGACAGCGCGCTCTGAGGGCGATGCGCCTGCGGGTGCCCGGTGCGCGAGGAGAAGGAGGAGGAGGAGGTGTGGGTAGGTGAGGGTGGCGGCGGTGGGTGTGGAGGTTGAGTACCCTGTGCGGCCCCCACTGCTGCCACAGATGGGAAACTGCGAGTTGTTAGACGGCCCAAAAGGGCAGGGGCACGTGTGCTGGCTGACGCCTGGGCAGTTGCCCCCAGCTGGGAAGTAGGGTGGCTGTTGAGGCTAGAAGTAACCTCTGACTGTCCGCGGGCGCGGTGCTGCAGTGGGTTCGGTGCCTCTGTCCTGGATCCTCCTCCTTGTGCTCCAGTTCTACTCTGTATCTCTTCGTCCCCCTCTGTTCCTGCCTCCTCCTATTCCTCCCCCACAACCTATCCTTTTACCTTTCTCTTTCAACTCCTCGGCGTTTAGCAACTCCGAAATGATACCATCTTCCTGAACATTACCAAAGGAGAACACAGTGTGGGCACCTTACCATCCACATCTCCATTCAGCTGTGAGGTGTACCCCTACCCCCGACATCAAGCCCAACACTTGATGACTTGATCATTCCTAGATTTGCAGTACTATCTCACAAGTTTAATGTGAGCGCCCACCCTTTCTGCCAGATTTCCCAAAGTGGGACAAACCAAGGGCTGTAGGGGGAAGGGAGGGGTTACTCCTTCACACAATAAAAATGGTGGTTTCTGAAGCTTTCTAGTGTCCTCAGAAAAGATTTAGCCTTCATCTGAGGAAATACTATAAAAACATTTTTTTTTTATTAAAAAAACGCGGCCATTTGTCTGGGGGCCTTGAATCTAGTCCCTCCATAGTGGGAAATAATTAAGCATGGAATAGTAAGTCTCCTTACTGGCCTTCATATATATATGTATATAGATGTATTTTGTAAACAGTTTTACCAAAAACATGTATTTCCCCCAATATAAGATGCAAGATCTTTTCTTTACACCTCCCCCAACTCACCCACTTTGATCTCTCTAGATTAAAGTAGACATTTTCTTCTTCCCAAGAGATTTGGAAGGTGTCAAATGACAAATTATTTTTAGAGCAATTTGTTTTGCAGCTTATGAGTGCTACAGTACTTGGGTGTGAATTGATGGGTTAACTGAAAGTGTGCTAATAACATCACCAACGATTCTAACAAGATAGTTTAGTCTTAGCTTGACAAGAGTTAGTGATTCAGCCTGGGAGTTGGAGCATTTTGTAAATTACTTTAATAATAGGACATTAATGTGTCCTACTACCAGTCTCACCTTTCAAAAGTTTTTGCTTTTTGAGCTGGAATCAAACTCATCCCTAGTCAATTCCCTTTCTGTATTGTAGCTGGCGAGTTCCATTCTCTTTCTGCTATTAACATTAAGCCTAAAATCATTTGTAGGTTTTTGATCCCAAGATAGCAGTACAACTAAGAAGTTAATTGGGTAATTAAAATAAAACAAAGGCTAAAATCCTCTTGACTATTAAAACCAAAAAGAACAGATTGACTACTACCTATAATGTTATCTTAAAGCTAAAATGAAAATGAAGACAATTAACTGGTTTGAAACTAAGAAGCTTGGCAGAAGACCACAAAATAGCAGTACTAGCATCATGAATTTGGTGCAAAGACTTATTGGATTAATTTTTGTTCTGTCTCTGTAAATTATAAAATAAAATACATATCGATTATTCCCAATTCTTTAAATTGTCAATAAGTGTAGGTAGTTCGGTCCAGAATTACTGGGAGGAATTTCTAAGCACTGCAATCAGGTTTGATGTGAAAATAAGCAGATAATAAAGGCATGAACTTAAGGGCAAAGTTTTTCATTTACCCAAGTTATTAAGTAGGATTTAAATAAGGAGTATTAATGAAATAGTTTTTTGTAGTTGCTTTTATATAAAACATGAAGAATATATTTGCACAATATGTGCTTTAAAAAATAAATGGCAATAGCTTAGAAATCCTGGATATACAGGGTATGGCAAAAGTAGGTTTACAGTTGTGAGCACTCAAAACACAAGAGTTTATTCCTGTATTATGATTTATTATTGTATTATTTTCCATATAAACTGTAAACCTACTTTGCCTTGTATGTTTGCTATCTTGATAAAATGAACAAAATCTCAGAATACAACTATTATTAGAGAACACACACACACACACACACACACATACACATTAAAATGTCCTACTTTCCCTTACTTTCCTAGCAGAGCAATAGCTATATGTTTAGAATCAATGTTACCTGCTTCAATGTTCATTGTATGAGTCAGACAAGGTGCTGCACTTTAGGCAAATAATTAAATAGGAATTCTAAGTCTAAGTCCAAGGCACTTATTTTGCTTAGAGGAGGGAAGAAATGTGGTTGCAAAAATATATTAACAATAAAGATGATACTGAGGTCATGTCATGTATATCTCTTCAGACACATAATATACAACAAGCAAAGGAAGCCACAGACCCTCAAATGCATACATGCACTTAACCACACACACGAGCCCCTAAACTACAATGGAATGATGGGTTTTGGAAAGCACAGATTTTAAGATAAATTGTAACCAAAGTTAAATTTATTGAGTACCAGTATTAGTGGCAAGGAGGGTTGGAAGCAGATGGCCTAGACCTACTTTTGCAGAGCATATTTAGAAAACCCTATATACTCTAAGCCCTGAGTATATCCTTTTCTGAACTCACCCTCTCTGCCATGGAACTTTGAGATGAAACAAGCAGGGCTTGGTAGAATTCATTGACAATTTCTATTTCTTCCTTGTTTTGGTGTCTTTCAGCTTTGCTTTTACTTTTCATTAAACTGTTTTAGGTGCCAAAACACCTGGTATGTCACTGTCACTCATTTAAATATACGTTATTCTTTTAAAGCAACTTCTTTTACATCACGGTGTTTAGAAGTGAATAGGGAGAGAGGAAAAAAAAAAGAAGTAAACATTTTTTACTCCTTCTGCTTCTCAGCCTGCCAACTTATCCTGGGTTCCTGTAGAGCTGAGTGAGCCACAAATGGGCCACAAATCCGAATTTCTAAACAATGACCATATATCAGATGGAGACATTAAATTTAGATTCATGGCTATAACACCATACAGGTATCAGTTTGTTTCCTTCTCACATGCCTGTCTTTAGAGAAAGATTTCATGTAGTATGAGTTGGGCTTGAATCTCACCCAGGAAACTTTAGTTACCGAAGTCGCTAAATGAGTTCTGCTGAGCAGTGCTACTCCATGAAACAAAGGACGGCATTTTAGATAGGCTTTCAAGTATTGACTTATTAGGAGAGTGGATTTTTCTTATTTGAAATTTATATCCAAGGTAACAAGTGTAAAATCCAATGCATGAAAATCTAAACTTGATTTTAACAATGCTGATGACTTTGGCTGTACCAGTTTCCAGCCTGTTCTCATCTTAGACAGCATCTGTCCTGACAACATTTTTTCAAATGATGCATTGCTCTCAGAAGGTGCTAAAACTAATTCTTGACTATATTTCTTTTTTTTTTTTTCCCACAGGGAATCATTTTTAAAAAAAAATAAATGTTCAAACCCAGTCTTCTATGTTTTAGCAACACAAACATTGGGGACTTTTGTGAAGTGTTGTTATACATATGGTAGCCAGAACAACAATCAAAATTTTTGCTCCTTTGCACATTTCAGCATCATAACTCATTCAATTGACTCATAAGCTTGCTATAAATACTGTCTAGAAGATGTCTCAAAATGGAAGCCTTTATTCAAAATAGTTCTTTATGCCTTAAGGAGAAAGAAACAGTTGGTATATTTGAAACATTGCATTGTGCCTACAGTATTAATAAAATCTTTGAGTCCAAGTTAGTACCACCTTCAGGAGGTATTGTGGGTCAGGGGAATTCCTACTGAAACACATCTGCTTTCCCTGCACTGTAGTCTGGGTGGTGTTACTTAGGGTTTTAATTTGTGTACCATACTAGATTTAGTTATAAGAGTCGAACCTGACCACTGAAGGGCAGGGAGTTTTCTGAGAGAGACTTCTAAGTTCCTGTATATGCTTCTAGAGACACACTAATGTTTTTGCTATTCTGCCTTTTAAGGACCAAGTATTTCCTGTTTATTTTTATTTTTGGTGTATTTCTCTAGTTGCTACAAACTAATTTTATGCTTTGGTCAGAATGTAAAACCCAGGATAATGAAGACAAGGGAAGTAGAAAAGAATTCTTAAGATCTTTCTAAACATAAGGCAGAAAGAGGCACAATGTAGATGTGTTTTATAGGGGACACAGAGTTTTGTTTATGTAATCTACTAACACCATCTAAGAAAGTCACCCAACAATTGTTGGGCACTGTTACCTTTATCACTGTTTCCTGCCCAAAACTCTGGTTTATGACACACAGCAGGTTTATAATACTCTTATTAAATGAATTAATAGTGACAAGTAAGAGTTCGCTGAGAAAATTAACTTCTCCTCTTCTGACACTCTCAAACTTTCAACAGCAAATGTTAGGGCACCATTAGTTTCCCTCTGCAAGATGGAAAACAAAGATTTTGATTTTCTTCTCCTTAAAAAGGATGACATTTGGCAAAAAGAATTGTATTCTTTTCTTTGGTGAACTACTTTCTCTGAAGATGGTTACTGGGACCTTCCCTGTGGCATATTTTTCTTCTTGAGGGGGCTTCATCTCAAGAGCCTCTGGTTTCAGTTATTTGGAAATATCATTCTTTTTTTGTTCGTTTTAAAGCAGTCCTCTTCAAACTTGCTAGTTCCCTGCACTTCCCTCAACCACATTGATTTAGCTTCCTCCTTTCTGGAGCCACTGTCAAAGGTGGCGGGCGCTGGGCCCCTGCGGCCTCGGGCTAGGAGACGCAGAGTTTGCCAGGGACAGGTGTGGCAGAACGCACGGACTGGGGCAGAGCTCCCGCTTTCCAGAGCTGCTGTCATAATTTGTTTGCTGCAAGCCGAGAGCCGGCCACCTCTGCGGCTCCGATCTCCTTCCAGGAGTCGGGCCCCTCGGTGATCTGGCCCAGGCGGGTTCGGAGTCGGCCTAATTGAGCTCTGAGAGGCGCGATAAGAAGGCCAGGCGCGCTCTTCCTTGGGGTGTGACCCGCGGCCAGAGCCCCCGGGACCCGTCAGTGCGAGCGCTCCTCGTCTCGCGGAGCCCTGGACTCCGCTGCGCAATGCGGCGGAAGCCGCCCCTCGGAGCCGCCATAGCGCTGGAAGTTTGTGTTGCCACAGAGATGACCTCTGACCTTGGGGGTCCGCTGGTGGTGGGTAAACTTAGCAGCGGACAATTTCGTTGCTATGGAAACCACATGGCCGGAAACCGTGGAGCTTGCGCGGCCATGCACGTGCACCCGGCCCGCGCCCTTGTTGCCGCGTCTGTTTGCGGTCCGCAATGCCAACGGCCACGCAGGGGCGCTGCGGTACGTTCCCGGGCCGAAGGGCTGCGAAAGAGTTGTGTCCTATCCCACAGGTGGCCGCCTCCACCCGCGCGCCCTCCAGTGCGCACCAAAGCTTGGAGGGAAAAGGGCTGGGCTGGAAGAAGGCTTTGTCTTGATGGTGATGGCCCCCAAGCTAAGGACAGGGAGAGGATGAGCACGTGTGGTCACGGTTTTGCTACTAGCTGCTGGAAGAGCTGGGCTGGCTGCTGGAACTCTGTGGGCCGGAGGGGTTTTGATTACAATAATCTCAGGTCGGCCCCAGCTCGCATGTTCTAGGCTTCTGTAAGCTGCCGCCCGATTTGGACTGTAACTGAACTCCCCCCCCCCTTCCCTGTATCTCCCCTGGACTTTGCTGAGTATATTTAAGTTATATTCTAAAATCAGAGACTATCAGAGATGGAGGATCTCCTTCATAGTGGAGGAAGTTATTGTTCCAAGAGCTGATTTTGAATTGTAGACGGAAACTCGGCAGCTTTGAACCTTAGAAGAGAAACAGGTGGTATTTTACAGGTGACACCACCAAGAGCTCTTCATGCAGTTTATAAAGTTGAATGGCTGGTGCTGAAGCAGGTGGCATTCCATTACATCCATTATAGCCCCCAGATCTTTTCTTACGTCTAAAGGGGAGGAGTCTGCCTACGCTGGCTTGTTTTGCCTTCTATCATCTTTGGTTTACCAGGGAGGGAAAAATCACAAGCATTTTAAATCTTAAAAAAAACAAAAACACTTCACTGTAAATTTAGAAATTGAAAAAGACTATTTTGAGGGCACGATGAAGCAAAACTCACTAGTTTAGAAAAGAACAGCTGGATCCAAATTGTGTTTCTGGCAGATGGAATAAATTAAGGTTACCTGAACAGGCAGCTTTGAACTTTTAAGATTTTTTTCATTGGCCTAGTTTCCAAACAGCCTTTCTTGCTGATAAGAATTGCCTTTCTTAAGTTTGTATTTCAAAGAGATAGCTTTTCATTCTTAAAGAAGACTGGTTAGAACTTACATCGCAAAGGTACAGGGAAAGAATGCAAGTTTCTCTAAGGATTTTTGTTACCTAAAACCAGTTTTTGACAATACTTACAAGTCTTTATAGATGAATAGAGAACATGTTGAAATTGGTTTTAAAAGGATAGATAGGCTTTGAATTGCTTCTAGAGCTGCATTTCTGTTGTTGTAAGGACTTGATTTATATGACAATGATTTTTTAATTCCTGGAAGAATTGGGTTGCAACATGTATGACATTAAAGGACTGACCACGGATTCAACTTCACTATCTTCTATTTGTTTCTTTAGGTCAGGGAGATGTTCCACTAAATGGAAATAAAAAGATTCCCGTGTTCTAGATTTAGAGCTATTGGTCTTTGGAATATTTTGCTTCCCCTACTGCAGGGGTCCCCAAACTTTTTACACGGGGGGCCAGTTCACTGTCCCTCAGACCGTTGGAGAGCCGGACTATAAAAAAAAAAAACTATGAACAAATCCTTATGCACACTGCACATATCTTATTTTAAAGTAAAAAAACAAAACAGGAACAAATACAATATTTAAAGTAAAGAACAAGTAAATTTAAATCAACAAACTGACCAGTATTTCAATGGGAACTATGCTTCTCTCACTGACCACCAATGAAAGAGGTGCCCCTTGTGGAAGTGCGGCGGAGGCCGGATAAATGGCCTCAGGGGGCCCCATGTGGCCCGCGGGCCGTAGTTTGGGGACCCCTGCCCTACTGTGTGCATAGTTTTATTTAGCTCAGGGGAGAGGTCCTAAAAAGTTCCTATCAGGCTCTGAATATCAGCTTCCAGTTTGGCCAACTTCTAACTATAGAACTACCAAAAAAAAAATCCTTTCAAATATTTTGTCGTTTCGTTTGGGACAAATGGTAAATATTCCTGGCATTTTTAAACAACCCATTGGATGCAAGAGGTGTCCTCAAAGAAATTGCAAAAGATCCCACGATCCCACGATGCAGAGCCACTCCCAAAGATAGCCAAAAGTAAGACAATTCCCCTTAGGTCTGGCAAAAGTCCCTAGGAAAACTAGCTGAAAATGGAGTGCAACCACATTCTGTTCAGCCACATTTATCTGCAAATGGAGTAAAGTGCACATTTCTTTCTGGCTATATTTTGGGGCCTACAGCCTGACGGTTGTCAAGCCAGTTCTCAGGACACAAAATGCGACAAACAAGAAGGCATTAGCTGTCCCTGGCAGAGAAAGAATCAATAACCAATAGGACTTGGAAAGGAAAGGACAACATGAAATTTCACCTTCCTCTCTTGGCTAGGCACTCACTGCAGACAGATCTAGGAGAGTGGACTCTGGAAGGAATTCTCAGCCTTTGTTTACTTCTGCCAGTTTTTCCAGGAGCCCATCTGCAGGCTTGGGAGCAAGTGGTGTTTAAAGTAGAGAGTTTAACTCTTGTGCCAGCTAGAATTTGGTAAGGTTTTGCATTAATTGTAGTTTGCATTAATTGACTGTTTAGGTAGTGATTTACCGGAGAATCAGACCCTGTTAATCCTGAGAGGGGCCCATTTGCAGTCCCTCCTTTGAGGGTAGATATTAGGGCATCTGTAAGGCCACTAACGTGGTGGACTTTTGATAATGGTCTTATTGTGTCTTTAGACTGGAAAGGCAATTCAAATAGAGGATTAATAGACGGGGAGTTCTGAGGAACAGGGGTGTGGTAGAAGTCACGACAGTCTTATAGTCTTTGTTTTAGGTACTTATGTCCTTAATTTTTCTTTAGCCTTTTGAAATTCATTTTTCAATGAAGTTATTTTGGAATCTTTAAGCCTTTTGGAAGCTTTTATGCCAATTAAAATAGGTATTCCATTCTGTTTGTTTGGGAACCCTTACTTTCAAGTGCACTTATTAAATGTGCTTGTCTAATTGAAGATGTTCCCCGTAAAGACCAAGGTTGTCTTAATAAGATTTTTGACATTTTTGTAGATATCTACACCTTTTAGGACCACAGTTTTCAGACATAAACTAAATAGGTGGCATGCTTAATTTTTTTGAAACTTGAGGATACTATTTCTTTAGCTAAGCCTTGTCTCTTGGAACCAGAGGAGTATCTATGAGGGATTTTAAGGTGTTTTACAGCATACCTCACTGCATGCATGGAATTTTTCTTGAAGTTGGTGGGTGGCTTAGTGTTGATCCAACTTCTTTCATGACCAACTTATTGTAGTCTTAGGGTTAGGTGGTGAGCACTCCAACAGCTTTTAAGGCTTAACCTTGTGCCCACCAACCACCAATTCTGTGACTTAGACTTTCGAGATTCTCATTAGTAATGTATCTGTTCCTTTTATGATATTTCTGTATAGTGACAGATGCCCTGTAGGTTTTAATAATCCAATTTGTGCCTACTTAGGTTTTGATGTGCTGGTTTTTTTTTAGAATAATCTGAGTTTTGTGTCTTACTTTGTTTCCAGAAGTGCCCCAGCTGCTTATTCTGTGGCTAACCTTGAGACTTTGTGAGTCCCCTAACAGTGCAATTTTGTGTTCTATCTAGACTTAGGGGCACCCATTATTTTCCCTTGAAAAAATTCTGCCTAATTCAACCAGACTGGATGCCTGTGCATAGTTACTGGAACTTGTAAGGACCTCCCAAAGGTGTTTACCTTGTAGGTGAATTTGGCCACAAACCCAAATATTGTGGCTCACTAAGTCTCCCCATGAAAATCTGGAGTCTCACACACCCCAGTTTTTCACTCAGAAGGATTAAGACTGATAAATTTGAAGAGCTCAGAACACAAAATAAGTAGAGCTCAATCTGAGAATAGCTTCCTGAAGATCTCTAAGGGGGACCAAAGAGGCAGCAATCCAAAAGGCCTTTGTGGGGACCTTTACCTTCATCTGGAGCTGTCTCCGAAATCTTTAGCAATGATGGCTCCCATCTGGTTGCCAAAACTGTCCATTGACAAAACTAAAACAGTTTATTGACAAGTTTGATGTCCTTTATTTGGGGAGCACAGTGCTCTCAAGCAGTGGAGCACTTTCCCTGAGAAATTATAGGCAAGAATGAGTTTTATGGAGTGAGTTTGAAGAGGCAACATGAGAACAGTGCATGATTATCTAGGATATTGGGATTTCCTTATACTTCCTATTTTCTAGGATAAGGTAATCTAGCTAAAACTGAGTTGGAGGATTGTGATTGGTGTATGGTAGCTTTCCTTGACTGGTATTTCCCATAAGTACAGGCTGACTTAGGTTTAGATTTATGACAGGGGCCAGGCCAGTGGGGTGGCTTCCATTCAGTGGGTCCATCAGGTATGAATTAACAACTTTGCAGTGGTCAGGAACAGATCATGCTCTTTGTGCGATGGTCAGATTTACCCTTTAGACAATTGTTATGGCTACGGTGGGGCAAGTTTGATGGTAGAAAGGCCACAGAAGAAGCAATTTAAGTAGAAGTGGTGAGGTCCAAAATAAGGTGGTGACAGGGATTGTAGTCCAAATATTTCAGTGGTCAGCTTAAATTTGAGAAGGAAGGAGAGAACCTGTGGTTCTGACCACAGGTTTTTAATTTAGACAACTCCTGTTAATCTTGATGCATTGCCATTTGCTGGTAGTACGCTCCTGTCTACTTGAAACATGGAGTGAAAATTTGGCTCTTTCCAGACTGCTCTTATTCAAGGGGATGTGATAGGTTTAATGGGAAGTAGAAGGCTTTAACAAGTTTCTCTTTCTAGATCAAAATTTAAATAGTTCTAGGAGAGTTGCTCTGGGATAGAGTTCATTTTCTTGATTTCAAACCTAGAAGTACTTAGGAATTGAACATATGCTTTAGAATAACATCAAAAAGTTCTTTTTATGATCGTATACAACTTTTGTCAATAGCATATATTCTTTTGTGCACAATAATGTGTTCAGTTTGAGGACCCAAGTACTGTACTTAAAAGCCAAGTTTTTAGATTAACTATTCAGGTCTGGGAAGAAAAGAGAACGAAGTGTGAACTTTATAGAATTTATTTAAGAAGTGTGTGCACCTGCCTTTTAGATAGAAATGAATGTGGTTGTAATTAAAATGCCATTCTTCCCCTTATAACATTTTGTTGTCTGTGCAATTATAGTGGATCACTGAAGTGTGTGATAACCTCTTCAGCAGTGCTGCCTCTTAGATGAAGTGTAGTTTGGGAGGGATTGTAATTTCTGTTCTTTCCACTTCCTGTATGGAACACATGGTACACTATTGTGCTTTTAAAAAAGAAGAAACCTGAAAATAAGTCTGAAATACTAAAACAATTGTAGAGTTTAAAAAGATTTATTTTTTTTAAAGAACAGCCACTTATTTCAAAGTCTGAAACTCATTTTCTTTGGCTGTGTTATGGTTGCAGACCAGGTGTTGGAATCCTTAAGCAAAGAAAGGACTTTGCTAGAAGGCCTGAGTCAGTTTACTGATTAAGTAGTCACCATCATTGTGCCTCAGCATTTTCTGGTGCGGCAGATTGAAACAGTAATCCAATATGCTCCTTCCCCTTTTGTTATACAATGACTTGATTTGTTTCCTAGGAATTTATATATTTTTATTAACACAGTTATTTTTTCTTTTACATTTAAATTGTCTGCCAACATGCCAATTAAGTGGCATAAAATTCCTCATATGTCAGACGTATAATAATGAAATATTGGAAATACTTTTAATGAAATGGATATTAGATGTTAGAAATATTTCAAGGAGGCATAACAAAAACATTAAACAGGACAGAAAATTTGCATCATTGTTGTTTATTTTCTCTTTTCTAAATATGTATTTTTTTTAACATCTTGGGAATAATCTTAGAGAACACCATGCGAGGTGACTCTGGTACCTCTGTGGTACACATGCCTTCTTATAGGGACACTTACCAGGGGCTTTCGTGCTAAAGGTAGAGTGTGGCCTAACCTTCAGGGCTAGGAAGTCTGGATGACTCTTTTCTGACTTGCTGCCCTTTGCTTTAGCAAAGAACTTCTCCATCATTGAGAATGCACCCCTTGTCCCACTCTCTCTGTATTTGTCCTGTCATATTCCAGATTTTGTCCTCTCTCGTATTTCATTTAGTCATGTGTGTCAAAGTTTTTAGTCATGTGTGTCATCAGTTGACTCTTTAGGCAAGATTGGGATTAGAATCCAAATGGATTTTCAACTTTCACATGCATTACACCAGGGAAAAAAGCAAAAATAAATGCTAACAATATTGTTGCCAGAAAGAAAATGAAAAACATCTGTCTGAACCTGAGACATTTACTCAGAGTAGCATTTATTTGACTTCATGTATTTCTTTGGATGCTTCAAATAACATGTAAAAAACTTTGACGTGAGTCTATTGCTTTATTGGGTTATATAATTAAATGATTTGGGGGTATTATTATAAGTAAATAATCTACCTGTTATTCCCACTAATAAATGCACATTCAATTTACTAAATTTTATAAAGCATGTTACTCTTCGAATTTAACAGATTGAATTATTTTGAATCCTGTTTTATCATTACCTACTAATGATAAAACATTACTAAATAAGTAATAACTAATTTTTAGAGAATGCTTTCTATGTACTAGGTGTTTTTACCTAGATTACCTAATTTAATCCTCAAAACCATAGGTAGAAACTTCTGTTATACTTCTGTTAAAGAATGAAGCCCAGGCACAAAGAGGTTGAGGAAGTTGTCTGATGGCATTCGGTTAGTAATGGAAATATCTGGGTATGAACCCAAACAGCTTTACTGCATAGTGCATATGCTTACATCCCTGTATAGCAGTCATCTCTCTCTAAAGAGGTTCAAAGAAGAATGTGAAGTACTGTCTTAGTGTTTCTGTGAATCATTATATCCTGAAACTGAAAGGTATTGCAACATAGACACTGTTAAGATATTCAGAACTTGTAATGCTTTCTTATTGAATGTAATTTACATACATTAAAACACACAGTTCTTATTTGTAGCATTTGATGTCCTTTGACCATTGCATGTATCCCTGTGACTGCCATCCTAATCAATATATAGACTATTCTCATCACTCCAGAAGATTCCCACTTGGTTCCATTTAGTACACATCATGTCTCCTCTAAGAAGCAACCACCATTGTGATGTCTCTCACTATACCTTAACCTGTAGTAGAACCTCATATTAAATCATGGAGTCCTTACACTTTGAATTTGCTTCTTTCTTTGAATTTACCATATTGTTTTGGGGTTCATCCTTTATTTCATGTTAGATGTGTAGAGTTTTGATGTGGTAGCATCTTATTTTTTTTTTGACAACGAGAAACTCATAATTGAACAGACTTGCTTCTACTTAATATCCAGAAATTGTCTGAAACTACAAAGAGTTTGAGAGTTGACCCTGCTTGTAGACTAACAAGTTAGCTTGCTTCAGTTACATCGATACTGGCTAAAGACAGGAGACTTCTGGGTCCAAGATAAAGGACTTTATTACTCAAGCCACACCAGGCAACATGAGCTTTATGTTCTCATTAGTTCTTGTTCCAAAGACCAGGGGCAATGCTGGGGTGGCCAAAGTGTATGCTTGCACATAGCGAGTTTGTTTCACAGCTGAGGCACTCTAAACATAGGCAGTCACCATCTTTTAAGGAGTTTCCAGCAAAGCTTCTCAATTTTTGCCCTGCAGGGAGGCATCCTCTTGAGCAAGATATTATCCTGTTCAGGAAACAAATCTGTTCTTTAATTGAGAAGAAGAAGGCCATATCCCTAGAATCCAAGGTTGCAATATCCTTGCAAAGATAGTCTGACACAAAAACTTTTACAAGACATGCAGAAAAGTCTATTTTTGCAAAGAAACTCATTTCTCCTTTTCTATTTTTTTTCAGGACAGACATTCTTATTGTTCCAAAGATGAACCTAATCTATAGAAAACTATCTGTTATTTCAAAATTAAAAAAAAATGATCCTGAGGTCTTGAGAAGATAGACAATATATAACCCTATATGATAAACTTAACAGATACGGGGAGATATTTAATACATCCTATAATGATTGGATTTTTGGCCCATGAGTAGTTAAGCTAAATGCACAGAGAATGCTAGACATGGGAAAGAGCCCTGAACAACTGAAGGTGAACTGGATGGCTGGAAGGGCTGGAAGTCCATGTGGGATGTAAGGGGAAGGAAGGAAGAGAAATCCTTCAGAGAAGTGTAAACTGAACTGACTCTTGAATACATGTTTCAGTTGGCAGGAGAGATAAGAGTATTTCTGACAAGGGGAGTAAAGTGAGTGAAAGTCAAAGGCTGACTGGAAGGTGCATGTTTGGGAATTTGTAGGAATGTTAATGGAGTCATATTTTAAAGGATTAGGGGAATCATAACTTGAAGCCCAAAAGCCAGGCAGCGGCGCTGGACCGTATGTGGTAAAAATGAACTAGAGAACATTTCCAAAACAGGCAGTGAAGTGCTTGAGAACTGCTCTGTTGCAATTGGGAAGTGTCACTGGTGTAACTGATGGCGGGAAGTAGTACTGGGAGTTTGGAGAGATTTCTTAGTAAGAACTCAATCAAGTGAAAATGCCCTTTCATTAGTTAGAGATAGAAAATGGGAACTTGGAAGAAAGAATGGTTCTTCTGAGTGTGGCAAGATATGGGTAGGTGAAAAATTGTCCAGCAGTTGGGAAGGGGTAAACCAAAGGCACACGCAGAAATCATGGAGCAGGAAGGGAACTGCTTCCTCTGAATTTTGCAAGATGTCTGAAAGAAAAAGTGTAAATGAGAGTCATGGGGTCATTGTGGAGGCTCATGAGAAGGTGGCTGTAATCTACTCCTTGAAGTCATAGAGGATTTGTTGAGAACGTGACAGGAAATGTAACTACATGTTGTTGATAGTTACATGTAGTAATAGATGAGCTTATTATTTTTTAAAATATAGTTTGAGACCACTATGTAGTTTAAATTATGTTGTTCTGGTGGCTTCATAGGCTTTCTAAATAAGGGGAGAATGGTTCTTAATACTTGCTTCAAGGTGTACTAAATATCTTTTTGTAGTACTTAGGGACGTGGCAGCAGTTTATTTCCTTGTAAGATGTTACTTGTGAAATTCCACAACTGGGAAGAGTTGAAAATGTCACATGCTATTTGGAACTTGAACAACTTGGACCATATATTTTCCTATAACAGTCCTAATGTGCTGTTTTAGTAACTCTTGCTGACCATTAGTGGATCAAGGATTAGTGGAAAGTTTCATTAAGGAATAAAGGTTGCTAAAAGCACAACTTTTAGAACTGAATTTTGATTTTCAACTTCTTTCTGTTATAAAATTTGAATTGTTTATTAAGGGGTCAATATCTGTTTCTCAGATGTCTTACTGTTTAAGAATGCCACAAAAATGATAAAAAAATTTGTTAGAATGAGAGCACACATTAAATGATTAATGTCTGTTCATACTGTTCGGAATATAAGTAATAAGGTTGTATAAACAGTAGTTTCATTTCTTTGATTTAAAGCTAGGATTATTATTAGACATCACAGTTTTATAGGACTGATGTTAAAGGGCCACAAGCATAATTCACACAAGAAGGGAAAGAGTTTCATTTTAGGGAGTGATAACTGATACACTGTGTTGGGAGCAAATTGGCAGCGTAAATCTGAATTCTGTTATTTCAGTGGGTGAATGAGTGAGCAATTTAATCAAACTTTTTGCAAATGAGGGTAAAGGCAATAGACAGCTGCACAATGCAAAAGGTCCAACTGCTGCAGAGTTACCTAAAGGGCCAAATATGTTGTATTAGCATAGCTTAGAATCAACTTAAAATGCGCACCCTTTGCACACAAAAACACCACTTCAGGAACTTGGTCCAAGCTGTGTCTTATAGACTGGCACAGATATGTACACTTTTCTACTATCTCTCTCATACCCACTAATATGTATTTGTGAGAGCCTTGAGAAAAGGAAATTAGGGTCCTTCAACTCACTCTGTGAATCATAATCTTTCTCTCTTATTTTTATTATCCAAAGCTGAAAGAGCTATTATCTCTGCGAATCTTGGTAACAGATTTTGCCTAACTATGCTCTTCTTTTCACTGTTCAAGTTTAAGTGTAAGACAGATCTTTGAATATTTTTTTTTGTTGCATCTTTTAAAATTTGTAATTAGTAGAAATACTTTCAAATATTATTGTATATTTTGTTAGGAGTGAATCTTATCTCTCTGCACTTTAGAATGACAAGAATTACTATTCTTAATTGCTGTATTGCATTAGGAGAAATGTAATATTGTGAGTTGTTGAAAAATAAGATACTGTTTTAACTAAATTGTGGTTTGAATTTTTCCAATTTGACGAGCAAACCCTAAGCCTGTTGAATGCATATTTATGGCTACGGATGTATGCTGGATATTTAGTTCCTGACTGATCCCTGGATGTTGATGCACCTACCAGTCTGTATGCCATTAGAATCCTCTACGCATGAGAGTCATTGAGAAGTGAGCATAGTAGCAGTAAACATGAGGACAGAAAGAAATAGCCAAGAAGTAGAATCTATGCAAAAATAACCAAGAGATTACAAACTTTGTGTTTTTAAATGTGTGATTTTGAAATGAGAAAATAGAACATTTCATATCCATATCAGTCCATTTTATATCTTTAAAGTAGTTTTTGTTGAAATGATTTTAAGTTAAAATTAGATGCTGAGATCTAATAGGATGTAATGTCTGAACGAGATATTTTAAAAGTAGGTCTGTCTCTTATATCAGGTATTTGGTATTGCTAGTTAAGGGTTGGTATGGTGTAACAAGTACTTGAAACTTCTCTCAGTAGGCCACAATAGATAACTTAGAAATGATGTAACAGAGACATTATTAGGAAAATAGTCTTGAATGTATTTTAAATACATAAAAAGTTAACCATTGACAAATATTGGTATTTTTTTAATAGTAACAAATTTCTTGAGTTATATCTTGCGCTGATCATGGCATATGACTGATGGGCCACCATGATCAAGAATGGATATTTTAGATTTTAACATTTGTGGGTTGGTCTTCTTTTTAAGAAAACTATTTTCCCTGGCTAGTGGCTCAGTGGTTAGAGCATTGGCCCAGTGTATGGATGTCCAGGGTTCGATTCCTGGTCAGGGCACATAGAAGAAGCAATCATCTGCTTTTCACCCGCCCGCCTCTCTCTCTCCCTTCTCTCCCTCTTCCCTTACCGCAGCCAGTGGCTCGATTGGTTTGAGCATGACCCCAGGAGCTGAGGATAGCTCTGTTGGAGCGCATCAGCCTGAGGTGCTAAAAAATAGCTCAGTACTCGAGCATCAGCCCTTGATGGGTTGCTGGGTGGATCGCAATTGAGGTGGATGTGCAAGTCTTTCTTACTATCTTCCCTCCTCTCACCTAAAAATAATTTTGTACCACTTTAAAAGTGGGAAGTCCTGTTTCAAGTATATTCAACACCAGACACTGAATATCTTCTGTGTGAATAATGGATGATTCATGAAGAAGAGAAGATCTTAGTCTTTGTAGGATATTGGGAAGTTGGATAAAGATAGAAGGCTGATGTCATTCCTGGAGATAAAATACAATATTGATAGAGATGGAGGAATAAATTGATCCCTCCTTCTTCCCCTTTTCTCTCCCATTTCTTTTCCTCTTTGCCACTGCTAGTTATGTTACAAGATTCTACTCATTGGACCAAATGAGGGATGGATTTGGGCTGGAGTATTCCATCAGGATGAAGAGTAGATAGCATTTTATGATAAATTGGTTATATTTTAAAGTTGAAAGTATAACAGAGGTTATAGTAGTTGTAAAATATATTATGACTGGGAATTGATTAAGAAGCAATGCTCTTGGGGTCTTTGTGCATCTTTTGTTGTTTTAAATATTTACTTGGCTATCAATAGGCATACTTTTCTAATAAATAATAATAAAACTTTAAGAAACATTTTCTGTAATATAAGAAATCAAGTTATTTCTCCTACAATTATAGTTGTAATTACATTTCTGAAACCCAGAATATGAGCTGTAAATATTATTAATTTTTCTTTTCCAAGTGAGAGGAGGGGAGGTAAAGAAACAGAATCACATGTGTGCATAGACCAAGATCCACTCAGCAACCCCCATCTAGGGCCATGCTCTCAGCCAAGCTATTTTTAGCGAGGCTCAATGGAGCTATCCTCAGTACTCCTGCCAATGTGCTCAAACCAATTGAGCCATGGCTGCAGAAGGAGAAGAGAGAGAGAGAGAGAGAGATAGAAAGAGAGAAATAAAGAAAGGAAGGAAGAAAGAGGTGGGGTGGAGAAGCAGATAGTAGCTTCTCCTGTGTGCCTTGACCGGAAATCAAACCTGGGGCATCCACATGCCGGGCCGATGCTCTACTAGCTCTACCAGTGAGCCATCTGGCCAGGGCCTGTCAATATTATTTTTATGATAATTTTACTGAGATATAATTTACATATTATAAAATCTACACTTTTAAATTGTATAATTAAATAATTTTTGGGTATATTTACATAGTTGTGTAACCATTATCACTATGTACTTTTAGAACATTTTCATTAACTGAGAAGCCCCATATTATTAGCATTCACTCCTCATTTCCACCTCCTCCCATACCCTGGTTTCTGTCTCTATGGATTTGCTTATTATGGATATTTCATATAAAAGAATCCTACAGTATGTAGGGTTTTTTTCACTTACACTGTTTTCAAAGTCATCTATGTTTTAGCATGCATCAGCAATTCATCTGTTTATTGAATAGTATTACATTTTAGATATAGCACATTTTGTTCATTCATTCTTCAGTTGGTGGACATTTCTGTTGTTTCCATATTTTTTTTTTGCTGCTATGTATATTGTTATGAAAATTTCTGTATAGATTTTTTTTACAGAGACAGAGAGAGAGTCAGAGAGAGGGATAGATAGGGATAGACCGACAGAACGGAGAGAGATGAGAAGCATCAATTATCAGTTTTTTGTTGTGGCACTTTAGTTATTCATTGATTGCTTTCTCATATGTGCCTTGACCGGGGGACTACAGCAGACCGAGTAACCTCTTGCTCAAGCCAGTAACCTTGGGTCTAAGCTGGTAATTTTTTTTTTTCCTCAAACCAGATGAGTCTGCGTTCAAGCTGGCGACCACAGAGTCTTGAACCTGGGTCCTTTGCATCTCAGTTTGATGCTCTATCCACTGAGTCACCACCTGGTCAGGCTGTATAGATTTTTTTATATGGACACATGGTTCAGTTCTTTCGGAATTATGCCAGGCAGTCCAATTATTTGATAAGATGATGATTTTTATAAATTTATTAATTTTAGAGAGAGAGAAAGGCTTGAGAGAGAGAGAGAGAGAGAGAGAGAGAGAGAGAGAGGAAGAACATGTTGTGACTGGGGATTGAACCAGAAACCTCTGAGATTTGGGATGATGCTTTAACCAACTGAGCTATATGGCCAGGGCCAGATGATAATTCTATGTTAACATTTTGAGAGACCACCATACTGTTTACTAAAGTAGCCATACCTTTTTATATTCCTGCCAGCAACATGTGAGGATCCCGGTTTCTCTACATTCATGCCAGCTTGTTATTTTCTTTCTTTCTTTTTTTTTTTTTTTGTAGGTACCCTAGTGACTTGAAGTCATATGTTATGGGTTTGACTTGCATTTATTTCTCTAATGACTGACAATATCCAGTAACTTTTCTTATTGGTGATTTGTAATCTTCTTTGAAGAAATGTTTATTCAAATCCTTTGTCCATTTTTTACTGGTTTATTTGTCTTTTCATTTTTGAGTTGTGAGAGTTCCTTATGTACCCTAGATAACAAGTCTGTTATCAAGTACAGTATGTGATTTATAAACATTTTCTCTATTCTGTGGATTTTCCACTTTCTTGAGAGTATCTTTTGAAGCACAGTTTAAAATTTTGATGAAATCCAATTTCTTTTGTCATTTATGTATTTCCTGTCATAGAGAAGAAATCATTTCCTACTTAAATATCAGGAAAGTTTAGTTCTAAGATTTTTTTCCTGAGAATTTTAGTGCTTACATTAAGGTTTATGATACCTTTTGAGTTAATTTTTATATATGATATAAGGTAGGGGTACAACTTTATTCTTTGCAATATTTGTTAAAAATCTCATAAATATCATTTTGTATTAATATGTAATAAAAAACTTCTTTAACATTCTTAATTTTCTTTAAAAATGAACAATTAAAAATGTCTTAGAATTAAAAAAATTATATTGTATATTATATAAAACTATAATAGAGATAGTGTGAAAATTTTTAGTAGCAATGTATGCCTACTTTTACTGTAGTGTAGCTTATAAGTACTTTAGAAAAATTAATACCCTGTGAAACTTAGAAGCCTTTTTAAGAAATTAATACCTTTGTGAAATAGAACACTTAGACTATTTTAGGTGTATATCTTAAACAATTTTTATATATTTACCTTTATTAAAAACTGCTCTGACTCTTCTTACTTATGTTTATTTTCAAAGCATGGGAATTTCATTAATATAATGACAATATGATACTATATTTACATTTAATTTGTCTACTTACTTTTAATGTGAATGCAAAAGAGGTCAGAATTCACTGTGTGATAGGAATTATATTTCTTTTTTTAAAATTATTACTGGTTCACTTCTTAACTAGCTCATGCAGAACTTAAACATTCCTTGACATGAATGTCATCTAAAGTTGTAACAGAATAAACCCTCTTGCTACAGCTTACTGTACTCTGTTTAAAAAAACAAAGCAAAACAAAACAAAACCCTATTTTCCAGTAGATTAGAGCCCTGCCATTATAAATATATAGAGCTTCTCCTAAAGCAGGTAGACATTCTAAGAGTCACTCATCTGAGGAAAGGTTCAGACATGAACTTGAACCCTAGAAGTGGGAGTAACTATATAGGAACAGAAACTTCATGTTCTCTCTAACATTTCTCTTGGGTTTAGATATTAGGTTGCTAGATGTAATTAGGCATTTTGAGCAGATTAGGAGCTGAGTAGGGAGGCATACATGTACTGAGCTCTAAACTGAAAGTAGGTAAACTGTATTATAGTTATCTAGTTCTATAACTCTTGATTTCCTTTGTGTTATATGCAAATATTTAATTACTTATATTTAAGTATTACAGCCTTGCCTTGGCTGTACACTGGGAAATTAAGAGAAAGACCATTTACTTTTTTTTTATAAGACTTTATTTATTTTAGAGGAAAGAGGCAGAGAGAAAGAGAAAGAAAGAAGAGGGTGGAGGAGTAGGAAGTATCAACTCCCATATGTGCCTTGACCAGGCAAACCCAGGGTTCCGAACTAGCGAGCTCAGTGTTCCAGGTCAACGCTTTACCCCACCACAGGTCAGGCACCATTTACTTTTGCTTGAACCAGAATATTGAATTCAGAGCAGTGCCAGTATTCTCTCTCTTGAAGCCATCATTAGTAAGATACCCAAAGGGGAGATGAATCTCCAGAGACATAAATAAGGCTGTAAGAATCTGCTAGCTTTCTAGTGAAAACTTAGGAAGCACTGGGTTTTATTTTCTTAAGAAATATGGTAGTTATTGTCTCCAAAGGTAAATTTTTTGTTTCCTGATATCAAAAAAATGTTTTATTTTCAATTACATTGCTAGAGAAGTGTGCAGTTATGTGAGATGACTTTTGCTTGAGCTTTCTAATTTGTTTTACTTGGGCCCCTAAAATTTAGAATTGTTAATATCGGTATATTAGCATGCTGGTGTTCTTTTTGCCTTAACCTGAATGCATGTGCGCACACACACACACATGCACACACACACACATCCACATTACCTACATATACAGGTGGTATACAAATGAATGAATCATAGAGATACTTCTTTGCTATTTCTTTATCTCCAGCGGCAGACATACTGCCTGATACTTAATGGGTTTGCTCAAAGAATGCTGGTTAGAATAAGTGATTTCTCTGGTGCTATTTTTCTTAATGTTCTTAATTTAGATATTATCAACCTAAGCTTGAAAGCTGAGTTCTTAGAAAAAATAACCCTTTTAGTAATGGTTTTTGATGATGTTATAGTGTTAAAAATAAAATATTTAAAAATCTGGATTTTGATTTTCCCAGGTATTTTTCTTTAATAGGAAGCATAAAAGAGCTTCGAACTTTTATGTCCTCTTCTATATTATAGAAGAATATTCTGATGCATATTCAAGCCGTATGATTTTATCTTCTTTTGCTTGTCTGGCCAAGATATCCTCAGTCCTATTGATCTAGAGGGACTAATTTTGTGTAACTCCTGTCTAAAGGCCACTCAGTGTCTCTCTTTGTTCTTATTGTCCTCCATTGGCAATTACTGCTAGATAGCTGTATATTTCCAAAATAAATTTTATTTCTTCTCTGTTTTTTACTGATAATAATAACAGTGTAAGTAAGAGAACTTTGGAGTTAGATGAAGATTAGAATCCTAGCTTTAATTTTTCTGCACTAGTTTTTTTATTTATTAACTTGTTTTGTTTTTGATAGTAGAAGGAGAATGCCTCCTTTATATAGTTGTGCTGACTGAAAGAGAAGATATAAGTCAAGTACTTAACACAATACCTAGTGTATGGACATTTATTTACTAGTTCTTTCTTCCTATTTCTTTGTCAGATACCATGTGAGTTTCTTTCCTACCCATTCCGGTGGTAACCTATGACACAATTATTATTTTTTTTAATTAAAATAATATTAAAATTTTTTTTCTTTTTTAACTATAGTATCTCTTTTTTATAAAATTTTTATTTATTTATTTATTTTTTACAGAGGCAGAGAGTGAGTCAGAGAGAGGGATACACAGGGACAGACAGACAGGAATGGAGAGAGACAAGAAGCATCAATCATTAGTTTTTCATTGTGTGTTGTGACACCTTAGTTGTTCATTGATTGCTCTCTCATATGTGCCCTGACTGTGGGCCTTCAGCAGACTGAGTAACCCCCTGCTGGAGCCAGCGACCTTGGGTTCAAGCCGGCGGGCCCCCGCTCAAACCAGATGAGCCCGCGCTCAAGCTGGCGACCTCGGGGTCTTGAACCTGGGTCCTCGGCATCCCAGTCCGACACTCCATCCACTGCGCCACCACCTGGTCAGGCAATATTTTAAAATTTTAACTAGGGCTAATGCTTTAGGGCAGTGGTCCCCAACTTCCGGGCTGCGGACCTGTACCGGTCCATGGGCCATTTGGTACCGGTCCGCAGAGAAACAATAAATAACTTACATTATTTCCGTTTTATTTGTATTTAAGTCTGAATGATGTTTTATTTTTAAAAAATGACCAGATTCCCTCTGTTACATCCGTCTAAGACTCACTCTTGACGCTTGTCTCAGTCACGTGATACATTTATCCGCCCCGCCCTAAAGGCCGGTCCGTGAAAATATTTTCTGACATTAAACTGGTCTGTGGCCCAAAAAAGGTTGGGGACCACTGCTTTAGGGTACATAAATACATTTTTAAAAAGTGTTCAAGGACAGCTTGAAGCAAGGCCTAGTAGAAGCCGAGTTCTCATTCTGTCTCCTTTTGTACTCTATGGGCCTAACTAGCTCTTTACTTGTGAGCCTGCAGGGCCCGAAGGAGCCTGGAACATTTTGTATTTGCCCAGAGTGGACTGGGTGCAGACAGACAGTTTTGCAGCCCTTACATTGTTTTTGAGCTCAAGAACATTGTTAGATATCTGTGCTAGAATATTATAAAATATGTTTTTCTTTCATAGCTTGCAGAGCTGTGTTAATCATCTATAGATGCCAAAATGAACATTTAAAAATATGTATTTTATATGGGTAATGGGTATATAACATAATCAACAGTTTAAATGCTATACAAATGTTTACCTGAAACCTATATACCCTTATTGATCAATGTCGCCCTGTTAAATTTAATTTTCTAAATAAAATAAGACAAAAACAAAAAAATAGTTTATAGCTTTCCTAATATATATATTTTACTTCATTTTTATTGTCTTCCTTAATTGCTTATATCTAACAATAATTAGCCCCCAAACTTTGAGGTAAATTCTCTGGATTGTTTCTCTGATGCTTTTGGCCCTGGTTATAAATAAATAAAGCCCTTTTTAAAGAAACCTTTTTTTTAATGATTGTTCTGCTATATAAGAGGTTCTCTGCCCAACTATTTTACTTCTTCAGTTAAAATATCATTTTTGCAGCCTTGAACTCTATTTTGCTACTGGGATTTTATTTCTTTTTATTACTTCAGTTCCTCCTCCCATTGTGTATTCAAGTCTTAGTTTTGCTATTGTCCATGCTGCTCATACCCTGAACAATATAAATAGCTTATTCTGTCAATTTTGTATTGTTCGCGAAAATTGTAGCCCTTTCTTTGTTCTTACCTGATTCCTTTAGACTCTGTCATTCATTTATTTTCTTTAGGAAAAAATAACCTGGATATTTAAAGTCTAGCTTGAATTGGCCTCTTTCAAGGGCCGTGTAGGAAGTGTTCTCCCTCAGAAATGAGAATCTCAGCTTGAATAGGATAGAAATTGGACCCAACGAGCCCACTTCCTACTTCAGGATTCAGGAGACTTGAGGCTGTTTCTGACACGTGGCACCATTTGACTTGTGATGGCTCCTTATTTCATGGGATTCCAATGAAAACAGACTTCTCTTTTTCTTGTTAATACTATTGGAAAACACAGAATTTAATAATGTTCTGAGAAAATGTCTTTTAGAAAACCTAGGAAGTGAAGATGACCTGATTTAAAATGTCAATCAACTCATTATATAATTGATTTCCTATTGAATATTAAATATGATACTAGAAACAGTAAAGTTTCATTTAAAGTTACTTTATACTTCCTTTGATATTTAGTTACTTTATTTGGTTAGAATTCTATATAGTAGTGAGATTTCTTTCCCAGAGAGGCTGTGGCTAGGAAAATATATCTTTAAGAGCATTGCAGACTCTAGGCAGCTGTATTTAACACTCGTAGAGGCCTGGATTGCATAAAGATATGCTGGTGTCTTCAGTATATGGCGATAACTAGAAAGTTTGGAATGGGTGAGTGTAAAGAGGATAAAAAGAGAAAGGAGAAGACAGGGTCTCCAAAGACTCCGATATTGAATGAAATAATAAGCCAGTCAGGGCCCTGATTGGTGGCACAATGTGTAAAGCGTGGTCTCAGAGCTCTGAGGTTGCTGGTTTCATCCCTGGGTTCCTCTTACCCCTGGCTTGAATCTGAGAGGGTCTATATCTAAAGAACCCCACTTGGCCCCAAGATTGCCAGTTTGATCCCTCATTAGGGCACATGTGGGAAGTGATCAATGAGTGCACAATGAAGTGGAACAACCAGTTGATGTGTCTCTCTCTCTCTCTGTCTCTCTCCCTCCCTTCCCCCCCTCTCTCCCTTCTTCTGTCTCTTGAAAAAACAAAGACAGTCAAGCATGTTTATTCATAGCAGAATACACTGACTAAAATTTGAATATCAATGTGAGAAATGGACTTTAGATACTACGACTTCAGAATTAATAATATTTTTCATTTCAGTTAAGTTTGAACTCAATAAAGGAAGAGGATACATTTAAAGAACGATATATTTGGTAATGTATTTTTGGTTTTATGTGTAGTTTTTAATCTGTTGTTGATATTTATAAGAAGAGGAATTGAAAAATTAAAAAAACCCAAGATGGTGGGGTTTTATTGATATTTTTATGCTAAAATAAGGTTGGGTTCTCTTAAGTCATGAATTAGTTTTTGCATGGAGAAAAAACACATGAATGTTTTTAATTACTGATATTTAGAGGACAGAGTCCTACAATAGAAACTAAAGTTTATACATCAAAATGCAACTTCCCACATAAGCAGTCTCATATTGTGAACTTCACATGTTTAATTGACCCCACGTAGAAGGTAGGTTTTATATGATAGATTTAATTTTTTTAATTGATAAAAATCTTGCTTAGTCTTTTACATTATTTTCATTAAAGAATTATAATTTGTATCCAAGAGTTGACTTTACAATTATTCATATAATCCATAGTTTTATACCTTCAGCTAACACATTTTATTATTTTTATCACACTCTTGGTTCTGATTTGATCACAAGTGTTTTATGTGTACTATGCTGGAATTAGGGGACAAAGAACACAATTTGCTCCTGGTTCCTGTTGAACACCTGCTCCTAGATTGATCCTGCATCTAGTAGTGAAAAATTAGCTAAGACCTCATGTAAATGTGAATTTCATTTGTGGTGTGTAATTATGGTAGCATAGGTATTACTTTTTATCAGAGTTAGTGACCTTTCCTGCCACTCTGAATTTTCAGTTTCATTTGGGGACAGTCAGCTAAAATGATTTATTTAGTCAAGATCTTCCTTTAACTCTTGCTCAGATACAGTGCTCTGCTTTCCAAACTCTGGTTTGTGTAAATGTAGTTGTCTCAAATAAAATTTAGCAAATGTCTCAATTGACATTCTCTCATCTTTCAAATATTCTTTATATTGTGGAATCAGCAAAATTCACTAACAAGTTTGTCTTTGAATGAAATTTTTTTAATTTACTGAGAAATTAAAATTTGCATAAACTATCAATATATCTTGAGTCCCTAGAAAATTTCACATTAGCACTTTATTGAAAAATAATCTCTAGAAAGGATTGATTCGGTTTTACAAAACAATTTCTTCCAGTAAATGTTGAGTGAGGTGAAAGAATGACACATCTGCTTGTTGCTATGTACATAACGTCTGACCTACAACTTTAAATTTGACTTTGATATTTATTCTCCTTCAATAAAATATATAAGGTATGGATTTTCATGCTGATAAGAAAATATGTCTGCCTGCTTTACCTCTTCTTTACAACTGGATGCAATCTCTTAAATTAACTATTGTTAAACTTAGATCTTTTTTTTTTTAAGTGAGAGGAGGGGACATAGTGAGACAGACTCCCACATGTACCTCAGCTGGGATCTACCTGGCAACTCTCGTCAAGGATAGATGGCTCCAATCAACTAAATTATTTTTAATGCCTAAGGCTGATACTTGGACCACCTGAGCTAACCTCAGTGCCTGGGGCTGATGCTGGAACCAACCGAGCCACTGGCTACAGGAGGGGAGGAGGGAGAGAAGGCGGAGATGGTTGCTTCTCTTGTGTGCCCTGACTGGGAATTGAACCCTGGACATCCATACACTGGGCTATCGCTCTATCCACTGAGCCAACCAGCCAAGGCCCACTTAGTCTTAAGACATACCTTAATTTTGTAATTCAACCATTTGTGTCTTTTAAAGTATAAGTTTCAATAAGAGCCAAGACTCTGGCTAATTCATTATTGAATGTTTAGCACCTAGAGGAGAGTGCTGCAAATAGTAGATTCTCATGGATATTCAATAATTGAATTCATTGAATTACTGTTTTAATATCTCTTTAGTGTATAACCTGGAGAAGATTGGATACTTACTGTAAGAGGAGGTGTGAATAGTAGTAGTATCCTCTTTGTATTTTGAAACGACCCCCAAGAAATTGTATTATTGAAACAAAATTTTTCTAATTTGTACATCCAAAGAATCTTCAGATCTAGTCTAGAACCATGCTCAGCATGGATCATATTCAGTATATCTATCACTCATATCAAACTTAGTCAGTGTTGGAAGGGTCCTGCAATGTCATCAATCCCCTTTCCATCCAGTGGTTGAGTTCCTTCTGCAGCAGTGATTGTCAACCTTCGCCACCTATTTGAAGTGAGGAGCTTTAAAAATTCCACTGGCCAAGCCTCACCTCAGTCCAGTTGTGTAAGAATATTCATGAATTGGACTTAGGCATCACTATTTTTCAAAACTGAATATGGTTTCAATGTGCAGTTAAGGTTCAGAGCCATTATTCTTTAAAATACCTACCAAATATTTTCCAGTCCAATTAAAGTTCTCTGGAGAGGAGTACCGCATTACAAAACTTAAGTCTTGCATTTATTCCATTTATTCAAATAGCAACTTTTATAAGAGTGTTAAAATTATATAACATAAATGAAGCTCATCAATTTTAATATCTTACTGTTGGTAACACTAAAGAGAGAGTGACATTTAAATTTAACTTATTTTCTTTGAAGTACTATTGTAGCACTTTTGAATGACTCAAAAGGCTGATCATAAACATTACTTCAGTCATTTTCAAAATTTTACTTTAGCAGTAATCAAGGTACTCTGTATGACTAAGATGAACATTCTGCCCTATTTTACAGTATTATAATCATTTTTGTGTTTGTACATGGAGAAACAGAGGTGTGATGCATAGATTATTTTTGTATTTACCTACCTATACTTTGCTGATTTAATGTACAGTGTTTACAGTTGAAAGTTAGGCAAACACTTTTGGAAATGTGCTATCTTCTTAGTATGGTAATGTACCAAGTAGGAAACTTTAAATATAAATATATTGAAAAGGAAATGGCAAAGATTTGGTTTTGTAAATCTGATTTTAGAGAAGAATTTTTAGAGAAAGCTGTATGTGACCACACAGGGATATACACACACACTTATATTCTTGCTTCTTGCTTAGGGACTTGTCTTTCCTGAGATGATTTACCTATGTCAACTTATTTGAGAACTTTTATATTTTCTTTGGGATACTCTGGGTACTAAAAGTCAGCATGTAATATCATTATTAAATATTCAAGAAGTTCTGGAATCTGACAAACCTGGATTTGATTCTCATTTCCATCCTTCCTCACTGTGCGGCCTAGGACAAATTATTTTATTTAACCCCCAGTCTCTCTATTTGTAGAGATAATGACACATATCACTTAGGGTTATTGTGAGAGTTAATAGTAATAATGTATAAAAAAATCTCATAATACCCCTGGATTATAAGAAGTACTCGTTAGCTAAAAATTTTATACCATTTTTGTTGAGGTATGATTGATATATAAAAAGCTGTACAGATTTAATCTATATAATTGAATCAGTTTGAGGATAAATGTACAACTGTTTTCATCACCACTAAGACCATAGACACAGCCATCACTTCCTCAAGTTTCCTCTAGCTGTGATGAGGTATGATGTGGTGGATTATGATTATTATTGGTAAGAACACTTATAATGTATATTCTCTTAAAACTTTAATATATAAGAGTATTGTTACCTATAGGCACTATATGTATAGTAGATTTCAGAACTTATTTATCTTGCATAATTGAAACTTACTACACTTTGACTATCACCTCCCCAATTCCCATCCTCCCTCACCCTGACAATCACCATTCTATTCTCTGCTTTTATGAGTTTGATTATTTTTAATTCCACATATAAGTGATATCATATAGTATTTGTCTTCCTGTGCTTGGCTTATTTCATTTAGTATAATGTCCTCCAGGTTCACCCATGTTGTCATAAAGAGAAGGATTTCTTCTTCTCTCCTCTCCTCTCCTCTCCTCTCCTCTCCTCTCCTCTCCTCTCCTCTCCTCTCCTCTCCTCTCCTCCCCTCCCCTCCCCTCCCCTCCCCTCCCCTCCCCTCCCCTCTCCTCTCCTCTCCTTTCTTCTCCTCTCTTCTCCTTATCCATCCCCTCCCCTCCTGTCCCCTTATCTTTTTTTTTAAAGGCTGATTGATATTCCATTATAGTACACACCACATTTTATTTTTCCATTCATCCACTGATGGATATTTAGACTGTGTCCATATCTTGGCTTTAGTGAGTAATGCTGCATTGAACATGGGAGTGCAGGTATGTCTTTCAAATTAATTCCTTTGGACAAATACCTAAAGGTAGGATTGCTAAGTCAAATGGTAGTTCTATCTTTAATTTTTGGAAGAATCTCCATATTGTTTTCCATAATGGTTATATACAGTGGTGGGATTCAAATAATTTAACAACTGATTCTCTGTCCTAATGACTGTTTTAAGTATAAAAAAATGATATACTGCAAGGTAGTTTATTATTTCATGCATTTAATACTTAAATAGAATAATAAAAGAGTCACACAAACTAGATTATAAGAAAGAGTTTTAAAATATTAATGAAAAAATATTAATACCTGACAAAAACAATAAAACTTTTAAGATATTTCCATATTGCTTGTTGATTGGTGTCCTTGATTGCAATTTTTTCACCTATGGATGAAATGAACGTTACTATGGGCACTTAGAATATACTGTTGCACAGATGAACATTAAAAAAGGGTAAGGAATGAATGTAAATTTGTGATTTCCATATTGGGTGGCTGCTCAGGTGCCCACCTTAGAGAGAACCCTGATTACAAGTGTCATTTTAACAACCGGTTCACTGAACTCAACAAAAATTAGGTAGTGGTTCTGCTGAACTGGTGTGAACTGGCTGAATCTCACCACTGGTTGTATCAATTTATATTCCCACTAAACTTGTCAGCAGGATTCACTTTTCTCCATGGCTGACACTTGTTATGATTTTTAAAATATAATAGCCGTCCTCACAGGCATAAGGTTTTATTTTATTGAGGTTTTGATTTGCATTTCCCTGATGATTAGTCATGTTGAGCACCTTTTCATATACCTGTTGGCCTTCTGTATATCATCAGTATTACTGAGCAGATTACAGCAGTTGTAAAATAAGATCTTTTAAGACAGTAGCAGCACAACTTTATGGGTCTAGTTCTGTAGAGAACATCATCTTTATTCTCCTTTATAAAATACCACCCTCAGACATAATTTTGGATTGTCCCTTTACCAAACTGAATGTCCTATTGAGAGCCCTGATATTACAACTCATGAGTGGTTATAGTTTTCTTTAAGGCCATACAGCATAGAGGATGATTGAGGTCCTTAGGTTCCTCCTGGGTCCCAGGAAGGCTAATCTTTATAGGTGGTACTCTTTGGTGAACTAAGACCCTCCTCACAGTGATTTATTTCTAGGTTGCTTGTCTGCTACAAGTGGAGATGTCAGATAAAATAAAGGACACCCACTTAAATTTTAATTTCAAATGAATAACTAATTTTTTTAGTGTAAGTATGCCCCCCAAATTGCATGGCACCTATTTATACTAAAAACATTATTCATTATTTGCTGAAATTCAAATTCATCTATAAGTTTTTAATTTTTGTTTATTTTTCTGAATCTGGCTATCTGACCTACATGACATGTAAGAATATTTGGGTTAGATGTTAGGCAGGTTTTATCCTAAAGTAAAATGGTAGTATTTCTGAGTAAAGTAGAGAGAAATACTACTTAAATGAGTGAAAAGGCTAAATTATAGCCTTAAAATGGCTTAATTTGTTGAAATACTATAAATAAAATTACTTCAGATTAATACTAATAAATAAAATTAGAGAATGATGATGCAGATAGGAGAATGTCTTCCTACTTTTCTATCCCAAGAATTTAAATGAATTTGAACCTAAGGCTCTTCCAATTATGTACTTATGGCATTGAAAGAGCATGTATGATACTATTCCTCTATTTTGAGAACATTTGAAGTTAAAAAGGGTTGAATAATGATTTTTCATGCTTCTAATATTCCCTGCTTTATTAGTACATTTAAAATGTTATGTATAAACATTTTATTTGCATATATTTGAATGTAGCAATTCCTGATCATACCAGAACAAAGTACATTCTCCATTTTGTAAACTTTTAAAGCTCTTATTTGGTATTCATTGTTTAATCATTCATTCAATATTACTAAGCATCTTCTAATTGTGAAGAATTGTGCTGGGTGCTTAGGCTATAAAAGTAAGTAAGGCAGAATCACTATTCATGTAGAACTCACAGTATATAGCTCTGGAAAGAGAGAGGTAATATTGACATTATAATGCTATGTGACTAGTGTTGTAACAAAGAAATGAATTGCTTCTAGATTCACAGAAAGTAGCTTGATGAAGACTTCACTACATGGGTGACATTGAAATTGGGTTTTCAAGGATGAGTATGAGTTTGTTGGACAGAAAGTGAGTTAAGGCCATTTGAAAGAGTGAGAGTGAGAGGGAGAGGGGATGGAAGAGAGTGAGAGTGAGAGAGTAAGAGAGAGAGAAGAGAATTGAAAAAAGAAAACCCAACAATTTAGCCTCTGAAAGATCCTGGCATAACTAGTTAATTGTAAGAAGATGGAGTTGGAGATGGCAGGGGGAGGGAGTACTTAGTACTATTTGTGAAAGTTGATGTTTAGGGTTCTTTTTTGTTTTGTTTTGTTTTGTTTTGTTTTTGAGAGAGAGAAAGAGAAGAAGGGAAGGGAGGCAGACGAGAAGGGAAGGGAGGCACAACTCATAGTTGTGGCACCTTAGTTGTTTCAATGATTACTTTCTCATATGTGCCTTGACCTGGGGGCTCCAGCTGAGCCAGTGCCCCTTTGTTCAAGCCAGTGACCCTGGGCTCAAGCTAGTGACCATGTAATCATGTCTATGATCCCACATTCAAGCCAATGACTCCACCACACTCAAGCTGGTGAGCCCACACTCAAGCTGGAGACCTCAGGTTTAGAACCTGGGTTCTCAGCGTCCCAGGCCGATGCTCTATCCACTGTACCACTGCCTGGTCCGGGGTGGTTAGGTTTGAAGACAGGCAATATGAGCTTCAAAAGAACATTTCATATCAGTTTTGAGTTTTGATTTTATTGTCTAGTCAACAGCCAATTGTTTAAACTGTTAAGTCAGTAACAATTGCTTATGTTTCAGGTATATGTAGATACTTGGAGTATGGAAAGACAGGTGACAATTGTTGAAATAGTTTATCATCAATGACTGTTTTTTAAAAAGTTCATTTATTTATTTTGGTGTAAGGGCAAAAGATTGAGGGAAAAATATAGGGATAAGTCATACACACATGTGTATATGTGTGTGTGTGTGTGTGTGTGTGTGTGTGTGTTCGTTCTTTCCCCAAGTCATTGAAGGGAGTGACACTTCTTAACACTTCTGTTTGGTTCTTCATAAAACATTAAACAATGCTTAATAAGTTCTTGTTACATTTAGAAAAGAAACATAAAATGAATAAGGTGTGGTATGTTTGCATATCTATACTTTATTATTATATAAATCTATTGGATATTATAGGAATAACTTAGAATGCATAGTGGAAAATTTATTCTTCATCCCATTCAGTTAAATAAAATCTAGGTATCTGGTAACGTGGTGAACTCATTAAACTTAATTTTTGTGTTGAATACTGTCTTCTGTCTTTTGATTGTTACCATTTATGTACTTTATAATGTAATTGTCTATAATCCTTTTAATTTTTTGATGTGTCAATAGAATTTTTCTTCCCATCTTACAATTAAAGAATTCTGCTAGGGAAATATGTATAGAGCAAATTGTGGGGTCATTTTATAGCTCAGTGCTTAAATCAGAAATCTGAGATGAAGAAGCAACAAGAAGTGATGCTAATAGAAGGGTTTTCATGTACCAAGAAGTGTATTAGTTTATACACAAAAACAATGAATGCACTATTTAAATATTATTATATGTATGTTTTTATACTTTATTTTTCTGTGTAATTTTTAAAACTTAGATGAGTCTAATGCTTTTTGACTGACAGTTTAGTTTTAAAGGGGTGTATGAAGGCAAGCACACTGGTGGAGGAGGTCTTGTGTGAGGTCTTCAAGCATTCAGACTCTAATGCAGCAATGCTTAACCTTGAACAGGTAAAGAACTACATGGCCAAAGAGTAGGGAGGAAGTGCGACCTTGTACAACTCATTTGTTAATGTCTTCAACAAGATACTGTGTCACTATGACTCAGCACCACTCACACATTGATTCTGCAGCACAGGGAACACACAGAAGAGTGAAGCTGGTCTGTCAGCTGGAGATTAGCTTGGGACACAGCACCTGCATTCTCAACAGTGATTCTCTCATTGCCTATATCTGGCTACAGCAGAGGAAAGCAGAATGGCTTTCACTGCTGCCTAGGAGAGGGAGGGCAGTAGAATGTGTGCTGTTCTACTTTTTCTGTGCTGCAGTGGGTATGCTGGTTATTGCTGGGAAACTTTCAGTGAAGGACAGTGACAGAAGAACACCAAAGTGGAGCCTACATATGGCTAAAAAGCCACATTCCAATGTCACCAGCACTCTAGTGGCAGGTTCTGTGACCTGCACATGGAAGAGGTGGACCAGTGATCATGTGGCTTACATCACAAAGATACATGTGGCTAGCTTTGCATGAGGAAACAGATGAATTATACTAGTCTGTCGATTGAGAGCTCACAATGTATTCTTGATAAAATCTCTCTGGAATAAATCCTGCAAAATGGTGCAATAATTGTTGGCATACAAATGGCTGGATTATTTTAAAGAAAATAATTTTCCTTAATTGTCTCTAACTCATATTTGTTCAAGTATAGTGGTTCCAATTATTCTTCAACTTTTTGTGTTATTTAGTATAGAGATGACAGAGGTCAAGTCACTTCTTGGTGACTTGCTCTTTTGAACTTGGTCACAGTTCTCACTGGCAAAAGTCTTAAGAAGTGGCACTTATGGGACTTTAATATTAACACTAAAAAGAAAGTTAATTGCATTTTCTTTGAATAAGGAAATAACTAGAGTAATTATGAAATGAAGCCATTGCATTTGTTGTCAGGATTGGTAAATTTTTTAAACGGTTACTATTTCTGTTATGCATTTTATGTCTTAAGTAAAAAACATGATATTTTTGATGGAACTATGAAATACACTCAGTGTGTTAGTTTTCCAAGAACTCTGATGCTTTGAATGTGAGGAAGGCAAGTTTTAATGGAAGGAAAGAGACCTGAATCACTTGTCTACATTGAATAACAATGTAGAAGAAAGAAGGGGAAAACCTCTAATATTTATGTCTCATTTAAAAAAATATTTAGAAAATTAAATTTAACAGGGTGACATTGATCAATAAGAGAACATAGGTTTAAGGCAAACATTTCTAAAGTTTTTGAATTGTTGATTATGTTGTATACCCATCACCCAAAGTTAAATCATTTTCTATTAATGTGTATTTGTCCTTCTTTACTCCCATCCCCTTCTCCTCCCCCCCATCCCCATTCTCCTGGTAACCACTTCACTTTTATCTATATCCATGAGCCTCAGTTTTATATCCCAACTATGTGTGAAGTCATACAGTTCTTAGCTTTTTCTGATTTACTTATTTTACTCAGGATAATATTCTCAAAGTTCGTCCATGTTGTCGTAAATGGCAATATCTCATCATTTCTTATGGCTGAGTAGTATTTCATTTGTATGTATGTACCACATCTTCTTTATCCAGTCCTCTATTGAATGGCACTTTGGTTGTTTCCATGTCTTGGCCACTGTGAATAATGTTATGATGAACATGGGGCTGCATGTGTCTTTATGTACCAATATTTTTTAGTTTGGGGGGTAGATTCCCTGTAGAGGGATTGCTGGGTAATATGGTAGCTCTATTCTTAATTTTTTGAGGAACCACCATACTTTCTTTCATAATGGCTATACTAGTTTTCATGTACTAGTTTGTATGGGAGATCCTTTTATCCTCAGCCTCTCCAACACTTGTTATTACTTGTCTTATTGATATTAGTCAATCTAACAGCTATGAGATGGTATCTCATTGTAGTTTTGATTTGCATTTCTCTAATAACTAGTGAGGATGAGCATCTTTTCATATATGCATCTGTTGGCCATTTGTATGTCTTCTTGGGAGAAGTGTCTGTTCAGGTCCTCTCACCATTTTTTAATTGGATTATTTGTTTGTTTGTTGCTGAGCTTTGTGAGTTCTTTATGTATTTTGCATATTAGTCCCTTATTGGAGCTGTTGTTTGCACATATCATCTTCTATTTGATTGGTTGTCTATTTGTTTTGTTGTCAGTTTCTTTTGCTGTGCAGATGCTTTTTAGTTTGATATAATTTCATTCACTTATATTTGCCTTGACTTCCATTGCCTTTGGAGTCAAATACAAAGAAATTGGAAATTGTTCTCTACAGCCAAGGTCCGTGAGTTTAGTACCTACAGTATGGTTTTTTTCTCTGTAATTGTTTCAGAGCTTATATTTGGTCTTTGATCTATTTTGAATTATTTTTGTGTAAGGGGACAAACTATAGTTCAGTTTCATTCTTTTATATGTAGCTTCCCAATTTTCCCAGAGCCATTTATTGAAGAGGCTTTCTTTACTCTATTGTGTGTTTTTGGCTCCTTTGTCAAAGATGATTTGTCTATACATATGTGGTTTTATTTCTGGGCTCTCGATTCTGTTTCATTTATCTGTATGTCTGTTTTTCTGCCAGCATCATGCTGTTTTGATTATCATGGGTGTTTAGTATAATTTGAATTCAGGTAATGTGATACCTCCATCTTTATTCTTTTTCCTCAGTATTGTTTTGGCTATTTTTTTTTTTTTTTTTATGGTTCCATACAATCCTGGTGACATTTTGTTCTATTTTTTTTTAAATGACATTGAGATTTTGATAGGTATTGCATTAAATTTATATATATAGTGCTTTGGGTAATATGGCCATTTTAACTATGTTGATTCTTCCAATCCATGAACATAAAATATTTTTCCATTTCATTGTGTCTTTTAAAATTTCTTTCAATAATGCTTTGTAGGTTTTTTTTTTAATTTTATTTATTAATTTTTAGAGAGGAGAGAGAGAGGGAGAGAGAGAAAGGGGGAGGAGCTGGAAGCATCAACTCCCATATGTGCCTTGACCAGGCAAGCCTGGGGTAAAGATATGATTTGGAAATTTTTTTTTAATTTATTCATTTTAGAGAGGAGAGGGAGAGACAGAGAGAGAGAGAGGAGAGACAGAGAGAGAAGGGCGGAGGAGCTGGAAGCATCAACTCCCATATGTGCCTTGACCAGGCAAGCCCAGGGTTTTGAACCGGAGACCTCAGCATTTCCAGGTCGACGCTATGTAGGTTTCAGTATATAGGTCCATCACTTCTTTTCTTAAGTTTATTCCTAGGTATTTTATTTATTTATTTATTTATTTTGTTGCATTCTAAAAGGAACTGCATTTTTGAGTTTATTTTCTGACCTTTCATTATTGGCCTATAGGAAAGCATTAAACTTTTAATTATTGATTTTGTATCCTGTGATTTTACTCTATTGGTTCATTAATTCTAACAGTTTTTTGGTGAATGTATTTAGGGTATTCTATATACAGGATCATGTCACCAGCAAAAAGTGATACCTTTACTTTTTTTCCCCTGGTATCAATACCTTTTATTTCTTTCTCATGCCTCATTGCTCTGGCTAAAACTTCCAGCACTATGTTGAATGTAAGTGGAGAGCATGGGCAGCGTTGTCTTGTTCCTGATTTTAAAGGAAAAGTCTTCATTTTTTCACCATTTAGTATGATATTAGCTGACGGTTTGTCACATATGGCCTTTATTATGTTGAGGTATGTTTCTTCTATATCCATTTTATTAAGTGTTTTAAGCATGAAGGAATGTTGTATCTTAATGAGTGCCTTTTCTGCACCTATGGATAGGATCATATATGATTTTTGTTCTTTGTTTTGTTGATGGGGTGTATTATACTGATCGATTTCCATATGTTGAGCCATCCTTGTACTTCTGAAATGAATCCCACTTGATTGTGATGTATTATTTTTTTAATATGTTGTTGTGTTTGATTTGCTAGTTTTTTTTTGTTTGTTTGTTTAGGATTTTGCCATCTGTATTCATTAGAGATATTGGTCTGTAGTTTTCTTTTTTTCATGTTGTCCTTGCCAGGTTTTGGTATCAGGGTTATTTTGGCCTTATAAAATGTGTTATGGAGCATTGCCTCTATTTTTTGGAAGACATTGAGAAGGATAGGTATCAAATCTTTCTTGAATGTTTGGTAGAATTCACTAGTGTAAGCTATCTGGTCCTGGACTTTTGTTTTTGGCGAAGTTTTTGATAGTTGTTTCTATTTCCTCCCTACTTATGGATCTATTTAGGTTTTCTACTTCTTTGTGACTCAATATAGTAAGTAATATTGTATAGTTGTAAGAATTTAATCACGTCCTCTAGGTTGTTGAATTTGGTGGCATATAATCTTTTATAGTATTGTACTATGATTCTTTGTATATCTATGATGTCTGTGGTCATTTCCCCTCTTTCATTTTTGAATTTGTTTATATGAATCCTTTCTCTTTTTTCCTTAGTGAGTCTAGTTAGAGGTTTGTTGATTTTATTGCTCTTTTCAAAGAACCAGCTCTTTGTTGTATTAAGTTTATCTATAGTATTTTTTGTTCTCTATTTCATTTAGTTTTGATCTAATTTTTATTATTTCTTTTCTTCTGCTGACCTTGGGTTGCCTTTGTTCTTATTTTTCTAGTTCTTTCAGATTTGATGAAAGATTTTTTACTTGAGGTCTCTCTTGTTTCTTGATATAAACCTGTAATTAGATAAACTTCCCCCATATTATTGTTTACAGTGCATCCAAAAAATTTTGTTATATCATGTTGTCATTTTTATTTGTCTGTATATATCTTTTGATGTCTGTTTTTATTTCTTCCTTGACTCAGTCATGTTTTAGTAGTTTGATGTTTAATTTCCACTTTTTTGTAGGTTTCTTTTCTTCCTTTCTTCAGTTGAATTCTAATTTTAAAGCTGTATGGTCAGAAAATATGCTTGGTATAATTCAATCTTCCTGATTTTTTTATGATAATTTTATGGCCCTACATACATTCTATCCTTGAGAATGTTTCATGCACACTGAAAAATCTGTATAATGTATAATCTGATATTCTGGGATGAAATATCCCATAAATGTCTATTATGTTCATTTGGTCCAGTGTATCATTTGAGGCTGATATTTCTTTCTTCATTTTCTATTTTGATGATCTATCTAAAGCCATCAAAGCTGTGTTGAGATCTGCAAATATGATTGTGTTTTTTGTCTGTTTCTCTTTTTAGATCAGTTAGTATATGTCTTATATATTTTGATGCTCCCTGGTTTGGTGCATATATATATTAAGAAGTATATGTCTTCTTGATATAACATCCCCTTTATCATTATGAAATGTCCATCTTCATCTCTTGTTACTTTTGTTGTCTTCAAGTCAGTATTGTCAGATATGAGTATGGCTACACCTGTTCTTCTTTGTGTATTATTTGCTTGGAGAATTGTTTTCCAACCTTTCACTCTGGGTCTACTTTTGTCCGTATAGCTTTATGTGCCTTTTGAAGGCAGCATATGTTTAGGTTTTATTTTTTGATCCAATCTGCTACTCTGTGCCTCTTTATTAGTGAGTTCAGTCTATTTACATTTAGGATAATTACTGACACTTGAGGATTTCTTTCTTAAAGCCATTTTATGTTTTGTTTTCTGGTAGGTCTATGTCTTGTTTGGTTCTTCTCTTTTATGTTTCTATCATTTGTTTTTGTTTCATGGTAGTCCATGCTTCTTTCCTTTGTTTCTTCTTTTTTTGAGCTGTGTGTTTCAAAGGTGGCTTTGTCATGGATGGTTACCATTAGGTTATTAAGAGAAAAATTGTCAAATGTACAAGAGTTCTTTGTCTTATGTGTGCTTCTGTACTCCATCTTCCTTTGCTACTGCAGATTTTTACCCTCTTCTGTTTTATGTTATTGTTGTCACAGATTATCATTGTTTTTATTGTGACCTTATTGGAGCTTTTACTTGTAGTTTTGATTTGTTTTGTTCTTTATTTCTAGTCAAATAACTCCCTTGAGTATTTCCTGCAGGGGGGTGTTCTGGTGATAAATTTCCTGAGCTTTTGTATGTCTGCAATTGTTTCTATTTTTCCTTTGTATTTGAAAGATAGCTTTTTATGGATATAGTGTTTTTGGCTTGTAATTTCTCTCTTTCAGTACTTTGAATGTTTGGGTCCACTCTTTTCTAGCTTGTAGAGTTTCCGCTGAGAAGTTTGATGATAACCTAATGAGCCTTTCCTTATAAGTTATGTTCTTCTTTTCTCTAGATGCCTTGAGGATTGTTTCTTTGTTGTTGATTTTTGACAGTTTTATTATAATGTGCCTTGGAAAAGGTCTGTTTGGGTTGAAGTACTCGGAATTCTGTTTGCTTCTTGGATTCAAGGTTCTAACTCTCTTCATAGTCTTGGAAAGTTCTTATCAATTAGTTTTAAAATAGGCTCTCCATTCTCTTTTTTCCTTTTCTTCTGAGTATAAGAATACCCATTATTCTTACATTGCTCTTTCTGATGGAGTCAGGAAAATCTTATAGAGCTTTTTTATTGTTTTTAATTCATGAGTCTCTTCCCTCTTCTCTCTGTAGCATCTCTAATTGTTTGTCTTTGATGTCTCTGACATTTTTTTCTATCTGGCCTGTTATATTAGCTAAACTTGCTACTTCAGTTTTCAATTCATGTATTGAGTTTTTCATTTCTGTTTTTAATGTCTCAGTCTCCTTGGTAAGGTATTCATTTTGTTTTCTAAGCTATTTATGTTACCTATTGATGATTTCTTGCATCATGCTGAGTATTTCCAGAACTTTCATTTTGTGTTTTCTATCATTTAACTCCAAGGTTTTAATGTGACTGAGATTTTTTTTCTGGAGATTTTTCTTTTGTTTTCTGAACTATTCTTTTGTCTTGTGTTGCCATGGTATTTAATTTCCTCTTCCTTGATGGCATTTGAAAGTGGTATTGTTGAAAACTCTAACAAAAAATACTAAAAAAATGAAGAATTAAAATAGAAAAAAATACAATGAAAATTACAAAAAATTAAAAATAATGGTAAATAAAAAAGAAATACCAAAAAAAAAGAAACACCAAAAAAAATTCAAAACCAACAAACACCCACAAAAAATAAGAGTAAGAAATATAACAATGAAAGAAAATTAAACTTAAAGGAAAAGAAGAAAAAGAAGAAGAAAAGGAAAAAATAATTTAAATTTTGAGAGGTCACTGTTTTCTTCTAGTTGGTGTTGTCGTATTATAAGTTTTAGCTCTCTAAAATTCTGGACTGACCTCTACAAAGATGTCATTGTCACAATAGCGTGGAGGGGGCCACAGTCGCATTGCTGGGTGGGGCATGGTATGAGTGCTCTATGGCTTTACAGCTTTAGTAATGGCAAACTCAAGCCTCTGGGCACATTTCTCCATGTCTCAACAGACCAGGGACTAGATGCAGAGCACCTCTATTCTTCAGGGGAGAGAGTGGCTTTGGAGAGTTAGCGGTGGGGTCTTCTCTGCCACTTTTCATACTTGCAAGGTGAGGGAGGTGGAATCTCAGAGGCTCGAGACTGCACATTATTTTTTTCTGTCTCTGTGCTAAATGTGGGCTGCTGGCAGACTGTAGGCACATTGCTATCACCCCTCATTCTACTGCAGCTTTGGTTTAGTACCACCCCCCTTGCCCCTCAATCTCTCCACTCCTCCCAGCAGTAGGTGACCTAGACACTCCAAGCTTCCCTCTCCATCTCCCCAGAAGACAGAACTCAGACAGCCCAAGCTTTCTTTCTCCTCATAATCCTAGCAGAGGAAAAAAAAAGTGACTCCAGGATTCTCTCCAGAGCCCACTGTGAGTGCGTTTTATTTTCCAACCCCCTTTTCAATCCTTCCCACCTTTAGTCCACTCAGTGCGTGGATCTTTCTGGCACACCTGCGAACCCAGCTGGCGTTCCTTCTCTGCTTTTTAGTTGTTCTAGAATATCTTCCTGGTGCTATTACTCTGATGTCATCCTTATGTCTCATTTCTATGTGATATTATTTTCATGTATCTTATTTCTTTTAATTATGAAAACAATAGTGTGAGATACATATGCTTTTTTTTTTTTGCTAATGAGGAAACAGACTCTGAGTTGAGAAGGGATTAAAGAACTGACATGTTAAAATACCTATCATGTGTCAGATAGTCTATTAGAAGACTAACGACTACTTTTTCAGTTAATTCTCACCATTAATTTCCTTCTCTTTGGTATGTAAATTAGAACAGACTAGATTATACTATGGTACCAAACAGACCCCAAATATCAGTGGCCTAATAATGTAAAGGTTTATTTGTTGCTCACACCACATTCATTGTGTTGCCAAGTGCCTTTTCAAGGCAATTCCTCCTCACACTTATTCCAGAACAGCAGTTGAAACCAAGAGAAACAGCACCACTTCACAGTTACACCATCCTGAGCAGGGAGCTCCTTATTTATTGTGACAGGGAAAAAGTGACAGGAAACCCATGCATAGACTTTTAAGGCCTCAGTATGATATTTATGCTTATTTCTTTTATAGTTTATTGGTTAGAGCTGGTTACATGGTCCCACCTTACTGTAAAGAGGATGGTAAATGTAAAGAAGCAAATGTACAGTTGTAGCCATTACTGGGTCTGCTGCAATGTTGTACCTTGTTTTAAAAATGAGAAGGTTGGCCCTGGCCATTTGGCTGAGTGGATAAAGTGATGGCCCAAAGTATGAATGTCCCAGGTTCAATTCCTGGTCAGGGCACACAAGAGAAGAGACCATCTGCTTCTTTCACCCTCCTTTCTCTTCTCTGCCTCTTCCCCTCCTGCAGCCAATAGCTTGATTTCCTTCAAGCATCTGCCTCAGGCACTAAATATAGCTTGGTTGATTAGAGTGTTAGCCCCAGATAGGGGTTGCCAAGTGGATCTCATTTGGGGTGCATGCAAGATCTATCTCACTATTTCCCTTCCTGTCACTAAAATAAATAAAATAAAATAAAAAGAGGAAAGGAAAGAAAAAAAATGAGAAGTAAAAAAAATGAGAAGTTCAAAGAAGTTAGATTATACTTCCAGAGTACACCCTTGGTAATTAGTAGACTTAATTCTTGAAACTAAGTCTCTGTTAGTACAAGAAAACTTCATGCCTTCTATTTCCACCCTTCCACACACTCTGAGTATTCTGGTGTTGTAGAGTTATGTGTTATGTGCTTGGTGTTATCCAACATTCAAAACAACCGCAGGGAAACTTTATCCTGGTATTCAAGCCCTGGTGTAGTTTCCTTCCTCAGTGAATAGTGCTGACGTGTTTAACAAATATGGTATTGCAGAAATGATAAAATATAACTTTTGAGTCTAGGCCATAAAAGACAGTGGTTTTCTCCTTACTTTCTCTTTGATCACTTTTCCTTGGGACTTCCAGGTGATATAATGTGAGGACACTAAAGCAACTTTATGAAGCTCCCATATGGCCGGGAACTGAGGCCTTCTTCCAATATTCAGAACCAAATGGTCATTGATGAGAGTGAGCCATCTTGGAAGTGAATGCATGCATCAAGCCATCAGCCTTCAGATGGCTGAGCCCAGACCATTATCTGGACAGCAACCCCTTGAGAGACCCTGAGCTAGAACCACTCAGTTAATGTGTTCCCAGATAATTCTTGATCTACAGGAACTGTGTGAGATGAGAAATGTTTACTGTTGTTTTAAGTTGCTAAATTTGGGGGGTGATGTTATACAACAATAGATAATAAAAGGATTATTTCCTATCATGTTTTCCCCTCAGCTCTGGGATTCTTCCTACTTATGACAGTGACTTTTTAAATTATTTGAATATAGAAGTGGTACATTTCACAATGACTGTCACACAATAGTGTTAGGAAATTTTAGTTAAATAAGTCTTATTATTTAATCTAGTAATTCTAAGCAAATTTGGTGTAAAGGTCTGTACTAACAAATGATAAATCATGCTAGTTCAGAAAAGAGATTTTTTGCATTTTATTTTCCAACAAATGTGTATTTTCCTGCTTTAAGCTATTACCAACTTGAGCATATTTTATATTTAAATCAAACTGCGAAGTTTTGAGAAAGAAAAAGCTAAGGATGTTTTTATGAACAGTTTACTGTAGGGAGGAAAACAATACAGAATTAGCTGCTAACTTCTTGGCAAGGTGTTTTATCAGTACTGTATTGTTTGGGCAGAAGAAGGATAGGATTGATAAAAAGCAGAATCCTGCAGGGGAGGGCAGAAAGCCATGCGTAATACTTATTGTTATTGGCCGCACCTATGAACGAAAATGTTCACCACACCCAAATAGGGTTCAAATGTGGATCACGGGTTTATGCCCGGGCTGCCATGCCTTAACATTTTTATGTGATTATATATTGTTGCTACTTAATCAAGAAGCATGCTACAGTATTCTTAATTTTAAAAAATATTTTATTTATTTATTTTAGAGAGGAGAGAGAGAGAGATAAAGAGTGAGAAGGGGAGGAGGAACAGGAAGCATCAACTCCCATATGTGCCTTGACTGGGTAAGACTGGGGTTTCAAACCAGCAACCTCAGCCTTCTAGGTCAATGCTTTATCCACTGTGCCACCACACATCAGGCCATGCTATTCTTAAAAATATAATGATTTTCAGAAATATATAATCCCAAATGCCAGCATGACATGCATTATTATCTTGTGCCTCTAAATTTTTTAATCAGTCATATCTTATTCTTGAATGTTTAAAATCTCTTAGAAATGAGCTCTAAGGTGAGGGTCTCACTGTTCCTCATGGTGCCAGGGGTGGGAGGAGGTTGAATAAAAATCAGCTCTTGCCAGAGTCTAGTCTGTGAACTCATATAAAAGGCAATAGGATACTATTTTATTCTATTTAACATTTTCTTCATCTCTGTGATTCAAAGGTTATGTTCTGTTGGATGAGATAAAATTTTCTTAGCAAAAGCATCTTCATTGGCTATTTATTCCCATTGTCCCCTACCCCCATTAGTAAACACTCTATACATGCTCTAAATTTTCTATCTTGTCTTGCTTTGCACCCGTGGGCAAATGATAAAGAATATCATTTAGATCAAGCAATACATTATTGTTGAAACATGGTGGTCTTATAGAAACATAGCTAAGTCAGAGAGATAAATGAATACATATTATATTTACATATAAAATTTTGTATGTCTAAATGTACAAACATAAATATACATATTATATATGTATACTTATATTTATTAATTCATATACAACTATATATATATACAGTAGTTGTTAAGCAGAAATTGAGGTTCAAACATAAGGACCTGACCAAGGTGTGTGAGTCAATGAGACAAATGAAAACAAAGACTCAAAGATAATTCCAAAGTTTTTAACTAAGTAAAAGATAATCTATACAATGATATATAATTATAATATAATTATAATACTTTGATGTACATAACAAATTTTATTGATAGAACCCAGAAAAGTAATTATAGCAGAAATTATTATCATCATTATATAACTGAGAAAACAGCAGTTCAAAAATTTTAATTGACTTGCTTAAAGTCTTCTAGTTAATGAGGGACAAACCTGGAATTTGAATCTGGGGGTCCTGTCTTTAGATATGCTTAGGGATTTTTCCATTTCCAGAGATTCCTCAAACTGGGGTCCACAGAGTGCTAAAATATCATGTATACTTGAATATGTGAATATTTTGATTGGAAGAACCAGACTTTAAGATTCTCAGAGAGGTCCTGACATAACAGAGTCTAAGAACTCTGTTTCTCCTTGGTTACTGTCTGCCCCCTCTGACTAAAAGGGTGATGAGGTAAAAGGGTTGGCCTACTTAATAATTAGATCCCGGAAAAGTGCATAGAGGCATCTAGTGTGAAGAATCCTGAGTGCAGAATATAGAGAAAAAGGCACGGGTGTTGGAATTCAGTGAGTTTCTAAAAGAAAACATTTTCTTGGGCTGGGCTAGCTCTGAATTTAATTAGAAAAACAGGTCAGACTTTAGAGCTTGCGCCGCATAGATTTTGTGACAAACCAAAAGACTTTCAAGTCCGCAGTATGTGTGGGGTTTCTCACCTCTCCTGACATTTCTATAGAGTAAATTTTGCATTCTTCTGTGTGGTGGTGATCAGCTACAGGGGAATGAAATGGGGAAGTATGGGGAGACTGTGGTTTATGACCATTGTCGGTGTGGTGTTTGGGTGGTTCCATGGAGGAGTGGGTGCCTTTTATTAAAAACAAGCTTAGATTTAGTTATCGAGGACCTGTGCCTGCCATTTAATAACCTAAAGTCCAATGGATCCATTTATACTCCATATGTGAAATATCAGGTTAAATTTGCAATGTATTGAAATTTCTATTGAGCAGTCCTTCAATTTCCACAATTCCTTTTATTTCTCAGCAGTAGTAAATAGAAAGCATTCCTAAGTGTTTGTAGAACGAACGTGGTGGGGCTGGAAATCTGAAGCTGCATGAACATATTTAACCGACAGAAGAATACTTTGGTTGTTGTTACTGCAAACATGCTAGCAACTTTCTAATGTTGAGTTGAGTCCATTATGAGGTTTTATTTAGATTGTTAAATAAAATTTGAAACCATAAGAGGTTCTAGTCAGTGACTCAGTAGATAGAGTGTTGGCCTGGCATATGGACATCCTGGGTTCAATTTGTGGTCAGGGCACACAGGAGAAGCCACTATATGTTTCTCCCCCTCCTCTTCTCTCCTTCTTTCTCTCCTGCAGCCAGTGGCTTGATTAATTTGAGCATGGCCTCAGGTGCTAAGGATAACTAGGTTAGTTTCAGCAAGTCAGCCTCAGTCACTAAAAATAGCTCAGTACTTGAGCATCAATCCCAGATGGGGTTACCGAGTAGATCTTGGTTGGGGCATATGTGGGAGTCTGCCTCACTATCTTCCCTTTTCTAGTCTAAAAGAAAAAAGAAACCATAAAAGAAAGTGGTCATGAAAGTGATGTCAAAGTAGAGTATACTAGACTGCTTTAAACCTCAAGCATGGCCCCTGAACACTCCAACTGTTTTTGATTGTTTAGGTGTTTACTAAGGAGATCAGCACTATTGCATTAATATGGATGCACGCATTTGTGCTATTGACAACTAATTTTAAAAGCTTAGAGCAAAATCTACTGGCACAGTATCTTTCTTAAAATAAAAACATAAGAATAACATAATTTTCTTAGGATCTACTACCATAAACCAGGGTATCCAAAAAATCTAAAATTATTGTTTTGCTTTGCTTCCATATCAGGTAGAGACAAGAAAGTTGGGAGTGTGTTTTGGGGCTAACATAGTCAAATATAGCTAACCAGTCAAGACTTTCTTCAAGAAAAAAAATCCATAGAGAGTTTCTTGTCAGATAGCCATCGAGTAGGCATCGAGTTCCCTTCTCCTGAAATACTGAAATGTTTCCTTGTTCAGTGTCAAATATGAGAGTAAAAATCTTGGCTATAAATTTGTGGGGGTGGAGAGAGAGGAAATCAAATATTCAAAATGGCAACAGGACAAATAAAACGCTCCCAACAGCTGTCACAAGCCAATGAGACATCACATTAAAAAATAAAATATATTTTCTTCAGTTCAAGGAAATGCCTTTTGTTTCTTTCGTTTGGAATGACAATACATATTTACCTAATGGCAGTATTATTCTTTGGGAAAGGAGTCTTTTGTAACGTAATTTAGATGAGGTTTATTTGAACACATATTGTTCTATTTAGTTTTATGAAACCTATAGCTTTTTATAGTTTTTGAAGCTCTTTTATTATCTTATCAAATAGGCTGGAGTCCTATTTGATTTCTCAGTGAACCTACCATGTGTAATACAAAAATTGCTTAACCTCTCTCAGAATAATTTATTTTTTTGCTGTTGAACAATGAGGACATTAAATAAGAAGATGTTTTTTCTATGAACAATTTAGCAACCACAGTAACTGAAGGTTGCAATCAACTGATCTAAATATTCAGTCAGTTACTCCTTTAATTTGAGTTTCAAAATATGTTCATTTTATATATGACTAGAAGAGGTTGGTTGGTGTAGAATTACATCTCAATATATTTAATACTTAAATATTTTCTTTTCACATGTATCTAATTTCTTAAAATAACCAATTTTTATTGTATTTCATGTGCTAACAATAAAATACTATTAAATTATATCAATCTATAGTATATTAAAAAAATTATGCCTTAATGGTTTAGTTATCTTAACATGCTCATTTTTTTAATGAAAGGTAATTATTTTTTGTTAATAATTCAACAAGGCCCTGGCCGGTTGGCTCAGCTGTAAAGCATCCGCGTGGCATGCAGGAGTCCGGGGTTCGATTCCCGGCCAGGGCACACAGGAGAGGCGCCCATCTGCTTCTCCACCCCTCCCCCTCTCCTTCCTCTCTGTTTCTCTCTTCCCCTCCCGCAGCGAGGCTCCATTGGAGCAAAGATGGCCCGGGCGCTGGGGATGGCTCTGTGGCCTCTGTCTCAGGCGCTAGAATGGCTCTGGACGCAACAGAGTGACACCCCAGAGGGGCAAAGCATCGCCCCCTGGTGGGCATGCCGGGTGGATCCCGGTCGGGCACATGCGGGAGTCTGCCTCCTCGTTTCCAGCTTCGGAAAAATGAAAAAAAATAAATAATTCAACAAAGTAATCTTTTCCATTTGAATTTAATTAACATGCAAGTTTTATTCTCTTCATAATATGGCTGAAGATAACTCAATTTTTTTCTCCTTCCAAGAGGTTTTTTTTAAAAAAATTATTTATTTATTTTAATTTATTGTGTTTACATAAATTCAGGTGTCCCAACAAGTACATTCCCCCACATCTGTGTTCCCCTCAACCTCCCCTTTGTCCTTTAACTCAATTTTATTTTAATATGGCTTTTAAATTTTTAAACAAAAATATAGTTAAAGTTTGACATTTTTTTCCTAAACTTTTACAAATAGATGTCAGATGAAATCACTTTTATTTGTATTTTTTGGTGATGAATGAAATAGCGGTGTGGGTAGCATGGTTTCTGTTCTCAACAAACTCATAATTTGGTGTAGAGACAGGCACATATGGACATATTTATTGAACATACAAGTACTACATTAACAAAGTGCTATTGCATACAGAGGCAGAACAATTGATTTTCCCTGCAGCAAAGATTTAGTGCCCCCAAATCATTCTGTTCATATTAGAGTTATACTGTTAATGATGTTTTATTATAATGAGTAAAGTTTCCATTTCATGTGCTAAATATTTAACCTCTGAAGGCAGAAGTATTCTTATTTATCTTAGTATCTCTAGTTCTTACCTTTGTTTGTGTTCATCAAATATTTATTGACTTTAGTTTGATGGACAAAAATTGGGAGAGTTCATAGAGGAGAAAACATTTAGCAAATGAGATAATATTCAAAGTGGGCCTTGAAAACTGTGAAGCACAAAAAGGACCGCATAGAGGTGAGGAGGGCAGTTCAGTTCCAGCAAAATCAGAAAGGAGGAAAGTTTGTGAAGTGTTTGGAAGTGGTGACGTAGTGTGAGCAAGCAGCTGGAAATGGGGATGAAATAGTAAACCCAAGCCAGAATTTGAAGGTCCTCAACTATCATTGTAATTAATTTATACTCTTCTAGAAATAATCAGATCAGTTTCTAGAAGTAGTGAGAAAGCTGCCAGAAGCCACGACACCAGAAAGGCCATATTAATAGTCTGACTAAGAGAAGATGAAGTTCTGAACTAAGGCAATGATCATGGGAATGAAGAAAATGACACAAGTTCAAGAGACAAAGAAGCATTAAGGAACCTGAGCTTCTGATACCATGAAACTACTTTGGACTGCTTATACTCAAACTGTTACTTGATAGATTAGAAAAAAATCTATTGTGTTTAAATTAATGCTGTTTGGGGTCTCTATCATATCAGTTAAAATATGCTAATAAGGAATGCAACCTGTAGGTTCAGTTTGAGAAATGTTGAATCTTGAGTTGTTTTAAGGATCTAGAATTCAAAGTGGTAATCAAAGCTAAATAAGGTTTGGGGATCAATTACACATAGTTGAAGCCATGAGAGTAAGATTGCACAGGAAGGAACTGTTGAGTTAGAAGGGAAGAGAACCAGTTGATGGGGGAACATCAGCATTTTCAAGGAAGACAAATCAGGGAGGAGCAAAAGGTAGAGAGCAGTCAGGGTTATGAAGACAAGGAACAACATTTTAAGCAGTATGTGGCCATTGGTGTCAGGTGCTGCAGAGTATTCCAGAAGCAGTAGGGTTGAGAAGCGGTCACTGGATTTGGGAACTAGAGAACATGACCGATCCTGTAGGCAGTAGTTTTAGTTGAATGGTGGTGAGTGGAAGCTGGATCATGATGAGTTGCTATAGAGTTAACAGGAGGTAAGAGGTCTGCCCTTATAGAGAAAGAGTGTTAAAATCACAGTTTATAGACTAAAGCAGATTTTTCAACCTTTTTCATCTCATCGCACAGAAAAACTAATTACTAAAATTCTGTGGCACATGCAAAATATTTTTTTATTGAGCTGATGATAGGTATAATATTTTATTGAATATATTGGGGTGGCATTGGTTCACAAAATCATACGGATTTCAAGTGTACAATTCAACAAAATGTCATCTGCACTCTGCATCATATGCCTATCACCCCAAGCAAGGTCTCTTTTCATCCCCGTATCCCCCCTTTTGCCCACCTCCAACTACAACCTGCCCTCCTTTCCCTCTGCCCACCACGGTGTTGTCTGTGTCTAGGTGTTTTGATATATAATATATTATATATATGTAAAACAAAAAAATACATGTTTTTTTTTTTTTTGCTTTATCCCTTCACCGTCTTTCATTCAGTTCTTCATTGCCTCTTCCCCTCTGACAGCTGTTCGTCAGTTCCACGTACCCATGCCTCTGTTTCTATTTCATTCACCAGTTTATTTTGTTCATTAGATTTCACATATAAATGAAATCATATGGCACTTGTCTTTCTCTGACGGGCTTTTTTCACTCAGCATAATTATCTTCAGGTCAGCCCATGCTGTTGCAAACAGTAATATTTCTTTTTATACGGCTGAGTAGTATTCCATTATGATCTTTTGGATTGCTTTTTTATTCTCTGTGTCATTTATTTCTGCTCTGAACTTTATTATTTCCTTAATTCTAATTGCTCTGAGTTTTGTTGTTCTTTTTCTAGTTCTTTTAAGTGTAGGGTTAGATTATTTACTTGAGATTTTCTTTCTTCTTTGGTAGGTGTGTAATGCTTTGAAATTTCTTCTCAGTACTGTTTTTTTCTATGCCTCATAGATTTTGGGTTTTTGTGTGTTCATTTTTATTTGTTTCTAGGTAACTTTTTGATCTCTTCCTGATATCATTATTAACCCATTCATTGTTTAATGCCGTGTTACTTAGCCTCCATGTGTTTAAATGTTTGTTTTAAATTGTAATTGATTTCTAGTTTAAAATCATTGTGGTGAGAGAATATGCTTGATATGATTTCAATCTTCTTGAATTTATTGACTTATTTTGCATCCTAACTTGTGGTCCATCTTTGAGAATGTTCTATGTGCACTTGAGAAAAATGTACAGTATATTCTGCTATGTTGGCACAAAAATGTTCTATAAATACCAATTAAATCCATCTAATCTAGAATATAGTTTATGGTTGCTGTTACCTTGCTGATTTTTTGTCTAAAAGATCTATTCACTGATGTCAGTGAGGTGTCAAAATCTTGTTCTATGACTTTATTACTGGCCATCTATTCCTTAATATCCACCAAGATTTTCTTTTTATAATTAGGTGCTTCTATATTGGGTGCATATATGTTTACAAGGGTTATATCCTCCAGTGAGATCAATCCTTTTAGTGTTATATAGTGACCCTCTTTGACTTATAGCCTTTGTTTTGAAGTCGATTTTGTCTGATATAAGTATTGCTACCCCAGATTTTAATTATTATTTCTGTTTGCATGAGTTATATTTTTTCATCCCTTTACTTTCTATCTGTATATATCTTTTTTTTTTTTTTCTGAGGTGGATGTCTTATAGACAACATATATATGAGTCATGTTTTCTTATCCATTCAGCTACCCTATGTCTTTTGGTTGGAACATTTAATCTGTTTAAATGTGTGGTTATTATTGTAGGTACTTATTTATTGCTATTTTATTCTTTTTGTGCTAGAGAGAGAGAGACACACATAGACAGACAGGGACAGAAAGACAGGAAGGAAGAGAGATGTGAAGCATCAACTCATAGTTGTGACACCTTAGTTGTTCATTGATAGCTTTCTCACATGTGCCTTGACTGGTGAGCTCCAGCCGAGCCAGTGATACCTTGCTCAAGCCACCGACCTTGGAATTCAAACCAGCAGCCTTTGGGCTCAAGCCAGTGATCATGGGATCACGTCTATGATCCCACATTAAAGCTGGTGATATTATGCTCAAGCTGGTGATGCACGCTCAAGCTCTCAAACTTAGGGTTTTAAACCTGAGTCCTCAGCATCCCAGGCTGATGCCCTATCCACTTTGCCACCTCCTGGTCAGGCACCATTTTATTCTTTATAACTCTATTTCTATTTATTTATTTATTTATTTATTTATTTATTTATTTATTTATTTATTTATTTATTGTTGTTTTTTTCTTAAAGCAGGCCCTTTAACAGCAGGTTTGGTGGTAATGAATTCCTTTAACATTTATTTTATTATTTTATTTTTAATTTAATTTATTTTATTTTTGCCTGGGAGTGTTTCTGTTGAAAAATCAGCTGACAGCCTTATGGGAGCTTCCTTGTATATAACTGTCTCTCCCTTGCTGCTTTTAAGATTCTCTCTTTGTCTTTAACCTTTGTCATTTTAATTATGATGTGTCTTGGTGTGGGCCTCTAGGGGTTCATTTTGATTGTGACTCTCTGTGCTTCCTAAACTTGTGTGACTTTTTTCCTTCACCAGCTTAGGGAAATTTTCAGACATTATTTCTTTAAATAGATCTCTATCCCTTGCTCATTTTCTTCTTCTGGTACCCCAATGATGCAGATGTTGCTATATTTGATGTTGCCCCAGAGGACCTTTAGACTTTTCTCACTTAAAAAAAATTAATTTATCTCTTTCCTTCTCTCTCTCTTTTTTTGATGCTCTGCTTGTGTGCTTATTGTTATCCTGTCCTCTAAATCAGTTATTTGATTATCTGTTTCATATAATGTGCTGTCAATTCCTTCTAGTGTATTATTCATTTCAGATATTGTATTCTTGCCTGACCTGTGGTGGCGCAATGGATTAAGCATCAACCTGGAATGCTGAGGTCACTGGTTCAAACCCTGGGCTTGCCTGGTCAAGGCACATATGGGAGTTGATGCTTCCTCCTCCTCCCCCCTTTCTCTCTCTCTCTCTCTCTCTCCTCTAAAATGAATAAATAAATAAAAATTAAAATAAAAAAACACACTTAAAAAAAAGAAAAAAAAGATATTGTATTCTTCATTTTTGACTGGTTCTTTTTTATAGTGTTTATGTCCTTATTTCTTTAGTTTCCCACTGAGATAATTCTTTCTTCCACTAAGATCCTTAGCATTCTTTTATTTTATAATTTTATTTATTTATTTTTATTTTTATTTTTCTGAAGTGGGAAACGAGGAGGCAGTCAGACAGACTCCCGTATGCGCCTCACCAGGATCCACCCGGCATGCCCACCAGGGGGCGATGCTCTGCCCATCTGGGGCGCCGCTCTGTAGCAACCAAAGCCATGCTAGTGCCTGAGGCAGAGGTCATAGAGCCATCCTCAGCGCCAACTTTGCTCCAATGGAGCCTTGGCTGTGGGAGGGGAAGAGAGAGACAGAGAGGAAGGAGAGGGGGAGGGATGGAGAAGCAGATGGGCGCTTCTCCTGTGTGCTCTGGCCAGGAATCAAACCCAGGACTCCTGCATGCCAGGCCGATGCTCTACCACTGAGCCAACCGGCCAGGGCAAGATCCTTAGCATTCTTATTACCTTTGTTTTAAACTCTGCATCTGGTATTTTGGTTGCTTCCATTTCATTTAATTCTTTATCTGGGGATTTCTCTTGTTCTTTCAATTGGGGCATATTTCTTTGTCTCTCCATTTTCTCTCTGTGTATTAGGTAGATCTGCTATAATTTCCAAAATTCTTATGTTGGCTTTATGTTGAACGTGCCTTGTTGGGCTCAGTGGCACAGTCTTTCACATAACCCTGAGCTTCATGCACCAGGAATGTTTTTTGTGGGCTCAGTATACTCTCCTGTTGTAGTTGAGTCTTGAATGGTGTTGGCCCTTTTAATATCTTATAAGTTTGGGAATACATTCAACTTTTTGGAGGATTTTTCAAAGAACTTATATAACATACAAAAAACATAATCACAATTCATGAAATCTTCCCTATCCATTGTCCTCCCTATTTTCTTTTTATTCCATTATCTCTGGATTGAAGACAGGAAACTCAAACAAATGATGATACTAAAAAGTCCCAGAGTCGAGTTCAAAGTTAAATCTAAGTCAGTCTGATTCCAGTGTTCTTTCCCACTATCTATAATGGAGCTTTTGTGTTTACTTGTGAAACTGAGTTTAAATAATAAAGCCTTAGAATGTAAACAAGCCCTTTCTCATCTGTCCTCACCTCATTTTTCCAGTCTTTGTCCTCCGCAGCTGCCTGAAGCTGGGTCTGTTGATGGATCTCACCACTGAGCCCACACCCCTCAGCCTGACCTTCTAGTGGTGCTTCCATAAGACCCAGAGTTCCCTGTGTTAGGATGGTCCATGTAATGCTGAGTCCCAACCTTCTCATTCACTTTCTCCTTGTCCCATTGGCCTTTAGAACAGGTATTTGTCTCCATCTCTATTCTGTAGTCTGCCTCAAACTCTTCTTCTACCTTAAAATGGGTGCCCTGCTCTGAATCTCACCTATCTTGCTCATACCTTAATGTTCTGTCAAGGTCTTGCCTTTTCTTTTTTTCTGGAAACAAATTCTATTACATTTTCAGGGAGTGTGCTATAAAAGAAAATACACTGCTCACACCAGCTCTGCTTGAGTCTGAGGGCAGTATCTGAGGCTAGCTTGTATTTTCTGGTACCATTTTATAAATCATTTTGGAGCCTGCATGCTTTGGACATTTTGGAGCCAGATTAATTTCCTGTATTTTTTATGCTCTCTTCCCCAACTCTGTGTTCCCTGGGGTAAACAGCGTCTACCTTAGTGGTTTTCAACCACTGGTTCATGAACTGGTGCTGGTATGACAGAAATTTTATGCCTGTCTGTGAATGAGTTAACCACCCTGAAATTCGTCATAGAACTTTAAGGTGGTTAACTCTTTTGTAGACTGACACAATATTGCTGGCAAACCAGCAGTGAAAACCACTGTAACCCTGTTCTTGATTCACTTCCTCTCTTGGGCCAAGGCACAGAGAACTACAGATGAGAGTACTGGGCATTAGACATGGTTTTGACAATGACATTTGTTTAATTTTTGAACTACATTGCTTTGACTGACTATCTTGAAGTGTGTTGAGCTGAAATGAGCATTATTAGTTAATATGGCAATGTTTTATCATTTATTCCTTAATTTATGATCAAGACACTGACATATTATTTGTTCAGTAATTTTAACATATAGGTCTTAACCCACTATCTTTTTTTTCATTTATAAGTTCTTTAAATCAGACAATGATCTAATTTGACTGACATTTTAAAATTACCTTCAAATATAGCAGCTATCTAATACCCTCTTTGCTTTGCAGATTATTACCGAGATGCACAGACCTTAGGTTATGTCTTGATGTTTGTGATTCAGTTTCTGTATTGCTTATTCAACTGACAGCTTCTGTGCAAAATCAGAATGAATTTATGTGCTGATGATGTTAGTGTCTGTGTGTGCATGTGTGTGTTTATTGTGCAATGTTTAGAGTGGTGAATACAGTGGAGACTGGCTTGGCTAAGACATTAGAACATAAAGAATTATATTTTAAGGGAGAACAAAAGTTCATCTAAGTGGGGGTCTTCTCAGAATGATAAGAGTATTCTTAGAATAAGTGTGAATGGTTGGTTTGGGGTGCAATCATTTTCCTCCTTGACATTGACTTCCAAAGATGTACTCTTATCATCTCCAATATTTTTTTACTCACTATGGAGGTATTACTTATGATTGACATAAACTCTGAGTATTTATCGTTTCATCTTGTACTACTATTGGGGTAATAAGTTTCTTAAGTAACTAGCAATGCATGGAACTTTATTTTGTCTTAAATTACCTTTCTAATTTTTAAAGAATATGGGCTACCTCATCATTTCTTTTCAACCTGCTCTATCTCATCCATGATATTAACAATTCTGAATCAAAATACTTTAAGCCTAAATGCTTAGTTTTATTTGTCCCTTTGTTAATATAAATAGAGCATGTTTTGGGGCAGTAGTTTAATTATTTTATAGGTTAGTTTTCAAATCTGTAGAATGTTCCTAACAAGGTCTTTTTGTAATTGAAGTCACATGTAGTCTATAATTTGATATAAAGAGGATTATATGACCTGGTTTTAAAACCACCACCATTTGAAAAAACCATCATCTGGGTCCCCTTTAAACCAGGTTTTTGCACACAGTACATCCCTATTTGTGTGTACACTAAGATACTGCTTAAGGAAATATTGTTGCTCAATAAAAGTGAAATTAGAATATCTGGAGGTGCAAATGGATAATAAATCCATTCTTTTATGTTTAATAGCTGTTTCTGATACTTATAATAGCTCTTCAGCTTTGTTTTAAAGACATATTCTGGTTTAAAATGACATTTTTATTCAAAATCTAGTTTATTTGTTCTATAAATACTTTGCATATGATAATATATTTTTATTATATTTAGGGGACCAGAAAAAGTCATAAATATAAAAACTAAGGTATTCTCCTTGAAGACTTCTCATTTTTAATATCAAGTTAAATTGAGTTTATTTCTTTTCTAAACCAGTATAGCAGTTTCCCAAAGGAATTATGTTTAGATTTTTAGAAAGTTAACACATCCAGGATGTGAGCTTTCTTTTTTCTCCACCAATTAAAGAAGAGCCTCAGTGAAAGTCACAGACAATTATGATGGAGGAATTGTTTGTTTTATATAATCCACGTCTTCCTGAAAATATACCTATGGACAAGATTTTTGTTTATGATTCATGTTTTACCCACTTTATGGGCAATCACTATTTATTTAGAAAAAAATAAAAGTTTTTAAAATTGGGTTAAATGGTCATATTTAACAGTAAATAACCACTCTGTATAAAGTTCAAGGTTTGTCCATTAGAAATAAGAGTGTCTTTTTGTGAGATATTCCTATCAAAATGGAAATTATTGGCTTGCAATTGATGAAAATCTTTTTGTTCTTATATCTGTGCTCATAGGATTCTTCAGCATGTAATTATTGGTAAATTTAATATACACCTACAAATATCCACATCATGCTCTAGAGACTGATATGTTAGACCTTGAGGGCTTGTGTGCATGTTTCTTTCTGAGCTAGTCTGAGACATTTACGAAGTGTGTACAATCACCACCATTTTCAATAATATACTTCTCCATGTCCTTGTTGCCTATTGGTGTAGAGACAAAAACACTAGCAAAATGTGCTGTTTTTTGCACACTTATGTTCCAGGCATTTTTCTAAGTACATTTTCATATTAGCTCATTTAAACCCCACACTGTCCCTAGTATTGTCCCCAATTTTTAGGCTCTGAAATAAGGCACAGAGAAACAATTTACTCAGAGTCCCCTAGCCAGTAACAAGTGGGTCCAGAATTCAAATTCAGCAGCCTGACTGCAGAACAGTCTGTTTCATTTGTTACCTTGAATTGCCTTCTTTCTAGAGAGGATAAGAATTCCAGAATTAACAGCATATTCTTTCATTTCTGGACCTGGGCTATGCTATTGGTGGGTCCTCTTGTTACCAATGTCCTCATATAGCACAGTGACCCTCTCACCAATTCTGAAAGCTTTGAACTGTGTGCAAGTGTGTTTCTTCCCTTCCTGATGATGATTTGATAAGTAAGTGCACATGGTGTGTTGTGCTCTGGAGCTTTGCAACCTGGTGGCCTTGATGGTATGTGAGGAATCTGTCATGATTAAGAGTTAGGACACTTTCCTGTATATAAAAAAATTATGAAAAAAAGTTGTGTTTGTTGGAAAGTTGTTTTTTTTAAACATTTTTTTATTAATTAATAATGGGGTGGCATTAATCAATCAGGGTACATAGGTTCAGAGAAAACATCTCCAAGTTATTTTGACATTTGATTATGTTGCATACCCATCACCCAAAGTCATATAGTCTCTGTCTCTTATCTGGTTTTCTCTTTGCCCCTCCTATCCCCCATCCCCTTCCTTACCCTCCCTACCCCTGGTAACCACCACACTCTTGTCCGTGTCCCTGAGTCTCATTTTTATGTCCCACCTATGTATGGAATCATATAGTTCTTAGTTTTTTTCTGATTTACTTATCTCACTCAGTATAATGTTATCAAGGTCCATCCATGTTGTTGTAAATGACCCGATGTCATTATTTCTTATGGCTGAGTAGTATTTCATAATATATATGTACCACATCTTATTTATCCAGTCATCTATTGAAGGGCTTTTTGGTTGTTTTCATGTCTTGGCCACTGTGAGCAATGCTGCAATGAACATGGGGCTGCATGTGTCTTTAAAATCAGTGTTTTGAGTTATGGGCATATATTCCTAGTAGAGGGATTGCTGGGTCATATGGTAGTTGTAAATGTTAAAATCAAATATCCCAGGTTTTATGATGTAAAATGTACATTAATCCCTGCTCCTCTACTATTTCTAGAAGTAGTCACTTCAAACAGTTTGAACTGGGACTTTTCAGATATTTAATATCTATAGAAACAAATCTTTCTGTCTATATATAGTTTATGCTCTGTGTATAATTATATTTTAGATAATAAATATGTATGTATATTTGCATTTTATAGAATATAATCACACTATAGATATTGTTCTGACATTTCCTTTTTTTAACTTAATGTATTATGATTATCTTTTCATTTTAGTACTCCATGCAATATATTGAGAATTGGCTCATTTGTCAAACAGTTGACAGATTTTCCATTCTATGAATCCATTTAATGTAAATAAAATAAGTAGCATTTAAATTAATAAATAATTTAGTTAGCCAATTCCCTACTAATGGAAATTTGGTTGTGCCCCAGTCATATGATTCAATCATACAGTGGGACATGTGACATTTAGGGCAAACGGACATAATTTTGCTTCCACGTGTTGAAACTGTTTTGTTGCCCCTTGGACTGCCTGAACTTCATCCCTCTACCAAATTTTCAAAGTTTATCATTAATAATGACAGATTTTATACAACACAACTTTGTAGTGGGGAAGCTTAAAAAATTCTCCATGTTTGACCTATTCTTACTATACTTTTGTCAGGCAAGAAGTAGGAATTAGCTTTTTTAAGTACTGTGCTTTTATTTATTGATAGATTTTAGAAAGAGAGGAAGAAAGAGGGAGAGAGAGAGTTTGTTGTTCCACTTATTTTTGTATTCACCGGTTGATTTATATGTACCCTGAGGGAGACTGGACCGACTGCAACCTTGGCATATTGGGACCAAATGAGCTACCAGGGCCCTGTGTACTGTATTTTGAAAGATCAGTCAGCTACAAGCAGTCCAAACCTGAAGTCTTAGGTTTTATAATTGCTTCAGTTATTCTTGTCTTAGAAGGAATTCTTCAGTCTCGTTGAGAGTTACATGGTTGGTTGGCTCTAAAAAAATGTTTCCCCTGTAGTAAGCAACAAAAAGTTGTATTAAGGAAGAGAAGATGTTTTCTGTGTCTGGCTTTACCTCTAGCTGAGATGGCTTAGACATTTCAAATTGCTTCTCAGCAGAAACTCATTAAAGTCTCCTTGAAATGTTCATCAGTTTCTTTTTTTCCAATTTAGTGAAAAATCTTAAAAATATTTCTGACTTAAATTCAGGTGTTAACACTGTTTTGTGAAAAGTTCTAAAAATAATAATCCTGAGCAAGTGACTTTAAGTGGCAATAAAATTTATGTCCAGAGGAATGAGGACATTGTGTTAACTCAGATGTTACCTGCTTTCTCTGTAAAGTGGCATGAGATTGGAATGAAAATCTTAGGACTGAATTAATCTTAATTTATTACTGCTTTTTGTTGAATTGGTATGAGCATTTTCTGTAATTTGTATAAAATTAATTTTAAGGAATTATTATTATAAATATATAAGGTTTTCAAATTCTGAAGATATAATACACGTAAACTATGATGAAGAATATACTGTCAGTTTTATAACATTTGAGAGTAGAGCTAGTTAAAATTCTGCTCTTTCTCTAGAATAGTCTTGTTTGTCAAAATTCTGGTAGGTGTGCAGATTGTGTTAATTCAGGTACTGATTTCACACATCCTGTCTCATTCAATAGAGTGCTTTTAAATTGGCCTTAAGCAGGCATTCCCACTGTATCAAAGTTCTCAACTTCCAGCCAATGGAATATACTTAATTTTCCAGGAATCACTATCTGAAGGTGGCTTCAGACACATAGCAACACCCTGTTAAATTTGGATTTACCCCACTGACATTTTTTAGAATATGTTACCAGAATCCAAGCAAACTTAGAGAACTATGGTTGTTACACTTAGGGAATACAGAGGTTTTGCAAATTTCATGGAAAGTGATTTTACTTTGGGTGATGGGTGTAAAACATAATCAACAGTTCAAATACTATAGAAATGTTTACCTGAAACCTGTATGCTCTTTAAAAAAATTTTTTTTTATTTTTCTGAAGTTAGAAGCAGGAAGGCAGTCAGGCAGACTTCGCATGCACCCAACCAGGATCCACCCGGCATGCCCACCAGAGAATGATGCTCTGCCATCTGGGGCATTGCTCCACTGCAGCCGGGGCTATTCTAGCACCTGAGGCAGAGGCCATTGAGCTGTCCTCAGCACTTGGACCAACTTTGCTTCAATGGAGCCTTGGCTGCGGGAGGGGAAGAGAGAGATAGAGAGGAAGGAGAGGGCGAAGGGTGGAGAAGCAGATGGGTGCTTCTCCTGTGTGCCCTGGCCAGGAATCGAACCTGGGACTTCCACATGCCAGGCTGCCACTCTAACACTGAGCCAATTGGCCAGGGCAAAAACTGTATAATCTTATTGATTAATGTCACCCCATTAAATTTAATTTTCTAAATAAAAAATAAATAAATAAAATTGTGCTAATGGGACCTAAAAAGCCAAATACATTTGTTCCTTTCCCATAATCTATTCATGTTTATGCTTTATTGGAATCTATTTTAGACAACATGCAAGTCTATTTGTCTCTTCTTATTGGTTTTTATTTCCACCATTCTTCACTCATTCAACAAGCATTTATTGGGTATTTTCTAAGTAATAGATACTGGGAACACAAAGGTGAAAAGACATACTTCTTGTTCTCTGAGCTGTGTAAAAGGCAAAGAGTTACATTACAGTGAGAAAAAGGCAAAAATATATGTAGGAATAAAGGTCAGTGATGACCTGTAGAAGGGCATGATCAGCTGTGGCTAGGTTGTGCAAAGTCAAGGAAGTTAAGTCTTGAAGGATAAGCAGATTTTACCAAATGAATTAGAAGGAAAAGCTTCATCTCCAAAGATGAAAATACAGAGCTCTGTGTTCAACACATTATGTAAGGAAAACTGAAATGATTTTTAAAACAGTATTGATTTGGGTATATACACCAAACATGACTGGGATTTAGAGCTAAGGACAGGAAGCCACTGAAAGGGAGCCTAGAGAAAGAATTAGAATGAGGCCAAAGTAAGACTTGTATAACTATGAAAATGAATTCAGACTATATTTGGTGGTTGAAGTGTGTCTTAGTTAGCTTGGGCTTTTATGACAAAATACCATAGACTGGTTAAACTTAACCAACAAACATTTTTTTTTCACAGTTCTGGAGGCTAAGAAGTCCAAGATCAAGGTGGTGGCAAGTCTGATGTCTGTTAAGGGCCCACTTGGAGAGTGCCATGTTTTTGATTTATCCTCACATGGCTGAGGGAAATAAATGGTCTCTCTTGTGTCTCTTATAAGATCACTAATCCCACTCATGAAGGCTCAATCCTCATTAACCCAATTACATCTCCAAAGCCCCACCTTCAACTCTTAATTGAAACTCTAATATATGAATTTGGAAGGGACACAAACATTCAGTCTATATTACTATGGGAGCCACAGATTTTATAACCTTCGGAAGAGCACTCTAGCTGCTATTTGAAGAGTGGATTTGAGATGTCAATGGTGTAAGAAAATACCAGTTAGTTAAGAAATTGTCGCAATCAGTAGTCTAAGTGGGAGATGATGGTGTTCTAGAATTGGGGAATTACTGAAGAGATCATCTACTTTGCAAGAAAGTCAAGTGTGAGATTATTGGTGATTGATTCAATATGGGGAGAATGGAGATATGAAAGGGAAGCTTGAATTTAGGGTAATTGCACCAGGAGGTACTGATGAAGGTAACACATTCAGGTTAGTGTATTTGAACTTAAAGAACTTTTGGGATTTTTTGGTGAGGATTTTCAAAAGGCAGTTGGATATCTGTTAGAAACTTAAGAATGAGTCCAAGGCTGGGGGTGCAGCTCTTGGAGTGATCACAGTTAGCTGGTATTGAGGCTGTGAGAATAAACAAGGCCATCAGAGAAAGCACCTTAAAAGAGAAGAGAAGGGGGACTATACACAGAACGGTGACTATACACTGCAGGTGTTATTCACTGGAAGATCTGGATGGTGAAGGAGAGCCAGCAAAAAAGATTGAGAAAGAATACATTTTAAAAAAGCAACAACAAAACAGAAGCAGTTTAGTAGCAAACTAAATGTACTATTGTTCATGTTTTTATCGGCTGTAATTGCTATTTTTCATATAAATCCAATATACCTTCTTGCCAGGTATATTAATTTTATTTTTAGACAAAACAATTTTTGATTTCTTGTGAGCTAGACACTGGACTCCAATTATTTAGACAAGACATTTTAGAATTAGGACCATACTTTCATATGGTATTTTTTAGGAAAGGAAGGTAAACTATTTTAGTTCTGTTACAAATTTAGGTCATCCAAGCCCCTGGTGTGGAGACCCCATTCCCTGGAAGGCCTCTTTGTACTTCTAAGGACCCTTTCTTCTTTCGGTGTCACAAAACCAAAAAAATGAAATTGAAGCTGAGCATTCAGCACAAGCTGTATTTAATGTCCAGAGCATGGAGAAGCTAGAATCTGACTCACAGATCAAATTCTTGTTCTACAGGAGTCTGCAGGACACTATTATGGGGGCAACACAGTGAAGGGGAGGTATATGAATTAGTGTTCAGGGAATGGGCCCATCTCTTCCCAGGATTGGGGCACCAAACCTTTTCTTCTTTTATGTGGTCCACCTGGAACCTGTCATGGTGCCAGCAAGTATGTCTGCATGAAAATATGTTATAATCAGGGTGTAATGAGATTCAGGGTCTCCTGGAGGTCAGATTCAATGCCATCTTATATCAGGCTAGCTCTGGTCAGTTTTTGTTTTTCTAGCCTTCTTCATTTTTTTTCTTTCTGTAACTGAAATGAAAAGATAAATACACAAAATGTCACCTGCCAGGGACCTACACCCATAATGACAGCTCAAGACAACTTGTTATAGGGGAGCTATGAGATCTCGATTCTTATCTTCTTGCATGAGAGAATTCAATCAAAAGATAAAATGTAGCTGGTAAAGGAAAGATTTCTTGTCAGTATAGAAAAAAGTTAGATGAAAGGGGACCTTGGAGACAGGTTCTAGGGGTTAGCCCGGGATGAGCTGCCACTGCCCACTGCACCCCTGGTTGCAAGTCTTGTGGGGTCTCTCAGAGTTTAGGAGAAAGAGAGGGACAAAAAATATGTGCCTAAAAGGAAGAAGAGAAGGTTGAAAGGACAAGCATGGGTGTGCTCCCTTAAGGGAGAGTGTGCTGGGACTTCTGCCTTAAAGGATTTAAGGGTGTGGACTTTAGGAGAGGTCCCAGGGGACAATCTTAATAGAATCTCATCAGGTTTCTTGGTGTGTTCTTTCAGGTTCCTGTTCTCCACTGATTTGTTGGTACCAATGCAGAAGGTCATTAGTCAATACATCTGGTCCTGAGGTCAACCATTGTCAGGTTTTGCTGCTTTTCTGGGCCTGGAGCTAAAACACAACTGAGGCCAAATGTTATCTCTAGGAGTTAAGGCTTAAGCTCTATTTTCTGGCTTTCTTGTTTGTTCCCTAAGAGGGTCTAGAACCACATGACCTGTGATATGTCAGGGGAGGGTTTGAATTCCATGACTAGTGATATGACCAGCCAAGAGGGGTGGAGGATGAGGTCCTTGTTTTACCAGCTTTGCCCATTGTTAGGCACCTGAGGCTTTTGCCCAAGTGGCCTTTTGGGCCTGGCCTGTCTGTCTTACTGCCTACCACAAACTTCCTTTACAAGGGAGATAGAAAAAGAGAGTAGGGAGAAGATAGAAATTCGAATAATGCTTTATAAAAGGAAATTTTGAGAGGAAAACTTGTATCTCTTAGACATATTTTTCTTTTACAAACTGTATTTAAAAAAATACCTAGTTTATGTGATCACTGAGTCTTACAATGGATTTGTGTTGGTGTATGAGTAAATGTAGATAAGGTTGATGAGCTGTTGAAACAATTTGTCTCCTTATTTGTTAAAATTTTCCTTATATTTTTGTAAGTCATCTAACCCTGTTATTTACTATAGAACCCTATTGGTATTCCATAGTCATTTTAATTTTCAAATTAAATTGTTTGATTAAAATGTTGGAGATTCGTGTTTCTCTCTCTCTCTCTGTGTGTGTGTGTGTGTGTGTGTGTGTGTGTATGTGTATAGATATTCTGATTATTTGGTATTTTAGAATGGTGAAAACTATAACCTAGTAGCTTTCAACAAATTTAAAATTCTCAATAACATATTATAATATTTGGCAACTACCAGCCATAAATTCACACACCATGGGGTATATTCCCCTTACAAAAGAGCTGTGTTTTAAACAGATGCTTGCAGGTAGATTACAGCACGTTTTCCACTAATGGAAATAATGTTGTAATTGGGACTTGGATTTAAGTTTTGTCCACAGAAATGGTTTGAAATATGCCCAGAAATTCTTTGATACCTCTTTCCAACCTTGGAGCCTAATTCCTCTCCTTTCAGTTTGGACTGGATTTAATGACATGCTTCTAAGGGATAGGGAAAAAAGCAGAAGTGATAGAGTGTGACTTCAGAGACTAGTTTATAAAAGGCAACCCAGCTCCCTTTTCTCCCTTTCTCCTGGATTACTTCCACTGAGGGAAGCAGGCTGCCTCTGGGCGCTCAGGTGGTCTACAGAAAGGCCCACCCAGTGAGGAATGGGGGCCTCCTGCTAACAGCCTGGTAGTGCTCCATCTGAGAAATGGACCCTCCAGTTCCTCTCAAGCATTGAGGAGACCACAGTCCTGATTGGTATTCAGATACAACCTTATGAAAGACTGAGACAGAACCATCCCACTAAGCCATTCATGGACCCCTGACTCACAGAAACTGTGAAATAATAAGTATTTGTATTTTCAGCCACTGAATTTTATAATAATTTTGTTATCCACAATGAAACACCTATTAAAACTTTTTTACTCAACTGAAACATTCTCTGATTTCCAATGAAATACTATTTAAAACATGATTTTAAGCAAAGGAGACATTGTATAAAGAATATAATTTGAATATTTTTTTTGGGGGGAAAGTACATTAAATTATACAAAGACGAGGAAAAAGATATTTTTGTTTTAAGATTCTAAAAGGAAATTTTGGTGACTTTCAGTAAGTCTTTCTGATTTTTTCATTGGGTATAATTTTATTATACTAAAGACTGTACTTTTTCAAAATTAAAGAAAAAAAACTGTCTTTTTCTTGACTCACTTATTGAAGAATTATAATGAGGGACTGAGAAGTGAGAGAGGAAGGATGATTTTCCTAAAGCAAGATTTGGAAGGGATGTGTGCAGGAAGGAGGGGGTGGGAAAGAGCTGTGAGAGGGAAGTGGAAGCCATTTAGCAGCCCATGATGTGAGGAGGAGCAGAAGAGTAGAGAACACAGTGCTTGCAAGCCCATTTGAAAAAGAACAAAGATGATGCTAAAGCAGTACTTTCACCCCAATAAGAGGAGAATCCATTGCTCCCTGAGGCAGGTTAGGTTGGCATGACTTTGAGTTTAAGTTGGTGAGAGGCAGGCATTGGCCACTGACTATCCATCTATAGAAACCTTGCTTATAAAATATGCCTGGTTCTTACACCACTCCTTATTTCAATGTAAAATTTGAAATCACATCTAGCTTCCTTTGAATTATCATATTATTATTTATAACTGAATACCTGATTGTGGTCAGTAAATGTTGGTCAACTGACTGTGTTTTTAAAAAGCCAGTTTGATTTTTACCAAGTACAAAGGGTACTTTCTCGACCTAATAAATTCTTCAATTTGCAAAGGATGATGTTTAAATTAACTATACAATATAAAAATATTGAGTTGGTTAAAAATGAGAGACATCAGATTTTCTCTGTGGGCTGGAAAGATGGACCTGCCTTGCTCTGAATGAGCTCAAAAAAGTGAAATTTCTGTAATGCCTGTAGTTTATTCCTTTAAGCTTTTTGGAGAGGTGAGTTTTTATAGATGGTTCTAGTAGCATTTTGGGACAGCCTCTGTGGTCAGATGAAAATGATTGCTGGCAAGTGTTATTACCTGCTGCATGTTATCACACAGGGCTTTAGTAAATATGGTATTAATTCATTGCTAAAAAAATTTTCACAAATGTGATTTTGATAGGTCACACATAGTCCGTATCTGTTCTTGTCTCCATTTCTTTCTTAGTTTTATATCTGAAAAGATCAGGTCAAAATACAGGATACACAAACACCCCCCCCCCCACACACACACACACGCACACATATTTTTTTAGTGTCACTTAATATTTACTCTGAAGGAGAAAAATAAGATCTGTCACTTCTCTGGAACTGGTGATTGATAAAATACTTTGTAGTTTTATTTCAGCAAGATTTCCCATAGAGTACTCAGAATTTATCCTAATTTGACCCAAATCAGTGGGTTCATAATATTTATATTTAGGTAAAACAAGAAACCAAATATGTTTAGGGGTTTTTAACCTCCTTTCTGGAAAAATTCAACCTTTAGTTTTCTGGCTTTGACATTTTTGTTGATAAAAAAATGAAACTGTTCCTGTAGAGATTTGCATTTTTTATTATGTTTTTAGAATGAAAATTAGCATATTTTTGACTCCTCACAAAGTGACATTATGGAAACTATTGTTTTTATGTTTATACAACACGTTCAAGTCAGAAAAGATGAAGTGCTAATAACATGACATCAGTTCATTTTTGGGAGTTTTAAGTGGTAGAATGTTGACATGGAGGGTACATCTGAGAAGGTTGTGTCATGCGAGAAAAGCCTTGTATAATTAAGATGAGTAGATGGAAGGCAGATATAAAAAAGTTGGTGTATAAATGGGGCCCTGACCATATAACTGGAAGCAGGATTTCACAAGTTTTAATGAAACCAATTTGGATGAGGACTGGAGGAACAAATAGATGATGTTTGCTATGAATGTAGTTCCCAGAGCAACTGATCTACATCTGAGTTTCTCAACAGCAGTACTAGTGATATTTGGGCTGGACAGTTATTTTTTATTGGGGCTGTCTTGTGTGTTATTGAATGTTTTGCAGCATCCCTGGCCTTTTCCCTGTAGATGCCCGTAGCACCGTTCTGTCCCCCTAATTTTGACAATCAAAAGTGTCACTCACTTTGCCATATGTTCCCTGAGAATCAAAATGGCTCGAGTTTGAGAACCACTGGTCTAGTTAAGCCTGTGAGAAACATTGTACTGAGATAGAAACTTATGTTTAAAGTTGCAGTAAGAAGAGATTGCTAAGGAAGAAGCACTTTTTTGGATATAGGAAATTTAAAGCCTTTTGTTTGATGAGGCCACCTATAAACTCAACTTCCCAGGTAGCTAGCCAGACCTGCAGGACTAGTCCTTAAATTCTGTGATATTTTCATGGCTGTTTCCTTGTAGAGTAGTGGTTTCCAGCTTTGAGCATGCATCAGAATCACATGTAAGGCTTATTAAATCACAGATTATTTGGTCTCCAGAGTTTCCCATTCAATAGATCTCATTCATTTGACCTAAGAGCCTGAGAGAGGCTTTGCATTTCTAACAGGTTCCCATATAGAGTTGTGACATCACAAAGAGACCATATTTTGAGAGCCACTTTTCTAGAATAAACAACCATGGCTTTAACTAGTGTTAGATCTTTCTTGATTACCTTTGTGATTTTCCTTATGTAAAGGCTTACTCCTTCAGATTTTCAGGCCCACATTGGCTTTTTCTATTTAATTTTTGCATTGTTTGCTTCCCATGTCCTTACTTATCTTCTTTAATTCACAATCTGCACTAATGGGGAAAAGGAAAATGCTTCCTCTTTCTTTTACTTCTTTCACAGGGTGTTTTCCTCTTTGATTCAAATTTTATGAGACTCAGTTACCCTCATGCTGCATCCTGATGTCTCCTTAGTTTTCCCATTTTTCAGGGCCTCTGTCTGTGCCTTAAGGACAGATTACATATATATACACACCATAGTTGTCAAAAATCTGAGGTTACTTAGCATTTGATATGCTATTTTGATAGTAGCAACACATTTTTAGGGAATATATGATTTTTAGATCTTTTTTAAAGCCGTAATTGATTTCTTGGAATTCATCTTTCTACAAGGGAACTTTGAATTATTTTGCATAAATGTATAATTTTATACTTGGCCACATCAAGCTTATTTGTGATTTTCTTGCCCACTCAAATATCTTTATGAGATTTTTTTTATCAGATTACATTCTATTACTCATTAAATATTAATTAATGTCATATGCATTACTAGAGCTATTACTATATTCTATCTTTTCTCAGTTATTAAAATGGTTTGTTTTTAAAAATATATATAGATTGTGTTGGGTAGGAGGAAATTCCCCCTTCTATCCCATTTTAGTTCTTATGGCTAGACTATCAATAAAATTGACACAAGACCAGATAAACAGGAGAAAAACAATTTAATACGTGCACATGGGAAATTATAACTGATGCTCAGAGAAATGCTTGAAGCTGACAGTTATTCATACTTTTTAGAGAAAGATACAAAATGTTTATGAAGAATTAAAGAAGAAATTTAGGCAAGGATGCTCATTAGTGAAGAATTAAGCAAAGTCTGGGTTTGTATAGCAAATTAGTAGAAAAGTAACAAGGTATGTTTATACAGGTTCATTGACGATCGATTGTTGAACTCTAGTGACAAGGGTGTCCATTTCAGCCCTACCTCTGGAGCAAGGGGAGCACCTTTTACAGGGGAAATTCATTTATTTCTTGCATCCAAGGAGACAACAAAGGGTAATGTGTTCTTCATGCACTGGCTGTTTGTCAAGTAACTTTAATTCAAATTAATCAGTACACCGTTGCAAGGTATTTGGGGGCAGCCTGCCCAGGTCTGACAATTGGTCCTAGGTCGATCATCATTATTTATATTTTTATGTGTCAATTTTCTTTGTTGCATGTTGACAATGAACTCTGTATCCATGACAAAAGGGAATCTCGGGATCCTATCGCAGATGAAAAATTATTTTTCTCTATTCTTCTGAGTTCTTAGCTGAGATGCCCATAATAAAAGACAGATTAACAAAATAAAACAAGTGTGTTAATGTGTATAACTTCTGTATACATGGGAGACAAAGAAAAATGAGTAGCTCCCAGAGGTGAATTAGAATTCAAACTTAAATACCATCTTAATAGGAAAAGGGGAGAGGAGATGTAGGCCTCTTAGGGAAGACTGCGTGATTCTTAGCAAAGATGAATGGACCATGAGCAGAATAGATGGAAGGTCTGATAGTGATAAAGTTTGCTTGCACCTTGTATTGACTTCTAGTCTCCTATCCTGTGACAAGAGTCAATCCTGTCTGGTTGATGAAACACCAGGGAAAGGGATTTATGACAACTAAGTTTCTTTAGGAAAAATCTGTCTTTAAGTAGAAAACTCCCTGCATTTACTGCTTTGGAAGTGCCTACAGCTCCAAATAATATACCAAAGCAACATATAGGGGTGGCATAGTCTGCTGCCCTTCAATCCTGTTCTAATTTTGGATCACAAGTAGACTGGTATTTCCTCTCTTGCACCACATGGTTTTCCCAGACTTGATTTTATTTAAAGAGCTGAGCCCAGTGAGTCACCATAAGTGGACAGTTCCATCACTCTGGATCTTGCAGTATACTTATTGTAGGCATGTTCATGGCTGGGGCAATTTGGATTGCGAGCAACATTAGAAACAATTACTCCTTAAGCAGTGAGAGAGGACTTGATTCGATGTTTGCAATAGACGCTCTTGCTTCCACCTGTGTGCATTCTCCAAAGCTGCCTTCCACTTTTCCAGATCTCTGTCCTCTCTTTGCCAGGCTAATTCCTGGTCACCCCTCAAGTGTCAGCTAGCACCTGACCACCTCAACACCTCAGTGGGGTCTTCCATGATAGCCAGGCCAAGCCACCCTCTCTTTGCTCCTGGAGCACCTGTACTTCTTTTTCATAAAACTTTGCACAGTGTAATTACTTAACTATGTGTAATAATAAGATGACTAACTCACTTGCCTGTGAGTTTTATAAGGGCTGTGCCTATTTTTTTTAGATCACTGTAAATTCCTGGTGCCTCAGGCCAGGCTCCTAGAAGTACCTTCATATTTAGTGACTAATGGGTTTATTGATCCTGTCTGCTCTGGCATAATATTAAAAAAATATAGAACCCTGCTTCTGAATGTTCCCACTTGACTATCCATGATCACGTATCTCCCCTTTTCTTTGTTTTCCTCATTGTTTAGACTCTCTAAGCTCTACTTAGAGAGCAAAGTTTTTTAGCTCTTTTTCATAGAATGTGGTCTCCAAACCTCTTGCCACCTTGGCTACCCACTTTGGATGTTCAGTTAAATGTAGTGTTCTGGGTATCAGTACAAAACACACGAAAGTGTTCTTTTCCCCTATTTGAGCATGATTATTCTCTAAAACATATCAGGACTGCTTTAATGATTCAGTACCTGCGTCACAATGCTGACTAATGCTAAAATCTAATCAGTACAATGCCTCAGCTGTTCACATGGTACATTTTAATAATAGAAACAATATTTGACCACTGTAAAAAACTAGAAAGTTAAAATGAAAAAGAACCATAATTTAAAATCACCAAATAATCCAGTTAACATGAAACATCAGTGTCAAAATTTTATAACCTTAAGGACTTTTCCCATGAGCTGTTTATATGAATATAAGTACATAAATATATGTACGTGTATATGTTTGTATATCATGAGCTCATGTTAATTTTGTATACATGACTCTGTACACTGTCATGTATTATGATGTCTCTTCATGTCAGTAAAGATAGTTCTGTGCTGCCTTGGGAAGCAATGTGCATTGTGTTAAGAATCCAGGAATTGAATGCAGATGAACTTGAGCTCTACATTCCACTACCACTATATTTACCAAATGACTCTGGGTAGGTTACTTATCCTTCCTAAACTTTAATTATATACTAGTAGTTATATAACATTATATTTATATTAGCTATATAATTTATATATCTACTAGAGTGTTCCATTTTATGAATATACCAATTTGCAGCATTTTAGAATAGTTCTCCATATCACAATTTAATTTTGAATTCTGGAGTTGGATTTCATATTGTTAAACTTTGTCTTGTTGATTTCAACCTAATTTTTCAGGCTTTGGCTTAATTTTAAAATACTTTTTAATCTTTATATCTTAGATCAGTATATCATACAGAAATTTGATAATCAGACATTAAATCCTATTTTTAGATAAGAATGTTAAACATAGTAAGTGTAGTAGAGGACAGTAGCATCCCTTCCTTTCATTGTCTTAGTGATATTAATCCAATAAGGCTATTGAGTGTTGAATCAGTCAAATTAATTGGTATGTTCCTTATCAATTTCTCTCCCTGGTCCCAAGGAAGGGAAAAAAAAATCTTGCCAGAATCTCTGATTGAATAAAAATATATTATCATTGCAGTATTCTCATTATACCTCTCCAGTAAGAGCTTTATAAAAATAAATAAAGTTAGCCTGATGAATTTTTAGTAAATTCAATGCAAGCTCCTTTAAATTTTAACATTTTTTATTAATAATACAGGTTCTGTGGGCATATGTACTAAAATATTAACATTTCTGGAAAAAAGAAATCTGTAGCATAAGTCCATACCAACATAAAAATATGAGCTGGATCCATTCTAGCTTTTTACTTTAGAAAGGGGTGAAGGTACACTTTGGAGGGAGAAAGGAATGAAAGGAGAAAAAGGATATGTTCAAGGATGGAGAGAATTTTCACTTGCTTTATTATTTTTTTCTTGGGATAGCACTGTATCTAAAAAAAAGGATATTCATAGCATTACACACATACAAATAAATGCTGCTTAAACAGAGTATAAAATGTATATGCTTATTATATATTATTCACTTGTGATGGTTTACTCTATGCATAGTAATAATTGTTATTATTAAAATAACATAATACTTTAAAATAATATTGTGGTTATGCTCTCCAAGTACTCTATCTATCTATCTATCTATCTATCTATCTATCTATCTATCTATCATCTATCTATCTATCTCTATTATCTATCTATCATCTATCTATCTATCTATCTATCTATCTATCTATCTATCTATAAATCAATCATCTATCTATCTATCTATCTATCTATCTATCTATCTATCTATATCTATCTATCTATCATCTATTTATTTATTTTGGTTCTTTAATATACCTAAATAAGTTCGTAAGGTATCACTCAAAAAGGAAAAGAGACATAGAAAGGCTAAGTGATTTTTTTCCCCCCTGAGGGTCATGGTAGGTTATTACTAGAATTCAGAGGATAGACAAGAGGTTATATTAGAAGTATTCTCACCTGGAATTCAGTTAAATTTCCTCTCCTTTTATTCTGGAAGAGTGAGCCAGACTCAAATAGATGTTTCTAGAAAAACATCCAGAATCTGGTTCCCACCTGCTTCCACTGCCCTCATCTCCCGCAGCTCCTCATTCCGTATCTCATGTTCCAGGAATATCCATGTGCCAGTGGTTTTTCCCCACACCAATGCTGCTTTATACCTTTGTGTCCATCTAAATAAAGATGTGCCCTTCACATCTTTCTTTACCTGGAATATTCTTACTTTAACTGATTTCCTCCAGGAAGCCTTCTCTGAACCTCTAGATAGTGCTCATGCATGGTGGTCCTTGCATTTGACATTGCAATTATCTTTTTATGTGCCTCTCCTCTAGTGTAATTTCTTTGTACCTCTGGAGCCTAACATGTAGGGAGTGTTCAAATATGTTAAAGTGGGTTAAACTGACGAACTGACTATACCAAATCGTATATATGAATAAATATAAAACAATGAACAAATACTCTTATATTGTATTCAATTTAGAAAAATATTCAGTTTGATTTTTGAAATTATGATTTTCAAATGGTTTTTCTAGCACTATCCATTGTTTGTATTACACATATAATTAGTGATTTGCCCAAGTGGGCAAACATGAATATTTTTTATACAGAAGCAGCATGTGTTGCAATCTCAATGGCTAATGGGTTTAGTAAGATTCTTTAAGAAAACAGTTCTATTTTAACTCAGATTCCTTAAGAGATTAGAGGAATTGTTACCAGAAATTATAGCATTTTGACACTATCTTTTTAAACTATCTGACACCCAAGTTATTTGATTAATTTAGTTTTTAATAGGTATGAAAGAATTTTAGAATGTTATACCCACAGGATAATTTATTCATGGAAGATCATTTTATGTGATGAATTTTATGCCTTCTTTTCTAGTAGAAATAGCAAACAATTATGTGGATTGTAGCTCCTAACTTAATAATTTTATTTACTACTAAAAATGGAACAGATCTTGCCATAAATTACATAATCAATTTAAAAAGCACTTCATATTCTTTCTGTGACAGTATGAAAAACACAACGCAGAGAATATGGTTCTTAGATATTTTTTCTTGCAAAAGCTTAACTTCATTGTTTTGAATAGTACAGACAGAGAAAGATTGGGTTAAAATGATCAAAACAGCCATTCAAGGAATGTTTCTTAATGTCAGCCTTATAGAGCGTTTCTTTTTTTCTGCTAAGGAAATATAACAGGATATTAAAAAACACATTAACCTTCAAAATATGTTTGGATTCTGCTATGCTTCTAAAGAGGATATCTGAGAAAATGAAAGCTATGGTTAGTAGACCCATAGAATTTGTACAAAGGGGTCACTTAAATTTAGTTTGAAAGCCAACACTTAAACGACTGTCTCTAATATCACATCCTCCAATCCATTCTCCACGCAGCTGGTACAGTTATCTTTCTAAAGGCAAATGTGATTATGTGATTCATCTGTTTAAAGCCTTTTAGTGGTGGAATCCAGAAGCCTTAGCTTGGCAGACTAGGTCCTGCCTAAAATGGGCTTGCAATAACTGCCCTTGAAATCCATGCCTGAGCGATAAGGAGTAACTCTTGGTGCCCAGAACACCCCAGCTATTGGCTACTTATTATTCAGCAACCGTCTGTGTCTGCCTGGAATGTGTGACCTCTATTCATTTCCCCAGGGGAGTTGACTACTTCCTTCCTTTGCACTTATAATCTACCTTTACACCACTGTTCTTTCAAGCTTCTCTTAACATTTTGTGTATGCAATTACCCTTCTCTCTTAGACTCCAAGCTCTTATTATCTCTGCATGGCACTTGGCTGAATAGATTTATGAATGGATTCACCAATACTTGAGAGACATTTGAATGTGCCTACTCTCCAAAAACAGTATCTTTCATGAAAGTTTGCTAATAATTTCAAAATAAATTGTCTCTAGTTTGGGATGTTGCACTGAGCTTTTATTATCACAGTAACTGATTTTGTTTTAATATTGTAGTTGAAAACATGAGACATTAGTAGCTTTGTTTTATAATTTCAACTCTTACTCAAGTACTTATATTAGGAGAAAGTATTTTAGGCTAAGAAAACCAGTATAGCAAGCAAAATCCTCAATTTTGACTTTTTCTTTTTCCACTGGTGTTTTTGGATGGGTTTAGAATTTTGTGGGGTGCAAATGTGGGAAAGGTATCACTATTTTTAGTTAGATTTCTATTGATTCTGTGTTATGACTATTTAGAGAGATTCTCTGTTATTTTTTTTTTCCTTGAGCTATTAAATCTTGATTGCTGGATTATTGTTATGTCTGAGTTATTTAAATTATGTAAAATCATAGATTAGCATGTTAGGTATTATGTATAGTCACAGAATTAGTCATTGTCATTGTCTGCAGGCTTACAAGTAAGTTCTAAACTACTGTAGATATTATCACTGGAGCGTAAGTAGAATCATAAAATGTGTTAATTTTGTTCATCTTTTATTTATTTATCTATCTATCTATCTATTGATTTATTTATTTGTTTATTTATTTATTTTTGCATTTTTCTGAAGCTGGAAACGGGGAGCGACAGACAGACTCCTGCATGCGCCCGACCGGGATCCACCCGGCATGCCCACCAGGGGGCGACGCTCTGCCCACCAGGGGGCGATGCTCTGCCTCTCCGGGGCGTCGCTCTGTCGTGACCAGAGCCACTCCAGCACCTCGGGCAGAGGCCAAGGAGCCATCCCCAGCGCCCGGGCCATCCTTGTTCCAATGGAGCCTCGCTGTGGGAGGGGAAGAGAGAGACAGAGAGGAAGGAGAGGGGGAGGGGTGGAGAAGCAAATGGGCGCTTCTCCTGTGTGCCCTGGCCGGGAATCGAACCCGGGACCCCTGCACGCCAGGCCGATGCTCTACCACTGAGCCAACTGTCCAGGGCCATCTTTTATTTATTTTTAAAGTTGAGAATACTAAAGCTCAGAATCTTAAGTGATTTATCTTGGATTTCATGGCAAATTAGAGAGCCCTATGCAAACTATTTCCAAAATGCCTCCCCTCCTTTTTGTATTTGAAAATCATTCCAGTGACATGATAATACAGAGACTATTCAGGAGGTACCACGCTTGGAGCTGAGAGTTACACTATAGCTGGCTGTCCACTGATTTTTTTTTATTGTCCCCTTGTAGAAGAGAGCAACATAAATAATTAGTCCTTCAATAAAGGGACTGAAGCACAAAACTGTCTTGTGAGTTCTGGCTTTATCAAAATGGCTATATACTATTAGGTGATTCCTTAAAAGTATCTGAAACACTGACTTGCTACTTGAATTAGCAGAAAATTTGAATAGAGAGTGAAGATCTCAAGTTGTAATTACTTTTGTTAACACATGGGTCTGTTGCTTCCCTGTGGGTTACGAGATTCCACATTGAGCAGGGTCAGCTGGATGGCAACATGAAGCTATGGATAAGTTAATAATTGAGGCAAGGGAGAGAAAACAGCTTCAGAAACAAATAGTCTTGGGAGTCCTTTCTTAATATATCTCCACACCAATCTCTGCCTGCCACCTAACTGTCACTCTTGTTCAATAAGTCAATTATTACTCTGGAGGGCTTTAACCATTTTGCAATTTCATGTTTAAAAAAATAAGTAATACCATAGCTTTGTGTCAGCCTCCTGCTTTTTATTCGTAGTAAGAAGGACATAGAAAGTTCTTGAAAAATGCTTTTTCTTGGAAACCTTGCAGGAAGATACCCTTTTTAATCATAAAAATGTTTCAAATAGCAGCTTTTTGAGTATCCTTGCTTTGAGCTGATAATAGGGACAGCAGGTGAATTTGGGGGAGAAGAAGAAGAGCCTTTAATTATACATAAGGGGCACTTTAAGGGAAGGAATTACACATTTTTGTATCTCTTGAAGTCTCCAATAGTGCTAAATACACAATCTATACTTTAAGGTGTTTGCGGAATGAGTGAATGGGTCTATTGGATGGATAATGGCTAGGTAAATGGATGGGTAGTTTAACATCTACTTTCTGTCATTTTCAGTGATGTGGGATCTCTAAGATAAAATTTTCTCCTTATAATGAGACATTTTTTCTTCATTTATTATTTGCATAAATAAAAGCATTATCCTCTTATTCTCTAGTCTTGTATAGAGAAAGATTCCCTTCTCTGTAAAGCTGTCCACCTTTTTTTCTTTCCTGGATTGCATCTCATCCAACTTTGGGGTCCAATGCCTTAATAATCTTTCTAGCTTTCCTAATGTCTGCACTTTCAGAAGGTTCTGACTCTCTGCCATACCATCTCTTCTTGTTTGATGTTCAACACCTGAAAGGTAGGCTGCTTACCTATTGCTCTCCCTCCCAATTACTTCTGAATTCTCTGTACCTTGGTTCACACTCCTTGAGGATGAATATCCCCACATTTAAAATGGAAACAATAATGCTCTCTGGCAAAGTTATTTTTAATATTTGTCTGGACATAATCGATAAGTGGTTTCTCTAATTATAATGATTTTGGTGGATAATTCATTTTTAAAATTTTATTTATTCATATGGGGGGGGGGAGAGAGGTAGAGAGAGAGGGGGAGGAGCAGGAAGCCTCAACTCTCATATGTGCCTTGACCAGGCAAGCCTGAAGTTTTGAACTAGCAACCTCAGAGTTCCAGGTTGATGCTTTATCCACTGCACCACCACAGGACAGTTCTCACAAACAAAAGTCTTTCCCCACAAGGCTGGCGAGCCTTTCTTTTCCCTTATCTTAATTATGTCTCTTAGGTGCAGTTCCAGCAGCCCCTCCTCCTTGAAGCTTCTATTTGGTTTATTCCTGTTTCTACTTGATGTAAGTTTTCTAATGACAATTACATGTGGCAACATGATAGCATATATTTTACCTAAAAATAAATCTCAGCATCTGATTTAGTGCTGAGCACATAGTATGTAATTAGTAAATACTTTTCAATTGATTAAGCTATTACAGATACATGGGGGACTCTTGCTTTTTTGAGTAAATCGATTGTTGTTTTCTTAAGGACTCTAAATGTCCACAATGGTACATTCATCATGATAATTTAATTAATTACCTTTTCTTCTTGCGGGAGCTTTAGCTATTACAATAAATAGCCCTTTGCATCTCTATTACTGACTTCTTGATCCACATATTGATTTTAAGGTTTGTTTGTTGGATACATTACTGTGTTCCTTTCGTGATATAAAAGGCCATACTAATTATGAGTTATTGTTTCGACATCAGAAAACATGATTGATAGACAAAATGAATGACTGGTGAGTAACACAGCATTTCTGATTGTAAACTAAAATGTATTTGGGGATGCATAACAAGAATGAGGGTAAAGACTTGAGAATTTTGTGTACCTTTTAGAACTGATTAACACTCTTCTTTGGAAAGAGAGAGAGAGAGAGAGAGAGAGAGTGTGTGTGTGTGTGTGTATTTGTGTGTGTTTGTGGTTGCACGTGCACACACCCGTGCTTGCTCTAGGGTAAAGATGTGAGGGTAGAGAATTGCTGCAAATCTGTGTAAGTAGAAGAATCAAGGTTGTAACTAGTATTATTGTTATGCTTTCCTTTCTTATTTTGTTGCAAAGAAAATACTTTTTGATACGGAATGTAATTGCTTTTATTCTAAACTATATCATTCCTTACTAAGGGATCTGTCAAAATGTCAAAAAAAGATGAGAGTAGGGGCAAAAAAAAAGATGAGGGTATTGTTTTTATAGTGTTTGAATATAAAAATAATACATTGGAAAGAAATTCAGAGCCATGCTCCATTGAACAGAATTGTAAATGAACTGAATTTGGCTGTATTTTTAAAAATCTACCAGAAATGTGAAGATAACTATTCTTGCATTTTTCCGTAAGCTGAACTGATCATAGTGCCTTTGAAATTCTGTTAACCTTATAACCAAACAACTTTGTTATTTAGTGTGTCATTAACCTCACACTTTAACGTAATTTCCTTCTACCAAACTAATAAAAATGGAAAATGACTAGTGACAGATGCTCAACACACTTTATATGTTGTGTTCCCTTTTTATTATTGTTTACTCTGAGTTATGTAGTTTATGCTGTCATTTTGGAAATTAACTTAACCTCTATTTATGTGGGACCCTCTATCTCTAGAATCTATGTCACTCTTTACTATGGTGACTTCTTGAGAAAGAAAAACTATGTCTAAAAGTGACTTTGTTCTACATTCCTACTGCACTGGTAATTTTACTAAGTTAATACTTTTAGAATGAATATTATTATCCTTAAAATTTTGAAGGCAAATATCCACCCTCTTCTAGCTTCCAATGTTAATGTTAAGAATCTGGTGTCATTTTTTCTTAATTTTTTACACAGGATATTCTCTATCATTCCATTCCATGGACTTTTTAAGTAGATGATGTGGATCTTTATTGATTTTACTGAAAATTTTCAAGGACTTGTCAATTTGGAGAACCGCATCATTCTGTTCTGAGAAGTGTTCTTTTATTATGTCTTTGATAGTCTCTTTAGATGGTTTATTTATTTATTTTTTGGGTCTTTCCTGTTGAAACTCCTATTAGATTTTTGGATCACAAGGATTTTCTGAATTACTTTTCTCTTTCTTGTTGGTTTGTTTATAAGTCCTTTCTTTGTTTTTGTTGTTGTTGTTGTTGTTGTTGTTCCCTTTGGGAACAATCTCTTAATTGGATAAAAAAATATTTTACTTTCTTATTTTTAATTTCAAAGAACTTTTTTTTGGTTTTCATTATACCTCCTTGTGACATGTTAAACTCATTGATGCTAAATTTTATATCAATTATCAATTATTTGAAATTTTTATGTTTCCCCCTATTTTATTCTCTGTCTTTCAGTTGAAGACTTTTCTTGGTGTGTGGGAATTCTTGTTTGTTATCTCATGCTCATCCTTGAACACTGTTAAAAGTTTTGTGAGATAATTGTCTTTACTCATCGATAAGCTTTTTTTGTTACCAGCTTTACATTCTTGATTGGGGACCATTGAAAGTCAGTATTGGTATATCTTTCCCCATTTTCTCTAGAATAGGATCCTCTAATCTTCTTTTAAGGAGGTATAAACCTGGCTGTTGACTTCTAGAGCTGGTCAAAAGGAAATGTTGGGTGTCTCAATGTTTTCTGAGCCCACCATGCACTGTCCCTGATAAAATGAGTTCTGATATTCTCAGGCTCAATTTCTCTGTAGATTATTTCTCAATACTCTTGGGGAATTAGGGATGGGTAATCATGTAATAGGTTGTGTTGAAAGTGGGGACACAGGAAAATAAATGTTCCTTATAACGATTTTTAAACCTTCTTGCACTAATATAATTTTCTCTTATTCGCTGCCTGTTATATTTCAACTCCTAAACTTTCTAGGTTCTACAGGGTAACATGGAATACATCTCATTGATGTCTTACTTAGTAGGTACTTGGGTATTATTTCCTTTTTTTCTACTAAATTTTGTATCTCATTTATTGATGGGATTAGGGTTTGGGGAATGTCTGCTAAAAGAGTTGATTTTAACAATAGACTGGTCTTATTGAGAAAAATTACATTATATATAGACTAAACTGGTATATGGATATAAAGATAACTCAACTAGAAGTGATTTAGAAAAACCAGAAGGTCCAAAATCTAACCAATAATAGTTTCAGTAGGAAAGACAAAACAAAATAGCCTAGATGAGAAAATTATCAAAGAATGGTGATATGAAAGCTAACATTATGGTTAGCCTTCTAACAATAGTTAGAGTTACAATTAAGCAAGACTTGAAACAACATACCTTGGCAAGGCAACCTTAATAACTTCTGCAAGACGTGCTGCCACTAGTGAAAGCTGGCCAGCAAGCATGTGGTCAGGGGATTGGGTTCTCTTTTAAATCTTAATATAAGCCCTAGGCTGGGTCTTGCCCCATTGGCTGGGGTGTTGACCATATAATCTTGCTCTTTCCTGATTGGCTACTTTAAATGACCAGCGCAAAGGGAGGAAAGGAGAGATGGAGATAGCACTAACTTTGGAGAATTTTTACCTGAAACTGGGTGAGGAGGGTTGAGGAGATTGCTGTTGAAGGAACAAACATGAGGTAAATAAGTTGTTTTCCTTTAGTACTTCAGTGTATCTGTGCTGATTTTGTTCTCTTGGCATAGCAGCTTTAGAGATTGGGCTTTATATAAAACAGGGAGCCTAAATGAAATGCAGATATATAAACTGAGAAATATAACATATGAGCATGTCATCATGAATTCCTTTCCTTGTGGTGAGATATAGGGTGGGCATAGATGAGATGTTGGTTAGTAGAAGGGGGTGTTAAGAGGGAACAAAGAAGAGGATGTGATGATGGTTGTAACATTGTGGCTTCTAGTCAGACATGGTGCTGCCTGGTAGCTTTAGGTGTCAGTGTGGATTGAGAACAGGTGCTTTTTTGGGACTGGAAGGGTGTTACCAACACAATTGCTAAAGTGGCCCTATATCCCAGAAGTTCCTTTCTTTTCATATGGGTTATTTTGAAAAATCTAGGACATCCTTCACATGATCATCTCAAAGATACCTGAAAAAGCACGACAGATTTTAGGGTACAAAAATCAAAATTTATAATATCTTAGATAAATAAATTATTTCCAGTACAGTTCATAAGTACTGTACATGAAACACAAAGTTAGAATTCTGATCACAAAAATCTAATACCAATGTATTCTTTATCTTAATTAAGTCTGTAGTGATTAGCAGTTATTTTTAATACATCAGAAATCTTTGTGCAACAGGGTGATGTTGAGGCAAGAGAAAATATTTTGTTTGGTTTTGTTTCCCTGAGTGCAGCTCCATGACACTGCTGTTTCTGAGGAGTAGCCATCATCAGCATGCTGCAGACAGCCTTTCTGGCTGCAGTAATTTAGGGGCATCTGAGAGCTGAGTTCTCATTTACAGAAGCACACCATCAGGAAAGTGCTGAGCATGAGGTCCTCCGAGGCAGGCTGCATTTTGTTGTTGTGTGCAAGGTACACACACTTCTGTTGATTCACTGGATTTATTTACCTACATGTCTATGAGATAGGGCTGAGTCAGATATATTGAAATCAACTGAACATCTGTTTGACAAATCAAATTAAAATTTATTGTTTTAGCTCAAATCTATATGACTGGATTGAACCTAACTGCTGAGGGAGAAGTGCATTGGGTGGACTGCTCAGCCTGGGTCTTCTGGTCGACCTCAAGGGGCTCATTAGTGGCACTAGAGCACACCCTTTCTGACACCATCTTTCTGTGTATGTTTGGAGAGACTGGGACCTGAACAGATGGCCTTGATATGGGCTCCCACGACTACCAGGCATGCCAAGCAGGCAGCTGAGTGAGCTGGCTTGTTCCGTCTCTTTTAAAAATTGCTGTTAGCCAGGAAAAAGCGGCGAAAATAAATCAATGGCTCCCTCCTCCAGACCCAGTGTGTACCTTTCTGTTATCAAAATAGGATACATCCTGTGATGAGTGTTGGGTGATTTCTCTGATAGGAAAAGGCCTTCACACTCTGGAGATTAACATAACAAATAGCCCAGTAGTGCCTCAGAAAAGACTTTTTTGTTGTTGTTGTTGTTAGGGATCAAATCTTGGCACTGAATGGATAGCAGCAGGTTTTGAGGGAGCATTGTTTATTCACGCCCAGACGCTTTGTGTCCTTTGTGACTCTGCTCAGTATTTTTGGTAACTGGTTGGTAACTGTTTACATCTCCCATCATCAGAACACAAGACATCATGAATAGGAATCATGCTGAATATCTTTGGCAGTGCCTTTGTGTTTCCACTGGACTGAAAGCTGAGAGGCCTCTTCTGTGTAACATCCATATTTTTGACTCTTCATTAAGTCTAAGGGAAACTGTGAAGCAGGGCACTCAATTTTAGACCAAAAACATAAGCTTTAACTCTTGTTTAATCTTCAAAGTTTAACAAGTTGACCCTGAGCTAGGTGAATTTTTAGTGTCACATGTCAAAAAATTGGTCCTTGATCAGGAAAGTGTGGGATCATTTATTTATTTAAGATTTGAGATGTCATTGCATTAATTACTAACCAGTTGACCCTAAACTAGGCTCCTTTATGACCCAGTTTCTCTTTATTTAGAAGAGATAGCTCCCTCCCCTACCTTGCTTACAATCTATGAGACATGGCCTCATAGATGCCAACTGACTTTCTGGTTATAAATCATGGATATTGAAGTATTTTCAAACAATAGAAATTTCCCATATGTGAGAACCATGTTGGGTTAAGGTTGAAGGAAAGTTTTACTTTTCAGAATGAATCTGCTATATATGTATGAGGCTTTTCAGTTCTGAATGCTTCATATGGCCTGTGGGTGGCATGTTGTATATCCCAAGACTTACTTTGTGCAGTATGATAATCTAGTTCCCAAATTTTCATAGCTTGACACATAGAACTGGTAATGTTTCTAGAAGTACCATAAATAGAAATATCTTCATAAGACCTTTATGTTTTGATCTGCTTTAAGTTGTTTCACTGGTTAGCTAGAAGCATTTTGAGATAGGTCAGGCCAGAGAACTAAAAGTGGAACTTCTGGACTTATTTATGACTTGGTTATAACTGAACTATTTCTTGAAAAATAGCACTTATGTCTCTTCATTGTTTCTTAAAAAAAATATATATATATATATGCAAAATAAAGCTGTCTAACTTTGCAAAGCCTTTTTTGAGGGAGGGGTTCTTTATAAATGTTAAGAAACTTATATGTGAAAATTATTATTAATGCCTGAAATGCTTAGAACTGTCAAAAAATATGGCAATGTTACAACTAGCCCTTGAGAGGAGACAGGTCTGTTGTGAGTTAGTCATCATCTGTGGATGATGTATTTAAGGACATGATGCACAGCAGTTGAATTTATAAAAAAAAATGTTGGTAAAGCTCTTTCTGGAGACGTCATAAATTGCAGCCTCATATTCTGGGAAAATGGAATTTTCCCTTAGTTTTACAAATGTGGCAGAAGAGATTCTCATTATTTTGCATTTTGGGATCCTCATTAATGTTCCACACACGCAGTCAAAAAAATCTGTGATAATTAAACATGCTATCTTAGATTTAAGATATATTTAAAAATATTAATATATAATGGCATCTCAAAGTGACTGTTTTACTTATGATGCTTTATTTATACATTTTCTTTGGAAGATGGGCAGTCAACTATTTGTTTATTCTTACCCTTTTATTCAAATGTATGTTTTCTATTGATTGAAATAGTAGAATGTGACCTTTGGGCCTTCATATCTCAGAACAACCCTACGAGTCTTAGCACAGAAAAGTTTCTCTGCTATTTTTTGATACCCCCGCAAATTACCATAAACCCTCTAAACATGCCCTTAAGTTGGCAGAACCTACCAACTCTAATGTAAGTATAAAGATGGGAGAAATAAAACCAAAGAGGTGAAGTAACTTATTCAAGGAGAGTTTGGGCAGAGCTGTAACCAGAATTCAGGTCATTTTCGTTTGTTCCTGCACAAATATTTATTGCACTGGATGCTGTGCTGGTTTCTATTTTTGTGCCCTTTCTATTTTATTATGCTGCCTGCCTGTCTCTACTATGGAGAATTTGCTCTATAGAAGTTACTTCTCTTTCCGCAAGAAAGCATTTTCACTATGCCCATTCTCTTCATACTATCTCAGCAGACCTCCTAAATCTCCTCATTTATTTTTTAAGTTTATTTTTAATTATAGTTGACATACAGTATTATATTAGTTTCAGGTGTTTAACATAGTTCAACATTTATATGGCTTAAGAAATGATTAGAATAGAAGTCTAGTAACCGTCTATCATCATACATAGTTATTATAATCCTGTTGACTCTATTTGCTATGCTAAACATTACTTAGTTTTCTCATTTATAAAAGGAGAACGCTGTACCATCAACTCCAAACTCCCTATCATTCTTTAATCAATTATACATGAAAATGCATTGGAGCCCTCCTAAAAGTCCTTCATTGTGCATTAAAATTTTTTTAAAGATTTTATTTATTCATTTGAGAGAGGAGAGAGAGAGAGAGAGAGAGAGACGGGGGGAGGAGCAGGAAGCATCAACTCCCATATGTGCCTTGACTAGGCAAGCACAGGGTTTTGAAACAGCGACCTCAGTTTTCCAGGTTGACGCTTTATCCACTGCACCACCACAGGTCAGGCTCATTGTGTATTTTATGTAGCTTGTGTTCATACTCCATTTTACTAATCTGTATTTCATTCACCTTGTTCTTACAGATGGAATGAGAAGTGATGCTCTAATGCCCTTCAGTGATAACAGTGCTTAAATGAAAAGTTTTAAACAGAAGATTACGTTTTGTTTCAGGTCCCATATTTAGAAAAAACCAGATTGTATAATTGTTGTAATTTTAAGTGACTTTTAAGGTGGTGTGTGTAGGCACACAGTAACAGTATCGTGAGCTAGTGACCTCGGAGTTTAGCAAAATGTAAATGTATAATAATGAGACAAAAGTTTAGCAAATAAATGAACACTGATAATGCACATATGTAATAGAGTAGAACAAAATTTCTATTTCTGAGTCCAAGATACTGGGATTATACTAATATCTATGTTAAATTGCTTAAGCAAGAACTATGTCTTTTGAGACCTTAAGATATTAGAATATTAAAAAAATGGAGTAGTTCATAATATAAGAATTAAAAATACTTTATACTTTTGATCTGGGATAATATAAAAATGGCCATTTAATTGTTGGTTGCTTGCTGTGTTTTGAGGATTTTGCTGACTGCATTGCGTATAAAATTTTGTTTAATTATTTTAATAATTATTTGGCATAGTTAATTATACACATTTTACTGAAACAGGAATCAAATTGTAGAAGGTTAAATGACATGCCCAAGGGCTCAAAACTGCAATTCACTTTTAGGACTGTCCTATTTCAAAAACTTACTCTTTATCATTATGCTCTAATTCTCCTAAACGTATTTATTAATTCACCAAATTTTTTGGCATATTACTGTTTGGGATGCCAGAAAAACGGAGAATGAAATAAACAAATGTTTTCAAGTTTATGGAACTGTCATTCTTATAGGCAAGATGCTAAGAGTAGCCTGACCAGGCAGTGGCGCAGTGGATAGAGCATTGGACTGGGATGTGGAAGACCCAGCTTTGAGACCCCAAGGTCGCCAGCTTGAGCGTGGGCTCATCTGGTTTGAGCAAGGCTCACCAGCTTGGACCCAAGGTCGCTGGCTTGAGCAAGGGGTTACTCAGTCTGCTGAAGGCCCGCAGTCAAGGCACACATGAGAAAGCAACCAATAAACAACTAAAGTGTCGCAACAAAAAACTAATGATTGATGCTTCTCATCTCTCTCCATTCCCATCTATCTTTCCCTAACTATCCCTCTCTCTGACTCTCTCTGTCTCTGTAAACAAAACAAAACAAACAAACAAACAAACAAAAAGATGCTAAGAGTAAAAATGGGTAATATATAAAAGATGTTGCATTATTATAGGAGATTTGGAGAACAATAAATCAGAGAATTCAGTAAGGAAGTAATGCGCAAGGACACGTGGCTTTCAATTATTAGTAAGGTGGTCAGGAAAGCCTTTCTGAGAAGGTCAGATTAGAATAAAGCTGTGAGCAAAGCCATGGCAAAGACATAATTGTAATAGGAGAGGACTAAAGAGAAACTGAGAGGAGAGAAGAATAAGAGAGAATAAGAGTAGAGACAGCTCTTTAGAATCTTGTGTCAAAATGTTCGTTTTGCATCAGGCGAACATGAGATCTTTTATTTTTAAAGATTTAAGATTGCATGATTATGTGCTAAACGGCAAGGGCCTAGTAGAAATGGAATATTGATGAGGATGCAGATGAAAGACTTGAGAAGTGCTGCCACAATGTTCCAGAGTAGGTGAAATGGAATGGGACCTAGAGGAGTAGAGGGCTTGAACTAGGCTCATGGAAAATGGTTTATAATGAGAGGCACATGGTACTGGTAGGTGAAGATGTGAAGGAGTCTGAAAGCATTCAGTACCTGTTTTCTCATTAAAAAAGGAAAATGAAATCTTGAGCTAAAGATGCAAATGAGAGAGGCTATGTTGAAAATCTGAAGAGGGAACAGTGAATAATTATTTTTCTGAAGAGTGATAGAGTGACCAGAGCACACCTTCACAGTTTTGTTGTCCATCAACATAAAGGGTCCACTTGGAATTAGTGGTCATGTGTTTGGTGTTAGAATGATTGGTGTCATTGTGAGTTCAATTTCTGGGGAGTGAACATGCTTATCAAACTAGGTAAGGATGAAGAGAGTAGGTGGAGAGTTAGGTTTAAATGTCATCAGAATTTTACCATAAGAGCATACTGAAGAGATAATTATAAAATTTAAGTTGGAAAGGTGGGAAGTAAGGACATCATGGGGCATTAGAAACACAAACAGGGTGATTAGATCAATGGACTTTAAGTTTTGTGAGATTCCAAGAGCAAGAAACTGAAATAGAAATCAGGAAGTGGTGGTCTGAGGGTGGGATGCCTGATCATGATGTTACTTAGGGGATAAAATCTTCTTGTCTATAACCATATATCAGAGCAGCTGAAGTGGAGCAGAGAACAAGATCATTGGAGGAAAAGTGTAAGGACCTGAAAGACCATTCCTGGAAAAAGAAATCAGCAAAAATTATTTCAGGTTTTCCTCTAGAGTTTGATGGTGAGTTAAAAGTTGAACTCCAAAAAGGAAGGGATTGTGGACATTGGTCAGAGATAATTGCAAAGGGCAAAATGTTGATAGGCTCTAAGAGAGGGAGGATGGTCTACTCATAATAAGAATTTCTCACTAGTATTCCTGAGGAGCAGTAGGTCTTTTAAGAAGAGGAAAGGAGAATCATTTGGCTAAGAACAGAAGGATATCAACCTTGTTTTTGGCACTATCATTATGGTAGTGTAGAAAAGAAAGCAGCCTTCACTTAGAGGGATCAGTTTGAAGCAAGAAGCTTATAGAGAGAATCAAGGTAAGGGCTTGAGTTAAGGGGAGATTGTATTTATGATAATGAGCTTTGGTGGACACAGTGGATGAACTTCAGAAATTGGGGCATGGTGGATAGTGCTAGAGAAGAGGATTGAAAAGAGCCTTCATGGGGAGGCAGTCTAAGAGAGAAGAAATGAACTCAAAATTCTGGGTTTATTAAGAGTGGAAAATCCTAAATGATATCAGAGTAATGTTGGCATGAGAGATACTCCTACTCTCTCCTCTTGAAATTTCAACAAATTGAACAACTATAACACAGCAAAGGGCTTCTAGCTAAGCTCGAAGATGGGCCTATAAGATCTGTGCACCCAATTGAGCAAAGGTGGGGAAGGGTTGAAAAGTGGGGTGGAAGATAAAATGCCCTTGAGGTCTGTTCCAGGAATAGCATAGCTGCTTTTTTTTTTCCCTCTGCTGGGACTCTTGGGGTGAAGGAAGTTTAAGATGTCTGGATTTTGTTGGCTGGTGCAATGGACAGGGAATCATAGAGTCACTGGATTTCCTTCTGTCAGGAGGAGTGGAGAGATAGAGGAGTAGAGGGTGTGGTACTAAACCAAAGATATAGCAGAATAAGGGGTCAGGGCAAGTGTTCTCACAGTCTGCCATCAGCCTATACTTGGTGCAGAGACAGAGAAACATAAAGTGCAACCCCCAGCCTCCCAATTTCCACCTCCCTCACCTCACAGTTATGGAGAGTGGCAGTAACAGACCCCACAGATAACTCTCCAGAACCACTCACTCCTCTGAAGAACAGAGGTGCTCAGCATCTGGTCCCCTGGTCTGTTGAAATGTGGGGAGAAGCACCTAGGGGCCTGAGATCGGCTTGCTAAAGCCTCAAAACCCTCACACCATGCTCCACCCACCAAAGTGACTGCAGCTCTGCCTACATCATTGTGACAGCAACATCTCAGCGGAAGTCATCCCAGGAATTTCACAGAGCTAAATCTTGTAATAAGCAATACCTACTGGAAGAAAATAGTAACTAACCTCTCAAAACTTAAAATTTTTTCTTTTTTTCTCTTTTGAATTTCATTTTTTTTCATTTTTATATTTTTATTTTTATCTTTTGTGGGTATTTTGTTTGTTTTTGTTTTGTTTTTCTCTCTTTGTGTTTTGTGGTTTTTCTATTTTACTTGTCATTTAAAAATTTTTTATATGTTTCATTGTATTTCATCAATATTAATTTTTTATTTTTAGTATTTTTTGTTAGAGTCATAACAATACCACTCTCAAATGCCATCAATATAGAAGAAATGAAATATCATAGCTAAACAAGACTGCCAAGTAGTTTAGAAAGAAAATAAAAAATCTCCAGAAAGCGATTTCTATTACATGGAAAACTTGGAGCTAAATAATAGGAAATTCAAAATTGAAGTTTTGGAAATACTCTTTGAGATGTGAGAAAACACTGATAGAAAATTTAATGAGATCAAAAAACAAATTAATGAACAAAATGAGTACTTCACTAAGGAGACTGAAACTTTAAAAAAGAACCAAACAGAGATAAAGAACTCAATACATGAATTGAAAAATGAGGAAGCAAGTTTAGCTAAGAGAACAGGCCAGATAGAGGAAAATATCAATGACAGAAGACAGGCAACTAGAGATGCTACAGAGAGAAGAAGAGAGAAATTCACAAATTAAAAAAAAATGATAGAGCTCTACAAGAATTGTCTGACTCCATTAGAAAGAACAATATAAGAATAATGGGTATATCAGAAGAAAAAAAGAGGGAGAAAGGAATGGAGAGCATATCCAAACAAGTAATTGATGAGAACTTCCCAAGTTTATGGAAAAAGTTAGAGCCTTGTATCCAAGAAGCAAACAGAACACTGAGTTATCTCAACTCAAACAGACCTACTCCAAGGCACATCATAATAAAATTGTCAAAAATCAATGACAAATAAAGAATCATCAAGGCATCTATGGAAAAGAATAATATATAACCTATAAAGGTAGGCCCATTAGGTTATCATCAGACTTCTCAGCAGAAAATCTACAAGCCAGAAGAGAGTGGACCCAAACATTCAATGTACTTACTGAAAGAGAGGAACTTCCAGCCAAGAATATGGCAACATGGATAGACTGTGAGAACATTATACTGAGTGAAATAAATAAATCAGAAAAAGCTAAGAACTATGATTTCATACATAGGTGGCTATAAAACAGAGGCTCATGGATATAGATAAAACTGAAGTGGTTATCAGGGGAAAAGGGATGTAGGGGAGGAGGTGGGGGGAATGGAGTAAAGAGGGACAAATATACAGTGGGTGATGGGTATACAATATAATCAACAGTTCAAATGCTATAGAAAAATTTACCTGAAACCTATATACTCTTATTGATCAATGTCACTCTGTTAAATTGAATTTTCTAAAAAAAAGAAAGAGTAGAAAATCAAGTTAACCCAATGGTCTCCTGGCAGATAGTGGTGGTGATGCTGGGTATGATGAATGTTGAGGAGGGAGGTAAATTTGTCAAGAGCATACTGAGGTTTGGGGATTCTTCTGCAGTTGATGGTGTAGAGGGTTGGGGTCCTTGGAGCACCAAGATATCTGGAATGCTCTTCTAACTCCTAGAAAATGAACAGTGTTAAGTTGCACTCTTAATTAATTAATTTTTGTAATTTAATTTATTGGGGGTGACACTGGTTAACAAAATTATACAGATTTTAGGCTCCTAATTCTACAGGCTGGGTGAAGAGATGGCAGGGATTGAGCAAGATAGTGTGGTGTCTGCTGGGTGAGGGATGTGGTTGGAGGAGGGTAAAGGGGGAGAATGTCAAAGTTGCACTCTTAATTTATAGTAAGTGTTTATACTTAGGAACTCATTTTCTTCATTTGTGAGAATGCTCAGTTATGGCACTGTGAATTGTTTTCCCCCTTCACCTGTCCATTCTATTGCTCCTCCATGGTGTCTTACATGATCCTGCTATTCTAAGCCTACGTAATGTACCAGGCACTGTGTTCACACTTCCAGGGAGGGAGTGCCTGGGAGCTACATGGACGGATAGATTCCTTGTTTTGAGGAGTTTACAGTGTAGAGGGCAGACAAGTATATTAACAAATAACCACAAGGAAAATAGAAACCTGTGATATATACAGAGAGATAGAGGAGGTAGGCACTATGTAGATGTTAGTTTTCCTAGGAATATGGAAGAAAGAACACTTTATCTAGAGGACAAATTTCATCCATTTTTGATAGATCATTGATAGAAATTTCCGCTCCCTGCAAATAATTTTATTTCTAGGAAATTACATAGTGCTAACATGTTTATATGTAGTATATGTTTAAATTATTTCTGATAAATAAATGTATGAGTGAATGGATGGAAAAATAATAAATACATTTATGAAGAGCTTTAACCTTTAAGGTTACTGACTTTAATTAGATGCATATTTGTTGTTTATATTAAAATTCAAGTATAAAATGAAACAGTGGACTTCATTTCCTTTAACTCCAGAAGGGAGAATGGAGGAGAAAAGACCATTTGTATTCTGATTTGAGATAATTAAATTTAGTTTCTTTCTTTATGTTCATTCTGGGAATTTTTTTCTAAGTCTTTTTGTTAATCCTTCTAATTCTCTTTATGCTGCTTTTTTGCTTATAAAGTGTTGTTGTTGTTGTTGTGTGTGTGTGTGTGTGACAGAGACAGAGAGAGGGATAGATAGGGACAGACAGGAAGGAAGAGAGATGAGAAGCATCAATTCTTTGTTGTGGCACCTTAGTTGTTCATTGATTGCTTTCTCATATGTGCCTTGACAGAAAGGCTACAGCAGACCAAGCTACCCCTTTGCTCAAGCTGGTGCTCCTTGGGTTCAAGCTGGTGAGCCTTGCTCAAAACATATGAGCCCACATTCAAGCTGGTGACCTCAAGGTTTTGAACCTGGGTCTCCGTGTTCCAGTCGGATGTTCTATTCACTGCGCCACTGCCTGGTCAAGTTAAAGTGTTATTTTTAAGTGAACCCATTCTTTGTTTTCAGGATAAGTAGAGTGTTTTCCTTCAGATAAAAGAGATTTATAGTGGTGATTTTGCCACAAGGACATATTTATTTGAATTCAGAGAATCATTTGGAATTGGAGACATCTCTGTAATTTAAGGACTGTTTACCCACATCATAGATTGATATAAGAAGAGCTTACATGAAATAGCCATAGTTATTACATAGTGTACCAGGCATAGTGTTTGATTTTTAAGTGCTTTTATTTTGTTCTGTGCTGGCTCCACTCCCTTTCTCTCTCCTCCCAAGTAGTTTGAACCTTTTGGTCCTAACAGATGTAACATAAAGCAACCAAATATGAGGAATTGTATGTATGATTTTATATCAATGTCAATATTACTGAACACAAAGAGGTAAGTACTGAAATAGTTCATGTAATATTGGAGAGCCAGAAAGCCACTCCTAAGCTGGCATGCAGTTAACTGGCCTTCTTCGCCTTTATTTTGATGACAATACCCTTAATTGTGAGTATAGATGCTGGGAAGCTAATTGCTTTCATAAGTTTGCTGTGTTTCTCCTATACTAGGTTGAATTATTATTCTGGCTTAACATATGAGCTGAACTGATCCTACCTTTCAGGTCTGCCTATTCTGGGGGAAAAATTGACATTATTTTATTTATTTATTTATTTTTTTACAGAGACAGAGAGAGAGAGAGAGTCAGAGAGAGGGATAGATAGGGACAGACAGACAGGAACAGAGGGAGATGAGAAGCATCAATCATTAGTTTTTTGTTGCGACACCTTAGTTGTTCTTTGATTGCTTTCTTATATGTGCCTTGACTGTGGGGCTACAGCAGACTGAGTAACCCTTTGCTCGAGCCAGCGACCTTGGGCCAAGCTGGTGAGCTTTGCTCAAATCAGATGAGCCCGCGCTTAAGCTGGCGACCTCAGGATCTTGAACCTGGGTCCTCGGCATCCCAGTCTGATGCTCTATCCACTGCGCCACCACCTGGTTAGGCAATAATTGGCATTATTATCTTGACTTTTTATTCTAGTCATATTCTACTGATGCATAGTTTATCTATTTTAGTCTTTATTGAGTGCCTTTTTCAGGTAACAATCTCCAGGGCCCTGGAACATTCATTTCCTCATATGTATTTTTTTCTGTGTGTTTTTTTTTACCCATTCTCTTTTTATTTATTTTTAAAATGTAGGATTTATGAAGCATATCAGATTCTAAAATGCTTTATAATCATTCTGACCTGTTATGTGCCTGTTCCTCCTGTCATCTCAACCCTGTTTCATACCACTGTGATGAGTACTTTTTTCTCCTGTCATTAATGAGGAAATAGTGTTAAATGTGCTATGCACTATTTATTTACTAACCATTAATTTGTCCCCAATGTAATTTACAAGGCAATGGAAATCTTAAGAAGGGGGTCAACATTCTTTTTGTTTGTTTGTTCATTTCGATTTATTTAAACTGAACTTAGCCTATGGAATAATTCTTTACTAAGTTTGGCATGATCATACTGATAGTTTTTATTTTTTTATTATTATTATTTTTTTGGCATTGTGCAGTTTGTGGCTTTAGCATATTAAGTGACCTTAAAAATATTTTGGCTGACATAGCTTTAATGGAGAAATTTCTTTTCTCTAGTTGTTTGCATTTGATGTGTTTATATACCTGGGCTTCTGTATTATTCTTTACCTTTTGCATGTAGTTCTTATTTAAGATTATCCTTTAAAACTTGAATTAAAGAATATTCAGAATATGTGTGATTCAATCTCACATTTCAGTCCCTAATAGAGACTATGTAAGTTTTCTTTTCCTCTCAGAAATGCCCGACCAGATGCACAAGGACTGTTTTATTTTGTTTTGCTTTTAAGTACCACCTGTGTCCATTGGAGTGAGTGTGAAAAAAATAATTGGCAATTTAAATTTATTTAACTTTTTGTTTGTTTATAACAGGCACTGTTTATACACACTCATGATATATTAATGAACAGATGGACAAAGACAAAAACATCTGTACCTTCATTGTGCTTATATTCAATTTAGGTTAGGTGGGGGGACATAGACAAAACGTAAAACAAACATGAGTAGTTAAGTGTAGTCTCCAGTGTTATAGAAGATGGGAGTGTTGTGAAAAATGTTAAGTAGGGTAGATGGTGAAGGTGAAGTTGCAAATTGAAATTTAAAATAGTAAGGTCAGAATAGGAGGTCTCTTCAAGGAAATGAAGGCATTTACCATGACGATATATGGAAGAGTTTCCAGGCAGAGGGAGCAGCCTGAGAGTGTCTCATTGCACATTCATACAATACCAGGGCTGCCAGAATGGCTGAGAAATGTGAACAAGAGAGAGTGTGATGGCGACAAGCTCATTAGGGCAATGACCAGCAAAGGGAACAATCTGATTATTAGGAAAGGGCCCAAAGTGGTATTGTAAGAACAGTCGATATAGTTTCATGTCAACAAAAAGAGAACAATAATTTCATAGTAATATTTTTCTAAAATTTTTTTCTTCTGTTGATAACCTTGACCTGATTAGGTTAAAGTGCTCATTTTCAATATCACTTGGAAAAGATAATTCCAGCTCTGAGTAAAAATCAGGATAACCTTTTTTGTATAATTTTTTATCTTTCTCTTGTATCTTTTATTCCTTGTTTCTGTAGGGTGATATTTAAGAGCTCTTTCTGGAAATCTGGCCTCATCACTTCTTGTTTTCAAATATATATTAATATATATATATTTTTTTAAATATGACTGTGCTGTTTATATGACTGTGCTGTTTATATGTTTGTGTATGTATGTGTGTTTATGATAGTGGACTGAGGATTACAGTAGAGTTTTTTAAAGATCACTTTAACATTTTTTTAAAAATAATTTTATTTTTTTAATGGGGCGACATCAATAAATCAGGATACATATATTCAAAGATAATATGTCCAGGTTATCTTGTCGTTCAATTATGTTGCATACCCATCACCCAAAGTCAGATTGTCCTCTGTCACCTTCTATCTAGTTTTCTTTGTGCCCCTCCCCCTCCCCCTTTCCTTCTCCCTCTCCCCCCCTCCCCCTGTAACCACCACACTCTTTTTTCTTTTTTTTTGTAAAGTCAAGTTGAGCCTGTTTTATTTTATTTTATTTTTTTTAGTCCAATTAAAACTTTATTCCTTTTTTTTTGTGTGTGTGTGTTTTTTTTTATTTTATTTTTTTAATAATTTTATTTTTTTAATGGGGTGACATCAATAAATCAGGATACATATATTCAAAGATAACAAGTCCAGGTTATCTTGTCGTTCAATTATGTTGCATACCCACCACCCAAAGTCAGATTGTCCTCTGTCACCTTCTATCTTGTTTTCTTTGTGCCCCTCCCCACCCCCTTTCCCTCTCCCATTCCCCCCTCCCCCCCCCCCCCCCCCCGTAACCACCACACTCTTATCAATGTCTCTTAGTTTCACTTTTATGTCCCACCTACGTATGGAATAATGCAGTTCCTGGTTTTTTCTGATTTACTTATTTCGCTTCGTATCATGTTATCAAGATCCCACCATTTTGCTGTAAATGTTCCGATGTCATCATTTCTTATGGCTGAGTAGTATTCCATAGTGTATATGTGCCACATCTTCTTTATCCAGTCATCTATTGATGGGATTTTTGGTTGTTTCCATGTCCTGGCCACTGTGAACAATGCTGCAATAAACATGGGGCTGCATATGTCTTTACGTATCAATGTTTCTGAGTTTTGGGGTATATACCCAGTAGAGGGATTGCTGGGTCATAAGGTAGTCTATTTTCAGTTTTTTGAGGAACCACCATACTTTCTTCCATAATGGTTGTACTACTTTACATTCCCACCAACAGTGGATGAGGATTCCTTTTTCTCCACAGCCTCTCCAACATTTGCTATTTACCTGTCTTGTTAATAATAGCTAATCTAACAGGTATGAGGTGGTATCTCATTGCAGTTTTGATTTGCATTTCTCTAATAACTAATGAAGATGAGCATCTTTTCATATATCTGTTGGCCATTTGTATTTCTTCCTGGGAGAAGTGTCTGTTCATGTCCTCTTCCCATTTTTTTATTGGATTGTTTGTTTGTTTGTTGTTGAGTTTTATGAGTTCTTTGTATATTTTGGATATTAAGCCCTTATCTGAGCTGTTGTTTGAAAATATCGTTTCCCATTTAGTTGGCTTTCTGTTTATTTTGTTATCAATTTCTCTTGCTGAGCAAAAACTTCTTAGTCTGATGTAGTCCCATTCATTAATTTTTGCCTTCACTTCTCTTGCCTTTGGAGTCAAATTCATAAAATGCTCTTTAAAACCCAGGTCCATGAGTTTAGTACCTATGTCTTCTTCTATGTACTTAATTGTTTCAGGTCTTATGTTTAGATCTTTGATCCATTTTGAGTTAATTTTAGTACAGGGGGACAAACTGTAGTCCAGTTTCATTCTTTTGCATGTGGCTTTCCAGTTTTCCCAGCACCATTTATTGAAAAGGCTTTCTTTTCTCCATTGTGTGTTGTTGCCCCTTTATCAAAAATTATTTGACTATATATATGTGTGTTTTCTTTTTTGTTTTGTTTTTTTACAGAGGCAGAGATAGACAGGGACAAATGGACAGGAACGGAGAGAGATGAGAAGCATCAATCATCAGTTTCTCGTTGTGCGTTGCGACTTCTTAGTTGTTCATTGATTGCTTTCTCACATGTGCCTTGACCGTGGGCCTTCAGCAGACCGAGTAACCCCCTGCTGGAGCCAGCGACCTTGGGTCCAAAATGGTGAACTCTTTGCTCAAGCCAAATGAGCCCGTGCTCAAACTGGCGACCTCGGGGTCTCAAACCTGGGTCCTTCCGCATCCCAGTCCGGCGCTCTATCCACTGCACCACCACCTGGTCAGGCTATATATGTGGTTTTATTTCTGGGTTTTCTATTCTGTTCCATTGGTCTGAGTGTCTATTTTTCTGCCAATACCATGCTGTTTTGATTGTCGTGGCCCTATAATATAGTTTGAAGTCAAGTATTGTAATGCCCCCAGCTTCATTCTTTATATTTAGGATTGCTTTGGCTATTCGGGGCTTTTTATAGTTCCATATAAATCTGATGATTTTTTGCTCTATTTCTTTAAAAAATGTCATTGGAATTTTGATGGGAATTGCATTAAATTTGTATATTGCTTTGGGTAATATGGCCATCTTGATTATATTTATTCTTCCTAACCAAGAGCAAGGAATATTCTTCCATCTCATTATATCTTTTTCGATTTCCCTTAACAATGGTTTATAGTTTTCATTATATAAGTCCTTTACATTCTTTGTTATGTTTATTCCTAGGTATTTTAATTTTTTTTGTTGCAATAGTAAAGGGGATTATTCTTTTGAGTTTGTTCTCAATTGTTTCATTTTTGGCATATAGAAAGGCTATTGACTTCTGTATGTTAATTTTGTATCTTGCAACCTTACTGTATTGGTTTATTGTTTCTAGTAGTCTTTTTGTGGATTCTTTGGGGTTTTCAATGTATAGGATCATATCATCTGCAAAAAGTGATACCTTTACTTCTTCTTTTCTGATATGGATGCCTTTTATTTCTTTGTCTTGTCTGATTGTTCTGGCTAGAACCTCTAGTACCACATTAAATAAGAGTGGAGAGAGTGGACAACCCTGTCTTGTTCCTGATTTAAGGGGGAAAGCCTTCAGTTTAGTGCCGTTTAATATGATGTTAGCTGATGGTTTATCATATATGGCCTTTATCATGTTGAGATATTTTCCTTTTATACCCATTTTGTTGAGAGTCTTAAACATAAAATTGTGTTGTATTTTATCGAAAGCCTTTTCTGCGTCTATTGATAAGATCATGTGGTTTTTGTTCTTTGTTTTGTTGATATGGTGTATTACGTTAACCGTTTTATGTATGTTGAACCATCCTTGAGATTCTGGGATGAATCCCACTTGATCATGATGTATTATCTTTTTAATATGTTGTTGTATTCGATTTGCTAGTATTTTGTTTAGTATTTTAGCATCTGTATTCATTAGAGATATTGGTCTGTAATTTTCCTTTTTTGTGCCATCCTTGCCTGGTTTTGGTATGAGGGTTATGTTGGCCTCATAAAATGTGTTTGGAAGTATTGCTTCTCCTTCAATTTTTTGGAAGACTTTGAGTAGAATAGGAACCAAGTCTTTGAATGTTTGATAAAATTCGCTGGTATAGCTGTCTGGGCATGGACTTTTATTTTTGGGGAGGTTTTTAATGGTTTTTCTATTTCTTCTCTACTAATAGGTCTGTTTAGGCTTTCTGCTTCTTCTTGACTCAGTCTAGGAAGGTTGTATTGGTCTAGGAATTTATCCATTTCTTCTAGGTTTTTGAATTTAGTGGCATAAAGTTTTTCATAGTATTCTACAATAATTCTTTGTATATCTACGGTGTCCGTGGTGATTTCTCCTCTTTCATTTTGGATTTTGTTTATATGATTCTTTCTCTTTTTTCCTTGGTAAGTCTTGCCAAGGGTTTGTCAATTTTGTTGATCTTTTCAAAGAACCAGCTCCTTGTTCTATTAATTTTTTCTATAGTTTTTCTGTTCTCTATTTCCACTTTAACATTTATAAAATTTGTCAACAGAAATAAGAACTCTGAATTAATGGTTAGCAGATAATATGGTAGAGTGAGAGAAGATGATAGGTTTTATTTATTTTATTTTATTTATTTATTTTTTTACAGAGACAGAGAGAGAGTCAGAGTGGGGGACAGACAGGGACAGACAGACAGGAACGGAGAGATGAGAAGCATCAATCATTAGTTTTTTGTTGCGCATTGCGACACCTTAGTTGTTCATCGATTGCTTTCTCACATGTGCCTTGACCATGGGCCTTCAGCAGACCGAATAACCCCCTGCTCGAGCCAGTGACCTTGGGTCCAAGCTGGCGAGCTTTTTGCTCAAGCCAGATGAGCCCGCGCTCAAACTGACAACCTCGGGGTCTCGAACCTGGGTCTTCTGCATCCCAGTCTGACGCTCTATCCACTGCGCCACTGCCTGGTCAGGCAAGATGCTAGGTTTTAAGGAGTTATACAAATGTGTTAATATTTGTAATGCTTACACAGCATAAAATGTCTCACATAAAAGTGTAATATCTGTCTTTTAAAGTGGAAAAAGTAAACTGTGAATGGGTAAGACAGCTTAGCTCACCTAGCTCTAGTTTTCTCAAATGTAAAACAGAGTTAATAACTCTTTTACCCAGTTGTTTTGAAGATTAGAGATTGTGTGTGTGTCTTACATCGTGTCTAGTGCCGTGTAATAATAAGAATAATGATCTTAGCTCTGGCTGGGTACTCGGTTAGAGTGTCATCCCTATGTGCTAAGGTTAAGGGTTCAATCACTGGTCACTGTACATACAAGAATCAACCAATGAATGCATAAATAAGTAGGACAACAAATCAATGTTTTTCTCTTTATATTCTTTCCTCTCTCTAAAATCAATAGGTAAAAAAGAATTCAAAGAAAGAATAATAATCCTATTACCTGACCTTTTTATTGGAGACCTACTCTGTTTCAGCTACTTAACTGAGTTTTGCATCCATGGTTTGATATCATCTTTGCAAGGATCACTGACCTTAGAGCTCCAGAAGGAAAGAAATCTCATCTGTATGGTTGTATATCTGGTACAGAGAATTGGGCTTGGGGTATATTAGACAGTGAATATATGTTTTGAATGAATGAAAAGAAATGCCCATTTTATAGATGAAGAAACTGAGATTTGGTGAGATTATACAAATGACATATAAATTACCTAGTGAGTAAATGGTGGAGTGAGAATAAGAGAATTTGAACCTGGGCAGACCGAGCAAAGCCCTAGCTCTTAATCATGACACCTGCAGGCTCTTATGAGTGTTGTGTGTAGGCAAGAAATAGAGTGTTTTCTCCTTCCTTTTCTTTTTAAGTCCACAGCTTCTCCTTCCCACTTTTATTTTAGAGTGAAGATATGTATTAAGCACGTTGAATTTAATAGCTATGATTATTGTCCTTGAGTGTTAAATTATTATATTTCTCTATGTTTCTCTCTTTCCCATGACTCCAAATGTGTATGTGCTCACACACAATAACAGAGGCACCGGACACACACACATGGGTAACACACTACATCTTTTAAAGATTCCTATGCTATGTAACTCTCTTAAGAGCCAGTTCAGGGGTCGTTTGAAAGCCAGGGAAATAAACACTGATATGGACTAAATTTCTTTCCCTTAGCTGTATGTTACAAATGAGAGAGCAGCAAATGAATCTCAAAACCTGAATTTAAATTCCCCATAGGTAAGATATTTTATTGCTACTAGGAGGTTAATTTTACTACAAACTTTTCGTTTTTAATGATTGATAAAATGTCAGATATTGTAGGTCACATATCCTTTTCTTTTTTCTTTTTCTTTTTTAAGTAAGAGGAGGGGAACTAGAAAGACAGACTCTTGCATGTGCCCCAACCAGAATCCACCCGGCAACCCCCCTCTGGGGCCGATGCTGTGCCCATCTGGTGCCATGCTCGCAACTAGCTATTTTTAGCACCTGAGGCGGAAGCTCTACAGAGCTATCCTCAGCTTCTGAGGCGATGCACTCTAACCAGGTGAGCCTTGGCTGCAGGAGGGGAAGAGAGAGAAAGAGAGAGAAAAGAGGAAGGAGGAAGGGTGAAGAAGCAGATGGTCTCTTCTTTTGTATGCCCTGACCAGGAATCGAACCCAGGACATCCACATGCTGGGCCAACATTCTACCACTGAACTAACTGGCCAGGGCTCACATATTCTTTTCAATGCTCAAAAGTTAAAAAAACCAAGGGGAGCCTGGTAAGGCCTTAATGCTTATATTCAAAAATAAGCTGGTAAAGTTGGTTTTTTAAATATTTTGATTTAGAAATTAAGTTTAATGGGATGACATTGATCAATAAGAGGACATAGATTGTTCCCAGCAGTCATAGGTTTCATGTAAACATCTCTATAGCATTTACTGTTGATTGCATTTTGTGCCCATCACTCAAAGTCAAATTATTTTCTGTCACTGTATATTTGTCCCTCTTTATGCCCCTCCCCTGGTAACCACTTCATTTTTATTTATATGATGCTTATATTCATAAAGGAGCCAGTGAAGTTTTTTAAAAGAAATGACTATTGCTAAACTTAATCTGGATTACTGTAAAAAATAATATGATTTCACTTTGATTCTGAGATAGGTTTCTGTTTTTACAAATGCCATATCAATACTTTCTGAATTGTTAAACCGTCTTTTAATGTATTTATTTGTTAAATATCTCATATGAAAATTATGAAGACTCTTTAATGGATTCAATTAGTATATTTCATCAATAAAAAGATAAGAAAAAAAATGAAAGACGCCGTTTAATAAGCTGTCGAAAATACAAACATACAAATCTTTTATACCTACATATAATCCTTCTTTCATTTGAGGATTCAGAATTCCATATATTGTGGCCTAACCTGTGGTAGCACAGTGGATAAAGCATCAACCTGGAATGCTGAGATCGCTGGTTCAAAACCCTTGGCTTTATGGGAATTGATGTTTCCTGCTCTTCACCCTTCTCTTTCTTTCCTGCTCTCTCTGTCTCTCCCTCCACCAAAATGAATAAATTTTTAAAAGCTTAAAGAAAAGTATTTCAGGTATTCCTATTGAAATATGTGAATAATGCAGCTTAAAAGAACTCAAACTAACGTATAGTTATTTCTAACCATATTTCTTCTTCTTCTTCTTCTTCTTCTTCTTCTTCTTCTTCTTCTTCTTCTTCTTCTTCTTCTTCTTCTTCTTCTTCTTCTTCTTCTTCTTCTTCTTCTTCTTCTTTCTTCTTTTGTGACAGAGCCAGAGAGAGGGACAGATAGGGACAGACAGGAAGGGAGAGAAATGAGAAGCATCAATTCTTCATTGCGGCACCTTAGTTGTTCATTGATTGCTTTCTTGTATGTGCCTTGACTGGGGGCTACAGCAGAGTAAGTGACCCCTTGCTCAAGATGGCAACCTCAGGATTTCAAACCTGGGTCCTATACGTCCCAGTTCAATGCTCTATCCACTGCGCCACCACCTGGTCAGGCTCGCTGTATTTCTTACGTACTGAAATGTGTCAAATGCTGATGCAGCGTTAAGAATAATTTATAAATTGACCTTGCAGCAACTTTTTAAACCTTACACTTGGGCAAAAAAGAAATTGCTGGAGTCAATACTAACCGAATTTATATTATGGCAAAACTACTGTACTTTTTTCACCTTTATGCTATTTGCCAGTTTAAGAAATGCTAGCATAAGGATCAATTTGTGAGAACAGCAAGAAGAGTTCAAATTATAATCTTTTGTAACTTTTATTTTATTTTTTTTGTAATATCATGTTAATTTCTATTTCTTTTAGTTTGAAGGTAAACTGGGAAGAGGAAGGGATTGGACAGAAAGGAAGGGGATATATATTTTTTCTTTAATAGATTTGTGAGATTAGAACATGTTACAATGTTTTACTAATAACTTTGTACATGTTTTACTGTGAAACAAAATCATTAATCTTCTGAAAAGTTCCATATGGGCTTTCTCACATTATTTTGACAAAGTTAATAATGACAATTTACCTAAAGGGAATCATGTAAGGGGCAAGGAAGGAGATATTTTGGATAAACTTCTAAAAAAATATGTGCATCTTAAAAGTCCTAGTGATAATCATTGAAGTATTCCATTTTCATAAATGCTTGTGACTCACCGCCATTAAAATCATGGCAGTTATGGGATCCGCAAAGCCTCAGGGGTATATATTATATATTGACATTCTGATGGACAGGCCTAATAGATCTTTCGCAATCATATAAATGCATTCCAGTACTCAATGTTAGGGTATATTTTATTGAGTTCCTCCATCACTATGGAGAGACCTCAGTCTTAGTAGGAAAGCATGTTTCAGGCAATTATAGTTAGAGTCTGTTAAACTGCAAGTATGAAGCCACTAATTTAACTGCTCAAATACTTTATGGCAATGCTTTGTGTATCTTGACATGACATTTAGAAAGCTATGTGTAGATGTGTTTAGAAAAGTAATGCTTAAACTCTTCCTAGAAGACATATTGCCAACCCATTAGCTTGTCCTTCTAGTGAATGCTGGAAAGGAAAGTGCTTGATGAGAAGCCTCTGTTCTAGAGCTCAGGCAGCTCTCTCACGTCCTGATGTCCCTGGACTCAATCTAGTCCTGTCTGGGTCAGACCAACTTGGCCTGGACCTGCCTTGGAGAATTTGGTCTGTTCTTGCGGTTGTTTGGATTGATTATATTTTAGAAATTTAAAGTCACTTTAAACCTTAGGGTTTAAAGATAATTAAAATGTCTGATGGGGAGGGGAAAGAGTATTAATCTGAACCAATTAATCAGAATGAACCATGATTTTTTTTTAATTATAGATTCACAAACTACTAGAATACTACTTGTAATGAAGCTGATGTGGAATCTTGTTTTGCTATATTTAGTATGAACTGCTCATATTGAGCAAAAAGACTGAGGTCCAATCAAAACTAGTGAAATATAAAGACATTTAGGCAGTAGTCCAGATGTTCAATTACCATCACCTATAGTAATCTCTTATGTATGCACACACTTTAAAAATAATGTATAGAAAAGTCTAATAAGAATTTATTAAAATTTTCCATTAACTAGCACTTTAGGGTTCACTAGTACTTAAAAATGTGTGATTATGGTATAGCATTTCAAATTCATATTTATAAATTGAAATAATTAGATTCCATGTAGTTACAGTGTTAATACATATTTTGTTTCTTATGATTCCTTAAAAAATTTTGTTCATGGTAAGTCCAAGTTAACCAAAATACCATACCATCTCATTTATCTATACTGTGTGCTGCCACCAGCATGTAAGGTCATTTATACACACTTTGGAAATAAAAATAGTTTATTTACCTTAAATTTCTAGCCATATATATATGTGTGTGTGTGTATATGTGTCTATGTGTGTGTGTGTATCTCTCTCATCTATGTGTGTGTGTGTGTGTGTGTGTGTGTGTGTGTATTCAGTGTGGGTAACTTTATTTGGGATTGCCCATGTATATTCATACTCAGCAGTCAATAGGAGTCTGCTTAACCTGCTTATTAACACTGAATCAAAAATTAGTAGAGCTATACATTTCAGTTCAGTCCTTTTATCGATAAGAAATGGGGCCCACTGCACTGAAGGGCTTTCCAAGGTCCTGCATCCGTTTGTCAGTAAGGAGAGACTGCACTCTGGTCTGATTTACGTGGGTGCCCGTCCTCTCCCGCCTGTCAAGCTGAAATAAAAAATGATAACACTTCGAATAACATAAAGTTTCTCTGTGTTTGAACTGTATCACTACCAGGTTATGAATCAAGGCCATATTTGATAAAGGCTATTTAGAGTACAGGAATACTGCTTCGATAGGGAATCATGTAGAATTGGCTTAGGATTTGGTGGGAGTTGCAAAGGGAGCAGGAAATGAGGTCTCATTCCCGAGAGGTTCATAATAAACACACACCATAGCTTCATCCTATATAGCACTGCTGTTTTCCAGATTTCAATGCCATTCAAGGGGATGTGATTGTGTACACATGGTGTATAGACAGAGGTGGGTTAGCGTTTCTTCTTGTGCCTCAATGCTTGTCTTTGCCAGTCCTCTTTCACAGTGTGCATGCTCCTAGTAGGACTACTACCTTCACTCCAACTTTTTATTTTGAAGAAACAAACCCAGTGCCTTTCCTCTCAGATTGTATGAGAAAACGAGTCTTCTAATAAGAATGAATTGTCATAAAAAGGCTCAGTACGAAATTATGAGGCGCTTCAGGGCAACACCAACAGAATGTATGCTGGCGATGTGTTCAGAGCGTCAGGAAAAGTTGTTCCTGTTTCCACCTTGATGAGTACGAGGCTGCCTGAAACTTCCAGAACCATGTGATCCTTATCCTTATTAACCTGTGAATCTCATGAGTGTTGTTTTATTTTATTATTTTATTCATTTTGTTTTATACTCCTGTAGTTTACAAAGCTTCCACATAATTTCATTTCATGTCCACAGTTTGGGTAATAAAAATACATTTTTTTCCTTTTTTATTAATGGCAGGACTGAGACTCAAACTCAGAACTTCTGATTAACTCCCTAACCATTATTGCTTGCAGTACTCTAAAGCTGCTTTGGTAGGACACACACACACACACACACACACACACACACACACACACACACACACATTGAATATCAGAACCATACGTATGTGTATCTGTTCACTTGGTAGATATTCTTAGAATAAACGCCAACAATATGTCTCATAAAATTAGAAGCTATATATAGCTCAATGGCAAATTGGGGATATTAGCAATGTGACTTTCCTCAGTCTGTCTGTCTCCTCTCTGGACATGCCCACACTTAGCACCTACCTCTCTACATCTGTATATAAATCACTGGCCTTAGCTAGTGTCCTCCAAAAACTGCATGGTGGACATCAGCCTACAATTATAGAGCTAACTATTTCAGAGTTGATGGACAGACACAGCAACCTGTCACCTAACTTGAGTACATGGAAACTCCTATATACCCAGAATGACTTTTGTTACATTCCTTGTGTTTAAGTAACAATTGCACACAATAGTCGTTTTGCTTGTAGCAATGAAAACCAAGTTGTTTTCCCCCATTATGGCAACTGTAGTCACAGGTCAGTCCTCACCCCAGAATAGGCTGTGGACTCTTTGCACTGTGTGCTGGGGAAAGTGAGTGTCAGAGAGAATGAGTGACATCACCAAGGCTCATGAGGCTGGAGGCCGGGCACTTGCAGGATCATATTCCATGGTTTCTTTTCTTCCACGTTAAGAGCCTGTGTGATGTTGAGTAGGTGGCTGATGGCGTCCGAGCACCTGGGAGGAGTAGAAGCCATGCCCCTCAGTCCAGGCATGCAGTTCCCAGCCTTTTCCAGCTATGATTACACATGTAATGTGCATCTAAATTTAGTCTACCATTTGTATATGTACTTAATTATGATATAGTCATTTATATCTGGTCTTTTCCTATAAATTGAATTACTCAGAGGCTCTTTTCTGTTACTAAAATATTTTTATAAGTATATATGACATTTTGAAGAATAATATTAACTGTTATTTATAGCACTCTGACCTCAAATTCAGAGCCTGCTGTGCTCAGACACCTGGGTACCTCAGTTTTTCAGGAAGCAGTCTCAGAAACTTTTTCACAGCAATGGCTTCTCTCTTCCTTAGTGATCACAAAACCACATCATCCCAAACCAGCTACTTTTGTCTCACCCCAAACCAGATGACTAATCCTTACTGAGTGATTTCTTGCACTCAGCAAGGATTATACATTCATCTCTTCATTTATTTAGCAAACATGCATTGCATATCCTCTATGTCCTGTTTGTGTGCTAGGTCCTGTTTCAGGTATCCTACAGGTATAGGTTGAACTGTATCCCCCTAAATTCATATGCTGAAGTCTAAACTTCCAGTACCTCAGAATGTGAACCTTATGCAGAAATAGGGTTGTTACAGAAATACTTCACTGAGATGAAACCATGATGCAGTTAGAGAGGCCCTTAAGCCAATATGACTGGTGTCCTTCTACCAAGGGGACATTTGGACAGAGGCTTGCACATAGGGAGAACACCATGTGAAGATGGAGGCAGATACTGGGGTGATGCTTCTCCAAGCCAACAAATGCTGAAGATGGTCAATAAACCACCAGAAGCTGGGGAGAGGCCTGGAACAGGTTCTCCTTCATAACCCACCAAAGGATTCAACTCTGCTGACACCTTGATCTTGGACTTCTGGCTTCCAGACTGTGAGACAATCAATTTCGGTTGGTTAAGCCCTCTAGTTTACGGTACTTTGTTACAGCAGCCTTGGCAAACTTACATAGCTGGATACCCTCTGTTCCCGGCAGCTCACACCATGTCCTGGGAGCTCCCTCTGTGGAGAGAGTTCAAATTGAATTTTGGATGCTTCTAAGAGCTTAATTTCTCCTCCCACTCCTCACCCCCTTTTAAAGCCAGTGCCTTGAATGTCCTATAGGAGTGCTGAAGTATTTATGCTCTCAGCCCTCAAGGTGACTGGGAAGGACCTAGGATTGTCCGAGCCTCAAGCCTCGCCCATTTCCGGTGAGTGCCAAATACTATTATCAATTTTTATACAAGGCATGATGGTATAAAAGAGAGAGAAAGAAGTATAGTATGATCAGGGTCAATTTTGATTTCCATCTAGAGTAAAGGCCAAGGCACATTGTGGCGTTAGGCTTTTACTTTGCAGGGATTTGCACTCTTGCAACCGTAGGAAGCTGAATTGGGAAAGGGAGGTTTATCTGAGTTGAGGAATGATACTGTAAATAGAGCAATTTATTGAAAGGGTCTGGCAGAAACTAAGCAAGGCTTCCACTTGGTTAGACTGGAGTTTGGAACCTGGCTGCCACCCAGATCAAGTGTGGGAGTGGGACTAGAAATCAGACGCTGGGCTGACAGCCAGTCAGGCAAGTGGTGGCATTGAGTAGCAGGAGGATGGGGTGGGATGCTCCTCCCTGGTGGTGAGTGAAGGGCTGGCCCTGCCTGGCAGGGAAGTTGTCCGCAGCTCTCAAGCTTGCTGTGCTTGTTGCAAGCCTTCCAAGTACCATGAGAGTTTGGTCAGGCATTTTGGGCGGTGTGTAGAAGAAATGAAGGTTTAGAAACTAGCACATCTCAAAACTATAGAAAAAAAAAAAAGAAATTCATTAGTGAGGAGAAAAAATGCACCCATACTAGGGGCAGCAAGGTGTCCTCTCTATACTATGTGTCTGAAAAGTCAGTTGAATTATAGAATATGGAATGATCTGCAAAAACAATGAAAAACAGCCAGCTGACCTAGAGAAGTACCATGCTGTGGCCCTACTTCACACAGGTGAGGAACCTTGTGTATCTCAGTCACGTGACAGTTACCAGCGTATGCTACTGATGATTGTAATGATTACTCTGAGAGAAGATTACATTATTTTTACTATAATCTTTCAGATATCTCAGAGGTTATGTGATTAGCCTTAGAAAAAAAGAAGTTAAAAAAAAATAACCAACCCTGAATTTTAGAGAGATTTACTTGAGGTTTTTGAACAAAATGTCAAGTTCTAGAAGATCATGGCTGAACAATAGAGTGTCAACATTTATAATATTTTACACACACACACACACACACACACACACACACACACATACACACACACACGAGAGCTACTTCAGGCAATCTGTAAACACATTTTGCTTAATTTTTTAAAATGCTCTTCTGTATTTAAATGTGTTTAATTTCATTGTGAACCTGAATGGTGCGCGGCATCGTCTTTCGGATGTTCGGTCCTTGATGTGCTTGCGGAATTCCTTGATGTGCTCTGCTCTTGAACCAGAAAGCCCTATAGGAATGCAAGTGATGGTAGTGATGTGGAGAGGTAAATTTTGAATCTTCTGTCATTTATTAAAAATGCTTTATTTTCAGATTTTAATATTTTAACTAGTATTAATAGCACTGTTTCGACAGATACCACAACTGATTGTCCACGAAAGAATGGCATGAAAACTTAGTTGAGTACTGTGGAGGAAGGGTCAGGAGTTTTGAATTTAAGAAAGTTCAGTTTTTCTCCAGGGTTACCAGTCTGCCGATTTCTGGTTGTCATCCCTTGGCTTTAGTATGGAACTTCAAGGGGGTTTCTAATTTAGACCCTTGCATTCAGACAGGGCATACTGCCCCTTAATTAAACTGTACTGGGCAAATGCTTTATTCTAATCTGAACAGTGTTGCTAGGGGATTGTATAAAATTTACTAACCATCAAAGCAGTTATGTCCTAGTTTCTGCTCTCTCACAGTGCTTGTATATTCATGAAAGAGTGTAATGTAATATATAACATTTAAAAATATTCTGGGATATTGTAAAAGGGAATAATTTGCTTGAAATATAAGAAGAGGGAACTAAGGCTGTAATAAATCTGTGTTAGGCTCACTGCCTTGCTGTATTTGAGGTCTTACCTAGTTTATTCTAGGCCTTGGGTTCTCCCTGAGGTGCATGGGACACGAGGTAATATATTTTAGAGGCATGATATTTGGGACAGAAATAGCCAACTTTGGTTTTGTGATATACTGGGGGATCCTGAACTATTTGAAGGGGGATTACAAGATATCTCTAAAGAAAATGCTTCAAATTTGCTTTAATTTAACAAACCAATAAAAGGCATCAAATCCCTATTCTGCACTAGTGGGGTCTGACCGGACTGTGCTGAGCACCAGGCATTTAAAGATGCCTGGTTCACAGTGCCAGCCCTCAGGGAAACGAGTCAAGCTAAACAGGGTAGTGAAATGTTACAGGTTCTGCTTATGGGGGAGGGGAGGTGCAGGTGGCTCATGGAGTGACATTTCTTAAACTCTAAGACTTTAAGAATAGCTCTAATTTTCTCTGCTCAGTTTGTATGCAGGCTGGCAGGAATGTTGGAAGTGTACTCTTATATGTCTGTGTAAATGTGACTTTTAGAGTAATCTGTGTTGTTTTATTTTTTTAAGAAACTCTGAAAGTTCATACGAAGGGAGAATAGAAGATGTTATAATATTCTTTCTTTCCCTCTGATTCATTTGACCTATTTATTATAGAAGGTATAGATGTGTGCGTTTATATGTATGATGTACAGTAGTCTCCCTTATCTGCAGTTTTGCTTTCTGCAATTTTGGTTACCCTGGTCAACCACTCTTCAAAAATAATAAATAAACAATTCATATGTCCTCTATTGCATGTTTTTCTAAGTAGTATGATGAAATCTCACTCTGTCCCTCTCTGTCTAGCCTGGGACATGAATCAACCCTTTGTCCAGCATATCCATGCTGTAGATACTACCCACCCATTATTCACTAAGTGGCCGTTTCAATTATCAGCTCGATTGTAGCAGTATCACAGTGCTTGTGTTCAAGTCTCTCTTGTTTTACTTCACAATGGCCCTAAAGCACAAGGGTAGTGATGCTGGCAATTCAGAGATGCCAAAAATAAGCCATAAAGTGTTTCCTTTAAGTGAATGGCCTGGCTTGAGGAAGTCCCGGGTTCAATTCCCGGCCAGGGCACACAGGAGAAGCGCCCATCTGCTTTTCCACCCCTCCCCCTCTCCTTCCTTTCTGTCTCTTCTCCTCCTGCAGCCAAGGCTCCATTGGAGCAAAGTTTGCCCGGGTGCTGAGGATGGCTCTGTGGCCTCTGCCTCAGGCGCTAGAATGGCTCTTGTCTAGACAGAGCGACGCCCCAGATGGGCAGAACATCGCCCCCTGGTGGGCGTGCCAGGTGGATCCCAGTCGGGCGCATGCGGGAGTCTGTCTGACTGCCTCTCCCCGTTTCCAGCTTCGGAAAAATACAGAAAAAAAAATGTTTTGAGAGATAAAAACCATATTTGCATATCTTTTATTATAGTACATTGTTAAAACTTTTATTTTATTATTAGTTATTGCTATTAATCTCTGAATTTGCCTAATGCATAAGTAAACTTGACCATAGCTATGTATGTATAAGAATGTATAGGAAAAAACAGTAGATAGAGGGTTTTGTACTACAGTATTTGTGGGTTCAGGCATCCGCTGGCAGTTTTGGAATGTATCGCCTGTGGGTCAAGGGGGACTACTGTTTATGTTTGTATGCGTATGTATGTGTGTGTATTGTTTGGTATTATATGTTATATATATCTTTAATATATAAATTATATATATGAATAATTTTGTACCTAAAACTAATAGAAATGAGATAAATAAAACATACTCTTATGTAAACAAACACCGAAGTATCCTGGCAGGTGTAGTTAAGTGCTTGGTTTCAGGGTCTAGTGGGAAATCCCTAAGAGTCAATATAATTGAGACTATTAAAAATTAAAAAAATTTATTAGGGTAACATTGGTCAATAGAATTATACAGGACTCAGGTGCACGATTCTACAATACCTTTTCTGTATATTACATTGTGTGGTCACCACCCCAAGTTGTCTCCTTCCATCACCATATAGCTTTCCTTTACCCTCCTGCACCTCACCTCACCCCTTTTTCTCCCCACACTGTTCTCTGTGTCTGTAAATTGTGGGTTTTTTGCTTAATATTTTTACCTTTTTTCACCCAACTTTCCAACCCTCTTCCCCTCTGACAGTTGTCATAGATATGGAAAACAGACTATTTTATTTTGACAGCAGAAATGAACTTTCAGAATAAAAATAGAAACTCTGGTTATAAACATTTTTTGAAATAGTTCCCACATTTATTTACTTGCATGTTCATCCATGCGTTTATTTACCAAGTATTTCTTGAGTGTTTATTGTGAATAATTGCTTTGTGAGTTACTGGGATAATTAAATAATGCTGCCACCTATCTCAGGGAAAGAATAGTTTCTTATTAATTGTTGGATCCTTGATCCTAGGACAGTATTTGAGAAATGAAGACACTCATGTTATGTTTGACTGGTTTAAATGAGCTACACTGTGAAAAGTTTTGGACATGGCTTCTTCATTTCTGGAAATAGATATGGCACAATTGAAGACATACTCAAAATAAATTAGTAAGAAGTTGTCAGGATATGTACTGCTTGATTTTTGTAAATAATACATGTTTTGAAAAGTCTGTGGCAAGAGAGACAATTTCATATGAATATAACAACAATACACAAGTGGAGATGTTGATCATTTCAATTTGTAACATCACCATGTCAGGTAGACTGTAATGCTGCTTAATGACAGACTCTAGATAGATTTTCTATCTTGTACAAGTAGCAGAAAGATATTTCACTCTTTACCCCCAACTGACCTTTCAGAAAATGAGTGGTTTCTTTTTAATATGTAATGTTTCATGACAATGGCTTGGATGGTACATGGAACATTTTTTAAATGGAAAAAAAATTTGATTTGGTATTTGTATGTTGGCTATACCTTTCTGTCTTAATCTGGCAAAGCTGTTATGTAATTGCTGCATTTTCCTGCTTGAGTGATGATGGAAACCAGGTTTGGTAGTTTCAGAGAAAAGAACTGCCATTCGGTAAATCCTTGTTTAATTATTGTGTTTTAAAACTGATTTTATTCCTCTGTTTTGAACAGTCATGTGTCATCTTGTGGAGGGATTTAGGAAGTATTTGAATTATACTCTTCCTCTTCCATTGTATTGTTGAGGAGATCATAAAATTTATGATTAGGGATGATTTTCCATAATTTAATCTAAAAGGTTTTGATGAATATCTGTTTTAATTTAAATTAAAAAATGCATACTTCTTTTTTGTGTTAGTGATGGAAATAGACATTCCAAGTGCCATCTGTTATTAATTTAAAAATCAATTAAAACTAAGAATTTGAAGTGTTTTGATTCTCCCTCCCCTGTAAAATGTAACTGGTGCATTTCTGAGAGAACTCCTGAAGAATTTCTTGCTTGTACCAAGTACGATTCCAACTTTGAACTCACTATTTCTGTAAATCTAGGCTCTTTCTTTTTCTTTTTTCTCTCTTTCTCTCTTTCTTTCAGCACAGGTTGTTTTTTTATTTAATTTTCATTTATTGATTTTAGTGAGAGAGGAAGTTAGGAATAGAGAGATAGGAACATCGAGCTACTTCTGTGTGTGTCTTGACTGGGGATCAACCAGACCACCTCTGTGCTTTGGGATAATGTTCCAACCAACCGAGCTATCTGGCCAGGGCTCTAGGCTCTTTCTTAAATGTCCATATTCATTCTCACATGACTTTCCCTGTGAGTTGAATGCCTGTCCCTCAACTTTAATTATAAACTCCCATCTTCTTTCAAGATTAAGCTCAAGTGTTACCTTTCAGGTCTCAGGCAGTTTCTGAGCTCACTGCTTCTGTTATAATTTATAAAAAGACTAAACACATAACTGTAATTTGACTATTTATATGCCGGCCTCCTCCACCTGTGAGTTTTTGGGGTTCATGATATTGTGTTTTATGCTGTGTCATACCTTCAAGGCTTAATCCCTGTTCACAGCTGAGGTTTAATACATTGTTGAACATATTGTTTGGCTAGTTCTATTGGAGCCTTGCTATGGAGCATTGCTTGATATTTCCTTGCTCCTTTCTCCTTGGAGAACCACAAGGTTATAGATGTTCTGAAGCTGCTCCATTGTCCTTGAACTAAATCTAAATTTGCTTTTGTAGCTGTGGCCCAGGGAGGGACAAGCTGCTCTGTGTGTGGTCCTAGTGCTGAGGAGAAAAACTCCTTGTTTTTTTCAGCTTTCATTTCCTCTCTACTCAACTACCTTGTTTTTAACCAGCCAGGGATGGGGGCACAGGGGCTGTGGACAGAGACCAGAACCAGTGATTTGATGTAAGGGCCAGCTTTTTAATTCTCTATATGTTTCTGAGAACATTATTGGCACCAAAAATAATCAACAATAGCTTCCTGCTCTAGGCTGCTTTCAAACCTGTGCCTGAAAAGGAAAATATAAGCCTTTGAGTATAAATAACTACAACTAAATTTTTTTCAGCCCTGAGCGTCTTTATTGGTTTAAGCTATTCAGGACGTAGTTGGAATATCCAACAGTACTGGAGTTAATTGTGAACTGACATATTGCTGACAATAAGTGTTTGTGGGAAATACAGTGTCTTGTGGATTTGATTTGTTAAAGAATATATAAGCATTTGAAATCATTAGTTGAGTTTCAGTTTTATGTATTTGTATAAATAAGGTTTTTTGTGTTTTGTTTTTTATTTTTGGTGGTTTTGGATCACTACTGAATTTCTCCGTTGGCAAAACAGTGATGAATATTATTAGTCTGCAAAGTTTGTTGTAAGAATTGAAGGAGACTATGTCAGTGAAGCCTCTTTGAAAACAAAAATTAGTATTATCCAGATGTAGCTTGCTACAGTGTTTGTTCCCATGTAAGATATTTTTTCTTTTTCATTTAAATGAACAATCTGAGTTTACCTTGTCTTGTACTTTGTTCATTATATAATACAACGGAAAAGAGGGGAGTACTAAAAAGAGGAGAGTAATTGTTCTGTAAATCACAGGCAACCTCAAAGGGAATGAAGTACTGTTTTTAGCGGATGAGGAACAGAATCTCTGAGTATGTCACTTAGGAAAAGCCAAACAGCCCTTAGCATAATAACGACACTAAAACTGAGGTCACTTAATTCTAATTCAAATTGTGTTAACCCATAAATATGAAATGTTAAAATGTACTTTAGATTTTGCAATATAAAAGTAAAAATTTCCCCTATCCTCTTTATTTCAGTAAAAACATTATTTTTTTTTGTCTGAGGTTTTTAAAAAACAAACCTTGAAAAATATCAGACTTTATTAATATTTAAATACTTATTTTGGTTTGGTTTGCCTCAACACATGAAAGAAACTCCTTAGCATGCTAGTATGGTGTTTACTTCATCTTAGGTTTTATTTGAGAAATGTGAAATATATTTCGTATTTCTAAGAAATGGTAAGAGAAAAAGAGTAACTTGTTCTACTCTCATCTCTGATCACAGGTTTTTGAGTGTTTGTAGTTGTGCTTTGCATTAGCCCAGGTTTTTGTGCATTTTAAATATCCTGTGTTATATACTTTTAAAAATGCTTTGCTTTGCCTATGCTTGAGTTTTTTTTGCTTACCTTTTTCCCTCCCCTCTGTTTCTCTTTAGCTTTATTTTTGGTTATTGGTAATATGACAGTACTTCTGAATTGTAATGATGGTGTTTTTCCATACTTCCACCTGTCCCAAATTTATGCAGTGACTTTTGAATTGGCCAGATTCAGCTATAGGAAAGTATGGACACTTGCCAGCAGGGGAATTGTAGCTCAAATTAAAGACACTGTTCTCTTCTGGGCAGAATGATTGACAAAACTAAGTTGCTTTAAAGAGCTTTTATAGAAAAGATGTTTTCTTCAGCATTAATCAGATAACTGTACCTAGTAGATCATAAATCTCAATTCTCCAGGGCCCAGAAACCAGGGCAAGAGAAACTCCTAATGCAATGTGATCTGTGCATGACCTTTTTAGAAAAGAACATCTTAGTTCTCCCTAAGGAATGCATTTTCTTTAATTTTTTTAATTTTATTTATTCATTTTAGAGAAGAGAGAGACAGAGAGAGAGAAGGGGGGAGGAGCTGGAAGCACCAACTCCCATATGTGCCTTGACCAGGCAAGCCCAGGGTTTCGAACCAGTGACCTCAGCATTTCCAGGTCGATGCTTTATCCGCTGCGCCACCACAGGTCAGGCAGGAATGCATTTTCAAACGCATCTCTCCTTATACCTTGAAGTAATATAGCTTCTTCCCTTGGACCACACCACATAATGAACGGAAGACACTGAATGAAGATGCAATTAGAGAAGCTAGCCTATTCAAATGGCTGAAAAAATCTTTTCTGAAGTGTGTGTGTGTGTGCATGCACACGTGTAAGTGAACAGAAATGGGCCATAGGAGACACAGCTGGTAATATCAGCAGAGGTAATGCTGGCATAGTAGAAGGACATAGACTTGAATTAGGTCATGCCCTGGATGCAGTTCTCAGCTCCTGAAGAGGAGACACTGGCAGTCCTTTCCTGCCCCCAAGGGGGAACAATCTGGTCTAGCATCTGGCCCCAAATGATTGGTTAACTCCTGAGAGAAGGAACCTCAGGCCTGCTGGAGGCCAGCTTTCCTTCACCTGGACTTTAGGGCTCATTATCTTACAGCTAGAGGAAGGGGACATTTTTTTAATAGACAAAACAACAACAATATCAACAACATAGAAAGGAGCTTTTATTTCCTGCCTTAATCTATCTCCTGGCCTGAAAAGATACATTTCTATTCCTTGTGGGCACAAACTCTGAGGACAGACTTAACAAAGATACATACAGAAGCACAGCTCATACTCAAAGAGAAAAGACTCCATTCTAATTTTAAAAAGTAAACTCTCTTCTCCTTTAATATTTATCAATTCCATGCATCCCCTGTGTTCCTCAAGGTCACAACTATCTCTAGAATTCAAGGATTCTGTCTGTTAGGATTCTTCACTTTTAGTAGTTGATAATCCAAATAAAGAAAAGAAAAAAAAGACCCTGAGGAAGGGGAAAGGGTGTGTAGTGTGTGTGTGTGTGTGTGTTTCATTTAACCAAAAGAAAACTGACCAAGAATGAAACTATGTTTCTATATTTTTATAGATTATAAAATATTCTACCCCTCTTTTTTTATATTTTGGGATTGTTTGAGTTAAAGTCCTTTCCTAGGTTTTTCCAATTAAAAGCTATGCCACTTAAAGGAAAGTTGATGTCAAAATCACGGAGCTAGAAAGAAGCAAACTTCCCATTTTACAGGGTTAGAAAATGAGTCTTAAATTGTGGGCAGTGAGCACCTTCTACATTTTGTGAGAGATGAGTATGCATGGGTAAAAAATGAAAGGTCATGGAGACCTTATCAATGGTTCCCATTGCATGCTAGATTCAGACTTCAGTGGTTCAAGAATCACTGAGACTCAAAGACTAAACCAAGTTCATGGTGAAAATTCAAAGAGGACCCTGACATCATACATGAAGTAAGGTGAGGAATGAACTGAGATATGTGCTCTGAGAAAACTGTTACTATTTAATTCTGCAGAATTTTCATAATCCCTCCAATACATGCATATGCAGTTGCAGCATCTCTTGCAATATTGCAATAGGCAACAGCAGTGTTAGCATTCTGTTTGCTGAACCTTTTGGTGCTCTCCCTGTTTCTGCAGTTTACTATTGAATTTACTTTCCCATGATTCTATGCTTTGTGCTCAAGCTGCATAATCTTTTTGTACAAGAAAAATCACACATGAGCATCAAAATGCACCTTTCTCCCTTTCTTTGATTCATTCTTAGCAGGGTCAGGATAGAATCCCCCTTTCTTCTGGCACTGCCAAGGGGGCTGTGAAGCTACCTGTCCCAGGGCTGTGGAGTCAGGCTGATAGTCCCGTCTTAGTCTTATCAATTGGTTAAGTGAATGCCCTTACCTAGCTGATCAAAACATTAGCATTTGGAAGCGTTCCAGGGCCTCCTTTGTACTTGTAGGAAACCGTGGTAGCATTTCCAGGAGCTCCGGGTGTTCAGTGAGTTTGGTGCAGTGCAGCAAGCTTGTATAATCGCTCCATGCTGATGCCTGGGCCTGCTCATCACTCCACTCGAGAGAGTGGGAAGCACTCATTTCTGTGTGAGAGGATGTGTGTGTATTATATGCATGTATGCATTTGTGTGGGTGCATGTTTACTTTTCTTTAAATCCCATTAACCAAGTGTCAAGTACATCTGCGATTACTTACTTAGCAAGGTTACTATTTCTGGTGTCCCATTTTTATTCAGGTCTTGAAAAATGCATTACATTTTTGCTGATAGTTTGGAGTGCTCTTTTTCCAGGTTTTTTTTCTTTTCTTTTCTTTTTCTTTAAATATATAAGAAACCTTCCTAGTTTTATATGAGCGGCTCTGGGGCTTGGAGATTGGCCATCTTCTGTCCCCGCTACCGGCTCCGGTCCTCCTGTCCCCTATTCAGCACACCGTGCGAATCTAGACATTCTTCTTATACAGAATAAAAACCAGAACTAGGAAGGTATTTCATGTGCTGTAGACCAATCTTTTTATTTTACAAACGAAGACAACGAAAGTTACAAGTGAAATGACTTGTTCTAAATCACTCAGGTAGAACCTGGGTCTGCTGACTTGTAGTTTGGTTTTTTTTTTCCTGACATAATTGCATTTAATTTTACTAGAAGAATATGAGAAGCTGATTAAATTTTTCTTAATATGTTCTATAAGTTTCACTTGGGTCATGATTGTTAAGCATCAGACCACTGAAGCTCTTTTAACTGCTCTTAATTGTAAGGTAGAAATCAATGCATTCAGGTAAATTAGACCTGTCTGGATGTTCCTTGATGCTTGTTGCATTGATTTGCACATAGTAGGACACAGCAGATGTTCATTAACCACTTTTTAATCAAGTGGCAAGGTGATTGAAGCGTTTGTTGTTACTGTTAAATACAAATATTCCCAGTTGCTGACTTGGCATGTGTGAAGCCCACCCTCTGCCAGAAACAGAGAGGGTCTCAAACGTCCTCTGGGAGAGGTCTGGCTTGAGTCCAGTGTTATGAAAAGCTTTTCATTAAAATACTCTGCTAAAGATTGTTCAGAAAAGGACATCCTCAAGTAACTGCTGGCCCCACCTTTCCGGGTTTTTCTAGAACACACTGGCGGGTTAAGGGTGTCTCTTCTGGGGTCAGTTCTAGCTTTAACTGTTGTGGGACACTGAACGACTTAGGGAGCCTTGGTGAAGCCCAGGTTACTCAGCTGCAGAATGAGGTGCTGCGGGGACAGTAGTGCTCAAATGGATGGGAAGTGTTTGGCCTATGACCTGGAACACTGAGTGCTATTGACAAGTGCCCAATTCTGTGAGACAGATGCTCTGGGAATCAAGTGATTCTATCTGTGTTACCTTCGCACATTATTTACGTTCTCTGTGTCCCAATTCCCTCGTCTGTACAATGGGGATGATGATAGTAGTTACCTCATAAGGTTGTTGTGAAGATTAAATGAATCAATACACATAAATTGCTTAGGACACTGCCTATCACTTACTAATGTATAATATATATGCATACATTAGTGGTTACCATTGCTGTGTGAAGCACTTAGTGCACAAACAGGAATATGGTCTATACTAAGTAAATGACCGCTCTTATTATTTCCTCTTTCTTCTTTTTTAGAAGAACTGGCCTATGCAAATAAGTGCTATCATTGTAATGATGTTTCTGGATCTTGAATAGTATTTATTTATTTTTATAAACCAAGTTATAAGCTTGCATTTGCAACTCCATTAGTAAGTTAAAAATAGAATGTGTTGGTGTTAGTTTTCTATCACTGCTGTAATGTATTACCACAAATTTAGTCATATAAAACAACATAAGCTTATTATCTCACCACTCAGTAGATTAGAATTACTGTGTGGGTCTCATGGCTAAAATTCAGGTGTCCGCCCGCTGCATTCCTTTCTGGAGGCTCATTCAGTGTTGGCAGGACTCAGTTTCATGTGTTTGGAGGATCCAGGACTTTATTTTCTTGCTGACTGACAACTGAGGGTCTCTGTCAGCATCTAGTGGCCTCTCACTGGCCCTTGCCTGTAGCCCCCTACCTCTCCAAACCAACTACAGGGGACCAAATATGTCCCCCATGAACTCTTAGACATTTAGTTGATGATAGTACTCTATTAGCTGTAATTCTGACACACAGTGTGTCTCATATTGTAGAAGTTTCAGATTTGTGGCATAGTGTTCATTCTTGCCTTATCAAAAACCTACTATCCTTCAGGGAACCTTCCACTTACAAATCAAGGTCAAAGATCATTGTTTTTGCCATGCCTTTTCCTGGAGTGGTCTATTCAGTCATTCTATCCCCTACCTTTTCTAGAATTTAAGATTCCTCTCCCTGTCTTTCCCTCCAACATTTGTCTTCTCTTAGTCATGATGTGTTCTCTCTGCTGGGGTCCCCTGCTGCAGAGGTGAGCACCTTCTCAGCTAGCTTTGCTCCTTAAACTGCTTTGTAGCCTTAGCACCTAACACAGTGCCTGATAGAGATAAGAGTGCAATGTGTGTTGGTTGTATTCGTGTCACTGATTAGAAGAAAAGTATTTGTCTAATCTGTCTGAATAGTTATTTCTTGACCAAACAGAGAAGGTAAAACTTGGGACCAGAGGCAGAGCCATAAACAGACACAATTCTAGTGACTTGGGGTCTGTAGCCTAATTTCTAGGGAAGCATCAAAGAGATACATCTTTGACAAAATGAGTTGTGCACCCACCATGAAGGGATGAATGCTAAAAGTGTTATTGGTGGTCAAGAGAGGGCATTGAAATTATTTAACTTTTATCTCCCAGATGCTTTCCCAGAACTTTAAAACAGAGGCCTTATATTATTTCAGGTCTTCTGTCTTCAATTTCATATTTGTAACACCTTTATTTCTGTAGCGTGTAATATATCAATACCAGGGTAAATAATGGCAATATTAGATGTCTCTATAAGTTGAGTGCACATCATTTTATCATGTTACTTGAATATTTTATAATGATTATAATAAATAAGTTGAATTCATTTGATTCGGGTTTCTCTCTTTAATATCAGTCCAAGGAGAATCGATCTTGGAACTGAGTAAACAGAAGGATCGGTTGAGAATGATTGATGTTCAGAGTTCTAATTAGTTACCTAAAGCAAAGTTATATAAGAAAGTACAGTAAGTATACAGGTCTGACTGTGATGCCTTTTTGGTATTAATGCCAAGTTTTTAATCTTAAAAATGAATGTTTCTGTCTTGCTTCTGGTTTGGTATTTTCTTCATAGTCATGGCCTGACATTGTCTTTAATCTCTTGTATTGCACTTTGATCTTCCGTTTTTGTCCTAGACAATCTACATTTGATCGGTTATTATTATATTTTAAATCAAGGTTATTGCATTAACAGCAGAAAATTATGCTTCTTCATTTTTTTCAGAGTTCAGAGTTTAAAGTTCAAAGTCTTTGGAGCTCTATTTTCTGTAGTTTAAGAATGCTTACAGGTAGGGCTGTGCTGAAGGTCAGGAAAAATCAGCTAATAGTCTTTTAAAACCCATAATCAAAGCTCTAAGCTCTGTGAAAAGAAAAAATTATATTTTATTTGTCATGTATACTATATATACTTTAATGTTGAGCTGAATTTATGCACAATTTTCTTTGTTATAGGACTCCTGACTTTTTTTTAACTTGCCTTACAGATTTTGTATGCATTTTATTTTAGTTATCTTTCACTGTATTAACACATTATCCTAAAACTCAGCGGCTCTAAAGAAGAATAAATTCTTATCATTTCACGTAGTTCTTGTAGGTCAGGAATGCAAGAGGTTCTTAGCCAGATAGTTCTAGCTCAGTGTCTTCTATGATGTTGCAGTTAAGATGTTGGCTGAGGGTGCAGCCATGTGAAGACTGGAGCTGGAGAATTCTTTTCAAAAACATGGACAGCAAGTTAGTGCTGGCTGTTGGCAGTAAGCCTGAGTACCTTCCTTTCTGGACTTCTCCATGGGTCTGCTTTTAATATCCTCCTGACATGACCTCTGGGTTCCTCAGTTTGCATGACCTAAGAGTGTAAGGCACACTCTACAATGTCCTTTAAGACCTAACCTCAGCCACACAGGTCTGCCTTATTCAGTATGAAGGCAGGCGGCTACATGAGAGTGTGATGAGAATCACTGGGTCCTCTTGGAGGCAGGCTATCACACACCTATCCCTGTTTCTTTTTTTTTTTTTTTTTCAATTTTTCTGAAGCTGGAAACAGGGAGAGACAGTCAGACAGACTCCCGCATGCGCCCGACCGGGATCCACCCGGCACGCCCACCAGGGGCGACGCTCTGCCCACCAGGGGGCGATGCTCTGCCCATCCTGGGCATCGCCATGTTGCAACCAGAGCCACTCTAGCGCCTGAGGCAGAGGCCACAGAGCCATCCCCAGCGCCCGGGCCATCTTTGCTCCAATGAAACCTTGGCTGTGGGAGGGGAAGAGAGAGACAGAGAGGAAAGCGCAGCGGAGGGGTGGAGAAGCAAATGGGTGCTTCTCCTGTGTGCCCTGGCCGGGAATCGAACCCGGGTCCTCCGCACGCTAGGCGGACGCTCTACCGCTGAGCCAACCGGCCAGGGCCTATCCCTGTTTCTTATTCTTGATGCTTACGTAGCTGTGCAACCACTGATTCTGCATGCTTAGAAAATAGAATTTAAATTTATTGAGGCTTGAATAGAGAACCCATGTCAGGTAAAGCATCAGGAGCTAGTAAAATATAAGGTTATCAGTATTTGAAATAGTAGGGCTGGATTCAGAATTAGAGTGGCAGAAGGAATCTGGGTCAGGAAGACAAGTCCAGAGAAGAGTCAATATTAAACAGAGCACATCTCAGGGCGGATGCTTCCTTTGATCAAGGGGTATTGTATGGGGAGGCAGGAAGACAGAACTCTGGGGAACAGATTCCAGAGGGGAGGGCAAGAAATGCACTGTGCTATTTATCCTTAGAGAGGATTTTTATTCTAATGTTTTTTTCCCCATGTGCTGGTGGTGAATTGGATTCAGTAGTATCTCGGCAAATATAGATTTTAACAACTTTGAACCCAAGAAAGATCAAGTGGCTTTTTGGAGCTAAATTGAAGATATCCTAATTCCAAAGTTATAGCAGTGGTATTGCTCCATTTAGCAAGGCAATAAATGAAGTTATACTAAATGCCTAAAATCTCTGTTGGAAAATGTGGTGACTAGCAATCTATATAACTTTTAGAATCTGATGTTATCATGTAGTGTTTTATCTACTGTACGGAGTTTGAGTTTTAATGATACTAATTGCTGATGTTTATTAAGTGGGTAATGCACAATAAGGTCATTATTGAGGTTTATCCTAGCAACACAGCTAAGAGGTGTTCAGAGTCAATTTAGAAAAGTAATGGGCTGTGACATGAAGCAGATTGAGAATCAGTCTCCAGTCCACCACATACTGGCTCTGGGACTTTGGGTGAGTTATTTGACCTCTCTAAGCCTTAATTTCCTCATTTGTAAAATTGGGGATTAAAAGAACCTCAAAGATTGTTGTGAAGGTTAGTAAGATAGTACATGTAAAGCACTTAATGTGCCTGACAGTGAACACTTAGTGATGCTAACTCATTACTTACATAGACATCCTTTCCCAAAATGTAATTAATTTACTTAGCAATTGTATATTATCTTTTATTTGGGTTCTTGGGAAGAGAAATTAATAAAAACAGTCAAGATCCCTATCCTCATGGTGTTGTGCTTATAGCCATAAAGTAGGCGCAAAAAAAAAAAAATAAAGTATTTAAGTTGATGATAAATTATCTAAGGAAAATAAAACTGAGAAGGATGAAAGCAAGTGCTGTATTTGGAATATGGTATTTTATAGTGTTATCAAGTGAATTTTCATTGACATTTGCCCAGAGAACTAAAGAAGGTGAAGAAAAGAGTTATGGAAGAACCTGGGAAGACATTCTAGACAAAGGAAGCTGCAGGTGCAAAGGTTTTGAGGTTAGGGCATGCCTGGCGTGTTGATAAACATCAGAGTTCTCTTGGGATGGAACAGAGGGAGGGAAGGAGGGAGTAGTAGGGATTGACATCAGAGAGGCAGTGGGTGGTCAGCTCACTGAGGATTCTGTAAGTTCTAGTGAGGAGTTTGCTTTTAACTCCTAAATGATAAGAAGACAGTGGAAGGCTTTGAGTAAAGGAGTACATGATCTGACTTACATTTTATAGGGATCACTCTAGCTATTGTTTTGGAATAGACTGCAGGGGCCAGTGTTAAAATATGATACTATTGTAAGGGTCCAGGCACACAATAAGGGTTACTTGGACCAGGTGAGTTTTGATGGAGGTGTTAGAAAAGAGGTCAGATTCTCAACATTATTAAAAGTAGTGTTGACAGGAGTCAATAAGAACTCCCAAGTTTGTTGGCATGAGAAACTGTAAAGATGGAGTTTTTTTTATTGGGATGGGGGAGTTTCCCAATAAGTGAAAGGATGTCTGGACGTAAGAATCAGAGTCTGGTTTCAGACATGCTAAGTTTGAGAAACATTTAACAGATATTTAAGTAAAGATGGTGAGAAAAGAGTTGGAGCTTTGAGTCTGGAATTCAGGGACAGGGTGGTAAGGTGGAGACTAAAGTTTGGGAGTTGTACATGATGGGTTACTAAAGACAGTGTAGATAGAGAAAAAAAAATGTTGTGAGAATGAGCCAGTATTTATAGAACATAGATCTGAGGAGGACCAGGAAAGAAATGTTTCAAGAAAAAGGGAGATGCATGACCAGGCAGTGGTGCAGTGGATAGAGTGTCAGCTTGGGATGCTGAGGACTCAGGTTTGAAACCCTGAGTCACCAGTTTGAGCGTGGCTCAACAGCTTGAATGCAGGGTCATTGGCTTGAGTGTGGGATCATAGACATGACTTCATGGTGGCTGAGCTGAGAGGTTGCTAGATTGAAGTCCAAGGTTGCTGGCTTGAGCCCCAGGTTGTTGGCTTGAGCTAGGGGTCACTGGCTCCACTGGAGCTCCCCAGTCAAGACACATATGAAAAAGCAATCAATAAACAAGTAAGGTGCCACAACTATGAGATGATGCTTTTCATCTCCATTCCTGTCTGTCTGTTCCTCTCTCTGTCTCTCTCTCTTTCACTAAAAAAAAAAAGAAAAGAAAAAAGGGAGAGATTATTTATATTTAATGATGCTATTGTATCAAGTGAGATAATAAGGAATTAACCATTAATACATCTTTAGCATGGTTAATCCTCACTCCATTTGAGACTATGCAGAAAACCATGAAAAAATGCTGGATATAATATTTTAAAACCTTTTTTGAATTCTTCAAGAGCTGGCAAGAAAGCAAAGAATACTCAGGAGAAAAATTGCTATGGCAATGTTCTTGAGTAGTCAATATGAGAAGGGGTCTGGGATATAAGTGGATGAGACTTTATATAAAAGTTTGGCCATTTCAACAGAAGTAAGAGGAAGGGAGACAGCCTCTCTGGCACATATGTATATGGTTGGAAGATATGGTGGTGGCGATATGTATTCTGATAGTTTCCTTTTTCTCAGTGACATCTGCAGTGAGGCCATCAGTCGAGAGTAAAGGTGGAGGGGACTACTGGAGTCCTAAGAAGAAAGAAAGTACAAAATAACCTCCTGGGATGTTTTAAGAGTGCCGTGCAGCATTAACCACCCACTTGAGGTTTGCAGTCATTTTAAGGATTTTAAGGAGAGTGTGCTGGAGAAACTGTATTTTTTTCCAGTTATATTCAGCTACAAGGGTGCAGGTGTGGAGTAGGCTTTGGCTGGTATGTCAATGTGAAAAGTGGTGAGGTAGGGAGGGGCGATTGTGATGATGTACCATGAAATCTAAGTGGGTAGGGCAAGAGGAGAGAGAGGGAAGGAGGAAGAGGAAGGAAGCTTAGAATTCAAAGCCTTCAGTTTTTCCATTTTGCCATTGATTATAATCTGCCTCCTTTATTAATGCATATTTATTTTTACTTTTCACATTTGCTTAAAGCAGTATCCAACATACTCTGTAGTGTTTTTTTCCTCCAAAGCATGAAATCCATAACTGTCAATTAAATTGTGTTTTCTTGTTTTTCTTTGTCATTTTACATCAATTACATTATGTGAACTTTTATTGAGAACTCTTTTTAAAAAGTCAACTTCATATAAATATTTATAAGAAACTATTCTTCTCCAAAATGCTACTTTTGATTATTTCTAAGGTAAATTAAACTTCTGACAATATGGTCCATGTTTTCATTAAGTAGGTAGATGAAACTAAATATTTTAATAAAGTATTTGGCTTAAACTATTTGATTAGACCCATGTACATTTAATCAAATTGACCTAACACTTGCCAGTTTTCCATTTTAATTTTAGGAAAGCTTAGAAGATAAAAAAATAAAAAAGGTAGTCACTTGTGTTTTGAAAATAATATCTTTATTATGGTTGTTGATTTGAAATTTTATTAAACTTGAGTGTGTGTCTATTGGTAGGGGGTTAGTAGGTTTGGGAAGAGAACATGGAATATAAAAAAATTAAGTCAGAAGTCAGTGATTTGCAAAGGATCTCTAAAAATATCCTTTGTGTGTGATTATACCTAGCATAAAAGACAACAACTCCAAGTATTGTTTTGAGATATAGCACTATATAACTTTATTCAACAAATTTGTGTTGTAGATCTTGTGTGTGGTGCTATGGTAGGTGCTGGGGCTATGTTAATTAAAATGGATAAACAAAAAAAATATAAGATTCTTCTATTGTGGGGTTCAAAATCCAATGGAGTTATAAACTAGAATCCTTGTGGAGATAGATTGGGTAGATTTTGGTAACTGACTAAACCTTAGAGGGAAGGGAGAGAGGGTTATGGAAGATCATGCAGAAGTCTTACTGCTGAACAGATGTTGACAGCTTTTTCAGAGACTATGAGAGGACTGGGGAAAATGCTTATTTTGAGGATACATGCTTTGTTGAAGTGTCCAGCCAACATCTGTATGGAAGTGTTCATTGGGAATTAGGTGAAAAGGAAGAAAATACACATAATGCTGCTACAGTTTTTGGGTGGAGAGGAGGGAAAATTTAGGGAACAACAAGAAGGTTGGTGGTTGCGGTGAGTAATGAGTTAGGCTGTAATGAGAAGGATACTTGCGGTTGCTGCATCTATTAGACAAGCGGTGCTGGTATACTTTACATTAGTTTTAGTTTTTGAGTATGAGGTTTATATTTTCTTTCCAAGGACGAGTTGAAATAACACGAGAATGTAGCAGGTAAAAAAAGTATATTAGGTAGCTTTAAAAATACCCGTTGAATAAAATTTAAGTTCAAACATTCAAAATATGCAATAGATACACAAACAGAAGTTTGTTTAGGGATGAGTTTTCAAAATTTAACTGGATTTTTGCGTTTGGTTTACAAAATTGTTTTTCTCCCTGATGTTCCTAAAATGTTATTGAGGGATACTTACATTTTGTGTTACCCAAATAGGTGCATTTGCAAAATCTGACCTTCCTTCAGTTTAGGGCATTTCTGCTGTGCTGCCCAAGACACCCTGTTTGCTTCTTTACTCCTGTTGTACTTTTAGCCTCAAGGTGAATTCTTGTGAGAAGCAAAGAAGGGGAAATAAACTAAGAACCTTTACCTTCCTGAGACTTTGCTTTCTGGAACCTCCCCTCACCCACCCACAATCTTTCTGTCCCCTAAACTGGGAGTGTTGGGAAATGCTGGAACGCGGCTGTGGGCAGAAGTGCGGACAGGCCCAGCAGGTCTTTTCCTATTTGATTTTCCTTTTGATTTTTTGTCTATTTGCCGGCCGGTATTTCTGGCAATGGCATGCTCATAATGGAAATATAAAAAGTCCAGCCAAACTATGTGCACGCTGAAAATCCTAACCTTTACACTTGCACATTGGTTAATCCTAAGAAGCATTGATTTTGGATCCTCTGTACTGCTTATAAGGGGCAGTTAGAATCCCTTTTGACTCTCTTTGATTTTGTTTCTCAAGTATATTTCTATAAACTCTCTATTTTAAAAATTATTCCTCCAAAGCATATTCTAGACAAAAACCACACTGATTTCTAAAAGAATTTTTTGTTATTGTTGAATAGCTGAATTTGTAAATAACCATTTAATTTCATTTTTTGTATGCTTAGAGCATCTTGCTGTTCTTTTTGCTTAGAAAATTCTAACAGCTTGGTAGTATTCAACTTTTGACTAGAACGTGTTTTCTACTGAGACACAAAGAAATAGCTTTTTCACCATCTTTGAGAAAGATTCTGTTCAGAGAGGTAAAGTATGTCTTAGTGATCCTGCTTTCTGCATGATATAAGAAACATTCACATCTAGTGTAATCATCTGGGAAGAATTTATTACCTGTAAAGCAAGAAAGAAGCACATCACATTTATTCAGTTCTCATTTTCACTCCCACTTAGAGTTCTTTGAAAATAGACTGACATAATTTTCAGAAAATGATATTGTTTTCTAAGACACTGAATTAAAAACAAAAAACAAAACATTTTAAGCTGTTTTGTTCTTGGGAACTTTTCTCCCCTTTGCATGTTGCTTTACCACTGTTCTTCTAAGAAGGCACTTTGACCAATTTGCTTCTTATGAGCAGCACAGTACAATTGGGCAGTTGCCCTTGTGTCTAGAGTCTATCAGGGAAAAAAGGTGACAGAATTGCACAATAGGCTCATTTTAAGACAGCGCAAAATAAAAACCTGAATTGACCAGTTAAAGAAAAGGCAGTCAAAATGTACTGTGAAATAATAATGCAGGAAAGATGAAAGTGAAAATCGTCTTCAATAGAATATCTTGGTTAGGCAATTGGGATTAGTAGGAATTGGGCAATTGAAAAGATAAGTTAATGATAAAGACAGTAAACAAGGAAATTATTAAAAATGATACATGTGTGCTTTAAGTATTTGATTTTATATTAAATATATAAATGCTCATTCACCAGGACTTTGAGATAGCCCCATTGTGTTTTCTTTGATTATGGTTGAACTGCTTTGGTTTCCTGCAGAAATCACACTCATGGTTTATGATTTCTAATTTTGGTGTTTTTAAGTGGAATAGAACTTAAAGAATGTAAGCAATCTGAGTACAGAATCTTTTTTGATTTTCGGGTTATTTTCTCTCAATATTTTATGGTACAAGAACACACATATTCAAAAAATTATTTTTAGCCATTTGCCTTTGTCAAGTTTTTTCAAACCATTCAATCCATTTTTTAATGAAAATAAGAACTTCTTTGCAATTATATTTGTGATTTCATAAATAATTAAATCACATAATTAAAAGAATGAGTACAACTGTATAAACAAGATTGAAATCCTGTGGTGGTGAACTGACCTGCACTGCCTGAAAAATCAGTGAGTGCCTCCTGGCCGTGGGGCCAGCTTCCCATGGGTGTTCACTTGGTTCTTTGTGAAACAAAAGAAATAATAATAAAATAAGTTGGATAATTGAATTATTCTAATTCATAGATATCAGTAAACTGAAAGGAATGACATTTTTAGTTTTAAGAAAACCTTTATTTCAGAATAGTTTTAGATTTATAGAAGGTTTGCAAAGACAGTGCAGGGGGTTGCTATGTGCCCCACACCCAGTTTTCCCTTACCTAACATCTCACATTAATGAGCTACATTTATTGCAATGAATGAAATAATATTGATACATTACTATTAATCAAAGTCCATACATTATTAAGATATTATTAGTTTTTACCGAATGTTCTTTTTCTGTTCTGGGATCCCATCCAGGATACCACATTATATTTAGTAGCTGTGTTTGCTTAGGATGACTGACAGTTTTGCAAACTTTTCTTGTTTTGGATGATTGACAGTTTGAGGAGGACTGGGAAAGTATTTTGAAGAGCAGTTCTCAGTTTAGGTTTGTCTGACTTTTTTTTATGTTTAGCCTGGGATTATAGGTTTCTGTGAGAAAGATCCCACCGGTAGAGTGCCATTTTTGTCACATCATATGAAGGGCACCTATCAATGATGTAAGTCCAAAGGATCACTGTTGATGTCGCCTTTGGTCACCTGGCCCAGGCAGTAGAATCAGGTTACAGTCAGGTTTCTCTCTGCTGCATTTGTGCGATTTTTATACTTGGATGGTTTACTGCACTGAAATGAAACTATGCGCAGCAGGGAAATTCTTCCAACCATAGTTATTGTTTTTATGTTAACACTAGATGGTCTCAGCTCTTTATGAGGAGTTTGTGAAGAGCTGAAAGAAGTGTACTAAATGTCATCTTTGCATTCCTACTGAATTCTGCTTTCGCTGTCTTGTTTCATCTTCTTGAGCTTTAGTATCTCAGTGAAGGAAACGGGCTCCAGAGATGGTTGTTGGCAGCGGTTTGGAAGGAAAATGGAGCACTATGGTTGCACAGTTGTATTTCTGAAGTTGCAATATTCAGGATTTCAAATTCAAACACTAAATGTGCCATTTCTTCATTCAGTTTTATTTGAATCTGTGGTTAGCTTTTTATGGCAATTAAATTTTTTTCTTACTACTCTTGACTGTGTTTAGCAAAAATGTTCTTGATAATCAATCACCTTGCATTGTATCAGTGTATGACCATGGCCAATTAAGCTTTCATGAATTCATAGCCCTATCTGCAGATCATCCCTAAAATAGAAAATGACTTCCTATGGTGTAAAGAGAAGTTTTGTGCCGTTGACCGAAGCTGCAAACCACAAGAGCTGATATCTCGTACTTTACAGAAGTTGCACAAAACCTGAGCAACAATCTTTTAATAAGGAGCCTGACTCCTACACTATGCCAATCTATTGGAAACATTTTAAAATAGAACTCAAAGAGATCTCTAAAACTCAAAGACCATCTGTTGCCTCTGTGGGCCTGGAGACACCAGGAGGATGTTATACAAACTTCTTTTTACCTAAACTTCTGTGACAAGAGTGACAATGTTTCATTTTAGAATTGAAATTCATTTACTTTACCTAAATAATTATGGTTTCCTAACTCTCCCAAAAGAACAGAAACAGTGGTCCTGGCAATTTAAACTTAGTCCTACGTTATCAACATGAATGTAAAACAAGGCTGGGGCCAATTCTCAATATTTCCTATTCTGTAGCACATAGGCTTTGTTTTCAGCTCCATCTTGATCGAATATGGAATTCATGTGTCTATTTCCCCAATATTTCCATTATGTAGACAGCATCAGTGTGAGCTTAACTTTGGGCTGGTAAATGATGTGAATAGCTACTGCCCATTCAGACATAATTTTACTGTTTCTACATCACTGTCTTAGGTCTCTGCCCATTGTTGAATTATTTGCTTCCACTGACATGATAAGCATATGATATGTACGAAGCAAAACATTTTTTGTGGGGGAGAAGCAGTATGATGCTGTGAAAATACCTTTGAAAGGAAATCCTAAGAGCTGGGCATTCTGGTTCTCACTGGTACTTTTAATTCTGGGACCCAGGGAAAGATGCTAACCTTTGATTTGTGTTTGCTCAACTTAGGAAAAATGCCTTTCGGATCTAGTGCATGATTGTACAAATATATTGTAACCTAAACAATACTGCACAAAAGAAAAGAAAGAACGGAATATTGCTAAGGGGTAAGGAAAAGTCTATAAGAATTTTTTCCATCTATATGATACACGGTTAGGTACCACAGGGCCAGGTGTGGTGAAGATCTGTGCTGTTCAAAAGTCATGAATCGGAAAGATGGAGGAGAGAGTGAATTTGTCAGTCATGCTGAGAACATATCCAAGCCCAATACTTAGATGATGTAGGCACTTCAGTGGCATCATAATTCATGAAAAATACAATTATCTGTTTAACAAATATCTGACGGCAATAATCATGATGATTAAGAACCCACTATAGAAATTGAAAGTTGGACAGCATGACTTTTAAGGTTCCTTTTGTATTTAAAATCCTATGGATGGCTAACTTAAAAAAATGAATTACTTAAATTAATGTAATTCGTAGACTACTGGTGGAAAATCAAATAAAAATAGATATTTTAAAATATTTTGAATAATAATGTGTTCATATTTAAATCACTTCAGCTTTCAAGATGAGAACATTAACACAAAGCTCACTGTGTGCCCGGGCAATCTAAGTGATACCCTAACTCATTAATAGTCATCCTAACCTATGAGCAAGCTAAGGAGCGTGAGGCACAGAGAGACGAAATGATGTGTTTGGGGTTGTATAGTGACTGTTGAGGGAGCCAGGACTTGGAAAAGGCAGTCTAATGACAAATATTAAACAAAAATTAAATTGGGAAAGTGTCACTTATAGGCTAAAGAAAAAAAAATTGCTGTTTTGACAATTGGAAAAATAGTGGAAATAAAAGGGAAGAGTAGCAAACACAAACTGACAATGCAGTTCCAGTAACTACTCAAATAGTGAAACACAGATGACAAAGTCAAGACAAGGGAACACCCTTGTATTGAATAAATGTCCTTGAAATTAACATTTAGAATGCATTTATTTTTAAAGTAAATATTAGATAATTTATTGCTAATATTTAAACATTTTTTTGGATAAAGCAATTCTGTTTTCATCATATTCAAGATACAGAATTGATTTTTTAAAAAAGGAAATCTAATTTGGAGAGAAAACCAGTGGAAGACAAAAGATTAATCAGTAGAAAGAAATGACTATTATTTTAAGAAAATTAATTGTTTAAAATTAATAGAAAAAGCATTTGATTGTATTTGAGTAAATGTTTTTCATTGACTTAAGTACTTTAGTTGTACTAGATCATTCATCGATTTATGCCATCTATTAGCTTAAAGAAACCTCTTCTGTTATGATTACATGAAATTGCTGTTTCTGTTTGTTAATAATTGTTTTCCTGGCATTTGTAGACTTGAGTGTTTTTTTTTATATTTCAGTTTTTAAGTTTTACTGCTATACGTCTCTCTGAATGAATGCTCATGAAAAATTGCTGTACCTATGACAGGTTGCATGCTTTTCCCCCCTTCTGTGCATTCAATTTGTGTATTATTGTATCATATGACATTTTGAATCAAATGCTGCTAGCACTAAGCTGCTATCAGCAGCTGATGCCAAAAATACTTATTATAACACTTCTCAGCATGCAAGTGAGAGCACTTCAAATCACAGACACAGAATTCTGGCCATTGTTCTTTTTTTTTTTCTTTTTGCATATAATACAGCAAAAAGAATGCAAAACAGAAAAGAGACTTATTAGAAAATGACGCCTTGGTAAAATGTTGTAAAACATGCGATTCTTTGTTTGTGGAGGTCATGTGAATTTCAGTACTGAATTATAAATAACATCTCAAAAGCCATGTTTCCCTTCTTTTTTCCCAAATGTTTTACAAGTGGCATCTTTTTTTCATTTTGATTATATTAAGGGGAAAACTATTTGCACATTTGGAAATAAGTAATACTCTCAGCAGACAGCCATGAAATGAGATGTACAACTACATTGCTTTAGTTATAGCTCCTTTATGTTAAAATGGCGGTCAGGACAAATGCAGTTCTCATGGTGGCAACAAGGGGAATGGAAAGCTTTCTTTTCTATGGGAAGACAAAAAAGAAATTTGATGAATAAGATTTGTCATTTTCTAATATTGAGAGTGCTGAGCCTGCAACTATCAGCAAATTTCTCATAAGTTAATTCATTTTACAAAGTGAATGCTGAGACTTGGTAGCCAACTGATGAGCTGCCAGAACATGTCACAGCTAAAAAGAAATAGCCTTCAGGGACATTTTTGAACACCTGACCTCCCAATTTCTGGAAAAAAACCACGGAGCCTGTACATTGGGGGGTAAAGAGGGAGGGGTGGTTACCAGAAATGGGAAGGTAAGGTTAGGAAGGGGACTACAATTTTCTGATTTTTTTCTACTGCCTGAAAAGCTGAGTGTGTGAACCTCGCTCCCTTCTTACTGTCCCCAGAGACAGCACTAGCAAAGGGCTGGACCTGGGCAAAGGCCGTTTTCTTCTCAGCTTGATGATGCCTCCCAAGCGCTCCTTATAGCCATAGCTCTTGCACAGAGTGCTGGGGCTTTGGTTTAACAGGAGGGCCAACTGTCACACATGTCAACTGGAAAGAAATCAGGGCCATTGCTACGGTCTACTGCATTCCAGAAAGATGCCAAAGCCACCCTTTGGCTTTTACCCACCCTGTTGTTCATTATATGGGTTAACCCCATATTTGGAAAAAAAAAATGGATTCATCTGAGATGTTTCTTATCCTGCAGAGTATCAAGCCTGTTATTAAAGGTGAAGTATTTTTTTTTTTTTTTGGCTTGTGTATAATGTTTTGCTAACTTTTTTGGTGTTCAATATTTTGCTAACTTTTGATTTGGAAATCACAATGTCTTACAAAGCCTTAAGGAAAAAGCTAAGAATTCATGTTTATTGAGTTTTAGTAGCTAACATCATAGTAAATACTTTATATATAAAATCCCACAACAAGCTGATTTGCATGTCTCTTTTAAAAATAATAACCTAGCATTATCTGTGGAAACTGTTTAGGATGCTGATCTCACATTTTACAATTTGAAAGTCTGAACCATAGTAACATGAAAGATTAACCCTCAAGAAAATAATACATTGAAAAATCTTGCTTTGAAAATACTTAGAAATTTTCATATTTATTTTGCTTTGGAGTATTAGGAAATGTTTGGTAGGTAAAATTTGACTTCTTTTAAAATCTGTGAGTTAGTGCCACTTCATTTCAACTCATAAAAAGCAGCCTTTTTATTAACAAGAACAAGGCCACACAAAATCTGGGCTTCCATTAGTGGAACATGATCAGGCCATTTTCAGAAATCTATCACAAATTTCTGGAAAGAATTAAGAATGGCAGGTCTAGTTTAGTACTGATCAGTGATTTATGTTAAATGGTTAAATGCAAGCCAGAGGAACAAGTTTGCACTAGCTCTGGTCAGGAAGCTATTTTGCAGCATTTGAAATTGGGCAAAAGGCCCCAGGGTCACAAGCCAGGCTGGCTTTAAATCATATAACGATAGAGTCAGAATTAATGTGCTGACTCATTGCAGTCGCTCTGAAACATTTCTCCCCTCTTTTAAGTGCTTCCAAGTATTCAAAGATAGCGAGTGGGCTTCATCTGGGTAAGCAGGAAGGGTAGCCCGAACTGTTCCAATCCCATACGCCGCGGTCAAAACCAGAGTGTGGGAGGAGACCTGCCAGGGACCTGTTGAATCGTCCAAGTGCACTGTAGCTGCTGAAATCTGCGCTCTTTCTTTCTTGCCAGCCCCCTTGAAATTTTTTCCTCAGTTTCCCTGGGGTAGCTTGATATGTGGGTCCCTTCGCTGGGTGAATGATGATTATCTAGTTCTTAAGAGTTTTATTTCTCAATCCATCTATTTTAATTTATGTTTATATATTTATTTGTTTACTTTGACGAATGGATAACAAATTCTTGAGACAGGTAAGAAAATAAGCTCCATTAAGCTTCTCTTCGCACCACCTTGCCATCTTCCAGACTATTTTTCCCCCACCCAAATCGAACACACTGGCAAGTTCCTTTCCCTGCATTCACTGAGAACCCTTAATACAGTTTCTCTCCTATGAATGGTAAAATCAACCCAGTGTATAAAATGCCCAAGATGGTATTTAAAATCTGTAAATTTGAGAAAAAAAAGTTTTATTTTAGAAGTCAATGATAGTTTACATAGGCATGCAGAGAATTTGTAAGGGTCTTTTAAGTTACTTGATAGTTAAATAATTTGTAGCTAAAATATTAGAGAATTTATATTAACTATTCTTTTTAACAAAAGTATCTTTTAAATGGTTTTAGAGTAATGTGCAAGAAAACATTAACTTAAATAAGTATTATTTTAATTTTAATGATCTCTTTGTTTTGGTTATAAAAAAATGTTATGTTAAAGTGATACAAAGAGAAAAAGAATAACATTGTTTCCCCCAAATGTTATTGGTTATATAGCATACTTGATTTGTGTAGCATTGTTCCACCAAAGAAAAAATATAAACTATATAGGTTTGCATACGGCTGTGGAGTGTCTAGCTTTTACCAAGACAGGGTTATTCTTTGCTGCTGATATGTCATCTTTAGGATACCATTGCTCTGGCAAGGGCTGGTGACAACTGCACAAGGTGAAACAATTATGTGATATAAAGAAGGACGTGGAAGACAAGGTGTAAAACTGCTAGACAAGGGTGACATGGCTTTGGATCTAGCTCCAGGTTGTACCCACCACTCACTCAGACGTAGTTTAGTACAGCCAGGCTTGTATATGTGGAGGAACATGATGCTTCATCAAGGCTGGCCTGAAGCACAGCATGAGAATTTATTGAAAAAATTTGGTAGTTGGCACCAGAACAGAGTAGATCAGGTGCCAATGGCCAAAGATGGGCTGTTCCTCTGAGCCGTAAGTGTTGCTGACTATTGCATCCAGAGGCTGGGCTGGGAAGGGGGCAGCTGTTACAATTTTAATAATGTGTCAGGTAGCTTATTACCATTTTACTTATTTAACTAAACTTTTCTTTGACAATAAAGTCACTTTCCATATATCCTGAAATTAAAGGAAATGACTTAACCCTTTAAGACTAGAGAATTTTAGCCTCATTAAGAGTCTTAGAGAAGTAGAAAGAGAAAAGAGGGTGCCAACAAATTCACTGAATTCACTCTTGCATAAATAAGTTAACCATAGTGTTAAGAGAACCATAAATTCTACAGCATTGGTTTATTTAATAAACATGTGTTGAGCACCGACAGTACACAGAAAACTGTTCAAAGCCCAAACCTATGCTGGCAAATGAAAGATGACACAGAATCTATTCTTATGGGTCTCAGAGCCTGATGCAATGGTCATCAAACTATGACCTGTGGGTCAAATCTGCTGTCTCCTGTTTTTGTACCATTCACAACCTAAGATTGAAAAAAAAAAATCAAAAGAAGACTAATATTCTGTGTATTTGGAAAAATTACGTGGAATTCAAATTTAGGTGTAAGAATTTTGAAATACAGTTTATTGGAACATAGTCACACTCATTCATTTATGCATTGCTTATGGCAGTTTTCACGTTTCAGTGACCTGCTGGAGTAATTAGAGAGCCTTTGGTCTATGAAACTTAAAATATTCTCTAACAAAAATGTTTGTCAATGGGTTTTCTTTTTTTTTTTTCTCTCATTTTTTCTGAAGCTGGAAATGGGGAGAGACAGTCAGACAGACTCCCGCATGCGCCCGACCGGGATCCACCCGGCACGCCCACCATGGGGCGGGCGACGCTCTGCCCACCAGGGGGCGATGCTCTGCCCATCCTGGGCGTTGCCATGTTGCGACCAGAGCCACTCTAGCGCCTGAGGCAGAGGCCACAGAGCCATCCCCAGCGCCCGGGCCATCTTTGCTCCAATGGAGCCCTGGCTGCGGGAGGGGAAGAGAGAGACAGAGAGGAAAGCGCGGCGGAGGGGTGGAGAAGCAAATGGGCGCTTCTCCTGTGTGCCCTGGCTGGGAATCGAACCCGGGTCCTCCGCACGCTAGGCCGACGCTCTACCGCTGAGCCAACCGGCCAGGGCGGGTTTTCTATTTGGTCAGAAAAACATGAAGCAGACTACCACACTATGAAAATGTGATGAGTGCTGGGTAAGAAGGATGTATAAATACATGAATAATGTATAATATGACATAGAAATGTCATAATGGTAAGCAGGCTTATGTTGGTGTTATTATTTTCATCACGTTTTGTCTAATTCTTTATAGGGCTCACAAAAAACCACACACACTCAAGGAGTGATGAAGAAACTGTAATTGGTAATGTAATCCTAGTAGTACTAAAGTGTTGAGGAGTTTTTAACTGAATCTCTTCTAATCTAGTATTGAGGATTTGTAAAACAAAGGGCCAGAAATAAATTTAGGAACATCCTGTGGTGCTCAGGCATACATGGGCTAAGTTTAGCACTTATTGATACTGCGATTGGAAAAGAAAAGTGGCAAATTTAGAGAACAGAGAAAAACATTGAGAACATACACTTTTTTTATAAATAAATTTTTATTATAATGGGGTGACATCAATAAATCAGGGTACATATATTCAAAGAAAACATTTCCAGGTTATCTTGTCATTTAGTTCTGTTGCATACCCATCACCCAAAGAGAGATCGTCCTCCGTCACCCTCTATCCAGTTTTCTTTGTACCCCTCCCCTCCCCCTCCCCCTCTTCCTCCTTTCCTCCCCCCACCCCCCGTAACCACCCCACTCCTGTCCATGTCTCTTAGTCTCACTTTTATGTCCCACCAATTTATGGAATCCTGCAGTTCTTGTTTTTTTATGATTCACTTATTTCACTCTGCATACTGTTATCAAGATTCCACCATTCTGCTGTAAGTGATCCGATGTCATCATTTCTTCTAGCTGAATAGTATACCATGGTGTATATGTGCCCCATCTTCTTTATCCAGTCTTCTATTTTTTTTACAGTGATTAAAAGCCTTTAAGCAAACTCTTGGCCAATACAGCAAGAATCCATAAAAGAGTAGTGTCCTTAACATTTTCACCAAGTCCAAGTTGAAAAATGCAACCCAACCACAGTTCAGTCTGTTAGGAGCTGTCACAGGGAGCAGGAGTCCAGGAAAGTCCACATCCAGGAAAAGTCCTCATGGCACTGGAATTGTTGTCACCATTCTATACTTTGCAGCTCATGTCCAAGTCCCAGTAACTGCTGCTTCTAGCTAGTAATGATTCAGGTAAACTGGAAAAGCCATTTGCAGCATGCGTGGATATGGAGCTTCTGTTCTCCTCTGCCTGGAGAGATGAGACCAGGTTGCTCTTCCCTGGAGCTCTGCGACTGTGGCATGGTAAAGAGAACCTTGGGATACACTAAGCTGGGTGGCAAAGGTAGATTCATAATAGAAGTTGGCAAAAGGGGGAAAGAGAGCTCTAAATTAGGAGTAGGTCCCAGCCTGAAATATGATTGAGGTATTGAGGTAGGAGGGATAAAGGAAACACTATATATTAAGCAAAGCAGCAGAAAATAGGACTATCAACACCCACAACAGAGATCTTTGAGGGAAGAATAAAAAACCTGACTATTCAGGCAAAACATAGTTAAGTGGCCCTTGTGCAAATGAGATCAGTTTATCTGGAGAACATACACTTTTAAAAACAAGAAAAGATATTACCTGTAAAGATATATGAAATGATAGAAATATATTTTATTCCACAAATAAGCAAAAAATTTCTTACTTCTGTGTTATGAGGTGACTATTTAAATTTTATGAGGCTAATACTTTTAAGAAAGTCAAAGACTTTTTATTATTTTTTACATTTTTATTGATTTGTGTGTGTGTGTTGAGAGAGAGAGAGAGACAGACAGACAGACAGACAGACAGATAGACAGACAGGAAGAGAGAAAGATGTGAAACCTCAACTCTTAGTTTTGTCACTTGAGTTGCTCATTGATTGCTTCTCTTACGAGCCTTGATGGGGGACGGTGTCCAACTAAGCCAATACCACCTTGCTCAATCCAGCGACCTTGGGCTCAAGCCAGAGACCATGGGATCCTTTCGATGATCCCATGCTCAAGATGGAAACTCTACACTCAAGCCAGATGAGCCTGCACACAAGCTGGTGACCTCGGGGTTTTGAACCTGAAACCTCAGCATCCCAGGTCGATGCTCCTATCCACTGCTCCACCACCAGTCAGGTTATTTTTATTGAATTTATTGGGGTTACATTGGTTAATTAAATAGGTTTCAAAAGTACAATTCTATAATCATCATCTATTGTATTGTGTTTTTACCACCCATAGCTAATCACCACATTGACGTCTGTGTCTATGAGTTTTAATTTTTTGCTTAATCCCTTCACTTTTTTTACTCAGGCCCTCAAACCTCCAGTCACACTCCTCAACAGCTGTCAGTCTGTTCTCTGTATCTATGAGTCTGTTTCTATTCTGTTTGTTTATTTTGTTCATTAGATTCCACATGTAAGTGAAATCATATGGCATTTGTCTTTCTCTAACTGTCTTACTTCACTTAGCATAATACACTCTAGGTCCATCCATTCGGTTATGAATCATAATTGCTTCTTTTTTATAACTGAGTAGTATTCCACTGTTTAAATGTACCACAGCCTTTTCATCCACTCATCTACTGATGGGCACTTGGGCTGCTTCCATATCTTGGCTATTGTAAATAGCACTTCAATGAACATAAGGGTGTATATATTCCTTAGAATCAGTGCTTTGGATTTCTTCAGATATATTCCCAGAAGTGGAATTGCTGGGTCATAAAGCAGTTCCATTTTTAATTTTAGGGGAAACTCTACACTGTTTTCCACAGTGGTTGCACCAATCTACATTTCAACCAAAAATGCACAATGGTTTTCTTTTACCCACATTCTTGTTAACACCTGCTGTTTGTTGATTCAGCTAGTCTAACAGGTATTAGGTGCTATCTTGTGATTTTAACTTGTATTTTTCTGATGATTAATGATGTTGAGCATCTTTTCATATATCTATTGGCCATTTTTATATCCTCTTTGAAGGAATGTCTATTCATGTCCTTTGTTTATTTTTTAATTGGATTGTATGCTTTTTTTGGTGTTGAGTTGTTTAAGTTCTTTATAAATTTTGCATATTAACCCCTTGTTAGTTATATAATTGGCAAATATGTTCTTCCATTCAGTGATCTGTCTTTTCATTTTGTTGATCATTTCCTTTGCTGTGCAAAAACATTTTTAGTTTGATGTAGTCCCATTTATTAATTTTTTCGTTTCCCTTGCCCAAAGAGATATATTAGAAAAAAAATCGTTATGAAAAATGTCTAAGATTTTACTGGCTATGTTTCCTCCTAAGATTTTTATGGTTTTGAGACTTACATTTAACTCTTTTATCCATTTTGACTTTATTCTTGTATGCAGTGTGAAGAGGTGGTCTAGTGTAATATTTTTTTACCACTTATTAAATAGACTATCTTTACCCCATTGCATGTTCTTGCTTCCTTTGCAAAATATTAATTGACCATAAAAATGTAGGTTGATTTATGGGCTCTCTGCTCTGTTTTATTGATCTATATGTTTTTTTTTTATGCCAGTACTATGTTGTTTTGATTACTATGGCCTTGTAGTATAGTTTGATATCAGGTAGTATGAAACCTCCAAATTTGTTTTTCTTTCCCAAGATTGCTGAGACTATTCAGGGTATTTTTATGGTTCCATATACATTTTTGAAATATTAGTACTAGTTATGTGAAATATGCCATTGGCATTTTGATAGAAATTGTGTTGAATCTATAGATTGTTTAGGTTATAAGGACACTTTAAAGATGTTAATTATTCCTGTCTATGAACATAGTATATGCTTCAACTTATTTGTATCTTCCTCAATTTTTTTCTACAGTATCTTATAATTTTCAGACTACAGGTCCTTCACCTCCTTATTTAAATTTATTCCTAGGTATCTTATTTTGTTGTTGTTGCAGTTGTATATGGGATTGTTTTCTTAATGTCACTTTTTGATAGTCTATTTTTTTAATTCTCTATTATTATGGAATATTAAAAAAGATAAGTAAATATTTTAGTCTGCATTTTCAAATTTGGTACAGAGTTGAACAGTTTGAATTCAGTTTTAAACTTTGAAACAGTTTTCTTGTTAGTTGTTGTGAATACAAGGAGAAGAGAGAGTAAAACTGCCCCCCCCTAATGAGAGAAGATTCTTTCCATGAACTTGCAATGGGCTCCAGTTTTTAGGCTTATTTTAACACAAACCAGTTATTGTTTCTTCCTGATTATAACTGAGAGAACTAAAGCTAGAGAAAATAAAATCCTTGTTTCAAAGTGGTAGTGATATAAAATAAAATGCTAAGGTAATGTTGAAAAGCCTTTGAATTTTTAGATTCTTAGACAGATTCAACTTCAAAGATAAATTTTATTCTCTGATCCAAACTTTTTTTTTGTTATCCATACTCAGAAGATTTTAGTTTGTGTAGCTTTAAAAGATTCCCATTTATTCAGTGATCAAACAATTATTGAGTGCCTACAGTGTTCAAGGTATTGTGTCTGATACTTGAAATAACAAGATGACTAAAGAGAGTTTCAATTGTGCTTAAGTAGTAAAAAGACAGAAGTAAAAGGTGAAACTCAATGGCTAATAATTATTCTCTTAAAGATATGTCTTTAAATTGGGTGAGTGGTTTAATGGGTACGTAAAAGGAGTAATATTTTTTTTGTCTCTTAACAATAATTTATCAATCTCTTATTTTTTAATTCCCTTTGATATATTTTTATGTCTTCTTAAAATATTTATATTAAAAACATTTGAAATATTAAACATTTAATATTAAACATTTAATCAACTAAGATATTTTCTTATTTTAAATAAATAGATATGTTATGTGATATGTCCTACAGTTCTGGTCTGAAATTTAAATGATTACAAGTAGAAAATATTTGAGAAGAAGGAAAAATAGTCATGGCTTCAATAGAGATATTTTCAGAAAAATTACCAAAAATTTTGCATGTCTACTTTTTAAGCAGTTCCCATGAAGCAGATATGTTAATAGTGATTATATCCCAAATAATGTCATAAACTGAGGTGGCTTGGGTATCTAAACTCCAGACACATTTAATTTTACACTCCTAGTCTAATGCCAGACAAATTCATGCTAACATGCTGCATACATACAAAACATTTTCAGAGAGCTCAAAGCAAACCCAAAATATATTTATTGAAGGGGCTTGGTAGCCTTGAATTACAAGCCTTCTTTCTAATTAATCTCACTATTAAGTTCAAAGTTCTTAACAGTTGTCAATTATGTGTCAAAGATAGGAAGGACTTGCCAGGAACAAAATATATGCTATGTGTTTTCACCAGGCATGAAAGAAGGAAGAAAATGTTTTCTTTCTTCAGAAATGAATCCCAGTGATAGTGTTCATAGTGTGGTTTTTGCACAAGACACCTTAGGTACTTTATATTACTAAATATTATTCATTTAAAATGACAAATACTAGAGTATAATCACATTTTTTTTCATGTTTAAGTGATTTCTTTACTCAACAGTAAAGTAATTAATCAAAAGATTTATTGAGCACTTATTTTGTGCACCATATATGAATGGGTTGAATGGAAAAGTAGTAAAACACATAAATTATGACATCTATTTATACATACATTTAACAAATATCCACTATGCATTTTGTATAAGCAATCCATACTGATGAACGTTATGAGTGATAGAGAGACGTAATCCTACATGATCTTTGGCCACCGAGAATTGCCAGGGGAGATGCTTATCTGTAAGAACAAAACGTTTTATAAAATATATGACTGAGTACAATATACAGACTATAAGTTCTGTAGCTATTATAGCCATTAAAAGGAAAAGAGGGATTTTATGGAAGAGGTGGAACTGTATCAGCTCCTGGGTGATGGGAAGGCTTTGAGAAACAGGGATATCTTTTAAGGTAGAACAAATGAGCAGTGGTGGGGAAAAGGGAATCAGCACAAGTGGTGTCAGGGAGTAAATATTCATCATGCATTTAGGAGAGATGTGGACATCTGGTAAGAATGTTTAATGAGGCCCTGGCCGGTTGGCTCAGCGGTAGAGCATGGGCCTGGCGTGCAGGGGACCCGGGTTCGATTCCCGGCCAGGGCACATAGGAGAAGCGCCCATTTGCTTCTCCACCCCCCCCTTCCTCTCTGTCTCTCTCTTCCCCTCCCGCAGCCAAGGCTCCATTGGAGCAAAGATGGCCCGGGCGCTGGGGATGGCTCCTTGGCCTCTGCCCCAGGCACTAGAGTGGCTCTGGTCGCGGCAGAGTGACCCCCCGGAGGGGCAGAGCATCGCCCCCTGGTGGGCAGAGCATCGCCCCTGGTGGGCGTGCCGGGTGGATCCTGGTAGGGCGCATGCGGGAGTCTGTCTGACTGTCTCTCCCCGTTTCCAGCTTCAGAAAAATACAAAAAAAAAAAAAAAAAAAGAATGTTTAATGATTGTCTAGGATCCTTGTTGTCTTAGGTTAAAACATCCATTGATAAGATAGATTGCTTCATTTATATGGTTGGAGCTTGCTTGCTCTAATCAGTGAGACCTATTTTGCCCTTATTCAGAGAATGTCCTAGAAATCTCAGAACAACAGTATTGTATCAGGTTGGTTTTTTTCCTCTCTTCTGCCACTTTGCTGTTGAACCCTGTTGTATGAATGACACCCTCTCTTTGGTGCTTGTTACCACCCCTCAACCTTGTATTGCAATTTCTGCAATTACATCTCAGTTTGCCTTGAGGTATCTGCCTTGGCTTTATATCTTGTATTACTGGCTGTTGTTACTCTGGACAAATTACTCGCCCTCTGTTCGATTGTATTTTATTATTTGTAAAATCAGAATTAAATACCATCTACTTCTTGAAGTTATAAGTAGAACATTTAAAACAGTACCTGAAATTTATTAGGTCTGTCCATTATTTAAAAGTATCAAAGTATTATTTTGGCTAGTTTACAAAGACCTGGCTTATCCACTCACTGACTAAACACAGAGTTTATGAGTGAAACAGTTTAAGAGAAAAACTGAGGGTAAAGATTGTGTGGTATTAATTCTTAGTGTAACTTTCCAGGTTGTTCAGGAACAAGGATTATTGTTGGTGTAATAACATCCCAACTAGCATTTAGCCCACAGTTATGACTTCATACATTTTCTAGAAGTGTACATATGTAAATAATTCCAAGAAGTTACTTTTCTAGACTCTTTTTATATCTCCAGGAAAACAGCGACCATGAATATTTTCATATAACACTGAGTGAGGATGTGTGATTGTGAGGGAGAGAAAGAACAGTGAAGATCAATAAACATTGTTTGCAATAAAAAACAATGATTATATTATCTAGGGTCTTCTGTATTCAGGTTAGTAAGAAATATCTTTTAAATTTTAAGTAGGATAAAGAAAAAGCACATATTTACTACAGTGTTTCTTAAAGTTCCAGTACTAACACTGTCCATACAACACCTCTGGTCTTGACTATTTCTTCATTATAGAAACATAATATTAAAGATTGTCTAGCTATACCCCTTTTTTATAGGTAAAAGTAAGTCAACAATTATTGACTATATACTGTATTCTGGTACTTTATATGCATTATCCCACTTAAACCCCACAATAATACTGCAACGTGCTTATATTGTCTTCATTTCACAATGGGAAAATTGAGACTTGTAAAGGCTACTGACTTGCTCAAAATCCCACTCCTAGTGTGTGGCAGCCTTGAATTTAAGGATCAGGGAATGAAATAAATTAATGCCATTAATGAACACATGAAAAAGTAATTTTGATACTATCTATTTAATGTAGGATGGTTGAAGTAGATAATGAGTTCAGAGAAATATTTCAATGTAATCTTTGAAAACATTTATATTTTCTACGAATGTTTTGAATCTACACCATGTGATTCACTATGTGAAAGATATGGAAAAGATGAACTCCATGAAAAAAAATTATTTTCAGTGTGAACTTTTGGAAGTGTTTGATAATGCTAGTAAAGTACTTCCTTCTAGTTTGGTTAATGTGCATTCCCCAAAATCTCAGTCACATTCATCAGGTTTTTAAGTCAACATGTAGGTCTGTAGATATTATCGCAGGACCACTCTCTATTCTTCTTTTCTTCTATAGCAGTAGAGGTTTTAGCTAAGCCCATGGCTGTGTTCATGTCCATAAAGGCTGTATTTCCCAGCCCACTTTGTGACTAGCTATAGTCATGTGATCAAGCCAAGACTAATGGGATAAGAGTGAAAATAGTAATTCCTAAGCCATTTGCTTAAAATAGAAGGTACAGGATGTCCATTTCATTTTTCTCTATTGGATGGAATGTGAAGGTGATGGCAGGAGCTGGAACAATCATCTTAGTGTATGGAATGAGAGCTGCCTATTGTAGACAGCAGAGCAAAAAGTAGGGGGAGCCTGGTCTCTTACACTTTGGAACCACCATCGCACCTTTGAGCTGCTCAGAGATAAAAGTGAACTGCTATCTTTTTGAAGCCACGACTATTTTTACATAAGACAACCTGTATTCTAGTCATTTTCAGATATTAACAGATATAATTTGAGAAAAGGGATCCATAGACAAGGATTTTTGGTAAATGTTTACTTAAGTCAGATCAAAAAGTTTTGGTTTTCAGCCCTTGCCAGTTGGCTCAGTGGTAGAGTGTCAGCCTGGCGTGCAGAAGTCCCGGGTTCGATTCCCCGCCAGGGCACACAGGAGAAGCGCCCATCTGCTTCTCCACCCCCGCTCCTTCCTCTCTGTCTCTCTCTTCCCCTCCTGCAGCCGAGGCTCCATTGGAGCAAAAAGATGGCCCAGGCGCTGGAGATGGCTCCTTGGCCTCTGCCCCAGGCGCTAGAATGGCCCTGGTCGCAACAGAGCGACGTCCCGGAGGGGTAGAGCATCGCCCCCTGGTGGGCAGAGCATCGCCCCCTGGTGGGCGTGCCAGGTGGATACCGGTAGGGCGCATGCGGGAGTCTGTCTGACTGTCTCTCCCCGTTTCCAGCTTCAGAAAAATACAAAAAAAAAAAAAAAAAAGTTTTGGTTTTCTTTTCTTTTTTCAATTGTAAGATTTTTCAGAACTTTTATTGTACAAGTATTTGGCAAGAGTTTTTAGGAGGTGTTATGTGGCATTCCTAATTTATTTATTCTTACTATGAAAATAGTTTTTAAAATGAGGCATTCTGGGGACCTATGTATATGGAATGTGTTTTGAGAACTTGCAACTTTAGAGGCTATTAGTGTATGAAGTTAAGATATATGTTGAAGGTGGTACATTAAAAGTAGATGTGGATGCAAGAAAAATTTGGTCTAGAAAGCCAAGTAAATATATTATTAGGGAGCACTAAGTATTGAGGTAAAGATACATTTCTTTGGAAGGAAAAGAAAGTCAATTATTGTTATAAATATCCAGCTTACTATGATATTAAGACAGATGAAATAATTTCTAAATAAAAGGTGCCTCATATTCCTTTATGATGATCTGTAAAGAGACAGGGTTAGGAGGAGGAGGAAGATTGGGATCCATGGTGTCCCCTGAATTTATATATGGGTGGTGCTTACTGGTTATTATATGGCTAGAAGAAGGTACTGTGTTTACATTGCAAATATATGATTTTGTTTCTTTGGTGTAGTTGTGAGAGGTGCCTGGCGGAGGAAGCATAAATCCTGACCAGGTTACCCCTTGTTACTTCAACTACGTGGGACATGTAGATACTGAGATATTTCATGAGAAAACTAGATGCACACATGCAACATGCTTTGTGGGTTGGAAGCTGGGAGAGATGAGAAATATGGATTAGGAGTCATTTTCAATGAAATATCTGAGGAATAAACAAATAAAAGGTAGGATTTGGAAAACACAAACCATTTAAGACACCCATGGAGGAAGAAGAGCTGTACAATGAGAAATTAGGATCAGAGTAATAATGGGATAAATAGGAAAAACAGAATCCAGAATCAAGGATTCCAAGGTAGAGTGAATATTTTTATGACAAGGCCATGGTCAGTGTTCTAGTACTGAGGGACAGAGGAATGGCATGGGGGCAAATGGGATATTGTTAGTTCAGGCAGGTAGGAAGCTGTTGATGACTGTTGTTTGGTGGGTCAGGACAGAGGAGTATGAGGGGTAAGGATTTGGTTGCTCTGCTTTGAGGAATAAATGACTGTAGGGAGAGAGAGAGGTGGGGCCACAGTAGTCTAGGCACATGCTCACTTTGCTGGACTGCTGCATAGAGTTCTCAGGGAGAGGGCCACTGGACATTTCTAAGTCTGGAGAAGTGTTCATGGAAGAGTGGCAAAACCACTGGGCACCACTTACTGCCTTCTGAGCACACTCAAAGTGAATATCTAAGAAGCTCAGTTTTGATACTACTCTACAGCCAATAAAAGAACTGCCTTACTTTTCATTGAAACAACAACTTGATTTTATTTAGAATGTCTTTCAATTTATGTTGACCTCTGTGAAGATATTCTTCTTGACAGACCAAACATTTGTAAAAAATAATAGAAAACCAGCAGGAATAGGTGAAATCCAAATTTTGTCCTGTTCCTTTTATGCTTGTAGACTGCATATTGCTTCTATCCATTCATAAAACCTCAAAGTTAGGTGCCTTTGAAATTTCCATAGAGTTGACTGAAACTCTCTACTCCATACTCTATAGGATGATTAATGTCCTCCCCATAATTCCTGTTACTTTACAGGGCCTCACATGCTCATGTTCACCATAGATCTGTTTTCATATTTCTTCTGAGCCCTAGGTCTCACTTTAATCTCAGTTCCTGGAGCTACTCGAATTTTTCTGTCCCATGCATACTCAAAAATGAAACTAAAACCATTATTCAAAGGAAGCATCGATGTGTATAATGGCTGTACTGAAGGTTTACACTGATGAAGACGACTTAGATGTAGAACCAAACTCTGACTTAGTTAATAGCGGAATACACTGAATCTCTTACCATTTGAATTTTTTTAACCACTTTCTTTTTCTGCATGTTCAAACTTCTATTTTCTTGCTGTCTACAGCTCCTTTCACTCTTGCTGATGACTTGCTCACTCTCCTCTCTAGATACCTCTTCCACCCTTCAGATTCTGTTCCCATATCATGGGAGCAGTCATGCTATCTCTTTGTGTTGTTGTTTTCACAAAAAGCATTCCTTAGGGTCATATTTCCCTGCTTAAAGCAGTATATTCAGGTATTATCCCAAACAAAAACACTTCTCTCTTAGGAGAACTCTGATGCCAGCTGTTAAAATGACATTTTATTTCAACCTGTTACATAATGTTTTAAAGATAAATATGCTATTTATTCTTCAGGGGTGGACATGTCTGGCTACTGCTGAAATAATTGCCTATTTTTCCTGTAGCATATTGTCAAAGTCAGAACTATTATTTGAAGAAGGAAAATAATAGTTATTTAATATGTGTAGAGCTGCATTCACAATATACTCAAATGAAGCTTATAATTATTATTTTACCATAAAGAGATGAGTTAAATCATGCACCAAGTTCAACTTTAGGCCTGTTGTTCCCTATGTACCATGTCCCCAAGTCTGTCTGTTTCTAGCAAGACGTAAACTCCAAACAATTAGTGTAACATGTGCGAGCAGACTCTCCAGGTGTCTTGTACATTAGCAGGCAGAAGAGATGGATGGATATTTTTCAGCGGAGCCCAGGTACCTTTCAAATAGAGTTCCTAAAGGATTTTATTCTGAATAAGATGTTAATAATTTTATTATAAAAGCTTAAACTTTAAATCTGTGTTGTTTTCAAAAAAGGTTTTATTCTCATTCATTCATTCATATTTGAGGTAAGCAAGGCAGAGGTGAGGAAAAATTGCTAATATACATTGGCCAGTGTGTGTGGCATTTGCTTTTATCCTCACAATAAAACTGAGAAGTTAGCACTTCTATTTAAAGATTAGAAATGTGGTACTAAAAGAAGCAAGTATCTTTTCTATAGTTGCATTTAGAAAAGGATTCAACTCAGGTTCAACCTGTCATGATAATTCCAAATAACAAAATCACAATTCTCCATTATTCACCTTTTGAACCTCTTCGTATTTCTATTTTTTCTCTTGAAAAATATGAGCACAGCACTTTGTAATGCTACAAGAAGAGGAGTAAGACAGATGTCATTTATTGGAAGAATAATGCTGTTTCAATAAAAGAGTGAGTCACTATTTTTTTGTATAATTTTTTTCTTCTACAACTGTTCGTTATATAAATACATCAATATTCCTGTTCTTGCATGCTATTTTTAAACATGGGAACTGTATTAAAATAGTATGCCTAACAAACATATAATCTTATTCTTTAGAAAGATGTTATACTTATGTGATTCAGAGCAAGGCCCAGGAGCCCAGACTCCTGGGTTCAAATGCTCAGTCCATCCCATGTTGGCTGCGTGACCTTAGGAAAGTGAGAGCATTGTCTTGGTGTCTTAGTTTACTCTTCTCTTTAAAGATAATAAAAGATCAGTGGTAGAGCGTCAGCCTGGCATGCAGGAGTCCCGGATTCTATTCCCAGCCAGGGCACATAGGAGAAGTGCCCATCTGCTTCTCCACCCCTCCCCCTCTCCTTCCTCTCTGTCTCTCTCTTGCCCTCCCGCAGCCAAGGCTCCATTGGAGCAAGGTTGGCCCAGGTGCTGATGATGGCTCTATGGCCTCTGCCTCAGGTACTGAAATGGCTCTAGTTGCAGCAGAGCAATGCCCCAGATGGGCAGAGCATCGTGCCCTGGTGGGCATGCTGGGTGGATCCTGGTTGGGCGCATGCAGGAGTCTGTCTGACTGCCTCCCTGTTTCCAACTTCAGAAAAATACAAAAAAAAAAAAAGAATAAAAGATAATAATTGTCCTATCTTGTAAGGTTCTTGTGGAGATTAAAATATGAAAATCCATGGAAAGTTATTAGAACTGTGTTTGGTATATACTGCTCACCAAAATTAGGGGATATTTTATCACTTCATATTCATTTTGAAATATCCCCTAATTTTTGTGAGCAGTAAAGAATCATAAATTTGTTAGTATTAAAAGTTTTTTTTTGTTTTTTTTTTTTAGTGAAAGAGACAGAAAGAGGGACAGATAGGACATATAAGTTTCTGTTTGTTTTTTTGCAAGACAGAGAGAATGGAGAGAGGGAGAGGAAGAGAGAGAGAGAGAGAGAGAGAGGGAGAGAGAGAAACAGACAAACCAGAAGGGAAAGAGATGAGAAGCATCAATTCATTGTTGTGGCACCTTAGTTGTTCATTGATTGCTTTCTCACATGTGTCTTGAACTGGGGGGGTGGGGGATCCAGCTCAGCCAGTGACCCCTTGTTCAAACCAGAAACCTTGGGTTTCAAGCAAATGACCTTGGACATCAAGGCCGTGACCTTTGGGCTCAAGCCAACGATCATGGTGTCATGTCTGTGATCCCATGCTCAAGCTGGAGACCTTGTGCTCAAGCGGTGAGCCCATGCTCAAGCTGGATGAGCCCATACTTAAGTCGGCAAACTCGGGGTTTTAAACCTAAGTCCTCAGCATCCTAGGCCAATGTTATGAGACTTTAATAAATGGAATGGCCAACCATTTTCTGACTCTACTATTCCTTTACCATCTGCCTGAATCCAATGAGAACCTGCACAGCCATGGCAGTGGCCATTGGCCTTATATCTCATTAGAATTTATTTATGGAACATGGTAGCAAAGAGACTGAAACTTAATGGTAGGTGTGCTCCCACTTTGACTGCAGTTCTTAAAAGGGCTCTTCAAAGACCACTGTTGGCCCATGAGAAGCATTTACTCTAAGGGCTACATTTGGTTGTGGGCCAATAACTTTGCAAAGTGAATTGAACAGATATAATCCCCGTTATGTATCATTTGCAGTCTCATACAGATAATAATGACCTGGACAAGGATAGTAAGGATGTAAATTAAAACAAAAAACAAAAAAACCCATGCATTAAATTAGATCAGTTATATAAATAGGCTAAGGAGTTACACAGTTTAGTGTGCTTCTCCGGCTGGCTTCACATTAGCAGATGCAAAGGTGTCAGAGAAGGGTTTGAACAGCTGTAAAATTAGTGGGAAAAAAAAGGTATTCAGCATTTGGCTGTCTTCCCTTTTCCCTTTGTGAGATCTGGTAAATGATTAAGGTTAGAAAAGGTCTTCCCTCTCTTGGGATCATCTCCTGCAAGAGACACTTTTTAGCAGGATAATGGAAGGCAATAGAGCAGAGCCTGGGGCTGGCCTCCTGATCCCATCTGGAGCTCTTCCAGTCCCTCCCCCGGGAAATGGAAGAGTGAGTCTGTAGGCCACATGTTGGAAGAGAAATCTTATGAATAACCCCAGTGGGCATGGCACGAGACTTACAAGATGCTCCCATAGGCCATATAGGGCATCAAATCCACTGGTTCTTTTCTGAAGACAAGAAGAGTTTGAGACAGAAAGTTGATAGTGGGAGGACCTCTCCTATGTGATACGAGTGGATTGTTATCCAAGTTTTGAATAACTTTCAGTTTAAAACACAACTTTAGAATTAAAGTGGAATGTATGAACTTAAGGCAAAGAGAGACTGTGGTTGTTTAAAATAGGAACATAAAGTTAATAATGATTTTTTTTTAATAATGATTTTTAAAATAGATTTTCTAGAATTTTGTCAGCCACAATCTCTGTTGACTAGCATCTGTTTAGAAATAAGGTTGGTAAACTGGCCATATTCTTGGAGCATGGCAGTTGATAAAATTAATTAAAAAGTACTTGAACACATAAAATAATTGACTTTAAAAGTATGTAAAAAGGACAGGCAAAGTATGATATTAACCCTTGCATCATCTTTCCAGGTTGATATGCCTTTAGCAAGCATTGTTGAATTCATAACCATTACTTTCTGGTCTCCATTAATTTTATAAGGGTGATCATTAGCACAAATAACCATAACATGCTTCCAAATTATTCCAAGTCACATTCTTCTGCTATTAATGGCAAAAGTAAGATCTTGCAACCTTCAAATCTTTTCATTTACTGTCAACTTTAAAATGTCATGTTAGTAACAAAACACGTCATTCATGTGCTTCTAGTTGCTTATATAAGACATTGCTTAATTAAAACATTGTCTAAAATCATTAAGGGCCAAACACAAAGATATTTTTGCAATGTTCCAGAAAAAAGACTATGTATGCCTTGACAGTTATGTGCTTTTTAAAAGCAACTTGAATAATGCATCAAAGGTTTTAAAACTCTTCTCAGAAGGGTAAAGAATTCTTTGAACTGACAATGAACAAACAGTTTTATAGAGCTGCAGAATTTTTGTTTGATGGCCTGCAGCAAATGTAATAAACTATTAAGAAAGGCACCCTGGTCTAAATACGTCAGTAGTTTGGTGGAGATTCTAAGAGACCTCTGTTGGAGTGCTTTTGATTTAGTGATGATGAACTATATAAATAAACAAGAAAGCCCTAGTTAGTATAACTCAGGAGTAAGGTGCAGCACAATTATTGAGACCTCATCTATGCAGTGGTATTCACTGACATCAACCCATGCAGTCATGAGGACAACCTGGAGTCTCTTTGTTACCAATGGGAAAAAAAATCTCAGATTGAATAATTTGCTGAAAACTATTCCATAAAGTCTGACTCCAAAGGTCAGAGTCATTTCATATCCTAAAGTGCTCCTTAATATTAGTGTATTCCACTTTCATCTTTGTACTGAAGTAAGATTGTAGATCAAGAAAGGTGTATGATGCAAACTATTTTTTTTTACCGTTTATTTCTCCTCAATCCAATTTGAGAATATGTTGCTTTTACACATGAACAGTCGGTGGTCTCATTCTGTCATTCTTACTGTCCCAATCCAGATCATTATTATCTGCTAGGCTGCAAATGATACACAGCTGGGATCAAATCTATTCAATTCACTTTGCAAAGTGGATTTAGAACAGTTGGAATTTAATATACAGAAATTATTTAAAATAATTCTCCTTTTTTATTAGTCTTGGGAAGATTATAGAGGAAGTTAAATTGAAGGCAGAATAATTTACTAGGCTAAGCAGAGGTAAAAATTGGTAAGGGAAGTCTCCTTTGAGGATCCAGAATTTGGACTCACATCAGAGGACAGTACTTTACAAGTACCACTTCTGTTTTAAAATCTAGGCCTTCATCAGTCACAAAAGTTTGAGACCTAAATTCTTTTTCTGATACTCTTTTCAGAAATATCTTTCCCCAAAAGCCATTGAAATTCCTAGCAGTTACTCCTATGGAGTGCCTTCATGTCTGAAGGCCCATTACTCTCAAATTCATATTTACCTCTTTTACTTTACCAATATTTCAATTAATTTATGCATTAGGGGGAAAATCCAGTTGTAACTGAAAAACTTTCAGAGAATGTAAAAACAAAAACAAAAACAAAAAACACTGTAATAGGTCCTAGTCCAGACATTGTAATTGAAATTCGTCATCAGATAGTATATTTTTGTTTATTTTCTAATTAAAAAAAATACCAAGGAGGAATCATTTGTAATTTTAAAGTGACAAGGGAGAAATATATGTCAAGAGGTGGATGAGTGGCTTTTGCGGGAGTATTACCCATAAGGTCACACTGTGAAGAAAATAGTTCATCTTTGTCATTTAATATGAAGGTAGAAGGACATAATGAAAAACACTCAGGAGAAAATGCTTCAAAAATATGCTAAGATTCTGTTGTAGGCAACATATAATCTTGGTGTGTTCACGTGTATTTGATGATTGTGGATTTTAAAGATACTTATGAGTTGAATCTTACCAGCACCATTATCTAAATAATTTATTAAACAATGATGAGTGAAAACAGAACAAAAAAACTCCACATTGGATACAAAGCGCATAGGAATGTTTCTTATACCCTGTAGCTGAGAATCAAAGGTGAAATACAGGGAGTCAGACATAAACAGGACGTGGGTTAAATTAGTGGTTTTCAACATTTTCTCCACCAAGGGCTCGTGTGTGTGTGTGTGTGTGTGTGTGTGTGTGTGTGTGTGTGTGTGTGTGTTTGGATCTCTTGTTTGACAGGTTTATAACTTTTAAACAAGTCACATTTCTAAAATACAGTAATATATTAGCTATATTAATGTTAATCAGAGCCTCTGAATAGCATTAAAACTTTTATTCTTTTTATTTATCTCCTGCATTTTGCTGGGCACAATATTAAAAATCTAAACAAACAGCATTTTTACTCTAATAAATATTATAGTGTGTATGTGTGTGAAGGGCAAATAAATAGTTCAACTGATAAAATTCTAGATTTACTAGAAAGAAACTTGAGGTGTTAGTTGGCTTATGCAAGGTTTAACAGATAAATATAGCATTTCTGTAGAATTTAAAAAATGTTTTCATTCTCAGAGGTACAAGTATCTAAAGGTGAGATTTACCATGTTAAAACAATTGTATTGTTGGAGGTATTATAGCATTACGTACCCAAAAAGAGTGTTTTTGGGAGAATGTGTGATAAAGGGAATTGCAGCCTGAAATGAGATCTCCATGGTGTAGACTGGTACGGGCAATGGTAACAATCACAGACACAGAACTGAGCATTCACTATGTACCAGATGCTTTTCACAAAATATTTACCCTTCTTAACAAGATCCTATGAGGTAAGTATAATTTTCTTCACCTTTCGCATGAGAAAATGAAGCCTGAGAAATTGGCTAATTTGTTTAAAAATCATATTGTTAGAAGTGGTAGTAACTGGATTTGGATCTAGTTCACGTTGTACCTCGACTGGAATCAGTTTCATGCAAAGTATGGACTCATTAGAAATAAATGAGAGAACCAAGAGGGAGGAAAAGAGCAGAGCAGAAAACATTTAGTTGAAAGGGGTTTTAAAACTGGATGTGGAAAAGAAGAAAAGAAAGTTGAAGAATTTTAAGACAAGTAAAACATCTACTGTGAGCTAGGAATACAGCTTGATTATAAAAAAGCATTAAAAACCACAACTTTTTTAAAGATTAAATTTCAAATTTTCTAAATTAGTCCACATGAAATACGTTACTAAGATTAAGGGGTTAAGAATTGAGAATGGAACTAGTTTTTACTTCCTTCTTAGATCACAACATTTGCCTTTCAGCAAGCACAATGTTTGTTTTTATCGTGTGGTATAAATGAATGCCTTTAGTCATTTTGGCTGTAGGCCATTCTGAATCTTATGAAAGGCACATCTGAACAGGTGGTGAATCTTTAGATTTCCTCTCGGTGAAGGTTATGCACAGGGAAGGAAATGACATGTTGTGGATTACTTCTGTGTCATGCTGCTATTTCTTTTTCTCACAAATTCTATTTCCTATAAACACCATTAGTTTAAGGATCAGTGCTTTGCTATTATTAACCAGGTTAGCTATATTTTATAGTATTCCTGTCCAAAAGTTACTCAGCAGGGGTTTGAACTAAACCATATGTCCAGTGTTGCTACATTTTTGTCAAGATAATACAATGCAGCAAAATCCCATGTAGTCCGTTCAGCTAAGGGAAAAGGAAATATGCCTTTTTCTAAGGATAGTTGTATTTAGCATCCAAGTCACTAGTTTATATTTGTCTCATGATAGGCCCTAAGATATGATTTCTATAAGGACAACTAATCTGATTTATTTTTTTAAATGCACTTCTTTGAACTCAGATGTATTTTTTTTTAATAATTTTATTTTTTTAATAAATCTATAAATCAGGATACATATATTCAAAGATAACAAGTCCGGGTTATCTTGTCGTTCAATTATGTTGCATACCCACCACCCAAAGTCAGATTGTCCTCTGTCACCTTCTATCTTGTTTTCTTTGTGCCCCTCCCCACCCCCTTTCCCTCTCCCATTCCCCCCTCCCCCCCGTAACCACCACATTCTTATCAATGTCTCTTAGTTTCACTATTATGTCCCACCTACGTATGGAATAATACAGTTCCTGGTTTTTTTCTGATTTACTTATTTCGCTTCGTATTATGTTATCAGATGTATTTTTTACTGAGTCAGAATAGATTTAAAACTGTAGTATAAAAATCTTTCAGATGAATTTTCCTCCTTATTTTACAATTAGATTCATAGCACAATGGTTGGAAGATTGGGGTCCCTGTCGAATTCTGGCTGTACAATTAAATATATGATGACTTACACTATCTTTACTATGTGAATAATGACAGTGACTACGTCTTCCTCTGCATAGTTTTATGTGTGTATGTGCTCTTGTGTGAAGTAAATGGGTTAACACATAGGAAGTATTTACTCTAGTACTTTGTGTGTAGTACCTATTCAATGAATGTTAGCTATTATTTTTAGTGCCAATTGTTTGAATATGGGCACAATTAGGAATATTGACTATAATTAATATTTATAATTAATTATTTACATAATTAATTATTTATAAAATATGATGTATACATATTTAACTTTTCTTTGAAAGTATGTAAATGAAAATTTAACTTACATTATTAATCAAATCATCTTAAAAAGCAGTTTGACAATATATATAAAGATCCTTAAAATTTATATGTTTGCTAAGTAACTCTGTCTTTAAGATTCTATCCTAAGAAAATGAACTTAAGGCCTTGGCCAGGTAGCTCAGTTGGTTAGGATATCATCCTGAGATATCAAGGTTACAGACTGAATCCCTGGTCAAGGCACATACAAGAATCAAACAATGAATGAGTAAATAAATGGAAAAACAAAATTATGTTTTTTTCTCTCTCTCTCTTCCTCTCTTTTTCTCTAAAATTTAATAAACAAATTTAAAAATAAAAAAATGAACTTAACTAGGAAAATATGTATTTATGTATAATAATTATTTTTTAGCTGTGAAGAATTGAAAGCAACTTAAATTTCCAACTAGTGGGAAATATTTTAGGAATCAGTGTTAAAGAAGCTTCATGTCATATGCCTTGAAATAAGACATGTGAAAAATATGAATAACATGAGAAATGCTCTGAATCAGAGTAAAATAACATTTAGGTTTAAGATATCTTAGAGAGACATAGAGTAAAATGAATGACATTTTAGTACATAGTTGTTTTCTGGTGAAGGGATACAAGGTATTATTTTTTCCTGAATTTTCCATGTTTTTTTAAAGTAGCTAATGAGATAATATTTTATTTAAAAATAACATGTCTCATATTAATGACCAATTAAATCTAAATTAAATATTTAGAAAGTTAACACCAGAGAATATTTTTTTCACTTGTTCAGGCACATTGCTAGGTGCTTATGGCTAATGATGGAGCAAATCTGGTTCTTGTTCTAGAAAGAGCTCCAGACCCAAGTGTGGTCAGCTAGCTACAAACAAAGCTTCTAGTCTAGCCTTCAGCCCATGGCTATCATTATAACCTAGGAGTTCTACACAGATGGTATCCACTCATTTATTTAAAAGATTGCCATTTAGGTGGCAATCTTTTAATTTACCCAAGCAACTCAGCACCTCCTTAATAATGCTTGACTAACATTCTCTAGCATAGAGTTTACACTGTTTTCCTAATACTGTCTTCAAAAGAAATGAAAAGTTGACCCGTCATTCTATAATACTAACTCACCTAATATAAAAAGTAGAATTACATTCTCCATTGTTTTTCCCAAATAACCTGCTCATACCATTTCTACAAGAGACATTTTTAGAGCCAATAAAAAGTGTTTTGTTTACACTCTTAGCCTGCATACAGATCTGTGCAGTTTTTGATACACTCACAAAAATTCCCTTAACTATTGAATTCATGTATGTCCAGTTGGACTCTATCTAGCACTTCGGGGTTTTTGCTTTTCCTAATTAATTGTTTTTCATTTGTTGCATATCTATGCTTAACAAATCTTTTATGGCCTGCTTCTGACTGCCTTTTCTGTATGAAACAACATTATACTTGTATTATATTTTTCTAAATTGAATGTTATTTATTGAACACTTAATGAGAAGATTCTACCTCTCCAGCTTGCTCTATTAAGTGGTAATGGTCTAAAATTAAAACCTTGTCTCATCAGCATCTCTATCTTCTTGATGACCTATTAAACATCTTTTTATTGAAGCAAATGAATGATAAACAAACACTATTTTGACTTAATAAAAAAAAATCTGAGTTCAAAGAAGTACATTTAAAATTGGTTGCTATGGTGAGTTTATCATTAGACTTATCATAAGATTAGTCAGCTTATAATGTAGATTTTTCTTATTTTGTTTCAATTTGGAAATATAGTGTTTTGTCCCCCAAATACTTTAGTGATCTCAGACTTAGTGGTAGAAAATTTCAGAATACATTTGCAGTCTTTATTTATTTTTAATGTAAACGATTTAAATTATAAAATTAACAAGTTCATTGCAAAGAGTTAGAACGACCAATCAGTCAGAAATGAAAAGTGAATTTATTCTCTTCCTCCTGCCATCATTTCCTGTTCTCTTCATCAGAACTTTTGTTGAGCTTTTCATATATATATATTTATATATATTATTCTAGATATTTTCCTATAAACAACATTTAATATATATAATATAATATTACTCATCTAACATATATGCTTTCTATATAGCTTGTTTTTATACAGATGAGATCATAGTGTTCTCTTTTGACTTAAAACATCATGCAAAACTTTTTAAAGTTTCTTTAGAACTTGTTGTTTTTCACAGCTACACATTATTATATTGTATGGAAAATTACGAGTTGTTCCACTAAGTATTGAGTTGGTCAGTTATTTTGTATTCCTGCAATGTGGTTGCTAACGTTGCAGTAATCAACAAGATAAAAGAGGCAGGCCCTTGTCCTCAAACTGCTCAGTTTTGTGCCCTTAAGCCTGCGCATTTATATTTCTTTCATTTTTTTCAACATTACATTTTTCTTTTGATCAATTTTATTCCATTTTCATTTATTCATTTCATTTATTGATTGGTCCTACTCTGATGTCTTGGAATGTGGTATTTTATGATTTATCGCTTCCCTTCTTAATTATTATTAGCAAAATTGTATTCTTTTTTTGTGTTTTGGGTGACATAAAAGTGTGTGTGTGGTGTGTATATATAGTTCTTAGGGACAAATATAGTATACATAAAATCTTTTCTGGATTATTCTAATTTTTGCTTCTTCACTTATGAGATGTGGTTATTCTTTTTATTTTACTTTTCTTAGTCTAAAGAGAATAAAATTTTCTACTTACCTTTTAAGATTATTTTGTGAGAATCAAATAGAATAAGACATGTGAAAGTTTTGAATGTTACCAAGTCTAATGCCTGTATTAAATAGTCAATATTTGCCCTGGCCGGTTGGCTCAGCGGTAGAGCGTTGGCCTAGTGTGCGGAGGACCCGGGTTCGATTCCCGGCCAGGGCACACAGGAGAAGCGCCCATTTGCTTCTCCACCCCTCTGCGCGCTTTCCTCTCTGTCTCTCTCTCTTCCCCTCCTGCAGCTGAGGCTCCATTGGAGCAAAGATGGCCCGGGCGCTGGGGATGGCTCTGTGGCCTCTGCCTCAGGCGCTAGAATGGCTCTGGTCGCAACATGGCGATGCCCAGGATGGGCAGAGCATCGCCCCCTGGTGGGCAGAGCATCGCCCCATGGTGGGCGTGCTGGGTGGATCCCGGTCGGGCGCATGCGGGAGTCTGTCTGACTGTCTCTCCCTGTTTCCAGCTTCAGAAAAATGAAAAAAAAAAAGTCAATATTTATATTAATGGAAACCTATTCCATTGTACATATAGAAAAAAAATCCAAGTCATGGTTTACAGAGGACAATGATAGATTTGCTTTTTGCTTGCGTTGTTCCCAGGGGAGCTTCCATTTATTCGTACTAAGCATCATAAACAGGACCAACATGTTATTAGTGCTTGCAGTTATTGTCCCTTTAACCTCACCTTCTGAGTTTGCTAAGAGATAATGAATGTGCCAGTTATGTTTCTGAACAGTTGCAAAGCAGAACTATTGCAGGAGAGAACTGAAATGGGCTTGGGAAGTTTGTACCAGAAAGAGCAGATATTTACTTACAAGAAAAAATAATAAAGAAATACAAGGTGGTGAGGGCTATTTTGTAGAGAGATTTGAGAATGGGAGAGGAAGAAACAAAAGGCATTTTGAATTGTTTTTGGTTATGGATTTGATTTTTGAAGTGTTTACAAAAGATATAAGTAAATATTAGAACAATTTTGAATTCCTTTGGGGCGAAGGACTGTGTTTCTTTGTGAATCTGAAGAATGACTTAGGGTTTATGCAGGATGTCTTTCCTTTTCTCCTTCTATCTACGCTCAGCTCTTCATCCTGCCCTGGGAGGCTGATATTGACCTTTGATCATGCGGAGGATTTAAAGCAACTAGCAAGAGAGAGAAAAGTGAGGTTGAGACTTACTCTTCATACTCTTTTCCTGAAGGGTCACTGTGTGCCAGCTGTGTCCCTTGACCATGTTCGCAGGTTCTGGGAGGTGACTCCTCTGACTCCAGATTTGAATAGTCATTTACTGCCTCCCCTCTGTTGCTACTGGTCCCCAGCTTTAGCTCTGAGGTAGTTACTATTCTCTTGTGGTTTCTGTATATCCTGCCCAGACTTTTCTAAACAAAATTTTCTTTATAAATCCCCTTCTCAAATTACCTAATTTAAGTGTATAGTTTTCTGCTGGAACCCAAATGGTATGGGACCATGGGAGGCCCTTAGATTTATTTGGTTTATGTAAGTATTTTTATAGTGTCTAGACTTCCCCTAGAACAAGCACAGATGGCTTGGTGGCCATATAGCTCAATCATTTGCAATGAACAGAACATTTATTTTTGGCCAGATTTTAGGCTTTAAATGGTAGCCTACATAATACTCTTTCATGAAGTTAGAGAACTGGAAGTATGCCTCAGTGTCAATTATAGATGTTAGTTTTAGGAAAAAAGAAGAAAGGATGCAAAGGTTTTGCACATCATTTTTGTGTTGATATCAAGACTCAACATTTCATTATTTTATGTAATCCTAGTGAGACTCTCATAAGAAAGATATATTTTCCTGCATTGTATAGATCACGGGTAGTCAACCATTTTATACCTACCACCCACTTTTGTATCTCTGTTAGCAGTAAAATTTTCTAACTGCCCACGGGTTCCACAGTAATGGTGATTTATAAAGTAGGGAAGTAACTTTACTTTATAAAATTTATAAAGCAGAGTTACAGCAAGTTAAAGCATATAATAATAATTACTTACCAAGTACTTTATGTTGGATTTTTGCTAAGTTTGGCAGAATCAATCTTTATAAAACAACTTACTATAGTTAAATCTATCTTTTTATTTATACTTTGGTTGCTCCGCTGCCACCCACCATGAAAGCTGAAACGCCCACTAGTGGGCGGTAGGGACCAGGTTGACTACCACTGGTCTAGAAGAATATAATGAAGGTTAGACAGTTCTAAGTTGCTTGTCCAATACCTCAAAACCGGTAAATGGCAGAGCTGTGATTCAAACGCTTTTGATCTCAAGCACCAAAGTTGGTTCTGCTAACCAGCTGTACCTCAGAAGTAAATAGGGTGTGCTCTGAAAAGTCCAGATTCCCAGGACTACTCCAGATCTGCTGAAAAGACTATAGGGGTTAAATGGATATATTTTTATAAGATAAATAATATTCATATGTGCATTGTGTGTGTGTGTGTGTGTGTAAGGAACTGAATCATAGTTTTTTTTTCTTTTTTTAAAAAATAATTTTAATGGGGTGACATTGATAAATCAGGGTACATATGTTCAGAGAAAACATCTCCAGGTTATTTTGACATTTGATTATGCTGCATTCCCATCACCCAAAGTCCAATTGTCTTTTGTCACCTTCTAACTGGTTTTCTTTGTGCCCAAACATAGTGTGTCCGTAAAGTCATGGTGCACTTTTGACTGGTCACAGGAAAGCAACAAAAGAGATAGAAATATGAAATCTGCATCAAATAAAAGGAAAACTCTCCCAGTTTTATACCTATTCAGTGCAGTTCGATGTGCACTCATGCACAGATATTTTAGGGCTCCTAAAGTAGCTATCCTGTATAGCCTCTACAGACTCGTCACTGACTGATGGCCTACCAGAACGGGGTTTCTCCACCAAACTGCCGGTTTCCTTCAACTGCTTATCCCACCGAGTAATGTTATTCCTATGTGGTGGCGCTTTGTCATAAATGCGCTGATATTCACGTTGCACTTTGGTCACGAATTTGAATTTAGCGAGCCACAGAACACACTGAACTTTCCTCTGTACCGTCCACATCTCGACTGGCATTGCCATGGGCTGCTTTGCTGTATACACGCTGTTACATCATCATCTGCACATGCACACATGTTGCCACATCATCCTACAGAAACTGGGAAGGTTTTCCTTTTATTTGGTGCAGATTTCACATTTCTATCATCTTTTGTTGCTTTCCTGTGACCGGTCAAAAGTGCACCATAACTTTACAGACACACTGTAAATACACACACACACACACATACATATGCATATATATATATATATATATATATATATATATATATATATATATGCACGTAGACTTATATTCTTATACACATAGACTTATATTCTTATAAGAACTCACATAACCCAAGTGCTTCTGATATGCAGCCAGATTTGGAAAAACTGAGCCAAAGTTTCTGATTTGTTCTGCTTTTAAAAAATAATAAATTTTTGTTTCTTTGTTTTTTAGTTTTAACTTTCTGCTATTACCTTAAAGAGAACCAAAAAGCAGAGAGTAAATTATTTCAGCATGTAAGACTGTTTAGTGCAATGTTCTTTCCAAGCCAGTTCTGAAAAAAATCTGAATTTTAGCAATAGTTCATGAGTTAGAGGCAATATTGTATCTCAAAGTACTTTACTAGAAACATTTTTATCTCTGCTAATATTTATTCTCTAAAAACAGAATGTTATTTCAGATTACATAGGAATATGCTGAGTCTAAATTATCAATACTGATAAAGTAAAAAAATACACTGTTAGAATATGTTTTAATAAAGTTTACATAAAATGAGAATACTGGCATTTATTAATCTCAATCTCTATAACTTTCCTTCACAATAGATATTATCTCTATTGTGGATGCTTTTTATGTTTGGTTTCTTTTTTAATAAAAAAGAAAACATGATATATTCAGTCACTGGGACTGAATCTGGGTTTTTTCATCAAATCATACCGTGTAATTTTTCACTGTGTAGGCTTCCTTGTCTTATCTTGAGAATGAAGATGAGTGTACCTTACTTCACCTCATAGGAACATTTGTCCATTCTACTTAAAAACAAGTTGCTGATTATGAAGAGGATATGGAATAAAAACATAGATAGAGTACAGGTCGAAATGAACTACTCAGTGCTCATAAGAAGTCCAAATACCAATGGAAATGTGTTATTTCTGAGTGTTTGCTACCTAGCATATGCTTAACTTTTTGTAGGTGCTAAAATTTGGCTGTAATTGGCTTTACTGGATCATTTTTTTATGATGTAATGAAAGAGGGCATAAAGCTTTCTTATAGCTACATTTACATAAAATGTATTATAAATAATGCCCTGTGCTAGGAATTTTAAGAAGACTATCTATATAAACAACTGCTTATTCAGAAACAGTAAGGCTGAAAGATTCTTGGAAGCAGGGCGTATAGCATCATTTTCCTATACTGTATAGAGCTTCTCAAAGGGATAAACTGAGCAAAGAATAAGAAGTGAAACTTTTTGGTTTCACCCTTGAAAAGAGGTTTAAGCGACATTAGGTAGAAAATAAAGATTTTGAATTTTTGCTTCTATTTTAGATGCTTGATGATTGCTTCTGAAAACTTTTTTGACCCATTTAACTTAAATATTTTTATCTTAAACATTTTACTTATTTATTGTTTAATATAAAAACCTTAAACTACTTTATCTTCATAAAACTATTTTTTGTCACGTGTGCCTTCACCAGGCGAGCCTAGGGTTTCAAACCATTGACCTCAGTGGTCCAGGTTGGCGCTCTATCCACTGTGTCACCACAGGCCAGGCTAATGTTTTATCTTAAGCATTTAAAATGTTAAAAATGGTGCAAGTATTTCTTGTACTATTCATGAGGAGCAGTTTTTCCCAACTTTGTGATACTGAAGATCAGTATTTGCTCTATAATTTTCAAGTCTATTTGTCCAGTGAAATTTACCCAGGCCTCAGCCACCACTGGTACTAAGTAAATACATGAGCTACTTCTAGGGGTAATCAGGCAGCCGAAAGCAGGGGACTGAAATGGACATCAACCCTCCATGGCTCCTGGTACTGCTCACTGATGAAGCTGTTCATCTCTTCTATGAATTATGATGGACAGTCACACCAAAGATGCCAAAGGCAAAAAGACTTCTCCAGATTCTCAACTCAATGAAGCCTGTTAGTTACCCTCTATTTTTAGGATAACGATCTCTTCTTTATTTTGGAGTTCAGTAGGAAAAATCATTTTGTCTCTGATGTGCTATGAAAATCCTTGAAAATCGCTAAGGGTAATTTGAATTCTAGGAATATGCTTTCAGATTACTTTATGTATGATATATTTATAGAAAATTTTTGCCAATAAAAGCTGATAGTCACCCTTGTTATTAAGAAACCATTTAGGTTTTATTTTTGAGGCGTGCTGTCATCTCTCTTTCCCAGTTTGGGAAAAAGGATAGTGTAATGGGTTATTTTGAAATATGCAAGACATACGCTGATGAGCTATAATTACATAGTGACATCTTGGGAACTGCTCTTTGGATGCTGTTTCTAGTTAATTTATTATTCTTTAAAGATGTTACATTCATATTGGTTTTCATTTACTTTTATTTTTTTCCCATTTCTTTATAACTGGTTACACTGCTATTGGTTTAAAAATCTCAAAGATTTTTCTCTGTGACTGGCAGCCCAGATGAATTAAAAGTTGTTAAATCAGCCAAGAAGCTAAGTGTAAAACTACTTAAAATTTTCTCAAAATCTTCTAATTGCTTCATGCAGGACTTCTGCATCCTTTCTGGTGCTTACTTGTGCCCTGTTGTAAGCCTGTCCCAATGGATAGATCTTACTAGGATTCCTTTGTCCTGAGGGGTGATGCCATTTTCCCCAGCTACTGAGCTAAAATAAAATTGCATGAATTCTATTTGTAACGACAGTTTAAATTATCCATTTTTGAATGTCTCCTATGAACACAGTCTTTGCCCCTGAGTACCTGACAATACTTTGGTAAAGAGACCAGGACAAAAAGAAATTACAGTAGCAGGTGCTATTTGTGGGAGCACCCTGGAGGGGCCTCTCACTTCTTTTGAAGAATTAAGGAAGGCTTCTTGGGGGAAGTTCTGCAGAGATATGGAATAAAATAGGCATTATTTAGAGAGGGGGCATGGGATAAGGAAGAGTGCTGTAACTAAAGTGATCAGCACATTTAACCACAAGACAATGAGAAGGACAGGACACACTGGGATACCGCTAGTCACTCAGTAAGAGCCAGCCTACTTACAGAATGTCTTCAAATATGGCCAGTTATTTGCCTCTCAGTTCTGGTGTTCATTCTACTTCTTAGCATCTTTTAGTGCAATGAATATTAGCGTGAAAGAAGAGAAGAACTATTTTTATCTTTCTTTGCCCTGTTAGTATGTTGCTGTGAACTGGAGAAGAGAAATCACTGAAAGTTTGCAGAGAGAATGAAAACACACGGTATTAGTGATACTCCCTTTGGAACTATCAGAGCTCAGTACAAAGTAGCTCAGGAGAGTCCAGCAGACTGGAGTAGGGCCATCACAGTGCCTGTTAAAATATCACTTTACTCTATGCTTGTTCAATCTTCATTTGATACTCAAACTTACTCTTTTCCGGAAGCTGTGATTGGGTTACCATGATCAATGGTGACCCAATTTATCTTGTACTAGACATTTAGTTTTTTTGAGACTCAGTAACTGAGGGTTTGAATGTCAATTACCCATACAGAAGGTAATTAGGCTTCAACTGGTGTCTTAAAAATAATTTGCCTGAAATTAGTCTCTCTTCTGTTTTCTTCTCCTCCCCTGGCTCCTCTTTCTCTTCTTTCCTCCTTTTTCTTTCCTCTCCCTCTCCTTCCCCTCCGTTCTTCTTTTTCTCCTCCTCCCCATTCTTTTTCTCTTTCTACATCCTTCTCCTCTTTTTTTCTCTTTATTTTCTCTCCTCCTCCTTCTCTCTTTCTCTCTCTCTCTTTTTGTCTCTCTCATACACACCAACTACCCCCAGTGAGGAGGATTAAAGAGCTTCTCCAGTGGTGTACTCATACCTAAACAATTTGTAAATTACTATATATAGCCCCAAAAGTGATCAGGCAGAGAGTAATTCTTGTAGAGTTCTGAGGAGTAATCCTTGCCTGGTAAGGTCTGAGGAGGCAGCCACTTCATTTATGTTTTTAAAAGATGCAGAAAAAAATGTTCCTTATATATATATTTTTCTGAGCAAAGGTATAGAACAGTGGGTCACAGTAGAAATATCAGTGGAATCAAAGGCAGGCTCCTAGTTCTAGCTGTGTCACCAACTAGATACATGACATCTTAAGGGTAGGGCTTCCACAGGAGCAGTACATCAGGGATAAATAGATATGCATTAATAGTGGGATGGAATATGTGCTATGAGAGAGATGTACATAGGCTGCTACAAAAACAAAAATGAATGTTACCTAATACAGTCTGGAGCATTGAGGCAATAGGGAAATTTTCATCAAAGGAAGTCATGCTAGTTGAGCCTACAACAATTACAAGAATTGTTTGGGAGGAGGTGGGGAAATTGTGCTCACATAGGGAAGTATGGTGCATTCACGCACTGGGAGTATTCAGTCTGTCTGCAAAGAGAATGCATGCTGATGAGTGGTGGTGTGAACCTGGAGAGGTGAGGGAAAGCCAGATCCTCAGGCAGGCCCACTATGTCATGCTTTGGATTTTATATGGAGAGTGTTGGGGAGCTACTGAAATCTTTCCAATGGGGAAGGTTGAGGTAATTATATTTGCATTTCATGATGATACCTTTGTGCCTCAGAGGCAAGATTTATTAAATGAGCAGGTTAGGAAAATGTTGCTTAATTTTCAGATCATGTTCTGTTTTGAGAATATTAAAATTATCTTTAGAAAGATAAATTTACAGGGAAAAACTATACAGGTGTAGTTGTAAGAGGTACCTATAAAGCTCATCTATGGGTCACAGGCAGTTAAACTCCCAGCATTAACATTTTACATTTAGTTTTCTTACTAGTTTTACTTCAATGGAATTTGTCCCAAACCTGTTTAACTGATCATGAAATTCTTACATTATCATTCGCATCCTCCATCCAGTTAATGAAACCAAGAGCACATCTTTCTCCCATGTTCATGTGAGGTTCTTCTGACATTATTCACGGTCTAAAATAGGTGGAGTAAATAATCTCCTGAGACCGCTTTCACCTTAGGGACTCAGGCTCAGGGCATGCTCGAGCCATCAGTCTCCTGCCATATGCTGCCACATTCTTCACTTGTGCTCTCACCCCTCCGACGGAAGGTGCAAGGGGCAGGAGATGGCTACTGAAGTAAGGATTTGACAAGCAGTAGGCAAGCTGTTAGAGTCCCAGGCCAGCAGGCCAGTGGGTAGGATGAGGGCACAGTCCTGAAAGAGAGGTAAGGCAGCATAGCTGAGATGGGAGTGGCAGGAGGAAAGCAGCAGCAATGGGGAGAACAGGGGGAGGTGAGAGACAAGCAGGTCCAAGGGTGCCCTGCTTCCTGATGCCATCTCTGGGGAGGGGACAGGAGAAATGTATTTATATTACCTCTCTCTTAACCCATCAGTGGGCTGAGGTGGCAGCTCTGCTCCGAACTATAGGCATAACTGGCTGCAGAAATGGAGTAGGGAGGGACAGCAATGAACCCAACTTGAAGAGCTGGGGAAGGGGGGAATGAAATGAGGAGACTCAAAGTGATCCCTCCAGAAACTGCTGACATTACCCTTGTCAAAATTCTTGACTATTTACATGAACCTCTACTTTCCCTTGTGGCCTTGTGGAAGCAATTATGGAAAAAAAAAGTAAGTATAGATGAAAAAAAAAATACACATTTTCACAAGATAGATAGTTGGAGACTCTATTGTTTAGATATGCACATGAACATGAAAAGATAAAAGGAAAAAAGATGACATTAACATTATCTGTAAACTATGAAAATAGTCTACTTCCTATAATTATTGAAAGACTATACTTATAGAAAAATGTCATTATTCTGAAGACTTATACTTTCTTAGCTGTAATGAATTTTTGTCTGGCGGTGAATGTTTTTTTTCCTAATGGTAAATTCTGTATATCCACCATCATTTACTCTGATGTTATTGTCATGAATAATGTGTCAATTGTAAGCCAGCCAAATGCTTAACTTTGTAATTATCTTACTGTATTTATTATGCCAATTTCAATATAAGCCAGTCCTCTTTCTTATATACCTGAAAATAATGTCAAAACAAGCCAATAAATTTGAATAAAGATGTGTTGGTTCCATTTAAAAAGTTAAGGAAAATATGTATTATTTTACTGGATAAAAAATATCATTTATCTTTTAAACAAATTTGAAATTCATGTCTTGTTTCATTCCAGGCAACCTAACTTTAATTTATAAACCTGATATTGCATAACACAAAACTTACAATTTAATTACGTTCTATGTAGACTTATTTTATTATCAGCATCAACTATTAATTTTAAAGCAGGCATTGCCACTCATTTAGGAAGTTTCCCTTATGTTCTAGCATGAATAATTGCTAGTAAGTTATATAATAATTTAGACCAGATCATTTGGAAGAAGTAAGTTTTTCTTAAGATGTGGAAATTCTGGGAGATGTGTTAACTTTTTAGAGCAGCTAATGCTGTAGCTCCCAAGAAAAGTTTGAGAAATAGTCCAGCAAAATTTGATTGATTGTTGACACCTCTGTTTGGGCTTCTCCTTCAGCTATTCTTTTTTTTTTTTTTTTTTATTCCACAAGACTAAGGGAGGCAGAGACAGACTGCCACATGTGCCCTGACCAAAACCCACTCAGCAAGTCCATGAGGGGCAAATGCTCTGTCCATCTGAGGCCATTGCTCCATTGCAACCAGAGCCATTTTTTAGCATCTGAGGCGGAGGCCATGGAGCCATCCTCAGCACTTGGGGCTAGCTGGCTTCAATTGAACCATGGGAAGAGAGTGAGTGTGTGTGTGTGTGTGTGTGTGTGAGAGAGAGAGGCTAGGGGGGAAGGGATGGAGAAACTTATGGGTGCTTCTCCTGTGTGCCTTGACCAAGAATCGAACCCAGGACATGCACATGCCATGATGATGCTCTATCACTAAGCCAACTGGCCAAGGCTCCTTCAGCTTTTCTTAAAAAACCTCTTGGATATGTGTGATCTAGGCTCTTGAACTTCTTTTCTTTACCCCCTCTATTATGAACTCTTACCATTTCTTCATGCTCTCAAATTAAAATACCACTCAGTAATAATTTGGGCTTTGGGTCAGTGCCTTGCCTAACCTGAGTCCCAGGTGGCAACTGAATGTCCTTGGATAATTTTCTCACCAATGACTTTATTTTCTTATCATTGTCCAATTCCAATTTTATCTTCTGAAACCTATCTTTGCTACCAGAAACTGTCACACATCAGATATGCTTTTAAGGGTGTAGAGGTTAGAGGAAGTGTGCATTTACCTATCAAGAGTTATAGTTGTAGATGGGTTGTTGGTCAAATAAGTTTGTAAATATGATATATATGTTTTCTTGCTTATAGTTTGCATTGGGTGTGAGGGACAGGCTGTAAGCAGGCAGGGTAGTTATAGCCTAAGGCTTAGTAGTATTAAGACTAAGCTTTTCCTCATACCCTTGACTGTTGCATGATATGGGGTGGTGCACTAATGAGGAATCCCGTTATGCCTCAGATAAGTGACTTTCTATCAGAGACTTCCTTGTTTGTATATTGGATTAAAGGTTTTGATTTCTACCCTATAAAATGGGGCAGAGGAGCCCATGCTGAAAGAGAGCAGAGAAAGGAGAGCAGAGAGAGGAGAGCAGAGAAAGGCCATGTGGAGGAGAGGAGAAGCAGCTAAAATGGTGGAGTGCTGAAGGAGAAACAAGTTTGTGCAGAGTTTGTGTAGAGAGAAGGAGATGGGGAACAGAGGTGAATAAGGCTGGTGAGGTAGAAACCTTTGATTCTAGGAAACTTGGATAAGTCAGTGGCTTTGGGAGCCCTGAATGGAAAGGGAAGTGTTTTCCCACTGTGTGTATTTCTTGCCCACCGGGTGCAAACTAGGATTAAAGGTAATGGCCCACCAGTTCTTGGCTCTGTTGTTTCATTACCATCTGTCCGAATCAAATGTGAACCTGCATGGGCCAGGTGGCTTTGATGGTGGCCGTGGCTACTGGCTTTACATTTGGCTTAGTCGGCAGGATTTGAAACAGATTGGTTTGGAGCCATCACCACCTTTGAGCGGTGGAGTAGAGGACTGGCTGCTGCTATGGTTCCCCATGGCTGTCCTTTTGGGGGCTGTAAGCTGGCTGTCTTTTACAGCCATGTATGAGGAAACCAAGAGCTCTGTGGAAGAGGCTGCCTGGGACTGCAAATCAAGCAGTGGAAGGAGCTGGAGCAAATGTGGGAGAAAGACATGCCGACCCTGGAGCTGGAGCAAGCACCGGAGGAGACCAACCAGGTTCGTGAGATTTGCTTGGAAATGGAGTAGCTGCTGGAACAGGAATCACAAGTTCCTGAGTTGCAGATTGCCCTGGACGTTGTGGGGAGCCAGCAGCAATGAGTACCTACTATGCCCCTGGTAGGTCTGTAATTTGGGGACATAGGGATGGATGCAATCATGCTCTCCAGAGCAGAGATGGAAATGCTGACTGTCATTGCCACATGCTCCTCTTTGGGACAGTGTAAGACCTACCAGGACAGCAGAGATGAGGAAGGTGACTGAGGCTCCATGTGTGTGGACTGATTACTGGACTATGACCAGAGTGGGCACTGGCTCCTTTGTTGGATGGACTTATGGATTTTGGACAATGTGGAATACCCTGATGGGGGCGGGGGTGGCTTTGCTGGATGGAAGCCCTCCCCCTTCCCCAGAAGGCTTTTCATATGGCTAGAAAGAAGTCCAAGGACATTTTGTGCTTTTGGCAAAGTGCTCAGAGACTGGTGTAATGTACCTTTGTAACTGTTGAAACTATGATTTGTGCTGTTGTAATTTGTGTAATGTGCCTAATTTCCTTGTGCAGTAATACCTGTGCTTTAGATTGTAAAGCGAGCAAAAGGGGTAGAATGTTGGTTAAATAAGTTTGTAAATATATATGTTTGCTCTTGGTTGTGAGGGACAGACTGTAACAGGCAGTGTCGTTAATAGCCTAAGGCTTAGTTTTAAGACTAAGCTTTTCCTCACACCCTTGACTGTTGCATGATATGGGGTGGTGCACTCTTGAGGAATCCCATTATGTCTCAGATAAGTGACTTTCTATCAGAGACTTCCTTGTTTGTATATTGGATTAAAGGTTTTGATTTCTACACTATAAAATGGGGCAGAGGAGCCCATGCTGAAAGAGAGCAGAGAAAGGAAAGCAGAGAAAGGAGAGCACAGAGAGGAGAGCAGAGAAAGGAGAGCAGAGAAAGGAGAGCAGAGAAGAGAGCAGAGAAAGGCCATGTGGAGGAGAGGAGAAGCAGCCAAGATGGCAGAATGCTGAAGGAGAAGCCAGTTTGTGCAGAATTTGTGTAGAGAGAAAGAGATGGGGAACAGAAGTGAATAAGGCTGGTGAGGTAGAAACTTTGATTTTAGGAAACTTGGATAAGTCAGTGGCTTTGGAAGCCCTGAATGGAAAGGGAAGTGTTTTCCCACTGTGTGTATTTCTTGCCTGCTGGGTGCAAGCTAGATTAAAGGTAATGACCTACCAGTTCTTGGCTCTGTTGTTTCATTACCGTCTGTCTGAATCAATGAGAACCTGCATGGACCAGGCAGCTCTGATGGTGGCTGTGGCTACTGGCTTTACATGAGTGTACTCAATCACAAGATTAGCCTTTTAGAAATTTGGTGGTGGGGGGCGGTGTTTTCCTCTCTAAAGATGTTCAATTTTAACCCAGGTAGATACATACTAAGTCAATTGGTAGTAGCCTTGGATCTCCCAGCAGACGTTTCTGAGACAAATAAAAGGCTATGTTTCTTTATCTAATTGCCTTCCAGAAGCTAAATTTCTTGAGGAGATAATTATTTACCTATCCAGGAAATTACATTACTTTATAATCTTGCCTTATTTACTAGCAAGGTAAATCTTGTTCCATCACAGGCCTTACTGACAATATTCCTGTCTATGGGTTAGTAAGACAACTGACTGTACGTGATAAGTCTGTTTTCTTTCCTGTTTTATAATTCTAATTTATTTCTTAAATGGGCTGGTTCCCTTCCAACCCTGCTTTATTTCCATTCTCTTTGTTGTTTTGTGTTTTTTTAATTGACTGTAGCTCAGTAAAGTTTTCCTATCACGTTAATTCCCAAAATAACTCTTTCTCTGCAACAAGAGTTCAAATTCTAACCCTTTGTATTCTGGTTATTGTTCTCAGTGATCTATTCCCATCAGTTAGAATCATTCTGTCCTTTTCATCCAGAAATGTAATGTAGGCTACGTCAGATATTTTTCTTCTTTTATCATGCCTTCCTGAGATAGCAAATAATTCCCCTGTAATCTGTAAGTCCCTTGGCCATTTCTTATGATTAAGTTTGAGCAAAATTTGAGCTTGAAAGAGGTTGAATGGAAGACTAGGATCAAGAGCAAATACAAATATCCTCCCTTTGGCAGCTGCCACTTACCACCCTGAAAAAGTGGGGAGTAGGTAAGAGGGTGGGTCAGAAAGGGTGTGGCCTTACTTTGTTGTTTTTCTCTCATCTTGGTCCAGGTTAAAGTTCACTCTCTTTTCCTGATGATGCTTTCCTAGGCTTCCTCTTCCACAGTTTCACTGATATGGAACTCAGGCTTCTTATAGTCAGAGATACTGTCTTCCCAAAATGTGGACCATAGTACCCCTGCTTTATTTTGCTGAGATCTTCTCTTCCTCCAGGAGACTTAAATGGGTGGAACCAAGGACCACTTGATCTCCTTTATGGTTCAGATTTTGTCTTAGGGAAGCATCTGTGTATCCCTGCCTTGATGAGACTGGGAGCTCCAGTTGCCCTAGGTCTGCCATTAAAAAGGGTGGTCCACCCTTCTCCTAAACCACAATAATTGATTCTAGAATCCACTTTAAGTTTTTCATGAGGAGGAAGAAGGAAATGCTACTTCATTCTAAATGAAGAAATTCTTTTTGTATCTTTAGTATCACCAAAGATTTCAAGAGATGTGGCAAAGATTCTCAGGATCATACTCTTCCTAAATATAGTTTAAGAATTAGGGGAAGGGAGAGTGCACTCTCTTGTTTTTGCTCCTGTGGTTATCTGAATACTACCAAGTTGGTGACTTGGTTGAAATAGACATGGGTTGAAATGAGTTTAACATCTGGGATCATTTATCTCTCTCTCTCTCTCTCTCTCTCTCTCTCTCTCTCCCCCTCTCTCTCTCTGTCTCTCTCACACATGCGCGCGTGCACACACACACACACACACACACATACACACCTCAGTACCATACTTTGATTTTCTGAATAGTTGGTGATTTTATGCTCAGCTTCCATTCTCAGCACTGTGTTCTTGAACCTCAGCTACTGCTACCATCATTCTACAAAACTGCTACCTGCAAGATCATTAGTTTTCTTCTGATTGTGAAATCCATATATCTTGCAATACTCATGCTCTCTGACCATCTCAAAATTGTCTCTTTTGATTGAAACATCAGTATACTATCAAGTTGCTCTCTATTTTTCTAACTAGTTCATCTTCAGTGTCTCTTCATTTCCTGGCTCCCACATAAGAGGATAATGCAAGGATAAACTTTCAGTTCTTTGTGCTTTTCCTGACATTCTTGGGAATCTCCTTCAGTGTAATAGATGCTCTTAAATCTTCATCTTAAGGCTTGACATTACTTTCAGATTCCATTTACAGGCACCATTTACTGTCTCCCACAGACAGTACATATTTCTACATGGATTCCCTGCTGTACCTGGAACTCTATATGCCCAACACTAAGTCAATTGTTTCCTCCCCAGGACATTTCTTCCTGGGCTCCCTTAGTCTGTTATTGGCACTGTTTTCTTTTGGCTCATCCAGGTTTGAAATTTTGGTGTTTGACTTCTGTTCCTTTGCTTTATATATGGCCAATTACCAAGTCTCAACAATTCTTTCCTTTCAACTCTTTTTCTCTCTTTCTTTCACTTCCCGTCTTGTTCAGTCATTACTTGATGTCACAACTGACTGGTCTGCACAGTTTTCTTTGGTTTCAGGATTTTTCTGTATGTAATATATTTGAATGTTCCACCTTAAGTTATCTTAAAACACAGCTTTCATTCTCTTAATTTTTGATTCAAAACAGAACTTTAACAATTTTCTGGCAAATAAATTTTCAGCCTAACTTGGAATCTGAAGGTCTTTGTGACCTGGCCCCAACCTTCCTCTCCTATGCTACACTCCACTTATACTTCTATGTAAACACTGCTTGAGTCAGTCGGGCCTCTCTGCTTTTATACTGAACACATTAAGTCTATTTCCCACTCATCTCCTCTCATTTGAGTCTTGAATACCTTAAAGAAGATATATATTCTCTAAGCTTCTGTAATAATGAGTGTCTGCAGCATTTCTTTATCTGTTTCCTCATTTTATTTTAGGTGGTAAAGAAGTACACATTAATAATTTCTAAGAGACTAAGAAAGAAACAGTATTTTCTACTTCTTTTTATTTCCCAGAATATTGCCTACCAATGAAGTATTTACTAATTTAATATTAATTGATTAAAGACATAACTCCATTAATTTTATGGATTAATTCTTACAGTAACCTTTAAGATAGATGATTCAAATAGTATTATGTCTGGTTTATTTATTTGATTATGACCCACCCATGTTAAGGCAGGCAGCAGAAGGCATGTGGGATTATTAGTTAAAGAAGGGACACACCCAAGCCTGATTTGCCTATTGGTTGAGATTTCTAAAGGGAAAAGGAACTAAATACCTCTGGTACCATTTCCTAACTGGTGAACAACTGTTATTTTTTTGCTTTTACCATAAATTAGAGATAGTTGGTAGTTTCTATATTTTGTGCAATAAGAATAAATTGGTGGTTTTCTACCAGGTTTTGAAGGGCTGTCATTGTGAAATTATTTCATTTTTTGGTTCAGACATATTACATCTTTTTTTTCCATTCCTGTGCACTTATGTGTGTTCCCAGATTTGTATATATTTCTTTCTTACAATGGGAACCTAGGGTATTCATTATAATGGTCCAATCCACCCCGATTACGTTGGGATTGAAGCATAGTCTCCTTCACTGCGCCAGCTTGGGTACATTTCACTATTATTTTTATTATACTTAATTTGAAAAGATATATTTGCTTTACAAAACCAGTTGTGATCAAATGAGTGATCAAGTGACACTTTTTTTGTCCCAGATAAAACATGCAGCTTGTGATATGCCATAGCATAAAAAATCTAAGGACTCAAGATAATTCATGTAGATTCACCTGCTGTTTTTTTTACACACAGCTCTTTCATCTGTTGTTTGCACAAAAGGTGTCAAAACTTTTTAGTTTGATAATATACTTTTATGGGAGAATACTTTTCATTTAAAATTCTGTTTTTTGTTTTCTTTTTCATTTAGCTTACACAATTGTGAATTGGTCAAAGAATAGAGTTGTGAAAACCAGAGAAGCTGTGGGGTCTGCACAGGAAGACCCGTTGCCTCCCTATTTCTATGCATTGGGGATGAGGTTTTCATTTTCTCCTCACACTCAACTTGCAAGTGATACTTTTCAATAAAAGAACTCAGTACCAAATATAGAAGCCCAAATGCAGAAGAATTTAGATCCAGTGTAGATCCATAGCACTCCATAAACCTCAAGAAAATTCATTCTCCGAGTTATAAGTACCAGCTTAGATTTTATAGGTTACACAGAGGGGCAAACCTTAGTAGTACTCTTGGTAAACACTTAAAGAGAAACTTTGAAGCAATTGCAAATAGAGAATTAGCATTTTCTGAAAAAAATGTTGAGGGGTTTCTATACAGCTAAGAAAACATCCCGATGCACACATATTTGGGAGGAAAATAAAGAGGATTAGCTGAATGTGGACAGACCAAGAAGAGGGAGCAGAAAGGGCTGGAAATGAAAGAGTTCTCATTAACTTAGTTGTCCAAGGAGTTTTACTCATGTTAGTGAGAGGGACTGTTCTTTATATCTGTTTTAAATAAATATGTCAATTAATTAAAGAACGACTTTAGAGTGTAGTTAGTAGTTACACTCTTGTTGACTACTTATTATTTGCCATTCTCAGACTAAAGATTTATTAAAATCTCATATGCTGTGTTGTTTTATTCTCCTATAACATGCATTATATTGCTTTACATTAACACAGAGAATTTAAGTTACATATCAAAAGTTACACTACTAATATTTGTGGTATCCTGAATTTAAACCATGGCCTGCTTACCTCCTTTCCATTTTGCACACTTTTACCACACTGATACTCCCAACTTATTTTATAGTGATAATTGGAAATTGACTCTTTCCATTTTTTTAACAGAGATAGAGAGAGGGTCAGTGAGAGGGATAGACAGATAGGAAGGGAGAGAGATAAGGAGCATCTGTTCTTTGTTGCAGCTCTTTCGTTATTCATTGATTGAATTCTCATATGTGCCTTGAGAATGCTACAGCAAAGCAAGTGACCCCTTGATCAAGCCAGTGACCTTGGGCTCAAGCCAACAACCTTGGACTTCAAACCAGTGACCTTTGGGCTCATGGCAGAAACCATGGGGTCATGTCTATGATCCCACGCCCAAGCCAGTGACCCTGCTCTCAAGCTGGTGAGCCCATGCTCAAGCTAGATGAACCTGCACTCAAACCGGCGACCTTGAGGTTTTGAACCTGGGTCCTGCGCATGCCAGTCTGATGTTCTATCCACTGCGCCACTGCCTGGTCAGGCTTTTCTCTCTCCCTTGATTAGTTTTTATGAAATAATTAAGTCAGGCATTGTTATAAATAAATGTCAAGCCTAGACATTTGACTGGGGTTTATAAAAACTCAATAATCTCCTTTGGTCTTAAAATATGTCTAATAGGCAGAAGTCCATATTCAAATGCAGCTACTGTTGAAAGAAGTAGCATTCTAAACAGTAGACTTTGGTTGCACAAACTGATTTCTTCTGCATTTTTTAATGTAAAGGCTTAGCTCCTATGACAAAGAGGCCCCAGATGACAATCACTTAAAGACGATAGAACTTTATTTTTCTATTATATAATAGTTTAATCAATTCAGTCTGACACATTAGCTCTGCTTTGGGAGGTCATTCAGAGACCTATGTTCTTTCCATATTGTTGCTCTGTCTCCTTTGAGCCTTGTTCTCATCTTCATGGTTATAGCTGGGTCATTGTTTTAGCTTGTGTGACATGGGAGAAAAAAATGGTGAAGTGCATACTGAGTTTTATGGCCAGGATTTGGAAATGGCACATATTTCCACTCACTTTCACTGACAAGAACTTAGTCACAACATGGGTAACAGCAAAGGAGGCTGGGAAATAAAGTCTGTAGCTATGCAGCCAGGCACCTAGGGCAAGAGTAGAAAAACATTTGGAGGGAAAACTAGCAGTCTGCCACACATTGGTAGAAATAGTACTCTAAAAAGATAGTATTGGTTGAACAAAGAGATTTCCAAACCAAAATATTGGGGAAAAGACAATGGCTAAATATGCAAAGTGGATATGACCAAAAGAGACATCATTTCATGGTATGGCCAGAGTTTGGCTCTTTGTGCTTGCCAGATACGTTCTGTCAAAATTTAAAATTTTAAATGCATTTTAATATTAAATATGTTTCGTTTAACATGCCTTGGCCAGTTGGTAGAGTGTCATCTCAGCATGTAGATGTACCAGGTTTGATTCCCAGTCAGGGCACACAGGAGAAGCAACCATCTGCTTCTCCACCCTTCCTCTTCCCCCTACTCTATCTTTCTCTCTTTCCTTCCCACAGCCATGACTCAATTGATTCCAGAAGATTGGCTTGAGTGCTGGGGATGGCTCTGTGGAGCATCCGCCTCAGGCACTAAAAATAGCTGTGTTGCAAGTATGGCCCCAGATGGGCAGAGCATCGGATCCAGATGGGGGTTGCTGGGTGTATCCCGGTTGGGCCCCATGCGGGAGCCTGTCTCTCTATCTCCCCTCCTCTCACTTGGAAAAAAAGGAAAGATAAATAAATAAATATGTTTAACATGTAAATAAAAAATTTTTAAATTTATTTAGAAAATTAAATTTAATGAGGTGACATTGATCAGTAAGAGTACATAGGTTTCAGATAAATATTTCTGTAGCATTTGAACTTTTGATTGTGTTGTGTGCCAATCACACAAAATCAAACCATTTTCGGTCCCCATATATTTGTTCCTTTTTAATCCCCCCACTGCCCATAAACTCCGCCCCTGGTAAGCACTTCACTTTTATCTGTTTAAATAATACATTTAAATGTAATATTTTCCTTCTACCCCGAGGAGTACTAGAGAAAGAGAAAGTGGGAGTAGAACTCTGTAAGCTCAAAAGTTATGTATGTAGTTTACTTCTCTTTTACATGTATTTGATTTTATTTTAACTTCTCAAAGTAGGTTATTGTGATAATGCTTATTACATAAATGTGTTATACTTGAAATTCAGGCCAATTAGAGGACAGAGCAAGGCTTTAGTTTCCCATAATTAAAAATCACCATACCTTATATCAGTGGTCCCCAACCTTTTTTTGGGCCATGGACCGGTTTAATGTCAGAAAATATTTTCATGGACCGGCTTTTAGGGTGGGACAGACAAATGTATCACGTGACTGAGACAAGCATCAAGAGTGAGTCTTAGATGGATATAACAGAGGGAATCTGGTTATTTTTTAAAAATAAAACATCGTTCAGACTTAAATATAAATAAAACAGAAATAATGTAAGTTATTTATTCTTTCTCTGTGGACCGGTACCAAATGGCCCACGGACCGGTACCAGTCTGTGGCCGGGGGGTTGGGGACCACTGCCTTATATTTCCTCATTTGGAGGTCTTCAAACCTGAAGAAAGCCTTAGTTTATTCTTTATTTTTAAGTTACAGGAACAAATATTCTTTAAATCTTAAATACAAAGTAAGCAAAACTTGTATGGCTTGTAGAAAATTATTTCCTAACTAAAAATAAGACTTCCTGGCAGGAGCTATGTGCTGGATCAGAACTTTAGGGCTTCTCATTGGCAAAAGCTTGTCTCCAGTGGTTTGTTTCTCCTCATTGTGCTCTAAACAAACACTTTTCTTCTTCATTAAGTGGATTGTTCTGCAGGTAATGGGAGGACAGGTTGGCTGCGACTCATGGATTAAGTTTTTTTAATAATAGGGAAGAAAATAGACCATCTTGATGTTGAAGTTCTTGAGCTCAAATTAGAAAAGCAGGTGGACAGATATTTTCTCTATAGCATAACCCCAGGAGGATCCTCAGTGGTCTTTGTTAGTTGTCCCAGTTCCTTTTGACTGATATTCAACAAAGAAATTGGCATCTTTTAACTTAATTGTTACTTCTTCTGAAGCATTTTTTTTATGGTGAAACAGGGTTGCCATGTTTGGCTGCATGAATTGTATGGAGACAATTCCTGTGTGGGACAACCCTGAGAAAGTGAAGGGATCAAGTGACCCCTGTAACTTCTTGTTGACTAGGGTAAATATGCATGGAATTTGGAATTATTCCCATTTTTTTTTTCAAAGTGGCTCACATATGTATATAATGTAGTCCGGCCATTTTTTTTTTAATGAAGGTGATAAACAGCCATTGCATTGCCTGAGAGAAACTTTGAGCCAAGATGTGCAAGAATGTCTCTTTCTCTACATACAACCATAGGTTATTATCAATCTGGTGGGAAATGCAGATTATATTTTTTCAATTTATATTTTCTTGATTATGGTTACGATTGAAATTTGTTACTCATGTTTGCTGGACCTTTGCATATTTTCTCCCTGGGAATTATCTTCTCAGAACCCTTGCCCATTTTTATATTGCATTCTATGATTTGTAGAAGTGTTTGTCCTTTTATAGACCTTAAGCATTTCATTACTATATATTTTGTAACATTTCCCTCAGCAATAGGGTAAAAATAATTTCTTGTATTATTTCTTTGAATTTTATATATTTTTCCAGTGATGTTTGAATCTTCAGTTCTTCTGGAATTCACATATATTATTCTGTGTTAAGGGTTTACATTCTTTTCTCATCAGCCTCCTGAAGCCATTTTTATATTTTCCACAATGCTACTCTCTGAAAAAGTGAAAGAACCAGATGTCATGGGAAATATAGAAAATAGGTTTATTATTTCTAAAAAAAATGCTTATACCCACTCTCAAACTTGCTAAAAAGATTTATTCTAGCTGGGCAATGTTACAAGACAGGTAGGAACGGGAAGTGTGCTTGTCTGAGTAAAGACAAGCCTTCAGTATAAAATGTGCGAGTTAGGAAAGCAGGATTTTATGGAGCAGGGAATATAGCAAGGATAGCAGAATGACTGCCTTTGGTTGGCCATATGCTCTCTGTTTCATCTTGAATTAAGATCGCTATACATAGAGATATTTTATCTGTAACCTCTGAGCGCCTATTTATAATCTCTTGCTGAGAGTTAATGTGTGTTATCTATAAAAAGTACTTTATCCCTATGCTGTTGATAAAAAATAATAATGCAGGTGCAAACTGCAAGGAGACAGACGCATTTTCAGTAATGCCTCTGAGATAGGCTGTGCTGTGAAGCGGTAATGTGTGTCTAGGTTTCCATTGTAAAATAGCACATTCTGGGAGTATTTTTTTAGAGTCTTTTTCTAATCAGAATTAAGATACTAATATATCCTTTGTGCTTTCCTTGTGAAATTACATTCTAGACTTTTTGATCCTAGTGGTGTATGCTTTGAGAAGACTTTCCTGCTTCCACTGACATTTTTTGAAGGTGTATTTTCTTAAATTTTATGCTGGATGAGAGCAGTTTCTTTTCCTATTGTACTTTTGGATGGTAGCCTAAATAATTGAGAAAATGTTAGTGGCATTGCAGTAAGAAAAGTAAGTACTAAGTTTTAGAACCCAGTAAAACTGTGTTCAGATTTTCCTGGTTATTTAATGGCTCCATTAATTTGTTGTAGTTCCAGAACCCCTTATAGATAAGGACCTTATTTCACAATCTTCATCTGTTTTTTCAGTCTGCAGGTGATTGCTGTGTTAGTTAAATGTGTAGCTAATGCTATGAATGCATACAACCAAGTTAGCAGTTCAGTCAACCTCATTCAAATCCCAAAGCAGAACTGGCTGTAGTCTCCCATAGCCTTGCTACACTCTGTGGTTCCTGGACCAGCGGTATCAGCATCACCGTGGCCCCACCTCCTACACTCTGTGAGTTAAAATCTGCATTCTTTTACAAGATTAATGTTTGAGAAACACTGCTCTGCAGTGCTAATTGATCAAACATAACTTGTACTTTAATTTCTATTATCTTTAGCTCATCTGATACATAGTACATCAGGTACTTCTTTGAACAGGAAAGAATAAAAGTCCAACTTGGCTAGAGTAAGATAAAAGGAAAATATCTATTGGGTAATGGAAGTATATTCAGTGTAATAGATGGCTTAGAATTTTGCAGTCTGGGACCTGGGCTGATATCCTGGTTTTGTGACTTACTAATTTTGTTACCACGTTACAGTTAAATTACTTAACTTTTCCTCCACTCTCAGCTGAAATTGTGTTGCTCTCAATTCAGTCTTTTGACTCCACTGTACTTTCCACTACATAAGCTGATAAAATAGTTTATAGGAATAGGAGTTATATTTAGTCAATCTATTCCTTTCAATAACTTACATTTTATTCTCTATGCACTGCCTTTGTAAGAACAGAGACATAAACCAGACACACAGATGCATAAATGAGCTATGGTAAGGGTAAATCTGTGTAAAAGCACAAGGTTATTTTAATAGTTTAAATTACATTAATAAATTTCCAACTAAATAATCGCTAATTTGGTTTAAAAATGAATCAATGGCTCTGCCTATCAGCTGTAGTGCCTGTTTCTATTTCTAACATGACTTTATGGCTATAATTTTATGCGGAAACTTCTGGTGCTGATATAATGTCTCACTGACGAATTTTAAATATTTATATTATTGTGAACTATTTCCATAAATACATCATAAAGAAAGGCAAAGAGAGTTGTGACTTCTTTCTGAAATACCATCAGATTTAGATATGAGGTATGTAAATAATTTTTTATTGAAAAAGATGTGCCAGGCATGCTGACGAAATGTGTATCTCTTGTAATTTAGAATAACATCTTAATCATTGGTATGTAAAGACTCATGCACCCCCATGTTCATCACAGCATTATTCACAGTGGCCAAGACATGCAAACAACCAAAATGTCCCTCGATAGACGTTTGGATAAAAAAGATGTGGTACATATATGCAATGGAATACTACTCAGCCATAAGAAATGATGACATAGTGACATTTACAACAACATGGATGGAACTTGATAACACTATACTGAGTGAAATAAGTAAATCAGAAAAACCTAAGAACTGTATGATTTCACACACAGGTGGAATATAAAACTGAGACTCATGAACATAAATAAAATTAAAGTGGTTACCAGGGGGAGGGCAACCTAACAAAGGGAGATGGGGAAAGGGGTGAGAGGAAGGATGTAAAGAGGGACAAATATAAGGTGATGGAAAATGATTTGACTTTGGGTGATGAGTACACAACATAATCAACATTTCAAATGCTATGAAGGTGTTTACCTGAAACCTATGTATTCTTATTAGTCAATGTTACCCTGTTAAATTTAATTTTCTAAACAAAATTTAAAAATAAAGTAAAATAAAATAAAAAGAATAACATCTCTGAATGAAAACATGTTTGTTCCTTATGTGGAGATAGAAAGATAATGCAAAAGATGGAAACATTCCTGGTATTCTATGTACTTCTTCCCTCCCCCTTTTTTCAGTAAGAGGAGGGGGGCAGAGACAGATTCCCACATGTACCCTGACTGGGATCCACCAGGCAAGCCCACTAGTGGGTGATGCTCTGCACATCTGGAGTGTTGCTTCATTGCTCCGCAACCGAGCTCTTCTTAGCACCTGAGGCAGGCCATGGAGCCATCCTCAGCACCTGAGGCCAGCTTGCTGCAACTGAGCTATGGCTACAGGATAGAAAGAGAGAGAGAGAGAGAGAGAGAGAGAGAGAGAGAGAGAGAAGCAAGGTGGGGGGTGGAGAAGCTGATGGGTGCTTCTCCTGTGTGCCCTGACCTGGAATCAACTTGGGATCCTGGGACATCCACACACCGGCCAAAACTCTATCACTGAGCCAAGTCATCTATGCATTTTTAATTGTCTCAAGAAGGGTGCCTGCAACCGGTTTTTTATTGAGTTGTTCTTGGCATTTGTTAGTCATTGGATTAATCTTTATCTCTTAAAACTGCTGCTTTATATTTTTTTGTTAAATAATTTTTAAAAATATACTTCAAAATATTTTGACTTGGTGTAGTTTTTACAATATGAATTTCTATGTCCCAATTATTTCATTTAATAAGTACATCAATTTAGTCAGAGATAAATTTAATGATGATGAAGAAAATATTGCCCATTATGTGCAAGCTGGGCATATAAATGATGATTAATTAGATATGGGAGGAATATAAATAGCTGTATAATTAAAACTTAAGTAGATTTTAAAAACACAATTATTCAAGTAATATGTGTCCCTAATACTAGTTTAGAGTGGATGCCAACACACTGATTTTTCAAAATATGTGGTCCAAAAATCTGCATATTAATCCATAACTATAAATCAAATCATTGCTACCGAATTCAACTCTTTACTTTTGAGAAATCTTTTTGATAGATCAGTTGCCACCCGAGGGCAGTGCCAACCTGTGGGAGGTGAGGGGACTGGCTTGCTTGAAGCCCTGGCCTGGGACCTTTGAAGCAGCCCAGGCCTTCTTTCTCCAACTGATGCTGATCATAGACAGTTGAGCTGGAATGTAAACAATTTGGAGGAGCTGTGGCACCACTCCAATCCACATACGAAGAGATATTACCTTGTACCTACAGAGGCAGCGACGTCAGGAAACCCCTGACTAACCTATATAAACCCTGCTTCATGCCTCCCTCAGGGCAACCCAGCTTAGTCTCTCTCGGCTGCCTTCATCCAGGCTTTTTAAATACATTTTCCTTTTGGAACACACCAGCCTTGTGTTTTAGGTTCGCTCTCCCCACTGCCCTCCCATGGACCCGGGAAGGCTTCAGCCTGTCAGCTCTCCATACGGGATAAGGCAGTCCAGCTGGAGTTCCTCCAGGTCTGACCTAGTCGTGGGTTTATACCAACCTGCCAGTTGCCAAGGGAGACTGAAAATAGGCCTCCCCCCCCACCCTCCAGTGGATCGGCCCCTCAGTTTCAACCTTTCAGTTTTGGATTTGTTATTTTATTTATGTTTTAACTGAATTTTAATAGGGTGACAGTGATAAACATAATTATACAGGTTTCAGGTGCCCAGTTCTAGAACACGTCTCTGCACGCCATATTGTGTGTTCACCCCCCCAAGTCAAGTCTTTGTCCATCAGCATTTACCCCCCATACCTTCCTCCACTCCCCCCAGCCCTGCGAGCACTGCATTGTTGTTCGTGTTTCATGAGTTAGTTGTTTTTTTCTGTTTGTCTTTGAGGGATAGATTTGAATTTTTTGTTAATTTGAAGGTTAGAGTTTTCAGGTATTCTACACTGTAGATTGTTTACTTTGAAAGCCTAAAGATTATTTAGAAATATATGTCATTTATGGAGTAGATGACTTAGACTTTCTCAGTAATATTAAAACTTTTTTTTTTTTTTTTTTTGCTTGATTTGAGCCGTTCTGAGAACCCTTGCGTTCTGAGACAGGGAAAATGCCAAATGGCTTAGAAACGAAGTGCAAGCCCTGGTTCTGCTGAAATAGAGTCTGCATTAGCTGGCTGTACCTCCCTTCCAACATAAGTTACATTATGACACTCTCCACCTCTCAGGGGGGTGGAAGTGCCCTGCTTGCGTCCAGCTGGCATAGGCTATCATTCCCTTGACTATCTGGGGCTTTTCCTGGCACTGGAGAAAGGCATGCCAGGTCCCGTTCTCACTCCTTTGCAGGTACTGTGTACCTGCCCTTGTTTTATTGGCCTGAATGGAGGGAGTCCACACTTTTTTTTTATGTGCTCTGAGAGAATACGGTGTGAGTCTCTAGGGTTCCTAACTATAGGTATAGGTGTGCAGGAATGTCTCAGGCAAGTGACTGAATATGAGATGAAATGTGATCAGAACAACGTTGCTTGCAGTGGCTGAGCAAACAGGACATTAGAGCACTTGCCCCTGCGTGCTCCTTCCTCTAGTCCCAGTTTGGGAAGAGGACCAATGGGGTGGGGTCAGCCAGGAGAATCACAATAATGGGAGCAGACAGAAGGTGGAGCTTAGGCCACCAGCACTGTACACTTGTGCTCCTTGTCCAGCCTTGTGTCCCTAGAACAGGGGTCCCCAAACTTTTTACACAGGGGGCCAGTTCACTGTCCCTCAGACCGTTGGAGGGCCGGACTATAAAAAAAAAAAACTATGAACAAATCCCTATGCACACTGCACATAGCTTATTTTTTAAATAAATTTTTATTTTAATGGGTGACATCAATAAATCAGGGTACATATGTTCAAAGAAAATATGTCCAGATTATCTTGTCATTCAATTATGTTGCATACCCATCACCCAAAGTCAGATTGTCCTCCGTCACTGCATGATTCCATACATAGGTGGGACACATATCTTATTTTAAAGTAAAAAAACAAAACGGGAACAAATACAATATTTAAAATAAAGAACAAGTAAATTTAAATCAATAAACTCACCAGTATTTCAATGGGAACTATGGGCCTGCTTTTGGCTAATGAGATGGTCAATGTTTGGTTCCATATTTGTCACTGTTAGCCGTTAACAAGTGATATGATGCACTTCCAGAGCCGTGACGCGTGCATTCTGTGTCACTGGAAGTAGTATTGTACGTGAGCGATGCTGGGCTTTGCGGTGCCACCATATACAGTGCCACCATATACAGTACATCTGCACCCTGTGCTCCTCTCACTGACCACCAATGAAAGAGGTGCCCCTTCTGGAAGTGCAGCGGGGGCCGGGTAAATGGCCTCAGGGGGCCGTAGTTTGGGGACCCCTGCTCTAGAAGGAAGGCCCAGTCAGTGAGCGGCCCACTGACGCTCGGTGCCCACCAGCCCAAGCTTCTCTCGTTTTGACATAGTTCATCACAAGGGAAGGAAACCTCCCTGTGTCTGCTCCAAACTGGTGGTTCAAACAAGGGTTCTGGATCCTAGCTCCACGTTGACTTCCTAAACATCCATTGACATCAACACACTGAAAGAAAATGTTTGTACTCTCTACCTTTTGTACTTTCTGCTCAGTTTGTCATTTGAACCCAGGTCTACATATAAATCTTAGTCAGAGAGTTTCTTGCCGGAGGGAGAAGGCACTGTGGTAAGCATGCGACATGGCTGCTGTGGACACCACTGGCGGATGTCCAGTGAGCACAGGCAGTGTCCAGAAATGTTACCTCCATACTATCTTTAAAGTTATCTGAGTTATCCTTGGCTTCCCAGAGCCGTGCATTTTGTGGTATTCTTGCTACAAATTTTTATTCTTTTTTTTTTTTTTTTTTGCATTCTTACAAGAAGGATGGGAAAAGACATTGTTTACTGGGAGAGTCATCAGTCTAACTGGTCAACTGGGCAGCAATCACTGATGAGTTCTTTATTGTATGCAGAATTCTTCTTGAGGCTGTTACACTTTCTTTTTGCAGAGGCTTATATTTATAGGGCTTTTAAAATAACTTTTTCTTATTTTTATCTCTGACCTGAAGATCCAAAAGCTTAAAGGCAGGGATTTTGTGTCAGAATTTTTTGTTGTCCTGAAAAGTCTCTTTTCCTTAGAAGGTATGTTTTACCAGGTAAGAAAGAAGAGTTCAAGATACCAGAAAAATAACAAATATCTCTTTGATTTGGTTCACTTATGAACATAAATTTGAAAAAAAGAAACCATTTAAAAAAATCAAATTTTATTTCATATGTTTACATATCTCTAAGGCAGTCTTTCTTAAGCTTTAAAATGTACAGAAATCTTGCAGAGTTCTTGTGAAACAAGGTCGGGGGGAGAACCTGAGATCATGCATATCTAATCTCCACGTCACCTGGGTGCTGTTGGCCTGAAGACCAAGCTTTGAGTAACAAAGATGTAGAGAATTTTCAGTGAATAATTATGTTTGGCTCTATTGCTAGTAGAGTAGAGATTAGATTTATAAATTATTATTTTTAATTTATTCATTTGTAAATCTTTAATGACATGCTGGAATTTGAATATTATCATGCATGATTAATAAACCTTATTATTTAACATTAATAAACATTATAAAAATATAGATAAATCTCAAAATAGAATTTGCAAAGGAATAAACACTGCAAAATTATTCCTGGAGTTTTCTTTCAGAAATTCACTGGGCTTATATGTAATGGTATTTTCCAATAAACCAAATTTATGAATCAGATAATTATCAAATGATTCAACGATTTGACCAGAACGAGAACTCACTTTCTGTAGCTCTTTCAGTATGAATGTTGACAGTTTCTTCTACGTGTAAATCTTAGCCAGAGACACACATGAAACAGAATTCATGTTCCTCTGAGAATGAAAAGATTTTATTTCTCCCACTCAAAAAGTTTTTTAAAGCTTCATCTAACTCTTAGACTCTTTTGTATGTACTATTTGACTATGTATAGAAAGTAAGTGGGATTTCAAATTCCTATGTATTATGTAACTCATGTACACCAGTGAGGAGATACCAAAGCTTTAACTTTTATGTGCTCAGATATAATTTATGAGTGATATGCATTTAGTGTTTGACATGTTTACCTGTATACATATCAACAATATGTATAGAATCTGAGACAATAATTCTGAACTCTTTAAAGGTAGTAATGTAATATCTAGGCATTTCAGAAAAAAAATGTTGAAAACTGCCTACTAATTTTTAAACTTATTTTTTTTACTTTTAATTGTGTTAAAATACACATACTGTAAAATTTACCATCTGTGGGGATAACAGCTGTGTTAGGCTTGCTTGCTGGTTTACGGGCTGCAAGCACTTTGTGTAATTAGTGCAGAAGCACGTGACAGCACTATTGTAAGGATATAAATGCTTCCCCTCAGGGGCAATTGGAGCAGATGGCTCTCCCACCGCAACCTGCGGTTTGTTTCCTGATTTCTTGCCTTCCACTGCTGAAAGCAGGTTTCTTTTTCTCCTTCTTTTTTTTTTTTTTTTGCTTGCCTGTCTTTGTGCGCCTCCAATAAATTGGTATGGCTTGCAGTTTTCTGGCTCCACAGTTCTTTACTGTCTGCCCGAATTCCATGTGGACCTGCATGGCCACAACTGCCAGCCTTACACCATCTGAAGCATTTTTAAATGTACAATTTCTTAGTGTTAAGTATAGCCCCATTGTTGTGCAACCATCACCACCATCCATTTCCAGAACTTTTTCATCTTGCAAAACTGAAACTCTATATTCATGAAACGATAACTTCCCATTGCTCCTCTCCCCAATCCCTGGCCTCTACCATTCTACTTTCTTTCTCTATGAAGTTGACTACCTTAGTTCCCCATCTAAGTAGATAATTGTGAACTGTTTTGTAGTCAAATATGGAAGTGCGTAGTTTATTTAATAGTTAAAGATAAATGTTTAAAGCTTGCTGGGAAACTAATTAAGAGCACATTATAAGTCAGCATGATGCAAATGCAATGACGCAAGAACACAGTTTCTCATGGACTTCATTCTTCCGTACGTCAACAACATTAAGTGTGATGCTGAAGTTGCTAGACTTTCTACTAAAGCATGGAAGCAGAATGATGTCATAGAAGACTGGCACATCTGACTCTGCCTTCACGCAAGTGAAACTCAGATATTTGATCTACAAAATTAGGGGTTTGAACTAGAGATGAACTTCCAAATTCATTTGTTTGTTCAGCAATTTCATTTCAGTTCTTTCTTTTGGCAAGTACTGCATAGATGCTGGGGGTATAAGTGTAAAAGGAACAGATGCAAAATCCCTCAGGGAACTTTCATTCTGGTGGGAGAAGCTAGACAAAAAGTAAGCTAAAATTTAAAAAATGATATGTTAGGTGGTGAGGAATGCTTTGGTAAGAAATGAAGCAGGAAAGGAGGAGTGGGATGGTGTGAGCTAGGACCAGGGAAAGTGAGAAGGATACACCTTAGGGGGAGTGGGAGGGGCTGTGGCTGTCTCCTGCAGAGGGAATAGCAGTTGTAAAAGCATTGATGTGGGGGTTGTCTGGCCCATTCCAGAAACTGCAAGGACAGACTGTGGTCGGAGTTGAAAGTGAGGGGAAAATTGGGAGGTGGTGAGGTTGGAGAGATGGCAGAAGGCCAGACCAGGTGGGCCCTCCTAGTCAATTATACAGACATTGGCTGTTATTTGAAATGAAATGAGAGCCTCTGAAAAGCTTTTAGCAGAGTAATTACCTGATCTGATTTGTTTAGGAAAGTCACTCTGGCTGATAAAGGGAGCAGGAGCAGAATTTGGAGTGTTGGTCAGGAGACTGCTGCAGATATTCAGTTGATTTATATTCAGTGGCTTGTACCAGAATGATAAAAAGAGAAGTGGTGAGCCATGGTTGGAAGGTAGAGACAACAGGATTTGCTTAAAGATGAGAAAGACCAAGTCTGCCATTTTTGGCCTGAACAATTGGAAGGATAGACCAGTCACTATAAGGAGAAGGCTGCGAAAGAACAGGTATGAGAGGGAAGATCCAGACTTTGTTAAACTTGATGATCTTGTTCATCATCCAGGTAGAGATGAGGGTCAGGCAATGGTACCGAGGATGAGTCTGGTGGTTTCAGAAGATAGTTAGCTAGACTGGCATTACATCTGAAAAGGATTTCAATTCACCAGACTGGAAGAGATCACCAGGAAGGGAGTAACTGTCAATAGAAAAGAGAGTGGACACGGACTGAGCTCTAGGGCACCAGGGCTTACCGAGGTGGAGGGAGTGTGTGTTGGTGAAGGGGAAACGGGAGGAGGAGAGAAAAGTAAGGAGGTAGACCAGGAGCATGTGGTATCATAAAAGCCAGTCAGAGAGAGTTTTGACTTCATTCCAGATGTAATCATTACTTAGTCTCTGGGTTACCTTCAGAAAAGAGGGTTTTGAGTCCTGAGCATGGCATCCCTTACAGAGGTAGACACACAATCCAATCCAATGCTTCTCTGGAAGAACTCATAGATGAAATCTTGCAAGCTTTGGTGAGACAGTGACTCTTTTACACTAACCAAAAATTTGGTAAAGGCCTCTCTCATTTCACTTAGCATATGATACATGCTTCTTTTTAAATTAAACAACTACTTTTATTACTATCAAAGATAAGAGTGATTTTTAGTGATTCCTAATATTTATTTATGAGGACAATTTTTTACTTTTTCCCATCTAACATGTGTTACATATTGCTTAACTTGAAGTGATTATAAAAAAAGTGTGATTAAAAATTTTAAAAGGACATGGCATCATGTTCATTTTTGTGACTAAATATATTACAGTATAGATTGAATGCATTAGGGAATCAAAAGTAACTCACAATTGCTCTCATGATTTGGAGTTCTTACATAAAGAATTAATTTCTTCATTATTCATAATTTTATGTGCTATTTCTATATGTTAAAATAAAATAGAAAGGTTTAGATCAGTATTTACATGTACTTTTCTGAAAATGCCACATTGTAGATATGGTAGTTTTTGTTCTTAAAGAAAACCTAATTGGATATAATTTCTACTAAGTGTTCATCTAGTATTTTTATATTTCAAATTCTGGTTATATCTTGATAGGGTATGTAAAATTGCAACTTACTTTTCATATCAAGTTGATATGGATATGAATGTGCAGATATTATTTTTATTTTTATGCTCCTTGTCAACTTGTGGCTTTTGATTATTACGAGACCGTTTCTGTTTTAAATCATTTGCTGACTAAAATGAATGCAATTTAATTGAGAAGTACAGATTGGTAGTTACAAAACAGTCATGGGGATATAAAGGATAGCATATAGTCAATAATATTGTAATAACTAAGTATGGTGGCAGGTGGACACTGGGTTTAGCAGGGGAACACTTTGTAAAGTATATGATTGTTGAACCACTATGCTGTACACTTGAAGCTAATATAAAATAATATTAAATGTAAACTGTGCTTAAAAATAAAAAAATTAAATAGTCATTGTTAACTGTAGTTAGTTTAATTCAAGTTAGTTGTAATATGTGACTTCTTGATTCTTAGATATAAAGTCATGGGCTTCATTTATTCAATCTCATATTGATAGTTGTCTTTCTCTCTATTGATTATCAAGGAGAGCATGTGACAGGATTAGGGGAAAAATAAATGAAATCCTTATATAAACCACAACATACTTCAGTTTGATTGAGTTCGCCCACTTAGTTTTACGGTGTTATTTTTCAATCGCAATTAGTAACAACTAATTATAATAATAATGTTTATTGAGCATTTATGTGCCAGTATTTTTGCATGCACTTTTTATTTACTCTTTGCAATTACTCTGTGATTTAGCAATTGCTGTCATAGTCACTACCTTGCAGATGGAGAAACACAGAAGTTAAATAATTTGCCCAGTGTCTTGTAGCCAGAAAGAGGCGAAGTCGATAACTGAATTTAGAATCTGATCTCTTAAACTTCACTTGATAGATGAGCTCTTACTCCATGCTCTTTCTCTAGAACGTTCTCATGTTATGAAATAGCCCTTGAACTGTGCATAGCAGGGAGTAGGATATAATATATGTTATCTTTGGCTGGATTGCTAGATAAAAATTCTTAAGAAGCAATATAATTGCAAAAAATCATAATTAGGATACCTGTGTTATAAATGGCAAGACTTATGCCTTACAGTTCTTCACTTCTGTCTGTGGAGGTATCAACCCTACCCTCTGACTGCAACTCTGACTTCTGCTCTGGGTTTAAATTCTTATGTTCCACAACATAATAAACCTGTATCTGAGAGAGGGAGAAAGAGACAAATACATTTAGTGGCAACTTGGTTCACTGTATTAGAAGACATCAAAAAAGGATATTACAGAAAAAAAGAAGAAGGGAAAAACTTAGCGGAAAGAATATATTTTGAACCAAGATGCCCAAGGTCAGATTCCAGCCTTATCATTTACCACCTCTGAGACCTTGGGAAAGTCACTTAACTCTTTAAGTCTGTTTCTTCACCAGGTGATTAGGGATTCCTTTTCTGTTCCACTAGGTTTAAATATTACTAAGGCACTTATAAAATTGGGCTTATAAAAACTAACTCTGTACATTTATTTAATAAGCTTTAGCTTATATTATTACATTTTTATTGCTCTCTGTAAGTATTATCGCAGATTGCAAATAAATGCTCTGATTTCTCCCATCTGCTCATTCACAACTTAGAAGTTAGAGGCTTTCAGGAATAACCAATATAAGTTCTTTCTGGAATAATTAACACCATGACATAAATAGTAATCAAATGCATGCACACCTCCTTCTTGAATACCCTTCACCACTTCCATCTGTTACTACCTACGAGATCCCTTTGTATCCCCTCTTCCATGAAGCTTTCTGAGACCTATTCTCCACCAGTGGAGTTGGGCCAGCTGGGACTGGAGAGTCCATGTAAATTAACCACTCTTTCTTTTCTGCTCCCATTGTACTGTTTTAAGAGCTTTATTATAGGACTCTTTCCATTTGATTTGCTTACTTGATATTATCTTCTGTTAAACAGTGAGTTATTTTTACAGACAAAGGTTATCTCTCATAAATCTTGAAATATCAGTAATTAGTACAATCCTTGGAATAATTAAATAAATATTATAAATACCTGTTGGATAACTGAAAGCTATTCAATGGTTTTCTCATGTGATAAAGCCATTCACAGTACGTTCAGTCAATTTACCCTCAGCTTATTTTCGATCTGTTCCCTGTCAGAACCCAACTTGCATCTACAAATCGGGAATTAAACCCTCTACTCTTTATTTAGCCCTTACTCTCCTATCACAGCCATTAGTAGCCACACATGCAGGTTTGGAAAATCCAGAGCCTCTTTATTACACTGCAACGGTGTCCTGAGAAACCCCAAGGTTGGACAGAGAAAGAGAATTCAGAGAAGGTGTTTTAGAAGGATGATTGAAGAGAGAACAGGAGCACTGGGCAAGTGGTGTCCCCCAAGCCAAGAGAGCAGAATGTTATCAAGAAAAGACAGTGCCTGTTAGTAAATCCTGATTAACCACAGTTTAAGACTCTTTTATACCTGCCATTACCAAGAGGAAGGAGGGAATACTAGGCAGGAATTAAAAAAATAGAAGTTCATATCACTTTACATCATTACCTCTTTTAGCTTCACTTCACCTATGAAATGGGGTGAGTCATTTCTAAGCCGTTAGATTATCTTGGGCATAAAGTCATAAAATTCATGTGAAATTACCTGCACATTGTCAGAACTGAATAAACATTAGCAACTAATGCTCTTGTTGGTTGTGTGACCCGAATGAAATGAGTGAAATGGAACTTGATATCATCATGTAAGATTTTTGTCTCTAGCAAACAAAGAACATCCATAAAATCCACTGAGCTGATGGGAGGAGAACTTGCAGGCAGCATCTATTCCTGGTCATCTAGACTTCAGAACAAGATGGACTTTGACAGCTTTCACCTGGGATGCACAACTATTCCAGGTGGAACCAAGGGAAGCAGGTTTGTTTTTTTTTTCCTCCTTCAAAGTAGAAGTAAGGGCAGGACATAAAGGGATGTGAATTATTTCACTTAGCGTGATATTCTTAAACTCCATCCATGTTGTCTGAAAAGGCAGTATTTCAGCTTTTCTTATGGCCGAGTAGTATTCCATTGTACAGGGTGGGGCAAAGGTAGACTTACAGTTGTGAGTATGCAGAACAGAGTTTATTCTTGTATTAATATCAAATCTATTAATTATTATATTATTTTTTGTATGAACAACTATAAATTATTATTGCCCCACCCTATATATATGTACATCTTCTTTATCCACTCATTTATCAGCAACCATTTCAATTGTTCCCTTGTGTTGGCCACTGTGAATATTGCTGCAATGAACATAGGGGGTTTATATATCTCTGTGAATAAAACTATTTCAAGTTATTTGAGCAGATACCCAGAAGAGGGGTTGCTAGGTCATGGTTACTTCTATTCTTACTTTTTGGAGAAACCTTGTTTGTCTGTTTTTCTGCCAATACCATGCTGTTTTGATTATCATCACTTTGTAGTATAATTTGTAGTATAAAAGCTAGAGGTGTCAAGCATGTGACACCTCTCACTTTGTTCTTTTTTTTTCAAGATTGCTTTGGTGAATTGGGGTCTTTTCTGGGTCCATAAAATATAATTTTTTTTGTTCTATTTTAAAAAAAGTCATTGGGATTTTGATGGAGATTGCATTAAATCTGTATATTTCTTTGGATAATATGAACGTTAAAACTAAGTTTATTCTTCCACAATGCAATAAGCAGATCATATGGCATAGAAATGTGCACTTGAATCCTATATCATCTTATTAATCAATGTCACTCCAATAAATTTAATTTAAAAAGAGAGAGAGGGATGAGAAAGAAGTCAGTGAAGGAGAGATCAAATTTAGTATCAAATTTTTGAGAATGTAATTTTTATATTAATCAAAGATGTATTTTAGCCTTTTAAAAAATACTCTTAAGGATGGAAGAGGAAGCTTTATATTTTAATATTTAGCTTACATAGGACAGAGGTATGCTATGGTTAGAAGGCAGTAGAGCAGAGCTGTCAATAGCAAACTAAAACCTGAGACAAAAATCGCAGTTCTAGCACATATTTATTGTGTGGTCATGGGAGGTTTTTTTCTCTAAGTCTTAGTTTTGTTATCTGTAAGATGGGAGTTATAATAACTAAATTACTGGGTTAATTTAAGGATGAAACTGGATATTAGCAAAAACTTAGCAGAGGCCTGGTACAGAGAAAAAAATCAATCAATATAGATATTGTTAGGTTATTAAATATGACGGATGGATTAATGGATAGATATATAACTATAATTCCAGAAAATAGACATTAAGTATTAATTAATCAATACTAGTCTTACCTTTCTTTAATCACACACATCATTCAATAAATATCCCTGAGTAAATTTAACCATTGTCAGTGTCAGGGTAGAAAGGAAGATATTTAGATTGAGTGGCTTACAATTCTATTTGCTTTACCTTTACCATTTCCGAAGTGGTGCTCCTGCCATATGGATCAGAATCTTAATTTTTAAGCTCCCGTTGAACAAGTAGAAAAGACATTTATGTTGGTAAAGAATTAAAACCATCTAGCATACCTGAGGATAAATATAGTAGAATGAAGTTAGCATCATTCATTTCCAGTGAAAACAAATCTTTGAAATAGGAAAAAGTGCCATGAGGAAGCAGCAAAAAAGCATGTTTACATTTTTCAGTTAGTAAATGTGGAAACAAGTGCCAGTCACATAAACGCTCAATAAGACAAGCTGGCTGTGACTCAATGAGCAACGGAGAGTGTCATATGCAAAGTTTCTCCTGTGAACATATTTTGAATGAAGAAACCTGAAAGTGTCTGTGAATCAAAACATGTGGTGCGTGTTGTACATGATGTAAAACAAAGGCAGGCAGTTGACGTGGCTCAGCTGCCAGATGGTATGTGTGCTTGAGTGAATGGCACCCCAGGGGGAAAAGCACCCACCTGTGTTACTCTGAGAACACGAGGGCAGAATCCTAGATTCTCACATCCCTTTCATTGATGAATCTTATTTTTCTTTCACTTTTACTTTCCTATTACAGTTTACATTCAACATGGTTTTGTTTTATTTTCAGGTGTGCAACACAGTGGTTAGAAACCATGTACTTTGCAAAGTGTTCTTCAGGTATTTCAGGTCCCCAGCCCCTGATATTATCCATAGTTATTACAGTACTGTTGATGACATTCCCTGTGCTGTACGTTACATCCCCAAGACTGTTCTGTAACTACCAGCTTCACCATTTTCACCCCCAACCCCACTCCCCTCTGACATCCATCCATCTGCTTTTTGTATCTAGGCTCTTATTTTATTTTTAATACTGAAGGTTTCTATATTACTTGCATCTATTATTCTAGGTTGGAATAAGGTGCTTTGGGAAGGTAGAATATAAATAATTTATAAATACTCAAGACTTAGTAAAACTTTTGAGTAAGAAGCAGACATATGACTGACATCAGAAAGATTTGTGTCCTCTAGACTGCTATTTATGGTGGCACAAATTTATGATTGTGTGTGCCAGAAATTAATGCATGTCAGACATTGTGATAGTTATTGGGATGGTGAGGCAGGAGAGACAAAACTTGTATTATTTCTGCCCACAAAGAGATTGCAAGGTAGTAGAGGAATACACAGTATGAAGATACAATAAATAGCAAACACCTCAAATCTATGTGACTAGTTTTGGCTGGAAGAGAGGTTTACTGAAACTAGACATTTGAGCAGTCCATTGAGGAATGTCTAGGGAAGCTCTCCCCTTGCAGATAGGTAGATAAACATCTTTATCTGCGACATTTGCCTCAAGAGGTTGGTCATAAATTATAGATTCTGTAACCAAACAAATGCTGACCTGTAAGAAAGAAATTATAAACTTTTTTGGAATCAGTGTTTTAATCAGTAATTTACCTCTGTCTTCAGTGTATACACAGAGAAACTAATATCATCTAGTTAGAGGTAATTCAAAAAGTACAAAATGAAAGAGAATTCTAAATCAGCTAACATTAATGCAGGTTTAGAACATGAAAGAAATCTTTAATTTTGAACTGACAAAGGGGTATGGTGTTTGAATTAACAGAGCATTGTTTCCTCTGGAGATTATAAAATAAAGGAAAGTAAAATAGTGATTTGACAGCGTTTGAAATGATTAGCTGGTTCAGGGTGCCCACATGTCTGATCTATCCTTTAATGAGTATATAGTTAAAAATGTAGGTAGCAGTTATGTATCGAAAAAGGTAACATTAAACATGGATATTGAAGTATTGGGGATGTATGGGAAATGCAGGGTTGAAGAAAGATGCTTCATGGTTGAAGGGCTTCTCCATGGGCTGGGTAAGCCTTTCTGAGTCAAGAGGGAAGGCATGTTGAGTCATTGGAAAATGGACTGTTGTGGAAGAGCTGTTACATTTAGAAGGACTTCTTTGTCCTCAGGAAGGTAAGAGCCAGATCTTCTGCTGGCAATTGGGGGATGAATTAAGACTTGGGCACAGGAAGAGAATTAAAACATTTTTGTGAAGAAATGGAATCAAGGAGAGAGAGGGGGTGGGAGGAGGGGAGGGGCACAAAGAAAGAAAATTTGACTTTGGGTGAGGGGTATGCAACATAATCAAATGTCAAAATAATCTGGAGATGTTTTCTCAGAACATATGTACCCTGATTTATCAATGTCACTGCATTAAAATCAATAAAAATAAGATAAAAAAATGGAATCAATAAGAAAGTAAAATATTTGCCACTCAGCATTAAGGACCAAATTGGGGTGGGGTAGAGGAGAGTATAGAAGAGATAAATGGTGATGGATGGAGACAAATTGGGGTGGGGTGAACATATAATATGGTATTAAGAAATGTGTTGTAGAATTGGACCCCTGAATAATGCCTGTATAATTAATTATGTTAACCAGTGCCATCCCAATAAATTCATTTTAAAAAGAGCACTAACTTAAATGAAAATGGTTTAAAGAGATTTTAATTTTTTTAATGGACATCAGGAGAGTGGGAAGCAATGGAATCTATAAATGATCAATTATTAGCAACTGGAGACATAGAACATAGAACATAGCACAAAAATTAGTCACGAGAATATGGAAAACCTGCCAAATTTGAGCTAAAACAGTTCATCTCTAAGGCATCTTTTAAGACAGCCATAATAATTGGTCAAATATTTACCCAAAGGGGTTAAACTATAGTGAATATTTGAATAGTTGTATAATGTCTTATATTTGATGATTAGACTCAGAGATGTGAAGCAGCTTATCTAATAATTTAAAATCTATTAGATATATTTAACACAAATTACAATCTGCAAATGCTGCTTTTAGCAGTATTTGGTGCTTTTAAGTTATTATTATTACTGTCTCAGTTTCAGTTGAAAAAGACTTTGAATGCTGCCTTCTCTTTGTTCTAGGACAACCTGTAAAAATGATAAATGGAATCCATTAATTCACCATAGCAACCAACAAGTTTCATATAATGTTGCATAAAAGAGTTAGTATCCTGATAACCCTCAACACAGTATAATTAAAATAATTTCTTATTTGGAAAGAAGAGATTCCATATAGAGATACCATCACAAGAGTGATTCCACAATAATATTTTTATAATACTAAAAGCCTTTAATCTGGAGTTTCTTTGCAAGCTGTCTGGTGTCTGTCAGTATGGTACAGGAGAGAGCATCTTTCAGTCTATAGAACTTTTGAATGCACTAATGCATGAGAACAGTTTTGGAGGTATATTTTTTATATTTCTTTCTTTCCTCTTATTGTTGATGGGGGAAAGTTATAAGATGAGTCTTAGTTCGATAACATTTTATTAGTTTCAGTTTGTTTATATATAAAAAGAAAAGCCATGTGAAAAAATCAAAGTGCTGTTTCAGAGACTGTGGAAACTCACCTCTCACTGTCCTAACAGCTGTAGATCAAAGCATGTTCTCATCATTATGGTATTCTATCATTTACAACAGAATGAAAAATAAAAAAATTAATGTAATATTTTCTAAAGTAGTACATTTTATATGTTTTGCTGGTGAACTATAGAAGAAAATGTAGGCTAGATGTGGATGGAGATTGAAACAGGATACATATGAATTATGACAGCAGATTAAAATGATAGGATAAAACTGGTGAAAAAGACAGGTAAAACTCTTTTGAAGGCATGGGCCATAACAGATGACTGTCAATGTGCAGAGAAAAAAAACAGAGTAAAATTACTATATCAAATTTAGATAAAAGTGGTTCTAACACAATTTTAAACAATTCTTCTTCAACAATATTTAACCTACAAAACTGGAAGGAGCATGTGCTCTGTTCCAGGGATAGCATTGAAAGTAGACTTAACTTGGAAGATATAAAAATGACTGATAAATCTGGTCCCTTTTGTATCTCCAGTAGCAATAACAGTTGTCACTCTTGCCTCAGCAAGCTCCCATCTCTATGTACTGCCCTCTTTCCCAGCCCGACACCTATCTCTGCATCTAGTCACTGACGGTGCTTACACTGAATCATAGACCACATCTTTTAGTGAAGTGGTCTTGCATACACCTTTACCATACCCATACTGAGTGTTGGTCCAGATATAAGTGCGTGGCATTAGCATTTTTCTAGGGTGGCTTTACTCTAGATAATTTGAAACCTATATTTGGAACTGTAGAAAATGAGGTTTTAAATAAAGTGGAAGCTAGCATATTCCAGGATAGTTTAACTGACCCAGATAGCACTTCAATAGATGATAAAAGATGTCTATTGAAAATTGATTTCTAAGTAGTTTCCTAAAATATGGTTTAAATCTATCTCCTTCATTTTATTCTAAGTAGGGTATTGGGTTGTGTTATTGGAGGACTTATACTTGGATCTTGGTATGTAATCAGTACTTTCTTTTTTTAGGGAGATAGAGATAGAGAGAGAGAGAGAGAGAGAGAGAGAGAGAGAGAGAGACAGGAAGGGAGAGAGATGAGAAACATCAACTCATAGTTGTGGCACTTTAGTTCATTGATTGCTGTCTCATATGTGCCTTGATGGGGTGAGGGTGGGAGGAGGGCTTCATCTGAGCCAATGACTCCTTGCTCAAGCCAGCAACCTAGGGTTCAAGTCAGTGTCCTTGGGCTTCAAGCCAGTGACCTTTGGGCTCAAGCCATTGACCATGGGGTCATGTCTATAATCCCATGCTCAAGCCAGTGACCTTGAGCTCAAGTCTGACCCTGTGCTCAAATTGGCGATCTCAGGGTTTCAAACCTGGGTCCTCAGAGTGTCAGGCCAATGTTCTATTCCCTGTGCCTCTGCCAGGTCAGGCTGTAATCAGTACCTTTAAAAGCACATATTTGATTCTGAATTTCAAGAAGGACATAGATTGGAGGAGTGTTGAAGAGAATAACTTGAGGTTCGTCTTGATCTAGAGACCACATAACACAAGGATTTCTCAAGGAAAACAGGACTTTTACTTTGGGGAAGAAATGTCCTGAATGAGACAAGACTGCTGACCTATATTTCAAAAGACAGGGGAATTGGGTTGTGGGGGTGGGGGTTGGGGTGGAGTGGAGTAAAGAGGGACAAATATATGCTGACAGAAAATGATTTGACTTTAAGTGATGGGTACACAACACAGTCAATGGTTCAAATGCTATAGAGATGTTTACCTCAAACCTATGTACTTTTATTGATCAATATTACCCCATTACATTTAATTTTATAAATAAAATTTAAAAAGAAAAAATCTGGGAAGAATAAATTATTTGTCCAAGACTATATGACTTAAGAGGGTCTGAGCTGAGACCAGCATACAGGTTTTAGCTTTGAGCTCTACTAGAAGTAGTCAAACAAGCTGTTTACCTTTCTCTTATTTCTTTTATATTTGAGTTTATTCTTTATTTAACTTTTAAAACACTACTATAGTTGAATATTAAAACAAAAACAAAAGCAAGCAGTGAGCATAGTATGATTATAGTCCTTCACTCATTCACTGACTACAGTATATAAAAGGGCAGCAGTGAGTGTTACTCACTGGCCCCAGTGAGATGTCTGACACTGACACCACCCCTAGGATGATGCTCCTCATCCTCATATGCTTCTCCATTGTAATGGCGCCGTCTCTCCTGATTTGGATCCAAGTCCACCAGTTCTACCTGGTCCACTTCACACTCTCTTCTACTTCATTCCTTTCAGGTAGGAGTTTTTCTAGCAAAGAAAGTTTATCAGGAGAGAGAAAGCCATTCTCAGGAAAGTTTACCTTAAATTTGATGGTTAAGTGACCCTTTTCATATGGTTTATGATAAAATGGCATGCCTTCATTTAGCGCACACTTGATATCTCCATGCTTGACAATCTGGCCTGGATGAGAGGTGATGGCTATGGTTCGGTTGTCAAGAGCAGATATTGGCTTTTGGAGGCCACACAGTACTTCAACCAGCTGTATGTCCATACACATGAAAAGGTCTTCCCCTCCTCGAGTGAAAACAGCATGGTCCTTTCGATCTAAAACAATGCTAATATCTCTTGGCTCCAGTCCTGGTTCTTGGGCTCCCTCACCATAAAATGTTATCTTCTGGCCATCTTTCATGCCTTTGTCAATATGAACTTCCAGGATCTTCTTCTCTCAAAGTATCTTTCTTCCATTGCAGCTTTTACATCTATCTTTAGGACTGATCTATTCCCCGCACTCCCTGGCACTCCATGCACACAGACTGAGTTTGCTGAACCATTCCAGGGCCTACCTGATGAATTCTTATTTGCATCCCAGGACCTCGGCAATTGGGACAGCACTCAACTGCTCCTTTCTTACCACCTCGACCTTCACATCTGTTACAAATAACTTTCTTTTGTAGAGCTAGTTTTCTTGTTGCACCATTATATAAATCTTCTAAGATTACTGACAGCTGATGCCCAGCATTTTTACCTCTCCTTTCTCTCTGCATCCTTCCTCCTCTTCCGGAAAACCTATCAAAGATGTGCATGGGGGAGCCTAAACATCACCTGCTCCACCTTCTTTAATTGCTTGTTCTCCTCCTTTGTCATATAATTCCCTTTTCTTTGCATCAGAGAGCATTTATAAGCTTGAGAAAGTTGCTTTAACTTCTCTCCTTCATTTGGATTCTTATCAGGGTGGTACTTCAAGGTGAGCTTCTTGTTAGCTTTCTTTAATTCTTCCTGTGTGGCATTGGGTTTTACTCCCAAAACATTATAGTAAGTGGTTTCTTTCACCATTTTTGGCAGGCGAGGCCGGTGTGGAGGAGCGGGAAAGAGCGTGTGGCTGAGTGCAGCTGGGAAAGCCACCGCTCCTCTGCCTCTCACTGAGCATTCTAGAAGGTTCCTCACCTTTCTCAATAAAAAGTTAGAACCAGGCCCTTGCAAGTTGGCTCAGTGCTAGAGTGTTGGCCTGGTGTTGGATGTCCTCGGTTTGATTCCTAGTTAGGGCACATGAGAGAAGCGACCATCTGCTTTTCCATTCTTCTCCATCCCCTTTCTCTCTCTCTCTCTCTCTCTCTCTCTCTCTTTCTCTCTCTCTCTTCCCTTCTGCAGCCATGGCTCGATTGGTTCACGTAAATGCACCCAGGTACTGAGGACAGCTCCGTGAAACATCTGCCTCAGGCACTAAAAATAGCTCACTTGTGAGCATGGTTCCAGATGGGCAAAGCATCAGCTGCCGACAGGGGTTGCTGGGTGGATCCCTGGTTGGGGCACATGCAGGAGTCTGTCTCTCTATCTCCCCTCCTCTCACTTGGAAAAGGAAGAAAAAACAATAGTTAGAACCAGAGGCAGGAAATGCAAGAAAAGTGCTTTTAGCTCAGAAAAGAATTTTCTGAAAACCAGGGCTGTTCTTCTGTGTAACAACCAGGGCTGTCTCAGGAAGTTAGGACTGCTGGAAATATGTAAGCTGGAGCTGGAAAACCATTGGTTAGAATTTCTGAAACTGTGCAGACAGCTTTTAAACAATTCTTTCTACTTTAGAAATTGTATACTTGATTGACCAAGTATTTGTTGACCATGTATATCAGACACTGTCCTAGTGCTCTAAAATGCAGTGCTAAATATAAACCCTGCTTAAAGATCTAACAAACTAATTGGAGGAAATGACATGTCTCAGACTGAGTATAATATGGTCTAAGTGGTATAATAACAGTGAAGACCTAGGGGGACCAAGGGTATAGCAGCTAATGAATTCGGCAAATATCACAGACCTGTCATGTTACTGATAAGCAATTTACTATGCTCTATGCTGAGATTGTAACTGAGCTCCATATTCCTGGCGACTTCTTGGTTATAGAGTAGGGAGGGTTTGAAAAGCTACAAATAAACTGTAATTGCACCAGTTTTTGTTGAGTACCAAAAGCTGTTTTTGCTTAAGATAAAGACAAACATTTCTGGCTGTTAGTCTTCTCTGAAACAGTGAGAAAAATTTCTACTGCCTACGCAATGAAGTGATTAGGATAGACAATTAGCCAACAGTTATTAAACACCAAATACATTCTAGTTAGTAGTGGCGATGTAAAAACAAAGGACAAACGTTTTACCTTCAAAAAACTTGTAGTCTAGTTGGGAAAGCCAGCAATGCTATGGGATAATTAAATAATAATTTAAAAATTCTTTATTACATCATAATTCTGCATTTGCAGTTGAATTTCCACTATGACAAACTTTCATCCCACCTCTTTGCAAATTATCTGCTGTTTCAAAGAATGTGTCATCACATTTTCTCTATAAGATATCATCCCCATCACCCCAGCACTCAATACATATTCTGAAAGTCCAAAATGGTCTTGCATAAGTTTTTGTGATAATGTAGTCTTTTTGACTCATGGTTGGATTTCATGTCCCTCCTTTTTAGATTCTCAACCCCTTGAGGACAAAGATCTAGGCTTTTCCCCTGGGATCCCATCAGTGCTAGGGTAGTGGTAGGCAACAGATTTAAAGTTCACCTGTTAACAAACTTACTTGTTCTCAGTATTCTTGAAAGAACTACTTTTTTATGAGTTTAATATTTCTCCTTTGTTTTTGGTGGGTTTGGGTTCATTTGGTGGGTTAGGTGATGGCACTTTCTGATTTATTTAATAAAATTTCCATCTGAAAAAAATTACTTTATCTCCAAATCTAGTTCTCTTATAATAATTGCCTCCATAATGCAATTTGCTTAAAATCACATGGCTGTTTTAGTAAAAAAATTTGTTGTTTAACTGTGCACTGCTAGAGTGTCTAGAATTAATTGGACATTGAAGACTAAGGACTCATAGAACAAAGTCTTTCACAGAATCAACTGTATGTCTGTTCTCCTTCTAGTATGATGAATGCTAATGCTGCCATAACCCATTTACAAAGTACTTTTAAACTGTCTTCACTTTTACAGTTGTTATCTCAACACCCATGTGCAGTGCATTTCTTTATTTTAGTGAGGTGGAGAGGAGTGTTGGGAAGATGAATGATTTGTACAAGATTATATGGCTTAAGAAGAGCTGAGCTGAGACAGGTGAACAAGTTTCTGCTTTGGGCTCCTTCTTACTCCATGCATAAACCATGTTGTCAACATGCATATTCTCATGCTGTGGAATGTGCACACACCATGAATTCAATAAGGAAACACATTAGTAAACGTTAGCTGTGAACATTGTGTGAAGTGCCCACTAGTGCCAAGTTACAGCAACCATCAAATGTGCTTTTGAAAAATATATATAAGACATGAAAAATTCTGATGTGTTTTAGAACAAGAACATGATAGAATGTTTTACACTTGTGCATTAGGCACAGAAGGCTAAAAAAGGAGGAATATACCAATGTATTAACCAAATTTAGTGACTTGAATGTATGTTGGTAATTATTATAAGTAAAAATACATTTAACATCTTGAAACTTTAGATATTTAACTGTATTCCTGAAATTTGTACATCTGTTTTTAGTAATGACTACATATAATATCTAATGTTGGATTTTATGTATAGATCTAGATTTTATACTGCTGCTAACTAAAAGTAAGATTTATTTAGAAATTGTTTTCTTCAGAATCTTTCAGGATTCTAAATTGTTTGTATAATGTCTTTATTTACCTTCTTTGTTTTTGTGATAGAGACAGAGAGAGAAAGACAGAGAGGGGGACAGATAAGAACAGACAGTCAGGAAGGGAGAGAGATGAGAAGCATCAGTTCTTTATTGTGGTACCTTAGTTGTTCATTGACTGCTTGCTCATATGTGCCTTGACTTTTGAACTATAGCAGAGCAAGTGAAACCTTGATCAAGCCAGCGATCTTGGGCTCAAGCCAGTGACCATAGGGTCATGTCTATGAGCCCATGCTCAAACCTGCAACCCTGAGCTCAAGATGGTGAGCCCATGCTCAAGCCAGTGTGGTTTCTAACCTGGGTCCTCTGCATCCCAGTTTGATGCTCTGTCCACTAAGCCACTACCTGGTCAGGCTATTTACCTTCTTAATAACAAGTGTAGTCATGTATTTTTGTTAAGAGAATTACTAAAATAACATTAAATTTAATTACTTCTCCTTAGGTAAAAACATCTGGGTCATATGACCTTAAAACAAATATTAAATATGAAGAAAATTTATAAATTTGATTTTTATTCAACTTTTAGATATTATGGAAGGTAAAGTAAAAACCCAGAAATAAAAGGTAACTTGCCAAAAGCTATGCATTTATTGTTTACATATGGTGATTTTTTGTATTAGTAGTATTTTTGACAAGGTTAAATTAAGATATAATGAAACTATAAAGTACAAGTATTGTTCCAGGATTAATTTTGGTACATAAATATTTCTTGAGAAGCTCTGAATGTGGTTGACCTAAATGGAAATCTTTTGCTTTTTAATGCCCATTATTGACTCTATTCTGATTATTATGTTTGAGATATTTATAGAATTTAGAGCTGTAAATTGTACATTGAGACTTGAGCTATAAATGGAAGGCATTTTAATGTAAATTTAAACAACTAAATATCACTCACCAAAATGGTAATCCAGCCTTATATTTCCAAGAAGTTAAAAAGTAAACATTATAGCCTGACCAGGTGCAGTGGATAGAGCATCAGACTGGGATGTAGACAACCTTGGTTTGAAACTCTGAGATCACTGGCATGAGTGTGGGCTCATCCAGCTTGAGCACAGGCTCACCAGTTTGAGCATGGGGTTGCTGGCTTGACCATAGGGTCATGTCTATGATCCCATGGTCACTAGCTTGAGCAAGTGATCACTTGCTCTGCTGTAGCACCCAATCAAGTCACACATGAGAAAGCAATCAATGAACCACCAAGGTGCTACAATGAAGAATTGATGCTTCTCATCTCTCTCTCTTCCTGTCTGTCACTATCTGTCCCTCTCTCTCTCTGTCTCTGTCACAAAAAATATACATTATAAATTCTTATTTGAAGCATATCATGTTTTCTTTCATAATTTAGAACATTATATATTTAAGTTCCAAATCAACCCCTAGAACAAGTTCAGAAGAGATAACTCTACAAATAATTTTAACAAGATTTGAAATGGAAGAACCTCACTTGACATAGAAACCTGGAAAAGAACGATTAGCATGGGATCCTAAGTTAAAAATTCCTGCTTCTGTTTCTGGGATACCCACTGCATGGAGGAAGCATCCTCAGGAGGGACTTATGGGGAATATGCCTCCAAGTAAATAAGCAACGGGAAGATTGCCCAGGTGCTGAGAATGAATGATCTATAAAGCAACATTGAACAAAAGAACAGTAGAGAAAAATGGTCTTTTATATAATCAGTATGCCTCTTTTGAAGCAAGGGAGAATTCAAAAAGAAAGAGAAACTGGAATATTATACAGGCATGAAAAATAATGATTCAATCATTTGAATCATTCAAGAATTTACTCTACTTAAACTATTTAAAAATTTTATTTTAAATTTATTAGGATGACATGGTTTACCAAATCATACAGGTTTCAAGTACGTAATTCAGTATATCACCTTTTACACACCACGTTGTTAACCCCCATCCCAAGCAAAGCCTTTCTCTGCCCTCAGTTCCTTCCTTTGCCTTCCTCCCCCTGTGTTCCCTGTGGCTATTGTCACCCTGTTGTCTGTATCTCTATTTATGTATACATGTCTCTTCGGCTGATCCCTTGGCCTTCTTTCATTCAGTTCCCTCATACCACTCCTCTCTGATAGGTGTCCATGCCTCTGTTTCTTTTTTGTTCCTCAGTTTATTGTGTTCATTAGATTTCACATATAAGTGAGCTCATATGGTATTTGTCTTTCTATGCCTGGTTTATTGAGTTTACTCTTAATTGGAAAGATCAATTTATTATCTTAGGCTTATAAAATAAAGATAAACATGCTACATGTTTATATTTCTGCATACTTATATATACACATATATATTTATAATGTCACTATATTATTTTATAAATAAGCATAAAGGCATGGATGAAAACACACCAAAATCGTTCTACTGGATGGAGCGAAGGAGTTAATTTGTGTTATGGATGCCAGGGGAAAAAGAAAGATTAGGTTGAAGGCCATTAGCACTGCAGCTTACTTTGATGTCTTTTTAGAAATAAGTGTAAGCTCTGAGTTATGGGATTTTTTTCGTAATGCATACTATTTCCTTCCCTTTCAATTTTCTTGCACTACACAGAAGATTCTAGGGTCTTTAAAATTCAACTGGGAATTATACATATTCCAGTTACAATTTCCAAACCAAACATTGCACTCTAACCTCTAATTCTAATTCACATACTCAATTCATGTGAATTCATATTCTAATTCATATTCTCCACCAGGCACTTCAGGTCAAGCTTGGGCTTGACGGCCCTCTTGTCCCTTGGTCAAGGTCCATACTGATGTGGCCAGAGCTCTGGATCTGTTATACTTGCTGAACAAATCAGATGAAAAGAAAACCCTGTTTTGTGGTCTGTGTTTTTTATCCCAGCCGAGCTCTGGCATTGAGGAGAAAAATGGGGGTTTGATGAAAGATCTCACTTCAAGATGGGATTGATTTCTTCCAGGAATCAATACTGCATTTGCAGAGTTGGGCAAAGCTGGAGTTGACAAAGGTCCAAAAGCCAATTGCACTGCTAAAAAATGTGATACATGAATGTTAGAAAGAACTCTCTCTTGAAACAGGATCAGAATTTTGCTACCAACAAGAATTTTCTAAACCATGTTGAGTGCTAATTTTTAGACATTATTTTTATTCTGTTGTATTGACTTGCTCTTCATAATCCTGATTGGGTTAGGTTGGTCCTCAAGGTTTTCACAGCTTTCTCTAGTGGGCATGCTTCTCCATCCCACCAGCCACAGATCGCTAGCTATGGCACACCATCTGAGGCTGTCCCAACAGGTAAGGCTTGGAAGAACTTGAATTTGTTGGGGCTGGTTGCGTGTTGTTTTCTCTGTGGAGCTGTGTAAGAAAGGGGGGTAACTTTTGATTTACTTGTGAATTATCATTACTTTTATAAATCAGTATTTTCTTTCCCTGATTTTTATGTTTGCCACTATTCCAGGAACTTAAATTCTCATTTCACCAAACTGACTTGGTTTTTATATGCTACTTGACAATTTGATGAAATGTTATCACCTCTAATGTCTACTTATCTCATTTTAAGTAAATATTTTCCAAAACAAACAAACAAAAAATTTGTGGCTTGTAATAAACTGAGGTATTCTCTGCACAATTGATGTAACACTGATGTTGGGCTTGGAAATTTCTGTAAAGGACTCCTGTTTTCTCTGGAACAAAAATATTCTGCTACAAAGGTTTGAATAGTCCTTTCTTTTCCCTTCCTGGAAAGCAATAGCAGTAGAAGGTTTTCTTCTTTAAATCTTAGAATTTAAGTGCTTTAAAGTAGTCTTTAGAGACCAAAAAGTTTTCTTCTCTGGGAATTAGTGATTAGCCCATGATGTTTTAAATTGTCATTGAATTAAGCATGTTTAAAATCCAAATTTCCATTGTTAACACTAAAATATTTTCTCTGAACGATGTAATGATAAAACTCTCTACAGGACATTTTCGAATGCACCCAATTACTTACATATGCTACCTCAACCCTGTTATGCAATCATGATTGGCTCCATATCAAAGGTGAAGAAATGGGGTTTGGGGAGATTTAAGTGAATTGTTTGAGGTCATCCGGCTGACAGGTGGTACAGCCCTTTCAACCTGTTCTGTCTAGTTCAGTGGTTACTTTTTTTCCTCAACTGCATTGTACTTTCCATCCAAGCTATGCTGAGAGCTAGAAGGAGACACATCATAAATTTGGGTTTCATTTAAAGAGACTGGCAAAGCACCTGAGAACACTGTGTATCACTAGCCTTTCTTCTCCTGTCAAGCTTACATAGGATTTATGGTTTTTCTTTTTCATACCCTTAACTTTCTGTTTTATTTATTCTCTGGGCTCCTTTCTGTAAATATTCTTCTACTCAATTCATCTTCTGTTGTGCCGTAAGTCCACATGTCTGAGCCTACATGGAACCTACACCTTCATCTCTGACCTTTATTTCTCTTTCCAGCTGCTCTAGGCACTTGAACATTACAATGTCAACTAAGACTCAAACCATGAATAAGAACAGTGCTTTAAGAAGAGGAGGCATGTGGTTAAAATAATGTACATAGTGTTCCTTTTCCCTTTCTTCTCAAAAATAAAAATTATCAACCAACTTGTGTTGAGTATTGTATATATAACCCTGTGCTTGGAAAAGCAGATTTTGAGATGATTCAAAAATTCACAGTTTGCTTTTGAAAAGCTTATCTCAAGAATGGTACAAAATGTTCTAATCAGAATTATGTAAATACCCTAAATATGCACAAATGGTAGCATGGGTGATAAATAGGTTGCTGGCCATGGGGAAAAGGCTCTGGGCTAATAGAAACATGTGGTGGTTTAATCCAGATGTTGGGATCAAATATCACCTAACTAGAAGGGCTCGACTCAGCCATGGGGCCTGGAGACAATTTCTGTTTGAGAACACTGGCTGTCTAGGAGAGCTTTTTCTATCTTTTTAGAGTTCTGAGCTAGCTTTTCTGAAACATATATTGCATTTATATTTTATTTTTAAGAAGTACAAAGGAAAATATACAGGAGTAAAAGCAGTGCTAGTTTCTTCTTCAAAGTCTGTTTTAAAAAGCTGGAATCAAATTAGCAGATGTCAAGTCCATGTGTTATAATTATCAGTCAGTCTAAGTCAATGCTCGCAGTACGCTGGCGCACTCAGGCACACAGAGCGGGCTGAGCCTGTCTGATCCCTTTCCTGAGCTGTGGTTCTACAGCATTAGTTCTGTGCAGCTGGACCAGAGGAGTGGGAACAATGAACTTGTCAGTGTTTTCCATTTATAGTGCATTATGATTTGCATATGAACCAAAAAAGTAAATTATAAAAATTTTAACTTAACTTTCCTAGAAGAATGAATGTGCTTTCCCTTCACAGAATGTGGGTGGTGACATTTATTTCCCACCAAAAGAATATATCTGTTTCCCACTATTTATAGGGGAGTTGTTCTTTCAAGATTTATGGGAACTCTTCAAGCTGATGAGTATAATAGTCTTTCCAGACCAAATATGAACAAGGTATTCAGTAAAGTATATCTAGAACAGCCTTCTCCAACCTTGACAGTATTGACACTTTGGGCTGGATATGGGTTTTTTTTTAGGGTGGTGGCTGTCCTATGCATTGTAGGACATGTAACAGCATTGTTGGTCTTTATCCACTGTGCCATTGGAGACCCAGAGTTGTGACAATCGAAAGTGTCTGCATCAGTAGCCAAATGTTCTCTGGAGGCTAGTGGGCAAAGGCACTTTCAGTTGAAATAGAAATGTAAACTGTAAATAATGAACTTACTAACAATACGGTGGGAAGAGACCATTCCTGATGGTTACTGGGCTTCCACGGGAGTGCTAAAGGCTGGATTAAATGATATTCAGAGAGTAGGACTCTGAAGGGTAAACTTAATTAATGTAGTGCTGTTGTTGTCATGTTTACTGTGAGATGACCAGTTTGCTTCCAAGAAGACTGAATCCATCTTGCGTCTACTCAGTGACATCCCCTGGAAAAAAAATGTAACATTTTTAAGCTTTTGAATCTTAAGTAGTAGGCCAAATCCTCAAATTAAAAATAGAAGAAGAAAGGTATTGAAAAGTACAAACTTACAGTTGCAAAGTAAGTCATGAGGATGTAATATACAGCCTAAGGAATATAGTCAATAATATTGTAATAACTCTATGTTGGCGGATGGTTACTAGATTTACTATGGTGATCACTTGATAAGGTATATAAATGTGTGTAAAAAGCCCAAAGCGAGTAGAATACAAGAAATAATATAGACTAGAGAGAAATAAATGGAATAGAATTTTAAAAAATACAAAAGCTCAATGAAACCAAGTTAGTTTTTGAAAAATATAAACAAGATTGATAAACCTTTAATCCAACATATTCTTCACTTTCAAGTCTCTAGATGAATCTATTCATGTACCCCTATAACATCAACATGATGTGTGTGCTTCACCACAGTTCTTTCACCTACTATTTAAATACTTTGATTCTATTCCCAGCACAGCCATTAGGTTGGGGAAATGAAAAGTGTTTTGAAATCCACAAGAAAAGAAACATTCTAAAAGGAATAAAGTTATTTTCTAAGCACAAGGTTCTAAACACTTTCACGTATGAATTACTATATTAACATATATTAATTACCCTTTAATTGAAAAGAAGTAAAACTCTGTTAATATTATGCTGCTTGTGAAAAAAGGTAATGGCAGAATTCCCTGGGTAGCTCATTTCGTCTAATGTACACACTGACTGATCCTTGAACTGCAAAGCCGGCTGAACAAACGCTGGCTGCAAGCAACAATCTCCCATTTCGCAGGCTGCTTTTGAGCTCTTTTCTAAGGAATCTTCATCTTTGTCACTATTTCCTTCAAGGTGTTGAAGAATTTTAAAAGTGGCAGTTGCAGTGATATATGAAAAACGCTGACATCTGGCAATTCAGCCTACTTTTCTGTCCCTTTCATCGAAAGCTACCAGTGCTTTACAGAATGGGGTCTGACTTTATTTGTATTTAGTCTCAGCAGACTGCTTGGTTACATTGAAGACTCCTACCTGAGCAAAGCTTTTGCAAGCCTTGCTCCACAGTACTGGCGCAAGCCCATCTTGCATCAATTGAACTGATACGTGTTGAGATACCCATACTTTTCAGGTTACCTGTTCATTTTGAAGAGGAAAATAGTTTATTTTTCCCCTAATGATCAGTCTTGTCATGAGTTCTTGTTATTCGGATACGAATGTCAGAATCATCCTGTTTTCTTTGTTCAATGTGTATTTTCAAAGTCACTGTAGCTATAAAAGTACATAAAATTGTCAAAAGAAAAAGAAGAAAATATGGCTTGTGATCTTAAGAAGCTTCAAGATGTGCTGGCAGAGGATGGCCCATGCTGAAATAACCCCACATTGGGTTCAGGGTGCCACTCAGGGAGTGCAGAGACCTGAGAGGGTGGACAGGGGGATCCAGGCTCAAGGGTGCTTCCAGCTCCCTCTGGTAGTTTCTGGGGGGTGGCATTGCAGACTTACAGTGTGCGGTGGATTTGCATGATGCACTTTGTTGGGACTCTCCCTCCTTTTGCGTCTGGCCTACATTAGAGGTTTGAGAAGGATGCATGATATTAAATAAACAAAATCGAAAGTTTTGAAGGAGGCCTGAAATAGCTGAGAAGAAAGTCCATGGAACTGGTATGCAATCAAATGCATAAAGGCTGACTCTTTGGGAAAGCATATTAAGGAACCCGTTAATGGATTGGAATTAGGGCCACCTGCTTATTCCCTAATATCCTCTAATAAGAGAAAACCTGTATGTAAAGGGGTTTATCTACTCTCTCAGAAACATCTGAGCAATTTTGAAAGGGAAATTTAAGCAAAATCAGAGCCTCCGACTTAACCGAATAGGAATTCGGTTAACCGAACAGGAATTACTTAAAATAAGAAAAATAGAACATAATTACATGCACATCAAATTTGAACTAAGAAACAGTAATAACAAAAATAAGTCTCAGAACTGAAATGTTTTTTATGAAAATCAATCTAATGTGCACCAATCACTGCTGGCTACATGAGATGCTTATTTTCCAGGTCCTGGACCCCGTCTGATAAATTATTCTGGGTTAAGAAGAGAGTCCTGTGTAACACTGCTAATCTTGAACTCTTTTAGTATCAAAGCTTAAAGGAGAAATGACATTTCATTGAAAAATTATTGAACAAAATTAAATTTTAAAGTGGACTTCTAAGCCATTCTTTGCCTGGGCCCAGCAGGTGTCAGGCACACAGGGTTGCAGTGTGGGTTTGCTGCATCTAAGTGGCAAAAGAGGTACTAAGCAGGGCAAACTTGCTTACTTTGTGTGTAGGGGGCATGCACGTGCGTGCATGTGTGTGTGTGTATGTGTTTGTGTGTGTGTGTGTGCATGCATGCACACATGTGCACACTTATAATTCTCACCTCAAAAATTTTCAGAAATAATTGAAAAAAATATGATTAGTTTCAAGGTAAAGTAGTAGACACCAAAATAATCTTGGAAAATAATTTAAAGGCATCATATTAGCATAAAAATCTTGATTAGATGGAGGATAACAAGTTTGCAGTAGGGCAAAGCATTCTTTAAAATGTTTTATTAGCTAAGGCAGAGGTGGGTGGGTGTTAAACACATGCACATTGTTTATATGTAATTATATTTTTGAAGAATCTAAGAGACTTATCAGAATATGTTATTAACTTACTCTTTCTTCCCATAACATTTTCTTGGACAATATGTTTTTCCTGTTGGCAAAATGAGTGATTTTTACATTGTTAATTTTTTGCATTATAATTATAACCTTTTCTTTATTACTGAGATAGGAGTCTTTAAACAAAGAGATAGAGACAGAAAGGAGGGAAGGATGGAGGGAGAGAAGTAGCATGGCAGAGAAAGAGCAGAAAGGAGGAGGAGAAGGGGGAGAAGGAAAAAGAAGAGAAACTGAAGGGAGGAAGGATAGTAAGAAAACTATTTAAAAAAACAAAGGTAGCCATGATGGTAGACTGTGCTGACCCATAGTGAGATCAATTGGAGAGGAGTCTTATCTCTGTCCCAAGAGGTTCTCCACCTTCTAAGGCAAGAGTTGTCTGACTGCAATAGGAAACACTGATTTGGGTTACACTGGGGCTCAACACAATGCACCATTTTGGCTTTCTTGATTTTGACCAGTTGGATTTTTCTTTACTTTAAAAACCCCTCATTTCCCAGGGAAAATTTCTCCTAGTTTGTTTTGAATGTTTTCACTCCTTTACAGTGCTAAGTAGGCTTCTTAGGATGCTTCCTTGACATTTAATTAAACATGTTTCAATTGGTAGTTCTGAGGAGCTACAAAGGCGATAGTTTCAGGACCTTGGGGAAATACACAGTTTGTAATTATGAGTAGCTAAGAGTTGGGAGGACTTTAAGATAGGTGCTAAAAAAATTTATTGCTTTCAAAGTGCTCATTACAAAACAGTTTTGAAAATCTGTTGCTTGAACATTTTACAGTGAAAACTAAATTTTATATCATAGTAGCAAAGTATGTAATTTTTAATATATTTTAAGTATTTCCATGTTAAAATAAAAGTATAACATTTCTTTTCTCAGTATAATGATCATATATGGAAGCTATAGTTATTCATTAATCACCTTTTTCCTATAAAAAAGACATGACAAATTCTTCTTGACATATGGAAATTTCTATTATTTCCTTTCTTCCATGAAATTTTATTTCCATTTAACTTCTTGCACAGAACTTAAGGTAGTATACCTAGTTTTAAAAGTCTTTTCATTAAACATTTTTTTGTAATATCTCTCTGTATTAAAAATATCTATATAACAAACTATTTTTTTCTAACCTGGGTTCTTATAAGAATCATCAAAATGATATAATGTATAGATTTGATGATTAATAAGTATAAAAATTAAAACGCATGCCTTAATGAAATGTATGAGGCTTTAAGAAATTAGTTCCTGTATCTTGGGTGAATAATACTATTGTTAGAATGAGAAAATTTTTATTTTAAATTCTATTTTAGTTTTATAGTTTTAACTGTTGAGAACACACTTCATATAAATGAGTTGATAAAGCCCTGGCCGGTTGGCTCAGCGGTAGAGCGTTGGCCTGGTGTGCGGGGGGACCCTGGTTCGATTCCCGGCCAGGGCACATAGGAGAAGCGTCCATTTGCTTCTCCACCCCCCCCCTCCTTCCTCTCTGTTTCTCTCTTCCCCTCCCGCAGCCAAGGCTCCATTGGAGCAAAGATGGCCCGGGCACTGGGGATGGTTCCTTGGCCTCTGCCCCAGGTGCTAGAGTGGCTCTGGTCGAGGCAGAGTGATGCCCTGGAGGGGCAGAGCATCGCCCCCTGGTGGGCAGAGCATCGCCCCTGGTGGGCGTGCCGGGTGGATCCCGGTCGGGCGCATGCGGGAGTCTGTCTGACTGTCTCTCCCCGTTTCCAGCTTCAGAAAAATACAAAAAAAAAAAAAAAATGAGTTGATAAAAATAAGATTTATTTACCCTTTCTCTCTTTCCTCTATTTAATTTTTTAAAAAAATTATTCTCTCTTGTTTAGTAGATGTTTGTTTTCATTGGTGGCATCCTTAAAGATGATCATAGGTCTTTACATTTGAATTAATTTTGCTCTGGTTTGAAACCTGACTTGGTGGTGCTTGCTATTATGAAAAGTCTGCTTTATAGACAATGTTGTACTGTTCTTTCTAGATCCTTCCTTCAGGTCAGAACTTACCACCCCAAGAAATGCTGGCAACATGGGCCACTGATGGCCCACAACTGTACTCCTCATAGAGAATTGCCCTCAGCAATGGGAACTGCCTGGCCCAAGGTTAAGCCCGCAGAGCTGCAGCCACTGTCTGGCTGGGGCAGAAGTATAAAGCCTGACTTCAACTGGGGACAAATCTGCAGGGTCATCCTGGCTCCAGAGCTCCCTGTAAAACTGGCTTGCTTTTTGTTCTGCCCAGTCCTGCCTTCTTCACATCCTTGCAGGTATATTCCTGGGGGCTCAAGCACCATGTGCCTTCCTCCCTCACTCAATCTGTTCCCAGGGAACCCACTGTAAAACAACCAGTCATTAACTTGCACTTCAAATTGTGATTCTGCAGAAGGGAGTAAAAAAAAAAAAAAATCATTCTGTTTTGGGCGGAAACAATACAGCGAACTTGTTTCACTTTCTGTGATTGTTTTGGGTGGTGCCCTCTTCGTAGTATTTGTTGCATGCGATATCCATATTCAGTGGAGGATAGCTGTTAAAAATATGACCCTCCCTTAAAAATATTGATATTCTCAAATGAGCCAAGAAATATTTTGGCTATGATTTTTGGATGACCTGTTTTCATTCTGGTTTGAGAGGTAGGGTAAATTCAAGTGCGTAACATATTCAAGTTTAATAATTTAATAATTTTCAAATTTCAAATGCCTCAATAGGAACTATGTTGTTGTTAAAGGCTTGGTTTTTAATAGGAAACATATACACATTCCTCAGCAGCATGGAGCCTAGGGAAAAGCTCACTACAGTTCATGAATAATGCAGAATTTTGCTGTTTATGCCACTTCCATCTGTTGTGTACATGATATTTATGATATTCACAAGATAAACTGATAAGAGTGTGATCTACTAATATGTATATTTTTAAAAGCTTTCATTACTGTTTTTATGGCAGAATGATGTACTCTGACGCCAGGGACATGAGAATTAGGAAATAAAATAGCAGCACAGACACTTTTAACAACCAGGCAGTTTATTGTTAATCAACGATACTTGATTTGTGTCTTATCCCTTTTGGGATCTCAAAGTACTGGCCAGCGTTGGTTTCTGCTCACACACTAGATGACAAGAGAGGAGCACTATGTGAGCGCAGCGATTCTAACTTTCCCTTGCAAACTTCCCAAGCACTGCTTCTCAATGGCTGTATGCTAATTTAGCTGAATGAAGAGGAATCACTTTTTTTTTCAAATGCTATAATAACCTTGGAACTTATCTTGGAAATTAAAGTTTTAATGAAGTGAGAGTCTCTAGAGAAAACAACACTAGAGAAAACAACAGAATAACACATTTTCTTCTTTATAGACAGAAAGCACTATGCCTACCATCCCCTCAAAAAAAATTTTGTTAAATCTATTATCTATAGATTTTCTGAGTTAATGCTGTTTAGTGAAACATAGTCCTGACAAAGCAACCAGCTTCCTCTCTCACTAGATAAGAAAAACTACCAATTCATTGTGTGGCTATGAGCAGGTTATTTAACCTCTTGGACTTCACCATTGTAATTAGGAAAATTCAAGGTTTAGATTAGATCATTCTTTCAGCTCATTATTTGTTTTTAAGTGAGAGGAAGGGAGGTAGTGAAACAGACTCCCGATATGCTCTGCCTGGGATCCACACCTGTCTAGGGCTGATGCTTGAATCAATCGAGCTATTTTTTGTGCCAGAGGCTGATGCTCTCAGACCAACAGAAGTATCCTCAGCGCTCGTGGCCAGGTTCGAACCAATTGAGCCACTGGCTGCAGGAGGGAAAGAAAGAGAGAAGGGGGAGAAAAGGAGATGGTCACTTCTCATGTGTGCCCTAACCAAGAATGGAACCCAGGAGGTCCATATACTGGGCCAATGCTTTATCCTCTGAGTCAAACAGCCAGGACCAAAATTGTAAGAATCTTATATATACTTGATTTTCATCTAAAAAACATTCATTATGGGCTATTAGATTTGAGAGCTCTAGGTCCATAAACACTTTCTAATTTTATAAACACTGGCTCTCTTTTCTTTCTTTAGAAGCAATGTTCTAAAATTTGTTTAAATGCCTATGGACATGTCCTTCTAGGGGTGAGGACGACGGAGATGCAAAGACCCGACTCCGGGGACCAGGTTCAGTGATGCAGATCCGCTTTATTCAGGAAGTAAACTAACTTATATACATGGGTTCAGCCTATAGGATGTTACAGCGTGTCCTTCATAGCCAATGGCTAGAAAGATCAGGGAGCTGCGTGTTTGGCACTAAGTCACTTTATAGTGGGCGATCTCCCTTCTGGGTATGCCCAGGAGGGTTCTGAGAGCTGGAGTATTCTCTCAGCATTGCACTCTGCGCTCCACCCACAAATGCCCTTGTTATTTTTTCAAGCCCAAATGTTTTTCAGGTATTTTGATTCTCTCTGATTTGAGGGGTGAGGTTGGTCAGTTAATAAAATAACTTGGAACCTGCTTTCCCCATTTTGGGGATAGTTGTAGTAGTCTGGAAATAGGTCAATTTACTTTTTTTTTTGATCAGTTTTTTTTTTTGATGACTGTCTTCTGACAATTTTCTTGGGTTTGGAGATTTAGAGATTTAGAGGCATAAGAAGGCTTCTTAGAAGTGTTCACATTAACTGAAATGAGAAAATGTGAAATCCAAGGTGTTGTGGGGAAAATTTGTTTCTAAATGTTTTATGAAAACAACTTGTCATGACTTTAGGTAGAAATTGACATTTAGGTAGTCAGTGGTGTGATCAGAGATAAAACATTGCCCTATTTCTTCCATACTGACTGAAAGAACAGCAAATACAAATTCTTTAGGCCTAGCAATATCCTCTTTGAAAAAATAAGCATCATATGGTCATGTGAATATGCTTTTTAAAATTTTATTGGTGTGATTTAGTTAAAAGCTTTATTTTCATTCCAACACCTAACTGAATTTATTCTGTAACCTTTGTAGCAGCCACAGATAGATTCTTTAGTTATTTTCTGGGGGAAGCAAAGTCCGAGGGAGAGGTCCACTTACGTGCAGGTAGGCAGTCTGGTAGGTGATAGTCTCCTCTGCCTCCAACATAAGTGGGCTACTCACTGTTCGTGAGACAACTTCCTACTTCCAATTTTGAGTATGCACCATCATTTGTTTTGAAGACACAGTGAATTGCAATAGAAATTTAGGCAGTTTGTCCTGAAGGATTCCTTATGTCTCTTAACCCTTATTTGGGGGAGAGGTGACAATATGTTGTCACAATTCTCTTCCTTTCTGAAGATCATTTGTATTCTTTCCAATCCAATGTTTCCCATTTTGAGGGACTGTTCCCTATGAAAATCAAGTCCAGTTTCTTCCTGTGACTTAGAAATCCCCTCTACCTCTGACCTTTCAAGGTAGATTGAGATCAGGGACCATATATTATACTTTGTATCTCCCACAATACAATATATATATATATTACATATATAGTACCTAACAGCTTGGTACTTTTCATTAACTATGATGATAATAATACAGTATTTCCCACTGAGAGCTTTAATTTTTTGTGTGCCTTGTTTTGTTTTAAGCATTTCGCGTGTCTCTTCTTATTTATTCCTCCCAGCAATTCTATAAGGTTGCTATTAGAAATAATCTCCACTTTATAGATGGCGAAACTAAGACTCATAGAGCTTAAATAACTCACCTGAGTTAACACACATGCACTTTTGTGCACACATACATACACACACGCACACCATTGCTGCATGTCCAAGCCGTTTGTCTCTCAGCTCCTGCTGAGAGAAAGAGGAGGGAAGAAAGCTATTTTGTTACTCTCTTCATGACCGGGCTAGAGCGTCTGCACAAAAGGTAAATATACTTCTCACAAAAATTAGGGGATATTTCATAATGAATATGAAGCTATAAAAATTCCCCTAATTTTTGTGAGCAGTAGACTTCCAATCTGATGTGCATCAGTTGTTCCTTGAAGTACAGAATCAAATTACTAGATTCCTACAGTTTCCTGACCACTAAAGTGAGGTGTGGCAGAGAAAGGTGGGTGGGAGGTGAGGGCATTCAGTTCATCCAGCCCAGATCTAAACTGAAATATTTGAGATAGTGGTTAAGGAAGTCAGGAGGGGAGGGTTTATGCCTCATGGGAAATGGAACTAAGTGGGTTAAGAAAGAGCTGGTTTTGGACAAGCACAAGTCATATGACAGCTTGGATGAAGCAAGTCAGAGGGGCCAAGTGCTAAGCTACCTCTCTCCCAACTTGACCAGGTCCTGTAGAATCTGACTGAATTTGAAAGCTGAGTCATCACACTTTTGGTTATTGTTGCCATAGATTCAATTTGCCCTTTTTCTTTCTTTCTTTCTTTCTTTCTTTCTTTCTTTCTTTCTTTCTTTCTTTCTTTCTTTCTTTCTTTCTTTCTTTCTTTCTTTCTTTCGAGAAACAGAGAGAGGGACAGACAGACAGGAAGGGAGACAGATGAGAAATATCATTTCTTCGTTGCTGCACCTTAGTTGTTCATTCATTGGTTTCTCATATGATTCTTGACTGGGAGGCTCCAGCTGAGCCAGTGACCCCTTGCTCAAGCCAGCGACCTTGGGCTCAAGCCAGAGACCATGGGTCATGTCTACAATCCCACTCTCAAGCCAGTGACCCTGCATTCAAACTGGTCAGCCTGTGCTCAAGCTGGATGAGCCTGCACTCAAGACAGGAACTTCAGGGTTTTGAACCTGGGTCCTCTGCATCCCAAGCCAATACTCTATCCACTGTGCCACCACCTCATCAGGCCAATTTGCCCTGTTCTAACTGAAAAATTTTAAATAGAGCACACTATGAAAATCTATGTTCTGCAAGACTGGAGACCTTACCCATTTATAATACCTGACTCTATAGTTTTTTCCACTGAGCATAGATAAGCTAGTTTTTTTTTCCTCAGAAGCCACTTATCTAATTAAATGAAACATATATACATAGTAGGTAAAAATTAAAGTAGTTTTCAATTGCACTGTCAAACTTTCTGGAGGGAGGGGGAATGGTCTCACTGAGTTAAATTGTATTTGCAAACTGGTATCAAAACTGTGTTAATTGGGAGAAAAAAATAAGAAATTGCAACTTACTTCCACAAGAAAAAGAATTAAACTTCATAAAGTTCATTTAACGGCAAAGTGGAAAAGTGTTTCAAACTAACTGTTTTAATAGAATTTCATTTTTTTAATATAAGCATCCCAGATTTGAGACCTCTGGATTCCAATTACAATAAATATAATTTAATTCCACTAATGTTCTTACATTGGTCTCATTCTTTATTAAAAACAATAAATTATGATATATATCTCCAAGGATTTAATAGATGCATGTTACTAAGTTGTAATTCAAGTCTGTGAAAATAGAGAGCCACCCAGTGCCTGTCTCCAGAGGGAATGACTTAGACTTGCTTTGATATTTTCTCAAAATTATTCAGAATTTTATTTTTTCTTATAAGAAAGACTACATCAAAATGTTGCATCATATACATCATCCAATTTAAGATCTATAATTATATATTTAAAAAACAGATTCTCTTTTTTTACCACCCAGCCCATTGGGGGGCTATCTTATTTTACTAGATGTTGATATATACTTGGAAAATGCAAATTGATTTACTATAGTATTTGCTGAAGCAAAATATAATTCAAAAGTCACATCCACTGCTAGCAAAACAAAGGAAAACCTATTTCCTATTATATATCAAACAAATAGAATATATTTGCCCCAGGCTTTGAGTTATTTTGGTCAAAGCTCCTCATAACTATGCTGAAATCTCAGTCCTGGACTCATTTAGGGAAGCCCTTATCTGTTGTTAGTATTCTACAATGAGATTGACAAAATTTCAGGGTGGGAGCAGTGCTAGTATTTGGATCAGTTCTGACTCCACAGCTCTGATAAAGAGGCCTGTGAATTCCTTTCCCTATCCTCCACCTCTCAGATAATTTGGGGGAAAGCATGAAAAGAAAAAGTCAGCATTGCAATATTCTGACTCTGAGCCTTTTCGTTGTTGGTGGTCAGAGAGTAATGGTATGAGTTTAGAAATGGAGTTTTTGCCAAATTGGCTATAGCTGAAGTACAGTAAGTTTCTGCAAATGTTTTTGAAGGTCTCTGGAATGAAAAGTGAAAAATAATAACTCTAAAAACACTGGGGTCAGGCCATTTCTAAGATGAGTTTGCCCTCACTAGGAAGCTTGTCAAGTCAGCAATAGTCATACTACTAGGATGATAAAGTTCAATTCTGAAAAACAGCTAAAAGTGATTTTCCCCCAATATAGCAGAATATCACCTGGCATAAAAAGAATGTTTTCCATGTAATATTAACAACAGGCTAACTATTCAAGAAGTCTTGTAATTCCTCCTTCTGCCCTCTGGCTATCACCCTTGCTCATCTCCATTGCTCAATGTGGGAAAACAGCTGTGTTAGGCTTGCTCACTGGTTTCCCAGCTACAAGCACTTTGCACAATTAGTGCGTGAGCATGTGGCAGAGAGCCATGAGTGTGTCTCTGTGAAAAACTATGGGTGCTTTTCCTCGGGGGTGATTCTCCCAGGTCACTCTCCTGCCACTGTGAAGTGCGGTTTTCCTGATCTCTTGCCCTCCACTGCAAAAAGCAGGTTTTCTTTTGTTTATTTGTTCACCTGTCTTTGAGAGCCTCCAATAAACGGTTATGGCCTGACACTGTCCGGCTCTGCAGCTAGCTCCTCTACCATCTGCCTGAATTCAACGCGAATCTGCCTGGCCTTAACCACTAGCATTACACTCATCCCAGAACCCTAGGGTATGAAGCATCATTTTGCTTCCTGCTAATAACATTTCTGTTCCTGCAGGTGCACAGGAACCAGTCTTATCAACTTCCAGACTGCCTCTGCTAGTCAATGTCTGCATACTTATGGTTCTTTACTGAGTGTTATGGGCACCATGATAACTTTACTTAATACATTGGCTGTTCATGTTGTCTGTCACAACTGACAGGAAAAGAGAAATGCTCTTTTTGGTTTTCAGTCTTTCTCTTTCTCTGGATATTTGTCCCTTAGTATTCTCTTCAGCTTCAGGATCACAGTGCAAGCTTAATATTTTTTTCCCCACTATCTTCTCCACTTTTTTGCATGAATCATGCTCAATCATTCATCATTCAACCTCTGGATTATCCAAGATTTAGCATCCTATAAACTTGTGAAATAATCAGATGTTCAATGTGTTCAAAAGAGATTTCATTGTCTTCCCTGTAAAGATTGTTCAATGATACAGCAGAAGAATTATGGTCACAGTATTATGACTCAGATAATTTTTTCAATCAGACCTTATTCTTTTCTTTTTTTTTTTTTACAGAGACAGAGAGAAAGAGAGTCAGAGAGAAGGATAGAAAGAGGCAAACGACAGACAGGAACGGAGAGAGATGAGAAGCATCAATCATTAGTTTTTCGTTGCGATACCTTAGTCGTTCATTGATTGCTTTCTCATATGTGCCTTGACCGTGGGCCTTCAGCAGACCGAGTAACCCCTTGCTCGAGCCAGCGACCTTGGGTCCAAGCTGGTGGGCTTTTGCTCAAACCAGATGAGCCCGCGCTCAAGCTGGCAACCTCAAGGTCTCAAACCTAGGTCTTCCACATCCCAGTCCGATGCTCTGTCCACTGCACCACTGCCTGGTCAGGCTCAAACCTTATTCTTTTTTTTTTTTTTTTTGTATTTTTCTGAAGTTGTAAACAGGGAGGCAGTCAGACAGACTCCAGCATGTGCCTGACTGGGATCCACCCGGCATGCCCACCAGGGGGTGATGCTCTGCCCATCTGGGGCGTTGCTCTGTTGCAACCAGAGCCATTCTAGCGCCTGAGGCAGAGGCCACAGAGCCATCCCCAGCGCCCCTCCCCCCCCCCCCCCCCCCCCCCGCCGGCCAACTTTGCTCCAATGGAGCCTTGGCTGGCTGCGGGAGGGGAAGAGAGAGACAGAGAAGAAGGAGAGGGGGAGGGGTGGAGAAGCAGATGGGTTCTTCTACTGTGTGCCCTGGCTGGGAATCGAACCTGGAACTCCTGCACGCCAGGCCGATGCTCTACCACTGAGCCAACCAGCCAGGGCCTCAAACCTTATTCTTAAAAAATCTATAAATCTTTTGGAGGAATATGAAAAAGATGATAGCTGCTTTTTAGGGGTGTAATTAGGTTATTTTCTCTTTTCTATGTACTGTAAATGTTCACTGACAAGAGTTTATTAATCTGTTAGGTTTGTTTTTTTACTCTCCTCCAACCCTTTCTGTATTCTCTATTCTTGTCAAGTTGGGGAGGGAGTCTTAAAGTAAAGATGGACTCAAAGGTTCCTAAATAATATTACTAGCATGGAGAGACTGTTTACTAGCTCTTAAATGTTAGCATTTACATATTAAACTTGATGAAGAAGACATTCTTTTTTTTTTTAATGTATGGTGTTCTCAACACTGTTTTTTTATATCTGCACATAACGTCAATACTGTCAGTGTTGTTTTGAACTGCTGCGCCACCATCCAAATGCAGTTGACTCCCCACCCAGTTGGTGCTGTCCACTAACAGTCAGTATAGTCTTGGAATGTCATTAATAAAAATTAAGTCTGATTCATCAAATAAAAAGTTGACAGAAAAGCCTGGTGAAAAAAAAAATCTTCAGTGATAATTAGGAAATCTGCATTTGCTACAGACTACTTGGCTGATCACTGATGTGTTTATCTTTCACATTTTTCTTATGTATATAGTATGGGAATAATGAGTTTTTTTTAGAGCTCCCGGACAAATTCTAATTCAAGTATTTTCTCAATATTCTTTATGATGTATAACGCTATGCTAGAACCTAAAAAGGAAATCAATAAAAAGGTTGCTACTCTCTAAGAAGCCAAGATCTAGATGAGGACACAGGTAATAGTTAAAATAAAGTAATAGTAATACTATTTTTACCTCTTCAGAGCATTTTATCATTTTCAAAGCTATTTTATGTGTTTGTACAAAATTACATGTATATACTTACATATTGTATAAGAATGAAATAAAACACACATGTAGAAATTATTTCTATATAAACATATACATAGATTTATATGTATATACATATATATATATACACACATGTGGGCATTTATAATTTTATTTAATCCTTATGGCCACACTGTGAGGCAGAGTAATGACTCCACATCAAAGATGAAAACCTTGAGGTTATATGATATTAAGGAAAATCAAAAGTAAAACTGTATTTTCTGCACAGGTCTAAGTCCTGTGGCCTTTCTATTGAAGCGTAAAATTTTTTAAACCAGTGTACAGATAAGTTCTCAAAGCGTAATACAACAGGTAAGTGCAGCACTTGGAGGAAGTGGGGCTTGAACAGAGCCTTGGACAGTGCAGAAGGAAAGGAAGTCACAGACAGGAAGAGGAGCATACAGTCAAGTTTGGAAGGCGACGTAGTATGAAAGAAGAAAAAAAAAATTATGTTTTAAATGGAAATAGTAAGATCTATTGCTTCTGTACATGGGGTCTGAATATGGAGGGTGTATAAATTTGGACTTTTTCTGAAGGATTGGATTACATGAGTGCAGGATGAAATAGATGAAATAAACACTTTAGGAAGATCAAGGGAGACTGATGAGGACTTGGAGTCAGAGAGGTGGGTTATAGGACTTTTTCAGCAATGGGAAAGATGAGGGGAAAAAATGTCTGGATAATAAGGACCCCTTTGAAGGATTTTGCAATTTATCAGCTAGTCTAGTCTTAAGGATTGGGTTTCTACCTCTACCACAATCTAATTTTGTGACCTGGACAAGTTGTTTGTTTATCTTCCCTATGTCTTAATTGTTTATTTTGAAGATAACTGAAGTAGTTCACATAAAGCTAATGAAACTCCATACCTAGCATTTAGTATACACTCTTTATCTGTTAGATATGTATTTGTTACTATTACTAGATGTAAAACTGCAGAAGGTGAGATTTTTAAAAGATGACATATTGCATGAGAATGCTTTAATTCCTTGAAGTAAAAATGCTGTATTGAACCCAGTCACTATTTTGTTTATGCTAACAAGCAACCAATATCTGCCTTCTCTGTGGACATTTATTTTAATCTAGTTGGACAATTTCTACGATGATGCAAGATTAGTGACTCATGACAAAAATAATAAAACTGAGAACTTCCTACATATCTTACAAATCTTTAGAGGTATTTTGTAGTAGAATAATAATGTTCCATCTTTTTGAGCTTGTTCCTTCCATATGGGATAACAAAACACGTGTCACTGCTACAGCATTTATACTTAGGGGGATAATTTGGTCCTCTAGATTTAGAATTTGGAAAAAAAGAGTGCTTTCCATTTGCCTAATGAACTTAAACTTTTAAGCCCTATGGAAATGCTGAGGATGCCTATTAGCTGTGTCTTAGACTGTATGAAGATGACATCAAATAAGAGTAGGGAAGTTCCTCTAATGCCACAGGGTTAGGATTTTAATGAGTTTTAAAGAATTTGAATAATCAAATCACTTTGGCAGATTTTCCTCTCAATATCTAAATGAAAGTCAATTTCAGAAGCATTATTTAAAAAGACCAAAAGGAAATAGAATTTGTCAGGTGGAGAAGAATATCCTGTCCTCAGAAGGAGGAACTACAGTTGCCACCCATCACAACCATTTCCCTCTCAGAAGTATGCTCTGCTCAATTTTAGCATGACTAGCCTGTCAATAAATTACAGTTCATTCCCCTACAGTTTCCCAAAGGCAATTGGAGGGATGGGAAGCTGCCAATAGAAGATAATGTCTGAAAGCAGAAAGGTCTATGTGCCTGAAATATCTTTTCTTCGAATTACTAACATTAATTGGTCATCCTCTCTAGAAGAAATTTATGTGTTGTGTTTTGCGTTGGTGTAGATTGATTTATCGTAGAATTCTATAGTTGGAAGATACCTTAACATACCATTGTAGTCTAACTTCCTCTTCCAGTTGGGATAGCAGACATTTAGCTTTGGAAGACTGTATTCATTGCTTTGATCTCAACTGTGGCTCTGGTTGGTGCCTAAAAAACCACCATGGTTTGCTGCTGCTACCACAGTCAACCTTGAATGGGTGAGGTACAGAATAATTTTATTGGAAAGAAGTGTGATTGAGATTCAGAAGACAATGACAACTCTGAGGCAGGGTGGATGGGTGGAAGAGAAAGCTGGGAAAGGAGGAGAAAATTGGTGTTCAATAAAAAGAGGGCTATGCTAGAGAATGAGAGGAAAACACTTCAATGACTTCACCATGATGTCTGAGGCCATTTCTGTTAAGACACTGTGTTTCAAAATGTTGGTCCCTTTCCTTGGGAGGTTTCCCATTGATAGATACCACTATTGAATCAGAAATGGTCTATATGCCATCAGGATTCTCTGTCTTTTGTTTCTGAGAAACTTAAAATAATTGTTACTGACCTAAAACTAGTTTAGATGGACTTTTGGAGACTATTTGCAAATACACTATGGTAATATATTTTGTTTGTATATATGTGCGCTATGGTACATATTTATGTATAATTACATATAAATGTATGGTATTTGTTTTATTATATATCAATATATACAAATATATTTGTATTATATATGGGGGTGGAGGGTAGGATTACAGTTGTATGTGAAAAAGAGTATTTTATTTATTATTTATTAATTATTATATTATTTATTTGTATTATAACAGAAAACCTACTTTTGCTCACTTCTATAAATAATATATTTATAAGCAAATATATACCTAGAAAGATAGCAATATATTATTTATCTATTTTAAAGAAAGAAAGGAATTTATTTCATATGGGAAAGGCATATAAAAGTCACAGAATTTTGAAGGGACAAGTTTACTTTCTTTTCTTTATAGGTAAAAAACTGAGAGCCAGAGAGTAGAGTACCTTGGCCAAGGTCTTAGGAAAAGGCAGAACCCTAGTTAAAACATATATTACTTTCTCCAAGCCAGGATGGCTGCCAGTACAGTCTTGAATCTATATAGTTTAGTGGCTCCTGGTGCTTGTGGAGGAATGAGGTTGTACATATTGATATTGTATTCTAAGGGTAACTCTGAAATGTTCCACCTCTAACTCTCACTTGATATACACTGTATCAAGTGGAGTAATGTGAAGAAGTAATTGGCTTAGAGAAAGTAATAAAACTTCAATGGGAAAATTACACAAGGTTCATTTGCCATTAAATGCAAATGAATACATGGTCTTACAGTCTTATGCCCATGACTATAATCCTGAAGAGTTGTCCTACTGGTTCCCACTCACAGAAATGGGTCTTTACCTTCTATTATTTTACTATTAATTGAGACCACTAGTCTTTTGCCGTGTGATAGGATTATATTGTAAGTGCAGGAGAAACAGAGTTTATGATCAGTATGGATTCTTCAAAGATGACCCCCTACTCATCCCTTTATGAGAGGGTGTTTATGTGATGTCCTCCAACACCAGGCAATTTGAGCACTCTATTGTTTGGATAATCATTTTTGCTTGATTCAGATTTCTTCACAATTAATCCTTTTTCTTTTCCTGCCCTTGCTCCCTCCTGTGAGCTGTTCTCAGAAAAACAGCAAATGAATCTAACATTTGCAGCTAGTGACGGGAGGCCATAAGACTGGGACACTTAACTTAATAGGGTATGGTTAACTTTGTTTCAAATTAAAATTGGAACCAGTAATGTCTTAATTCTCTTGTCTAGACAATTGTCACTGCTGTAAATTACCATCATTATAGCCATTGATTGGTTTATAATGACTTTACCAAAACATTATTTGCCAATCCTCTAAACTTTCCGAACATGCTATTTAGTTTATCATAATTAATCTATTAAGAGACGACATATACATCCTGCTTCCTCTCTCCAAAGTGACATTTGTGGATTCAATTTTTTTCTCATTGTTAATATTACACTGTAAACTCACTACTGATCTAATTCAGTCTTCTATCTGTCTGCAGCAAATTTAATCAGAAGAATCATTATTCAAATGCTGCGTTCTTCTTTCTGTCTTCGAGACAATGGCAATTGCCTCTGTACAGTCTTGGTACTGTTCCTCTGGTGTGATTAACAGCTCTTTACACATATTTTGTTCAGGGTAGGAATGGTAGTATAATGCATAGGCTACATATAATGTATGCAAAAATAAATTTAAGTGAACTCTTTTCAAATGAGAACTTGAAGAGTTCAATGTTCAGGAGATAATCTGATGTACCCAAAGCCTTGTATTCAGATAGATAAACCCAGCCTTTAAACTAATTTGAGTAACAAATCAATTCACCTTAGAAATACGGAACAGTTAATTATATAGTTACAAGCTCAGTTAATATCTAAACTGTCCATACCTTGTTCATGTGTGTGTGTGTGTGTATGAAAGGTGCAGTAGATTAAGGTAGTAGAGAGGGAGAGCAGATGCCAAAGTCATCAAGAAAATGTCTGCAGTCCTTGTTGTAGTATTTCAGTTCTTCTACTTCTGTGCAAGAAATATTCTTGTCCATTCTGTATGGGGAACTCGCAATCATCCTTTGTGTTGCTCCCCTAATCCCCTTTACCAGAGTACCTTGCATACAGCTCTCACCATCAAAACTTCTGTTATTTGATGACTATTACTTGTCTACTTCTCTGTTTTTACCAGTAAAATAAGATATCAAGAGTAGGGGAGTCATCACTGCTGGTGGCCAAGAAATCAAAGGCTAGGATTGAATTCTATATTTGTTACTTTTTTTCCCTGTTGTGATCATTTTTAGCAGGTTTCCTTGCTATCCTAAGCTTGATTTACTTTATGTGAAAACTATGGGTAAAAGTAGTATCTGTTTTATAGGATTTTTATAAAAGTTGTCAAATGATCCTTACTATTATTATTGTCATATTCACATTCAAGTTCCTATAGTCATTATAAAATATAGGATTTTCAACAAATAAATTACTTTTTTTCTCTTGTCAGTCTTTCAGTTCCTGCCAATTTTAACTAATATGTAGTTTAAAAATCATAAAATTCTCCCTTTCAAAAGTATATGATTCAGTGGTATTTACTATTTTCATAATGTTATATAAACATTCTAATTTCAGAAAAAAATTATCATTTCAAAAAGAAACCCCTTTTTCATTAACAGTCACTCTTTATTCCCTTGTTTGTATCCCTAGCCCATGTTAATCATGACTGCTACTTACTTTCTGTCTTCATTTGCCTACACTGTGTATTGCATGTTATTGGAATCATTCAATATATGGTCTTTTCTGTCTGATTTCTTTTGCTTAGTATAACATTTTCAAGGTTCATCATATTGTAGCCTGGATTTTTTAAGTTGAGTAGTTTTGCATTTATGGATACACCACATTTTTCTTTAGCTATTCATCAATTAAAGGGCATCTGACATTTTTCTATACATTATTTTAAATAATGTTATTATAGACATTTATATACAAGTTTTGTGTGGACATATCTTTTTAATATTCTTGGGTGTAAACTTGATGGGTAACTCCATGTTAAAATTTAGAGAAATTGTCAAACTTGTTTCCAAAGCAGTTGCCTCATTTTTATTATTCCCACCAGCAGTGTATGGGGATTTCTGTTTCTCCACATTCTTGCCCACAATTGTTAATGTGTCTTTTTTTTTTCATTTGTGATTTTAATTTGTGTTTATTAGATTCAACTGTCCCACCGAATATATTTTCCCCCAACCCCTTATTCCCCTGGCCCACCCATGCCCCTCCCCCCAATGCCTACCCCCCTTTCCTTCGGGACTTGAGTCCTGTTCCCTATAATGCTGTGTTATGTATATATACTTTCATTAATCTTTTTCCCTTCTCTGATCCCATCTTCTCTTATACTTTCCCTCTGGTCCCTTTGGTCCTGCCTCTGCCTCTGTTCTGTTGCTCAGTTCACATTGTTCATTGGATTCCTCAAATGAGTGAGGTCATATGATATTTTTCTTTCTCTGCCTGGCTTCTTTCACTTAACATAACAGTTTCCAGGTCCATCCATGTTGTCGCAAAAGGTAAGATTTCCTTCTTCCTCACAGATGTGTAATATTCCATTGTGTATATGTACCACAGTTTTTAATTCACTATCCCACTGACAGATACTTGGGCTGTTTCCAGATCTTGGCTATTATAAAAAACGCTACAATAAACATGGGGGTGCATTTCTTCTTTTGAATCAGTGATTTGGTATTCAGAGGATATATTCCTAAAAGTAGGATAGGTAGGTCAATGGGCAGTTCCATTTTCAATTTTTTGAGGAATCTCCATACTGTTTTTTTTTTTTTTACAGAGACAGAGAGAGAGAGTCAGAGAAAAGGACAGATAGGGACAGACAGACAGGAACAGAAAGAGATGAGAAGCATCAATCTTAGTTTTTTGTTATGCATTGCAACACCTTAATTGTTCATTGATTGCCTTCTCATATGTGCCTTGACTGCGGGCTTTCAGCAGACCGAGGAACCCCTTATTCGAGCCAGCGACCTTGGGTCCAAGCTGGTGAGCTTTTTGCTCAAGCTGGATGAGCCTGCGCTCAAGCTGGCAACCTCAGTGTCTTGAACCTAGGTCCTCCGCATCCCAGTCCAATGCTCTATCCACTGCGTCACTGCCTGGTCAGGCTCCATACTGTTTTTACAGAAGCTGCACCAGTCTGCATTCCCACCAGCAGTGCAGGAGGGTTCTCTTTTCTCCAAACTTTCTCAAGCACTTATCATGTGTTCTTTTGTTAATAACCACCATTTGACAGGTGTGAGGTTGTATCTCATTGTGGTTTTAATTTGCATTTCTCTAATGATTAGTGATATTGAACATTTTTTCATCTGTCTATTGGCCATTGGTATGTCCTCTTTGAAGAAGTGTCTGTTCATTTTGTTTGCCCATTTTTTGATTGGATTGTTTATCTTCCTGGTGTTGAGTTTTACAAGTTCTTTATAAATTTTGGTTATTAACCCCTTATCAGACGTATTGGCGAATACACTCCCATTGTATGGGTTGTCTTTTTATTTTCTTAATGGTGTCTTTTGCTGTGCAAAAGCTTTTTAGTTTCATATAGTCCCATTTGTTCATTATGTCCTTTATTTCACTTGCCTGTGGAGATAAATCAGCAAATACATTTCTATGAGAGATATCAGAGAGTTTACTGTCTATGTTTTCTTCCAAGATGTTTATGGTTTCAAGACTTACATTTAAGTCTTTTATTCATTTTGAGTTTACTTTTGTAAATGGTGTAAGTTGGTGGTCTAGTTTCATTTATTTGCAAGTATTTGTCCAACTTTCCCAACACCATTTGTTAAAGAGACTGTCTTTACTCCATTGCATGCTCTTACCTCCTTTGTCAAATATCAATTGTCCATATAGGTATGGGTTTATTTCTGGGTTCTGGGTTCTGTTCCATTGATCTGTATGCCTGTTCTTATGTCAATACCAAGCTGTTTTGAGTACGATGGCCTTGTAGTATAACTTGATATCAGGAAGTGTATACCTCCCACTTTATTCTTCTTTTTCAGGATTGCTGAGGCTATTTGTGTTCTTTTTTGGTTCCATAAAAATTTTTGGAACATCTGTTCTATATTTTTGAAATATGTCATTGGTATTTTATTAGGAACTGCACTGAATTTATAGATTGCTTTGGGTAATGTAGACATTTTAATGATGTCTATTCTTCCTATCCATGAACACAGTATATGCTTCCACTTGTTTGTATCTTCCTTGATTTCCTTTATCAATATTTTATAATTTTCCAAGTACAAGTCTTTAACTTCTTTCGTTAAATTTACTCCTAGGTACTTAATTTTTTTTTTTGTCGTAAATAGTGAAGGGGATTGTTTCTTTAATTTTTTCTTTCAGACAATTCATTGTTGGTGTATAAAAATGCACTAATTTCTGAATATTGATTTTATATCCTGCTACCTTGCTGAATTTGTTTTTCAGGTCCAGTAGTTTTTTGACTGAGACTTTAGAGTTTTTTATGTACAGTATTATATCATCAGCAAATAATGATAGTTTTACTTCTTCTTTTCCAATTTGGATGCCTTTTATCTCTTCATCTTGTCTGATTGTTGTGGCTAGGACTTCCAGGACTATGTTGAATAAGAGTGGTAAAAGGGGGCACCCCTGCCTTGTTCCTGTTCTTAAGGGAATTTCTTGTAATTTTTTCCCATTGAATATGACGTTGGCTTTGGGTTTGTCATAGATAGCCTTTGTCATGTTGAGATATGATCCCTGTATTTCTACTTTGTTGAGAGCTTTGATCATAAATGGGTACTGGATTATATCAAATGCTTTCTCTGCATCTATTGATATTATCATGTGATCTTTATCTTTACTTTTGTTTATGTGTTGAATTACATTGATTGATTTGTGGATATTATACCAGCCCTGTCTTTCTAGAATAAAACCCACCAGATCATAATGTATGATTTTTTTCATATATTGCTGGATTTGATTTGCTAATATTTTGTTGAGAATTTTAGCATCTATGTTCATTAGGGATATTGGTCTATAGTTTTCTTTCTTTGTAGTGTCTTTGCCTGGTTTTGGAATCAGTATTATGCTCGCCTCATAAAAGGAGTTTGGAAGTCTTCCCTCTTGAATTTTTTGAAATAGCTTGAGAAGGATAGGAGTTAGTTCTTCTTAAATATTTGGTAAAATTTGCCTGTGAAACCATCTGGCCCAGGGTTTTTGTTTATTGAAGTTTTTTGATAACTGTTTCAATCTCATTTGATGAAATCTGTCTGTTTAGGTTTTCTGATTCTTTTATATTGATTTTTGAAAGATTATATGTTTTGAGTAATTTGTCCATTTTGCCTAGGTTGTCTAATTTTATAGCATACAGTTTTTTATAGTATTTTCTTACAACCCTTTGTATTTCTGTTGTGTCAGTTATTTCTCCACTCTCATTTTTAGTTTTATTTATTTGAGTCCTCTCTCTTTTTTCCTGGTGAGTCTGGTTAAAGGTTCATCTATATTGTTTACCTTTTCAAAGAACCAGCTCTTGGTTTCATTGATCCTCTGTATTGTTTTTTTAGCCTCCATGTCATTTATTTCCATTCTGATCTTTATTATTTCCTTCCTTCTACTTCCTCTGGGTTTTACTTGCTGTTCTTTTTCTAGTTCTTTTAGGTGCAGAGTTACATTGTTTATTGAGCTTTTTCTAGCATCTTAAAGTATGCCTGTAGTGGTATGAACTTCCCTCTAAGGACTGCTTTTGCTGTGTCCCATAAATTTGGAGTTGTATGTTTGTTTTCATTTGTTTCAAAGAAATTTTTGATTTCTTCCTTGATCTCATTGTTCACCCATTTGTTATTTAATAACATGCTATTTAGTTTCCAAGTGTTTGAGTGTTTTTCAGTTTTTCTATTGTAGTTGATTTCTAGTTTTATGCCATTGTGATCAGAGAAGATCCTTGATATGATTTCAATCTTCTTAAATTTGTTGAGACTCATTTTGTGTCCTAGCATGTGGTCTATCCTAGAAAATGTACCATGAGCACTTGAAAAGAATGTGAAAGGTTCTGAAGATATCTATTAAATCCAGTTGATCTAGTGTGTTGTTTAAGTCTGCTGTTTCTTTGTTAATTTTCTGTCTAGAAGATCTATCCAGTGATGTTAGTGGGGTAATAAAATCCCCTATTATTATAGTATTGCTGTTGATCTCGACCTTTATGCCCATCAAAATCTGCTTTATATATTTAGGTGCTCCTATATTAGGTACATAGATATTTATAATGGTTATATCTTCCTGATGGATTGCTTCCTTTATCATTATGTAGTGACCTTGTTTATTCCTTATGATAGCATTTGTTTTAAAGTCTATTTTGTCTAATATAAGTACTGCTACCCCAGCTTTTTTTTTCATTTCCATGCCTGAATTAATTTTTTACATCCCTTTTCTTTCAGTCTATGTGTATCTTTTGTTTTGAGGTGTGTCTCTTGTAGACAGCATATGTACGAGTCCTGTTTTCTTATCCATGCAGCTACCCTACGTCTTCTGATTGGAGCATTTAATCCATTTAAATTTAAGGTTATTATTGATATGTAATAGTTTATTGCCATTTTATTCTTTCAATCTACATTCCTCTTTTACTAGATTCCCCTCCCCTTTGTTCTGTTTACAGAAGGCCCCTTAACATTTCTTGTAGCATTGGTTTGGTTTTAATGAATTCCTTGAGGTTTATTGTTTGGTCTGGAAACTTTTTATTTCTTCTTCAATTTTAAATGATAGCCTTGCTGGATAGAGAAGTCTTGGTTGTAGGCTCTTGTTTTGCATTACTTTGAATATTTCTTGTCATTCCCTTCTGGCCTCTAATGTTTCTGTTGAGAAGTCAGATGTTATCCTTATTGGGGCTCTTCTGTAGATAATAGACTGCTTTTCTCCTACAGCTTTTATTATTCTTTCTTTCTTAATTTCTTAATTTTTGTATTTTAATTATGATGTGTCTTGGTGTTGACCTTTTTGGGTTCATCCTTAATAGAATTCTCTGTGCTTCTTGAAATTGTGTGATTTTTTTCTTCATCATTTTAGGGAAGTTTTCAGCTATGATTTCTTCAGTCAAATTTTCTATCCCTTGTTCTTTCTCTTCTCCTTCAGAAACCCTTATGATGAGGATGTTATTTCTCTTCATGTTGTCATAGAGCTCTCTTAGAGTTTCCTCAGATTTTTTGAGCCTCTTTTCCTTTTGCTGCTCTGCTTCCATGCTTTTCTTTATCTTGTCTTCTAACTTACTGATTTGATCCTCAGCTTCATCCATTCTGCTTTTAATTCCTTCCAGTGTGATCTTCATTTTTGATATTGTATTTGTCATTTCTGATTTATTCTTTTTATTATTTCAATTTTTTATGCTTGCTATCTCTTTATTTAGGTATTTGTTATGTCCATCCATTGTAGCTCTAAGATCTTTGAGCATCCTAACAATTATTATTTTAAACTATGCATCTGGTAATTTGATTATTTCTGAATCATTTTAATTTTTTTCTTGGGATTTTTCTTGATTCATTTGAGTTACATTTCTCTGCCTTCCTATTTTGTCTGTGTAGAAGAAAGGTGTGGCCACAGGAGTCTGATGGGTGTGGTCTCTGTGTTCCCTAGGTGTGGTCTGTCTACAGGCCTGTCACCCCATCTGCTGCTTCCTCAGGGAGCATTTGAGCATGGGCATTGCCAGCACCATCCTGTTGTGGTGGTCGCTGCGGTTTGCATCTAGTCCCCATGGGTGTTACTGTGTTTGCGTGTCCGGGCTGCAAGCCTTGGCTGGCCCGGCTTCTGCCCTGCCCCAGCGGGCAGTGCTATGAACCTGCACCCAGCCACAAGTCTCATCTGGTTTCCCAGATTTCGCCTTGCTCCTTTGGGCAGGACTGCTGGTGGGACCACTCTCATGTGCCATGCCCACAGCCATGGATCAGACCACTTTTGTGTGCCCCTTCTGCTGCTGCGGCTGCCTTGGTCTCCACTTCCTTTAGGTGGGACTGCACTGACACTGAGCCTCAGTTGTGGCTGGCCATGTCTTCTGCCCCTGCTTGCAGGAGTTTGCTCATGCCTTGGCTGCAGCTGCCACCAGCCCCCAGCTTCTGCCCCTGCTGACAGGACTACGCTTCTGTGTCCCCCTGCTGCCTGCCCTCTGGCAAGCAATCAGCAGTGTGAGGGTGGTGGTGCAGCTCAGACCTTGGCACTCAGTACTGTATCCCTGATGGCTCTCTGCTTCTAAGTGATTCTTTGCTCTGACTGCAGCAGGAGAGCTTCTGTTCAGCTGGTGACCTGCTTCCCTTTGCTGGTATTGCTGATTCCAAGAAAAATATTCACTTTAGATTTGGGGAATGATTCAGTCCAGGGGTGAGGGTGGCTGTCCCTCAAAGTGTTTCTCCCTGTGCCTTCTAGATTACACTCTCTTCCTGCTACTCCAGTCCTCTCAGCTCTCCATGTTCCCTGGAGCCCTGGGTGAGTGGTTGTGAAAGAGTTTTTCTGTTCTGACCCTTTAAGACGATTTCTGGGTCTGAGAAATTTGTTTCTTTCTTGCAAACAGTATCCTGGGTTGTTTTGCAGCTAAATACTGCCCATATGCCTCTTCTAGGCTCTGGGGCTGCATGCTGGGGCTTTGTCCTAGGGCCCAGGACCTTCCCCTCTTTGCTAAACTCACTTCCAGCCACATGAGTCCCTCCAGGCTGCCACTTGCTCCTGGGAGCTGGGAAGCCCTCTCCATGTTTTTGCTTTTCCTACCAGTCTCAGTGTGGCTTTTTCAGTGATCTTTGATTAAAGAGTCCTCTTAGTTTAGTTCAAAGTTTGTTTTTCCAGATGATTGTTCTTAAAATTAAGTTTTAATCCACTTTGATTCTGGGAGGTGGAAGTGGTATGTCCACCTATTCCATCACCATCTAGCCACCCCAGTGTGTCTTTTTGATTATAGGTAGCCTAGTGGTGTAAAGTGATATTTCACTGTGGTTTTGGTTTGCATTTGCCTAATACATTGTGATTTTTTTTTTCTTATTGATCACTTCTTATCTTCCTTGGAAAAATTCTATTTAAATCATTTGGTTATTTTTTACTTAGGTCATTTGTCTATTGTTGAAGTGTAAATGTTCTTCAAATAGTCTTGATTACATCTTTATTATATGCGGCTTAAGTGTCTGTTTGTCACCAATAGCTTATTGGTTGCTTGCGTAACTGTACTAGCCAATGGGGTGAAGTTGCCATGGCTGAACGCAAATTGAGCGTGTCAGGGGGAAGGTGAACATTTGTTTGCATTGGCAATCATCTGTTTTACATAAAAACTACATCTTAACGTAATTTCTTTTAAGAATGCCTCCTAGAAAATACAGCACTGAAGAGGAGAGAAAAGGAGCTAAGCTGCACAGAAATGGCTTTCTTGACAAAAAGAAACCACTGAGCAGAGAAAGACAAGGCTTGCTTCAGTCGCAGAGCAAATGCGTCTTTCTTGGCAAAATGAGACTGATGAGCATAGAGAAATAAGGCTTGCCTCAGATGCAAGACAAAAAAGCCTGTCTCGACAAAATGAGTCCCTTGAACGAAGGCAGGAGAGAAATGCAAAAAAATGACAGAGTAATGCTGACCGAAACGCAAAAAGGATTAAAACAGTTTCAAACAGAGAAACTTTAATTTTTGAGCATTCCTCTGGTGACATGAATATTAAATGTGAACACTGTCAGTCCTTAAACTTCAAGTTAGAAACTAATCGATTTGACCATGGCAAGAAAGGATTTTCTTAATGTTGCAAGTACGGAAACATTGTAGTTCCACTAATTGAGAAATGTACCGCCAGTGGTTTCCTTCATTGCACTCTACTTTAAGCAATTAAGCAAGTAGAAGGGGGAAACACCGTGGGGCACTAAGCAAAGGGGCGTCCTCGCCGCCTGCCCTGGGTAATTCAGTTTGAATTAGCAGACACCTTTGCACAAATCATTTTAATTACAATTTATAATATCTAGAACAGCAGTCATTTTGTATGACCGCCGGACTTTCTAGTGATCTTTATAGGTACATAACCTGCTAATACTTCCTTTATTCCAGACAAGACATGTTTCTTTTACTTTCAGAATGTCCTTTGAAGCACATAGGTTTTAATTTTGATGTTCAACTTATTATTTTTTTCAAAAGCTAACACATTTTGTGTCATATCTAAGAAACTATTGTTCAATCTAAAGTCATGAAAAGAAACCCTCTATTTTTTTAAGAGACTTATAGTTTTAGCTTCTGCATTTAGGTCTTTCATAAATTTTTATTTAATTTTTGAATATTGTGTGAGGTAGGAGGTTCAACTTGATTCTTCTGCATGTGGGTATCAGTTATCCATGGAACATATATTGAAAAGACTGTTTATTCTTACTTGAATTTTCTTGGCACCCTTGTCAAAATCATTTGACCTTAAATGTTCTATTTCATTAATAGGTGGAATATGTCTGTTTCATGTCAGTACCACCCTATCCTGATTCCATTAGCTTTGTGGTAAATTTTGAAATTAAAAAAGGAAAATCTATGTTTATCTTTTTCAAAATTTTGTTGTCTACTTTTGAGTCTTGCATTTCATATGATTTTAGGATCAGCTTCTCAATTTATGCAAGAAAACCAGGTAGGATTTTGATAAAGATTGTGTTGAATCTGCAGATCAGCTTGAGGAGTTAAAATCTTAATACTAAGTCTGATCCTTAAAATTAACAGGTAATTCCATCTGTTTATGTCCTCTTTAATTTCTTTTAATTGTGTAGAATTAGTGTGAAAATCTTACATTTCATTTATTAACTGTATCCCTGAGTAGTTTATTTTGATGTTACTATAAATAAAAATTACATTGTTAATTTTATTTTTAGTAGTTTATTGATAGTGTGTAAAATAACATTTGATTTTTAATATAGATCTTATATCCTACAACCTTGCTGAACTTATTAATTTTAATCAAGTTTTAGTTAGGTCCTTAAGATTTCTATGGTTGAGATCATGTCATCTGTGAATAGAAATCACTTTCTTTTTTCTTTTTAATATGCTGTCTTTTATTTCTTTTTCATGCCTAACTGTACTATGTAGAACCTCTAGTACAATGCTGAGTAGAAGTGGTGAGTATAGCTATCCTTGACTTGGTTTCTTACTTTGGGAGAAAGCTTTTAGTCTATTACCATTAACTAGGACGTTGATTCTGTGTTACTCATAGATGACATTTATCAGATTGAGGAAGTTTCTTTCTATTCCTAAATTAATTATAAGATATATTGATCTGTAATTTAATTTCATATGCTGCCTTTTTTGTATTGTTTTGCTATTGAAATAATCACAACTTCATAGAATAAATTGGGAACTGTTTCATTCTCCACTAATTTTTGTAAGTATTTGTAAAATATATATATTAATTCTTATAAAATATTGGTGAAATTCACTAGGAAAGCTATTTGAGCCTGGGATTCTTTGTGGACAGTTCTTTTATTGCCAATTCAATGAAATACTTGTTATAGGTCCATTTGGTTTTTCTTCTTCTTGAGTCAGTTTTAATACTTTGTATGTTTCTAACATTTGCCTGTTTCATCTAGGTTAACTAATTTGTTAGTACAGGATGTCCCTGGGTTAAGACAGTATCAACTTACGACATTTCAAATTTACAACACTCATTCCTCAAAAACTAAAAAAAAAATGGAGATGTGAGTGTTTTGGCTTATGTTGTTAGCATCACACTTATGGACAATGTGGGTGAACTAGTTTGGTTATTATGTGCAGTGGAAGAATACACAGTAATAGAGTTTGATTGTATTTTTATGTTCTAGATTATGATTTTACAACTGTGTTAGGATAAGTAAATGACTTAGGCTAGGGTGTGTTTTGACTTACACCAAAATTCAGGTTACGTCATTGTTATAGGAACAGAACTGTGTCATAACACGAGGACCCCTATATACAAATGTTCATAACATTTCTTTATAATCCATTTTATTTCTTTAAGGATAGTTAGTAGTATTACCCTTTCTTTCATTAATAATATAGTAATTAAGTTTCTTCCTCCCTCCCTCCCTTCTTCTTTTTCTCTCTCTCTTTCTCCCTTCTTGGTTAGTCTAATGGTTTTTCAAAGAACCAACTTTTGGCTTTGTCATTTTTTTTTTATTATTTTTAATCTCTATTTCATTTATATGAATTTTGCTCTTTATTTATTTCTTTTTGTATGTTGGGTCTAATTCTCTCTTCTTTTATTGTTTCTTAAAGTGGAAGATTAGGTTTTTGCTCTCAGATTCAGCTGTTTTTATTTGAGATACATTTCTTGGATTCTTCTGTTGGACAATTTTCTATAGTTCTTAAAATTGACATTGACAATGTTGCTAGTTTTCTTATTGCTTATATTAAGGAACAGATTTTTGGAGCTCTTTTCTCAAATAGTGCTGCAGCACTCACCTCTCCAATGAATTTTTGATGGTTGTATAAATTTAATAAACTCTGTGGTTGTCTTTCTAAAATTGGATTTATACTTCTCTATGAATGTAGAGTTGGTTTGGGAATGATGCCACCCTCAGATTTAGAGGAACCCTTAATTGTTCTGATTCGGTATTTTTGACATTTTGAGTGCAATAACTGTTTTTGTGGGGTGCTGTCATGTGCTTTGTAGGGTCTTTTACAACATCCCTGTACTCTACCCAGTAGCTGGAAACATCAGGAGGAAATGGTTTCTTCTTTTTCTCTGTAGGTTGGGCTTTGTGAGGATGGAAAATTCCCTGGGACTCTAGTCTTTACATGAATACAGCTAAAATGGCATATAACTTGTGACTGACACACATTAGATATTTAGACTTATTATAACACATATTGGGCTTATTTCATGCCCTTTGCTTTTCATGTGAGGCCTATTCTAGCCAAACACTGATCTTAAAGGTGTCACTAAAATTTCTAGATTTTCTGCCTTCATAATATCTCTCTAAAATCCAATCCTTCCTTTTCAAATCACTTCAACTCTCTAGTTCCAATTTTGCCTCTTAAGAATTAATTTCTTAATTGAAACACTTTATGAAATGTTTTCTCTTTTTTCATTTCTCTCTATTTTACTTATTATCCTCCATCCTCAGTTAGCTACCAAAAAGCACAGTTGTGATTTCCTCACTATGCTACTCAAAATGTTTCAGTTTTTTTACTCTCTACACATTAAACATAATACCTCAGCTTTTTTTTTCAATTTAACTAGAATTAACTTTTCAAAGTTAATCTCTGCTCTTTTTCTAAGATATATACTTGAACTAAATCACCATTCCCAGAGTAAGTGCTGTATATTCTGTCTTTGTGTATTTTCTTAAAGCTATTTCTGACACTGTAATATTAAAAGTGGTAATTATAATGACAGAGGTAGTCTTTATTGAGCATAAGCCCTGTGTCAGTATTGTGCTTTATCTTATTTAATTCTCCAAGACAAAAAACAACAAAACAGTTTGCTAAGTGCTGATATTTACCCTCTGGCACATAGAGAAAATTATAGGGGAGGGGGAGTTAAATAACTTCCCAAGGTCACACAGATGGTAAAAAAAACTGGAACTTAAACTTGATCTTGCAATTCTTATTTTTAACCATAATTCTCTATTGTTTTCTCTTGGCTTTCTTTTATTCTCCCTCTTCTATTTCTCTCTGTTGCAATTCTGATGGTTTCTAGTCTAAATTTTTGTGCCAGTTCATCCATAACACGTATCGCAGTTCTTCAATCCAGAAACAATCTTTCTCCTGTTTAATTACTTGCTGAATCCAACACAATACCTGTTACATCATGATAGATGATCAGTATTTTAAATCAATAAAATGGCTGAATAAAACTTGGAGGCTAAGTATTTTGTTTTTAGTTCATCATTGATGTAAAAATAAAAGTAAAAATTACACAGTAGTTTTCAGCTAACAGGCACTGAACTATTTTTTAAGTTGAATGAATTGCTGAAAATTTAATAGATCAGTTTGTAGGGTATCTAATTTCCTTTGTGCTTCCCTTGTGATGATTATAGCCATGTATGTAAATGCAAGCTGTTGAGGCATCTACCAAATATATGTGGAACACCCATTATTTTCTATGTTAATCTGTGAAGATGAGCATGCTTAGAGAATCTAATATTTTGTGGTTAACAAAAGGAAAGTGCTCAGTCTCAAAAATTTACAGAGGAATTCAGAATTTCTAGCTATGCTTTTGTCTGTAACTGTGGCTTTTCTTCCACAGAGGAGCTGTTTTATGGTCTGTCAGTAAGACAACAAATATGTTTCAATGGTATGTCTGTTTTGCCTGTCACCAAATGTGGTTGGTATTTGAGAAGAGCAAGGTAAAATAGAAAGGAGAAGCTGAAGAACAAAAGAAGATAATAGCAAAAATGGAGATGAGACTAAATAAATTAGATTCCAGAGTTCCCAACATAGTGAAGCCATTGTTCTGAGTCAGCACTATAAATCAATTTATCTGATATGGCTGGACTCAGGTACCCTGACACTTCTATTCAAATCAGAAATTCTAGGATTCTGTTTCACAAAAATGTTTTTAAAATACTGGGTGGGGAAAAAGTAGATTTATAGTTGTTCATATGGAAAATAATACAATCATGAATAAATAATAATCTAAGAATAAACTATGTCCCGCATATACAGAACTGTAAACTACTTTTGTCCTACCTTGTATTTAGACTTAAGTCATGGTATAGATACTAGTGCCTCTGAAACAGGTGTATATAAACATTTTCCCAGTGTCTCTGTGGTCTTCCAAAAGAATGATCAATTTTACAATCCTATTTTGATTATAGTCTAAAAAGAGTAATGCAAGCATGTTCTGGATTATGTGGGGATCCTAATGGAATGTGATTATGTAATTTCAGTACCTACATTTTTTTGTTAAATTGATTATATAATTAACACAAAGGAGTGTTACCTAGTTATCTTAGGTTAATAGGAAAAAAACTAGAGAAGGTTTTCAAATGTAACCCACACATGTGTCTGCTTGCGCTCCAGATGAATACTGCAGAAATGACTCAGCCACCCACCATACAAGTGGAGATTCCAAAGAAGGTTAAAGAGAGAAAGATACTGAGAAGATTGTGACTATAGACATGTCAAACTTTAAGTGTGCATGTGTACTATCATATTCACATTAAGAATACTTAGTTTTAGCAAAACAATATAGTTCTTCATGTTACTATTACTCTTTTTTTTATTATTTTAGTAGTTTTGTTTGCTTTCAATTTGTAGAGTATATGTTGGTTTTATAGTTGTAAATAAGGACAGGGAAGGCAGATTATACATAGTTCTATATATTAGTATTGTTATAAAATAACTTCTCAACATTGGCAATTGAGATTTTTTTTTTAAAGGTACTTAACATTACTGAAGTTTGAAAAACAATATACTATTCTGTTTTAAAGTGCATGTAAGTCTTACTTGTTAACTAAAATGACCTATTTTAGAGAAAATATTTGTTACAAAGAGAAGTATTAAATGTTAAATGGCAATATCTTATTTACTTTTATAGTAGCTGCTGTCTCTCTGTTCTAACCTGTCAGTTACTGAATCATATTTTCTTTTATCTAGAAAAATTCCACCATGTTAAATTCTATCATGGTAAATTCTTGAATCTGTATTCAAGGTAATGTGTGTAGTTTAAGAACGTTCTCCAGAGTAGGTCACCAAAGCTACTTTTAAGCTTTTCTTATTTGAATAAATATAGCATGTTAATTGTGTAAAGAAGCTTTATCAAAGCCTGTTTTTCTCTCATTGGGGTGAAGAAATTAAAATTATAATTTCACAAGCTATATTTACTTCCATATCCATTGTCTTATATTGTCACAACAGTTTTGTGAGGGACATATAACTTTCATTCAACAGATGACAAATGTGCAGGTCAAGGGGTCAAATGAATTGTCCCTGTCATAAACCTGGGGCTCCAGTTGTGAGCCCCAGGTGTTCTGGCTTCAACCTTGACCTTCTTTTACCTGATATGTGGTTTCCCAAAATAAAATTTAGATAAACTTTCAGATAGAAGTTGAAATATCTAGGGAAGATACAATTATAACTCATATTGAAATCTTTAACAAATAAATTTATTCTATATTTGATATGGTTTATTATTATATTCAGTATGCTGTACTTTATATCTCATGACTATTTTGTAACTGCCAATTTGTACTTCTTAAACCCTTAACCTTTTTCATCCAGCCCTATTATTTTAAAACATATATTATTTCTGATTACCAAAGAAAGATTTATTTTTTAAAGTTATTTCTTTTTTTTTCTTTTCCAAGTAAGAGGAGGGATAGACTCCCACATGCACCCCAACCATGATCCACTCGGCAACCCACGTCTGGGGCTGATGTTCTGCTCATCTGGGGCCATGCCTGCAACTGAGCTATTTTCATCACCTGAGGTGAAGGCTCCACAAAGCCATCCTCAGCACCCAGGTCAATGCGCTGAAATCAATCAAGCTATGGCTGCAGGAGGGGAAAGAGAAAGAAATAGAGAAGGGGAAGGAGGAAGGGTGGAGAAGCAGATGGTCACTTCTCCTGTGTGTCCTGACTGGGAATTGACCTGGGACATTTACATGCTGAGCTAAAACTCTACCATTGAGCCAACTGGCCAGGGCCCCCCAAAAAGATTTAGTAAAACAATAATATGCAACAAGTCCTTTAACTGAAATTAAAGTACAGAGGTCAAGTAATAGAGAAAAAATATAAGGAGATAAGATTTTTAAAAGGTTTGTACTGAAAAACTTAAAAGACCACAACATAAAATTTTGCTTCTAACTTCTTAGATGTTAAGAGCAAAAGACTTAAATTCTAATGCAATGAATCTTTTAAGATTTTTACAGAGGGAACATTTTTTCCCCCTTCTAAGAAATTTATTAGAGGTGATATGTCTTTAGGAAACAGATTTAGAAGACAGCATAACCTAGACATATTTTAAAGCCTTTACACAACTCTTCAATTAAAATAAGTCTGAAAGACAAAATAAAAAAATGCTATATTATGTGACATAGTTGGTGGACAGGTTTAGAAAGTTTCTTCTTATAGAAATGGTTCCTTTTTCAAGAATTTAAGCTGCCATCTTGTAACTTCTCCCACTGTCTCATGGTGTTTCTGAAGTCAACAAATAAAAGTATTTTTCCACTGAGCATTTTCTTATGTTCCCAGGGACATTAGATCTCAGAACTATGAAAGAAAATAAAGGAGAATAGTTCCCTTTTATCTTTTGTTTTTCTTATTATGGTAATTATTTTAGCTTTGTGTCCTCTCTGAGCTTAAAGATAATGCATATGCTTTTAGAAAAATTGGAAAAATATGAAAAATCAAGAAATGTATGTTCATAATTCAGAAATAGTTCTTGGTGTATTTATCTCAATACATTTTTAACTTATGTGAAAACATAGGGTTTTTTAACTTGGCATTTTTAATGTTATTGAGTTCCCCTACATTACTGAAAAGCCTTTATTTTTATTTTTTATTTTTTTAATTCTTTTTATTTATTTATTCATGTTAGAGAAGAGAGAGAGAGAGAGAGAGAGAGAGAGAGAGAGAGAGAGAGAGAGAGAGAGAGAGGAAGGGGGAGGAGCAAGAAGCATCAACTCCCATAAGTGCCTTGACCGGGCAAGCCCAGGGTTTTGAACTGGCGATGTCAGCGTTCCAGGTCGATGCTTGATCCACTGCACCACCACAGGTCAGGCCAAAAAGCCTTTATTTTTAATGGCTACAATGTATTCCACCATATGTATATAATCTGGCTTTCTAAAGCATCCTAATAATAAACACTTAGAAGAATCTTGAGTTCTCACTGTTGTGCCTCACCATTGTGCATAAATTTCTGTGGACACTTTGGCTTGTCTTCTCATAACTACCCTATAGTCGTTCTAATAAAGAATAATGAGTCAAATATGTAAACATTCTAAATTATTTTGATGAATATCACCAATTGCTTTTTCGACTTATACCAATTTACACTTCTGTCAACAGTATCTGAATGCATCTGATTCACTGGGCTCTCTTCTGCATAAATATTCTTATTAATTCCTTGTTCATTTGAGAGGCAGACATTGTATCATATTGATTTAATTTGCATTGATAGATACGATGAACTATTTGTTTTACTCAAATTTACTAGCCACTTATTTTCTTCTTTTGAAAACTGTCTAAATTATCTTTTTACTTTCTCCATCATTATGTATCACATTCTACCTCAGAAAAATTGTTATTTCAATCATAGAGTTTGAGAGCCTAACGAGCATTGTTCAATCCTTCAGTATACATAAGAGTCTGGACGGACGTACAGTACATGTGAGGTTAAGGACTGGACCATGATATTTTGGATAATTAGTGGCATGTACCTATATGCTTCTTGCCTTTCCTTGTTGCTTCTCTCACCCTTCCTTTTACCTGTTCTGTCCCTTTTTTCTATGCATTTTCCTCACTGTTTTGTTCTCTCCTCAATTTAATATTTTGCCATCCTTATAGCATATAGGGATTAGTAAGCATGCATGCATCTCTGGAAATTAAAGTCAATACTTTGCCTTTGTTCTAAGTTGTCTAATGTGCCTTTCACCCCTTCCCTTACATGTTTTCATTGCCCACGATAGTTCTACCATGTGTACATATAAGGCGCTCATGCATATGGCAGTGGCCCCTTTGAGACAGATAGCTAGTTAGTGAAAAAGAGTCCTATACACTGTGCAAAGAAGCATTGTTTTTATTATTATTATTTCTTTTACATTTACTTTAGCTCCTTCAAAGATGTTCATGATGGTCAAGTTTCACTGAACGCCTTCTATGGTAAGCCAACTGGGCTTCCATGTGCTTTCTCAGTCAGTCCTCAAAGCAGCACCATGAAGATGCTGTGCTCCTTATTTTTCCTCTGATTTCAAGAAAACTGTGGCCCATTTGTGTTAGACTATTTTCCCACTGTCACATAATTAAAAGGAAAGGGGATCTGAATCGAGGTCTGACTGATTCTGAAGTCTATGCACAACTCTTTTGTTATATTTTCTGAATTATCTGGCAATGGGTAGGGACATCTCAGCTTGTACCTGTTCTCTGCCCATGTGGGATGGTTTTGGGTGGGGTCGGGTGAGGTGGGATGGGGCATGGAAGGAGGGAAGCAAATGTCAATGCGCCATCTGTTTTGCCAGCCAACGATGAGTTCATGGAGCAGCAGGGGCCAGTCTGGGTATCCTGTTCCTAGCACATGGTCAGCACTAACGACTTAATGAAGGACACTTTTCTTGCAGTTACTGTCTTCTCTCAAATGAAAAGAGCCTGTAGGGCAGGGACAAACTGGCAGTACTTATCAACCCCTTCTTAATGACTCAGCCTGTCTTCAGCAATCTACTTACGCCTTCTTAACTTGCAGTTCCTTAAAATGAGGTTAGCAAGCTCCAAATAATGTGATTAAGATGAATAAGTTTTGGACTCTTTGAACAGATGATTAATAAGTAAAAATACTGTTTTATTTAACTTTACTGATGATCTAATTTGTAATTTCTGAATTCTGAAGAAATCCTTAGGAAATGAATTATGAACATATCATAGGTAAGTCTCATTTTTTCCAAATAGGGAAATATTTATCATTTCCCCAGTCTTAGACATTTATATAAAACACATGGCTTTTATACAGTATTGACACACCACTACTGCTACAAAACTACCTTTGGGCAGGAATGATGTGTTATCTATCCACTTCCCTGGTCCAGTAGACTTGCATGTGTCACTGAAAATAGAAGAAAACACTCTGACCCTTGACTCACATTTGCTGTGCACTGTGGTGGCACAGAACACACGGTACAAATAGAATTTTAAAAATGAATAAACTCTAGTAACAGTGAATATATGTCTTTTAATTCTCTGTGAGGTCTATCATTATGCTACTCTATACAATAAATCTTCATCTCTTACCTGAACTTCAGGAAACTATTCAGCAAGAAATACTGAGAAGTGAAAGATCTATATTTTATTTTCCTTTTAACAAACTTAAAACTTGCTAATGCTGAAAACTAGGGGTGAGCAAACTTTGTACAGAACCAGATAATGAATAATTTAGACTTTGTGGGCCAATATGATAAATTAAAGACATTATGTAGGTACTTAGATAACAAGAGAATGCAAAGTTTTATAAAATTTAAATAATAACAACTATAATGATGATTAAGTAAAATGTTTTTGTAATCTAATATTATTGTTTTAGTTTTCTATTACAGCAATAACAAATTATCAAAAATTTGGTGGCTTAAGCAATACAAATTTATTATCCTTCTGCTCTGGAAGCAACACAGGTCTCACTGGGCTGAAACCATGGTGTTGTCAGAGCTGGGTACCTTCTGGAGGCTCTGTTATAGGATCTCTTTTCTTGCCCTTTCCAGCTTCTAGAGGTTGCCTGTAATCCTTAACTCGTGGTCCCCTTCTTCCATCTCCAACACCTGCAATATAGCATGTCTCTAACCCTGCTACCGTCGTCACGTTTTTTTCTTCTTACCACAGCCCAGAAAGATTTTCCACTCTTAAGGATCCATGTAATTATGTGGGACTCACTTGAAAAATTCAGGCTAATCCTCCCATCCCCAGACCATGAATTAGTTTCCTAGGTCTGCTGTAACCCACGTATCACAAATGGGTGGTGTAAGACAACAAATGTATTCTCTCACACTACTGGAGGCTCAAATTCTAAAATCAAGTTATCAGCAAGGCCATGTTCCCTTTGATACATCTACACAGAATCCTCCCTTGCCTCTTCCTCGCTTCTGCTGGGAGCGATTGTCCTTGTTGTTCCTTGGTTTGTAGCTGCATCATTTCAGTCTCTGCTTCCATCATTAGATGGTGTTCTCCCTGTGGGTTTCTGTCTCTTTTGTCTATTTTACAAGGGCATCAGTTATATTGAATTAGGTCTCACTGTAATGACCGCGTCTTAACTTGATTGTATCTGCAAAGATCTTATTTCCAAATAAGGTCATATTTATAGGTAATGAGGATTAAAACTTCGACATATCTTTTTGGGAACATGATTGAACCCATAAGAGTCCATAGCTTTAATTATATCTGCCAAATCTCTTTTACTTTGTAAAGGGAAATATTCACAGTTTTTGTGATTAGGGCATGGACATTGCGGGGGATCATCATTCTGCCTGACACACCTACTGATAAGAACATTAATTTTTTTCCCCTGGGAAATAATATTTGGTTTCATTGGGATTTAAAATTAGTGTTTTGTATCATCAAATTGATTGCAAATCTGGAAAAAACATTCTGAGCTAAAAGTCATAAAAAACAGGTAGAGAGCAGATCTAGTTTGCTAACTCTTACTTTAAACAAAATGATATTTAGACCAAAACCTATGAGATTTTACTGAAAATAACATTTAGCATAATGATAAACATGATTTGAAAAATACATTAAAAATTATATAGTCCTAGTCTGGCATGAATACATACATGGGAGTGACCATACAGTTAAACCTTTTGAGTAATTTGAACAAAGTGTCCAAATTTAGGATGATTAATATTTATCATTGATTTATTTCAAAGGAATGTTAATATCCTACAGCCTGTGACCACAGGGGTGAGCACCAGTAGGTTAATAGTAATAATAAATAATGCAATATTTAATAAATAAATAATACAATAATAAATTCTATTTCTTATACTCACAACTGAAAACCTACTTTTGCCCACCCCTGTATTTTTCTAAGCTAATATGTATAATTTAGCAAAGAATTTCTTCCCAGGCAATTACTAGTAAGCAGGATAATATGACCAGCTTTCTCATTTAGGAAAATGCATAAAAGCATATACATCTTATATAAAATAGCTCATCTTAATTAGTATTAAAAACTTCAATATTTGAGCAGAGTTTCAGCATGAAAATGATGGTAAAAAAAATCCTAATTAATGTGCATACTGTCAAAGAAAAGTCAAATAGTATGTTTTTTAAATACAGAAATTATATCTGTTGACATTAACTGGCTAGCCCTGGTTCTGCCTTATAAGTCAATATTAAATAACCTTTCTCTTAAAAGGTTTCCATGGGAACTCTACCTTTTGCTATAAACATATTTGTTTTTTCTCTAGTAATAAAATGTGAAATTAGGGATGTCTCGTTTGGATGGGAAGTATTAGGTAAACATGAGAAATAATCATATTTATAAATCTGATCAAGTTTCACTCATAAATATATTTTAAAATCCACATGAAATAAAGAAACAAAACAATCATTAAGGTATTTTGAAAGGGGATATAAAAGAGCTATGGTCTGCTGGTCTTCTCGATCCCATTCATAAGTCTGTCTTGAGGGGGAAATTATATTCTTCAAAAATTTAGTTTTATATTTGGACCCTTTTAAATTTATTATTTAGTTTATAATTTTATGAGTTATCATTTCAGAATAGTGATAAAAAACATGATCCTTAGAGCCAGACTTTGTGGGCTTAAGTCTGATATCTACTATTGCCTAGCAGGTCACTTAACCTCTCTGTCTTGATTTACTTTTCTGTGAAATGGTTATTAAGATAGAATGTAAGCCTGACCAGGTGATGGTGCAGTGGATAGAGCATCAGCCTGGGACGCAGAGGACTCAGGTTCGAAACCTGAGGTCACCGACTTGAGCATGGGCTCATCTGGTTTGAGCCCACAGCTTACCAGCTTGAACCCAAGGTCACTTGCTTAAGCAAGGGGTCACTCAGTCTGCTATAGTCCCCCTGGTCAAGGAATATAAGAGAAAGCAATTAATGAACTAAGGTGCAGCAACAAAGAATTGATGTTTCTCATCTCTTTCCCTTCCTGTTTGTCCCTCTTTCAGTCTCTCTCTCCTCTCTCTCTCTCTCTCTCTCTCTCACACACACACACACACACACACACACACACACACACACACACACACACAATAGTATGTATAAAGTGTTTAGGAAAGTGCCTGATGTAATAAACATTATGGAAGTGCTCTTTGATTATTATTATTAACTGGGGTAGTTTACTAGTAGTAACAATAGTAGTAGTGTTGGTGGTGATTGTGATACCAATGCTCTTCATTTTTTAAATTATTTTTAATAAATTTTTAAGTAAAAGGAGCAGAGATAGTGAGGCAGACTCCCACATATACCCTAACCAGGATCAATTCACCACCCCATCTGGGGCCAATACTTAATCAACTGAGCTATTTTTAGCACCTGAGTATAATGCACTCAGACCAATTGAGCTATCTTTAGTGCCCAGGTACTTGCTGGAACTAAACAAGCCACTGGCTGCATGAGGGAAAGAGGGAGAGAAAGGGGAAGGTGGGAGAGACGCAGGTGGTTGCTTCTCCTATGTGCTCTGACTGGAAATTGAACCTGGGAGGTCAGGCAGACACTCTATCCACTGAGCCACTGGCCTGGGCACCAATGCCTTTTGTTAATGAATGGATCTGTTAAGAAAGGTGGAAGCCAAGGGCTGTCTTAAGATTCTGTAGTTTCCAAATCATTAAGCATATTATTAGGTAGATTGAAAGACCCTGGCTTATTATGGAAACAAACCAGGACTGAAGAAATCCTTGTCATATGTACCATTTTGGGGACCAGTAGCATGCTAGGTGGCAGAGAAGGCGGAGACAGCACAGATTATTGGGGCAAACTGGACATTTTGCCTTGGTATCCCTATTCCTTTACCACTTGCTATAGAACAGGGTTCCCCAAACTTTTTACACAAGGGGCCAGTTCACTGTCCCTCAGACCATTGGAGGGCCAGACTATAAAAAAAACTATGAACAAATCCCTGTGCACACTGCACATATCTTATTTTAAAGTAAAAAAAAAAAGGGGGGAACAAATACAATATTTAAAATAAAGAACAAGTAAATTTAAATCAACAAACTGACCAGTATTTCAATGGGAACTATGCTCCTCTCACTGACCACCAATGAAAGAGGTGCCCCTTCCGGAAGTGCGGCGGGGGACGGATAAATGGCCTCAGGGGGCTGCATGCAGCCCGCGGGGCCGTAGTTTGGGGACCCCTGCTATAGAACAAGAGAGAGAGGAGATACTATGTTACAGCCCTCTGCTTGCTATTTGACATGTGGTCACACTATTACTATAGGCTGCAATACTGAATTCTGTTCCTCAGGCTATATTGTGGATTTCTTTTAGCTTTCCTTTAGCTTTCTTTTAGCTTTCCTATTTCTTTTTAAAAATGTTCTTCTCTAACATAGTTTCTTTGATATCTCTTCCTCATCACAGCTTATTTTATACACAATAGCAAATCCCAAAGGGAAATATAGCTCCATGATTTCAAAAAATGAATTGGATAAAATATTTGTATTTGAGTTTAAACAATAATGGTCAGTGCAGTTTAAAATTAAAGCTAAAATAAGGAAAGAGTGAGTATTCAGTAGTTATACTGGAGAGCTAGGGATTTCTATAAAATCAGTGACTCAGATCCACCAGGTCAGTTTGTTGTACCCACTGGGGCAATGTTTCACACTCTGGGAGGATTATGATTTATTGTTCAGAATTTTGGTCTTCCACCCTTCTGTTGCAAAATAGTGTTTCTGTAATTCTCACTGGCAATTGCTTACCTTTCAACAATACTTCACATTACTCTCTTGTCAACCTAAGCAGAGCAGTGGCATGATAGTTTGGGCATTTTATAAATCAAGGCTCTGGACTAGAAAAGCAGCTAAGTCAGGTAAGATCCAGTGAAGCCAGGGAAACTGTTCAGGGAGACTTTGGCCCCATATTGGTGCTGGAGATGAGGGTATGATACTGAGAGATTTCTGATTTAGGATGTCCATGTGAGGTATGATGTATATTATCAGGGAAGGCACAGGACATGAGCTGAGAGACAGGTGCTATATGTGGGAAGCGATGGACCAATGACCAATATCATGACTTGTGTAATTTTCATATATTGTTATTGGGGATTTCTTAAATATTTGTCTATTTCTTTAATAACAGATTTAAAGTGTAGAGTAATATAGACTTTCATGTATAAATTATGAAATGAAAGGCACCTTTTTTTTCTGAGATGGAAGTTGTTTTCTTTATAATTTTTCCTGGGTCATACCAGAAAATTGCCTTGAATAGCTTTGTGACAGACTCTCCTTTGAACCAATGTGGAATTTCAGTGAAGTGAACCCTAAAATTTCCCAGAAATTGCACAAGCAGAGTTTGATAATTTTGCCTTTTTTTTTCCTGCAGGTAACTTACTGACCAAGCCGGTTAGGATAGATTTGGTGCACAAACAGCAGCAGATGCAGAATTGGAGAGAAGAGGCAAGGAAGAAAAGAAATGATATTTTAACAAAGCAAAGTCCCAGTGGCACATATTAATTTAAAAAGCTAATGATTTCCCTCGAGAAAAAGAGAAACACCAAGCATTATTCTTTCTGTTAAATGAGAAGCCTGCAGTCTAGAGAATGAAAGTAGCACCAGGAACCCAGAGAAAAACAGTCTAAAACCATTTGACATCATTCAATTGTACTCTCAGACAGGGTAGGGTTTGCAGAGGGAGCCAGGCTGCCCAGGCTCAAGGCTTCGCTATCCTCTCTATACTATCAATGAATGGACAATACATCCATTTTATTGAAAATTTGAATCTTTCATATTAATTTTTTTTTATTATTGAACTCTAAGCTCCATAAAGGTATATTACCCACTGGCCTAGTCCCCTTAGTAAGAATCAATGGGCATGCTTTGGACTTGAGCTAAGGTGATCCCAGTATTTGTACATTTTTTACCATGCAGTCATTCATTCCTTGATTCAGTTACTGTTCCGTTGCTGTTCTGATGAGGTGGTAGAGGCCCTACTCACAGCTGACTCTTCCTTAGTTAAGACTGAAATAGAAACAGGACATGTTAATCACTGATTTAAAAATGAGGGGACAATGAATACATTAGAGATTTGTACAAATATTAAAAAAAATTCATGTTCACGTTGCCTGCAATAAGTTTTTATCCCCAATTTATGCTTACTTTTGAGCCATAGGATGCAATGAATTTAAGAGATTTGAGTTGATAGAATATTGTCCAGGGCTCCTGTGCAGCTGCTCTGCCAGGTTTGGCTGCCTCGACAGAAGGTCGTTTGATATCTGTGCCTTTCTATCAGTAAATATATTAAGTATCACCATCCTTGTAATTGACCTGAGAAAGGCCAAGAATCTTGCCTTATGGTACTTCCAGATTAGGTGTACCTCTCTAATTTTGCTGCATATTCACAAGATGATCTCTAGTTCCAGTCAAAAAGTACAAGCATATTGGTCTAAAAAAATGTCTGTGCTATGTGAACAAATAAGGGCCTGTTGGCCCGACACTCTCGGTGTGGGTCAAACACAACAAGAGAAGTATGAGGAAGAACTGAGCTGGTAGGGCAGCAGCTGCGGGATGTCCTTAAGACAGAGAAGGTGACTCAAGGACACAGTGTCAGAAAAACTAAATGAAGTCTTAGGCTTCAGGATATTTTTTCAGAGGTTCTGACCAAAATTCTCTAGATGATTCAGATTCAGGGACCTGGGAGTGTGAATGTGTATCACTGTGTTACTGGACTAGACACTAAGTTACTCTCAACTCTCCTGCTTTTCTTTATCAAAATGTCCCAGTTTTATCTCTTAAAATCCCACCTTTCTTTTCTTGTGCCTCTCCGCCCCCTACTGCCAACAACCTTCTAAGGGTTTGTATTCATGGGCACCCTAATAGAAAGAGCATTGAAGGAAGATCATTCCCAGCTAGACTGGGAGGGTCTGAGTTATTTGAATGGGACAGATTTGTTTAAAATCACTGGTAAGAATTGATTTAATATTTAGATTTTTTCCTGAAATTTGATTTAAGTATTTTTATTAGAGTGTCTTAAAACCATATAGGTTTAAATAAAAAAGGTAAATATACATTTAAACTGCTTTGCAAAATCTCTTTTGAAATCTTTTGAAATATAAAGTACAGCAAAACCCCCCAGAAAACTGAGTTTGTATTTTTTTATTAAGGAATAATAGGAGGGTAGGCAATATACAATTATTAATATAAAGAGGTATCTTGTGGTGCTTATCAAGAGTAAGCTCTCATCAAAGGCTACCATTAAAAATGTTTTCCTAACTGGCAACATAAATCATTTTCAATATGGATTTTTAAATTCAGAAACACATAATTATTTTTGGAATAAAGCAAGCAGCTTTTTTTTAATTTTTTATAAAAGTATTTGGTGATTAAAATAAGAAGTAAAAGAAATTATAGTTTTCTATTTTTATTTTCTATTTATTCATATATCAAAAATTAAGGTTAGACGTTTTGTCTCTTCCTGAAAAAATTTTTCAAGTAAGAAAAAATTAATTTGAAGTAAGAAACTTCCTTTTATACCTAGACAAAGTATATGTTCTTAAAAACTACACAGTGTTTAATATCCTAATTTCTTGAAGACACTACTGTATCAGATCTCTTTCTTGAATATTTCACCATGCAGTCATTCATTCAACTCAGTCACAGAAGGAAAAAGTGTCCTGCTAATAGTTGATTTTACCTTTTTTACGACTGACATTGGAAGAGTACGTGAAAAAATGTCTGAAAATGAGGGTGTCTATGAATACAATATGTCTTTATGAAATATTTTTTTAAATTTCCATGTCCACACAGCCTCAAATATATATTTATATCCACCAGTTTATAATTATTTTTGAGCTATCAGATACTGTAAATTGATATCATCCTACAGTTTCATTTTTGCTAAAATAACATTAAGAAAACCAGTTATTTAAAAAAAATTCTGTTTTTTTTAAATTGTTATTGTTATTGATTTCATAGATTTTTTTTGAAAGTCTATGTGTATCAGTTATTCACATGAGCCCTTTTTTTAGGAGAAGTGGTTAAAAATGTAGATGCAGATAATCCAGAGGTTAGAGCAGAACAAGTATATAAGATTCAGATATGCATTAGCTATGAGTAGCTTAGAAGAGTAAAAATCCATACTTCCTGCCATTCCAAAAGTCTTCCCTTGAATTTCATTGGTCTAGAAGAATGTAATGCCAAGTAGCTGAATTTCACTGAAAGTTTTTTGTTTTGTTCTTTTAAAAAGCAAAGGATTGCAAAGGAACTTCTTGGTTCATCTCCAAGCTGTCTTATGCTCTTGGTTATTGTATGTCTTTCTGACTGAAATATTGAACTGATTATAAAATAAATGTTATTGTGTTAGAAAACATTTTAGAAAATTCATACTGTGTTTCTGTTTCATTTGTCTGTGACTTTATCCTTAAGTTAAAACCATGAGAGCCATTAGCTTGGGAGAAGGGCACAAGTAGTAGCTATAAAATGAGGAAGAGGAGACAATGACAATGGCAGAAACAACAGCAGAGTGGAGAAGGAAAAAAAGAAGAGCCAGTATTTCTTATAATAGGATTTTTGTGTCCTTGTCAATGCAAAAGATATGAAATTCAGGGTTTATCAAAAAAGTAAATTTGATCTAAATATTCTTACCTCCTCTTTTAATATCCTAGGAGCCAACCCAAGTGCTCAGTGATAGAGGAAGATATGCCAAAGAAAGGTGGCCAATCTGAGCCTGCTGCTTCTGGCCCAGCCCACTGTTACAGGATAAATGAGGACAAGGATTTTTCCCCTCCCCACCTTCATGACATTGTGTGTCAGCCCCTCACCAACAAGAACATTTATATTCTATAGCTGTGCTGTTCCATTTAGCAGCCAATAGCCACGTGTGCCCAAATATTAAATTTTGAATTGAAAGAATTCAGAACCTCAGTCTCACTAGCCACACTTCAGCTGTTCAATAGCCACCTGAAGCTAATGGTTAGTGTTGGATGACTGCAGCTCTAGAACATCTGCATCACTGCCCAGAGTTCTGCTGGACAGCGCCCATCAAAAGCTTCCACAGTGAAGCTGAGCATCTGAAAGAACTTCCTCCTCTTGGCTGGGACAAAATTTACCCCATTAAATTACTTTTGGTTGGGGCTTCAAAAGCAGGGTTAGATAAGTTAATAGGAAACAAGAACATTATATTACTTATTTTAACTATATATAAAGTAGAAAAGTTTAAATATATATTTTATTTTAACTATATTTTTTATTTGCACATCTTTGAATAGCAGTGTGAATTTATAAATTTGGTCATAAATTTTTAAAGAATTGAATTATTATTTTCCCTGCAAAGAGGCTTTTGTCATTACTTTTGCTTTCTGGAATGCCTAATAGAATAATGCTTAATAATGATTTCCTTTCCTTTTATAACTTTCCATCTGAAGCTTACTATTTCCTTTGCACTTGATTCAGTTAAGCAACATATATAAAACTTGGTCTGATAATCTGGCCAAAGTTCTGTCCTCAGAGGTCTGAATAAAACTGGGTGCTGGACCCAGGACAGGTGTCTCATGGATGCTGGAAGGATGACCAGATGTTGAGTAATAGGAGTAACTGGGAATCTAAACAGAATGGGAAGTAAGAGCTCTTGGACTGAAGATATTAAGAAAATTTTGTGAAGCAAAAATAAGGGTGACGGAGCTCCACAAATGAAGTTGTGCAAATGCCAAGACTGTGGATGAGAACAGGCTTGCTGGCTTCAAGGCATTACTAGGGTAATGCAGTTGTCTGAAGATTACACACCTTTCTTAAATCCAGAGATAGGACCTAAAATGAATGATAGAGCAGTACTCTCAGTCACAGAGAAGCAAAAGAGTAAACTGTGTGTGTGTATGTTTTTCCCCTCTCTGCATAGAGCATCTTACTGACTCTGAATCTTTGTTAGCCTCCCAGCTCTATTGCAGTAGCTTATGCTCAAAGATCAGAGCTCACATTGTTCTGGGTCTCCCTGAGCACGGGGTCAATCTTCAGTGTGTGTTTATTGACTGAAACAGTTCAGAAAGGGAGTAGACATTTTTCCAGGGATTATTCTTACTTGGGAACTGCCTCCATTTCTTTCCAGAGGCTCTCTGACATGAATTCACTGAGTTTGGTTGACAACCTCATTGTTCATCTTGAAGCTCCTTACCCTGGCTCAGCTGTGGAGAGCAGGAGTCTATGTAGTCTTGTTGATGCCCTCAACTGTCATCAGAAGTCAAGAGAGGGTATCCTGAGAACTTCAAGTCTGCAGTAAAAATAGCTCAAGTTGCCATCCCTCTTCTCTCGGTTCTTCTTTTAAATGTTTCCAGACTGACTCCTCTTCTCAAGAACATTGTCATGGTTTGAGAAAAATAAACAGGGGGTGATAAAACCACACCTAAATCAATTTTAAGGCTGATTTCCCCAGCAATGAAATATCCATGTTTTTTAAAGAGATGACATTTGTGTCCATGGTTTATAAGAAAGTCAAAATAAGCAGTGCAGCCCTGGCCCTTTGGTTAAAGCTCAGTTGCTCAGTAGCTCAGAGCTCCATAGCTCAGTTGGTTAAAGCAGTGGTTCTCAAAGTGTGCGCCAGGGTGCACTGGTGTGCCCTAGAAGATTTCCAGGTGCACCCTATGGTGTTCCAGAGAAATGTGTGCCTGTTGGGGACCAAAAAACCAACAGGGTTTTTGGAGTTTAGATTTTTGGGGGAGAGAGGTGTGAGAAATTGGCTGTAAGCTGACAGTCTGCCCAAACTCTCACCTCACTTGCCTGATTAGTTTGCAACAATCTGTTAAGCTGTGGTGCTGGATTGCTTACACTACCCCCCATGTCCCCCAGAAAGACTGGAGGCAAGTTTCTTCTATCCTTTGTTTGGTGTAAAGTTAAGATGATATGATGTATGGTGGGGGTTTTCTGCACTCAACACAATTAAGAGTAAAAAGAGAGAAATTCTTCAATGCATTGATGAGGAAATGAGAGTTTGTCTTTCAAATATATGCCCAAACACTGAAGAAATTGCTAGGACACATCAGGCTCATGTTTCTCGTAAACACAAAAATGAAAAAAGTTAACACATATGTGCTGGGACCTGCCAAATTTACTAAATCTTACTAAGAATGTATCTATCTATATAAAAAGATAACTTTTTTGTCATTTAAAATTTTTTTTAACCTCTCATTTTATAAATTCTAAAAAGCATAACTCAAAAAATGTAACATAAAAATGTTTTTTAATGTCAGAATTAATTTAATTTTGTTGTATTCATTTTATTTAATTATCATAAAAGCACACTTAGACTTTATATTTTTTCCTATAATATTTGACTTAATTATTATAACATATTTCTCAGAAATCTGTATATAGTGCGCCAACAATTATTTGTAAGATTTTAAATGCACCCGGACTTCAAAAAATTTGAGAACCACTGGGTTAAAGCATCACCACAACATGCCAAGGTTACAGGTTCAATCCCTGATCAGGGCACATATAAGAACCAACCAATAAATGCATAAATAAGTGGAGCAACAAATCTCTTTCTCCCTCTCCCTCTCTCTCTCTCTCTCTTTCCATCTCTCTCTCTCTCTTAAAATTAATTTTAAAAATAAAAAAAACCCAATAAAATATGAAATTCAACTATCATTGTACTATGAGGGATTTATACAACTTTCTTAAATTATTTTTTAATTCCTATGTACTATTTTGCCACATTAATCAAAGGGTAGTTGTGCTTTAAAAAATCCATTGTGTAGATTCTGTAGCCTGTATTGATGTAGTCCCCCCAAATTTAGTTAATTTCATTGATGCTATAATTTCCCCCACACTTTTGAAAGGCTTATCAAATATGTATCCATTGCTTCTAAAAAAAATAAAATGAAAGCAGTTTCTAGTTTCCTTTTACAAAGTCTCTGTTTCTCCCTTTTCATTTTCATCTCTCTCTTTCTCTCTCTCTCTCTCTCTTTGGTTTGATAAAAAAGACAGATGCTTTTTTCCCTGAAAGCAAATATATCTCACTCTCCTTTTCTTCTGTCACTCATCCGGGCCATTGCAGTGCAGCAGTAGAGTGATAACTGTTTATTATTTAGAATGATTTTCAGTTATGAATGTATGTCAATTGCCAGATTAAGCACTCTAATTTTGCAGTTCTTTTGGGTGCAGTCTAATTCTCACAAGAGAGAACAACGTTGATTATTAGAGGTGAAGCTTCTAATTTAATGGTCTCCACAAAAGGAGATATAGTCTGCTGTGGAAAATTGGGTCACATAAGTAAAAGAGAAAAAAAGCCTTATCTTTACGCAGAGCATAGCTAAGCTGTGTCAAAATTAACAGTAATATCAAAGGCAAAGATATGTCAATGGAAATTCCCTGAGAATTGGTATTGAAGGTGAAGAGGACCAGTTTACTCTACTCTGTATGTGCAAATAGCTGAGTAAGAAACAGGTCAATATCATTTGTATCTTAAACTATTAAGTCCTGTACACTTGCAAATAGGGCATATCTCATTGAAATCTTATTATGGAATAACAGATAGATAATTTCTTTTTAAGTGTGATATATAGAAGACTGTCAGCCTTTGTGGAATTACATTTGAGACTACCGTGCATTTTGAGTGTGACTTCAGAGTCCCGTGATATATGGTAAATTGTATCTTCATTGAGACTCAAATTTGAATCTGGAGTACTTCCAGTCTGGTAATACTCAAGAACTAAGAAACAAGTCTTTAGTTCTAAGTGACTACCACACATCATCTTCTCAATTTGCTGTACTGTTTTGCTCCACTAGTTTGCATAACCCTACCTAGTAACTAAAATCCATATTTTCTCTTCTGGAGGAAAAAGACAAGCTTCAACTAGAAATCCTACTCTTGTAAGGGATGGAAGTCAAGCTCAGAAAGTTAGGGCATTTTTTAATGTGGGTGTTCATAAAAGTTCCAAGAGCCAACTATTTTAAATACAAGTATCTGCACAATTTACTAAAGGTGATCCCAGCAAGCTGTGAGTGATATGGCAGTGGTTCAGTCAACACAGATCTTGAGGAATGACTGCAATTTGATGAAGATACTTAAGTTTGAAATCTTTGCCTGCCTCTACAATGTCCATTTTTTTCATTTACCAGGAATTATTTACATTTTAGAAGCATATGTTTTCTATTGCAAATATGAACGTTCATGTTTAATGAGAAGTAGTGGGGGACTTTAAGAGCAGACTCTTAGTGATTTGATTCATATAGTTACTCATGGTCTATGTAAAAACACTGATATTTTTATTTCAGGGTTTTTAAGGCTATAATTTTATTGAGAGGGATTCAGTGGCTATCAACACTAAAAGATAACAACATTACACATTTTTTGGAGGGTGCATAATAATCAGGCTCTTTTAGTTATTTAAATAAAATAAAATTTAATTAATTTATTGATTGATTAATCCATCACCTGAAATATTACAATTTATAATCTTTTTCTCTTACAAATTGATTTCTCTTTAAATACCGTGGCCATCTTCCAAATCATAAATTAAGAAAAAAATCTGGTATTTTAGTTTCTAATATTCTTTAATGAACTTTTTAAGGCTTTTTGGAACGAAAGTCCCACATGTATATAGTTAACTCAATGGGTTCAGTGAATCCCTTACTTTTCACACTTACTATTTGCTAACTGTTCGGGTAGTAAAACAGAGTGAAATTAATCCAGCTAGAAAGAGTCATAGAGTCAGAAGTTAGAATTCCCAGCGTGTGTTATATTATTTTTTCTAACCTTAAAAAGTAAATGAAAGTATTACTTTGATTTCCAGGAGTGGTAAATTAAAAAAAAAATAGTCTGAGTAGGCCTGCTAAAAAATCTAGTTATGAGTGGTTTCTTTTTAAAGATACTTTATTTAATAATTATTGATTAACATTGAACTCATGGCCAGCAATACTATATATAACTCAGCAATTTTCAACATGAGTGCTGCAGCAGGAACACTGGTGTGCTGCAAGAATTTTTAAAACATGTAATGCCTGACTATTTAGTCAGGGGCACTGACCTCTTTTCCTTTATATTGTCAAATTAAAAAAATGACAATAGCCAAAACAACAATAGCTGTCTAATGCGAATGAGTCAAAATTATACCCTTTTTTTTTTTTCATCTGACTGGCAAAAATTATTTTGGTGTGCTTCAGAGTTTCAGTAATTAATTTATGTGTGCCGTGAGATGATGAAGTTGAAAATTGCTGGTCTAAATGATCCCTGAACCAAGCTTATTTAACACAGCTATTTTCTCTGTAAGGTACATTACAGCTATCTCTCACTTAGGCACACTAGAGAGCACTTCAGAACTGCACTTGGGGGCCACTTTAAGCAGTGAATCAGCAACAAAGAGAACAAAAAATGTAGAAAACAAGATGCTACACAGACCACAGAATAGACACTTGTGTATAGTATGAGCTGACACAGGAAGGCGGAGATCATTCTCAGCTGAGAATGTGCCCAGCCATTGGATGACTTATTTTTCTCATCTGCACATGCTTCCCAATGACCACAAAAGTATAGAGTATTGATTTGGAGTGTTACAAATAATTTTAATGAGTAAGTAAATTTGCATATACAGAATTGGAAAATAATGAGAATCACATATTCTTTGTTTTTATTTATTCTTACTATCTTTCTGATCTAGGTCCCAGTTATTCAATTCTAGGTTGTTGCAAAAACCCCTCACTATTCTCTCTCTAGCCTTCCTTCTTATGTATCCTTCCTTCTTGCTACTATTTGATTAATTTTTTTTCAAATTTTAAACTAAATAAAATATTATTCTGGCGTTCAGGGACTCTCTGGTTTTGTATTTTTCTCATTTTATAGCTTACTTCTCCTAGGCCAGTGTTGTCCAATAGAACTTTCAGTGATGGTGGAAATGTTCTGTGTCAGCACAGAGCTAGTAACATGTGAGTACTAAGCACTCAAACCATGGCTAGTGCAACTGAGGAACTATTTAAAATGTTATAGCTGGATCCTGGCACCAGCCATTGTATTGGACAGAACTGACATCAATTATTAGAAAAAGTCTGCTTTTTCTTTCCCAGAGATAATTTACAAATATTCTTTCTTGCTTTTTCCCATATAACTTCACTCTCTCCCTCTTCCCCATCCTGGTGTTTATTACCTGCTGTCTTCATTTTTCTCTATTCTCATTGCACCTTGAGGTAAACCAATCACCCATGACCCACCCCATCCAGGTGGGAGGGACTTCTAAGCTTTCTGAATTCTCAAAGATATTGTTTTTGTTTTAAGTCAGTCTTCCTATCATGATTAAAAATTCTCTAAAGTTGAAAACTTGTCAGCAGTAAACAGTGTCTAACATTCAAATAGATTGCTAGTAAATATTTGTTGAATATCAACAGTGCTTTGCAGCACAAAAATGTAAGAGATATAAATAAGCAAAAAGATAGAAGCAAAAAGACCCCAGAGCTCAGCAGCATACAGAGACAGATATTTACTTCTTATTCATGCTCTCTACTCCTCATGACCTAGTCATGGCTCTATCCAGGACCTTGGCTATTGGTCAGTCTTTTGAAATATCTGCCCATAAGTAACAAGGGACATTTTATTGGCCAAAGTAAATCATATGGCCACTGCTGGAGTCAACAGGGAGGAAAGTTATGATCCTCCTACATGGAGGACATCAGAACAGTTGGTGAAAAGTAATATAATTTGGATTAGGAATCAGATGTTTGTTAGGCTTCTACCATTTTCCCCTGTATTTCTGGAATAGCTTCATTACTCCATCTCTCTGCATTTCTCCCTGCTCCAGACTACCTTTTAAGTAGCTTCCAGAGAGTTTTCCAGGGGGTACACATCTGGTCATCTCCTCATCATATGCAAAATCCATTGAAGGCTTCCAATTTTGTATATGAAAATCCTAAACTCCTAAGCCTGGATTTATGAATCTTCACAATCCAGCCTCATCTTGGTCATGTTCCCCTCATACACCTTATGATCTTGTGTCCCAAACTGCTGGTCTTAGAACCAGCCAGATAACCTCCTAAAATAATCATCCTTGATAACCATCCTGCAGAGAGTTAGCCTATATATAATGACTTCTGAGAATTATGACCAGCAGCCCTGCAGGGAGATGTGCAACCTCATTGGTGTTTGCACAAGACACAGAGCACACCTCTTGTTAGACAGCATTTCTTAAACTGGTAGTATTCATGGGTTTATATAATTGTCCTCCTTACTCTAAAGTCCACAGAGCCTTGACACTACTTTGCTCATATTTATAAGCTTGGTGCCTAGTGTGGTGTCTGTCACAGCAGATGCTTGGTATATTCTTCCTATAAGAAAGCTGATTAATAAAATTTCTTATCTGGCACAGCATGATATATCACACAAGATTTTCCACTTGATGTGTAATATCTCTGAGCTAGAGGATAATTTATAAAATTAAAGCAGAATGGGTAAAATACACATAAACTACCAGTATTTTCTGATTTGTCATCACAGATAGAATTTACATGTAAAAGGTTATTTGTGGAATTGGGCAGAAAAACATTCAAAAATATTTACATTTATCAAGAGTTTTGCCTGTGTGTTTGGCACTTGAGCTTTTTTTTACCTTTTTTAATTTTATTTTTTAACATTTTCACTGATCTGAGAAAGAGAGAGAAAGTCAACTTATTGTTTCACTTAATTCTTTCATTTAGTTGTGTACTCATTGATGGCTTCTCATACCTGCCCTGTATTGGAGGTCGAACCCTTAGCCTCTGGTGTGCTGGGATGACACTTTGTTACTGAGCTACCTAGCCAGGGCCTTGATGAGCTTTATAAAATAAGAAAATCAAATGCTTTATATCTTCAGGGAAACTCTTATGAACCCCTCCATATGAAATATGTGAATGTATATTAGTTTACAATATAGTTATTCATTTAGAAGAGTTTTCAAAGCAGATATGGTTTTAGAAATAGAAATATCATTCATCTTACCTTTATTGTCTTTATCACAAATCCACATACAGATGCCAGGGGCATTGCTAAGCTCTGCTACTGACCAGGGGGAAATTACCTGCACTTAGAACACCCTTCCAGGAAAATCTTAACTGATCACCCAGTAGGAAGAAGCAGGGCAACTTCTCAAACACAAGACTGGGCACAAATGTAGTTCATGCAGGGACACATTTTTGACAGCTTTCTACCCACAAGAGGACCCAGGGAAATACAGCTATTGCTTTCCAGATAATTACTCCCTATTATTTCTATTTTAAATCAAACTTCAATCTCAATTAACACATAACAGAGTCCCATGTTACATTGGGAGATGCCAGAAACTTTATTGGTTATATTCCAAGATCAGGGCATCTGTCCATTAATGTATGCAGTGTTACTTGTAATTGGTGAACTATTTTGGTTTAAGCCATTGTGATCATTTTAATGGTGCATAGTGCTCATTCATAAGATTAGATATTAGCCTCTTTCTTCTTGCAATTCATATAAAAGAACTGATTTTTCATATAATGTTCATTTAATATTAATTGCTTTAGAAATTTGCTTTATGGGCTTCATAATGACAAAGACTGGAATAGCTCATGGTTGCTTTTGCCAAAAATCTGTTTTTCTAAAAGGTTTCTCTTCAGTTGCTTTCCAGTAAATGTATTTCTGTGATCCATTCTTATAACTTATCACAACATGCCTAAAAAAGCTGGCTTTGTTCAGCCTTTGACTAAGAGATTCTGTGTTTGCTGAAATTTAAGTTGCCATTTAAAGCAACACTGTTTAAATAGCTGTAATGTGCTATTTAACTAGCTTTTGTTTGCTCCAAATTAAAAAACCTGCAACTGGTTCTAGTCCCTTCTGTTTGTATCTCTTAAAAGTCAAGAGATAACATGCCTAAACTGTGATTAAGATGTCTTACATGTGTTGGATTATTATTGTTCCATTTTGTATTTAAATTTTAAGTTATAGATAGTATTAATATATCAGAAATGCTCTTAGAGGAGTTTCTTGAACCACAACACCTTACCTTTAGATGAAGGTATAATGCAAGATTAGGCTTTTTCTTGATAAGAAAATACAACTTAATGTCCAGAATGAGCAATATCATTCACTTATTTATTCATTTCCATGCTCACTATCCTGGTGGTGGACTGGGTGGTATGAAACGTAGCTGGCCTTGAGCATTTTGCTATGACAGTATGATAACATCAAGGAAGAGTGGGTGAACCATGCGTGGCAGGATCTGAGGGTGTGGGATACTAGGAGGCATCAGGACTCCCACATCAGGGATCTGTACATGGGGAGCTTCTCAGAAGAGCTTGCACGTGTGTTGCCTTTGATTGCTTGCAAGGACTGACAAGAAGAACAAATATGTACCTAGTCCTCCTACCCTTCTTGGAGCCCACGTTTTGGAGTCTAGAAGTTAGATGAGGAAGAGGGTGCGCCAAGTATAGGGTATCCTGTGCGGAGAGAGGGAAAGCTTTGATAAGGGATGAGACTTCAGTTTTAAATTTACCTGGACTAATTTTTAATGACCCAATATTCTACCCAGTAGGAAAGAAAGGTTTGACATAACATTTTTAAGGCATATTGATAAGGAAGAGATAAAGTCTTTCAAGGGTCTACTTCACCAAGATGAGACAGTTCAATAAAGTGGTAATGAATGTTCATTTTCATAGTGTCTGCCAAAGACTTTTAATGGTAAGTTTTCTTACAGTACAAATTTAAAAGAAGAAATAAAATCCTAATAGAATTTCAGCCAGTACTGAGTGTATACTGCAATTGGCATGTAATTAATCAAATGTTTATTAAATTCTACTGTGGGTCAGGTATCATATAGAGTGCTTTGAGTACAAAGATAAATAAGGATATCATAAAGCAATAAGTATACTGGTGTGCCAGTTTGATGGGTGCTATAATAAAGAAATAAAAAATGAGCTATATTGTTGATTTTATTGTTGATATGGTTTCTGAAGATCTAAAATTTCATTGTAAGCTTGGTATCCTGAGAACCCTTTTAAAAATAATGGTGAAGAGTTATAATTTTATTTTGGGAACTATATAAGTCATAATTAGTAAGGTACACCATCTCTCAGTTCTGTACTCGGTACTGATATCATATTCTTTCTGCTACCCCTTCCAGATATCTGGAGAAAACCTATTTCTCCTCTGAGGCCCAGCTAAAATGCCAGTACCATAAGTTTTCCTTGAATATATCAGATTCAATTAATGCTTTTATTTGCTTTGATAACATTTTGTTCATATCACTAATTATTACATTTGCCATATTCTATTCCATATTATGGCTAGTTTTTCATATGTTCATGTGAATATCTTATGTGTAAACTCTGTGAATCTTGTTAATAATGAGAGATAATATAATTTTGATTGATATTAAATAATTTACAATAGTTCTACTAAATCTGATTCACAATATAAAAATTAGAAATCAATTTATAGTTACTCAACATCAATTTTAGAAATTTCTTATTTATTGAAAGGAGAGGAGGTAGAGAGACAGATTCCCACATGCACCACTCAGAGGATCCACCTGGCAAGCCCCCTAGGGGGTAATGCTCTGCCCATCTGGGATATGGCTCATTGCTCAGAAACCCAGCTCTTCTTAGTGCCTGAGGAGGAGGCTATAGAGCCATCCTCAGTGCCTGGGTCTAACTCCGTCTAATAGAGCCATGGCTGCAGGAGGGGAAGAAAGAGAGAGGGAAAGGTGAGGAGGAGAGGTAGAGAAACAGATGGTCGCTTCTCCTGTGTGCCCTGATCAGTAATCGAACCTGGGACATCCATATATTGGGCCAATGTTCTACCACTGAGCCAATTGGCCAAGGCCATTTATAATTCTTAAAATGAGGCCACTGTTGGACATCAAATTTTAACTGCTAAGATTAACATTGTTATTATACTTCATGGATATTAGAGAGCTCAGGAGCTAAAAGCAGAGATGCTCAGTTCAGACAAATCTCACTTTGACTGTTAGCTCTCTAAACATTAGTTTTGTTTTCTCAGAACTGGAAAAGAAAAAGGAACAATGCCTAAATCAAAAGGTTTTGGTGAAGATTAAATAAGGCAATGTTTATAAATGTTTTTACACAGTGCCTGGACATACTAAGAAGTTATAGTTCTTATAAAATTATTTATGAATCTTCTCTCTCATTCTCTGAGATTAGGTGAATTTCCAACTACAGGAAGGAGAAACAGATTATTTTGTGTGCTTTGGTGTGCAGTTATGTTAATTTCCCCCCTCCCCTAAGTGTCTTTAGTGAAGAAAATTGAAAGTCGTTATAGGATTGAAAACCCTAATCTACATAGTGGTAAATTTGTTCCTTAAAAGAGTACCAGATATACCTATCCATCTATTTTGAAAACAAAGCTTTACTTAAACTTCAGCCCACATTTGGAGTTGAGCTAATGCTTGAAATATTGTGGTATATATTTAACTCTTTATGACAGAATTTGTCTTCAAGAAAATGAGTCGAGAGCTGTCAAATATGAACTCTGCAGAAATAGATTGCTAACCAAAATTCTCACAACAGTGATAGTTTATGTTACCATTTCACATATTCTACCTCATTTGCTCCATACAAAGCCTGTAAAATAAGCAATACTGAGATTATTAACCACTTGTACTGTATCTTAAAAGTAAACCTGAAAGAGGTTAATAATTTGCCCAAGGGCATGCAAGAAACATGTGGCAGCTTTGGGCATAGAATCCACATTTAATGACCCAAGCATCAAGTTCCTTTTATTTCTATAATGTCCTGTGATTGTGTAGATCAGTTGACATCATGCTCCCCCACCCTTCCCCCCTTCCTGACAATGTACATAGAAAATTCTGTTTGTTTGTTTTGTTTTTTGGGTTCTTTTGCTATTCTCCATCAACAGAGCAGCAGAACTTAACAGTTCCCTTTTCTATGATGTGTTTCCCCTCTCCTTCAGTCTCCCTCAAAATTTGAGAAAATGTCAGGTCAGATATGTTTTGAAAAGCTTTGTTTTATTTGAGATAGTTCCAAATTCAGTTAATCACTTCATTACATAGAGAACTTCAGGTTAACGTACCTAGAACAAAGAGCAGGGACCTCTCTTTTCCCAGCAGCACCTGCTGAAGCCTGACTTTAGCAAAGACCTGGGGCTGCGACTCTGTTGGTTTAAGAGGAAGGGTGAAACCAGATAGAAAATCAAAATGTGGTTTCCCAGACAGTCAAAAACAGGCCTCTTGAGCAGCCCCCTCACATCTTTTAAAATTAAATGTTCAGCAGAACTTGAAGAATTAGTAGATGATCATGTCAATACATCTTCCACATCAGTGCACCAAGCTAAACTCACACTGTTTAGGTATATTTTAACTGACTAAAACAATTACAGTATAGGTGAAAGAAGAATATGGTATACTCTGAAAAGACCTATTTTGGAACTGAGGGTTTAGCTATTCATGGGACCCAGATCTGAGCTCTAAAATATTTCCTGGCACCAGTGTTATGGGCTGAATTATATTTTCCCAAAATTCATTTGTTGAATACCTAAACCCCAGTGCCTCAAGGTATGACTGTATTTGGAGGAACTTTCCTCAAAGAGGAAATTAAGTCACAATGAGGTTATCAGGGCAGGTTCTAATTCAGTATAACTGGTGTTGTTATAATAAGAGTAGATTAGGCCACTGTCATTGAGAGGAGATTGTGTGAAGACACAGGGAGATGACCCAGTACAAGCCATATGGAAAGAGACCTCAGAAGAAACCAACTCTACTGACACCTTGCTCTTGGACTTTAGCCTCCTGATGAAAATAAACTTCTGTTGTTTAAACCTGTGGCACTTTGTTATGGCAGTCCTAGCGAACAAATTAAGACAGCTAGTGACCAGAAGCTTTGACCGTGCTGTTGAGGAGCTTGGCCAGTTCTTAAATTTCCAATGAAATGATAATTTCCTTGTCAGCAGTAACACTAACCTAGTGTTGGTGAAGAAAACCACTATTGTCATTTTCAGGGCCAGAGAGAACCAGCATCTGAGTCCTTGAGTATGGCGTATGATAAAATATTGTAAATATTATTAGCACTTTCATGATTTGAATTGGGCATTGTGAAAAAGTAGCCACTTGGGAGTCAGGATTTGTTCAAAGACTCTGAGCTGTGTGAACTTCAACTTCCTGGATGTTTTCTCACTTGTAAAATGGGCTAGTCATCGAGCTGAATCAGGACTAGATCAAATGGCTCTATTCTCTGCTCTTTCCACTGTCTTATGCTACTTAAACTGGGACACCCTTTCCCATTAGTTCACATTCTAAGACATATCAGTGTGTACATCTCAATGAAACCGGTTCTTTTACCAGTGTATAAATACAATCATATTTTTTTTGTCTCTGACATGGTTTGTAAACTTTTTTTTTTAATAAAAAGACATGATTTTTATCATAACAAAGTAGAGGCTATAGATTAGGGTTCTGTAATTTTCTATTATCCCCAGTAAAGGAAAAAGGAGCACACTTAACAGAGTAGTGCTCCCTTTATTACTCCATTCCTTAACTTGATTTACCGAGCCTTTCCCGATCTGACCTAGTCGGCTTTTGCCTTTTTATCCCCATCTATCTGCCTTGTCCTGCCCGGACACCTGTCAGTCCACCCAACCCCATTATTCCTCATTAATCAAATTGAAAGTCTTCTCTTAAACAAATTTCAAATCAAATACCCTTCTTGAGCATGTCTCTCCCACCTGACATTGACAGAAACTTGGAGTTTCTGTCTGTATGTTGCCCACAGTATGCCCTGCAAAACACCACATTGAAGAGAGGCTCCACAGTATAGGGTGTACCTTGGCATGAACATGGATGTCAGGGTCTGCAATTTTTCTTTTGCAGAGTTTCATATGTAGTTGTATAATAGAGGCTATAAGAGGTGCTGTGGGACAAAGATGTGTTTGACTTGCTTTACCTTATCTTTTCTAAAATTGTTTGTCAACTGTATTAGTCAGTGTTTTTCTGAGGAGAACTATTAGGATGTGTGTATACAAGAGGAAGATTATTTTGGGAATTGGCTCATGCAGTTGGAGACTGAGAAATTTCACCATATACCATCTGTAAGCTGGAGAATCAGGAAAGCAGTGATATCAGTCAGACTGAAACTGAAGGTGTGAGAACCAGGAGAGCCAACGGGGTGGGACTGGGGAAGGGAAGCACTTGGGTGGGAGGGGCTCTGGTATAAGTCCTAGAGTTCAAATGCCTGAGAACTGGGAACTCTGATGTCTCAAAGGCAGTATAAGAAGGATGTCCCAACTCAAGAAGGAATAAAAAATTCTCCCCTCCTTTTCCTTTTTCTTCTCTTCAGGGCCTGCAATGGATTGGATGGTGCAGCCCATATTGGTAAATGCAGAACGCTTTATTCAGTTTACCAACTGAAATGCTAATCTCTGATAGAAACAGCTTCACACATACACCCCAAAGTAATGTTTTATCAGCTACCTGAGCATCTCTTAGCCCAGTCAAACTGACAGATAAGATTAATCGTCATTGTGTCTATTTTTTTTTAAGTAACACCAATTAGTAGTCAAATAAATTAGTGTTTCTTAGAATTCACCATAAGAGACATTATTTTATAACAATAAATCTTTTTTTGTGTGTGACATAGACAGAGAGAGGAACAGATAAGGACAGACAGGAAGGGAGAGAGATGAGAAGCATCAATTCTTCGTTGTGGCACCTTAGTTGTTCATTGATTGCTTTCTCACATGTGCCTTGACCAGGGAGCTAGAGCAGACCGAGTGATCCCTTGCTCAAGCCAGCGACCATGGGCTCAAGGTGGTGAGCCTTGCTTAAACCAGATGAGCCTGAGCTCAAGCCGGCAACCTCAGAGTTTCGAAACTTGGTCCTCTGTGCCCCAGTTCCACACTGTATCCACTGCACCACTGCCTGGTCAGGCATATATCAATAAATCTTTAAAACATTTATTTGGAAATAAGTTATTTTGGTTAATGACATGATACCTTAGAAATTTCTGTTTTGACCAAATTACATTTTTGTAAGCAGTGACATAATCTAGGTAAAGCACTGAGCACATAGCCTGATACATACATAGTAGCTACTCAATAAATTTGAGAAGTTATTGGTAATAAGCTGCATTTCTCTTTATCTCCATGGTCAACTTATTCACATCCTAATATGTATAAAATTGTATGTGTGTCACTACTGTGCATTCAAGGTATATGCTGGCCAGTGCACACAAAACCCCTCAATATCAACATTGTAGTTTAGAATCTCTTCCAGATAACCAAAAAGTGTTTATTTGTTCAAACTATTGTCATGAAAATGGAATGGGTAGCATATAGAACAAACTTTACCTTATGAAACATTTCTTTTAAACTATTTCTAACATAAACTTGAAGCCCCACACTATTCTTATGATTCATTTTTTTAAAAAGTAATATTAATCTGGCCTGACCTGTGGTGGCGCAGTGGATAAAGCGTTGACCTGGAAATGCTGAGGTTGCCGGTACGAAACCCTGGGCTTGCCTGGTTAAGGCATATATGGGAGTTGATACTTCCAGCTCCTCCCCCACTTCTCTCTCTCTCTGTCTCTCCTCTCTGTCTCTCCCTCTACTCTCTAAAATGAATTAAAAAAAAAAAGAAAGTAAAAGTAATATTAATCTGAATTATATGTAGATTAAAAAGGTATATAGTATAATATAAAAAATCAGACTAAAAATGCTTTTTGCATTTTTTAATCAGTATGAGAATAAAGTTTTATAATCTTTTTTTGCAAAATTAATTGATTGCTCTACCAAAGTCTCACTTTTTGAAATTGTGTTTTTTTTTTTTGTATGACAGACTCCCGCAGGTGCCCAACCGGAATCCACCCGGCACGCCCACCAGGGGCGAAGCTCTGCCCACCAGGGGACGATGCTCTGCCCCTCCGGGGCATTGCTCTGTTGCGACCAGAGCCACTGTAGCGCCTGGGGCAGAGGCCAAGGAGCCATCCCCAGCGCCTGGGCCATCTTTGCTCCAGTGGAGCCTTGGCTGCGGGTGGGGAAGAGAGAGACAGAGAGGAAGGAGGGGGGAGGGGTGGAGAAGCAAATGAGCGCTTCTCCTGTGTGCCCTGGCCAGGAATCGAACCCGAGACTTCTGCACGCCAGGCCGACGCTCTACCACTGAGCCAGCCGGCCAGGGCCTGAAGTTTTAAAATGACTTGCTTTTCCCTCAAATGATGTTGACCTTATGTATAAGATTTTAGAAAGTAACTGGACAGAAGATAAATGAGCATATTATGTTGAGTGAAACTTTCATTTTCAGTGCAAGGACCACTGACACATCCTTATAGCTTTGGAAGCTCTATGCTTGGAAAAACATTTCAGTTAAGATTTATTAAATAAAGATTTTGCTAACAATCTCATACCTTCCAGGTATGGGAGATTTGCTGCCTGTCAGGCAATCACCAGATTTTGAAAAGTAATTATATTGTGTGTTCAGAGCAGTGCTCTAACAGAATGGCCTAACGTACAGAATAGACTAAAACGTGTGCAGTTTATCACTCTTCCACAAGAGAAGCCATGTGGGCGTGCTAAACCTTCCTACTACACGAGCACAGGATCACTGACATAAGGTCAATTCAGAGAAGTTTCCTTCTTCTTAGTCATTTCAACCTCTTTCTAACCCCTGTCCCTTCAGGGAACCAGACACACCAGCCATCCTTGGACCCAAGACTCTTATGGGATTCTACACTAAAATATTTGCATTTTATAAGTGGGTAGACCAATGATTATTACAAAAGAGTGACATTTTTGATGATTATATATTTTGATATGTACAAAGAGAGATGTTTTTAAAAATTGTCTTTTATTTTTTTTGTGGCAGAGTCAGAGAGAGGGACAGACAGACAGGAAGGGAGAGAGATGAGAAACATCAATTCTTTGTTGCGGCTCCTTAGTTGTTCATTGATTGCTTTCTCATGTGTGCCTTGACTGGGGAGCTGCAGCAGACCGAGTGACCCCTTGCTTGAGCTAGTGACCTTGGGCTCTAGATGGTGAGCTTTGCTCAAACCAGATGAGTCTGTACTCAAGCTGGCGATCTCAGGGTCTCAAACCTGGGTCCTCCACATCCCAGTCGACAGTCTATTCACTGCGCCCCCGCCTGGTCAGGCAAAAAGTCCTTTTGATAATCTTTCAAATCATGACAGTGTCATAGTACTTACCACATGATAATGAAATATCTGTTTACGTATCTTTCTCCCTTTGTCACATAAGCTCCTTGAAAATAGGCCCTGTCTTACTTATCTTTATATCACACACCCTAACCAGTGTCTGGCACATGGGAATACTGAATAAATATCTTTCACTACAAATATATGCAACTTCATATTCATAAGTCCCATCCTGCCTTCACAACAAGCCTGTCAGTCTTACTTGGTCAAACATAGGGTAGAAGAAAGTATGTCCTAGGGTTCAGAACACCCAAATTCAAGCCCTGTTGCTTACTCCCTGGCTCTTATTGGGTCAATCTCTTCCTCTTATTCTTATTTTCCCCATTTTCTGGTAAAGAGCCTTAACTAGACATGAGTAAGTTTTTATTTTCTGTTTTTTTCTCTCCTATTTTTGTATTAAGTCTTTTTAAAATAAATACTAATCTAAATGTTCAATAAATACTAAAATAATTCAACAAAATAGAGCTGCCAAGTATCCTGTAATTCGTTCTAGGGAGTTGCTATGGGTACTCTTTATCAACTCAGCTTTGGTATGTCACTAAACTCTTTTGATGCCAGAAGTTAACCCACAGTCCACACTGGCAGAAACTAAAATAAAACCAAGGATTGATAATTAAGTTTCAGCAGTACTTTGGACTGTTCTTCCCCTCAGAGCTGCTGTTATTTTGTGTGATGGTTTTCCATCACATAATGGTACAATCCATTCTTTTTATTGCTCTTCCTGTGTGAGTTGGATCATTAGGACTGGTATGAAAAAAAATTTTATTCTTTTTATTTGAGCTCATGCTCTTGCTTAGTGTAATTGAACTTAGGCAGTGATTTGGAGCATTGTTGTTATTGTGTAAGCAACATAGAATGGTTGAAAGAGCAGTGGCCTAGGAAGTAAGAGATTTAGAATTGAGTTCTGTTGCTGTCATTAAAATGCGGTACTGATGTAAATTCCTTCACCTCATTGGGCTTCCATTTCCTCAGATATAAAGAGCTCAGCAAAAAGTATTTTCTAGCTATGATATTTATTTTTTTAATAATCCTGTCATGGAAGCAGTCTCTAAAGTATTTGCTGAATGAATTAGGAAATTAATGAACTATTGCTCTGTTTGGGTTCTCTGGTACATGACAAGCATAGAAAAAGGGGCCACCTTTCTTAATGAGTTAATGGGCATGTAGTGTTATCATGCCATACTTACGTTTATTTTAGAATTAATCTGACTTTGGTGCTCAGCTCCCAAAATGTCTTGGCAACCACCAAAATCAACACTCACCTTCATTAGCTATTTAATTATTCAAAGCCCTATCAAGAGCTACTAAATCGATCTAAACTACCATGTTCTGCATATAAATTACACATTATACTGTAAAAGGTAAAGTAAAATAGAAAGAAAAAACTCTCTTCTTTTATTGACATTAATAGTCAATGTGAAGTGACTTTGGATAAGCGAGCAGGAGGTTTTATGACTCACAAAAACAAGACTTGTAGAATACAAAATTTCTTGAGTAATTGAATTCAGTAATTTGCTTTGCTTATCGGAGTGCTAGGTTGGATTTACTCTTTTATAATACACTTATTTTTTTCCTGATGCAGAATCTTTGGAGTCTAAGTAATACATTACTGAAAAATAAATAGGAATGATATTTGCAAGGATGTTTCTGGTTTGTTTCTTTCACTACAAATGGATTTCATATCTCTTGCACTCAAATAAAATAATATTTATATACTTCTTTAAATATTCTCTTTCCTTTTTGGCAGGATTTCTTGTTCTGAAATGCATTAGAGTAACCAAATACAATGGTTAATTTTATTAATGTATCAGTGATTCCGAATGTGATTTGGGGCCTAATGTAGCTCTTGGGAGAAGGTATATCACTTTTTCTATTCATGAGTAGCTTGAAAAAAGCCACAGTGACTTTGAAGCATAAAGACTGTTATTAACAGTTATAATTGATCCATTTAAAAAAGTGCATTTTTGGAATATCCATGGGTCATGTAATTTAACATATAAAAAATACAACTAAAGGTGACTTGAATATAAACAAGAAGTCTGTAAGTACAAAAGTCCTAGACTTGGTTATTTTGTCAGCTCAGTGACATTCAACCAAGATCTACACCACTCACAAAAATTAGGGGACATTTCAAGATGAATATGAAGCAATAAAATATCCCCTAATTTTTGTAAGCCATATATATTTTCCATCTTTCCACTCTGCCACTATGGATACCACTGCTGTTTTTTTTTTTCTTTTTCTTCTTCTTTTTAAAAAAAATTTATTCTTTTTTTTTTAGAGAGGACAGCGAGAGACAGAGAGAGAGAGAGAGGAGAGACAGAGAGAGAGAAGGGGAGGAGGAGCTGGAAGCATCAACTCCCATATGTGCCTTGACCAGGCAAGCCCAGGGTTTCAAACTGGCGACCTCAGCATTTCCAGGTCGACACTTTTATCCACTGTGCCACCACAAGCCAGGCCCCACTGCTGTTTTTTCATCATTCTTCCCTCATGATTGTAAGATGGCTGCAGCAGTTCCAGTTGTCACCAAACAATGTTTAAGGCACCTCTTTCCACCATCCTAGTAGCACTTATATAATGCATTGGCCAGAGTTGTGTCTCTTCATATTACTAAATCTGCCACTGTCAAGGAAAAGCAATTATCAGGATTGTCTTAACTTAATTAGAATTCATGCAGTAACACCAGGAAGGGGTCATACTTCTCTGGTGGCACAATTCATACTTTACACAATAACTTGAATGGAACTGAGGTTTTTGTTAGAATTCAAGAAAGGAGATAATGGCTTTTGGCAACCAAGATCATCTGTCACACTAGTCAGATAACATATAATCTGAAGATATTAATTTTGGAAAATATGTGATTTGTCTGTCACTTGTAGTTATAAATTAATTTTACTTAAAATAGATGCTAGATGAATGTACATAATTAAAATTATTTAATTATCATTTAGATATTTTTAGAATCTGTATTTATTTTATATTTGTGTCATGCTCATTTAAGTGAAAATGAAATATATATATATTTGTATTTTTCTGAAGCTGGAAATGGGGAGAGACAGTCAGACAGACTCCCGCATGCGCCCGACCGGGATCCACCCGGCATGCCCACCAAGGGCTACGCTCTGCCCACCAGGGGGCGATGCTCTGCCCCTCTGGGGCGTCGCTCTGCTGCGACCAGAGCCACTCTAGTGCCTGGGGCAGAGACCAAGGAGCCATCCCCAGCGCCCGGGCCATCTTTGCTCCAATGGAGAAATATATTTATTTATTTTTGATGTTGTTTATTTAAGCTTTGAGTTGCATAGCATCAAGAGTAAAGAACAAATTTTGACAATTTGAGGACCACACTCAAGTTAGTGTTACTGAGATTAATTGATGAGTGCTGCACTTACAAATACATGTGGCATAGCTAGGCTACTTAGGTGGGCAGAGAATAATGGAGATGGAAACTGGTATTATTGTATGTTGAGCATCCAATGACCATAAAAGACAATATTTATAATTTCACTTAGGGGTATTTAAATTGTGCACCATCCAGGAATAATGCAATTCTGAAGAGGTACTTCAGAGATTCTACCAATATTGTATTTTGACTTATTTTGAAATATATCTTAAAATTCTATTGAAAACCATAATATTCATCACACCATCTTGTGCTGATCCTTTAATTTTTGGGGGGGGGAGGGAGCTCTTAAAATGACTCCAGACATAACTTTGTATAATTTATTTATTTATTTACTTATTCAGTGAGAGGAGGTGAAGCAGAGAAACAAACTCCGCATATGCCCCAACCGGGATGCACCCGCAAGCCCACAATGGGGTGATGCTCTGCCCATCTAGGGCATTGCTCAGTTGCTCAGCAACCAATCTCTTCTTAGCACCTGAGACTGAGGCCATGGAGCCTTCCTCAGTGCCCAGAGCCAACTCATTACCATTGAGCCATGGCTATAGGAGGGGGAGTGAGAGAGAGAAAGAGAGGTGAGAAGGAGAGGGGTGGAGAAGCAGATGGGCGCTTCTCCTGTGTGTTCTGACTGGCAATTGAACCCAGGACATCCACACACCAGGCAATGCTCTACCACTGAGCCAAAAAGCCAAGGCCTAATTGCTTTTCTGATAGACTGATTAATTATAGAAGTCATGATTCTACAATATATTGGTCTCATTCACCTTGACTTAGGCTTACACATGTTCTATTTGTAAAAGGGTATAATTACTACTGTAGTGTCCATATACCATGCTTAATCCAATACCAGGCAAGGCTTAGCACTTAGTGTCATGGTCCATATACACATATTGAGATTATTATAATTTAAGTGGTTGTGTGCATTTCATGTTTTTATGGTTTTGGTTATTTATCTTTTGTCTTTATGATGATGTATTAGTCTACTGGGAATTCTATAACAAATGACCATAAATTGAGTGGCTTTAACAACAAAAATATTTTTTTTCACTGTTCTGGTTATTGGAAGATGGAGATCGGGGTGCCAGCCAGCATGGTTGGATTCTGGTGAAGGCTCATTTCCAGGCTGGCAGATGAGTGAATTATCACTTTGCTCACATGGCATGTTGGGGGGGTGGAGAAAGAGAGAGAGAAAGAGAAAGAGAAAGAGAGAGCCAGCTAGCCAGACAACAACACATGCTAGCTCTCTGGTGTTTCTTCTTATACAGGCACTAATCTCCTCCTGAGAGCTTCACCCTCATGACTCCTTCTAACTAATTTGCCTTTCAAAGGTCTTGAAATACCCTAACATTGGAGGTTACAGTTTCAACATATTTAATTTGGGGTAACAAAAACATTCAGTTCATATCAGATGATGAAGAATCATACCAAATGATAGATACTATAGTTATTCAATTTTTAGATTAAAAATTTCTTACCAGTCTTCTCAGAGGCTTCTGATCAGTATGCTTGAAAACAATCTTGTTTACAAGACAAACTGTTAAAAAAAAATAAAAAACGATTACTATATACAACTACTTGGAAAACTCAGGATTTTTCCAACTCTCTATAGCCAAGGTACAATACAGAAATGAACTGGAGGAATGGAGAGAAGGAAGACTAGTTATTTCAAATTTTCTTGTAAATATAGACCTTGTTCTCATTTATTTACTTTATAAATATTATAAGATGTGTAGATATAATACATTTATAGTAATAAAATGCTATCATTTTACATACCAGACTTCTACTTTTTTTGGGAGGAGAAAAGAAAATGGTTCAATGAAGAAAAATATGTACCCTGATCTATCAAGTGTCTTAGAAAGAATATAATGGAGAATGATGGCTACAATAGAACCCATCAAAGACTAAGTTGTAACATATGGTTCATTCGTATTATTTTGTTCTTTACATAAGTTGCATGATGCGTGATGTTTGGTTTTTAAGACTTGAGGCCATTTCTTTTGATAATCTGGAGCATTTCTACTTTCTAGGAAACTATTTAATAACAAACATTGGTGTCCTAGAAGCCCCAGGTAATCCTATGAAGTTTATAAACTCAGGTGCTCCAGGTGTGACACGCAAGACAGTACATATATCCTCAAGTCTCTGGAAGGAATCATGCTTCCCTGCTGGCTGGGCTTTCAGTGGGTATCTTTGCTGTCTATCTGAAGCACTCATGTCTGATTCTTCTCCTTGCTATGAAATTGTTAGGAAAATTATATACTAAGTCCTGCATCCTCTTGTTTTTCTAAAATCTTCCTAAACTTTACCAGTACATGCATCTTTAGCCTTTCCTTCCACATGAGATTCATTCCATCCAAAAGAGAAGCACATATTTTATCTTGCCTTTTATGCGGGGGGGGGGGGGGGAGAAATTTGTAATCATAGTGTTTTTGTGGTTCAAAAATAAGTTTGAGCCCCTGTCTGGTTGGCTCAGTGGTAGAATGTTGGCCTGGCATGTGGATGTCCCAGGTTTGATTCCAAGTCAGGGCACACAGGAGAAGCAACCATCTGCTTCTCTTATCATCTCCCTCTCCTCCTCCTTCCCTTTCTCTCTCTCTCTCTTTCTCTCTTTCTCTTTTTCTTTCCTCCTGCAGCCATGGCTCAATTAGAATGAGTTGGCCCCAAGAACTAAGGATGGCTCTGTGACCTCTGCCACAGTCACTAAAAATAGCCAAGTTGCTGAGCAACGGAGCAATACCCCAGGTAGGCAGAACATCGCCCCATAGGTGGCTTGCTGGGTTGATCTGGTGGTGTGCATGCAGGAGTCTGTCTCTCAGCCTACCCTGCACTCATTTATTTAAATAATAATAATAATTAATAATAATATTTTTTGTATTGTTCTGAAGTTTGAAGTGGGGAGGCAGACTCCCACATGTGCCTGACCAGGATCCACCCAGCATGCCCACCAGGGGGAGATACTCTGCTAGTCTGGGGCATTGCTCCATTGCAGCAGGAGCCCTTCTAGTGCCTGAGCTGGAGGCCATAGGGCTGTCCAAAGCGCCCAGGCCAACGTTGCTCCAATGGAGCCTTGGCTGTGGGAGGGAAAGAAAGGAAGAGAAAGGAAAGGGGAAGGGTGGGAGAGCAAATGAGCACTTCTCCTGGGTGCCCTGACTGGGAATTGAACCAGGGACCTCCACACGCCGGGCCAACGCTCTACTGCTGAGCCAACCAACCAGGGTCTAATGACAATAATAATTTTGAAGTCAATATGATGATATCAAATTAGTAGAAATGAGTTAAAGCTTGACTATTTAAAACTGATTTCCAAATCCAGAAACTACTGGGCCTGTATTAACTGCTTTTGGACTCTTCAATGGGTCAGTTTCTTATAATGTCCAAAATGAAAACCCATTTTTTTTTTTATTTCTGAGGCAGGGTGGGTTGGTAATATTTTAATAAATGGTCATGATTGGTTTTAAAATGTTTGCCATACTCTCACTATTTTTCTTAAATGTTTGTTGATATTTAATACATATAGAGATATAGATATAGATATGAACATAGTAGACATATACATTCATATATAACTTACTGATATATATTAATATATGTTATGTTTATATATGTGATGCATCATTATTAACATTATAGATGTGTGTATATATAGCCTCTAGCATGTGTGTGTGTTTGTGGATGTGTGTATATATAAAATAGCAAATATAAAAGGTTGTGTAGGAAGAATGATAGTTCTTTTGTCATATGGAAATGATGTGCCCTTCTTTGCACACCTCCTAAAGTCATCAATACAAACAAAATCCTATAGGACCAAGCATTTGGTGGAGGAAAGAAACTCTGCCCTGGGGCTCAGATTTGTAGACAAGCTGTTTGTGGAAAATGATACTTAGCTCTATGTGGATGCCCAACAATGGGAGGATAAATGGGCGTCTGTGTCATAATCGCCATTTCCTGGGGACCTGTCCCTGTTACAGCGACGAACCATGGTGCAATCTCAGGTTGGCATCAGGAAGAAAGTGGCAAACTTTGTAGCAGAAAAGGCAAGAGGTTTGAGCAGGGGAAAACATTTGAGCTGTGTATCAGATTTGTTGGCTGTGGCATGGAATATTAGGAAAAATGAATAAAATAATATGCTTTTTGAAAAGGCAACATTAGGAGGGAATAAACTGAGTGATTTTATGGAAATCTACATTTTAATCCTCATTTATAACCTTCATAATTTGTGTGGTAGATAAATTTCAGTAAGATGATGACAACTTATATTTTGATACATTCTCTGTGAATGAATGCTTTGAAACATCAGGAGGAAAATCCAGTTGTAGAAGGCAGAAAAGCAACCAATCTGTCACTTCTGTCCACTTACTTCACTGTGGCATTTTCTTTCTCATCATGGCTCATCCCTGAACCAATCATTGTGCCATTTACCTTCTTACTCTTTTTCTACCTTAAAGGCATCTCACCAAACTTTGTGCTCAATTTATTCTGTTTTTATTTCCAGTAGAATCATTGGTTCTAGAGAAGCCTTCTTCCTGGTAGAATAGCTCATAACAAATCATGGGAGGCATCAAACCACAAACACAGTTACTAGTACTTGCTAAACACCCAAGGTGACAGGATTTGGGAGTATCTACTTTTTCTTTTTCCAAAGAAGTTTTTTTTTTTTTTTTTAAGGAGTAAAACAGCTGGTGAAAAATGGAGGTATTCTGCAAACATGACTCAAGCACATTATTGTGTGAAGATAGCAACCAAATTATATCCTATTTTTACCACAGTGTCAAATTTGCAAAGAAGAGATGCTATGCATACCTGATATTATAAGATATAGAATGAATTTTGTGAATTGTACTGATCTTGATGATTTTAAGAGGGAATTACTTTAAAGATTGTAAGTGTAGTTTAAACAAATATGAATATTGTGGTTTTGCCAATTTGTGGAATTTTTGCCATGTTACTGTTAACAGTATTTTTGTGTTATCTTATTCTTTGATAATCATTTAACTTCAATAACTTTATGTGTCTAATCTTATGACCCACTGATGTTTCTTATGCTCCACACATAAGAATCTTTTATTTTTATTTTTTGAGAGGGAGGGAGAGAAAAGATCAAAATGGTCCTTGGTTAAATAAATGTGATTATATTTTGATTTTTCTTTTCAGATTTAAAGAAAACATGCAATATCTACATATCTTAATTCAGTTACTGTTTCAAAAATGGAATTTTTTCATTTTCAAAATCCTTTTTCTCAGAAAACAGCCTTATTTGTGCCCTCTAGTGGTAGGTATATAAATTTTTTGCAGTAAGTTAGAGAAAGCTGACTTTTCTTTTTTTTTTTTTTCTTCCGGTGCATAATGATTCAGCATCTGAATAGCTAAATAATGTTACTCCATACTCATACTTAGAGAAAAATCTTATGTAATTGAGCTTGATTTATTTTCAAAATGCATCAAATTATGCACTGAAAAAATAAACCCACTATTTAATTGAAGAAAGTTCTTAGATCACAGAAGTCTATTTCCTCCTGATTTTTATGATTTCTTTGTCTGAAAAATGCTGTGATTCTTTGAAGGAAAGTAAACATATTTTCCCAATGCATTTTATTTTTTTAGAATTCACTTTATGAAAACTCTTCTAAGTTGTTTCTTATCTTTATATCAACAATGTTTCTTATTTTTATATTGATGACTATATTGAAAGATTTACCTGGAAAAGAAAACTGTCTTATTTAACATAGCAAGAATTGACTCTGATAAAAAATATCCACATAAGAATAGATCCTGGCCTCATGGTTCTGCTAGGCTTCTACTGGGTTACTACCCTGTCCTTCCTCTTTCTGAAACTGCAGGTGCCTTCACCTGAAACATCTGTTTTCTTACATGTCCTAAGTTGATTGTTCTAGGAATGGACTCTTTATCAAAACCAAGCCAACTAGAATCCTCTTCTGAGGTTTTTGAAACTAGAACTGAGAAAGAAAGATAATGTATATCTAGTCAATGAGACCATACAACATAGGAACAGTAGTGGTGATCATGCTAACTGCTAGATTTTAGTAAGAGATGGGAAACTTTGGGTGAGATTTGTAGCCTTCATTTCTCTCTTCTACAAAGATACAGCTCTCTGTCCTTGTCATATTCCTATAACTTGTTTTTCCTGCTTTTTAAATCTATTCTTGGATTTTGTAATCCAATAAATTCTGAGTTTTGCTTAGGCAAATTTGAGTTTAAGTTTCGTTTCGATCACTTTTCACTAAGCTAATATAATACTACAGAGTATATTGTCAGTTTTTCTTCACAAATTTTCTCACAACTCATTTTACAGATTAAACATTGAGAGAGGAACTGAATGCAGAGTTTCTGTTAAGGTAGCAGGCAATAACCCTCACAAAATTATTACCTGTTGTGTGTTCATTATAGAGCTTTATCAAGACCAATGTCTGCTCCTTCACTCCTAATTAGAAGCAGCCCATCTCTTTAAATAACTACGGTATTCCTACTTTCTCACTCTCCCTCACTAATACTATGTAATACTAAATTACAATCACACTGGAGTTCATTCATAGCAATGCGGTAACTCTTCCAGATAATTTTCAGCCTTTTATCTCTAAAATTGTGGAATGATAAACTTTGTCTTTTTTTTTCCAAGTAATTCTGGAGTATAGAAGAGGGAAAGTATAAAACTCTTTGGGGTTAAGACATACTTATTTTATCTCTGAAATGATTCTACCCGGAATATTGTATCTAGAATATAGATAAGTTTCAGTGAAACATAGTAGCAATATTTATTGTATACTATATGCCAGATGTTGTACTATCATTTATTTAAAATAAGTTTTAGTTTTTGCAATGTTTCAAGACCTCTATTATTATATCATTATAAATGAGCAAAGTTGCAGTGCTTGCCCAACATCACACAACTAATAAGAAGCTGAACTGTCTCCAAATATTTTTTACCCTGTCACATTTTTCCCCCAGAGCACTAAAGGTGGATGAATGATCAGTTTGGAGAGGTCTTGAGGATGTGGGCCTAAAACGACTACCTTAACATTGATGTTGCTTAAGATATGTATGTAATAGCATTTGTTTGAAAATTTCACTCCAAGTTTAATACAGGGCAGTTACAGTAAAATGAACCTATTATGCTTATAACACACTCTTGGGAGGTGTGCCACACCTATGCATGACTTGGATTTTTAGCAGGCTATCCATCTGAGAGCTTGAATGGATAAATTAGTTCCAACAGCTGGCCAGTCCTGAGCACCAGCTTGCTGTGGAAAGCTTTGTGGCCCAGAGACTTCCCAGTCTTTCCTCCTGTAACTACTTTTGATTGTTTCACTCCTCCATCCAAGTACCTTCTGACTCTGTAAATTAAGAGCCTATTCAGGTTTCTATCATTTCATTCTTAGCTAGCGTTCTTTTGCCACCCCTTAATAGTAATCAGGCAATTATCCATGGGTCACAGCTCGTGGGACATACCAGGTGATGATGGGGACAATATAATTCTCTGGATTAGCAATATAATCTCATCATTTGGTAATCACTTTCCTAAGCATTTAACATATTTTATTTTTAATTTTTGCACCAGTTCCACAAAGTAGGAATTTTTCCATTTATAGATAAGGAAACTGAGACTCAGAGGAATTAAAATGTAAGCTTTTGAACTCCCCCAAGTTCCAATGAGAAGAACCATGATTCACACTCAGGTCTGTTGACCAAAGAGACTTACTATCTTAAATGGTAGTAGCTACCTCTGCCTTCAAAATAGGCTGCAGGGGCATGTGAATGTATACATAAATGAAGCTCACAGCCAGGCTGTCAAAGGGAATCAATTCTACATGCTGGGCAATGAAAACCAAGATTTTTGTCTTAAAATCTGTGTAGTGATGTTTAAATAAAAAGTATGTGGTATTCAGGAAGATCGTAAGTTTTAAATTTGATCATAGATCCTGGAACAATTACAAAGGAAGAATTGAAAAACTAAAAATTGGCTTCTGCTGCATAAAAACACCAATTACAGACATTTATGTAAGCTGTTACAGTTTGTGAACAATTCCCATGTTTCACGATAACTATGCTTCATATAATGCTACAAGCCATTCTAGGATTTATTGCTAGAAATTAGTTTCCATTGAAGTGTGTCCCATTACTTTATTCAGGGACAAATGTCTGGCATCCTTCTCCTTGGTCTTGCTCAAGCCACTAGAGGGCTACCTCAGGTAATGAGACGCTGGAGGGCTGGATGCCTGAAAGTGCTCTCAGCCCTCCACTGTGTTTGCCATGTGAACTTGAAGGCTCTTCACTTAATTCTCACATTGTAACTAGCAATGAGAAATTATGGAAGTGTCTTGTGATAATGAAGATCGCTTTTGTTTAATCAGGTTTCCTTTCTCATCCTTGCACTCACTTCCATGTGGGAAGGGGCAGTTCACTTTTCATTATACTGAATTCTCAGTACTTCAGTATTGGGATCAACCTGATATGTGAATCCAGGTCAAATACTTTTCTCCCCTAACACCCTAGCTTAAAACCCATCTTTTGTGTCAAGTATATCTTATCCCAGGACTCACAGCTTTCATTGACTGACAATGAGACCATTTCTTTCAGAAAAAGGCTTAACCCACATGATGGGTGGTATGCAACCATGGCCCTAATAAGGCAACACCATCAGATTAAAATATGTGTACATTTTTTAATGTTTGTGTCATCAGACCTGGAGGATACTGATATATGATGGCTGTGCAATTCATTCACCAAATCAAGGTATTTGAGAGTAAATAAGAAACTATTTATAACTACATCAGAAGAGAAAATAAAAGCTAGGATACATGCATCCCCCTACAAACAAGTGGAATTACACCCAACATAAGTACATTTCTCCCCAAGAACTTTTCCAGTCCTACCCAGGGGATGTCAAACATATGACCAAATACCTTGGTTGCATATTATTTATTTTGATTCAATAATCTAACTTCTAGATACTTATGTGCATGCAGCCTCCAGATATTCTTGCTCAAATAATTTGTGAAGACAAAAAACACTATTTGGTGATAATTTTTTACTTTTATTCATTGTAAGTAATCTTGATATGGTTGCTAAGAGACACAGATGTATGATACAAGGTTGCTTCAACCTAAATTCATTGTGACCATTGGAAAAGCAATTAAAGATACAATTTTCTCAAGAGTGTCAGATAGACAATGGGTGCCAGAGGAATGATTGTGTGTCTGTTTAACAGATAAGTGAAGCAATGGCACCACACTAGCATTTATTATTTTGTTTTTATCAGGAATAAACCAAACACTACATATGAAGCTGTTAAGATAACAATTGCAGAGAAGGATGTATTACCTTTTTTTTTTTTTTTGCTTTCACTCTCCCAACTGGACACAGTAGATTTTCATGTTAATATCAGTCATTCTTACTTTGGATTATTTTATGTGCTCAATCTCAACTTTTGTGTGTGTGTGTGTGTGTGTTTAAAATTTATTTAATCTCTGGGGTGCTTTAAAGCTAGGCTTACAGCCTATGTTGATCCTAGTAAAACTACTTCTTCCAGCAGGACCATTCTGGTTGCTATAGTGCTTTTTGCAATTAAAACTTTTTGAATATGAGAACCCATTTTCAAAGCAATGCAGTGGGTATATTGAAGCTGATTATATTCTGTGGGGTTTTTGTTTGTTTGTTTGTTAATATGGGAGGCAGATTGTAATAATCATGAGATCAAGCTTGTAATGAGACTAAGCTCAGCTTTCAGCTCTGCCACTTAATGTGCCCTTGGACATGCTACTTGAACTTTTTATAACTCAGTTACCACATTTATAAAATTGTGATGATGATTATAATAGCACCTGCTTCAGAGGGTTGCTGTGAGAATTGCATGATCTAAAACACATAAATGATTAAATCAGTATTTGAAGTTTAATAAGTGCATGATAAATGTCAGTTATCAGAGTTTGTATTCCAGATATGATTAACATTTTTATTGTTAAGATGTAAACTTATACAGAATGGAGTGTTAAAAGACTTGTTGGTTAGAAATATGGTTTATAATATGATGTATTTCCCTTGTGGAGATCTTAGTCTTTAGGGGAACACAGCTCTGCAAAGAAAATGCTTTGTGATATGTAAAATAAAAGAAAAAGAATTAGAGCCAAAGTCTTACTTAAAATTCCACTAGCTTTGAGCTTCAAATCCCACATGTAAAGAAATCCTGTTTACAGGCAGTTTTCTAAATATGATAAATTCCCCTACAGAACTGCCATACAAGATCCTAGTATCTTACCTATGTTTAATGCCCTTTATGTTAGTGTTAATAACAAATTACCAGTTAAAAGAATTTTTAATGAAAATTAAGAATATAGCTCAGATAATTGTAATTTCTTGTCATTGTTTTCTTGCAGATATGCTATTTGTCTATATGACATGTAGAAACTAAATGTTGTTGAGCTTTTACAGTATTGTAGGTGGATTTAGTTTTAGATAAGTGGTTAAGTCTAATGGAATCAAAGATTCAAAGAGAAAACAATTGTCACTTTTTTTTCTTTTTCCTTTTTTTTTAGCTTGTGTGGAAACTGTTTCTAGGAAATTCCTTCTGTGATTTGTTAATTCAGAGAAACTTGGCTTAAGGATTCATTGAATTGGTTTGCATTTAAGAATTTACATATGTCTAAGGAACATTTGTACCAACAGTTTTTTTTTCATTTAATTTAAACATTCTTAATTTAAACAACTTTGTAAAAGGATAACCATAAATCATACATTTTGAGTTTCTCCATTTCAGATGCCATTGCAGTCATTATTAAGGAACATTCTTGACTTTTTATTGTTGTATTTCAGCATGGCTCCCCAAACAGCCACAGTTAATTAGCCCAACTTGTCATTTTAGAGGAAATCTTTTGCCAGGTTATGTTGTGAATTTGTTCTCAAGATTTCTACACCAAGGTGATTAAGATTATTAACTCTGTCATGTGCAAAACCATAAATCCTAAAACAAGTTAAATAATATTTAATGTCCATAATTACTTTATTACTTAGTTTCATGGGAGTATATATGTGGTCTATGTAGAGACACCAGTCAGAGACACCACTTTTCCATCTATTCTGCTTCATTAACTTGAGGTGGCAGATACATGTCTGCGTCATTCTCTTGAGCACATTCAGGAAAATTTCACAGATCTGGTCAAATGATGCTGCCTAGGGACTTTTTTTTCCTAGACACTGGAAAGACTAAGGTGGGTTGGAAAACAAGATTGAAATGATCTAGACCTTAATTGATTTACTGCTTTCATTTAAAAAAAAATTGTTGATTTTCGAGAGAGAGAGAGAGAGAGAGAGAGAAATATTAATTTGTTGTTCCACTTATTTATGTATTCATTGATTGATTTTTGTATGTGCCTTGACCAGGGATCAAACCTGCACCTGGGCATGTCAGGATGATGCTCTAACCGATGAAGCTACTTGGCAGGGCCTGCTCTTGTTTTCTGATGCTTCCGACATTTGTGTGTGTGTGTGTGTGTGTGTGTGTGTGTGTGTGTGCGTGTGTGACAGAGACAGCGAGAGGGACAAATAGGGACAGACGGACAGAAAGGAAGGGAGAGAGATGAGAAGCATCAATTCTTCATTGCAACTTCTTAGTTGTTCATTGATTGTTTTCTCATATGTACCTTGACCAGGGGGCTTTTAAGCCAGCGACCTTTGGGCTCAAGTTAGTGACCACGGGGTCATATCTATGATCCCATGCTCAAACCAGTGACTCCATGCTCAAGTTGATGAGCCCACACTCAAGCTAGATGAACTGGTGCTCAAGCTGGCAACCTCAGGGTTTCGAGCCTGGGTCCTCTGTATCCCAGTCCAACACTTTACTTACTATGCACCACCTGGTCAGGCCAGACATTTGTTAACTGTGCATTTTTTTTCCAGAAAGAAATCAAGGAAAGCTTGGTGTGTTCATTATCCCATAATAGATAGTTCCATAATAGATAGCAAGGAAACACGTAAACAGTCCCCTCCCTTTGCAACTGGACCAGGCTGTCCTGTGTTCATGACATGGGCACTAACTGCTACATGGCAGAAACAAGGACAGTTATACCCAATGTTCTGTATGACAAACAGAAGCTAAAAGCTTGCTTTTAATGAGCCTAAATAAAACTGTTAACTAGCTTGTCTTCTAGAATTCAATCATCAGTTAACAATTAATTGCTCAAGAAGTGATGGAACTGTTTTAACTAGATTTTCAACTCAGTGAATCATGACTAATAGAGTTGAGTGATTTTTTTCCCTCTTTTTATTTGTTTTTTTTTTGTTTGTTTGTTTTTTTGAGAGAGAGGAGAGAGAGAGACAGAGAGAGAGAGAAGGGGGAGGAGCAGGAAGCTTCGACTCCCATATGTGCCTTGACCGGGCAAGCCCAAGGTTTCGAACTGGCAACCTCAGTGTTCCAGGTCGACGCTTTATCCCACTGCGCCACCACAGGTCAGGCTTTCCCTCTTTTTAGAGGGAGATACTACTTTCCCAATTTTCATTTTCATCTAATTCTCTTACTTTATATATTATTATCTATGGAAGAATATTGTTCTTTCATAAAGAATAATATATATAGTCTTTAATAGTATAGTGGGTACATATATATATTTATATTTCTATCATATATATTTTAATACATATAATAAAACTGATTTGGCATGGTCTCAATTATAGTTCATTTCAGTAATACCTTATAGGCCCAATTCTTTTTTATTTCTTAAAGTGTAAATAAACTTTTCTATATACACTTGACTAATCAGGAGAAACAGTTCTTAACTGGTTATATTATTCTAAATTTTATATAACAACTTTGCATGAAGAGCTATTTGGAATAGTTTGTTAGATTAAAAGCAGTGCAGATACAGAATCATAAATAAAAAAATTATTTTAAAATAACACATTAAAATATTATAGTGCTATAGGTGTGGAAAATTGATAATGAAAATAAATGTGCTAAAGGTAAAATATAATGGTTATCAATTCATTTCAATGTAATTGTAGGACGTGAAATAGAAAAGGCATTCTTTTTCATGGTTTTGATAGCAGATGTTTCAAAGCTCCCTGCAGGATGTGTTTTCAAGGATAAATGCAGCTCCTCAAATGGAAATGTATTTGGGTCAACAAAACACCTGAAAGTCTTTTCAACAGTTTTACAAAATGCTTTATTGGTCACTTTAAGATTTAAATAAAGGTAAGTAGTGTTACTTTTAGTAAAAAATAAACCATTTTGGGAGACAGAAAACTGCTTATATCTTTTAAATGAGAAAGTCCTAGAATTTATATATCTACATCTGTCTGACATCAAATTCTTTGATTTGGACTTCAGATTGAGTCTTTGAATTTAATAGCTCTATAATTCAAAATGTCTTTGTAAGATTATCCATTGAGCTATCTAATATATCCAATATATATATATATATTATCTATATATCTAATTTAATCTACTTATCATCTATCTACTTAATATTTTCTTCTAACATACATACTAAATGTTCTTAAATATGCCATTGTGTAATGTTTTCTGTGTATATGATTTAAATTTATAAAAAGTATTGTGCTATAAATTTTTGTGTTTTCTTTCTTTCTATGTTCTGTGTTTAATATCTTGCAAAGTTCCTTTTCTTTGCTGCATACTATATATTTTAAAGTGGGCTTCCAGTTTACTGTTCTACCTACAAGTCTCCATTACTACATAAAAAGCCATGGTAAACATATTCGTTCATGTTTCTAATGAAATTTGTAAGAGTAAGTCTGGGATATATCCAGGAGAAAGATTGCTATATCTTTTTTTTCTTTTCCTTTTTTTCTTTTTTTTTTATGTATTTTTGGAAGTTAGAAGCAGAGAGGCAGTCAGACAGACTCCCACATGCACCCTACCGGAATCCACCCAGCATGCCCACCAGAGGGCGATGCTCTGCCCCTCTGGGGCATTGCTCCGGTGCTGCCAGAGCCATTCTAGCACCAGAGGCAGAGACCATGGAGCTGTCCTCAGTGCCCGGGGCCAACTTTGCTCCAAAGGAGCCTTGGCTATGGGAGGAGAAGACAGAGATAGATAGGAAAGAGAGGGGGAAAGTGGAGAAGCAGATGGGTGCTTCTGCTGTGTGCCCTGGCCAGGAATCGAACCTGGGACTTCCACATGGCCAGGCTGATGCTGTACCACTGAGCCAACTGGCCAGGGCCAAAGCATGATGAATCTTAAGGTAAAAAACTTCTTAATTTCATAAATCCTGCCAATTTGATTTCCAGAATGGCTGTACCATTTTATATTCACACATACATTTTTACAATGAGTATGTATTATTTTTATAATATGAATACATACATAACAAGAAATATTGATAAAGCTTTGTAGTCTGGCAAATATATCAATTGACTAATGAACTGGAGAACTAGCTTGACAACCTCAGTGAAAGAAATTATTACGAATACAATATAAAGAAACTTTGATCAAGATTGTAAATTAAATAACAACTGAAGGTTTTACCTAAAGAAGAAAGATTTAATAGTTTACAATTTTTAAAAAGAGATAAACTAAAAACAGTAACAACATCTTATGGAAAATATGGTTATTTTATTCCACTTTGAATTATTGGGATTTCAAGTTCACTGGAGAACTTCAGAAACATAACCCAGAGAATCAGAAGAATGTTCTGATTACTAAAGTAATAAAATGGTATTTCTAAGAATAAAAGGTAAAAGAATTATTATTTATAAATATAGAGAACAAAAGACTAAATATAAAGGTAACATTATTATTTACCATAATAAGCTTTTTATAGATGCCTAAAATGGATAAAAAACCTTTTTATCTTTCATGAACACAAATAAATACAGAACATAGAGCAAAAAAAAATGAGTGCAAGGAAAAAGCTAGAGAGAGTAGAAAAAGATAGAAGATGAATATTGGAGACCTCAGATCAGTAAAAGGAAGGAATATACTAGTCCTGCAACACTTGAATGAGAAGGAACAAAAATCTTCCCAGCACATTAGAGGAATGAACAAATGACCAACTCAGAGTGCTTCTGGATCTCATTTTATGCTGCTCTGTTCTAAATGTAACAGGAGCCTGATATCCCTTTTGCTTTAATTTTTTTTAATTTCAAAAAATATCCTCAAAATTAGAAGTACAGAAAATTGGCCTTTCTCCCATATTTATTTATTTATTTATTGAAAAAAAAATTAAAATTAATTTTAATGGGATGACATTGATAAATCAGGGTACATAAGTTCAGAGAAAACATCTCCAGGTTATTTTGACATTTGTTTATGTTGCATACCCCTCAACCAAAGTCAAATTGTCTTCCATCACCTTTTATCTGGTTTTCTTTGTGCCCCTCCATCCCCTCTCTCTCCTTTCTCCCCCCTCACTCCATTACCATCACATTCTTGTCCGTGTCTTGGTCTCATTTTTATGTCCCATCTATGTATGGAATCATATAGTTCTTAGTTTTTTCTGATTTACTTTTTTCACTCAGTACAATGTTATCAAGGTCTACCCATGTTATTGTAAATGATCCGACATCATCATTTCTTATGACTGAGTAGTATTCCATAGTATATATGTACCAAAGCTTTTTAATCCACTTGTCCACTAACAGACACTTGGGCTGTTTCCAGATCTTCACTATTGTGAACAATGCTGCCATAGACATGGGGGTGCCTTTCTTCTTTTGAAACAATTCTATGGTGTTCTTAGGGTATATTCCTAAAAGTGGGATAGCTGGGTCAAAAGGCAGTTCGATTTTTAATATTTTGAGGAATCTCCATACTGTTTTCCACAGTGGCTGCACCAGTCTGCATTCCCACCAGCAGTGCAGGAGGGTTCCCTTTTCTCCACATCCTCGCCAGCACTTACTCTGTGTTGTTTTGTTGATGAACACCATTCTGACTGGTGTGAGGTGATATCTCATTGTGGTTTTAATGTTCATTTCTCTAATCATTAGTGATGTTGAGCATTTTTTCATATGCCTATTGGCCATCTGTATGTCCTCTCTGAAGAAGTGTCTATTCATTTCTTTTGCCCATTTTTTGATTGGATTGTTTGTCTTCCTGGTGTTGAGTTTTACAAGTTCTTTATAAATTTTGGTTATTAATCCCTTATCAGAGGTATTGTCAAATATGTTCTCCCATTGTGTAATTTGTCTTTTTATTCTGTTCTTATTGTATTTAGCTGTGCAAAAGCTTTTTAGTTTGATATAGTTCCATATGTTTATCCTGCCTTTTATTTCACTTGCCCGTGGAGATATATCAGCAAATATATTGCTGCGAGAGATGTGAGAGAACTTACTGCCTATGTTTTCTTCTAAGGTGCTTATGGTTTCACAGCTTACATTTAAATCTTTTATCCACTTTGAGTTTATTTTTGTGAATAGTGTAAGTGGGTGGGCCGGTTTCATTTTTTTGCTGGTAGATGTCCACTTTTCCCAACACCATTTATTAAAAAGGCTGTCTTTACTCCATTGTATGCTCTTACCTGCTTTGTCAAATATCATTTGTCCATAAAGCTGTGGGTTTATTTCTGGTTTCTCTGTTCTGTTCCATTGATCTAAATGCCTGTTCTTATGCCAGAACCAGGCTGTTTTGAGTACAATGGCCTTTAGTATAACTTGATATCAGGAAGTGTGATACCTCCCACTTTATTCTTCCTTTTCAAGATTGCCGAGGCTATTCATGTTCTTTTTTAGTTCCATATAAATTTTTGGAATATGTGTTCTATATCTTTGAAGTATGTCATTGGTATTTTAATTGGTATTGCATTGAATTTATAAATTGCTTTGGGTAATATAGACATTTTAATGATGTTTATTCTTCCTAACCATGAGCATGGTATATGCCTCCACTTATTCGTTTCTTCCCTGATTTCTTTTATCAATGTTTTATAATTTTTTGAGTACAAGTCTTTAGTCTCCTTGGTTAAATTTACTCCTAGGAACTTTACTTTTTGGTTGCAGTAGTGAAGGGGATTGTTTCCTTAATTTCTCTTTCTGACTGTTCATTGTTCATATATAAAAATGCCTCTGATTGCTGAGTATTAATTTTATATCCTGACACTTTGCTGAATTCATTTATCAGGTCCAGTAATTTTTTTACTGTAACTTTAGGGTTTTCTGTATACAATATTATATCATCTGCAAATAATGATAGTTTTACTTCTTCTTTTCCAATTTGGATGCCTTTTATTTCTTCTTCTTGTCTGATTGCTGTGGTGAGGACTTCCAGAACTATGTTAGATAAGAGTGGTGAAAGGGGCATCCCTGCCTTGTTCCTGATCTTAAGGGGATTGCTTTCAATTTTTGCCCATTGAGTATGATGTTGGCAGTGGGTTTGTCATAGATGGTCTTTATCATGTTGAGGTATGATCCTTGTATTCCCACTTTGCTGAGAGTTTTGATCATGAATGGGTGCTGGATTTTATCAAATGCTTTTTTTGCATCTATTGAAATTATCATGTAGTTTTTCTCCTTCCTTTTGTTTATAGGATGAATCACATTGATTGATTTGCAAATATTGTACCAGCCTTGCCTCCCCAGAATAAATTCCACTTGATCATGGTGTATGATTTTTTTATATATTGTTGGATATGGTTTGCTAATATTTTGTTGAGGATTTTAGCATCTATATTTATCAGGGATATTGGCCTATAATTTTCTTTCTTTGTGTTGTCTTTGCCTGGTTTTGGAATCAGAATTATGCTCACCTCATAAGAGGATCTTGGAAGTCTTCCTTCCTCTTGAATTTTTTGAAATAGCTTGAGAAGAATGGGAGTTATTTCTTGTTTGAATATTTGGTAGAATTCACTTGTGAAGCCATCAGGCCCAGGACTTTTTTTTTGTTTGGGAGTTTTTTGATAACTGTTTCGATCTCATTTGTTGCAAATAATCTATTTAGGTTTTCTGATTCTTCCAGATTAATTTTTGAAAGATTGTATGTTTCAAGAAATTTGTCCATTTCATCTAGATTGTCTCGTTTTTTGGCATATAGTTCTTCATAGTATTTTCTTACAATATTTTGTATTTCTGTTATGTCAGTTGTTATTTCTCCACTCTTAGTTCTAATTTTATTTATTTGAGTCCTCTCTCTTTTTTTCTTGTTGAGTGTATTTAAAGGTTCATCGATCTTGTTTACCTTTTCAAAGAACCAGATCCTGGTTTCATTAATCTTCTCTATTGTTTCTTTAGCCTCTATGTCATTTATTTCTACTTTGATCTTTATTATTTCCTTCTTTCTACTACATTTGGGCTTTACTTGCTGTTCTTTTTCTATTTCTTTTGATGCAGGGATAAGTTGTTTATTTGAGCTTTTTCTAGCTTCTTAAAGTGTGCCTGTAGTGCCATGAACTTCCCACTTAGTACTGCTTTTGCTGTGTCCCATAAATTTTGAGTTGTTGTATGCTCATTATCATTTGTTTCTAGGATTTTTAAAAATTTCTTCTTTGATGTCATCATTAATCCATTTATTATTTAACAACCTGCTATTTAATTTCCATGTGTTTGAGAATTTTTGAGTTTTTCTATTGTGGTTGATTTCTAGTTTTGCCATTGTGATCAGAGAAAGTGCTTGATATGATTTCTATCTTCTTAAGTTTGTTGAGACCACTTTTGTGCCCTAACATATTGTCTATCTTAAAGAATGTACCATGAGCACTAGAAAAGAATGATGTATATTCTGCTTCTTTAGAGTGAAAGGTTTGGAAGATATCTATTAAATCCAGTTAATCTAGTGTATCCTTTAAGTCTGCTATTTCTTTGTTAATTTTCTTTCTTGAGGATCTATCTAGTGATCTTAGTGGGGTATTGAAATCCCCTACTATTATAGTATTGCTATTGATCTCACCCTTTATAACCATCAAAGTCTGCTTTATATATTTAGGTACTTTTATATTAGGTGTGTAGATATTTATAATAGTTATATCTTCCTGCTGGATTGCTCCCTTTATCATTATGTAGTGGCCTTCTTTATCTCTTACTATATCCTTTGTTTTAAAGTCCATAAGTATTGCAACCCAGCTTTTTTTTCATTTCCATTTGCATGAAATATTTTTGTACATCCTATTATCTTCGGTCTATGTGCATCTTTTGTTTTAAGGTGTGTCTCTTGTAGACAGCATATGAACGGGTCCTGTTTTCTTATCGATGCAGCTACCTTATGTCTTTTGATTGGATCATTTAATCCATTTACATTTAAAGTTATTATTGATATGTAGTTGTTTATTGCATTTTATTCTTTAAAGCTGTATTCCTCTTTTGCTATATTCTTTTTCCACTTTGATGTGTTCACAACAGGCCCCTTAACATTTCCTGCAGCATTGGTTTGGTTGTAATGAATTCCTTGAGTTGTTTGTTTGTTTTGTTTTTTGTTTTTTTGTCTGGAAAGCTTTTTATTTCTCCTTCAATTTTAAATGATAGCCTTGTTGGATAAAGAACTCTTGGTTGTAGGTTCTTGTTCTGAATTACTTTTCTTGCCATTCCCTTCTGGCCTCAAGTGTTTCTGCTGAGAAGGCTGATGTCATCCTTATGGGAGCTCTTTTGTAGATGATAACCTTTTTTTCTCTAGCAGCTTTTAATATTTTCTCTTTATTACTTAGCTTTGGTATTTTAATTATGATATATCTTGGTGTAGGTTTCTTTGGGTTTCTTTTTAATGGAGTTCTCTGTGCTTCTTGAACTTGGGAGAGTTTTTTCTGTATTAATTTAGAGAAGTTTTCAGCTATGATATGATTGAACAAGGTCTCTATCCCTTGTTCTCTCTTCTTCTTCAGGAACCCCTAAGAGCTTCCTCAGACTTTTTGAGTCTCTTTTCTTTTTTCTTCTCTGCTTCCATGCCTTCATTCAACTTGTCCTACAACTCACTGATTTGATCCTCAGCTTCATTTATCCTGTTTTTATTTCCTTCCATTGTGGTCTTCATTTCTGATATTGTATTTGTCATCTCCAACTGATTCTTTTTTAATATTTTAATGTCCTTTTTTATACTTGCTATTTCTTCATTTAGGTGTTCTTAATGACCATCCATTGTTGTTTTAAGATCCCTAAGCATCCTTACAATCATTATTTTAAACTCTGCATCCAGAAGTTTGGTTATTTCCGTATCACTCAGTTCATTTCCTGGAGGTTTCTGTTGTGGTTTCATTTGGATTGCACTTCTCTATCTTCTCATTGTGTCTGTGTGTTTGGGTGTATTGTTTGTAGAGTTGGTTGAGTCTAGGCTTGGTGTTGTCTGCCTCCAGTTTTTAGTTGTGTTATTTCTAGGTCACTTTCTTTCATATTTAATAGCTAGATGTTCCATTTAGCTACTTTTGCTATAAAAAAATCCCAATATGGCTACACTTCAACATTTTTCTCTTCTTGAGAGAGTAATTATCTTCATCTTGTTGGTCAAAATTAATATTATGTTTAAGAACTCCTTCTAGTTTTCCACTCTATCAATTACATTTTCTTATACCATCTTTTGTTCCAGATCCTAATTTCATGGTCTACAATTTTTCAGGTTTTCTTTTAGTAACTCAGTACTTTCAAATGGGACAGGTCTTTCATTAGTGATTGTTAATTAATACTACTCTTTTTCTTGCTTTTTGTGCTCAAATTTAATAAATTCTGCCAATTTGATTTTCAGGATGGCTGTACTGTTTTCATATTCACATATGCATAAGAGTTATTTATGTCTTTTCAAGTCACCATTTTTTCTTGTTCCTGCCCAATTGCTATTTCTTCTATTTTGGAGAATAAGGCCAGGCAATATCTTTTATTCACATGTAAATCTGTCTAACTTTGAACATACATTGTGCCCTGAAGAAGTGTTGAATTATCTTAAGCTTAGTTGTATTTTTATTAACTAAGTTCATTTATGTGTATGCTTCTAGGTTCAAAAGCACTTCCACTTTAAACTATTTAATTCACACAAATGATGGTTATTCTTGTTCTTGTTTCATGCCTTTTATGTGCATAACATTTTTGGAACTCTTTAAAAATAAATCCAATACTGTGAGTCTCAGCATATATAGATTTTAAAATCTGGTTGGAGGTGGGAAAGAGGAGAAATAAGACTTCTCAAAAACCACTTACCTTTAAAACCATTGGTTTCATCAGCTACATGTAGTTCAAAACCTCCTTAAAGATGAAGAGTGATAGGAGAAAAGAAATGGGGATGAAAGAAAAATGGCAGGGCTATCCCTAGGGACTTTGGCAGCTCATATTGTTTGTATTTGGAAAATTCAGCAAAACTTTGATCACCTGGATTTTCAAAAATTATTACCATTTCTTTTTTGTTCACTCCTTGATGTGCTGAATAGTGGTATCTCTCAAGAAAAATCAATTTTTACTAAATCTCTCTCTCTGGGCTAAATTCCCATGTCAGCAACATTATATGCATTTTAATTAATTTTCCCAATGCTTTCCTCTAATATCTTATTCTTTAAGCCATAATACATTTTCTAACTTTGTTTAATTATTGATTAACCTTTCATTATTCCTGCTACCATCCTTGTAATTTTACTTAGCAAAGTGCTTAAAAGAAAAATGTAGCTTCTTCTCAGTCTAATAGAAGGCTTGGTTAGCTTCATGTGACCTAGAAAAGTCTGTTACAAACTTGATTTTATAACTTTCAACAAGTTCTTTAATCTTCCTGTTCTTTGGTTTCAGTATATTTACTGAAAGAAACCATGACATAAAATTGTCTTCTTAATTAAACATTTTTACCAGACTTACTTTCTTTTTTTTTCCTTCTTTTCTTTCTTTCTCCTTCCTTCTTTCCTTCCTTCCTTCCTTCCTTCCTTCCTTCCTTCCTTCCTTCCTTCCTTCCTTCCTTCCTTCCTTCCTTCCTTCTTTCCTTCGTTCCTTCTTTCCTTCCTTCCTTCCTTTTTTCTCTCTCTCCCTTCTTCTCTTCCCCTCCCTCCCTCTTTCTTTTCCTTCTATCTTCCTTTTTTCTTCCTTCTCTTTATTTTTTATATTCATCTTCTATATATATAAAATAATTTTTAATGCTGTGCAGATTAGAACCAAATTCCAATTAATATAATTACTTGGTAGCATAAAGCATCTGGTCAAGTGAATATTCTGAGTGACTCACTATCATTTGATGAGTAAGAGGATAGACTTCAGAGTCAAGCAGACTGAGTTTGAATACTTGCTGCCACTATGGACTTGAACAATTTAATTAACTTTATTCTCAGCTTATGTAAAATTGAAAAAAATATGAATATCTATTTTAGAGTTATTTGGAGGTCAAATACATTAAGAAATATAAAATATCTTTAGAAGCTATTGTAACATTTAAGTTCTTAATCAATATTTGCTGCTATTATTATTAACATATTTAATTTAAAATTAATTTCAGTAGTCTTTCTAAAACCAAATTGCTCACTTTCTTGCTAGAGAAAATGCAATCCAGAACATATAATTAAGTCTTTCTATTATGATCAGATCAAAATGCTTATTAAAAGTTGTGTTTTGATTTACATCAATGTAAAATGCTACCTAAAGATAGTCAGGGTTCATAAGTATTGAAAATATCTATTGGATTTAATAATAGAGTGAAGACTGGAAGTCTTGGAGGTAGAAAGGGCTTTGATAAGGAGCTTGATGACATTTATACTTCATTAGCTGAGTTAGTGGTTGGTTCCCTTACATTTCCACTCCCAATTCAGAGACATAGTCTTAAATCCTATAGGAGTATTTGGGTATGTACAATATATACATTTAAGAATATTTCCAGAGTAAAATACAAGAGTGTAGAGGCTAACATAAGCAAACATTCCTACCCAAATACTCAACAGTCTATAGCATAATGTATACAGCAACACAATAAAAATATTTATAAATAAAGACTAAACTAAATTTTTTTTCTTAGGTGACAAGGTTTCAAGGATTAAAATTTTTCTTTGCACTGGGTTCTCATTATAATTATTAGTAGTCAACAGTGAATTAAAATGGAATCCTTTTTTCACAATTTTTGTAATTACTGGTAAACAGAAGTTTTTGGTACAAAGAAAAACTAAATGTTTTAGGTATTCATATATTCTTGAGATGGATGGGGTGGGGATGGGTAAAAGAAACTTTGCCAACATCATTATTTTGAGTTGACTTTTGGCCAGATTTTCTTCAGCTGGGCAATGCCCAGTCAGGACCCTTGTCAGTGACAGGTATGCTTTCTCTCTGTGAAGTGGAAGAAGCCCATACATGGGAGGGGATTGTGGGCAGAGTAGGAGTGAGAAGGAGACCTCCAAAACTTGTGCTGTCTCAGAAAGAAGAATTTTAGAAAAGAGTTCCCATTGATGCTAAAGATTTGGAACCTGATTCCCTTACACCTTCCGTGACTATTTTGTAAAGTATTTGTGTATGCTCTGGTGTACACATTCCTTAATTTATAGATCACTTCTCTATGATACATAAGCTCAACAATGCCATGCTGTACTGTCAATACTCTTACAAGATTTAGACTAGTAACTAATTTTTTGAAAGTTTCATTTTACCAGGGTTCTGGAAGAAGTCTCATGGAAAGTGGATGAGTCAGATTACCTGGGAACTCAGGCCGGTACTACTTTCAAAATTATTTTCTCTTCTGGTGAAAGCACTGTGACTGGAACATGAATATCTATTTTTCTACCATGAATTTCAGATTCCAAATCCTCCCAACAGACAAAGCTCTCTCTCTGATAGATCTCTTCCTTGTAAAACTATACACAATACTAGGCATGTTTAAATTATGATCATTGTAATCATGACCTCACAGTTTAGCCACACATTTGGGACTCTCACTATATTAGGTTTCTAGTTCCTTTGTTGTTTTCTCTTAAGTTTTTATTCAGTTGTTCAAAGTTGCTGCTTCCCAGATGTAGGCTATACCTCTCCCCCTCCCCACCTGTATACTCGTGTGTATTTGTAATTTTCCCTGGCACCTCTCTTCTTGATGAATCTCTTCTTGTGGGATTCTAGTTGACTATACAAAAAAATCTGCTTAATGATGAGTTGAAGAAGTGGCTTTTCTTGGCAGGCAGTTGAAGATTTGACTCATGCAATGCACCAGGAGGAGTCTTTATGGCTTGGAGGTGCCAAGTCAAATGAGGGTTGGTGGCAGGAAGGTGAGGTTCATCACTGGCTATACAAGATCTTATGAAAGTTTGTTAAAAACACTAACGCTTTGCCTAACCAGGAGGTGGCGCAGTGGATAGAGCATTGGACTGAGATGTGGAGGACCCAGGTTTGAAACCTCAAGGTCGCCAGCTTGAGCATGGATTCATCTGGTTTGAGCAAGGCTCACCAGCTTGAGCCCAAGGTCACTGGCTTGAGCAAGGCGTCACTTGGTCTGCTCTAGCCCCCTGGTCAAGGCACATATAAGAAAGCAATCAATGAACAACTAAGGTGCCACAACAAAAAATTGATTCTTCTCATCTTTCTCCCTTCCTATCTGTCTGTCCCTATCTGTTCTTCTCTCTGTCTCTGTCTCTCTCAGTCTTTGTCACAAAAATCAAACAAACAAAAAACACTAAAGCTCAAGCTTTATCCCAACTAATTTAATCACTGTGGGTGGGACCTGGTATCTGTACATTTTCTGGCTTTTTATGAAGAAAATTTTAAACATAGAACATTTAAAAAACTGGGACAATAAACATCTTTATTCACTATTTGATCAGTTACAACATTTTGTTATATTTGGGGTGTGTACATGCATGCATGGGATGTATAAATGCATGGCAGACATAAATATATAATATTTATATATAAACATTTACATTTATAAACATCCCAATATATCAACATAAATATGTAACATATTCATATATCATTATTCTTTCTAAATATTAAACACAGTTTCTTAATATCATTTAGTATTCTGTCTATATTTATATTTGCTATCTTGTGTTTCCTAGCTGTATTTTAATCCAGGACTTAATCAAAGTTTATAAATTATATTTGATTATTGTGTCTTAGTCACTTCCAAACTAGAACAGCCTCCTTACCTCTCCTCACCCCAATGCTATTATCTTACAGAGCTGTCTGTAGATAACACATGTTCAAGATTGATCTGAGCACTTTCTCAAATTATTAGCTAATTTGTTCCTCTATCTTTGTATTCTTTATAACAGTGAATTCTCAACGCTTGATTGGATTTAGATTAATCATTTTTGTCAAGAATGCCTCATGGATGATATTATGGACTTCATGTTACAATACACTGGAGTCCCAGGAGGTCACTATTATTGATAGTTAAAATGATGGACTAATTTCTCTTTACTACAGATCTCAGCATACAATTATGACCTTGCCTGAATCAACTATTATATTTTATTGAATTCATTATAGATTGTAGAATTTAAGTTCTGATTCTATGATTTCTCGATCTACATTTCCTGGGAATAAGCTTCACTTACTCACAAAAAGGCAGGGTAAAGGTGAATTACTTTCTTTTTGACTACCAATGTTCTGAGTTAAGAGTATGGAGCATCTAGTGGTTGTTAATGATTTGATTTTTAATTACTTTTTTTGGTATAACTGAGTTCCTATATTTTAGTTAGTTTATATTTTACAATTAATTATAGCATTATTTAAAATTTTTGTTTTGTGGGAGTCCCTTTAAGATCTCTGAAAAGCCCCCTCATTAGTGTTTGAACAATTATTTGTTTTTTGGAACAAGATATCCATTAAAATTCATCTTGAAATTTTCCTTAACATAGGTATATCTGCCATTTATCCAAGAAGTCATTTATCTTTTAATATGGAACACAACTAATAACCAATACCTGGGTGATTGAGGTTCTCATTGGTACTAGATCACATTTGACATTTTAAGCACAAACCTCTTCTTAGCAAATATTCCAGTCCAGCAACTATTTCCAATCTTGTGCTTGTTTGGTCAGTGCCCAACTTTAAATAGTTCCAGATACAGTGTTAGGAATGCAAATATGTGTTAGACACAGTTTTCTGGGACAAATCACTGAAAAGTAAACTGATGACAAGTAAAGTAAGAGACTAACCACATCTGTTGCAATAAGTAGGAAAATTTGGGTTACTTATAAAGAGGAAAGTTAAATGGTAATACAACGTTTATGGTGTGAAAAGAAAGAAAAATTATACTTATTTTCTCCAAAATTGATGCAATAAGTAAGGTTTTAAAAATAAATCTAATTCTGGCCCTGACTGCATTGGCTCCCTGGTACAGCATCGACCTGATGTGTGAATGTCCCAGGTTCAATTCCAGTGAGGGCACATAGGAGAAGTGACCATCTGTTTATCCACCCCTCTCCCTCCCCGTCCTCTCTCTCTTTCCCCTCCCACAGACATAGTTTAATTGGTTTGAGTGCATTGGCCCTTGGCACTGAAGATGGCTCCATGGAGCCTCCCATTCAGGTATTAAAAATAGTTCAGTTGAAACATGGCCACAGATGGGCAGAGCATTGACCCCAGATGGGGGTTGCTGGGTGGATCCATGTCAGGGCACATGCAACAGTCTGTCTCTCTATTCCCCCTCCTTTCACTTGAAAAGGAAGAAAAAAATGTAAAATTTAATCTAATTATGATTATTTTTAAGGAAAAATGCACATAAACTATATAATTGATATTAGTGAATTCATATTTAATATATTTAATTAATATTTAATTTATTACTCTGTCATGTAGTTAATTTAATGTCATTATATAACTTAAACAATTTACAAATGTCCTGAAAAATGCTATAAAATATAAACATATAACCCATTAAACTCATTGACAATATGTTATATATACAGAATCCCCAAATAAGGTTATATATATTCTTGATAACTACAGAAAATAATTCCATCTTTAGTGCTAAGGAAGGCAAAAATTCTTCCTCTTCCCCAATATGCCTATGACACAGTCAAATCATAAGACTCTGTTTCCTGAGTATGTCCACTTCTGCAGCATATGAACCTTACTCAGAAATGTAGTTCCAGCTTCCCCAAATGCTAGCCTGGTCTTCTACTTTTGAAGTCATACCTCATCTTTGAAGTAAGTCTAAGTGCCAGTGACTTTATTAAGACATTACTGCTTCCCCATCTTGTACCAACTATACTCTTTTTACATACTAAATCCTAACAGTGTTTGGAAGTATCTAAGGCAAAGTAAGTACTCAATAAATATAGCACTTTTCTTATCTTCATTCTCTTATTCTCTTCCTCAGAGGCCTGTTGTCTTGTTTTTATCATTTTTGAATACCTTTGGTGTTCAAAATGTGTATTGAATTGAGTTTTATTCACTATTAAAAATGTAACTGACTAGATGCAATATAGTTAATCAAACCAGAAGAGACCTGCCAAGTTTCTAGCTGTCTTTCCTTAGAATTTAAGCCTGCTTCTTCAATATGGTTTTATCAGTTCTGACCTGAGCTTTAAATATTGTGCCATAAATTTAAATTCCAGAACTACTTGTCAACAGTACCATGGAACCAGATTACAAAGAGATCAGCAACTAAGATATTTTGCCAAAGTTCTATACCCAACTTTGCTTCTGACAATTTTTTAGGAAGGTTGTCCTTAAGATGCATCTCATATAAAATCTAAGTAGTACTCATCAAACTGAAGTTAAAAAGTGGATAAAACCTGCCAGAGTTTCAAAATTATGGGTTACAAAACATATTAGAGCTTAATCAAGAGAGAAAATCAACAAGACATCCATGTGTACTACTTATAGTCTGAAATAGTCCATGCCATGAGTTTCTTAAAATGGTTCTGCAAGCTATTCAAATGATCCTCAGTACAGGCCTGGGCCACTTGACTCATTTGCCTCACTCATGACAAATATTTACTTTAACAGAATATGATTTTAGTGTAAATAAAGATGAAGTGAATATATAGTTAACTATTTTATTCATTTAAAACCATAATTTATTTTCTCTATGTACTCAAGAAAGTACATAAGCATAATTTCTCTTAAACCAGTCCTGTTGGAAATATGTGAAGCTTCTATTTATAAACAAAATAGAAATGTTACATACAACTATCTACCTTATGATCATATTCTTTAGGGATAAAGCTTTTTAAGTTAGTAAGAGTGATTTAATATGAGATCTTTTGTAATCTTAGTGGTACATCCAAATTGGTTGACATTTCTTGATATCCATCACTCCAAACTATGGTGCTTCACTGAACATAAAAATATTCAAGTTAAATGTTCTTTATAAAGGAAGTTTTCTATTTCTCTAGAAAATATTTTTTGAAGCTGAACTATATATCTTTAGTTGTTTCTCAGCAGTAGTCTTTTTATGCAATATAAAATCCGTGTATCTGTGTGAATGTAAAATTCTGTAGGTAAAGACCCTGTAATCAATTAATTTACTACAGTCTGAAACTTATCACTGCCTTTAATGAATGTTTACTGAGTAAGAAAAATATTGATTGCAATATGTGGCTCTATATTTTGGCACTTATAATTACTAATAGATGATAACATTGATCATTTAAAATTAAATATATTCTGTGATTAATTCAATATCTCATCTGGTTAAGTGCATCAAAATACTCTAGAAATTGAATAATTGAATTTACAAAATGACAGGCAGTTTCTATTTAATTTTTTCTACTTAGAAAACTACTGGTTCTGGATCATTGAAATATTACAAGAACACTGTCAGCCAAGCCCTGTTAGCAAACAAAATAAATGAAAGTCTTCATGTTTCAGTTAACTATGTTTAACATTGTACTTTTAGAAATACACTTTCCAATAATGAAAAAAAACCCTCTCCATCAAAGCTAGAGATTATAAGTGACTAAAATGTCTAGAAATGTTTTAGAATTTTTAACAAGTGGGGATTCATAAACACTTAAAATCAAACTATATTTTTTTCAACGTTTTGTCAAATATTGAGAGGCATGTAAATGGAATAAAATAGGTCAGTGGTTCCTAAAAAAAATTTAATTGCCTCCCGTAGAGGTCAACCATGGTCAGCTAAATGATCAGGGGAAAATACCTAATTATTCCTCTAGACCTACTTAATACTGGCAGTAATTTTCTTCCTTTCTCTTGAAAAAAAAAATAACAACTTTACCTGAATAATGAAAAACTACTTCATTGTTAGTGAAAATGTGGAATTCTAACCTTCAGCAGCAGATTATAATACACTGCCTTCAGGATACAATCATTACTTAACTGGCATGAAGAAATGAACCAATTAGCCTCATTTTTCTAAGTTACTTAGCAAATGAAGTCCTCTCAAACAAAGCAGCGTGGTAACAGTTTAGTGAAGTAGAACCTCCTCACGTTAGAAAATTAATATTTTCCTTGTGTTAATTATATCATGCTGCACACCCTGGACCTGGATTTTTGACACAATTCTTGTTTGTAACCTAATTTGGATTCTGGAAATGTGTTTTCCTCTTGATTTAATCCCTACTTTTCCATTTATGTTTGTAAATAGGGCACTGTGGCAGAGCTCGTGCGTTCAGGGGCTAAAGAAGGCTCTCATGCCGGTGGCTGCTGAAATTTCATCCTTTATCTTACGGTTTTTAATTTGGGTAGAATGCAAGTGCCTTTGCAGAAGAGAGCTCTTCAATTACCAGTCACTTCAAGCCAGGGATAAGTGAATAAATGCTGCTAATTGTGTGACCTAGGGCAACTTACTGCAGATTTTTACCTTCAGTTTTCCTACCAGTGCAATGTAATAAGGATAAAAAGTACTACTATTGTGAGTTATGATTATGGAGATGTTGTGAGGTTTATAAAGTAATGTGCTTAGCTTAGTGCCTGGCAAGTAGTGCTTGTTAAATAAATGTCTGCTTGCTATTACTTTCATTGTTATTGAAACTTCTTTGCAAGCTCAGTACAAGTAAAATCTTGTTGGTGAGTGTAAAGTAACTTTGGTCATCCCTGCTTAATGACTTTTATTATGATGGAGGAGGCATCATGTGAGAAGAGGTATTGCAGGTCTAGCAAACAATGAAAATAACGTGATAAATGGGAAGATCCCTGCAGTAGGGAGTTGGAGAAATCAGGTTAAACCTCAGCCTTCGTCACTAACTTGATGACTAGGGCAAATGTCTCTGCATCTTGATACTGCAGAAGGACTTTGTGAAGCTAACACCCTTGATTCCAAAGTATTCATTGACTTCTGAATTGTTTTATGGCTGAAAATGGAAAGAAGAGCTTACAGCAGGGCAGTGAAGAACCTAAATTCCTGTAAATCAGTGCCTGTCCAACTTTAACTGCGTATAGACCACTTAGAGAACTTGTAAAAATGTAGATTCTTCTGGAGCAGGTCAGGATGGAGGTCTATAATTTGCATGACTAGTAAGTTCCCAGGTGATGTTGATGTTGCCTTCGTGAGGACCACACTTTGAGTGGCCATGCCTAAAAACATTGATTATTTTTTAAGTGAAACAAATCAAGTCTGGAAGGGGATGGAAACAGATTTTACTCATAACCTCAGGCACTTTGAATACTTAGTTAATTAGGGTTTCTTTGGATACCTTCCCAGAAGTAGGATTGCTTCATCATAAAACAACTCCATGTTTAATTTTTTGAGGAAACTCTGTTCTGCTTTCCACGGTGGCTGTGCCAATTTGCATTCCTCCCAACAGTGTACAAGTGCTTCCCTTATCTCCACATCCTCATCAACACTTGTTGTTGGTTTATTAGTAGTAGCCATTTAGACAGGCATGAGGTGATGATGTCTCATTGTGCTTTTAATTTTCATCTCTCTGATGATTAGTGACATTGAACCTTTTTTTATGTCTATTATGTTCTCTTTTGAGAAGTGTTTATTCAGATTCTTTGCCCATTTTTTAAATTGTTTTTTTGTCTTCTTGGTGTTGAGTAGTATAAATTGTTTATGTATTTTAGAAACTAATCCCTTATCAGATGTAACATTGGCAGGAATGTTCTCCCATTCAGTGGGTTCCCTTTTCATTCTGACAAAAAGAGCATGAATTCAGTTCATAACAAACAAAACCTTATTAATATCCTCACAGTACATCAGAGGACCAGCGTGAGACAGTCAAAATACTTAAAAGTTCAGTTGGCCTTTTCCTCCGACTGTGTAAAGCCTGTGATCTAAACCTGTGTGGTTATTTGCGTTACCCTTGAAAAAGGTAATGTTTCTTTGCTTCTAGAACGTTTATTTTCTTCCAGAACAGAGATATTTATAGCCATTCTTGAGCTGTGAGCTGATGATTTACCACTGGTATTCATTCTCTTGCTTTGTAACTGTGCAGAGTTTAAACAGGGATCTTACTCTTACTGTCATTTTCTTGTTTTTGCCCTTTCCCCCTCAGCAAATTTGATCAGAATTTTGAGGATGGTTAATAGACCTTCAATGCCATCTTTGAAAAATAAATTTTTGAAGACATACTATTTTTTCAGGCAGATTTCACAGTGATACCTTGTGATTTAAGATTGTTTTCTGAATTTTTTTTTTTTCTGGTAGTGCACTAGAATGAAGACTTACAGGCTTGGGAGCTGGTCACTGTCATCAATCCCTGAGGACACTGTGATGAGAAAGGTTACTTACTACACTTTGATATTTTGTGGAGACAGTGTCCTGGGAAGAGCAGTGGATAAGGATGGGGAAGTGGGAAGATACCTGAATATGAATTACTTCTCAACTACTGTGTGATTCTCTGAGCATCAGTTACCCCATCTGTAAAGCGGGGTATTAATACCTGTTTTACTTACAGAGGGTTAGAAGGATAACATGAAAAATGCATAGGAAAGATTGCCATTCATATGTATACAATTAATTCGTTGTAATAGGATTTGAGTTGCATGGAAGATCCTGTCACTCACTGGCTAGTCTGAATTATTTTGATATTTAATGGTAGAGCAGGGTTCCATGTGGTCTTGATTAATCATCAAGGCTGATGAAATCACTGGCAAAACAGTAACCTTTTGCCTCTCAAGGTTTTCCTTGATAAGAAGGCTGGGCAATAGCTCCCACTGCTCCTACCCCAACTTGCAGCATACAACAAATAAGCACAAAGTTTTCCTATTTTCAGTATCATTCTCACCAAAGAGGATGTCCATTTTTCTGACTTCCATTACAATCACTTGTTAGAGGTCATTTGTCTGTTTTTGACTCAGCAGCCATCCAGACCACGAAGAACCAACCTGTAAACCCAGTAAGTGTCATAGCTTCTGGAAAGAAAATGCCTTTCACTGCCATTTCTTAAATTTTTTCTCATTACTACTGGTTTTAGAGTTCTCTTAAAATGGTTTAGTTCAGAACTTTCAGGAAATAGCTGACCCATATGTTAACATCTGTGTAGAATAAATCACTGATGCTCTATTTATTAGATTAGTTTTTAGTGGGGTTTGTCTTTTCTCCCTTGAAAGGATGTTCATCCATACAGGGAGTATTTGTTATTCACTTCTGTTGGAGGTTGTCTTTCACCAAGGAAACATTGGTTAAATGTCGACAGTTACTATTATTAAAGGATGTATGTTATATAACTGGTCCTTATTGATCTACAAAGTTTATGCTCTCTGAAAATACACTTTGCTCTAGAATAAACACAAAGTGTGTTTGAGATTTAGAATGGGTATGCTCTATTGGCTTTCTAAAACTATCGCATAATTCTTATGTTTGGTAGACAATCAGAAGAAAATTAAACAGTGAATTTGGCTACATTTGTTTTTGTCAGGTATGTCTATGTTGTGTCTGTTTGCTCATCTTTATCTTTGGGTTTTTCTGTTAATCATACTGTATTCGGTTTGTTTAAAATATAAGGAAAAAAGAAAACTTGCTCTTAAATAGCTCTTTTCTCTAAAAAACAGTTATTGCTAGAAGGCTAAGGGCTAAGTAAAAGGGACAGGAAGAGTTAAGCTTAAAACACTGCTCCAGAATTTGATGAACTAATGTACAGAAGGCACTTAGTGTAGCACCTCCCATGTGGTAAATGTACCAAGGAGGTTACTCTAAATTAGTAGCTAAATGATTCAGGCCCCAAGGCCTGACTCTTCTCTTGCTGAGTTTCACCAAAGTTTCAGATTCCTTCAGCAGCTGCTATTAGTGTTCAGACCTTTAGTTCTGAACTTTAGTCACTGATGTCACTGTTTCTACTGACAAGCCTCCTCTCGCACTTAACAATGTTGCCTGGCAAGGTGGTCTGGAAGTGCCATCATCAGCTAGCTCTGCAGAGCCAGGAATCTGCTGCTATTGCAAATCAACTTGGAACCGTCAATCCCCTTCTTTACATCACCAGATTTTGACTGTTTGCTGAAGGCTGGGACAGAAATGGCTTACCCTTTGTGTTACTGCTACAGTGGGGCCCCACAGCAATACTGCTTGTGACCCAATCACTGCTTGTAATTTTGGAAAGACGGCTTTAATTAGCTTACATACATAAAACGTTGTCTCCTGAGATGCACATTCTGCCAACATAGCTTGGTTATTGGGGGTGGAGGGGTGGAGTGCAAAGCATCTGCAGTTTTCTACCAGAATCACCATTTCCTTTGATTCTCAGGCCCTAGTGCTGAGTATAGCTTATCATTTCACACTTTAATGATGAATATTCTTTCACGGGATAAATAAAACCTAGCTTTTATTTTCCCCTCCTCAGCTCCCCACGATTCATCAAGCATGTCTATATATGCCCAAGCCTTAATTTAAGATATGAATTGCTGCAATAATGGTGATTTATAAAAAATATATATTTGGTCAATTGGGTGATCAAAATATATTTCTCATCTATATATTTGGTCTTTGTCCATAATTCTTGGCTGACAACTCCCTGAACTCTTGGAATTTCTTAAGTGTTGAGAGTGACAAAGGTGTCTTTTGTTGTTAATGAGGTGACATAACACCTAACGATGGGACTAGGTGCCTGTAGAACCAGCTATATGTTTACAAGGTTGGAACTTTCGGTCCCACCCCTGTGGACCTCCATGGAGAGGAGAGGGGTGGAAGGTTGAATCAATAACCAACTGTCAATGATTTAATTAATCATGACTATGTAAGAAGCCAACATACAAACCCCAGAGGATGGGAACAGAGAGCTCCAGGTAGTGGACACATGGGGAAGCAGAGAAGTGTTCGGCCTGGAGAGGACATGGGAGCTTCCCTATGCTTCCCTTCCACCTGGCGGTTCCTGAGTCCTATCCTTTTACAATAAACCAGTGATCTAGTAAGTAACTCGTTTCCCTGAGTTCTACAAGGCTTTCTAGCAAATAAATTGAACCCAAGGAAGGAGTTGTGGGAACATCTGATTTATAGCCAGCTGTCAGAAGCATAGGTCATTGGGCTGTGTCTGGCGTCTGATGTGTGTGTGTATAAGAGGGGTAGTCTTGTAAGACTAGATCTTGTAGAATCTGATTCTCTCTCTAGGTAGACAGTGTCAGAACTGAGCTGAATTCTTGAACATTCTGCTGGTGTCTTGAGATAGATTTTGTGAGCTGAACAAATCCCCATAGCAACATTGGGTCTGGAATGCCAATTATTATTACAATATATTTTTGCTTTCTTTAGAAGACTCCTCAGCTCCATATAAATCCATAAATGTGAATAAATAGTCTAGAGAGAAGAATTTTCTTGGACATATTCAAATATCAAATCTCATACCAGTAAAGATTTACTATAAACAATAACATGTATCATCATCATTTTATTAATAATTTTATAAACAAATATTTATTACATATTTTATCAGAAAAAATACAAATGAACACATGTATTTATTAACAAATAATTTAATAAAAAGCACATTTTATTGACAAATAAGAGATTGCATCACTTTAGTATGTTTAATGAATGGGAAAAAATTTTGGCTTTAGAGTCAGAAAAAGCTGAGTTTGAACCCCCTGCTGGCTACTTGCTAATTATGAGAGTAATATATTTTATTGAATATATTTTACATACAACGTTGTGTATATATCAGGTATATATTTTTGAACTTGAAAAATTGGGACTATTTTGTACAATATTGTTAAAAGAATTAAGTGACATAACCAAATAAAATTTCTAATACAGTGTGCATTCCATAGTAAATTATGCTTAATAAATTAGACCTATTTTCATTAACACTGACAACCTAGCTTTAAGAAATCATGTGTGGTTAAGAGGCAGGTGGCCAAAAACTTGAGGAAGTGCAATGTGCAGGGACGTGCAGGAAACAGTGGTCAGCAATGAGACACACTCTCTCCATATGTAAGTATCCTGTTTTACAAGTACTGTATTGCTGTCCCCTTTCCATTAATTTTGGTCCTTTTAATAGATCATACATTCCTATTTTCCCGTTCGATTTATTCACCTTCTTTCTGTCTTCATTTGATATCCTCCCTACAAGAACAAGACATTGAGAACCATGCAAATATGATGTATAGTTAATTGAAGAAGATCCTTAGCTGAGAACCTGGAGGGCAAGAAAGCAATTTGCTGTACTCCTTGGCAAAACTTTGAGGTGATTACCTCCTGAGATTTACTCCTCCATGTTGTATTCTGGTCTTTTCCTAGAAGTCCCTTTCCTAACAGATTTATATTCTGTAGCCTGTAATTCCCACTTCACTTCTAGCAAAATTGAGAGGAAATGGTTTTCTTTCTGTTACATCTTAATGTGAGTTTAAGTCAATTTGTTTCTTATTCTCCAGGTACTTACATTTTAAGGCCTAAGTTTAATTTGGTGTGAAAGGCTTTACCCCTTGCTAAATTATTTTTGACATCTAGTCCATTGGAAGTGACCTGGGCATCAAGGTAGTCTTTCTGTCCTAAAAGCATACTAATTAATGTCCACTCTCAGGTCAGCTCCAAAATGAATGAGTGAAGGGCACTGCCTAGCACACAAACCTCAGGATTAGCTCAGACCCTGTGTCTGACCTCTTCTAGGCTTTGTCATTTTTAATAACAGCAACATTCTTAATATCTCCTGCTTTCTGAACAAATTCTTGCTTATTTCATGGTTCAGTATTGAAATCTAATCAAGCTAATTATCATGCACAGTGTATTTGTATACATATTTCAATAAAATATAGCACGAGTAAATTATAAATTGCTGTGATTGAAACATATATCTGACCTGTCACATACAGCCATAGCATAAAATCACAAAAGTTATATGTAAATTGCTGAAAATAAATCCACACATAATTCTGCAGAATTTGTTCAGAAAAAGACACAGACACAGTAGATCCTTTGTAAGAAACAAATCTTAGGAGATTACAGGTATCCCCTGCTTTTCAAAAGTTTGATTTACTCCACTTCACTTTTATGAAAGACATATATTAGTATCTGTTTTAGTTAACTAAAAGAAATCCAAAAAACAGTTTTTGTTTTTATGACAATATGCCAAAAGCAAAAATAGCATTCAGAATGTGTTTTGTAGAAGGTCCCTAGAGAGGCAGGGAGCACCCGGAGTAGTGAGACTGGTCCTGCCAGCTCCTTTGCTGGGAAGCCACTTCAACATCTCAGCATCCAGCTGCTCTGTCTCTGAAATGTGTCTGTGAGCATCTGTGCTTTATCTTGATTTGTGCATCCATCAGCAAGACGTGTCCTAAGTTGGCTAATTCTTCACTGTACAGCATTTGGGCTTAGGAGAGCTGTAGTTTTGGATAGTAGGAGAAACCTATATTTAGATGTTACATCGGCATGTATCAGTCATATATCATTCCAAGTGTGAATGTCCAGAAACAGGCCTTTCCAGAAATGAGTTACTAAGTAAAGAAGCAAATTGGTGACAAACTGCTTGTTTTCTCTATAGAGAGTCCTGGTGATGCGGAAAGGAAGCTCTTGTTTGTTACTGATGGCGGTACACAGGGCTAACCTGTGGGTGTCAAGGCAGTTTCATCTAATGTGCCGAATTAGGGCAGGTGCATTTGGAGAAGTACAGGTAAAGCTGGAGATGGGAGGCAGTGGGCACCCTGAAGACGAGAGGGCAGCACATGACTGCAAGATATAATTTGGGTGACCCTATATTCACTTTATAAGGTAATTGTGAGAATTATATGAGTTTATGTATAAAACACTTATCTTTTCTGCTTGATCTATAGTAAGAATTTTCTACAATATGTTTTATGACATAAGTATCTCCTTTAACTTAAAGTTTCCAAATTAAAAAAATTATTTAAACTGGGTTATATGTTTCTAAATGTTAGATTACAGATTTTCAAATTTATACATTTTCCCAATAAGACCATATTTATATTATTCAGTTGTATATGTCAAATACCTCATGGATTGACTTTGATTTCTCAAGAAAGAAATATAGTAAAATATACTTCACATAAACAGTGAAAATATGCATGTAGTTCTAAGTATTATTTCATTCTTTGAGTATTAAAAGAATGCTTCATTTGAGGTACACTGCTCACAAAACTTAGGGGACTTTTTATTGCTTCATAGTTACTTTGAAATATCCCCTAATTTTTGTGAGCAATGTATTTAATTTTATTAAATTTCTAAATTATGAAAGTTGTACATTTAACATTAACATTTTTTCAAATTCATGGTATTTATTTATGCCACACATTAAGATCCATTTTCATTAGTAGAATTCTCTGATTATCAAAGTTACAATTTTGGTTGTTTCTACCAACTTGGTTGGCAGTATGAGGAGCCTTTATTAATACATAACATTAAAAAATAGACTAAATATTAGGATAAACTTAATATCTGGCTCATTTCAAGTTGACAGTTGAGTACTGGTGTTAACTGTTTGTCATAAAGAAAGGAAACCAAACAAGAATGGGAAACTTACTTATTAAAGTACGACTCAGTATGTGACCCAGCCTCTCTGTGCCTTAGTCCTTATGTAGAATGGTAATAACAGTTTCCTATTCATAAGTTAGGTGTATTAGTGAAAGAGATAATACAAACTAATTGCTCAGTATAGGTTAATTATCAATATCGTTTTTACACACATATGAAGAAGTAGAAAAGCCTTGGGCTTTGAAATTGGACAAATATCTTTATAATATCATCTTCTATACTAGTTTCTAGAATTTACATTTCTAGCTGTCTGATGATTGCTGTGAGTATTAAATGAATTGTGTGCAAAATGCTTAGGTTAGTATCTGGTACTCAGAAGGTGCAAAGAAGATACAATGACAACTTCTATTACATTTTAGCATTTTAGCAGCTTTGTGTCAGGCCCTTTGTTTGAGTTGCAATTTCTAATTCTCATTATGTCCAGGCAAAGTAGACATGAGGAAAAATGCCCTAGGCCACACTGCTAGGAAGCCCTTAAATTATAATAGTTCCTTTTTTGATGCTTTATTTATTCATGGCTGCATGCCGCTTCCAGTCACATAGATATCTACACTTGAGGACTCGACATATTACATCATCTCCAGAAATGCACAGTGACCTTTGCCAGCTCCAGTCCCATCAAGTTGTATCAGTCCTGTGTCCTATTTCCTGAGCTAACTAATCTGGTGAACTAAATTATGGCAGGGCTATTTTGGGATCCCTGTGTTCCTTCTGAAAATGACACATTTGCCTCCTAAAGACTGGTTTCTGCTACAGCTCCTATAAGTTAGGCTAATAGCAGAATTTCCACGTAAAGCAGACAGTCAGCAATAGAAGTATTTGCAGAATGCTGTGATTCACAACTCACCACAAATCATCCGACCACCTCCAGGCTAAGCTGCCTTTACTCATCCTCTGTAACTCCAGAGACTTTAAAATTTTAATGCATAGCTTTGTTTGTCAACCCATCTTCAAAGACAGTAACAATTCTACATGTTGAATTTTAATTAAACTGAGTAAATTATTTGGGCCTGAAATCAGAAAAGGAGGAAAGGAAAAAATAAATAACAGTACTAGCAGATATAATCTTCAGAGTATGAGATTTTTAAAAAATACATATTTGCTTTCTTGTTGTTGTTGAATTTTCTTGAGAAAGTCACATTCTCATCTGTAAAATAAAAAGATTTGATGAAATAAGGTCTGAGGTACCACTCAACTCTAAGAGTTTATATTTAATTTGAGTTAAATTTAACCAACAAATTGCTTTTAAAGTTGACATGAACCACAGCCCATAAAAATTAAGTATTAAGGAAAGCAGTCTCTGTAGCTTTTAATCAAAACTTAAGAGTCATGTCTCTCTGCCTCCCCACCTCTCACTTCAGAAAAATACAAAAAAAAAAAAAAATGAGTTCACTAGTTACTCTGACAATGTATAATCCTGGGGAATTAACAATTTATTTGTACTAAAGTGATAGCAAATGTCCTCAGATGAAATAAAAAGCTTAGGCAACCAGTTAGCATGACTCCATAGACAGAGCCTTTCAAACTGTTAATTAATCTTTAAATGGATTTTCACAACAGTAGCCTGAGCTTCTGTCTGCTGTAAATATCTTGGATAGTAAACACATACTAAACAATTTCTTTTTAGCTATAATTTAATAGAGCTGTGAAAAATACCAGAGGCTAGATTTTCAAGACAGCTACTAAAAAAGAAATCCAGGAACAGATAGTTAAGATGCTTTGTTATTTCTGTGCTTACTTTATCATAAGTTTTTCCTCCATACATGGGATAGAGTGACTTTCAGGGTTTTCAACCTTAAGGTTTAGGTTCAGTTGAGAAAATTCTGTTTTATTATCATTGACCTTCCAGTAGCCAAAAAGAAAGTTAGGTAGTTGGTTTTGCTGTATTAGGTCTCTGGTTGCCTAAGCTTTTTATTTCATCTGAGGACATTTGCTATCACTTTAGTACAAATAAATTGTTAATTCCCCAGGATTATACATTGTCAGAGCAACTAGTGAACTCATTTTTTTTTTTGTATTTTTCGGAAGTGAGAGGTGGGGAGGCAGAGAGACAGAATCTGGCATGTGCCCGACTGGGATACACCTGGCATGCCCAGTAGGGGGTGATGCTCTGCCCATCCGGGGTGTTGCTCCATTGCAACCCCAGCCACTCTAGCGCCTGAGGCAGAGGCCATGGAGCCATCCTCAGCACCCGGGCCAACTTTGCTCCAGTGGAGCCTTGGCTGAGGGAGGGGAAGAGGGAGATAGAGAGAAAGTAGAGAGAAAAAGGTGGAGAAGCAGATGGGCGCTTCTCTTGTGTGCCCTGGCTGGGAGTTGAACCTGGGACTTCTACACACCAGGCCGACGCTCTCCTGCTGAGCCAGCTGGCCAGGGCCAGTGAACTCATTTTTATGTTCTGGATATCAAATTACAAATGGTTTGTTTTGTATTTCTAAATGTTGTCATAGTCATTGTTAAGTCCATCAGAATTCTTCTCTTCTTAATAACTAATTAGAAAAAAGACTGGCATCACCCCCACTGTTTCTCACAGAAACAGTAAGGTGATTTAGAAAAATAACATAAAAGTATACATTGCAAAACTTAGGCCACATTATTTCTCTAGCATGAGTCAGTAGAAGGATTAAAGGCAAAAGAATCTACATTTTAGGATTGGTTTCAGATTAAATAAATTTGGATTAAGAACAGTGCTTAGTTAGTACATACAAGGAGTTCAATAAGTGGTAGCTCAGTTATTTAACTGATCAAATAAATGTATATGGAGAGTATATAACACAGAGTGTGCAGAGGAAGTGTGATGGAGGTTAAGACCAATTACTACGTTTTAATTTCCTTTGTTGAACTTTGCTTTGTTTCATATTTGGTCAGTGGTATTTCTTATGGGAATTTTAAGAAGTCAAAGGATAAATATTGGAAGTTTTGTGAGGATTTTCCATTTGAAGAATAAAGACCAAAAACTGTGATAGGAGGAGGCATTGAGAATTAATGAGTGTTTTGGGGAGCCATTCCTGACAGTGTAGTTCTTTGTAGTAAGGACTATCATAATCATTTCACTTAATATATGTGCTGCCAAAGGGAGCACAATAATTTCACTTGAAAAGCAATCCATTTAGCATACTAATAAGAGAATTCACACCTGGGTAAAGAGGCTGTCTTACCAAATGCATTTCTTTTGTGCTGATTTGGATTGTAAATTATCCTTGGAATATATCTTCAAAGCCCTTCTTGTTGCTACTTTTTTTCCTTTGATTACTTCAAAATCTTCCTGCTTCCTTTGACTATATAGAATTCAGACCATTATTATGAAGCTATTTATCTCTCAGTTTCAGAGCAGACCTTAATTTTATACCCTATCTTAAAATGATCAGTAGGTAACACAAGTCATTTTAATTACCAGCTTATAATTTTTTTCTTCCTGAATGTCTGTAAGAAAATGAAAGGAACTAAAAATGTCTTGATAGTAGAAAAGTTAAATGGAAGAAAGAAAAAAGATATTCACTCATTCATTAGTTTCTTTTTTAACAAATACTGATACCTGATTCTTGGTGCTGGGGATATATTTGTTGTAAGGTCAGTAGTTGCTACCGTTGTGGCCATTTAGGTGCAGGTTCCCATTGGATTTAGGCAGATGGTAAAGAAACAGTGGAGCCAAAAAACGATGGGCCATTCCTTTATTCAAGTCTCATACTGGCCAATGAGCAAACACACAGGGAAAAACACTTCCCTTTCACTCAGAGCCCACAAAGCTACTGACATATTCTCTGGTTCTACAACCAAAAGAATCGTCTACATTTTTTCCTAGAATCAAAGGCTAGGAGACATGCCCACCAGTCTCAGCAGAGCCTGAAAAAACTCCTCACCTCTGGTTCCCCATCTGCCAGCATAGCTTCTTACTCTGCAAAACTGGCTTCTCTCTCTTTCTCTGCCACCTTAGCTTCTTCCCTTTCTCCTTCTTCCTCTTTTCTTTTAAAATTTTTCTGGCATAAAAACTTGTTTGCCAGCAAACATTAGCACAACAATGGCCCTTCCCAGGCAGGAAAGTAATTAGCAATTTCACAGATCACATACCTGGTGCTGCCCAGTGCCATTTTTAACAATAAAAGTGAGCAAACTCAAATAATACAAATATTCAAACTCATTTGCCCAACATCTGTGAACTGAAATGAACCAAAATACCTTATCAATATGGAGTTTATATTCCAATGGGGCAAGAATAATCACAATAAATAAGAAAAGTATAGAGTATACTAAAAGGTGAAGAATGCAAAGGAAAAAAATGGAGCACAGCAAGGGTTGGGGTTGGAGAATGAGTGGGGAAGTTGCAAGTAAACATTTGAAGGTTCTGAGGGAGTTCACCTTGTGGGCATGAGCATTCTAGGGTGAGAGAATGCCTTGAGCCTTTACTTCCCATCTCTGTTCAAGATAGGATATGAGTTATATGAAAAATGAGGACAGTTACTGGAGTAGAGAGAGGTAAAGAGGTAGAAAATGTGCTCCAAGAGGTTAGGGAGAGTAATCTTATAGGGACTATGAGGCTATCATTATAGGAACTGAAAAATATTTTCATTTCATGGTTTTGAACAAAATAATGACAATCTCCATAGTCATTAAAAGTCTGCAAGATTGAGACTAGACTAACAGAATAACAAGATGGAAATATGAAGCTTTTATGACAATACAGACAAAAGATAACAGAAGTTAGGACCAAAGTGATAGCAATAGGGGTGGTTATAAGTAACCCGGATGTATTTGAAAGTAGAGCAGACAAAATTTGCTGATGAGTAAGGTGGAACACTGAGATAGCATGGTGTCAAGAATGAATTCAAGTTTCTTGGATTAAATAGATGGAAGGTTTTACTGAAACTGAATAAAGGAACCAAGTCAATTAATTTTATAGAAAAATGGTTTCATTAAATTACTACATAAGTTCTTAACTGAGGTATATTTTAAGAAATTAACCAGTAACTTAAGTTAGGACTATTTTACTTATCATTCAGAGGATAAGAATTTATTTATCTATTTTCATGCTTAATATTGACCTCATTTTAATGTTTTTTTTTAATATCTTTCAGATTTGGATTAAACAGGATTCAGAGCCCATCATTTAAGTAGCTGTTTATCCACTTTTGTTGCTATTGCTGATTTTCTGGTTGTGATTCTAGTTCCTGAAATTAATGAAAACTAGTCTTTGGGAGGATGGATTAGAGCCGTGATGGCGAATCTTTTCATAAAAACCACCCACTTTTGCAGTGCTGGTCAACCTGGTCCCTCTTGCCCACTAGTGGGCGTTCCAGCTTTCATGGTGGGCCAATCACAGTGCCATTTGGTTGCTCATAATGAAAGTTAGTGGGATCCTTGGGATGAGCAATCACACAGAGCTGAAGAAAATTGAGATAAGCAACATATCACAACTTGAGTGGAGCTCAAGTAAAATGTAAGATATTTTAGAAATCTGTGTTTTTCCATTAGAGATTCCTAAAATTTTCCTTCATTGGTTGATGCTTAATTCTATTGAGATTTATTGTTTTATCTGATGCACACTTAAACATGACAGGCCTCCATGAAGAGCTTCAAAGAATCTATGGACCTCTAAAGATACTAAAGAACAAGATGAAGCAATTCTCTCCTTTGACTGGTTTAAGGATTATGCTTTGGCTGAATGATGGGGAAGAGAAGCAATAATTTAACTTTAGCTAAATAGCATGAGAGATCTTTCCATCCTGTACATTAATTCAGTTCTGTGTGGTTTTTTTTTACATGAGTTATCATTTTTCCCTCCTGCTATTTCAGTCTTCTCTTTAAAATGTTTTTAATGGTCCTGGAAAGTGAAAGAAGGTTTCAGGCAGAATAAATTCATTAGAGCATTCCTCATCCAAAGGAATGAGTCATTTCCTCGGAGCTAAAGGACAGCCAGGTCTTCTCTGACCTTGGCTGCTTAGTGGCTTCCCTGGGTGGTCTCCTGATGCTTTCTGTGTCCCAGATTTCTGCTAAGAGGCTAGTTTTATTTGGTTTCTGATTCAGTGGTACAATATGATATAGCCAGTAAATGAACTTTTAAAGAATGTGGGTAAATTAAATTATTACTTATAGAATATGATGAATTTTTCTGGAGGCTAGCTGATTTCCCATCCTGCTGGATTTAGTAGTTCAAAAGGAAATGCAAGAGCTATGAGGACAAAACACCAACATTTATCCTTGTATGTCTCAATCACTTACAACACTGTTAAAAATAGCTTAGTTTTCCCAAACATTGTATGCATTTTGAACGTAGATAGTTGAATTTTGAAGGAGACTGAGTAGAGACTTGAGAGTGGTATTGAAAGTAGCTATCTTGAAAGAGAAGACAATGGGTGGCTACTGGAGGAACCAGCAGTCAGAGGGTGAGAATGTATGATATATTTGGAGAAATGGAGGAAGGTCCTAGCAGACTTGTCTAAGATGATTGCAGCATCAAACCTAAGAATCATCCTTGACTCTTCTCTCTTACACCTCACCCTGTTTTTTTTTTCAGCAAAGTCTGAAGACATTTTTTCATAATGTATCCAGAATGTCAACTTCCTACTACCTCCCTTGAGAGAACTACAGCCAATGTAACCATTGTCTTCTGGGTTATTGCAAAAGCTTTCTAACTGACCTTTTTGCCTCCACCCTTGTCCTTCCACAATCTATTCTTTGTCCAGAAACCACTGGAGTATGTTAAAATCCAAATAAAATGAAGTCACACCTCTGCTCAAAACACTCTAATGTCTTCCTAAGTCATTAAGAGTTAGAACTGAAGTTCTTATGATTAGCTCCCTCTCCACCCATCAGCTGTTTCACTAAGTTCTTCTCCTAGCATTCTTCCTCTTGCTCACTTTGCTTCAGGTATAATGATCTGGACATTTCTCACACGTGTTACTTATTGATCCTATTTCTAGATTATTTTTCTCCAAGATATCTGTGTGTTTCCTCTATCACTTCTGCTAGGTTTCTGTTCAAATGTCATCTTTACAATAGAGTTTTCTCTAGTTTTCTATAGCAACACTTCTTTTCTTATCACTATCTGACACATTATATATTGGCATATTGCATCTTGAAATATTAGGTATTTTTTTTTTCCACTGGTGTGTCCCCAATGCCAAGAACAGTGCCTGGCATATAATAGACTCAATAATTTTTTATTGACTAAATCAGGAGTCGGGAAACTTTTTGACTGAGAGAGCCATGAATGCCACATATTTTTTTTTGTATTTTTCTGAAGCTGGAAACGAGGGGGAGACAGTCAGACAGACTCCCGCATGCGCCCGAGCAGGATCCACCCGGCACGCTCACCAGGGGGCGATGCTCTGCCCCTCCGGGGCATCACTCTGTTGCGACCAGAGCCACTCTAGCACTTGGGGCAGAGGCCAAGGAGCCATCCCCAGCACCCGGGCCATCTTTGCTCCAATGGAGCCTCGGCTGCGGGAGGGGAAGAGAGAGACAGAGAGGAAGGAGAGGGGAGGGGTGGAGAAGCAGATGGGCGCTTCTCCTATGTGCCCTGGCCGGGAATCGAACCCGGGACTTCTACACACCAGGCCGATGCTCTACCACTGAGCCAACCGGCCAGGGCGAATGCCACATATTTTAAAATGTAATTCTATGAGAGCCATACAATGACCCATGTACATTACGCATTATCCAACAAAAATTTGGTGGTGTCCTGGAGGACAGCTGTGATTGGCTCCAGCCACCCGCAACCATGATCATGAGTGGTAGGAAATGAATGAATTGTAATACATGAGAATGTTTTATATTTTTAATGTTATTATTATTTTTATTAAAGATTTGTCTGTGAGCCAGATGCGGCCATCAAAAGAGCCACATCTGGCTCATGAGTCATAGGTTTCAGACCCCTGGACTAGATCAATGAATGACTTACTTTTATCTTTAATATGATCTGATTTGCTAAAGAAAATCTGCTAATCCTTTCCGTGGTTGCTTGTAAATTTAGACTGAATTGTATTTCATTCTACAGAAAAAGCATAGATTATAAATAGTGACTTTTGAAATATACTAAGTACTAAAGAAGAAAACTTTAACAGAAAAGAGAGCATGTCAAGACAAGAGCCAGTGGATAAGTCCATGTGTGTCTCTGGGGAAGAGATGCAAAGATGAGCTATCCAAGGCTCTCCAGCTGACTGTCAGTAAAGATGAAGGAGCAGAAGAGCAGGGACAGGTCTGGCTAGGACCCAGATTCAGTGGTATCCAGAGAACTACTGAGTCTGTCAGGTTTCTTTCCTAAATGTCTCTGTAGCCTTTTCTATTCTCTCCATTCACACTGTTCTTTCCATTATCCACACGACCTCTTTTAGATCTAACCACAAGTTTCCCAGACTTTAATTTTTCCTCATCTTCTTTGTTACCATGGTTGAAGAACTCTTTCTAAAAGGTGAATGTGATACTATGTCCTTGCTTACTCCATTGCTCCCTCATTGATCTGAGAATAAAGTTCAAGTTCTAAATACATTTTATAGGTGTTTCTAACTTCAGGGCACACTATTCTTCCAGGTTTAACACTCTTAGGTTAGGCTACATTTTCTTGAACTGCTGGGCCTTTAGAAACATTCATCTGTTTACAGCCTTAAATCTTACCGCCCACCCCTGCCCCCTGTAAGATTAGATAACTTCTGTTCATCTTCCACATTTTATACTGGATGAAAAGCCTTCCCTGATACCTGATTCACTGAGCGAGATAACTATGTAGAGTCCAGTAACATCCTGCATGCAGTATAGATTGTACACATCACCTGTTATTATATTTGCATGTTTACATATTGGTAGTGTTTCCTCTGTACTATGAGTTTCTTGAAGGCATGAACTAAATTTGCCTTATTGATAGTTATGTATTTAGCTCTTAACACAATGCCTACCACATATTAGGTATTCAAGACTTGAATGAATGCTTCCCCCCTCCTAGGTGTCAATATCTGTGAGTTACAGTATAAGAGAATATTCCCAGGTAGAGAGTTGGATAAAAAGAAAAAAAAAGACATTTTCTCTCTTGAAACACATGTGTGGACCAGGAATAATAGAGATCTGTCCTTTGGTAATGGCCTTTTCTTCTTTGGGATCTGATTATTTACTTAGTATGAGTTCCTTTATGTGGAACTACTAAGACAAAGTTACAAAGAAAATCTGAGAATCTTAATGCCAAATGGCTTTGTACAATGTATCAATAACGTAGTAATTGATCAAACTTTCTACATACTTAAGAGAGTAAAATATTAAGATTTTAAAAATTCTTTGCGCCTGACCTGTGCTGGTGCAGTGGATAAGCGTTGACCTGGAAATGCTGAGGTTGCTGGTTCAAAACCCTGGGCTTACCTGGTCAAGGCATATATGGGAGTTGATGCTTCCTGCTCCCCCTGCCTTCTCTCTCTCTCTCTCTCTCCCTCTCTCCCTCTCTCCTTGTTTCACTTCTGTCTAAAATGAAGAATTAAAAACAAATAAAAAACTTTAAAAAAATAAAAATAATAAAAAAATAAAAATTCTTTGCTAAATCTTTGTACCAAAAAATGTTAAAATAAGAATAAGCATTGTATTGATGTTTAATTTGAGTTTTTAATTGGTGTATATCTAAACTTGTATTTATGTCTGTTGCTGTTTTCTATTGTGATGTGTATCTTATTGGCCTTTAAAGATTTTCATCTAACAATGATAAGAAACACTTTTCAATTTTTTTTTAATCTATTGATATACAGTTCTCTAAGCTTTCCCTTTGGTTTACACTCAAAATGTTTAAAGTCACAAATATATTTACTGATAGACTTTATTTTACATTAACTTATTTTATCATTTATCTTTTAAACGATTTATTTTTGCAAAAGGTTTGAGACAAGATCTAACCTTAACTTTTATTTGAGCTGGTAGCCTTTTAAAAAATGATCTTAAACAAAATGTGTTTTATACTACTGACTGGTAATCAGGGCCTGGGATGCTTAGAATATTTGAACAATTATACCATTAATTCAAATTTGCATGTTCTGAAAGAAAGTGATATGTCCAGATTACAACATTGTTTGTTTTGTTATATTTTATAATGAATTATTATAAAATATTTAAATATTACCCATTTTAAAATAATCCATATTTATTGCAAAAACTTTAGATCATTTAAAATTTAACTTGCTTTATACATTAAAAAGCACAATGTAGAAAAATTTAAATACAGAAATATTAATATGGAAATAACTCAATATTTTATAAAATAGATTCTTTTTTCCTATTTTCTTAATCTTTATTTTTTCATTATTTTTTCTATAGTTTAAGCTCAACTGTTAATATGTATTTTTAACATGATTAATGTAGATATAATCAGACCTTTGATATAAACTATGACACAACTAATCAAATCTTAAACTTGATAATTAATGCTTTTTTCTGATTAGCATGAAAGACTTAATCAATGAATATAATGGTAAGGAACCAATAAATATCTAATCCTAAAGGTGTTGCAAAAATTTCTTGCGGGCCCTGGCCGGTTGGCTCAGCGGTAGAGCGTCGGCCTAGCGTGCGGAGGATCCGGGTTCGATTCCCGGCCAGGGCACACAGGAGAAGCGCCCATTTGCTTCTCCACCCCTCCGCCGCACTTTCCTCTCTGTCTCTCTCTTCCCCTCCCGCAGCCAAGGCTCCACTGGAGCAAAGATGGCCCGGGCGCTGGGGATGGCTCTGTGGCCTCTGCCCCAGGCGCTAGAGTGGCTCTGGTCGCAATATGGCGACGCCCAGGATGGGCAGAGCATCGCCCCCTGGTGGGCAGAGCGTCGCCCCATGGTGGGCGTGCCGGGTGAATCCCGGTCGGGCGCATGCGGGAGTCTGTCTGACTGTCTCTCCCTGTTTCCAGCTTCAGAAAAATGAAAAAAAAAAAGAAAAAAAGAAAAAAAAAATTTCTTGCAATAACAAATGGTAACAAAGTTTCTATGCAGCTTAAGACAACAAAAATATGTTTTGTTGGATGAGTTTAAATTTCTTGACAATGAGTCCCAATTATGTAGAAATGTTAAGCTTTATTAACTAGTACTGGAATAGAAAAAATAGTTATTTTGACCATTGTCAAAGGTGGTACCAAATTTCTCATGAACTATATGGTAAAGAATGTGGTATGACATATCTTGACATTGGAAATGAATGGATGAGGAACAAGGGCAAACTTGGAAAACTCTGTGGGCCTTGTGCTGCTCATGAGTTAAAAATCTACCTGATAGTCCAAGCAGGCTGCTGAGTTAAGTATGTGAAACCATGAAGGAAAAACTTAAGTGTGCTTTCATATCAGAGGTCAAAAAATGGTGGTCCCCCTCTGGCTAGAAAGGAGGCAGTGGATATATTTCCAGCATTTGTGTTTCAATGACTTTAGGTGGGGCATAACATTTCCAGTTTGCCGCAAATGGAGTTAGTTTGCGTTGCCTTGCACCAGCCAGTTTGCACATTTTAATAACTAGCCCTCCTAATATAAGACATTTGCCTTTGAGACCTTATTGTATTTTTCTATCATCTGAATGAATTTTCAGTTAATTTTTTCAAGAAGTGTGAATGAATGATATGTTGCTCTGTCCTTGCTTATCTACAAATGTCTTTCTGTTTTCCTCACACATTTAAGCAATTCAGCTGTATGGAAAATTAATCATAAAAGTTTTGCCTCAAAACTCTGTACAGTGTTGTTCCATTGTTCTATATAATTGATGGACAAAGCTGGCAAAATTTTGGAGAGGGATATTATCCATTTTTTTTAAAACTTGTAAAGCCCCAAATACAAATAAATTTTATTAGTTAGAAACGGTTTCTTTTATTAGGGTTTTAATTATTGCTTCTGTTATTGATGAATCCTTAGTAATCCTGTAATTCTGAGAGTGATATCTTGCTCTTCATCCTTTTTACCCTCCATTGATTTGAGAGAGGAAGGGAAAGAGAAAGAGAGAGGGTAGGTGAAAGAGAAAAAAAAAACACACACATCAACTCATTCTTCCACTTAGTGGTTCCATTTAGTTGATTCATTTAGTTGTGTACTCATTGATTGCTTCTTCTTTTTTCTCTCTCTTCATTTCCAAGTGGGAGGACGGGAGATAGAAAGACTCTTGCATGTGCCCTGACAGGGATCCACCTGGCAACCCTCATCTAGAGACATGCTCTTTCCCCCTGGGGCCATTATCTCAACCAAGCTATTTTTAGCATCTGAGATGGAGGCTCCACAGAGCCATCCTCATTGTCCGGGGCTAATGTGTTCACACCAATCAAGCCATGGATGTGGGAGAAGAAGAGAGAAAGAAAGGGAGAATGATGGAAAAGCAGATGGTTGCTTCTCCTACATGCCCTGAAGAGGAATCAAACCTAGGACAACCACATGCTAGGCTAACTCTCTACTACAGAGCCAACGGGTCAGGGCTGATTGTTTCTAATACATGCTTTGATTAGGGATGGAACCCGAGACCTCAGCATGCCAGGACAATGCTCTTTCACTGAACCGCATGGCCATGGACATCCTTTGTTTTTTAATCACCTTCAACTTTATCATTCACAAGTTATTTTTTTTCTAATAACCTCTGGGAATGGTTCTGTAGTTTTTTTTATTTTATTTTATTTAGAAAATTAAATTTAACAGGGTGACATTGATTAATAAGAGTACACAGGTTGCAGATAAATGTTTCTATAGCATTAGAACTGTTGATTATGTTGTATACCCATCATCCAGAGTCAAATCATTTTCCATCACCTTATATTTGCCCCTCTTTACTCCCTTCCCCTTCCCCTCCACCACATCTCCTTTCCCCTGGTAACCACTTCACTTTTATCTATGTCTATGAGTCTCAGTTTTATATCCCATTATGTGTGAAATTGTACAGTTCTTAGCTTTTTCTGATTTATTTATTTCACTCAGTATAATGTTCTCAAGGTCCATCCATGTTCTCGTAAATGGCAATATGTCATTATTTCTTATGGCTGAGTAGTATTCCACCATATGTATGTACCACATCTTCTTTATCCAATCTCTATCAAAGGGCACTTGGGTTGTTTCCATGTCCTGGCCACTGTGAATAATGTCACACTGAACATGAGAGTGCAAGTGTCTTAACTTACCAATGTTTTCAAGTTTTGGGTGTATGTACCCAGTAGAGGGATTGCTGGTTCTTATGGTCATTCTATTCTTAATTTTTTGAGAAACCACTATACTTTCTTCCATAATGGTTGTACTAATTTGCATTCCCACCAGCAGTGAATGAAGGTTTCTTTTTCTCTACAGCCTCTCCAATTCTTGTTATTACCTGTCTTGTTGATAATAGCTAACCTAACAGGTGTGAGGTGATTATCTCACTGTGGTTTTGATTTGCATTTCTCTAACAGCTAATAAAGATGAGCATCTTTTCATGTACCATTGTCCATTTGTATGTTCTCTTGGGAGAAGTATCTGTTCAGGACCTCTTCTCATTTTACATTGGATAGTTTGCTTGTTTATTGCTAAACTTTATGAATTCTTTATATATTTTGGATATTAACCTTTTATAGGAGCTGTTGTTTGCAAATATCATCTCCCATTTAGTTGGCTGCCTATTTGTTTTGTTGTCAGTTTCTTTTACTGTGAAGAACTTTTTTAGTTTGATATTCACTTATCTTTACCTTAACTTCCCTTGCCTTTGGGGTCAAATTCATAAATTGTTCTCTACAGCCAGGGTCCATGTGTTTAGTACCTATGTTTCCTTCTATGTAATTTATTGTTTCAGATCTTATATTTAGGTCTTTGAATTAATTTTTGTGTAGGGGGACAAATTGTAGTCATCTCATTCTTTTGCATGTGGCTTTCCAATTTTTCCAGCACCATTTATGGAAGAGGCTTTCTTTTCTCCAATGTGTGTTTTTGGCTTCTTTGTTGAGATGATTTGTCCATATATATGTGGTTTTATTTCTGGGCTCTCAGTTCTGTTCCATTGGTCTATATGCAGTGGTAGAATTTAGCTGGTTCACACCAGTTCAGCAGACTGATACCTAATTTTTTGTTAATTTTGGTGAACCAGTTGTTAAGATGGTACTTATAATCAGGGTTCTCTCTAAGGTGGATGCCTGGGCAGCCACCCAATGTAGAAATCACAAATTTACATACTTTACTCCTTTGTAACGTTCATCTGTGCAACATTGTGTTCTAAGTGACTATAGTAATGTTCATTTTGTCTGTAGGTGAAAAAATTGCAAGTGAGAATGCCAATCAAAAAGCAATTTAGAGGCCCTGGCCGGTTGGCTCAGCGGTAGAGTGTCGGCCTAGCGTGCGGAGGACCCGGGTTCGATTCCGGCCAGGGCACACAGGAGAAGCGCCCATTTGCTTCTCCACCCCTCCGCCGCGCTTTCCCTCTCTGTCTCTCTCTTCCCCTCCCACAGCCAAGGCTCCATTGGAGCAAAGATGGCCCGGGTGCTGGGGATGGCTCTGTGGCCTCTGCCCCAGGCGCTAGAGTGGCTCTGGTCACAACATGGCGACGCCCAGGATGGGCAGAGCATCGCCCCCTGGTGGGCAGAGCGTCGCCCCTGGTGGGCATGCCGGGTGGATCCCGGTCGGGCGCATGCGGGAGTCTGTCTGACTGTCTCTCCGTTTCCAGCTTCAGAAAAATGAAAAAAAAAAAAAAAAAAAAGCAATTTAGAAGTATCTTAAATAACAATTTTATATTTTGTCAGATATTATTTAATATATTTTATTAATATTTTTAAACTTTCTTGTAACATAATCTCATTTTGTATACTTCTTTTATTGTTCTTATTTAAGTATTAAATGCATGAAATAATCAACTAGATTTTGGTATATCATTTTTCTACACTTAAAGTACCATTAAGGCAGAGAACTGGCTCTTAAATTACTTGAATCACACCACTGTCTGTATGTCTGTTTTTCTGTCAATACCATGATTTTTTGATTACCATGGCTCTATATTATAATTTGTAGTCAGTGTAGGTTTTCTATATTGGTGATTTAATTTGCCTCAAGGCATTAAAATCAATTAAAAAACCCATTAAAATTAATAAAAGATATTTACCTCAAGGATTAATGCTACTCTTTGCTGCCTCAAATAACATGATAGTTTTGTGTTCTGAAATTCAACCTCTTCTCCATCTACTCTGCATCTTTTCATGATGATTTTATTCTCCACACTGCCTGCCTCATTATTTTCTGTTTTTTTCCCAGAGATCATATTTACTTGTATTCTTATGAGAGGCTCAATCACAGCTCTGAGCTTTGCCTCTCAGTTTTCATGAATTTCTTCCTTATTTTGTAGTAGTTTACATGGAGGCCATGTCAACTTTATATTTTCCATTTACTTTCTCTGTGTTGTAGGCCCTTTCACAATTTTTCAATAGTAAGCTTGTTTATAAGCTTGTAATTCTCACAACCCCCTACAGCAAGTTATTACTTATTGTTATTTTTTCAAGAATAAAATTGCATGTCCCCCATTACTGTTGTCAGATTTCTCACATTCAAGTTTCACTTCAGTGATAAAAAAATGGAAACTATTGCCACTATATTATTTACCCAGTAGGTATCTTCTAAGGAGGGATGAAGGATAGAGAAAGAAAGAAATATTTGTATAAGTTATCTACGATTGGTATACAGAATGGGATGCAGAAAGGGGGAAATAAATCAATCCTTTTCTATTACATGTGAGAAAATTGCTCAAACCAATCTACCCAAGAGAAAAGGGATGAATCTTGGTTCATGGTTCCTTTCCAGGCTAAACTTTTGCTGTTATGAGTTTGAACATTATGACTGTAAAAAAATATCAAGAAGGCAGAACAGTGGAATAAACAGTTTGTTCCTCAAACTGTGGGAGACCAGTAGAAAGTAAAAAAGAAGGCAAGTAGGCCCTGGCCGGTTGGCTCAGCGGTAGAGCGTTGGCCTGGCGTGCGGGGGACCCGGGTTCGATTCCCGGCCAGGGCACATAGGAGAAGCACCCATTTGCTTCTCCACCCCCCCCCTCCTTCCTCTCTGTCTCTCTCTTCCCCTCCCGCAGCCAAGGCTCCATTGGAGCAAAGATGGCCCGGGCGCTGGGGATGGCTCCTTGGCCTCTGCCCCAGGCGCTAGAATGGCTCTGGTCGCGGCAGAGCGACGCCCCGGAGGGGCAGAGCATCGCCCCCTGGTGGGCAGAGCGTCGCCCCTGGTGGGCGTGCCGGGTGGATCCCGGTAGGGCGCGTGCGGGAGTCTGTCTGACTGTCTCTCCCCGTTTCCAGCTTCGGAAAAATACAAAAAAAAAGAAAAAAAGAAAAAAAAAAAAGAAGGCAAGTAATATATCAAATCACTTCAGTGACTTAATACTGAATATCTACTGGAGATAGCTGGAGTGTGTAAACATCAACCCGAAACTTTCCTGAACCACTTTTTACTATGGCTTATGTGGATAATGGGAAAAATTGCTTTGGTAGTTTTCTCTGCGCTTATTTACCAAGACACTCGATCAAACCTTCCCTCTTTACCAGGTTCTCTATCTCTCTGTTTTGCTATTTGTTTGCCATCTATTATCTACACACGAGAGCTTCCCAGGAATGAAAGTCATTCCTGGCTTTTGATTTCTTATGCTTCTCCTGTGATGTTCACCTATAATTTAGACAGGAACCAGGCTGACTGGTTTTGTTGGTGGTGTAGCTCTTGCCTATTTTGACATTAAAGTTGTAAGTTATTTGCTCACATATGCTTTTTTTCTTAAGATTTGCATACAGGAGTTTTCACTGATTTGGTTTTTCTTTTTCTGGCCAATAAGTTTGCTGTCCTTAGAGAACTCGTTGCCAATGGGAGTTAACATTTGTATGCTGTTTCAATTTCATGGCATTATTTACAAGGACAGGATATAAAAATAAGTCTTTATGTTGTATACCATGGAAAAAAATTAAATCTTGTTTAAGAAACATATTTTATTTAAATGGGTATTTCATAATTGTCTTATATATCATGAAAAACCACTGGTATAATTTAATTTTTTGTCAAAACATTGCTCTTACTGCTAAATGGAAATATTTTTCATGCAACAGCTCAAATATAGAGACTAGTAGTTGAAAGACTAGTTTTCCAGTAGACAATGAGGGCATGAAATTATATCTTATGCATTACCGTTAGCAATGTTTCTAAATTATTTGCATAATATGAAATAACCAAATAGTAGCTATGTGAGGAGAAGAATTATGGTTCTGATTTACCAAAATCTGGCTAGATGGCAATGTACAAACTATTTAATTATCTAACACTGCAAATCAATATTCATATTTATAGTATGAGAGACTTGAACTACACAGTTGCCAATGGCCTTTTCAGCATGAAAATGTGCTGATTCTATGACTTGGAATAAATCTGAACTTCCATATATATTGCTTGCTTTGTGCAAATTTCTGTTGGAGACCTTAGGAAACATGTGACCTCAGAGTAGGCCAAAGAATGCTCAAGAGGCACAGTTTCAAGGAGGGAGGTGGGAGACATGAGCTTTTGCTGGGAAATGGTGGACGTTATGGTAAGAAGGTGAGTTTATGTCAGATTGTGGAAAACTGAAAAAAATATGCATATATAAACTTTTTTTTTCTGCAAAATATGAGAACTCATGCAGCTTTTGAGCAGGTATAGTCCATGGTTTCAGCATGAGCTTAGGGGTGCTGTGGATGGAGAGGAACAAGGCAGGAGCGGAGGCTGGAGGTTCTGGCAGTAATCTTGATGCAAAGTGAGAGCACTTGGACTAAGAGAAGGCAAATATTCTGAGGTTCAAGAGAGATTTTAATGGAAGTATAACTAGGATTCAGTTCTAACTAGACTAGAATTAGTGAAAGACGCTGGGACTTAGAACTCATAGGAAGGAGAGTAATGTGTGTGAAGGGGAATAATTTCTTTTAGATACTTTGAAAATACAATCTGGATGGATCATTTGGAAATTGTGAAGCATATCGGAGAGGATAAGCATTGTATTATTTATTTGCCATCCTATGCTCTTTTGATGGGAGCTTTGTAAACATGAACTTAAAAGAGTAAAACGTACTTGATGGTAAAAAAATAAAAACAATGTAGGTCTGTCAGTATCTTTATTGCTCACTCTCTTTGGTACAATATCACTGTATTTAATAAGGTAATTTCAGTGGTTATTTTTTTTTAGTACCTAATTGATTTCAAGTTGAAGATTAAGAGCCTGATTCAAATTAGATGTCAGAAAAAGCAATAGCTTTTTAAAAAGTTCTCAAATCATATGCTACCATAACAATGATAAAAAAAACTTTAAATACATGGTAAGATACTTATTAGACATCAAATTAAGCTTAAATTTTTAAGACTTAAATTAACTATCATAAATTAGCCTCCTATTTAAAATTCTGAGCATTCTACCATGATAATTAATATGGATTTATAATACACTAATAATCCCCTGCTTAAAATCAGAGTATATTTTAAGCCAAATGTTATTATTAATGTGTTACATATGTATATTCTTGTGCATTGACATTTCTAACTAGTTACATCTGAAATATAGTTAAATAGAGCTAAGAGCTACATTCTTCTACATAAAATCTACATCAGGAAAAATGACTTAATGTGCCAAACACAGAATTTTCTAAATACTCTTTAATTAAATTAGATTTTGATAGGTGATGATTTCAAATGATTAGTAGTTTATTATCATTTAGATTTGTGATTTGGTAAATTCCTGGTCAAATCAGAGTGTTTTAAAACGTGTATATATATTTTATCCAAGCATGTGTTATTTATTTCTCTTCCATGCAATTTTTTTTTTTTTTTGTATTTTTCTGAAGTTGGAAACGGGGAGGCAGACAGACTCCCGCATGCGCCAGACCAGGATCCACTCAGCATGCACACCAGGGGGCGATGCTCTGCCCGTCTGGGGCGCTGCTCTGTTGCAACCAGAGCCATTCTAGTGCCTGAGGCAGAGGCCATAGAGCCATCCTCAGCACCCGGGCCAACTTTCCTCCAATGGAGCCTTGGCTGCGGGAAGGGAAGAGAGAGACAGAGAGGAAGGAGAGGGGGAGGGGTGGAGAAGCAGATGGGCGCCTCTCCTGTGTGCCCTGGCCGGGAATCGAACCCAGGACTCCTGCACGCCAGGCCGACGCTCTACCACTGAGCCAACCAGCCAGGTCCCTTTCTGTGCATTTTTAAAGAAACTATGTTATCTTCCTTTTACTTCTGAAATAAATTTTCATAATTATAGAGAAACTAATGTAGGAAAAATATTTTGAAAGGGCATTTTAAGCTATTACATATCAAAGACTCTTTGATCATTGCTGTGATTGAAACAATTTATGATGGGAAAATCCAACATACTTAGCCTCCGTTTGACTTCAATTCCTAGTAACAGATAATAGTAGATCATATATGAATAATTTAGCTTGAGCTACAGGTTAGATATTGTAAACCTTAACAGTGATAAAAGAGATATTATTGAAGACAGGGATATTTCTGTTCAGAAAACTTCTAGAAATTTAATCTCCTTTCTCCTTCACATACAGTTGTTCATCCAGGCTTAATAGATGATGAATCTGGAGATCAAAGTGAAACTGATTAGAAACTGATTATTTCAATAATAACACTTGGCACAAAGGACAGTGCAGTGTTTAAACTTTTGAAATTGGTTTTCATGGAAACGTTTTAATTTTGAAAAGGGTATGACATTATACTATTACCTATCTGACATATATGATAGATTTCATATCTTGTTTAAAAAAAAGTGATATGCATTTGAATTTGTATGCTATATTAATGCCTTACTTTTAAGGCAATCTTCTATTTTCATTTTATGTTTTCTTATAAATATGATACATTGATGCTCCTCAATTTAGGGTGGGATCATGTCCCAGTAAACCTATTGTAAGTTAAAAATATTATAAGTGGAAAATGCATTTCATACACCTAACGAAACCAAACATCATATCTTAGCCTAACCTACCTTCAACATGCTAAGAACACTTACATTAGCCTACAATTGGGAAAAATTATCTCCCTACCACTGCTCAGCGTCAGGAGAGAGTACTGTACTGCATATCACTAGATAAGGAGGAGACATTTTCTACTGAGTATTGCTTTGCACCATCATAAAGTCAAAAAAACATAATTTAAACCACTGTACTTTGGGGATCAGTTTGTATATTTATATTAAGTTTTACATATATCTTTTTGTTTTTTGAAATTCACATAATACAGGTGGTAGACATTTTTTCTTTTAAACTGCTTAAAAGCTGTCTTGAAAAGGGTCCTTGATTTGTATTCAATGTGATACAAGCAAATACAACATAAAATGAATATTTTCTGACGTCAAAATCTGAGTGTGAGTGTGTATGTGTAATGTTTTTGAAATTAACCTGAGCAATAAATTTCCTTTAATATTTTAAAGGAACATTTAAAGTCCTTCTAAGTCCATGGAGCTCATTGTCTTCAGATCTCTGAAAGAAAGAAGAGAGTTAATATCTCTTCGGGTCACTATCAGCAGAGGCTCACTTTATACTTGATATCCCAAGAGCATGAACAATATTTTTTTAAATTATATTGGTAATCAGCCCAGTACACTCTAAATAGGAATTCATCTGAAGCCAATCATCTCTGTCTTCCCATATCTCAAATTAAAGTTGCTTTATTTTCATGCTTTATACCAGTTTTTACTTTGACCTGTAAAAACTACATCTTCATCTGATAAGATATAGTATTTTTTTCTTAAGTAAATCATTTTTTAGGTTTATACCTGGTGATGCCTTAATCATTTTTTGAGACTCATCTCAAATATCAATTCTTCTCTAATACCTTATATTATATCACTCAAATAATATAATTCTTCAACATTCTTTGCTAGTCTGAACACCTGGATAAATTAAATGTCCTTTGCTGAAATAGTTAACTCTAGAAAAAGAAGAATAACTTCTAGAAAAGGAATACTTTCAGTTTTGAACATACACTATTTGTATAAGTGAGATGTTTAATAAATAATGAGATATATTTGGATGTGTCATTAGTAGACAGATGATTTCTAGTTAAGGCTTCAAAATAGTCCATCTAGTGCATATAGTAATTAGAATATCAAGGAAGGGCCCATAGATAGCACTACATTTAAGAGATTATTGAGTATAATAAAAGGCCAAATTAAAATATGTATATTAATAAAAATAAAGTAAAATTTGATTACACTAGTAATGTATGCTCTTTTTAGAAAATAAAAGTACAGAAAAGCATAAAGAATAAAATTAGAGTCACTTATAACTTTATGAACTATATCACTATTACTTTTATTTCCTTTAATTTTTAATTGGTACTTGAAAAAAGAAACTTGTCATTATAACAGTTATAATTTCCTGATCTTTCTTTTTATTTGAAAGAGAATGTCTGAATTCTTCAAAAACATTATATCTAAAGACTGCATAGTAATCCATCTTATCAGTATGCCAGCTTAATTGTTGGCATTATATATTAATTTAATTTTCAGTTCATTCCCTTGTTTTGGGGGAAGTACATAGGCATATAATCTGAAATTTTTTTATCATTTTATCCTTTTCAGATAATTGGTGCATCTTGCTCATGTCTCTTGTCTCATTATGTTGTTTTGATCTTTAGATAAAAATAAAACATAGTGAGAATAGACATTATTTTTAATGATTTTAATGGTATTGTCTGTAAAGTTTTAGCATCAAAGTGACGTTGCTTGTTTATAGCAGAAGAACCTATTTTCAGTATAATGTTTTAGATGCTATGACTAAGAATATATCAATATTAACTTTTTGAGTTTGACATATTTTGCATCTATGTTTAAAGTAAAATTAGTTTATAACAATATTTCTTAATCTGTGTCCTACAGTCATTCATTCCAGTGCTTTATAGCACATATTAATAATATTCTGTAAATAAAAGCATTTTATAATAAGAAAGTTTAGGAAAAGACTGATTTTTATACTCTTGGAGATTCATAATGCATATTACTTTATTATAGACACAGAAGTTTTCAGTTCAATAAAATGACATATACCTTCAAAATAAATTTCTCAAATACTTTTTTAAGATTAATGCATATATGATTATTGTACTTTTAGTTTTTGACCCTTTTTTAATTTGTAGGGAGGGAAGGGAGATTTATTCATAGCTGTAAGTGGATTTCCTATTTTTAATACAACCTGAGTATTTTTCCAGTTGATAAAAAATGTTTAGACTATTAATATTTATTTTAAAAACTGTGTTGTTTTTTGATTTATAGTTTTTATGCTTTTTGTAATTTAGTTCCTCTTCCTCTTCTTATCCATTTTATTTTATGCATGGACTCTTTGTTAGCTGTTATTTATTTATTTATTTATTTTTAATTTTTAAATTTTTTTATTTTTCTGAAGCTGGAAACGGGAATAGACAGTCAGACAGACTCCCGCATGCGCCTGATCGGGATCCACCCGGCACGCCCACCAGGGAGAGATGCTCTGCCCCTCCGGGGCGTCGCTCTGTCGTGACCAGAGCCACTCTAGCGCCTGGGGCAGAGGCCAAGGAGCCATCCCCAGCGCCCGGGCCATCTTTTGCTCCAATGGAGCCTCGCTGCGGGAGGGGAAGAGAGAGACAGAGAGGAAGGAGAGGGGGAGGGATGGAGAAGCAGATGGGCGCTTCTCCTGTGTGCCTTGGCCGGGAATCGAACCCGGGACTTCTCCACGCCAGGCCGACACTCTACCACTGAGCCAACCGGCCAGGGCCTGTTAGCTGTTATTTAATTATCTGTTGCTGCATAATAAACCACCACAAACACTATGGAATGAAACAAAATTGTTGATTACCATTGTGTCTCAAAAGCCTGAGAGCTGACTCCTCTCAGCAAGGGGACCTGGCTATTGGTTTTCAGGAGGCTGCAGTAAAATAGTGGTTAAGGCTAGAGATTTTTCAAATCCTCTTCCCTTCTATGTTTGGCAGTCGATACTGGATTCTAGGTGGACTGCATCAGGACATTCAGCCCGAATACCTATGTACACTTATGTGCCTGGGTTTTGTCACAGAATAGTGTCTTTTCCAAGAATATATGGTCCAAGATAGACAGAACCATGCAGTATTGCTTTTCAACTAGTATTGAAGGTACTTGGTGCCATTTCCATTTTATTCTTTTAGCTGAGGAAATCATAAAAGCCCACCAGCTTCTAAAAGAGCATGTGGGAGATACTGTTGTGATCATGTTTGGAAAATACAATCTATCATGATAAACATTAGATTATTACTAATAGTTATGAAGATTTTCAAAGTCATGCTTAAACTTATATTCTCCTCTATGAAAGCAAATAAAAGGCATTAAATTTTGGGTGTTTTTGGAATATCAAGAACTTCTGTAAATTTTCTTGCTCATTTCTCATCCCTTATTAATTTATTTTACAGTTATAAAATATTTTTGTAAATAATTGATGATATATGTTAAAATATTGTGAAGAATTAATTTTGTAACATTGTTTAAAACATCTGTTAGGATTTATTTCTCTATATTTTACTGTTTTTCTGCTTTCCACTAGTTCTTGATAATTTGATTTCTTTATTCTTATTTTACTGACTTTATTTTTGTATTTTGTATTATTCTAGTATACATTGTCAATTGGATTATTTAAGTGGCAGTCCTAGGTGGTACATTTTCTAAGTTACTGCATATTCTTGAATGTTTGTTGTGTAGTGCATTCTTATATATCAACTTGGCTAATGTATAGCCTTTGCGCCATGGTGTTTTCCCTTCAGACATTCATGCCTGCTCTCTGCTTGCTGTTGGCATTCATGGCAGAAGGAAGTCGTCTGTCCTCCAGTGTGACTCAAGCATTCTAAGGGCTACTGGGCTACAGTGGCAAAAGAGATGATAAACTGGGTACTGTGCTGAGGACTTTCCCAGGTCTCCAATGGCTATGGAACCATGGTATTTTCCTTCTAAACATTATAGATTTTCAGAATTATTTTCTTCCTTCAAATTCATTCAATCCATCATAAACCTAGAAGACATTATTTATTGGTTTGCTAATAAACCAATTTATTTGGTATATAAAATAACATCCATCATTAAGTTTTGAAAATACATAGAACGCTTACCCCCATTATGGGATATTCTATTAGTTATTTCATCAGGAATTTGATCAAATGGATTTGTACATGTGTGGTCACAGTTATCAATCTTTATAAATCCTTATTTTTTCTGAGTTAAGAAAAAAAATTTCTGGTCTCTTCAGCAATTTACTATCATGAGAAATGTGACTACTCTAGCTTAAAAAGTATTGAAGAGTCATAGTAACTAGAAGCAATTTGTGATCCTGTATTATATTCTTATTCAGACAAATCATCAGTGATAGAAAATTTGGAGGAAATTGAAATTTTAAATAAGATTGGGTATAGGTGACATGAGATTTATTGGAAAAGAGACATGTGGACATCTGTGATTGAAAAAACTACAAATCTATATATTGTACTACTTTATTTTGAAAAAAACGCATATATGTATGTTTGTGTGTGTATTAGGAATGACAACTGATGTAATAGTGGCAAACTTCTAAATGGAGAGAAGTGATAGTTTTCTATGTTTTTATATCTGTCTACTTTATATAATGTACACATACCACTATTAAAATAATAAGATACCAATTTTATTTCTTAAAAGAAAGAATTATACACTTTTTATTAAGTTCTTGGACTAATGTAATAACATTGACTGATGCAAAGTAAAGCGGTTAATTTTCCTCTAAGAAGGAAGAACAACATGCAAACAAACTTCTGGTCTGTAATATGATAATAAATGAATTGAAGTTCCTGAGAAAATCAATACAAATGTCTTCTAAGTAAAGGGAGTTTGTCTTGATTTTATTTTCATTTTATTCAGTTTCCATATATTTGCCAAGATGTTCTTAGAAAGCCAAGAAATTGTTTACAACATAGTCCCTCCTCTGCACACAACTGAAATTAGACTCACACAGCAGGTTGTGTGCTGCAGTGGTATGGCCTTTGGGAGCCACAGCTCATTGGCAATATGTTTGATTACAGAGGCTCATGTCCTTTAAAATAAGTGCTAGTAAAACAAAAGCTTTACAGATTTCATGTCCATCTGCTTTGAACATTTTCTTGGCAAATGACATTCTGAGCTTGTAGCTGAGACACAACAGTAAAATGATATGATTATCAGTGGAGGAGTTTTATTGGCTTGTACAAATTATCTAAAAAACATTCTTTGTGGTAAAAGAGAGTGATTCTAAGATCCAGCACATGGAGAAAGTAACGTACTGAAAAAAATTAAACAAAGGTCTAAAATAGTTTATTAATTGAATTGGGAGTATACTCCTTGCAACTAATAAATTTGTTTAATAATCCATCTATTTATTTATTTGTTATGCATTTAATAAGTATTTTTGAGTCAGCAGTAAATTTTACTATGACAGTTCATTATCAACCAAGAGAAATTTATAGCCACAGATAATTACAATACATTATTTATGTTATAAATAGGTCATTACTCAAAACATATTTATGCTCCAATGTTCAAATACTATATTGGTTATTATGAATACAATGTTAATAGATCTAAGATTCTTATTCTGATACCAATTATATTCTATTTAAAGTAGTCAGAGATTAAGTTAATAAATTAATAAGGAGATATTAGGTTGTCACATATGCTATGAGGGAAACAAGATGACTGATGTCCTTGGGAATTGAGAGAACCCCTTAGGTTGTTGGTTCAGAAGGCTGAGACTGACTCTTAACCTAGGGTCTGAATATCATACAAGACCAGCCTCAAGAATATCCTCCATTAAATTCTAATGTCATTTTTAAAAGAAAATAGAAAAAAAGTCACCATGTTTGTATGGAACCATAAAAAACCCCAAATAGTGAAAGCAATCTGAACAAAAAAAAGAATGAAGCAGGAGATATCTCACTACCTGACTTCAAATAATTCTACAAAGCCGTGATAATCAAAACAGCTTGACATTGGCAGAAAAAGAGACATACAGACCAATGGAATAGAATCGAGAGCCCAGAAACAAAACTACATATATATGGACAAATAAACTTCAACAAAGGAGCCAAAAACACACAATAGAGAAAATAAAAACCTCTTCAATAAATGGTGCTGGGAAAATTGGAAAGCCACATGGAAAAGAATAAAAATTGACTAGAGTTTGTCCCTCTGCCAAAAAATTAATTCAAAATGGATCAAAGACCTAAATATAAGATCTGAAACAATAAATTACATAGAAAAAAACATAGGTACTAAATTCATAGGCCTTGCCTGTACAGAACAATTTCTTTGTAATTTGACCCCAAAGGCAATATAAGTCAAGGCAAAAATTAGTGAATGGGACTATATCAAACTAAAAAACTTCTGCACAGCAAAAGAAACAGACAACAAAATAAATAAGCATCCAACTAAATGTGAGAGGATATTTGAAAACAATGGTTCTGATAAGGGGATAATATCTAAAATATATAAAGAATTCACAAAGTTTAGCAATAAACAAGCAAACAATCCAATTAAAAAATGGGGAGAGTCCTGAACAGACACTTCTTCCAAGAGGACATACAAATGTCCAATGGATATATGAAAAGATGCTCATCCTTATTAGCTATAAGAGAAATGCCAATCAAAACCGCAGTGAGCCCTGGCCTCATAGCACCATTGATTAGAGCGTGATCTCAATACGCTAAGGTTGCGGGTTTGTTCCCCGGTCAGGGCACACACAGGAACAGATCAATGTTTCTGTCTCTTTCTCTCTCTCTCTCTCTCTCTCCCTCCCTCCCTTCATTCCCCTCTCTCTAAAATTAATTAAAATAAAAAAAAGAAAAAAAAAACACAGTGAGATACCACCTCACACCTATTAGATTGGCAGTTAGAGGCTGTGGAGAAAAAAGGAATCCTCATTCACTGCTGGTGGGAATGCTAATTAGCACAACCACTATGGAAGAAAGTATGGTGGTTCCTCAAAAAATTAAGAATAGAACTATCATATGTCCCAGCAATCCCTTTCCTGTGTATCTAGCCCCCCAAATTGAAAGTATTGGTACATAAAGACACATGCATCCCTATGTTCATTGCAGCATTATTCACAGTGGCCAAGACATGGAAACAACCAAAGTGTCTCTCGATAGAGGATTGGATAAAGAAAATGTGGTACATATATACAGTGGAATACTACTCAGCCATAAGAAATAATGACATATTTCCATTTACGACAACACTGATGGACCTTGAGAACATTATACTGAGTGAAATAAGTAAATCATAAAAAGCTAAAAATTATATGATTTCACACATAAGTGGACATAAATAAAAGTGAAGTTGTTACCAAGGGAAGGGGTATGTGGGTGAGGGGATGGATGGAGGGAAGTAAGGAGGGACAAATATATGGTGACGGAAAATGATTTGACTTTGGGTGATGGTTATACAACATTATCAACAGTTCCAATGTTATTGAAATATTTACCTGAAACCTCTGTACTCTTATTTATCACTGTCACTCTGTTAAATTTAAATTTTCTATATAAAATATTTTTTAAAAAATAATGTCTATGCCTCTGGTAGAGGTAACAGCAGTGTAATGCTCCAAGCGGGAAACAGTGAAAAGTGTGGCATGAACCCAGAAGCATGTTCAGAGGTGGGCCAGGTGCAAGAACTGAGTCCCATAGGAGGCCAGCCCCTACCAATAGTGAGGCCTGGGGCAGGAGTGCAAATGGAGACTCATTTGCCATAGGTCTAAAGAGTTAACTATATAGATTAAATTCACAAACTGTTGACTGAACTATGTTTTTTCTTCTACCTTGACAAATAAACCTTCACAAAGACAAGATTTTAAATAACTCATAAATCTATAAGATTTGTATGGCTAAATATTATCAAAAGATTAAAAATGACTGAATTTTCTTATTGCTTATTTTTGGATGTGATGTAAATACATCAGTAGTCATATAGTCATAAGATAATAAAACATTCATAATTTGTAAATAATTAGTACTCTTTAAATTTTATTTTTCTTTGCTTTCATTTAAAAAAATTCACTAATAAAGCTTAAATAAAAAATTAGCATTTTACTGGGAGAAATGATATAAAGGATTAAGAAATAAATGATAATTATATTTAATTATACAAAATTTAAAATATGTTACCAAAAATGCAAGTAAAGGCAAATAAAATCAGTTGAAAAATGTTTATATATATTTTCAAATATAGTTGATTTTCTAAAATGTTTATAATTACCTATTACAATAAAAGGAAAATATTGATTATAATATAAGCATTTCCAAATTGCTTATTTTTAAAGTTAATTCTATTTTATATAGATATAAAATGCTGTCCATTTTCATTTTATACCTATGTTATATTTTATAAATATAATCAAGTGTTAGTATTCTGGTTGAATACTGAGTGTAAAGAATTACGCTGATGCTTCATATGTATCACATCTAGACCAGCTCATATATAAATTTAAGACAAAAATAAATATTTTAATATAAAATATTTCTTGGCTGCTGTGTATGACTTTCACATATAATGTGCTAAATTGTGAGTATATCTGGAACCACAAACCAGGACATGAAAAAAAGAAAACAGACATTTAACATTTTAGGAAAATACTCTATGTTATTTAATTATCTATTGCATCTCTATTCTCTTAGAGGAATAATACAACTCAGATCTTCTCAAGCCCTCAAAGAAGGGTCAATTGCTGATGATGGTGGTACAACCTAAAGACTTTTGTATCATTTGGACAAAAAGTAGCCTTTGTTTTGAGAATAAAGGTCAACACATGTTAAGAAGCTGGTTTCTTTGGGAATGAATGTTGGTAGTCACAAGAGCAGATGCTCTGAGTTACAGACTGTGCCAGGGGCTGCCACATTTTTCTGTAAAGTTTCAAATACTTTTGGCTTTCCAAGTCATAGAATGTGTAACAGCTACTCATCCAACCTGGGGTTATAATGCAAAAGCAGCTTTAGACAATAGGTAAATGAATCAATGTGGCTGTGTTCCAATAAAGCTGTATTTGCAAAAATAGGTGAGTGATCTGGCCACTGAATTGTGGTTGGCTGCACCTGGGTTGTGCTATGCCATCACTAAATTCAAGATCCCAAATGACAGATGTACCCTTGTTTTCTCTAATAAATCAGTCATGAGTGTGTTTTTGATGTGCTGAGTGGTGAGACTCAGGTCAGAAGCCCCACTGCCTCATTCTATGGAACTCTACAGTAGAACAGAGTAAGGAGTGTAGATTTTATTCTAAGCAGTATAAAGAACCATTGCAGAAATTTCAACAGGAATATGTTACACTCTTAGTTATGTTTCATAAAGATCCCATTGACTGCTGCTCAGAGAATGAATGAAGTACTGGGAAAGTACAGAGAGAGAGAGAGAGAGAGAGAAAGAGAGAGAGATTAGTCCTTCCATTTCACAGAGCAGATGATATTTGATCTTGATCACAAAGAATAAATTGTATTTTGCCAGACACTGAGGCAGGGAGAGGCATTTCAGGTGCAAGAGAAAGTATGTGCTAATGCAGAGACTCAAAAAAGCTCAGTGTATACTGGAAATGATTTTAAACATTTAAAGTAACTAGGAAAACATGTGCATGAGGTAGGAGATAAGACTGAAAACCTAGGTTGAGTCCTTGTATGTTACAACTGGGTCATTGACCAGTGAGAAACAAAAAAAGGAACTGGCAATATCTTTAATTGGGTAAGGTCAGATTTTATTTTTAGGTAGAAAACTGGGACTGTAGTGTGGATATGGGACTGGCGCAGGAGAAACTGATACCTGATTGTGCAGTAATCCACCTAGAAGATGAAAGGAACCAGAAATGAAGGTGGGAACTGTGGGAACTGAAAAGGAAGCTAGTTTTGGAAGATACTTTGGAAGTAAAACTGATGAGATTGGTAGTGTGTTCAATGTTTGGATGACTGATGACTACTTAGACAAGTGTAGAAGAAGTGACAACTTGTTTTGTGGTGGGAGAGCTGGGGTGGTGAAGGCAGAAGAGGAGAGAAAACATTGTAATTGATGGTTTAGACTCTGAAGTTGCATCTGGGTTGAGACATCCATTGCAGTGTCTAGCACAATCCTGATGATAAGGGATGTAATAATTTTGAGGAATTAATAGAAAGTGGTAGTAGCTGATGCCATCAAAGAGGATGAGAAAACCCAAAGAAAGTCTGAAGACCAAGAAAAGAACCAAAAATGTCTACCTGATTAACTAACCAATGAGGGGTGGATCTGAGAGGAGAACGTTAAGAAAATGGACTCTTTCTAACCCCAAGAATAATTCTGTGGCTCTGTATGCTTCACCCATTATCTTACAGAGGAGAAGGCCAAGCACGGATGTATAAGCCCCTGCCTCACATTACAAAATTGTTGTTTTTTAGTTAAATGTAATTTCAACATATAATCTATAAGGAATGTCCATTCTAAATGTCCATTGTAGATGTCCATCTAAATTCCAGGAAAGAAAATCTCTAAGTTCACTGAGTTTTAAAAATTTTTTTGTAAGAAAATTATTAGTATGATATCTCATACCAAATAAGTGGAGTCAAAATTTGAAGCCTTCTATATTCATGGTTAAGTATTATTTCTCAAAATGTAACTTAATATTTAAGTGACATTTTTAAAAAGTAACTCAGTAGTTTCTCACATAAGTGACAACAAATTTAAATTTAGTCCATTCTGTCTTGTCTTGTTTCAAAAGATGTTATAAAAATCATGTATAAATGTCCATAACTATGGAGACATGTATATCATTCATTAAATAAATGTTGCCCATATGCCTGCAGTCTAAAGTAATTTGAGAAGTGCAATTTTCTTTATTCATTTACTTAAATTTTGTTGAGTGAGTATTACATGCCAGTTATTGTGTTAAAAATTGGGGATAAAATGGTAAGCCTTTATAGTATTGCATCAGCAAGGTTGATTCCTTCTGGGTCTGTGAGGGAAATTATTCTCTCTGTCTCTCCCCTAACTTCTTGAGGTTTGACTTGCAGATGGCTCTCCCATTCTCTCACCTCATGTTTACATGGCATTCTCCCTATGTGTGCATCTGTATGCAGATTTCTTCTTTCTATAAAGATGTCACATTGGATTAGGGGCCCACCATCTCCAGTATGACCTTATCTTAGTTATATCTATCTGCACAACCCAATTTTCAAATAAGGTCACATTCAGAAGTACTGGTGGTTAAGTCTTCAACATATAAATCTTGGGCAATGGGGCACAATTCAAACCAAAGCACTCAGGCAGGCCAACAAAGGTTAATAATGGTTTATCAGCGGTTCTCAACCTGTGGGTCGCGACCTCAGCGGGGTTGCCTAAAGCCATCGGAAAATACATAATGCATATCAGGTATTTACATTCCGAATCATAACTGTAGCAAAATTACAGTTATGAAGTAGCCACCAAAATTATTTTTTGGTTTGGGGTCACCACAACATGAGGAACTGTATTGCAGGGTCATGGCATTAGAAAGGTTGAGAACCACTGGTTTAGATGTTAAAGGAATAATTTGTGTCTAATGACTTATGGCTTGGAACTGAACAAATTATCACAAGACTCAAATTTGTTAAGCCCATCCAAAATGGAAAGGTTTATAGTGACAGAAAAGTCCTATGATCTGTCTGGGTGCTCTGTACTGCAACAATGATTCTAGAGCCAATAAGAAATTGGATTTTTTGTCTCATTTAGATGGAGAAAGAGCACATTTATTGATTCATTAAACTCAAGAATGTGGAGGTTATAAAGGAAAAGGAATTGAATTGTGCAAGTAAACATTTGTGCCTTTTATTTTCAATTATATATGGCCTATAAGGATTTTATGATATGTTTTAGATTAATATTACTCAAATTTATACATATTTTTTTCTAAAGTTTTTCTTTCATATGGTTGATTGAGTTTGCTTTGACTATTGATTTCTATGTTTTTTCCTCAGTAGATACAGATTTGTATTTTTTGTTTTGTAACAATTTTTTTTTTTTGCTATTTCTTAAATCCAACTTCTTTTTTTCCTTATCAGCTAAAACCTAGCAATGTCAAAAACTGCTGCTTTAGGGCAGAAAATTATTCAGATTTAAATAATTATTGTAACAGTATCTGAGAAATTAAGTTGTACTCTATAGCAATGTACAGAAAAAACTTGCTTTTCCACCATAGACAATAAAGCAAAGCCCAATTAACATTATAAATATGCCTGAGTTAGGACTACCTCAGTGCTAGAGTTGGACTTAAGCTCTGGTACTATGGATTTCCAATGACCAATGTCAGTCATCTCTGGCAGAACCTTCTCATTGGATAAGTTGCCAAATAGTATGGGTCACCTATTTCTCACATGGATGCACATCATTGTCCCTAGCTAACACTTACCTAGTGTAAAATATAGATTTTACACTATATAGATTCCTCGGCAGGAGGAATCTGAGAAAGCATGTTTGGATTTGAAATCAGAAGACTTGCAGAAGAGTCTTATATGACAATAGGAAAGTCACTGAACATCTAAGCTTTAAGTGGCTCAACTGGAATATAGAAGATTATTAATTATCTATCTGCTGGTGTCATGAGAATAAAACTTGGGAAACCATAATGAAAGATACAACATAACTATGGTAGTTTCCATATACTAGCCTATAATACAGCAAGCACCCTAATAATGGTTTTGTGCACATCTATTCTCTCATGATATGTTCATAACAACCATGTAGTTTAAGTATTTGTTATTACCCTTATTTTTCAGAAGAATAAAGAAGTGATTGAATATATTTTCTAAGGTCACAACAGCTTATAAGTGGAAAAGACAGAGTATAACAAAAGCCTTGCTTTTCCCCAGTTTTCCATATCATTAAACAGCTTGTACTTGTCCATTCTGGGTGGAAAACCTAATTACATGAATCTATAGAAAGTTATTTCATAGACTACAAACTCTCTATTTGTGCTAAACTTTGCTTAAAAAGAAACTTGTATCAGTTGCTGCTTTTTTAATAACCAAAGTAATAAACCTGGTTTAAGGAAGTCTCATTTCAAAGGAATGCACACCAAGCCATTCTCTTTTCTTATGAAAATATATTTCGCTTCTAAATAAAGTACAGAAAATGCATAGGTTGAACTTTCTTTTTTAAAGCTCACAAAAATATTTGGAAAGATGAAGATGTTTAAAACATGTTAATCTTTATTCTGTCCTCAACAAGCCAGTGATAAAAAAATATATATCTCTTTCTCTCTCTCCTTCTCTCTCTCTCTCTTTCTCTCTCTCTCTCTCTCTCTCTCTCTCTCTCTCAAGAAAAGAAATGATTACAATAAGAATCTTTCAGGCTTGCATTATCATCTGAATTATTCCTAAAATAAACAAAATTTTTAACTGCCAAGATATATGTATGTGTGTGTGTGTGTGTGTGTGTGTGTGTCTGAGAGAGAGAGAGAGAGAGAGAGAGAGAGAGAGAATGGGGTTGGGGGCATGAACTGGTTAATGTTGTTTAATGCTAAAGCAAAAATAACCTCTGGATCATGCTTGATCATGATGTGTAGATATATTGTCTTTCTAAAGTTCTCATTTGAATGTCTTATTCTCTTCTTATCTAATCTACAGACTGGAAGAATATATGATACTTGTTTTGATAAACCAGTTTTGCATTCTGAATATAGTTCTCTAATTCATTACTGGAGATGCATATGTTTAGTCCTTAGAACTCTAAAAAGCAGTGATTTTCAACTGATGTGGTCTGGCACACTAGTGCACCACAAGAATTTTTAAAACTTGCACAATTTAACTATTTAGTCAGGGGCACTTACCTCTTTTCCTTTAGATTGTCAAATAAAAATATGACTATAGCCAACAAAACAGTAGCCAACTGGTATGAATGAATCAAAATTATACCTATTTTTTTTGTCATATAGGCATATAAATAGTATATATTTTTTGGTGTGCCACAGACTTTTAGTATTCAGTTTATGTGTAACATGAGATGAAAAAAGTTGAAAATAACTGTTATAAAACAACAGACTTTTAATGGCTCTATGCTAAAATATAACTCTAACTTGGCACCTCCCCAAAAGGTCCATCTGATAAGATGGTTTGGTGGCCCAGTTAATAATTTTTTTCAAAGTATATATGTCAGTGTTGATCATGGAGAGATGGAATTAGGAGTATAGCTACATTTATTTTAAACTAATTTATTGATGTAAAAATCATGTTTTCAGTTTAATAAGTACATGAATTTATATATTTTTAAATCCTCACTTGATGGTAGAAGAAAATCAAGACTTTCAATTTATCAACACAGATCTTGTGTTTTCAACAACTGTATGAAGATGAGGTAAAGTAAGTATAATAAACATTTTCAGAATATTTCAAAACCTTTAATTAGATATCAAAAACAGTACTTACCATTTGTTATCTGTGCCATTTGAGAGAGGATCAAGGAAAGCAAAATAGTAGTTTAACGCTACAATGAATAAAATCCTCAAATAAAGCTTGATGACTAAGACCCCCAAATTAAGCCCGTGCATTTTTGCTAATTTTCCATGTTTGCTGCATTGTCATTCTCCTGCTCTTTCTGTTTCTTCATATATAATTCATGTTTTAATAGAATAATAGTAATTTGGTGCTCCTTATATTAATAAAATTCAAAAGCACTTCCTGGAAAAATGCAGAAATTATTTCCACTCATTATGGAAAAATTTTGTTGTTTGTTCATGGGTACAGTTGACCACAGTCCGGGTATGTTTATAATTCTATTATATCAATATACTTTCATGTTAATAATTTTATTCTGAATACCTTTCTAAGGATCAGCTAGAGGTTAGAGAGAAGCTTTGGAAGGAGTTCTGCGAACAATCAGGATGACTTGATTGGGGTACTGATAAAAAGCATTTCATTTTTCTTATGGGTGGGGGAGGGCTTGTAGAGGTGACATCAACACATCAACAGAGGCCCTTGTAGGGAAAGGAAAAGACTTGTTACCTACTGATGTCTACGTGGTCATGTTTACAAGGACACCTTAGAGGGAACCTAAGTGTCCAGCTCCTCTTGCCTTTACTCAGTGTGATTGTCAGACTCTGGACCTTTCTGCATGGTTGACTATCTTCATCCTATAAGAGCTTCCATGTGGCTACCAGGCAGGCTATCCTGGAGTTAGAAAAGCAAAAGTTTTCAGACTGAATTAAGATACTTGAATCATGCAATGTATTAGCTCAATTTAAAACATACCACCAGAATCAAGGGGAAAGAGTCATACATATTGCATTGCTCTAAATTGTATGATTAACATGAATACTAATCAGACATATATGATCTGTGGTGTTTTTGTTTTGTTTTGGTGGGTCCCTCTGAACAATGTAATGTAGTGTGTTTTATATCCCCACTCCCCTGCCCCTGTATTCTCCTTCCTATTCTCTTCTAGCTTGTTCAGAAATTTTCATGCTGTGTTTCAGCAATGTAGAGGACTGTTGTTGTAGGGCATGTATTTGCTCAAATAATGTACTGGCTTTGATGTCAAGGAGCTTACGTGTATTTCTTTTCTCTTCTTGAAGGGTGGAGAGTACTGTAAAGTTACATTCTCCTCCTAAAAGTGCCTTATGCAACAATGAAGTAGCTTTGAGGAATCATGGGATTGGAAATAATTAATGGAAAAGTCAGTTGTCAGTTTAGGACAGCACTTTTTTTTTTTTTTTTGTACTTTTCTGAAGTGAGAAGCAGGGAGGCAGACAGACACTCTCCCGCTTGCGCCCAACCAGGATTTGGCTATTGGAGGGGAAGAGAGAGATCAAGATCAAGAGAAAGGAGAGGGGGAAGGGTAGAGAAGTAGATGGGCGCATCTCCTGTGTGCCGAGCGGAAATCAAACCCGGGACTCCTGCACGCCAGGCCGATGCTCTACCGCTGAACCAACTGGCCAGGGCCTAGGACAGCATTTTAAACACTGGGTTTAACTCAGTTCTTCAGTGTAGTCCCATGTCACCTAAAAGTGACACAAAATTTGGTGCATATGTATGTGTTGTTACGGAGGAGTCGTCTTCGCTTTCTTAGCAATATCAAGGTTCTGAAAAACAATTACTACTCCATGATGAGCATGCAGTGCCAGTTTCTATGCACCACTACTAATTCATTTACATATTTTCTTCTTTCCAAAGTAAAGCATTTATACAATTTACTTAAGAAAAGCAACTTTCATAGTTTCTGTCTCTCTCTTTCTTTGAAAATGGAGGAAGGAGCAAAGCGAGGGAATTTTCTCTCGGATAATTAGCAATTAGGACGGAGTCTGACAGGAAAGGAAAAGCACCTGTGTAAGTGTAGATTCAAGTTAAAGAGTGTCTTCAATTGCATCTCCCTGTGGAGTCACAAGGGATATGTTGGCCTTCCAGCTATGGGCTCTGGTTGAGACTCAGTGGGGAAGCACAATTGTTGCAGAGGTGTCCCTTGTAAAAATATGTTTCAAGATGAATTGGCGCAGCTGGTTGGAGCCACTCTGCTTTTAATTTAAGTTTTTACAATGCAGTGTCATTTATATGCAACCTACTCATAGCATCCCAGAGTGAAACTTAACAAAATTTGAGACTGTTAACTTGGTGATCTTTCTGGTTGCCTTGCTTAGGTACAAGGACGATACAGCAGCAGTAACAATAGGTAGCAGATAGGTAACGTGTAAGAATTACACATTCCAAATCCCTGTTAAATTGTCCATGGAGTGTGAGGTAACCTAAAGGGAACCTAAAAAGATTGAATAACTTGTTCAAGATCAACACTTAAGTAGTGGAATAACTGGAAGGAGGGAAGCCAGGCTTCCCAATTCCTAATCAAGTTTCACATTTCTCCTGGGAATCACTTTTTTGGTCAGGTATTTATTTTTATCCTGCTTTGCACTTCTCTGGCCTTATTTGAGAAGTATTTCAGTTTTCATGGGCCAAACTGACCTCCTCTTTGAACTTCTCCCCCAAATCTGCTTTTAGAGTTGTAAGAACTTCCTTTTCACTTTATTTTTATTACTTTAACGGAAAAAATGTTCCACTTCCAACAAACGCTCAAGGATGAGCCATTCTAAAAAGACACTTCTTTCTCAGTTTTAGTCTAAGCATTTAGCAAAGTCTCTGACATAGTGCACACATTGTGGAATAATGCAATCTGTTAGTAGAAAGTTACTAAATAATTGTGCTTGAATGCAACCAGGTGCATATTCAAAGACTAAGTAATTGGAGTTGTTAGAGTGGCTCAAAATATAATAAATGTTAAAGGAATGTCCTGAAAAGAACAAAGACCACCATAATTTCTGGTTGACCTTGGGCATGTTATTTTACTTTTCTGGATTGTGTTTTTATTGTATAAAGAAAGAAGTAAATATCAACTCTGTTTTTCCACAATACTATTGTGTAGATCACATGTGCATGAATAGACTTCCTATATTGTAAGAGCAATATTAAATATAAGGCATTTATTATTTCTTGTATTTTTTATTTGTTAGAATTCAAAAAAATACAATCTAGATGCTGTTATCCAGAAGTTCGTGATTGTCTCCTCTTCTTTTCCTCTGTCTAATAAACTCATATGCTTTAGACTAATGTTTCTCTTCTGGAGGAACATCTGTCCCCAGATATTTCTGGTTATCCCAACTGGAGGCTTACTATAGGCATGTACAGTGTAGAGGTGAAGCATAGCACTAAACGTTTTATAATCTACAAAAAAAAAAAAAAACGCCCTGCAATGAAGAATTCCCCCACCCCAAGTATCAGCAGTTCTGAGGGTAAAACATCCTGCTTCAATTTGAACAAAATGTTATCAGGTGTCTCTTGACCGACAGGAAATGTGTGTACTCTGCTTTTGACATTATCCCAGAAAGATGCACATACATATTGGTATGCACATCGCTAGTATGAGTTCATTTCCCTCCTTGACTGAGAGTTCCATGAGGGCAAGGAGGGTTTTTTTTTCTTATTGTTTTAACCATTTTTTTTATCGTGGTACTTTACACATATTGGACCCAGTATTCCTTTGTTTATTTATTTATTCCAAACTTTTAAAAAAGCAATAATTTAAGGAAGACCCCAACCTACCTTCTGTAATATATCACCAGATGATATATGACAAAAGCCTTAGCCAGTTGAAATTTATTCTAGTGAGTGGAAAGTAAGCTATGACACATGCCTCTTAGAGTTAATATTAAGTGTAAGAATTGACAAGGTCACAAAGGAACAACTTCTAAATTCACTGAACTAGACAACAGTGACTAACAAGTGAGAGATGAGTAATTTGTGTTTATTCATCAGCAATAGGATGAATTGGCACGTTTTACACTTTGTCATGCACGGAAGTACCTGTTCACAGAGTGATACCGTAGTCTAATCTGCATTGGTGTTAGCTGTGATGCAGTTGTGAACTAACTCATAATCATTCTTTATTTGATCGATCGGCTTTTATCATGTCTCAGGAAATGTATGAACTGGAACTCATACGTAAAAATTGATACTGTTATTTATTTATTTATTTATTTATTTATTTATTTATTTATTTATTTATGTATTTATTTTGGTGACATTTTAGGAATCTTAATTATGGACCAGGTACTAGATGAATTATTGTTATAATGACATTAGTTACATAAGAAAGTGCCCATTTTTTTATTTATTTATTCATTTTTAGAGAGGAGAGAGAGAAACAGAGAGAGAGAGAAGACAGTCAGAGAGAGAGAAGGGGGGGAGGAGCTGGAAGCATCAACTCCCATATGTGCCTTAACCAGGCAAGCCCAGGGTTTCGAACCAGCGACCTCAGCATTTCCAGGTCGATGCTTTATCCACTGCGCCACCACAGGTCAGGCGAAAGTGCCCATTTTTAAGAAGATATGCTGAACATATGTAAGGATGAAACAACATTGGAGGTGAAATTTGTTTTCAAATACTTCAGTAAAATAAAACAGGACAAAAACAATCAAACAAGTAACATATAAAAATCTTGATAATTCTTGGATTTGAGTAATGAGTCTAAGGGATTTATTATATAATTCTCATTACACATATATGTTTATAATAGCTCATCAATTTTTTATAGGCAAAGAAAACTTTTATTTATTCTCTTTTTTATTTTAATTTATTGTGTTTACATAGATTCTAGTGTTGTCTCGAATGCATCTCTTCTCCCCCGTCTTCTCCTCAACATCTCCCTTGCCCCCTCTCTCCATTATGCCCTCCCCCTTCCCTTCAGGTTTCTCCCATCCTATCATCACCCTTCCATCTGTCCTCTTTTCCTCTGGACCCTTTGATTTCTCTTCTGTCTCAATTCCGTTGAACCGTTCATATTGTTCATTGGATTCCTCAAGTAAGTGAGGTCAAATGATATTTCTCTTTTTCTGCCTGGCTTATTTCACTTAACATAATAGTTTCCAGGTCCACCCATGTTGTTGCAAAAGATAAGATTTCCTTCTTTTTCATGGCCCTATACTATTCCATTGTATATATGTAACAAAGCTTTTTAATCCTCTTGTCCACTGACGGACACTTGGGCTGTTTCCAGATCTTCGATATTGTGAACAAAGCTGCCATAAATACGGGGGTGCATTTCTCCTTTTGAAACAGTGCTATGGCGTTCTTGGGGTATATTCCTAAAAGTGGGATAGCTGGGTCAAAAGGCAGTTTGATTTTTAATTTTTTGAGGAATCTCTATATTGTTTTCCACAGTGGCTGCACCAGTCTGAATTCCCACCAGCAGTGCAGTAGGGTTTCCTTTCTCCACATCCTTGCCAGCACTTATTCTGTGTTGTTTTCTTGATGAGCACTGTTCTGACTGGTTTGAGGTGATATCTCACTGTGGTTTTAATTTGCATTTCTCTACCGATTAGTGATGTTGAACATTTTTTTATCTATTTATTGCCTATCTGTATTTTCTCTTTGGAGAAGTGTCTACTCATTTCTTTTGCCCATTTTTTGATTGGATTGATTATCTTCCTGGTGTTGAGTTTTATAAGTTCTTTATAAATTTTGGTTATTAACCCCTTATCAGATGTATTGTCAAATATGTTCTCCCATTGTGTAGTTTGTTTTTTTATTCTGTTCTTATTGCCTTTAGCTGTGCAAAAGCTTTTTAGTTTGATATAGTTTCATATGTTTAGCCTGCCTTTTATTTCACTTGCCCATGGAGATAAATCAGCAAATATATTGTTGCGAGAGATGTCGGAGAGCTTACTGACTATGTTTTTTTCTAAGATGTTTTTGGTTTCACAGCTTACATTTAAGTCTTTTATCCATTTTGAGTTTATTTTTGTGAATGCTGTAAGTTAGTGGTCTAGTTTCATTTTTTTGCAGGTAGCTGTCTAATTTTCCCAACACCATTTGTTAAAGAGGCTGTCTTTACTTCATTATATACTCTTACCTCCTTTGTCAAATATCAGTTGTCCTTAAAGGTGCGGGTTTATTATTGGGTTTTCTTTTCTGTTCCATTGATCTATATACCTGTTCTAATGCCAGTACCAAGCTGTTTTGAGTACAATGGCCTTGTAGTATAAATTGATATCAGGAAGTGTGATATATCCCACTTTATTCTTCTTTTTCAAGATTGCTGAGGCTATTTGTGTTCTTTTTTGGTTCCATATAAACTTTTGGAATATATGTTTTATATCTTTAAATTATGTCATTGGTATTTTAATTGGTATTGCATTGAACTTATAAATTGCTTTGGGTAATATGGGCATTTTAATGATGTTTATTCTTCCTAGCCATGAACACAGTATATGCTTCCACTTGTTTGTATCTTCCTTAATTTCTTTTATCAATGTTTTATAACTTCTCAAGTACAATTCTTTAATCTCCTTGGTTAAATTTACTCCTAGGTACTTTATTTTTTGTTGTTGGAATAGTAAAGGGGATTGTTTTTTAATTTCTCTCTCTGAGAATTCATTGTTGGTATATAAAAATGCCTCTGATTTCTGAGTATTAATTTTATATCCTGCCACTTTGCTGAATTCATTTATCAGGTCCAGTAGTTTTTTGACTGATACTTTAGGGTATTCTATATACAATATCATATCATCTGCAAATAATGATAGTTTTACTTCTTCTTTTACAATTTTCATGCATTTTCTTTCTTTTTCTTGTCTGATTGTTGTGGTTAGGACATCCAGAACTATGTTCAATAAGAGTGGTGCAAGGAGGCACCCCTCCCTTGTTCCTGATCTTAAGGGGATTCCTTTTAATTTTTGCCCATTGAGTATGATGTTGGCTGTGGGTTTGTCATAGATGGCCTTTATCATATTGATGTATGTTCACTGTATTCCAACTTTGCTGAAAGTTTGATCATGAATGGGTGCTGGATTTTATCAAATGCTTTTTCTGCATCTATTAAAATTATCATGTGGGTTTTCTCCTTCCTTTTGTTTATGTGATGAATCATATTGATTGATTTGCAAATATTGTGCCAGCCTTGCTTCCCCAGAATAAATTCCACTTGATCATGATGATGTATGATTTTTTTCATGTATTGCTGGATCTGGTTTGCTAATATGTTGTTGAGAATTTTAGCATCTAAATTCATCAGGAATATTGGCTTATAATTTTCTTTCTTTTTGTTATCTTGGCCTCGATTTGGAATCAGAATTATGCTTGCCTCATAAAAGGAGCTTGGAAGTCTTCCTTCCTCTTGAATTTTTTGAAATAGCTTGAGAAGGATAGGAATTATTTCTTTTTTGAATATTTGGTAGAATTCACTTGTGAAGCCATCAGGCCAAAGACTTTTCTTTTTTGGGAGTTTTTTGATAACTATTTTGATCTCATTTGATGTAATTGGTCTGTTTAAGGTTTTCTGATTCATTCAGATTTATGGAAGATTATATGTTTCAAGAAATTTGTTCGTTTCATCTAGGTTGTTTAATTTTTGGCATACAATTCTTCATAGTATTTTCTTACAACCCTTTGTATTTCTGTTGTGTTCAGTTGTTATTTCTCCACTCTTATTTTTAATTTTATTTATTTGAGTTCTCTCTCTCTCTCTTTCTCTCTCTCTCTCTTTTTTTTTTAATGAGTCTGGTTAAAGTTCATCAATCTTGTTTACCTTTTCGAGGAACCAGCTCCTGGGTTTTTTGATCCTCTGTATTCTTTCTTTAGCCTCTATGTCATTTATTTCCACTCTGATCTTTATTATTTTCTTCCTTCTACTACCTCTGGTTTTACTTGCTGTTCTTTTAGATGCTGGGTTAAGTTGTTTATTTGAGCTTTTACTAGCTTCTTACGGTGTTCCTGTAATACTATGAACTTCCCTCTCAGTACTGCTTTTGCTGTGTCCCATAAATTTTGAGTTGTTGTATGCTCATTATCTTTTGTTTCTAGGAACTTTTTTATTTCTTCCTAGATCTCATTGTTCACCTATTTGTTATTTAATAACATGCTCTTTAGTTTCCAGGTGTTTGAGTATTTTTCAGTTTTTCTATTGTGGTTGATTTCTAGTTTCATGCCATTGTGATTAGAGAAAATGCTTGATATGATTTTAATCTTCTTAACTTTTTTGAGACCACTTTTGTGCCCTAACATATTGTCTATCCTAGAGAATGTACAATGAGCACTTGAAAAAAATGTATATTCTGGGTGAATATACATTTTTAGGGTGAAAGGTTCTGAAGACATATCTACTAAATCGAGTTGATCTAATGTGTCCTTTAAGTCTGCTGGTTCTTTGTTAACTTTCTTTCTTGAAGATCTATCTAGTGACATTAGTGGGATATTGAAATTCCCTACTATTATAGTATTGCTTTTGATCTCGCCCATTATATTCATCAAAGTCTGCTTTATATATTTAAGTGCTCCTATATTAGGTGAGTAGAAATTTATAATGGTTATATTATCCTGTTGAATTGCTTCCTTTATTATTATGTACTGACCTTCTTTATGTCTTACTATAGCCTTTGTTTTAAAGTCCATTTTGTCTGATATAAGTATTGCTATCCCAGCTTTTGTTCTCATTTCCAATTGCATGAAATATTTTTTTCCATCCTTTTACCTTCAGTCTATATGCATCTTTTGTTTTAAGGTGTGTTTCTTGTAGACAGCATAAGTATGGGTCCTGTTTTCTTATTCACACAGCTACCTTATATCTTTCAATTGGAGCATTTAATCTATTTACATTTAAGCTTATTATTGATATGTAGTTGTTTATTGCCATTTTATTCTTTAAAGCTGTATTCCTCTTTTGCAATATTCCTTCCCCCCTTTGATCTGTTTACAACAGCCCCCTTAACATTTCTTGCAACATTGGTTTAGATGTAATAAAGTCCTTGAGTTTTTTTTTTTGTTTTGTTTTTTTTTGTCTGGGAAGCTTTTTATTTCTCCTTCAATTTTAAATGATAGCCTTGCTGGATAAAGAACTCTTGGTTTTAGGTTCTTATTCTGCATTACTTTGAATATTTCTTGCCATTCCTTCTGGCTTCAAGTGTTTCTGTTGAGAAGTTGGATGTCATCCTTATGGAGGCTCCTTTCTAGTTGATAGCCTTTTTTTCTCTATCAGCTTTTAATATTTTCTCTTTATCTCTTAGCTTTGGTATTTTAATTACGATGTGTCTTTGTGCAGATTTCTTTGGGTTTATCTTTAATAAAATTCTCTGTGCTTCCTGAACTTGTGTGACTTTTTCCTGCATCAATTTAGGGAAGTTTTTAGCTATGATTTTATTGAACAAGGTTTCTATCCTTGTTCTTTCTCTTCTTATTTAGGAATCCCTATGATGCAGATGTTATTTCTCTTCATGTTGTCACAGAGCTCTTTAAGAGTTTCCTCAGACTTTTTGAATCTCTTTTCTTTTTGCTGCTTTGCTTCCATGCCTTCATTTATCCTGTCCTCTATCTCACTGATTTTATCCTCAGCTTCATCCATTCAGCTTTTAATTCCTCCATTGTGGTCTTCATTTCTGATATTGTATTTATCATTTCTGACTGATTCTTTTTTATTATTTCAATGTCATTTTTTATACTTCCTAACTCTTTATTTAGATGTTTGTTATGTCTATCTATTGTTGTTCTAAGATCTTTGAGCATCCTAAAAATCATTATTTTAAACTCTGCATCCAGTAATTTGGTTATATCCTTTTCTGGGGATTTCTCTTGATTCATTTGGGTTCCATTTCTCTGCCTTCCCATTTGTCTGTTTATAAGAAGGATGTAGGCACTGGAGTCCAATTGGGGTGGCCTCTGTGTTCTCTAGGTGTGGTCTGTCTGTTGCCCCACCACCCCTCAGCCACTGCCTTGTGTGTTGGGGTATGGGCTTTGGGGTATAGGTACTGCCATTGCCGGCCTGCTGCGGCTGTCCCTGCAGTTATTGTCTCTCCTCCATGGGAGGGGCTGTGTTCATGTGCCTGGGTCTACAAGCTTCCACCAGCCTCGGCCTTCGCCCCACCCCCATGGGTAGAGCTGTGTGCAGCACCTGGGGCTGCAAGCCTTGGCCCCAAAGGCAGGGCTGTGCACCTATGCTCAGCCGTGGTCTCTATCTGTTCCCGGGATTTTGCCCCACCCCCGTGGGCGGAGCTGTGCTCGTGTGTCAGGCTACAAGCCCTGGCTCCACTGGCTGGGTGGGGATGCATGCCTGTGCTCAGCCATGAGTCTCTACAGTTTCTAGGCTTTCACCTTTCCCCTACATGCGGGATTGCAGGCGGGACTGCTCTTGATATCCTGGCCCTGCAGCCCGGTGGACTGCTGTCATGTGTCCCCTCCACTCCCGACTCACACCAGTCCTCAGTCGTGCTGGTCCAGCTTCTGCCCTTGCTGATAGGACCGTGCATCCCGCCGCCACCCGCCTTCCTGTGAGCTATCAGCAGTGTGGATGGGGGCACTGCAGCTCAGACCTAAGCACTCAATACTGTACTCCTTCTAAGCAAGCCTGCTCTGAGTGGAGAGCTTGTTTAGCTGGTGTCCTGCTTCCCTTGCTGGTTCCAAGGGAAATATTCACTGTAGTTTTGGGGGTGACTCAGCCCAGGAATTAGGGTGGCTGTTCCTCAAAGTATTTCTCCTTTGCCTCCTAGATCACACTCTCTTCCTGCTTCTCCCATTCTCTCATCTCTTCCTGTCCCCCAGAACCCCAGGTGAGTGGTTGTGAAAGAGGTTTTCTGCACGGTCCCTTTAAGAAGAATCCTGTGTCTGAGAAATCTGTCTCTTTCTCAGAAACAGTATCCTGACTTGTTTTGCAGCTAATACTGTCCTATGCTTTTTCTAGGCTCTGGGGATGCAGGCTGGGGCTTTTTACCTTGGGCCCAGGACCCTCCCCTCTCTGCTAAACTCACTTCCCACCACACAAAGGATGCCGTTTGCTCCTGGGAGCTGGGCAGCCCTCTCCATGTTTCTACTTTTTCTACCAGTCTCAGTGTGGCTTCTTCAGTGTTCCTTGGTTTAGGAGTCCTCTTAGTTTAGTCCAAAGTTGGTTTTTTCAGATGATAGTTCTTAAAATTAAGTTGTATTTCACTTTGGTTCTGGGAGGTGGAAGTTGGTATGTCCGCTTACTTCATCACCACCTAACCATCCAATAGCTCATCATTTTTTAAATCTAAAGTCTTGTGAAAACTAATAAAAAAAAACCTCAAATAAGACTGTAGTCAGGACAACCTGTAGTGGGTCTTCATGCCCTATTATTCAACATCAGTTGTCCCAATAAGGAAGAGACAGTCTCTTACCATCTGATACTGTTATTTAGAAAAATATTTTATGCAAAATAAAACGACTGTGAAGAAAAGTTTGCTTTTGTTGGTTATGTTCATTTTTTTTATCAAATATTTTGTTGTGTTAGTTATGTAGATGTGTCCCCACGTTGAGCTGTGGTTGGACTGTCAGGGAGTTAGTATGTGAATCTTCAAATAATAAGACTTTAGAAGAAACGGGAAGAAAATTAGGGTTGTATTGTGAGTGCTGATGGAAGATTAGAGAATCATGTATAAAGTGACAGTTTGAAGGAACTTCCTCTTAGATCATTGATTCTCTGTGGAGACACTACCACCACCAAGAAAATCTGGACACTGGTAGAGAGAATCTAGAAAGCACTTTGGCCTTTTGCTGAGTAAGGATCTCTGTTCCCCCAAATTATCATTTAAAGTGAAAAACAGACCTGCAAACTGATGATCAATTGCTCTATATACTCTGAATTTCATATTTCCTGTTATACCTCAAGTAATGTAAAAACTTGTTAACAATAATAAAGCCACTTAAAAAATAAAATTTGTTATTTTTATGTTTCCAGCAAAATTGAGAATAAAGTACAGAGATTTTCCATAAACTTCCTGCCTTAACACGTGCATAACCGCCACTGCCAGCAACACCCCTACCAAAGTAGTACATTTGTTGCTATCTAGAACCTACATTGACATATCATAATCATTCAAACTCATAGTTCACATCAGAGGTCAATCTTCTCTTAGTGTGACATATTTTATGAGTTTAAATAAATGTATCCAGCATAATAGTATCATACAGCATAGTTTCACTGCCCAAAATCTCTTCTTTGCTCTTCCTAGTCACCCTTTCCTCCTTCCTCACCCCTGGTAAACACTGATCTTTTCACTGCTTTTCCATAGCTTTGCTTTTTCCAGAATGCTATATAGTTAAAATCAAACTGCATTTAATATTTTCAGATTAGCTTCTTTCACTAAGTAATATGCATTTAAAATTCTTTTGTGTCTTTTCATGAATTGATAACTCATTTATTTATATAAATATTCATTTTGGATGAATAGTATACCAAATTTTGGATGCACCACAGTTTAATTATCCATTCATCCACTGAAGAACATTTTGGTTCACTTGAAGCAAAACTTGCTTTCAAGTTTTGGCAATTATTAATAAAGCTCCCCAAACATCTGTGTGCAGGTTTTTGTGTGGACATACACTTTCATCTCCTTTGAGTAAATACCAAGGAACAAGATTTCTGAAACATATGGTAAGATTATTTTAGTTTTACAAAAAATTGTCTAATCTGTCTTCCAGAGTGAATGTACTATTTGCAAAGAATGAGGGCTTCTGTTGTTTCACATCTTTAGTGGCATTTGCTGATGTTAGTTTTTGGGTTTAGGCCATTCTAATAGGTGTATAGTTGTATCTTATTTCTGTTTAAGTTTGCATTTCCCTGTAACGTATGATATGAAGCATCTTTTTATTGGTTTATTTATCATCTATATATCTTTGTAAATTGAATTTGTTGGGGTGACAATGGTTAACAAAATTATACTGGGTGCAGGTGCACAATTCAACAAGATATCTCTGTACATTGTATATCTTTTTTGTTGAGGCATTTGTTAAGGTTTTTGGCACTTTAAAAAAATATTGGGTGTTTCTTCCCTTTTTGAACATATGTACACTGCATAATTTTTACATGATTTTTAACATGTGCTGAGTTTTTCAGGAACACACCTGCATGTAATTCAGACTAAGATCACAAATTATTGTTTGAGACCTTTACCAAATGTTGTTCACCATTTTAGAGAATCTTATTACAGAATAGCAACATAAATGAAGTATAAATATATTGGCTTAAATTTGTACCTGTCATAGGCACAGTGACTCTCTAAGTAGGTTAGAATATTCTAATTTCACCTTAATTTTCTAAAATCAGTTCTATTATTTCAGGACATATTTCTTTTTTTAAAAAATAATTTTATTTTTTTTAATGGGGCAACATCAATAAATCAGGATACATATATTCAAAGATAACATGTCCAGGTTATCTTGTCATTCAATTATGTTGCATACCCATCACCCAAAGTCAGATTGTCCTCTGTCACCTACTATCTAGTTTTCTTTGTACCCCTCCCCCCTTTCCCTCTCCCTCTCCCTCCTCCCCCCATAATACCACACTCTTATCAATGTCTCTTAGTCTCACTTTTATGTCCCACCTACGTATGGAATAATTCAGTTCCTTGTTTTTTCTGATTTACTTATATCACTTCGCATAATGTTATCAAGATCCCACCATTTTTCTATAAATGATCCGATGTCATCATTTCTTATGGCTGAGTAGTATTTCATAGTGTATATGTGCCACATCTTCTTTATCCAGTCATCTATTGATGGGCTTTTTGGTTGTTTCCATATCCTGGCCACTGTGAACAATGCTGCAATGAAAATGGGGCTGCATGTGTCTTTACATATCAATGTTTCTGAGTTTTTGGGGTATATACCCAGTAGAGGGATTGCTGGGTCATAAGGTAGTTCTATTTTCAGTTTTTTGAGGAACCACCATACTTCCTTCCATAATGGTTGTACTACTTTACATTCCCATCAACAGTGTATGTGGGTTCCTTTTTCTCCACAGCCTCTCCAACATTTGCTATTACCTGTCTTGTTAATAATAGCTAATCGAACAGGTGTGAGGCGGTATCTCATTGCAGTTTTGATTTGCATTTCTCAAATAACTAAAGAAGATGAGCATCTTTTCATATATCTGTTGGCCATTTGTATTTCTTCCTGGGAGAAGTGCCTGTTCATGTCCTCTTTCCATTTTTTTATTGGATTGTTTGTTTGTTTGTTGTTGAGTTTTATAAGTTCTTTGTATATTTTGGATATTAGGCCCTTATCTGAGCTGTTGTTTGAAAATATCATTTCCCATTTAGTTGGCTGTCTGTTTATTTTGTTATCAGTTTCCCTTGCTGAGCAAAAACTTCTTAGTCTGATGTATTCCCATCCATTAATTTTTGCCTTCACTTCTCTTGCCTTTGGAGTCAAATTCATAAAATGCTCTTTAAAGCCCAGGTCCATGAGTTTAGTACCTATGTCTTCTTCTATGTACTTAATTGTTTCAGGTCTTATGTTTAGATCTTTGATCCACTTTGAGTTAATTTTAGTACAGAGGGACAAACTGTAGTCCAGTTTCATTCTTTTGCATGTAGCTTTCCAGTTTTCCCAGCACCATTTATTGAAGAGGCTTTCTTTTCTCCATTGTGTGTTGTTGGCCCCTTTATCAAAAATTATTTGACTATATATATGTGGTTTTATTTCTGGATTTTCTATTCTGTTCCATTAGTCTGAGTGTCTATTTTTCTGCCAATACCATGCTGTTTTGATTGTCATGGCCTTATAATATAGTTTGAAGTCAGGTATTGTAATGCCCCCAGCTTCATTCTTTTTCTTTAGGATTGCTTTGGCTATTCAGGGTTTTTTATAGTTCCATATAAATCTGATGATTTTTTGCTCCATTTCTTTAAAAAATGTCATTGGAATTTTGATGGGAATTGCATTAAATTTGTATATTGCTTTGAGTAATATGGCTATCTTGATTATATTTATTCTTCCTAACCAAGAACAAGGAATATTCTTCCATCTCATTATATCTTTATTGATTTCCCTTAACAATGGTTTATAGTTTTCATTATATAAGTCCTTTACATTCTTTGTTATGTTTATTCCTAGGTATTTCATTTTTTTTCTTGCAATTGTGAAGGGGATTATTCTTTTGAATTTGTTCTCAAATGTTTCATTGTTGGCATATAGAAAGGCTATTGACTTCTGTATGTTAATTTCATATCCTGCGACCTTACTGTATTGGCTTATTGTTTCTAGTAGTCTTTTTGTGGATTCTTTGGGGTTTTCTATGTATAGAATCATATCATCTGCAAAAAGTGATTGATACCTTTACTTCTTCTTTTCCGATATGGATGCCTTTTATTTCTTTGTCTTGTCTGATTGCTCTGGCTAGAACCTCTAGCACCACATTAAATAAGAGTGGAAAGAGTGGACAACCCTGTCTTGTTCCTGATTTAAGGGGGAAAGCCTTCAGTTTTGTGCCATTTAATATGATGTTACCTAATGGTTTATCATATATGGCCTTTATCATGTTGAGATATTTTCCTTCTATACCCATTTTGTTGAGAGTCTTAAAGATAAAATTGTGTTGTATTTTATCGAAAGCCTTTTCTGCGTCTATTGATAAGATCATGTGGTTTTTGTTCTTTGTTTTGTTGATATGGTGTATTACGTTAACCGTTTTACGTATGTTGAACCATCCTTGAGATTCTGGGATGAATCCCACTTGATCATGATGTATTATGTTTTTAATATGTTGTTGTATTCGATTTGCTAGTATTTTGTTTAGTATTTTAGCATCTGTATTCATTAGAGATTTGGGTCTGTAATTTTCTTTTTTTGTGCCATCCTTGCCCGGTTTTGGAATGAGGGTTATGTTGGCCTCATAAAATGTGTTTGGAAGTATTGCTTCTTCTTCAATTTTTTGGAAGACTTTCAGTAGAATAGGAACCAAGTCTTCTTTGAATGTTTGATAAAATTCACTGGTATAGCCGTCTGGACCTGGACTTTTATTTTTGGGAAGGCTTTTAATGGTTTTTTCTATTTCTTCTCTACTAATAGGTCTGTTTAGGCTTTCTGCTTCTTCTTGACTCAGTCTAGGAAGGTTGTATTGTTCTAGGAATTTATCCATTTCTTCTAGGTTGTTGAATTTAGTGGCATAAAGTTTTTCATAGTATTCTACAATAATTCTTTGTATATCTACGGTGTTTATGGTGATTTCTCCTCTTTCATTTTGGATTTTGTTTATATGAGTTCTTTCTCTTTTTTCCTTGGTAAGTCTTGCCAAGGGTTTGTCAATTTTGTTGATCTTTTCAAAGAACCAGCTCCTTGTTCTATTAATTTTTTCTATGGTTTTTCTGTTCTCTATTTCATTTATTTCTGCTCTGATTTTTATTATCTCCTTTCTTCGGCTGGTTTTGGGTTGTCTTTGTTCTTCTTTTTCTAGTTCCTTAAGGTGTGAAGTTAAGTGGTTCACTTGGGCTCTCTCTTGTTTGTTCATATATGCCTGAAGTGATATGAACTTTCCTCTTATCACTGCTTTTTTTTTTTTTTTGTATTTTTCTGAAGCTGGAAATGGGGAGAGACAGTCAGACACACTCCCGCATGCGCCCGACTGGGATCCACCCGGCACGCCCACCAGGGGCGATGCTCTGCCCACCAGGGGGTGATGCTCTGCCCATCCGAGGCGTTGCTATGTCGTGACCAGAGCCACTCTAGTGCCTGAGGCAGAGGCCACAGAGCCATCCCCAGCGCCCATGCCATCTTTGCTCCAATGGAGCCTTGGCTGTGGGAGGGGAAGAGAGAGACAGAAAGGAAGGAGAGGGGGAGGGGTGGAGATGCAAATGGGCACTTCTCCTGTGTGCCCTGGTCAGGAATCGAACCCGGGACTTCTGCATGCCAGGCCGATGCTCTACCACTGAGCCAACCAGCCAGGGCCTTATCACTGCTTTTGCTGCATCCCATAGATTCTGATATGTCGTATTGTCATTTTCATTTGTCTGTATATATCTTTTGATCTCTGCACTTATTTCTTCTTTGACCCATTCATTTTTTAAAAGTATGTTGTTTAGTTTCCACATTTTTGTGGGATTTTTTTCCTCTTTTTTGCAGTTGAATTCTAGTTTCAAGGCTTTATGATCAGAAAATATGCTTGGCACAACTTCAATTTTTCTGAATTTGCTGATGTTGTTTTTGTGGCCCAACATATGGTCAATTCTTGAGAATGATCCATGTACACTGGAGAAAAATGTATACTCAGTCACTTTGGGATGAAATATCCTGTAGATGTCTATCATATCCAGGTGCTCTAGTGTTTTGTTTAAGGCCACTATATCTTTGTTGATTCTCTGTTTGGATGACCGATCTAGAGCCGTCAGCGGTGTATTGAGGTCTCCAAGTATGATTGTATTTTTGTGAGTTTTTGTTTTAAGGTCAATAAGTAGATGTCTTATATATTTTGGTGCTCCTTGGTTTAGTGCATATATATTAAGAATTGTTATGTCTTCTTGATTCAGTGTCCCCTTAGGCATTATGAAATGGCCATTTTTTGTCTCTGAGTACTTTTGCTGTCTTGTAGTCAGCATTATCAGATATGAGTATTGCTACACCTGCTTTTTTTTTTGGATGTTATTTGCTTGGAGTATTGTTTTCCAGCCTTTCACTTTGAATTTGTTTTTATTCTTGTTACTTAGATGAGTTTCTTGTAGGCAGCATACAGTTGGATTTTCTTTTTTAATCCATTCTGCTACTTTGTGCCTTTTTATTCGTGAGTTTAATCCATTTACATTTAGTGTAATTATTGATACTTGTCAGTTCCTTATTGCCATTTTATAGATTGCTTTCTGTTAGTTTTGTGTCTTGTTTGATCCTTCTCTTTCGTTTTTCTATCTTTTGTTTTTATTTGGTTGTATTCCATACATCTTTCCTCTGTTGCTATCTTTTTTATCTCATGTGCTTCTGTGGTGGTTTTTTCAATGGTGGTTACCTTTAAGTAATGAAAAGGGTTCCTACCCTGTTCATTGTAGTGCACTATTTTGTGAGTACTTTTGCACTCCATCACCCTTTGCTACTGTTAATCTCCATCCTCTCTCCCCCTTTTCTTTTTGTTGTTGTCACAGTGTACATTTGGTTTTATTGTGTTCTTCTTGAAGCTTTTAATTGTGGCTTTGTTTTTTTTTTGTTCTTTGTATCTTATTGGAGAAACCCCTTTAGTAATTCATGGAGTGGGGATTTTTTGATGATAAATTCCATCATCTTTTCTGTATCTGTGAATGTTTTTATTTCTCCTTCATATTTGAAGGATAGCTTTGATGGGTATAGTATTCGTGGCTGAAAGTTCCTCTCTTTCAGAACTTTAAATATAGGAATCCACTCTCTTCTAGCTTGTAGAGTTTCTGTTGAGAAATCTGATGACAATCTAATGGGCCTTCCTTTATATGTTGTATTCTTCTTTTCCCTGGTTACCTTGAGAATTTTTTCTTTGCCATTGGTTTGTGCCAATTTCATTGTGATGTGCCTTGGAGTAGGATTGTTGGGGTTAAGAAAACTCGGAGTTCTGTTTGCTTCTTGAATTTGAGGCTTTAGTTCTTTCTACAGGCTTGGGAAGTTCTCATCTATTATTTGTTTGAGTATGTTCTCCATTCCATTTTCTCTCTCTTCTCCCTCTGATATACCTATTATTCTTATGTTATTCTTTTTGATGGAGTCAGGTAATTCCTGTAGGGCTATCTCATTTTTTTAAATTTTTGAGTCTCTTTCTTCTTCTGTCTGTTGTGCCTCAAGTTGTTTGTCTTCTATTTCACTAATCCTACCTTCTATCTGGCCTGTTCTATTAGCCAAGCTTGTTACCTCATTTTTCAGCTCGTGAATTGAGTTTTTCATCTCTGTTTGATTTGTTTTTATAGTTTCAATTTTCTTGGAAATATATTGTTTATGTTCATTGAGTTGTTTTCTGAGCTCCCTAAATTGCCTTTCTGTGTTTTCTTGTATATCTCTGAGTATTTTTAGGATTTCTATTTTAAATTCTCTGTCGTTTAACTCCAAGGTTTCCAATATATTAAATTTTTTCTCCATAGATTTTTCCTCATCTATCTGTTACCTTTCTTTCTTTTGTATTCATGATATTCGATTTTCTCTTCCTTAATGGCATCTGAGGGTGGTTTTGTTGATAGTATTAATGAGATTTAATAAAGAATAAAAAGTTAAAAAAATAAAAAATCAAAGAGTTGGTTTTTAAAAATTAATAATTAAATAAAGAAAAATAAAATAAAATAAAAATTTTAAAAAAGGAAATTATTCCCCCCCTTTTTTCCTCTCCTCTCCTCTCCCCTCTTTCTTGAGAAAATCTTGTGGTGAACTGTGAATTATATTGTACTAAATAGAACAAACAATACCTGTAATTGAGGGCCTGAATTGGGGGGAAGTAATAAAGGGGCAAAAAAAGAAAAGAAAAGGGGGTGTGGACCCACAAAAAGCAAATAAAGAAATAATTTGGGTCAAGAATAAAATGATTTTCTTTTAGGTGTTGGTTGACTAAGAGTTATGATGAGAGGAATAAGAGGGAAACAGGAAAATGGGGGGACAAATTAAAAAATTACTATTGTATTTAGTGGAACAAGAACTAGATAAAATGGAGAGCCAGGGATGGGAGCACTGCTAGTGAGTTAAAAAGGTGAAGTTAAAAAAACTCCAAAATGCCACAAACATAAGTTTGAGTCCCAGATAAGATAATTTGTTCGTTATTGAGGTTGGAATGAGAGGAGACATAAAGGAGAAAGGAAGAAACTAATATAGAGGGAGAAAAGAAAGAGAGAGAGAGAGAGAGAAAAAGAGGGAACCACTAAAAGAAGAAAAAAGAAAAAAGAGGAGAGAGAGAGAGAGTTAAGGGTTTTGGAGTGCAACCCTCATAGAGAGAAAGGAAGAGGAAAGAAAAGATAATGGGAGATGTGACACTTATGGGTAGTGTAGTTCAAGGAGAGGAGAGAGTAAGACCGGCAGAGAGTTAAACAACCAAATTGGAGGAGGGAAAAAAAAATCAAGAATGAAGATAAGAGAAACAAATAAACAAATATAATAAAATGGGATAGGTTATAAAGTCTGCAGATTATTGTTGATTTTGAGAGGTTATCTTCTTGCTTTTTCTTTTCTCTCCCTCTCCCTGGTCGGTGACTCTGAACCCCGGGTTCTGCCCCTTTGGCATGCTCAGGTAGAGATTTGCAGTTGATAAGTCTCTATGGCGATGTCATGAATTGTGCTTCAGTCTCGTTGTCAGTCAAAGCTCATTAACATTTATAGACTCCGACAGTGAGAGAGTTCGTGTTCCTGGAGCCTCTCTCCTAGTCTTTCCTTCCTCAATTAGTAGCCTGATAATCCAGCTATGGGGTTGCTGCTGCCTCTGCCTGGATAGTAAGAGGCTCAAAGAACTGGTAACTCCCCACTCTATTCCCACTCAGCACAGGGCTCTGTGTAAGGTTCAGTTAGTCAGAGCTGCTAGCATAATCAGGCAGGGCTTCCGCCCACTCAAAGACCTCTCGCTCTGCCACTCTGTCCGGTAACATGGGCGGGCACCCAATCCTGGGGTGCTTGGAGGAAACTCTCGCTCACTATCTGTGCGCAGACCAGGACATCAGGCCGGCAGTCTCACACTCTGAGTGAAACCCCCGCCCGCACGGAAAAGTTCCAGCGTTGGAATTGGCTCTCACTCCCTCCCCATGCGTGGCTTTTTCAGGGCGCTGGGGCGGCCTGGAGATTCTGCTTTTGGCCCACACAAAGGTCCCTGACTCTGCCCCTCTGTGGGATAACACGGGCATCCACTGCCGAGGCACTCGGAGGAATCTCTTGCTCACTATCTGCATGCGCAAACCAGGATATCAGGCTGGCCGCCTCACCCTCTGAGTAAAACTCCCACCCGCCTGGAAAAGTTCCAGTGTTGGAATTGGCTCTTGCTCCCTCCCCGTGTGAGGCTTTTTCAGGGTGCTGGGCGGCCCAAGATTCCGCTTTTGGCCCACACAAAGGCCTCTGACTCTGCCCCTCTGTGGGGTAACACGAGCGCCCACTGCTGAGGCACTCAGAGGAATCTCTTGCCCACTATTTGCGCGCCCCGACCAGGAGATCGGGGAAAATGGCTGCCCTGCTTGTCTTTCTTTGTCTGGGTTTGGCGCAAGTGTTAGCTTGTATTGACTGGGTTGCCACAGCACAGTTTTTCCTCGGCTTGGATCTCCATGCCACAGCCTGGTTTGGCCGTTTGTGCCGCGGCCTGGATCTATTCACCCCCTTTGCCCGCTTTAGTTTCTATATTCTCAGTTCCCAGTGAAAGCAGCCCTGTTTAGGTTAGTGAGGAAGGCAGAGCATTTCTTACTCCCTATTTCCTTCGGGGTTTGATTATATATTTAGCCAACTTTTTTGCTTGACCATACCTTCGGGTGTATTGCAAAACATCTGGAAGCTCCAAGGATAGGTTTTTCTGTTTCTGGTTGAAGATCTTGTTGAGTTTTAGGGGAGATTTATTGGTATCGCTTCCTGCCATGCCATTACTCTGACATCATCCGTACAGGACATATTTCTTAAGAGGTATCTGATTCTTTGCTATTTCTTATAAAATAATCATGCTTAATCATTTTGTATTGAGATTCATGTACTTTCCTTTGAAATAATGATCCTTCTATTTCTTTTTTGTGTTATAGTGAGGGTATTATATTAAATCTTCCAAATTATGTGTCAGGGAAGCTATATAAATTTTATTTTAAGGTCATGAATATGAACAATATAAAATACTTCTTTTTAAAAAGAAGTACTGGGGCAACTAGGTTAGGAACCACAGATTTTGATGAAGAGCTTCAATTCAATTCATCATTGACCTCATGGGAAAAATTAGTGTGATTAGTAAACATTGTCTCCACCATACCTACTCTGTAAGGTACCAGCTACCTCACAAGAGCATACCTCAGAGTGTTTATGAAATGGATTGGAGAATAAATTAATAAAATGAAAAACCACTGAATCTTATAGAAACAGTGAACAAGAACTATGACTTTCTCAGGCACATTTGGATTGATTGCCCAGAAAGAAGGTGAAGTAACCAGAATTCATCGTGTAGCATGTCCTTGACATGCCTCTTAGCTATTTAGTCTATCCTGGGTTGTTTTATTTGTTTGCTTGTTTTAATGTTGCAAATACCAGGGTAAAACAGTTTACATGAACAAGGGTCAGTTCACATGAACATTCTGTTTAAAATACATTATATTGTTGGAAAAAAATGCTCGCAAATTTGAAACAGGGCCTTATAATCAGACCTCTACTACCATGGTATTTTTGAAAATCATTTCATTTTTTAAGAATGATTATTGATATGTGAAGTTATAATAAAATGTACATTTTACTTACTCATTTGAGGATATAGTACTAAAAATGTCATGCTGGGTTAAAATATGCTGTTTATGATTTTAAAATATCATAGGAAAGCCTATGAATCTGCCTGTCATTCAGTCACTGCTACCATGCAGGGGTACGAAACTAGTGTCTATACCAAAATAGCCAACTAATGATTAATAGGATAAAGAATAAATCAGGCCCTGGCTGGTTGGCTCAGCGGTAGAGCGTCGGCCTGGCATGCGGGGGACCCGGGTTCGATTCCCGGCCAGGGCACATAGGAGAAGCGCCCATTTGCTTCTCCACCCCCCCTCCTTCCTCTCTGTCTCTCTCTTTCCCTCCCGCAGCCAAGGCTCCATTGGAGCAAAGATGGCCCGGGTGCTGGGGATGGCTCCTTGGCCTCTGCCCCAGGTGCTAGAGTGGCTCTGGTCGCAGCAGAGCGACGCCCCAGAGGGGCAGAGCATTGCCCCCTTGTGGGCAGAGCGTCGCCCCTGGTGGGCGTGCCAGGTGGATCCTGGTCAGGTGCACTCAGGAGTCTGTCTGACTGTCTCTCCCCATTTCCAGCTTCAGAAAAATACAAAAAAAAATACAAAAAAAAAGAATAAATCAAATTTAGAAAAAAATCACTTGCATCCTTAGGGACATCTTAATTTTCTCCTTAATAAGTTCGTTGAACATAAGTTATTCTTGTTGAATGAAGTCAAATTTATGGTTCACATTGCTATAATCAGTAATTTAAAACATCAAGAAAATTAAAGAGAGAAGAAATGGCTGATATAACTGTTTGCAATTGCTCACTGGCAAATGCCCTTCACATCGATTTTTCCAGTTTCACATGGAGAAGGTGCAGGGCTTCAGTCAATCTGCTCTACTTTTGTGTGGATAATTCTAGTGTACAGCAATCTCATGGTTCTCAGAATGGCTGTGCTTACTAATAACATATATCCTGAAACAATCTGGCACACCGAGTTCTATCACTCCTTTCCCATTTTGGAATGGAAGAAGTCAAAAGAAAACTTGCAATGGTTCTTGACTCAAACCCATTGGTATGTATTTGGCTTTAGTGTGAATTTATTATCATACTGTTCAAAATGGAGACTTCTGAACTTGGATAGTATAGCATGTCATGCAAAATAATGAAAATGTACTATGACTCCCCAGCCTAGAAGTTCTCAATTGGCTTCTGAGTTATCTCTCCAACCTTGGATTATGTCCTTCTATGCCTCACTCTTCTTGGACTAGTGCCAAAAATTAGTGTTACTCGTGTTTCTACCTGGTTTGTATTTTTCTCCTTCACTAATGTGAAAGAAGATTCTTTCCTTCATGACATATAAGAAAAGAAAACTTTATACTAGTCATGATGTTACTTGCTATGCAGTGGGTGAAAATGAGTATAAATCGGGCACTGTAGACATGAATGCATCAGAAAGCTCAACTTATTTGGATATTGGTTTATAATGTGCTTGGTGTACAACTGACTTTCTTTGTTTAGTTTTTAATGTAGCCTTTTTAGAACAAGTTTTTATTCTAAATCAATTTACCATATGACTGATTTTTGATGAGGGTAGATTCAGGCATACTCTAGATACTTATTCAGTGTTGATAATTATGGAAATTAACATAATCTTTTCTATATTCCCCTATTCTGTCCTATTTCCTAATATCACTCTCCCTTCACATTTTTATTTTCAGGATAAAGTGCTTGAGGAAGTTACAACTTTAAACAAGGTTTTAAAGCATTTTACTCATATTACAAATAATATTTAAATATTTCATCTGTTATTAATAAAAGCAGTTCTATGTGGTCAATGAAATAATGTTCTTCCCCCAGCCCTCACCTGCAAAGATATCCATACCCTAATCTCTGAGATTTTTGTACCTGTTGATATTATCTCCCATGGCAAAAAGAATTTTCAGGTTTAATTAAGGACTTTGATATAGAGAGATTATCCTATCTTATTCAGATGGCTCAATCCAATCACATGGGGTTTTTACAAGTGGGTAACCTTCCAGATTATGGTCAGAGAGGGAAGTGTGACTTTGGAAGCGAGGCCACAGAAAGATCCCATGTTTCTGGATTAGATGGTGGAGGGAGGGGTCATGAGCCAAAGAAGGCAGGTGACTCCAAGAAGCTGGACAGGGACAGGAAACAGACAACCTTGGAGCTTCCAGAAAGGAGCACAGCACTGCTGATCTTGACTTTAACCCAGCTGAGACTTGTGTCATACTTTAGACATACAGAACTGTGAGATGATAAACTCATGTTGTTTTAAACCACTAAGTTGGCGGTAGTTTATTACAGAATCAACAAAATTAATAAAATAGAGTAAGACAGTTAGACATACTTAAATAATGGAAGCTAGTAGAGAGTTATAGAGCCTTTGTTTTGATCCATAATAATAATAAATCACCAACAAACTCTTAAGAACTCATGGCATGATTTTTTTTTTCAAAATGCTGCCTGATCATTATAGTCATCCATCAGAGTGAAGAGTGTGCAGAATTCAGACAATAAGAACCTCTGGAAGTGTGTTCTTCTGTATATTTTCCTGCATTCACTCTCAGATTTTGTGATTGGTAAAAAAATAAAGGATGTCTCCTTTTCTTCCTCGATCTCATCTTCCCATGATTATTAAAATTTGAAAAGAAACACTGCTATTTGTTTTCTTTTTTCAAGTTAATATTCTTCATTACTCTCAGATGTGTTAGTGTTATAGACTGCAGTTCTCGGAAGTTGAGTGTAGAAGTGCATGACTTTGATGCAGGGCACAATGTGCTTTTATACTGGTAGTTGCTCAGAACTGAATCATGAGAACATAGTTTTCTTCTTCTTCTCTTTCCTCTCTTTGATCCAACTTTCATATTTTATTGTTTCTTTCTCTCTCTAGGAAATATGATACATTTATAAATTATAATGTAGCCTCAGATAATGCTACCAGTATTACCATACGGTGTTCATTGTTTTCAATATTATGGCTTCTCATCAAAGTCAACTTAATCAGAGCCTGAGCTTCTTCCGTCTCCCACTTCAGGGGTTCCCTCAAGTACTTAGTGGTAAACTTTGTCTCTCCTTTTTGTTACAGAGTCTCTGTCATGGGACAGGTCAATAGTGCTGCATCCAATTATAACAGCAAGAGGTGTACCATCCTTACCACAGTCCTAGGGATTACTGAAAATTGAGTGTTCAGGTTGGCTGCCACATCTTTATTTTTATTACACTCTTACCTTTTTTTAAAGCTCCCTGATTTAGCACTAAAATTTAAAGAAAATATCTTTTAAAAAGGTATTGGGCCTGACCAAGCAGTAGCGCAGTAGATAGAGCATCGGACTGGGATGCAGAGGACCCAGGTTCAAAACCCCGAGGTCACCAGCTTGAGTATGGGCTCATCTGTTTTGAGCAAAGCTTACCAGCTTGAACCCAAGGTTGCTGGCTTGAGCAAGGGGTCACTCACTCTGCCCCCTGGTCAAGGCACATATGAGAAAAGCAATCAATGAACAACTAAGGTGCCACAACAAAGAATTGATACTTCTCATCTCTCTCCCTTCCTGTCTGTCTGTCCCTATCTGTCCCTCTCTCTCTCTGTCTCTGTCACACACACACACACACACACACACACAAATATGTATTGGTACTATGCTTGAGCCCAGTAGTTTACAAACTTCAGTGAGCATTGGAATCATCAGAACGGTTTGTTAAAATACCTCTTTGTGTCTGTACTGTTTAGCATAGTCTTTCTACATATATTTAACCCCCACATCTCCAGTCCAGGTTACAGTCTGACAACTGTTCCTCTTCTGCTTTTGTTAAAACTCAATTCTTTTGCCAAATTTATTACATATCAAGTGATTTCTCTTAAAATGATCTTCTCTCCTCCAGGCCATTCCTTCTGATTTGTCTCTATGTGCTCCGATTTCACTATGTTTGCTTTTAATGTATCTTCCTTGACTATAAACACAAAACTTTAGAGCTAGAAGACCTATTAGTGACTCAGGTCAGATGTTGCAAATTTTCATATGTAGAGCAACTTCTGTTTTTACTTAGGACACTGATGAGGAACAGAATATTCATTCTCTGACTCAACAAAAAGATAATGAAGTGAATGAAGTAAAATAATTATAAAGAGGTAAAAAAAAAGTCAATATATTATAACAAAAATCTAACATCTTCCTCCATTAGATGAGAGCAACTAAGAATAGATCCAGCAGTGAGAAATGAAAGTTAGCAATGCAATGCATGTGAAAATGTTAGACACAGGTCCCGGAACAACTGTGGGACTTACCGATTACCCAGGGAAGCCAGTGGCTTTGTGCAATGGCCCTCAGAACACTTGTCACATGATAGACAGCCTCTTAGGTAGTAGTGCTCACATCTCTTACTGGGCCACATAGACCTCTTCAGCCACATGCATTCTAGAATCCAAGAGCTAGCCTAGTAGAGAACTGGGTGAGAAATTGCCAATCTGTGTTAGAAAGTGTTTCAGGACTCTGGAACAAGGAGTAGAGACTTTCCTGGAAGATACACATTTAAAGAAAGCTACCTGCTTTCTTTGACCCAATCTTCACCCAGACACATTGATACAAAAAAGAAATAAATAAGTAATCACCAAAATGGATCCAGCCAGAGATTCTCCTCTACCTTGTCTTCTTGTATCCAGCTTAAACTGCACCCTTGAATATCTTTAGTACTTATTTCTGGTGTGGGTTTTGTTGACAGGCTCACATACTCGGACATAGGGCTCCTGTTTTGGAGGGTGAGGATAATTCAGTTGTTGAACTATCAACTCAGACATTAGATAGAGTATCCCACCTGGCCTCTCTATTATTTAAAACTTTAGAACAAATCAAACAAGTTTCAGTACAAGTTTCATTATTAGTGGATAATGGCATGAGATTGTAGAAGGAACACAGGAGATGGAGTTGGACACCCAAGGTTCAGATCCTAGCCTGGATACTTGACTTATGAGAACCTTAGCTTCAATATCTATAAAGTGAAACAATCACGGTGATTCAGAAGATTACAAGGATTAAATGGAATATTGTTTATAAAGAGCCCAGTAGGGTCATGAATGTTAGCAAGTACTCAAGGGTAATAGTATTCTTTCTTTGTAGAACTTCTTGTTATAGTCCTCATTTATTGTTCTCAGCAGCCCTCTAAAGAGCAGAGTCTGGGCCAGGGTGAGGCAGGTGAGTTGAGTGGTGCAAAAGTGAAATCACATTCTGGTTTTAACTTTAAAATAGGATATTTTGTTTATTATGAATATTTTTGCATTGCTTTGTATTTTAAAATACTGTATTTGAAGATTATCTTGATTTTGTGTGTATTGGAACTTTCTTAAATTTGGTGCTCAAGACTAATACCTCACTTGCCTAACCCTTGTTTCTGCTATGAGAGAGATAGACAAAAGAAAGAAAGAATGCTTTCCTTATTTCACAGCTAGAAAGTCTAGCTGCAGTGACTAATACTGCCACTGTCATCCCCTGATTGCCTGAACAGCCAGCATTATGAAGGAGTCATCTGTAAAAATCACCTGCCTCATAGCTAACCCTAAAGAGCCTTCTAATTCATTGTTCTCTCTTCAGCAGCCAGAAAACACTGTGACTCCATCAGAGGTTCCAGCTGACTTGTAATGTGATGACTTGTCACAGTCTATTGAGCCAGCTCTATTTCATTCTGTCTGGTCCTGGAGTCCTGGGTTTCTGGAGGGTACAGTCTCTTGAGATACTGAGTTGTAGCCTCTGTATTCACATTTTTTTCCTTTTAAATCTGCTGCCACTTCACACAATCACTTCCTTTCCTGCTGTTAGTTAAAATAATGCATTGATCCCAGAATGAACGAGGCACAGCTGTTGAAATCACAGCTTTCTCTTTGCTGTTTTTCTCTGATGTAAGGGCCTCACTTTTCTAGGTTTGCTTTTCTGGGATGTAGCATTTTGTTTTTAGGCAGAGGATGCAGAGTCACCTGCAATACAGGGGCCCCATCTCTTCCTACTCTATGTCTCCACACGGGTGAACAGAGCTGACTGGAAATGTGACGTCGAGTGCTTTGAATTAAAATTGTGAAATCGTTGTAATGTCTGTTTTGCTAAAACCAAATGATGCCTTGCATGTAAGCCTTAAAGCTGATAGAAATGCCCTAGAACTAATGAGAGTTATTGTGGAATAGACATTGTATCCTGATACAGCCTGAGGGCCTGGCTCACCTTCCTTTTCTTGAGCATCTATTTTAGCACTGGCAGCTCAGAACTTGCTCTGAAAGAAATTTTACAAATCAAGAGGCGGTAATATTGAACTAACAAGCCTAAGTGTATGGGCCTTCAAGTCCCCTTTGAGTTTTATTGTGGTTCTGTGTATATGCGTGAGGGGGCATATGTGCCTGTGTGCAGGTGTGTGCGTGCGCGCGCGTGCGCGCGCATATGCGCGCGTGTGTGTAATAGGATTAGTAGTAGTCGACTTAAATACTGATTTGGATTAGTCTGTTAAACTGAGTATTCTGTTAAATATACAATGCTTTTTCTTTTCTCCAAGAATTCAGCCAATCTAAACCTTTCCTGTTAAGTGCCCTACTATGGAGTCCCTTCCTCCTGATGATTCTATTAAAGAACTATTTTGTTTCTTTTGTGTTCAACTATAATCTTGCTACTATTTGGAAAACTTGGTGATTTCACATGGTTAATTACAGTCAGATGTGATTCAAAATATTCTACAAATCAGTGCATGCTTGAAATGCAGTGAAAAAAGAACACTGATTAGGAAGATACTATGAAGACTAGCATTTGTTTTCATGGAAACAGATTTTAAGTTTTAAGATCTATGAAAAGACTGTTCTAGCTTTTTCTTATTGCAAGGCGTTTTCTTCTAGGATATGAGGAAATTCCAGAGAGCAAATACATAGTTTGGGTCAAGTAAAGTCTTGAATATTATCTTGAGGATTATTTCTTTGGAAGAGTCTTGGACCCGAGTTGGCCTCTGAGCAATCAGTCACTGCTCCTCCTCAGGTAGATTTCATAGAGTACATTCCTAGGGAATAAAACCTTGGCTGGTAAGAGGTGAATGTCCAAGAGAAGATGAGTAGGACACATTTGGGATGACTGTTGTGTCCCCTTGGGACATTTTCCATGGATCTACGCCTCAGTATGATGCCATCTTTGTATGTCAGTCACAGAACAGGACCGTACTGTCTCTGGAGAGGGTCCATCCCCATGCCCAGATCCCCCACAACTCGCCCACATCTGACCTACCAATGACCCATATAGTATAGCCCCAGAAGGGTATAAGCACAAATGAGCAAAGTATATGAAGATTAAACACATTTCATGTTAACTCTGAATGGAATCTGAGTCTATCCTGGAATCTCTCAAATAGCATGAAGGTAAAATAGTTTCTCAAAATATCTTAAAGTCTTATCAATTTTCATCCTCACTGAATGCCTACATGCTCTGAGGCTGCTCTCTCTCCTTTCTTTCGAGATCTTTATTCTGAAAAAAAAATTTCTGGTCCTTATCCTTTTGCCCACCTTGTTGTTCTCTTTTTCTTTCCATTCCTCTTTGATTCTAAATCACAGAGCACAGCAACTGGGCAGACAAAGCAGGCCCTGCTGGGAAGGTAACAAAAGGAGGAGGCTGGATAAAGCCAAACAGTTATCATATCCGGTCAGCAGGAGAGAGGGAAGGCTGAAAACAGCTGCATTTCAGAAACTATTATTCCATCATGACTATAAGCACCCAGTGGGCAGTGTAATTGCGTCAGCTGCTTAGTGTGGAGAAGACATGAAGCTGTGGACCAGTGGGAGTTTTGGAGTCAGGCATTCATCATTTTTATTTAGAATATCAAGAGTAGCAGATGTATAACTTTTATATCGATAATAAAAATTCAAGTGCCCTCACCCTATCATTTTCACAATTCTGATCCCAGAAAACTAATGAACCGATTTGTAATTTTAGAAATGTATGTTCAAACTATGTTAGTTTTATTGTTACCATTAAGAATCCTTTATAGATAAGTGCATAGAAACCACAGCATTATGATTCTTGACTCTTTCATTCCATTACAAAATGTTTACTAACTATTCATGTGAATGGATTCAACTGTAGATATCTGACATTTGTCTTGGGCTGTATATGCTCACATAGTCTTAAGGGAACGACTCTCTAAATATCCTTTGAGACCCATGTATGGACCCAATGCTATTTGAAGTTTAGAAATGGAGAGTGCTGGCATCACTATACATATATATATATATATATTTTGTTTGTTTGTTTGTTTGTTTCATGCTTTCATCATATCTCTGTTGGAGTTTTAGCCATAATTCAATCACTAAGAAAATATAAATTGTTAAGCTTTTAATCTGGAGGAGTATTTACATTTCTAATTTATGACAAGAGTCAAATATGCCAAAATTAACAAATTATGGATAAATTAGGAGTAGCAACTTTTAATGAAGAGAATATGAGCTTCACAGTAATTCATACCTGTGTTCTGATCCCAAAACTAGCCATACAAATGTGGGCCTGTTACTTAACATTGCTGAGCTTAAGCATCATCTAATTGTAAGGAATAAATGATGATCAATGTATTGCTCATCTGCAAGCCATATACACTGCGTTCTAATGTAGCACAATTTAAATTTCATTTTTTTGATAAAAAAACATATCCTATTCTTGACACTTTTTTACAATCAGGCCCCCCATTATAAAAGATGTACACAGATGTATAGAAGAGTTGAAAATTAACCAGTTTATGTATGCTTTGTGGGTGGTTACATAATATGACAATGCATAACTGCTAGGTAAGCCATAAATTAATGTGTGAACATTTTTGCTATTTACGATTTTTATGTAACTACATGAGAGGCATGAAAACCAGTTTTATTTTGACTTATGTGATAAAGCTGTTGCCAAACACCTTGTGCTTAAGTCATGCTTTACACAGAGACAGTAATATCTAGTGCATTTCTGTGTAATGAGGATCTTAATTTTCCCTTCCAATGTCAGAACTGCACTGTGATCCCAGGGACATTCACACTGAGTGTTCACTTGTAACATATTTGTGACTGGGAATAACCTCAAGAACCTGGACAGTATGGAAGCAAAGGCAAGACACTGACTGTGCTAGGAGAGAAATGGGTAGGAGAGCTGGAGGAATTTTGCTTCTCCTATCACCGTAGTTACCTTTCCTCCAGGCTGCATCAGGGTCTTTAGCATTTAAGCTGACATATAACCTTAAGGAGCGAGGGACCAACCAAATAATCTCGTGAAGTCGGATGCCCAAGATTTCCTTGAAATGGATTTTGATAGTTCAAAATTTTGCAAAGAAAAAGATCCAAAACCATCTTAAGGACACTTTCTGGTCTAGAACCACAAAGTTTAGGCTGACCTTTTCCCTGAATCATTCAGTTCAGCCCCGTCTCACTGCCTGGTGACTTTTCCTAGCTAACTGCTCTTCCCTGTGCTTTAGCAGGCTTTTTTGTTGAGATTGGTTGATTCGTTGCAGAAATTCACAATGATGATGTTCAAATTCATGTCTATACAAACAGCCCCTTTGCTCTCCTTGCCTCATCTTTGAAGGTATGTGGTTCTGTTTTTCTTTGGGACACTGATCTCTGGAACCCAGGAAGATAAATTAGATTAGGACACCAATTTTTCTAATGCAGTAGACTTTACAAAGTCAAGGTGTGTTTTTCTGTCTTAGCTTCTAATAAGTTTGTCTCCCAACAAATTCTCCATAGACAAAGACATAATCCTTTCATTAAATTACATGGTTTTTTTCTTAGGGATTTGGGGCTCAATAAATAATGGTGGCATGAATGAATATCTCTCATATAATTGATATAGTCTTGCTAAAAATTCTATTGTACACCTGACCCAATTCCCTTTCCTCACTTTCTAGCAAAGAGAGCTCACAATGTATATGTATATCAACTCCTTTATTGACTTCCTCCCACACAATATCATAAGCTCTATGAGGATAAAAATAATTTCTCCTTTGTTTACACCTTCCAGCATTTATTATTAAGCCTAAGATATAACAGAAACTTAATATATAATAAATAATCTATTAAACTGAACAACCCAGAGCATTTTTGCCATCATCATTATGAAATAGTCGTTGTTACCCCACCCCCCAAATATTAGTTGTTTCTATTTTGGCCATCATTCAATATAAATAAATGATGGGAAAGGACAGAATAAATAACTTTATTCCATAAATTACTATTCCAAAATTTATAAATATTTTCTGTTATAAAATTTCAAAGTCAAATATTTTTCTAGCTTTTTACTCTGTTTTAGATTCATTTAAATCATAGAATGAGAAGCTAAATGGGCATTAGAGATTTTTAATATTGTTTAAGCTCTAAGTTATTTATAACATGCAGTACATATCAATCTATGTACATGATGTCTCATATACATGAGTCATGTGACTCAAGCTGTTTAATTTCTCAGATGCACTTATTTGTTCATTTGATTAAACCTAGTGTAAAAGAAAATATTTGTGATGTAACTCTATGATCAATAGATGAAACCCTGTTTCCTATGTTGCTTCTGCTCCACTTAATTTTTCAAAATAAATATTAAAATAGAGACAATTTCCATTTTATTTACAACAATTCATAACAATTTTAAGATTGAATGAAGAATGAATAGATGTAAGAACATCTGTTTTAAGTAGATCTGGCCACTTGACTTTGAAGAAAGACACACATGGCAGACAGCACAAGAGCCCTATTCTGCCCTCCTCTTTGAAGTGCTTGTTGATTGTTTTTGGATAATTTCCCAAACCAGTGAAGTCACCATGTGTGCTGTGACAATCCTGTCACCATTGTTTGTATATAAATCAGGCATGTTTGATTTCTGCACTGATGAGCTGTGGGTTTCCAGTATGCTCAGAGAGTACATTCTGCTGAGGTTGTCTCCAGTGGAGTGCTCCGTCCTCCATGGGAACAAAGGCTCCTTCCTGTCTCATAGAACACAGAGCCAGCAAAGCGGAAGACCTGCAAACTGTGCACAGGATTAAATCAGAGAGGAATTTAGGTAAAATGCTCCATTACATAAAATTTGCTTACACCTTTGAGATTCTCATCATTCAATCTTCATTTATTCTGACAGAAGGGAGTCATCTGTTATTTAAAGCTTTAAAAATGAGGATAGGATCTCCTACTGTGAAGATGAAAAAAACCAGAGCAATAGCTAATTTTATTGCATGAAGCATTTAATTTTACAAAGTAAGCAAATGATAAATGCTTGAAGAAAGAAAGAAGGAAGAGAGAGGCAATTGACACAGCTGTCTTTTGAAAGATATACTTGACTATCATTTACTTTCCTTTTTCTCTCTTGAGGGCGATCTCATAGAAAGAGTTGGTGCACTTCTGTTATACCTTAGACTAGGGAGAGAAGTTTGGGTGTGCCTGGGGTCAGTGATACCATATCAAAATGCAGAGCTTTTTTTTCCAAGAAAATAATGGTGAATTATCAGAGAACATGGCTGCTTCTATAAGTTTTAATAACCTTCTTTTTTGGTAACACACAATCAATAAAATTTGACAGATGCTGCTATAGAAATATCTGTAGCTTGTCTTATAATAAATACGTGTAGGATTTGTAAAGGATGACCATAAACAACACACACACACACACACATACACACACACAGAGCTGAATTTTATCTATATATAAATTTCTCTTCTCTCTGAAAAGCTAAAGTTTATACTAAGTCAAGCAAAGAATAATTAGTTTAATAAATGAGACAAGTGTATGCTAAAATGTTTTTAAACTTCTAGTATAGATTTTAATAAATTTAGCAAAATTTATCTGCTATTTTTGACTTTTCTTTTAATGTATAGAATAAGAGAATCTGGAAAATACAAAATACTTGCAACCTTTGGAAAACAGTGAATGTGTAAATTAATTTAATTAATTAATAAGAAAATTATGAAATTATCTTTTCTATTAACTATTTAGGACATTAACCAAGGCATATATTAGAGAAAAATTGCTTACATATTTATCTTTCTTCTCACTTAAATTCATTTATTCTAAAAGAAGAAGAGTATTTGTATTTTAAAACTTAAAAATAAAAAAAAATCTTGTTTGGACTATAATAACCATAGTATATGTATGCCATGCTATATACTATTATAAAAGTTTGCATGTGTGTCTGATTGTATATGTATATATATATGTATGTTTGTATGTGTGTATTTTTTGTTTCTCAAATTGAGTGAATTCTTGTTAATTAGGAATTTGATTTACTAATTACTCTTATTTAAAAGTCTAACTTTACATTCAGTCTTGATTTGGGAATTGACAAGGGGAGTGGAGCAAAATCTAGTCTTCTCAGAACACTGAACACATTGATGGGTTTTTGGCAAGTTCACAGAGAAAAGAAGTGGATTAGTGGTTTTCAGGGGCCTAGGGATAGCAGGTGGGGGGGGAGTTACTGCTAATGAGTATGAGGTTTCTTTTAGTAATGATGTAAATTATGTAAAATTAGAGAGTATTCATTGTTGCACAACTCTATGAATATATGAAATGTAGTTTAAGAAGGTGAAATTTTTAGTATATGAATTATGTGTCAGTTAAAACTGTCATTAAATTATAAAAACAATTAAGTCTATATCTGATCTGACACCATTTTAAAAAATATCAAATAGGTTTTTTTAATTACACAAGTTAGATTTGGTAGCAAAGTGCAGTGAAAGAAATATCAAATTTTACTTTAAGTTTAAATATTAGTTTGCTTCTCTATATAACCCAGAGAATGAATTCACTTATTTAATTAAATGAGTTTTAAAAGGTTGATATTAATATAAAATTAGAATATATATTATCTATCTATCTATCATCTATCATCTCATTTCTTGACACATTGTGGCTACTAAATAAAAAGGTAATTGCTTAATTCATATACTTGTTTCCCATCTTTCTTTAAGAACTTTTCCCACCAATTTGAGCTATCCCATCTCTGAAATGTGATTCTTGCTTTTCCCTACTAGTCATCTGTCAATTAGCTAAGAACTACCTAGAATGTCAGTCTGTTACTTATTTCACGTGTCTGTGTGTGCATGTATGTATGTATGTATGTATGTATGCATGTTTGAAAACATTTTACTATGTGTGTATAATTTCCCTACTAAGCCACAAATTACTTTGGGTGAGAGGCTCTGTCTGGTTCTCTTTCTTATTTGCTAGGGAGCCCAGCACTGGGCTTCTCACAAGATGGTTGCTCTGATTTGTTCATGGATTAGAACTTTGCTTAAACTGATGTGATGGAAGCAGGTAACATGAAGTGTACATCATGAAAAGTGATATATGAAGCATTTATGTAGAATCCAAAATGATATCCAAATATTTATCCAACGATTTTTCACTTTTTCTAAATTCAAAATAGAACTTAACGTATATTTTATTTGAATATGTTTTATATGACATACTTCTTAACATTTTGTGGCCTTTCATTTGGATATTAAAGTGAGTAAAGGCCAAATTATTGGCTATCTGAGACTGTCATGTATCTATCTTCTCTGAATTTCCTCCCATTCATTTTTAATTTTCTAGCAGTCCTCATGCCGATCCAGAAAGATTTGGTTCCTCTGAGTTGATGGAATGGAGGAAGGGACAGCAACCAAAAGGAGAGATTGATATTATTGTCGAAGGGAGTTTAGCTCCTCATCTCGGTTTGGTGAATAGTTGTACATGTTCAGCCCTGCACCTGGGGACTCTGATTCAGCAGATCTGGAATGTCACCGGGGAGGCTATAATTATATAAATCCCATAATTGATTCAGAGGTGCCACATTTAGAAAAAGCTTCCATACTTGAAATTATTATTCACTATGTTATCTGGCTCCAGAACCTGTGCCATACAGGTCATGCTATATTTAGGCCTATGGATTTGTATAGATTTTGGTCCAACAATGAAAACTCTTAGGAAGATAAGCTGTAGCAGTTAGCTAATCTCAGTTCTCTCACATGGCCCCCTGTTTCTTTTAGGTAGCCTTGTTCAACTTGTTCATTTTAAAATGCTTATTTTGCATTATGTTTATAATTTCAAAGCCTTTTCAAATGATCCTAAAAACAGGTTAGTTAAAATGTCTAAATATATGTAGTCATGCACACGATGATATTAGAACCAAGAATAGAGAGTTTTCCATAACCTCTCTAAACCTCATTTTCAAAACTTTAAAATTAGAACCATATGGATTAAAGATGAACTAGTTCATAAGGTCATTTTTATGATTAAATGAGCTAATTATTTAAAATACTTAAAATAATGTTTTAGCCTGACCAGGCGGTGGCGCAGGGTTTAGACTCAGAGCATCAGACTGGGATGCAGAGGACCCAGTTTCGAGACCCCCGAGGTCGCCAACTTGAGCGCGGGCTCATCTGGTTTGAGCAAAAGCCCACCAGCTTGAACCCAAGGTCGCTGGCTCCAGCAAGGGGTTACTCGGTCTGCTGAAGGCCCGCGGTCAAGGCACATATGAGAAAGCAATCAATGAACAACTAAGGTGTTGCAATGCCCAATGAAAAACTAATGATTGATGCTTCTCATCTCTCTCTGTTCCTGTCTGTCTGTTCCTGTCTATCCCTCTTTCTGACTCACTCTCTGTCTCTGTAATAAATAAATAAATAAATAAATAAAATAAAAAATAATGTTTTAACTTATATTGGCCACACAAGTTAAAGTTGTTATTCATGACAATAATGGATTTTATTTTCTCTTATTGAGATAAGACTCTATTTATGCCAAAACCCATATAACTTTCCTCCAAAGGGAGCTTTGATATTGGAACTAATATTTCTATATTTTAACAGCTCAGTTTTGAGGATTAATGGGATATGAAATTTGAGGGATTATGTCTATTTGTTTTGGTAATTTTTTTTTTGTTAAGTGAGAGATGAGGAGGCAGGGAGACAGAGAGACAGACTCCTGCATACATCCTGACCAGAATCCACCTGGCAAGCCCCCTACAGGTCAGTACTCTGCCCATCTGGGGCCACTGTGCCATTGTTCAGCATCCAAGTTATTTCAGCACCTGAGGAGATACCATGGAGCCATTCTCAGTGCCCAGAACTGTTCAACCCATGCCTATGGGAAGAGAGGAGGGGGGAGAGTAAAGGAGGAAAACTGATTGTTATTTCTCCTGTGTGCCCTGATCAAGAATTGAACCCAGGACTTCCACATGCTGGCTGATGCTCTACCAATGAGCCAACTGGCCAGGGCTGATAAGTTTTTTTTGAAAGGATAGCACATTATTTTCTGAGATTGCCATTGAGGCTGAAAAAATAAACTTGAACTATTTTCAGGCTCTATAAGGGAAGAAAGGCAAATGGTGTTTCTTAGTCAAATTTGTTTTCATTCAGGTAATAGCATACATTGAGTTTTTAATTTTATTAAGAATCCTGCTTTAGGTTCTTTAGAAAATAGTACAGAATTAGGAGGTGGTATTTTTACCACACTATACACCAGGCCCTGACACCACAGGGATTTGCAATCTGGGTATACATTGCTTCCGTGTTTGATGTGCCCCAAGAAGTGTCAAGGTTGTGGGTTTGATGTGCCCACCCAAAGAAACCTGTGACAATCCATGCAAATAGCATATCTAGGGTCAAAACTTAGAAACGGCCTATCATGGATTCCCCTCAAAATGCTTTATTTTAAAGGCTTTCTGTGCATAAGAACAACAGAGAAGAGCAATTAATGTGTAATTGGTGGTACATATTTTTATTGATAGCCTTAAAGGTAGTTGTCTTTTCAACTTATTTTTCAAATATGAGTTTTCTGGAACACAAACATTTGTAAATATTGGGACTGTGATGATGTGACATAAATTAACAGATTAAAAATATTCTTATGGCAGTTATTTTTATAAGTATTAAAATTATTCTTATAAATACTAAAGAAGAAGCCATTACTGTTTATCACAAAATAGAGAATGAATAAATATTTGATGAATAAAAGTAGTTGGAAATGTAAACAAAACTCAGATTTTGCTGGGGCTTCTTATTATGAATTTTAGCAGAAAAAATAACTTTTTAAAAAATGTTTCCATTGATTTGAGAGAGAGAGAGAGAGAGAGAGAGAGAGAGATAAGCATTAACTTGTTTCACTTAGTTGTTCCATGTATTTTGCATTCATTGATTGCTTCCTGTATGTGCCCTGACAGAGATTGAGCCCACAACCTCAGCTCGCATGGGAGGACACTCTAAACATTGAGTCACCTGGCCAGGACAAGTAACTTATTTTTTAATAGATCTGAATTTCAACAACATTTTACACACAATTCTCTTAATTCTAACTCATCTTTCAATTCTTTTGTTACAAATAATCATAGCAGTTACAATTTTTGAAAAGGGAATATTATTATATTTTAGTTATTGTATTTTTTACCTGTTACATATTATGATATAGTCATTCCCTTGTAAAATAAATTAATATATAATAAAAATAGAGAACTTACATTTTGAATTATCAATAACTATTTTATATACTTTTTTAAAATCCAAATTATCAACTCATATGGAGTGAGAAAAGAGGTAAAAAATGAAGCTTTTTTTTTTTTTTTTTTTTTTAATTATAAAGAGACAGGAAGGGAGAGAGACAGAAACAGATCCGTTTCTTCGTGTGCCCAGACCGGGGATGGAATTCACAACTCCTGTATATCAGGATGATGCCCAACTATCAGAGCAATCCGGCCAGGACAGAATGTAGCTTTTTAATTAAATATAAATTAATTTTTGATGATCTGTCCCTCTGAATTGCTCATCTTTTTTTTTTTAATTTATTGAGAGGAGGGGAGGCAGAGACAGACTCTCGCATGCGCCCTGACATGGATCCACCAGGCAAGCCCACTAGGGAGTGATGCTCTGCCCATCTGGGGCCCTTGTCCTGTTGCAACCCCAGCCATTTTTTAGCTTTTTTTTTTTTTACAGAGACAGAGAGAGAGTCAGAGAGAGGGATAGACAGGGACAGACAGACAGGAACGGAGAGATGAGAAGCATCAATCATTAGTGTTTCGTAGCGCATTGCGACACCTTAGTTGTTCACTGATTGCTTTCTCATATGTGCCTTGACCGCAGGCCTTCAGCAGACTGAGTAACCCTTTGCTCTTTGCTCGAGCCAGGGACATTGGGTCCAAGCTGGTGAGCTTTTGCTCAAACCAGATGAGCCTGCACTCAAGCTGATGACCTTGGGGTCTCAAACCTGGATCCTTGGCATCCCAGTCCGACGCTCTATCCACTGCGCCACCGGCTGGTCAGGTCATTTTTTAGCTCTTAAGGCAGAGGCCCTGGAGCCATCCTCAGTGCCTGGGGCCAACTCGGTTTAATGGAGCCATGGCTGTAAGAGGGGAGGAGAAGAGAGAGAGAGAGAAAAATAGAGAGAAGCGAGAGGGTGTGGGGTGGAGAAGCAGATGGGCACTTCTCCTGTGTGCCCTGACTGGGAATCCACCCCAGGACATCCACACACTGGGATGACACTCTACTACTGAGCCAACCAGCCAGGGCCAAATTGCTCATCATTTTTGTTTGCTTTAGTTGACCTGAAATCCAAGTCGATGCATTTGTCATAATATATGTGATATGAACACAATCTTCATGACTTCTTGATTAGTTTTCAGACTTAGCTACTTAGATATACCTTTCCTTCAGAGCATTCAGTGCTAATGAAGTGATACAGTTCTTGGAGGGACCATGCTTTTAAATTTGGGAAATTCTGTAAACATCTGTCCCTCTTATGTTGCCTCCCTTACTCTCTTTGTCCGCTGCTCCTCCTCCTCTTCTTCTTTCTCTCTCTCTCTCTCATTCACAATGCATAGTAGCATATTAAAAACTTTGAAAATACCTGCAATTTTTAATTTTTTAAAAAAGTTGTCATTGATTTGAAAAAGAGCAAGGAAAAGAAAGAGAGCGGGGGTGTGGGGAGAGAGAGAGAAGCATCAACACATTGATCCACTTAGTTGTTCCAATTACTTGTGCGCTCATTGGTTGCTTCTCATATGTGCCCTGACAGGGATCAAACCCATGACCATGACTTTGGCATGCTGGAATGACACACTATCCACTGAGCAACCCAGCCAGGACCACACCTGCAATTTTTAAATATTGGCTTATTTTTCTTTCAAGTATTATCACATTTTTAGTGATTAGAAGTTATATACATTTTGTGTGAATTATAAATTTTGTGTTTATACATTTTCTCTCTAATTCATGACTTATTTAGAGTTTAATACATGAACAAACAATGTAACTACATTAGAACTTTTAGTCTAGCAGAACAACTTTATTGGAGAGATTAGCTACATATCTAACACCTCTATTAAGGCTGGCTGTTATTACCTGTATCAGTGAGAATGCTGAGGACATTATAGAAACCAGCTTAATACTTATAACAATATTTTCTATTTTCATTGCATATTATAGTTTTCAAAGTACATTTGAATATATGATCTTATCTTGTTCTCTGAATAACCTTATGACATCATGATTCCCACTTCATAGACCGTAATACTCTTACTCAGAGGAGCAGGTGGCATTAGCAAAGGCACACAGCTCCTGAGCAGTTATACTAGCTGGCACATAGCGCTTTCCAGCCCAGAAATCCTCACAAGCATGTTTACCAAGAGCATGTCTTGCCATGAATCCCACAGTTTCTCTCTTTCCTCACCCCTAGCAGTGTTAAAAAGGATTCCTAGGACTTTTAAAATATTTACAGGCACCTTTGGGATTATGTCTGGTTTTGATCAATCTATACATACTAAGATTACAATAAATATAGAGTTGTTAAATTAGTAAAGGAATTATTTCATTAAAAATTAACTAAAAGAGGTTTGTTTTTTTTTGTATTTTACTTACGTAAGTCAACCAAAAAAATAAAAAATAACAAGTCAGAAAAAAAGAGCTAAGGAGAGTGTTTTGAGATCAGCAGAGTATATTTAAATGTTTGCCATAAACTAGTATTTTCCTCTTTCCACTCACATATGTAAGCACTAAGCATAGTGATGCAAAGCTCAGGCTCTAGAGTCAGACTGTCCAGGTTCATATTCTGGCTCCAACATCTAGTGTTTAGATCTTAGTTATGTTTACTCTTTGCCATCTTTTCTTAACAGTCACAATGGAATTTGTATAAACTCTTACTAAAACTGTGGGAAAGATCAAATTTAATATTATATTACAATATTATATTACAAGTATTTGACAGATAGAAACCAATCGATACATATTAGCTATTGATTGGTTGTGCTCTTTCGGGGGTTGGAGATCTGCTCTCTAAACCTTATTAAGCTGTTAAGACTAAGCAAGCCCTATCATGTCTTCCCTGGTATAACTGCTCTAAGGACAAACTAAAATGGCATAGCTGACAGTGCCTCGTATGTAGTAGGGAATTTGGAAACAAAGAGATGTCAAAAATAAATCCTTGTGAGCAACCTTGTGTTTCTGCAGTGCAATTAGGGAGGGAAGAAGGCTAGGTCTTGGAAATTGCTCATTGTATTTAAGTTGTCAAATTGTGTCAGTTGATGGATTCTGTAATTCAAAAATTGCACAATTCCTTTGGGTTTAAGAACCTGTTTATTTATAAATTCGTATTTCAGTGGAAAATTTCAAACAGCCCTATGGCAGATAGTTTGTGAGCATCTCAGAAATTGTGACAGGAAATTCAATACCATTTGGAGGTGTTTCCTTCCAAGAAATGATTCTTAAAAAACTGTAATACATTGAATCAGTAATAGTTTTTGAAATCTCTGTAGTTGAGCTATTTGTTTTAACAGTTTCTTCAGAAAAGCTTATGCGTTGTCATTTTTGTAAAAAGTGAAGTTTAACACCTAACTAGGAAATTCTAGGTATGGAGGGCTAATAATGGTTTGAATTTCTTCCTCTTCTTTTTTCTTTCTCCTCCTTCTTCTTCCTGTTTATGATTCTGTCTTTTATTAAGAATTTATCTTTTTAGAGCAGTTTTTGGTGCAAAGCAAAATTGAGACTTCCAAGTGACCCCTCTGCCCCCACAAGTGCATAGCCTTCCCCCATTATCAGAATCTCCCACCACAGTGGTCCATGTGGTATAACTGATAAACACATTGATACATCATAAGCATCCAGAGCCCGTAGTTTACCTTAGGGTTGACTTTGGTGTTGTACATTGTAGATTTGGACAAACGTGCAATGACATGTATTATACAGAGTATTTTCACTGACTTAAAAGTCCTCTGTGCTCTATTATCCATCCTTCCCTCCCATTATCCCTGGAAACCACTGATCTTTGAATATCCTCCATAGTTCGTCTTTTCTAAGATTTCATTTATTTGGAATCATACAGTATTTAGCCTTTTAGATTATTTTCTTTCTCTTAGTACTTTGCATGTAAGGTTCATCCATGTCTTTTCCTGGTCTGATAGCTCGTTCTTTTTAGCGTTGAACAACCTTCCATTGTCTGTATGTACCACAGTTTATTTATTTGTTGACCTTCTAAAGGACATCTTACTTGCCTTCAAGTTTTGGCAATTATGAATAACGCTGCTATATATCCACATGCGGTTTTGTGTGGGCATGTTCTTTAGTGATTCTGTCTTAATATCTGTATTTGTCTTTTGAAAGGAATGATAAAATATTTCAAAGTGGGATTCGTCACAGCATTATCACTCATTAATATCTCAACTTATAAGAAACAGATTAGTTGGCCTCACTTTGAGAGAATTAGCAGAAAGGGCTTAATAGGGGTGAGGGGGACATAGAAAAGACATATTTTATACAGGAGCCAGGATGGGGGTCCTGGATAGAGAGACTGGAAAACTGGAGTTAGGTGTTGCCACACATGAGCTTCTCTTTATCCTCACAAACATCTGCTTGAGAATAGTTCCTCTTCTCTCTCACAATATTAACTTGTCAAGTTCTAAGAGAAACAATCTATTATTTGTAACTACTACATGCTTTATTTTCAATCTTTGTAACTAGTTTTATTTTACTTGCTCCTAATACAATTTTTATTTCACTATACACACCAGTGTACTGTGAACTCCCTTGATTATATGCCCTGCCTCTTTTTTATCAGCTATTTCATGTTTGTTTTGTGATATCCTGCTGATGACTATGACTATCTCTTCAGATCACTAGCTTTGGCAGAAGTGGTGTATGAACCCTCCAAACGCAGTCAAAATAATCTGGAGAAAAGTTCCACAGTGGCCCAGGATAACGGAGCCCTGAGAAGAGACCTAAATTGCTATGAGAGTAACTACTTGTCATATTAGCATCAAAGACTTCAATTTTCTTTTTCTAAACCCAATTACAAAAAATAAGATCTATTATGATGATAGACAATTCTAATGTTCATAATATTCATGGCACTGTGTACCTGAAGTTGTGGTCTTTTTCAAATACCCCCCTCCCCCCATCATCCTTGTCTCCTATGCAGTTCCATAAGGTATTTTCAGGTCACTAGATCTGCAAACAGATGAATTAATTAAAGGGTTAGACACTGGTCAAAGCTTATTGAGATACCATGTGCAAGATGCTCCCATGTATAAGATGTACCTTAAATTTGGGGCCTGAAATATGAAAAAGAATGTATTACATAAAGTAATTGAACTCAAGTTTTATTCATTATAAAATTCATACAACTCCTCATCACTGTCAAAACTCTCATCCATTGGCTTGTCCTCATCTGTGTCTGATGACAAATCACTATCTTCGTATATTGCCTCATCCTCAGTTCCATCTATGGCATTTGAAATGCCATACTTCTTAAATGATTTGACAACCATCTCAATCTTAATATTATCCCAGGATTTTTTCACTCAGGTACAAATTGCTCCTATAGTTGGTTTCTTCACTCTTCCTGCCAGTGTCAAATTGTCTACAACAAGTGCAAAATCAAGTGCAAAAAAGTGGGAAATGCAATTTAAAAATATACAACCATTGTATATTTTTAGACCCTAATTTTTTTGAAACCGGGTGCGTCTTATACATGGGAAATACGGTACATCTCCTGTGTCAGCATAGGGGATCATGACTATTTTACCCCTGGTTCTGTTTAGGTTTCTAAGCTAAACCGAGAAATCTTAATAAACAATATTTATTTTTGGTGGCAAGAAAATATGAAATACATTGCCACAAATTATCATTCATGAGCAAAATTGGTAATGGCAGCTAAAGATGAATGAGTTGCTCCATCCATTTTTTAGTAAGGCAGTTCTCCATTTAATCAGGTACAAGAAAAATATTTCCTTGTCAGATGAGCAAACTGGAGATAGGTATTTATAGAATTAGAGTGCCCAGTCTCATCGCCACAGAAAATGTTCTGTGGGGTGGGCAGCTAAACACTTCTGTGGTCTTTCCAGAAACACTTCTTTTATGGATTGCCAATACCTAGATGGCAAAACATCTTTTAAAAAGGAGCCTGAAGTAAATTTGTACATGTTTTTATGGGCTGCTCTTTAAGCTCTGCAGCTCAGCTAAATACTTACGCAACATAACAAAAGTACACACAAGTCTTGTCTTTTTCTTGTGTATCGAGAAGCTAAGAAGAGGGAAGGAGTGTGGTAAATGAAGGTATTGTTATGTGTTAGGAGAATTTTACTGAAAACTTCTGGAGAGAAAAATCAAGGGGTCACCATAGTAATTCTCACCGTACAGTATTTAGGAGAATATAATGAGCAATTTAGAAATTAATAGGATGTGTTTATAATTAATGTTATTCTAAATGATTTCCAAATGAATGTACTATAACAAAGACGATGTCTTTAAGTGTTTAAACTGTGTTCCCATGGAGATGGGACTCAGCTTTGCATAAAGGGAACATCACTAAAATACCCTAAAATGAACAATGACATTATTAAAAATAAAGACCTAATATAAGTATATTCACTTCTTAAATTTAGCATATTCTGATTTAGTATGATCATATTATGCAGTGTTCAGAGAACAAAACCCCACTTAAATTGTTATAAATGTATATTTCTCCATATTCTCTTACCCTTTATTCCTGCCCACGAGTGATTGAAATTGAGCATGTGCTTGCCACTCTATTATGCTGTCTCTACCTTTCACCATTCTACCCTGTGTTGGATGCATTATCTATAAAACAATAATCCTGCAGGGAAAGCATTATTAATGTCATCTTTATTTTGCAAAAGCGGAAGTTGAAAGTTGAGGTTGAGAGAAGTGAACAAATGCAAGTATTATGATTGGTCAGGAGTGAAACCAAGTTTTGGACTTCAGTCCTCATGATTTTAAAACCTAACTTTTTCCAGACGCTGAGCTGTGATTGTCTCCTCAGAATATCATTCTGCACTGGCAACAGGAAAAGTGTTTAATAAATGGCTATTATGTAAATAAATAAATGAAAGAAACTCTCTCTTTATAAAAGATAAGCACATTATCCTTTTCTTCTCCATGTTTACAACTAAGAGCAGGAGATGGATTCTGGACTGAGCACTTGCTGAGCTGGCCCAGCTGCGTTATGTCTGTGGAACATGCAGAACTCCATACTGAAATGGGAACTGAACCCAGTTGAAGCTGTCCTTGCCGGCAGATCTCCTTCACCTCTTTTTAGAAATGGCCATGGCCTTTATACCTGGTACCGTGTGCTGCCATTTTAACTGTTTGGTTTAATGGCTACACATCGATTTTATTTTTTGTATCAAACATGCTATATAATAGAAATCTACTATGAGAAAATGTTCCGTTTCTAAACTGAAGTGAGAAGTGTATGCTATTTCTCCTATATACTTAGTAAAAAGAGCTGGTTCACTTAAAATGGAAAGTAACTAAATGGATCCTGAGGTGGCAGCCATGACACTTTCTCTTTCTCTACTGCTGCTTAAATTGAGAATAACTTGATTCTTCCCTCCATTTCAGTCTGGGTATGTTTTTCCATCATTCAAAATTCAAAAACTTTGGGATTATGAAATTTTGTGGTCAGTTTTGACACAATTCTATAAAGAATTGGAAAAGACCACTGTTTTTTGTATCATCTCTATCTTTGGAAAACAGGAGATCTTTGGAAGGAGAGGAAAAGAGAAGAGAGAGTACTTACTTTTTAAAAATTATTTCCTTTAGGAATCTGATAATCAATGTATTACATATTTAGTTTCAAGAAAATTGAATACTTTATTAAAATTATTAATGCTTTAGAATGCTAAAACAAGATATAACTAGCTTTTTTATGCTCATATGCTGATGTAGATATATAAATTGGTGGAGACTTTTTGAAGAATAATTTTTAAATCTATATAAAAAATATTTTAAAAAAACACCGTTTTTTTGCCCTGGCCGGTTGGCTCAGTGGTAGAGCGTCCGCCTGGCATGCAGAAGTCCCGGGTTCGATTCCTGGCCAGGGCACACAGGAGAAGCGCCCATCTGCTTCTCCACCCCTCCCCCTCTCCTTCCTCTCTGTCTCTCTCTCCCCCTCCTGCAGCCCAGGCTCCATTGGAGCAAAGATGGCCCGGGCGCTGGGGATGGCTCCTTGGCCTCTGCCCCAGGTGCTAGAGTGGCTCTGGTCACGACAGAGCAACGCCCGGAGGGGCAGAGCATCGCCCCCTGGTGGGCAGAGCGTTGCCCCTGGTGGGCGTGCGGGGTGGATCTCGGTCGGGCGCATGCGGGAGTCTGTCTGACTGTCTTTCCCCGTTTCCAGCTTCGGAAAAATACAAACAAACAAACAAACAAAAAAACACCGTTTTTGAGCACAATTTTCTATTTTTAAGATTATATCTCAAAGGAATAATTTGTAGCAAGTATACAGCTATAACTATAATTATGTTTTTTGCAATGGCCCAGTGAAACCACATACTCATCAACATCAAACTCATAAAGCACAAATTTCAACTTATTGACAATAATAGCTAATTGGCTAGAAAATTTATCCATAGAATAGTATTTAGTCAAAAAAAGAATATCTATTTATCTATCATCTATCTATCTATCTATCTATCTATCTATCTATCTATCTATCTATCTATCTATCTATCATCTCTTTATCTATCTGGCTATATATCTAATATGTTCACATAGAAAGATAGTTACAAATTAAAAAGAGTTTATAATATATGGTGTTCAGTATGATCTTATGCAACACAGAAATCTATAATAAAGGTTTGAAAGAATATAAACAAAGTATTAAATATGTAAAATATATGGACTTATGAGTTTTGTTTTGTTTTTTTCTCATACAGATACCACTTTTGTATTAAGGAAGAACTTTTTTTTTTGTAATTCCCTGTTCATAACCAACAAATACAACAAATACTCAAATTGGCATAAAATTCTAATTATTTTTCTGCAAATCAGGTTAACTATATATGATTCTCTTTGATGTAATAATATAGATATAGAATTTGTAAAATTAGACCCTTTAGCAGAGATATTGATAAATGACTCTTAGTCTTTTCCACTCAGCAACTGAATTAGGTTATGATTTCATATCAGTTTCACTTGTCTTAAATCTCCCTATTGAAAATGTGTCTGATAGGGCAAGTAGGTCAGCTTCCATTAACAAACTCAAGAGAACATCAGTTCACATTCTACAAAACACTAACATTTACATCTACATTCATACTTTTTTATAGTTCAAAAGAGCTATTAAATCATCACATGCTAAGAACTAAGAAATATATCAATCATTTTGCTATTTAAATGTAGTCTATTGTGTGATCCTAAAAGCAATGGAACACTCAAATGATTTAGTGTTAGCATCATTATACTTTCCCTGTGCAAGATGTCAGGTTTTTTTAATGCCTGCATTATTATATGCACAGTTTAATGGCAAGACTTATGTAACTCCAAAAATACAGAATGCCCCAGGAAGTGCAAAATGGTGACATTCAGTACTGAGATCTATTCATCAAGTGGACATTCAGCTGAAATAATTTTAATAATGATGGAGTAATTTGGAGAGCCTTTCTTCTCTTGGGAAATTATAAACTCAGTAACTGTGGGCAATGAAGAATGGATCAATATGTTGTCAAAGCAGATAGATCAGGAAACTATTCCATAGCTTTCAAGTATGAAGGATTTGTACAAGATTCCTCAGCAGCTGGTGCCTACACAGCACATACACATCAGTTAGATGATGTTTGGTAACAGTTTTCTTCTTATTTTCTCCTGGTTGTCATAAGAGTATTGTCTAATAAGATGGAACTAGAAGATGTCTAAACTTCTAGAAAATTTGTTTTCTTTATTTTTGTGGTAACTTCTACATAAATTGTGAGTATAGAAGCAGGGAGGTAGGATGACATGCTTGCTGCCTGATCTCTGATCTCCCATGATCCTCATGAGATCTGAATCTCATTATTTTATTGCCCAATTCCATGATTTCTTTCTTCTGCTGCTGCTCTAGTTTATTCTAACAGGTAATGAAATGTCTTGGAAATACAGTAGAATCTTATTATAGTTTTCTTCTTATTGTATTAACACAAATACATCATCACCAGGAGGTTCCTGTCTTATAACATAACAATATAGAGTGTAAGATCATTAACCACTTGACATTATTATGAAAAGAATCATAAAACCACAAGCATTTTCACAGTTCTCCCTTATTCAGAGTATGCTGTCATAGAAGTGAACTGTTTGGCATCTCACCCAGCACAATTTGATTGATTGAAAGGGTTTGATTAATGCTGTTTGAAAGATAAAGAGTCATTGAGTAATGGAACAGCACTACCGGCTGGATAGTGTCAGAGCAGTGATAGCACTCATCTCTCCCCATTCAATCTTGGTAAATGCCTTATCGTTTTCTCACTATACATTCAGAAACATGGTCATGGTTTTGCAGTTTTTCCACCTTTATTCTTATCATATTTCTCACATCTATAATGTATTATAAAGTCATCCATGGCTCTTTGATTATGGGGCACATTTGCTATGAAGGAAAACTTGTTAATAAAGACTCAGATTTACCTGCACACATCACTGTACATTGTGCATCCAGGGTAGACCATCTTGTGACCTGAGATGGAGAAAGGAAATCCTGAGATCATCATCATTCATGAAGTCCTACTTCCTTTCCTTTCCTTCGGTTTCCACTAAAAGAAATTCTCATGGTTGTGCTAATTTAAAAAACTACATGGGAAGGACAGTTAAAAACTTTAAGTATCGTATCCTTAGCTTTCTAGAAAATTGATTTTTTAAAATTTATTGGTATTTGTCCACCCCTCAGAAGTGAGATTTTGTGATTCTTATTTCAGATATTGTTATTTTCCAATGGTTGTTTGGTTGTTTATTCAGGTGTATTTCAGATGTTAAAAGGGCTACATGTTGCAAAACTCAGCTAGGCTACATGAGGTTGGTTTGTTTTTTGATTTGGGTAGAATGAAGAGGAGCAACTTTTCATAAAAAGTGGGGAATTTTAATAAAACTTTTGTGGTAACTTGTAGTATCTGTAAAATCAGTTTCCTTTCAGAATTTCTAGCTGATTATACAGATCAAAAATAGGTGGCCTTACATGGTAACATTTTAAAATGTTTCTGTAACCTGAACTTTTCCGAAATAAAATTCAATCCAAAATGAAATTTACCATGTGGTTAACTGGCTGGCCTGACTTGGGTTTCTCTAGCACCTACTGTTAATAGAACTAATTTAACAGTGAGATGGGACCAACTTCTGTTAACTTTCTTCAGCTCTCTTTATGTCCTATGTCTTTATAACTGCATATAAATATATTTTATTTCTCCAGTAAGATTTAAAATAAACTTTTTATTTTGGAATAAGTTCAGTTGCAAAGATGACACAGACAACTCCTGCATATGCTTTCCTTGGCTTCCCCCATTTCTAATATTTTTCCCAATAAGACTTTAACTTCTTATTGACAGAGGAATTGTCCCATTTGTCTTTAGCACCCCTCAGAGCACTAAGAACTTATCACATACCTAGTACATACTCATTTGGTTTCAATTAATTAAGGGCAAATAGACATTGGAGATGGAAATTTTAGTTGCTTTATATTTTACAGATAAAGAACAGTGACTCTTCTAATTATTACAAATATGATATAAACACTCAATGTGACTGCAAGTTCAGAAACAAGTTGTCATTAATGTAAAACTTTCTTTTGTCTTTTTCAGGTAATATAAATGGTAGCTTTGGTTATACAAAGCAAACTAAAACTTTCAGAGTTAAAAGTTGATCCATTTTTTCAAATTGATTACAAATTATTATAAGTACAATCTTTCAAGAAAGATTGACATTTATTTTAATGTTATATTTGAGCCCTGGCCAGTTTGCTCAGTGGTAGAGTGTCAGCCCAGCATGTGGGTGTCCCGGGTTTGATTCCTGGTCAGGGCACATGGGAGAAGTGACCATCTTCTTCTCCACCCCTGCCCCTTCCCTTCTTTCTCTCTCTCTATCTCACTCTCTTTCTCTCCCACAACCATAGCTCCATTGGTTTGAACACATAGGCCCTGGGCACTGAGGATGGCTCCCTGGAGCCTTTACCTCAGGCACTAAAAATAGCTCCATTGTGAGCATGGCCCCAGATGGGCAGAGCATTGGCCTCAGATGGGGTTGCTGGGTGGATCCCAGTTGGGATGCATGCTGAAGACTATCTCCCCTCCCTTCACTTGGAAAGGAATGGAAAAACTGTTATACTTGAATAATGCATTTTTCATACTATTTTAATAAGATTAATTTACATCACCAGAATTTTCCAAGTTTGATTAATCATGAGAGGCCGTCAAAAGGTTTGTCACCTGATATCTTTTACAGCTGGCTTTGGAACTCTTAGTTAAGGGTCATCTCTGTAAATACTAATTAAATCAAGTCAGCTAGAGAGGTCAGGTTCTGATGCACCCTGCCCTTGAAACACCAATCAGAAAAACACACATAAAATTTTGGAAAGGTCAGCAGACTGATCTTATGCCTAAGTGTAAAGAAAAAGATGAAAAGCAACAAAATCTTGAAGCTGAGACCAGCCACATTAAGATATTTTGTATGGCACTGGCATTGAATAAAGAAAGCTCTGTGCAAGTTTAAAAGCTACTATTTGCATAAAGAATGCTGTAATTCAAAAGCACAATCAACATTTCTTGGTTTTATTTGCACTTGATTATGTTTCTATGTGGGAATTTTTATAACAACGCCACTAAATGAGTTTCAGCACTAAAAGAAGTTATCTCTGTGGAAAATAGACAGCAAAGCAAAACTTGCACAATTTATTTTAAATTTCGGATTGCTTCCTTAGAATAAATCCTAGGGATAGGTTAAATCAAATGTCCAAAATACTGAAATGTTGTTCATTGCCTGACATTCTAAAACAATTTCTTTTTTGGAAAGGAATTGATGCTTTTATATAAGTGCTTGTTTCTCCAAAAGAAAATCAGCCAAGATCATTACTAGGCAATGAGATAACCTTAGGTTCAAGGTTTATCAGGTTAATGCTGGGAAGGGCCCTGATACATTGTGTGTGGGGTAACAATATTAAAGATGTTGGATATTCTGATGGATATTTTGGAATGCTTTAGCTGAAGAGTCACTGGTTTCAAAAAAAAAAAAAAAAAAAAAAAGCTCCAGTTCAAACTTCTGCTTATGCCAGACCTTGTTCTATAGGATGGCAAACCTGGCATGTTCAAATCTGATCTGATGAAACAACTATTTTCCAAGCCTGCACTGAATCATTTCAACATAAAGTCTAAAATGACTCATCTTTTTTCTCTCCCCAAACATAACCAGACTGAGAGAAAATGTCTGGAATAATCTAGTCCCCTTTCAAGTGTAAACCTGTTATTAATTTTCATCTTGCCAAAGACCCTGGATGCTTTATTTTACACTTGCTGAATAAGTAACTCTTTAAAAAAAACATATATATATACTTAGTATATATATATAAAAAGTATATATATATACTTTTGCTTGAATAGTGCCAGTAAGCGCAGAAACAAGGCTACAAGTTTCATGATGAAATCTGAGACTCAACTGCACATGATTCAACTTGGTAGCTTCTCTGTGAGTGGGGATAAAACAGTTAACCTTTCTGGAGAAAGGAATGAGAATACAGAGGAGACACCTGGAACAATAACAAGAGCACCAGGCAGTGAGTCGAAAGGTTGACTTCTGTTCTCCACTTGCTCCATAACAGGATGGTGACTTCAGTTTTCTTGTTGACTATAATGTCTATTTGATTTTACACATGGGCATTTGAAGCATTTAACAAATCCATTAGTCCCAGCAAGAGGTTACCATTATTGAAACAAGAAGAAAGCTAGAGGAAGAAAAGGTGTGTATTGCTCTTTCAGGTGTTTTTAAACACAAAGGTGTGTTTTCTTTGTAAATTGTTCTCATGTTCATGGTAACAAGAGAAAGCCAATCTTTTGCAACAAAAACCAGCCCCTTGCTAATAACATCATTGATGTAAGTAACTAAGCTTAAATTGTGGCCCATAGTCCCCAAACATAAATGTTCTCACATCTTATTTCCAGAAAAATAGGCACAGGATTCCTGAGTCAGCTCATCCCCTCCTTTCCCCTGTGTACCATTCAGCACTCCAGCTCACACATCAAATTTCCTCAAGTCCTTCCAAGTAAATCTTATTGCTTCCCTTCCTTTTTGCTTTCCTGGAACTGTCTTCTCTTTCCTCTTTACTCATTTGGCAAAACTACCCATTGGTTTTTAGTTTAGATGTTACTTCCCTGGCAGTCATTTTCAGACCTATCCTAAAATGAATTAGGCCTCCCTTTTAACTGGTTCTATAATCCCCTGTGATGTCCCTAGTTTAGGATTTAGGCCCCTACAATATTATAGTATACCTGTCTGCATTCTCTACTCCAAAGTTATCCTTATTGGAGTGAAATATACCTGTGTGGGCTGCGGATGTGTGGATTATTTGATTGCTTAACCTCAGGGGCACTTGTAGAGATTGGGTAACAGAGTAGGTCAACTTCTGTTTCACACAGTCTCCACTACAAATATTATTATTTTTTCTGGGTGTTCTGATGTGAAAATATTTGGGAAGCACTGTGATAGTAGACTGTAAGCTCTTTGAGGGTGGGTCCATGCTGGTTTACTTTATGGCTGTCTTCCAGAACGAGGCACAGTACCTGACTAATACATTACAGACAGCTGATAAGTATTTGTTAAGTGAAAAAAAAGTCTTTAAAAAATTTTTATTGGATTTATTTGAGTGACTTTAGTTAATAAAATTATATAGGTTTCAGGTGTACAATTTTATAATATATCATCTGCATATTGTATTGTGTGTTCAGCACCTTGATTCAAGTTTCCTTTCGTCACCATTTGTCCTCCCTTTATTCTATTCTACCTCCTCCCACTCCCCTATCCCTCTGGTAAGCACCATGCTGTTGTCGGTGTCTCTGAGGTGTCGTTTTGTTTTGCTTAGTTCCTTCACCTTTTTTACTCAGCCCCCCATCACCTCCTCCCTCTCAGGAGCATTGGTTTGTTCTTTATCTATGAGTCTTTTGTTTGTTTGTTTTGTTCATTAGATTTTACATGAGTGAAACCACATGATACTTTATCTGACTGGCTTATTTCAGTTAACATAATGGTCTCTAAGCCTATGCACACTATCTTAAAGGATAAGATTTCCTTCTTTTTTACTACTAAATAGTATATTCCATAGTATAAAATGTACCACAGCTTTTCATCCACTCATCTACTGATGGGCACTTGGGCTGCTTACAAATCTTGGCTATTGTAAATAATGCTGCAATGAACATAGGGTTTAGTTTATGCATATGTTCTTTCTAATTAGTGTTTCAGGTTTCTTCAGATATATTCCCAAAAGTGGAATCTCTAGGTCATAAAGCAATTGCATTCTAGATTTTTTGAAGTAACTTCATATTGCTTTCCACAGTGGTTACACTAATCTGCATTCCCACCCATGACCTGCTAGGGTTCCCTTTTATCCACACCCTCACCAAAACTTGTTTGTTGAGTCTTTGCTGCTAGACAGCATCACAAATCTATTTCAGAGGCTGTGAGTAGGAAAACAGAAAGTTGAAGAAACAATAGTTAATAATAATAATAAATCTTTCATTTCTAGCCTGATATTTTAAGACTATTTGTGACTTGAATTCATGAATAAAAATAAATTTATACTATCGATCTATTTGTATGTGAATGATAGACAAGGACTGCTTTTGTTGAGAGGCGCCTCTAGGGTATTGGTTGAGAGCCTCAGCTTTGAAGCTCGACTATGTGAAAAACTCTCATTCTATGTTACTGGCTCTGTGACCCTGAGTGAGTTGTTTTAACTTTCTCCCCTCTGTTTTCACAAATGAAGGCAATACCAGCACCTACCTCATAGGGTTGAATGAGAATTAAATGACTCAATGTATGTATGGTTAAAACAGCACCTGACACATAGGGAGCACTCATCAAATATTGGCATGATTACTGTCATGGTTGTAATAGAAAGGCTGCCTTTAATGCTCTAGGGCAGTGGTCCCCAACCCCCCGGCCGTGGATCGGTACCCATCCGTGGGCCATTTGGTACCAGTCCACAGAAAAAGAATAAATAACTTACATTATTTTCATTTTATTTATATTTAAGTCTGAATAATGTTTTATTTTTAAAAAATGACCAGATTCCCTCTGTTACATCCATCTAAGACTCACTCTTGACGCTTGTCTTGGTCACATGATACATTTATCCATCCCACCCTAAAGGCAAGTCCGTGAAAATATTTCCTGACATTAAACCGGTCTGTGGCCCAAAAAAGGTTGGGGACCACTGCTTTAGGTGTTTCCTGTGGACACGTAGAAATTAATAAAGCAGCCAAAGAATAATCTTTGCATACATGAGTTAAAGGAACAGCCTTTCTATGTGGAGCAAGTTATGGTATGGTTACAAGAGAAAACATTTATTTGTAGCAATAAATTACTGAATTGTATTAAATTCTAGTTCTTTTTTTTTTTTTTAAAGAATCTCAATTTGAACAGAAAAAAAATGTTTTAACTACTTTCCATAATTAAGCATACTTTCATTGTCAAGGAAAGGTGAAAAAAAGTAAAAAGGCACAAATAGAAAAAGGGAAAGAACTCTCTGGATCCTCATATAGTATGAAGACGGGGAGGAAGTCATGGTTCAAAATAAACCTTGATAGGTCACTATCATCATGATGGTAATAACTTCAGCAATCTGGGGCCCTCCAATAGAGGCTTAGAGAAAGGAGCAGGTCACAATCTCCTCTTATCCCTGAGACTGTTCTTAGGAAGTGTCTGGCATTAGAATCTCTGTGATCAAGGATATGGTTTTCACATGTCCCTTTGAGCCTGATGCTTGCAAGGCTTTCTCTCATAAGGCTTCCTTGATGACCATCCATCACATGTAAATTTTCTTCCTGGATTTTATCTCTCTTCCAAGACCACGTTTTGCTTAGGATAATTTTCTTAATTTCTCGTCATAGAAAACAACATATGGAAATTTTTTATTGTGTTCTGTCAAGAATTGCTCTTCTATGTCCATAAATGATTAAAATAATGTTTTGGCCATGGTTTTTTTCAAATGTTTTCAACTTGTTCTTTAATTGTCCTGATTCTGCTACTATACATAAATAAACAACCCTCAGTATCCTTGATCGGTCTGCTTGGTTTCCATAGCATTGCTTTCTGCAGAGTTTTCTCTTTGTTTCCCAACTCTGTCCTTCATGCCAATGGAAAACGGTAGCCGTCTCCCTAAACTGCAGCCTTGAACGTCCGTTCTAGCCTCTCAGCGCTCTGAGGGTTTCTTGGCTTCTGCTCTCTTGGCCTTTGCTACTCGCTGTAGGTGGATGGTTTCTCAACCTTCATCTCCAGCCTTGGGTTCTCACTTGTTGTTTCAGTTGATTAAAGGACATTTCCACTGGAGTGTTCTAGCACAGCTGAATCGTAAGAGTATATAGCAGTGTTCTGTCTTCCTCTGAGATCCCAGGTGCAGTTTGTGAGTAAGCTGAAGACAAATTTGAGAATTTGTATTCAGTAATTTTGAGAGAGTTACAAGGGGACCTAGGGTAGAAAATATGGGGGGAAATGGAGTCTGGTATAAAGGGAGAAAGCCAAGAACAAAGGATCAGAAAAGGCTTGAAATATTTATTACAATAATATTTACTTGATACACAGCTGGTTCATTGTTCTCTTTTAGAGTTATGAAAATAATACATGTTCTTAAAGAAAATATGGAAATCATAAAGAAAACTACAAAAATAATAAGGCACTAAATTTGCCTGCAATGTCAACACTAAGAGTTAATGGTTGTTAATATTTTAGTGTATAACCTTCCATACACTACCTTTTATATTTACAAATACATCATGTTGTGACCACCTTTATAAGCCTGCTTTTTAAACAAAATATTATAAAAATCTTCACATGCTGAAAAATATTCTAAATATTTTTTTGTGGTTTAAAATATAGACTTCACCTAATTTTTTTAAACAAATATTCTATTTTTGGATATCTAGGCTGTTTAAGAGAGACTTATAAGAAACTGAGTACCATTTCAGAGATCCAAGGACTTCAATAGATAATGTAGAGCAGAGGGAGAGTAATCCCCTGAAAGCAACATCATGCCAGGAGCTTGGAGATAATGGATTAACTGGTCCCGCACTTCACTCTTGGACTTTGGATAAATTACTGCACATCTCTGGGCTGTTTTATCTATAACAGTAGGGTCTTGGGTTAGTTTACCTCTCAAATTCTTTATCTCTGGCATTTTAAACTTCTAAGTGACTAGGATAATAATACATAAAGAGCAGTTGGCTGTGTAGGATGGGATGCTGATGAAATCTCTGAGATATGAAACTTGGGGCAAAGCTCCTGGAATAAGACTAAAGCTCGTTTGCTTTACAGTCATCTGTTTATGAATTCTACTGTCTTCACAATCCTTCATTCCAATTTTTAGCTGCCAGGTACTTCTCCCTGCTTTGAAGATTAGTTTGACACTTTTAGAGAATCTGTGTGTTAATAGAAGAGTGAAATAAGCCTTAAAAAAGCAGAAAGAGCTGATGTTAAGTGACACTGTGGCTCTCTGGCCTCTAGATGACTCTACATATGGCTAGATTTTCTTTGAAATTTACCCAGAAATTTAACTAGTTATGTACTATTTTCTGTTACTGTTTTTCATAACTTGTAACTTATGAGATGCTTAAAAACTCAGATCCTTCTTTAATAAGGTATCAAATTATGAAATGAATACTGTGACTGCTTAGTAATGAAGTTGAAGTTTTCTCATTGGTTGCTTTCTAAACTATGCCCAACCTACTTCTCTTCACCCCTGCCCCTTGTTTTCTTACCCAGAGGCTGAGAAGTACAGTTAAAAACATTTACTGGAGCTAATAATGATACGAATTTCTTAGAATAATAAGGTTACATTTTTGCTTTATGTGCGTTTTGAAAAATGAAAAGAAATGAATGTTCACTAGGTATGAACTTAATAGTGAGTGGGCCCTCTGGAGGTGGTTCATGCTGTCTATGCAGGTGATTCTGTGCAGTAGGCATTACTGTGCATCACTTAGTCTATAGAAAACGGAGGTGCAGAGGGGTCCAGGGCCACCCAGCAGAGCTGCATTTTGCTCATCTTCAAAGTTTTTTCTGTTGCACCATGACGTATGCATACACCGAATGGGAACCTCTGGCCTGTGTGCACACCTGAAGATCTGCAGTGTGTGAGATGAAGGGGAAGACTTTCTGAGGGTCTTGCATAGCAACTGTAGATAACTTTCAGAAATCTTTCAAAGTGATAAAAACCAGTCAATAAACAAATTTCATTATCTAAATCCTATTTAATATGATTCACTCATTTATCTAGGATTATTTGACCCCTTGAAAAAGTCCTGTTTGATGCCTATTAATCCAGTAAAATTAATAGCACCCATTCTTTTTCAAAAGTGTCCTGGTTTCTATGACACATAATGTGATTTTTCTGTATATATTTCTCCGTAATCATTAAAATTTGTTTGGTCTAAGGTCAGAAATTCATACAGGCCCAAGAGATCACATCAAAGAAGAAATCCTCAGGACCTATTAGTGTACAATTGCATCAGAACATCTTCCAACATTTTTTGATACTGTCCTTGTAATAACCAGAAGTCACGTGGTGCATTCTGCTTCTAACAGTAACTTTCATTGTTTCCTATTACATCTTCAGTGCCCTTTTGATGTGAATTTCGTTCTTGTGAGCAGTGTAATGCAACTTAATAAAATGGATTGAAACATTTTAATCCAATTAGGAAAACAAACAGGGTTTCTAGGTATTTTAAAAGTAAGTGAGAAAGCTGTAAGCTTTGCAAACAGAGGAGCAGTCGTCTGTTCCTCTTGGGACCTACTTTCCATCACCAAAACATGAAAACATCTCAACTCCCTGACTGTATAGACTTCGCTTATGTTATTATTGGTAATGCAGTGGCTCACAAAGTGTGGTCCCCTATCCAACAATATCACACTTGGGAGCTAGTTGGACCTACTCCAGACCCACTGAATGACAATCTCTAGGGCTGAGGCCAGGAATCTGCTTTAACAAGCAATTCTGAGGCATGCTGAGGTCTGAAAACCACCCTATAATGCCAAGAGCTTCCTAGTCAGCAGTCTCCATGTGTGATATAGTAGTATTATGTGCGTAAAATAATTATATTTAGATTTAGTAACTAAGAAAGGACATACAATATGTGCAGCTGTTTGAGAATTGCACATGTAGTAGCTAATCATCTTGAGAAATCTGAAATGAGTATGTCTAACAGCTCCTAGGCCAAAATGAAAACAACATTCATTCAATTGTTGTTTTATTTAGGACCCAGAGCATAGTGAGAACTGTTCTAGAAGCAAAGGGTTCTGTTAGTTGTGAACAAAGCAAAGGCCTTGCTCTCATGAAACAGTATTTTCTTTACTGGGGGAACACAGACAAACAAATATCAACTTAATTTGTGTTGAGTAGTATATAGTGTCAAGATTAGTGGTGAGAGGTGCTAGGAATGCCGTGAACATGATTCAAAAATGCATAGTGCTTGGGAAGGAGAACACTACTAACTAAAGCTGACTGCATCAGCTCTCTGATCAGAGGGCATTCAGATGGCGTGAGGGGGGAGCATCATGCAGTTACCTGATTGTGTTCTGGGCAAGGAACTACAGATGACAATGCCTCAAAGCAGGAGTATGCTGGGCATCAGAAAACACATGCACTGCATTGTTTTATAATTAGAATGCTGATGGGCTTTGTTGGTTGGTTTTGGGAGGTGGAAGAAATTGTTTCATGCAATAGTAATCTTGTAAACCAGCTTTCCTTTTAGTCACTCATAAATTTGCAAAGAAAAAAGGAAACTTCAGAAAGGTTACCTGGAGCATCTGGAGTGCCTTTTATTTATTGACTACTGATCCCTAATTTACTTGCAAACAACATTTGGCGGGTGGCTACAACATTAATTCATAAAACTCAGTTCTTTGTTCTCAGATCTGCTCCTCTCTGTTTTCAGGGCCAAGATTTTACCAAGTTATTTGAAGTTATCTATGATCTCATTGTTTTTGTTTTTTTTATTTGTTTTTTGTTTTGTTTTTTCAGTAAAAGGAGGGGAGGCAGAAATATACTCCTGCATGCATCTGATTGAAATCCACCCGGCAAGCCCACTAGGGGGCAATGCTCTGCCCATCTGGGGTGTTGCTCCATTGCTCAGTAACCAAACCCTTCTTAGTAACTGAAGTAGAGGCCATGGAGCCATCCTTAATACCTGGGGCCAACTCCCTCCAATTGAGCAATGGCTGCAGGATGGGAAGAAAGAGAGAGAGAAGTGAGAGGGGGAGAGGTAGAGAAGCTGATGGTTGCTTCTCCTGTGTGCCCTGACCAGGAATTGAACCCAGAACATCCACACACTGGGCCAATGCTCTACAACTGAACCAACCATGCAGTGCCTTATCTTTTTTCTTTATCCCTTCTCCAGTCTAACCTGAGTGAGTCACTTGTCTCCTGGGTGTTTCTGTGACTTCCACTGCTCTTTTTGTTTACTTAATATTTTACTTGGATTATTCTAGTACCCCTCTAACTAGAGTTCCAGCCACTAACCTCTGTCTGCTCCAATTCAGCATCTACTTTTCTGCCAAAGTTGGGTTCCAAAAATATGGGCATTAATTACAATCCTCCTTATAAAGTTTCTATATTGACACAATACTCTAGTCCAGTCTGTTCAGCTCCAAAATCTGTCCCAAACTTTTTCCGATTCATTTCCCACATCCCCTGAAATTTATAACAGTTCAAAACTAAAATAAGCCATTTCTCATTTCTAATCTAGTTTTTAGCACCCCTTTCACACATCAAGGTGTAGCTCAAATGTCAATTCTTCCATGCAGGATTCCCTGATTTTCCAACTAAAGTGATTGCTCTTCTTTTTTTATCCTGTGGTGATTTAGTTTTACTTCTACTTAGTACTTTTTACTACAGGTAGATGTTGACTTATCAGTTAGCCCTCATCGGATTATCATCTATTTTACAGTGAGGAGCCAGTTGTAGTCATTTTTATATCACTCCGATTCTCATGACAGCATTACAAATGTAAATACTTGTTAAATTGAATTTAATTAACCATTGGAAATTGGCATGATATATGTTATAAAATAAAACATGATTTACCTCTTCTTTGAGCAGAATATTTGACTTATTGCCGCACTCTTGTTCTACCAAAGCTGGAAAAACAATTATCTTCTTTTTCTTCTATCACATTACGTTTATACTTGTATGTTTCTATTCACTGCACACTTTTTCTTTCTCTCAACATATTATTCTTTTTCATTTAAAGTCATGCTGTTTAGAGAAATTCTTCACATATCCATCTTATGTTGAGTAGCACACACAGTGCACAAACAAGCAAATATGCTTTTCTCCCTAAGGATGATTAAAAAAAAAAGCTAAATGAAGCTTTCAATAAATTTTTAGAAAATTACAGCTCTTCAGATATTTTATGTGACCACTTACACATGACAGTTGATGAGAAACATTATGATCCTTACTGTAACTAACAGATGTTCTCTTCAGATTGATATAATTATATATATATATATAGTTTTATCTTATGTTTAAGATGCCAACACAAAGAATTTAAAGTAGAAAGGTAAGTGTTTATAAGAGCCTTACAGTTTGCTTAGCCATTTATTAATGTGTCATGCCTAGTTACATAATACAATTCACAGGAGTGCTGTAACAATTCTTTTAATCATGGTGAAAATGTACTATAGAACGCAAGGCATCTTGCAATAACTAGAAAATTGACTCAGGGACAATATGTTTTTCAATAAGGGATATAATTGTAGACTTAGCAAAATGTGTTTATTAGCTTATTTTTAAATTCACATACTAAACTTTATTTCTTATATTTCCTATAAACCTCAAATTACTTCTCATTGTGCACTTATATTACTTAGGAAGTAAAATAAAAATTGCACAACTTGTAATTTATGAATTTAAGTAACTAGTAGCTAATGATTTGATAATCTCTTGTGCTTAAAACCAATTTCTCTGGAAACTAGAAGAAAATAAGTAGCAGCATCACACACAAATGATTTTGTTATTTGTAAATTTAAAGAACAGAAATCATCAAGCTCATTGATAATAAGTTCTCCATTGTAAGATTCTCAGACAACTTAAAAGTTAAAATGTAGGCCCTGGCTGGTTGGCTCAGTGGTAGAACATCGGCCTGAAGTGTAGGAGTCTTGGGTTCGATTCCCAGCCAGGGCACACAGGAGAAGTGCCCATCTGCTTCTCCACCCCTCCCCCTCTCCTTCCTGTCTGTCTCTCTCTTCCCCTCCTGCAGTGGAGGCTCCATTGGAGCAAAGATGGCCCAAGTGCTGAGGATGGCTCCTTGGCCTCTGCCTCAGGCGCTGGAATGGTTCTGGTCGCAACAGAGCGATGCCCCAGATGGGCAGAGCATTGCCCCCTGGTGGGCATGCCGGGTGGATCCCGGTCGGGCACATGCGGGAGTGTGTCTGACTGCCTCCCCGTTTCTAACTTCAGAAAAATACAAAAAAAAAAGTTAAAATATGAATTTTTATTAAGAGTTCTTTTACTCTTAATAAAGATAAGGAGTATATATTGACCTTAATAAGCCCATTTATTCATTTTTTCATTCATTAAGTGATTTTTAATCATTTTATGAATACATAAGAAAGTTGAAGGGACTCTACACTAAACACCACACAGCCATCACCTAGATTCAGCAGTTGTTGGAACTTTCATTTTCTTCACCTTTTTCTTTGCACACATGTACACACATACCACACCTGCACACAAAATACACAAACAAGCACACAGACACACATACTTACTGAGTCATTTGAGAATAAATGTTAGACATTATGACATTTTATTTCTAAAAACATCATGATGCAGCTTCTTAGAATAAGGCCTATTCCCATGGAACTACAATATCATTACAATGTGTAAGAAATTAAATAATTCCTTGATATCATCTAATATCTAGCCCATTATTAATATTTCCTCAACTGTTCCAAACTTATATTTTAAAGATTTTCTATTTCTTTTTTCCTTTCACTCTTACTGACTTCTGTGGTTTTAATTGAGCATTTTATATAAATTTATTTTTTCTCCTTTCTTTGATTATTTATTATACTTCAATTTTAAAATGACTATTTTTGGGGGGGGTGTAAGTGATCAGGAGTTTGCTGTATACAATTATAATTGATATATATTCACATGCATATAACACTATACCACTTCATGGGAGGTTCAAGTAGAGAACTCCCACTGTCTCCTTCCTGTCCATGCTTACATTGCTGTCACTCATTTCACTAATATCCATAGCTGTGATCACCTTATATACTGCTGCTAAAAATATTTGAACAAACTTCTATCTATTAGATAAATCAAGATGTAAAATATTAAAGAGTTAACCTTTACCTTTACTTATTTTTCCAAGTTTCTGTTGACCTGAGTTTCTCACCTGTATTTCTTTCATTCTCTCGGAAGAAGTTTATTTAGCATGTCTTATAAGGCGTAGATATGAATAGCCATTTAATTAGAACACAAACTAAGAGTTTTGATACCCACCCATCCTAACTTAATGTTAAACCAGTATTATGCTCAATGAAATAAGTCAGACAGAGAAAGACAAATACTATATGATATCACTCATATGTAGAATCTAATGAATAAAATAAACAAATGTAATTGACTTATAGACACAGACTTATAGTCCTATAAATGAACAGACTTATAGACACAGAGAGAAGATTGATGGTTGCCAAAGGGGTGGGGGTTGCCAGAGGGGTGGGGGACTGGGAGAAAGAGATAAAGGGATTGAAAAGTACAAACTGGCAGTTACAAAATAGTCATTGAGATATAAAATGCAGCATAGGGAATATAGTCAATGAAATTGTAATAACTGTGTATGGTGCCATGTGGGTACTGGAAATATCAAGGGAAACACTTCATAAAGTATATGATTGTTTAACCGCTATGTACACCTGAAACTAATAAAAATAATATTGAAAGTAAACTTTAATTGAAAATTAAAAATAAAAATGCAAAAAAAAAAAGTGCCTTTTTGAAGTCACATAGGCCAATGCCACTAAGCTCTCAATCAATATGCCAGCTCAGGGATAGCAAGTAGGAATTACATTGTGTGTGAACCAGTCCAAGCATTTTATAGCAGCTGCCTGTGGTTCTGCATGGAGAAGAATCGTGAGTCTAACACATGGTGGGAGAGGCAGCATTCAGGCTCTACTTGTCTATCTAGCCTTACTGTGAGTGAGGCCGCCGTGTGTGAAGTGTGAACATAGATTCCATCAAGTGTTTTTTCTTTGCGTTCTGAGGTTTGACTCATAATATTTTATGAGCACCACAACTTGTGATTTTGAAAAGCTAGTCTCAAATAAAAACATAACAAAAAATATTTGAGAAAAAAATGAGAGAGCTCTCTTAGGGGCTAATTTAGTAATTTTATAATAACTTTGGCTTGTGTTTGAGATGAGTAATAAAGAGAACCTGGCAAGAATTTATGGTTAGAATTTTCAGTGAAATAATTTCAGGATGGTGTTCAAAAAGATAAAAAAACAGTAGGTGCTAGGTGATATCTAATTAGCTTTTATGGGAAACTGTCTGCTAGAAATGTCAGATAAAGCTCCTATATGTTATTATGGGAAAAATTCTAAGGCTTGCTTACCTGTTTACCAAGCAGTTTCAGACTAAAACATATTTATAAAATGGAAAAATATCACTGAATCTATGAAAAATGAACCAAACTAAAGTATTTGTAAGTTTCAAACCAACAATCATATATTTATATAACAGACATACATATGCATGCAAATGTAACAGGGTTCAATAAAGCTTTGTTTATAAAGAAATTGCTGTAGAATTTCATCAGTGAGTTAACTATCCATCTAATGGATTTAATAATAGACTAAGTATGTATGAAGTAGAAGAAATAATGGTACAATGTAGAAAATCAAATGTTCATTAGCCTTCTTTATAATCTATTTATTTTTATATAATTTTTCAGAAAAGCAAAAATTCATGAATAATGTTATTCTGTAAGTAAGATGTAATAATGGAAGACATAAAAATCCATTTGAAAATTTTATTTGGAAGTTTTAGTAATTGTAATTTAAAATTCTAACTTTTTGAACATTTAATAGAGTGAAACTTACAAATAACAATATATTCCAGAGGACAGTGAAGTACTTAATTATTTTTAAGCCCATTGACTCATTCAAATAGATACATCTCTTTCGAAAAAGTACTTTTGGAGTGGTTAAGTAGTATCAAAGGATTCTTTTGAAGTCACTGCTGTGTCAAAGCAGTCGAAGGACTAACACTGCAAGTGTTATGTAAGGTGCTTCTCAAAGTTTGCCTCACTCTGGAAAGTCAGATTCAATGTGATGCCCCTAGGTCCTCTAAATGCAATGAAGTTTTATCTCAGGGGATGAAGTCTTCAAGTACAAGGTGTCTCTCTGTGTATAAAATGTATTTCTATAGGGTGGGCTGACTTTACTGAACAATGTCAGTTTTTTTAGTGCTATTTGTCACATTAATTATTGATTCTATCTTTTCTTCTTTCTGAGCAATTTTGACTAACCAGTCACCGGCTTGCACTCCAGCTTGCTTACTTCTTCTTGTTTTTCTGGCTGAGGTTGCCATCTTGGCAGTTACACTTGCCCTCTCCGTTACTTTGTTCATCGCACTGGGGCTAACTTTCACTGATTTGATCACCATCGTTTTTTATCTCTGCTACAACCATCTAAGATCCTGACTCATCACCTGTCCTTTCTAATGGCTGAGGATTCTTCTTATCTTCCTTAGTCTGAAGTGTTATATTTTCCCATCTAAATTGAGTGTCACTAAAAGGTTTTCTTAGGGCTTCTTATGCAAGCAATATTGTTTTGTATACATTTCATTTATGGTTCTAAGGTAGGAATAAAAATAAATCAAAACTATTCACTCAACACTGAACAAATGTGCCAGAGTAAGTTTCAGGCACTGGCAGCCTATCATCATACAGGATCAACTCTATTCCTATCCTTACGGATCTTAGGCTCTGATGGAGACAGATGATCATTTGATGAGTGACTCAGGTAAAGTCTACAAAGAATTTGCCTAAAAAAAATACTAATCAGAATAGATCTGACTTCCTAAATATTTCTTTACAAAAATATATCAAATATTGCATTCACATTGGTTAAGTCAGTAAACACTTATTGCACATCCATATGCAAAGCACTGTTCTAGGATAACTGTGAGGGGAAAGTGGGTGAAATGCTCTTAGGAAGCTGAGATTCTACCAGAGGAAAACATGAAAGTAGTTTAAAAAATAAATCTTTAAAGTTAAGTATTTAAAGTTGCTATGAAAAAAAATTAAAGCAGAGAAAGGGAAGGGAGTGATGAGACAAAGACTTTTTAAATATATGGTGGTCAGAAAAGTGCCTCAGATAAAGTGATGAGCAGAGACTTAAAAGCAAATAAGGAAGCAAAAGATGCAAAATTCTTGAGAAAGAGAGTTGCAGGCAGAAGCGGTTACCCTGAAGCAGGAGTCTGCTGGGTGGATTTGAGGCAAAGCAAGGGGACTGGTGTTCTGGGGAGCAGAGTTGGGACAGAAAGACTGTTAGGAGATGTGGTTATAGTAATAGCCAGGGCAAGAATGGGGCATTTTTATGCTGAATGGGATGGGAAAGTATAGAAAGATTATTAATACAGAGGTGATATACTCTGAATTATGTTTTCAAAGAAAAAAAGATGGTACATGCAGATCACTGTAGACTGTATGTGACCAGAGTGGAATCAGGACCAGTAAGTAGGGGTCTTTATAGTAATCTAACCCAGAGATGCCGGTGGTTTAGATGGTCAGATCACTGGAGACTGTATGTGACCAGAGTGGAATCAGGACCAGTAGGTAGGGGTCTTTATAGTAATCTAACCCAGAGATGCCGGTGGTTTAGATGGTCAGATCACTGGAGACTGTATGTGACCAGAGTGGAATCAGGACCAGTAGGTAGGGGTCTTTATAGTAATCTAACCCAGAGATGCCGGTGGTTTAGATGGTCAGATCACTGGAGACTGTATGTGACCAGAGTGGAATCAGGACCAGTAAGTAGGGGTCTTTATAGTAATCTAACCCAGAGATGCCGGTGGTTTAGATGGTCAGATCACTGGAGACTGAATGTGACCAGAGTGGAATCAGGACCAGTAGTTAGGGATCTTTATAGTAATCTAACCCAGAGATGCCGGTGGTTTAGATGGTCAGATCACTGGAGACTGAATGTGACCAGAGTGGAATCAGGACCAGTAGTTAGGGATCTTTATAGTAATCTAACCCAGAGATGCCAGTGGTTTAGATGGTCAGATCACGGTAGACTGTATGTGACCAGAGTGGAATCAGGACCAGTAGGTAGGGGTCTTTATAGTAATCTAACCCAGAGGCCGGTGGTTCAGATGGTCAGATCACTAGAGACAGTATGTGACCAGAGTGGAATCAGGACCAGTAGGTAGGGGTCTTTATAGTAATCTAACCCAGAGATGCCGGTGGTTCAGATGGTCAGATCACTAGAGACAGTATGTGACCAGAGTGGAATCAGGACCAGTAGGTAGGGGTCTTTATAGTAATCTAACCCAGAGATGCCGGTGGTTTAGATGGTCAGATCACTGGAGACTGTATGTGACCAGAGTGGAATCAGGACCAGTAGGTAGGGGTCTTTAAAGTAATCTAACCCAGAGATGCCGGTGGTTTAGATGGTCAGATCACTGGAGACTGAATGTGACCAGAGTGGAATCAGGACCAGTAGGTAGGGGTCTTTATAGTAATCTAACCCAGAGATGCCGGTGGTTTGGATGGTCAGTAGCAGTTGAAGTGATGGGATGTGATTAAGTCCTAGATATATTGTGAAGGTAGAACTGACAGAATTTCCTAACAGATCAGAGTCATGGGTTAGAGGAAGCAAAATTAATTTCTTAACCTAAAATTGAATTTTTCTCTTTCTCTGCTGTATGCACAGAGATCAGTAATTTAGAAACACAGATGTAACCACAGGTTTGAGTGGAGTGTGGCGTGTCTTGTTCATCCTCGCAGACTTGGCCAGGTGAAAATGCCAGAGCCTGGTAACTATTTTTGACAAAACTTGGGAGAAAACCAGAACCTGTGTACCATTTTCTTCTACTTTTAAATATTGAAGCTGCTTCAAAGCCTCTGTGCTTATTCAGCTTATACTTTGAGTAAGTTTTACTGTGAACTGAACAGTAATAACTGTTCAAATATCTGCGCATAGCATTTTACACAATGTCATTTCAAGCTGCAGAAAGCACCAGAGATAAAGATGAAAAACACATATTTTCAGGTTTCTTCATTTGAACCGTGGATTTTTTTTCCAACAAAGAAAAAGCTATTTCCCTGGTGGATGTTCTCACACCATGAAGGACAGCACTAATGCATCAGGAATATGTCATTTATGATTAATACTGATGATTCAGTGACACACAGCAAGACATTGAAATAATGAGATTTTGCTGCACTTTTGAAATGTAATTATTTGTAACACATTGTTCAGGAAATATTCTTAGTGTATTAATTTTTTTAATTACTAAAAGTTATTTAACATGAGAATTAGTTAAATAAAAATAACAAAACACATATATAACTATAACTCTCTTTTTTCTAAATAAAAAGTATATGAGCACATGAGAATTCAACCAGTTTATTTAATTAATCTAACTTAAAAATTGCTAGTGCATTTGAGAACTTTCTTCATAGTTTAAGCATCCATTCAGGGGGGGGTTAAACCCTTTTAAAGTTTGATAAAATGTAACCTGATGATCTGCTCATACAGGAGCTAGAAAAGCTGTTTTCTAAAGCAAATTTTTGAGGTAATTTGTTGTGTGTGAAAACCCTTGAATTCATGATGAGTTCTTAGACACTCATAATTACTAAAATGAATTACTATTATTTTTATTATTTCTTATTATTTTAAGTGAGAAGAGGGGAGATAGTGAGACAGACTTCCGCATGCGCCCTGACCAGGATTCACCTGGCTGCCCCCATCTGGGGCCGATGCTCGAATCAACAGAGCTATCCTTGGCTCCTGAGGCTGACGCTTGGACTAACCGAGCTCTCCTCAGTGCCTGGCATCAGCACTGGATAAATGGAGCCACTGGCTGCAGAAGGGGAAGAGGGAAAAAAGTGGGATGGGGAAGGGGTGGAGAAGCAGATGGTTGCTTCTCTTCTGTGCCTTGTTGGGATCAAACCTGGAACATCCATACTCCAGGCTGACTCTCTATCCATTGAGTCAACCGTCTAGAGCTTAAAATGAATATTGATGGAGTTATTATTTTGCATTTTAAGTGTTTGCCTTTTGTAGTCCATAAAATTACAGAATTTAATCTGTAACCCAACAGAATTTTAGAAAAGTTTATATATATATATATATATATAAAATTAAGAAAATTAAAAATAACAGAGTGACATTAATCAGTAAGAGTATATAGGTTTCGGGGGGGGGGAGTTTAAAGTTTTAAGAATATTTTTGTTCTTTTCTTATTATAGATTATACCAATTCTATGATGCTGTTTGCATAGATATAATTGTAATATTTTCACAACTCAGGTTCATTTTCCCAAAATATCACTTTTCTTAAACTTTTATGAACATATGTCTTTAGTGCATTTTGGTTGTCATGATTTGTCTTTCAATTAATGTATGTACCTTGAATTGCAGATCCTAATGCCTCTTAAAATAGGTCCCTGCCAATGACAGTGCAAAGTTTTATAGGAACAGGTGATTCTGATGGTCTGAAAGTATAATATATGTTATCATTAGTTAAATAATAATAAAATAATTTATAATTGAATGAATCCCTCCTTTAAATATTATTGAATATTTCAGTTAGAAATGAATTTTAGCAAAATCCATTTTATTCCTTTATATCTGAATGACTTTCAAAGAATAGCAATTTCATGGGATCTTCCTTCTTACTAAAGAGAGTGAAATCAGGAACTAAAGAGATGAGAAAAAGTTTTTAAACATGGTTTACCTATATTTTTTAATGTTCATGATGACAATAAACAATAGATAGATTGAATTACACAAGTTCTTAGAAAATTTATGAATACTAAAATGGCTTATAGATATAGTTATTTTCTTACACATTTTAGGTGTGAAATGCCTAGGAGAAAATTTCAAAACTGAAAAACATCACAGTGCCAAATCTTAGATTTACTTACCAGGCCTTTTATGTAATCACTATAAAAGACAGTCAGTCATATGTACATATTTGAAGGCCTGTTACTTTACATGCATTATCCCATTTAATTCCTACAGTGTTCCATGAAGAGGAGATATTGTTTCTCTTATATTGATAGGTAAACAGAGATGCTAAGTTGTTTATCTACATTTACAGGAATAAGAAGTTGCAATAATAAGTGAATTCAGATAACTCAAACTCTGAAGTGCAGATGGTCAAGTGTGCCCAAACAGTGAGCCACATCTTTGGGAAATGGTATCCTTTGAGTAGCCACCAGTCCTCGAGGTCTCTCATTACAGAGAACCCAGGTGAGGTGGTTCCATACTGGTATGGGACAGCTGGACAGTTGCAGGGCCCAATCCTTATTCAAGACCAAGGCTGTCTTGTTTTTCAGGTCACTAATGTCTTCCCAGAAACCCTAGCACAGCTCTGGGTTTGAGTCCTTTGAAATATTTCTGTCAATGCTGCCTCAAGGCCACCTGGGGGAAATATGAAGGTCAGCTCCTTAAATTACAGAAATAATGTATTCTAATTAGTGAGGACTCTAAGTCCAAAAAACCTGTAAAATGCCTGCAGAAAATGCAATTAATTGGACTTGTTATCTCAACCTTTTTTGGGTGGATACAGGGTAATAATGAAAGACATGAACATGTGGTTTTTTAAATTTACTACTGATTAAATTGTATTATCCTATTCTTAATAAGGACCATATATACTTTAAGTATTTAAAATTAGTTTTAATTAGCATTTGAGAACTGGCCAAATGTTTGAATTACAGCAACACAGTATTGGAAATATTTTAATAGTAAATAAATGTCCTATGTCCCCAAAATAGTTTAATATTTAGTGAATGTTTTATAATTTTGGTATAAAGATAAAAAACTAACTTTGTGTGATAGGGGAGTGCCTTTATCAGGAATAGTAAATGATAGTACTGGTCTGGAAGGAAATGGGGGTACAAATGATTGTGGATAGTAAGTGGCTATAAAAAGTTTATTTATATCCTAACAAATTAGTTCTGAATGATCAGTTCGTTCATAACTCCATAGAGACACTATACAAATAACCAGTTATATGAACTGTTGGCAGTAATCAATTGATATGTTTCTGTGTGGGCATCTGGGTTGATTGTACCCATAATCATTAGGTAAGAAGTTTATGAATCAGGAGCTTTTGCACAGCGTTATTGCATTTAAACAATTGAAGTATATCATGTCTCTCAAGTAATGCGGGTTTATACAGGAAAACCTTTCTTTCCAGTTTTTTCATCTACTTGCTGGAAGAATAAAAAACTTAATAGAGCACTCTGCACATTTAACCAAAATAGGATATTTAAATCAGATAATATATAAGATTTTAATTTATTTAGTTTTTCTTTCTGTTCTCCAAGAGAGGGTTGGCCAACTATATTCATAGGATATCTAGCGTGAATAACAGAATAGGGCTTTTTGTCTCTATGGCATATTTTTTAGGTTTCTCTGAGATCCATGTCTGGCTCTCAAACATATTTAAAATGCAAATTTTTATTTTTATATTATACATGAATTGTGATGTATAGTCAGTGGTGGGATTCAGCTGGTTCTCACCGGTTTGGCAGAACCAAACATAATATTTTGTTGAGTTTGGTGAACCAGTTGTTAAAATGGCACTTGTAATCAGGGTTTTCTCAAAAGTTGATGCCTGGGCAGCCACCCAATGTGGAAATCACAAATTTACATTCCTTACTCTTTTTTAATGTTCATTTGCACAACAATATACTCTAAGTGTCCATAGTAATATTTATTCTGTCTATTGTATAGGTGAAAAAATTGCAAGTGAGAACACCTAACGGAATTGAGACAGAGGAGGGATCAAAGGGACCAGAGGAAAAGAGGACAGAGGGAAAGGGGATGACAGGAGGGGATAAACCTGAAGGGAAGGGGGGGAGAGTGCTGTAGGGAGGGGGGCAAGGGAGATGTTGAGGGGAATATGGGGGAGGGGGATGCATTCGAGTTGACCCTAGAATCTATGTAAACATAATTAATTAAATAAAAAAAGAAGCAATATGGAAATATCTTAAATAACAGCTTTATTGTTTTTTGTCAGGTATTATTTAATATTTTTTCATTACTATTTTAAAACTTCCTTATATCATAATCTAGTTTTGTGCACCTCTTTTATTGTTCATATTTAAGTATTAAATGCATGAAATAATAAACAACCTCTTGATATATTTTTTTATACTTAAAACAGTTATTAGGTCAGAGAACTCGTTGTTAAATTGTTTGAATCTCACCACTGTCTATAGGTTAGAGACTCTTCAACAAGTTAGACTTACATAGAAAAGATGTTACATTTTAATTCATCTCTTTGCAGATTGGCAGGGTATGTACACTCTTACTTTGGCATACTTCAGTATTCAAAACCTTGCTGGAAATTCTCTCTCTTAATTCTGTTTCATACTGTAGTACATTTTTAAAAGATTTCATGCCAAACCTTAATATTTTGAAGATAAATTTGAAAACAAATACTTTTACTAGAAACCTGTTGTGTAAAATGAAGACATAATTCAAAAAGAATGCATTAATTATACATACATATTTGATGTGTTCTATAACTATAATAAAGCAAAATTGTATCAAAAAAGCATTGGAATTAGAAGTTAATCTAGTTTGTTTATATCTGTTGTCCCATCACAATCATTACTAACAGCACTTCTCAAAGGGGTTCTCTCTGAATGGCAAACTATATGGTCACCCTACTAACTGGTAAAATTTGGGGAATTGAATGGCTGCCACCCATCTTTCCTCCAGTGACTATACTGGACACCTAAGGACTCTCATCCACACCTGAAATCCTCGTTTCCTTTCCAACTGTCTTATCTTCTCTGAGAGTCGCCCAAATACAGTAAAAATGACCAAAGGAGCTAAGTCTGTGGAATTCAAACTGGACTAATCAAAGGTTGCCTTGCTAACTTGCCCTACTGTCTTTCTTCACCAGCATATGTCTTGCTGCTATGGCTGACAAAGGCTCTTATTTGTTCCAGCCCCTTTGGCCAAAAGTCTGAGAAGTTTGTAGTTTTTATGAAGAATTTTTTTAATTTTCAATGAAATCCTGATAACTCCAACTTGAACTAAGCATGAGTCAATTGCTGTATATTCTCTCTCCCCAAACTAACATAGTTTTGAATTTATCTTTCTCATTATTGCAACTTTCTTTCCTGTGCTTTAATTCTTCTGATATTTATCAAATCCATGGTCCTTGTAGTTCTTGCTTTACTAGATGTAGACCCCACCTACATTTTTCATCTCTGTCTTATGTCCTGAACAGGTTTGTCCCATCACATTTTTATTTTTACTCCTTCCTTTGATCCCTGCTTGTGTTTGAAACTTAGATGTAATATTAGGATTTATACATTGATCTTTTCAACCTCACTGTTTGCTTGTTGGCTCTTGAGTGGGGCGGGGGCTTTTCTGTAGATGATGACTTAATCCATTGCAACAAATGAATGTGAATATTTTAGAATCCATAAGAGATATTTTTGTGAAGACAACTTTTGCTTCTAAGGCCTTGAAATTTTTTGACAAATCAAATAAAAATCTACACATAGAAATTATTCATTAATCAACTGCTTTCCAAAAATCAAAATCATCATTGTGTCATTTTTGTTTTATAACTTTCCATTTTCAATAGACTTCATTTACATTCTCGTGTATCCAGAGACTTTCAAAACTACTCCTATGCTATAAAACCTTAAAATGTCTTCTAGCTCTTTTCTTTGTCATCTTTTTCTGAGTGATATTACAAAACTCACCCCTAAATCAATGTAAGTCAGAATAAATATATTAGCCTTTATTTCAGCTATATCTTGTAAGTAACTTAAATTATTAGAACTAGCTGTCCTGCATTTTTAAAAATTTATTTAATTAAATCAGATTTTATCACATATTTATTGTTTATGAAACAACTGGGTGTCTTTACCCTTACAACAGGCCAGAAGTTATGAGCTGGCTTTCCTCATAGATAATTAATCCTTTCATTCTTTATAAATAGTAGCAATAATACTATGAATCTTGGCACTCTAGGTAGCAAAAAAGTCCTTTAAAATGGCATTGGCTGACTTACTACTCTGGTGGGTAGCTGCTTTCTCTGCAGCTGGACAATTAAATGTTGAGTGACAGATAGATTAAAATCTGGAAGTCTCTGCACTTCTGAGGCTTTTTCTGGTTCCTTATGGTTGTAGTTGGCTTACAATGAATGGTTCTCTATTGTCATCAAAATGAATTTTTGTATAGCTTTCTTTTTGGCATCTCCTTTTCATCATCAACCATTTTTATGTAAAGCTACTTTGTCATTTTGTGGGATATCCTAATTCTGTGCCCGAAGAAATGAGGGATCATCTACTATTGCCTCCAGCCTACTTTATTCTGTTTATCCTCTTTCTATTCCAATTTCAGGCCTTCACTGTCCTACTCCAACTTCTACATATAACATTGTGCGATGCAAGAGTGTACAAATACACAAGCAAACAAACAAACATCACTGCAGCTTTTTGAGTCATGGAGACATAAATATACATTACACTGCATTGGAGAGGGCTACGTAAGCTCTCTGATCCTCATTTATCTCATCTGTAAAATAGCAATGATAATGCCTATTGTGAATTTTGTTAAGAGGCTTTAATGAGATAGAGAAAGTGAAATACCTATTTCGTTATATAAATTCAACATATTTTCATTCCTTTTTCCTTTGTGAGAACAAGGCAGTGGTAAAACTATAGTAAACAGTCATAGTAGATATTAGTCCTGTTTTCTAATTTATTTATTTATCAAACATATGACTAATACTTAATAGTATAATAATCAATTTCTAAATATTGATTTGTATAATTTTATAACTACCCCCCAAAATATTATTTTTCTCATTTTCCTAATTTTTACTCTTTTTAAAAAATACAAATGAGGCCCTGGCCAGTTGGCTCAGTGGTAGAGCGTCGGCCTGGCATGCAGGAGTCCCAGGTTCGATTCCCGGCCAGGGCACACAGGAGAAGCACCCATCTGCTTCTCCACCCCTCCCCCTCTCCTTCCTCTCTGTCTCTCTCTTCCCCTCCTGCAGCCAATGCTCCATTGGAGCAAAGTTGGCCCGGGCACTGAGGATGGCTCTGTGGCCTCTGCCTCAGGTGCTAGAATGGCTCTGGTTGCCACAGAGCAACACCCCAGATGGGCAGAGCATCACCCTCTGGTGGGCATGCTGGGTGGATCCCGGTCAGGCACATGTGGGAGTCTGCTGACTGCCTCCCTGTTTCCAACTTCAGAAAAATACAAAAAATAAAAATACAAATAAACTTGCATTCATTGCTTTGTGTTCAATTATAACCCATTCCCCAAGAAAAACACGATGTTCTTTCACATGTACACATTTGTAATCCCCATTTTTTATGCTTGAGAAAACTGATCCACTAAACAGTTAAGAGTCTTGTTGAAGGCCATAGAACTATCAAACTTCCCAAGTATGATTTGAGCTAGGAGGCGTGGCTATGAGAAGTCGTAGTCTTAATTACACCACAACCCCTCCTTCCTGGTCATGCCTTCTCTTTATTTCCTGTTCTAGAAAACAGGAAATAAGCTGACATGTTTTCTGTAAGGATTTGCCCATGACTGTTACCTTAGCTGTTAATCTTGTCCTTCAGCTCTGTGTCTGCTTCTGCCATTTAAAAGTCCATCACACACTGGCGCCTCCACATCATTTTATAACAGGTATGGTATGATATATAGTGAGAGCTAGTCTTTCAAGAGCTGGGGGAAATAAATTAAGTCTTCTTAAAGTAAGGCTCATCCATTAGAGGTCCTGTCTCACTTCTAGTACTGCAATACCACTTAGTGGCTTCACAGAAGTAATTTATTCATTTCAACAGAGATACTCTGAGACTAGATCTGACATTTATTAGAATCATCATTTTCCACAAATACTTAATGAATTCAGATGACATTACCAGCCAAATAATTTAAGAGATGTGTCCTAGTATGTTTTTGCACTTATCCTATTTTAATGATTTAGAAAGTCCATTTGGTATGTAATTTAAGAGCCATCCCTTTAAATATCTATATTTTACATATACAAAGAACCTCTTTTTTCCAAGAAAAATGTAATTTGCCTTGGCCTTTTAAAGCATCGGGAAATGTCTTTGATAGCAGTCGTTACTGAATGCTATTTAGTGACACTTCTGGCTTCATGGAATTTTGATTAAAATTAGAAACTAAGATGAGACATCAGTTCTACTATGCAAATGAGGCAGACATAATTAAAGAATGTGATTATAGTGGAATAGAAATGTCAAGAAAATGCCACATCAAATATCCCTATTCCACACAGATTACAGGTAAGTGGAAAACTTCATTAGCAAGATAAACACAGCAAGGGATTTTGCTATGAAACTGCAACTCTATCAAAATAAGATATTTGTCTATTGAAACTGAGAGATGGTACTAATCAGATTTAATTAAACCTATCAAAAATCATCCCAATTTGTTAACATGTTTAAAATGCTCATTTTGCAAGAAAGATGAGTGGAGGGTTAGTCATTGTGCCCTAGTAAAATAAAGTAGTTATAGCAAAGGCTAGCTTAGTTACTTTTTCTCTCAAATGAAAATTTTATTTCACTAGCATTTTCCTTCCTTATAGAGAAAATTATACTATAGTTTTTTCACATTTAGAACTGGGTTGTTACTAAAGTTTCTAATTAGATTATATTTGGCTGAGCTAATGATTTGTTAAGTATATAAGTAAAAGAAAACTCCAAATCAAATTGACTTATAAAAAATAGGAGGTTATTGGCTCACATAAATGTGAAGTCCAGTCATGACTCAGTGGCTCTAAGATGATAACAGGGGACATGTTTTTTTGTTTGTTTATTTTGTTTTCTTTTTTCTAATCTGCCTTTTGGGATATTGGTTCTGTTCCAAGACTAGCTCAATTTCCATTTGCAGCATTGCTGTCAGAAATTTCTGAGATCACCAGCTTTCTTACTCAGCTTAGACAGAGAGAGTATCACATTAGAAAGAAAGAAAAGAAGAAGGAAGGAAGGAAGGAAGGAAGGAAGGAAGGAAGGAAGGAAGGAAGGAAGGAAGGAAGGGAGGGAGGGAGGGAGGGAGGGAGGGAGGGAGGGAGGGAGGGAGGGAGAGAAGGAGGGAGGGAGGGAGGGAGGGAGGAAGGAAGGAAGGAAGGATAAATTTTAAAAAGGAAGGATAGAAGAGAAAGAGAGAAGGGAGGTAAGAAAATTTGGGGACCTTTCTTTGATTGGATTGTCTTAGTTCACTCGCTCACCTTGACTGGTAACGTGATTGGGTGGTGGGTTTAGGTTTAAGGTAAGAAGTTTTTCACTGAGCTTTTAGAGCAATTTAGGATTAATCTTTTCTTTTTTTCTTTTTTTTGTATTTTTCTGAAGCTGGAAACGGGGAGGGACAGTCAGACAGACTCCCGCATGCGCCTGACCGGGATCCATCCGGCACGCCCACCAGGGGGCGACGCTCTGCCCCTCCAGGGCGTCGCTCTGTTGCGACCAGAGCCACTCTAGCGCCTGGGGCAGAGGCCAAGGAGCCATCCCCAGAGCCCGGGCCATCTTTGCTCCAATGGAGCCTCACTGCAGGAGGGGAAGAGAGAGACAGAGAGGAAGGAGAGGGGGAGGGGTGGAGAAGCAGATGGGCGTTTCTCCTGTGTGCCCTAGCCGGGAATCGAACCGGGGAATTCTGCATGCCAGGCCGACACTCTACCACTGAGCCAACCAGCCAGGGCCAGAATTAATCTTTATAACCTATTCACAATGCAGAAGAGGTGGGAAAAATGATCAAGAAGCAACCATATTGTTAACTGAAATTCAAAAATGGCTAGTTTAAAAAAGAGTTACTGAGTACTCATTAACAAGTAAATCTCAGCTTTAGAGTGTTACAAGTAATTACCTTTTGGGAGGAAGAGAACAATGGCTGAACATGGGGCATGACGGATTTTCATGGGGTTTGTTAGGATTTTATTCCTTCATCTGGGTGGACATTACATGGATGTAATCACTTTCTGAAAATTCATTTAGCTGTATATTCATAATTTAGATATATTTCTATATTAACTATATTTTCATAATAGACTAAATATAAAGTTAAATGAATATAAAAAGAATTATAAAGTTATTTATGAAATTACATATGTGAAATGTAGTTATTATACTGATTATACTGGTATATAATGATATATAGCCTGACCTGTGGTGGCGTAGTAGATAAAGTGTCGACTTGGAATGCTGAGGTCGCCAGTTCAAAACCCTGCACTTGTCTGGTCAAGGCACATATGGGAGTTGATGCTTCCTGCTCCTCCCTCCTTTCTCTCTCTCTCTCTCTCTCTCTCTCTCTCTCACTCTCTCTGCTCTATAAAATGAATAAATAAATAAATAAATAAATAAATAAATAAATAATGATATATAGTGATAATGTATAAAGGTTCCCAAACTATGCACTATGGCACCCCAGGGTGTCATGGCAAACATATAGTGATGCCATGGGCTACTTTAAAATTTTGAATAAAACAAAGCAAACACTATAAATTATTAGCTTGGGGTAGTTTAGAGCTTCATATTATATCATGCTATTGTGAAGACCAAAAAAATTGTTTTCTTCCCTTCCTACCTTCTATATCCATCTCTCTGGGCCAATAATCAAATTAGCAAAGATAAATTAAGAAGGGAAATATCCAAAGATTATTATATGAATGCACATTAAGAGGTGCCACAATGAGACCCAAGGACTGAAAGGAGTAATTGGAAAGCTGAGGCTTATATGTCATTTTGAGCTAAGGAGAAAGGGAGGTGTGGTTTGAAACTTCAAAGGGCAGGAAGGCAATACACAGGGAGATGGAAAAATACATGTTTGTTGGTCTCTTGTTAACAATGGTTACAGAGAAGACTTTGGTGGAAAGGGCCTTGCTAGCTTTTGCCCTGTGATGATATCTCCCTTCCTAGATTAGGTCCTCTATATAAATGCCTTTAGGAAGGTAAAAAATGAGAGTCAAAGGTTCTTCTGAGTCTTTTGTCTCTTAATAACCAGCTTAAAACAATATCCTGACAGGTATGTTTTTGGAATGGCAAGACTTTGGTTCCTTCACTCTCTGCATTTCAGTAATGTTCCCTCTCTGAAAACCTGGTTTGTTAAAAGGTGCTTTGATGAAAAGCAGGTACTGCATGACAAATCAGTGAGGGTGACACAGTGTCCGATCTAATTCCAAGGTTTTAGAAGCCATGTAGTGCCCAATAGGAGCACAATACCACTAGTCATTGAAAGAGTGAAACAAAAATAAGATTGTATTACTTTTTTTCAATTGACTACTACCTTGTTAGGATATCAAAGCTTATTAAGTTTGAACTAAGTTACTTAATGAATGTACCTGATAGATATTTCTTTGGCCTAGGGTGTAGTGAAAGAACTCTGGGGGCACATAGGAGTGCTGCAAATTGAAAACTCTGTGTATTCCAGGGTTATACTATTTTTGGAGTGGCCAATTGGCTTCTACTGTTTGACGTACAATCAGTTTAGTAAATTAATGAATTATGAAATCCAGTGATGCTTGGTCTGTGGTGACACAGTGGATAAAGTGTTGATGTGGAGCAATGAGGTCACGGGTTCGAATCTCTATGCTTACCTGGTCAAGGCACATTGGGAGTAGATGCTTCCTGTTCCTCCCCTCCCTTCTCTCTCTCTCTCTCTCTCTCTCTATCTCTTTCCCCTCTTCTCTAAAATGAATAAGAAAAAAAGAAAGAAAGAAAGAAAAGCAAGAGAGAACGAAAGAAAAAAAATCAATGATATATTAAACAATTCTCTGACTTCTAAGGCAGAGTATATTTAATAGATGAAACATACTTATAATAACTTAGGTTCATCATTCTTTTTTTTGAGAGAGAGAGAGAGAGATAGACAGAGAGAGGAACAGATAGAGACAGACAGACAAGAAGGGAGAGAGATGAGAAGCATTAATTCTTTGTTGCACCTTAGTTGTTCATTGATTGCTTTCTCCTACGTGCCTTGACCATGGGGCTACAGCAGACCGAGTAACCCCTTGCTCAAGTCAGTGACCTTGGGCTCAAACTGGTGAGCTTTGCTCAAACCAGATGAACCTGCACTCAAGATGGTGACCGCAGGGTTTCAAACCGGGGTCCTCTGCATCCCACTTTGATGCTCTATCCACTGTGCCACTGCCTGGTAAGGCAGGTTCATCATTCTAAAGATGAAAACATTATCAGCTCTTTAATACATGTTCCAAATGCATCACCACAAAACCAGACTGTATGTGGTAGACCACAGGATCCAAATGTGCTTTGTGGGGAAGGGGGCTGGATAATGACATGTATATATTTTAGACTGATACTAGCATTTTTAACCTCATTTAGTTGGTCCCCTTCATCAGAAAACAAACAAACAAAAAGAATGGAAAGGTCCTGGACTTTTGACACGCCTATACTAGGATTCTGGTTCTAACTCTAGCTTTTTTTTTTTTTATAGAGACAGAGAGAGAGTCAGAGAGAGAGATAGATAGGGACAGACAGACAGGAATGGAGAGAGATGAGAAGCATCAATCATTAGTTTGTTGTTGCGACACATTAGTTGTTCATTGATTGCTTTCTCATATGTGCCTTGACCATGGGGCTACAGCAGACTGAGCAACCCCTTGCTCAAGCCAGTGACCTTGGGTCCAAGCTGGTGAGCCTTGCTCAAACCAGATGAGCTCGTGCTCAAGCTGACGACCTCGGGGTCTTGAACCTGGGTCCTCCGCCTCCCAGTCCAGCGCTCTATCCACTGTGCCACCACCTGGTTAGTCTTACTCTAGCTTTTTAATTTTAGTAAATTATGACTCTGAAACTCTTCATCTTTACTGTAAAAAGAGACCAGGAAGGCTGATGTTGCAATGTGAAAAGCTTTGTATATAGCCTGGCCTATTTCAGGCATTTAAGACACTGTCAGTGTAAATATTTATATATATATAATATAGTTACCATGTGTCTGAACTGTGTTTCATCCTGTGGAGGCTAAAACCACAATCAAGCCTCAACTCCGTAAAATGCTAAAACATGTAATAAAGGAAACTGGGGTGTAGTTAATTGATTCAGGCAGAAAGTGGAAAGTGGTGAGATAGAGGTTTTAACTGTAATGAGAACAGAGAGGAAATAACAATGGTTTCTTAATGAAGGGAATAGAGAACACACCTTGCCCAGATAATGTTTATGGTAAGTTGGAGACATGATGGTATTTCACCAGGCCAAGATGAAGGTGAAAGCCTTAGGATGGGAGGAAGTGGCTTTGCAATGGCTCCTGGCTAAGGGACAGCAGGTCTGAAAATCAGGTCAAGATCATGTGGCTGAAGCAGCTGGTGTGAGCAGCAATTGATGCAGAGAGGAGATAGGAAGGTGGAAAGAGTAACTTGACATGAGGCTGAGAATACAGCTGATGCAAGATAGTGTAGATAGTATTTTCTGAAGTTTGTGTTTATTTTTGCAATTGAGGATTTTAAGCAGAATAGGGGGTGGCTTCAGTAGTCCTGTGGAAGGAACACACAGAAAGGCAGACAGGAAACCATTCATGTCAATAGACTCATCCCTCCATCCTCTCTCATCCTTTATGCTCAGTAGTAACATCTCACCTTTCTCACTCTGTCTCACTCTCTCTATGTCTCCTCTAGCTCTTCTTCTGTAGTATTTAAGCTGGTGTGACCACATGTTTACCTCAAGAAATTTGGCCTGTTTATCTGTCACCATTCAATGAGAAATCTCTTATTTCTAATCTACTCCTGGACACACATTCATTCAACAGCAACTTATTGTCTGGGTCCTTGAATTGAGAATTATCAAAACAAAATTGTTTTTGTGGTCCTATTCCCATTTGCCTCTTTCCCTCCTCATGGGATTGAGTTTTGACCAGTTAGTGAGGAGGACTTCATCATCCAGGATGTCACAGATGACTCCAGGATGAGGAGTGACTTCATCCAGGAGGGATCATTCCTATGGAACAGAGGGATTGCTGCCCCCTGGAGTTATGCATTGAGGTGGCTCTGTTTCAGATAACTGCAATATATTGCTTTAGTGTAATTAATGTTTACAAATATTGTTTTTTAGCATTGCAGTTTCTTATATAGACTCTCAAGCCATTAAAGCTAGTTTATATTAATACATTTTAAATCAGGGGTAGTTAACCTTTTTATACCTACTGCCCACTTTTGTATCTCTATTAGTAGTAAAATTTTCTAACCGCCCACCAGTTCCACAGTAATGGTGATTTATAAAGTAGGGAAGTAACTTTACTTTATAAAATTTATAAAGCAGAGTTACAGCAAGTTAAAGCATATAATAATAATTGCTTGTCAAGTACTTTATGTCAGATTTTCGCTGTTTGGCAGGATAAATCTCTATAAAACAACTTACTATAGTTAAATCTATCTTTTTATTTATACTTTGGTTGCTCCACTACCACCCACCATGAAAGCTGGAACACCCACTAGTGGGCAGTAGGGACCAGGTTGACTAATACTGCTTTAAATCATTGGTGTATTTTATTGCAGTCTAATATTAGAGGCATGCTGGATATACAATACACTTTTGAGCCAAAACGTCCTGGGGAGTTCTAGATATGACACTGATTAGTCATGTGACTTTGAAGAAGTTACTTAACCTTTTAGAGCCTCAAAATTCTCTACTACAAAATGGAAAAAAAATAATACCAAATCTGAAAGTTTATACAAAGATTATGAACTATATATGATTCTGAGAGTGTGCCCATACAGTTTAGGAATAGAGATAATCCCTCTTGGTTAAATAGTAGATGCAACAACAAATTAAAATGGATTAACAAGGCACATATAATTTATTAACTAGACTTTAAGGTTATCAATAGCATAGCATTCAATTATTGTAATGAATGATATTGAATGAGATTTTTTAAGACTTATATGTGAAAGAAATTAGATTGTAAAGTAATAGGTATGAAAGCAAGTATGTCAGTAATTAATAATTAATCAAACCACCACCATCACCTAAATGGCACTTCTTTATCAAATATACAAGGGAAGTAAAATAATTACTGTGACAAAGGACACTATCCCCAAGCCAATCTGCATTATTTCTTCATAAATGATAGTGCAGTTTTTTTTGAAAGAATGTCTATATTTTATTTAAAGATATTAGAAGGTTTCCATGACTACAACCTCTGGAGGAAGGGGCTAACTTTTTTTAAACATGCATGTGTATTTTTCAGTTCACATTATGTACCAAGCCAGCTGGTTAAATGTTTTCTTCAGAACTTTAAAAACAGAAATAAGGAAAGTAAAATTAAGGGCATAGATAGTATATATGAGAAAGGTGAAGATAGTTTCTATTTTAAAGGAAGAGAAAATATAGTGCTAATGAGTTATTTATGCAATTGACCTTTCAAGTTAATAACATTCTGAAAATAAATCTCAGACCTCCATTTTATCATTTTCTTTGTCAAGTCTGCTCTTTCTCAATAAATGGACTTTCTCCTTCCGCAAAAGAAGTCCCTGTGCCATTATTCTTAGGCTTGGCTTACCCACCCAAAAGAAAGCACTACCAAAAACTTTGAAGGAAAGACTTTATCAATAAGACTGCTATGATTTTATATATATATATATATATATATATATATATATATATATATATATATATATATGCCATTGCCCCAGTGATTCATCTTCACTATAGTTATAGGTGATCTTCAAATTCAGAAAAAGTAATGTTATCTCCTGTTAACACTGTGCCCAAGCCCTCACCCCATTTTTATTTGATGAATATTAATTTATCAGATTTTCCTTCTATTAATTAGTTAGCAGGTATTTATTAGGCTCTTAATATGTCTAATGACTTTTAATGTGACATTCAATAGATTCTGTGGATGATTTGAAAGGGATATATATTTCACATCTTCTTTATCCAGCCATGTGTTGAAAGACACTGGTTGTTTCCACATCTTGGTTACTGTGAGTATGAGTAATGCTACAGTGTACATGAGCTGCATATATCATTGCAAAGAAATGTTTTCAAACTTTTGGGCTATATATCCAGAAGAGGTGTTGCTAGGTCATACGGTAACTCTATTCTTAATTTTTTGAGGAACCTCCATACTCTTTTCTATAGTGGCTGCACCAGTTTACATTCCCACCAGACAATGGAGATAATTTTAAAAAGCTGTTATCCTATTATCCTATATTTATTTTAAATAGACAAAGGACTTTCAAGAGTGATTAAGAGGTCAATATCAATAAAACCAGAAAAAGCATCCAAAGTGTCTTGATTCATAAACAATGAGTATTTGTTACATGCACAAATAATGAAAAAAAAGAGATGAAAAAGAACGTTTGGTCTTTCAAAGTCCTCCTCTGTCAGGATGAGAGGTATTTTGTGCTCTAGAACAAAGGAACAACATTCTGGCCAACCCCTACTTTCCTCTAGTAATCACAACTTGGTACCTTATCAAATAAGGGTCTCTCTCTCTCTCTCTCTCTGTCTCTCTCTGTCTCTCTTTTGTATGAGCCTAAGTGAATGATGCTTTTCTACTCTAGGTAGCAAGTCTTAAAAAAAAAGACCCTTACATAAGCTAAAACTTAAAATGGGTGGAAATATGCCAGTTTTGAGTTTAATTTGGAGTGGAAAAATAGTCATAACAACAGTTATGTGGACTTTGTGTAAGAAATGAGAATGAGAAGAGGGTACTGTTGAGTCTGCTGCAAGGTCTTCCACAGTGATTCATTTGAACTGCCCTGCCCCCTTTCTTCACTGCTTTGAAACAGAACATTTGCAAGGTGCCTGAGAACTTCAAAGACTGGGATTTTTACCCATGAATGTCCAAATGAGGGCAGCCAGAAATTATAAACTCTACTGTTTCTTATCCCTCAGCCAGAGTCACAGGATAAGATTAATATTAATTATTTATTAATTTGCCAACACTTTATTAGGGTTAATTATGAACTAAGAAGATGTAGGCAGTCCTTTTCTTTACAAAGAAGGATCCATGAATGCCTCTGAACATGGAACACATTGGCCAAATATCCCCCACTCTCCTCCATCAGTTTGTGAGTTCTGTGATAACTTTATGCTAGGCATGTTCTTTTCTGTTCGGCTCAAACAATGCTTATACAAATGGGACAAATTGATCTGAATGAGAAGAGAGGTAAAGGAGCAATGGAGGAAATTTAGCTTAGCAGCTGTGTTCTCTGACTCCTCTGCCATTGGGTATTCTTAAATATAAAATACTAGAAATCTTGAGCTTTGAAGTCTTCTTTTCCTTGTTTTGATTTAAAAAATATTGTGTCCAGTAGTTGCTATAAGAAAATAGGATTTTATATATCCAACAGTTAAAGTGTTATGTTACAGTTTAGTAGGCTATAAAAAAAAACACCAAGAAACATTTTTCAGGCTTTTTGTCAGATTTATGGCAATGCTCCTAATAATTTAGGCATAGCCATTACACTATAGTTGCACCTTTATTCATTTATATTCATTTATCTTCATTTCTGAGACAATATTTATCTACTTAATATTACACTTTTCGTTGTATGAGAAACAGAAATTGGTTGTAGTAGGTAATCAATTATAGTTTCCCCTTCAGGTCATCAATCTTAGCTAACAAAATGCAGACAGCTATTTTAAAATTTATCATAAAGTGTTGGCAGAGAGTTATAAATTTACGATATGACCACTGCCCCAGTGATTCATGTTCACTATAGTTATAGGTGAGCTTCAAATTCAGAAAAAGTAATGTTATCTCCTGTTAACACTGTGCCCAAGCCCTCATCCCATTTTTATTTGATGAATATTAATGTATCAGATTTTCCTTCTATTAATTAGTTAGCAGGTATTTATTAGGCTCTTAATATGTCTAATGACTTTTAATGTGACATTCAATAGATTCTGTGGAGGATTTGAAAGGGATACAAAGGCATCACGAATAAGACATTGTTTCACCCCCTGAAGATAACATCATAGAGAAATACAGGTGCATAAACAATTCGATGTGTATGATCTTTAAAAAAACACCTTTATGTTAGAGAGGCCATGAAAAGAAAACATTTGAGGAACACATTTGCTTACTTATGACTCTACTGTTACCACTGCTTTTCTCCCCCCCCCACCCCGCCCCCCCCGGACGTGAGAAGCAGGGGGCTGCAGACAGACTCTAGCATGTGCCCGACAGGGATCCACCCCGCATACCCACCAGGGGCCAATGCTCTGCCCATCTGGGCTGTTGCTCTGCTGCAACCAGAGCCATTCTAGTGCCCTGGCCAACTTTGCTCCCATGGAGCCTTGGCTGAGGGAGGGGAAGAGAGAGAGAGAAAGGAGATGGGGAAGGGTGGAGAAGCAGATGGGAGATTCTCCTGTGTGCCTTGGCCGGGAATCGAACCCAGGACTTCCACAGGCCAGGGCAACGCTCTACTGTGAGCCAACCTGCCAGGGCCTCCTTTACTTTTCTTGCAGTTTGTTTTAATTCTTCATGAGAAAGAAGGAGCAGAGGTTCCTTTTGTACAAAATAAAAGTTCCCACTAAATGACCTTGGAATGATCATGCTTTCCTTTTTCTGCAAAGACTTATATTGGTACACGTTAAGCTCAACAATTTTGCTTTTGGCAAAGCCAAAAAGGAATTATTATATGAAAACAGTCAAAGAATATTTGGAATACTCATTCTCAAACTTAATATGTACAAGGATTATCTGAGACTGATTAAAAATTCCTTTAGGTATTTTGATTCAGTAGTCCCCATCATCACACATTCTTATTCAATAGAAGAGGCTCAGATTTTCTGTCTGATTCAGTAGGTCTGAGATAAACATTGGTAATAAGATTTTTAAGTTTCATTCTAAGTGACTTTATTGCAAGAAGCTCAGGGCCACACGCTGAGATGTTCTGTGGCTGAACAATCTAATGAATGTCACAGAAATGCTGGCTTGGTGCTAATTTTCAAAGAATTAAACATTGTAGCATGTATCAGTACTTGGTGTTACTATTCAAAGATTGGGTTAATTAGCTATTGATGGGAGTTTAAACTGACTAACCAAACTTTTACAATCCTAGACTGATTCCCGCAGGAATCCTTTCAATCTCATTTTTGTTTTTAAAATTTCATTTTATTTTTTCCAGCTTTATTGAGACACATACCATATTTAAGTTTAAGGTATGCAACATGATTATTTGATACATGTATGTATTGCAAAATGACTACCACACAATAAGGGTAGTCAACCTCTGATCCCATTACATCATGATTACTTTGTGTGTATGTGGCAATAGCATTTCTACTCTTTTGATCCTGCAATCCCACTTCTGCGTATGTATCCAAAGAAATGAAGTCATTATCTGGAAGGGATAGCTGTACACCCCAGGTTCATTGCAGCATTATTCACAAGAACCAAGGTATACAAACAATTTGCTGATGGATGAAAGGATAAAGAAAATATTTGAGATGCACACACACACAATGGGATATTATTCAGCCTTAAGAAAGAAGGAAGTTCTGTCATTTATAACACCTTGGATGGACCTTGGAGGCAGTACGCTAAGCAAGGTAAGCTAACAGAAAAAGACAAATACTGCATGACATTGCTCCTATGTAGAGTTTTTTTCTTAAGTCAAACTCATAGAAACAGAGTAGAAAAGTGGGTTTTAGAAATAAGAGTTCGAGGAAATTTGGGAAAGTAGGTAAAAAAAAAGATACAAATGTGCAATTATTAAAAAATAAGTTCTGTGTATCTAATATATAACACGGTGATTATAGTTAATAACACCATATCATGCGATTTAAATTTGCTAAGACAATAAAATTCAGAAGTTCTCGCCATAAAAAAAAAGAAGTATGTGAGGTGATGGCTGTATTATTTAACCAGAGGAGTAGAATATGCTCACTATGTATATGTTTATCAACTCAACAAGGAATACACTTTACCTTTCTTATATTGTAATTTTGTTAGTTACCTTAATAAAGCTGGAAAAAAAACTAGATCTACTGTTTTAGCAACTTTGAAGTACAAAATGTAGTATAATTTATTATTGTTGCCACGCTGTACTTCAGATTCATCTCACAGCTGGACGTCTATATGATTTAGCCAACATCCAACCATTTTTCCCACCCCTTTAGTCCCTGGCAGACACTGTTTTATCTTTTTGGTTTCTAAACTGCTTAATCAGATCAGGATTCCTGATGCAATTTGCAAACAATAACCAACCGTCTCATAATCTTTCTGTATTTATTTTCTATGAATGCCCTAACAAAGTATCACCAACTGAATTACTTAAATAACAAAAATTTATTCTCTCAAATTTCTGGAGGCCAGAGATTTAAAACCAAGAATTGGCAGGACTGACCTCCTACCGGTAAGGGGGACTCCTTCTTTGCCTTTGCTAAGGGTAGTTTCTGGAAGTAATTGTTGATCGTTGCCAACCCCTGGCATCCCTTGTCTTGTAAATTACCACTCCAATCTCTGTCTTCATCTTCAGGTCATGTTCAGATTGTGTGCGAGTCTGTTTCTGTGTGAATTTTTCCTCTTTTTATAAGGATGCCAGCTGAGATGCTTACATGAATTTATATATGCCTCTCAGAATTTTTAACTTTATCTCAGATATTTGAACTTCAATTGAGAATCCAATTCAGTGAAAATTTATTAAAATTGTATTGTACACCAGGCAGAGAGCTGGAAAGTCACTGGGGAAAAAGAGAGATGGATGAGGCATGATTGGAATTCTCAAGGAACTTATAAATTTAGGAAGAAGAAAAATACATAAACAACTATTGTGCAAGAGAGAGTAAATGTCAAAAATGAAGCATGAACAGAATACTGAAGAGAACGTGATATGTCTTGACTAAAGAAATCAGAGCAAATTGCCTGTGGAATATAACCTGAGCTTTGAAAGATAAACAAGATAACTCCAAGATGAAATAACAACTCAACACATATAGACTTGTGAAAATATAGTGCATGTTGTAAAAACATGCACACAGTCTAATGAGATGAATAGAAAGAAGCCTGGAAAAGCACTAACACACCAAGTCCGGGAGGGCACTCAGCACCACACTGAAACTGTAATGCCTTTCAGCTACAGATTCTCAGGAACAGGAATACACCTGTAGATAAACAAGTTGCATCATTACACACTGCACTGAGAGAGAACCCACACTGTGGAAGATCATGGCTGTCTTGGTAGAAGGGCACTAGAAGAAACCTACTATAGGATCAAGGCTTTTATAGGGTGATTTGATGAAGATTCTAACCATTTGGGGTGTGCTGTAGATTTGATGCTGTCAGAAAGTGAAGGAAAATCTATGGCTTGGTATCTCAGTTAGCTTCATCTGGTGAGAGAGGAGACCAGAATGAGGATAAAGCTATGATTGGTAAAGCAGTAGCAGTTGCTCATTTTGGCCAAGAGATGGAAGGTTTAGTATTTTGGGGGTGGCACAGTGATATTTTTTTTGTCAGTGCTCAGGCAAAATTCTGAAGTACATCAGCTTTGTCTCATTTTATTATGGTATCTGCAGTGGGTGTTCTGTGAGATTGTTAATGCACAGAAAATATCATGACCAAGCTCTGAGTGCCAGCTGGCTTACAAGTGCCAGAAATGCTCTGTTTTTCTTTGTTAAGACTTATAATCATTGTCTTGAAGTGATATCTCCATCCCCAATGTTCATTTTAGCATTATTTACAATAGCCAAGACATGCAACAACCTGTGTTGATCGACAAAAGAATAGATAAGGAAAATGTGACTTCAATCCCTATCTATCTATCTATCTATCTATCTATCTATCTATCTATCTATCTATCTATCTATCTATCTATCTATCCATCCAACTATCATCATCTTTGCAGAGGTAGTTGTGGTGGGAGAGATGTGGTGGGAGAGAATGGTGAAGATAGTGAAAAGATACAAACTTCCAGTTACAAGATAAAGAAGTCTGGGGATGTAATGTGCAGTATGGTGCCTGTAATTAACAATACTGTACTGTATATATGAAAGTTTAAAAAAATTTTCACCATTAAAATATTTCAGAGTCATTTTAAAAAGACATATTTACATTCTGTAGTTAGTGGGAGTTACTGAAAACTTATGAGCTAAGAGTCAATACCTCTGGCTTAATTTTCCTTTGGAAAGCAGCAAGTGTAGTATGGGAAGAATAGAGCCAGGAGATCAGTTGTAATAGTCCAGACAAGAAATGAAACAGCCAAAACCAGATAGACTGTACAACAGGACCATTGGTGTGCAGGAGGACACACAGGGCCTTGGACTCAGAAGAGGGACAGGAAGAAGGAAAGGCAAAGTAAAGGGGTAGGAGTATTGCTTCACAATTTGACCAGGGACTAGCATTCCCACACGCTTCACATCCTAAAAGCTCTGCCAACATGAGGAGCTGCCAAGTCATGGATTAATGTCCCTCCTCTAAATTCATTCTAAGTATTGCTTCTGAAGCAATAGAAACACCTTATTTTTTAGATTGCCAACCTTACAGGTGAGTGTGAATTTCTGATGTTAACAGATCTGTCACACGTATGGGGTTACTTATTATATTTTAATTCATGATTTTGGACCCATCTGGTACTTTCATTCAATGCCCTTTGCCATTTTTTTTTGTCATAGTCAGATGGATGGAGGGGCAATGACCCCCTATGAACACACATGCCGTCATATATGATATGGATATTAATGGAGTGAAAATGATTTTCTTAAGCTATATCACACCTCTTACTTTGGAATTTTGTCTCATATGTGTTTGAATATAAACAACTTAAGCTTGGGTGAATGCAGAAAGATTGCCATGGATAACAGTTATCTCGTTATGAAACAATGGGATGGAGTTTTTGAAAAGGCTGAGCTCTAAATCATAGCAAGCAAAAAGGGTAGCTCTGATCTAATGCGTCTCAAATAAGACCTATGTACGAGTCACCTGGAGATCTTGTAAAATGCGGACTCTGATTTGGTATGTTGGATAACACCAAGATGCTGTGTTTCTAATAAGTTACCAAGTGATGCCCGTACTGCTGGCCTGGGGACCACATGTTGAGTAGCAAGGCCCGGTTTGTCTTTGTGGTTACTTTGTTAACTATTTAAAACTCTATCAGCTCTCATTCAATTTCTTATCTCTCCTACCTTTGTCGGACATGCATGGTCTTTCTTTTATCTTTCACTCTTACCTCTGCTTTATTTGTCCAGAACGAATAACTGTAATAAATCTATTTACTTTAGTACTTCATTTAAATAGCAAAGTAAAGTTTTGAAATTAGACATGTAAGGGATAATGAATCATATCTCTTTTGTTTATATTTTATTTTGTGTTTTAATTCTCATATCTAAGTGCAAACTTGAGTACCTGAATTGAAAAGCTGGACATATAGTTCCTTTCTGGGATTCCAATACTTTCTTTATAGCTAGGAAACCATCAGCACTCATGGTTATAATTCTATATATTATCTGGATTATCTTGAATGTATTGATTTCATTTAGCTATGATCCCATTAGTCTCCTAGTTGAATATGTCATTATATATAGCAAGAGTTTATTTTCTACCTCTAAAATGAAATCATGAAATCAACAACAAAGAGTAAGACCACAAGAACAAAGAAAAACTATTTTATCTCTTTCTCTCTCTCTCTTTTTTTTGGAAGCATCTCAGCTGCCTATTTCTTTATGGGCTTATAGATTACTATTAAAAAACCATTTATTTATTTATTTATTTATTGGAGTGGTAAACTGAATTATATGTAAAGTGCAGCAAGGGTCTTTGCTTTTAAAGACAACCAACTGTGGTTCCTTTTGTAAATAAAATAGTAGTTAAATAGCTACTTTACATGATGTTTCACCACTAAAAGAGCACATGAATATTATTTTTTAATCTCATCAACACTAGTAGATATATAGTTTGGGCTTTGTTGTTGTTTGTATTTTGTAGAGAACTGTGAATTAGAGCAGAGGGAATCAAGCTGGTATGTGGGGAAGCCAACAATTAACTGCCAGTCTCCCAATAAATTCAGCCCTTGTACATTTCACTGCATAGAATGATTGCTTCCTGATGTAGCTATTGGGAAAATTCAGAGTTCTGTCTGTTTTCTTCAAAAAGTATTTAGTGGGCCTGACTAGATGGCTCAGTAGGTTAGAACATCCTCCTAGTACACCAAGGTTGTGAGTTTGATTCCTGGCAAGGCACATACAAGAACCAACCAATGAATGAATAAATAAGTATAACAACAAATCAATGTTTCTCTTCCTCTCCTTTTCCTTCTTTTCCTTTCTGAAAATCACTAGGAAAAAAAAGCATTCACTACTATAATATAATAGTGTAATCTACAATTGGAAAAGTGTTGTAAAACACTATGAAATACCATTGATATATGTGTTTATGTGTGTATCAACTGAGATATTAACAGTTATTAAGATCTATATTTAACTAAGTTTTAGTATTTATATTAACAACACAAGCTAACACGTGAATTGGTGAACTAATGGGTCATTTGCTTTACCTGGGTAGAGATTTTTCATGCAATATATATCTTACGTCTGAGAAATGGGTAGAATTGACATGTTCCCTTGGGAGATAAGTTTCAGGAGTTGCAATGAAAAGATGGAGTAATTTGAGATGATAAAGCTCCAATATTATCACAGACGATACACTTAATTTCTTCCTTATATTTTCCTCTGGGTCTTCACCAATGAACCTATTTGCCAAGTACTTGGAAGAAAAACAAAAATGAAAATATAAAAATTGCTTTTTGCCCCTCCGTTTTGAATGGACAGTGGTAAGCAGTGGCTATGTTTGGTTTAAATGCCAATATAAGGTCAAATTTGGTGTAAATATTCAGTTAATGAATAAAAGTTAATTATGATAGCAACTAGTTGTATTAAATAGCCACTCAAATGTTTTTAAGTCAAATGTTTCTTTCCTGTTATTGAGGAGCAAAAAGTCTTGATTCTGAAGTAATCTTTTCAGAAATGCATACACCATAAAAGTAATTTTTCCTCAGAAAATACTATGAAATGAATTGTCCACATAGTTTCTGTTCAATATTGGTCAGTCATGTCTTCCTTTATTGTTTTAAGAGACTTAAAGTTGAAGGTGGTGTGTAAGGCACATTCAATACTGTCTGTGGGGGTAGGGTTCAAATAATTTAACAACCGGTTGTCTGCCCTAAATACCATTTTAAGTATAAAAAATGATAGTCTGAAAGGTAGTTTATTATTTCATGCCTTTAATACTTAAATAAGAACAATAAAAGTGGCACACAAAACTAGATTATAAGAATTTTAAAATAATAGTGAAAATATATTAAATATACCTGACAAAAAACAATAATACTGTTATTTAAGATATTTCCATATAACATTTTTTTTTGTATTTATTTTTCTGAAGTGAGAAGCAGGGAGACAGACAGATTCCTGCATGCACCCGACTGGGATTCACCTGGAAAGCCAACCAGGGGGAGATGCTCTGCCAATCTGGGCTGTTTCACTGTTGCGACTGGAGTCATTCTAGCACCTGAGGCTAAGGCCGTGGAGCCATCCTCAGCGCCCGGGCCAACTTTGCTCCAATGGAGCCTTGGCTGTGGGAGAGGAAGAGAGAAATAGAGAGAAAGGAGAGGGGAAAGGGTAGAGAAGCAGATGGGCGCTTCTCCTGTGTGCCCTGACTGGGAATCAAACACGGCACTTCCACACGCTGGGCCAACACTCTACTGCTGAGCCAACTGGCCAGGACTTCATATTACTTCTTGATTGGCATCTGCACTTGCAATTTTTTTCACCTATGGATGAAATGAACGTTATTTAAGGTGCTGAGAATATGCTGTTGTGCAGATGAACATTAAAAAAGGATAAGGAATGTAAATTTGTGGTTTCCACATTGGGTGGCTGCCAAGGCAACCACTTTAGAGAAAAACCTTGGTTACAAGTGCCATTTTAACAACTGATTCACCAAACTCAGCAAAAAATTAGGTATTGGTTCTGTTGAACCATTGTGAACTGGCTGAATTCCACCACTTAATGAATGTCATTAAAGCACATATAACCATATATATATATAGTTTATCATATTTTATGCCATTTCTTTTTACCCTAAGCAGTAGAATGAATCCTTTTAGAAGTAATTTTCATGTCTTAATGGTTTTGTTGTCTTGCTTCAAAAATTGCATTTGTCCATAGTTTTACAAGAAGGCAGCTTACCCATGACTGAGAGAGCAAACCAGAAAGTGTAGTCACCTGCCACCCATGAGGACCACTGAAGCCACATTAGATTAGCATTTTAGAAGCTAAACCATTTGTAGTGTAGACTGGTTGTTGCTAGTTCAAGGACATGCTTGAAACTTTGGAAAACAACTTTGAAGTATTGCTGCAATATTTAGACATCCAAAATGAAGTGCTGTCAGTGCAGTAAACTCTGAGCTTGCTAATCTGGTTTGCTAGATCTATCCACAGCCTCCAACTGGAAAAGCCTTTATTCAGCACTATCTAAGTAAGAGCTAGAGACCTCAGGATAAGTGGCAATCTTGTTTAAATGAAAGAACTGAGAACTATTAGCTCAATGGTTGATAAAGGCCATAGCAAGAGTGTCTCTCTAATTTTTATTTTGGAAACAATCCTTATTTCACATTTAATCTGGAGAGTAAAGAGTGATTAGTCAATAGGGACCAAATTGACTAACTCTGTTTCTTCTGCCTAAACCACTCTTCTTCAGGGATGAATCTATTTAAATCCTAAGCAGTTTTTCCAGACTCAGGACAAATGTCATATAGCTGAGCAGTCCTATAGCCACTCTCAGTATATATTTCCTGAACGTCCACAGCTATTAGTATTTGTACCACTCTTTTGTTGCACCTAAAATTTGCTTGTCTTATGGACTGCACATGTTCAAACACACCTATGCATGTGTTCACTCACACAGTTTCAGTCAATTCTAAACTGTTCTATCAAGTGCCCACAGGAGCCATGAAAACATACCTCAGTGTAGCTCTGTTTTACGTATTAGACTCCTGCTGTTTATTGAAGAAAGTGGACTACAGTTAATAGTAGTGTGGAAACCATTAGTGTTTTACATTCTTATTTTTAGTTTCATAGAAGCTTAAATAATAACTTAATTTTTTCTATTGCCAACCCTTCCCCAGGGCCTCATACATTGTTGATGCTCTATAAATATTTACAGACTGACTTATGTTACTAAGTAGTACAACTCAAGGTCAGGCTGGGTCAAGGTCAGGCCTGGGTCAAGGTCAGGCCTGGTCAGGTCTTTCCATGGTACTGTTGGGGATGGGATAACTTTCCCCTATGCCATTAAGTTCTGATGGTGGAAAGATTAAAACGACAGAAGGAAGATTAACAGGAGAAATTCAACTTTAATATGTGTGCATGTGAGAATCACAGCATAATGCCTAGATCATAAAAAGAAGCTCGAAGAAATGATTGAACAATGCACATTTTTATATTTTTTTAGACAAATAATACATTTGTGAGAAGTAGATAAGACAAAGAAAATTAGTGCTCATTAGAAAGTAATCTAAGCGAAGTCTGTGTATTCATTAGTGAAGAGTCTCAACCAAGATTGTGCTTGGGAAGTAAATTAGAAAAGGCATTACAGGTTTGTTTATGAACACTTTTTGACTCTGGATGTTAATAACTCTGTGATAAGGTTGTCTTTCAGTCCTTCAAAAGTGAGATTTGCACCTATTATTGATTATTTATTTCCTGTTCCTGTTTTTAGGGGAGCAAAAGAGAATCAGAGAGCTCTTCCTGTTCCCCCTGCTTCTCAGGTGATTTTAGTTGGAAATAATCAATACCATTGTGGAATATCTTGGGGTAGCCTGTCCTGGACTCTGACAATACAAAGTGATTGGATCTGACATTATCTGGTCCCCTAATAATTAGATGGCACATTCAATTCTGTAAGAATGCTCTCAATATTGAGCTGTAAAACCTGATCTAGGCTTGCTTTTACCCACTTCTTCAAGAAATCAGAAAAGGCCTATCTTCTAACAAACCTACAATACTGTACTGAAAAAAATGTTGGACCACAGAAATTACTAGAGCAAACTATAGTTATCCACTCAAACTCAACTAATCTTTACTGGTTCTGACATAGAGATGATAGATGTCTTGATCTAAGATTATAGTAATAGGAGGAAGATCTAGCAAGCTAGTAATTGGCCAAACAACATCTCATGGCATCCATAGCAGTCAATGGAGCTTTTAGATCAGGGGAAATCCAGGAGTAAATATGACATCACTAGTTGGAGTTCAATAGTACACTCATTCATAACTTTGCTGTCAAGCTCCTTTGTCTCTGCTGGACTAGAATGGCTCTCAGATTTCCTGTTTTGTTAACTAGATACTCAGGGTGCTTATTTGATCATATAGATTGAGTAGAAAAAGTTGACAAGAGTGTGTGGATAGTGAAATGAATAAAAAAGGTAAATAGAAAAAGTCAGGAGAATATAACATTCTTTCCATACAGATAACTGAAGAAAGGATGGTTTCCAATCTCGGGAAACATGACAGGTAAAGGTAGAAAAAGGGAGTTCTGGGATGTTGACAAATTCTCAAAATGACAGAGAACACTACTCAACCAAATACCTCGCAATAATACTTCTTCATGTTTTTTAAAATTTTATTTAGGAAATTAAAGTTAATGGGGTTACTGGTGTGACAATGATCAATAAGAGTATATAGGTTTCAGATGAACATTTCTATAGCATTTGAACTGTTGATTATGTTGTATACCAATCACCCAAAGTCAAATAATTTTCCATCACTGTATATTTGTCCCTCTTTACTCTATTCTTCCTACCCCCTTCCCTACAGCTCCCTCTCCCTGGTAACCACTTCACTTTTTATCTATGATCATGAGTCTCAGTTTTATATCCTACCTATGTATAAAATCATATAATTCTTAGCTTTTTCTGGTTTACTTATTTTACTCCGTATAATGTTCTCAAGGTCCATCCATGTTGTTGCAAATGCCAATATGTCATCATTTCTTAAGGCTGAGTAGTATTCCACTGTATGTATGTGTGTGTATATATATATACACACACACTGGTTCCGTGTATAAACTATATATATATATATATATATATATATATATATATATATATATATATATATATATATATACACATACACACACACACTGGTATACACACACACACACACACACACACACACACTACATCTTCTTATCCAATCCTCTACCAAAGGGCACTTTGGCTGTTTCAATGTTTTGGCCACTGTGAATAATGCTGTGATGAATGTGGAGGAATATGTGTCTTTACATACCAATGTTTTCAAGTTTTTTTTGTGTGTGTAGATACCCAGTAGAGGGATTGCTTTGTCATATGATACTTCTATTCTAACCTTTGAGGAACCACCATACTTTCTAACACAATGGTTGTACTAATTTGCATATCTACCAGCAGTGAATGAGGGCTTCTTTTTCCCCCCAACCTCTCCAACACTTGTGATTACTTGTCTTGTTGTAAATAGCTAATTTAACAGGTATGAGGAGGTATCTCATTGTGGTTTTGCTGTGCATTTCTTGAATAGCAGTAAAGATGAGCATCTTTTCATATACTTGCTGGCCATTTGTATGTCCTCATGGGAGAAGTGACTGTTCAGGTCCTCTCCCCATTTTAATTGGATTGTTTGCTTGTTTGTTGCTGAGCTTTGTGAGTTCTTTATATATTTTGGATATTAACCTCTTATCAGAACTGTTGTTTGCAAATATTATCTCCCATTTACTTGGCTGCCTATTTGCTATGTTGTCAGTTTCTTTTGTTGTGTAGAAGGTTTTTAGTTTGATATTCATTTATGTTTGCCTTTACTTCCCTTGCCTTTGGGGTCAAATTCATAAATTGTTCTCTACAGGCAAGGTCTATGAGTTTAGTACCTATGTTTTCTTCTATGTAATTTATTGTTTCAGATCTTATATTTAAGTCTTTGATTCATTTTGAATTAATGTTTTTGCAAGGGAACAAACTATAGTCATTTCATCCTTTTGCACATAGCTTTCCAATTTTCCCAGCACCAGTTATTAGAGAGGTTTCTTTCCTCCATTCTGTGTTTTTGATTCCTTTGTTGAAGTTTATTTACCTATATATATTTGATTTTATTTTTTGGCTCTTGATGTGATCTATTGGTCTGTATGTCCATTTCTTTTTGTCAATACCATACTGTTTTGATTATACTGGTCCTATAGTATAGTTTAATGTCAGGCAGGATGATACTTCTAGCTTCATTCTTTCTTCTCAAGATTGTTTTGGCTATCGAGGTTTTTTTTATTTTTCTATACAAACATGGTGATTTTTTTGTTCTATTTCTTTAAAAAATGACATTGACATTGAGATTTTGATGAGATTGCATTAAATTTGTATATTGCTTTGGGTAGTATGGCCATTTTAACTTTGTTGATTCTTCCAATCTATGAACATAGAATATTTTTTCATTTTATTCTATCTTTTTCAATTTCTTTCAATAAGCCCTTGTAGTTTTCAGTGTATAGGTCCTTCAAATCCTTTGTTGAATTTATTCCTAAGTATTTTGTTGTTGTTGTTGCAATTGTAAATGGAAGTTTTTTTTGGTTGTCTGTTTGTTTTTTATTTTCTGAAGTTTCATCATTGGTGGATAGGAAAAGAGTAGACTTGTATATTGATTTTGTATCCCACAAATTTACTATATTGGTTTATTGTTTCTAATAGTTTTTCAGTGGAGTCTTTGGGGTTTTCTATATACAACATCATGTTATCTGTAAAAAGTATTACTTTTACTTCTTTCTTAATATGAATGTCTTTTATTTATTTATTTCTTTTGCTTAATTGCTCTGGCTAAAAATTTCAGAACTATGTTGAATAAGAGTGGAGAGAGTGGGAAGCATTGTCCAGTTTTTGATTTTAGAGAAAAAGCCTTCATTTTTTCACCATTTAGTATGACATTAGGTGATGGATTGTTATATATGATCTTTATTATGTTGACCTACAAGCCTTCTATTCTCATTTTATTGAGTGTTTTAAACATAAAGGGATGTTATATCTTATCAAATGCCTTTTCTGCATCTATTGATAGGATAATTTGATTTTTGTTCTTTGTTTTGTTGATGTGGTGTTTTACATTAATCGATTTCCATATGTTGAATCATCCTTGTGCTCCTGGAAAAAATCCCACTTGATCATGATGTTTATTTTTTTAATGTGTTGTTGTACTCAATTTGCTAATATCTAGTTTAGAATTTTTACATGTGTAGTCATTAGAGAGATTGGTCTGTAGTTTTCTTTTTTTGTGTTGTCCTTGCCAAGTTTTGATATCAGGTTTATGCTGGGCTTCATAAACTATGTTTGAAAGTATTGCTTCTTCTTCTATTTTTTGGGATACTTTGAAAAGGATAGGTACCAAATCTATGAATATTTTGTAGAATTCACTAATGTAGCCATCTGGTCCTGAAATTTATTTTGGAGGAGGTTTTTGATAGTTGTTTCTATTTTCTCCTTGATTATGGGTCTGTTTAGGTTTTCCACTTCTTCATGACTCAGTCTAAGAAGATTATATAGTTCTAGGAATTTATCCATTTCTTCTAGGTTGTTAAATTTGGGTATATATAATCTTTCATAGTAGTCTATGATCCTTTGTATATCACTTGTGCCTGTGATAATTCTCCTCTTTCATTTCAGATTTTGTTTATAGGAGTCCTTTCTCATTTTTCCTTAGTGAGTCTAGCCAGGGGTTTGTCAATTTTATTGATTTTTTCAAAGAACCAGCTCTTTGTTGTATTAATTTTATCTATAGTTTTTTGTTCTCTGTTTCATTTAGTTGTGCTCTAATTTTTACTATTTTCTTTCTTCTGCTGACTTTGGACTGCCTTTGTTCTTCTTTTTCTAGTTCTTTCTGGTGTGATGTTAGACTGTTTGGGGGGATCTCTCTTGTTATTTTTATATAAACCTATAATGATATAAACTTCCCTCTTATTATTGCTTTTGCTCCATCCCAGAAATTTTGATTCTCGTGTTGTCATTTTTATTTTTCTGTATATATGTTTTAATTTCTGATTTTATTTTTTCCTTGACCCAGTCATTTTTTAGAAGTACATTGTTTAATTTCCACATGTTTGTGGGTTTCTTTTCTTCCTTTCTTCAGTTGAATTCTAATTTTAAAGCCTTATGGTCAGAAAATATGCTTGGTATAATTTTAATCTTCCTGAATTTGTTGATGTTAGTTTTGTGGCCCAACATATGGTCTAACCTTGAGGATGTGTTTATGCGCACTGAAAAGGAATATATAATCTGGTGTTCTTGGATGAAATGTCCTGTAAATGTCTATTATGTCCATTTAGTCTAATGTGTCATTTAAAGTTAATATTTTTAAATTAATTTTCTGTTGAGATGAACTACATAAAGCCATCAATGTACTTTGTACTTGGAGTACTCCAAGTATGATTGTGTTTTTGTCTGATATTAATTTAAATCATTTATTATATGTCATATATTTTGGTGCTCCCTGGTTTGGTGCATATATATTAAAAAGTGTTAATGTCCTATGATACAATGTCCTCTTCATCATTTTGAAGTACCCCTCTTTATCTCTTGTATACATTTGTTGTCTTAAAATCAGCATTGTCAGCTGTTAGTTTGGCTACACCTGATTTTGTTCAGGTATAATTTGCTTGTAAAATACTTTTCCAACCTTTTACTTTGAGTCTACTTTTGTCCTTGCAACTTAAATTTATCTCTTGAAGACAGCATATGACTTAGTTTTGCCTTTTGATAAATCTGCTATTCTGTGCCTCTTTATTGGTGAGTTCAGTCCATTTACATTGAGGGCAATTATTGACACTTGAGGATTTCCTATAGCCACTTTAAGTTTTGTTTTCCAGTAGCTCTGTGTCTTGTTTGCTTCTTCTCTTCTGCATTTCTGTTGGTTGTTTTGTTTGATAGCATTCCATCTTCCTTTTTCTGTTTCTTCTTTTTTTTAAGCTATGTGTTTCAGTAGTGGATTTTTTGTGGGTGGTTACCATTAAATTGTTAAGAGAAAAATTTTCATATGTGTAAGAGTCCTTTGTCTATGAATGTTTTTGCATTCTATCCTCCTTTACTACTGCACCACTTTCTCCTCTCCCCTTTCGTTATTGTTGTCACAGATTATCCTTCTTTTTATTGTGACCTTGTTGAAGCTTTTACTTGTAGTTTTGATTTGTTTTGTTCTTTGTATCTGGTCGAATAACCCCCTAGAGTATTTCCTGCTGTGGGGTTTTCTGGTGATAAATTTCCTTAGCTTCTCTATGCAAACATTTTTATTTCTTCTTTATATTTGAAGGATAAATTTGATGGATATAGTATTTTTGGCTGGTAATTCCTCTATTTCAGTACTTTAAATGTTTGGATCCACTTTCTTCTGGCTCATAAAGTTTTTGCTGAGAATTCTGCTGATAACCTAATGGGCTTTTATTTATATGTTATGCTCTTCTTTTCCCTAGCTGCTTTGTGGATTCTTACTTTCTCATTGATTTTTGACAATTTTATTATAATGTGCTTTGGAGAAGGTCTGTTTCATGTGAGATAACATCAGCATTCTGATTGCTTCTTGTATTCAAGGTTCTAATTTTTTCCATAGGCTTGGGAAGTTCTCATCAATTATTTGTTTGAATAGGTTCTCCATTCCCTTTTCCCTCTCTTTTTCTGCTGATATACCCATTATTCATATATTGCTCTTTCTGATGGAGTCAGACAAATCTTATAGAGCTCTCTCTCTTTTTTAAATTCATGAGTCGCTCCTTTTTTTGTGACAGAGACAGAGAGAGAAAGACAGAAAGAAAATAGATGGGGACAGATATACAGGAAGGGAGAGATATGAGAAGCATCGATTCTCCACTGTGGTACATTAGTTGTTCATTGATGGCTTTCTAATATGTGCCTTGACCAAGAAGCTACAGCTCACTGAGTGATCCTTTGCTCAAGCTAATGACCTTGGCTTCAGCTGATGAGCTGTGCTTAAACTGGATGAGCCCATGCTCAAGATGGTGACCTTGGGATTTTGAGCCTGGGTCCTCTGCATCCAAGACTAATGCTCTATCTCTCATATCTCTCCCTTTCTGTATATCTGTCCCCATATGTTTGCTTTCTGTCTTTCTCTCCTTGTGTCTGTCACAAAAAAGGGAGCAACTCATGAATTTAAAAAAGTGAAAGAGCTGTATAAGATTTGTCTGACTCCATCAGACTAATGCTCTACGCCACCACCTGGTCAGGTATCTCTCTCTTCTTGTTTCTGTAACATCTCTAGCTGCCTATCTTTGATATCATTGATTCTCTCTTCTATCACACCTTTTCTATTCACTAAACTTGCTACTTTGGTTTTTAATTCGTGTATTGAGTTCTTGATCTTTGGTTCTTTTTTAAAGTTTCAATCTCCTTATTGAAGTACTCATTTTGTTCATTAATTTGTTTTGGGTTTTTTTAGCTCATTAAGTTGCCTATCAGTGTTTTCTTGCATCTTATTGAGTATTTTCTGAACTCCAATTCTGAATTCTCTATTATTATCTCCCAGGTTTTCATGTGATTGAGACTGCTTTATGAAGGTTTTCTATTTTCTTTCTGACCTATTTGTCTGTCTTGTGTAGCCATAGTATTTTATTTCTTCCTCCTTGATAGCATTTTAAAATGGCATTGTTAAGAACTGTAACAAAAGACAACTGAAATATGAAAAATAAAAATTTAAAAAATATAGTGAAAATATAAAAAATAATGACAGGTAAAAAAGAAACACCACAAACAACAAAGAGCAAGAATCAAAAAAAGAAATAAAAAAAACCACCCACAAAAATAAGAATAAAAATTTAAAAGTTAAATAAAATTAAATTCAAAACAGGTAAAAGGAAAAAAAGGAAAGAAAAAGAAAAAATATTTCAGTTTTGAGACGTTACTGTTTTCTTCTTGTAGGTGTTATATTACAAGTTTTAGCTCTGTGAAATTCCTGGCTGACTTCCACTGAGATGTTGCAGTTACAATGATGTAGGCAGAACTGCAGTCGCATTGGTAGGTAGTGCATGTTGTGAGAGTTTACAACTTTATGGCTTTACAGCTTTAGTAATGGAGATCTCAGACCTCCAGTAACTCCTCCCTGCCTCTCAACAGACCAGGGAATCAGACATGGAGCACCTCTGTTCTTCAGTGGAGAGAGTGTCTTTGGACAGTTAGCTGTGAGGTCTGTCACTGCCACTCTTCTTTTATGTTTTCATTAAGATTCCTCTATCTACTCCACTGAGAACCTTATTTTTGTGTGCATTGTACAGATCTCAGGGACCAAAACTTTAACAAAAACCATGTGAATCCTGTCTACTCAAAGAAGCTTGAGTGCTCTTTGGCATGTCAGGAAATAAAACACAGCTAGAGTGACATAAAGGGAGGTATTTAACATAATAACAACTTCAACTGTCTATGGAAACAACCACAGACCTAACCAAGTGATGGCGTAGTGGATACAGCATCTGCCTGGAATACAGAGGACCCAGTTTCAAAACCTGGAGGTCTTCAGCTTGAGCGCAGGCTCATCTGGCGTGGGCGTAGGATCATTAGTATGACCCCAAGGCTGCTGGCTTGAGCAAGGGGTCACTGGCTTGGCTGAAGCACCTGGATCAAGGTGCATATATGAAAGCAATCAATGAACAACTAAGATGCCACACAAAGAATTGATGCTTCTCATCTCTCTCCTTTCCTGTCTGTCTGTCCTTGTCTGTCTCTTTCTCTCTGCTTCTCTTTCTCTCTCTCACTAAAAAGAAAAAAGAAAAAAATACAACCATGAAACTTATTCTTCCCAATTATGTCATTTAAATTCATTATCTTTGCCATAGAGAAACCAACCTAGAACAATTTTTTTTTTTGCTTTGTACTTAGTTCTTCCACACAGTGGAGGCAGAAAAGAAAGGAGAATTTTTAAAAGACTATGGTGCTAGATATAAAGATATGAAGAATAATGTATTATACAATAGAAGAATGTAGAGAAGCCCTGCCTTTAAAACTTAACTTCATGATGTTCAACAAGGGGAAACATCTGATGATTATGTATTATGGAAAAATAACGAAATTGAATTTGCAGCAAAAAGCCTGTCCCAACTTCACTACATACTATTACATAATTATGTACATGTTATCTTCTCATTCTTAATCTATCTGTGAAGTGAAATAATAATATATAGTTTACATGCTTAATTTTTTTTATTTTTATTTTTGTATTTTTCTGAAGCTGGAAACGGGGAGGCAGTCACACAGACTCCCGCATGCGCCCGACCGGGATCCACCCCGCACGCTCACCAGGGGGCGATGCTCTGCCCATCCGGGGCATCGCTCTGTCGCAACCAGAGCCACTCTAGCACCTGGGGCAGAGGCCAAGGAGCCATCCCCAGTGCCCGGGACATCTTTTGCTCCAATAGAGCCTTGGCTGCGGGAGGGGAAGAGAGAGACAGAGAGGAAGGAGAGGGGGAGGGGTGGAGAAGCAGATGGGCGCCTCTCCTGTGTGCCCTGGCCAGAATCGAACCCGAGACTTCTGCACTCCAGGCCGACGCTCTACCACTGAGCCAACCGGCCAGGGCTACATGCTTAATTTAAGGGTAAAATAAAAATATGCACTATATCTCATCCAATGTTAACAGAGTAGGCACTTTATAAATGACTGGTTTTAATTAAATAAATTGTATCAAATTTATGATGCACAAATTATCTAAGTATAGTTTTATTAATATAACTAAAAGAATCTATGATAAAAATAAAAATTTGATATTGGCCATGGCAAAAATTTAATAGGTGATTCAAAGAAATTTAATATGAAATTTTATTGTTCTTCAGGTATTAAGAAATTTAAAGAAGGATTGAAAAGAATTAGAAAGATCTAGGTTATTAATACTATTATTATTAACAACATTGATAAATGAATAATGATGATGATGTACCTACTGCTCTGAAGACAAGGTCACATCTTTATCGGTTGAATTCCAAATTGGAATTTTTATTAAAATCCTTGTTATTAGTTGAGGATGATATCAAATTGTATATTGATGAATTCAAAGGTTTGAAATAACATAGTTTGAAGACCAACCAGTTTGAGCATTAACAAAAAAATTTAATGTTGACATCATTTCTTTCAAAGAAATAAGATTATTTATCTTGGGAAAAAATAGTTTTATCTAATTCTCCTATTTCATTCCCTAATGTTTCCAAGCTTCTAATACATACAAGTGATGATTTTATTATTAATATAATTTCTGAAATTGTATAATTAAAGATTATGAGTACTAGGAAACAGAAAATAGAATTAAGTTCTTTATTTTCCTATTTTCACTGCCATGGTCTATGCCTGGACTTTCACCATACTCTTCATAGACTGGTAAGGGCTCATAACTTGCACTTTATATTGCTGATGGTAACTCTTTACTTATGTAACATGTTATATAACTTGCATCAAATCAGCTTAACATAATGTTTTGGCCACAAACCTTAAGCAATTTTGCATTTATTTCTTAATAAAGAACCATATTCTTTGCCTGAACTCCAAGTATTTCTGTGACATGACCTGAGTTGTTTATCCTATTATATTCATTTTGTATCATGTATTTTCTCCAAAATTCATGCTGTTGCTCTAGCTGTCTGCTTTAGTTAGAATCTTCACTCTTCACTATGACTTGAACTGAATTTGATGTGTTTTACATATTGAAATACCACCTAACTTTCAAAGCAGACCTCAACTCTTTTCTCAGTCAAGAATATCCCTTTCTCTTTCTGCATTCATGCCATTTTTTAGTTTGGCCCTTTTAACCCACCTTTTGCTTTCTAACTATGCAGATCTGTTAGAACAAGCCAAATTTTCCCTTTGTCTTGAAAATTTTTAAATGCAAGACCTATGTCTGTTTAATCTTATGATCAAACATATTTTTAAAGTTGAATTGGGTGTTCAAGAACAAAATCTGCTAAGAGTAAAGACATTACTTATCTAGTGTTTCCATTTCAGATAAAAGGTATTTTGAGATGGTAACTGCATAAATAGATATTGCTAAGAGTCTGGGTCCAGTGATACAAAGTTCTCTGACATTACTGGATTGATAGTTACTCCAAGATTGTGTGTTTCACAAGCAACTCACTTAATGTTTAGTGTTTACAGATGTTGTATTAAAGACAGTAAATGGCATGCTTTTGAGTGCTCAAGACTTCATTAACTAACGGAAAGATTAAAATGTCACAAATAAATACAGGTTAATACAATATTCTTAGTCCTGGAATTCCTGATTTAAATTTCTTAAAGAAATTTAATGTTAGCTGCTAACATTATTTTTTTCAGACCTAGAAAATACCTAGGTATATCAGTTAGGATATATTCAGCTACAAAGAACAGAGTACCCAACTACTAGTAACTTAATCTATAATAAATATATGTATTTTAAAATTGGAAGTATGAAGGGACACCAATAAAGCCTTGTTCTATGGTTTCATTACTGACTTAGAATACAGCTTTTCCTGTCCTTATTGGGCACCTCATAGCTGCAAGATGTCTCCCAGAGCTCAAGTCATCTTTTATGTATACTTATGTCCTTAACAGAAAGGAAGGGATAAGGCAAAATAGATTGTCATTTATCAAGTAGGAAAAAGACAAAAATCTTTCTTAGCACTTCTTTGATCACACCCTCTTTCTACCCCCAAAAGACTTTCTTGTATATCTATTTGGAGAGGAACTGGGTCCTATTGATGCAGATTTTCTAAGGAAAGCTAGGGAGATAAGTTCCTAGAAAGGGGAAGTGGACTTCACCCTAGTTGGCTTACAGCAAATGTATTTCATACCTTGGGATCCAGGGAATTGCCACAGAGAACAAATTGGAATTCCATTGACAAAATTTTGGTGGAAACTTAGTGCTTCTATGCAAACCAACTCAAAATCTTTTACTAGCTCTTCTTGAAGTTCTTTTTGATAGGTTAATAACTTAGGGGGAAATTTAGACACTTGGGAAAACGCATGAACTCTTTTAAATCCCTATGGTACAATAACTAAAGGACATTTATTTCCAAGCATCAATGTACCTTTACTGAATTTCTCTTCTGTTTACTTTTCAGCACTTACCAAGGTAATTATATCAGTAAATGGTATTCATTTAATAAATACTACTACCCTGGCTACAGAGAGTAGTCCTCAGGTTTTTGTAGGCTTACTGTGAGCAGCTGTGATAGGCATTAAGAAAGAATAGTAACAAAATTTGTTTGTTTGTTTGTTTGTTTGTTTTTTTCATTTTTCTGAAGCTGGAAACGGGGAGGTAGTCAGACAGACTCCTGCATGCGCCCACAGGGATCCACCTGGCATGCCCACTAGGGGGCGATGCTTTGCCCCTCTGGGGCGTCACTCTGTTGCATCCAGAGCCATTCTAGTGCCTGAGGCAGAGGCCACAGATCCATCCCCAGCGCCCGGGCCATCTTTGCTCCAATGGAGCCTCGCTGCGGGAGGGGAAGAGAGAGACAGAGAGGAAGGAGAGGGGGAGGGGTGGAGAAGCAAATGAGCGCCTCTCCTGTGTGCCCTGGCCGGGAATCGAACCCGGGACTCCTGCATGCCAGGCTGACGCTCTACCGCTGAGCCAACCGGCCAGGGCCTGTAACAAAATTTTGTAGGTAGACAGGACTACCAACCAGTACTCATCAGACTGTGTTATCCTGAAAATCCACTTTGTGTTAAGGAATAGGAAAAAATTCTACATTATTACTAGGAAAGTTTTCTGGACTAGAACAATATTGTGGCACCTTCTCACTTTATGGCTGGAATTTAGTCTCATCAATGCAAGGTCCATGGAGCACTCCATCGAAGGGCAAACTAAGGTACTGTGTAAGATTATTAAACTACTGATTAGATAGTGTGATTATCTTGTAGTCTATCATACCATTCCTATACTTGCCTCCCACCTCTACACATAAAAGAGAAAGCAGAAAGCAAATCAATCTTCTCTCTTTTACATGTCTTCAAATTCTCGCAAATGATATCATCATAGTCACTTGAATTAGATTAAGTATGTGGGACATTGAGGGAAAAAATACTGTTGCAAAGCTGGAGGAAAATTGTGTTTGTATTTTAAAAATGCTGGGCAACTTGGAGCTGTCATATGTCTTACTACAGAAATGTTTGGTGATTCATTAGTTATAAAAACTTTTGCAAATATAAATATTTTGTGTCAAACTTCTTTTACTTGTCTTTTTTCTCAAAAAGGAGAAATACCTAATATTTCTTTCTTTGTAATGAATGAGTTCTGTGCATTGGAAACTCATTAAGTATCATCTGATAATGAACTAATTTTAATATCTGCATTTGTGATTAAATAGAGTACAGTAGGAAAAAATCTAGAAGATCTAGAAGTCTGTCCCTTTGATAGTGAAAATATTATGCAGCTACATCAACCACATGAATTATTTTTATCTTCCCCTCATCCTCTCTCTGTCATAGTTTTCCCTTTTTCAGTCATTCCTATAGAATTAACAACATTAATTCTCAGTGTGCATTTGGCCTGCAATATTTTAAAATCCATTTTGATGACTACATTTACTACTGATAATAAAAATAATCTTGAATAATAATATATAATTGTTCCTCCAAAGACATGACCACATGTCATTGCTAAATTATTGCATATTTAAAGGACCTCTTGAACACAATTCAGAGTTGTGAAAAAACAAAATAATGTTGGAAGTGTGTGTAAATGGCCTATTGAGACATTATTCCCTCTGAACAAAGTTTTCATTTCTTTAAAAGTAAAGTTTTATTTAAATTAAGTCCTATTTTAAAGGGTCTCTTTTCCACCATTGAATTGCCAGATTACTGCCTTTTAAATATTATTTTTATTATTGAAGACAATTCATTTTAAAGAAAGATTATTTCTAGAATTACTTTATTAGAGACTCTTACCATTAAGTAATTAAAAACCTTGGGAACTAATATATTAAATAATAAATATATTTCTATAGATACAACATAAAATGGCCTCACTAGGTTTAATTTAAACAAATTTGTAAAAGTTAACACTCTAGATAACAAATTAGTACTTTAAACCATAAATGACATTATAATACTGTTTATGGGAAGTAATATATAGAATATATTTTTATCAGATCTGTACTTCATATGAGTGCAGCTATGTTGATATGTTATTTATTTCTATTTCTAATATTATGCAGCAGTTTGCTTTTTGGGGAAATGAATGAAAACTCCAAATAGAATTAACACTCTTGTGTGATACTTAGTAACTGTATTGAGATCATAAAACTTTAAAAGACAAAACTTAAATGTAAGGTAATTATCAGAAATATACAGTCCAACTGTATTTAAAAGACTCATTCTAAGTGACTGTTCTGAATTTTAGGGACCCTCAGGATGATGAAATAACAAAAAAACAAACCTTTATTAATTCATTCACTTATTAAATAAACATTGTACAACTAGTGTGTGCTGGGCAACGATTGTGAGGATTAAGGAAAGCTTTCTCAGAGGAAATAGTACACTTGAAATTGACTAAAGACCATTGGTGACATTTGAAGAGGCAGAAAGAAGTGAGTATAAGTGGGATCATGGATGTTGTAGATGGTGCTCCAAGGAGCTATGGCTCCTCCATCTTTGCAAGTAATTGAAAACTATGGTAAGACTCAAAGCAGACTGATTGAGTAGAATTTGTATTCTATATTTTTTGCATTTTATTTTTCAAAAAACATGTGATCTCTGTTATAACTGCTCTCTATACTATAATAAGAAACCAACCTTAGACAATATGTAAATAAATGGGCGTGGCCTTGTTCTAATAAAACTTTATTTCTAAAAACTGATATCAGGCTAGATTTGGCACTAGTTTCGCCAACACCTGACTTAGACTATCAAATATGTATTAAAGTTTAAAAATTGATGGCTATATATATATTATATTTTTGTATTTTTCTGAAGCTGGAAACGGGGAGGCAGTCAGACAGACTCCTGCATGTGCCCGACCAGGATCCACCCGGCACGCCCACCAGGGGGCGATGCTCTGCCCATCTTGGGGCGTCGCTCTATCATGGTCAGAGCCACTCTAGTGCCTGCCTGAGGCAGAGGCCAAGGAGCCATCCCCAGCGCCCGGGCCATCTTTTGCTCCAATGGAGCCTTAGCTGCGGAAGGGGAAGAGAGACAGAGAGGAAGGAGAGGGGGAGGGGTGGAGAAGCAGATGGGCGCCTCTCCTGTGTGCCCTGGCCGGGAATCGAACCCGGGACTTCCGCACACCAGGCCGACGCTCTACCGGCCAGGGCTTGATGGCTATATTAAAGCTTGCTATTTATACCTATGTTTATAGCAGCATTGTTCACAATAGCCAAAAAGTGTAATTAACTCAAGTGTCCATTAAATGTATATACATGAAATGAAATAATATTTGGGTTTAAAAAGGAAGTTCTAAAATGTTACAGTATGTATGAATCTTGAGGACATTATACTAAGTGAAATAAGCCAGACACAAAAGGACAAATACTGTATGATTCCACTTACATAAGGTACTTTAGAGTTGTCAAATTCTTAGACACAGGAAATAGAATAGTGATTGCCTGAGACTGGGCATGGGGTATAGAGAGTTTAATGGACCCATAGATTCACTTTTGCAAAAGGAAAATGTTCTAGAGATGGATGCTGGTAATGTTTGGACAACAGCGTCAATATGCTTAATGACATTGAACTGGACTTTTTAAAAATAGTTGAAGTGGTAAATTTTATGTTATGTATATTTCACCAGGATTGAGTAAAAGAGCAAAAAGCCATTCACTATTGCTTTATCCATTTCCATCATATAATGACTGTTAGAGTAGGTGGCAACACAAAATTATTGCAAGATATAAGTTAAAACCAATGCGATGGTAGTGATGCAAGTGGTCTATGATGCAGAGGCTGGGTCTCAGGCTCCACTTGAGTCAGATTGAATGGTTTTTGACTGCTGGTCACAGACACTGAATCAACCTGGCTTAAAAATACATATACACACACACACACACACACACATTTGTTTTTGAACATTGCAGTAAGTCCAAAGTAAATGCAGTCCACATGCCTGACTAGGTTGTTCAACTATATATGTTCTCAAATTCCATCCTTCTAATCTGCCCATTTCCCTGTTCAGTTATTTGTGAAATTGGTAGCAAAATGTCTATATCAGTTTCTGACTCCCTAAACAGAAGCAACATCCAGCAAGAAAATGAGATTTTCTCTTCCTGGGACTACTTAGAAATATAAAAAGTCTTCTCAAAATCCTCTGAGTTCATTGGCCAGAACTAAGTGTCTGATGCTAATTCTGTCACTTGTGAAGTGCATTGGATTGACCTGAATCAATTCACTGGAGGCTCATTTCTGAAATTTGGGGATTTATGCTCATTTCCTGAAGCACTTGGCTGCCTGAGCTAAGGCGAGATACCCAAACAAATTTGGATTTGATTTGGGAAGGAAGGAATTTGGGTTTGTAGAGAATGAAGTTTGCATACCAGAGAGACAAAAAATAATACACACATACTTACTTGCAAATTGAAAATCATCACTCTTGGTGATGTATGATTTGTCAGATATTATGAGAGAATCTTTGTATTACCTCATTTAATCCTGAGGAAAATTGTGTGGAGTAGAAATCCCTCAGCCCTCTCTTTTATTTATTTTTTTAATTTTAAATTTATTTATGGAGTTTTTACAGAGACAGAGAGTGAGTCAGAGAGAGGAATAGACAAGGATAGACAGACAGGAACGGAGAGAGATGAGAAGCATCAATCTTCAGTTTTTCACTGTGTGTTGCAACACCTTAGTTGTTCATTGATTGCCCTCGCATATGTGCCTTGACTGCGGGCCTCCAGCAGACTGAGTAACCCCTTGCTGGACCCAGCAACCTTGGGTTCAAGCTGGTAGGCTTTTGCTCAAACCAGATGAGCCCGCGCTCAAGCTGGCGAGCTCGGGGTCTCGAACCTGGGTCCTCTGCATTCCAGTCTGACGTTCTATCCACTGTGCCACCACCTGGTCAGGCTCAGCCCTCTCTTTTAAAGTAGATGAAGAAAACTGGGGTTTGGAGAGTTGCTTTAAGAACGCATGCCACTTTGACTCCAAAACCTCCACTTGTTTTACTATAAGGCACTGTCTTTGAAAATATATATAACTTCTTCAGTTAAAAAACATTCAGTCTTTCTCACAACCATAATTTTCCAGTAGATTTCTTTCTTTCTTTTTTGACAATTTTGAAGGAAGGAAATAGAGAGATTCAGGGAGCTTAAGCAAATGGCTGTTTCATACAGCTGATGGCAGAGCTAAGATTAAAACCCAGCTTCTCTTAACCTAATAGTGTTCCCAACCTTGGGACCATTGACATTTTGAGCTGGGTAATTCTTTGATGTGAACGGCTTCCTAAGCATTATAGAATGTGTAGCGGAATCCCTGGCTTCTCCTATTCATGAGATTCTGATAGCACCTCTCCCTCCGTAGTGACAACCACAAATGCCTCCAGATATTAGCAAATGTCCCTTGGGGTTGGGACATCACCTAGAGTTGAGAATAACTGGTCTTTCCACCAGGCTGCCCTTATTTTCTATTCCTAAGCAATTCACAGTCTGGTAGATGGCATCAGACATATGCGGAGTATTGTACTGAGAGTAAGTATGAAATCCAGAAAAGTAGAATCTACTGGTTTTAATGGCATAGACTTTTCAGTTAGACTGCTTTAATTCAAGAGTCAGATCCAGCACTTACTAGCTGTTATCCATGGATTACATATTTTTTGTGTGCCTCAGTTTCCTCATCTATAAAATGGGAATAATAATCATACCTAGTACAAAGTAAACGCCTAGTACAAAATCAGTTCTCTGATGTGGCAAGATGCACTCCTTGCTGTGCAGGTAGAAAGTGGAGAGGAAGTAGTTTTCTATTTTGAGCCCATTGCCTGATTTTTAGTAGCTCTGCAGATTTATTTCTATTGTGCTTACCCTGAGGGCTGGAGCTTATGTTTCTGGCCTCATTAGAGAAGAAATAGCTGTTTTATAAGGGCTTTCTTTCTGGATGGATATTAAACAAATAAAACCTATATCTGATTATACAAGTGCAGCAAGGGCTTTTGGCTCTGGTTTGTCCTGAGAGAGCTAGAGATGCAGAGACAACAGTGCAGGAGTTCTTGGCAATTTGCTAATTTGCATAGTTCCTTTGCAGGCAGGTGATGTCCAAGATCAAGGAGGACTGGTCTGCCTAGGGTGCAGAGCTAGTTCCGGGAACCCAGGACCGGGACTGGGGCCACTGATTTCCACTTTAGTATATTTCTTATTTATTTATATATTTTAAATCGCAGGTCAGTATATTTCTTACATCAATTGTCAACATTTTTTAGGCGGGAGATCTTCTCTAGATGCGTAAGATACACTGGGGAGTGATGATGGTTGGATTTTCTGGAGCTAATGTCTATATTTCACATATTAAAAAACAACATCAAAAGATAACCATAGTTTTAATGTAAATATTTATTTCTTAATAATTCTTGGGTGTCCAAGATCACAGTGATTTTTTTAACTAACATTTTTTTGTTATTTTTTTTCCAGAACAGTTAGCAATGTTACTGACTCCTGCTCTATTTAAGGGAGGGAGTAAAGAACAAACATTCCCTGAGATATTAAGCAGCCTTTCCCTAGTCACTCAGTGGTGATAACTAGAGTAACAGTGTCCACTGCTGGCAAGTTGGATAATTGCACATTCTTCACACAGTTACTGCGTGTGAGGGATAATATTTTACCTTCATCGTGATGCATCATCAGGTAAGGGTTTTAAGGCATATATCCTGAAAAGACACCCCTGCGGTTTAAAAATACACGTTTGTTTTTTATCAGTTCAACAAGCAATTAATTATTTGCCTCTCTAAGTCAAAAAAATACAAACATAGTGACAGTTCCTATTTTAAGTTAAATGTTTTATATAGTAAGAAGATAGAAAATTAAATTTTACACTAAAAATTATATTTAGTGTTATCAAATAAGCAAAATAATTTATCATTTTATAATGATAAAACTGAAATTTTTGGATTATTTTAAATAATAATTCACAAAATATATACTTAGGTTTATTTTTTTCAGTATATTTTTTGGGTTTGGAATAGGAAGGGTAGAAGACAATTAAAATATTTTTTTCTTAATTTATACAAAATATTTAGAGACGATTTAGTTTGCTAATCCTTTAAAGAACTTTTTGTAATCTAAGAATTTAATTTGTTTAACTGAACAGTTGGATAAAAGCCTAACTAGAAATGGCTTCTTTTCAAAGATTTCTATGTGCTTTAGAAAAGCTTCTTGTATTTCAATGCCAAAAACAGGCAGCAGAGGGCCCGGAAAATTTTAACTATCCAGAGACTTGCTGAAACTGAGGACAGATTTCTGTTCCTCTTTTAAATTTCTTCTAAAATTTGTAGTTGTAGTAGAAGGTAGATTTTTTTTTGTTGGTTTATTTTGTTAGTTTTGTTTGTTTTTTGCTATAAGAAAAAAAATCAAGATTCATAGATAAAATGGTTTTATCATGTTGGTATGATTGGAAATCAGCAAATAGTAATTTATTCTATTTATAGAAATCTAGCTTTGATAGTAAAAGCTAGTGTAGACTTTAAGTGTTTATTGGCTTTGAGGTTGCATAGTTACAGCTTTCCAAGGAGCATTCATCTTATATGAAGACTATTCTTATTGATAAAGATTGTTCAGTTTTATGGAAGTGTCTCCACCCTTTCTCTGTGTCATTTGTTCTTGTTTTGTGATGAATTCCAGTTTTTGAGATTTGAAGCTGTTTATCTCTGGGCATCTGGACTAGGTTGGCCAATAATGTCAATCTCTGAATAATTTTGCTGCTTTCAATTCATGAGGTCATTCCTCAAGCCTCTTCAGGTCTCGCTGAATGGGCAGGATCAAGTTCTGCTCCATTTCTAGATGCATAGGTTCCTCCCTCTAGATGTCTTATCTCCCTAAGACTTAATCTATTCTCACCATACTCTTTTTCCATTTTCCATCTTTTAAATTCTCCCACATGAAAATTTTATTTGCAGCATTTCTTATGCATTTATTTATTTATTTAACAAATATTTTCTGAATTTTACTGTGTACCAGAGGTTGGCAACAGAGCAATGAACAAAATCTATGAAGCCTCTGTTTTCATGGTGGGAGAAAAAACACAAGTGCATAAAGACAAAAATTAAGTAGAGATCTACTGAGAAAAAAAGTCTCAGCAGACAAGAAAGAAGGAAAGAAGGAAAGAAAGAAAGAAAGAAAGAAAGAAAGAAAGAAAGAAAGAAAGAAAGAAAGAAAGAAAAAGAAAGAAAGAAAGGAAGGAAGGAAGGAAAGGAGGGAGGTAGGGAAGGAGGGAGGGAGGGAGGGAGGGGGAGAAAAGAAAGAAAGAAAGAAAGAAAGAAAGAAAGAAAGAAAGAAAGAAAGAAAGAAAGAAAGAAAGAAAGAAAGAAAGAAAGAAAAGAAAGGAAGGAAGAAAAGGGAAAAAGATGACATCTAAGGAGTGGAGATAGTTCATAGTTATTTGGATTGGATGGGCAGGGAAATTCTCTTGGAAGAGGTGATATTGGAGAGGAAACCTGAATAAGAAGAAAGGGTCAGCCCTACCACATATTTCAAGTAGAAAGGAAAGGTTTGTACGGAAACCTCAAGGTGAGCAAAAGCTTTGCTTGTTGGAGGAATAGAAGGTTGGCAACCCTATCTTCCTCTCCTGTTTTCCATTTCACCTTGGAAAGGAGAGGTGGACACAGGGAAGACTTTACTCGTTCATCTCCCACTAGAGAAATATGGCATCTTGGAAGGCCCGTGTCTCCCTTCCTCTTTTCATAGCCACTGCCTCCCTCCATACTTCCAAGGGAAAAGGTGACTTTGTTTTACTTTTCCAAGCACTCTTTTAAACAGCGCTTTACCACTCTAACCTATATGTGAAAACCTGCATATGTAGACATGCTGCTTACTGAGTTTCTTGCTAGCCAATCCAAGGCATGGAGAGAACTACATATTCACTGCCTAGAAGGATTTTAATTGAGATCATTCAAGGTAAGTCCTCTATTTTGAAGGTCTAGAAAGGTTACGTGACTTGGCCAACATCATTTTGCAAATTAAAGTAGCAAAAGAAGCCTGGAATTGTGCATCTCATTCCAGATCTCTGAATTGTCTTGTTCTGTCTGTTTACTGCGTTCCACTCTAGCATTGTTTCTCCCCAAACACCATTTCCCCTCTTTGATTTTGTGGTTCTTTCACTTTCTGAAACTTCTCTTCATACTATTTCCTTCCAAAGCATGCTAGTTCTTTGCTCCATCTCCATTCAATAGGAGTGTTTGGTGATCTTTGGACCCAAAAGCTTTTGTTTTTCTCTAGGAACTAGAGTGAATACAAATCATAAGGCTAACCACACATTGCAACCTCATCACATTAACCTTATTTCAGATGGATAGTGCCAATGTACAAAGTCAACTGGCATTTGCAGTCTACAAATCAGGAACAAAAAAGAAGATGGAAATGCATGGTGAGGGGAATTTTACAAAGCTTTACTATTCATGATGCAAATCTAACAATGGCCAGTGATGTATTTTAGTCCTGCGTTAACTGTCTGGGCCATTCTGGCCTATTTCTAACTTCCTCACTGATCCTTACTGAAGGTGAGAGCTTACATTTAGAAATAATGTACAAGAAGGGACATGCTTTTATTCTTGGGATCATGGAAAGTCAGGCAAAAATAAAGGAGGTGATAGAATGAAATTGTTTATTAAGCTAGCTGCAGCTTCAAGTCATTTTTAATCATAATTCAATGCGTGTGTGTGTGTGTCTATATATATATATATATATATATATATATATATATATATATATATATATATATATATATGCGCTATTGATAAGACTGGAGAAATTCTGCTACCAATAATCAGAAAAAAGAGGCTAAAGCCAAAATATCTAGAAAATGCCCAAAATTAAAATTAGAGATCGATATAGAACCTGAAACTTATTAGACTTCATTCATTCATCAGACATTCATTGTTCAACCTTGGCTTTATGAAGCATTTCTAATGCTGAAAATATGCTAGCTCTAATGCAACACTATTCGACCTTGGCACTATTGAAATTTTAGGTGGATAATTGTTGTTGTAGGAAATAATTTAGGATGTTTAGCAGAATCCCTGACCATCTCCCCTAGTTGCCAGTAGCATCCATCAGTCCTCAGTTGTAACAACTAAAAGTGTCTCCAGACTTTGCTGATTATGCATGCCATGGGGGGGGGGGCAAAATCATCACAGTGGAGAATCAATGTTCCTTTTTTTCAGAGAGATAATTCTTACTCATTGTATCCTCTCTAATTTCAGAAGAAAGAATATGAAGAAGCTCATGGGGAAAAAAAATCCTAGTTTGGCATATTTATTAGTTTAATGACTAAAGATTAAGTATATAGTCATTTATGGATAAAAACATATCAGAAATCTAGGCCAAAGATACAAATTACATTTGAGATTCCAAGGAGACAAAGTTAAAAAGTAAATAAGTTATATAATTTTTATTGACTGTTAAAAAAATACAGTTTTGTTTGAGTGAGATTTTTTTTGGCCTTATTTAATTAGTAGAAACATGCCATGATGTTATTTTAATAGAAATTTTTTTAGAAAATAAATAAATATTTTTCTTATATTCATATCCATTATCAACCCTAGAGATAAGAGCAGAAGGAATAATTATAAATAGCAATTTCATGAACACATTCCTTACCAGATGCTCATTCTAATTCATTTTGAACAGTTCTGGGTTAAGAAAAAATTTCCCTGGTAAATACATATGATAGACCTCTCTCTATGTCAATGAATTTCATTGTTGTACATTCATCAAATATCTGAAAGTGGTCTCTGGCTCTAGGAGGATGGAGCTTTATAGTCACAAATGGATGTAGTTCCCAAGAACAGAATTCAAAGTCACAAATAAAAACCAGATGAGTTTATAATTTTTATACCCTTCTGTGTAGCACATTAGTAGTACCTTGCTGGCAGAACCAGTGGAACATCTGGCAGCCTCAACGGCACCTTGTCAGAGATCTTGTATAAAGCAATTGTGAGTGTAAGGAGTGTCTGCATTGTCAAGCCTTACTGATGTCAGAGACATTTCTTTTAACAGAAGAGTAAGTTTGTTTTCAAATTGTGTATTACTTTCCTAGGCTGCCATAACAAAGAAACACAGTCTAGATGGCTTATGCCACAGAAAGATAGCTTCTCACAGTTTTGGAGGGAAAGAATCCAATATCAAAATAATGACAGGTTTTTTTCTTCTTCTTCTGGAGCCTCTCTCCATGGCTAGCACATGGCTACCTCTTCACAGTGTCCTCACATGGTCTTTCCTCTGAGCAAGCATCCCTGCTGTCTCTCTGTGTGTCCAAATATTATCTCTTTATTAGAACACTAGTCAGATTGGGTTAGAGTTCACCCTAGGAGCCTGGTTTTAACTTAATCACACTTTTAAAGATTCCATCGTCAAACACAGTTACGTTCTGAAGTATTATGGGTTATATCTTCAACATACAGTTCTTGGGGGAACTCAATTCAGTCTATAATGAAGAACTTGCATTTTATTGTCATATAAGTGAGGAATTATTCTAATACATTCATTATCCTTGATTGGTTCCATTAATCCATTCAAGGCAGTAGATGCAAAGAGAATTTTATTCATAGTGCCAGTGGGTTTTAAATCTTCCCAAATGTCTTCCAGGAATAAGGCAGGCTTGGAGGTGTTGTGACAAATTTATGCCATTCTTTTTAACAAAGGAAATTTACATTTCAAGTTGTATAAAAGAGTCTTCATTCTGTTGGTGTTCCATGAACCCTGATATCTACTCGTTAGTCTGACCTTTCTGAGCTGATTTACTCTTACATACTCACTCAATTTCCCCATGTAGAAAAAGAACATGTATTTGCAAACATTCTGTGGAGGATAAATTAAGGCTTTATAGCAACCAGTTCAACCATGTGTTCTAGGCTTATTCTCTCATTCAATCATTCATTTATATTTCCAACAAATATTATCAACAATCTACTCATATGCTAAGTATTGGGGAGATAGTGGTAAACAAAGAACATGACTCAATTTGCTCTGGAAAACAAGAGAACTCCAGAAAGAGAGCAGTTAAGCTCCCCAAGAATAGTTTTCTGATGCTAACTTGGCATGGTAGTCTCAATTGTTTTGAATCAGACACTAATTAAAATATTTTATTCCATGATTTTCACAAGAGGTTGAAATGTTTTTGAAATGCTGACATTTTGCTAGCCAAAATGGTCTGCCTTTCATATTTCCAAGGATGATATAGGGGGCTGGTGTTCCTGACTTGAGTTCTGGAAATCTTATGCCTGTATTACTCAGCACTGTGTCAGGGAATGGGAAATGGCCTAAAACATGGCCTTTGCAGAACCTGGAGGCAAATGGAAGGATTAGTGTATCCCTCAAAAATCAACTATTCTTGCCTTACCAGGCAGTGGCACAGTGGATAGAGCATGATACTGGGATGTGGAGGACACATGTTTGAAACCCTGAGGACTCTGTTTTGAGCACAGGTGCATCCGGCTTGAGCACGGGCTCACCAGCTTAAGCATGGTGTATCTGGCTTGAGAATGGGATCATAGACATGATCTCATGTTTGCTAGCTTGAGCCCAAAGGTTGCCAGCTTGAGCAAGGGGTTGTTCACTCTACTGTAGCCCCTTGCCCTGGTTAACACATATATGAGAAAGCAATCAATGCATAACTAAGGTCACTCAACAAAGAACTGATGCTTCTCATCTCTCTACCTTCCTGTCTGTCCTTCTTTCTGACTCTGTCTTTGTCAAAAAATAAAAATCAACTATTCTTAGTAAATTAACTTCTATATATTCATTCCAAACAAATACACTGTGAAATTATTTTCATTTCTTAACCACATAAATGCTCATAGCCTTCAGGATTTGGACATTCAATAGCAGCTTTGATCTAGTCTCAGAAAACTACGGATGCTCTGACCCCACAGCACACTTGCTTTCTCCATCTGGGTAATAGAAAGAAATCTCTCCTTCATAAAGTTGTCTCAAGGATTAAAACAGATAATATCTTAAGGTTCTGATACTATGGCACTCAATAAATATTAGTTTATACAAGATGGCTGAGATCCTGATACACCCTTTCCACTTCTACCATCGAGCCTTCAAAATTCCTTCATTTATTAACTTGTTATAAATCCATCAATATCTTATTCTTTCAAGATTAAACACTATGTTTAAAAATATTTTATTAAGAATTAAAACATCTTGTTCAAAGAGGAAAGATAATACATAAAAATAAACATTAAAAGAAAAAAGTCCTGGTGGAATGGTTAGACCATCATCACAAAGTACAGAGGTTGCCAGTTCAATCCCCAATCAGGGCACATATAGGAACAAATTGATGTTCTTGTCTCTCTCTCTCTCTTTCTCTCTCTCTTTCTATCTCTCTAAAATCAATAATAAAAAAAAATTAAAAAGAAAAGAATGAAAGAAAATGCATTTAATGCATTCTCAGATTAACTGGTCACAAGAGTTAGATGACAACTTGAAAGCCTCATGGGAAGAAGAGAAATTTTTCTTGACAGATGCCTGTATACATTCTGGATTTTGTGTATGTTGTGTACATATCAGGTTCTGGTTGGGAGTAGCTATGGTATCAAGCCCAGAAGCAAGCAGCAGGTCTGTTCTTAGGGTGTTAAGGGTCAATCTTACCTACTTAGTGAGCTCTCAACAGTGAATATCAGGATCCCAAGGGGCTACTGGATGCAGCTCCAAAGTAGTTGAAAAGAGGAAATTGGTCACACATCAGCTCGGTCACAATTTGCCTAAGACTAATTATAGAAAGTGATGAGTTTCTGTTACCATTTCAACTTTAGTGAAAAATGTCTTATTAAAATGTATCTTTGGGAATGATTGTCATTTCTTCACTTCTTTTTAACTCCAATGTACTGTACCTATAGCTGCAGATACAGTCCTTTTATATGTTATGAATCTTAAACAAATCTAGGACTGAGTTTTCATTCTTATAGTTTATAATGTGGAACTACCCAACCACTGGATAGTCTGTAGCAGGAGAACATTATATCCCTCAAATCTCCACCTACTGTCAGAGGGTCTTCAATGAAGATAATAAATAAGTGATATGAAGATGACTTAAGGTACAATGAGAAAGTTCCTATTTTGGGGCAGTATAGATTTCCAGAGAATCTCCATGTGCTGTAATTTTGCGCAGGGATATAGGCTCATTGGAGTAGATGATTTTGCTATTGTTGATTTCTTCTAATAGTACTTTATTGAAATATAACTTGTGAGTGTTATATGTTGTTGAGTTAGCTCTGACTCCTGATAACCCTATTAATAAGTGAGGTCCACAATGTCTTGTCCTTAAGAGCCTTTCTCAGCTGCATAACAATGCCTATTGCTTCTTTCATAGAGTCAGTCCACCTCGTATTTAGTCTTGCTCTTTTTTTCTACCTTCTGTTTTTCTCATCGTTACTGTCTTCCAAAGAACCCTGCCTGTTCATAATGTGCCCAAAGTAGGCCAGATTCAGTTTTTTCATTTTTGCCTCCAGCGATGTTTCAGGCTTAATTTGCTCTAGGACTCATTTTCTCATCTTTCTGGAAGTCCAGGGTATCCATAGAGCTCTCCTCCAACACCATCTTTCAAATGAATCAACTTTTTTCCTATCATCAGCCTTCTTCACTGTCCCATTTTTAACTTCGTACATAATAATTGGGAATATGAGGGTGTAGGTGATCTTAACCTTGGTCCCTAATGACTCATCCTTGCTTTTGGTCATCTTTCCTAATTCTCTCAATGCTGTCCTTCCAAGTCTCAGCCTTCTCTTGATTTCTTGGCTGAAGTCTCCATTTGAATTGATGATGAAAACAAGATAAGCAGTATCTTTAACAATTTCAGTGTCTTCATTGTCTATATTGAAGTTGTATATTTCTCCTATAATTATGATTTTTGTCCTTTTGATATTCAAACTCAGTCCTGCTCTGGCATTTTCTTCGATCACTTTCATCTGAAGTCATTTCACATCATTTTTATTTTTCACCAGTAAGATGGTATCATCTGCCTATCTTGTTATTGATATTTATTCTACCAATTTTTGCTTCTCCTTCCTCTGAGTCTAGCCCAGTTTTTCATATGATATATCCTTCACACAGATTAAACAATAGGAAGATAAAACATGCCCTAATATGACACCATTGCCTATAGAAAACCATTTGGTCTCTCAGTGTTCAGTATTGACAGTGCCTTCCTATCCACAAAACAGGTAACATATTAAGACAATAGAATGCTGAGACATGCCCCTCCTTTTTTCAGAATTCCTCATATCTTTTTATTATCCACACAGTCAAAGGCTTTACTATCATTTATAAAACATAGACTATCTTCCTGAAATTCTTTGGAGCTTGAACATCTGGCACTCCTTGCTGCATATAAGGTAAAGCATTTCTTGCATCACCATAAACATCACTTTACTTGTATAGAAAACTAGAGCAACCTTCCTAAAGTTACTACACTCTTAGGCATCTCCTTTCTTAAAGATTGAAATAGCTATTGAACATTTTCAAAATGCTTATCACTGACTTATTCAAGGTCTATTTCCTTATGTTGGTGTTGAAGTAAATTAAAAGTTTGAAACTAACAAGTACTTAAAATGTTTCTTAACTTCTCTTGACTATTAGAATAGTGGAGTTGGATATGGAAGTTTATAGTTTCATGCTCTGCTAACAATTATAATCAAAAGTAAATTAGTTGTAAAATTAAAATGTGTTTGCTACTCTGAGTCATACTTGTAAAAAAATAAATAAAAATGGATATATGTTATGCATATTTGTGTACATAGAAACAATAATAAAATTATTATTCAGATTCTTAAATTGCAAAGATCAGTATAATAATATATAAAATTATAAACACAAATTAATTTGGTAAACACATGGATAGATCATTAGTAACATCAATTCAACCTAATTCAACAAACATAGTCACAAAAGAGAATCTTGTAGTGAACAATTTCTTACTTATTGCTATTATAGCATTTGTTCTATATACAATGGGAGGTTATAGAGAGGAAGATAGTGGAACCTGTCAGCAAACACATACAAATTGTGTTTTAAAGAAAACGACTCAATAATTTTGGTTAGTTTTAATCTACTTTTTGAACATGCTTTGTGGATAACAATAATTCAACTCATCTTTTAAAATGGCAATAATAAAATACATAAAATGTCACCAATGTTATTAATGATAATTCAGCTACTTTTTTTTATCATGATTAAGAGAGATAAGGATGGATAGAGTAAAATATTGAGGCTAAAAAAAAAGAGCAACATTCTCCTTTTTCCCATGGTCTCAAAATAAAGGCCAGGCTATCTTTCATGAAAGGACTTTGTTTTCCATATGCTAAGAGAAAAATTACAAAGCTAAAGTTGGCACATAAAAGAAATTATGTGCTATACTATACTCTTAATTTTAATGGAATATTCTAATCATTGGCAAAAATGTTAATATTTTAAATTGATCTTAGCTTTTAAAGAAGGTTCTCATACTTAGAACATACTTACCCCAGAATTTTTTTTAAAGTTGTGATTCTCATGAGAAACAGCTGCTAACTTATAATAGGAAATAATATGAAGATGACTAGTTGTGCAATGGGAAAGTTAAGAATGGGTTAACGATATCCTTTAGCCATTTCGCCAAGTGGAAGGTTCATACTCATTGAGATATTTACTCTATTTGTCTCTGAAGCATGAAGTTATAATATGAGGGTTTAAGATGGCCATCAGCACCTTGTCCTATTTGCTCAGAGGAAATCAACCACCCAAATTTATGAAACAACCAGTCACAAAATCACTCCTAGGGCCAAGGATGATGCTAAGCTCGGGGGGCATATTGTATGAACAGTGAACAAAATAGACAAGTTCTCTGATTTAGTAAAGCTAAAGGTCTTCTTCCTTTTTCCAACATTGCAGAGGGAGAGCGAGATGAGCAGCCAGTCTCAAGTTTTTAAGAAAATTAATCTCAGTGCAGCTTCATTTTGTGGTCTTGATATTTGTAACTAAACAGAACATCAATATAGTCTGAGATCACATGAAGATGGGATTTTAAAACTTGAAGACAAGGGAAAGGCAGAAGAGAAGTTGAGAGTGAAAAGGCTTATTTGAATTCTAGAAACAAGAAGAAAATGTCCACAGATGAGCATAAAAAAGTCTACAGGTTTTGTGTGACCTTGTTGATAGCTCTCATGGATGGGTCAATGCCATTTAAATGTGTTGAAACTAAAGGGACAGAAATAAATAGCAGGGTAAGTGTTATAATAATATAAACACTGTCATGTGGTAGAGGAAAACATTTTTTTTTTCAGTGGGCGATACAAAATCAGGCTTTGGGCCCCATCCTGAGAAAAGCCTTCTAAAATTAGAGCTATCTGAAAAGAAGAAGCTGTCTGACTCTGGATCTTTTGGGCTATAAATTACTGGACAATTCAAGAGGAAATCAGACACCCCTTTAACAGCATTGTTAGAACAAAATAGGACTAGATGATTTTAAGGCCCCTTCCTACGGAAACTCTGAGCAGAAGAGTAATATGTATATAAAAAAACAGTCTCTAGAAGTCTATGTAGAAACAGTTATTTTTATTTCCTTGACAGACCCAAAGGGTTTAGCAATGTTTATTTAGCTGTGTGTGAGCTTTCCTCTAGACTGAATGTGCAAGAACTGTCACAGTAGAAAATGACTTACTTCTGTGAAAGAAATGAAATCAAACTGTTCATACCAACCAGCCAGGAAAATTGATGGAGGAAACTTTGCAAGTGACTAAGTCTCTCTGAGGTAAAAAGAATATGTGGGATTGCATAACCACACAGAAAGCATCATGAGAACTGAGTATCTCAGGGACAAACATGTATTTCTGTAGTTATCAGTGCACCATTACTACTGGAATGTGGGGGCATGAGTATATTATAAATAAAATCAGATTGTTAACCCAGGAGCCAATGAATGGCCATAAAAAGAGCAATACTTTTTTTACAGGGATTTAATTTTGCACTTTATGACACTCTTTAAATACTCTCAACCTATAAGTTATATTATCCATATCCTAAAACACTATATTGAAGTTGTTTAAATAATTGGAACCTTGATTTTTTTTCAAGGAAAAACATGTTATTATTATTATTTTTTTATTATAATGCTCTACTGGAATAGTAATATTTTATGTCTCAACACAGAAAGGGAAAGGGATAGGTTTCAATATTTAAAAACTCTAAATACAAGGCTTTTGTCACCACATAAATAAAATATTCTCTCATATTAAAGGGTATAGCAGGATTATGTGATATTTAAAATAAAGAATAATCTAATCAGCTAATGAATTGCCACAGCTAGCTCCTCAGCTAAATATAATATAAAGACTTCCTCTTTTATATGTGTTTTTCCTTGTTTCTTCTAAATCTATTTCTTTATTAAAAAATAAATACAATGCTTTATGAATGTGAAGGTAGCATATAGTCCTGGGGAAAATGGGGGAATTTGCAAAGTATATATATAAAATAATATATAATGTAAAATATGTATATATAATAAAATGACATAACACACATATATCTTATTTTGTGTACACTTTACCTCTGATGACCTTGCCTTTCAGATTAATAGAAAAAGGTTGGGAAAAAGGGCTGTATGAGAGTAGTGAAATAATATGAAAATACTCAGGTAAGTGGATCATAGTGTAAACCTATATTATTACATAATATTTATTTGCTCCACTGGTTCTAAATTTCTGGTACAAATTTCTCCAAATGAATGATTCCTAATATGGTCACCAGCTGAGGCTCTTTGTTCTCATTTTCCACACAGATTTGATGACAAAACTGTTTTCACTTATCTTTACACATTAAGCTGTGTCTTAACCTGGGGTTTCTCTCATTTGACATTTTCCCTCTAGAATCCTCCTTTCCCTCTTATCTATCTGGTAACTACTTCCCATCTTTTAAACCTCACCTTAAAGTGTTACTGTTTCCAGGACACATTTCCTGAGCCTACCAGGTAGAATTGACTCATCTTTCCATTCCTGAGCCATCTTTACACACTGCATCTGTAGTACTTAGTCCCACGTACACATGCAGCAATCTTCCCCTGTACTCAGAGCTGCGTGAGGGTACAATCACTTTTTAATCTCTGAGTACTGACTTGGTCAAGCATAATGATGGAGAGTTAGTGCTAAGTAGATTTATTTGTTAATTGAGTGAATTAATGTATGAAGTTTGGTCATGTAAAATGAGATACATGCTTTTATGAAAATTATCTCTTTATAAATATATTAACCAAAGGAAGCCTGCTTCCCAAATGCCAGATGTAGTAATTCAGAGAGAACTCAGGTTATTTAAATTTAGTATGGATATCTGCATAGAAAAAGAAAAGTGCTGTGCTGAATGAGAAGGGAGAGGGAATAGTTGTGTGCCAGAACTGCTCTGGGGACAACCTAATGGGCGCTCTCATCCAGTGTAGCCAAGCTCTTCTCAGGGGTAGAGAGGTTTAATCAAGAGGACCTTGCCCACGACATCAGCAGATGTGGAATCCAGGCCTGGAGCTTCTTCCTGTTAGCTTATTAATTTAGTAAACCAATTAACCTCCTTGGGGTTAAGTTTATTGATCAGTAAAATATGGTTAAAGATTAGACCATCTTTAAGGTTACTTTTTGTTCTAATTATTAAATTAAAAAAATATTTTATTCATTGATTTTAGGGAGAGAAGAAGGAAATGAGAGAGACCGAAACATCAATCTGTTCCTGTATATGCCCTGACTGGGGATCGAACCCACAACTTTTGAGTATAGGGAAGACACTCTAAGCAAGCTATCCAGCCAGGGCTGTTCTAACTTTAAAAGAGAGCACATAATGATATGTAATACTATATAACAAATTAAGATTTCAGTTCAAATTTATAAATAATTAGAATTGAGGAATAAAATATGTTTCTGATGCACAAATCAGTAATTTTTTTTTCTGTTTATTGAGATTAGCCAAAATCAGGAGATCAGAAGATCTCTCCCCCATAAGCATCTTACCCTCTGATCCTTTTTATTGCTTCAAGAGTAAGAGTAGCTTCTTTCAGAGAAGGTATTGTTTTCATATCCTTTGAGAAGTTATAGTGTTACCTGGGAAATGGGACCAAGAGTACATATATTTTACTGTTGAGTGCAGCTGGGAGTGTTTAGGAACTAAGGCCATCTTAGGGGAGCTTGGGATGGCAGAATGTTTCTTCAAAGGGCAAGTAAAGAGCTCTTCACAGCCATGCAACAGAAGCTACAGCAGGTTTGTGAATCAGGACACCTGGTTTGTCTACACCCAAGTGGGCGTGAAAAGTAAAAAGCAGCATTTGAATATCTCCTCTGACTCTTGCAGTAGGACACCAATGGCTAAATTGGAAACTTTACAGTATAAAGCAGTGGTGGGATTCAGACAGTTCGCACTGGTTTGGCAGAACTGATACCAAATTTTTGCAGAATTCAGTGAACCGGTTGTTAAAATGGCACTTGTAATCAGGGTTCTCTCTAAGGAGGATGCCTGGGCAGCCGGTCCAATGTGTAAATCACAAATTTATATTCTTTTGTCTTTTTCAACGTTCATCTGTACAACAGTGTATTCTAAGCACCCGTAGTAATGTTCATTTTGTCCACAGTTGAAAAATTTGCAAGTGAGGATGCCAATCAAGAAGTAATATGGAAATATCTTAAAGAACAGTTTTATTGTTTCTTTGTCAGGTATTATTTAATATTTCTTCATTACTATTTTAAAACTCTTTCTTATAACATAATCTAGTTTTGGTTACCTTTTTTATTGTTCTTATTTAAGTATTAAATGCATAAAATAATAAATTACCTTTCAGTATATCATTTTTTAATATTTTAAATGGTCATTAGGGCAGAAAACTGGTTGTTAAATTATTTGAATCCCATCCCTGATATAAAGATAGGTTAAAATGCTGTCTCCTGCTTGCAGTCAAAAAGCCCTGACATAACTTCTTCTGAGACTTGTCCTGCTAAAACTAAATCTCTTGAGAGCATCACTAAGCTCATTTTATGGAGAAATGAACACAAATCTATGAGCATGGCCAGAGATATCCTCTTCTTAATCCAGCTGATGGCATCAACTAGGTGCCTGGGGAAAGAATAATTCTGTTTGAACAGTTTATTCCTTCCAATTAAAGAGATTTATGTACTGAAATATATTGGCATTTCAAATTTATATATTTATCCTACTATATAGTTAAACCTGTATCTCGATATCTGTAAAATAAAATACCTGCTTTTCCTAACTCACAGTCAAACATTTTTTGCAACCATTAGGTGTTCTCATCCCTGGTAACCAGTTTCAAATCTGTGGAGGGACCCAGAAGAAAGCAAATATGTGGTGTTTGCTTCAGTAGAGGAAGGCATAAGGGAGATAAATGGTGGTGAAAGGAAATTTGACTTGGGGGGTGAACACACAATATACAGATGATGTATTATTGAACTGTACTCTTGAAACCTATATAATTTTATCAATGTCACTCCAATAAATTTAATGAAAAGAAAAAAAGTATAGTAAGTGACAACATAAAAGGGCAAAAGAGGCTAAGGAGTGAGCAAACAGAAATTTAGGGTCCTAAAATGTGTTTATGTAAAACTCTGCATGGTGTTCTGCCTGAAAATACTTTTTCTGAGATTCTTCCTCTACCAGTCAAACTCAGTGAAAAATATTTCCGATTCCTTTAAAAAGCTTCAACTTGAATGACCTCTTTCATTTGTAGTTACTGTTAAATCCACGGTTAAGGCAAATTCTTACTTAAGGAGCTAGTCTAAATTTCTAAAAGAAAACAGCAATTATCTACTGCCCCTACAGTTACATAAAAATGAAAATGGAATGAGGGAAAAAAAGACTTTTAGAATCGATATCCTGCATTCAGTGATAGCCTTAGGCTCTGAATCTCATCCTGCAGAGCAGCACATGTCTAGCTTTGGTTTTATTCAGCTCAGTGCTATGGCCCTAAATTTCATGAAAGGCATGTCATCAACTCCAGAAATTAAATTTTTCATGGATTTATGTGGGACTTAGAAAATGCATTCTCACAATCCACAGGGGAGCAGAATGGCTGACTATGTTTCCACAACTACTGAGAATTACTGTGCATTTCTTTCTGAGAGATGCAATAATTAATGTCAAGAAATTCAGGTAAGCAGGTGGTATCAGAGAGACCAAGCCAAAAATAAGACATTATTCTGAGCAGGGAGTAAAGCAATGTGAGTACAGAAGCAGTCATCAGAAATTCAATCAAGTAAGCAGCTGGTGTTAGGAAATATATATATTTGCAGGAAACAGGACTCTAATTTAAAAACTGACATTCTACAACAATTATCCTGTTCATAGTAGTTGGGTTGGAGGAGTGATTGTCAAATATTAGGCAAGACTGTATTTCCTCATGCTTTAGATTGTGTGGTAGACAGTTTAATAAACCCTGAAGATATCTCAATTCTAATCCATGCAGCTTGTAAATATGTGAGTTGATACAGTAAAAAAAGAATTTTAGATGTGATTTGAGACTTTTTTATTTTTGATAGAGACAGAGTCAGAAAGAGGGACATATAGAGACAGACAGACAAAAAGGGAGAAAGATGAGAAGCATCAATTCTTCATTGCAGCATCTTAGCTGTCCATTGATTGCTTATTCATTGATTGCTTTCTCATGTGTGCCTTGATGGGGTAGGTGGGGGGCTACCCTTTGCTCAAGCTAGTGATCTTGTTTTCATGCCAGACTTTTGTGTCATGTCTATGATCCCACACTCAAGCCAGCAACCCTGTGCTCAAGCTAGTGAGCCCACGCTCAAGCCAGACGAGCTTGTGCTCAAGCCGGTGGTCTTAGGGTCTTGAACCTGGGTGCTTGACATCCCAAGTCTGACACTCTATCCACTGTGCCACCATCTGGTCAGACATGATTAGAGACTTTGAGGTAGAGAAATTATCCTGATTATCTGGGTGGGCCCAAAGTAATCACTAGGGTTCATATTAGAGGGAGGCAGGTGGATCAGAATCAGTAATAGGAGATGTGATAACAGAAGCAAGAGTTGGGAGTGATGCAAGGAAAAGGTCATGAGCCATGGAAGTTGGCTTCTAGAAGAAAAAAATGCCAGCTGATTTTTTCCTCAGAGCTTCCAGAAAGATCCGGCTCTGCATATATCTTGATTAAAACCCAGTGAGACTTATTTGGGACTTCTTACCTCCAGAACTGTAGGAGAATGAATGTATTGCTTTAAGAAATTACATTTGTGGTGATTTGTTACAGAAGCAATGAGAGACATCTTATAGGTTACTGGAACTCAGGGGAATAATTAAGGAATCTAATTTTCAGTTCTTACCTACAAAGTGGGGACTAGGTTTGGGAATATGACATCAATTTATAATAATAATATTTCTTAAAAGCATTTCACTTTGGAAACTGTTTTCACCTACATCTTTTAGAAGGAGATTATAAGGTAAAAAAAGATTAATAACAACTTTTCCCAAACCCTAAAGCTTAAGGTATTTAGCTAGTCTTCCTAAAGTCTGAACACTAAGACAAAGATCATTCCTATAGTTCTGATCTCTGAGTTGTGAAAAGTTTTTGGAAGTGTGTAGAAAATAGTAGTTCTGGGTCACAAACTTTAACTAAGAGATGTTATTATAAATTGATGCCATATTTAAAAGCCTAATCCCTACTTTGTACATAAGAAATGAAAAATTATTCCCCCGATTCATACTAACCTATAGTCTAGGCGGTAATGAAAATAGTTTCCTAACAGTCTTGAATTGGGAGTCTTTCTAAGAGACTTGAATTGTAAGTTGTTTTTTTTTTTGGAAATCACTAATTTTTACAATTATTTTTGCTAGATTCCAGGATGTAGTTTTGTGTTTGGTGTATGCATGTGTGTATGTGGGTGTTTGTGCATGTGTGTGTTGATGCATATGTTTATATACATGTTTAACTCATCTATACCAAATACAAAGAACATAACCGATCTAGAACAACTTATTGTTATGAAAGTGGCCATTTCAGTAATCATTAAATAGAAATTTTTCCCAATATTAAAATTGATAAAATTATATACATATGTGCACATAAAATATTTGCATTGAAATGATAAATGAACATACATTTCTAAATATTCTTTGAAAAATTGAGTAAAGTTTTTTGGTTGGGATATTTAATAGTTTTTTTGAACAAAAAATTCATGGTATATCATTACAATTGATATTATTTTCCACTGCTGATATAAAGTAAGGAAATATAAGTCAACACTCACAGCTCTGAACTGAATGTTATGCACATTTTGAGTTCATTTTAATATAGAAAGCTGAAAGCCACTGAAAATATTTTTCCAAAATATTAGTTAGATTAAAAAACTATACTAGATTTGTAAAGCTAAGCCATCTGCTTTTATCAATCTGGTATTGTTTCTATAAGGAAGTATATTCACAAGTTTTTGCTACCAATAGTTTCTATTTTATCTTTCTTTTTTCTTCTTTTTTTTGTGAGAGGAGGGGAGATAGTGAGGCAGACTCCCACATGCACCAGGACAGGGGTCCACCTGGCAACCATATCTGGGGCCCATGCTCAAGTACTGAGCTATTTTTAGCACCTGAGGCTGATATGCTCCAATCGAGGTATCATCCTCAGTGCCCACCTGGGTTCACGTTCAACCAATGGAGCCACTGGATATGGGAGGGGAAGAGGGAAAAAAGAGAGACAAGGATGGGGTGAGAAGCAGATGATTACTTCTCCTGTGTGCCCTGACTGGGAATCAAACCTGAGACATCCATATAATGGGTCAATGCTCTATCCACTAAACCACCAGCCAGGGCCTACTTTTTCTTTATTGAATCAATATATTAAGCATCAATAAAATTTTTTCCAGGTTTGTTTTTAATAGAATGAAATCTACTGCCTACTAGAAATAAATATATTCAACAAAATTAATTAACAAGACTGACAACATTAATACAATCGCTTCCTGAAAATCTACTGTATAATATTTTAACATTAGATTATCCTTTGAATCTAAATATTAATAACACTACCACAAAAATATATGATTTGGGAGTTAAACTACAATGGGTAGAGAGGCATTCAATTTTAATTAACTAGCTAAAATTTTGTCCAAGTATAATTTAACATTTTTGATGTCCTCCAAAATGAGTAAAAAATAAAAGGAACATCAGTATTGCCTACATTTTTAGATTATCCCATTCACTTTAAATAGAACCCATTTATCCAAACAAAGGATCTTAAAAACCCTACTCTAGCTCATGCCAAACTAGTCTATAATAACTTCTTTATATAAAAAATGTTAGACCCTCATATTTTACCTTTAATTTAGGATATGTTTAAAATGTTTAAAAGTAATTAAAAAAGAAGACCATGTTACAAAATAGAGTGAGTCACTCACTGTATGGAGATGATTAAATAAGTAAACAGAAAACATTTGGAGAATATTTTTTGTCACTTTATATATCTCTCTAATTTAGAAACACTGGGTGATAAGGGAATTAAAACAATAACAGGACAACAAAACCAAAACTAAAGATGTTTTAGAACTTCGATACTCTGAGGCACTTAAAATATTTGTAACCAAAAAACATGTGACGTATAAGTAAAATAGAGTAAAACAGGTAATAAGAGTACAACTCCCATTTGTAGACTTATAAAATCCGGTTTTACTATACGTCATCAGTTCTAAAAGGCAAATACATGTTATGCATAAATATCTCTGAAGTCAGTCTACAACTTATAATGTATGTATGACATTTAATAAGTGTTCATTTTTCTTGTCATACTTAAAATAATGATACATTTTAAATGATTTCTAAGATTTGATGAATTTGGTTAAATAATGGCTGCGGCAATGGCAGAAATGAAAGAAAAATAGGCAGATTGTTACTTTACAAAAAGAAGTGATAATATTTAATATAAACATCCATGCCACATAATATGTTCTTTAGACTTTTTGTTTATTGAAGTTGAAATAAACACAAAATCATATCTATTTGGTACTTAAGCACTTTGTGCAACAAAATCTACTACAGCATAACAAAAAACTCAGAAGGCAATGGGGAAAAGATTTAATAATTAAATCAGTATATATAAGGCTGTATTTATTAATATACTCTCCTCCCTTAGACTTCATTTACTTTTTTATTTATAGATAATTTTAATGAATATTTCCATCCAGTTTTGAATTTTTGATGGATTCAATGTAACAAGTTTGAAAAAGGACATATTGTCAATTGGAAACCTGAAAGCAAAGTAGAAAACAAGGTGGTGGGAAATTAGTAACAAGAATCAACAGTATAGGCCTGTCCAATTGAGGTAGAATCAGTCTCACATCCTTCAGTAAGCCTCTAGGGCAATGATTTTCAACTGGTGTGCCACATCAGGCACACTGTTGTACTGCAAGAATTTTTTAAACATGTACCATACGTCCCCATGTATAAGACGCACTCTCTTTTGAAAAATTTCAGGTCTAAACTGGGTGCGTCTTTTACAGTGGTTGTAGATTTTTTTACGTGAATTTTTCACTTGAGGAGTTGTATGAATTTTATGATGAATAAAATTTGAGTTTAGTAACTTTATGTAATACATTTTTTTTTTCAAATTTCGGGCCCCCAAGTAAGGTGCGTCTTATACATGTGGAAATACGGTAATGCCTATTTAGTCAGGTCCACTGACCTCTGTTCTCATAGATTACCAAATTAAGAAATGACAACAGCCAACACAGCAATAGCTGTCTTGTGTGAGTGAATGAAAATTATACCAATAATCTTGTCAGATCGACAAAAAATATGATATATATTTTTGTGTGCCTCAGAATTTTGGTAATTAGTTCATACGTGCCATGAAATGAAAATGGTTGAAAATGTTGCCTAGGTATCACTGCTGGAATTCAGAACTCAAACTGCATGTCATGTTAGGTTGAGAGTTAGCTGTTGAGCAAAGGCTCAGGTACTCTCTGTATATTCTATTTATGGGATTGAAATAGTATGTAATCCAAACAGAATTTTAGATGTCTTGTTGCTTAAAGAGATTGAACACAATAAGGTAATTCATCTTTGAAAAACTTGGTTAAGCAGGATGTTTTGTTTCTCTTATTTGGTTTTATCTATATGTCTATTTGTCCAACTTATTAATGCTTTTGATAAACAAATGTTTATTTAGCACCTACTTTGCCTGATACCATTTTAAGCACTGGATATATGGCAGTAGACAAATGAGACAAAATATGCTCCCCATTAGCTTATATTTTAAGAGAGTAAAATAGCCCAGGTAATAAGGGAAATGTACAAAATTTTTAAAAAGTTGGAAATGCTAAGTAGACTCAGAAACAGGAAAAGAAGAAGGTATTGACTATGTTTGGAGATTACAATTTAAAATAGATTTTTTAGAGAAAATCTCAATTGAGAAGATAATATATGAGCAGAGGACTGAAGGAGGTAAGAAAGTCTGATGGACTATCAAGTATAAATGTCCTGCTCAAGGAGCATGCCAGATAGTTTGAGGAATAGCCACTGGTAGAAGAGATATGAAATACCAAATGAAGGTACATATGAAATACAAGTTATATTGGGCATTGCAGGCATGTGAGGTTTTAAGTTTCTATTGAGATAAAAGATTTTGAGCAGTGGCATGATGTAATCTTATTTATACCTTCAATATGTTAGCCATTATATTAAAAGCATATCATATAAAAACAAGGTTGAATCCCCAGAGACAAATCAGGTAGCTATTATAATAGTCTAAATGATTATGATGGTAGGTAGCTATGGAGATAGTGAGAAATAAGCATATTTTGCATGTACATTGAAGACAGAGTGAATAGAATTATACGTGGGATATTAAAGAAAGAAATGAGATTAGTATGTTGTCATTGAAGAAATGGAAAAAATTGAAGAAGACCAGATTTGAGAAAGAAGAATGAGCACTTAATATTGGCCATGTTTAGCATGAGATGCTCACTGGACACCTTTACAGAGTTGTCAATGAAGAACTTGGTCATTGGAAAAATGAAGACCTGAGTGATGAGGAGTTACGTTATTACCAGTAACTACCATTTATTGAATTAGCACTATGTAAGAGACACTGCTTTAATTGTTTTATATACATGTTTTCATTTAATCCTCATAATAGCCTTACTGTATTATTATGACCGTTTTATATAAAGGAAGTTGTGACTTAGGTTTAAGTGAATTGTTCAAAACACATAGTCAAGTCTATGTTTACCTTACTCCAATTGTGGTTTTAGCCAGTTTTGTATTACTGAGAGGAGTATGGAGAAGGGCCAATGAAAATGTCCAGGCAGAGAAAACAACATACTAAATAAAGGGACCAAGAAGAATATGACATCTTCAGGAGAGCTGAAAACACAGAGAAGTAAATCATATAATCAGCTTCCAACAAACTAATGCTTTAGTGGTACCTTACAGTTTAGACCTATACACATAGGTACACACATTACTTTCTGTCAGGAAAGAAAATATTTTTATTATCTGTATTCAATGAGTAGTGAAATGCAGTTACAGAGCTGAGCTCACAGATTTAGTCAATTCCAAACTAAGGTTAGAACTTGGACTGCTTTAACCAAAAACTTAAAGTAATTTTTATGTCAGCTTGTTTTAAATCTTGCCATGTACCCATTTAGGGGTGAGAAAATATACATGAGAATACATATAATTTGATATTGAAAAACATACAGAAATTGGCAAAAAAATTACAAGATAGAAATGAGTGATCTGAAAAATAATAAAAATAATAGCTGTCATTTTTTAGCAGTCAGTATGTGCCAGACACTGTACTAGAATCTCTACATTCATTTACTAAATTTGATCTCACAAGAGTTGTAAAGGCTATTCTATTAGGATTTCAATTTTAGGATGAGGGCTTTGAATCTGAGAGAGACTAAAGCAATTTGCTGCAGGTAGTAGCAGAATCAAGGTATGAGCCAAGACTGTCTGAAATCAGAGTTCAGACTTCTAACAGGTTGGTCAGAACCACTCTATCTGGGCAGTACTTGATATATATATTTTTATGAAGTCAAAGGTGAAACTAATAATTGCAAGTATCTTCTCATGAGTGAAAATTATTTTCTAAATCACAGTAAAGTGTGGAACTGTGTTCACTCTTCCTTGAAAGGCTTTTCACTCTAGTTTTGCCCATGTTTTTATCACAGCTTAAAACAGCAGATGGCTCTCTTGCGTTTTCTTTCGCTTACCTCTGCGTGTAAACAGCTAAACAGCGTTTTGGGGAGGTAAAAGGGAAACGCAGGGATTAAGCTAAAAGACGTTGATTATCCCAATGCTGCTCCCACCCCAAGCTCCCTTAAAAACAGGAAACCATATAAAATAGAAAGGACTGCTCAAGGTTTGTGAAATTCACAGTCTGAATGGAAGCCCTGAAGACTGAAGAGTCCCTGTTTCAGGCGCTGCGCCAGGGGTCGGAATGCATCAGGAAAGAGTAGTTCTCGGTTGTCAAAAAGCTGAGAAAAGCTTTATGCTCCGAGGTGTGTGTTATTAATGTCAGTAGAAGCTGTGAGGATTAATTTCCTTTCCTACTTTGAAAAAAAGAAAAAGATAAAAGCGTTTTTAAGGGAGGAGATTATCAGAGACTCTCAGCGCTCCTACACGCGGGAACTTGCATTGGCTCTGAGAGCTGCGACTGGGGCAGGATCCCTGTCCGCGGTGCTGAATCGCAGTCTCGTCTGTAGGTTGCCGGAACAATGAAGGAACAAAATCCCGACCTCCCTGATTATCCAAACCATAGAGATGGGGAAAAGACTGCAGTGTAAGAAAATGCCTGGAAATAAAACAATTAACACAACTATAATAATACGAAGCTTAAAGTCACTCTGTTCAAATTAATATAATAGACACATAAAGACAAAAAGAAAAACCTTACAAAGTAAAGATATGTTGATAGAGGGAGTGATAATATATTTAACAGGCCACTATACTTAACGTTTTGCTTTTATGAAAAAACTCACTAGTAGCTCTAGGTATATATATTTACTTTAATTTGTAGGGTCATTTGACTATTCCAAACTATAATATCTGAAATGGCCTATCTTCAATAATGCATTGAAGGAGTAGCTTCTTTTTATGTTCAATAGAACTTATTTTAGTAAAATTAAAAAAAAATACTTTAGTAGCCTTTTATTAGAAGTCTCCATCTCTACAGATTGTCTTTTTTTTAGCATGAAAACACAGAACAAATACACACTTGGTAAAAATGTAAGAACAAAGACATGCAAAACAGGGAATAAAGTGATAGAGATAGAGCAAAATAGTTAACACACCTCTTTTCCTCACTTTTACTATCTCATGGGTGATTAGAATTTGCAAATTTCCAACAAAATTACTCCTACCTATTCTATTTAATAATTGTGATTATTTTGTGATTATAATATAACAAGGTAGGGGAAATAAGCTAACAGAGTATGTTCTTTAATGTTAAACACGATATATATTGTCCTAACTGCTCTAGACCCAAATCTACATGCCCCCTTTACATTAAATTCTCTTCCTTAAAGAAGACTTGTTAGCAAATATGGAGTGAATAGAACAAATAACAGCCATGCAGTAATTGCCTACAAGGAGTGATTGAGAAAAAGTTCTGTAGAGAAGAAGGTATATAGCCTCTCTGTAATCTTTTCCCATTAGCATGCTTGCAAGTATTTGCAGTACTTTATTGCTTATTCCTGAGACAAAAAGAAAGTGTGTGTTGGTTCAGAACTGTTCCCAGGGTTGTTTTCAGTGTGCCTCTTCTCTCCAGCTTTAAAGGAGTCACTAGAGAAGAGATTACTTCAAGTCTCTGATCACCACATGAGTCTTCTTTCCTGCATCCTTCACTCTGGATTGTGAGAAGTCTGGTTTGGGCATTTCTTTTCTGTAATGATAAACCAACGAACAGGGAAGAGGAAAAGGGAAGAAGCTACTCTAACAACAGCTGCATTCGGTCTGTCACTTGGAGTGTATCCTAGAAACCATGGATCTGTCTCATCCAAGCATGAAGTGCTGCCCCCTAACTTCCTTTCCTAAGGTGCCCTCCACTTGATCCCCTCTTTGTGGGCCTTCATATTTTTATGTATCCAAGACAAAACACTGTGGGGATAAAGACAAGAAATCAAAGAGAGAAGGCAGCGCTGTTGTACTTGAATGTCAGACACAGGTTCTATGGCTTTGCCCTCTGTCAAAGCTTCACTACCTAGGCACACCAAAGATGATATCTCAGATTGAACTGTCCTTCAGTCCGACTGCTTTTTGTTGTCAGTGGAATACTGTGACACCCCCCCCCACCCTTAATATTTCTGCCATGATTTTTTCAATATTCCATTGGGTGTTTATCCTGTCCAGCTGCTGTTTTGTAGCATACAGCAGCTGTATGTTCTCCAAGTGCTACAGAGCAAATTTGAGAAGAGATCTCCCCAAGTCACTTTGCCACATCTTCTCACCTTCTCCTCCTCCTTCCTTTCTCTCCGTGTTGCTGTTTCAAAATGACAAGCCTACCCTTCCTGGCAACAGAAGGGAGAGTTCAGCAAATTTGGGTGGACTAGGTAAGGACTGGAGGCGCCTCCCTCCTCAGGACACACGCTCCTTTCTCCCAGCCTCCCTCCCTCTTCCTCCTCCTTCCCAGGGTGGGGTGGCTTCCGAAGGGATTAGCAGAGAGGGCGGAAACCACCTTCCAACAGCAGCTTAGAGTTTCTGTGGACCAGGAGACACATTAAGATCCAAAAGCCCCAGCTAGGCCGCGGACCCCTCGGAAGCCTACGAGTTTCATCTAAGAAAAAGCGCAGCGATATTCCTTCAATTTCATCTGCTTCGGCTCAACCTCTTAGCACCCCACCCCTTGCAATCCATTTTAGCTGTCTTTATTATTAATAATATTTTAAAATATTATATATACATACATTTTTTTTCTTTCTGAAGACAGAAGAGGGGGACGTGTGTGGGGGGGTGTAGTGGGATGGGAACGAAGCGCTTTGATTAGAGATCTCCTAGGAGAAGATTGCTCTCTCCAGATGCTGATTTCCAAAGCACTTGACAATCACCGGCAGAACCCAAGAGCGGGCGGCAGCGGCGGCGGCACCGGCCGGGGGGCAGCTCCAGCCCGGCGCTGAGTCCTGCCCAGCGCACACTGGTCGGACGGACTCGCCGGGTCCCGGTCGAGACTTGCCCTGCACACAGTGTCCTGGAAGAAGGTGGCCAGCTCTACCGCCTGCCGAGAAGGCAGTCAGGGCAAAAAGGCAGCGTGAGTGGTGGTGGCGACCCCCGAGAGGGCTCCGGCGTCTCGCGGTGCCCGGCGGAGCCCGCAGCCCCAACCACACTCCGGGCTCCGACGCGCCCAGGAGGCGACGGACACGACCTCGGGCTCCTGGGGTTCGCCCCGCCGCGCCCCGGGCGCATCTGCGCACCTGGCCCCGCGATCCGCGGAGAGGGCGATGGGTCCCAGGCGGGACTGATCGCCCCGACCCTTCGCCCCGACCCCTCCCGCCTCCCCTCACCCGCCTCCCCGAGGGCGAGCCGGCGTCCGCGCAGCCTCTGCTTTCTCCCGCGTCCGCGGCTCCCCGATCCTCTGTTCCCGACCTCTCCCGGACCCGTTCCGAGGCCACCATGGCTGCGGCCATCGCCAGCGGCTTGATCCGCCAGAAGCGGCAGGCGCGGGAGCAGCACTGGGACCGGCCGTCCGCCAGCAGGAGGCGGAGCAGCCCCAGCAAGAACCGCGGGCTCTGCAACGGCAACCTGGTGGATATCTTCTCCAAAGTGCGCATCTTCGGCCTCAAGAAGCGCAGGTTGCGGCGCCAAGGTCTGTGTGGGTCACTTTGGGAGGTGCACCCTCGGATCTCCCCAGCTCCCCGCCTAAAGGGACCTCTTTGGGGTCCCCCTTTCTTCCCTCCGTCTCCCGGTCACTCCCCTCCCCCACGTCTCCCTTCCGAGTGCCCCGAGCGCCTTCCGGCCGCGGGAGCGGCATCGGCTCCCGGGCAACCTGTAGCCCCTGGAAACTCAGCCCAGCCAGAAGCCGGCAAGTTGGCCAGCTCCAGCCGGCTGCCTTTTGGCTCCTGAGTCTCACGTGGGCTGGGTTCCAAAGAAAATCTTTATATTCGGACGGTCTTGGCTTTCCCAGGAAACAGAGTCAGACTCTGACCCGGGAATGCGGGGCCAAGATCTCCGCTCCACCCCGGGGTCACGCTGGCCGCCTCCAGTCTGATGGGAAGTGTCAGCGATTTCTCTGTGTCTGGGTTCACTTGGCCTCCCAGGTGTCCTGGCACCTCCTTAGCTCTTAGACCTGGGGGAAATGGGGGTGATCTCCACAGCGCCTTCAACAAGGGCTGGCGGTGTACGAGAAGTGAGTGGAGGGTGTTAGTGTGAGCGAAGAGCTAGTTCCATTGAGATTTAGGGAGAGCTCCTGAGCCAGCAGCGCTGAGCACTCCGAAGCCCTTGGCTCACATCTTAAGATGTAGAAAGGACACAGACTAAGGAAGAATGAGTCTTAATTGGAGGTGTGGCGAAGTATACATCCCCAATATGGATCAGATTTAATTAAAGAACTCGCGAGTTACATGAGGCAAACCAGGCAGCTACTACATACGGATGACTAGAGTAGCTCCCTTACTATACCTATGTATTTATTTATTTATTTATTTATTTATTTGAGAAACAACTAGTACCCAGCATGACCTTCTTTTGCTGATTTAAAATGTCAGGGTCGGAGAAAGCAACTCACTAAGGAAGCAGAGCCCAGCGGCTTTTGTTCATCTCTGCTTTTCTCCACATCCAGTTGCTAAGGGCGGTTGCTTTGAGAGCATGTGGGGTGTTCTGTGGGAGAAATGTGTATTGCTTGCTTTTCATAACTATGTGGGCTTGTCAGGAAACATCAAAAGATATATTTACATTAATAGGTGTATATGTTTGCCCAGCACATTGTATTTCAGTGTCCAGCTGTATTTGTTTTAAATGCCCTGTTGTTCCAAAGATAGGAGAGGGAAGCATATGCGATACATGTGAATCTATGTGACTGTTCCACACATTTAAAGATTTATGACCAAAAGTTTTAATACTTAATTTTGAAAAAGGCTGAAGCTAAGTATTTTCTATGGACAATTCCTTATAGTCACAATTAGAAATTTGAAATTACTTCCTCTTAGTTTAAAAGAAAAACATTCCCAAAAAATCAGAGTGCCCGTTCTAAAGGAAATAAATGTATATGAATATAATAATTAAATAAACATAATACTTTTGGATGAAGTTTTTGGGGACAATATTTCCAGAACAGTGTAGAAGCTATTAAGAAAAATAGATTTTAATTTTCCACGTTAGCCTGGATCTTTATCCAGCAAAGCTTTGTATTAGAAGACCAACTTGACTGTTTTAAATATTGTTGATCTATGGAGTTACATTATCATGGCTTAAAGTGTTTGCTTCTCCCCTTATTTTATCAGATTTTTTAAACATACTTTTCACCAGGCAGAGCTACAAATTTGCCATCTACTTTAAGTAAACAAACAAACTCTATTAGATAAGTTTATTTTCTTATAAACAATGATTAAATTTATTGCATTTTTTAATCTATACACAATCAAGAGATTATTTTATAAATAGGTACAATAAACAGTTTGTGTCATATTAGATGATGAAGGAAGGTTTGCTTTACACTTTTGAATTTTAAGATGGGGATATTACTTTTCCCCAGATATAGACAAGCATCTGAGCTTCCTAATAGTGTGTTTCCCCATTTCAACCCTGACAGCTCTCTTGGTCTTCATGAGTTCAAAGTGGTATGCATGCCTCAATGATCTTTAAGAAAAATATATTTGCGGTTACATTTGCTACCTTATTTTTGATGAGAGAACAGAAAAAAAGATATCAGCTAGAAGGAAATTTCATCCGAACCTCTTCTTTTAGCCTCCTTATATTTCTTATATATAAAGAAATATATTATTTAGTGAAGACAAAATATAGATATTTCTCTTGAGTATTAGAAAGAAGTTAATTTACTATTAATTTGAGCAAAATAAATATTAAAACTTTATACTATGTGCATTATATATATTCTATATAATATAAATATATATACTTATTTCAATGTTTTATTAAATATATTTTTTGGAAATACTCATGCATATTTACCTTTTTCTCCAATACTTATTCTTTGCAGAAGAATAATTACCAGGAAATTTTAAAAATCTGTCTTATAAATTTAAAGATACAACTTTTCAGTATGACAACTCTATATATCTTCATATCAAAAAAATCATTAATTTTACAAATAGTCATTGAATCTTTAAAATGTCAAATTCTGTTTCAGGTATCATATATGTAGAGCAGTGACTAGAAGAGATACAATTCCTTCTATCATAGAGCTTTACAAATATGGGGTAGAAAGGCATTGCATGTGGAAAGGGAGAAATTACAAAACTCTTTGAGTCTTTTAGAGCATAAACAGGGCTGAGAACAGGAGGAGGGTCTTATTTAGTTCAAGTAGTTAGGATGTGCCACACTGAGAGCTACAGGTTGAGGGCTGACCTCTGAGAAAGATGCAAAGATTTAAAGAGTAATGTGTCTGTGTGAAGACCCTAGTGTGGGAAAAGTCTTACCCTGTTGGGAGAAACAAAGGAGGTGTAGAAACTCAATATGCTATTGTTTTATATCATAGTCCATTTTGGCTGAAGTTGACATTTTGAAACATAAATACAAATACATTTGACATGTTGGCAAACAGAATAAAGAATAGTTTCATATTGTGTGGGTTTGGTATGAGTAATATATATTTCTTAAATGCAGAGTTTTGTTTTTGTTTTTAATGCTCCTTTAAGTAGTAAGTAGTGAGTATGACATTGTTACATATGTCCTTCTGGAAGGAGCTCTATCCCTAACTCTGATTACCTTCAACCCCTATTGAGTGATTGTATTAGTTGAGTACCAGTTGTACAATTCTATCTTCTTATAAAGGACTGGAATTAACAAGATGGCTTTTTGTGGTTGTGTGGGCACCATAACTATCCCACCTTTCCAGCTTCATCTTCCTCTGTTCTTCTCCCACCTCAATAGACTCCAGGCACCAGAGTTCCCCAAATTAGCCACATGCTTTTAAATCCCTGGTGTTTGTTTTTTTTAAGCTTTGTTCTGAACTTAAGATCTTCTGTTTTCCATCTTGATCTGTTGAAACTATCCAGGCTTCTTAAAGTGTTGAGAAAATGTCATCTCCTTTGAGAAGTACTTTCTCATTGAAGATAACTCAAAATAATACTTCTGTGGCATTTATACCTCATTAGTGCTGTTTAGCACATGTATTCATTAAGGTGTAGTTAGGAGCTAAGTCTATGTTTTCTGCACTTTGTTGACTCTCAAATATTAATAGAGTATGTGCTATGCTCTGGGTATTCATAATTGACCTTGAATTGCAGTGAAATAAGGAAGGTCAACAGGTCTAAAGCTAAAAAATATGTCATTGAACCATAGTGCTCTAACTAGGCTATTCTAAAAATATACTTTTAAAACTTTTATATCGTCATACTTTCCCTAAAATATAGACATATAATTTATTCAACTTTTACAGGATTAAGAAATGTTAATATATTTAGGAGTTATTCTAAAAAATGCAAAAATATAACCAACCTCATTTTAAGGCTTAATTAATTCACAATAATATATATTTAGATACTTTCTAATTTAGCTAAAGAAAGAAGGCACAAGGCAACAAACAATTTACAAATGATTTTATTATTTGAATCTTAACAAAAAACAAAAACTAAAATGGAAATTGCATGCAAAGATGTAAAATGAACATGTTATACTTAAAGTGTTGCATTTCTATTATGAGTTTTTAAATCAAACAAGAACCTTGATTGCCTGTAGTATCATAACCTTTCAAAATCTTTGGTATGGCTAATACAGTTGCTTCTTGCAATCTCCTTTTTTTGCTAACTGTCATAGGAACCATGGTATTATGTGACATGAATGTTTAATCAGTAATTGTGTAAGGTTCTCACTAATACATTTTACCTAAAATAAATTGCAGGATGTCCTAAGAAGTAAGGAATGGAAAAAAAAGAGCTACTTAAAATGTGTTTTTAAGTTTTTTTGTAATATAAAAAGCATAAATGTAGCCCTGGCCAGGTGGCTCAGTAGGTATATTGTTATCCCACTGCACCAAAGATCACAGGTTTGACCTTCTTTCAGGGCACTCAAGGAAAGCAATCAATGAGTACACAACTGAATAGAATAAGTAAATCAATGAGTTGATGCTTCTCTCTCTTTCTTCCTCCCCTTCTTTCTCTCTCTCTCTCTCTCTCAAATCAATGGAAATGGAAAAATTTAAGAAAAATTAAGTTGACACAATTTCTCTCTTTTAAAAAATAAGTACATAAAAAGCATAAGTTCATATATACCAATAAGAACAAAACTGCTTTGCTTCAGAGTGCTAGTGAGGCCCACCAGTACACCTATGAAAAGTGATCTTTCTTCCTTGAAGTCCTGTATAAGTAAAGATTTGCCCACCTCAGAAAATAATCAACAGCAAAGAGTCTTTAAAAGACCACCTTCCTTTGCGTGACTGCTGCAAAGCCATTACCATGTGAAAATACATAGACTACCTGTTTATTTTGTCTAGTTAGGTCACAATAAAACAACAGAATATTTTCCCCCAAAGAATTATTCTTCTTTTATTTTGGAAGTGTATTTGTTTAGTTTTGATATACCTGTTGCTAACTTTTTGACAATTGGCATTTTATTATTTGCTAGATATATAAAGACAAGATAAAACTATAGTTTTTCTAAATTGAAATGTCCTATTTTTTGACAAAGGTATTTTGTTAAATGCAGGGTTTCTAAGTGAGAGATCTTATGGGAATACTGGAGAATAAATAATGTTAAAGGTTTTTTAAAATGTTGTCCTTGCTTGCTTATGCATTTTTTCTGAGTCTTAATTTTTATGATTTCAACATTCTACATTCTTTGTAGGCTTCTTAAAGTGGTTAAAGTCACAATGGTGCAATAACTTCTAAGTGGTGTGATAAGTAAAGTGTAAGATAGCATAGTATGTTAGGTATGATGTAAGTAAGGTTAAGGAAGATGATTTGCTTTGGATTAAGTTATATTCATAGATTGAATTTAGTTTACATACATTGAGAAAATAGTATTGTTAGCTGGTGATGATATCCTTTGGAATTTCATGATATAAGATTTTAGAATCACCGACTCTCTCCAATCACACCCTCCTGGTGACCAGTATCAGTTATAGGTTTCACTTAATATTTTAAATTAGTATAATTTTTAGTACAGTTCTATGCTTAGCCCCAAAATTTATTCTATATATTGTTAAGAATATATTTTTTCAAATAGACATGAATCTTTCTTTCTCAATGTAAAATGATGTCTTCTAAATTTTATTTACTTTAAAAATAGTGGCAGAAACTTACAGGAAAATATATATAAAATAATTTTCAACCTGATTTATCCATTTAGTTCTGGAAATTGAAGTTTCTTCTAGGTATACTTTATATTAATTTTTCCCCAAGTAGTGAGAAACTTTAGCCAAAAATGACTGGGTATTTTGATAATACCAATTATACATGATGTTTTATGTATTGTCATTTTTATCACTTAAAAGCTAAATATATATATTGGTAAACGCAAACACATAAAATACTTTTGGTGGGGTTGGTGAAATTTAAAGTCAGGCAGGACTAGACAACAATAGCTAATTTAGTAATTTTGTTTATGATTCCAATGTTCATTTTAAGACACTCAGATTACATAAATAAGTCACAATTTACTGTTTACTGGGGTTGTATGGGTACCAGTAAGGAGTGTTAGTAAGAATCTAGACACTTTGTCATTCAGGGAAAAGACTTTTCATAAAACTATATGGTATGAAATGCCATGTGTGTGTGTGTGTGTGTGTAATATGTATTTCATCCTATACTTTTATAGTGCTTTGATATCAGGTTTAATTGGGACCCATATATTATAATGATAGCAGACAACCTCTTTAAAGTCAGTGCCTCATCAGTGCCTGGCATGTAACATCATATAAGCATTTGTTGAATGAAGGAAAAATCCTGTACAGTATTTTTTCAGGATTTGCATATAGAAGTGGTATAGAGTGACAGTTGGGATCAGTGTGCACATTGCAATGGCTATAATTGACTGAGTACTTATTAATGTGCTTAACAACTAATCTATATGACACTGTGTGTCAGCCTCTGTACCACTGAGTACTCATTTGTTCTCACAACAAATCTATGTAGTAGGCACACTACACTATCCATCCATTAATACATTAAATTAGCTATTAATACACTAATATTATCCATCCATCCATTTTATAAATGTGGAATTTGAAACAAACAAACAAAAAGAGGTTGAGTGAATTGTCTAATTCCATAGAACTTTAATGAGTGGGGCTGAGGTTAAAACCCATGTTGCCAAAGTCCCTGCTCTTAACCAAAGTTACTTCTCAATTGCTACATATTAGTTTTTATTATCTCAATTAGTTAAGATTCATCATCATTTTACAGCAAAGAAAATTAATACTCAAAAGGTTTGTTTTTTCAGAAGACTTAAACCTAGTAAATGACACTATGAAGTTCAAAAACAATGTCTAGCTTTAAATTCTCTGTTCTCCTCACTACTTTACACTCTTTCAATTCTTCATGACATTGTGAGCTCATAAATAGAAAGCATGTTACTTTAAGACAAGTTGATGCTTAACATATATATATATATATATTTGTTGATTAGATGCATGCAATAGTGTCTCAGTTTTATTAAATTGAGGGTATAAGAAGATTTGTCTCGAAGTAGACATTTTTGTGGACTTTGGGAAAGAGACAAAAAAGTGTTGAATTTTACCAAGCCTTTTTTGACATAGGAATGTAGCTTTGGTTTTCCAACAAGTATTTGAATGTGACACATGTTGATATTACTTTCTTAATGAATTGCAACATTGACCCTAAAATCTGAAAATGATTAATTTAGAGTGCTTTCATTGGTGTGTAAGGAATTTCATGGAAAGTCTTTCATTAATTTTTCCAGACTACGTATTTTAGACATTTCTCATTTCTAATAAAATGCCTATTGATTACATTCATTATTAGCCATATTGTACAAGCAAATCTTGAAGTTTATAAATTAATAATGAAAATTACAAACTGTTAGATACAGTGCATTGTATATTGTTTTTGAGTTCACACATTGGGTCAGAATCCTTTTCTAATGAGTTCTGAGATCTTCTTGTTTATATTGATATCAGAAGAATGTAATGTAGTCAAATTTATGTTGTTTGTAAACTGTATTACACACTTTGTAGAAATTGTATACAGATGACTATTTAGCTCTGGGATAGCCTTACAAGTCTAGTTATATGTTATTTGAATATTTTATTGACTTACTTGGCTTTTATTTTCTTGTTACCCTACACGGTAAACTAATTGGTTAATCCCATGGCCAACATACTTTGTACTTTCAACGACACAGCTGATTTTGGCTGAAACAAAAACACATATATACATGAATTGGATTCAGTTTAAATTCATAATCAATAATATCAAGTGAACTTTTTGTATATATTTTTTAAAATCTATTTCCACTTAAGTAGATGGTATTTCTTAACTTTTTCTCTTCAAACCTCTTATATCTCATCCTCTAAACCTGTTCTCAAATAGGTCCTTACTTCTATTTCTCTGAGAAAATAGAAATAATCAAAAATAAATTTTCATGTACTCCACAACTGCTTTTACAAATCTCTCTACAGATCTACCCTTTTACTCTTCTTTTTCTTCTTGAGCTCAGGAATGAGCTCTTAGTGTTCTCATATAAGGTCAAGACCTCCTAGAATTGAAAAATAAATCCTTTCTCCTACTCAGGGACATCAATTCAATAATTTTCTTTTCTGCATCATATAACTTCTATATCCTACTATTATTCTAATCAACATACAAATATGCTATAATATATCCCATCTTAAAAAATATAATCTCTTGATCATCTATTCCTCTCTACTTATTAAACCACTTGTTCTTCATTGGCAAAACTTTTTAAAGATAAATCTCCAATTTCCTTTCTCTTATCCTCCCTTAAACCCTTTCAAATCAAGTTTTTGTCCCCAACCATAAGCCACTCTTGTCAAGGTCACCAATGACCTGCAAATAGTCAAACACAAGGGCTTATTCCCAGTACTTATCTTACTTATGCAGCATTTAGAATTTAAATATTCATAATAAATTTGTAATTTTTACTATTAGTAAAGCTTGCTTCTAAATACTTTTTAACATATTGTTTACACCATTAAAACTATTCAGATGATTATCTTTTTATATTTATGATGTATCTGGGTTTCTGAGTATGTTAACGTTAACTTTGCCATCATGCACTATGATGTCCTGCCAGATGCTGTTAGTACTCAATTGATATTCAGGAACCAATAAAAGGCATGCTTTGTGTTTCCTTACTTGGAAAAAATATGCTTTTTATCATATATGTTTGTATTGGGACTGAGTGACTTGTCTCCACAAAATAGAAGAATTTGAATGGTCTTTATAAGAGTTAGTCTTTTAATTTTTTTTTGGTCTTTATAGCCAGATACAATAGATTTGTGTTAACTAACCACTATTTTTCAAACTCTTTGAACATAGCCAGTAATAACTGCCAAATTAAAATATTTAGTTTATTGGCTTAATAAAAAATATCACTCAAATTTAAGTATTATCTAGAAAGAAATAGCCATAACTGTAAGAAAGGTCATTTTACATAGCTTATTTTCTGTATGTGGAAAGTTTTCACCAATATATTTAGTTGTAAGTAATATTAAGATGTTCTCATATGTATGTGCCTTTATTACATATAGATACCTAAAGAACACAGGAAACAAAGTTAACTCTTTCATATTTGCATTTTCAAATTTCCTGTCAGAATGACAAAAAAGCTTCTGAAGAATGAGAAATGGTGAAGTGCTAGCAATTGGAGCTTAGGAATTAATTTATAGACAGAGAACTCTGTTATCTCTTCTGATTAGGTTCTCCAGGGTGATATGTAACCACAGGCTCAGTGGTTAATCTATGAATATGGTCTTTTTTTCTCAGGAAACTCTTGAATTTTTGATGGGCAATTGTTTATTTTCTTCAGACTCCAATGACTTTCTCCTTTATGAAAGGTCTTTAAAATAGTCAGAATCTTGCTTAATGTCTTTTTATTCCACCACATGCCTCATTTTATCTTTTAAAATTTCTGTAAATAATTCCTGCTTAGCCTTAGCTACATTATCCCCTTTAAATATTTGTTCATGGCTTCTTATCTTCCTTACCGTTTGGCCAATTTACAATTGTTTAACTTTTTTAATCTTTCTGCATAAGTAAATGCCACCAGCGCCTTAATTATTTCTGTGGCTTAGATTGTTCAATAATTACCTCATCCTTATTCCATCAAATGAGATGACTGCTGTTTTTGTAAAGAGAATTTTATTCCAAGGCCAACGTTGGTGTATAGGACTGAATGCATTTGCTGTATCCCTCCTCTCTGGGGAGTGAGGTCGGACTTGAATGGCAGGATGAGCAACACAGAAGTATTTTTCTTGGCTTACTGACTGACAAATGAAAAGAAAATGTTGGAGAAGTAAGCACATCTTCACTGTATCTTCTAGGATTAGAGGCATTGTATGCTATATCTCTTTCTTCTTCCTTCTTCCAATCACAGGAAATAGGTTGTATTATCTCCCTTTTCAAAGATGAGAAGAAATAAATTACCTTCCCCAGTGACTTGCGCTTAGCAGAAGTAGTATTTGATTGCAGGTCTAACTGATACAGAACATACATTTTTAGAATTAACCCAGTGTACCCTAAATAATAATAAAATTCAGCATTATCCCTGGGATGAGCTAGAATGTCAACCATATGGTTTGCCTCTCTTAATTCTTACAGTCTCTATATGAGAGAACAAAGATTCTTCAGCAGCCGCAGTGACCAGCAATGTTGGACACATGAACGTCCTTGCGTAGAAGTAATGTCACCGGCTATGCATCCACTTTCTCATTTCTGTCCAACGCTTTGGACACCAGATCAACAAGCTGTATGGAATAGGAGAATCCAGTCACAAACATCCCATAATCTCTTAGGCTTTCTTTTTGGAGCAAGCCATCACAAAGCATGTGGTAATGCTGAAGTTTTTCTGTAACATTTGAAGCATTTTATATTTGTGTGACAATTATTCTTCATCCCAAGTCATTTTGGAAAATTAGAAAACTAAGAAAAGTTGCTGAAATTTTGAGAATATGGCAATAATAAGCAAACATTTCCTATATCCATACAACTGCTGCTGACCTGATGCAATTTTTATCATTAAAAATATCCCTGGTATCCAACTGTTCCCATGGCTATTATCATTTTTACTTTCCTTATGGTTTATTGTTGTATGATCAAGTTAAACTGAGACTCACAGTATAATATTAAGCACATTTTTTGCAACTTATATACCAGCAGATGAGTCTAAAGGTAAAATTTTCATATGTGTGTGGGTTTTCCTTTTGTCCCATGGTAGTAATAGCAAGAGATTATTTTAGCACTATCTCCCTAAATGCATTTGTTTATAATTTAAGTATTCTTATTGGTTCACTTCTTAAAAAAGGAAACAACAGCACTTTGCAACATCACAGCTTATAATATTAACTGAATTGTCATCATAGTTGTCTGGCTACATACTGCTATTTTTTTAAATATGTTTTCCCTTACAAATGTTTATGGTCTTCTGAGATTATCACATTTTTTTCTTAAAATGTGAGTGAAAGAAAATACCCAAATCTCACCTGCACTGCCTCTCACACTCTTTCAACAGTCTTATATTGATATATCACTATCCTTATACAGCCCAACACTGCACAAGCAACCACAGCCCTCCACAGTATGCTAGGGTAATGGTGAGGGTATGGATTTAGACATGAGAAATGCTCAGCCTTACTGTGCCTCTTACTGGCTGAGTTCTTAGTGACTGAGCAAACTCTAGCATGTCTATCAATAAGTGGAGACCTCTATGCAATGAGCAGGTTGAATAAGGTGATTTGATTTATTTTAAAATTTTCTTTTGCTCACTTGTTTAGAAGCCCGTGTGCGCTAGGCTTTAGCTAAATCAAGACAGAGCTACCTTCCTTTGACTCAGAGATCACACTTAAATCAAAAGGTCATCCATCCACTGAGCAGAATAATTCTCTCAATGATCTGTTTTCAATATGTCTCCCTGTCCCCTTGGTCCAGAGCTCATCTTCTAATGCTTCCTGAACCCTGTGCTTTTGGGTTTACTTTGGTTCCATGCTTCCAATTGACTGCTCACTAGATACGGCCTGTGAGTTGTTGGTTAATTATCCCTGTACATTATATTTATTCTTCTACTTCTGAATTATAATAATTGTAATCTTGTCTGTTGTTCAAGTTTGAAACAACAGCAGCTAAAGGTGTTTGTGTGTGTGTGTGTATAAATAAAAAGATTAATCTGAAGCATACTATATGTTGCAGATACAACACAAGGCATCAAAACAAAGTACTAAGTATATTCAATTTCAAGTTCATATATATATTTACAATTGGTATGCTCAGCCTACCAACTTCCCACCCCTGCAATTATCCCACTCCATCTTTACCCAGATAAAAGCTACAATTCCCCTACATTCACAAATGTGAATACTGAGACAGAAAATAAAGTTTACTAGGTCTCTATTAAAAGTCAGTTTAATCCCTCCCAGTACTTCAAGAACTTAATTCCTTTAGACACCTTTATTTATTTATTTATTTACTTACTTACTTACTTTTACCTTAATCAACTTCATTATATTTTTCTGGGGTTGACATCTCCACAGAATTTTATTTTAAAAATCACAGCTTTGATACATATGACCCAGTCATATTAGGCACTAAGCTAAAACCCATATGAGAAGAAGAAAGCTTCAGTAAGGGAATATGAAAACAATGACAAGCCTAGAAAAAAAGGTATAACTAAAATGAATAAGTGAACACACACACACACACACACACACACACACACACACACACACACACCACAACTACCTGCAACTTAAATAAATGTCAAGGTGTCCATAAAAATTTCAATCTTTAATTTTAAGTTCTGTTAAGTATAATATATAGTATTGGGCACATTTCCCAAGAACAGCAAAGCATGACCCTAAGTAGCAACTAGAGTTCATTTAAAGAGAGCAATGAAAAGAAAAAAAGAGAGAGGAAGATTATCAAGTAGAAATGAACAAATCTATTGGTAATCTAATGGCAGCATTTGAAGGACTAAAAAGATAAGACCATTATATTAACCAGTTACACAGAGGCAGCAAGCTTTTTTCTTTTTCTTTTTGGAAGAGAAGGAGGAGCACTAAATAAGTGAGGTTCTCTATTTTAAAATGTTGAATTAATTAAATATGAGACTAAAGCCACCTGATTTGTATCAAAAGAACTGGTTTTAAAAGTAGGCTAGATTAACGTGGTTCTAATTAGCAATCAGTCAGTGAAATTTTCGATTCTCAAAAGCTATGAAAGGGTTTGGATCAGGAGAAACATCCTTTGGGAAAAATCTCAGTGAATAATAATTTTCCTACTGAAGAAATTAATTATAAGTCAAGAGGATTTCTTTATGCTTCAGGGAGATGGTTATTCTGTGGTCATTAGCACTCGCATCCAAGGTGATTCCATGTAAAGAGTGCATTAGACACACAAGTGGTTTGATTAAACATTCTGGCTTAATGGCTGCTATTTTAATATTGGCTTCAAGCATCTTGTTTTCTGAGGGAAAATGTGGATGGCTCATACACTGCATATCCTAATATGGGATTTCAAGTTGCAGTTAAGAAACTATATAATTCAAAGAGGAATTTTTGATACTTGCTTGTTGGATTTATCTCTTAAGAAATATAAAAACCTTTTTCATTCAAAGATACTGCTCACAAAAATTAGGGGATATTTCAAAATGAATATGAAGTGATAAAAAAGAAGCATTTGATTTTTTTATTAAACAAGAACATCAGAAAAGCAAACAAGTAAAAAGAAAGTTGTTTGATTATGCAAATGAGATGCAAAACCAACTTTTATTTCATTGGTGAAAATGCACTATACAAAAAAACTGAAAGTACTGGAGAATCTGTATGTCCCCTGGTCCCCTAATTTATGTGAGCAGTGTATCTTTGAACTCCACCCCCACAAGAAAAACAATTTAGATTTAAATACTATCAGGAAACTAAAAAGAAGACCGAACAAAAGTACAAGAAACAAAATATATAGAGAGAGAAATGTAAAAGGTAGAATGTGTGTATTTAGCAAGCAGATTCTAAAGGTTTAGAATTTTATGTATTGCCCTGGCCAAGTGGCTGCATGTATATTTTCCTCTTTTTTTTTTTTTTTTCATTTTAGAGAGGAGGGAGGGAGGTAGAGAGAGAGAGAGAGAGAGAGAGAGAGAGAGAGAGAGAGGAAGGAGGAGCAGGAAGCATCAACTCCCATATATGCCTTGACCAGACAAGTGCAGGGCTCTGAACCAGAGACCTCAGTGTTCCCAGGCCGACACTTTATCCACTGCGCCACCACAGGTCAGGCTATATTTTCCTCTTTAAACATCGGTTGGTCTTGAATAATCTCAGGGAGTTGCTAACCTGATAATCCTGACATTGTCTCCTTGTTGCAAATCAGTATAAGACAACAAATATCTTAACTGATCAAATTTTACTGTTCTCTGCATTGAACCTCATAAAAACTCTTGAAATTAGACAACATTATGGCTATTTTTCATGTGAAAGAATGGAAGTTTATGAGTATTTGTAATATTTTCTGGGTCATTTAGTCTATACCAGAGGAGCAGTAGAATTAACAACCTTGTATTTTTAGATTTCCAGTGTGAGGCTTTTCTCTTATAATACAACAACTTCTTCCCTGAAGTTTTCTTGATAATGAGTAAGAAAAATGTGCAGAGAACATTCTTCCCAATCAGGGGTAGAAGTCCCTGCTTTGGGAAGTGGGAAGAAAATAATAAGACATATGGCTCTAGTTCTCTTTCTCCAACTTCTACTTTCTCTGACGTGTTTCTATATAATTATGTACAATTCTGTTCCACTTTTTCCAGAAAGACTCTTCATTTTAATTGCTTTCTAAAATTTGCAAGACTTATAAAATCTAGAAGACAACTTAGCAGCATAAATGTTTTTCTTCAACTTTTGGGAAACATTATAATTCTTCTTTTTGTCCATCCCTGACTTGTTTTTTTAAAAAGGGTTTGTTCTTTTGTGGATTAGAAAATTCTCTCAATATTTCTCAGACAAGACTACAGTTGAATATGTAAAAAATTCCTAGAATGAAACACTTCAGAACGTTTATTGAATGACCTATAAGTTGAAGATGATATGTATGTTGTCTAAAACTATTTCATAAATTATATAGCAATTTTTACATTTAAAATACTATCTCAATCTTAAGATAAATATTTTATTGGAATACAACATGCACATTGAAATATGCACAAATCACATACAACTTGAAATTTCACACAATAAGTACATTTTTACAAAGACCACCTGAGTCAAGAATCCCACTCCTATGCTTTTCCAATCAATAAACCCTAAAGGTAGTTACTGTCTTAACTTCTAATGCAACATATTAGTTTTGCCTGTTGCAAAAATTTATATAAATGATATCATACTTCACCTGTTTTTGTGTCTGACTTTTTTTACTTAGCAATATGTTTGAAGATCCATTAATGTTCACTCTGGGAGCAATTAATATCATCTGTGGCAGTATCTTCAATTTTCCTGATATTGATCATTTGTGTTTTTTCTTTTTTCTTGAATGGTTCTTTTAACATGTATTAAGTTTTATTAGTTTTTTTCAAAGAGTCACATTGGATTAGTTAATGTTTTCTATTGTATATTTTTGTGTCTTAGTAAGTTTTGGTCTTTATTTCCTTCTATTTTCTTTAGACTAAATTTGTCGTTTTTTAAATTTCTTGGGAATATAAATTGTAAGCTATTAAGTATGCGCCTTTAAGGAATTTAAGCATACATTTAGGAATATAAATTTATCTGTATGCATGGCACCTATAAGCATTTACATTTAGCTGCACTGGTTAAGTCATGTTGTGCTATGCATTAATTTTCATTTAATAAAATATTTTCTCATCCCCATTGTGATTTATTCTTTTTTTCATGATTATTTAGAAGTGCTTGTTTAATTTTCAAATAGAGATTGTCTAGTTATCTTTTTAATAAATAAATCACTAAATTTATAGGTTAAATCTGCCATAATCAGAGAACAAAGAAATACGTAAATTGACAACAATATTTTTAGTTGCCAAGTGCAATATTTTATGTATATTTATTACATCAAGTTTGTTAATTGTGTAGTTCAAATTTTCTCTTTTAGAAATAGATTCGCACATATCTATTTTTGTCAGTTACTGAGATACCTATAGTAAAAATCTCCCAATTTGATTGTAGACTTTTTCATATCTATTTTAGGTGTCAGTTTTTGCCACAGGTTAATATGAAATTATTTTATCTTACTGGTACATGTGCTTTTTTATCACAATGTCTAGCTTTTTGCTTTAAGTTTATTTTGTTTGCTCTTAATATAACTTTACCAATTTCTTTGGTTTAGTATTTGCATGGTGATTATTTTTCATAATTTTAACATTTTTATATTCTTACATTGAAGGTGGACATCCTGTAAGCATAGATTTATTTGGTTTTGCTTTATTTTTTGTTTTAAACATCATCTTACAATCTCTGACTTTTAATTGGTATAGACTGTTTACATTTAATAAAGTTATTTATATACTTGAGTTTAATTATATCTCTTAACATTTGTTTTATATTCGTACAACCTTTGATATGTTCCATTTTGTTTTCTTGTATTCTTTTAATATGGCAAGAATATTTTTATTACTCTTCTTTCCACTGTTGCTAGCTTGAGGCTTATAAATCTATTATAAGATATTTTAGTAATTAGCCTGAAAAGTACCACATATAATTTTGACAACAGAATCTAATATAAATTTTAATAGTTACCACTTTTAATGCAATGTGAGAACTTTAGTATACTTTGTCATTTAGTCTGTCTAGTTTTTTTGTTCCTTATGGTCATGCTTTTATTTCTATGTATATTTAAATCTTATATAAATTATTGTTATTGCTTAAAATACTCAATGTTTATTTAGGTATTTTCTTTTTAATTGTTTTTTTATTTCTTCCCATATTTTTGTGTTTTTATCTGTGGTTTTTTTCCTTCTGCTTAAATGTCTCTTACTTCTATTATTATTTTAGTGCAATCTACTAGATATGAATTCTGCCAGCTTTTTTGCATAAAAATTTATTTTGTTTCTCTTTGAATGATATTTTTACTGGGTGTAGAATTCTAGATCAGAAGTTTTCTTTTATCATGCTAATGATGTCATTCCATTGTCTTCTGGGTTCCATTATTTCTTATTGAAAATTCAGCTATCATCTTGTCATTTCTTATTTGAAGAAAATATGCATTTGTTTTTCTCCGAATACTATTAGATTCTTCTCGTCTTTTAGATCAGCTATCAGAATTTTATCATAATATGCCTAGTTGTCATTTTATTTGTGTTTATATTGGATGAAGTTTGCAGCACATTTAGAATCTAAGATATAAGATTTTATGTCAGTTTCAGATTTTTAAAATTATATTCAAGTATTATTCACCCTTCTCTCACTTCTGTGTTTCTAGGACTTCAGTTACATTTATGTCAGTTCTTTTCAATATATCCCACATGTTCTTACTCTCTTTATACATTGTATGTATTATTATGCCCTGTGTTTTAGTGTCTATATTTTCAATTGAGTTACTTTTCAACTATTTAATCCTTTTTTCTTTTTCTGTTAAACTCATCTATTGATTTTTTTCATTATTATTTAATTTTTTAATTTTAGAGGTTTCACTTGATTATTTTGGTTCTCTGGTTAGACTTTCATTATTTCTTCTATTTGCTTAAACATATTAATCACAGTAATTTTCAAGTCTGTGTCTGTTAACTCTACTACTTGGACCACTTAAGCATCTGTTGTAATTTATACTTTTCTCTTGAATCTTTTTGTACTTTCTTTAGTAATTTTGCAATTTTTATTTAGTGTGGGACATTTTATATTAAAAAAAAAACATAGAGACTATCTATGATTTTTCTTCCTTATTGAGGATTTGGAGATGAGTAGAGGCAAAAAAAACTCAACTTATTCTAATATGAAATATATTTGAAGATTATTTTCAAGTCGTGGGTATATATGTGTGTTTTATTTGTCTATTTCTAGTCTGTTTTCAACTAAAGTACACCTTTAAAGGAGTTTCAGTTGAAGGTCTGGATGTTTACCAAGGCTGCTACTACTACTCATTGGCAAGCATGAGCTACAAGGTTTGGCTCTTTAACATTTTGGACTGCCAAAATCTTTGCTTTGTTCTTCAGCCTTTTACTTCCTCCACTCTGTGACGGCAAATTCTTGAGAGAGAGTGAAGCATAAGTCTGTGTTCACCTCCCTGTTTCCTTTCTTTGGAATGTTAGTCTCTCGAGTCCTGGATGCCTTGTTCTTCAATCTAATTTATATCTTTTCTAGAAAGATCTAACTTTCATATTTGGTGGGAGAGTTTATTGTATTGGTTAGTTGTTCATAACTAGCATTGAAAGTGGTTTCCTAATTTTAAGTTCTAAATTTCAGATAAACAAGCAATTAGAAATTATCTTTCTTTTTGGTTTTCTATTTCTTGAATGTAGAAAGAAAATCAATTTCATGAGAAAAAAAATGAGTTTTTGTGATTAATCAGTATGATCAACTCTTTAGTATCAAATTTTCTTGTAAGTCATTTGGATTCGTTGGATGAAAAATTGTTGACCAGTTTTTACTTTACCGGATTTTTAGAAATGTTACTTAATGACTGAATTTATTTTCAGTTCTAATTTCTAATAAAATCTGGGGCAAAGATGGGAATTTTTGTCAATAACTGTTTCTTAATATATATATCTTTTGAACATTGTATCTGCCATGCTACTACTATATTGCTAATATTGTCAGTAGGAGTTATTTAAGCCTTTTGTGTTGTATGACAAAAATTGTATTATTTTCATGTGGAATAATAAATTTTCCAAATTTATTCCCTGGCAGTTGCTAACCACAACACAGTTGTAAATTATCAAACCACCTTCCAGAATGTTAAGAAAAAAAGAACTTGTGGGTTTACCACATAAAAAATAATATAAAGATTTGTGAGTGTTCTAGTTTGTAGGAGTCTAATTACAAGAAAGATAAAACAGCAGATCCCATGCCTCAGACTCTTATAAATACTCTGGGCAACAGGTTTATTCTTATTCACAAACATGAGAGAAACTGGAGTACTCTTGACAAAAAATGGGACTATCCCTACTTGAATTCTACGGCACATTTTGATGCTGGTGCTAGTTCAGACACCTCTCCGAACTGCTTTGGTTTTGCAGAGCAATTTCAGATTAGAATCATTGCGCTCTTGCCTCTACATTTTATTTTGCTTAAGTTACTTCTCCCGTACATCTGTGCTTGTATCTTTGTGCTCCTTCCAAGGAGAGTAATTATTTTTCATCTGCCTTTAGAAGGTTTTATGAAGTAGAATGATTCTTTGCCTAAAGTGAAAGACTATGTTATATGTGTGTCCGGGATAAAAAACAAGGCATTTGTACTGTGCAAAACAAACTTTGAAAAAATTAATGTAGTTGAAAATAAAGGGATAAATGAAGAAGAAATGCATAAATGCTTTACCTGATAGAATTGTGTACTAAAACTGATTACTTTACTTGGTATTTGTAAAGGACTAAAGGCATATGAAAGTAAATTAAATGATCAAACTTCAAAATGTTGAAGATCTAGTGTATTTTTAAAAAATAAGACAATATATTTTGAAAAAAAGTAAAACAATCCTTCTCAAGCCTATACCCACATAAAAATCATGACAAAAGGAAGTACATTTAGACTTTGATTTAAGGAAATCCAGAGGTAGATGTTAATATTAAGTGAGTCTGAAAAGTTGAATTATCAAAGATATATTAAGGAAATAATTTATTTTAAAAGTCCTAGATTTAATGATTTGGAAAAAAAAATCTATAAAAGATAAATATTTTCTATGTGTCCCTGAAATGGGCAAAAAATAAATTTTATTATCTGTTTTACTTTATTGTCTTAAGTTACATTAGATTTAATATATTTTTCTATACTGAGTTCTAAATGATACAAATGTAAATTGTACTGGAAATGCAAAATTAAAAAGTGACTAGTATTCTAGTAAAGTGCAAATATATTTGAGTCTTGTTACTAAGTAGAAGTCTTCCTCATCTTCCTCCCTTTTTTAAAATCTTAAAGTGAAGAAAAAACTTATTAAATTTTCAAAAGTTTGAGAAGTTTCATTTCCCAACAGATACACACTGTAAGTTAATAACAGAGTTGGTCAATAGGTATAAGTGAGAGATGCAATGTGTCGTAAGCAGCATGTGGGCATAGGTAGTGAATGAGAGTGAACAATTCTTACAGCTTCACAGTTGTAGCTTTGGGTGTGGGGCAGAACTTTGTTTCTGATCCTGCTTCCTTGTACTTTAGACAGAATAAAAAAAATGGGTCCCAATTAGTTCCTATAAAACCTGTGGGGTTCATGGCACTAATATGGAATCCCTACTATATTGTCTCCTATGAATATTTTATGTCTGTGGCCCGCACAGGTGGAGTTTCTTTAATTAGCAGTAGCAGCAAACAAAACAAATTATCATTACAATAATCACACAACAGCAAATTTAAAATTTTCCTACTCTCATGCGGTGTATTCACTTTTCTACATTCTCTTTCAGATTTGTATATTCTTGTAATTACAATGTGGGTACAGCCCAGTTTTAGCTGGGATTAGCAAATCTCAATTGAGTTAAGCTATATGGAAATACCTTTAAAACTCTACAAGGCCATTTCAAGTACGAAAGAAACTTGTTCTTAACACTTTCTTGTATGTCTTTGCATAGCTTGACAAGGGGGAAAATGCTTTAAAACAAGACAGGAAAGGTTGGGGGAGGCTGTGTTAATTAGGGATAGTGCTTTCACCAACACAGAGGTTCTACCTATGTCATGCCTCCGGGAATTAAGACTATAGTACTTCCCCCTTGATGTGCTCACAGGCTACTGCAAGTTTTAGCATTAGTATCTTATTGCTACTATAACAAATCACCACAAATTCAGTGACTTAAAACATCACATATAGGTAATTGTGTGGTTCTGTGGGTTAGAATTCCAACAGGGCTTCTCATGGGCTAAAGTCAGGGTGTCAGTAGGGCTGTCTCACTTTCTGGAAGCTCCAGAGAAGAATCCCCCCCCTTTTTTTTGCCTTTTTCTACTTCCAGAGGCCATTCGGACTCCTTGGATCATGGCTGCTCCTCTATCCTCAAAGCCAGCAATGTTGCTTCTGTCTGATAATTATTCCATAGTCATATCTCTCTAACAGTTTCCTTCCTTTTGAGAACCCTTGTTATTACACTGTTGTTACATCAATATAACCCAAGATAATCTTGCCATAGTAAGGTCCTTAATTTAACCATATATGTGAGGTTCTTTTACTGTATAAGGTAACATTTCACAAGTCTCAAGAAATAAGATGTGGACACATTTGGGGAGCTACTATTTTGTTTACCACAGCAAGACAGTCCCATGAATAGATAATCATAATACAGTAGTCAGTGCAGCAGCAGCGTTTGGCCATAAGGTATTGTGAGAACATAATGCAGGCTGACTTCATGCAGTTCTGGGCTCAGACCTGGGAAAGGAGGTACTGGATGGGGAGGTGATGACAGAGCAAATAAGAAATAGTCATTTTAGATAGAGAGGCTGACTTTGAACAGCAGGTAGCCAATGCCGAGAACAGGCCTTTGTTAAATCTCATTGTATCATTTCTACCTCCTACATAGCTCTAACACCTGTGCATTCATGATGATCCCACCGCTACCACCTCCAAGAAAGGCCCTGCCATTGATAACATGGTCACAGAGATAGTATTTTAACTACATGCATCATATTTGGCAGTCCAGTGAGCAGACATATCAATACTTTAAGCATCAACATGGGCTCTTGTCAATCTCCTGCTTTAATTTATTGACAGAGCATAGTATCAGGGTAAAATTCATTTTGACATAATTAACCAGACCTTTTAAAATTTGGACAGTTAGTTTTACCCACAATTTCAGGCTTATTCCTTGATTTTGCTCCTCGCTTCTTTAAAATAAAGCATGAGGTTCATATATCACCCTCTGAAATTGGTTGGTCGAGTATTTTTATGTGCCTTTACAGAGAGACTTGGGAGGCAATGACTTAACCTTGAACCACAGCCAATAAATGGATAATGCCAGAGTGGAGTGTTCTTCCCAAAAGTGTGGTGAAGCCAGTCCACCTTCAAACGGCAGACTTTGTTTCTGGGGAGTTCAAGGATTCAGGGACAGACTACATCATTGTTGTCTGCAAATTCATTTTTCTTTTTTTTTTTTTTTTTTTTTTTTATAATTAAATTTTTATTAATGGTAATGGGATGACATTAATAAATCAGGGTACATATATTCAAAGAAAACATGTCTAGGTTATTTTGTCATTAAATTATGTTGCATACCCCTCGCCCAAAGTCAGATTGTCCTTCGCCACCCTCTATCTAGTTCTCTGTGCCCCTCCCCCTCCCCCTAACTCTCCCCCTGTCCTCCCTCCCCCCACCCCTGGTAACCACCACACTCTTGTCCATGTCTCTTAGTCTCATTTTTATGTTCCACCAATGTATGGAATCATGTAGTTCTTGTTTTTTTCTGATTTACTTATTTCACTCCTTATAATGTTATCAAGATCCCACCATTTTGCTGTAAATGATCTGATGTCATCGTTTCTTATGGCTGAGTAGTATTCCATAGTGTATATGTGCCACATCTTCTTTATCCAGTCTTCTATTGAAGGGCTTTTTGGTTGTTTCCATGTCTTGGCCACTGTGAACAGTGCTGCAATGAACATGGGGCTACATGTGTCTTCACGTATCAATGTTTCTGAGGTTTTGGGGTATATACCCAGTAGAGGGATTGCTGGGTCATAAGGTAGTTCTATTTGCAGTTTTTTGAGGAACCACCATACTTTCCTCCATAATGGTTGTACTACTTTACAGTCCCACCAACAGTGAATGAGGGTTCCTTTTTCTCCACAGCCTCTCCAACATTTGCTATTACCCGTCTTGTTGATCATAGCTAATCTAACAGGGGTGAGGTGGTATCTCATTGTAGTTTTGATTTGCATTTCCCTAATAACTAATGAAGCTGAGCATTTTTTCATATATCTGTTGGCCATTTGTATCTCTTCCTGGGAGAAGTGTCTATTCATGTCTTCTTCCCATTTTTTTATTGGATTGTTTGTTTGTTTGTTGTTGAGTTTTATGAGTTCTTTGTAAATTTTGGAAATTAGGCCCTTATCTGAGCTGTTGTTTGAAAATATCATTTCCCATTTAGTTGGCTGTCTGTTTATTTTTATATCAGTTTCTCTTGCTGAGCAAAAACTTTTTATTCTGATGTAGTCCCATTCATTTATCTTTGCCTTCACTTCTCTTGCCATTGGAGTCAAGTTCATAAAATGTTCTTTAAAACCCAGGTCCATGAGTTTAGTACCTATGTCTTCTTCTATGTACTTTATTGTTTCAGGTCTTATATTTAGGTCTTTGATCCATTTTGAATTAATTTTAGTACACGGGGACAGGCTGTAGTCGAGTTTCATTCTTTTGCATGTGGCTTTCCAGTTTTCCCAACACCATTTGTTGAAGAGGCTTTCTTTTCTCCATTGTGTGTTGTTGGCCCCTTTATCAAAGATTATTTGACCATATATATGTGGTTTTATTTCTGGGCTTTCTATTCTGTTCCATTGGTCTGAGTGTCTATTTTTCTGCCAATACCATGCTGTTTTGATTATTGTGGCCCTATAATATAGTTTAAAGTCAGGTATTGTAATGCCCCCAGCTTCATTCTTTTTCCTTAGGATTGTTTTGGCTATTCGGGGTTTTTTATAGTTCCATATAAATCTGATGATTTTTTGTTCCATGAAAATTCATTTTCCCTTAAACCAGATGACATTGGGATTAAGGTTTTTGGGGGACTCCATAGTGAGTCATAACAAGTTTAATTCCTTTTATTTCACATGTTCAATGGCCCACATAATTACCAAACATAGCCACTTCCTTTCTGCTGTTGAAAGAATTATCCAGATAAGAATGTCTTCATGTTAATTAGCTTTTACCAAGCCTTTTCTGATGCCCAAATAATACATATAGGTGGCTAACTGCTAAACAATTAGGATGAGTACTATTTTCCTTCTAAAACACATTATTATTATTATTATTATTATTATTATTATTATTATTATTAAAGTGAGAGACAGACAAGCAGAGAGATAGACTCCTGCATATGCCAGTTTGGGACCCAACCAGCAAGCCCACTATAGGGCAAGGCTCTGCCCATCCGAGGGGTGGGGCACTGCTCTGTTGCTCAGACACTGAGCTATTTTAGTGCCCGTGGCAAAGACATGGAGCCATCCTCAGTGCCTGGCCCAACTTGCTCAAGCATTCAAGCCATGCTGCAGGAGGGGAAGAAAGTGAGAGAGATAGACAGAAGGGGGAGGGGAAGGTATGGAGAAGAAGATGGTTACTTCTCCTGTGTGCTCTGACCTGGAATCAAACCTGGGGACATACACATGCCAGGCCAATGCTCTACCACTGAACCAACCAACCAAGGCTTCTGAAGCACTTTTTAAAGAATTTACCAAGAAAACTTACATGGAAATTCTCATATCAAAAGTCTTTATGTAAGGTATGGCATTTTTCCTTAATGGAAAATTATGAGTTTTAAAAAAGAACACATTTTTTATAAAAGCAAAGCTATGTAAAAGGAACCTTTTTTTTTCATCATTATATTGACTATGACTTGTCCATTTCCTTATTATTTTCTTTTCCCTGCTATGCAAACACTAGATGTTTTAAACTTTAGCCATTGGTACTATTAACAACTATGCTGTAAATCATATGAAATAATTAGACAACTTTCCTTTTCTTTGTCTATGTCTCAGTATCTTTACCTCTGACATACATGTGCTTGGGATCTGCACTTACACGTATAGCTTTCATCTTACATCTTTTGCCTCTTTTTTTTTATTTTTATGAAGTGAGAAACAGGGAGGCAAACAGACAGACTCCCACATGTGCCCAACCGGAATCCACTCATCATGCCCACTAGGGTGCAATGCTCTGCCCAGCTGGGGCATTGCTCCATTGCAACTGGAGCCAATCTAGCACCTAAGGTGGAGGTCATGCAGCCTTCCTCAGCACCTGGGTCAACTTTACTCCAATGGAGCCCTGGCAGTGGGAGGAAAGAGAGATAGTGAGAAAGGAGAGGGGGAAGGGTGGAGAAGCAGATGGGCATCTCTCCTCTGTGCCCTGGCCAGGAATCAAACCTGGGACTTCAACACACTGGGTTGATGCTCTACTGCTGAGCCAACCAGCCAGGGCCCTTTTTCCTCTATTTTTAATATGACCTATCAAAAGCATTGATTAGAAGATTTCCCTGTGACTGGCTGACTAAATGAAAACTGTATAATTATTTAATACTACAACCAGCAGCTTTGAAAACAAAGATCGAAGCCTAGATTTACAACTTACTATGTGAACATTGTCAAATTTCTTACTTTGGTTAAGTCTAAAATATGTACTTAAATAAATAAATTAGAGTAATAATTGATTTGCATGGTTTTCTAAGGATTATGTCAAGTTATGTTTATAAAATTCTTAGTATTGAGCTTAACACATACGGAATAGACTAAATGATAACTGCTGTTTATTACTATTAGCATCACCACAACTATTACATTTTGGAAGATATAGAGCAAAACATTAGGACTCTTTTCTCTGGATCATAGAGGAATGAGGAAAGAGAAAGACAAGAGTGTGCAATTTGGAAGTCAGTGGCTATAAACTATTCCTATGGGATGCTCCTTCTGAATGCTGGGAGACAAAGGAACCCATCTACATGAGGGTAGTTTCCACAGGTCTAGGGAGAGGGTTGGGTAAGGGCTTAATGAGGGCCCAGGTATCTGGAGTGTGGTGACCAGAGGGGGTCTTGTAGATGAAGAGACAAAGACAGAAGCTAGAGAGTCTCCTACACTCCATTGTTATTGTTTCCAAATTCACTGAAGATTTGGATATTAGGGAATCTAATTTAAATTTCTGTAAAAGGAGTAGTGAAAATAGATGGTAGAAGAAGTGAAAAAATTTACCTCTGCTTAGCTTCTCTTAAGTGCTAGGAATAGTCCTTAAACCAGTACATACCTGATCTCATTAGTGGTCCTACCTTGATCATTCCACTTGTTTTCTTTACAGATGCAAAAACAGGCTCTGAAAGATTAGGTGCTTATTCAACAAACCAACCTGGAGAGAGAGTATCTGAGTCTGTCTGCCGCTGCCTCAAATCCAGGCATTTTCCCTCCACTCCAAATCTCATTCTCCTCTAGAGTGAGACCGGCAGGTGTCTCTGAGCAGAACTGACAGGAGTACGTGGCCCACTCTTCCATGCATGGCATGGCCAGGGAAGTGCTCAGTTAAGGGTCCACATTACTCTGGGCTGCTTTCATGAATGTACACTCTGATCTCTGACTGGGAGACATTTTGTTCCAGGATATTGTCTGTGTGGGAGTAGAGCATTGTTGTTACAGCCCATATTGTTAGAACCTATTTCATGCTGTCCTCTCTGAGATTGGAGGGTTCTTTTTTTTTTTTTTCGTTTCAATTTTATTTAAAGCTTTGCTTTTCTGGGATGACCTTATGAACTACAATTTTCATTTGAATGGGGGGACTCATATGAACAACAGTCACCAAATGTATCTCCCTGGCATGCTGCAGAGCAAAACAGATGTAAAGGTTTCATAAAGAAGTCCTGAGAAGTTGGCATTAGTCCATTCACAAGATCAATGTTTTCTCAGGTAAGCTAGGACATGCTGTCTGCAAGTAGAATTTATTGGTATTCCCCAGATTTGAGCTGATGAGAATAAAAACAAAGCCATTGTACAAGATTGCATCCTCCAAAAACAGGCATTGAAGTCAGCACATAAGCACTTTTATTCAAACCTTGGCATAAATCAAGATTTATATTAGAACTCAACTATAACATTCCTGACTATGGAAAAGTTATATTTTTTGTTCTGTTTTGCTTTGTATTGTCTAAATAAATTGAGTTTTAAAATTCAATAAAGATAGTTTAGTAAAAATATCTAATAAAGGAAACAAAGACTAGTTCCCCACAGGGAGGGTAAAAGTACAATTTCATACACAGTGGGGTAGCTAGGCCTTGATGTAGGGCAGTATTTCAACAGGCGTGAAGGCAGAGGAAATAGTTTGAATAAAAGTGTGTATAATAAATATGAGTGTCTGTAGGCAAAATAGCACCACAAAGCAAAGTCACTCTCAGAGCCCAAAACATGCCCAACTTAGAAACAACTCTCTCTCTCACCAGCTGGGCAATAGTATGCAATGTTGTGTTTTCTCAGATGCAAGTTTTCTTTATGTATTACATGGGTTGGGCTAAAGATCGAAATAAGTAATGTTTGTTAAAAGTTTCTATGTCCGGCCCTGGCCAGGTGGCTCAGGTGGCTCAGTGGATAGAGAGTTGTTCTAGCACACTGAGGTCACGGTCGCTCCCTAGTCAGGGCATATGTGAGAAGCAAACAATGAATAAACAACTAAATGAAACAACTGAGTGATGCTTCTCTTTCCTCTCTCTCTCCCTTCACGTCTCCTTTCCCACCTCACCCCCAATTGAATGGAAAAAAGTTTCTAGGTCAAATGAATATATATTAAACCTCTACTTTCATTTCTTTTATCTAATGAAACATCATATTGACATTTTGCTTTTGAACTGTGGTTTGTAATTTACTTCCCAACATACAAATGGATAGATTTGTTGAAGTGTAGTTTAGTTGCATCCCTTCTGTTTACTTATACATCCACGATTAAATTTGGGCGCATAAGATAATTCTATATTTTTTTAAACTTCAAATTCTGGAGAATACATTATATTTCTGATGTGGAGAGACAAAACTTACATTTAATTTATTTCTTCTAATATGTTAGTACATGAAAAAAAAACCAACAACCCAGCTCTTCAGGGAAGTGAAAATTGTATGTCAGATTTCTCTCATCTGTTTCTACACTAAGACAGTAATCATGATAAACTTTATTTTTAAATTGGGTGCTCCCCTTGAGGCTTTCATATTGTTGTTCATAGGTATGAGAAATAAATCTCTAAAGAAGGGTTAACTTTAAAATAAGAGGCCTTTTAAAGTGAGAGGCAATAAGCATTTGTGTTAAAACAGGATAGCTATGTAGACACACTAATTTGGCCAGAAGCCCAAATAGTGTTCAGAGTAGGAGACAAAGGCAAAGTGTTTTGATGAGAAAAGGAAAGTAACAATTGCATTAATAGAAGGAAAGTATATCTATTGGTGCAGAGAGCATAACATAGTGATGTTTATTTTAAAGTCTATTTTTAATTTTCAGTTTTGTCATCATTCCGGTAGTCATAATATCTGCTTGTTGGTATCTCTGCAAACAGTTCCTTGGGACACCGTGTTGCTTTGCATCCGGTTCAAAGGTTGTTTTGCCCTATTTTAACATTCCAAAGCTTTGAGCATAAGAAGTGCAAAGCAATTTTCGGGGGTGGCAGCTTCAGCTCCATTTTGAAGTGGTTCTGTTTATACCATATTTTTACAGAAGTATTTTTGATTACTTTTTTTCATCAGAAGGTAACCTCTAAAAGAAGACAGCCTTTTAAAGTTGTCTTCCTTTAAGTGATTGGGGAGACACTAATTTGTTTAGCTTCATGAGAACATTGCAGAAAAACGTTGATAGGAATTTAAACCTTTTTTTTTTTTCTATCAATGATCTTACTACATATCCTCAATTCATAAAACAACAGAGGATGCTTTCTTGGTACTATTTAAATTAGTCCCTGGTGGAAATGTCAGTAGAAATGATCTTGAATCACCTGAAGTAACAGCACGAGTCCAGGGAGGTTTGCACAGAGCTTTTCTTTCTCTCATCATCAATGGGCCTGTAGCACCTCAAGTTTAGGTTATTGTACAGTAAACTTTGGTGAGCCTGTCTGTATCAGAATCTTGGTCATCCTGCTTCAATAAAATGAAAAACAGCTAATTCTTTTGGGAAAACTTTTTTGGTTCTGGAATTTTTGGTCCCTGTTTCTTCCCAAAATGCTATCACCTGCTGCTCTAGTTCCGTAAGGCCTTAATTGGTTAGTTCTTCGCCATGGGAGCTGAGTAACTCTATGACATCATTTTCACTGATGTCCCACAGCAGTTGATTACCAATAGCCCTTATGGCGCTCCGTTCGCAAGTATGAACAGTACATAAGTTGGAAGTTTGTAACTTGAGGACTACTGTACTAAGATTTTTCTATAGCAAAGCTTAGAATTTTGGGTTTGGAAATTCAGAAACACAAATGAATTTCTCGATTAACCATGTTAAGTTTATGTTAGCCAGCCTTCGTTGTGTATAAAGTAATAGTTTGTGGTTGATAGTGGTCTCTGAAATGTCACACCATCAGATCACTTCTCAATTAAGAAAATAAACAGAGAAAACATACTTCTTATCACTCTTCTCTTTAATGTGCCAACTGCTCAGCTTGAGTTTCTTGTTTGCCCCGAGCTACCTGCAGACTGCCTTTCACCTTATCTACCATTATTCTTAAAACCTCTAACCCATCAGGTCAGTCAAACTGTCTTCAGAAACTACTTTCCCTATGAGGACATTTCCCTTACCTGCAAAATACTTCCTCATTCCATTATCCATATCCTAACTACCTCAAACTTGGCTCACTTCTCACCTTCTCTCTGATGTCTCTATTAACCAGCTGGATTAGAATGACCAGCTTTTACTAGGTATTTATGTCTATACCATACATTTTTAGTTAGTTATGAAGAATGGCCATCTTTTTTTTTTAGCCAGTAGCATTCTCTAAATGAATGCTTAAGTCTTTTATTATTGTTGATGTGTTTTCTATTTAATCCAACTTGATTTACAGTTTAATCCATAAAACTGTAAATTCTTTAAGGATAACAAAACCTTTAACTTCCTGGTAGATTTGGGTCTTAATACTCTCTTTTATACAGGATTAGAATTAAAAGTAATTTTTAATTTGTTTGGTACACATGTACTGAAGGACTATACTGAAATTTTCTTTAGTTTACTAGGGTGACAGCAGTTAACAAAAGGATATGGGTTTCAGGTGCCCAATTCTACAACACATCTTCTGTACACCACCCCCAAGTCAAGTCTTTGTCCATCTCCATTTATCCCCTCTGTACTCTCTTCTCTCTCCCCTCACACCCTAAAATGGGGTTTTTTAATTAATATCAGTATTGGAATTTCTATGACCTACTAAATTATAGAAGAAAAAGGAAAGGACTGGCTTAGACATGCACATAGTTAAGTGATGTTTCTGAATGCAGTGGTTTAAAGTTTTGTTTTTCCTTTTTCTCTTGCCATTTTTCCACCTTTGAAACCAGGCTCACTGAGGCGTGACTGGAAACCTTTCAGATCTTGTCCTCCTCTGTGGCCCTAAGCTACCTTGGCCTCTCTAGTTCTTCCAGACCACTGTGATCCCCCCCACCCCCAGTACTAGCTGAGTTATAGGTCAGAAAGGCTTTTGAGTCAAGAAACAGGGCTGGGGGTGGATGAGAGTATAGAACCTATAGGGATAAGGATCAAGCAGCTGTCTTATGTCGTTTCTAAAGGAATGTGACAAAAATGTGCTCTGTGCCCAATGTCTTTCCCAGAATTTTTATTTCTGTCTTTAGAAATTAAAGGTATGGATCAGATGCCAAACCACAATTCAAATTTTAGCAAAGGAACTGAGATTTAGGACCTAAGTGCGCATTTGGAAGAGGTAAGGTAAGTAGGAAGGAGACTCTCATTCTTAGGCAGCTCCCGCCTTCTCTTCCTCTTACCACTCTGCACCCTAAAAACACTTCCAAACAGCATGATTGCTTATTCAATTAGCACACTGTGTCTACATGACTATATTTGTGTAAAATATAAAAAAAATTGAAATACAAAAAAATGAAAACTGAATACATAATCGACTGCAAATTTTCTCCTGGACTTGAGTAGCTCTAACTCCCTTTAAAATACGTCTTGCTTGTCCACACCCCACTGTTCATTTTGTGAGGTATGGAAACTTCTCAATCTATCAATTGCTATAGATTTCTACTTTTTAAACCTTTGCCCTACTAAGCAAGGTCTGTGTGTTTTCCTTTAACAACTTACTAAGAAATACTTTTCCTTTTTCTTCCCTACTTCCTGACTTCTTCCCCCCCCCCTCCTTTTTTTCTCTTCTTAATTGTTCATGGACCAACCCACAGGGAGAGGGAAGGGGCAGTGCTTGCCACACTTCCTTATGTGAGGGGAGAGGCAGTGATCCTAAACACGTCCTTTTCAAATGGTACTAGAATTTCATAATTTTTATGAAGTTGGCTTTTTATCATGTCCTGTACCTTCAGATAAATTTTTCAAAATAAGCCTGAAATTAGAGCAAACAGCAGCCATTCTTTTCCTAGTTCTCTTAAAAAAAAACACCAAACCATCCAACCTCTTCTTGAACACTTCCAGTGCCAGCAAACCCAGGGCTTTGTGGGAGATTTAGTGCTTTCTTTCACTGGACAGTTTGGTGGTTGGAAATTTCTCTCTCCTTATTAATTCATGCATTCCTAGAGTAATCATTTATATATTGAGCACCTAGACCAGTGGTAGTCAATCTGGTTCCTACCGCCCACTAGTGGGCATTCCAGCTTTCATGGTGGGCAGTAGCGGAGCAACCAAAGTATAATTAAAAAGATAGATTTAACTATAGTAAGTTGTTTTATAAAGATTTATTCTGCCAAACTTAGCGAAAATCTGACATAAAATACTTGGTAAGTAATTATTATTGTATGCTTTAACTTGCTTTATAAATTTTATAAAGTAAAGTTACTTCCCTCGGTATAAATCACCATTACTGTGGAACTGGTGGACAGTTAGAAAATTTTACTGCTATTTTGTATTTTGTAACAGAAATACAAAAGTGGGCGGTAGGTATAAGAAGGTTGACTCCCCCTGACCTAGACTATGACAGGCAGTGCTCTAGGCACCTGGAATATAGTAGTGACCAAAGAGATGGCAATCATTGCCCTTTTTTATATTCAGTGCTGGTGTCAATCTAGTTATGTTTACATTTCTGTATTCCAAAGCAAAATTAAACAATTCAACTCCCTATTTTCATGACAGCCTCACAAATATTCGAAACTGAACACATTTCACCTTCTTCAGATTAAACATTGTCTAACACAGTTGCACCAGGGACCACTGCGCCAATTGCTCTCCTCTAATCTGTGTCCCCTCATTGTGCACTTGCAGTGAGTCATTGTAATTTCTGTGGGATCTGAATACCCTAGGGCTCTCAATGGTAGCCTTGCTGAGTGGCACGTGGACAGGCAAGGAGGTTAGACTCCAGGAGCATCAATACAAGCTCCAACAATTCCTTCTTTTGTTACATTGAGCAAGTAAAATACCACTCAGTTACCTTATTTGTAAAGAGAATAATAAAGCTACCAACTTCAAAAACTTGCTATTGGATTAAACGAGTTAATTTAGATAAAGAACTTAGTTTTTGGCCCAAAACATATACTCAAGAAATAAGAATTTTTATTCTTTTTTTTCTATTCTATTCTATACTTTTATGTGTGCGTGCGTGTGTATATTTTTCTGAAGTGAGAAGCAGGGAAGCAGAGAGACAGACTTCTGCATATGTCCAACCGGGATCCACCTGGCATGCCCACTAGGGGGCAATGCTCTGCCCATCTGGAACCATTCTAACACCTAAGGTGAAGGCCATGGAGCCATCCTCAGCACAGGGGCCAGCTTTGCTCCAATGGAGCCTTGACTGCACTGCGGGAGGGAAAGAGAGAGATAGAGAGAGAGGAGAAGGGGAAGGGTGGAGAAGCAGATGGGCACTCCTCCTGTGTGCACTGGCTGGGAATTGTACCCAGAACTTCCACCTGCCAGGCCCACGCTCTACCACTGAGCTAGCTGGCCAGGGCCAAAAGTTGTTATTCTTACTATTGTTATAATTGGTATTGAATATTACCTGTCTGTTTATGCTGCCTTGTTGTTTTATGGACCACATACTGTTGGCTTACTGGTGCTGCAAGTAATGAACACCAATCTGATTTGGCTATAAATTACCCTCAGCTCTTAGCAAAAAACATAGGACAAAGTACATGTTAAAGAAATGCTGGTTAAATAAGCAAGTTACATATTATGGCTTCTGAAAATATACATAAAGAGAACATAGGAAGAATTTTTCCTACTATTCACCAGTAGCTATATTGTTGAATTTTGTGATTAACATGCCTTAAGGATTTTTTGAGAAAATTGTTATGATCTGCTATTCATTTATTTTTTATTTCTCCAAAGTGAGAAGTGAGGGGGAGGAGGCAGACAGACAGACTCCTGCATGTGCCCGACCGGGATCTGCCTGGCATGCCCACCAGGGAGCGATGCTCGGCCCATCTTGGGCATTGCTCTGCTGTGACTGGAGCCATTCTAGCACCTGAGATGGAGGCCATGGAATCACCCTCAGTGCCTGGGCCAACTTTGCTCCAATGGAGCCTTGGCTGTAGGAGGGGAAGAGAGAGATAGAGAGGAGAGGGAGGGAAGGGTGGATAAGTAAATGGGCGCCTCTCTTCTCTGCCCTGGCCAGGAATTGAACCCAGGACTTCCACACGCCAGGCCAATGCTCTACCACTGAGCCAACCAACCAGGGCCCTGCCATTCATTTTAAACCTTAAAGATGGTAGAGACACACCATTTCCTGGTGATAAACTATACAGAAAGTTTGAGTTTTCAATGTACAAATCTGAACTCTGAATTTGAGACTAAATTTAACATTATCCTTTATGAAATTTCCACATCAATATCCAGTCTTTTTCTTTTCTTTTCTTCTTTCTTTGTTTCTTTCTTTCTTTGTTTCTTTCTTTGTTTCTTTGTTTCTTTCTTTCTTTCTTTCTTTCTTTCTTTCTTTCTTTCTTTCTTTCTTTCTTTCTTTCTTTCTTTTTTTCCTTCCTTCTTTCTTTCTTCCCTTCTTTCTTTCTTTCTCTCTTTTTTTCTTGCTTTCTTTTTCTTTTTCTTTCTTTCTCTCTCTTCCTTTCTTTTTCTTTCTTTCTTTCTCTTCCTTCCTTCCTTCCTCCCTCCCTCCCTTCCTCCCTCCCTCCCTCCCTCCCTCCCTCCCTCCCTCCCTCCCTCCCTTCCTTCCTTCCTTCCTTCCTTCCTTCCTTCCTTCCTTCCTTCCTTCCTTCCTTCCTTCCTTCCTTCTTTCCTCCCTTCCTTACTTCTTTCCTTCTTTCTTTCCTCCTTTCTTTTTGTTTTGTTCATAACTTCTTGCTTAAATATTTCTCCCCTCCACTTGAAAGCGTCCATTTCCACTGTGACAAATAGGTGTCCCTGAATGTCTTCTTCTTCCTGCTCCTTATCCTGCTGCTTTGCAGGTTCTGGAGGAGTGGCGTTGGTTAATGAAAGGTCATGACTCTTACCATAATACTTGTTTTCATGGCTAATGCAATATGATATATCCTGATTCCAATATAACTTTCCCTGAAAGGCATTTGTACTAGATTTTATTAAACAATAATGCATTTTAATTTCAACAGATACCCTTGTAAACATCATACTTCTTGTCATGCAAATCCTCAGACTCAGATAATGCATTAACAGCTGGAGGACAAATTAATACAGACTGCTATGAATTCTATGAATGAGTCAAATAGTAGTTGTTTTTCAGATTCCTCACATTTAGAGAATTTTATTTCTAGTTCTGAAAGGAAAAGTGAATCATACTTTGTAGCAATTTAACTGAGTATATTAAATTTAACTTATAATACTCCAAACCTTAGACTTTTTTCTATATTCTGACTGATTTTCTATTTGTTATATAATTTTTTTGTAAAGAAAGTTGAAATATATTAAACTATATTTTGAGATTTTTCTCTTTTCTCCTGGAGTTCTATCAGTTTTTGCTTCATGTACTTGAAACTATGCTCAGTAATGCACAATCATCTAGGATTGTTATTCCTAATAAACTGACTCCTCTATGGTTAGAAAATGTTCCTTTTTATGTATCTTAGATCCTCCGCCCTGAAATCCATTTTGTCCTTTATAAATTTGATTATTATTAGTATTGTTTATTGTTTTCTATCCTTATACTTTTATTTTTAATAGCTATATTGAATTATAACTGTCATAAAATATTCTGTAATTATTTAAAGTATACAACTTTATGAGTTTTGACATAAGAAACCATTGTCACACTCAACATTATGAATATTTCCATCACTGGAAAATTTTACTTATTCTCCTTGATACTCCTCACCTTCTGCCTCTTCTTGTTCATGCACCAATCTCTAAACAGTCACAGTCTTTTTTTTTTTTTTGTAATTATATATTTGTTTATACTTCATAGACTATTATAAACATGAAAACATAGACTGGGTATGACTTTTATTCAACATAATCATTTTTTAAATCATTTATTTTGTTGCATCTATTAATAATTCATTTTCTCTCTCTTTTTGCTGAGTAGTATTCTATTGTATAGATAAACACAGTTTTATCCACTTTTCTGAATAGAGATTTGGGTTTGGGCTATTACAAACAAACATACTGTGAACATTCTTGTACATGGTTTTGCATAGACTTACCCTTTTTTTTTTTTACTGGGTAACCATCTAAGAATGGAGCGGCTGGATAATATTCACAGGTTTATGTTGAACATTTTAAGAATTTGTCAACAATTTTCCAAAGTGGTTGGAACATTCTTTTTCTTTCTTTCATTAATTTATTTGAGTTTCAATTTATTCACATTCTTGACAATTGGTATATTATTAGTTTTAATTTTAATCTTTTAATATGTGTATCTTTATCTCATTGTGGTTTCAATTTTCATTTTCTTAATGATTAGTGATTTTCAGCATCTTTTCATGAACTTCCTTTTCATTTGTAATTATTCTTTAAAAAAGTGCTGTAATGTTTTTCTCATTTGTTTTATTGCAGTGTTTGTTTTCTTGTTAATGAGTTTTAGTTCTTTATATATTAGTGGATACAAACCTTTAATCAGATATAAAATATGCAAATATTTTCATCTCATTTATGACTTGTCTTTATAGTCTCTTAACAGAAGATAAGGTTTGAATTTTTATGAAGTTCAATTTATCAATATTTTCTTAATTAGATCATGCCTTTGGTGTCATATTTAAGAACAGGACCAAGTATATAAAATTCCAGGAGACCAAGGCAAAATGAAAATGCTGAGGCTATTATTAAAAATTTAAGAATTTTAAGATGGTGTCAGATCATTAAACTAAATGTGGGCCTAATAGCATATACATTATATATTTGAGTATGTATATTAATCTATTTATCCCCTCATATTATTAATATTATTGTTATTGACATTTAACTTTTACATATCTATAAACTCCATATTATATAGCTATTATTTTTGTTTAAACAGTCAGTTATCTTTTAAAGATATATAAATAACAAGAAATTTATGTATGCATTGACCTGTGTGTATTTACCACTTTCAGGGTTCCTTATTCTTTGGTTTAAATCCATGTTTTTATCTGGTATCATTTTCTTATTATTACTCACTTTCTTTTTTTTCCCCCTAAGAGAGAAAGACATATAGGAAGAAAGAGAGATGACAAATATCAACTCTTAGTTGTGGCACCTTAGCTGTTGATTCATTGCATTCTCATATGTGCCTTGACTAGGGGGCTCTAGCTGAGCCAGTGATCCCTTGCCCAAGCCAATGACCTTGGGCTTGAGTCAGTGACCTTGGGCTTCAAACCAGCAATGTTTGGGCTCAAGCCAGCAACATTGGGGTCACATCTAAGATCCCACACTCAAGCTGGTGACCCACCACTCAAGCTAGTGAGCCTGCCACTCATGCTAGTGAGCCCACAATCAAGCCAGCAACCTCGGGATTTAGAATTTGGGTCCTCAAGCATCCCAGGCCAACGCTCCATCCACTGCGCCACTGCTTGGTCAGGCTCAGTTTCTTTCTTTTTGAAGGACTTCGTTTGACATTTTTTATAGTGAAATTTCTCAATACACTGTTTCTATTTTTGTTTATCTTAAAACATCTTTAGTTTACCTTTGTTTTTGGAAGGTATGTTTCCATTTTTAGAATTTTAAGATTATTATTTTTCTTTCAGTATATTAATAACGTTGCTTCATTGTCTTCTTGATATTTTTGTATAATCAGATAAAGATTCTTGAGCCTATTCTGGGATACAGTTAACTTACTTGGAAATAGTATATGTACTCTTTTTAGATTTTTCAGAATTTTTTCAGTGAGACAGAATCAGTGATCGGACTATGGCTCATTATTCTCTACTACTGATGCCAGACCCTATTTATACTCTGTTCTATGTCCCATGAATTATGATTTACAAATTTCTTTAGTTTTGTTAGTGGGACAGGTACTATTTCAAGTCCTATGTGGGTCTGAGGCACTGATATCTCTACACTCCAATCCTCTCGAATGGTTTACTCCAGCCTGGAGTGGTTTACTTGCACACAATTGCTGATCAGTATTCAGGTGAATACTCAAGGTAATCTGCAAATCCTGGAAGTTCACTATCTCTCCAGCTCTCTCCTCTCCAGTACCCTGTGCACTGTTTGCCTTGGTCTCCTGGGACTCTCCGCTTTATCTTCTCAATTTACAGAGTCCATTGGGGATCCCTTTACCCAATTCCTGGACTTTCTGTCAAGGCTTTAAACTCAAGGAATAGTAGGGCTCACCTCATCTTTTCCATTTCTTTGAGATGACTGTCCTTCAATTCCTGATGTCCAATGTCCAGAAAAATTCAATCTGTCAATTTTTTTTATTTTATGCGAGAGGGTCTTTCTGTATCTGTTACTGTATCTCTGTCAGAAGTAGAAGTCACTTTCTCTTAAAGAAAGTTTGCATAATCTTTAAACTCTCTCAGATTATGGTGTATGACTCTCATAACATTCACATTCCTTTTCAGTTGTATTACCAGCATTGAAAAGTGTTTATTGTGATAGTATGTGACCATAAAACATTAGCAAATGGTAATAATACTCTTGGCCTTTATTTCTCAAGCCATTCAGATACATTTGACTAGCCTCATACTTTGTGAAGACCATAGTAAGAAGCATAATTAATATTTATAATATGGAGTTATATTTTGTATTATAATTACTATAAAATGGTTTTTGTGGTAGAGAGTAAGAAGTGAAAGGATTGTTTATTTTAAAGTTTTTTAAATTAAATTGATTTGAGTGATATTGGTTAATAAGATTATATAGGATTCAAGTATACAGTTCTATGAGACATCATCTGTATATTGCATGTGTGTCCACCACTCAAAGGCAAATCATCTTCTGTCACCATATATCTGACCATCTTTACTCTTTTCTACCCCTCTCCCACCCTTTTCCTCTGGCAACCACCACACTATTGTCTTTGTCTATGAATTTTTGTTTGTTTTTCTTGTTTGTTCATTTGTTGCTTTCAGTTTTATATCCCAAATAAGAGTGAAATCATATTGGTTCTTAACCTTTCCTGTCTGACTTATTTTGCTTAACATGAGATTATAAAAGTCCATCCATGTTGTTGCAAAAAGTAATATTTCATCTTTTCTTATGGCTGAGTAGTAGTCCATTGTGTATATGTAGAATTGTCTATTAAAATTAAAGGATATAAATCTGGTCACTTATATGGTAAAGTAAAGACTTTGTCTTCATCTATGCTATTTGTTGGTTATGCATGTGTGTATGTGTTTCTTTATCTTGACAAGATATTACAAGTTAAACTTAGAACATGTGAGTGTTTTGTGATGGTACATTTTTTTTTTCAAAAATCAGTTACTCCAAAGGAGATCTGCAGTAGATATTGTCATAGTGGTTTTCTTAGCAATAAAAAATATCCTGTAATAGGCAATAGAAAGATGATTGTCACTAAATATTTAGAGACTAGTTCAATAAACAGAGAATATAATGGTAATTTGTAATATTTAGTTAAGTATGTTTATTGCAAATACATTGCTAAGATTTTGACTATTCCTTTGAGTTTCTTATCTAAAAACAACATCAGGAACACAAATACCAAAATGTATCTCTAGAGTTAAAAAATAATAATATATAGATAGCAATTACACTAATGTAACTTAGGCTCCACTCTTTCTATGGCAATTTGATAATGTAAGTAAAATGCTTCACTATTTGCTTAGCAATCTAGGAATTATTATGTTCTTTGTCAGCTGGCAACATAACTATTCCAATATTCATGAAATATAAAAAAGATGATACAAAATGTCTTCAGAATAATATTGTTTTCTTTTAATATTTGGTGTTATTGACATATTAATGAGGACTCTGCACATGATAAGGTGCTCCTATGTGTAAGTGCCACTGATGCAATGCAGAGTGACAGGTCGGCACACTGAATGGACCCAGCATAACACTTCTTTGCATATGCACTTACAATAAAGTCATTTATAAACTAAGAATCCCTAGCACAGTATAGCACTAGGAAAACTTTCTGTAGATGTAATGATAATAATGAATTGACTTGGGTTCCAAATGTTATCACTAAAGGACACTTATTGTTCTTACTTAAATACCCACAAAATTTTGTATAATACCCTTGCAAATATGTAATTAACATTTACAATTTAACTATTTTAAAATTTAAGTAAATTTTTTGTGACAGAGACAGAGTCAGAGAGAGGGGCAGATAGGGACAGACAGACAGAAAGGGAGAGAGATAAGAAACATCAATTCTTTGTTGTGGCTCCTTAGTTTTTCATTGATTGCTTTATCTTATGTGCCTTAACTAGGGGGCTACAGCAGACTGAGTGATTCCTTGCTCGAGCCAGCAACCTTGGGCTCAAGCTGGTGAGCCTTGCTCAAACCAGATGAGCCCGGCTCAAGCTGGCAACCTCGGGGTCTTGAACCTCGGTTCTCCACATCCCAGTCCGACACTCTATCCCAGGGGTCGGGAACATTTTTGGCTGAGAAAGCCATGAAAGCCACATATTTTAAAATGTAATTCCACGAGAGTCATACAACAACCCATGTACGTTAAGCATTATCCAATAAAAATTTGGTGTTGTCCTGGAGGACAGCTGTGATTGGCTCCAGCCTCCTGCAACCATGAACATGAGCAGTAGGAAATGAATGGATTGTAATACATGAGAATGTTTTATATTTTTAACATTATTATTTTTTTAATTAAAGATTTGTCTGCAAGCCAGATACAGCCATCAAAAGAGCCACATCTGGCTTGCTGGCCATAGGTTCCAGACACCTGCTCTATCCACTGCACCACCACCTGGTCAGGCAACTAAAATTTTGATGGAATAAAATAGTGTACCAAAATACATAATGTTTTATGATATAATGATTCATCTTTGTAGGTGATGAATAAATAAGGTAGAACAATATATATATTCAACATTTTGGCTTTTTTATTTTCTAATTCTGTATTATGTTGGGATTGTAGTAGCTCTAAAGTGTCTTTAATATATTAGAACCTTACAATTAGAGAAACCCATTGGCAAATAATGAAAAGAGGTGCTTTTCTAACTGACTCCAAAGATTTGCTTCCATCTGTAGCTTGTAGATACTGAATATGTATTCCTAAAACTAGCGAGAGTTCAACCCTGTGCTAGAAATCCCAAAAAACCACTCTTAGGTCAGTCTGCTTCTTGGAACTTATATCAAATATTAGACAGGATCTTTACTGCCTGCATTCTTTCTAATGATCTTCTCAAACATTTTTTCATAAGAAGAGGCTTTCCTCACTCTTGTTTTTTTTAAATTATATTTTACCTAGAGGAAATTTTTTTTGAGGGGTAGCCAAAATAGAAGAAAAAAATGTTTAGAAGTATTGATGTTTTCATTTTAAAATCTACATTTATCTTTATATCAAGCATGCTCAGCAACTCCAATTCTTAAATAAAATATTAAAAAATGTGTTTTGCCTTGAATTCCTTTTAAGACATATATAGACTCTTTTAAAAACTAAAAGAAAATTAGTTTAGTAAGTATTTGTTGAGCATCTGTTCTGTGCTAAGCATAGTTATAGGCTATTTTGAATAATATATGAAGGCAGTTATCAAAGGATTTATAATGTATTTGAAAGGAAGATATGTAAACCCAACAATTTAACACATGACTAATTTGCATAAAGCTGTATCACAGGTTCATGAGTTATCCCAATCTCTCCTCAAATGACAGCAAACTATTTGAAGGCAAAAACTGTTTGTGTGTGTGTGTGTGTGTGTGTGTTTGTATTTTTCTGAAGTGAGAAGTGGAGAGGCAGAGAGACAGACTCCCGCATGTGCCTAACCAGGATACACCTGGCATGCCCACTAGGAGGGAATGCTTTTCCCATCTGGGGCATTGCTCCGTTGCAACTGGAGCCTTTCTAGTGCCTACAGCAGAGGCCATGGAGCCATCCTCAGTGACCAGTCCAACTTTGCTTCAATGGAGCCTTGGTTGCAGGAGAAGAAGAGAGAGATAGAAAGGAGAGTGATGAGTGAAGAGGAGATGGGCACTGCCCCTGTCTGCCCTGGCTGGGAATCAAACCCTGGACTTCCACACACTAGGCAGATGCTCTACTACTGAGGCAACCAGCCAGGACCTGTTATTTTTTAATGCAATATTTTAGTCTTAGTGTCTACGATCATAAGACTCTGGTAGGCAAATGTGGAGAGACTATTCTGGGCTGTAAAACCAGAAATTAAATTTTAACAGACATGATAATGCATTGAATTGAAGTGGTAGATTGGCAACCATTTTGAAATGGCTAAACCAACTTTCCTAGATATATTAGACTCTCAAAGTAGCCTGGGCTCGATACCTGAAAGAAACTAAATGTCATTCTAAGAAATTAACAAAAAGACATAGCAAATATTCACATACCATTAGTTTTATTTATCATGTTTTCTAGTGCTTCAACTCATCCATTTTTCCTCAGCCCTTTGGAAGAGTTCTGAGCGTACTTTATTTTTATGATTGAATTATATTATAATTTATGGCTTTGAATAAATTATTCATAATACTATTTCCTGCTACTAAGAGTGCCAAAGTCTATTTAAATCTACCATAGAAATGTATATTCCAAAAGTTGATTTTTACCCTATAAAAAAACATGTGATTTTCCATAGATAACAGAGAACTGACATTCAAGAACCTACAGTGATAACCAATTAGTACCAAAATTTATGTGTGAATAAACATGGCATGCATTTTGTGTATATATTTATATATTTTTTATATAAAACTCCATGCATATTGTACATTTTTTCTATTTAAATAATGATTAAAATGTACACATCATTTTATGGTTAAATCTGATTTCTCTTGTGCCAGTCTTGCACAGTGGATGAAAATAATTTGTGACAGTGACTGATTTAAATGAACCTACTTCTGAGAGAGTGATTGTTTAATTTAAAATGTTGAGTACTTTTTTTCTTTGTATCTGAAAGCAGTTGGACTTATTTGCATTTCTTTCCATTCTGAGTGTTGAGGCAAATACTTAGAAGAATTTTTTTCTTGGTATACATGCCCATTAGCTTTTATTATTTCTATTTGAATTAATATTAGTAAACAGAACAGAGTTTTACATAGGCAGTATCCTGAAAATATTTGTTATTTTCATGGAAAATAGAAAATAAAAGAAGAAAAAAACAAGAGAAAATTGAATTATGACAACCTAAGTTTTTAAAATTTTCTTACACAGAGTGGAAATATTAAATACATGTGTTTGGTAGAGAATAAGGAACTTTAGCAAAGGGAAATATATTTTGCTGTTTTACATGGCTCGCTCTAATATAGGTGCGGGACTTCAGCTATTTATTCACTCTTTAATTATAAAGTGAAAATTCGAGTTGTAGAAGTTAGGGATATATCAGTATATAGAATACACAATTCTTTTCCTTTAGGGTTTATATTTAACATTTACTAGAAAAATGACACCAAACCTTCCTATCTTATCAATTTAATGAAAAAAGGGAGCATGAACCTCAATATAAGTGCAACTTGCCCAGACTGATTCCTGGATGTTATGACATTTGTGTGAGATTTTATTGGTCGTTTTCTGTCAACTTTTCCTTCTAGAGTCTGGAAATAATACATGTAAATGAACTGCCCATCACATATTAAACTGAAGTTGATATTTACTGTAGAATGAGAAAATGAAAGGTTAGATCCTCCAATATACAGTAGATCTAGAAGCTTAGTTATACCTTTGTTTTGCCTGACTGCACATAACTGATATGGTTGTTTTATAAGTAAAATTGTTTTCCTGTCATTTTCTATGATTGTTTGGTCGCATATCATGGCCATGGATAAAGGTTTGTTCTTTTTTTTCCTTTGTTTTACTTATTGGAAAGAATGACCTCCTGCTATAAATGAGTGCATTGCATAATGGTTAATTTTATAAATAATAAAGTATCATAGTGAAGATTTCACAAATTGTGACCATGCACAAAATGACACTAATAATGTGAATATTTGAAAAAGTAGGGCAGACAATCAGTTATCTAGAGCCATAATGTGAATTTAGCTTATTTGTATAAATGTATGCAATATTATCTGCCAGTACATATGAAATGTTATTTTTACACATTTCTTCTTGTCAAAAGGCATTAACAGGTTTTTATTAAAATTTCATCATTTTTATTATAAAGTTAACATGCCATTATTATAGAAAACTTTTCAGGTAATAAAATGTTGAAAAATAACTGTTTCAACCATCAAAATACAGTTATATTTAACATTTTGGTGTCTTCTCTTCCATGTATTTTTCTCTATGGATAGCATTTTTTACATAGTTATGCTCATGTTATATACATGTATATTATAACACAAAATATTTTAACACTAAAGATTTATTTTTAAATAAGAAGTTTTAGAAGTACAATTATATGGGCAAAAATCATGAACATTTTTAAGACTATTGTGAATAGAGTCTTGGTTTTCATATTGTTCCAGTTTTCACTTCTACCACCAAAATTATAATTACCTCTTTATCAGAATTCCTCAAATAAATATATACCACACAGTTCCTGTTTATCTAGACCCTGGAGATGTAACTGTGTTCAATATTATACATTTTAGTTTTCTTCTTGAAACTTTCAATCAAGTTTGGAGACAGATATCAATTATAAAATTGCACAAATAAGTGTGGAATTAAAACCCTGACTCAAAAAGCAAAATATTAACCTCTGATTAATCTCAGTGGTGGGTATATGGATGTAGGTTGCATTGCTTTCTGTGTCTTGGAATATATTAAAAATATTTCAAAATTAAAGAATTTTGATGTTTAAACAATAAGTTTTACCTATAAAAAATGCAGCCATAAAAGTATTCAAGGAGGAATCTGACCTTGTCAGATGTGTTAGGAAAGCGCGTAGAGGAAGTGTTGATGGAGCTGAATTTGGGAAAGAGGAAAAGGAGTTAACTACACAACGATGTATGCATGCGAGAGGAAGTGCACAGATGTACATGGGCGTCTTCATACAGGTGGGGTTATTTGAGACAGGTGACGTTGAATGTAGGAGATTATGGAATATTTGTAGGCGGCCCACAGTGATCCAGGTTGGGCTACAAGCAGGGGATGGTGTGGGAGCAGCAGAAAACAAGGAAAGGCAGATTGAATGGGACCCCACTGTGGCAGGAGTAATTGAGTCAACAGCTAAGAGTTGCTACGTAGTTCTGGATTTGACAGGTTGGAACAGGCACAGTGCAGATAGGGAGACCACCTAGGAGACAGATATCAATTATAAAATTATGTACTGCTCGCAGTGAAAATGGGAAAAGGGAACAGAAGGGGGGCACTTGTAAAGACGGTATGTATAGGAATTGGGCATCTCATTAGGTAGAATAAAAAGGCACACATGGTGTTGATTTGTAGGGGAGAGATACTGTTAATACAAGCAGTCATGTCAGTGGTAGAAATAACTTTTGAATGAAGTTGGTGAACATGGGAGATTGAAGTGAAAATGATCCTGGAGGAAGCTTAAACCGAATGAATGTATTAAATTTGCAATCTGGGTGAAGGTTTATATGGATAAAGAGACATTGGAAATGCAACCAATGGCAAAGTGAAATGGATTCTTTGAGCCTTTCTAACTTCATGTTACTGCTTTACATCACAGATTTATCTATATATATGTATGCAGGATTTGGGTTTAGATGCAAATGTGATTGATCTTTAAACACTTAGTTTATGAAAACAAACCAGATTGGTTCAGTTTTTATTTTAGGGTTTTGGAATGTTTTATTTCAATTGTTCAATTTATAGAAGCTACATAGGGTAGTAGTTAAGTGGGCAGGATCATGTTAAACCCCAGCTTTGCAGTTATTAGTTATGTGCTCCTTGTCAAATTACTTAATTGCCCTATGTCTCCACGCTCTCATCTTCAGAAAGGGCTTCCTACTGAGTAATTCGTGGTGAGGATGAAACAAGTTAGTCCTGTCATGTGCTTAGAGCAGCGCCTGGCACTTCAGAAGAACACAATGTTATTATAGTTTCTAAAAAGAAAACACTAAAGAATGTGAAACTAAATATATAAAAATCAATTTGTCTGTTTCCTTGAAATTAAATGAGAGTTCAAAAAGCACAATTTCATGTTATTTTTCTTTATCAAAAGTGAAGTGTGGTCAAATAGAGCTCTGGGAGCATGGTGCACTATAGGTTCACACATATTACAAGTGGCTGGATTTCCTCCTTTTTAAAGCCGAGTAACATTTCATTGTTAGCGCGTACCCACACAGACACACAGATACACATACAGACACACACACACACACACACCACATTTTCTTTATTTATTTACTTGTTGATGGACACTTGTTTCCATATCTTGCATACTGTGAATCATGATGCAATCCATGAGCATGAGGATACAGATATCTGTTTGAGATCCTCATTTCATTTTCTTCAGATAAATACCCAGAAGTGAAATTGCTGGATCATATGGTAGTTCCACTTTTAATGTTTTGAAGAACTTTTATACTATTTTCCTCTGTGACTATACCCATTTACATTCCCACCAACAATGCATGAGCGTTCCCTTTGCTTCACATTCCCATCAAATATTTGTTATCTTTTGTTGTTTTTTTATAATAGAAGAAATATAAAAGAAAGACTCACTGTGTGTGTGTGTGTAGGAGCTTGTGGGGCTTAAGTATCTTCTTACTGCCTTGCCTGACCTAGTTAATTCAAGTTCAGGAGATATAGTAGCTAAAATATGCAATTATTAAAATAAGTGATTCAGAACATAAGGGTTTTGTAGAAATATTGTCAATCTCTAAAGTTCTCTGTTTTCATGGCGATTAAGAATTCTCCCCCTCCTCTGTCATTTTACTTTTGCACTCTTCTTTTCTGTGCTACTGTTTTCAGTGATGAGCAAAAATCTGATGCAGCAAAACGCAGCAAAGAAGTCCTTAGTTCTTAGAGGGCTGCTTGCCCAGTCAAGTTTTACTGAATATGGGTGGGCTATGGTGCAAGACTAATTTTTTTTTTCACTAATGCATAGCTTAAAATGATGCAATTTTTAAAGTTACATACTACAGAATAAGGAATCAACGTAACACAATCTAATAGTCATTTAGGTGTTTCTTTTCAAAATTGTAGCCTTCTAAAAGCATCTATATTTTAATTTGTTTAATTATACTGATGCTATGGTGCTGTGCTGTTCATACATGATTCTTCAAGTTTTCTATAATATTATACTGTCTTTGAAAAAAATATGTGTACCACGTAGTCATTATTCAAAGTTATTAGTTTTACAAGATGGACAATAAAACAGGTATTGACATTCCTTTAATTTTTTGAGAACTAAGCAAAAGGCTAAGGATGTTCTGGTTCTAAATAGAATTTTTTGATTTTGGTTTGTTTTTCCATATGTATATATTGTGTTCACCTATTTTGAAAGTCCACAATTTTTCTATCAATGACAAGATGCTAGGTTTCATCATTGTGTAACACCCTACTTGTTCTGACAGCATGCTCAGATTTGCATATTCCATTTAGCACTTGTGGAGATGCCAGTTGCCATGGTGAGAATTATGGTGCCCTGCATCAAATCTAATAATGAGTTGGGGATGGTCTTTGAAAAGCTGCATGCAAATAATTGTTTTCAAAGGTACAACTGGCTCTTTAGGAAGCATTGGATCCCTAGAGTGGTTATGTTTTCAATGAATCATTAAATGAGGAGTCTCTTACTATATAATTTCCCTCTCTTTTTTTGTAGATGAAAGGAGGGGAGATAGTAAGACAGACTTCTGCATGTGCCCCGAACAAAATCCCCCCTGCAACCTCATCTAGGGTCCCTTTTGTTTTAATAAACTTCCATTGTCTTCTACCTCAACATCTTTAAAGCCAAGAATCAAAGTCCACACCATATAATTTAACTCTCCTGTATAGTTCAATAATGGGTAGAATTATCTATTTATATTGTCTGACTTAGTAGAATTATCTATTTATATTGTCTGTCCAGATTGTCGTTAGAGCTGACCTCCTGGAGCAAGTTTGTTATTGGATCTCACCCCGAGTTCAGAAGTCAATTTTCCCATTCTCCTGTGGAGAATGCCGAAGTACCAAAGGTCTTCCCATGCAAATTAGTGTGACCCTTTAGATATCAGGGAAACATTCTCCACATTGAAGCTTTTTCTAAGAATGTCTATCAAAATGTTAGTATGATTTTTTTAAAATATAGGTTTTCACATTTGAGGATTACTTGTTACATTAAATTTTTAAAAATTCATTAAAAACCCTTGAATATGGTTTGTTTGAGACAGAAATTTATAAACCTGTTGTACTGCCTTCTTGAAGGATATTAACTTAAATTATTAAATTATTTAGTTTAAGACTTAACTAATAATTAAACTAATAGATTAAGTAGTCTAATCATTTTAACTAATAATTTAAATACAAAGCTATTAGTTTTATAAAATAACCTATTTTCTGCAAGCTGACAAATGCCGCTTATGACAGCAATTTCTTCACCTTCTGTGGTTAGTTTGATAAATGCAGGGAACTCTGGGAGACACAAAATACAAGATGCCACTTCTATAAAATGACTTCTTATTTCTGAAAAAGAAAGAAAAAAAACAGAAAATATAAAAGAAATTTTATTGTGACACATTGTGAGGCTTATGATAACTATGTTTGCTTTTCAGATCCCCAGCTCAAGGGTATAGTGACCAGGTTATATTGCAGGCAAGGCTACTACTTGCAAATGCACCCCGATGGAGCTCTCGATGGAACCAAGGATGACAGCACTAATTCTAGTAAGTGACAACCTCAGGCCACTAGTTAACACAGTTGGTAGAAGATACGCTGTTACTTAAGTGACTTTTAAAATACATTTAAAAATATTAAATTATGTTGGCTCACTTTTTACAATGCTACACACTAGAATGAGACATTTATAATTTTACTTGGACCAGAGAGAAAAAAATGTTATAGAGCAACAAAAGAAACTTGTTACTTTAAGATAATTCTGTTAATATTTTAAGTTGATTTTTTAAACAATTGTCATAACTCACATTATTGTCACGAAAGTTAAGTAAGTACACTAAATGCATCTGGAAAAGAAGTTGATTACATGTTTATTTTGGAAATATTATTTTTAGCAGGTCTGTGCCTTATTATTGATAATTATGGAATCTAAAGTGCTAAAAAAATTTTCCAATAATAAAAATTTAATTTTTCAAACTTCTTACATTCATCAAGAAAAATCTCTTTATAGAGAGAATTTGAAGTCTATGTGCCTCTAAACACACTGTAATAGTGTTTAGCTAGTTTACAGAATTGAATCTATGATAACAATTTTTGTAAAAACCTCACACCTCCTATTGTATTGATATCTGTCTTCATTTTGCTATTTCTTTATTTATAATTTTACTTTGTATTTTTATTCTGATGTCCCTCTTTGTTCAGTTGTCCATGTTTTTCCTTCCCTATTTTCTGTTTACATGCACATCTGATTCCTTTTAATTTAGCACATCAGTTCTAAAATAAACACACTTTCTACTGCTCAGGAAAATTAGTGAGAAGCAAAAGCTGATTTTATTAGAAATATTTAATAATCTATTAATTACCGGTATATCAGGAATAAATATGAATCTTTTCACTCATTTATCATCTATTCTTTATAGAACTTCATTCCATAAAAAGAAGGCAGGATTTGAATGCATGTAAACAAATTATAGATATTTTCTATTTTAAATCCTGGTAATCAAATTTTTACTAACATTGATTCTGAGAGCACCTAATATTATAAAATAGACTATTTTTACATTTGGTGTTACTATATGAAATATCAATATTTTTCCAGCCATTATTTCTTATACTTTGGATATTTCTTTATTTTTCTTTTTCTTTTAACATTTTTTTATACTTTCTTCTTTTTCAATTTTTTCTTTTTTCTTTTTGCATGTTTATTATTTCATCCTTTTGTATTTAAAAAGTTTTCCCTATTGTATTTTCTCATTGGTTTGCTTTTTCTTTACTTCCCCTTTTTTTTTTTTTTTTTTTTTTTTGTATTTTTCTGAGGTTTGAAACAGGGAGGCAGTCAGACTCCTGCATGTGCCCGACAGGGATCCACCCGGCATGCCCACCAGGGGGCGATGCCTTGCCCATCTGGGGCGTCGCTCCATTCTAGCGCCTGAGGTAGAGGCCACAGAGCCATCCTCAGCACCTGGGCCAGCTTTGTTCCAATGGAGCCTTGGTTGCAGGAGGGGAAGAGAGAGACAGAGATGATGGAGAGGGGGAGGGGTGGAGAAGGAGATGGGTGCTTCTCCTGTGTGCCCTGGCCGGGAATCGAACCCTGGACTCCTGCACGCCAGGCCGATGCTCTACCACGGAGCCAACCGGCCAGGGCAGCTTTATTTCCCTTTTTAATTTCAGAAAAGAAAAGTTAAATTAGTTCATACACAGAGAAGAAAAAGGAAGCATTTTTATCATAAGACCAATGTCATTGTTTACCTATTGGGATTTTGATATTAGGTTGAACCTTTTAAAATTATCAATACTTGACAATCTTTGACCTATAATATAAGTTGGTTTCTTCTGGTTCAAACTCAGACTTACATCTGCTCATGGGGTTTGTTTGTTGTTTTATTGTTTGTTTTGGGTTTTTTTATTTATTTATTTTTTTACTTCTTACCCAATCTTTGACAAAGCTGTTCTCTTTTCTTATGTCTTCCTGTTGTGGGGGTCATGAACTTTAGAGATTTATAAGTTCTCATGTCTTCAATGTTTTCTGATTTTCTTTGGTCCGAATCTAGTAGACCATAGGAACTAGTTTTTCATAACTGATTACTACAAGAGCGACGAAGCACTGATTTATCTGACTATACGCTAATGTCTTCTATTACGAGAAACGTTTTAGAAAAAGAAGATAAAATATCTGTATGAAAATGTTGCATAGTTGCACTTCTTGAAAAAATAATTTCCTTCAAATAAAGCTTTTATGAATATTTTTGGTATTTTTCTGAAGCGAGAAATGATGAAACAGACAGATAGACTCCCGCATGCGCCCATCAAGGATCCACCCAACATGCCCACCAGGGGCGATGCTCTGCCTGTGTGGGACATTGCTCCACTGCAACCGGAGCCACTCTAGCATCTGAAGCTAAGGCTATGGAGTCATCCTCAGCACCCGGGCCAACTTTGCTCCAATGGATCCTTGACTGCACTGCGGGAGGGGAAGAGAGAGATAGAGAGAAAGGAGAGAGGGAAAGGTAGAGAAGCAGATGGGTGCTTCTCCTGTGTGCCCTGGCCGGGAATCGAACCCGGGACTTTCACATGCCAGGCCAATGCTCTACTGCTGAGCCAACCAGCCTTTTATGAATTTTTTTCTACCTTCTTCTTTGGTTTTTATAATGCCAAAGAAGTTTTTTTTTTAATGATGCGAATCAATGTCAAATTCAGAATGGTCAAGTACACATTGTCTTTTAAAAGCACATTACTTCAGAGTTAAGTATCACAATATTTTCTAAATTGTAAAGCGCAGATGTAGGCATTGTATGCATATGCACAATTATATCTGGTTATATGAATAGTATTAAAAACTAAACAGGAAAGCTCATATACTAAATAATACTTGACTTTCTGTTCTTTAAATGTATGGGGCCTCTTTCCTCCTATTATGTAACTGCATTAGAAAGAACAGGATCCCTGGGTAACTCTGAAAATCACCTTATGTCCTCCTAAATACTGACAAGGAACAGTTCTGGCCATGAAGCCCCCATGTAAAAGCAAATCAGAACAAAAACACAGTGCCCAACTCAAGAAACTTAACTTCCTATGCAAAAATCTGGTTTGCAGCTTCTTTTCTTAGAAGTTGAATTGCATTTTTGTGCACTTTGAGCCAGTTAGATTAGTATTGTTACCGTTTCAACATTTGCAAAAACAGAAAAATAATATAAAACAGGGTGAGATACAGGTTCTTTCCTCAAAAGGCTATAAAAATTGTGCAACTATAAAATTTAATAAAACTTCACAGAATGATAACAGCTTAATAAAAGCAATAGAAATTACTAATTATCTCTTTTTTTGTGTACTGTCATTACCATTTGAATCGAAATATAGAGTTTTTAATGATGCATTTTAAGATTTCTTTTCCTCTGGCTCATTACAGTAGTCTTGTGAATCTTAAGAAAATTGTTAGCGTGGAAAGGTATTCTTTAAATGAGGGCAAGTGAACATTAGAGATGCTGACAGACAGGTCTTAATTAGAGCGTTGTCCGTCTGGTTTGAGGAAGGGTGTGATGTAATTATTCAGCTAAGTGTTTCAGGTTTGTGATAATTCTCTGAACATGAAACAAGAATTAGTCATCCATAAGTAGGAAAAATAAGAAGAAATAACCTAAAAGTTGCACTGAGGCCATAACAAACCTGAAGCTTAATCCTTCCAATTGTCGCGATTTGAGTTCACTGCATACCCCACTGCTCAAGATGAAATTACTTAGAACTAGACAAAGACAGAACCACCCTTCTAAACTGCATTTGTCAGAATTTCTAGATGAGTTAAGAAGAGGAAAAAAGCCAGAAAGCAGGTGAATCTGATACCAATGTGCTACCAGGGTTTCCAGCCTGAGATCTAGAACTCTCTGGGAGGAAAAATGGCAAGAAAATGGTTGATGATAAACAATCGTCCTAATAGAGAGAATGCTGCAGCAACTTGCCTGGTTCTCATTGGCGCCTGCATGCCCTGGAAAGATCTTTCGCAAATTGAAGTGAATCCCCAGGTTACTTCATGAGCGCACTTATTTTCAGGGTGTACTTTTTAAAAATTTTTATAGCTTCCCTCTCTCTAACTACAAAACGTCAGCATTTACTGTGAACCATGGTATTTGATCAGGAAGTGGTTTTCTTTCCCTCAGTTTGCTGTCAGAGATGCAATGGTTTTTTCTATGCTGCTAAACTCCATTGTTCCAGTTCTCAGACTCAATAGATACTGCAAGCAAAACAGGGCTATAGAAATATCGATATGCTAGTGATGATATCAATATTAAAACTTCATGCAAATTATTTTCTCTCACCTTAGAAAGTCTTCACATAATACCTTGATGTGAAAAAATTGCCGGTAGCTTACAGTGACTACCACCCACAAGCCTTAGGATGGTGGTTCTCATCTTGGATGTACTTCAGGGTCATTTGAGAAGCTTACAAAAAAAATTTTTTTAATGCCCCATACCCACTTCCTGAGCTTCTGAGTTAGTCTGGGATTGGCATAGCTATTGTAGTTTTAAAGTACAGCCAGGGATGAAAATCACTATTATGTGGAGAATTAAAGTATTCCACAGAATAAATAAAATAACACAAACATCTTCATTCTTCCTACCCCCCCAAGCTCTGTGATATTGCTTTATAATTATGTAAAATACAAAAAGAATGAAAAAAATATGATGTCTCAATTAATGTGGGGATCTGTGGTTTTAATTAGCACCATGGATCCATCATGGTCAGCTCTAAATGGTCTTCTATATTACAATGATTATTGGATTTACTTTTTATATTATTTCATAAGTGATAATAACTTGTATTTATAATTCACATCTAAAACAAAAGCCTAGAAGAAAAACACAGTATATTATTTTTTATTATGGTCGTAATAGACTATTTCCTTTGATTTTTTATCTTTCCTATCCCTATTAGTTTATTACTTTGTTGAATTCATGGAGCTCTAACCTTCTAGAATTATACCATCTGATCTATATCAAATATATGGACCTAGAAATATCACTGAGGAGATACAATTTAGAATAATTAGATTTAAATAGATTAGGTTAGAATAGTTAGCATGGATAGGCACACAATTATGTTTTCTCTAAAAACACTTTTGCACATAAATCAGGAATTATCCTGGTGCCCATCCTTTCAAAGTAGGAAGATGGAACAGTTCAGATGTCCTAGACAAGAGTGAAAATGGCCAATGGTCTTCTTTCACAAAAATGTAATACTGAAAGTTACAATGATACAAGTACCTCATAGTGCTCACCAACTCCACACTCATGTTTAGTATTAAATAATAGAAATAAGCAAACATAAACCTCATTCCTCAGTAGGGCTACCATAAAACCATAGAATCTAATGGAAGACAGTCCAATGTTAGTTTGCATCATGAAAACTAATTACCTACCTAACCATATATATATCTCTGAGTATTCTTCTAGGTATGCTTTCTCACAGCCATGGCCAGCCATTTTCCTTTTATCAGTTGTGTAGCACGGACATCTTTGGTTATTGGGATCAGTAACATAATACTTGGAAGAGAAGTTGTAACTTTCTCTACCCTATATTTCAGAGAAAAGATATGCTTCCAAATTAGACAGAACACAATTTATAAAGTCCATTTTTAGCTATGTACTGAGTAGACCCATAAATTAAAGTCACAATTGCCCACATTTTAAAACTATTTGTTTTTTGTGAAATACAACTGATAGCCTAAACCTGAAAGTATTTTATTTAGATATTTACTTTAATATTTTAGTGCTGCGTTGCCTGTCTGGCCTGGTCCTATTGCTTATAATTAGATGTGAATTAAAAAGAATTAAGATGGGGCCCTGGCCGGTTGGCTCAGCAGTAGAGCGTCGGCCTGGCGTGTGGGGGACCCGGGTTCGATTCCCGGCCAGGGCACATAGGAGAAGCGCCCATTTGCTTCTCCACCTCCCCCCCTCCTTCCTCTCTGTCTCTCTTTCCCCTCCCACAGCCAAGGCTCCATTGGAGCAAAGAAGGCTCGGGCGCTGGGGATGGCTCCTTGGCCTCTGCCCCAGGCGCTAGAGTGGCTCTGGTCGTGGCAGAGCGACACCCCGGAGGGGCAGAGCATCGCCCCCTGGTGGGCAGAGCATCGCCCCTGGTGGGCGTACCGGGTGGATCCTGGTCGGGCGCATGCGGGAGTCTGTCTGACTGTCTCTCCCTGTTTCCAGCTTCAGAAAAATACAAAAAAAAAAAAAAATTAAGATGGGAGCAGGCAACCTCACTATAGATAATTAGTAGTTCTCTTATAAATGGATCTATAATAAAATCTCACAAATCATCACCTTCTCACTAAAAATGATGCTAGAATGCCGAACTGAGCCATCAACATGTGACATGGGCATGGAAAGATGTTAAAAAGACGTTAAGATTTTAATAAATTAATATAATATTGCTATTGGCACTATGTGAAAAATCTATGAAAATACGTCTTTGTCCATAAGAGTAGAATCAAAACTTGGAAACATAAATGAATTTTTATGTCTAAGGTTTGTAAAATTGAGCAATTTTCCATCTTCTATTTTAGTTTTCATTTGTAGTTTTATGAAATACTAATAAAGAAAAGTATCTTCCTAAAATGTGCCTTGCATTAGTTTGATTAGTTCTTTATGTATTTTTCACATTACCAGATGCATTCGCATATCTTTTCTGGGCTCTGCTGGCATATCATGTTGGTTCAACAAGAGTCACTGAGTTTTAAAATTACTTTTTTTTAAACTCTGGCCTGTCCTATATTGCAATGATAAAGCAAATCTCCTTCATAAAGACAAGAAGAAACAGTCAGCTTGCAGTTTTTAAATTCTTCTCTTTGGGAATCTTCACAGATGGTTACTTTTGTTATCAAGTGATGTCGGAGACTGTGATACTAGAAGCATGATGATAGGCCTGATTCTGTTCATTTACCCACCAGCTCTTCAAAATGCTATAGGCAGACTGCTAAGGAGGTCTACGAACTGAAGGTCAAGTGCTAATTTTAGTCATAGTAGAAACTTCTTCATTATACAGAGAAATGAAAGTTAGTTAATTGGAACTTCTCAGAAAGTTGTAACAAGGATAATGTTTCTTAAATAAAATAAATGAGAGAGAGAGTGAGAGAGGGAGTCGAGTGGTGGCAGCGCTTGTCTTCTCTCTGACCATGTGTGACGGACCATGTTTATCTTCTCAGCACTGTTCAACCTCATACCTGTGGGACTGCGTGTTGTTGCCATCCAGGGAGTGAAGACAGGGTTGTACATAGCCATGAATGGAGAAGGTTACCTCTACCCATCAGTAAGTAACATGCCAAAGTTTTTGGCCCTTCATTCAATGTTTGCAAAATAACAATAGCAGCAATAACAAAATGAGAAAATTTTATGCCTGTTTTTTTCTGCCATTTTTTATCTTTACTACAGTGCTGTAGGAGCTGTTTATCCACTATTCATCAGTGTTTGTGAATAACAGCATATCAAGCAGAAAAGTGATACCACCTCTTAAAATATTTTAATTTATGTATTTTAAAAAGTGATTCAGTTCATAGAAAACTGGCAATTTTCTAAGAGTTGATGTTAATATAAATTGTAATTCTATTTAGAAATGCACTTCTCTTAGAGAGTATCTTATAAAAGATTATTATATTAAAAACAGAATAAATGTGAATTCTAAAAAGAAAAGAGAAAATTTTGGAGGAAGTAATTCTATTAAAAACAAGGATTCAAAATGTGTAAGCATTTTATTGGGAAAATACTTCTAATATCAAAATATATATTGATTTTAGCTCTAAGCATGTCTCCTTGTTTTATGTTAATGTAGATTATGAAATTGGGCACTTTTTCCACCATATAAACTCTTCTGGAATATTTACTGTTTACAAATAATTTTCATTCAGATGTACTAAATCCATAGATTATTATGCTGTTAGAATTTCTGCCACAGGAACAATAAAGACTTGGATAAAAGTACTTTTTTTATTATCCTTTGAGTAAAATCAATAATATAAAGTCATAGTGCCTCAAAGAAACATGCTCTTATTTTGGTTTACATGCCATTATCATATATATTCTTTAAAACTCTGTTGTTGTTAAATACTAACATAATATGTATGTTATATGTAAACCTACATATAAACATTATGCACAGGCACACACGCACGCACACAGAACTTAAGCAGAAATATTCTCTGGGGCTTCCCATAAAATTTGACTTTTTTTTTTTTTAACAAATCTGGGAAATCCTGTCAAAGAAAATAAAATGTGAGTTGTGAATTGTTTTTGTGGTGAGCTGGAAAATGCTCTTGTTAATTTGGAACCTTCTTCTGAGTTCCCTGAAGGGTGTTCTTGCACGCAGACCTGAGCCCCACATTATGCAGATTGTATTCTGTTGCATAAGATGAATATTCAACGTACTGCGAGCAAGATCAAACTAGAATTCCCTATCACCCCTTGAGGAAAAATTTGATTCAGATAAAGATTGTTTTCTAAAGATGCCTTTTCTCAGATACAAATCAATTTTATTGATTTGACATTTATTCTGTTCTTTTTGTTTCTCTTCCCCTAAGGAATCTTTGAGATGCTGAAAAAATGATTAGATTCAGTATCTGCCATTGCCTCCAGTCCTTGGTTTCCGTTGATTTGATTACGTTGTTGTGCTCTGGTATATGTGTTGATGTCAGGAGAAATTTAAATGTTTGTTTTACTTTTACTACTGAGAGAGGTGCTTTATATTTTTTTGTGATGAGGTTGTACAAATAAACCATTTATTTAAAGGGAAGAGTATGTGCATTAGCCTAAAATATAAGTAAGTATTGGTTATTTTCGGTGAGATTTAAGGATTGTAGCAGGAATAGAAGAAAAGAAGGCACCAACTGCCTGGTCCAGGCTTCAGCATCTTAAGTACAGCCTCCCTGCCCAAGAATCAGATCTGTTGGCAACAGCACTGGCCCCAGCATTTGTCCCAGTGACAATATCAGGCGTATTCTCTAACCCATTGAGTCTCCAGTTTCTTGGCTTCTGGACCACCCTTTTAGTGGTTTGATTCTCTGATTTGAAGATCTTGGTTTTCTCATATTTGGCCCTTTGCTCTGAACCCAGGATCTGGTAAGAGGCACTCTATTCACCCAGCATCTAACCTAAGAGTTCCCCTCTGCCCAGCTAAGGCTGTTGGGCTCCTCAGCCATCTTGTAGGAAAACGACTTAGGTAAAATCAAATGTAATTTTCAGATTTTATTAATACTCCATAAAGTGTACTGTTTATTGTGATGGAATAATAATTGAGCTTCAAATATTTCAGTAAAAAGAATGTTTTTTCCACATTCACTCATTTATTCCAGAATTAGTTACTGAAAGTCTAGTAAAATAATAATATAACCACGCAACATAACAAGCATTACATTATGTAATAATATTTCTATTATTTATAATTTTATTATTTATAAAACTAACTATAATAGTTTTGTTACTATAAAATGATAAAAGATAGCATATATATACATATATATATAGTACACTCTGTCTAGCACTATTTAAGCACTTTATAAATTAGCTCATTTAATCCTTACAGCAACCTATTAAGCAAATACTATTAAAATGATGATACTGATGTATTGTAGAAAAGGTTTAAGAATCTGTGCAAAGTCACCCAAGTAGGCTATAGAGAAGATGTGATTTGAACTTTGTTAGTCTAACTCATAGCTCTTACATTTTAACCGTTTCACTCTTCAGCATTGCTTTCATGTGCCAGACATTTTCATAATATTGTCTGGCACCTATTCTAATAACAACTTATAAACATATGACGAAGTAATGAAAACCTTTAGGGATTTTATACCTAGGGAAGAAACTTAGTGGATGAAGTAATGAAAACCTTTAGAGATTTGATACCTAGGGAAGAAACTTAATTTTCATTATTAAAAGGTAAAATTTGAAACAGTCGGTTTTCTTTAGAAAGTCTCAAATAAAACAATACAAATAAAAATTGTATCTATTCAGGAAATGTTTGATATTAAATATTAGGTGATAAATATTCTTAAAATTTGTTACATGTAATATTTGAGCTTTAAATTTGAAAACCAGGCCCTGACTGGACAGCTCATTTAGTTAGAGAGTCATTCAAATATGTCAAGGTTGTGAGTTTGATTGCGAGTCAAGGCACATACAAGAATCAACCCATGAATGCATAATTAAGTGGAACAACAAATCTGTGTTTCTTTCTCTTTCTCTTAAATCAATGAATAAAAATTTTTTTAATTAAAAATAAATTTAACAACCAGATGGCTAACCCAAGTAAGAAGTTTTGAACTAGGCAGAGTAAAATTTTTAAAAGAACTTTAGTCAAGCTTAAGTTTAAAGAAAAATGTTAATAAAGATTTAAGTCTGGGAATTGAAGGTATCTGTTCTAACCTTATGCTCACTTCAAAATGATCAACTTCATGTGTGTGCAGTGCAAAGCAGTGTCTCATGCGGGACCAATTTTATTGAGAATGCAGGCAATGAAACACTCGGGTTGAAGTGAATCCTGTTTCATACAAATCACACTAGTAATTTGACTCAAGGTATTTATATTCCTCTATTTGTGTTTTAAGAAGTAACTCTCATAATTTCTTGCCATCAAGATAAAGATATTTAACTTGTCAGATAGTTCTGCCACTGGGGAACAAAAAAGTTATCTTGACTGAAATGTAAATAATCACATTTCTAATGTCGAAGCTGCTTGTTCTCTGTAGAATCTTTTCTTTAATGTGACAGTAGTGATTTCTTTTGTGATCATAATGATTGTAATATGTTACATTAAGATGCATCTCAAGAGTTTCAGTGTCAGATGTGAACAGTTTCCTTGAAGGTAGAATGTAGGCCACAAGGCTGCAGAACAGAAATTGAGAAAGAAATACTGTGTTAAAATATTAGTTTAATAAATGCTCTGGCCAGTGGTGGCGTGGATAGAGCATTGTCCCTGACCACCTCAGTTGCCCCCTCAATTCTGAGGGTGCCGGCTCTATACCCAACCTTGTCAGTATAAGCCCCAGTCAGGGAACATATGAGAAGTAATCAGTGGCAAAACTAAGTGGAACAATGAGTTGATGTTTCTCTATCTCTCCCACTTCTTCTGTCTTTCTCAAAAAAAAAAAAAAAAAGGTTTAATATTATGTTTAGGATAATATTTATTTTAATCAACTATAAACTATTTATAGTGCTATGAGGAGCAGTCAAGTTTTTTGTTTGTTTGTTTTTTGTTTTTCCTTTCAAACAACCTGACTTAGAAAGACTAAGAAAATCCTCTAAGCCCTGGCTGGTTGGCTCAGCAGTAGAGCGTCAGCCCGGCATGTGGAAGTCCCAGGTTTGATTCCTAGTCAGGGCACACAGGAGAAGCGTCCATCTGCTTCTCTACCCCTTCCCCCTCTTTTTCCTCTCTGTCTCTCTCTTCTCCTCCTGCAGCCAAGGCTCCACTGGAGCAAAGTTGGCCCTGGAACTGAGGATGGCTCCATGGCCTCCACCTCAGGCGCTAGAATGGCTCTGGTTGCAACGGAGCAACGCCCCAGATGGGCAGAGCATCACCCCCTGGTGGGCATGCTGGGTGGATCCCAGTCAGGTACATGCAGGAGTCTGTCTGACTGCCTTCCTGCTTCTAATTTCTAACTTCGGAAAAATACAAAAAAAGAAAAGAAAATCCTCTGATGTAAATTCTGAACACTAAACCAGAGGTGAAATGAAAGAAAAATACCATTCATCATTTGACCAGACATAAAGAATAATTGAAGTCATGTTGTGTTTCTGATATAAGAAAAGACAGAGATAAAGGGGAAATGGGAAGAAATTTACAATGGGGAGAGTCCTGGCTTTTTTTCCCCAGAACATCTGGATTTTGGATCTGACAGCCAATACCTGTGTTACTATGTCCCAGACTCTTGGCTCTCAGTCTCCTCATCTGTAAAAGTGAAGGGTTTCCTTGGATGCTTTAAGTTAATATTAGGGATCAAAATTCTGGCTTTAGTCTGATTGATTTTTCTGAACGATGAGGTAAAAATTGTACATAAAATGTATAAAGATTCATTATTGCTGTCTTACCACTGGCTGACATTTAGAAGATATTAGTTTCCAAATGGTGTTCTAAATGTTTCTGTAACCTAAATGCAGGAATCTGGGAGGCAGTAAGCCTCGTGTTCTCCTGAAATTAATATTTCACCCGAGTCTCATAACAAAGTGGTCCAAGTATAGAGGAAGATAATCCCTTTTGATGTAGATTTTTAAAATGAATCAAGAGAATGTTCTGGTATTGTGTTTTGCAAATATTAGGGCTTATAGGAATCACCTGAAAAGAGAGGGAAAATGTAGAATCTTTGGATCAACCTCTAGATATTTCAACTCAATAGGCCTAGTGGGAGGTCCAGGAATCTACAATTTAATAAGGATCCCCCTATTTCTCCCACCTGCTTACTTGTGGGTGACTCTAAAGCTCAACAGTTATTAACTAAACAACAAGCATTGTGACCATGGCCAGGAGGGTGATGATGATAGCTTCAGACCAAGTGGTGAGAGGAGAGCTGGGGACAGTGTTAGATGGACTAACCATGCTCAGAAACCAACACGGAGTCAAATGAAACATTTGCTTTTCCTAACTTGATCTACTACTAAGTTGAGGTTCACACTCTTCTAAACTAATGCAGCAGCCCAGAATCCCTGGAACACCTGGATTCTATCATCTGTGTATGCTGAGATCAAGCCACCCAATAATATACAATGAATGTTTGCATACAGATGAAATGTTCTTTAATTAAAGGGGAAAAAAGATAAATGCTGTGTCTTATGCAAAAAGCATTTTCAAGGACTTTAAATTTATATCTATTTTATGTCAGATTGTCTTCTGATATCACAGTCATATTTCAGAAATATATTCATGAGACTCTTTCACAAGATAGTCACACCTTCTCTCCTTTGTGCCAGCTGGTGTCTCTTACTGTTGTGCCTTGATTTATGTTGCTGTCCCTCTTCTATTTTTCAAGACCTCCCAGATAGGAGAAACTCAGAGCTCCTTGCCTCATTCCACCATCAATTGTATGTCTCCCTACAGAGTTCAAAACTCTAGCAAAATGAGATGCAACAATGTTATTTTCCTCTTGACATTGACACTTGTGTTCACTGTTCAAGTTTGGGCCATAGAAATACAATTGCTTTGTTTTCTTCATGGTGTCACACTTAATTTTCCTCAAAATCTTTCTATTCTTCCTTGGGAATTATTAATATAAAGGTACACACTATCACTCAACTGTGCTGTATTTTTATGCTCATGGAGTATTATGTGTGTTCTTTGCCTATGCCTGGTACCCATCTTGTCTCTGAATAACTTCTATGGCCTCCATCCTCATGAAATCACTCACTATTTAACCCAGTGGAGCAGATGGTCACATCCTATCTATTCCTCTCAGTGTTTTTTTCTTTGGGTACCAGACACTGCATGGAGTTAACCAAATAATCCAAGCTACAGGGACCATTACAGGTCTTCAATATACAAGGGCATTTGAAGACTGTTCTTCCCAAGGGCCAGCCTTTTTTTGGGGGGGGCAGGGGGCAGCCTTTTGTTATGTGATATAACCCCTAGGAAAAGGGAGGCTAAGCAGGATTCCAGGTTCCTCTGAATACAAAGAGTAGATTTTTTTTCATTTTTCATCCTGTTTCTCCTCCTCCTCCTCCTCCTCCTCCTCTTCCTCCTCCTCCTCCTCTTCCTCCTCCTCCTCTTTCTTCTCCTTCTTCTTCTCCTTTGACAGACGGAGAGACAGATAGACCAGACAGATGGGAAGGGAGAGAGAAGAGAAGCATCAGCTCATAGTTGCATCACTTCAGTTGCTCATTGATTGCTTCTCTTACATGCTTTGACCAGGTGCTACAGCTAAGCCAGTGACCCCTTGCTCAAACCAGAAGCCTTGGGCTTTGAATCAATGACCTTTGGGATCAAGCCTGTAACTATGAAGTTATGTCAATGATCCCACATTCAAGCTGGCAACCCCAGGCTCAAGCTGGTGAGCTCACATTCAAGCCAGTGACCTAGGAACTCAGCACACTCTTTCCTTGTTTCTTCATTGTCTGGTCTTTGCTGGGACCAGTGAAGGGGATTCCCCCTTCCATCCTAAAGAGCTGTCCACACGGGGGAAAACCCAGTATACACTCAGCAGGTGCATCTGCAGGGCAGCTCAGAGTTCCCCAACGGGGTGCTTGAAGTCCACCAATTGAAGACATCTTTCCTCCTTGGTTCCCAGCCAATGCACCATATATTTCAGGAATCAAAGGAGGACAAAAACAACCAGACAGCTTGATGAAAGAAGTAAGATTTATTAAAGCTGGCGAAGCACGTGGAATTTGTAGCTCCAAACCACAGGCTCCCCGAGGTTGACTTTCTTACAAGTTATATACCTTTACAGTATCTAAGCAATGTGCATGTGATTTCTTTGTTTAAGGTTTCCCAGGACTCAAGGAGAGGGGAGGGAAAAGTTTCAGTGGGATCAGCAAGGGGGAAGGAATTTCTAGATCACTGGCCATAGTTACATACAGATCCTGCTATTCTTGTTTTGTATTGTAACTATGGGATATAGTTAATTTATTAATGGCTGACTTGGTTACCCCTGCTGGCTCCTTTCCCATGTATTCTTTTCATTTCTTCCTTCTCAGGGAAGAGGGGGCTTGCCCCTCCATCCTCAGCTTAAGCTGGAGACCTTGAGCTCAAGCTGGCGACCTCTGGGTTTTGAACTTGGATACTCAGGGTCCCAGGTCAATGCTCTTATCCATTGTAGCACCACCTGATCAGGCTGTTCTTGTTTTTTATCAACACATTTTCAAAATAAAATGTTGAAAAAAGAAGTCACCCAGTTTATTGCTCAAATTGATGCTCTATCTACTGCACCACCTCTGCCCAGGCTCATCTTCCAGTCTTTATTTCTCTGAATGTCTTCTTTCTTTATCTTAAGAAGTATATTAAATTTGAGATGATTATTAATGTTTCTAATTTTAGCAACTCATGACTCTGTATGCATGGTTTCTACACAAACACTATCTAATACATTTTGAGAATATATATATATATATATATATATATTTGTGTTTCATCGTAATTATGCATTGTGCTTAAAAATACACACATTTAATCTTATGATTATTCTTCTGATTAGAGTATTTCTATTTCTTCTTATAAATTTTAAAAAATAGTTTTTAAATTTATACATATTTTAAACTTTTTCTTGCTCTACTTAAAAATATTATTTTCATTAAATTTTCCTTTGGTTATTCCCACTTTATTACTGAGTTGAATATATCTTTTAGGTTGAAAACAGTTATTATTTGTTCTTGGTATTTTGGCTAAGATAATTTATAGTAGTAAAGAAACAAGTACAGTACTTCAGTCAACTTCCTGTAGTATTCATGTAATTTCTACAACACTGAACAATGATGCACAGGATACAATTGATTATGACAAAGGAAAGAATGCTCTCATTCTTCTTAAGATCACTTAGCAGAAAGAAAATGCAAATTAAAAACAAATGTAAATGATAGACAATGTAAACCTAAATTTAAGTAAACTTTTGGACAAAAGAAAACTATGAAACATCCATTTTTCTATTGTTAGGTCGATAATAGACAATCCAGGGTGTGGCAAAAGTAGGTTTACAGTTATGAATATGTGAAACAGAGTTTATTTTTGCATTACTATTTATTAATGTATGGTTTGCCAAATGAACAACTGTAAACCTACTTTCCCCTCACCCTGTATAAAGTAATAAATGTACTTTTTTTAGGCCATCCAAGTTCAAGTGCCTTTCTATGGAGTTTGAAGGAAGGAATTATGGCTGAGGTAGAAAAGATACTGAGAACTTAAGAGGAAGAAGAGGGAAAAAGGCAAAATGAAAAGGAGATAATCAATCTGCTGTAGGAAGCCATGTTTGGCAGCATTAGGAAAAGGGAAAGGAAAAGAAAGAGAAAGAAGAGGGGATAGGAGGAGGAGACAGCCAAGGCAAGGAAGTGGGGAAGACACATCAAAAGGAAAGAGAAGAAGGCGGCCCATGTCTCCTGCTTCCTCCATCATGTTACTGGAATCTACCTGACCCCTGGCTCCAGCCTCCCTCTCTAAGGTGGAGAAAACTTCCAAAAGATTATACCTGTTACTGTGAAAATCAGTAGAAATAGGTCAGTGGTAGTGTGGAAACCATTGCAATCAATAGTCCAGATGAGTAATGCTGAGTATAGTATACAATGGAATATTACTAAATTGTTTTAGAAAAAGGAAATTCTGTCATTGGCAGCAACATGAAAAACCTGGGGCCATTATATTAAAAGGTAAATAAGTGAGATACACACACAAAATAACTGCATGATCTTACTTGTTCAATCTAAACAGGGAAATACAAAGAAGCAGAGACTTGAACAGCGGTTGTCAGGGGCAGAAAGGCAGGGGAAATGGAGGGATAAAAGGAAAAGAGAATAAAGAAGAGAAAACTACTGGTAAATAGGGCTTCTCACTACAAACATTTGTTTTGTTTGGTCAGCATAAGTGTGTGTGTGTGTGTGTGTGTGTGTGTGTGTGTGTGTGTGATCTGAATGCCATTAGATAGGGCATAAATTCTGCAGTCTACAGTTTGGCCACAATGACAACAATTTCTTAAATTTAGAAGGAAGAAGTCCTTGCTGGGTTGCTTCGCGTGTAGGGTGTCTTTCCAGTGCACTGAGGTTGTGGTTTCAATCCCCAGTCAGAGCACATAAAAAAGTGACCAATGAATGCACAACTATGTGGAACAGTGAGTTGATGCCTCTCTCTCTCTCTCTCTCTCTCTCTCTCTTCCCCTTCCTCTCTCACAAATCAATGGAAAAAATTTCATAATGTATTGATCATATTTAAAAAATTTAAAAAGGAACACACTACACACATGTTAAATTTGTTCCTAGGCCTAGAGACATTGGTGTTGACAACCCGTCAGTGAAGGGACTGGAAAAGATGAGAGAGATTTGAAAGTGGTTTTTCAGGAGTTATGAAAAGAACTCCGTGGTTGTCCGGGTAAGGGAGGTGACAGTCACAGTTCATGATGGTGTGTCTAACTCAGAGCCTGGTGAGCTGTGATTCTTTTCCCTGAGAAAACAAAACCCAGAAGGAGGAGGGGACTGGCATGGAGGAATGCAGTATTGTCAGTTTTTTCCAAGTGGGTTATAATCCCACTGAATGACTGCTGGATGTTGACCAAGCTCATTTCTCCTGGAAGGAACAAGTCTAAGATCTATCTCAAGAATGGTGTGCAGATGAAGAATTGTTCTGTGATAAATGGTGATTGTTTTTCTTTTCCTCCTGAATGTGAGTCAAATATGAAGAAATGCGTTAAATAACATCTGCATAGGTAATGATAGATATTAGAAAAAAACTTTATTAAATAACATAACTTCTTGAAAAACTTCCTAACATATTTTACTTGATTCTTAAATAAGCATAATCAATGGAGGCAATTTTTGACACTGGGTATAGAGGAGAGAATTGGCTGAGTTAAATTTATAATTTGTGTCTTTATAAAAATAATGATAATAATATGGGAACAATATATAAAGCCATCAGATACTCTCATAGTGGTTCACAATCCTCAACATGCATATGACTTACTCTGACAACACTGCAAATATTTAGATCCCTGAGCATTAATCTAAAAGATTTCTATTTAGTGAGTTTAATATACCTTAGCAATCACAATTTTGAATATGTAGCCCAAGCATTTCTAGTGCAGTTGCCTAAAGAGGCAGGCATACACAAACACTGTATATATCACTGCCTTGTGAACCACGAGTTTAATATTACATAATTTTATATTTACCATTGATTATAATGTTGTTGATGATGATGATGATGATGATAAATTCATGCCCAGTTCAAGCCCCCTGAATGGGCATAATGACATGACCACAAGTAGTGCTCACCTTTCCCATTGGTCAGGTGACCTGGTTTTTGAAGAAGTAAGTGCACAGAGAAAGGTCCTGGCTGTGGTCATTCTGCTCAATCTGAAAGAATAGGACAAGAAATTTGTCCTGCAGCATCAAGATACTATAAAGAAAGGCAGAAATTTGTCTGACATGTGAGAAAATGAAATAAGAAAAAATTAGAAACAGAATAAGGCATTGAATTTTAAACTAATAATAGCTGGTCTGCAGTCTTGAAAGAGGGGTGTTTTTTTCCAGGTAAAGCTCAGGAGAGAAGTTAGCCCTGAGGGAGCCACCAGGCACCTCCTGAGTTGAAGGGCATTGTCAGGAAAAAGGCAACTTGTCAGAGCAGGTTTCCCATGGCAATCAGTTGCTTCAGAAGTGAATGCTTGCCCCACTAGTTAGTTCAGTTGGTTAGTGCATCATCCTGATACACCAAAGTTGTGGGTTTGATCCCTGGCCAATGCACATACAAGAATCAACTGATAAATGCATAAATAAGTGGAACAACATATAAATGTTTTTTTCTCTCTCCCTTCCTCTCTTTCTCTAAAACCACTTTTTTAAAAAAACCCTAAAAAATAGCAGTGAATGCTTAAAAAATTTTTTTTAATTACCAATGAAATACTGTACAGGGGTGGGCTAAAGTAGTTTTATAGTTGTAATATAATAATAAATCATAATGCAAACCTAAACTCTGTTTCATGTACTCAGAGCTATACATCTATTTTGCCCACCCCTTTATATCTGTATTCAATGCATTGTTTATTTTTCCTAACCCTCTATTTTTTCTGAGATACTTTTGTCTTCCTGTATGCAGGGCTTTGCCACACAAGCCCCATTATTGGAGCAGGGGAGAATTCCTTCTTCGTCCCTAGGTGATCAGCAGGACCCTGGTGCTTGGCCCACCTTTGAGCTTCTTTTCTAGGTCCTATATAAAGAGTGAGTGAGTGGATCCTATACGGGCCCAGCATTATACAAACTTCTTAAATGTACCAAAGCCCATAATATCTACATAACAAAAATGTAAACACTTGTAGCTGATAGCAAAAGGGTTTGCCTGAAATGTGTGAAAGACCATTTCTACTCCATATTATTACTCCACACTTAAACACTGGCTGACAAGTGAAGTACTTGATATGAGCGAATATATCAATGAACCCATGCATTCATTCATTTAAATAATATTACGGTATGCCTTTCAATGACAGCTATTGTGCTATAAGTGCCGGGACTTCAGAGATACATGAAAAATTTCTGATTTAAAAATGAACACACTGAAATGCCTTTAAGTCCAATAGGTAGAAGAAAATTATTTGGAGTACGTCTTGAGTAAATGGATTCCACAACTCCTATCTTTTCTCAGAATCTATGATTCCATGATCATATTTGTACATTTCCTATCATTCCTTTAATAGTGATAAAAATGTAGGAAGTATTCAGTCTGAAATTCTTGACTGATTATTGTTGAGGTAGAATTATTTTTACCTACATATGTTATTAATTTATTCCTTGAGTGCCCTCTTGTTCATATTTATTATGCATGTCACTTAGCTTTTTTACCCCCACTGAAAAACATTAAGCATTGTCAAAGAAGGTAGGAGTCTGTTTATCTCTCAACTTAGAATTGCAGAAAAACACTTATTTGCACATTTCTTTCCTAAAAAATCTTGAAAACTCCTAGAGATTGAATTTGGACATGCATGTCTGCCTTCTAATGTGGTAATAGCTGCATTAATAAGGTGAAGGGTACTGTCTTCACCTTAAGAAAGACTCTCAGGGCAAAAATACAAAATAATTTTTTAATAAATATTCTTATTACTTAAACCTAAATATTTTAAAGCAAGTGCATGAATAATGATAGAGAAAAGGCTATAGTATTTCTACATGTTCATAAAATGACATGAAATTCTTTAGTTTTGTGTTTTCTTTTAGTGTCAAAGAAAAAATATCATTGCAGTTTTGTCCTCGTTTTCACTAGGTTAAAACATTATAAAGTATTCTAAATGGTAACAAAATTAGGCGTGATTAGAATGTTTTAAGTTTTTAAACTGGGTGTTTGTGGACGTAGTTGTTTGGTGGTAGGTGGTGAAATACATATTTATAGATAAGGAGATTTAAAACTACCCATAAGATTGGGTCTTAAAACACTAAGTGAACAATTTTTGAGACTGATCATATCTTTGTTTTCATTTTCAAAATCATGAAAAAAAATCAACAAGTACAGAAATGCTAAGAAGATCAATATACCATGCAGTAATTAACAAATCAGATTTAACATTTAACCAACCATTAATAGCTACTAAAATGGAGGGGGGAGTCTACCTATTTCAAAATTGTTTGCATATGTAAGAAGCCTCATAATTGAAATTGCTATACACCGAATTTTGATTTTATTTCTGATTATTTTTACTTTTAGAGAATCTTCTTCTTACTTTTGGTGGTGGGTTTGCATGTGTATTACCTGCCAGGGACTCTGAAAACCCCTGAACCATGAGTTCATGGTTGGCTCTGAACAGGAAATGGGTGGTTTTCTCCATCTCTTCAACATAGCCTTGATAATTTAAATCCCATTTCTTTGTCACTTGGGAATTATGAAGAAAAATAATTTTTAAAATAATTCATAAAAATATTATAAAACTACTAATTTTTCTTTTTTTCCTGAGAAAGAATTATAATGACTTTTATTGAAAAATCAAATTGCCTGTTCTTCTTCATATGTTACATACTAGAAATTGGTAAAATTGACCCTATAATAACAAGTTTTATTGTTTCCTCTTCTTTATTCTCTCTGTTTGTTTTTACTAGTTTGGAGGTGGTTATTGAAAGAATGGTGACCATTTATTTGACTGAAAATACTGTCCACATTTCTATTCTAATATTACCTGGCTACCAATATCCATGTAACATAGGCTAGAGCCTAGAGAAATAATGGTGAAAAACAGACATGGTCCCTGGCCTCTTAGAACTTATCATTTCTATAGATGTTAGTTCCATGCACAGTGCATTCTAGCTTTGAATGATTTCTTTCCTTTATGGAAGTGCTCTGAGCTACTTAGGGTTTCACTGAAGGTTGATGTTGATTGTCCTAAGGTGATATATTTAGTTTGGAATGCAAGGTCATGGAAGGGTACATAATGCACTCCTGAGAAAAGATGTAGTAGATCTCTTTTTTTTTTTTTTTTCTTTTTTTTTTTTTTTTTTTTTTCATTTTTCTGAAGCTGGAAACAAGGAGAGACAGTCAGACAGACTCCCGCATGCGCCCGACCAGGATCCACCCGGCACGCCCACCAGGGGGCGATGCTCTGCCCATCCTGGGCGTCGCCATATTGCGACCAGAGCCACTCTAGCGCCTGAGGCAGAGGCCACAGAGCCATGCCCAGCGCCCGGGCCATCTTTGCTCCAATGGAGCCTTGGCTGCGGGAGGGGAAGAGAGAGACAGAGAGGAAATCGCGGCGGAGGGGTGGAGAAGCAAATGGGCGCTTCTCCTATGTGCCCTGGCCGGGAATCGAACCCGGGTCCTCCGCACGCTAGGCCGACGCTCTACCGCTGAGCCAACCGGCCAGGGCTGTAGTAGATCTCTTATGAGTTTTATTAAGAGTTAGATGTGGGCTTTAAGATCTGACGACTATATAAAAAAAGAGAGATGAGTCACTTGTTAATAGGCGTGCCCCAGCCCATGCAAAGTCATCCTAATTGTGTGCTATTTGATGTCCAAATAAAGTCAGAGACTGAATGGAAACAAGACATTTTTGTGAGGCTTTGGAAATGCTACATCTTTTAACAAGGTGGAGATACTTTATTTGGTCATTTACCCTGTATCCTGGCAACTTCACTATTTAGCAGAAATAGTTATGTGGGCAAATTGGAAAAATTATACTCCTTTCTTTTAACCTGTTACAATTAATTGATACTTAAAAGTACTAACCTGACAAATGGCAGCAGAAGCTTTTACTAATGTTTTATAATAAATTGACTGTGGGTTCCTTTGATGAGGGCACAATGACACAGATTTATCTTCAATGAATCCTCATCAATATAAACTTGTCCAATCAATTCATCTGTCTCTCAACTATGAACCCTTTATAGCACTGTTTCCACAATCTAAACCTTAGCCTTAGTGCAATCCTTGTCATTGCAAATTATTTTCTATGGTGTGTAATACTCTGTTGGATTTTGAGAGTGTTGAATTCCTGGCCTGTACTTCAGACACAGTTTTGAAGAAATCAATATCTTTCTTGCTTGTAGGTGATGAAGAGTAAAATTATGACAAGAGGATGTATTATCTTGAAAGATACATATTTATTGTAATATGAGAAACAACTGGGTGAGGGGAAGGTTTGTAAAGAGGGACAAATATAAGGTGACGGAAATGATTTGACTTTGGGTGATGGGTATACAACATAATCAACAGTTCAAATGCTATAGAAATGTTTACCTGAACCTATGTACTCTTACTGATCAATGCTACCTTGTTAATTTTCTTTTTTGGGGGTGGGAGGTATTTTTTTGAAGTTGGAAACAGGGAGGCAGTCAGACAGACTCCTGCATGCACCCAACTGGGATCCACCCGGTATGCCCACCAAGGGGTGATGCTCCGCCCATCTGGGCCATTGCTCTGTTGCATCCAGAGCCATTCTAGCACCTGAAGCAGAGGCTATAGAGCCATCCTCAGCACCTGGGCCAACTTTGCTCCAGTGGAGCCTTGGCTGCAGGAGGGGAAGAGAGACACAGAGAGAAAGGAGAGGGGGAGGGGTGGAGAAGCAGATAGATGCTTCTCCAGTGTGCACTGGCCAGGAATTGAACCCAGGACTCCTGCATGCCAGGCTGATGCTCTACCACTGAGGCAACCAGCCAGGGCCTACCTTGTTAATTTTCTAAATAAAATTTAAAATTTAAAAATTTAAAAAGAAGAAACAACTCTTTTTATTAGAAGTCACTTGAATTGCTCGCAATGAACATTCATTAATTCAAGACATTATTTTTGCTGTTGTGTTAAATGATAAAATGATTGATAAAAATTATATCACTTTGAAAAATATTATAATATTTACTATATTATTAATTATTTAACTATTGACATTTGCTGTCTTATAGCCTTAAATTAATGATATAAATAAAGAAAATGAAAAAATTGTTTTTCTATCAAGAATTCAAATTTAGATAACTGTACTTAGCATTTAATGGCGGCTACTCCAAACATCATTGTTTTTAATATTAATAACAAGAAAAATCAACGTTTATATTTTCCAAAGATCTCTAGACAACTCTTAACTGGAGTCTGGGTGAGTGGCATTCTCTTAATGTCCATGAAGTAATAAATCCTAATATGAAATATTATATTAAAATAAAGGAATAAACTATTAAAAAATTTTTCCAAAGGCGCCATAAATGGGTTAGCGATTTTTCTATTGCAGTTGGAGTCCTTCAAAAGACTGTTTTATTGACTTAAGAAAGCCAAACGTATACCCAGTAGAAATAGCAGTAAGCTTTTATTTAATTTAAAAGTGCATTATATGAGAGAGCTTGCACATTGAAATGGGTAGACAGAAAAATTGCCTTGGGCAATAGTTTCCCTGTGTTTATCTAAAAATAATCAAGTAATACCTTGTAGGAATTTGAATGTAGGCAAAGTTCTTATTAAATTTTGTGCATCATTCATACAATAACAATGACCAAAAAAGAAAAAAAAGACAGACAGAAAGAAAGAAAGAAAGAAAGAAAGAAAGAAAGAAAGAAAGAAAGAAAGAAAGAACGAGACCCTGTCAGTCATACCTAATTATTTGAAAACATATGGTGTTCAGTCATGCTTTGGTTCCCTCAGCCAGAAAAACTAGTCCTGATTTTATTTTATTTTTTCTGCTGGTCAGTCTTTGGGACCAATTAGAAAAATTTCAGACTCATTACAGCATTAACTATCAGGACCAAAATATAGATATTATGTTCATTAAAATCTTTTAGGATACTAACTTTATTAGGCATTATGTCCCTTGTATGACCAAGGAAAACTAAGAAATGTGTCCCACTGTAACACTTATTCCATGTTCCAATTAATTTTTTTAACAAGAGACTTGCCCAAGGGTGTGCTAAAACACTGCATAGCTGGCAAATTAGCATGTATTAACTGAACCAATAGCATGTTAAAATTATATTAACCGTTCTGTTCGATACCTAATTGCATTTTCTATTGATGATGCTGTTCCACCTAGAAGCATTTAAAATAAATTTTTACTCTGAAACAACATTATTGCACTACCATTTATTTGAGGTGATTATGCATTTGAGGCAGGGATGAGGAGAACAGCAAGATAAAGGTGAAGAAACATAATTCCCTTGTTCTGCAAATATAGGGAATGCAAAGCCCCTGAGTCATTTTGATTCTATTACTAAATTTGTGTTAATTTAATTCTATTCTTTGTGTTAATTTTAATTCAAAGTGAACTTGTAAATGGTCACACAGTAGCCTGAAGAGACAACTTCAGAGTACATGGTTGTGTTTCCACAAGTAGAATTATTGTATGATAAACACTATGTACTATGTGTGCATTTGTGTATAACTATTCTATAACCATAAACTATTAAGAAATATTCATTATCATATAATGTAAAGGACACATATAGTAATTAATATTCTGATGTGTTCATTGTTGGGCAAACAAGTGTGTTAGGCTTGCTAGTTTGTACTTTGCCTGATTGGTGCACGAGCACCACATGTGTATAGTCTATGTAAGGATGTGGGTGCTTGCCCTTGGGCCAATAAATTGTAGATTGCAGATTGCCTGTCGCCATTATGAAGGGCCATTTTTGCTATTGCTTGCCAGAGAAAAGGTCCCCCCTCCCGCCTGTTTGCTCATCAGCCCTGAGAAAAAGAAGGGGCTTTCCCTGCCTGCTTGCTCATCCACTATTCTGAGACTCTAATAAATGGAATGGCCCACCATTTTCCGGCTCCACAGTTCAGTTACCGTTTGCCCAAAATTCAGTGCAAACTTGCATGGCCTCAGTTACCAGCCTTACATCTGCATAGTTATTTGTGAAGTACTATGAAAATAAAATCCATGTTTTTATTGTATAGAATCTACATACATAATTCACAACTCCAGGTATTTATTAATTCTTCAAAGGCAAATGCCTTGTATGATTCACTCATTAGACAGACTGCAGAGCAGGATTGATAGGTGGACAGTTATAATGAGAGCAGGAAGCACCCAGCTGAGAAGACTAAATGAAAGCTGGCAACGCCACCAGCACTAATTTAAGCATTTAGGCCTTCCGGGTGACCTTGAGAATTCTGAATGACTTTTTATAACATGACGTTGACATTTGAAATGCTTCCCAAGAGATAGATGAAACAGTCAATTATGTTTTCTTTAATATTCAGATATTGTGATTATGTTCTAACAGAACGACGGCAATTAATTACATTGGGTCAGCAAACATCGCTATGCCTGTCACATACACATGAAGAGCAAGTCCGAATTTTCCCAGCTGTGCCATTGCCTTGGTGGGCACAGGGCCAGAAGTGGTATTCTCCTTTCTAAGACATGACTTCAGCTGCAGAGATCCCAGTTAGGAAACATGGGTTAGCAGGAAATGAGTGGGTGCTATTTCTCCCCCTCTGCTGTCAACCTATGAAGCATCGAAACCTGTAAGAATTTTTATAAGTGTATTTGAGCCAAACTGTTGACAATTGCCCGTGTTGGGCAGATAAAATATATTATGCTCACATTGTTAAAGATAGTGCTGCCCACGTGGAAGCCCATCACCCAGGTGATATTAGTTGCCCTTCTAGCTTGGAATGGGTGTAATAATATTAATGTGTGTTGGGGTGGGCTATGGGCAGACAGAATCCTTGTAGCCTGGGGCTTGGTTTTAGGACTAAGCCTTTCCTACCCTTTTTGATGGGGGGGAACTTTGTATCAGAGACTTCCCTATTTTGTATATTGGATTAAAGGTTTTGATTTCTGCATTATAAAATGGGGCATACCTGGAGCTTGCTCTCTCTTGGTTTCTGAGATTAGCATTAGAGGAGAGAGCAGAAAAGAAGACCAGAGAAAGGCCACGTGGAGGAGGCCAGGAGAAGCAGCCAAGGTGGCAGAGTGTTGTAGGAGAAGCCAGTTTGTGCAGAGTTTGTGCAGAGAGGAGATGAGGAACAAAGGTGAATGAGACTGGTGAGGTTAGAAACATTTGATTCTAGGAAACTCGGATAAGTCAGTAGCTTTGTGAGCACTGAATGAGTGGGTTTTGGAGCCCAGTGTGTTTTTACTTGCCCGCTGGGTGCAAGCTAGGATTAAAGATAATGGCCCACCAGTTTGTGGCTCTGTTGTTTCATTACTGTCTGTCCAAATCCAATGAGAACCTGCATGGGCCAGACTGCTATGATGGTGGCCTTGGCTACTGGCTTTACAGCGGGGAAGCAAATTCTCAATGGATTGAGGAAGTACTTCTGAAAATGGCTGTTTTGCCACTTCTTTTATACATTAGAATCAACAGGGAAATCTTAAGGGGCTTACAAGAAATCCACTGGTGATAAATTAGGAAGGCAGGAGAAAGCAAAGAGGGGACATCTTTGGGACTGGATAAAAAGTAAAAAGGTATATACTGAAACTTCTTTTACATAGGCAGTCATAAAATAGTTAACAGTTAATTAACATGATAATAATAACAATGAGGGGATTTGTGGTTCTGTTCTGGTGGGGTGCCTATACCCTGAGGGGGCAAGAAAGGAAGATCACTCTTTCATTTCAAAGGTATATTATCAGGTACATTATTGTAGATACAAACGATAACAGATAATCTCCATTAAGGTAAGTGTAAGGCCAATTGCTACAGCCACCATCACAGCCACCTGGCCTATGCAGGTTCGCTTTGATTTGGACAACGGATCCAAGAACTGGTGGGCCATTACCTTTAATCCTAGCTTGCACCCGGCAGGCAAGAAATACACACAGTGGGAAAATACTTCCCTTTCCATTCAGGGCTCCCAAAGCCACTGACTTATCCAAGTTTCCTAGAACCAAAGGTTTTTACCTCACCAGCCTTATTCACCTCTGTTCCCCATCTCCTTCTCTCTACACAAACTCTGCAAAAACTGGCTTCTCCTTCAGCACTCCACCATCTTGGCTGCCTCTCTTTGCAATGCTAGTTTCAGGAACCAGGTGAGAAAGCCCCTGGTCTGTCTCATTTTATAGGGTAGAAAATTAAAGCCTTTAAACTAGGGGTCCCCAAATTTTTTACACAGGGGGCCAGTTCACTGTCCCTCAGACCGTTGGAGGGCCAGACTATAAAAAAAACTATGAACAAATCCCTATGCACACTGCACATATCTTATTTTAAAGTAAAAAACAAAACGGGAACAAATACAATATTTAAAATAAAGAACAAGTAAATTTAAATCAACAAATTGACCAGTATTTCAATGGGAACTAAAAATAAGACAGCCCCTGTGTTTTGGAGGTAAAATTAATATAAGACAAGGTCTTATAATAGGGGAAACATGGTGTGTAGTGATGTGGGGGGAGACTTTTGGACAAAGGGAGGTTATAGGGGCCATTATGTTGTACATTTGGGAGAATATGGGGGCCATTGTACTGTGTAGTAATGGTCATAGTGCTTTGCCTTTCTTCCTACTTCTGCTGTTATTTCATACTGCTTCCGGTGATGTGGGGCACTGCAGCTGCAGACCAGATGCGCGTCATATGACGCACTTCCAGAGCTGTGATGCATACGTCTCCCGTCACCGGAAGTAGTACTGTACATGAGCCACACTACACTTTGCGGCTGCCACATACAGTAGTCCAGGAGCACAGGATGCGGATCCTGTGCTCCTCTCACTGACCACCAATGAAAGAGGTGCCCCTTCCAGAAGTGCGGCAGGGGCCAAATAAATGGCCTCAGGGGGCCATAGTTTGAGGACCCCTGCTTTAAGCCAATATACAAATAAGAAAGTCTCTAATTCAAAGCCACTTATCTGAGGCATAATGGGATTCCTCATAAGAGTGCACCACCCCACATCATGTAACAGTCAAGGGTGTGGTGAAAAACTTGGTGTAGAGAAGATCTTACTATTAAAAGGGTGGGAAAGGCTTAGTCTTAAAACTGAACCTTAGGCTATAAGGACCCTGCCCGCTTACAGCCTGTCTCCCACACCCAATATAAACTATAAGCGAGCAAACATATACATCATATTTGCAAACTTATTTGACCCACAGTAAGCATGGATCTTTGTTACAGAAAAAAACCGCCCCAGAACAGGACTACCCACTATGTACTGCTTTTGGTTAGAAACTTTTAATTTCAAACCATCCTGTGTGGTTACTTTAGGTCTTAGTGTGTAAGGCTACCATGTAGGCCTCCTCTGAGATTTTCAGTTCCAGCATGTGGCCCCTTTTTCATCCACACTGCTTATCTATTTCAGGATCCCCCTTCAAGATTGTAGAAAGACTAAAGTTATGTTATCTGCAGAAGAGCATCCATGAGTGTGTATACATACTTATTATAATCTCAAAGATTCCATTCAAATACATGGTTCTTCAAAAACAGTGCACTTACAATTTGGATATTTGTAAGAGATCTAGAAATGCAAAGGTTTTCTAAGTTTCATAAAGTCTAGTGAGTTTTGAAGAAAAATGAAATAGCCTTTCTCATCTAATACTCCAATTATAAAAGCAACAAGATCCTAGGCGAGAAAGTCTGGAGCTTTTAGGTCAAAGTCTTTTTTCCTTTCCTTTCCTTTTTTTTTTTTTTTTTTTTTTTTTTTTGTGACAGACAGAGAGTGGGACAGATAGGGAAAGTCAGACAGGAAGGGAGAGAGATGAGAAGCATCAATTCTTTGTTGTGGCACCTTAGTTGTTCATTGATTGCTTTTTCATTTGTGCCCTGACCAGGGCTGGTGTGGGGGAGCTACAGCAGAGTGCCTATCCCATTGATCAAGTCAGTGACCTTGGGCTCAAGCCAGCAACTATGGGGTTTTGTTTCTGATTCTACCCTCAAGCCAGTGACCCTGTGCTTAAGCTGGTGAGCCCGTGCTCAAGCCAGCCACCTTAGGGTTTCAGACCTGGGTCCTCCGTATCCCAGTCCAACACTCTATTCACTATGCCACATTCAGGCTCCTTTTCTTTACTGTAAAAAGGACTGTTGGGCAGATAAAATATATTATGCTCACTTTCTTAAAGATAACGCTGCCCACGTGGAGGCCTTTGCCCAGGTGATATTAATGTGTGTTGGGGGCAGGCAGGATCTTTGTAGCCTGGGGCTTGGTTTTGGGATTAAGCCTTTCCCACCCTTTTTGATGTGGGGTGGTACAATCCAATCATGCCTCAGAGAAGTGACTTTGTATTAGAGACTTCCCTATTTTGTATATTGGATTAGAGGTTGTGAAGCTACAATATAAAGTGGGGGCAGAACGAGAGTTTGTCCTCTTGGTTCCTGAGATTATCATTAGAAGAGAGAGCAGAGGAGAGCAGAGAAAGGCCACGTGGAGGAGGCCAGGAGAAGCAGCCAAGATGGTGGAGTGCTGAGTGAGATGCCAGTTTGTGTAGAGTTTGTATTTGGGATAAGGAAGGAGATGGAGAACAGAGGTGAATAAGTCTGGTGAGCTAGAAACCTTTGATTCTAGGAAACTCGGATAAGTCAGTGGCTTTGTGAGCACTGAATGTGACTGGGTTTTGGAGTCCAGTGTGTATTTTTACTTGCCCACCAGGTGCAAGCAAGAATTAAAGACTATGGCCCATCAGTTTTTGGTTCCGCTGTTTCTTTACCGACTGTCCGAATCCAATGCGAACCTGCAAGGGCTGGGCTGCTCTGATGGTAGCCCTGGCTACTGGCCATACAAGGACTTACAAGGTAGTTCACTTCATTGGTACAATTGATGCTAATATTTTTCAGTGATTATTAAATAGCTTTCATTCTGTCACTGAAATGACCTAGAAAAATTCCTGTGAAAGTTGATCCTATAAAAAACATGTCCAGGTCCTGGCCTGTTGGCTCAGTGGTAGAGTGTCGGCCTGGCGTGTGGAAGTCCAGGGTTTGATTCTTGGTCAGGGCGCACAGGAGAAGCACCCATCTGCTTCTCCACCTGTCCCCCTCTCCTTTCTCTCTATCTCTCTCTTCCCCTCCCACAGCCAAGGCTCCATTGGAGCAAAGTTGGCCTGGGCACTGAGGATGGCTCCATGGCCTCCGCCTCAGGTGCTAGATTCGGCAGATGGTAAAAAAAACACAGTGGAGTCAAAAAATGGTGGGCCATTTCTTTATTAAAGTCTTGTACCAGCCGATGAGAAACACACAGGAAAAAACACTTCCATCTTCATTCATTCAGAGCTCACAAAGCTACTGACACATTATTAGATTTCACAACCAGAAGAATCTTCTCTGGTTCCTCCTAGAATCAAAGGCCTCACCTGTCCCAAAACCCCTCACCTCTGGTTCCCCATCTGCCAACATGGCTCCTTACTCTGCAAAACTGGCTTCTCTCTCTTTCCCTGCCATCTTGCCTTCTTTCTTCTTCTTCTTCTTCTTCTTCTTCTTCTTCTTCTCCTTCCTTTCCTTTCTTTTTAAAACTTTTCTGGCTTGAAAACCTCTCCTCCAGCAAACATTAGTATAACAATGGCCCTTCCCAAGCAGGAAGGTAATTAGCAATTTCACAGATCACATATCTGGTGCTGCCCAGCACCATTTTTGTTTTCCAGAGACAGAGAGAGAGAGTCAGAGAGAGGGATAGACAGGGACAGACAGGAACGGAGAGATGAGAAGCATCAATCATTAGTTTTTTTGTTGCGCATTGCAACACCTTAGTTGTTCATTGATTGCTTTCTTATATGTGCCTTGACTGTGGGCCTTTAGCCGACTGAGTAACCCCTTGCTCCAGCCAGCGACCTTGGGTCCAAGCTGGTGAGCTTTTGCTCAAACCAGATGAGCCCGCACTCAAGCTGGCAACCTCGGGGTCTCGAACCTGGGTCAATAAAAGTGAGGAAACTCAAATAACACAAATTTTACAAACTCATTTGCCTAACACTAATCAAATAGATTCACTCTGTAGTCTTTAAGATTTTAAAGAGAATATAATGTTATTTTGAGATTAGTTTAGTGAAACTTTGATTTTGACTTGCAGTGATGTGTGTCCTATTCCATTCCATCACTTCACTTGAAGAAGACTAAGTTATTTTAATGAAAAGATATGTGTATTTTTATTACATTGGTGATGTTTAAAATATAATTTATTTAATTGTGACACATTTCTGGGTCTTCCTAATAATGATTGTTTGTTAAAAAGTTAACCATATTTCTATTCATATTTGCATAAAAAATAATGTTGCAAGGAAAATACTAGTATTTAAGTTGCTAGTATGTATATATTATGAGAAAAGTATTTTATTCATATTTAGCTATGATGTTGATTTCAGTATATTTTCCATTTAATAATTGTCATTCTGTCCTAATGAAGGAGAGTAAGATAATTTCATCCTATTTAATGTATGTCTAACAATCAGGGAAATTTGGGGATATCCAGATTGCAAAACTGAATGAAATATCAATTTTTTTTGTAAAAGATATTGAAAATAACAAAGGGGAAAATAGCTACATAAGGTTCAAGTCAACTACCTTCAAGTTTAAAGGGGAACAGGAAGAAGCCCAGATAATATATCAAACTATTTTCATGTTTCTTCTTGCTAAGATCCTTTATGAAGTTTCTTTTCATACATGTAATCTTTGTGCAATTTTCTACTTTTATATCCTTTTCAAAATAATCCTGATAAATTTTCAAAATAATCCTAATACTGACAGGAGAAATACGCATTATTTCAAATACATATTTTTGTATCATTCTTCTTATACCATTAGTTTATTTTTAGTAATATTCTTTAACCTCTGTCTTAGGTGCCATGATAACACTACTAATGGCATGTGTTTACCTGGGAAATAAATTATATACAACTTTTATTAGATAAAGTCACAGTCCACAGGATCTAGAGTGAACAGCACAGAGCAGTGTGGGGAAATGTTGGAAATACGTACATAGTTGTATACTGACCAGCTTGTTGGTCTTTTGAATAGATATGTTCACTGTCCACGCCATTACACTGGCACACAGACCTCTGCAACCAGCATTACCCCCTCGAGGAATAGCCAAGACTCCTTGTCCTGAAAGTCAAAGCTGCTTGTCAACCTAACAAAAGAAGCTTTTTCCATCTATTGTCCTTCCTCCCACCACATTCCAAAGCAAGGAGAAACCTTTAAACACCCATGTGTTATTTGTACATCACTATTGTCTCTAATGTCATTCTTTTTTTTGTTTGTTTATTTACACACATTTATTTGTGAGTCTCAGATTTTTTGTCAATTTACCCTTTTACAAGGTCACTTTCTTCCCCTTTCTCATCCTTGATTTTCTTTCTGTCTCTCCCGGCATTCCTGTAATGTGATTTCTCTGTTTCCTTGTGACCTTCAGCACTACCCCACATCATAATTAGTTCCTGCCACTGTATATTTTCAAATTAATCACTCACCTTTACAAGTATCTTTGTAATGGCCACCTTAGAAGTCTGTTCTTTTCCATGCCAGCAGCAATGCTTCTTATCCAGCTGCTGTAATTTGAAGAATGGCTCCCAAAGTTTTCATATTAGATTAGCAGCATTTGTTGTTTTGCAAGTTATGTGCACATAAAGACTTCGTAAGCAAACATTTAGGGTCTTGGATTAACAACAGTGCTTTCAACAGGCAACAGGCTAGGAAAGCTGTTGTGATGATTATTGAAAAATTCAACATATCTAAATTTCGACTAACATTGAATTTTTAAAGGACTGCTTTTACCAATTAAGGTTATGTTAGTTATCAGTGACATAATAATTTCTCTTATCTCAGACATTTAAAACTATCATTAAACCTTAAAGTTCATTTATTGTTGCATAAGGATTTTCTTGATAAATGTTCTTCATTTTTCTGTTTTCTGCATTGCTGCCATTGCATATTATTTACAAAGTACAAGCAGATGCATGCTGAAAAATACCTCATAAGCTGAGTCCTTTCAGGTTGGGATTTTCAGCCCAAAGGAAAGACTCTGCTTGATGTAAATCCATTTCTATAAATTTCTGCAGTATCAGGGGAAGTGAGCGTGTTGGTCTCTGCCACTTGCAATACTTTTAGATTTCCAATGTTATAACTCTATACTCTGAGTTAACTGGTTTGGATTTCTCAAGTATGTTCAAGTACACATATGTATTTCCATGGAAATATTTCCCAAATAGCTGCATACAATTTAGGTAAATTATATTCTTCTAGAATAAAAAGTCAATGAGAACATATACAATGATTGCATTTTATCATTGAATGTTTGAGAATTATAAAAGAGAAGCATCAATGCTCTGCCTATACTAAGAACAAAGTTAAATATATTATAAAATTGACAATTCTATTCTGCCATAGTGCAGAGAATAAAATTTTTAAAAATGTGACTCAGCCATACTGTAAGGAAAGAGAACTATGAAATGTGTTAAATAAAAGTCTGAAAGCCAATAAATATGTGGTTATTATGATGTATAGGCTTTAAATATATGTCCTTTAGTCACCAGAGTTTCAAAGAAAGGAGATTTCAATGGTAGGTGATGATCTTCTGCTAGGTCTTCAAGCTAATTCCAAGGAGTGATGCTTTTTAGTGATGATGAGAGAGTACAGTGAACATGTTTGGGGATACTGAATCCTATATAGAGCTGATATAACATCAGAAATTAATGATAATACTGGTCTTGACATGCATCCAGCCTTCCTAGTTTTAGTAAGTCTCCAAATGTCAGCAATGCAGGGATCTTCTTTCCATGACTTATTTGTAATGATTTTAAGAGTGTTTTATTTTAATGGCTTCAATTTGTGTCTTAATGTTTGTTATAATAGACTTTGAGAACATGTGAGATTACGTTCATAGTTGAAAAGGCTTATGCATTTGAAACTAGTTCTGTCCCTTTACACTCATTTAATATAAGTTATTTTCTATCTTGTCTATGGCAGACCTTTATAATAGGACACTATAGGTTAATTTTATGTCTCCTTTCTGTCTCATAAGAATTTCAAAACTATGGGTATAGATAACTGACATTATATGTTATGTCAATGTTTTTTTATTTTATTTTAAGTCCCATAGATTTTGAGAGAACTCCTTTTTTATGTGAAATTTACTCTCTCTAAGTATACTTTTCTCCCTTCTATAAGTCATTCTTTACTTTCTCTGTTAGGAAAACTTCCATTTATTGGTCATAGAACAAAGGTTACATTTACTGATCCTCCTGAAGCCAATTCAGTTATTATTTCTCCCATATTCCCTTATATCTAGATGCACAATTCTTTTGTTCACAATAAGGATTTGTTTGCTTTGCCATAATCTCCTACAATTAGAGTGGAACTACTCAAGTTAACTATATATTATTCACTTTGTGACTAGTACCACATCATAATTAACTTAGGCTGAGTCTGCCATACTTACCGACTTGGAATCTAACAAGTGGTGCTGGAACATGTATGCATGTACCCAGAGTGAGTTCAGATGGGGGATGCTGGTCTTCTTTTTCTCTGTAAGATTCAGCTCTGTGAACTCTCATACTATATCTGCACAGGGACACTAATGCAATGTGGACAATATATAAATATGTATCAGTATGAAGTTATGATATACATTGGTTCTTAAATGCAAGCTGCCTGGTGCACAATGAGGAGAGAGGAGGAATAACTTGTTTTAGTAAAGGAAAAACTAGTTCTAGTGAATATATAAAAATGTTATATTAATTTCCAAAACTATTATAGCCTTAAGAAGTACTCAACAGTCTGACCAGGTGGTGGAGCAGTGAATAGACCGTCGGCCTAGGACACAAAGGACCCAGGTTCGAAACCCCAAGGTCTCCAGCTTGACATGGGCTCACCAGCTTGAGCCCAAGTTTGCTGGCTTGAGCAAGGGGTCATTGGCTCAGCGGCAGCTCCTGGGTAAAGGTGTATATGAGAAAGAAATCAATGAACAACTAAGGTGCCAAAACAAAGAATTGATGCTTCTCATCTCTCTCCTTTCCTGTCTGTCTGTCCCTATCTGTCCCTTTTGTTGTCTCACTTTCTGTCTCTGTCTCTCTCGCTAAAAAAAAAAAGTATTCAAGAATAATTTTGACTAAATTTACTTTCTGCCTTATTGCTAATTTTAGAATCTGATTGCCCCTAATTTCAAATTTAACTCTATTATATACCTAGCATATTCAGATATGTAATAAATATTTGTTTTTGAAATACATCAGAGGTGGTCAACGTTTTTATACCTACTGCCCCTTTTGTATATCTGTTAGTGTAAAATTTTCTAACCACCCATGGGTTCCACAGTAATGGTGATTTATAAAGTAGGGAAGTAACTTTACTTTATAAAATTTATAAAGCAGAGTTACAGCAAGTTAAGCATATAATAATAATTACTTACCAAGTACTTTATGTTGGATTTTCACTAAGTTTGGCAGAATAAATCTTTATAAAACAACTTACTATAGTTAAATCTATCTTTTTATTTATACTTTGGTTGCTCTGCTACCGCCCACTATGAAAGCTGGAACACCCACTAGTGGGCGGTAGGGAGCAGGTTGACTACCACTGAATTACATGTATGTCTCCATTAGGATATCCATTTGTTTTAGTTTTCTTAGGACAGTTCTGGTTCACAGAAATTGTTCTGGTATAAACATTAATAATACCTTCTGTAATAATTACATTTGTCTGAGTTTGGAGGGTCCATTATGGTCACCCTAAGTAAGGTCTACCGGAAAGTTCTGTCCATTTTTGGAATAAAAAAAAATACAAATTTTTCTTACTGTCAATAAACTTTATTAAATAATAAATTTCCACACCAATCCTATCTTCCGAATATGGTCTGAAATGGTTGGCTGAGCTGAATTAAGCCTCTCTGAGATCTCCGATGTTGTCGGAAAAGGATCTTGTTTCAACATGGTCTTAACAACATCGTCATCCATCAAAGATGGTCGCCCAGAACGTGGCTTATCAGAAAGGTTGAAATCACCTGTTTTGAATTTTTCAAACCATCTTCTGCATGTCCTATCAGAAACTGTACCTTCACCAAACACTTTCAATAAATTTCTACATGCTTCTGTAGCATTTCTTCCTTGTTGAAATTCGTATACAATACGGTGGCATAAAAACTTTATCAGTAGCCATGGGTACACTATCGCTTCACACATAAGATTAACGTGAATCAACTTTGTTTTAGTTAATTTGCGACATCAGTATGTATACATTAAGTGATAAAAATAGAGAGGCACACATGTGCCAAATAAACATGTGCTTACGTGTCAAAACTTGTTGTGATCGAAACGAACAGAACTTTCTGGTAGACCTTATATAATTATATATAAAGTCGTTTTGTAATTAAATTGAATATTGACAGGCTTCAGTCAATATTGACAATGCTTCTGTCAAAATGATAAGCTATGATTAGAATCGCTGAGTGATGTTTGTTGCAAATCAAGTCATAATGGTCCAGACTTGCCTACTTGACTTTTGTTTTCTTCTTCTCAACTCTCTTCTTTTCCTTACCCGATGTAGAGATGAACACCATTTCTTTTTTACACTGAAATAAATCTCTTTAATAGCCTCTTTCTTTCCACAGAGTACTTTCAACATCTCCTACTCAGTCATCCAGTAGCAATTACCCTTTGGCTTTCTGAACGTGTTCTGACATTTATTCACCCACCCACTTTTCTGGATCTGAATGTGACCTATTGAATTTATCAGCGTTCCTGCCCTGTGGGGTTCTGTGTGGAGGAGCATCTTTATGTCTCCATTTACCATTTGTAAGACTAATATGTCACGGGTAATAGCACTGAAAAGTACAGCTCAACCTTAGAGAAAGAATTGCTAATGTGCTGATAAGCAAGAAAGGAGGAAGATGTGTTATTAAGGTGAAGAGGTGAAGAGAGTAGAGACACAAAGATGAAAGGAGGATGCCTCTGCAACCATGGATGCCCATTTTCTGAGGGAGAAGAAGAATAATGGAAGAAGGACATGAGAAATTTAGCTTCCTGCAGAGTTTAATGCCTTTTTTTTTCAATCACTTTACATCTGATGTTCTCCAAAAAAGGTTCACTATAAGCCTAAAACTATGGGGAAAGAGCAATATACTGATAACTGTGTTGCCATAAACAGATAGATATTCCCCAAAACTTGAAATATTTAAACATTGATGTATTTAATAATATGCACATTTAGTTATATTGCACCCAGTAATCACATGGGTTACATAAAGGAGTACAGTGTGTATTCTTTTTACATGCAAAAAAGCACAGTTCTGGAGTCACTGTAGAAAAATGTAGGGGAGAGACAAAATCTGGAAGAAGTAGAAATTCTTGCATTTGTGAGTCAGGGGCCCTCAGATGATCCAAACTCCCACTGGTCCAACAGAAAGGCTGAGGTGTGGTTCAGAGAGAGAATTGATATAAATAGCAGTTCATGTCCTGCAGGAGGAGGAGTCATGAGAATCTGGCCTGCTATAGGGTCACTGTTGATTTCCTAGCTACTAATTCTAGAGAAAGTCTTCACCATTCCAATGTTCAATAAATACTGGCAACCACCTTCTCTCTCTGAACATTTGTCCTGTGTTAGGTTTTATGACTTCATAAGAAGATGCTCAATTTGTTTGTATTTAACAACATGTGATTTTGCAGTATACTTAAGAGTAAATAGTGTGTATGCTTAGTAGCAAATTGTGTTTAAAAAATATATGTGTTAGCTAACATCTAATTTAAAATGACTAATTCATAAATTCTTTGACCTGGAAAGCAGTTTAGATTCTATTTAAAAAAAAAACACACACCCATACTGATCTTTGAAGTGTTAAAGTTAGTTTAAGAATGTATGGATGGCCCTGGCTGGTTGGCTCAGTGGTAGAGTGTCGGCCCATTGTGTGTATGTCCTGGGTTAGATTCCCAGTCAGAGCACACAGGAAAAGCAACCATCTGCTTCTCCACCCCTACCCTTCTCACTTCTCTCTCTTCTTCTCCTGCAGCCATGGCTCTATTGGAGAGAGTTGGCCTTGGGCACTGAGAATGGCTCTGTGGCCTCTGCCTCCGGCACTAAAATACTCGGATATTGAGCAATGGAGCAATGCCCCAGATGGGCAGGACATTGACCCATAGGAGGCTTGCTGGGTGGATCCCGGTTGGGGCACTAACAAGAGTTTGTTTCTGCTTCCTCTCCAGTCACCTAAAAAAAGAGAATGTATGGATAGAATTATCTTACTCTGTTCAATCAGTGGAACATTGGGGTATTTTCTGGTAAATCACTGTCCCATATACCATGGTCACAATGTATTCTGAGTGAATAACATCATGTGAAGGTTCCAAATAATGAAAATCTTGTTGTTGTTGTTGTTGTTGTTGTTGTTATTGGTTCCTATTGTAAATGCCACATAAGATTGTTTTTTAAAATCAAAGGATAACTATTACAATAACAAAGGTACCAATCTGCATCTCAGATACTAATGGGATGTATTCTATGTACAAATTATTTGAACTTCTCTGATTTCTTAGTGTCCATACCTGGAAGTCCCAAGGAGGATTTCCACTGCGGGCCTACACTTGAAATTAAGAACTGCTTCACACTTAAAAGGGTAAACTCCTTATTACAAGGAGATTCAGATCATAAATGCCTTGATAATGATATTTTTGTATAAATCCATCTTTTCTCTAGAGATAACAATTTTAAAAAGACTAAACTATGGTAAGAACTTTATTAAAGCATAAAAGCACATATATATATATATATATATATATATATTTTTTTTTTTTGTATTTTTCTGAAGCTGGAAACGGGGAGAGACAGTCAGACAGACTCCCGCATGCGCCCGACCGGGATCCACCTGGCACGCCTCGGCTGCGGGAGGGGAAGAGAGAGACAGAGAGGAAGGAGGGGGTGGGGGTGGAGAAGCAAATGGGCGCTTCTCCTATGTGCCCTGGCCGGGAATCGAACCTGGGTCCCCCGCACGCCAGGCCGACACTCTACCGCTGAGCCAACCGGCCAGGGCCAAAAGCACATATTCTTGATTGTTTCTGGATATAGATAGGTTTGAATACTTAAGATTATGGTAACAGACTATATAAGCCATTTTAAAGAAACATGCTCTGTTGTATGTACATAATTACCTATATAATATTTTATCTACTTGGATTTTATACATATACAAAACCCTACATTTGCTATTATGAATGAAAGAGTTAAATAGAAGCGGGAAATTCTTTGACTTAAGACTATGATTTTTTCAATATTATTTCTGTAATATCCTTCTGTGCACTTTTAAACTATTACTTTATAAATGTTCACCTTGTAAATCAAATTTACATAGTCACATTACTAGAAAGTATATTATTATACTAATGGATAAAAGAGTTATTATGTATCACTGAAAAGACAAATATTTTTAAATAGTGAGGGATATAACATAGTTGACTCTTAAGATACTTATGATTTTAAGTAATGAGAAGTAAAAAGAAATCTTCAAATAATAAAATAGTTATAATTGATTAGGAATTACTTCTTCATAATGTTTTAAATGACATATGTAAAATGCCCACATTAATTTTTATTAATTGAATAGAAGAATAGAGGAACTGTAAATTATTTCACCACATAAAACATTAAAATCCATTTTTTAATTAGATATAGTCAATATTTCTCTAACCAGTATGACATATCAGCAGGTATCCTCTTTATATTGAAATTAAATAAACTAGTGTTTGCATTTCAGGACATTAATTTTTTCTCATTTGCCAAGAAGAGAATGAGGCTTGGTTTTCTCTCAATAATGTCTTCATTGAGCATTGAATCACAAATATATAAATATTAAGCCCCCAGTGTTACTGGCACAGAAAAACATATCAGCTCTTATTCCTGCTTAGAATTGATTTTATTTTCTCCGCCAACTGTCCAGGAGGGTAGATTTTCATCTAATTTTTTTAGACAGAAGCACCTCTATAGTGAAGAAGGACTATATGCTGTATTTTCCAAGCTTAGAAGAAACATTACATTTTCTTCATTTTGAATCTGTATACATAGAGTAATATTCTAAATCATGAGTTATATTTCTGGCACTTTCTTTAATATTCCATGAACTATAATTAAGTTTAAACATTTAAAAAAGAGAGCAATTGGGAACACACAGTAGACAAAATCTATGCTGAAGCTTTATATTCAAAGTATGTTTTTAAGAAACTACCTTGAAATCATCTGTTGCTTTGTTGTGGCCTTTTTTTTTCTTTTTTTTAAGGGGAGAGGAGGGGAGATAAGGAGACAGATGCCCTGACCGGGAGCCACCCTGCAACCCCCATCTGGGGCCGACACTAGAACCCATCTAAGCCACTGACTGTGGGAGAAGAGGAAAAGAAGGGGGAGAGGGAAGGGGAGAGAAGCAGATGGTGGCTTCTCTTGTGTGCTCTGACTGGTAATCTAACCTAGGACATCCATACACTGGGCTGATGCTCTATCAACTGTGCCAACTAGCCAGGGCCTGCTGTGACCTTTCTTAAGCTGGTATCATTGGTAGTTGAATTTTACTTTTTCTCTGATTGTGATAATTTCATCTTTCTCTTTATTTCTAAATATCTTCTTTATATATTGAATTTTAATTTTCTGTACAGTGAAAACCAAGGCTTTTCTCTGCATCATATTGGTATATAGGCTAAAAATTAAATTTCACATGGTATATTATGGGCCATTCTTTCTAAAATGAACCAAAGACAGGCTAACTTTGCATTCAATTTAAAACTCTTAAAGTGTTCGACATACTATATTAGAAGTATAGGTTTCATTGGTTACTGCACAGTGAAGAAAAATAGAGAAACAAATAGTTTAGTTTCTGTTTATTAATAGATATACAATATAATATTATCATATCTTTCTTGATAATCTAAAGTATTGAATTTCAGATTTGGCTGTACCTTGAGCAACTTTTAATTACACAGAAATAGATCAATGTTTTCTGTCTGTTTGTCTGTCTGACTCTCTCTCTCTTTCCCTTCCTTTCTTTAAAATCAATAAATAAAAATTTTACATACATATATGAATACTTGGCTGCATCACCTGAAAATCTGATATAAATGGTCACGAAAGGGATACGGTCAATTGTGTTGATAATTTTTTAAGCTCTCTAGATAATTCCAATAGATATCCCAGGTTTCATCTGCCTATGGCTCTAATAGTAAACAAGTAAAAAGAAATATTTCTTGAAAACAATTGGAAAATATACTGCTCACAAAAATTAGAGGATATTTTATTGCTTTATATGAAAAGTTTATAAGTTTATAAGTTTCTGCCTCATTGATCTAACATATCCCTCAGAATTTTTCCCTGGGCATTCTTTAGCTATGAATTTTCTCATTATTTGAGAGTGTTAATCAGGTATAAAATTATTTGCACTAGTTGGTGATTCGTCTAAAACACTGGTATTTCTGAGCTGCCTGCTTCATTTAAGCTCAGGTTATGCCAAAGTGAATTTATGTGAAAGATTTATTTTTGGTCTGCTTTGCATAACACCACAACTTCTTGCCTATTTACTTAGGTTGTTATATAAGCAGAGGGTAAAAGTCTCTTTACCTTGAGATTTTTGAAAGTTATGATTACCCTGCAACTAAAATTCTTAACATAATCACTCATTAGTTATACTAGTGATTCTCTTTCAGATATGAACTTTAATCTCCGAATAGTGATTTCCATGCACATTTTGGCTTTAGTGCCTGAAGCAAATCTTTGTCAAGGAAGGAATAGGGCATCCAAAGGCATCCGGGAATCACCAGGGAGCCATCTGGCTCCAGGTCTCCTCTTGGAGAAATAGAACATCATCTAACAAAATGCCCCAAAACTGAGAAGTTATGGGGTCATGAGTATGCCTTCTTTCCTTCCTTCCTTCCTTCCTTCCTTCCTTCCTTCCTTCCTTCCTTCCTTCCTTCCTTCCTTCCTTCCTTCCTTCCTTCCTTCCTTCCTTCCTTCTTCTTCTTCTTTCTTTCTTTCTTTCTTTCTTTCTTTCTTTCTTTCTTTCTTTCTTTCTTTCTTTCTTTCTTTCTTTCTTTCTTTCTTTCTTTCTTTCTTTCTTTTTTTCTTTCTTTCTTTCTTTTTTTTTCTTTCTTTCTTTCATCTTTTTCTTTCTTTCTAGTTCTTTCTTTCTCTCTTTTTTTCTCTCTCTCCCCCTCCCTCCCTCCTTCCCTCCTTCCCTCCCTACTTTCCCCTCCCTTCTTTCCTTCCTTCCTTCCTTCCTTCCTTCCTTCCTTCCTTCCTTCCTTCCTTCCTTCCTTCCTTCCTTCCTTCCTTGGAATATGAAGTTAGGATTAAGTTTTCATTGAGGACAATGAGAATATATTTCAAAATATATTGGTGTAATTATATGTAAAATTTTCTAATTTTTATTCAAAATAAGTACATATAAATTCTAATTCTTAGTTAATCCATGAGAAAAATACTTAAGAAAATTCTGATATGTGACTCCTACCTCCACACTCTGGTTTACTTGTTCTGGAGTTCAATCTGGGCATTGGGATTTCTATAAGCAACCCAGGTAGTCCTCAAATAATAGCAAAATTTGGGCACCACTGATTCAGATATTATTCAAACTTGTTGAATTAGGATGGGTATGGAATCTTGTAGTTTAGATTTTTAGAAACACTTCAGATGATTCTTGCTTATGCTTAATACTGGTAACCATTGCTTTTACTGTGTGATATTCTCTTACAGGATATTTTGAATGTATCATTAGATCATTTTCCCTTGTTTCCATGACTTGTGTTTTAGGTATAAATACATATGACACTCTTTCTTTTTTTTTTCTGTCATCTATTAACCACTATCTGTGTTTTCTTAGTATGTACAGGTTCAAACATATACTAGGCATTCTTGTTTCCACTGACTTCTCCATGTGAATTAAGGTAATGTGAAAGAACAGAATTTTTTGCAATTTTACATATTCTATTAAATAGCTTGGTAGTGTTTAATTAATTACTGATGTGTAGCAGTAAGCTTCTTAAATTCTATCTCAGAAAATTTTAGTTAAAACCTGAAATCTAAAGCCTAACAATTACTCTCTAGCAAAGTTTCTCAGTTAAGCTTTTTTCATATGTGAAACCGTAGTTTTTAATACCTGTGTTTTAGGGTTGTGATTTGGGTAAGCCTATAATATTTGCTAGCACTCTGCAATTTGTGAAGTGCGATGCTAATTTTAGGTACCGCTGTTTATATTTTTGCAAAATGAGAGACTTTCATGTATAAGGTTATTTCCACTTCAAAAATGTGTGATTTTTTTACTTGAATATTTCCAACACATTATTTTCATTTCCTCAAACAATTTATATGCAGACAGTGCTTCAAAGAGTTTTCTTGATTGATTTTATAGTTTAGAGTGATTAATTCAAGAAATTAAAAAAAATGAAAATCAGGAAATGATTTAGTATAAATCCTTGACCTAGCTTTAAAATTTTTATATTTTTTTCTATTTCCTCATGTTGTGTATGTGTGTTTGTGTTGGAGGGGAGGTATTTGTTTAGGTGATGAGAGTAGGGTATTTTAGAAATTCTTTTTTTGGTCCACCTTTCTGCAAATTAGGTCAATTGAGTGTTATAGTTGGGAAAATTCTTAGAAGAATATTTTGAAAACCCCAGTGTTTTAAAACAGTTTTTATTAAAATACATATTTGTTAAAAAAAAAAAGGATGTTTAGTTAAATGGGGATAATTTAGATTGTATTTTATATAGTAGTACTGTTCATATTTTATTTTCAAATAGGTAATGATGAAATAATCTGATGTTCCTTTAAAATATGGTAACAAGCTATACTACTTATTTTCTCAAAGAACATTGACAGGCTATAGCTGAATATTTTGCTGCAAACTTTTCTGAAAAATAAGGCTGATATGTTTTTGGAACCTAAAAGATTTTATTTGTTTCAGAGTTCAATATTTGGAGAATATCCCTTAGGTTTATAATTCTGGTAGTTTATGGTGTACCATAGAGGTCTGTATTGACTTTCACTGCATGTTTTTAATACATATAAGGTGTTAATTTTTATCGATAATGAATATGAGTTCAGATGTTTTATTTTACCATAAAGAAATTGATGAACCAACAAGTTAAGGTTTGCTGGTGTTTTATGAAGTTTTCTGGTTTAAACAAATCAAAATAAGTTACTATTGCCCATTTATTGAATCAATATAAATATACATATTTCTGAAAATCAGCATGTGCAGTTTGCATGTTCAAATCTGATCTTAAATCACCAAGTATTTTATTTATTTATATTTTAAGTATTTATATAATTACTATGTGCCACACACTGTTTTCTATATTGAAGATACAGTAGTGATGAAAATAGGCATATATCACTGTCTTTATGTCACTTAGGTACTAGTAGAGAGTTGTATGTTTGTATAGAGGGAGGGAGAGGGACACTAAACCAAAGGAACATTTGAATTGAAGAAGTAAAGTTTATCACCAAGGCAGCTGGTTTATGACATGCTGAAAGAATATTGTACATTTCCTTTACTCCTTTCAGCATCATTGTTTAATTCTATCCTATGTTTATAATCTTGGAAAACTTTATTATGGCTTTATGTAGTCATATTTGATTTTAAAAGGTTTAATGATTCTCTCAGTCAAAAAGTTTGTTGTCTAAATTGATCTAGCTGGGTTAATATAGAAGTAGTTTCATTAACATTGAAGATTTTGAAAGAGACAAAATAAGCCACACACACTCGTAGGAAGGCTGAGAAGAAGCAACACTATTCATTTATCCTCAGAAATGTTTATTGACAATCTCAATGCATCAGTCTAAAAGGCGAATTTGACTTTCTTATTTTTAAACACTAAGATAAACTGAATGTATAGATTTATCATAAATAATTTAAAATGCAATTCTTTGTCACAATTAACAAAATTATTTCTCTTGCTTCCAAATGCATATAAGCCACTATAGTTAAACTTTCATTCTCCCTATGGAACCAGCAACAAATGCTTCCTTGTTAGCCCAGGTCTGACTTATAAATATGAGTGGTATTCACAGGAATGTTGCATATGTTCTTTGGTTTGATCAAAATTAGTAAGAAAGTTGTACCAGGACATCTTAACCAGTATATTTAAGTCCATACTACATTCCTTATTTTTATACATATCTGTGGCTTGTTATCAATGACATCTAGGAGGTTTCGAGTGACTAGCTGCCTTCTGCAATACATTTCCAGTCCTGCTTTGCTGTGAATTGTCATTGCATTTCACATGGTTATTCTGTTGAGAATGAGGATTTAAAAGCCCTCTAGTCTTTTCCCAGATCCTTCTTTGAAGTCCTAGTCCATGATGAATGAAATTCAGTATACTTATTTTAGTGTTGAAAATAACCAGCTTCCCATTTAGTGGGTATTTGGAAAAACCTTTTGACTTCATTTAATGAATCAATGCTAAATTAATGAAAAACCTGTATTTTTATTGTTTTGGATAGTGCCTACTTAATAGTCATAAATACCCACATATTTGCCAGCTTTTTACTTATTATTAGATTTGAAGTTTCTCACTTTGTTTGTGAAAGGAGACATCTCTGAGGTACCACATTCCCAAATGTTTAGATTACAATAGTACTAGATGCAACTGTGAAAAATATGCAAAGATTGACACTATGGCCTGATAATAGGCCATTGCTAACTAAAATGAGTGAATTGGCAAAATCAGAGAGTGTATATCAAATAAAGTTGTGCTACTTTCAGATCAAAATTTGCTAGGAACACTTTAACATTTCAGTTCCAGGTCTGCTATTTTATATTTTTCAACCTGTGTGTCATACTCTCATTTAGAGGTAGTTGTTTGATAAGTGGGGGAATATATATTTGGTTTGATATATAAATTAAGTATAGTGTTCTTTTTTGAATACATATGAATTAGGACTGTGATCTTGTTTGGGTAGAACAGTCTATTAAAATTCTTGGATTTATGCCAAGACATAACAACATGTATTCATCAGCTTAGAAGGTTTGTTAACTTCTGCATTTAGCATAAGTTTAGTTACCCCAAGTCTACAATTAAGTAACAATAGACAACAACAGGATTTGAGTTTTAATGGCAATTGGCAAGATGCTGAATTGTAATTAAACCAATGGTAATGATGAATTCCTTATAGATTTAAACTGTGCAGACTAGCCAACTTTATAAAGCAAATAGTCTGCTGCTATATATGTATATAGATGCATGTATTACATATTATATAGTATATACAGTCACATGCCGCATAACAGCATTTTGATCAAGGGTGACACTGTGCAATATAACAGTGGTCCCATAAGATTATAATGGGGCTGAAGAATTTTTATCACCTGGTAACACTGTAATGTCTAGTGCGATACATTACTCACATGACTGCAGTGAACAAACCTACTGTGCTGCCATATTTATATACAGTCTTCTTAAAAATGCAGGCATCTCATGTCTTTGAACAACTTGCAAGAGACTGTATTCCAGTCCTCTAGTTATAAATTAACAAAACTTATAAACCATATATTTCTTTCTGAAGAACAAGAACCTTGCTTCCTCATTTCTGTATCCCCAAGCATTCAATAGTTTGTGGACTGTAGTAACCATTCTATCTATACAGTCGATAATGTTTCTTAAATGGGAATCCTGCTTCTTTTCCCTCAAATTTAAGAAGGAAAGTGGACTTGCTGATATCTATCTTTCGTAGGCATTTATCACAAACATGCTTTCATTCTAAATAGTGTTTTCGTATCAAAATAGTTTAGACTCATGACTGAATTTACACTTTAGAAACAAGTAACTTCTCAATGTCATGTCTATTTGGGAAGGTATAAGAAAAGGGTCAGTGTGCTGTGTGGAAGGATTCCTACCCAACCTGGCTTGACATAACCATCCTGATGGAGAGCAAGAATTGGAAAACAACCTATCTTTGGGTTACTAGGCTAGACTCCTACTCCAAGATCAGTTTCCCTGATCTATGGTCCCTTCCTGGCATTAGTGCTCATGAGGTTAGGTAAAGTAGTGATTCTTTTACTTATCTAGAATTGACCAGAATTCATGAGAAAACCATAAAGGAATAGAGATATCATGAAATGTTTTATAAGAATATAGACCAACTTGTATGAATAACTTCAATATTAATTTTTATCATAATTTTTGTCATATAAACTCACCCCACATTGTTCCAACAGCATTCCCCAAGGATCTCTTGTGGCTGAGTATCTTACTGTTTGTTTAAGAGTGCAGGCACTTTTTCTCTCCATAATGTCATTGTCATGGAGAATGGTCCCTTTTTTCCAAGGTACACAATTGTAGGCGAGGGTGATATCATATCAGTCTTAGCTGCTGCCATCTAAACCTACTTACTTTTACTCTGTTCTTCAGTTCTCTTAATTTTTGTATTAAAAGACTGCCAACAATTCTGTAGCTCATCTCACTTTCTCTTGTCATTTTGTCTCTTGCTCCCCAAAGCCTAGCTGGTCTAAAAAATTTCTTCAGCAGTAACTAACTCACCCCTTTTATTCCTAGATTTAGTGACTCTCCTTCCCTGTAAACATCTCAGTGGTTGATCTGATCAATACTGCCAGTATTAGTTTCCTGTGGCCCACAAACCTGTGGGCTTAAAACAACAGACACCTATTCTCTCACAGTCTGGAGTCCACAAGTGTTTAATTAGTTTTAATGAGCCAAGACGAAGGTACTGGCAGGGCCGGGCTCCTTCTAGAGGATCTGGAGAAGAATCTGTTGTTCCTGGCCTCCTCTGATTTCTGGTGGTTGCCAGCATCCCTGTGGCCACATCGCTTTAATTTTTGCCTCCGTGGGCATACTGCCTCCTCCTCTTTTGTATGCGTCATGTCTCCCTCTGCCACTCTCTTATAGGAGACATGTGCTGGAACCCAGGTGTTACCCAGATGGTACACGGTAATCTCTCCAAGTCAAGATCCTTAACCACACCTGTGAAGTCTCCTTTTCCTCATAAAGTTACAAATGCAAGTTTCAGGGGTGAGGAGCTGATATCTGTGATGGCCATTACACAGCTTACTATATCGACCAATGAATCACTATCATGCCCAACTTTGGAAGTCAGATTTTACCAAGCCTTCCCCAGCATTACTGCATTGCTACCCATTTCCCCATAATTTCACAGATTTTACTCTCCTGCAGGCCAGTTGGCCCATTTGAGGTTAGCAGCAGAGTGTGTTGATAATACCCTTTATTTTAATCCAGAAATTAATTTTTTAACTTTCGAGTTCATTAGCATGTGGATCAAGGCAAAGATCTCAGTACAATAAATAAAGAAATGCTTACCGAATGAGTAAATGAATGAATGAATTGCCCAATTCAAAAAATTCTTGGGATACCAAAACCATTTTATATGTCCTGAAAATTTACTTTTTAGTTAGCTAGTTTTTCAGGATGACTTGATTCTACACAACCTCTCTGTGTGTACATGGCAGTGTCCCTGAATGCAAATCTTACTTTTAAAGACCCTGAGATTTTTACAATAGGAAATGTTCACTAAGTATTTTATAGAAGATAAAGTTGAATGAATAAATATTTTATCATTTTCTCTGGTGAGGATTCAATAATCACATATGTAGCACTTACTATATACCTAGCGCTATTCTAAATGCCTGACACATATCATTTCCTCAATTCCCACAAAACCACATAAAATGGTGAGGTTGTCAGAATAATACCTGGCCTCAGATGTTCACATTCTAATTTGCAAAACCTGTGACTACATCACCTTACATGGCAAAAGAGACTTAGCGTATGTGATTGAAGACCTTGAGATGAGATTATCCTAGATTATCCAAGTAAACTAAACATAAGCACAAGAATCATTAAAAGTGGAAAAGATAGGCAGAAGAGGAGGGCAGGGTTATGTGATGCGGTTAGGACTCTACTTCCATTACTGGCTTTGAAGATAGAGGAAGGGGCTACAAGCCAAGGAGTACAGGTTGCCTTGAAAAGCTAGAAAAGGCATTAAGATGATTCTTCCCTAGACTCTCCAGAAGGCAAAACTGCCCTGCCAACACTTGATTTTTGTCAGTGAGACCCTTATCAGACTTCTAAGCTGAAAAACTATAACACAAACTTGCACTTTTTTTTTATTATTCATTTTAGAGAGGAGAGGGAGAGACAGAGGGAGAGAGAGAGAGGAGAGACAGAGAGAGAGAAGGGGGGGAGGAGCTGGAAGCATCAACTCCCACATGTGCCTTGACCAGGCAAGCCCAGGGTTTTGAACCGGTGACCTCAGCATTTCCAGGTCGACGCTTTATCCACTGCGCCACCACAGGTCAGGCTAAACTTGCACTTTTTAAGCACCCAAGTTTATGTTACAGTGCTAATCAGAGATAATGCAGATGACAAATTTTGTCCTAGCTTTGTGAATTAAGAAAATGAGTCACAGAGAGTGTGACTTGTCCAGTCAAGCAGCTAGGAAATGGTGGAGGAAGGATTCAAACCCAGGTGGTCTGCTTCTAGAGGTAAGGTTTTTAACCTCATATTAACTTGTCTCTTAAGCCATCTAAAATCAAGAACCAAACCCATCTTCTGAATTGAAGCCTCCTTGTCTCATGACAGAATCATTTCCTGCAGCTGTAAAATTTGGACGCACTAGGGACCTGCACTTCCCAGGGTGCCTGACAAGTGATGGATGGAGTGTCTGCCCCTAGTTGGTACTGCTGACTTAAAATCTGTGCTTCTCTCCCTCTTCTACCCTTCATCTTGGCAGCTTCTCTCTTACTGCTGGCTCCTCCCCAATTCCTAGATAACTACAAGAACCTCTTCAAATGTGATTAAAATGATGATGATAATGGCATGGAAGAAGAATGTAATAGCAAAACTATACTGCTATATAGCTAATTTTTGCTTTCTCAAGTTTCAACTATAGCCATTATTTTATTTCAGATATGATGACTCTAGGCAGCAGTGAGGAATGGTTCTTATTATATAAACTTTACATGTTAGGGAACTAATGCTCAGGACATTCGGTAGCTTGCCTAAGATCCCACAGGGAGTAAGAGAAAAAAAAAAGGACCACCTGTTTTCCTCACTCAGTGCCTTGTGCTACAATGAAAAAGACAAAGTTTTTGAAGTCGGTAGACCTGGTTTGAGTCTAAGGCATAGTACCTATTAGCTTAAAGATCATGGAAACATCACTTACCTATTCTGAGTCTAAAAGTGCCTGTAAAATGGAGATAAAGGTTCTACCTCATATATTTGCTATGAGGATTAAACAGAATAATGTCTTAAAATTTTTTCAGCAAAGAAGAAAAAACTTAACTAAAGGTTAAGTTTTGAAATCTTATCCTGGAGAGGATCATTTTGTGATGGGTTATTCAGCCATGGCAGTTATTTCTGAAGTTTTCTATTCTCCAAAGATCCTAGGGTTTACTTCAGTTTTCCTAAAGAGCATGGATTATTTTTTATAATGCTGGAAACAGGTTTGAAGTAAGGTAGACACTTAATTGTCTCTAATACTACCAAAACAATTGAAGAGCAAAGCATTCTAATGCTGACTGAGGTACTTTCGATTGTACTTTTAATTGATATGAGAAATGTAACCCACTACCTTTTAAACCACTATTAAAACTCTTTTTCTTGGGCTTTCATTGTTTATAGTTAAATCATTTCTATTTTCTCTATTATTATGAGGCGTATTTCTTTATAAATTAAATACAGGAGAACCCTATGATAACACGGTTATATTGCAGAGAACTAATTTCACACAGATTCTATATCTACGTGGTTATCTCCCTTCTCCCTCAACCCTCCATTTTAAAGGTGCTTCCCCACAGGGATGTATAGTATAATAAGTAGGCTGGCTGCAAATTAGCGTGTTCTTTTTTCAACTTAATTTGTGCTTTCTATACAGACTTTTGGATGGGAAAAATATTATTCCTTGATTCTTCTTCTTTTTTTTTTTTTTTTTTACCTTTGATGTCAATACTCACCTGTAATTTGATCTGTGTCTTATTCAGCTCAGAGATAAATAGCAAAAGTTTGAATTTGAGAGCACCAGAAACACAGCATTGCAGACCCTTGAGGGGCAGAGACCACGGATGAGTTTCAGTGACCTTGACTTAGCTTGCCATCAGGAGCTTGTAGTGCCCGGTGTGACACTGGTATTGAGTTCGGAATTAGAAGACAGAGAAAGTAAGAGAGAACTAAGGCAGGCCTCCACTCCTGGCTTTCTCTTGCCGAGCATGTGTATAAAAACAAATGCCAACAAAAGCAAATCAGGAGAGATTTCTTTAAAACTGTGTTTCTCCTGTTTTAAAGTCAGGGATATTTTTTTTATCTCAACCCAGCAAGCATAATTGGAATAAAATTAGAGCATGTAAGGAATTGAATTAATCCATGGATTAAACCCATTCATTTGGGATAGCTTAGTTATTATGGATCTAATCCAAAAATCAGTGTTGGCCATGTGGTTGTGTGGAACTCAGTGCATTGTGCTGCATCCTAAGAATTCCAGATATCCTTTCAGTCTTCAATGTGCAAACGTCATGATAACATTGATTACCAAGTGAACTCAGAAACAGTTATTAGGAGGCATGATTTCTCTTATCTACTTAACAAAAAAAATGTCTGTTATAGAATAGAGTCTTTGAAATACCTCAAAGAATTGTTCAACAGTTAATGAGTAGCATATAGTGGCAGAAACAGCTACCAGGGATGAGTATGTTAATTTTAAATGACTTAGAGGATCCATCGGGGATATTCCATTCTCAATGAGCAGCTTTCAAGTAAGTCTTAAGCAAATGACTTACTGGCTTGAATCAACTTTTGACCTTTATCCCTTTCAAAATATTCAGAATAATATACATATATGATATATATTTCTATATAGCATATATATATATGTGTGTGTGTGTTTGCATCTGTATGTATAAATATAGTATACAGTATATAGATTATCTATACTATATGTAGTATATATGTTATATGTGTATATAATATAGATATATGTGTATATATAGTATGTTTGGGTTTTTTTGTAATGCATGATTATTCAAATTAGTTCTACTTAAGATGGGAGAATAAAGGAGTAGATTTCACAATAATTCAGACATGACACTGAAAAACTATCCTGATGTTATAGAGTTAGCATACCACAATGCTACTTTTCTTTTAGTAATTATCAAAATTTGCAGATCATTTGCTTAAATTTGACTATAATTGTTCAGGTGAGTGTCTCTAGTAGGTTAAGGTATTTTATAATAGCAAAGATCTATATTGTCTTGATTTAATCAGTGAAGCTAAAGTGAAACATTTTATCTTGGTCTTTACTACAACTAAGTAAGTAGTAATTATTAATTTCATATTTCATAATCATGGTTACCACAATAATTTTAAAGTCATAAAAGATCTGGGTAATAAAAAAACCCTGAAATTAAAAGATACCCTTTTCATTGTCCAATATTTCTTTATAAATAAATTACACAAAATAATTTGGTATAATAAATTTATTTTTTACATTCATAAATATTTTTAATATATATGTCTTATGAAGAGAGTTATACTTTCTGGAGATTAAGAAAGTATAGAAAGCATTATAAGAGAATTTATAGAAAACAAGTCCTAGATGGTAATTAAAAAGTTATATAATATATAATAGATAATATATAAAACACATACACATACAATCACATTTAATTGGAACGTCCAAATTACTGAAACAGCCAGAGGTTGCTGTAATATGTTAACACCCTTAATTAATTAAACAGTGGAATATTTGTTAATATTTTTATTGCAGCTGGAAACAGTTTTGTCATCAATACCAAGCTATGTGTATTTTAAATGAAAAGACATTTCCAAGTGCTATACAAAACCTATTTTTAAAAGATGATATATACTGTACTGTTTAAACATTTATTTTCTAAAATCTAACATTTGAAACTTAGAAACTCCTATGTATTATTTTATTATATATTGACAAAAATAAATGAAAAGTGCTTTCTCTCTTAACCACAGAAGAATATAAATTGTTTAAGAATACAAATTGTTCTTTCCTTTTTTCTTTTGTAACAGAGACAGAGAGTGACAGAAAGAGGGACAGATAGGGACAGACAGACAGGAAAGGAGAGAGATGAGAAGCATCAATTCTTCTGTGTGGCGCCTTAGTTCATTTATTACTTTTTCATATATGCTTTGACTGGGGAGCTACAGCAGAGCAAGTGACGCCTTGCTCAAGCCAGCGACCTTGGGCTCAAGCTGGTGAGCCTTGCTCAAACCAGATGAGCCCGTGCTCAAGCTGGCAACCTCGGAGTTTCAAACCTGGGTCCTCTGCATCCCAGTCCGACACTTTATCCACTGTGCCACTGCCTGGTCAGGCCAAATTGTTATTTTTTTAAGAATATAAATTGCCATATAAATATTTTATTTTTTATAACTAAACCTTACTGTTTTAATAAATGTTTTAATAAGTAGCCTACTAAAAATTAGGGTTTTCTTATACCTAAGACATCTTTAGCTAGGAGTTATTGCTATAAATACTGAGGCAATTAGTTGTTCCATAAGCTAAATTTTTATTAAGTGACACACGTCAGAAAACTTAAAGTTATACATGTTGCAGAAATATTTGAAGATGATTCAGTTACCTAAAAATTTTATACTTACTTTTAAATGTAAACTAAGTTAGAATAATTTAAAATTAATAGTAACATTAATTATCAAGCTTATTTATCTGTCATCAATTTCTGTACATCATTTTAGTTAAGACTACCACTTAATAGATTTTACTACATGAGTAAATAAAACATCCCTATTTATTTTAAATTGAAACAAATATAAGATGATTTTGTGTTTTTATTTTGTATATCATACTTTCATTAAAAAATTTTTAACGTCTTCCATATGGAAAGTTTGAGATGATGAACTCACATAAGTAACATCAATTACATAAGTGAACATCAATACAATAACATAAGTAAACAACAATTAACATAAGAACCTGTTGTTTAAATAGGGAAACTATTTGATTGGTTGTCTGTTTATGGCTTAGCTTCTCAGAATTTGATTCATGTCAATACAGATAGTTAGCAATAGGTTAGACAAGTGAATCAAATTAGATCTAACCCAAGTAAATTTCTATTGAATGTGCCATACGATAAAGCTTTATGTCAGGTGTTTCTGTGTGAGAGGGGGAGAATTTAGTGATAAAAGAAACCAAATTATTGAAACGTTGAGAGAATGGCAGATAGGAAATTGCTGAAAAATGAATACAGGGTGGGCCAAAAGTAAGTTTTTAGTTGTGAGTATGTGAAACACAGAGTGTATTCTTATATTATTATTTATTAATTATTGTATTATTTTCCACTCCATCAACTGTAAACATGATTTCACCCCACCCTGTATATCCATGCTTGCATGTTTTAACTGTGAAATAGAAAGTGCCATTCTAATTTTTCTTTTTTAATTTTTCTGAAGTTGGAAATGGGGAGGCAGTCAGACAGACTCCCACATGTGCCCAACCGGGATCCACCCAGCATGCCCACAAGGGGGCGATGCTCTTCCCATCTGGGGCATCGCTCTATTGCAACCAGAGCTTTTCTAGTGCCTGAGGCAGAGGCCATAGAACCATCCTCAGCGCCCTGGCCAACTTTGCTCCAATGGAGCCTTGGCTGCAGGAGGGGAAGAGAGAGACAGAAAGGAAGGAGAGAGGGAGGGGTGGAGAAGCAGATGGGCACTTCTCCTGTGTGCCCTGGCCGGGAATCGAACCCAGGACTCCTGCATGCCAGGTCGACACTCTACCACTGAGCCAACCAGCCAGGGCCCCATTCTAATTTTTAAAAATATTTCATCTCTATTCTACTTTATTTCAAAATATAGTAGGGGAAGTTTTTGCCAGTACATGAAAGGAAAAAAAATTATGTTATAAAGATCAGAAACTAGACGTAATCCTGTCATTACTTTTAATGATATGATTGTGACTGTAGAAAGTCAAAAAGATACTAAAACCTTTCTATTCAAATTAATAAGTAAATTGAAGAAAGTTATTATATACAAAGTCATCATACAAAAATAACTTCTACTTCAAGTAAGTAATGACATGTTTAATATATCAGTTGCAATACCACCAAAAGGCAGCAGATGTCTAGGAATATCTCTAACTAAAATATTCCAGACCTCATCCCTGAAAAACTGTAGCACATCATTGATAGAAATTAGAAAGGCCCAAATAAATAGAAAGAAATCATAGTCATGAATAGGAAGACCCAATACTCTTAAGATGTCATCTACCTCCAAACTGATTTATTACAAGCCAAATCAAAATCCAGAGAGGAATTTTGGAGAAATTTATAAGCTGTCTCTAAAATACATGAAAATGTCTTTGTATTGAAGACTATAATATAGAATAAATATTGAATATTTATACTACAGATCTTAATACTTACTATAAAAATGTTGTAGTAAGACAATTTACTTTTAGTATAAGACTAGACAGTGAATAACAGAACAAAATATTAATATCAAATTTCACAAATATGAAATTGTCTAAATTATGAGAAAGTCACTAGTGCATTTAAGTGGGAATAGGCTAATCTTTTTAATAAAAAAATTTTGAATCAATAGTTTATGTGGGGGAAAAAAGAAACCATAATCCCTGTCTCACACCATACATACACTAAAGTACAATATATGTATAAATATACTTAAGAATACCAAAATGCAAAAGATAAACAAAAAAGAAAAATTCTAAAAGTCAGCATAAGAGAATAACTTGCCTGACTTGTGGTGGAGTAGTGGTTAAGCATCGACCTGGAATGCTGAGGTCACTGGTTTGAAACCTTGGACTTGCCTGGTCAAAGCACATGGGAGTTGATGCTTGCTGTTCCTCCATTCTTTTCTCTCTCTCCCTCCCTCTCTCTCTCCTCTCTAAAATGAAGAAATAAAATCTTTAAAAAGAAGAGAATATCTTGATGATTTAAAATAGATGTTATCTTACAGTATATAAAAAGCATTAACTTCTTAAGAAATCATCAATCAATTGAACTTTCTTAAGATTAAGAACTTATGTTTATCATAGCCAGCATTATTGAGAATGAGAAGCAAGCCTCAAAGTGGGGAAAGATATCTACAATAATTATATCTGATTAAAGCTCATGTACAGGATATAAAAAGAATCCCTATAAAACAATGGGAAAATGACTGACAAATTACCTAAAAATGAACAAATAAAGTGAATCAGACTTTCACAAAGGATATTCAAATAGTCAATGAGTGTATGAAAAGGTTCTCAGCATCATTATTCATCAGAGCAATGTAAATTAAAATGACTATGTGATGCCCCAAGACCCTGAATAGAATGACTAAAGTGAAAGTGATTGAGAATACCTGGTATTGGCAATGATGTATAATAAAAAAAAAGAAAGAGAGGAAGAAAGAAAGAAAGAAAGAAAGAAAGAAAGAAAGAAAGAAAGAAAGAAAGAAAGAAAGAAAGAAAGAAAGAAAGAAAGAAAGGAAGGAAGGAAGAAAGAAAGAAAGAAAGAAAGAAAGAAAGAAAGAAAGAAAGAAAGAAAGAAAGAAAGAAAGAAAGAAAGAAAGAAAGAAAAGAAAGCAACTTTTATATATTGCTACCAGGATGCCACTTGGTACAACCATTTTGGAAAACTTTTTGACAAGGTCTACTAATTTAAACATACATATATCTTAAAGAATGACAAATCTATTTGTGAGTATGTAACCAGAAAATATGAGTGTTTGTTTTTAGTAAAAAGACATCAATAAGCTTGTTAATAGAAGCATTATTAATAGTAGCCCCAAACTAGAACAACCTAATGTCCATCAATAATAGAATGAATAAATAAGATATAATATACTCATATTATGGAACACCATACAGCAATGAAACTGAATGCACTAGACTATGGACAGATCGCACAGAAATAACAAGAAGAGAAGAAAGCCAGACAGTAAAAGGAACATGCTGACTGATTCAAAATCCATGAAATTGATAAACAGGCAACTATAATCTCTGAAAACCCAAGTTCCAATGGTGATTACCTCTGAGGAAGGACTATTGATTAGGAAGAGGCATAAGTGAGTTTAAAGAGAAGTTAAAAATGCTTTATATCTTGATCTAGTGTGTATGGGTATCTGTGCACACACGTATATTTGTTTCTCTGTGCATGTGTGCATAGATTTGTGTGTTTATGTATGTATATGTGTTATGTGTATATGATTTAAGTTTGTACATATAATATAGAAGTAGATGAAAACTAAATATTTGTGTACTTTAATATATATGCTATGCTTCAACAGAACAGTAAAAATGAAGTATAAACATGATCTAAAAAACACTTTCAATGTTCCCTTCTACAGTCACCATAGATCAGTGGTAGTCAACCTGGTCCCTACCACCCACTAGTGGGCATTCCAGCTTTTATGGTGCATGGTAGCAGAGCAACCAAAGTATAAATAAAAAGATAGATTTAACTATAGTAAGTTGTTTTATAAAGATTTATTCTGCCAAACTTAGCAAAAATCCGACATAAATTACTTGGTAAGTAATTATTATTATATGCTTTAACTTGCTGTAACTCTGCTTTATAAATTTTATAAAGTAAAGTTACTTCCCTACTTTATAAATCACCTTTACTGTGGAACAGGTGGGCGGTTAGAAAATTTTACTACTAACAGAGATACAAAAGTGGGTGGTAAGTATAAAAATATTGACTACCCCTGCCATAGATCATCATAGATCCTTTCTCTACTTATATGAATAAAGGCGACATGACTACATTTTGATACATTTTTGGTATGGGAACCTCAGTATATTTTTTCAAAACATATATTTATGTTAATTTTATGTTAATTGTAACTTTGCTTAAGTAATTCAACTCAGAAACAAACTGTACATGAAGCCTTCACCTTCCCCTTGAACATGTTTATTTTGGTCCAATTTTATAATATTAACTTCATTAATGTTACTGTATTTTCATATTAGTCCTCATTTTATTAAAAACTAACCAAAGATATTCACATGATATAGACTTATTTATTCACCATGATGCTATCCATAAAAATCTTTATGTTTTAAATAATGTATCTGCTGAAATGTGGTGCTGTTCTTTTCTTAATCACATTACAGAACACACAGCTCTTAATGACATAATAATGTATTTTGTCAAACATCAAAAACATGTTTATTGGTATATTGCTGCTGCTTTTTCCCTGATGTTTTATATCTTTTGGGACCAATGAGCATTTTTCTTGTCCCTTGGTGGCTTATAATGATTTAATTAACTCGCATCTTAAATCTTTCATCTTTCATCGGCCAAGAAATGGCTCGGGAAAGCTGATTTGCTAAAAAGCTTTTGGATCATAGATGACAAAAATGATGAGAATAGAGTTGAGGCTCAAGTAGTCTCTTTTTTTCTTAATTATACAGCCTGTGCTTTAAAATTATGCAAATAATTGATGATGCACTTATTACTTGAAAGAATCTATTTCACTTTCTTAAGTACCAGAATTATACCATATTATTCTTTTCCTATTTATCAGCAATGTTGATAAACTTGATAGGTTATTGATAGTTATTGATAGGTTGAATACAATGATAAAAAGATAGCTATTTCTTTATTAAAAGATGGGTGTGTGTCTCTTCATCCTAAGTCCTTGGACCCATTTTTTATATAAGCCTCTCATTTCTACATATGACTGTAACAATAGATCTCTGAGCTAATTAATGCCACCGTTCTGGGTCTTTCAGTTGAGTCCATTTTATTTTCTATAAAAAAATAACTGCTTATAAAAGAAGAACCTTTACTGTTTCTCCCCTTCCTTTTTATTTCTCTTCTCTAAATAATTTGCCACCAATTAATATAACACCGCAATTATTGGAAGAACTCTATGGTACCAGATGAGCTTCTAAACTCTCCACACTGGTTACTTCTCTTCTCAATTTGGAATAAATATTCACTGCTTATATACCTTACATTATAAGGAATAAATGTGTACAAGGCATTTGGTGTGAGTTAAGTGTTCAACAAATGGCTATCACTTTTTGTTATTTTTAAAAATAGTTAACTACTGAAGACCAGCTGGGGGTGGGGTAAGCCTCACAAAGAGGAAGCTGAAGAAATGGATAAAGAAGTTATTTTTGACCTGGAGTAATGGATGAATAAAACCTAGACAAGCCAAAGCTGATAATGATAAATAGACTGGAAATCTTATTAATAAATCAGGTAGGCCTAACTTTAGAGATTATTGTATTTGAAAGGTTTATGTTGTGTTTCCTATGGTAAAAGAGAGTTCTGTTTATCTTAAATTATTCTGAATTATATAGAAATATAATTTATTGGGAAATACTATTGATGGATTGCAATTCTGCCTAAGATACCTATTAATAGGTATTTATAAAACTCTCTAAAGCATCCAAACACTCAAGAGTATCGTTGTAATTCCCAAATGAAGCCAAGAGGATTTTAAATCGATGTTACAGTTACAGCAGGGATTCCCCATTAGTTTCACTTTTGCTTGGTTTGACTGTAGCACATGCATATTGGTATATTTATCTTTTTCAACAGCCTTTCAACATTATAAGAAAGCTGGAGGATTAACAGAAGCTAGGATGGAGTGTATTGTCCAAAATATCCTATGTAGCAAAGGGAGGACCTGCTTTGGCAGGCATCCAAGCTCAAGTTTTTTGGAAGAGCCAAAGCTGACAAAGAAATGAATCATTTGATTAAGAATGATTTCTTTATCGGAATTTGATAAGTTTGGGTTTGATCTGGGAATATCACCACCTAAAGAAGCTTTAAGGAAATAACAAAAGAAGCAAAAATCTTTCACTCTTGATAGTGTGACACACAATATTCTTAGACTATTCAAGCATCATTCAGATTTTAAAGGTTTCATATGTCTGGATATTTCTCTCAAGGCAAAGGTTTTTTAGTTGGAAGCTGAAAACAAGAGCATCTTTATGATTTATATCTTAGACATCTTGACTTTTCAAGAGTTTTGCATATTGTGTCTAGTGCATAATAAGCACTCAAAAAATGCATCTTGGCTGGGTGAATTAATGAGCAAGTGAGTGAAGAATGATGAGGATCACCTACAACTCATTTAGATCATCTACAGTCTATACATGTTTGCATGGCAACACATACTTAAGTCTCTGATTCTCTTTTGTTGGTTTGATTACCAAGAGCGTAGGTGCCAATCCTCAGTGAAACCAGTCATGATGTTTCTCCAACTGCTATGTTTACTAGGCAAATTTTACTTATTTTCTTGCTTTATCTACACTCATGCTCATGCAGCAGCTGGGTCCTGATGGCATCCAAGATACTGATTAAGTTTATAGGAGAAAAGGCAGGTAGTTTAACTAAAGGAGCACCCTAACCCAGAAATTCAGGAACTTAATTTAATTTCTTACTTCTGCAACTTCTTGCCCATGAAAGGGAAAAAATGAGTTAAATAGAAGAATAACTTTACATAAATTTCTTAAAGAAAAGAACAACAACAACAAAAAACAGGGTGGGGTCAGAAGTGTGGGGGTAGGAACTAGATTATTAAATGAAGTGTGTGTGGCCTGAATATTAACAGTATTCCAGGAATCAGGCCCTATAATTCTGAGAGATGATTAACATCATAGATAAGCTCATGGATATTTTCAAAACTAGTCATTTTTTCAAGTTCTCAAAATAATCGAACAAGAATGTTTAGTTTGTCTTCTTACAGAATTATTTAAAGATGAAAAAAAGAAGCAAGTGAGATGAGGTCTTGAATATTTTTTGTTTGTTTTAAACAAGATAAAATAATTTTACATAGTTTTAAAAACCTGTTCATTTAGTCAAAATTGATAAAGAAGTTGAATTTAGCAAAGTAACAATTACGTTGAACATTACAGTAGAGAAATTTCCTCCATGATAACAGTATTTATCTTATAGGAATAAGGATGATTTTTAAATAACTTCCTTTGTATGAATATGTATGACTTTTATTTTATGATAAAAATAAATATTATACATTATATGTTGGATTTCCCATTTTAACTTAGAGTTTTGTAATCAGACATCTATATAATAGAATAACACTTATGCAGGAGGGTATACAAAGGTAAATGAGATACAAAAATAGCATATTTTTCTGTATTTAAAAATATGCAAAATTAATGCTGAGATAAACTGAATTTTTACCAGTCAAACTAAAGTACTGTTTATGCTGTTATTTTTTTTAGCACTCTGGAACTGTAAGGATTTTTACATAATTTTGTTTTAATACATGACTTTGATCAAGATGGTGACCCTGGTAATTACATTTTATGGAATAAATCAATATTATGTTATTTGTTAATCAACTATATAATTTCACTTTTATGTGAATTTTTAATCTCTGTCTTTCACCAAGTTAGATAAGGGAGAAAGAACAAGATGTTCCAAAAGTCACAGAGGTAAATCTTTAAAAAAATCTTTCAAACTTTGACTCTCTCTTTAGATTTCAGGCAAGCCAACTTTTTTATAACCTTCGCAGCAATGCCAGAATAATCAGTGTTTGAATTCACCGGTTCTAAAATTGAAGAAATTTTTCTTGTCTATAGCTAAGAGAGATTATCCCTTTCCTTGCTAAAAACCCACCATCCACCTTCAGTCAGTACTCCTTAGTTCTTTCCCAAGTCACCCTTGACTTTTGCACACTCAGACATGTGGAACCTTCTCATCCCACATCTCACACCTAGTTCCTTATTCAAAGCATGTTTTGGAGAAATATACATTAGGGGATGTTACCCCAATAACTTGCATAGCTCTTCTGGTTAGTGTCTTGTGTAGGCTAGCTAGCGGACAAACACTTTTAAATCAATGAAGGGAGGGGATTAACTATGTGATGCTCCTTACTTGCCCTCTTTTATTTGCTTTTGCCAAGGTGTCCCCAATCTGTTCCTTTCTTGTCGGTAGTGCTTCTTAAAATAAAAGGTTAAGGGCAGCCTCAAGCACTCTGAGTTATTTCTCTAGTAAATGCAGCTTATCAAAGAATCCCAAATGAGCATCTGTAAACTGACGGAGGTTCTCTGTAATTAGCCCTCCGGAAATGCTAGACAGGTATTGTCCAGGCAATGAACATTCATTAAAGGCCTAAAACTTGGATACTCTTAGTGAATCTACCTTTGATCTTAAAATTACCTCCTGAGTGTTTTTCCTCTGTTACCTTTCACAATATCATTTATTTCTCAGTCTACCTTTTTACCTCCTCCTCACACCAATCCAGTTATTAGACTTTCACCAGACATAGTTGCTTAATGTAGTTTCCCACTTTTTCCTCCTTTCCACCAGCCCAAATGTAAGTGCCCAGATCTAGTTAGCAAAGTCAGTCTTCCTCTAACCCTCTTGCAAGTTTACATAACAACTCCATTTCTTCCTCTGCTTAACAGAATGGGGTTCTCTCTCCATATGAGGAGATACACACTTTATTGACACAACTTTTGTTTGTTATTGTATGAATAACTGTCAAGACTAATAAGTTTATTTGGATCTTTTATTGTTTTGTTTTTAATTTCATAATACTTGTAAATTGGATTGCTGATTGATAGTTATCAAAACCATTGTGGAGGCACAAAGACATATATGCAAATGTTCATTACATTATAGTAAGCTCCAAACTGGAAAAAACTTAAATATTCATCAGCTGGTAAATGGATAGAAAAATGTGGTATATCCATAAAAGAAAATGTTATTTCACAATAAAAAGGAACATTACTGATTGTCATAGAAGAACCTTGAAAACATCATGCTAGGTGAAAGAAATCAGACAAAGAAATCCTAAATATTATATGACTCATTTATATGAAATGTCTACAAAATATAAAATTATAATAACGACTGAAAGCAGACAAATAGTCACGTAAGGGCAGGGGTGGGAAGAGAGTTGAGTGCAGAGGCATGAGGGAACTTGGAGTGATGATGATGGAAGTGTTATAACAGTAAATAGTGATTATGTGGGGCCATGACTGCACAAATTTATTGAAACTCATTGAATTGTACCCTTAATGGGTCAATTTTATGGTATATTAATTCTACTTCAAAAAAGCTGTTGAAAATGTGAAGATCTACTTTTTTAAAGTCCTCAAAATTATGATTTTGCATATTTCTGTTTTGCATATTTTTCTGTTAAACATTCTCTCTTTTATTTTCAGCTCCAGCATTCTTTGGACTGTATTTCTTAAACTTTAATGTGCATACGAATCCCCTGGGGATCTTGCTGAAATGTAATTCTGGCTCAGTGGTTCTGGGATGCAAGCTGAGGTTCTGTATTTCTACCAGCTCCTGGGTGGATGCCCATTTTTCTATCTGGGAACACATTTTTTAGAAAGTCTTTTGTTGTCTTTCCACCTGTTTGGCCTTTGAGGTTGCTTGTCTTCCATTGTAAATAATTGGAAACATTCATAGTTTTATCGGGCATAGTTAATGATATGCAAAGAATCTGTTCGATGGATCAATTTTTGGCTATGCCAGTACTAGGCCCTTTGACCTTTAAAATACTTGCTGCTGCCTTGCACTGCTCTCAGGGACCACTGAAATTAAGCCCAATGATTGTTTTAGTCCCTCTGATTCCCCCTCAAAGTTCTGTTCATCCTCCTTTAGGAACAAGTGCCCTAGAGAACAGTTGTGAAGGAGCAGCTTACCTACCTACATTTTCCCACTGGAAAACTGGAACTCAAATACCTAAAGCCATGATTTAATCTTAAATGCATGTTTCTAGAAGACTTTATACTTGGTCAGTTTGAAATTCTTTTCTTCTCACCTTAATAGAATTTAAGGGTCAAAGGTCAGCGGCACTGTAAAGATGCCTTAGTGGGAAGTCCTAGCATGAGAGAAAGGACACTGACTAGTCTGACATTCAGGAGACCTGGGTGCAGGCAGAGGTCCTGCTGCTGCCTGTGTGTGCTGCTGTGTGGACGTTACCGTATCTCTCTTCACCTGTAAACTAGAAATGTTTTCACTATGGACCGTTCCCCTTTGGCATCTGCTAAAACCTTTGGACTCATTCTAATGAAAAACATTTTGAAAAATGCACAAAATAGAAGGTGATAGGATTGGTAAGGAAAGCTATTATATTGAGTCACAGTTTTCAAAATACCAAAAAAAAAAAAAATGCTATAGTTACATACAGGGTGCGACAAAAATAGGTTTATAGTTGTGAGTAGGTGAAACAGTATATTCTTTGTCATATTAATTACTAACTATTGTATCATTTTCCATCCAAACTATGAACCTACTTTTGCCCCACCCTGTATGTGTTATTTCAAGTTAGCATATTAAAAAGGCCTAGTGGCAAATCTAAGTAATCATGAACATAAACATTTTGAGATATCTATTGATAACTATATAATATGAAAATGCCTATATTACCCATAATTTCTATTAATAACAAAATATTTGATATTGATAATACCACTGTGGTTTGATGTTTATGTTCATAATGGAAATAAATATTAAAGTTCATTAACAAGCCAATGAAAAGAAAATGCATTAATTTTCATTTTAGCTTGCAAATCTTCTGAATTTTATTCATTAATTGCTTGGAGTCTGTGGTCCTCAGTTTAAGAACATATTCTCTAAAAACTATACAAAATCTAAAACTTAGCAATTAACCTTTAGTGATTTGAGTAATAATTTAAAGAGTTTTTGTCCTGTAATATTGTGAAGTAATTTAGAATGCTATTACATATTTTCCAAAGAACCACCTTACCGGGGAAATCGTGTCTTTTAATCACTTTTATTATAGATGAGGGAACTTGAAGTGGTTTAGCCGAAGTCATATAACTGGTTAGTGATAAATCCTTTGGGACTGAGAGTCTCTGGGACACACTGTTCATATCCTCTAATTTAGAAAATTAAATCACTGGAATTTACATGTTCATTTTTAGCTATATAATTCAAACATTAATAAAATTGTTTGATAGAGACCTTCAAACTTTAGATGTAAAAGATAAGCTGAAATATTTAGGCCAATCCTTTGATTTTTATGGGTGAAAACATGAAGACCATAGAGATTAAATGTCATTCCAAAGGTCACACAATTAGAAGATGGCCCAGGCTCTTCTAATTTTGCCTTTCAGTATCTCATCAAAAAAAAAAAAAAAAAGGACAAGATTCAGAGATTTCTCTAAAATTCCAGGAAGGTTAGAAATAGCCAAGAACAGAATATTTTGAAAACTATAAAATAAGCCTTTATGTTTACAGGAATAGATTGTGAAGCAGCTTAAAGAAAGATCCCCTTTGGGGTTTCATTAGTGATAGCCACAATGTCCGAGCATGTGGAATGTTAGGAGAAGGTGGTAAGACAGAGACTAAGCAGAGCCAGGATGAGAGAGGGCCTGCCAAGGAGAAAGTGATCAGCCCCGCTGAGTAGAAGATTTCTAAACCGCAGGGCATGGGAGCAACTGTGTGGGCATTGGTGTTGTTAGACAGCCCAGCTAGAGAGCTTTAACTGATGCAAGGAACAGTGTGTTATGTGAATTGCAGTGGTGTCCATATGAAATGAATTTTCTCAAGGACAGAGCTGTGACTAGTATAATGTGAACATTTCAGCAGTAATGATGAAGTGGGATTTTTTAAATCGTGTTTTAGTATGACTTTGTACACAACCAAAGGTCTACTAATTTTTAAATACAATAAGAATACAAAAATGATTAAGATGTGAACTCTGTTTTTAAAAAATGTGCAACCTTGAGTAGTTAAGAGATCAAACTCTTGGTTCAAATACAAACTCAGCTAGTTCCCTAGCTGAATAACTAATTGTGTCACCTTAGGGTATCTCTGCTTCCTCTATAAAATATAGATTACAATGAAACATCTTATAGAGATGTTTTGAGAAATAAATGAGTTAATTGGATAGCCAGCCCCATTTGAATGGATCTTTTATCCTAGGTCCAGAGTGTGGAAATTTTATGAGCTGTTATGCTTTTCTATAAGTCTCTTTACCTGTTTAGTTTCATTAGTTTGGGTCATCTCAATTGGTAACAACCCTCTGTGTTCATTTGTAAGATAACTGATATAATTGTGAATTATAGTAGACAAATAAAGCTCTGTTTCACTATTGTAAGTTTTGCTGGTTTTACATTTTACAATAAGCTCTTCATTTACATCCTGCACCTGGGACAGCCAAGTATATGCAATGACATCTACAAATATGACATGAGGCTCTTGACTGCTGTGGTGGATATTGGCCATCATTAAAAAGGCATATGATTAAAGATTTTTAATCATCTGTTTTAAAAATAAAAGTAAAATCCTAGAACACACAATACAATGTACAGAGATGAGTTGTAGAATTGGGCACCTGAAACCTGTATAATTGTTAACTAGTGTCACCTCAATAAATTCAATAAAAATAATAAAAATAAAATAGAATTCTAGAATCCAAACAAGTTTTTTTTCTACATGTAGTATTTATTTTAGATATTTAAACTTTCTTCAATTCATCTTGGCATATTATTTCACTATAAAACATATAAAATGGATGCAAAGAATTTCCTGAAATGTGAAAAAAAAAAACGTGTCACTTCCACACTTTTAATACAAGACATATATCCAAGTAAAATAACACTAGATAAATTCTCCAATTTATTGAAAGTAAAGAACTCTATGGAGTTTTTACACATACATTCAAATGTTGTCAACATTCAGGTTGTTAATTAGAGTGAAAGAGAGAAACATGAGTTGATGAGCAGAGTACCTAAGAATTACATACAAGGACCCAAAACATGATTTTTAAGTAATATAGGAGAAGAAACTTGTGAATTAGAACAAGCACTAAATTCCTATATTTCAGGAATGTGGTATCCCTATATTAAAAATAAAGTATAAAGAGTAATGTGTTTTTTAGTTGTCTGTTTTATAGTCAGACATCCCCAACCTCAGTATATGCTCAAAACCTCTATCTGGAAAACTTTCTATAGTAGTAAGTTAGCTCAATGTCCTATCAATTTAGACACCTACCTCTCAGTAGGTATTTCCAATAATAGTATAAATGTGTTACAGAATCATGCCTTTCAACAAAGGATTGGTATCAAAGTATAGCCATCAAACTTTATTTTCTTTTTATAAAGATTTTGTTTATTGATTTTACAGATAGAGGATAGAGGGGTGGGGAGCAAGAAATACTAACTCATAGTTGCTTCACATTAGTTGTTCACAGCTAACTTGTAACATGTGCCTTGACCAGCCACACACAGGGTCTCAAACTGGCGACCTCAGCGTTCCAGACTGACATTATCCACAGCTCCACCACAGGTCAGGCAGAATTTTCATTGCTAATAGTTCATTCTTGTTCTGTTAGCAAACACTGATTTATTGTACCCTAGATTTGGTGTAGAGACAGTAATTTTTATAATTTTTTAAAGAATATACAATGAAATTATTATAATTTCTAAAGCAATAGAAAACATTACATGAATACTTTTGTCAAATTAAGCATCAGATTACAAAATTTATATTAGATTAAAAATGGTTAATGTATCACTTTGTTTCCAAATAATGGTTAATTAATAGAGAAATGTAAAGAAACACAGAAAGAGAAATATGGAAGAAAAAGAAAAAGAGAAGGGCAACATGATTGATAGAGAAAGACAGGGACAAAATATTTAGTAGATTCACAGATACATAAATAAATGGTGTCCTCTTATTTAACTACTTATACTGCAAATCTTTGAGCTCTGAGTTGTTGATTGCTATTTATTTTTTAGAAACCTTTATTTTTAAATTTATTTTACTCACCCCATAAACATACATTTGTACCTACTAGATACAAAGCACATTTTACTAAACTCTGTGAAGGAGAATGCTGTAAAGCATATTTCTTGCTTATTAGCCATTATTTACAGCTTTTTAATTACTCCAACCTTTAAACCATTACATTCTTCATTCAGAATGAATGACCAGACTCAAATTATTCCTGAGCATAATCAGAATTGTGAAAAATAATATCATCACTGTGCCACATAAAGCCCAGCTGAGGACCTAGAGATTTAGCATTTTTTATTTCCATAATATATTATTGTGAAAGTTATTAAAAACAAAATTGTGAGCTCAGAATAATTAAAATCTCTTTCTGCATTGTCATCAAGTGACAATGTCTTTTAACCACCCCCAATTTAAATCTGTGATACTAGCCACTTTCTTACCACTTACTCCTTTGTTTGTAAATGATATGTCATTCCAATTTTAAAAATTATGTCTATTCAGCAATTATTTTCCTTAGCCTAAGGTCTTGTGTACCTGCCCACAGCACTTTCTTCTTCCAAATTATAAAATACTAGAGGAGAAAAAGGGTGATTTTGTCCATAGCCCAAAACAGAAGTATGCACATGTAGTACCATAAAAGGAAAAAGAAGTCTGCTCAATAGGAGGTGGTTCATGAGTATGTAGATCCCAATGCCTTGATATAGCTCTTAGCTTTCAGAGAGAACATTTAAGGTAAGTAATCTGGATCCAATTCTATGGAAAACCATAATGTTATGAAGCCGTTAAGCCTACTTTCTTTCTTTCCTAAGGTAGAAAGTGATGCTGCTCAGCAGGATAGCTACAGAGGGTGGGGTGGGGAGACATTCATTGGTTTATGAGTTTGCTCAATAAATAAGTTAAAATGTTGAAGCAATTCTGGTTTGCCTTAAAAACCACAGCTCATTTCTCCCTGAGTCTCAATGATCTCCACAGTGTCACACCATTCAATGCTCCTCCCTCCTCTTTGACTTTATTGATGACCCTTTTTTTAGTAAACCTAAATATACTGTGATTCTTAGGGCTTAATCTCATACTTTTTTTCTTTCTTTTTTGTTGTTTCTTCTTTTCTGAGTGAGAGGAGGGGAGATAGAAACAGACTCCTGCATGTGCCCTGACTGGAATCCACCCAGCTATACCCATCTGGGGCTGATGCTCTGCCCATCTGGGGTCATGCTCACAACTGAGCTATTTTTAGCACCTAAGGTGGAAGCTCCAGGGAGCCATCCCCAGAGCCCAGCGCCAATGCACTCAAATGAATCAAGCCATGACTGCAAGAGGGGAAGAGACAGAAAAGAGAGGGCAAGAGAGGGTGAGAACCAGGTGGTCTCTTCTCCTGTGTGCCCTGACCAGGAATCAAACCTGGGACATCCACACGCAGGGTTGACACTCTACCACTGAGCCAAGTCTGATCTTACACTCTGTAATTTTATCTATTCCCATGGTTAAAATTTCCATCTAAAAGACCTTAGCTTCCATCTTTATATTTCTAGTGTAGCTCTCTCTTCTGAACTCCAAATTGCTATGTTATTTCAACTGCCTACTCAAAAGTTCCACATCAATGCCTCATATGCATCTAAAATGAAATATGTGGTAGACTGAATTTATGTTCCGCCCCACATCTGGCTTCCTCCAGTGTTTCCTGGCTCAGTATTTTTTTATAAATAAATTTTTATTAATGTTAATGGGGTGACATCAATAAATCAGGGTACATATATTCAAAGTAAACATATCCAGGTTATCTTGTCATTCAATTATGTTGCATACCCACCACCCAAAGTCAGATTGTCCTCCGTGTCACCCTCTATCTAGTTTTCTTTGTGCCCCTCTCCCTCCCCCTTCCCCTCTCCCTCCTTCCCTCCCACACCTCCCCTACCCCCTACCCCCGGTAACCACCACACTCTTGTCCATGTCTCTTAGTCTCGTTTTTATGTCCCACCAATGTATGGAATCATGTAGTTCTTGTTTTTTTCTGATTTACTTATTTCACTCCGTATAATGTTTTCAAGATCCCACCATTTTGTTGTAAATGATCCGATGTTATCATTTCTTATGGCTGAGTAGTATTCCATAGTATATATGTGCCACATCTTCTTTATCCAGTCTTCTATTGAAGGGCTTTTTGGTTGTTTCCATGTCTTGGCCACTGTGAAAAATGCTGCAATGAACATGGGGCTGCATATGTCTTTACGTATCAATGTTTCTGAGTTTTGGGGGTATATACCCAGTAGAGGGATTGCTGGGTCATAAGGTAGTTCTATTTTCAGTTTTTTGAGGAACCACCATACTTTCTTCCATAATGGTTGTACTAGTTTACATTCCCACCAACAGTGTATGAGGGTTCCTTTTCTCCACAGCCTCTCCAACATTTGCTATTACCTGTCTTGTTAATAATAGCTAATCTAACAGGTGTGAGGCGGTATCTCATTGTAGTTTTTATTTGCATTTCTCTAATAACTAATGAAGATGAGCATCTTTTCATATATCTGTTGGCCATTTGTATTTCTTCCTGGGAGAAGTGTCTGTTCATGTCCTCTTCCCATTTTTTTATTGGATTGTTTGTTTGTTGTTGAGTTTTATGAGTTCTTTGTATATTTTGGATATTAGGCCTGTATCTGAGGTGTTGCTTAAAAATATCATTTCTCATTTAATTGGCTGTCGTTTATTTTGTTGTCAGTGTCTCCTGCTGAGCAAAAGCTTCTTAGTCTGATGTAGTCCCATTCATTTATCTTTGCCTTCACTTCTCTTGCCTTTGGAGTCAAATTCATAAAATGCTCTTTAAAACCCAGGTCCATGAGTTTAGTACCTATGTCTTCTTCTATGTACTTTATTGCTTCAGGTCATATATTTAGGTCTTTGATCTATTCTGAATTAATTTTAGTACAAGGGGACAAGCTGTAGTCAAGTTTCATTCTTTTGCATGTGGCTTTCCAGTTTTCCCAGCACCATTTGTTGAAGAGGCTTTCTTTTCTCCATTGTGTGTTATTGCCCCTTTATCGAAAATTATTTGACCATATATATGTGGTTTTATTTCTGGACTTTCTATTCTGTTCCATTGGTCTGAGTGTCTATTTTTCTGCCAATACCATGCTGTTTTGATTGTCGTGGCCCTATAATATAGTTTGAAGTCAGGTATTGTAATGCCCCCAGCTTCATTCTATTTCCTTAGGATTGCTTTGGCTATTCGGGGTTTTTTATAGTTCCATATAAATCTGATAATTTTTTGTTCCATTTCTTTAAAAAAAAGTCATAGGAATTTTGATGGAAATTGCATTAAATTTATTAATTGCTTTGGGTAATATGGCCATTTTGATTATACTTATTCTTCCTATCCAAGAACAAGAATATTTTTTCCATCTCATTGTATGTTTTTCGATTTCCTTTAACAATGCTTTGTAGTTTTCATTAAATAGGTCCTTTACATTCTTTGTTATGTTTATTCCTAGGTATTTTTTTTGTTGTTGTTGCAATCATGAAGGGGATTATTTTTTTTGAGTTTGTTTTCTAATATTTCACTGTTGGCATAGAGAAAGGCTATGGACTTTTGTACGTTAATTTTGTATCCTGCGACATTACTGTATTGGTTTATTGTTTCTAGTAATCTTTTTGTGGGGGTCTTTGGGGTTTTCAATGGATAGGATCATATCATATGCAAAAAGTGGTACCTTTACTTCTTCTTTTCCGATATGGATGCCCTTTATTTCTTTCCCTTGTGTGATTGCTCTGGCCAGAACTTCTAGTACCACATTAAATAAGAGTGGAGAGAGTGGACAACCATGTCTTTTTCCTGATTTTAAGGTGGAAAGTCCTCAGTTTTATGCCATATAATATGATGTTGGCTGATGGTTTATCATATATGGCCTTTATCATATTGAGATATTTTTCCTTCTATACCCATTTCGTTGAGTGTCTAGACATAAAGTTGTGTTGTATTTTATCGAATGCCTTTTCTGCATCTATTGATAAGATCATGTGGTTTTTGTTCTTTGTTTTGTTGCTATGGTGTATTACGTTAACCGCTTTATGTGTGTTGAACCATCCTTGAGATTCTAGGATGAAGCCCACTTGATCATGATGTATTATTTTTTTAATATGTTGTTGTATTCGATTTGCCAGTATTTTGTTTAGTATTTTAGCATCTGTATTCATTAGAGATATTGGTCTGTAGTTTTCTTTTTTTGTGCCATCCTTGCCAGGTTTCGGTATGAGGGTTATGTTGGCCTCATAAAATGTGTTTGGAAGTATTGCTTCTTCTTCAATTTTTTGGAAGACTTTGAGGAGAATAGGAACCAAGTCTTCCTTGAATGTTTGATAGAATTCACTAGTATAACCGCTTGGGCCTGGACTTTTATCTTCGGGGAGGTTTTTACATAGTTTTTTCTATTTCCTCCCCTGCTAATTGGTCTGTTTAGGCTTTCTGCTTCTTCATGACTCAGTCTAGGAAGGTTGTAATTGTTCTAGGAATTTAATCCATTTCTTCTAGATTGTTGAATTTGGTTGCATAAAGTTTTTCGTAGTGTTCTACAATAATTCTTTGTATATCTATGGTGTCCGTGGTGATTTCTCCTCTTTCATTTTGGATTTTGTTTATATGAGTCCTTTCTCTTTCTTCCTTGGTGAGTCCTGCCAAAGGTTTGTCAATTTTGTTGATCTTTTCAAAGAACCAGCTCCTTGTTTTATTAATTTTTTCTATAGTTTTTCTGTTCTCTGTTTCATTTATTTCTGCTCTGATTTTTATTATTTCATTTCTTTGGCTGGTTTTGGGTTGTCTTTGTTCTTCTTTTTCTAGTTCCTTAAGGTGTGAAGTTAAGTGGTTCACTTGGGCTCTCTCTTGTTTGTTCATATAGGCCTGAAGTGATATGAACTTCCCTCTTATCACTGCTTTTGCTGCATCCCAAAGATTCTGCTATGTTGTATTGTCATTTTCATTTGTCTGTATATATCTTTTGATCTCTGCACTTATTTCTTCTTTGACCCATTCATTTTTTAAAGTATGTTGTTTAGTTTCCACATTTTTGTTGTTTTTTTTTCCGTCTTTTTTGCAGTTGAATTCTAGTTTCAAGGCTTTATGATCAGAAAATATGCTTGGTACAATTTCAATTTTTCTGAATTTGCTGATGTTATTTTTGTGGCCCAACATATGGTCAATTCTTGAGAATGTTCCATGTACACTAGAGAAAAATGTATACTCTGTCGCTTTGGAATGAAGTGTGCTATCATATCCAGGTTCTCTAGTGTTTCGTTTAAGGCCAATATATCTTTATTGATTCTCTTTTGGGTGACCAATCTAGAGCCGTCAGCGGTGTATTGAGATCTCCAAGTATGATTGTATTTTTATCAGTTTTTGTTTTTAGGTCAATAAGTAGCTATTTTATATATTTTGGTGATCCTTGGTTTGGTGCATTATATATTAAGAAGTGTTATGTCTTCTTGATTCAGGGTCCCCTTAATCATTATGAAATGACCATTTTTGTCTCTGAGTACTTTTTCTGTCTTGCAGTCAGCATTATTAGATATGAGTATTGCTACACCTGCTTTTTGGGGGATGTTATTTGCTTGGAGTATTATTTTTCAGCCTTTCACTTTGAATTGGTTTTTATCCTTGTTGCTTAGATGTGTTTCTTGTAGGCAGCATACAATTGGATTTTCTTTTTTAATCCATTCTGCTACTCTGTGTCTTTTTATTGGTGAGTTTAATTTGTTTATATTTAGTGTAATTATTGACACTTGTGGGTTTCCTATTGCCATTTTATAAATTGCTTTCTGTTAGTTTTGTATCTTGTTTGATTCTTCTCTTTGTTTTTTTATCATTTGTTTTTGTTTGTTTGTATTCTATACTTCTTTCCTCTCTTGCTACCTTTTTTAAGTCATGTGCTTCTGTGGTGGTTTTTTCAATGGTGGTTACCATTAAGTAATGAAAAGGGTACTTACCATATTCAATGTAGTACCCTATCTTATGAGTGTTTCTGCATTTCATCCTCCTTTGCTACTGTTAATCTCCATCCTCTCCTCTTTTTTTTTCCTTTTGTTGTCACAGTTTAAATTTGGTTTTATTGTGTTCTTGGTGGAGCTTTCCCAGACGCTCCAAGGATAGATTTTTCTGTCTCTGGTTGATGAACTTGTTGAAATTTTGGGGAGATTTGTCGGTCGCACTCCTCACAGTGCCATTTCTCCTGGCTCATTATATACAACAACATCTGCCCAGTTCCTAATGCCAGATGACTGTGTCCATCCAGGACACATCTACCAGATCATATATGTAATTAATTGGTTACCAGGTTTTATACACTTATTATACCACCTACAAGCTCTTAAATCCATCAACTATTCTCCATTTCCACCATCAACAAGGTAAACCTGTCCAAGTCAACCTCTAGTCTTGCTAGTGTTTTTATTGAAAATTAGTCCTTAACTGTTTTCTTGAGTGCTCTTACCTCTTCTAATTACTCCACAAACAGGTCAGTCAGATTGAGCTTCCAAGTACATATAATTCTCATCATATTGCCCCCCTTTATTTTTCTGATACATTAGAGCAAGGGTCTATAAGGTATGACCCTCTGACCAACTTCAGAAAATCCCTTGGTGTTGTAAATAACATTCTATTTGAAAACAGCCATATTATTTGTTTATGTATTATCTATCAATAGCTGCTACAATGTTACAGCAGCATGGTTGAAGAGTTGTGAAATAGACTTTATGTCCCATGAAGCCCAAAATATTTACTATCTGACTTCTTAAAGAAAGTCTTGGCTTGACCTGTGGTGGTGCAGTGGATAAAGTGTCGACCTGGAAATGCTGAGGTCGCTGGTTCAAAACCCTGGGCTTGCCTGGTCAAGGCACATATGGGAGTTGATGCTTCTAGCTCCTCCCCACCTTCTCTCTCTATCTCTCTCTCCTCTTTCTCCCTCTCTCCCTTTCTCTCCTCTCTAAAATGAATAAATAAAATTTAAAAAAAAGAAAGTCTCTATTGACCCATGCATTCAGCATATATTAAACATACAATACATATTTAATAAATTATTGTATAATTTATGCTCTGAATACAGCAAAGGACTCTTTGCTGTATAAATTCTACATGATTATTTACATAATTTTCCTTGAAGAAAAAGACCTTATGTTCACTTTTGACTTTTTATCTGTTCATACCTCAACCATACAAAGAAAAAGAATTAGAAATTTAGCATCAATGATAACAGAGCCCAAGAAAGAGTCTTTGAAGTAGCTTTCTGATATGTGCTCTTTGAAAGTCAGTTTTTACCTTCTCAAATTCATATGTTAAATCCTAACATTATACCTAACTTAATGATATTTAGAGGTAAGGCCTTTGGGAGGCAATTAGGCCAAGAGAGTAGGACCGTCATGAACAGGATCGATGCCCTTACAGAAGAGACCCACAGAAATGTCTTTGACCCTTCACCAAGTGAGGACACAGGAAGAAGATAGCAGTCTATGAACCAAAAAGCCCTCACAAGACACTGAATCTGCCCACACCTTGGTCTTGGACTTCATAGCCTCTAGAACTGTGAGAAATGAATGTCCATTGTTTATAAGCCAGCATTTATGGGATTTGGTTATAGCAGCTGGAATGGATTAAGACACTATCTCTTACTGTTTTGATATACCTATTAAGGGAATTATGCCAGGATATTATGTCATATTTTCTAAAATTGTTTAACAGCCCATCCTCCAGGCAGTTTCATCATTAAGTACATATTTCTGAAAATTCAGAATGTTCTGTCATTTGATTATGGTTGTGAAAGATGCCTTACTAAGGTGCTACCTCTATATCCAAAGCTACCTAGAAGGATATGGAAGATTTTATACAATACAGTGGAGTTTTCTTTGTCAAATTATCTTGTCATATGCATCACCAAACTATGCCAGTTGGAAGTACACACAGCATATAGAGATTGTTTATAAATTAAAATTTATGCATAAATTAAAATTCCTTTTAATTTTGATGAAGTAGATATAATTTTATAGATGGAAGCATTTTATATATTATGGTCAAGAGAAGTTTTATGATTAGTTGTTGTATTAATTAAGATATAATTTAGTACCAGCTTTTTACACTAATGCAAACAACAGCTGGCTAAGTATTTTTAGGTTTGGATACATTTTAGGGTTATTATAATATACTGTTATTGTTATTACTATATACCCACATTATCACATTAATTTATACATAACTGATTTTACATTTAGCATTTAAATTAGATGAATAGTTATCACTTCTTATTAGTTTTTATATTTTATATTTATGAATCATTTTTTGAGAATATTAAACAGTTATTTGAATTATAAGTTAATTTGAAAACCATTTACTGGTAAAAGAGAAGGTAGTCCTATAAGAATATAAGAAAATTTTTCAGCTGACAAGTAACCCATGATGATTTTTAAGATACTCAATTTTTATTCAATACATGTTTTTTCTGTCTGCAAACCCCATACTAATTCATTTAAATAAAAGCCTGTTACCTCATGGCACTGTTTTAATGTTTTTGTTGAAGACTAAGCAGACAACATCCTGGAAAAAAATTACTTTTATCTCAAATTTACCTAAAGAGCAATACACTTACCTGTACTAGACACTAAGGCCAATAATACCCATATGCATGGTTCTATATATGTTATCATAAAATTCCCATTGTGACTTTCATGAAAAGATTACTGTTGATAATTCAAATAACCATTTTTAAGTATTTTCTTCCTTTTCAATTATTCACTAAAGATTTTTATAAAGGTGTTCTTTTCTTTTTTTATTTAGAAAATTATATTTAATGGGTTGACATTGATCAATAAGAGTATATAAGTTTCAAGTAAACATTCTAATAGCATTTGAACTGTTGATTGTGTTGTGTGCTCATCACCCAAAGTCGAATCATTTTTTTCTATAGGTTTATTATGTCATTTGTCCTCTCACTTTTTTTTTTTGCTTTGGGTAGACTTTCTATTATTTTAAAAATAGTTCACTTTGAGAAGAGGTTCGAAAGTGGTCTGCCAGATAGAGCAGAATAAAAATTCTGAAATCAAGACCATGATAAAAAGAAAAGTAATGAATATTGCAGATGATTATGTACATACTATATATTTATTAATTTTCTCCAAACATTTGACTGCTCAATATTTCTGTCAGTGTCACACATTATTCACATTAACCTGAAGCCATGTTTCTTTGCTCTCTCTATTTTTTTCCTCCCAGCTCCAAACTATGAAAAGATACATTTTGCTGTAGCAAATTGACTCAGCAGTGCATTTTCCTTCACTGCTGGCAGGCACCCCTTTGCTTATCAAGAGAACAACAGCTGAATCTGGAGAAAGAGAAGGAAGGCTTAGGAGACATCACATCAATGTCACACCAAGGCATTGATGTGACTTCTCTATCCTTTGGGCTCATATACCTTAAAACTTCAGATTTAAGAGACAAAGGGTGTATCTGAGGGAGCAGCTTGAATGTGAAATGAGAAAGATCAGACAGAGAAAAAAATGTCTCCAACCTTCCATCCCAATGGACTTGGGTTAAAGAATAAACAAATAATACTGAGATTTGAGTAGATGTGTGCCAATTCTGTATACCTGCGTTGCATTAAAAATCAGTGGAAGTCTTTCATATACAGGAAATAGTGACTTTGTGTTTATTATATCTATATAAAGCAATCTGTGCCTCAGATCAGTTCTTGGCAAGTGATTAACGCTCTAATTAACAATACCTCATGGTCTAACAGCAGACTCTTATAACTAGTTTTTGTAAACAATACTTCAAAATTGAAATTAACACAAAATTTACAAATGTCATGTCAAGGTCATGATTAGTTATGCTGACTTCTTTCTATTTACTTCAAACCACACTGTCATAAATCTCTCTCTCTCTCTCACACACACACACACATACACACACTCCCCTCACACCTAATCACGTATTTCAGTTATTTCTTAGACACATATCTGAATAACCCTTCTTCAGACACAGAAAAAAACACAATTCATGAGTGTTTTCACAAAATATTTAAATGACAATTGCAAGATGTATATAATTTTAAAAATTTGTGTTAGCCTATTCATAGCAAGATTGTTCATTGTCCTATAGGCAGATTCAATTCTGAACACCATTTCTTCCCCCTAAATATTTGTTAGACATTTGAGATGTGGAATAATGTTAGTCAACTTCAGTTCATATTTTTTCTCTCATCTATTAATTTTTGGACAAATTGTCACATGAGTTACAATGTCAATAAAGTCAGCTATTTATAATCAACATAACTGAATTATTTCAATGTCAAACTATTTTATCATTGATATTTTCAGAGCAGAGGCTGAGACTAAAACCAGAAGGGTTAGCAAAGCTTCTCTTAGAGCACCCTGTCATTAATTAGAACACTAATTTCTACTTTACTTATTGGCTTTACTCAGAGCAAATAATCTACGTGAAGTTAAATTGTTTACTAAATGCTCTTAGTATGTTTTATTTGTGTTATTACTCTAAGGAAAATGTGAAAGTTATATTGAGATTGGGATTTGTTTTCTTACACTAAAAAAATAGCGATTCAAGTCTTGAGTGTTTTTGTATAACAATACAGAAGTCCTTAACAATCAAATCTGAAAATAAATAAGTAAGCAAACAAAACCCCCCCAAAGTAAAGCTCTTTCAAAGCACTAAGAGGAGATAAAAGAGAAGATATTCCAGACCATTTTATCTAGGAACAGGAAATGCCTTTAGTGGATGCTTTCAACATTTAAAAAAAAATCTTGCCATCCACTGATAGCTGTTAGAATTTTCCTTTTTTTTCAAATAAAACAGTTTTTATTTATTTTTTCAAGTAAAACAGTTTTTAAAATCCTTCAATCTGTCCACATGTATTGATATTTTTCATAAAACAATTTTTAAAATTTTTTATTAATTTTAATTTATTGTGTTTACATGGATTCAAGTGTCCCACTGAATACAACTCCCTCGCCCCCACCCTTGTGTCCCCTTTTATACCCTCTTTGCTCCCCTCCCCCTAAAATACTCCCCCCATCTCTCTAGGATTTGCTGTCCTGTTATCTATATCTCTGTGTTATGTATATATAGTTTCACTAATCCCTTTACCTTCTCTGATCCCATCCCCTCATCCCCCTTCCCTCTGACTGCTGTCCCTCTGCTCCCTGTGACCCCACCTCTGCCTCTATTATGTTCCTCCACTCACTGTGTTCATTAGATTCCACATATAAGTGATATCACATGGTATTTTTCTTTCTCTGTCAGGCTTATTTCACTTAGCATAATAATCTTCAGGTCCATTCATGCTGTTAAAAAAGGTAAGATTTCCTTCTTTTTCACAGCCACATCATATTCCATTGTGTATGTACCACTGTTTTTTTTATCCAGACATCCACTGATGGACACTTGGGCTGTTTCTAGATCTTGGCTATTTTCAACAATGCTGCAATAAACATGGGGTGCATATCTTATTTTGAATCAGTGATTTGGTATTCTTAGGATATATTCCTAAAAGTGGGATAGCTGGGTCAAAAGGCAGTTCCATTTTCAATTTTTGAGGAAACCCATACAGTTCTCCACAGTGGCTGCACCAGTCTGCATTTCTGCCAGCAATGCAGGAGGGTTCGCCTTTTCTCTGCACTCTAACCAGCACTTATTGTGTGTTGTTTTGTTAATGAGAGCCATTCTGACAGGTGTGAGGTGGTATCTCCTTGTTGTTTTAACTTGCATTTCTCTGATGATTAGTAACGTTGAACAGTTTTTCATATGCCTGTTGGCCATCTGTATTTCCTCTTTGGAGAAGTGTCTATTCAATTTTTTTGTCCATTTTTTTTAATAATTTTATTTTTTTAATGGGGCGACATCAACAAATCAGAATACATATATTCAAAGACAACATGTCCAGGCTATCCTGTCTTTTGCCCATTTTTAAATTGGATTGTTTACCTTACTGGTGTTGAGTTTTTGAAGTTTTTTATGAATGTTGGTTTTTAACCCCTTATCAGACATATTGACGAATATGTTCTCCCATTGTGTGGGTTGTCTTTTTATTTTGTTCATGGTGTCTTTTGCTATGCAAAAGCTTTTTAGTTTGATATAGTCCCATTTGTTCATCCTATCCATTATGTCACTTGCCTGTGGAGATAAATCAGCAAAAATATTGCTACAAGAGATATTGGAGAGTTTACTGCCTATGTTTTCTTCCAAGATATTTATGGTTTCACAACTTACATTTAAGGCTTTTATCTATTTTGAGTTTATTTTTGTGAATGGTGTAACTTGGTAGTCTAGTTTCATTTTTTTGCATGAACATGCCCAATTTTCCCAACACCATTTATTTGCAAATCAATTAATGTGATTCATCACATAAAAAAAGGAGAAAAATCACATGATAATATCAAGAGATGCATATAATGTCTTTACTCCATTGTATGCTCTTACATCTTTTGTCAAATATCAGTTGACCATAAAGGCATGGGTTTGTTTCTGGGTTCTCTTTCTGTTCCATTGAGCTGTATGCCTATTCTTATGCCAGTACCAAACTATTTTGAGTACAATAGCCTTGTAGTATAACTTTATATCAGGAACTGTGATACTTCCCACTTTATTATTCATTTTCAAGATTGCTGAGGCTATTTGTGTTCTCTTTTGGTTCCATATACATTTTTGGAATACTTGTTCTATATCTTTGAAGTATGCCATTGGCATTTTAATAGAAATTGCATTGAATTTACATATTGCTTTGGGAATATAGACATTTTAATGATATTTAATCTTCCTATCCATGAACACGGTATATGCTTCCACTTGTTTGTATCTTCCTTCTTTTCTTTTATCAATGTTTTATAATTTTCTGAGTACAAGTCCTTTACCTCCTTGGTTAAATTTATTCCTACGTACTTTATTTTTTTGTTGTTGCAATAGTGAAGGGCATTGTTTCCTTAATTTCTCTTTTAGACAGTTTATTGTTGGTGTATAAAAATGTCACTGATATATGAATATTAATTTTATATCCTGCCACCTTACTGAATTCATTTATCGAGTCTAGTAGTTTCTTGACTGAGACTTTAGGGTTTTCTATGAAAGTGTCCTGTCATCAGAAAATAAGGATAGTTTTACCTCTTCTTTTCCAATTTGGGTGCCTTTTATTTCTTCTTCTTGTCTGATTGCTGTGGCTAGGACTTCCAGAACTATGTTGAATGAGAGTGGTGAAAGGGGGCACCCCTGCCTTGTTCCTGATCTTAAGGGGATTGCTTTTAATTTTTTCCCATTGAGTATGATGTTGGCTGTGGGTTTATTGTAAATAGCCTTTATCATATTGAGTAATATCATATCATTACATGTAATATCATATCATTACATATGATATTATATCATACTTTATTCCCACTTTGCTGAGAGTTTTGATCATAAATGGGTGCTAGATTTTATCAAATGCTTTTTCTGCATCTATTGATATTATCATGTGATTTTTCTCCTTCCCTTTTTTTATGTGATGAATCCCATTAATTGATTTGCAAATATTGTACCAGCCTTGCCTCCCCAAAATAAATCCCACTTGATCATGATGTATGATTTTTTTTCATGTATTGCTGAATCCAGTTTGCTAATATTTTGTTGAGAATTTTAGCAAGTTCATCAGGGATATTGGCCTATAGTTTTATTTCTTTGTAGTTTCTTTGCCTGTTTTTGGAATGATAATTATGCTTGCTTCATAAAAGGAGCTTGGAAATCTTCCCTCCTCTTGAATTTTTTGAAATAGCTTGAGAAATATAGGTGTTAGTTCTTCTTTGAATATTTGGTAAATTTTGCCTGTGAAGCCATCTGGTCCAGGACTTTTGTTTGCTAGGAGTTTTTTCATAACTGTTTTAATTTCATTTGTTGTAATTGGTCTGTTTAGGTTTTCTGATTTTTCCAGATTCAGTTTTATAAGATTATATGTTTCTAGGAATGTATCCATTTCACCTATGTTGTCCAATTTTTTGGCATATAGATCTTCATAGTATTTTTATACAATCCTTTGTATTTCTGTGGTGTTAGTTGTCACTTGTCCACTTTAATTTCTAATTCTATTTATTTGAGTCCTCTCTCTTTTTTTCTTGATGAGTCTGGTTAAAGGTTCATCAATCTTGTTTTCCTTTTCAAAGAACCAGCTCTTGGTTTCATTGATTTTCTATATTGTTTTTTCAGCCTCTATGTCATTTATTTCTGATCTGATCTTTATTATTTCCTTCCTTCTACTTCCTTTGGAGTTTACTTGCTGTTCTTTTACTAGTTCTTTTAGTAGCTGGGTTAAGTTGTTTATTTGAGCTTTTTCTTGCTTCTTAAGATATGCCTGTAATGCTATGAACTGCCCTTTTAAGACTGCTTTTGCTATGTCCGATAATTTTTTTTTTGTGGCAGAGACAGAGAGAGTCAGAGAGAGGGACAGATAGGGACAGACAGACAAGAAGGGAGAGAGATGAGAAACATCAATTCTTTATAGCAGCTCCTTAGTTGTTCATCGATTGATTTCTCATATATGCTTTGACTGGGGAGCTACAACAGACCGAGTGACCCCTTGTTCAAGCCAGCAACCTTGGGCTCAAGCTGGTGAGCCTTGCTCAAACCAGATGAGCCCACACTCAAGCTGGCGACCTTGGGATCTCAAATCTGGGTCCTCCACATTGCAGTCTGACATTCTATCCACTGCGCCACTACCTGGTCAGGCTATGTTCCATAAATTTTGAGTTGCAGTATGTTCATTTTCATTTGTTTCAAGGAAATATTTTATTTCTTTCTTGATCCCATTGTTAATCCATTTGTTATTTATTACCATGCTATTTAACCTCAAAGTGTTTGAATGTTTTTCAGTTTTTCTATTGTAGTTGATTTCTAGTTTCATGCCATTATGATTAGAGAATATGCTTGATATGATTTAAATCTTCTTAAATTTATTGAGATTCATTTTGTGTCATAACCTGTGGTCTATCCTAGAGAATGTTCCATGAGCACTTGAAAAGAATGTATATTCTGTTGCTCTGGGGTGAAAGGTTCTGAAGATATCTATTAAATCCAGTTGACCTAGTGTGTCATTTAAGGCTGCTGTTTCTTTGTTAATTTTCTGTTTGGAGGATCTATCCATCGATGTTAGTGGGGTATTAAAATCCCCTACTATTATAGTATTGCTATTGATCTCACCCTTCATGTCCATCAAAATCTTTATATATTTAGGTGCTCCTATATTAGGCACATAGATATTCACAATGGTTATATCCTCTTGTTGGATTATTCTCTTTATCATTATGTAGTGATCTCCTTTATCCCTTACTATAGCCTTTGTTTTAAAGTCTATTTTGTCAGATATAAGTATTGCTATGCCAGCTTTTTTTTCATTTCCATTTTCATGAAAACTTTTTTCTATCTCTTTACTTTCATTCTATGTGTATCTTTTGTTCTGAGGTGGGTCTCTTGTAGACAGTATATGTACTGGTCCTGTTTTCTTATCACACAGCCACTGTATTGATTGGATCATTTATCCATTTACCTTTAAGGTTATTTTTTTTTAATTTTTTTTATTTATTTACTTTTTTTTAGATTTTATTTATTCATTTTTATTAGAGAGAGAGGAAAGAGATAGAGAGAACAGGGGGAGGAGCAGGAAGCATCAACTCCCATATGTGCCTTGACCAGGCAAGCCCAGGGTTTTGAACTGGCGACCTCAGCATTCCAGGTCGACGCTTTATCCACTGTGCCACCACAGGTCAGGCCTAAGGTTATTATTGATATGTAGTTGTTTATTGCTATTTTATTCTTTAAATTTACAATTCTCTTTTTTCTCAATTTTTTTTCCTTTGCTTTTGTTACAGCAGGCCCCTTAACATTTCTTGCAGTACTGGTTTGGTTGTAATTAATTCCTTGAGGTTTTTTTGTTTTGTTTTGTTTTGTTTTTTGTTTTTGTTTTTTGTCTGGGTAGCTTTTTATTTCTCCTTCAATTTTAAACAATAACCTTGCTGGATAAAGAAATCTTGGTTGTAGGTTCTTGCTTTGCATCACTTTGAATATTTCTTGCAAATCCCTTCTGGCCTCAAGTTTTTCTGTTGAGAAATTGGAAGTCATCCTTATGGGAGCTCCTCTGTAGGTAATTAACTGCTTTTCTCTTGCAGCTTTTAGTATTCTGTCTTTGTCTCTTAAGATTGGTACTCTAATTATGATGTGTCTTGATGTTGGCCTCCTTGGGTTCCTCTTTAATGATTTCTGTGCTTTTTGAACTTGTGTGACTTTTTCTTTCATCAATTTTCAGCTATGATTTCTTCAAACAGATTCTCTCTTCCTTGTTCATTCTCTTCTCCTTCAGGAACCCCTATGATGTGGATGTTGTTTCTCTTCATGTTATCACAGAGCTCTCTTAGAGTTTCTTCAGACATTTTGTGCCTCTTTTCTTTTTGCTGTTCTGCTTTTGTGCTTTCATTTATCTTGTCTTCTAAATTGCTGATTCGATCCTCTGCCTCATCCAGCCTGCTTTTAATTTCTTCTAGTGTAGTCTTCATTTCTGATATTGTATTTGTCATTTCTGACTGGTTATTTTTTATGATTTCAATATCCTTTTTGATGCTTGCTTTCTCTTTATTTCAGTGCTCATTATGTCCATACATTGTTGCTCTAAGATCTTTGAGCATCCTAAAAATCATTGTTTTAAACTCTGCATCTGGTATTTTGGTTACTTCTATCTCATTCAGTTATTTTTCTGGAGATTTCTCTTGTTGATTCATTTGGGTCACATTTCTCTGTCTGCCTATTTTGTCTGTGTAATAAGTAGTGCTGTCTGACTTTGAAATTTATGTGTGATCTTTATGAAAAAGGTGGACATGGTGGTACTGACCTCCAGGCCACTTGTTTTCCTTGTTCTAGGAATGCTTCTTGAGGATAATATTTTCCGTCTTGTTGTATGTGAGTATTAGATGCAGTTGGTCCTTTTGTGAGTATGGTTATCCCTTCTGGTTAGCTAGCTTTAAGGGTCAATTTTAATTATGTGTATTACACACTGCGCAATGTCTTTCCTGTTGGGCATGTTTATTCTCCACAGTGTTTGGTGCCTGCTAGACTTCACCTTTGGGTTTGCTGCTTGTGTAGGTAGTTGAGTAGTTGAGTCTAGGGTTGGTGCTGTCTGCCACCCTTTACCAGTAGTGTTGTCTCTAGTTCTTCTTGGGTTGACGTCAGCTGTTTGTAACCTGCTGTGGGTTATCAGTCTAAAGGTACTGCACTTTTCACTGTTTCTGTTTGCGTTTTCTGTGTCTGGGCAGTGTGGGAGGGGCCTTTGTATAAGGATCAACTTCCTCCTGCTTAGAAAAGAAAACGGCTCCATAAAAGCCCCAAGCTCTGTAAGATTTGTCTCCACATTTCAGTTGCTCTTCCTCCTCTTACAGCTGCCTAGTCTTCCCACAGAGTCATCTGTAGAAAGACTGTAGTGTGGGCTCTTACTGACCTCACCCCAACAACCCCTCTACATGTTGCATGCTTTGTGGGTTAGGGCAGCTGAGGTTGTGAATACAACGTTTGTGCGATCTTCTATTTCAAGAATCTGTTGTTCAGGAGCTCAGTACAGGGAATGTGGCCCCTACTCCAGAGCCTAATTCCACAGCCACTGCTGGATACTCAGTTTGTTTGTTTTTTCTCCTCAAGAAGGTGAGCAGCAGGTTCAGACCAAGTGGGGCCGACAATCCCCTCTGCAGAAGTTCTTTCAGCTGTTGAGACCTTGGTCTCAGAGAGGAGAAAGACTAAGAGAGTCCTTTCCTGGGGCTGACTGTGCCCCTTCCTAAGGTGGCGAAGCCCCTTGACCAGATCCAACAATAGACTCACTGGGACCCATACTTTAAGTGTCCACGCTCCAAGCCTTTCTCTGTTCCCCCTGTGTAATCTAGCCTAGCAGGACAGAATATCCAGAGCCTGGGCTGGCTGACTGTGTTGCTCCACCCTATCCAATGCACATGAGCCACTGTGCCAGTGCTGATCACAGAGAGTGGAACTCGCCACAGCTGGCCCCTGGATATGCCAGCCCTGAGCATCCAAAGCAGGTACCTAGCACAGACCATTGGGAGACACTGTCCATGACTGGCCCTCAGCAACCTTTTGGAGCTCAAGCAAGTCAGAGTTTTTGGCTGCCTCTGCTGGGCCCAGGTATACATGGAAATTCCAAGCTGCACTCCTAGGTTGGCTTTTACCCACTCTGGGCCTGGGGGAAAGTCTGCTCAAACAGCCAAGTGTCCCTGAATCTTGCCTCCTGCAGCCTGTCTGCTGGCTACTTGTTGGGCTCAACCACTGAGAAACATCTGCTAGAGTCTAGAGCCTGCAGCAATTCAGTGATTAGGAAGGGTGGTGGGTGTGGCTCCACCCCTTGGCCTCAGTTGTTAGTCTGTCCAGAGTTTTTTTCACACACCTCAGCAGTGTGAGGCCCCAGGAATCTAGTGGGTGTGGCCTCTGAGACCCAGAGGCGTGGTCTGAAAACCCACAGTTTCAACTGAGTCTTCAGTTATGGTAGAAGCACCAGTCTTAGACTCGGGAGAGTGTTGGGGGGAAGCTCCTGTCTCAACACCAGAAAACTGAGTCACTGATGCACCACCTGCTTCCTGGCCTTTCATAATAACCTGTTACTATCTCTGGGGTATGAGAGACTCCTGAGGGCAGAGCAGCTGCTTTTCCCCAGGCTGATGCCACTCAGGGCATTGCTCCACCCAAGAAAGATAGCAACTGCAATACTGCAGAATGATTCAGCACAGGGGTTCCAGTGGTCGTCCCCCACAGTGTCTCTCCTGGGGCCTCCAACTTTACACTCTCCTCTTGCAACTCCAATCCTCTCATCTCTTCCTCCCCAGAGCCCCGGATAAGTGGCTGTGAATGAGGTTTTCTGTGTAGGGCCCTTTAAAATGCAGTCTGTGTCTGAGAGCTCTGTCTCTTTCTTGTGGATCTGGGGTTCAGGATTCAGACCTCTCAGGGCAACCCATTCTGCTGTGAGAATCCCTCTGGGCCACTGTTTGCTCCTGGGAGTGGGGCAGCCCTTTCCGCATCTCCGCCCTTCCTTCTAATCTCAGTGTGGCTTCTTCTGTAATCCTTGGTTATAGACTCCTCTTAGTTTAGTCCAAAGTTGGTTTTTCAAGATGATTGTTCTTAAATTAAGTTGTAATCCAATTTAGTCCTGGGAGGTGGCAATTGAACGACCACCTACTCTATCTCTATCTTTCTTTTATGCTGTTAGAATTTTCTTAATTCAGCTTTTCCCTGTGGGAGGGGATGAGGTGAAGTAGAGCAAATAGAGTAGACATGGATGAAGCATGGAAAGAAAGTCATAAAAATGGCAGATTGAATATGGTCAGAGGTAGCCTATACTCATTTTCAAGAAGATAACTGCTTGGGTTCCTAAAATGGCTTTGGAGGTGTGTGCGTGTATTTGTATGTGAGACAAGAAGCGTTCCAGTTCTCCCTCAGTGTATTTGTGTATATCCATGTATCTCCACACATTTTTACAAGAAACCTTACCACCTAAGGCCAACAGAGCTACTAGCATTTGAGTTCTACAGTTACTTGATCATTTCAATAATAAAATGTAGAAGAAGTGAATCACAAAACAGTCCTATCTATGGTTCACCCAAAGATCTCAAACTCATATGTCTATGAGCTCAGGTGAGTAAATCAATGAATCAGTCTGGGTTAGGAAGTGATAGACGATAGTGGCAAAAGAAGGACGCACCTTCTACTCAGCTCCACTTGATGGTTTGTCAAGGGCATATATGGCCTGTGCTGCTAAATCTTCTGATTTTTCAAGAGATACTAGAAATCCTGATTTTTAAATGTAGGTTCAGCTGGTCATGGCAAAAGCAGTATAGGAGCAAAGAAAATATCTGTGCTCCAACCTTTGTTTTGTAATGTTGGATTTACAACTAACAAGAAGTCTGATTTTTGATAGCCTTGTTGTGATGTCAGTCTGGGGCATAAATCAACAACTACTCTGTGTGTGTGTGTGTGTGTGTGTGTGTGTGTGTGTGGTGGTGTGTTTTCTTTCACAAAAAAATGAACTTGATCTTAGTTCATTTCTATAAAATAAGATTTCACAAGTGTCATTTCAGAGTTTGTCAATTTTTGCTAGAAACTCCAAGAGCCCATATCTCCAAGATGGGCAGTGAGAAGTTTGTGACGTCTCTTGTATATTACCCTGGCAACCCAAATGACACTAAAATGAAAAGACTATTATGCTCAGAATCCTTTACACTTTATTTCCTGTTGTTTCAGCCAATCCAATGTGATGGGTGGTATCTGAGCGTGAATCAGGGCTCTTGACGTCCGATCTAAGGATTTCATGTGACAAAAGGAAAACGTTTACAGTTCACTTAGTTGTTATCCTTTATAACACCTTGGCCAGTGCTTTCTGGCTTTATTCTTTTTACTTACTTTTTAACTGAATTCTTACTAAACTCTGTATTGTTTAGTAAGATGGTTTCTGTTTTATATTATTCCCATGACAATTCCAGCTATTTTTACGGTAACTATTCTAATATATAGTTTATTTCCTCATATGTCACAAAGGCTAAATAAGGCCTCAATAACACTTTATATTTACTTTTATTGGTTGCTGTAACTAACTGCACTCATTCTCTAGGAAAACCTAATACTGTGCTAATTTTATTTTCAAATGCTGATACATAAACACACACAGCTTGACATGTGATATCCAAGGAACTAGACTTTTCAAAAGGATGAGTGAGATTCAGTCACCTATTTTTCTAAAGCACACAAATCCTGACATTTTAGACACATTTTTACACTGTGGGTTTAAGTGAACATTTATAAACTTTACTTGCAATTTGCCATAAAAGTACTAAAATTTACTACTAATAGGTGGATGAAAGGTAATAAAGTCAAGGTTCCTGACTGGAGCCTAGGTTTCTAAATATCTGCCATTCTGCTTTCTTTGACCAATTGCAGAAGATCATGATAAACTCACTAATAATAATCCCCTTTCTGAAAATGATGTATTACAAAAAGAGTTTGCAAATAATATTAGCAAAAAGTTATTTACTAAAGTGCAGATGTGCTTATAAAATTACTCACTGGAAACATTTATTGAACTGCTGTTCTCTACAGATTGCTATATTTTGGAGAGTTCTTGAAGAGTAAGATGAGGTTTCTGAACTTAGAAAAATTACCATTTAAATTGGGGTAAGAGGGAGGTTGTAGAAATGGAGGAGAATAGAATTATCAGTTCTTCAAAGACAGAGCATCTCATATAATATATTAAGTCTCAAAATGTTTCATACACCAACACATTATTGCCACCCAATATTTGTTTCTTTTTCTTACCATCTTGCATAAATTCTCATTTAATTCATACAACACTTTGAGATAAGTTGTGGCATTCCCTTATTATGCTCAGGACAAGTAAGTTTTGAGAGATTTTGTTGTTTATCAAAGGTCATGTGCCTGGAAAGAGAAAGTGCCAGAAATGTGCAAAGGGTTCCTTTGCACACCTGGTACTTGTTCATATCCGCCCTCAGAAATTGTAACCTGTGTGTTCATCACAGAAAATATTTCCCATCAGCACTGCCAATACTTCACTTTATTTTGCTTATTGACTGAGCAAAAGAAAAAAAAAGCAGCATGTGCTTTCAAATGAAAGAAGACGAGAATTTTTTGGCATAAAAATTCATACCAAACACACATTTTAGTTGGCAAAATGAAAACAAATATAACAGATTGCTGTTACTCTAAAGATGTACAACTAATGGCTCTTTTCTATCCTTTATCAATGTTTTTCATAATATGATCCAAAGTTGTTTCATCAAATCACATTGAATCGTCATTTACAATATTTATTTCTAAGCATAAGCCCCCAAGTTTTAACCAGCATCTCTGTGATGGAACTCAAGAGTTGCCTTTAATACTTTTCTAAAGGTGCATCAATGCACACTAAAGTCTGAGAAATACAGCTAGCCTGTACAATTTAGGTAGTTCTTGTGTTAGGCATGAGTTACACTTAATTCTGTAGTGAATACAGATATTTAAATGAAAACTAATAAAATCACCTCGTAACATTACTCGTTTTAGCTCCCCTCACTCAAATGAGGCTGACTGTACTTTCTAGAAATTCAAAGCAGATTAGTTCTTACACATTGTTTGCCAACTCTTAATGGATAGAATTAGAAAAAGGAGGGAACTCCTGGATTACAAATAGAAAAAAAATAAAAGAAGTAGAGTGGATAGCATATGGTGAAAGGAGGTTATTGCAAAAAGCTTTATAAAAATGAGACTTGGGAAATTTATGGGAAAATATTAGAATTAGATCCTCATCCAGGGAAAAAGCTGAGACAGTTATAATAGATGATGAAGATGGGGCCCAGGAGGCAAAACATAAGGGTCATAAAATCAGAATAACATTTACCTACTAGTTAAAGTCTGAAAGCAGAGATCATCTGGTGATCAAAAGATAACAAATCCTTTAGAATAAAGAGTTCTTTTTATTATTGATTTGTAATAAATCTCAATGATGTTTTTTTCTTTAATATACTCTTTATTATCCTATCTCAGGAAACTAATAATATTTATATCTATAATAATTTGCACATATTTCTTCCCCAAATTAATCTTTTCACCTTAGTTTACCATAGGATCTTAAGCTCCTGTGATCCTTAGAAATTCACTATAATCTTCTAGAATTAGAGATCACACAAATCTCAAGTGACTGTTGGTGCTTTACATTTTAAAGTGATCCAAATGACTAGAGAAGAGTTTAGAATACTTTTATGCATCAACTTCCTATTGGCTGGAGAATCTGTGAAACGTATGAAGCAGAGAAGTCTGAGTTGATGGAGAGGAAAGAGTATAGTTTTCTAGGCTGGTCAAAAGTTATGATTTAAGGTGGGAAATGAAGACAAAGTCTTATGAGGCTAACATGGAGATCAGAAACAAGGGTATGAGAGCTTGTGAAACTCTGAAACACTGATAATTTTAGAAATTGGAAGAAACTAGTATTTGGTGTTAGTGCCTGTTGAGGGTCAGGAGCAAGGCAGGTAGAAAGAATTCCCAATGGATCCCAGAATTATAAGCCTGGAGATGCAGAAAGAAAATTTGAATAATGGGAAGCATATAAATTAGGAGAAATGATTTTTTTAAAAGCGTTTCATTCGAGATACACTTAACTTTAGCTGCTGAAATATTAGAACAGAGAAAGTCCTGAGAATAGTCAACTATATCACAGTGAAAGAGAAGTAGGAATGTCTGAAATCAGAGATATGTGTAAGTCATGTTGATTGTGAGAAAACTCATTTTAAAAAGTGTGTATATAAAGGCAAATCAAAGCAGGGGTTTTGTAGGAGGAAAGAAAAATATCTTATAAACAATACATAGAAAATGTATGGTCATAAAAGCACAGAAAACAATGAAGGAATAAGGATTTCCCTCAAATCAGGAAGCATCCTGGGGCGGGGGGGGGGGGGACGGTGAGGAAATATGCAAAACTCTAGACATGTGGAACTGTTTCTTCCAGAAATTAAAGCAAATCCTTCTGGCGGGTATTACAAATACAAAATAGGCTAAATGTAATTTTTAAAAAAATCCAATTAAATGTTGACATTGCCTTCTCATTGTATTTGATTTTAAACTTATTCACATTCAAAGTAAGCAAGGAAAGAAGGCATGTAATGTCCAAGCGACATTAGAAGAATTGATTAGGTCTCTCTGATAACTACATGCTTTGGGTTCATAATAAGTTAATTAAGCATTCCATCTCAAGACTGCTCCTTTTTATTATACTAGCAGATATTTCAGAATATTCCCCAGTGCTTACATACATGTATAGATTTCCTCGAGGAAGGATGGTGATTACAGTCCTAAATTAATTTTTCCATTCAGAGTCCTAATTACCAGTTAATTGCTCCAATCTGACAGCAGCAGCCTGGATGGGAAAGTCAGAGGCAGATATTTCAGCAGCCTCAAATTAGCTGGCTGGTTTCCCCAAACTGTGAGGCACTCTACAGTAGTGTGCCTGCATTTTGCACGTCCTGCGTGCCAGAAGAATTGCCCAGGTGATTTTAGGTTGGGGAATAAGGTAATTGGAAAGAGCCAGGCATTTCTGTGTGATTTAATCTTCTCAGTGGGCAGAGGTGAACAATGGGCTGAAAACGCCAAAACCAGTTACAATACAATACACTGTGGGTGACAGTGTAAGAGCGTTGGAAGGGTGCCTAGACAGCCACTGAGGATGGAGGGAGGACCTGAGCTGTCTGGGGAGGAGGAAGAAAAGAGGACAGAGTGTTTGCTAGCCAGAATGAAAATCAGGCTGACGTGCTCTGAAGATATGCCGTCAATAATCAGAAAACACATAGAGTTTTTACTGAGGACTACATGGAGTTATGTATTGAAAAAGCAGATTTGCCTACGAACAGGATTTTTTTCTTTAGAGGTTTATAATTCATTTGGAAAACAAATGCATGAACTTAATTAAAATCTAGTATAATGAACACTATGGGGAGGGTAAATGTAGAAAGCTATGGAAAACATGGGAGGAGCAACTAATTAAATTTGAATTTATAGAAACTGCGGGTCATCCATTCACTCATGCAATAATCATCAGAGAAATTAATAATAACTATCCAATATAGTGCTTGAATAGTGCTTTATGATTTTCAAGGAAATTTATTTAGATAAACTTTCTTTGTTAGAACACTATCAGTATTAGAAGTTAGGGAAAGTATTATACCTTAGTTTTACAATGTACTCTTAGACAATATGTTAAAGGATACACCATTAATTAGTAACATGGGATGTCACATTTTCTAAATTATTTTCCACAATGTTTATTCTATATTTTCTAATGTTCATGAGAGAATAAAGAGCAGAATTTACCCTAGATTGTGGCTTTTAGGTAGTATAAAACATGATGTAATTGGGAAGACAAGACCAATTATATAGTGGTGGACAGGACAGGATTAAAATGCAATATGACTTGAGCTATCAGCCTTTCCAGCAACCTATATCAATACTAGTTGGTTTAATAGTCAGCAACTATGGACAGAATCAAACAAATTGGGAAAGGAAAAGTGTTACTGGCTAAATTGTGTCATATAAAAAATACATATGTCAAAGTCCTAACTCCCACTAACTCAGAATAGGATGGTATCTTGAAATAGCACCTTTTAAGACATAATTAAGTTAAACTGAGATTATTAGGGCAAGCCTTTATCTAATATAATGGCTATTCTTATATAAAGAGATGATTAGAATACAAGAAAAGAAAAGGAAAGACCATCTGAAGACACTGGGAGAAGATAGCCATCCATAAAACAAGAAGAGAAGCTTTAGGAAAAAACTATCCTAAAGACAGCTTGATTTTGGGTATCAAGCCTCCAGAATTATAAGGACATAAATTTCAATTATTTAAGCCACCCAATGCATGGTAGTGTATGGCAGCCCTAGAAAATTAATAGAAAAAGTGATTTATATTGAGAATCAATAGAACTCTCTATGTGCAAATAGTTAAATCTTTGCCTATGTAAAATACCTATTCTTACAGATAAATGAGTAAAAGAAACAGACAATACATGATACTTAGTGAATACTAGTACTTTCAGGATTTTATGAAATGGGTTAAAAGACATGGTCTGAGCCATGAGGCAATGCCTTGGTACTAGGATGCCAAGGCTAGTGATAGACACATTAATGTCAGTTACTCCGGCCAGTTTGTCCAGTTGGTGTAGAGTAAGAGTGACATCCAGTGGCTGGTAATATCAGCCAGACTCTTGGACACCAACTTAGGGAGTGTGTCAAATGGCTGAGAAAGTCTTTAGGAACACTGATCAGTTTTTATCTATTATAGTTCTGTGGTTGGCAATAATGAAACGCGAGTAAAAAATTACAGTTGATCTATGTCCTCAAGCATAGGCACTAGGGTTTTCAAGATATTGTTAGAACATTAGACTCTTGCTTATAGTCAAATTAAAAACACTATAAATTAACTTAATTTTATCTACTCAATTCTTTCTACCCCTCGAAAAGACCTACAAACAATTTATGAAAGGAAGGAGAAGCCCTCTTATCATGCCAGGTTCCTTGATGATTGAACAAAGTGGCAATATATGAGGTCTTTCAGTTTAAAGATAGGTATGTTCAATTACAGTGCCCAATTACTAAACTAACATCAAGAATGGCTTGCAAAAACAAACAAACAAACAAACAAAAAAAACAAAAAAGAATGGCTGCAATGACATTAAAGGTGCAAAAATCTATACATCAATTACTCAGCACTTAGAAAGAGTATTGTTTTACTTTATATATATTTTTATTAATAGTTCTTTCTTTTAGCCTGTGAGGGAAGCTGTCCTTTGGAACTTTGAACTTTGAAGCAGAGTGTGTCATCATCAACTGACATTGCTGACTCCACTGCAGATGCGTCTTCCAAAGCAGGGAGAAGCTATGCTCTCTACCTTTGAGTAGTTTTCATATCTATATGTAATTCAAAAACTTAAGAGTAAAGATATGTGAATGTCACACTCATGTGCACATTGCAGACACAGAGAGAAGTATAGTTTTATGTGGAGGATATAACAACTGCATTTGTCATTCTGCTCAAATAGAAAGAGCATTTAGGAAGCGATGATGGAAAATTGACAAATTATGATGTAGAGTTTGTCATTCTTTGTTTATGGGGAACAGTATGAATAAAGCTAAAGGAGATCCTAAAGGCTATTTATAAAAGAGATGGCTGAGGCCTTTCACGACCTTCCTTGCTCACTGTTCAGCTGCTTTATGTGGTATGCCTCCCACAAAGAACTTGGCCCCATAGAGTGCATGTACTGATGCATAGTGGTGTCAGTGATGCCTTTACTTTACACCAAAGCAACAATCAGTCTATTTGTTTAAGTATGTACCCATCGCCTTCAACCATCCAAGACAAGAAGCAGATGTTTAATAAATTCATGCTGAGCCCTAGAAGCTAAGTGGAAGAAGGGAAAGACTAGATAGGAATGGACAAATAGATGGGTAATGGAAAGATTATATTCAGGACGTGATACAATTCAAGCATTGAAAGGATAATAGAATCTTTAAAATGTCAATAATTAGACATTACATAAGATTAAAGGCTACAGGGAAGAAAACCTAATGTCCAAGAATGAAAAAGAAATGTCACTCTGGAAGATAAATATGCTTGGTTATCTCCTTGAGCTGATTCATGTGGCAACCCAATCAAAAAAGTCTTTGTGACAGACAGTAGATGACAAACTGAGCCTTGATGGATCTGAACAAATAGAGAGAAAAAGAAACTATGTTCTAAGAAAGGTCAGAGTGTTAAAAATGTCTGTCAATAAAAATGAATAAGGCATATTTAGAAGGCTTCCTTGAACTGACACTAAGGAACAGGAAGAATTAGGATGAAAGGGCATACTGGGACCACATTGTAGATGACTATTTCCAAACTACAGTGTGGAAACTAAATTGTAGACAGTGACTATTTCAGAAAACATTAAGGAATATTAATTTGCAGTGATGTGCAGGATGAATCCTAAAGAGACACAGGAAACAGAAATCAATTAAGAAACTATTTAATAATCTATGTGAGTCCACATAGATTTGAAATATATGGGCAGTTAAAATAGTAAACATGAGACAAATACAAGGCAGAGATATAATTCAAATAACAACTGGTTAAATATTACTACTTTTTAACGTAGTTAAATATGGCTAATCCTTCCTTAGTGACTGGACAATGATGCCATTGGTAGAGAAAATTCAGGGCAAGAAGCCAGTTGGGGACATGGAAAAATATTAACTTTGTTTGGGGACATTATGGCTGAAACCCAATGTGTGAATTTTCACCAGACATTAGGAGATAAGTCTGGAGTTTAATTGGAAATTGTAATAGAAATACAGAATTTAGGTTATAAAGCCATAAAAAAGAATGATTTCCATAAAGAAAAGCTACAGATTCAAAAGAACACATATTGAATCTTAAGGGATACCTACATTCAAGAAAATTGGAAAGAAGTAAGGCCAGAGAGGAATGATAAATACTGGGTTTTATTGCTTCATTTGCTAGTTTGGTTCTTTCCTTATATAAACATTCATTGAACTATTTCTCTCATTTCAGCTTGTGAGTCAGAGTTACCTTGTACTGCTAACCACTTAACTGAAAATAAAGTCTGCCAAGCTCTCTAAGGTCCTTTAAAACTTCTTTCAGATCTATATCTGTGTCACATATAAACAAAATGATAAAATTTGCAATCTAAAAACCAAGAGTTTTTTCTTTTGTCTTGTTTTTGTTTAATCCCTTTACCTATTTCACCCAGGATTTAAATTTTGGAGGTCACTTGCTAAGTGTATGCTCCTGGGTAAGATACTTAACTTCTAAAATCTGAGGCTATAAAGTATGGATGAAATATGCTCCACAATGTCATTTTTTATGCAAGTGCATGCGAGAGAGAAAGACAGAGACAGACAAGAAGGGAGAGAGATGAGAAGCATCAACCCTCAAATGCATTATGTTAGTTGTTCATTGATTGCTTTCTCATACATGCCTTGACTAGGGGCCTTAGCCAAGCCAGTTACCCATTGCTCAAGCCAGCAACCATGATTTTATGTTTATGATTTCATGCTCAAGCCAGCAACCTCAGGGTTTCAAACCTGGGTCCTCAGCATCCCAGGTCGATGCTCCATTCACTATACCACCACCTGGTCAGGCTCCAAAATGTTTTTGTTTTTGTTTTTGTATAGAATGTTATAATACAGATAAAGAGACTATACCAGGCCTCTGGTATAGCCAGTAAATATTAGTTCCTGTTTCTACCCTATTTTTTTTATAACATGCAATGTTAAAAGGCCACTCTTCAATATTTATGTATTTATACATAGTCATTCATTCATTTTTTCTTTTAATATTGGAGTTTCTATCATAATCAGCCATGTTCTAGATGCTGAGTATACATCAGAGAAAGAGGGATTGAGAGAAAGGGAGAGAGAGAGAAAGAGAAAGAAATTCTAGTGTTCTTAAAATTCATGGAGTACTGGAATGAAGAGAAAAAAAACAAAAACATGAAAATATGTATAACTTTAGGCAATGATAAACTCTTTGAAGTAAAATAAAGTTGTGTAGGAGAATGATAAGATTTGTGTGGGAGTGGTTTTATTTTATATGGGACACTCAAGGGACAAGACAAATGAAACGAGGAAGAGGGAAAGAGAGGGAAAGAGTGAGAGAGTGCCTTGGGGAAATGACTGGGGAGAAAACACACATGAAATGGATGACAAGTGTAAGATCCATGAGGTGGCACTGAATGGCAAACAGTAGGGACAGCAAGAAGGCAGGCCTGTGGCTGGAGTGGCAGATGCCAGTGGTAGAGGTCAGAGCTGTAATCAATGTGAAGATCATGTAGGTCTTCTGAGCTAGAATGGAGAGTTTGCATTTTTTTTCTAAGGTTGATGAGAAGCCATTGGGGATTTGAGAGCAAGGGGGGTAACAGCATCTTCTTTAGAGGAAAATTAGAGTTCCTAAATTCAGTTAAAGAAACGCTTACGAAACCTTTAAATTGTGCTTGTCTAAGCCTCTCCTTTCCTCCCCTACCGCATAGCCCATGTATCGGTGCTGTACTATTGAGTTCTGTTCTTAGGGAACTGCAGCCAAGGTCTTTCCAAGTCTGAAGGGAGAAAAAAAGAACCACACTATTTTAAAGGGTTAGGTAGTCTTCATAAAAGAAAAAAAACAAAAAACAAATTTCTAGGACACCACACCTTTCACTTATGCTACTTCAAAGAGACAAATAAAAATGAAAATCTCAGTATGTGTCATTATGCACAGTTTTATTATACTGCTCATAAAAATTAGGGGATATTTCAAAATGAATATGAAGTGATAAAACATCCCTTAATTTTTGTGAGCAGTCTATTTAGACAAAGACACTAGTCATTGCAAGTTAATGGTGTAGACTGACTTCATGCTTTAGAAAAGTAGCAAAGACTTCACATTGGAGATTGAAATTTACATAATGAATCCATTTTTTTAAATGTTGTAAGTATTTCTTTTTTAAAAAATGAGTGCATATGCTGTTTCACAAGAGCCTGCTGGAAAACCACACAATCAGCAGCAATATTGCTGGCTGCTGATATGCTGTGACAACTATTTCTAAAGAGAAGGTAACAAGGAAACCAAGGATGCCTTTGTAAGTTTACAGAGTTTGTGGTATTTTACAACCTGTTTCCCTTTCTTTAGTAGAGATAAGTGTTTCTATCGAACAACTGTGACAACTTACTAATAAGTATTTATCTTAGCTTTATCTGAACTTTAAATAGTAGATATTGAACCACCACTACCTTATTCATTCCAAAAATAAAAACTGATACTCCAAGATATTAAGTGAGTTGCTCATTCTCCTTTTTTTAATTTTAAATTATTGGGGTAACACTGGATAACATAATTATAGAGGTTTCAGATGCTCAGTTCTATAACACATCTCTGTATACTGCATGTGTGTTGACCCCCCTTTCAAGTCTTCATCCATCAACATTGAGCCCCCCGTAAGCTCCTCCACTTTTCCCCACACCCCTTGGCAATCACCACACTGTTGTCCATGTTTATGTCACTCAGTTAATAAACAATTGTGTCACCCTGGCCAGTTGGCTCAGTGATAGAATGTCGTCCTGGGTTTGATTCCCGGTCAGGGCACACAAGAGAAGTGCTATCTGCTTCTCCACCTTTACCCCTCTCCTTTCTCTCTATCTCTCTCTCTTCACCTCCAGTAGCCAAGACTTCATTGGAGCAAAAGTTGGCCTAGGCACCGAGGATGGCTCCATGGCCTCCATCTCAGGCACTAGAGTGGCTACGGTTGCAATGGAGCAACACCCCAGATGGGCAGAGCATAGCACCCTAGTGGGCACACCAAGTGGATCTCCGTCAGGTGCATGCAGGAGTCTGACTCTCTGCCTCCCCATTTCTTACTTCAGAAAAAGACTAAACAAACAAACAAACAAACAAACAAGTGTGCCGATACCTGAACTCAGGTCCATTGGGGTCCAAAGTCAATGACCTTGATATCTTACCATAGACAGCAAAGGAGAGAAGTTTTCCAGAGCATTCTATTTTTTGAAACTAAAGCTATACTACTTTTAAGTTTGTACCCCAATATTTTGTTAGTGGAGCACATAGCTCAAATAATGTATTTTACTGTTCCACCTTAACAATTCTGTTTGCCAGAAAAGAATGTGATAGCTTGATTTTTAAAATAAATATAATAGTCAAATTAAATCACAATTGGAGGACATTAGCTAAGTTAAATTACAATAGAAATTAAAATAACATATTAAGGTGATAATAACGGTAAGAGTGTTTTCAGTGGAATAATCAGATGAATAGTTTAAACCCCAAATATTTCTAACTTCATACATGTAAATGTATTGATTTTTATGCCTTTTATATTCAGGTTATTTTTTTTTTACTTTATGAGAAACACTTAAGAAATATTTCCAAATGAAATTAATATTAATTTAAACTCAATTTTTAATCTAAAATATTGTTGAAACACATATTTCAACTGCTATTTCTTTAAATGTTTTATTGGTTCTTTTTTTTTTTAAATGAATTTTTATTAATGGTAATGGGATGACATTAATAAATCAGGGTACATATATTCAAAGAAAACATGTCTAGGTTATTTTGTCATTAGATTATGTTTCATACCCCGCCCAAAGTCAGATTGTCCTTTACCATCCTCTATCTAGTTCTCTGTACCCCTCCCCCTCCCCCTAACTCTCCCCCTGTCCTCCCTCCCCCACCCCTGGTAACCACCACACTCTTGTCCATGTCTCTTAGTCTCATTTTTATGTTCCACCAATGTATGGAATCATGTAGTTCTTGTTTTTTTCTGATTTACTTATTTCACTCCTTATAATGTTATCAAGATCCCACCATTTTGCTGTAAATGATCCGATGTTATCATTTCTTATGGCTGAGTAGTATTCCATAGTGTATATGTGCCACATCTTCTTTATCCAGTCTTCTATTGAAGGGCTTTTTGGTTGTTTCCATGTCTTGGCCACTGTGAACAGTGCTGCAATGAACATGGGGCTACATGTGTCTTCTCGTATCAATGTTTCTGAGGTTTTGGGGTATATACCCAGTAGAGGGATTGCTGGGTCATAAGGTAGTTCTATTTGCAGTTTTTTGAGGAACCACCATACTTTCCTCCATAATGGTTGTACTACTTTACAGTCCCACCAACAGTGAATGAGGGTTCCTTTTTCTCCACAGCCTCTCCAACATTTGCTATTACCCGTCTTGTTGATAATAGCTAATCTAACAGGGGTGAGGTGGTATCTCATTGTAGTTTTGATTTGCATTTCCCTAATAACTAATGAAGCTGAGCATCTTTTCATATATCTGTTGGCCATTTGTATCTCTTCCTGGGAGAAGTGTCTATTCATGTCCTCTTCCCATTTTTTTATTGGATTGTTTGTTTGTTTGTTGTTGAGTTTTATGAGTTCTTTGTAAATTTTGGATATTAGGCCCTTATCTGAGCTGTTGTTTGAAAATATCATTTCCCATTTAGTTGGCTGTCTGTTTATTTTTATATCAGTTTCTCTTGCTGAGCAAAAACTTTTTATTCTGATGTAGTCCCATTCATTTATCTTTGCCTTCACTTCTCTTGCCATTGGAGTCAAGTTCATAAAATGTTCTTTAAAACCCAGGTCCATGAGTTTAGTACCTATGTCTTCTTCTATGTACTTTATAGTTTCAGGTCTTATATTAAGGTCTTTGATCCATTTTGAATTAATTTTAGTACACGGGGACAGGCTGTAGTCGAGTTTCATTCTTTTGCATGTGGCTTTCCAGTTTTCCCAACACCATTTGTTGAAGAGGCTTTCTTTTCTCCATTGTGTGTTGCTGGCCCTTTTATCAAAGATTATTTGACCATATATATGTGGTTTTATTTCTGGGCTTTCTATTCTGTTCCATTGGTCTGAGTGTCTATTTTTCTGCCAACACCATGCTGTTTTGATTATCGTGGCCCTATAATATAGTTTAAAGTCAGGTATTGTAATGCCCCCAGCTTCATTCTTTTTCCTTAGGATTGTTTTGGCTATTCGGGGTTTTTTATAGTTCCATATAAATCTGATGATTTTTTGTTCCATTTCTTTAAAAAATCTCTTAGGGATTTTGATGGGAATTGCATTAAATTTGTATATTGCTTTGGGTAATATGGCCATTTTGATTATATTTATTCTTCCTATCCAAGAACAAGGAATATTTTATCATCTCATTGTATCTTTTTCGATTTCCCTTAACAATGCTTTGTAATTTTCATTATATAGGTCCTTTACATTCTTTGTTATGTTTATTCCTAGGTATTTTATTTTTTTTGTTGCAATCGTGAAGGGGATTATTTTTTTGAGTTCGTTTTCTAATATTTCATTGTTGGCATAGAGAAAGGCTATGGACTTCTGTATGTTAATTTTGTATCCTGCGACCTTACTGTATTGGTTTATTGTTTCTAATAATCTTTTTGTGGAGTCCTTCGGGTTTTCGATGTATAGGATCATATCATCAGCAAAAAGTGATACCTTTACTTCTTCTTTTCCGATATGGATGCCTTTTATTTCTTTGTCTTGTCTGATTGCTCTGGCCAGAACTTCTAGCACCATGTTAAATAAGAGTGGAGAGAGTGGACAACCCTGTCTTGTTCCTGATTTAAGGTAGAAAGTCCTCAGTTTTATGCCGTTTAAAATGATGTTGGCTGATGGTTTATCATATATGGCCTTTATCATGTTGAGATATTTTCCTTCTATACCCATTTTTGTTGAGAGTCTTAAACATAAAATTGTGTTGTATTTTATCAAAAGCCTTTTCTGCATCTATTGATAAGATCATGTGGTTTTTGTTCTTTGTTTTGTTGATATGGTGTATTACGTTAACCGTTTTGCGTATGTTGAACATCCTTGAGATTCTGGGATGAATTCCACTTGATCATGATGTATTATTTTTTTAATATGTTGCTGTATTCGGTTTGCCAGTATTTTGTTTAGAATTTTAGCATCTGTATTCATTAGAGATATTGGTCCGTAGTTTTCTTTCTTTGTGCCATCCTTGCCAGGTTTTGGTATGAGGGTTATGTTGACCTCATAAAATGTGTTTGGAAGTATTGCTTCTTCTTCAATTTTTTGGAAGACTTTGAGTAGAATAGGAACCAAGTCTTCTTTGAATGTTTGATAGAATTCTCTAGTATAACCGTCTGGGCCTGGACTTTTATTTTTGGGGAGGTTTTTAATAGTTTTTTCTATTTCCTCCTGCTGATTGGTCTGTTTAGGCTTTCTGCTTCTTCATGACTCAGTCTAGGAAGGTTGTACTGTTCTAGGAATTTATCCATTTCTTCTAGATTGTTGTATTTGGTGGCATATAATTTTTCATAGTATTCTACAATAATTCTTTGTATATCTATGATGTCTGTGGTGATCTCTCCTCTTTCATTTTGGATTTTATTTATTTGAGTCCTGTGCCTTTTTTCCTTGGTGAGTCTTGCCAAGGGTTTGTCAATTTTGTTGATCTTTTCAAAGAACCAGCTCCTTGTTTTATTGATTTTTTCTATAGTTTTTCTGTTCTCTATTTCATTTATTTCTGCTCTGATTTTTATTATCTCCTTTCTTCAGCTGGTTTTGGGTTGTCTTGTTCTTCTTTTTCTAGTTCCTTAAGGTGTGAAGTTAAGTGGTTTACTTCGGCTCTCTCTTGTTTGTTCATATAGGCCTGAAGTGATATGAACTTTCCTATTATTACTGCTTTTGCTGCATCCCAGAGATTCTGATATGTCGTATTTTCATTTTCATTTGTCTGTATATATCTTTTGATCTCTGCGCTTATTTCTTCTTTGACCCATTCATTTTTTAAAAGTATGTTGTTTAGTTTCCACATTTTTGTGGGTTTTTCCCCCTTTTTTGCAGTTGAATTCTAGTTTCAAGGCTTTATGATCAGAAAATATGCTTGGTACAATTTCAATTTTTCTAAATTTGCTGATATTGTCTTTGTGGCCCAACATATGGTCAATTCTTGAGAATGTTCAATGTACACTAGAGAAAAATGTATACTCTGTCGCTTTGGGATGAAGTGTCCTGTAGATGTCTATCATATCCAGGTGTTCTAGTATTTCGTTTAAGGCCACTATCTCTTTATTGATTCTCTGTTTGGATGACCGATCTAGAGCCGTCAGCGGAGTATTGAGGTCTCCAAGTATGATTGTATTTTTGTTAGTTTTTGTTTTAAGGTCAATAAGTAGCTGTCTTATATATTTTGGTGCTCCTTGGTTTGGTGCATATAATTAAGGATTGTTATGTCTTCTTGATTCAGTGTCCCCTTAATCATTATGAAGTGACCATTTTTGTCTCTGAGTACTTTTTCTGTCTTGTAGTCAGCATTATCAGATATGAGTATTGCTACACCTGCTTTTTTTTGGGTGTTGTTTGCTTGGAGTATTGTTTTCCAGCCTTTCACTTTGAATTTGTTTTTATCCTTGTTGCTTAGATGTGTTTCTTGTAGGCAGCATATAGTTGGATTTTCTTTTTTAATCCATTCTGCTATTCTGTGTCTTTTTATTGGTAAGTTTAATCCATTTACATTTAGTGTAATTATTGACACTTGTGGGTTCCCTACTGCCATTTTATAAATTGCTTTCTGTTAGTTTTGTATCTAGTTTGATTCTTCTCTTTTGTTTTTCTATCATTTGTTTTTGTTTGTTTGTGTTCCATACTTCTTTCCTCTGTTGCTACCTTTTTTAAGTCAAGTGTTTTTGTGGTGGTTTTTTCTAGGTGGTTACCATTAAGTAATGGAAAGGGTACCTACCATATTCATTGTAGTACTCTATCTTATAAGTATTTCTGCACTTCATCGTCCTTTGCTACTGTTAATCTCCATCCTCTCCCCCTTTTTTTCCTTTGTTGTCACAGTTTAAGTTTGGTTTTATTGTGTTCTTGGAGCTGTTACTTGTGGTGTTGTTTTCTTTTGTTCTTTGAATCTGGTTGGAAAACCCCCTTTAGTATTTCCTGGAGTGGGGGCTTTCTGTTGATAAATTCTCTCATCTTTTCTGAATTTGTAAATGTTTTTATATCTCCTTCATACTTGAAGGATAGCTTTGATGGGTATAGTATTCGTGGCTGAAAGTTCCTCTCTTTCAGAGCTTTAAATATTGGGGTCCACTCTCTTCTAGCTTGTAGAGTTTCTGCTGAGAAATCTGATTATAATCTAATAGGCCTTCCTTTATATGTTGTACTCTTCTTTTCCCTGGCTGCCTTAAGAATTTTTTCTTTGTCATTGGTTTGTGTCATCTTTATTATGATGTGCCTTGGAGTGGGTTTGTTCGGGTTAAGAAAACTCGGTGTTCTGTTTGCTTCTTGAATTTGAGGCTTTAGTTCTTTCCACAGGCTTGGGAAGTTCTCGTCTATTATTTGTTTGAGTATATTCTCCATTCCATTTTCTTTCTCTTTTCCCTCTGATATACCTATTATTCTTATGTTATTCTTTCTGATGGAGTCAGACAATTCCTGTAGGGCTTTCTCGTTTTTTATTATTTTTGAGTCTCTTTCTTCTTCTCTCTGTTGTGCCTCAAGTTGTTTGTCTTCTATTTCACTAATCCTATCTTCAATCTGGGCTGTTCTGCTAGCTAAGCTTGTTACCTCGTTTTTCAGCTCGTGAATTGAGTTTTTCATTTCTGTTTGATTTGTTATTATAGTTTCAATTTCCTTGGTAATATATTCTTTGTGTTCATTGAGTTGTTTTCTGATCTCCCTATATTGCCTTTCTGTGTTTTCTTGTATATCTCTGAGTATTTTTAAGATTTCTATTTTAAATTCTCTGTCATTTAGCTCCAAGGCTTCCAATATGTTAAGTCTTTTCTCCATAGATTTTTCCACATCTATTTGTGTTACCTCTCTTCTTTTGTATCCATAATATTCGATTTCCTCTTTCTTATTGGCATCTGAGGGTGGTCTTGTTGATAGCACTAATTAGAATTAATAAAGAGTAAAAAGTAAAAAAAACAAAAACAAAGGTAAAACACCCCACAAAATAAAACAGTAATAATTTATTATTTCCCCCTTTTTTTCTTTCTTCTCTTTCCCTCCTCTCCCCTCCTTAGGAAATATCATGCCTATAATGGAGGGCCTGATTTGGGGTGAAGAGTTCAAGGGGCAAAAAAAGGGGAGTAGGGACCTACTAAATGAAAAAAAAAAAAAGGAAGAAAATCTTAGACAAGCATAAGATGATTTGCTTGTGAGTGATGGTCAACTAAGAGATATAATGAGAGGGATAAGAGGGAACCAGAAAAAAAGACAAAAAAAGGAATAATAAAGAAGAAAAAAATAAAAATGATAAGTAAAAATCTGTTGTATTAAGTGGAGCGAAGACTAAATACAATGGAGACCTTGGGTTGGGAGGACCCAAATGCCACAAAAATAAACAAACAAGAAAAAAACAAAAACAAAAGCGAAAAAGAAAAATAAAGCCAAAAAAAGCCTTGAGTCCCAAATTAACTAATTTGTTCATGATTGAGGATTAAATGGGATGAAAGTAAAATGAGAAAAGAAAAACGAATAGAAAGGAAAAAATAAGAAAAAGAGAAAAACGAAGGAAGAAATAAAAAAGGAAGAGAAAAAAAACAAGATAAAGCAAAACAAAATAAAACAAAAGAGGAGAGAGTGAGAGTTAAGTGTTTTGGAGTATAACCTTAAAGGAGGGTGAGGATGAAGAAGAGAAATGAAATGTAACACTTATGGGTAGTGTAGTTCAAGAAAAGGGAAGCATAAGATGGGCAAAGAATAGAAGGACCGAGGTGGAGGAAATAAAGGAAATAAGATAGAAGAAACAAACAACAACAACAAAATAAAAAAAATTTAGTGGAACAAGTTGTAAAGTCTGTGGATTTTTCTTGATTTTGAGATATTAACTTCTTCCTTTTTCTTTTTTCTCCCTCTTCCTGGTTGGTGACTCTACCCAGGCTCTGCCCTTGTGTCACACTTAGGTAGGGATTTGCAGTTGATGGGATTCTATGGCAATGTCATATAATTGGCTTTTTAGTCTTGCTGGTAGTCAAGGCTTGTTGGCGTTTGCAGGGTCCAACGATGAGAGAGTTTGCTTTCCTGGATTCTCTCTCCCAGTCCCCCCTTCCTGAATTAGCAGCCTGGTGATCCACTATAAGGCTGCAACTGCTTCTGCCTGGGGAGTAAGAGGCTCAAAGAGCTGGGAAATCCCCACTCTATTCCCACTCAGTGCAAGGCTTTGGGAAAGGCTCTGGTAGTCAGGGCCTCCAGTGTAATCAGGCGGGGGTGGGAGTCAATTGTTGTCAAGGCGACTGTTCAGCGCCTAGCATTCAGTTGGACCACTCAACCCAGGCTTTCCACACTTTGTAGCCTGTTTTGGCTGGGAAGAAGAGGCACCAGTCTCTGCTTGCGACTAGTGTAGTATAGATCTTATTATCTGCCAAGTCCCTCTTGTTAGCGTTTATCCCTGAATATGGAGGCTCTATCAATCAGAAGTTGCCCCCGCCCCTTTAGCGAGAGGCACTAAAAAATATCACGTCCTCTTGTCTTGGGTCGCTGAACTGAGAGAGATCTTATCAATTAGAATCGAGGTGCGCAGATTTCACGGGTTAAGCTAATTTCAGTGATTGGGTCGCAGCTGTGCTCCCGAAGGTATTTCAGGCTGCCTGCGCGCGCCCCTCCCCCAACGCTTGATTGTTAGCTTGAATAGCTGGGTGAGGTGCCCCGCCTGCGAGAGAATCTCCCAAGTAGGGAATACCGCCCTGGGGCCTCTCCCGCTCCCCCCTGCTGGCGGCTGGGCGCACCAGGCGCAGGATGATGGGGCACCCTGGGTGTGCGGGCCAGCAGGGCGCTCTGGCGCGTGGAATGCCCAGGGTACACGCGCGAATGGGGTGCTCCGGGCACCGGTGGCTGCGACTCTCACTCGCAGTGCGCGGGCTGCTGGAAACGTTAGCGGTGCTCGCTCTGCAACCTGACCGGGCGCGCCAGTGGCTGCTCGCCGCTCCGGAGTGTGGGCGGTGCTCGCTCTGCAACCGAACCGGCGCGCGCCTGCGGCTGCTCGCGGCTGCTGCTCGCGGCTGATGCTCGGGGCTCCCGAGTGTGGGCTGACTCACCACAGGCGCACTTCCTCGCGGCTTGAATGAACGTCCCTGCAGTAGCTTCCTCCACACCCTCGTCTCTCAGATTCAAATGATAACAGTCCTTTCGCTTTCATTTTGTGGAACTCCGGAATGCTCCGAGGATAAATTTTCCTGTTTCTAGTTGATAAATTTGTTGTCATTTTGGGGAGATCTGTCGACGCGCTGCTCACAGGCGCCATTTCCGTGACGTCACTTTTATTGGTTCTGATATAGATTAACACTATGTGAAACTGAATATCTCTGTGGCTTTGAGTATTAGGTTTTTTGTTTTTTTTTTTAGTAAAACCATGTTCTGATTTCTAAATTAGAATGGAACTTTTATTGTTAACATGTACAAATGACATTATTGTCCACCTGATTTTTGGTCCCAGCTGCATTCG